>NC_090921.1:1478929520-1481429520 GCF_040938575.1 Ambystoma mexicanum
ATAAAGACAAGAAAGAACAGGTTAGCATTACGGTCTTCAGTGACAGCTCTTCACTTACCTGGTCCATCGGCTGTCACCAACGCCTCGCGCTGCATTCCGGCATCTGAAAGACAAAGGCTTACCTACTCTTCGTGCGCTCCGGAGGTCTTCACACTGCATTCCGGCATCTGAAAGACAAAAGCTTACCAACTCTTCGCACGCTCCGGAGGCCTTCGGCGCTGCATCCCACATCTGAAAGACAAAACAAGGTGCGTTTAAAGACATTGGGGAACTTTAATACTCACGTGCCATTACTCCTTTCCACATCTAACCCAGTGGGTATTCCGGCACCCTGCAGCCGCTCCGAACTTGTACCTGCAAAATAAAAAGACAGTTAGAGCGCATCGTGAAGCAGGCAACTAGCTCTTACTTACGTGCTTCCAGGCGCTTCTATTCATCACACGGGCTCCATCTTCAACTCACTTCAGCCCGTCATCCGCCATCGCCGGAACCCTGCAAAACAAGAAACATCATTACTAAAGACTTTAAAGACATTAGAATTACTCGAAACTTACCGTTCGTGCAGTAAACGACGGACAGCAGTCCTCTGAAGTCAAGAGGCCTGCTCCCCTTATCCAGTGAAGAAACTGGTTACAGCACCCTGCCCCGAGGCAGATGGAGAGCACGGCGTTCACTTACCTAAGGTGAGAGCGTTAACCTTTGGGGTTCTACAGGAGAAGAGAAAGGGAAGAAGAGAGAGACATTCAATAACCCAGTTCCTTAATCCCATATTTTCTATCTGCAGACATCTTACCCTTCGAGTCAAACATACAGTGCACAGAGGTCCAGCCCAAAGAGCCAGCCGTGTGTTACACATCACCTTTGAAGATACGGTATACGCCCAGTCAAGACCGGCGCCTCTACGGGAATCAGGTGAGCGTTACACCACTTCCGTGTCTGTCCCCTCTAGTGTGCCTCCTGCCACAACACCTCTTTGAAGACTTCTGACATTCTTTGTCAGTAGTGGGGGTGGTGTCTGTCACAACATTTTCAAGAATGGTGCAGTACTGCTTCAGACGCATGGGCACCTCAGGTAGGTTCCAAAGGTTCCTGCCTCCCTTTTTTAAGGTACCCACCAGATTCCCATCACTGCCTGTCCAGATCACCACCTGTTCCATACCCCCACCTGTTCCAACCCCCTGTACTCCTGAAAGAGGTGTCCTCTTGCCTGAGGGCCATCATCGGCAACACTGGCAGTTTAGAGTTCTGCCCTGGGGGTCTTTACCAAGCTGTTGGCGGTAGTGGCAGCCAATCTCAGGAAAGGGGGGATTTGAGTCTTTACCTACCTGGACAATTGGTTAATCAGGGTGCATTGTCTGGATCAAGCCTTAGATCATCACAATCGCTCCTGCCACCTCCTCCACAAGCTAGGCTTCTCCCGCAATTTAAAGAAGTCTTAACTGACAACTTCTGAGGTGCTTCAATTCATTGGGGCAGTCTGTGATTCTCCTTTGGCCAAGGCTTTTACTCCCGAGGGCAGGGCTCTGCACATACAGCAGATGGTCACCAGATTCCTGAATGTCCAGTACCTGCCAGCCCTAGACTTCCTACGTTTGCTCAGTCTCATGGAATCCTGCGTCTTCTGGTGCCAGAGGCCCAATTGAGAATGAGATCACTACAATGGGCCCTCAGATATCAATGGTCGCAGTACTCTGGCAGTATGACTGACTTCATTCAATTCCCGAGCAGAGTCGCTCAGGATTTACTCTGGTAGACTTGCAAGGTAAAACATTTTGGCAACCGTGGCCAGAGACAACTGTAGTAATGGACTTTCGCATAAACCTGTTGGAGCTGAGGGCAATCAGACTAGCGCTAAAGGCCTGTTTGCCCTTATTATAGTTGAAGACTGTCCTGATCATGACTGACAACACAGTAGCCATGCACTACATCAACAAGAGTGGCAGTGTTGAGTCACTCCCCCTGTGCAGTAAGTCGATGCATCTCTGCTTCCTAATGTTGCAGAACAAGATCACCCTATTGACAATTCATCTCTCTGGGAGGGAGAACACAACGGCGGCTGCCCTGAGCGGGCAGGGCTCATTCTCCCATGAGGGAGCTGTGCAAAGAGATCCTTCTAGGGATCTTTGTACTCTGGGTGTTAGGGAGAATTCTCTGTAAAGGCTAATTTCCCAAACCTAGTGAGTCCCCCAGCAGCTTTGCTGGATTTTTGGGGTTTATTTTTTTCTCCTGCTTAGAGTGATACTCTTTAACTCCCACTCTTAGACATGATTTGAGGTGTTCCTTTGTCTTTCCATGTGTTTTATGGGCTATGGGGTCTTTTACTCCATAGGGTTTCATGTGTTTTTGATGTGGGTTACACAGCACCCTCCGTGCCGTAACCCAGGAGGTGTTGTAGCGACCCCCCAACATAGACTCCATACCCTGGGACTGACTACTGTCTCCCAGGGCATGTAAAGTCACCATTGGCTTTACTATTCCCAAATTATTAACAGAAACCAGTACAAACCATCATATTGTGGACGTACAGGTCGGGGCAATTCGATTGCCCCGGGGTCTGTTGTTCGAGGGGGCATGTCTCCGTCCCCCCTGATCGGGTTTTGGCTGGTGGCAGCGGATACTACTTTTTTATATTCGACCGCGAATATATCTTTATGGGATTTTCCCATTGTTCGAGGCTACCAACTTTAATTATTTAATTCCTATAGCCTCGAACATACCGCCGGTTTTTTTATTTAATATTAATTCACCAGTTGGTATTTTTTGCCAGAACTCGATTCTAAAATGGCGTTTGTGTTCTCTTCTGTGACTCCAACCCAAGTCGAGCCCTTTGTTCCACTTTTTGGCGGGCTTCTCCACAGAAGCCTCCAAAATTGGTGTCACTCTGTCTGGGTACCACAGGGGATGTGGGAGGGGGTTTAGGCACCCTGGACTGAGTTGCCTTGGCAGCTCAAGTCGCACTCTTGTGTGATTGGCCCAAGTGGTGAGCCGGCTGGCTCACCGCTTAGCATGTTTGATTGACAGCTAGGCTGAATGAATAGGGGTTTGCTGCATAAAAGCAGAGCTTTGGGGACTGGAACTTCAGAAGTCGCCACAGGATCTAAGAATCCGAGGAGGGAGAAGCTGAGCCGACCTGCAACGACGACACCACCGGTGGAGCCCTGCTGAACCGTCTCACCACTTTTCCCGACGACAGAGGAGATCTCCAGTCCGGAGAGTCTTCTTCCTTTGACTGGTGGGGATAACCAGTTTCGCCTTCTTTTCACCTTCCTGGAGCATCTCGTGGCCGCCTTGCCCATGCCAAGCACCCCGGCAACCGGAATACCGTGGCTTACCATTACCGCGAAGAGAAGGGTAGTACATTTTAACCGAAGAACTCCACGGCTGGTTTCTTCCCTGGCAGCTTCATCTTTCCTCCACGGCGAAACACTGACTAGCACCCGCTGCCAGGAACAACTGCCCCCGCTGGAGCTTCCTTCACACTTAAGGTACTGTGTCCCGCCTGGCGTCCCTTGCGACAGATCTTTCGGGGTGACCCTAAAGCCTCGACTTTCTAACCTGGGCTGGCCTGGGACAACCTAGCTAACTTTGCCTGACTTTAATTTCATTCTTTGTGTGCGAACTATCTACAAGACTCTTTGGGCATAACCCCACTGTGTGAACCTGGACCCCTTCTGCTTGCTCTCTCCAAGAGTGGGCTTTGCAATTGACTTGCTCTCCAGTAGAACTCTGCCTATTCTGCCTTCCTGTGGTTCTTTTAAATGTATTGAAATTTGTGTGCTTCCATAACTCTGCTCCCCCCCCTTTTTGATAACTTAGAGTGCCATCTTATGTTAAGCGCTCACCTCTGTCTGAAAATAAGTGGTGTTTTTCATTAAGACTTGTCTAATAAGTAATGAGGGTTGTGTATATATATAATAGTGACTGTGTGCTGAATTTACCTTTCTCTTTGGGCTAGTGTAATTTACAAGTGTGTCTTTAAATAAATAATGATATACTTTTACACCAAAGCTCTGGTCAGTGTTTGCTTGTGCTACTGTATCTCTGTACCTATTGTGTATACTCTATATACTGCCTAACTCTTCTTGAGGGAAGTCTGACTGCTCAGCCACAGCTACCAAGTGAATCTGTGTGGTACAGACTGCTACCAAGTGGGTTTATTGCCAAACACCTGTAGTCTTAAATCTTTTGCAGTGGTCCCTAAGGGAACTGCACAGGTTTCTGCCTAACACTGGGGAACCCCTCAAGTTTATCTGTTTGCACCAGTATGAACAGGCTGTGCAAACTTTTCTACTCCAGGGAAGTTCCCCTGAGGGGGGCACTGGGGGATGCATTTGTGGGGACTGGAAGTTCGAGTTCCTGTGTGTGATCCCACTGTTTCCTGTCGTTCCTCAAGAGATCAGGAGTTTGAAGTTGTTTAGAGCAGCCATGATCCTAATTGCCCTGGACTGGGCCAGAAGGATGTGGTACTCGGACCTTTTAGATATGCTCATCTGTCCTCCACATAGGCAAGACCTTCTCTCTCAGGAGAGGGGACTGGTTCTTCAATGGAGAATACAAACTCTTGACCTGCATGCCTGACCTCTGAAAGGCTAAGTCCAGGGATTGGGACCTTTCTGCAGACGGGATAGGTGTTACTTTCTGCCAGAAAGCCAGCAACTAAGGCTCTTTATCTCTGCTGTTGGAGAAAGATTTGTAGCTGGTGTAGAGCACAGATTGTGGATCCCTTTTTATGAGACATCTCAAGGTTGTCTTTTCTACTACATCTGGCAGACAAGGTCTTCAGGTTGCCGCTGTTGATGGCTATTTAGCGGCACTATCCATTTTTAAGTGCACGGTAGATGAAAGGTTGTACTTCATGGGCCCTTGGTTACATTTTTAAAAGGCCCAACTAACACCTTCCCTCCGACCCGCTTCATGGTTGCCATGGAACTTCAACCTTGTACTCCTATTCCTTATGGCTGCCCCATTTGAGACATTGCATTTGTGCCCTTTGAGGTTACTTTCACTAAAAACTGCCTTCTTGGTCGCTGTATCCTCAGCTCGAAGGGTGAGCGAATGCAGGCCTGGTCTTGTAAATAACCCTTTATGATTTTTACCAAGGACAAGGTCGTATCAGAATTTAATCTGTAGGAGTGTTTGCCAACTTTCTACCCACCAGGAAGAAAGGCTGCATAGGCTCGACCCTAAAAGGGCATTGAGCTTTTACATCTCTAGGAAAAAATGTCAGTCTTGAGGACCATCCCTTTACTGGCTATACTGGCCTTAAAACGGGCAAAAGGATAACAAAGCAAATAATTTCCGGATGGATAGTTCTTTGTGTCTCTGAATGCTACACAAGAGTGGGTAAGCAAATTCCTGAATACTTCAAGGCCCACTCCACTAGTGGTGTGGCAGCTACTTTGGTTCTTTAAAGAGAAATAAGGATATTTGTCAGACTGCAGCGTGGTCTTCTCCACCATGGGGTCTGGCATGGATTCACATGCTCATGAATATTCCCCGTCGTCCGGCTGGGAATCCTCGGTAAAGAAAAAAATCAGTTTCGGTATCGTTTCTGAACTGTCTTTCTACTAATAACCAATCACTGGTCTCTGGGTCATACTGCCCCCATCCAATGTCTGCCCTCTACCTAAGCCCCTCTGGCAGCCATCTTCAGATTTTTGCCGCACGTTCAAGTGTTGGGAATCCTCTTGCTTAGCTCTCGAGCTTTTACTGCGTGTTGCGTGTTTTTCAAAGAGATTACTCTAATTGTTTGGTCAATTCGACCCTCAAGCTCCACCGATTCATCGTCCGATTAACAGTGACCCGTTTCAGAAATTTCTACACCCCTCAAGGGCGATTTGTTGTCGAATTTCACTTCTTGGAGGATTCCGGGAGATCTTTGAGGCCTACCCCGCGTGGTCATGGCTCAAGACAAAGGAGACGACGCCCGTTGGATCCAAGCTGTTTAGGATCTGCCCAGAATGTGGACTACAGAACGTCTTCAAGGAAGATGAGCACTCCCGGTGTCTCTACTGCCTGCACTCCGACAAGTCGCAAGCCTCTGCTGACGCTCCCATTGCAACCCATGCCAATACTGTCGGACAGGTCAGAGGACATCTTGCTGGCACTGCACACCCTGTGCACAGAGATAAGGACAAGGTTTCCCTTACCACCGGCAGATGATCCAGCGGCACCTGGACCATCGGGAGCCCTCCAGCCAAGCGGAGGCGAGTCCATCCACCCCCACCTTTACATCCTTCACCTCCATCCCCTCCACGGCAGGATGAGACGGAGACTGAGACAGCGACGGACGAAGGCAAAGACACTGAAACAGATCTCCCATCACCGCCTCCCCGGGCTTCGCCTCCTGACGAAATTGGCTCGTTTCACGCTATGATCGCCAGGGCCTCTGAGCTTTTCCAGCTATGCCCCGAAGAGCAAAAGGAGGGATTCCTTTATCAACGAGGAGAGGCCAAGAAGAAGACTTACCCTCGGTCCCTCCGTTGGCTGACATCTAGGATGAGGGACTGTCCCTACTGAAGAACCCGTCCACGGCCCCTGCGAAGAGAGACCGGTACGACAAGAAGTACTGGGTCCCAGATTCCGCTCCTATGTGCCTCAGTACTCTCGGCGGCGGCCAAGATGAAATCGGGAGAGGCAGCGGCATAGACTTCCATTTCCCCGCCGGACGGCGAGGGGAAGAAGCTGGACGACATGGGACGTCTGGTCAGCGACGACCATTAAGGCGACCAATGCTCTCGCTATTCTGGCCCGCTACGATAGGGAGCTGTGGTTTAAAATCGCCCTCCTCCTGGACTTCCTCCCGGACGACAAGAGAGCAGAGGCCCTCGAAATCCTGTAGGAGGGCGAGGTGGCTTCTGACCACGCCATCACGGTACCCATGGATAAGGCCGACACCGGTTTTCGCCAGATGGGCAACAGCGTTTGCCTTCGCTGGTGCGGTTGCCTCACGGCCCCCGATTTCCGTCAGGACGTACAGACCAGGGTGCTGGACATGCCCTTTGACGGGGACAACCTGTTCGGCAAAGCAGTGGACGAGTCACTGCAGGCCATCAAGATAGACACTGAGATGGCCCGTGCCTTAGGCACGCTCCATCAGCGACGGCTGTCCTTTCGGACCTCCGGAGGCAAGTCTCAAGGTGCCTCCAAAGGATTCGGCGGCAGCTCCTCGTCATACCATCAGGCGGCCCGTTCTTCATCGCAGGAAGCCTCCAGGGGCTGCAGCCAAGCCGGTGGACATCCTAGTCATCATCTAGGGGCCCAAGGTGGCAAGGCCTCGGCGAAGGAGGACTGAGCCAGCCGGCACATCGGGCCACACCCGAGCATCCCGGTGGGAGGCCGGCTGACGAATTTCATCGACGTGTGGAAATCCATCTCCACCGACCGTTGGGTGCTGGATGCCCGGGCCCACGGACACTCTAGAGTTCCAAAGGAAGTGTCCTCACTTTTCACCGGTGGCCACGAAAGAAAACCACATTCCACAGCTACTTCTGGAGGTACGAGCAATGCTGGAAAAGGGCACGATAGAGCTCGTCCCGAAGAGACTCCGGGGCTCCGGAGTGTACTCGTGGTACTTCCTCATCCGAAAGAAGACCGGCGGCTGACGGCCTATCCTGGACCTCTGCCGCCTCAACAAATACATAAGATCCCAAACATTCCGGATGGTCACCCTTCAGCACGTGCTGGGACAGCTGGAAGAAGGGGACTTCCTGTTGTCGCTGGACCTGGAGGATGCATACCTCCACATCCCCATACACAAAGGACATCGAAAATGTCTGCGCTTCATGGTCCAGGGGCGGCACTATGAGTTCAAGGCACTGCCCTTCGGTTTGAAGTCGGCGCCAAGGGTCTTCATCAAATGCCTGGCACCGGTGGTGGCGCGGCTGCGCCTGCAGGGGATCCACGTCTACCCCTATCTGGACGATTGGCACATCAGAGTGAAGTCAAGGGAACTCGCCGTCGACCACACAGCGAGGACCGTCCGTCTGCTCACGTAACTGGGGTTCTCGATAAACTATGCAAAGTCCTGCTTGGTGCCATCGCAGGACGCCCTGTTCCTGGGAGCCAGGCTCAACACGGTGACGCGGCTGGCTTCACCGTCGGAGAAGAGGATGAAGGCCATCCTGGGCAAGATACAGCAGCTGTTGACCATGGAAGTTGCCAGGGTGAGGTCCATCAAGTCCCTGCCTGGCATGATGTTGTCATGCATTTACCTTGTGCGACTGTGCAGGTTGCGGATGCGGTCGCTGCAGGAGTTCCTTGATGCCCAGTGGATACAAGGGGCGGGAAGCTTTGAAGACAAGATCTCCCTCAACGGGACTTTCTGTCAAGCGATCCATTGGTAGGGCACCCGCACGCATCTCGCGGCGGGCATGGACTTCCAGACCCCAGCGCATCAGGAGACGGTGACGACGGACACCCCCCTGGGGGGATGGTGCACGCACACCGGGTAATGCCACGCAAGAGGCCGTTGGCTCCCAGATGAGAGGTCACTGCACATCAACGTCCTGGAGCTTCAGGCCGTGTTCTGGGCCCTCAGGTCCTTCCTTCCGTCCCTCAAGGGCAAAGTGGTAAGGGTCTTCACCGACAACACCACAATGTTCTACATCCGGAAGCAAGGGGCACCAAAGGAAGCACAGGATCCGTGGCACTGGGCCTTCGCCTAGGGGATGTTCCTGGTACCCTTTCACCTGGCAGGAGTAAAGAACACTGTCGCCAAGTCGCTCAGCAGGGAGCTGCGCTCCTGCCACGAATGGGAGCTTCGCAGGATCAAGTAGATCTCCTATTCTGATGATGGGGCAATCCCCAGATCGATCTGTTCGTGACGGCAACGAACACCAAGTGCCGGAGGTTCGCCAGCAGGTTTTCCCCAGCCGGGGAGCATGGGGGATGCATTCTCCTTCCCCTGGGAAGGCCTGTTCCTCTATGCGTTCCCACCGTTACCGTTGCTCCTGCAACTCGTCAGTCAACTCAGACGGTACCGGTGCAGGATGATCCTCGTCGCACTGGCGTGGCTGAGGCAGATATGGTTCCCGGACCTTCTGAACATGTCAGCGTCCCCTCCAGTCAAACTGTCGACGGACGTGGATCTTCTCGCCAGGGAACGTGGCGCGATCCTGCATCACAACCCAAGATCTCTGAACCTACAGGCCTGGCTCCTGCAGCACTAGAGTTCGGAGGCTACGACATCCCGGCGGACTGAAAGGAGGTACTTGCCAAGGCCAGGGCTTCCTCGACTCTTAAGTGCTATGGACATAAATGGAAGAGGTTCTCTGTCTGGTGCCGTGCACAGAAGATCAACCCTCTACGGATTACGGCCCCGCAAGTGCTGCCGTACTTGCTGTCGCTGGCCAAGGCGGGGCTGGTGCATGCCTCCATCAAAATTCATCTGGCGGCTATCTACCGCTACACAAGAACGCCGGGGCAGTCGTCACTGTGGTCCCACCGCCTGGTGAAGGAGTTCATAAAGGACTGTTCTGCTCATTCCCGCCGGTGAAGGCTCCGGCCCCGGCGTGGGAGTTCAATATGGTGCTGACCAGGCTCATGGGCCCGCCATTCGAGCTTTTGCATTCGGCGCTGCATCATCAAATTCCTATCATGGAAGCTGCCGTTTCTTGTGGCCATCACCTCCGCACGACAAGTGGGAGAGATCCAGGCCCTCTTGTAAGCTGCCGTACCTGACATTCCACCAGACAAGGGTAGTGCTGAGGACGCACCCCTCCTTCATGCCCAAGGTGCCGTCTGACTTCCATCTCAACGAGCCCTTGGTGTTGCCCATTTTCTTCCCGTCGCCTTCCTCGCCGGCTGAGAGGACTTTGCACTCGCTGGATGTGGCTAGAGCGCTGAAGTTCTACGTGGACCGCATGAAGAGTTTTCAGAAGACATCACAGCTGTTTGTGAACTTTGGCCCTGTGAACTAAGGGAAGGCCTTCTCCAAGGCTTCCATTTCCAGATGGCTCTCCGGATGCATCATGCACTGTCACCGGTTGTCAAACCGACCGTTGCCCGGCCGTCCAAGAGCCCATTCGACCAGAGGGATCGCTGCAACTACGGTGTTCTTATCTGATGTGCCCCTGCTGGACATCTGCAGGGCAGCTACGTGGAGAGCGACGCACACCTTCACGAAATTCTACTGCGACGACCGGGATTCCAGGGAGGAGTCCAGAGACGGCCAAGCAGTGCTGCGCAACCTGTTCGCTTGAAGGTGAGCCTGGTGAGGAGGTAACAGATGCTTAATGTTGAGTTGTTGAAATGCTTAATGTTGAGCCTTGCCACCTCCCTTGGTAGTGCATGTGTATACTGCTATGTATTCTTGTATTCATGAGCATGTGAATCCATGCCAGACGCCATGCTGGAGAAGGAACAAGTTACTTACCTGTAACTGTTGTTCTCCAGCATGGGTCTGGCATGGATTTACATGCAAACCCTCCCTCCAACCCCTCTGCGGCTCTTCTCTTGGTCCTACTGCCACTTTACATGCTACCAAATCTGAATATGACTGCCAGAGGAGGGGCTTAGGTAGAGAGCAGTCATTGGCTGGGGGCAGTATGACCCAGAGACCAGTGATTATTGTTACTCGCCACACCAAGGATCGGAAGATTGGAACCGGACCTCGAAGGCAGAAGTGGTGGAATTCTCGGAGCAACCAGTCTCGACCTCAGCTACCCTGATTTCAGTGAATCGGGCTTCCTCAAGAAGAGGGGCTCTTTTCTATGATGCATCCCTCTGCTGTGTTGATAAGACAGACAGAGGTATCAATCAAATAAAAGAGAGGGGTAGACACACACACTGCTAGACCAACAGCTGAAAAGAAACCACAGAAAGGGTTATAAGCGGTACAGATAAGAATAGCAATTGTAGGACAATCAACAATTCATGAATACCTGAATAACAAGTTGGTTGGTTGAAGTAGCAGAGTATGTACAGAGCCTAAAAGGACAATGCAAAAGACAATAAGGAACTAGCTTAACTGACTTAAGGACTCCCCTTGAGCCCTAGAGAATGCACAACTAACCTGGAAGGAGATGGTTGAGAAGCAAAAGGGAAATCCTGTTGGAAAAAACACGACAGGAGAAAATAATAAACGGGGAAGTTAGTGAGGGAGGATACACCCGAACGGCACGAGGGACGCACTAGGTACGGGTTGGTGCAAGTAACTGGAATGCGTCCTGAACTTCACTTGTAAGATAAGAGTACAAATCCAGCACAATGTCCAGGGTAATGTGTAGTTTTCTCCACAGCGAGGGTAGGCAGTGTTTATCCAAGAACAACAATCACAGGAAGAAATGAAAACAATTTGAAATGAAGGCACACTTACTGAAGGCAATTATTGCCAGGGGATGATCGCTCCGATACTACGCTTGTGGAAGGAACCAAAAAGCTACAGAGCGTAGGAAAACGACTTCTGACAGCCGCCAACAATCCAGGAAACATTCCGAGTCGTAACAGCGTGTAGAGCCAAAGTCAACAGGGCAATCCGTAAGCAGTCCGAGTGGAAGGCAAAGTCAAAAACCAGGGAAAATACGTTGGAAGGTTTGAAGAAGGAAATTAGCTCGGGGGCTAAACACGTAAGGGTACGTGCAGACTACAATTAGCAGCACTGAGCCCCGAGAGGAACCGGATTAAGAAGGAAAGGGACGGAGCATCGGTCTATGCGTTGTGCGTAATGTGCGTGTCAGCTGACACGGCCGATACCGGCGTCCATAGAGTCCCCATGGAAACCGATAACGCTGCCACACCAATGTCTTTCCCCGGACTGTGTGAGGCGGTGTAAATGCCGAGGGGGACTGGTGAGAGCAGTGCTGCCGGAGCGTAACATTATTTATTAGTAGAAAGACAGTTCAGAGACAAAACTGAAACAGATTTTTTTTCTTTACAGAGGATTCACAGCCTGATGACGGGGAATATTCATGAGCATGTGAATCCAGGCCAGACCCATGCTGGAGAACAACAGTTACAGGGAAGTTACTTGTTCCTTCCATACACAAGATTGCAAAACGCTGTTGCATGGATTCCATAGCCACAAATAAGTCTTGTTTTGGCAGTTGTGTCCTCCAACTCCAACCAATGACATTGCCGTGCAGTTCGCTCCAGAAGCGAGTACCGACGAGTACTGTCTGCTGTTCTGCTTCCCACGCTGCCCGGATCACCTCGGCATTATTGCACTGCAACTTTAACATTGGCCACGCCCCTTGCTCACGTGACCCGTCTATAAAGCCAGAACCTGCGCGCACCAGATGCGAGTACCGACGAGTACTGTCTGCTCTCCGCTGTTCGCTTTCGTCTTTTGTCTTTTCTGTTTCTGTCTTTGCCTCTACCTCTGCCTATATTCATTCTTTTCTTAGGCTTGGATTTTCCTTTCACTCCATCGTTTAACTCTTCAGCTAACTCTATTACTCAATCTGCTCAACCTTTCTGCTAAGTGTCTGGCTCCCCATCTTGCTCCCCCGTGCTACCTGCTCACTTCTCCCCGACCTTCGCCAAGATTTTGGTGCTGATCAGCGTTCTCCTCTTTACACCTGTTTCTTGTTTTCATCCTGTGTAGATCGCCTTCTCTTGGCGTATCTATTATTCTTTAAAACTAACTCTTGACAGCTGATCCAGCTAAGTAGGTGTTCAAGGGTGTGCCTAACCTAGTCCTGGGGATCCAACCTTGTCATCCTTGCTTATAACTATTACGAAAGTGTGCTGCGGTTGATGAAGATCGCACACTTTTACTTGTCAAGAAACCAGCGGCTAGCCTCGGGGGATTGACGAACCTGCCTTCGCCCTACTTTCCAAGAGCTCCGCCCAATTCATCCCAGCGGCTAGCAATCTCATCGTGTCCTGCAGTTCTGCTGAAACCCTCTGTGACTGCTTTCGAACCAACTGTTCACATAGAAGGCTTTTGTTATCACGTTACTGGCTACGTGGGTAATCTTAAACGAGCAATTCTAAATTCAAATAGTTGAATCTTTCAAACCTTTGTTACCTGAGTCTTTCACTGCTCCATTAACCAGTGTAGTCTTATCTACGAGGGAGGCAAGCTTTGTCTGCTTAACTCATTAGACCAAAAAAAAAGTCTGTCATTGCATCATGATGCGGCTCACTGCTGGCATGCCTCATCCTCCATTCTGTTACCAGCAGACGCCCTTAAACATACGCCCTGGTTTCCATCCTTCCCTGTTAGACCTCCAGCTTCCACGTTGCCAACTCAGCCCCCACATGGCACATGCAAGTCGCCCATTCACCTGCCATCTGCGCGTAATGCTGCCCCGCTGATTCAATTTCTCTCTGACCACACTATGGCATTCTATGACACTGATCACATTCACAGAAATGATGCCTGTGTAGCTATATCTGAATCCTGCCGGGATTCTGAGTGTGAGTACGACATCCCTCTCTCTCACAATCCATGATTTCACCCACTCCTCACCCCCTCTATTCGGAAATTCTGAGAGGACTGACAATTCAGGCTGAAGCGGCAGAATCTGCGGTTCATTCTGCGCATCCATTACCGATATCAAGTTCACCCTCTGATCCTATACGCCCTGTTGCGCACTCAACGCAAGCCATATCCACTAATCCTACCTTAGGCTACAAGGAGGATGCTGAGGGGTCAGTCGATCACAGATTATCTATATCACCAGAATTATACCCCACAGACCATCCAAATGACATCATTTCTTCACCCGAGTCTAACACGTCCCTTCCTCTGTCCTTTGCCAAACCTCTACCAAGGCCCTCATTCGGGTTCCCGCCTGTTCCTAATCTGGTGCTTGACATAGCACTAAATGCCATTAACACATCCATTTTAGCCCTAACCAAAATTTTGGGAATATTAGAAATCAAGGCCATGACCCAAGAAAACCAAATGACGATGCTTATTAATAAGGTCGATTGGTTAGCATGGAATCTGACAGCTATACCAAAAACGGCCTCCATTGAAACATCTCGGAATGTTGATCAACAAGAGCTTCCAGTGCCCCATTCTGTCGACGCGGTAGTGATTGAAGAGATTAGTCCCCCCAACTGAGAGTCCAAGGACATCTCCCTCCGATCTGGAACACAATGACAATAGCCCTATTGCTAAAAAATCAAGCAATCACAATCGAATCCTCTCCTAGTGCCAAGGTCGAGCCGCCGCTCTGAGGTCTTTTGTCGCCCATCTCAAAAGATGCAGAGGAAAAAAAGACGAAATAGTAAGCAAACGGCTGAGTGGAGATCGGTACTAAATACCTCTAATGAGCACACTAATTTGAAAAAGTCAAAACATGCCAGTTTCAAAGAAAAATAAAAAATCTAAAACGAAGGCATTTGTTGCTAACCTTTCAACTCTGAGCAAAAGTGACAAAATCCCCACCCCTGCTGCTGCCAAGTCCCCCGCAATAGTGGCTCCGGCAGTTGGGCCTCCGGCTACGTCCGACCAGGCTGACGTCCCAGGTGAGACACTTGAAGCTCTTGTTGTTCCTCCTGTTGATAAAACTGTTTCTGAATCTACATGCCCCAACATTGGGAACTCGGTTACACAAGATGAACTAATGTATATGTCTGTATACTCTCATAATAATGATGTAATTGTTGACGTTGTTCATCAAAGTTTGCATGATGCAAATACAATTCAAACGAATCACAGCACCAAGTTCTGTGTGAATCTAAATAACTTCAGTATACCCTTCAAAACCCTTGAACAAAAACGAAATGATCTAATAAAAATAACTCCTTTTACAACTTCCCGTACCTCTGTGGCAACTGGACAAGTGGATAAAATTAACCCTGCTCCACAAATGCCTACCTTATGTCCTCCGGTCCAAGAGCCTGAACAGTTGCAATAACTCCCAAGTGAGAACCTGGCCCCAGAGGAGAACTTAGATGAATCTAACCTAAGAATAACAATGATTGACAGAATTCATTCTGACCCATTTCCTAGCAGAGTCACTTTATTGACTGCATTCCTGCTCTACGACACATCAACTCTGATGACATTCAACAAGTTTCTTATCCGAAACCAACATACCTAGACAACGTTGACATTGAAATACCCTCACTAATAATCAGGAATTACATCCGGCAACAGAGACACCTCTTATATGATAAGGGCTTAGCTTTAGAAATAGTAAATCGACCTAAGCCGAGTCAAACCAACCCGTTCCCTGCTGTCACAAATATGGCATGGGGCGATAAAACCAGCGAAAGTTCCAACAAGGGGGGGATCGAACTCTGGCTGCAATTGTAAACAGTCAGTTGCATCCGCAGCACCTGATCCAATCTCCAAATGGTCATGGCTAGCCACTGCAAAAACAGCAAACGGCCGTTAGCTGGCGGAGACAATAGACCTGCGTAATTGCTCAATGGCATTGTAGAATACAAAAGGTTTCTCACATCTACTGAACTCAAAAAATACTCAATTGGACAAATACAATCTAGTCTTACTCCAAGAAATGTGGATGACTACTGCTCCAGTTTGACCAGATCCTTGTTGTTCCCGCTTCTAAACAGGCCAAAGGTAGACCAGCAGCAGGGCTATTAATGGCAGTTCGCCTTGACTCCCAATTATTCATAGAAGCCTTACCATCTCTTGATCACGGCATTCAACTGTTACTATTCGAAATAAAAATAAAAATCACCCTTTCTTTCCTATGACAACAGTAATAAATATCTATTGGAACCCCTTGTCTCCATCTGAACCACTCTTTTTCAACAAAATTGAAGAATTATTAGACAACATCCTCCTAAATGCCAACAACGCTATAACTATTATTGCTGGTGACTTTAACATGGCTCTAGTAATCTCCGCTAAGAGAGCTAAAAACCCTAGATTGGATAAATGGATGGCATTGATGGACATGAGCAGTTCTCTGTTCTTAATGGCAATTCTAAAAATGATTCTCCGCCACAACCAACTTGGTCTAGAGCGTCCTCTCACTCTATACTTGATTAAATCTTTGTTTCAAGTAATGCAAATAGACTGGTACAAGAATTCAAAGTCATTCCCAGGCAAGTGATCACAATATACTAGAAGTACAGTGGCTCCCCTTCCAAACTAGACCAGAAAAATACTTTCAAGTTTCCATTGAGATAAATTCAGCCAAGAACCGAATCAAATGGAACGCAAAATCCATTCAATCTTTACAAACCAAAGTTGAACTTAAAGATAATGCTGATCCTCAACACATAGTTATTTCATAATGAACACATTCATATCATAGGTCAAAATAATGCAAAAAACTGGAAACCTAGGCTTGTACGCAAACACAGACCAAACACTGAAATTACTAATTTAAAAAGAGCGCTCCGAAAAGCTATAAGAGCCTTGCCTCGGGATGCCAACTCTGCCTTGAAAATCTCCCTAAAAACAAAATATAAAAATAAAATCAAAACGGATCCTGCATACTCAAAAACAAACTGATGCAGAAACTATGTTTAAAGCCTTACTGAAGAAATCTGCAACGCAGATATGGCAGACCATAAACTCAACTTCTAGAAATGCACATAATTCTACTCAGTTGAATGGTATCAATGAAGAATCGTGGAGTATATTTTATCAAAATCTTCTATTTAACGACACTATTGGCCCGCAACCTATCCAAGAACCACCTGATTTATTAGAACTTACATTTGATATCTTGGACATTATCACTATAATAAAAAACTAAGCTCATCTAGAGCTCCGGGCCCTGATATGTTATCAAATTACATCCTTAAAGCAAATCCTGAAGCATGGGTGGGATTGTTGAATACAATATTCCAGAAAATTTTACAATCCACCATAATACCTCCATCGTGGCAATCGGCAATTGTCATTCCAATTTTTAAGCAAGGTGACAGGCTAGATCCATGCAACTATAGACCCATTGCGCTATTGGATGTGCCTGGGAAGATCATAGCAAGGCTCATCATCCGTGATTTTACCAAATGGCTGATCCAGTATGACCTAATGGATCCATTTCAATCTGGATTTGTCCCAGGCATTGGAACGACTCTAAATGTATTCATTATTGCGGCTATCAAGAACGATGCTATCAGGAAAAAATACCCGATTTTCATTGCCCTGGTTGACTTTAAACAAGCATTTGATTCGGTTTCCAGAAATACATTATGGGAAAAACTAGATGAAGCCAACTGTCCTCGATACATTTTTTATTTAGTTCAACAATTTTATGTTAATACATCAATCAAAGTAAAATTAACGACTGATGGTGCTCTTTCAGATCCCATCGAAACAAACATGGGCATGAAACAGGACTGCCCGTTTGCCTCTATCTTATTTAATTTTTACATTTCTAACTTTTATAAAGCCCTGTCTAATACGCGATCCTTCTCTTCGCGACTCGGTAACCATCACATTCCATACCTACTATATGCAGACGATTTAGTCCTGTTCGACAGAACACCGATTGGCTTAAATAGAAAACTACCAGCCCTTACCATTTTTGCTCAAGATAACAACCTAAGCATAAACACCAAAAAATCCAATATTCTGGTGTTTAACCCAGCCAACAAAAAGCACAAATTCAGTTTTAATTGGAAGTTAGCCAACAAAAATCTGGCACAAATTACGTCGTACAAATATCTAGGAGTAAATCTGAATGTACATCCCCAAGACAATCCATACAAAGAAGAATTGACGATAAGAATGAGAATGATTGCCAATCAGGCTAAAGCCATTCATTGCAAATACGGAAGATTTTCTTTAATGCCGGTCCGTATGTTTTATTTACAAAAGGCCATGCCCATTATAACTTATGGTTCACAGACAAAGTTACTGATCAAGGAGGTAAGATGGGACTCCCTTGAAGGTACATTCTGGAAAACAATATTACCGGTACCGCAGAGCATTCCAATTGCTCTAATACGTCATGAAATGGGCCTCATCTCCCTGCGAAGTGCTGTAAATTGGTCAATGCTGGCCCTGTATAGAAAAGTGCTCCTTTCATCAGACGCCACAAAAAATGTATTTCCTGTACTAAAGCAACTTCTAACGAATTCATCCACTAACTCTTTAACCAAGTGGAAGAATCAATGCTTAAACATTCTATTAGATGATTCCATATCTGTAGATTTATTACTAGAAGCCCCGGACAAAGCGAAAATTAAATTTTATAGGAAAGATTGGATCGATACGAGAGATATGTGTGCGAATTATCAAGCGTTTAAATTAGGAGCCTTTCCAGAGAAGCTCTTGAATGTGGTCCCTACTTACATCCAAGTGTTCCCAGATGGAGCCAATGCTGATATATTTCTAAGATTTAGATTAAACCTTTTAACAACCAATGTAAAAATGGCATCATACGATAGGGGGCTGTCTGTTTCTCCCATAGCAGATTCTGTAAATTGGAAACTCAACACGAGACCATGATGCATCTATTAATTGAATGTCGGTCTTTATCTGAATTAAGAGAAAATCATTTGCTTAAATATTTTAAGCACAGAATCACTTTAACAAAAGAAGAGATGTGGAATGAAATTTGTAACGCTTCTAAGACCAGCGTAATAATTGACATAGGTAGGTCAAACTTAATCTCTGATCTGCGGATAACAAAGTGCCTGTTTAAAGCTGTTTTACACCTTGTATTTTTTAGTCAATTTTATACATTTTATATTTAGTGCTCGAGTTGGAAAGTTTTACAAATATAGGTATATGTTTTAAATAACATTTTATCTATTATTTCCTTATCAATGATTGGATTCATATAAGCTGATAACAATAATAATGTGGTTAAGAACTAATGTTATAATTGAAAAAGTTGATTGTCAACTAAACCAATGCTTAAAAAAAAAGGAAAAAAAGGCGTTCGCTCCTTGCCTCCTACATGAGTACATGACATCTTACTACTGTGGGAGTCTATCTAAGATGAGGACGCAATCCAATAGAAGAACAAATTACTTAACCCTGTTAACTTTCTTTCTGATGGATGTTCCTTCCACAGATTTGTCATCACCTGCACCCCAAGCGCACCCCACAGTTCAGGAGCTTCCGCCCATAATTCTAAGATGACATAAGCATTCATTCTTTTGTCTTTTAATCCCCAACGCGGCTGTGCATAAGGAAAAAAAACCGAGGTCAAGATCCTAGACACCTGGTCACACAACACCTCCTGCTTGGGGAAAAGTTTGACAGTGCTGCTAAGCAAGAAAATATGTCCAAGTTGAGTAATCTGTGGGAGGAACATCCATCAGAAAGAGCATTACCAGGGATAAGTAATGTGTTCTCCTTTACCAATAGGGACTTAGTTTCTTTTAGTTTGAGAGAAGCAAATAAAATATTCAAATTGTTAATTGTGTGTCTTGTCCTACAGGAGAGGGGGCCCTTAATCCGGGACAGGAAGAGTTGGAGATCTCGCTTGTCCTCACCAACAAGTTTGACATAGTGGAGAACAGCAGTGAGAAAACTGACACCAAGAGCCTACTGCTAAGGTTTGTATCCCCCACACCACAATGCAACATTCTGACAAAGGATTAATCGTTTTGTAGCCGGCAGATTTTACAGCACATAGCATGGAGCCTGGATAATTGTTCTTTATATTGGGAGTTGACAATAGCCACTCTCCATAGTAATCATACTTTTTCAGAAGCTATGTACATGTGTGTACTGTGTTTTAATATTATTTTTGTATAACGGACAATGTCGGCTAACAAACCGCACATGCACAGTGCTACCCAGTAGCCATCCCTGGAAGTACAACTCCAGTTCAGAGCCACTGAGCAGTGCATTTTGGTTACTACAATTAGCAAATAAACATGCATGTTTTCTCCAGAAAATTCTTTGTTATATGGGGCAGTGCTATTTTATCCCAAAGCAGTCAGTTTGCAAGGATGCAGGCAACCACATAAGCATTTAACCCTTTTGAGATAAATGAAGTTGGAGAGGAAGTCATAGAGGAATTTGCGATTCCCAGGGTTTGGTTGAAACTTAAGGAAACTAACACTCAACATAAATCACTTAGTCGAAATGTAATCTTGACCTGTTGTAAGAAAGTGTCAAACCTCTATCTTTTTTCATCAAACGAAATTGAGGTGGTACTATTTCCATTTTCTGGAGACTACCATCTGGCGGAAGTCTGTCTTACATCAAAGAAAGCCAAGATGGCAATCCTGCACTCCACAAAAGATTTTAAATTGTAAGGCTTACAAGTCTTCTCAGAGAAGGCAGTGGAGGCAATACAAGAAACAATACAAAAGCAGGGGCACCTAACGGGCACAGATGAAGCCTTCTTGGACAAGAAAGGAATCATCACTGGTGACTTTTTACAAGGAAATGCTCTGAACCTGTTGCCGGAGTTGCTCTCCCAAGTTCTGCAGAAACTGGGTGTGGCAACTCAGCCTCTTTGAGGGAAAGGGTGTTAGGTTAATAAGTTGGAACACAAGGGGTTCCGGTGTGTTAAGATCAAGGGATACAAGAGAACAAATATTCGGGATTAATGACATTGTTATGCTGCAAGAAACGTGGCTTGTTAACCCCATTGAAGTCGAGGGTTATTCAGTATATTGCTTATCTGCTTCTCAGAAAGCGATGGGTAGGCCGTCAGGGGAAGTACTATACAATCCGTACTTCCCATTTTAAATAATGGAATCGGTATTCAAGCTTATAAAATCAGTTTGAAATGAAGTGTGCCTGTACCCGATTTGGTTATCATACATATTTACTGGAACCCCACCTGTTTGGAACTTTTGGCCTTTCTGGCATCACTGAGCTCATTGCTAGATAAATTATGGTGACATTGATGTGATCCTAGCAGGAGACTTTAACACAGAATGCATACGGGAACTAGTGGGGAATGAATCTGGGACTCCTATGAAGAGCTCCAACAATGGACGTATTTGGATTAATTTATTGGGGGCTTGGGACAACTGGGGGAGGAGTCAGACGCCAATACAACCTGACATCGGGGAAACTCTTCCTCTACGTTGGATTACATTTTTGTGTCTGTGAGTCCTCTCTCCCGTCACTCCTCCTTGGTGATAAGCGGGGTGGCGAAAGTGATCAGGATGGGAAAAAACGAAACAGAAAACTAGGAAAAGTCCCAGACGCAGTTTGGAAGGAAAATTACCAGCTGGGAAGTTGTATTAAATTCATCTGGTCCATCCTCCTTCCTAGCGATTTGATCAGTGGAAAGAAGCAAACCTATATGCATTGCTTTGACGAGGAAACTAGAGAGAAGAAAAGGGAACTTAGATTTAAACTTGGAAGGCTGAAGAAAGGGAACTCCACAATAGATACATTTATATTGGAAGCCAAAAAAGTACGTCAAGAATGTAAGCGGTGGTCTGTAAACCGAAGGATGGCCCGCATACAACTTGACGGAGAGCAGATGTTGAGGCTGGTCAGTGAAAATAATTCAAGAAGCTTTTGGTCCGTTGTTGGCCAACTGGAACCCAATTATGCTGTCACTCTCTGCAACCTGGTTCCAGAATTAAAGTGGATTAAATATCTATCCAAAACTTTGAGAATTCTTGGGCAGAAATTTTGGTGGAGCGACAGAGGACCCCTTGGTACTTGTTACATGCTGCAGAAAAGTTGCAACATTGGAAAAGGACTAAGGGAAACAAAGTCTCCCAGTAGTGACTGTCTTAAGGGCATGTCACTTTCCCCATTAAAAAGTGAGTGAAAGCCCAGAGGAGTGCAGCAGAAGGCTGTGCTCCCCTGACAAAGTCAGACTTAGGTGTTTAAACAGCAGCAAAAAAGTTTGGGGGTGTACAACTGGAGGGAAAATTACATATAAAATGAAATCTTTCCTAACACCTACCTTCCAACCCGTACCGGTCTTGTTGCAAGGTTATGGGGGAATTGTACGATACCAACGCTACTTCTATGGAGGGCAGAAGATTTTCCTGGAAAAAGGAGTCTGGATACCAAGAAAAAATCAATCCTAGAGTAGCTTCAATGTACATACGAGAAATGTGTATAATCCCGCTGCTGGCGGTGTAAAAGTCTCCATATATCCACCAGCCCCTTGTCCCCCATAGCTGTTTTGAGAAGAACCGCTTTAGCTACCTCAGTGGGGGGTGTTGGGCCTGTCCTATCAACCATACCTTCGAGGTCCACATTCAAGTCTCCCCCCGCCCCCCGCCCTCATCACCAGTTCACCCCTTTGAAATTGCGCAATGCGAGGGAATGGGTGTCATGACCTACAGAACGTGCCCCTTTTGGACTTCCTGGTCCTTGTCTCAACGGGGCTTGCACTCCCTGGTACTCCCAACATGGCCGTCCTGCGTGAAACACCTTCCTCGCTCTACACCTTGGACGTAGTGTGTTCTAGTAATAGGCCACACCCCCATCGCGGCTCCGCGCGTCTCAATGCTATTGCGAAGTAGCGACCAGACGTGTGCTCCATAGCTTGCGGTATTGTTATCCTTGGTTCTATCCCAACCAACCCATTCCTAGACCCTTTCCCTTCTTTCTTGCTTCCTGGACTCGTGTGCTGAGTAGCGCACTCTCTTAATTTCCCGGATTCCTAGATCGTTGCATCCCGGAACTTTGAACGCACGCTGGAGTCGGAAGAGACTCGTGCAGCCTTATTCAAGACCTGATCCGTCCTCAAGAAGGCATCGACCAAGAAATCCAGTAAAGATCGGACTCAGGTGAGAAGGGGGGAACTCCTTGACAATAGGTGAGTGTAGAACTGCTCTTGGTGTTGGTAAGGACCGTTAAACAAAACCAAGGTGAGATCCCTACCAGCCAATCTTATTGTCAGCCTAATGTATCTACCCAGAGGGTCCCTTGGTACCTTACCCCGTTCAAAGTGGAGGGAGTCAGCTCTAAGGATGGGAACCCCCGCCCCCCCCCTGTTTTCTGGGTGGAGGACGCACAATGTTGGTGGGGGAACCCCTGGGATCTGAGCCGCGGCCAGTCTAGCTGTAGGAGATGGGTCTCCTGAATTTGGACTATATCTGCTTTCCGATCTGCTAGCTTAGTCAACCCGCTCTTTCTTTTCCTCAGCGAATTCAGCCCCAGAACATTAAGGGACACAATCTTCACATCGGCCATTCCCACTACCCCAATAACTAGCTCCCATGGCAGATGCACTACCTTCATTGCCCCCGTCTCCCATGTTGTGAAGCATTTCCCCGATTATCTCCTTTGTCCCTATTTGCAGTGGACCCCATTATGTTACCCAGCCTGTTCACTGTGTAGTCTTATGTTGAGCTGCACCATAACAAAACCGTAAAAGAAACCAAAAAAAAAAATCCTCAAACCCTTAACAACCCCGTGTGGGTAAACATCAGGCCTATTGCCTCAGATAGAGGGCATGTTCTCCTAATGCTCTTATAATCGCATAAGTACACTTTACAATTGGCTATAAACAGCCTGTATACTTCATCCACCTCTTTCCTCCCTGCTCCTGAGCGCCACTTTGTATTCCCAGTGAGCTAGAAACGCTTGCGTGGCCGGGATGCAGCCTCAAGTCAGGGCCTCCAGGTTTGAGCTCCTCTCCCATCTGTCCATCAAAGGCCTCTGGCGTTCTTTGCTCCCATTTGTTCTCGATTGGGGTTGGCACCATGTGGACTGTCATCTGGCAAGTGCAACTCCACTTCGGCTATTTTAAGGGTCTCCACCGTCGCTCAGGTTGGGGAGGGGAAGTAAATTGATGTTTAATACCATCCAGCTGAAACCTAAGGGGTACCCCTGTCTATAGCGAACCCCTTTATCTCCTAGCCAGTTAGTCAGAAGCCTCATGAGCCTGCAACTTTGGATTGTTCCCTTAGAAAGATCCTGAAACAGCTGGAGGGATGCCCCTTTGTACTCCAGACAATGTTGTTCACTGGTTTTCTGAAAGATCAGCTCTTAGGAAAAATGGACTCTCGTCAAGACTTCCGGGAGAAGATTTTGCAGTGTTTGGAAGTTGGAATTCACACTGTGTGCGCGATCCAGCATAAGGTCAGCTTCCGTGTCTTCCAATATCTCTTGGAACACCCCCCTGATGTAGTCCCCAATTCCTGATCCCGAACCTCTCTCGGCACTCCTCTGACCCGTATGTTTCTTCGGGAACAATTTTCTGCATCCTCTTGTTTTTCCTCTGCGGTTTGCCTCTACACCTCCAATGCCGCCACTCTGTTCCACCTGATCCTGTGCGTTCGCTCGATCGCAAAAGGCCGCCTCCAGCTCACCCAATTTAGTTTCGTTCTGTAGCACGTTGCTAGACAAGACTTGGATAGAGCTTTTCAATTCCTGCATTGTTGACGCCATTTCCTTCTGTATAGACTGGAACAGATGGAAAATATCTGCTCTCATGGCGGGCTGTGCTGCATCTTCCCCTACAGGGGGTGGCTCGAGTGTCAATTTAGTCTGCTGGAGCATCTCCTTAATGGACGTGACCGGTTTATCCTTAGCCTTTCCCGATTTCATCCTATTCATGAGCGAGGGTAGAGGGGTTGCAAAGGGGGCCTTGGTAGACTCACAGGTGCAGAAAACCTTTCTTGGCTACTTCAGAGTTGATCAGACCCTAGTTCGCTCCTAAATGCCAAGCGCCCCAGTGTTTTCTCTCTCTGTGGCTTCCACTGCAGTCCTGCCCTATGAGGGTCCAAACCTCGCACCTGTTTACGAGATGAGGTAGTCTCCCATCGGTAAGGCCCCCGATGGACCACCATGCGAGGAACACTGCTCAATGTTGGAGTATGCTTTGATCCTGGGCCCCCTCCCCTGCGGCAAGGCTATACCACATCCAGCTGCACCTTCACCAGTGAGACCACTGTAAACGGTAGGTTAACTCACTTTAAACCTCTCCTGCAACAACCTGCCAGTTCTCCTCAGGTTGCTGTACACGCCGCGTGGACAGCCCTCAGATTTGTTTGCTTTTAGCTCTTCTCCACCACTGTTGGTCTGGGGCCTCCTGGTTCCCCCTCATTTATTTGATTATCCCAGCTTCACTCTCTTCCCCTGCTACCGCAGGGACAGCTCCGGCGTTACAACAACGATGCAGTTCAATGAGCTGTGGTGGGTCACACCCCCTACTGCCACCTTTGGTGCTCTGGCGGGCGAGTCATGCAGCCCAATGACCGCCACAACTGCCCCCGGCCAGGGATCCACCCGGGACACACAGGCACTGCAGACTGCTGAGGGAGGGGGAATCTGCGGCTTCTGCAGTGAGCCTAGGCTCGTGACGGACACCGACCCGCTGTCCGGTCCCACTGTGTTATTTCCAACAGAGGAGAGGCCCTCTACCTTTGTCTGGGGGGCTCTGCCACTGGCACCATACCTCACAGGTCGCCGCAGAAGGCATCCGGCTCAGGGCCGTATCCGAATCGCAGTCGGAGCTGGTCAGGACGACTGCGTCGGCTCCTTTCCCGATCGTCTTGGCGCAGGTGCCATTTTGCTGCTTGACTTGGAGCTGCAGTTCAGGGGTGAGTCCAACCGCCCCACAGAGCCGTTCCACTGCAAGCTCCTTCAGGACTTCACCATTCCATTCCCCATATGTTCAGCCTCCCAGCTCTCGCTGTCTTGCTGTAGAACGCTGCACTGTAATGCCTGTTTTTGCTGATTTTGCTATTCCCGGCTGAGGAGGTAACGGGCTCATACCTTCATCAGCCTCCAGCCAGGCCGCGCCACTACAGAGGTGCATCTTATTCCAAAAATATAAATGTATTAATTATTTTCATTAAAACTTTTTTTTATTATTTTGAATAACATACGTGGTTTGCAACCATTAAACGAAACAAATACATCTATTACCATTATTCAGACAGACTCTCACACTCTAAAAAATCTGTATATTTTGCCTAGGGCTTAGTAGGATGCGACACTTCTGAACCATCATAATCGATCTGACGTATTTCATCACAGTCCAGACCAGACATAGTATTCACATATCCTTTTGAAGAACAAAGTGGAAGAAAACACTGATCAATCTAGCCGTAATCTTGTCCACACGTGTTTCAGCCCCTTAACCGGAACACGTTTTTCCCAAACATTCCAGGTCAGTTGATGCATGGGCCTTCTTCAGGTCGGAATTCTTATTTCATGTGTGAATTAATCGAATATCTCCCCACTCGTGCAACCTAGACACTCTAAAATACAAGTAACATGAGAGACACCTTAGGACTCTACTACTCCTCTGTTGGTAAACTGTTTACTCAGTTTCTCCTTGTAGTGCAAACTACTGACCTTATTTTTGATGATTGTGATACTAGGCAACTATACGAAACAACTTCTTTTGTTCGACTCCCGGTTATTAACTTTATACTTCCTAAAGGAAAGAAGCCGAAAATGTCTGATTGTGAGACTATTGTTCTCAAAATTCCTCGATGGTCATATCCTCGACAATTCCACATTAGGTTAATATTGGGAAAAAAAAGAAGAGAACTTACCTTCCAAAGAAGAAATCTCTACTCTTTACTTTAAAGTCTTTAACAGTGGCTGGTATTTTCCAGCCTCATTCAATTTTTCATTCACATTTTTTCTATTTTCTGCAATTAAATCTAAATTAGGCTATGTAATATCATGTTTCAGGATAATTTTTTTCACAAATTGCCTTTTGAATTGTATGAGATTTTCATAATAAGTCTTGTTAAATCATTTCCAGATGTATGCAACATAAATTGCAAAGCCTAACCTCGACTTCTACAACACAACCTTGCTTACTGAATCCCCTTGTTAGCACAACACATTGCGAAGATAGATACATTTGATTTTCATCTAATGATTTGTTTGCTGCGGTTTAATATACAATAAGCCTGAAATATGCTATATGTTATCATACATCAGCCATATTTTTTCGCTTATTGGAGTTCCTCACAGCTACGGGATTCCTTGTCCCCAAAGGGGGTCTCTCTTCTGGTGAGTTCCCACTTGCCTCAACCCCTATGCAGAGTCTTGCAGAGTGGGCTTTCCTCCCTAGCGTCATAGGGGGGAGCTCCTCCCCGGGGAGCAGCGACAAATAACTGCATTTTGTCACAGTTGCCATGGAGCTGCAGCATTGTTTGCCCCGCTACCTGTCCTTTCTGCCTCCCTGTTTCAGATGTGAGATGTGTGGGTTCAGCCAGGATTTCTTTTTCCCCCCATTATTAGTCGCTGAATCGGCCCAGATTTATGTACTGTGCTCCATGGGCTTGGGAACGGATGCAGAATGCCCGGAACTGTGTGGTGAAGGAATGAGGCAGACGTTGTCACTGCATTATTGTGGTGGAGGGACTTGGAACATTAGGAATAGTTTCATGTCTCTGTAGGGTCTGGGTTCCGAGGTCCCCAGGCACTCTGTTTCAGTTCAACACAGAGTTGGAGAGGTGCTATTCATGCTTTCTTTTCGGAAGGCTGCCCTTACGTTGTGGCAACACTGCAGTTGCTCTAGATCTTTGCCAGTATCTACATTCAATTGCTCAATATTTGCTCAATTGGTATCCCTTATGCTGACCATCTGCAGAACACTTGGAGATGAATTAACCTGATTATTTGTGAAACACATGCCCTTAGCCAGCTCTGTCACACACCCACCTTAAAAGAAAATGCTGACTAGTTCTTGAGACAAAGCTGCTGGTACGCGCTTGGGACCAGGTCAGGCTGGGTACAACCATTTCTGCTATCATAACTCTTCTCTCTGGGATCTGGTCTGGCTACAATCACGTTGCTTGGCTTAGTCTGGGCACAGCTGGTTCTTGCAGCATAAAATCCCCCAAAATAATATCCGGATTTCCACCACTGCCACTAGGTGTGGCTCACACTTTGAAAGCTTTGATTCACATGTTTGCACAATCTGTCATAACCTCTGTGAATTCCATTGAAAGGAATTCTATTCTATGAGGTGGAAGGCCAAGACATGACTGGTCCCTTATTGGTAATGGCAGAGTTTTTAAATTATAATTTATTTTATAATGCGCTTAATACCGAAGAGGTTTCTAAGCGCGGACCCAGGATCCAAACCTGTGTTGCTCTGCGTCTTGCTTCCAAGACCAGCCCTTTGCTGCTTGGCTATTCTACCCGACTAGGGAATTGTAGGATGCCCAGAGGAATTCAGCTTGATTAATTACAATTTTTCCCATCCCCCATGTTTAGGCATGGAAATGGGCAGCAGTGCATCATGGAGTATAACTCTCTGCTTCTCTGGGTTTAATCAAATTGGGTGCATCAGGTTCTTGGAACATTTCTCGTCTTCCCTGGGTTTAGACTTGGCACAACTGCTTCTCATGCAACCATCCTCACCCCACTGTAGACAACCTGGGTAACGGTTGTTGGGAGGACTAAATCTGGAGGCCGCCTTTTGCACATGGCCAAGCAACTTGTTCCAACCACCCACCTTAAAGGTGTGGCTTGGGCCTTACCGTAAACCCTCATCCACTCTTGATTGACAAGCAGCTAGGCCCACACTCTTTTAACTATGACGGGCCATCATATATAATTTAATTCATTAACTATCTAGTAAGGTTTACAGGCTAGGGGAGTTTCTCGCCCCCTCGTTTCAAACTGGGAAACACACATGCAAGCACATGGGGGTGGTCCTATACACAAATAACTTGCAACTAACTGCACCCTGCATGACCTCATGGTTCTATATTGTGGCTAGAACAGTGTCTTTAAGTATCCTATTAATCAATCCACCACCCCGTTGCTTTGAGGATGGTAGGACTTGATGCAATGGAAACCCAATTTTTCCTTGAGAAATGTGGTTTAAGGGGATTGGTTCCTCCGACGTATTCCACATCTATGGCAGGTAATCGCCACAGCTGTCGTCGATACGCTGTCCTCGAGGGCCTCCGTTGAGCCGACGCACCGGATGTTATAAGTAGGACGCACAACGCCCGTAGCCTCAGTTCTGTTTTTTCTGCGAACGTGTTAGATTCGGAGATCTCGGCGTGCCTCGGTTCTTCTGTTTCTATCGGTTCTTCGAACTAGATGCTTGTGAAGATATCATGTCTTTGTCATCTTCTACCCCGCGGTCGGGCTTCAAGAAGTGTCGGGACTGTGGTTCCAAGATGTCGCTTACAGACCTGCACAACGTCTGCCTCTGGTGCCTCAGCGAGGACCATGCTACCGATGACTGTGATGATTGCCAGTCTTTGACGTCGAAGGCCATGCGGGAGCGGAAGAAGCTATCTGTAGGTAGGGTTTCCAAACCCCGAAAGTCGAAATCCGCTGGGCTTTCGACCGACGATTCGAGGGGCGACTATCTGCGTCAGTCCAGGGGGGTCTCAGTCCCAGAGTGCTTCCCACCGTTCCTCTGCCTCTTCTAGGCACTTGTGGAAGCACCCTCACAGGTCGCCGTCCTCGTCCGAGGACTCCGCCGGTCAGTGGGTAGCTTGTCCCAACAAGCATTCATCTCCGGCGGAATGGGACGCATTACGCAAGGAGATGATGGCGATTTTTGAATCGCAGGGCTCCGTTCCGTCCGCACCTTCGAAAGAAGCCGGCAAGGAACGCGCTAGGGCCGCTGCTCGCACACCTTCGGGCTCGGGCGGTCGGCACGATCATCGGGAGCTGTCGAGGTCCCGATCGGATAAGGTCGATCACTCTAGACATGCCCGTTCCAGGTCCCGGTCCTCGACGCCATCGAGACCGTTGGAGCTTGTGAGGTCTTCTTAGAAGACGTCGATGCCATCGGCGCCATGTCCGTCGAGGGACTCTCTCGAGGCTCCGCTTCTGTGGAAGTCATCAATGCCATCGGTGCCTAGGCCATCGAAGGACACGCTCGGGGCTCCGGCCTCGAGGCCTGTGTCGAAGCAGTCAGCGCCACGCTCGACGCCGATTGCGTCGAACGAGGTTCCTGACGAACTATTGTCTGGTCATAGCCAGATGGAAGACCTGCGTCAGTCTTTGCACGATGCCAGTGGTCTGGACACCTCTCCGGAGGTTGAGTTCGGTAGGCCTCAGCGTGGCACGCATGCCGAGTCTTCATACCGTCTCATGTCAAGGGTGACGGAGTACTTGGGGTGGTCTGTGCCACCAGCCGATTTTCTGTAGGATGACCTAACAGATATCTTGGACCAAGGTCCACCAACTGACCCGGTACTGCCATTTCATATGGCCTTGCAAAGAAGGGTTGCGGCGGCTTGGACTGCTCTGGAGAGTCTCCCGGTGCTGAATGAGTCGTTGCCGAAAAAATAACTTCCAGCCATTGGCTACCCCGGCTACTTGACTTTGCACCCCACTCCAGAGAGTTTGGTGGTGCAGGCGGCTACGGCCCCAGCAAAGCAGGCGTCGTACCCTACCATCCCTCCGGATAGGGACAACAAACGTTTTGACGGTTGGGCGAAGAAAGTATTTTCTTCAGGGGGTATGGCTTTGAAGGCAGCCAACTCTGTGTGTGCCTTAGCACGTTTCACTCACACTCTGTGGAATTGTGTATCTTTGGCGGCTGAACATATTCCCGAAGGGGAAGAACGGGATGGCTTTCTTGCCCTTGTTCAAGATGGCAAGGATGCCATGTGTGAATCGGGTCTGGACGTGGCAGACTGTGTCAGCCGGTCCATGGCGGCGAGCACCGTGATGCGCAGATTTGCATGGTTGCGGAAGTCGGGGTTTGCTCCTGATGTACAAGCCTGGCTTCTCAACATGCCCTTTGATGGTGACCATCTTTTTGGCAGCAAGGCTGACGAGAGCCTCCAAAGCTGCAATGGAGGGGAGGCTCCTTTCGATACTTCTCGTCCTTTGGTAGATCGAGAGGAGCTGCCAGTCAAAGGGGCCAACGTAGGAGTACCAGAGGTGGAAAAGAAGGTACTCGAGGTGCCAAAGCCACTCGGGCAGTTGCTTCTTTGCCCTCAGGCACTGCCGCAGCTGCTTCAGCTCAGTCATGAGGCCATGTCCCATGGTTCGCCAGGTTGGGGGAAGGCTGGCGCAGCATCTTGTAGAATGGCGTGCCATTACTTCAGATGTGTGGGTTCTGGAGATCCTAGCCGACGGCTACTGCCTTCCTTTCCGGCAGAGGCCTCACGACAATACACCAGGGAATCTCTCTTTGAAGAGTCCGGATCCGCTCCTTGCGCAGGAAATCAAATCCCTGCTGGAGAAAGGCGCCATAGAAGTGGTGCTTGTAGCGGAGAGGAACAAGGGTTGGTATTTCCCATATTTTTTGATCCCGAAAAAAGACGGGGAATTGAGACCCATCATGGACTTGCGTGGTTTGAACAAGCTCCTCAGGAAGGATAAGTTCAAGATCGTTACTCTTTCTCAAGTCCTCCAGGCCCTTCAACTTCAGGACTGGTTGGTGTCTCTCGACCTCAAGGACGCTTACCTTCATTTGCCGATTCATCCCAAGCGCATTAAGTACCCGAGGTTCACGGTTGGCGACTCGCACTTTCAGTTTCGGGTCCTGCCGTTCGGATTGACCTTCGCCCGAGGGTCTTCACCAAGCTAGCTCATGGTGGTGGTGGCAGCGTGTCTCAGGAAAGGGGGGATTCACGTCTGCCCGTACCTGGACGATTGGTTGATCAGGGCGCGCTCTCCCGAACAAGTCCTGGATCATCTGTCAGTCACCTGCCACTCCCTTCACAGGCTGGGCTTCTCCCTCAACTTAAAGTAGACCCACTTGACACCTACTATGCGGCTCCAGTACATCGGAGCAGTGCTCGACACATCCCTGGGGCTGTGTTTGCCTCCCCAGGTGAGGGCTTCTCACATTCTGCAGATGGTGAACAAGCTTCAACATGCCCAGAGTCTCCCGGCTTTCGAGGTCTTGATTTTACTCGGCCTCATGGCATCCTGCATTCTCCTGGTGCCAGAGGCCAGGCTGCGGATGAGCTCTCTGCAGTGGGCTCTCAAGATGCAGTGGTCACAGTCCTCCGGCAGGATGTCCGATCCCGTTCAGGTGCTGCCCTAGGTCGCCCAGGATCTTCTGTGGTGGGCCGTCGAAGGCAATCTGATGAAGGGGGCTCCATTTTCGCTACCCTGGCCGGAGGTGACGATCGTGACGGATGCATCCCTCACGGGATGGGGAGCTCATGCCGACGAGTTGACAGTCAGCGGTCGTTGGTCTCCGTTGGAGTCCAGACTCCATATCAATCTGTTGGAGCCGAGGGCCGTCAGGCTAGCCCTGAAGGCTTTTCTGCCGTCTGTGTGGGGGAAGAATGTCCTGATTCTGATGGACAATACAGTGGCCAAGCACTACCTCAACAAAAAGGGGGGGCAGGGTCTCTCCCTCTGTGCAGAGAGGCGATGCAGCTCTGGTTCTGGGCCATCCAGCAGGAAATTTCGCTCTTGGCAGTTCATCTGGCTGGAGACGTAAATGAGGCGGCGGACGCTCTGAGCAGGCAGAGCACGGTCTCCCACGAGTGGGAGCTGGCTCAGGAGATTCTCCTGGAGATCTTCGCCCTTTGGGGGACCCCACAGGTAGATCTCTTCGCCACCAGTGTCAACCGGAAGTGCGAAAGATTATGCTCCTGGGAATTTCCTCCAAGAGCGGCTTTAGGGGACGCATTCGTAGTGGAGTAGTCCTTCCCACTGCTGTACGCGTTTCCTCCAGTCCCCGTCATTCCGCAAGTGCTGCAGAGGTTACGGAGGTTCGGTTCCCGAATGATCCTCATTGCTCCGGCATGGGCCAGGGGAACGTGATACCCGGACCTTCTCGACATGTCCATCTGCCCTCCACGCCGTCTTCCCTACCGAGACGATCTGCTCTCACGGGAGGGGGGTCAGGTTCTCCATCCAGAGGTCAAGTCTCTCAACCTTCATGCTTGGCTTCTGAAAGGTTGAGGTATAAGGATTTGGACCTCCTTGAAGAAGTGATGGAGGTGTTGCTTTCGGCCAGAAGGCCCGCAACAAAGTCCCTGTACCGTTGCTGTTGCTGAAAGTTCTGCGACTGGTGCAGGGTTAGGAATGTGGATCCTTTTTCATGTGCCATTCCTGTGATTCTGTCTTTTTTTTCTTTCATTAGCCCACAAGGGCCTGCAAGTGGATACCATTAAAGGTTACCTGGTGGCGCTGTCCATATTTAAGCTCTCGTCTGAGGAGTGTTCTTATTTTAAGATTTCTTTGATTTCTCAGTTTCTGAAAGGGCTCACTAATGTGTTCCCACCGTCACCTTTCCAGGTGCCCGGTTGGGATTTGAACCTGGTTCTAAAATTCCTAATGGGAGCTCCGTTTGAGCCTTTACATTCTTGTCCTTTGAGACTGTTGATCTTTAAAACTGTATTTTTAGTTGCGGTTACTTCCGCTCGCAGTGTGAGTGAGTTGCAGGCACTATCCGCGAAGCCACCTTTCACGGTGTTCCATAAGGACAGGGTTGTCCTTGGGGTTCGTCCTTCTTTTCTTCGAAGGTTGTGTCGGAATTTCATTTGAGCCAGAAGGTCATTCTTCCGGCATTCTATCCTCCTCCGCATCCTGGTATGGAAGAGGAGAGGCTCCATAGGTTGGATCCTAGGAGAGCTTTAAGTTTCTACAACTCACGCATGTCCCGGGTCAGAGTGAACGATCAGCTCTTTGTAGGATACGCTGGAAGGTGTTTGGGACAAGCTGTTATAAGCAGACTTTGGCTAGATGGATTATCTTGACAATCTCTGAATGTTACCGTTTGGCGGGTAAGGACCCTCTGGTAGGCTTATAGGCCCATTCTATTAGGGTTGTGGCTGCCTCTACTGCTCTGCAGAGGGGTGTTCCCATTCGTAACATTTGTGAAGCAGCCATATGGGCCTGTCCATACTTTTGTCAAAGACTACTCCCTGGATTCTATCCATGGGCAAGATTTGGCCTTTGGTAAGGCAGTCCTCTATTCTGCAATTTGATTGGGCATTCTAATATTCTAAATTCTTTTCCCACCTCCATACGTTGCTACCGCTTTGGGAGTCTGTCATAGAAGTGGAATACGTTGGAGGAACCAATCCCCTCGAAGAACAAGTTACTTTCTTACCTGGTAACGTTCTTTCTGTGGGATGTTCCGACAACGTATTCCACATCTATGACAGGCCAGATGGCCTATCAAATGAGGAGCTGAAGAAAAACAAGGGGGAATGGGGAAAGCTCCTGGTAGTAATGTTTGCCCAGATCAAGTTAAATGTTAAAGGTATGTGTACCGTGCACCGTCACCAACGGAATTGGTCCCCAGGCGCTCTGGCGGATCTGTAAATAAGGTGGGATGGGTTAGTAACATGAAGAGGGAGTAGGACAGTGAGAGGAGTGGTGTTCTGTTGGCAGCTTCAGCTCGGTATACACCAGATACTGAGCTGTGGTGCGGGTCAGTGTCAGACCGCGTGTGCTGTTGCTCCGGCTTATGTGTTGTTGCAGTGTTGTTGCAGTGTTGTGAAGTGTGTGTGGCTTGTTGTGTGAGTTTTTGAGTGAGATAAGTATGCACAGTTTGAGCTTATATTGGTTAGTGGGTTACCTGACCTTTAGCATGCTAACATTCACAGTATTGTCCATGTGTGGCACCTGTTGACCCACACAATTCTATCAGAATGTGGTGCAGGCCAATGTTAAGGATTCCATCTAGGTGTGAGCATGCCAACATTCACAGTCCCATCCGGATGCGGCGCAGGCCAATATCCACAATTCGAAGTGTCGCATATGCCAACATTCAAGTTTCACCCAGGTGCGGGCATGCCAACATTCGTAAAAAGGAAATACCATCAACTTGGAGAGAAGCTAATATTGTCCCAATTCTCAAAAAAGGGGAGCGGGCGGAAGCGAAGAATTACTGGCCTATTGCACTGCTAGATTCGGTGGCAAAGCTGTTTGCTACTCTCCTATTGAAGGACTCAAAGGCCTAGGCGGATAAGAGTGGAATCCTTGACCCGAGACAAAAAGGGGTTGTAAAGGAGGGTAGGGACATCACTTAACCTCTTTATTATTAACATTCGTAAAGAGAGGGCATTATAATCTAAAGCTTGTCTTGATCTTGCATTTATGGACCTGGAACAGGCTTTCGATGGGGTCATTACAGAAAAACTTTGTGCTAAGCTTAGAGCTTGGAAATGTTCCGTCGATCTGGTAGAGGTCATGGAGGCCTTATATACTAACACCTCTGTTCGGATAAGGCTCTCAGGAAACAGTCATCTGACAAAGAAGATTCCAACCCATCGAGATTTAAAACAAGGATGCGCTTTAGCTCGTTTCTATTTTGCCTCTATATTGCTGACTTGGCTTGGTCGCAAAAGTATGTGAACGCCTTCCCGCCCAAAATCCATCGTACTGCAGTACCATGGATACTGTTTGCGGACAATTTGTTTTTTCTTGATTTAACACCTATTGGGCTCCAGAGAAGAATTGACGCATGCATTACTTTTCTTAATGAAAATGGTATGAAGATAAATGTGACCAAGTCTAAAATATTGAATATGAAGTCAGCGCGAAATAAGAGTAGTGGGTTTACGTGGAGAGTGGGTGCAAGGTCATTGGAAATAGTTGATTCTATGGTTTATCTAGGGGTATTGTTAAACGGGAACGTGAATGAAAGGGGACAATACCTGTATTTAAGGTCCATGGTAATATCTCTAACCATCCATGGAATGGCCTTCCATCGAAGGTTTGGGAAGTTTTCGATGGTCCCGATCATTTTCTTCTATAAGCAGAAGGTTGCCCAGATTCTAACTTGTGGGGCGGAAGCTTGCTTGCACCTATCCTGGAAAATCTGGAGAGGCTGGAAGGTTTTTTTCGGGCGGCGAGAATTGAGGCTTCCAAATGCGCTGCCAATGAATACGATTAGACGAGAACTAAAATTGCAATCGTTGGAATCTATGGTTTTGTAGAAATCAATTGCCCTTTATAGAAAATGTGGCTATGAGTCATTGGGCACCACGTTTGCAATTTTTGATCTGCACAAAGAGGGGCAGGATAGATATTTAACCCAGTGTAGGACAAAGGTTGAAAGTATCCTGACTGAAAGGGGGATCCCTATGGGTGATCTAGCTGCTAACCCAATTAAAGTGAAAAAGAAGCTCCAACATATAGATTGGATAACCACGGTAGAGAAATGGGGCCAGAAAAAATTGAGACAGCCTCTAAACGAAAAGGCCTCAATTGTCTCGTAATGTACCTACAAAACTTCCCCTAACAGCTCTATCGAGACTTTCTCCTCAGATGCCAGCTAAATACTCTAAGCTCTAAAGAGGTATTATGGGCAAAGAAAATGCTGGGGATTATGAATGCTCAATGCAGATTCTGCAATGAGAAAGGAATTGTAGAAACGTTGCTCCACTTGGTAACAGCATGTAGCTCATTCCGAGAAGTGAGGGCCAAATTTCTATTTGGACATACGATTGCTTGTGAAACATTGGGTCCTTCAGAATGGTGGGAATGGGTTCTTTTAGGGGGAAAAAACAGCCTGGTGATGAAGATGGTTGAATTTGTATTTAACAAATCATAGGGAATAGAGGATGATGGACTAAGCAATGAAGTCAAGGGGAACATTTGGTAAAATGATGATTTCTATACCTCCCTTTGCTGTACATGTGTCATGTGTCCCTTCTTTGAGTTCTCCAGCTCCGAAATGTCTTTTTTTTTTTCTCTTTTAAGAAGCGGTGAACTGAACTGTGAAGTCACTTTTTAATTGATCTTTTTGTCCTTTCTCTGGGTGTTAAATGTACTACAGTGATTGTAAGGTGATTCCGAGGCGGCAAGATATTGATGAGTTAAATGTTAAAGGTTTGAAATCTGTTTCTTGTTGTAAACCAGCGAAACATTTTATTTAAAAAAAAAAAAAGAAATTGCAATGGTATAGTCTACAAGATGGCGACCCATTGTAACCGAGTTGCAGCACTCGACTGCGATGGAGAGCAGGCGCCTGCGTCACCCCTTGTTATCAGTACCAACTACAGGGCAAATGCGCGTAGCGCTGTATCTGATAGGAGTGCTCGATCAGAGGAGACACACACGCAAATCTATCGGTAAGCCAAATCAGACGGGGAAAGGAGCCCGGGCTCCGCTATACACCTCAAAATGGTGTACATTTTGACTAAAAGAACGACATGATTTTTTGGCTTTCAGTACGCCGTAACAGCTCAGTAGAGACTGGATTCCACAGGAGTGCACCCACATATTAAGGACTGATGCCGAGCTAGGAATCCGGCAAGTAAGTGGCCCCCTGCATTATAGACAGTTGAGAATGAGTAGGTATAAATAGGAAGTGTAGTAAAACCACCCAATTCTGTAACGCTCACCTGGCTCCCATGGAGGCGCTGGTCTGGTCTGGGTTGCTGTGGCCTCTTCAAGCGTGATGCGCAGAATTCGGACCACCGATTGAACAGGACCCCCAAATCTTGCTTGTCTGGCCCGTAGGAATATCCTTCTGCAGATGAGAAAGGGGATTAACTGCCTGCTGAATAGTGTGCTTGCTTCCCCCTTTCCCCCTTCGTTCTCCTCTGACTTCCTCCAAAACCCCCCGGTTTAAGCTCACCTTATGGTTTGGAAGGATGAACTCTCTGCTTCTGGTGCAGGGGCGCGCGTTCGTCCAGTTACTTCAACGGTTTTCAGAATGGCGCTGGCAAATCCATTTGACTTTTCTGAGCGATACACCGTAAGTATGAAGATGCAAAAGTTCAAGTGTGAGCCTCCTTTTATGTTGTTTCTCCTAACCTGTGATCTGTCCTTTATTTCTGGTGCAGAACCAAGGTGATGCGTTGAGGGGTTAAATTGCCGGTGGTAAAATCAGGTGAGTTAGTGATGAGGGCGACCCCTCTAAATGTCTTTATAATTCCCCAGTAATGTCTTTTGTCCTTTCCCCATAGGGGCCGGGGTGCGGTACCTGCCAAAGATGCGGCGCCGACCTGAGATGTGGAATGGTTCACCAAGAAAAGCCGGTAAGTAATATGGCTGAACATTCGGCTTTCCTCTTGTTTTCCCTTGCTCACCTTTTTGTCTCTTCTTCTCTCCCCTAGGTGCAGAGATGTGGCGACTGGTGCTGAGAGCTGCGATGGAGCCGGGCGGCGTCTCGGGAACAGGTGAGTGAAGCGCGGCGCTGCAGCGAGCAACGCAGTGCTTTTAAATGGAAGTCTTCCTTCAGGAATGCTGGCGTGAAGATTCCGGATGCAGGTAAGAAGGTTGAATAAGTTCTTGGTTTTCACCTTTCTCTTCTCTTCTTTCCTTACAGGTGTTCCAGGTTCGAGGCGGGCGTGGCTGGAGTCCAGGTGCAGGAGCTGACACGGTGAGCGTTCAGCTGCTGGGATGCAGAACAACGCGAAGCACGTGTGGCTGTCTGGGCGTGGCTTAAATAGCCTTGGAAGAAGTTCCAGGTGAGTATTCTTCCACAGCCCCACCCAAGTAACAAAATAGTTCCTTCAGAAAAATAGTCCCTCCTAAGCCTCATTTGGCTTGGTTCTTCATGCAGCATGGTCTGCATCAGGCGAGTGTGCAGGGTGGTCTGCTGCAGGTAAGTGCTCCAAACACTTCCCCTTATGAGCCTGGCGCCTATGGCGCCAGGACTGATGTCCAACATGAGCCTGGCGCCAATGGCGCCAGGACAGAGTCCAAAGAGCCCCTATAAAGGGCCGCTGGGCTTTTACCCAGGGGCGTGATGCCTGCTCCCGGGGGTGCTGGGCCTGGCCTGGTACTGCGGGGGTAGGCATCATGACAATTCTCCCTTTTGCAGAAAATCAAGGGAGAGGACTCAAGCTGCCCTAGATAGTGGAAGAATATCTCAACCATACCTGCAAGTAAGTGTGGAAACTAGGTAGAAGATTGTGAATTACGCCACACCTACACCTGAGACAGCTATCCCATAAGCTTTATTTTGAGTTCATCTAGATACATATATATAGAGATTAGAAGCTGTCTCGCCTACAAAGAGTACAATGAAGAAATAATGAGTACTAAGGCATACAATAGAATAGTTGTAAAATAGTACAGTTAAAATATATGTAATATCTAATTAACGTTTTATGTGATCATCCCACAGAGAGTCACGTGCACCAAGTAGCAAGAAGATGGGTGCCGGGCCATAATGCAGGACCAATTAATATTGTCTACATTGTCAAACTCTAATAATAAGCGGACAACAATATATTAACATTTAAGATCACATTAAGAGTACCCTGAACATGTATAGGACAAGAGGGTAACTAGGCTGCCCAGTCTTCTAGAGAAATTGGGTTGCAAGACTGTACAGCACCTAGAAGCATAGAACATCGACTACTAGCCCTATAGATGAAGTAAGAATAGTCCTAGATCATCCCAGACAATTCTGTTAGGTTTGTAGAAGGTCAAAAAATCCCCTGAAGAATTTCCTAAGATTAAGTCAGAATCTAAAGGAATGAAACATGTTGGGCATTATAACGGCTATTAGATCTTTAGATTAGCTGCAATACTTGCAAAAATAGAGGTTCACAGAGACGATGGTACTGAGCACAGTGACATTTCCAGCACAATGCACTTTAAATTTGTTTTTATTATGTCTTTTAAATGTAGAGATGTATATATTGTTGGTTTGTATATCTGCGGTGCTACCTTCTAGTGGATGTGAAGGGTGACAAATATTTTATTTAAAGGATATTAATAAAGTGTTTCAAAAAAATCTAAAATTGAGCAATTGATATGCAGCATTAAGTAGTAAGACTCTACCTATATAAGCAGTGCAGGAGGGTTTTCTTTATTTGAAAAGTGTGTCAAACCAGGGATAACCTACCTGCTGCTATACCAAATTAACCCTGGGATCGCCCCATAGTTGAACTACGCATTTCACTACAAACCTGTTTTGTTTGGCACACTGCTGCCACCCAGAGGCCAGCCATGCACAGTGAAACCTTTAGTTCTCCAGCATGGGGTCTGGCATGGATTCACATGCTCATGAATATTCCCCATCGTCAGGCTGGGAATCCTCGGTAAAGAAAAAATCAGTATCAGTTTCGTTTCTGATCAGTCTTTCGTAGTAGTAACCAATCACTGATCTCTGCGTCATACTGACCACAGCCAATGACTGCCCTCTACCTAAGCCCCGCCTCTGGCAGCCATCTTCAGATTTTTACCGCACGTTCAAATGTTGGGATCCTCGTGCTATTGCTCTCGAGCGTTAGTGCTTTTTTTCTCAGAAAAATTTCTCTTTTTTTCGGTCAAAAGAGCCTCAAGCTCCACCGTTTCTTCATCCGATAATCGGGGACCCGTGTCACATTCGTCTACGCCCCTCATGGGTGAAGATTTCTTCGAGCTACGCTTTTGGAGGACTCCAGAAGTTTCTCAGGCCCATCTCGGACATGGCCCAGGAGAAGGGAAGCTCGACGCCCGGAAAGCTGTTCAGGGTCTGCCCTGGATGCCAGCTTCAGAATGTCTTTAAGGAGGACCTACACTCCCTTTGCCTTTACTGCCTACATGAGGACAAGACGCACGTGGAGAAGGACTGTGCGTTTTGCGGCAATATGTCGGAGCGGACCATGAAGGACCGCCATCAACGTCTCGCCAACTGGCTGGAAGGAAAGAGCCCGTCAGGCGAGAAGAAGAAGTCCGAGTGGTCTTCTAAGACCTTTGACGGCGCCCCGGCGACGGGGGTCCAACAGAAGGCCAAGCACCGCGAGTCCGCTGGCACCGGGAGCGCCGAACGGTCGGGCTCTACGGGCGCCAGGCAGGGCGCATCCTCCCCGGCGCCATCAACCACGAGCCAACGCTCTGGCTCGGGTAAGAGGAAGGCCGAGCACCCGGCAAAGCTCCTGGAAAGACCCCGGTCGAGCTCGAAGGCCCCATCGGAGGGGGAGCGAGGCAATGACCCTCCCCCCAAGGAGAAGGCGGTGAGCGCACCTAAGGTGGTGAAAGCCTTAATCCACCCGGCCAAGGCCTCTATCGAGACAGTCGCGGCGGCCCTGGCTCAGCCTGTGGAGGCTACACCAGTGGTGGCGACCTCGGGGCCCAGAGTCTCCCTGCCACCGCGGAGGGAGTCCTCTTTCTTGCCCATCGACAGGACCCCCGTGAAACCTCCGACGGAGAAGAAAAAGGGGGGCAGCAGGCCGTCGTGGATTCGGCCTCAACCTCTGAGGAGGAGCTGATCGAAGTCTTAAGCCACGGCGTTGGCGTGGAAGAAGACCAGCCCGTCGGGAGGGACCCCGACATAGGAGACGACGAGAACGTCGAGGGTGCCGACGGGGCTCCTGACCGCCCGTCGGACTCCCCTCAACCAGTGCCGCAAGACAACTCGGTGGCCATTTTGTTGGCTATACAGTCCTTATGCTCGAAGATAAGGACGAGACTGCCGTTACCACCAACGGAGGAACCGCTCCCGACGGGGGACCCGGAGCCAGGCCCTTCTGGGAGCCCTCCCCCTAAGAGAAGGAGGATTCATCCTCCACCTCCTTTTCAGCCATCGCGCCCTGTTCAGCCCTCCTCCCCGTTCACGACACGTGGGGATGATACGGGGACTGACACGGCCGCAACGGTTACAGACGACGAGGTTTATGACGAGGATCTCCCGTCGTCACCTCCCACCCGGGCTTCCCCGCCCGACGAGATTGGATCGTTTAACTCCATGATCGCCAGGGCATCCGAGCTTTTCCAGCTCTGCCCGGAAGAGAAGAAGGAAGGTTTCCTTTATCAACGACGCGAGGCCAAGAGGAAGACGGTCCTCACTGTACCTCTACTAAACGATATTTGGGATGAGGGCCTCGCCCTCCTCAAGAACCCATCCACGATGCCGGCTAGAAGGGATCTGTACGAGAAGAAATACCGGGTCAAGGCTACTGACTTCCGTCAGGACGTGCAGACCAGAGTCTTGGACATGCCGTTCGACGGAAACAACCTGTTTGGGAAAACAGTGGACGATTCCCTTCAAGCCATCAAGGCGGACACGGAGACGGCCCGGGCTCTTGGGGTTCTCCAGCAACGGCAGCCGCCCTTTCGGAGCGGCAGAGGCAAACAGGGTGCCTCCAAAGGTTCCAGCGGCGGATTTTCCACCTACCGTCATGCAGCCCGTTCGTCGTCACAGGAAGCTTACAGGGGACGAGGCAAGTCAGGCGGACCCCGCCGTCGTCGCCAAGGAGGACAAGGCGGCAAAGCAGGACTGAACCGGCCGTGGGGTCGGGCCCCCACCGAAGCACCCCGGTGGGAGGCCGGCTGGCGAGCTTCGTCAGCGTGTGGGAGTCCATCTCCACCGACCGTTGGGTGCTGGACGCCCTAGCTCAGGGTCACGCGCTCGAGTTTCTAAAGAGGTGCCCGCGCGTTCCCCCTGTGGCCAGGAAAGAACATCACATCCCTCAACTTCTCTTGGAGGTAAAGGCGATGCTCAAGAAGGGCGCCATCGAGCTCGTCCCAAAGAGGCTTCGGGGCTCCGGAGTTTACTCAAGGTACTTACTCGTGAAGAAGAAGACGGGAGGATGGCGTCCCATCCTGGACCTACGACGACTGAACAAATTCATCAAGGCACAGAAGTTCCAGATGGTCACCCTCCAACACGTCCTGGGTCAACTGGAGGAGGGCGATTTCCTATCGTCGTTGGATTTGGAGATTGCCTACTTTCATATTCCCATCCTAAAGGGACACCGAAAGTTTCTCAGGTTCGTGGTCCAAGGGCGTCACTACCAGTTCAAAGCCCTTCCCTTCGGATTCAGGTCGGCACCCAGGGTGTTCACCAAGTGCCTCGCACCGGTGCGGCACAGCTGTGCCGAGAGGGGATCCACGTCTACCCCTACCTAGACGACTGGCTCATCCGAGCAAAGACGAAGGAGCTCGCCGTGGAGCACACGGCAAGGACCGTCCAACTACTCACGGACCTGGGATTCTCCATAAACTACGCCAAGTCCCACCTGGTGCCTGCGCAAGACGCACTGTTTCTGGGAGCGAAGCTCGACACAGTGTCGCTTCTGGCCTCTCCGTCGGAGGAAAGGACGAGGGCCATCTTGGGCAAGGTGCAGCGGATGTTGGCTGCGGACGCGGCCAGGGTGAGGTCCATCAAGTCCCTCCTCGGAATGATGTCTTCTTGCATTTATGTCATCCGCCTGTGCAGGCTCCGGATGCGCCCGTTGCAGGAGTTCCTGGACACGCGCTGGATCCAGACGACGGGCAGCTTCGAGGAGAGGATCACACTCGACGAGAGTTTCCGATGAGCGATCCGGTGGTGGGGCACCTGCGCGCATCTGACGGCGGGCATGGACTTCCAGACCCCCGGCCACCAGGAGCCAGTGACCACGGATGCCTCCCTGGAAGGGTGGGGAGCGCACACCGAAAATCTGCACGCGAGAGGCCTTTCGCTTCCGACGGAGAAGTCCCTCCATATCAACGTCCTGGAGCTCCGTGCAGTGTTTTGGGCCCTCAGGTCCTTCCGTCCCGCAAGGGCAAGGTGGTGAGGATCTTCACCGACAACACCACCACCATGTTCTACATTAGGAAGCAGGGCTGTACCAGATCCCCAGCCCTGTCCAAGGAGGCGCAGGATCTGTGGCATTGGGCCGTCGCCCAAGGGATGCTTCTGGTGCCGTTTCATCTGGCAGGGATAAAAAACACCATCGCCGACTCGCTCAGCAGAGAGCTGCGCTCGTGCCACGAGTGGGAACTACGTCAGGATGTAGTGGACCGCCTCTTCCGACGGTGGGGGACACCCCAGATCGATCTGTTCGCGACAGCGACAAACTCCAAGTGCCGGAGGTTCGCCAGCAGGTTTCCCCAGCCGAGGAGCATGGGCGATGCTTTCTCGTTCCCCTGGGAGGGCCTGTTTCTATACGCGTTCCCTCCATTGCCATTGCTGATCCGGCTCATCAACCAGCTCAAGAGGTCACAGTGCAGGATGATCCTCGTCGCACCTGCGTGGCCGAGGCAGATATGGTTCCCGGACCTTCTGGACTTGTCAGCGTCCCCGTCAATCAAGCTGCCAGTGGACGCGGATCTTCTCTCCAGGCAAGGAGGCGCCATCCTCCATCACGACCCGAAGTCGCTGAACTTGCAGGCCTGGCTCCTGCAGCGTTAGGGTTTGGAGGATACAACATACCGGCCGACTGCAGAGAGGTTCTTGCAAAGGCCAGGGCGTCCTCCACTCTTAAATGCTATTGACACAAATGGAAGAGGTTCTCTGTCTGGTGCCACGCACAGAAGATTAACCCTCTACGGATTACGGCTCCCCAGGTACTGCCGTACCTTCTGACGCTGGCCAAGGCTGGACTGGTGCACGCGTCCATCAAGATTCATCTTGCTGCGATCTCCCGATACACCAGAACCACGGGGTGGACGTCTTTGTGGTCTCATCGTCTGGTGAAAGATTTCATGAAGGGACTGTTCAGATCGTTCCCGCCGGTGAAGGCTCCGGCCCCGGCGTGGGAGCTCAACGTGGTGCTGGCTAAGCTCATGGGACCTCCGTTCGAGCCTCTGCACTCGGCTCCGTTGAAGTTCTTGTCGTGGAAAACAGCGTTTCTTGTGGCCATCACCTCCGCACGAAGAGTGGGAGAGATGCAGGCCCTTTCCTGCAAGCCCCCGTACTTGACTTTTCACAACACGAGGGTAGTGCTCAGGACGCACCCCTCCTTCATGCCCAAGGTGCCGTCGGACTTCCACCTCAACGAACCCTTGGTGTTGCCTGTTTTCTTCCCGTCGCCTTCGTCGCCGGCCGAAAGGACTTTGCACTCGCTGGATGTGGCTAGAGCGCTGAAGTTCTACGTGGACCACACGAAGAGTTTTCGGAAGACGTCACAACTTTTTGTGAACTTTGGACCTGTCAATCAGGGGAAGGCTCTCTCAAAGGCTTCTATTTCCAGATGGCTCTCCGGCTGTATCATGTACTGTCATCGGTTGGCAAACCGACCGCTGCCCGGCCGTCCGAGAGCCCATTCGACCAGAGTGATCGCTGCTACTACGGCGTTCCTGTCTGGTGTGCCCCAGCTCGACATCTGCAGGGCTGCTATGTGGAGGTCGACGCACACCTTCACAAGATTTTACTGCATCGACCGAGATTCCAGGGAGGAGTCCAGAATCAGCCAGGCAGTGCTGCGCAACCTGTTCGCCTAAGGTGAGCCTGGTGAGGATGTAAGAGTTGCTTAATGTTGAGTTGTTGTATTGCTTGATATTGAGCCTTTTGCCACCGCCCGTGGTTCTGCATGTGTATACTTCTATGTATTCTTATATTCATGAGCATGTGAATCCATGCCAGACCCCATGCTGGAGAAGGAACAAGTTACTTAACTGTAACTGTTGTTCTCCAGCATGGGTCTGGCATGGATTCACATGCGAACCCTCCCGCCTACCCCTCTGCGGCTCTTCACTTGGTCATACTGCCACTTCACGTGCTACCATATCTGAGGATGGCTGCCAGGGGGCGGGGCTTAGGGAGAGGGCAGTCATTGGCTGGGGGCAGTATGACCCAGAGACCAGTGATTGGTTACTACTGAGAAAGACAGATCAGAAACGAAACTGATACTGATTGTTTTCTATTCCGAGGATTCCCGGCCTGGCGACGGAGAATATTCATGAGCATGTGAATCCATGCCAGACCCATGCTGGAGAACAACAGTTACAGGTAAGTAACTTGTTCCATGTCACTGAGGATTCTCAGCCCGACGAAGGGGAATATTCAAACAGCATGGAAATCTATGAAAGATACCAATGCTGGTAAACAGGAGTTGCAGGTAAGTAAATGATTCGTTCTGTAATGCACGCCTTCCTTCTTCATACTGCAATAGGGTTAGTTTTGCACAATGTCGCTCCAGTGATTACCTTAATGTGTTGCCTCAGTTAGGTGTCAGAGGACCTCCTTTGGTGGATCCTTTAAGACACCTGCTGAGGAGAGAGCCACTTTGGTAACCTTTGACTTCACTGAGGGGTGTGGACACCTCCTTGAAAGGTGGTGGCACTCCACTGGAAGATCTGATGGTGTGTGGCCTTTGGTCCCAGACAGACACAGGAGTGCATATCAACCTGCTCGAACCTCAAGCTATGAGGCTTCTACTGTTCACTTTTCTTCCTTCTGTACAGGTAATGTATTATGATTCTGACTGACAGCAGTGACCATGCACTACCTTCACAGATGAGGTAAAGCAGGGTCACTGTCCTTGTGCAGGGAAGCGATGACTATGGTTTTGGGCTCTTGAACAAATGTTCTGTCAGCTACATGGCTGTGGATGTCCTGGTCACACAGGCATCAGCCTCCCATGAAGTGGACCTTTTTGCATCCTGTTTTAACTGGAAGTGAGTTGTTCTCCCTTATGGAGTTTCCTTCACAGAGAGTTCTGGGGGATGCTTTGTCATGTGGAACGTTGAACTCCTCAATGCTTTTTCACCAATCCTGTTTGCTTCGCTGGTTCCCTGATTCAAAGTTTTTCCAACCATGTACTGGATTGGCTCAGACTTGGCGTGAAGAACATGCTACCCAGAGCTTCTGGATAGGTCCATCTGTTCTCCTTGCAGCCTCATGGCAAATATGGACTTGTCATAGTACTGTGGTCCACCACACACGCCTTGATAGCCTCAATCTTCATGCTTGGCTGCTGAGAGGCTAACATATAGGGAATGGGACCCGTCTGACATATTGGATGTGTTCCTTTTTGCCTGTCATTAAGACATGCTATGCCTGCAGGTGATGTAGTTTTTCAGCTTTGTGCTGGGAGCAGAGTTTGGACCCTTTTAATCTGTCCAACCGCCACTGTTCTTGATTTTCTTCTTTCCGTGGTCCATCAGGCCTTCAGATTGGCGCTGTGAAAAGGGTAACTGGCTACTTTTTCGGTCTAGTGAATCCCAGAGCAGGGCTCTTTCTTCACTATTCTCACTTCTATCGATTTATTTTGCAGACACTGTCCGAATGGATCCTCTTCTGTATAGGAGTGCTACAATCTAGATGTGAAAGAGGTGCTGGGCTGTCTTGAGTTCTTTCAACCAGAGGCCTGAGTGTTATTTGTGCTCTGCACAGCAGTGTACCTCTGTTAAGCATCTTTCAAGCAACTGTGTGTGAGCTTCCTACACACGTTTGCCAAGAATCACTGCCTTATTTATTGTGTGATAAGGACACTAGTTTTGACTGTACGGTTCTCCAGAGTTTCGTGCTTTCTTAGTCGGGTCTGTGGCTCAGTGGACTAATGCATCCACTACAGGGGCCTGTGTTTGACCTCATGATCATAGGTTCGAATCCCGGCAGGTCCACTCAGCCCTTCATCCTTACGAGGTCGATAAAACAAGTACTATTAAGTTGGGTAACAATAAACATCTGTTATTAGCGCCAAGATGCCCCTTCAGGGATGAATGTGCACTTTACACATACGCCTGTTATGTTCCTCATGGTTTCTGTACTGGTGTTGTAATCAATCTAGGATGAGAAATCTGTTGCAGGAAGGAATCAATTAGAGCAACAAATTACCTCTTGACAATATTCGTTGTGTTGGTTTAGTCCTTCCAACAGATTCCTCCTCACCTTCTAACCTATCCTTCTAGATAGATAGCTTGTAAATCATCTGCTGCTCAGCGGTCCCATAGCTGCTGAGTGCAAAGGAAAAGGGCAGACCGAAATGTGTGGGCTGTGATTTGCTCTATATGTATTGCCCCAGACATGTATCATGCGTGCCCTACTGCGCCAAGTGGAGCTAATGCTGAGCAGGGCTGCGCTCCTAGGTTGCTGAAAAGGGTATGAAGACCGCTGGAGAAGATGTATTGAATATGAGGAATCTGAGACCAATGACTAATCCATCATAAAGAACATTGCAGAAAGGTAAGTAATTTATTCAGTTTACCCAAGCTGCAGTAACATCAAGAAACTATTGCTCAGACACATTTTTTGGAGGTTACATACATAAAGAACGTGAAGGATCTGTATGTTAGTGTTAATATTTCTGGCATCACTGAGCCAGCCACATAATAAGAAAGGTGAAATGGGTGACTGCTGTCCTCAAATTACCCTTCCTTTGAACCAAAGGTTCTTGCCTCCCAAAGCACTTAGCAGGTAGCTCATGGTAATGTGTGCAGTTTCCTGACTGCCCCTTTCCCTCGTCTTCCAACTCGGTTTCCGGTTTTGTTCTTCATGGAATACAATGTATCTCTTTGAGAGCGAGAGATTGACAAGTGGCATTGTGAGCAAGAGAAGTGGGACCTTTCTGTGAAAGGCCATGGGTAGGAGGGCTGCTCATTGTTTTATCTTGTACCACCTACTCCTTCCCCGACCAACTGACTCCCCCTCTTATATCTCCTACCACCACACACACACACTCACTCTCTCTCTCTCTCTCTCTCTCTCTCTCTCTCTCTCTCTCTCTCTCTCTCTCTCTCTCTCTCTCTCTCTCTCTCTCTCTCTCTCTCTCTCTCTCTCTCTCTCTCTCTCTCTCTCTCTCTCTCTCTCTCTCTCTCTCTCTCTCTCTCTCTCTCTCTCTCCTCTCTCTCTCTCTCTCTCTCTCTCTCTCTCTCTCTCTCTCTCTCTCTCTCTCTCTCTCTCCTCTCTCTCTCTCTCTCTCTCTCTCTCTCTCTCTCTCTCCTCTCTTCTCTCTCTCTCTCTCTCCTCTCTCTCTCTCTCTCTCTCCACATACATAGCCTGCTATTCTATCAGGTTTTGGGCTCTGCCCTCGGGATAACTTTCTCCCAAGTTTCTCTGCCATGCGCATAGACAGCAGATTTGCACTCTTGAACCAGGTACTTATGACCTGCACCTATCAGCACCACAGGTTTCACATCTCCTTCCCACTAATGCCCCCCGAACCCTCTCCCCCACCCCTCTTCAAAACCCTTTAGAGCAACATGCAGCAAGGCTACCAATTTTTGGCAAAAGGGTGCTACACAGGGCCACTTGCATCATATGAAGGCCTCTATTTATGCTATATTATCTTTTGGAGTTGTGAAGTTTCTAGTAAAAGCCAATAAAAGTAGATGATGTGCAGTATTGGTTAAAAGTTTTGTTATTGCATATTTCTGTTATATTGTTTGGCTATAATCATTTTCTATTTTATGTGAAAATGTTGGCTAAGCATTTTCATGAATATTGTGATTTTATGATTTACATGCATGTTTTATGGAAATGTGTTTAGACATGAACATAAATGGAGTAGCAATAGAGTGCATTGAAGCTTATGAATTATTAGCTGCTGCTGTCCATCCCTACAGACTAATGCAAATGTACCAATGTTGATCTTTTCAGCACAAAGCACATGCTCGTTGATGTGATCCAATCGCAACCTGGTGATTCCATCCCCGACATTTTACAGACCTTTGCGTCTGTGGATCAGGTGCGTTTTGGCACACTGTTTTGCCAGAGGTATAACAGCAGGACTACTAGTGCCAAGTGTCTTTAAAAACTTTGCTAAAAGTGAATTATAACGTTAACATAAAATTGCATCATGAATGTAATTGAAAAAATGTGTGAAGTGACATGCATTACCGTACCACAGTGTGGTATATAGTTCTAAAGTCCTGTTCTGTAATATTTAGTCAGATATCATTGGAAGTATTTGGCAACAGATGTAGAAAGTGGTCTTGTAGATTTGGAGTGAGTACTGGATGGAGACTTGCTCATAGGCGAGTCACTTAAACTGCAATCTAGCCATACAATAGTAAAACATATCAAAGGTTTGATTAATACCATTTAATGTGTATGTTCACTGTAAATTATTCAAATTTGCTTGTGTGGCGATAAGCTTCATTTATGGCACATGCACAGCTCAACTTTTTCCAAATGAATCTGTACATTTGTTCACCAATTGAGAGAGTTTGAATGGCTCTCAAATAATTTTGTACTGGAATATTTGTTGATTTAACCAATTTTCTGTGCATACTTGCTCACTTATGATTGGGATGAGCTAGGGGGAGTTGGTCTAAGGGGTTATTGGGATGAGCAAGGGTGAGTGAGCACAAAACCTCCCTGCTTACACCATCAACTCCCATCCCTCCGCACCCCTCCCACCCCTGGGAGTTGATGGTGTAAGCAGGGAAGATTGGTGCTGAGCTTGTGTAGTGAAAGGGCTGTTTTTACATGCCCAGATAGATCAGCCTACTTGGTTTACAGGAAGGTTTCCTTCAACGTCCTGGCTATCTTACTTGTACTTTGGCCAGACCAATCAAAGAAACCCTTGAGATCTGAGCTGAATTAAAGTCAAGACATATTTGTGATTGATACAAGAAAAAATGGTCCACGCAATGTATCTGTAAAAATATATTCTTTATTAAAAATTGTGCATAGATAATTGAAAAATATTTACAGGGAAGTAAAACACTAATATTGCTTCTGAATATGGTAAAACCCAGTGCGCTCTCAGCACCAGGAAATGACAGATGTGATCACAGAAGTCCAACTGGACTTTACACGAGGCGCACAGACCTCAAAGTACGAAAACCCTTAAATCTTTGAGCCCCTTAGAATCAATGGGCCAATTGTAACAAAGGGAGGTAAGTAGGATTGAACATGGTACTCCACAGCAAGAAAGGCCCAAAGAAGAGGGGGGGAGGGGGGAGAAGAGGACCTACCAGAGCAGGTTCAGTGAAGTTTCACTCACCAGAACAGGAGACTGCAGAATAAAGTAAGTCACCAGCTGGGATTGTTGTGCTTGAGTTCTGGATAAGGTATATTGGCCCTGGATCCCTACAGCCATGTAAGAACAGAGAAAACACCCACAAGCGAATAAAGAGATCCCCAACAGGTAACCCCCAATGCAGACTGCAACATTCCAGTGAGGAGCCTGCAGATTTCAGTCCTTTGAGCAGCATAAGTGAAGATGTGCCTAAACAACAGTCTCTCAGCGACATGAGAGCGAAGATTCACCAATAGTGACCCATGTCAGTGATCAAAATTTTTAACAAAAAGGCATGCAGTCACTCTACAGGCGCTCTCCACACAGGACATTACCAAGGTCCTGACACATACATGCAGTGTCCAACAAAGGGTCCAGCAGAGCAACAACCACACCAGAGAGCAACAGGGATTTGATGTGTGGTTCCAGGGTTAAGCAGCCAAGTGAGCCCCAGGAACTGGAGAGACGTGAAGAAATAGACAATGCAGTGAATCCTGCTCTCCCAGCTGGATCACGGAAAATGAGCACCCATGTTTCTTCTGGCCAAGCAAGAGACAGAGCTTCACTGTTGAGTTATTGAATTGTCCAAAAATAATGCTGGTGCAGAGCTTCCACCACCATCCTGGGATTGTTTTATCTATTGGATGCTTCAGGATTGAATCCCAGCAGTTGGCCAACTTCCTGGTGAAGAGTATCCGCTTTTATGCCAAATCTAAAGGCGTAGGGAGTAAGCCGAACACCAATCATGCAGACCTACACTATTCAAACATTTGGTGACCAGCCAATCTGTGAGAAAATGACCTTACATTGTATTTCACAGCATCTACCTAGTCACACTCAATAGAAGAAAAGTACAGTTTCCTGGATTTCGTAACACTAGACTCTATTTGAGAGCTTTAGAGAAGGTGATTCATGTGAGCTAAAATGAAATGAGCATTTACTCATGTAGCCACCCACCTTGAACCGGTAGATCTATATGGGCCAGGGTACTAAACCTTAGAGGCTAAGGGACACCTGGACACTAGTCTAGTATAACAACTGTGCCTTTTTTGCTGAAAATCCTAGACCATGCAGCGTATTTGAAGATCCAGAACTAGTTAGAATCTAAAACTCCTGGGCCTCAGGCAATCGGGGTTCCGGCCTAAACACGAAACGGTAACGGCTCTCATTGACCTAAAAACGCAAATTGAAGATCTCAAAGACAAGGGAAAGCTTGCTGTATTACTTTTACTTGACATATCGACAGCGTTTGACCTGGTTAACCACCAAATCCTTTGCCAACACCCTTAAACTGACTGCACATTTCTCAGGCAAAGCCACTTTGTGGATCAGATCCTTTCTAGATAATAGATCTATGCGGGTCTTCTTGCCGTCTGCATCAGCTGAACCCTCACCAGTCCCGTGTAGGGTCCCTCAAGGTTCATGCGTTTCCCCAACACTTTATAATGTGTTTAATAAACCCCTATTCAATATCTTAGATTATCTGGTTGTCACCTATACGAACTACGCTGATGACACTCAGATACTCATTCCCATTACGGGAGACCACACTGCAGACACCATAGGTATCTACCTTGACTCCAAACTATCGCTATCCAGTCAAACTAATGCAGTAGTCTCGGCTTTCCCTTACACCTGTAAGCTTATTACAGCTTGCCGCCCATTACTCACCACAGCCAACTGCACCACATTGGCTAGAACTCTGATTATGTCGAACAATCGACTACTGCAATGCCCTCTATTTAGGAACTAGTCAACACACCCTCCAGGTTACTCAGAACAATGCCATTATAGCTGCCTTAAACATCCCTAGGAACCAGCGGATCTCAAACACAAGACTGAGCTTACATTGGCTCTCAGTATCTAAAATAGTCTCACTGAAAACTCTTGCACTGACGCATAAATGTCTTACTAACCAAGCACCCAGCTACCTGTCTTCTCGCTTTACCCACCACACATCTAACCACCCTCTAAGAGCTGCCCAGGCACACTGTCTATCCATACCCAGATACAAGCTTCAGAAATCAGGTGGTTCCAGTTTCCCAGTCCTCGCCACGTGAAACTCTGGAATTCACTGCCCAATGCCATCAGAGCTGAACCTTCATTCCACGCCTTCAAGAGTAAGGCCAAAGCCTAGCTTTGTTCGCAAGACTATCCTAGCCCTACCAGTTCCTAAACTGCTCTGCCTGACACTATACTCTACTCTGTTTCTCCCCTGGACTACTACTTGTTGTAAATACCCTGTACATTTGTATTTTTATAATTTACCTGCAAGCTTCTAAATGTATTGCTCTTATCTATGTTTATTATGTTCTCCAGCATTGGATCTTTCATGGATTCACTTGCTGTGAATATTCCCTGTCATCAGGCTGGGAACCTCTGTCATTTTTAAAATAGCGTTTTCTTATGGAAAACTTCGACACTTTAGTGTCCCATCCATGTCTCTTTTGGATGCTTTAGCCACCACCAAAAGGACGTAGGGTATAAATAGCCCCGCCCCCGCAGCTTCCCTTCAGATTTCAACCGTCTCCAAAATGTTGGGATCACCTCATGCTCGTTCTGATTCTGCACGTGTTGGTGCGTTAGTGTTTTTGAGATGTCTTCAGGAAAAGCTTTGTTCCAGCCCTGCACGACTTGCGGGCTGAAGCTGTATGAGGGGGATGGGCACATGGACTGCCTATATTGCCTTTACCCTCATCACTCTGTCGATTCCTGCGAAAATCTGTACAGGATTTTCTCAGAAGACGCTTAAGGACTGCAATCAGTGGTTGGTGTGTTGGCTAATGAGGGTACCTAGCCCCACTTCTGAGGTGGGGTCGGTTCATAGCCTGGCGTCTGAGAGGCCTGTTCAAACAGTTCCTTGCCGGTTGGTGTCGGCTGACCCACCCGCTAAGAAGTCTCGGCCTGCCTCTGGTACGGAGAAGAGTGGACGCGCCTCTTCGGGTAAACTTCTGCTGAAGGGGCCGCCGTTGTCTTTCAAGCATGGTCGTTCGGACCAGTCCCATGGGTCTGGTGGAAGGCCCGAGAAGTCTGCTTCACTGGTGAAAGACGAGAAGGACTCCTTGAAGCGCTCCTCTTCAGGAGACCATCATAGGTCATCCCCTAGTAGAGAGTCGTCTAAGCACCGGTCCAGTGGGACCAAGAAGGCAGGATCGCCTGAAAAACCTACACCGCAGGTGGCGGTTCCAACTATGTCATCGTCGACGGGAATCCCATCATCGATGGTTTCGCTGCCAGCTTCGATGCCTGCCTCAACGAGCGTCTTCGGCTCCGGCGACTGCAGTGGATAAAGGCCTGATGTTCTCGTTGAGGATGGACACAGACAGCTTATTACCAACGGGTGGGGCACGGCAGTCTTCTGCTTTTGACGCTCTTCTGCCTGACACTCTTCTACAGCAAGAGGTGGCGCTTTCGATGTCATCGGAGGACGACGAACGGGAGCCTGTGGTAGACCCTCAGTCTGGGCTTGCAGTGTGTTGGTCCTTTGACGTCGATGGGTGGGGGGACTGGTCCATCCAGTTACCCGCTGGTGAATCCGCAGGCGATGTTGTCACTCCAGGTCCTGTCTATGCTGCAGTCCTTGTTGGGTCAACTGGATTCCAGATTGCCACCTCTGAATGTGGCTCCAGCAGGGCCTATTGTCGACGTTGCAGGTGTTCCTCCGCGTTCGGCTGCCTCTGAGTTGCCAGCACCTCTGCCGATGAGCGAAGAACGCCCTCGTTCCCATCTTGAAGAGGGTGAGCTGCTAGACTCTGATTCAGACTGTGTGCCTAGGGAAACCATGTTTAATGGCTCGTCGTCGCTGTCGAGAGATCCGGCGTGGGAATCGGATGTTGAGGTGGAAATGCCTCGTGGTCCAGCACAACCATCTCCGCTTGATGATGTTGGGGCGTTCCACGCCATAATGGCAAAGGCTTGTGTAGAATTTGGTTTGACTCCAGAGGAGGAACGAAAGCAGTCTTTCCTGTTTGACCATATGGGCAAGAGACGAAAAGCGGTGTTCACCGTTCCTATCCTGGACCATGTGTGGCAGGAGGGCCTACACACTATGCGCCATCCCTTTTCAGAACCAGCAGTCAAAGGGAGGCTGGAGAAGAAGTCCCCAGACTCTACACCGAAGTGCTTGGTGTCGCAACCCACCCCTAAGTCGGTGGTGGTGGTGGTGGCGGCGGCGGCGGCTAGCCGAAAAGCCAGGACCCAGCACAAATGTGTTACCCCTCCCGAGAGTGATGCCAGAAGGCAGGATGCCTTCGGGAAGAAGGTTTGACCGTGGGAGCGACGACGGTGAAGGCGGCCAATTCGTTGGTGATCATGGCTCGTAACGATTGCGAGATGTGGCATCGGCTGGCCCCTCTGTTGGAACATCTACCTGCGGAACACCGCAAAGCTGCCATGCTGTTGGTGCGCGAAAGTGAGGAGGTGTCAAATCACAGTATTAACATTGCCGTGGATTTGGCAGAATCTGGTTTCAAACAGATTAACAATGGTGTGGTACTACGTCGACAAGCCTGGCTTAAGTGCACGGACTTTCGCCCAGAGGTACATTATAAAGTTCTAGACATGCCCTGTGAGGGGGAGCAGTTGTTTGGGGAGAAAATTGATGAGACACCTCAAGGGTATGAAGGAGGACTCTGATGCTACAAAATTGTTGGGGGCTTTGCAGAGTGGACTCTCCTTTCGTCCCTTCCATGGAGCATCGGGGAAAATACCCGATTTGCTTCCTCCAGAGACCGGGGTTACGGTCGGTCTGGATACTCCTCACAGGGGTATAAGCGGTCGGCGCAGTCGACACAAAAAAGCCGAGACTTTATGGCCTCCAGGAGGAGAGGGGGACAGGCCTCTTCCTCCAAGACAAACTAAGCCACAGCAATGACTGTCTTCAGAGAAATCTGCTGGGGGGCAGAGTAGCACTGCACATGGACGCGAATGGGACAAAATTACATCAGACCGCTGGGTGTTGGACACAGTGCGGTTGGGCCATTTCCCTGGAGTTCAAGTGTTCACCGGTTCCCATTCCTCCAGTGTATACCTTGCAACCTCATCTTCACATCTTGCAGCGGGAGGTTGTACTTATGCTACAGAAAGGGGCTATAAGGGGCTATAGAATTGGTTCCGGTGGCCGAGAAAGGCCAGGGGGGTTTACTCCCGTTACTTTGTGGTGAAGAAGCCCAACGGCAAGTGGTGACCCATTCTGGACCTTCGGGCGTTGAACAAGACTCTGCAACGCCTGAAGTTCAAGATGCTCACACTTCAGGAAGTCATTCGGTGGGTGCAGCCTGGCGAGTTTATGGCCTCGTTGGATTTACATGACGCATATTTCCACATCCCCATGCGTCGACACCGCAAGTTCCTGCGGTTTGAAGTAGGTCAAGATCATTACCAGTTTCGAGTGCTTCCTTTTGGTTTAAAGTCGTCCCCCAGGACTTTTATGAAATGTTTGGCGGCGGTGTGGCTCTGACAGGAAGGTCACCACGCCTACCCTTACCTGGACGACTGGCTGGTACGGGGCTCGTCACCGTGAGAGGCGCAGGCAAGTCTTTGCGCTACCATGCACTTGTTGCAACGGCTAGGCTTCTCCGTCAACTTCGAGAAGTCCTTTCTGTCTCCCTCCAAGGACTTTGTGTTTCTGGATGCAGAATTTCAGACTCCACTAGGCCTGGTGAGTCCCTCGGTCGAGAGAGTTCGGAAGCTCTGGGGAAAAAAGCAGCGGAGTGGAGGATCGGTACAAGGGTGTTGGTCAGGACATACATGTCACTGCTGGGGGCCATGGCATCCTGCATTCCGTTGGTAAAGAACTGTTGTCTCTTCATGAGGCCAGTGCAGGAGTTCCTTGCCTACCGGTGGGCTCAGAGTCGCAGATCGTCCGACAAGGTGGTGATCGGCAGCCTGGTGGAAGCTCTTCGTTGGTGGCAGTGCTTGGACTATTTGGTTCGGGGCATGCCGTTGCTGGAGCCGGAGTTTCAGATTACAATTGTGACAGATGCCTCTCAAACAGGTTGGGGGGTGCATCTCGAGGGCTCGCAGGTCCAGGGCCTGTAGTCTCAAGTGGAGTTGCGGTTTCACATCAATGTGCTCGAAGGGAGAGTGGTACATTGGTCCCTGAAATCGTTTCTGCCGCACATACGCGGCTCAGTGGTGAGGGTGTTGACGGACAATACCACCACAATGTTTTACCTCCGGAAACAGGGGGGCATGCATTCCAGAGTGCTCTCGAAAGAAGCTGAAGAACTTTGGCATTGGGCCCTGTTGCACGACATTGGCATTCTAGCGTTTCACCTGCCGGGAGTGCTGAATGTGCAGGCGGACTCGCTCAGCAGGCAGTTAAGTCAGCTTCACGAATGACAGCTGAAGGAGCAACAGGTGTCCATGATCTTCTGGAAATGGGGTCGTCCTTTGGTGGATCTCTTTGCAACGCGGGAGAACAAGTGGTGTAAGGAGTTTGCCAGCAGGTGGGCGCAGCCCGAGTCTCTAGAGGATGCATTCTCATTCCCGTGGACAGACCAGTTCGCTTATGCAATTCCTCCGTTTCCACTCATTTAACAGACCCTCCAGTGGATTCGGAGATACCCATGCTGTGTGATTCTGGTGGCCATTTGTTAGGCCAGGCAGCCGTGGTTCTCGGATCTACTTCATCTGTCTGTGGCAGAGCCGGTTCGGTTGCAAGTGATGCTGGACCTTCTGTCTCAGGACAAGGGCGCTGTCAGGCACCACGATCCAGGGTCTCTCAACCTGACGGCTTGGTTCTTGACTTTCTAGTGACCGTCAACGCATTTTGGAGGCGGCAAGGGCTCCGTCCACGAATGTCTCCTATGCGTGTAAATGGAAAAGGTTTTGTGTGTGGTGTAAGGGCCAGCCTGGGGTGGACCCTTTGAATATTTCTCCGGAGCAGGTTCTACCCTACTTATTGCATTTAGTGAAAAAGGGTTTGGTGTTCTCCTCCATAAAGGTACACTTGGCAGCAATTTCTAGATCACTCGGAAGTGGCATGCTACGCCTCTGTTTAGTGATCGTCTCATCAAGCATTTTCTGAAGGGGTTATTTCGAACTTTTCCTCCAGTCAAGAAGTTTCCTCCAGGGTTGAGCCTCAATGTGGTTCTGTCAGATCTGATGAGACCTCTGTTTGAGTCTCTGTTGTCGACGCCGTTGTAGTTTTTGTCTTGGAAGTGGCGTTTCTGGTGGCCATTACTTCGGCCAGGAGGATATCCGAGTTGCAAGCTTTGGTTGTGGATCCTCCCTACTTAAGGTTCTTCAAGGACAAGGTGGTGTTGGCCACTAACCCGCACTTTATTCCAAAAGTGGCAACCGCTTTTCATAAACTTTCCTCGATTGCATTACCATCATTCTTTGCTTCCGCTTCCACTTCTGCAGAGAGAGTGTTGCATATGCTGGATGTGAAGAGAGCATTAAAATTTTTATCTGAGTTGTACTCCGGAGTTCAGACTTTCTAAGCAGCTGTTTGTGGCTTATGGGCCATCCGTCGAGGGACGGGCAATCTCCAACCAGGGACTGTCTCGTTGGGTGTCATCTGCTATCTCATTCTGCCACACTAAGGCTGAAAAGCCTTCGGAGAAAAGTCCTAAGGCACACTGACGAGGGCTACTGCTTTGTCGGTGGCATGTCTGCTGGTGGACATTTGCCTGGTGGCTTCATGGTCGGTGCCACATACTTTTACTCAACATTACTGTCTGGGACAGCAGCATGGTGAGGATGTAAAGGTGGGATGTGCAGTCCTGCAACGCCTGTTTCAATAAGGTAAGCCCCGCAACTTCGGGGTGTTTGTTTCATTGTTATCACTGCTGGGTTTCCTGTCTCATGTATGCGATTCTGTGCTGTATTGGTTTGCATTCGCACGCCTCCATGCATGATTGATACTGCTATGTAATCTATTCATAGCATGTGAATCCATGAATCATCCAATGCTGGAGAAGGGAGTAGTTCTTACCTGTAACTCCATTTCTCCAGCATTGGTATCTTTCATGGATTCACATGTGCCCGCCAGCCGCCCCTGTATGTAAACCTGGTTCAGGTTGCCTCTACTTTGGAGGTTAAAATCTGAAGGGAAGCCACGGGGGCGGGGCTATTTATACCCTTCGTCCTATTGGTGGTGGCTAAAACACTCAAAAAAGACATTGATAGGACACTAAAGTGTCTGTTTTCCATAGGAAAACGCTATTTTAAAAATGACCAAGGTTCCCAGCCTGACAGGGAATATTCACAGCATCTGAATCCATGGAAGATACCAACGCTGGAGAAATGGAGTTACAGGTAAGAAACTACTCCCTTCTCTGTAAGTTTTTCTTTGATCTGACTGTATTGCTCCCATCTATGTATATTATGTAACTGTAAATTCAAGAAATGCGCCCAGATGCCTTTGTGCCAGGTGCGCTATAAAAATAAATAAAATACAAATAGAAGGGCCTCTTTAGTGGAAAGGAGTCTCTCTCCCTCTCACAAAAGTAAGAGGAAGTTGGAAATACCCCCTTTGGGCTCTGGGGATCACAAGAAACGGCATCCTGAGGGGAAAAAAACACCTCCAAATGTAAGGAGGTATTTTCAAAAAACCCGGGGGGGGGCCAGTCATCAACGGAGAAGCCGTCTACGAACGGCTATAGCGATAGAGCCCATCGATGACCAAGCCGTTGACGAAACCCATATCGTCCACGACGACGACACTTCAAACCTAGTCATCGACGGGCAAATCTTTGTCATCGAAATCAGTCTCCACGAAACATTAGTCGACAAAGGAGTCCCATCATTCGTCCACGAAGATCCCATTGACGGATAAACACAGTCAACCGTCGATGAAGTCATCGTCCCCGAAGCCACCATCGACGAAGCATACAACAACACCGTTAGCGACACCGTCAATTCCTTCATCCACGGAGAAAACAAAACCCAAAACAACCACCGCAGACGCCACTGTTACACCATCCAATGAAAAACAGGGCCTCCTATATTAGAGACACATGAAACAATAGGAGCACAACTATCTCCTTTAAGAGAGATGTCAGAACTCCCAGGCCTCATTCTTCAGGAGGAGTTTTCAGAAAAAGAATTTGTTGGTGAGCAACCCTTTTTCATCCCCAAGGAACACAGTCCTCCCTGGCAACCAACTATGGAGGAACCCGCCGATCCTTACAATCCAGCTCTCGTGTATTCGCTGCAAAGGATCATTGAAGAATTCAACAGAGGTCAAACAAAAAAGAATAAGTCATTCTTACCGAAAGAGGTAACGCCTCCACAGAGGAATATCCCTCGCCTCGACATAGCACGCCTAGAGAGTCTCCTTGAAGGAGCAGGCCTCATAAAAGTGCACGTTCACCTGAGCCTCCTCACAGATCCAGGAGCAGGACGCTCGGTGCTTCACCAACAAGGGTCCCATCTCCAAGATCTTTGCCTAGGCCAAGATCACCTGTTCAAGATCCTACAATTGTACCTTCAATCGCATCGGTCTCAGACTGGCAAGAGGATCCTTTCAGAGATTTTTCAGATCCCGAGGAAGGAGAGATTACACATGAGCCTGATACTCATAACGAATGGGACGATTACATAGTTGAAAAACCTAGAAAGAAAGACTCTCCAGAAGATTCTTCACCACCGGACGATTTGGTATCTTTTCATACCATTATCAGCAAATCTGCAATCTTATTCAAGTTACAAGTCACATCTGAGGAGAAAAGTCAGTGCTTTATGAGCACAGGGACAAATGTAGGACAGTCACTACCATCCCACTTCTTGATACCATATGGGATTCTGGATGTAAGATATTGGCTACGCCTTTATCTACTCCTGCTCAGGTTTCAAGACCTGAAAAGAAATACAAAGCCCTTGACACAGCGCCACTTTGTCTAAAGGGACATACTAAGCCAGATTCTGTCATCACGGTGGCAGCCAGAAAAAAGTTGGCCAATCCTTCATCGCCCTTATCAGCACCTCCGGACAAGGAAGGCCGTAGGTTAGAGGCCATGGGCAGGAAGATATCCTTGTCAGCCTCGCTCACCATTAGAGCGGGCAATGCATTAGCCATGACGGCGCCTTTTGACTTCGAGCTTTGGTTACGTATGTCTAAACTAACCAAACATTTACCAGCTGATCTCCAGAAAGAAGCCAGAAAAATCATAGCAGACAGGGAAGCTATCTCAGATCATATGATTGACGCAGCAATGGATGTGGCGGAATCCGGTTTCAGTACTGTACTGGGGAGACGAGCCTGGATGAAAGCTACAAACTTCAGACCGGAGGTCCAAGCACAGATATTGGACATTCCCTTCGATGGGCAAGACTTATTTGGTAAGAAGATTGTTGACTGCCTCAAAGGAATTAAGACGGACACAGCTCGAGCCATCAGTTCCCTTAAAAACAAGGACAAAGACCGTAGATCTTTTCGTCCCTTTTGCGGCTCAACTTCCAAATTCAGAGGCTTTCATTGTCCCTCCTATGGCCAAAAAAACGCAGGGAAAACCCTTCCAGGACAACAGATGCCACCAATCCTCTAGCAGGTACTCCGAGAGGGGAAGGCTTGGATCTACCCAGAGCAAGACCCAGAGCAAACAAAATTGACAGATCATGTCTTCCCCATCACCGTTGCACACCAGTGGGGGGGGGAGAGTAAGCCGATTTCTCCAACGTTGGCAGTTAATAACATCGGACAAGTGGGTGTTAATGGTGATCCACGAGGGGCACTCCTTAACATTTCTGGATCAACCACTATCCCTTGCTCCCACCCCTCGCAAGGTACATCTCTTAAGACATGTCATGTCCGAAATCCACAAACTGCTTCAAAAAGCAGCTATCGAACCAGTCCAAGACCAACAGAAGGGAAGAGGCTTCTACTCCCGTTTCTTTCTGATCAAAAAGATAAACGGTCAGTGTAGACCTATACTGGATCTAAGAGCGCTCAAGAAGTTCATAAAGCGCGTTAAATTCAAGATGATAGCCCTGCAAAGCGTCTTAAATTGGCTAAACTGGCACGACTTCCTGGCCACTCTAGATCTGGAAGACGACTACTTCTACATTCCCATCCACCCTGCCCACAAGCAGTTCCTCGGGTTCGCAATAGGGGAGTTAGACTTCCAATTCTGTGTTCTCCCATTCGGCCTAAGGTCAGCACCAAGAGTTTTTTACCAAGTATCTTGCAGTCAAAACTCAGAAAGACAGGAACAGAAGTCGTCCCATATTTGGACGACTGGTTGATGAGGGCAAGCAAACTCACACGCTTGGCAGTTTCGAGAACAATAAACCTCTTAAAAGGGTTAGGTTTTTCAACAAACGAAACTATGTCCTGCCCAGTGCCCAGCAAAACAGTTCTCTTCCAGGGTGCGTATTTAGACACAAGCATTACCAGGGTAAGACCATCGGCAGACAGAGTAGCCGCTATTCTCCACTTGACCGCATGGTTCCTAGACAGAGGGGCAACCACGGTACGCTCTTTCAAATCTCTCCTGTGCATGACGGCCTCATGTATATTTCTCATACCAAATTGCAGACTTCGCATGAGGCCAATCCAGGAGGCCCTGGACCACCAATGGAAACAAGCACTCGGTTCATGGGAGGATACCATCCAACTACCAGAGACATTACAAAAGGCACTTCGATGGTGGAATACACCTCAGAACCTCTTACAGGGAATGCCTTTTCAGGCACCAACATCTACCCTTCTCCTCAGGACAGATGCTTCACTGTCGGGCTGGGGGGCTCACCTAGAGGACCTCTAAACCAAGGGCACATGGTCCGTTCAGGAATCTCAACTGCACATCAATGTCCTAGAACTCATGGCAATACGGTGGGTGCTGAAAGCCTTCCTCCCGGTATTAGCCGGGCAGGTGTTGACCATCCAGACAGACAATACAACCTCCATGCATTACACGAACAAACAAGGAAGGCACCAAGTCAGAGATCTTGTCACAAGAAGCTCCACTGCTATGGGCATGGGCATTGCTCCACAGAGTCCAAATCAAAGCAGAACGTCTTCCGGGAGTGGACAAACGTCCTAGCGGACAAACTAAGCAGAGAGTTCACAACATCTCGCGAGTGGGAACTAGACTAGACAGAAGTCCAATGCATATTTTCTGAATGGGGTCAACCACAGATCGACCTCTTCGCCAGCAAAGCCAACAAGAAATGCCACGAATTTGCATCCAGGTACCCAGCGCATCGGTCAATAGGAGATGTGTTCTCAATGGATTGGACAGGGAAATTCCTTTATGCCTTACCCCCTTTCATAGCGAGAGTGCTACGCAGACTGAAGGAACAGAATTGTTCAATGATCCCGATAGCGCCGAATTGGGCCAGGCAGATCTGTTACTCAACCCTACAATGCCTCTCCTGTTGGCCCCCGATTCATCTCAAAGCTTATCAGGAGCTTTTGACACAACAGAACCGCAAGGTACTCCACCACGACCCAGCAAGCCTATCTCTCAAGGCCTGGTTCCTGAACAGTGTTAGGCAGAATCCTGTGCAGTGCCCTTAGGGACCACTACACAAAATTAAGACTACAGGTGGCAATACAAGTTTTACCTTTGGTACAAGACTGTACTACTATGTCAGAGTGGTAGCAGTGGCAGAGCAGCCAGGCTTATCTCAAGAGTATATGAGCAGTAGTAGAGATTACACAAAGGGACCGCAATTACGGTGACTCAAGCAAACACTGACTCAAGGTTTCAGGTAGAAAAATATATAAGGTACCTTTATTTTTAAACCATTTGTTGAAAACACGACACTTCTATTAGATGAAAACCACACGAAAAATATACTACAACTAACCAATTCACTTTGCACAGTAAGTCTCAAGGTAAGTACCCTGTGTTTGAATGGACCGGTGTTACGAACAAAACATGTTACAGCGAATACGATTGTGATCACTTTTTGACAGTTTGGTCTAATAACTAAACGTGTATCCGTGACATGAAATGCTACCGGGGCAAAAACATACTTGGCACCTGAGATACCCAGAGGGAGATGGAGGCAAAAATAACAGGCAATACTTTGGTTAGGCAGACAGAATCGAGAAACACTCAGAGACAGGAGTTCTAGAGTCAAAGGGCGCCGGAGCCAGGGTTAAGTGACACCGGGGACCTGTTGCGGAAGATCACACAGTCAGACAGTTCATGATTCAACATAGCCAAGAGTACTTCAATATTGTCAATGTTCGGAAGCAAAAGTTATAAGGAGGAGGGAAGACCAGGGCAAGCCTTGAAGATGAAGAAAAGGGATTCACCCTGTTTCCTCAAGCAGAACACAGTACCTTATTCCAATGGTGCAGCTGGTGCCCTGGCAGTTTTTCCTGTTGGTGTCCCGCAGACTCACGGTTCCTGAAGCTTCGAGGTGAAGGACGACGTCTGAAGGGGGTCTGCACCACACAGGGATGAAGCCGGCACCAGCGACAATGAATAAAAGGTGCGCTCCTTAAATACAGGAGAGGTTCTTCAGGTGGCTATCCGGACCACTACAGCAGTGTGCAGCGATTTTGACCACAAAGGCGAGCTCTGACTGAAGAAGATGAGCTGGTTATCCCCACCAGGCTCAACGGAAGAAGACTCCGGACTGGATCTTCTCTAGTCGTCGAAGGGTAGATAGCTCAGGACTGCAGCAGGGCTTCACTGGGACGGGGTAGTTGCAGCAGTCATTCTCTCCGCTTCTCTTCGGTTCCTTGTAGTTCCAGTGGCGACTCTGACTTCTAGTCCAAGAGACCTGCCTTTTATGCGCAAAACCCCCATTCACACAGCCTGGCTGTCAATCGCCCAGCAGAGGGGTTGTCAAGCCCGGACAACCACCTCAGCCAATCATGGCAAAGTGCGACTTTGGTTTCCTAGGATACCCTGTGCAGGGGGTGACTACACACCTCCCTCACATTCAGCCCACCTAGACACCCAGGCGCCTGATGGAGGGCTTCTGGGCAGAAGCCCGCCAAAAGACGGTGAACAAAGAAGGCGAACCTAGTTTCACGCGCAAAATAAAACACGAGAAGGACTTTAACAAAAAGAAATGGCGAATAAACCCAACCGCAGCCAAAAGAAAGACAATTTGGTCAAGCAGGTTTATGTTCGAGGCTAATATAATAGCCTAAAACAATACCACGTTTATCTAATATAATCGCGGTAGAAAAGTTAGGGTAGATACTACTGCCACCAGCCAAGTCTAAATTTTAAAAGAGCGAAACAATGCTCTAGGAGGTACCGATAAAAGGGGATACGAAGTAACCCTTTCCAGTACTCCATGGAAGATGGGGTGTACTGGATCTGTGGTAGATTGACTAGGTAAAGTCAATGGTAACTTTACCCTTTTCTGGGGGACTGTAGTCAGCCTCAGAAATGGCGTCGGGGGAAGTCTCAAAGACAACCCTGTGCCACGGCACTGAAGGTTTTGTGTGACACACAAAAGAAGGGGGCTGGTGTACTTCAGAGTCCACAATCACAAAAACAGAGAAATATACCTGGCAAAACACAGGTAAGAGTGGGGGAAAAGCTCACACTCTTACCAAGTGGAAAAAAAAATAAACTCCAGAAGTCCAGCAAAGCTGCTGGGGGGACTCACTAAGTGAGGGAAATTAGCCATCAATGAGAATTCTCCCCAACAGCAGCGAAAACTAATGAATGTGGATCTCCCTGCAGATTGCTGGGAAATTACCAAGGCATCTAGGGCTCCTTCTACTCGGATCACCTATATCCGGAAATGGACTCAATTCTCACAGCATCGGTCGAACAAGTGCTACCCTACTTAATGTACTTGGCCAAAGCAGGATTATCCATATCCTCTATCATGGTTCATCTTTGAGCCATAGCGGCATATACGACGAATCCAGATAAACAGTCATTGCTCACTCTACCAGCTTTAAGATCTTCCTGAAATGGCTGATGTGTACTTACCCACCTTCACCAACATCGGTTCCATCCTGGAGTCTAAATATGGTACTGACCGCTCTAATGGAACTACCTTACGAGCCTATTCATAGATGTGACATAAAATTCTTATCTTGGAAAATGGTTTTCTTGATAGCCGTCACATCTGCCAGGAGGATCAGTGATTTACAAGCTTTATGATCAGAACCTCTTTTTACCTTGTTCCATAAAGACTGCGTCATTCTGAGAACTCATCTAAAATTCCTTCCCAAGGTTTTGTCGGAGATGACTTTCACGGAGCGCATTGTCCTCCCAACTTTCTTCCAGAATCACACCTCTGATGCAGAAAGAACTTTTCATTCTCTAGATGTGCCTGGGTTCTAAAGTTTTACTTACAGAGAACTAAGGAGTTCCACTCCTCCACCAGATTGTTCATTGCTTTTCTGGCTGCACTAAAGGTCAACATATTTCTGCCTCCCCTCCTGATCAGCCGTGACCAGGACCCTGTAAATCTTAGAGAACACACCCTTCCTTGTTGTGGACTCAGTATTTTCTCAAGCGGTGTAAGGGTGCGAGAGGTGTTAACATACCACTTGGGGTCAGTCAAGATACCCTTCAGGCGGAGGTATTCAAGGACATTTATGTTGTTCCCACCCAGTGCCTCATACTCTATAAAGGAGCTCTCCCTAAACAGTTGAGCTACCCTCTCCAACCCCTCATCTGACCACTGCTGTGTATTCCGGAAACCCTTGTTTCCCAGGTCAAGTGGGGGACTCCACAACAAGCTCAGGGGGGAGGGCCATAAAGAGAGCAGAGCGTTTGTTTTGTTCAACTTCCATATTCCCCATACCACTGAAAGAGTCGGCTGGGATCTGAGGTGGGGCGGAATCTTGTTGGGATGGGCCCACAAGAGATCCCTGACTTTGTTTGGGTGTGGGTGTGTGTCTTCTTTGTATGTCCAAGTGCCCCCATGTCGTCTCTCAAATGCTCCAACATAACTTGGAGCTGCACTGCCTTATAGTATAACCTGCAGTCTGGAAGGCCGAAGCCTCAAGTCCTTGGGAAGATTCAAAGTGGCGTACTTGACTCTAGGCCTTTTCCCTTTCCACATGAACTGGTTCACCATTGCTGGTAATTTCAGATTTCTTGCATGGGTGAAGGGAGGGCGGCGAATAAATATAGAAGGCAGGGCAGAATTTTCAATTTCACTGACACCATCCGCCTGAACCAAGAGTGTGTGAGGTGGGTGCCCAACCAAGATCTTATCGTATTTTTTCCAAGATGGTGGTATAGTTCACCTCCACTAATCTCGAAGGGTCATTGGGAAGGTGTATACCCAGGCATGGGTAGGATGAGTTCTCCACTCTCATTCCTCAGATTGTCCTACTGCCAGTGGTCCCTGAATTGTCTGTTCCTATCGACATCTCACTGGATTGGGGAGGTTAATTTTCAGGCCCGAGAACCTACCAAAGTCTTGTATCTGACATAAGAGTTTGGGGAGAGATTCCGATGGGTTTGTCAGGTAGCAAGGGATATCATCGGCAAATGGAGTTTAAAATCTACCTCCCTGCACTGAATTCCCGAAAGCCCTCGGTTTTCCCTGATGGCGATCGCCAGGGGCTCCATGGCTAGGGCGCACAGCAAAGGGGAGATTGGACAGCCCTGCGTTGTTCCTCTAGAGAGGTAAAGGGGGGAGGAGACGGAGCCGTTAACAACCACCTTTGCCATGGGGCCATTGTATAGTGTTGATAGCCAGCACCTAAAGTTCATACCTAGCCCCATTTTCTGCAGGACTTTTCCCATGTACTGCCACTCAACCCAGTCAAGGGTTTTTTCTGAGTATCGATATCAGGTGTGCCTCCAGCCCCCTACCTCTCACCTCATGCATTAGGTTAATGGACTTTCTAATGTTATCTGCCCCCTGGCGCCCCAGAGCAAATCCCACCTGATCCCTGCGAACCAATGAAGCCATATGACGAGTGTGTCTGTTGGCTAGCAATTTTGCCATTATTTTGACTTCTGTATCAGCAGTGAAATGGACCTATAAGATCGACACTGGGCTGGGTCCTACCCTTCCTTTGGGATAACTATCTGTGCCACCAACATAGACTGTGTGAGGGTCCCTATCTCCAGTGCGGAATTGAACAGTTTGACCATGAACGGGGCCCAGGTAGAACAGAATCTTTTGTAAAAGGACACTGTAAATCCATCCTCCCCTGGGATGGTACCTTCTTTATACCCGTAACTGTGTCTGTCACTTGCTGGGCTGTAATGGGTGCTTCCATGGGTTCTGCCTTCTCTGCTGAGAGACGCGGGATTGGTAGGGAGTCCAGAAACCTGTCAACTTCTGACCTGTCCCCTTCGTATTTTGAGGTGTAAAGTGTTTCATAAAATGATCGAAACTCCTGCGCTATCTGTGGGTCTTCAAGCAGTTTTTCACCTCCCCTTGAGCAAATCGCGTCCACCCTCCTATTCCTCATCTGCTCTCTCAACCTCCATGCCAGTATTTTATAGGCCTTGTCACCTTTTTCCATTTCTGTTTCAAAAATGAAAGTTTTCTCTCTGTTTGGCCGACCATGAGTGCCTTCAGCTTGGTTTTATAGTCTTGCAATTTCGCCCTTTGCCCCGGGAACATTTGGGTTTTCAGTTTCCCCACTGGCTGTATGGACACATTTTCTCCCTGAGGTCCCTCTCCTCATGCACCCTTTCCTTCTTTCTCCTTGCACCCATCCCTATCAGGACACCCATAGAAGTGGCTTTGAATGCCCCCCCAGACTCCTGCAGTCCCCACCTCCCCGTTATCGTTGATTTTGCAAAACTCTATAATCGCTTTCAGGAGTGACTGGGCTAGTTTTGTCCCGTAGGAGATGGTTGTTGCACGACCACAGAGTGTTTTACTGCACCCAGTGGGGCACCCCAATACAAAGTTCACAAGGTCGTGATCAGAGCACGGGATTACCTCCACGGTGGTTTCGCTCACTCGCTCCACTAGGGGGGCTCTACAAGGCCATAATCTATCCGTGAGAAAGCGACATGGACCTTTGAGTGATATGTAAAAAACGGGTTCCGGCCCTGTTCCCTTGTGTGGGTGTCTGTCACTACCAATTCCGTGTTGACTTTCTGGAAGCGCTTGGAAGACCTCCGTTGTGCACGAGTTATAGTACAGGGGCCTAATCTCATTCTGTCACTTTTGGGGTTCATGACCATGTTGAAATCCCCTCCTATTATTAGTGTGCCTTCTGTAAAGGTTTGCATTTTACCCTTAACCGACTCCCAGTACTGATCCTGGGCCGCGTTTGGGCAATAGATTGAGATAACCGTAAGGCTTATCCCTTGATATCCCCCTTCACCATGACAAACCAACCCTCTGGGTCCTGTGACTGGGCCTTGATTACAAAGTGTAGCCTGCTAGATACTAATAAAGCAACTCCTTTTGATTTGGTTGGGCCAGACGCTTGGCCTACCTCCCCTATGGATCTCTCTTTCAGGGATGGTTCCTTCCCCCTTTGCCAATCGGTCTCCTGAAGAAACATAAAATCTAACTTTAACCACTTGAATTCCCTAATAGTCAGACCTTCCAGGATTTTGCGGCTTGAAATGGCAAATTTTGCGGCACAAACCTTTATTTATTTCGGCATTTTTGCAGGACATTTTGTATTAACTGGAGGGTGAAAGATTGCCACATTGCAGGAAATGGGCAGAGTGCAAGGCTACAAGAGAGCCAGGGTATCATTATTATGTATCTTTTGTATTAATTTAATAGGAAGAGTCTGAGATGTCTCTGGCTTGGTAGAACAGTGTTTGATTTGGCTACATTTCTGGTTTAATGTTCATGCCTATTTAATAGTATTAACTAAATTGATCATTATCAGTTGTACTGCTGAAAATATTCCCCTTCTATGTTCTCGAAACCCCCAAACACCCACACACCTCTCTCACCAACACACATCTCACCAACTCTCCATCACAACTTGCATTCCTTCACCTCTCACTCTGTCATACAAATACTCACGTGCTATGTCACACTTTCAAGTCACAATTTGCACTGCCCAGCCCCTGCCACACTCCAAATCATACTCCCAAATCACACCTTAAACTCTACAATTCCTCCCGCAATATACAGTCCTTCATTCTTTTGTGTTGCTTCTGCATCTTGTATCCTTTCTCCCATTCTATCGCACTCTTCCCTCATCCCTTTTCCCAATCTGCAGCTCACTGCCTCTTTCTGGCCAACCACTTCCTCACTGCTTTCTGGCTCACTGACCACACGCTCCCTCTACTTTCTGTACCTCTGCTCGCACTCAGATTTCTGGGCCACCGCATCACTGCTTCCTCTGCTCTCTTGTGGGGCGCTTCCTCCTCTGACCCACTGCTCTCCCTCTGCTTTCTTGCCTATCACTTCACATCTCACCCATCACTCTCCTTCTCTCTCATAGTGTAACCATTTTTTATTTTTTTTTAAATGTAGATTTTGACCCAGTTCCTCAAAAAGTGGGGCATTTAAAAAAAGAACGGAGGATATGCTATTTTTAGACGACCCATTTTTGGAAATGAGCAGGTCACCTTATTATCAAAGGTGACCAGCTCATTTCCACAGGCTTGAGCTGTAGCGCAAATTGTGCGCTGACCAGCTGCCTTGAATGGTGTTCTGGGTTGTTTGACCGAAGTGTAATTATTTGCAAGGGAATTGACCGTAGTGAATTTCGCTGTGAATTGATTTGCACTTCAGCCAAACAACCCAAAATGTACCCATCACCACCACCACCCCACCCGCTCACCTACCCTAACTGCTTGGTCGCTGCCGCTTCCCATGCAACCCTGCGGTGCCAGATCCGTCCCTCTAACACGAGTCGGATCCGACGCCGCAGGGTCCCTTTTTCGTTTTTTCTTTTTTTTTCTGTCCCCGCCTCGAATTTTGAGGAAAAAGTGTAAAACACTTCTGCAACCACCCTAGACCAAAACTACTGAACATGGGGAGCGGGTGACACCCCCGCAACACATGTTCAGTATTTATAAAAATCAATCGAATAGTACTGGGCGAAATAGGTCAAATTGTAACATTCGATTGATTTTTGTCATCAAAATGGACAGTACTTTGAATAGAATCGCTCTCCCGACAGTGTTCTGCAAGCTCCCTGCGCCTTTCACAGGGACAGGCCCTCCAGGTGCCTGCCACTGTAAAATGCGACCCAAAAAATGCATTTTTATCCTGTTTGAGGAACAGAAATGCAAGTAACACAGTGGTTCATACCTTAAAAGAAATGTATGACAGGGTCAGGAAAGACCCTGTCATGCAGTGGCAGCCCCACATCCCGTGCGCGTAGGGTTGCCTACAATTTCTGCACATTCAAAAGTGCATCTTGCTTGGAAATGAGGGATGCGCTTTTAAATTGACAGAAATGTCACTTTGTTTGACCAAGGAGGTGAAAAAGGCCATCTGGATGGGCGCTCATATAAAATGTGCCCATTCATGTGTCCCTTGCGGATTGGGCTGCACTTTTTTGGGGCGCAAGTGATGAGAAGTGTTAGCACATTTCATTTCTTGTGTAAAAAAAAAGTTGAGAACCTGGCACCCTGAGTATTATTTTTTTTAAAACAGTAATTTTTGGAGATTACTATACAACAAAAAAAGTTAAATTTGTTTTAAAAATTTTTTTAAAGATGCTGTTTTTGCACAAAACGGCCGTTTTTGCGGCATTTTGCTCAAAACAGCCGTTTTTGCAGCATTTTGCGGGATCACAAAATCGCTATAAGCTGGAGGGTCTGAATAACTAGAGACCTCTTGTGTGGCGAGTTTAGCTCTTTCACATTAAGCGAATCCAGCGCGAGTATATTTGTAGTGTGAGCCATCAAGGGGGCCAAGCTTGCTCTCATAACTCTCAGATTTGGTGTTCCGGCACACGCTCCCCCGGGCCATGATCTCTGGTGCCTTACTTACTAGTTGTGTTAAAACTCCCGTATGGACGCACCTGCTGTTTGGTAGCTTGCAGAACTTGAATTTCCCTTCAATAAACCAGAATCCTGCCAACTTTCCCACCTGGCCTCCACCTGGCGCCTGGATTACTTGCGAAATGTATCATGTCGCTAGACCAGGCCACTCTTTCCTATCCCCGCACCAGGCCTGTGTAAAGCCAAATGACTCCTCAGAGCCCCCCCACCCAACTTGAATTTGATAAACATATTCCAACCCCACTCCCCCACCAAGGCGTCGTCAAAGCCAACAACGGTCCGACAAAAAAAGCTATTATCACGACCTGGAGGCTACAGGACCTCACAAAATGTTAAGCTTCTTTGTCCCTACCATAAACCATTAAGAACTTGGCCTCAGCTTTTACAGGTGCAGTGGGGATGCTGGGTTTAGTTTCCCGAATTTCCTGGGGCCTCGGACACAACGTCTGTCCACAAACCCATCCGCTTTCTGAGATTCGCTCAAGGTTTCCCCCCGGGACTCTGATGCGGTGGACAGGGCAGCATCTCCCAACAATTCTTTGCACTCTTTGTCGTCTTATGTCACGAGGCTGAATTTGTACCCCTCGTCCTTGTACTCGAAGGCGAGGAAAAAGGGGAATCCCCACCCAAAGCAGACTCCCTTGGTATTGAGGCACATTTTTAACGGCCTTCAGAACCTCCTCCGCGTGAGCGTGAAAGTGGAGAGATCCTGATAGTTATTTGCGAGTTCTCCCACTCTATCGGGCCCCTCTTCCTTGCCAGCTCCAAGATTTTTGACTTCTCAGTAAAGTAGTGAAACCTTGTCTGGATCGATCTTGTCCCTCCTGGAGTTCCCGCTTGATCTATGCGCTCCTTCAATAGTCGGTATATTGATGTTACCCTCATTGAAGAGCTTGCTGACCACTGTGTTTATAGCTTTAGTGATGTCGCTTGGGGTTTCGTCATCGTGTTCCGGGAAACCAAAGAACCTTAAATTATTGCAGCATTCTCGATTTTCAAAATAGTCCATCTTTAAGGCGCACTTCTCCTCTCTTCCCTCCTCTCGCTTCTCCTTTCTCCTCTCCAACTCCTAGAGTCTCATGTCGATTTGGGTTTCCAAAAGGTCCACAGATGTTCGGTTGGCTTCGAGATCTTAAATTCGGTTGTCCATACTGTCCAGCCTTTTGCTATGGTCTGCCTAGAAGCCCCTTATTTCTTCCAGGAGTGCTGCCATGCCTTTTGCTCATTGCCTGAGACTCCTCCGTATCAGCGGCCGATGTAGTAAGCATGGTGGGATGCGTTGGGGAGGTGGGAAGGGGGGACCCCGGTCGTGGCGAAACATTTGGAGTGAGGCTGCCCAATTCATGTGTCGTCGCAAAGAGATCTCCCTGGCCTGTGGGGGGGTAGGGTGGGAATACACTAGGGAGAGTGCTGGGGGGGTGGAGTGAGGCAGCGTCGGTTCTAAATTCCTCTTTGGTATGGGTCACTGGAGCATTTGGGTGCTGGGACCCGTTCACGTGACTCTTACAGTTCCACACGGGGAAAAGGGTGCTCAGTTTTGCCGGGCTTTGGTAGCAGACTGCTGTCACCGCTGCCTGTGATCAGGTCTCCGGAGGAAGGCCCCGAAGCTGATTCGCTCTCTTTCGAAGGTTGAGGTCAATGGAGGAGGCACGTCTGTGGGCCTCACATCACTCCTGTAGGCTCTATGGGTGCTCACTTGCGTTGTTGGCGGGGGGTGATTAGAACCAGTGTCATACCACGGTTTCCGGCCACTTCCTTGTGTCGGCGCTGCGTCAGTGGAGTCCCAGTTGGGGAGAAAGACGGTCCCCGTGTGGTCGGATGTCCAAAGAGAACTACACCAAGGTTCACCGGTCAGGGTGAGAGCTGTGATTGGGGGGACCAGAGAAAGCTACATCACCCCACCTGTGGAGCGCGAGGAGTGCAAGGCCACGCACCTAGGTTGGCGGGTCTTCTCAGCCAGGGGCATGCACTTCCGTCCTGCCTCTCATACGTCGGTGGGGGCCGGGGGCTAGAGTCCATCTGCCAGCTTGATCCAAGTGTTCCCGGTGGCCCTTCTGTAGATCTTGTTCACTCCCGCCCACCGGTGGGGGAGGGGGCATCGTCCCGGGTGGCTGCCTGATCTCCGGAGGGTCCTCCAGACCGCAACCACCTGTGAGGCTGTGGCTGGGCTAAGGAGCTTCGAGGTATGGCCTCGCTGGGAGCCCGGGGTCAGCATTGTGTTAAGTTGGGGGGGGGTCAAGCTCCGTTATAGATGCGGAAGTGCCCTCTCAGCCTGCGTACCTGCTTTCCTCTTTCGAAGGCCTGGGGCTCTTAGCTCTCATCATCGGCCCGCACCTGAGCGTCCCTGCGCTCCTGATATTCTTCTTTTATTATTTTCTTTTTTCTCCTGCTTTTTCTTCCGATCACCCACCCGCACCTCTGACCGCCGCAGCAGTTCACTCTGGGGCACTTGTGCAGGGTGCCTGCGGTCTCAGATGGGCTGGCGTGGGCTGCGGGCATCCGTACTTGCACCGGGAAAGTCCTTGAATTGTGCTTCAACTCCACCCGCCACTTCCCATTGTCCTCAAGGCCCCCCACGTTTCAATCCTCGGTCGGGGGGAGATGGCGGTGCCCCTGGTTGCCTCCCACACCACAGATAGTCCGCTGGGCTGCTCTGCCCTAGAAGGCCGCTTTCAATCTCCACACACTTAGTTCCTTTTCCCGGAACCCTGCGTCGGCTCGGAGACACTGCGCTCGCCCCTGCTGTTAACTATGCACGTCTCTTCGGTCTCCCTGCGCAACCACACCGCCCCAGTGACGCATTGAATTTTTCAATATTACATGTTGACCACCACAGCCTATTCTCATGGTTTATTTATATAGTGCCTATACACAATGTGTTTCAAAGCGCTTCACGACAAGGGAGGGAAAAATACAGAACATTCTTACAGGCCATGAACAACAAGAATGTGAAAATAGCTATCCTACTCGGCCTAGCAACATTTCAGATAGTGCAAGTGCTAAGATACAAATAGGAAGGAAATGGGAAACAGACAGGCGACTACCGTAATAGGTCTGACGATATTTCTGGGAGAGCCGGAAAATTACACAGGGTGAAGGAAAGGGGAGGAGAAGTGGGGTGGGGGAACAAAACAAGCAACTATTGTACTACGCCTGACGACATTTCAGGTAATGCTGGAGGGGGAGAAGAGGGGATAACAAGTAAGGCGGAGGGGAGGAGACAAAGATACTATCATAATAGGTCGAGGGACCAATCGGATAAAAGTAAGTGCACAGAAAATAGTAAGAGGGGGGAGGAGAGAGAGAGGGAGAAGGGGGAAGGGAGAGGAGAAGAGAACAGAGAATAAAAACACTGAAAAGAGCAGAGATATGGAAAATGAGCATGGTAGGGAAGGTGATAACTATTGGTACATTCTCAGCCTAACCTCCCCTCTGCTGCTCCATTTTCGCAGTAATCAGCCTCTTTGACTTATTCTAGACTAGTGACAAATGACAAAGCATTTTTTGCAAATGATCCATGTCTCACTTTGAAGTACAATCGCACTTCCTTCGGACTATGGGATGCCTTGAAGCCATGACGCTTTTGGTACATAACTTACCAAGAATTTGAATTATTACATGTACTCCTATGTCCCGTCCCCTTTACTCCATCCTTGTGGGACGTCCCCCAAAATGGGGGCCGGTACCGCAACCTTTGGCAGCGAAAAATGAATTTCCCCTTTAAATTTAGCATAGCATGCTGGGGCTCGGCCTCGGGTGTGGGAACGCCTTGCCATCCGGCTGCTCACCGAAGTCCTTTTTTCCGCATGGACGGTGTCGAACCTGGCAGCCAGCATGGAGACTTTTTAGCTTTCCGCTTGTTCCGAGTTTGTTTTTTGTCAATTCTTATTTCACTTCCCTTCGGTGCCTCACTCCCCAAGTGCATCATGCCCCCGTTCTTACCCGTCCGCGGACCCCCATGCACTCTGTCTTGAGTGCTTGGGGTCTGTCCATCGCTGGCACTGATGTTCGGCCTGCAGCGTACTCGGACACATGACATTGAATTATAGTTTGTCGCGGTGGAGGGAGATCTTCCACACCTCTCCTCCTCCCCACATTAAGGATTTGGTCTCCAGGAACTCCCGTCAAGGCATGATATGCCCTCTGTTCAGCATGGCTCCACAGCGTGGAGGCTCCTTCCCCGGGGTTCTTCCGATTCAGGTTCTGGCAGGCTCAAGGCCTCCAAGACCACCAGTTCCCAAGCAGAGGGGCCCAGGGGCTCTTCTGGGCGGTCAGGGGACAGACCTGAGGCATTCCAGAATACCGGCTCCCAGGCTGAGGTGCTCAGGGCCCTACCATGCTGTCCTCATAAGCACAATCAGGCTTGTCTTCTTCTACCGCAGGGGTTAAAGGATTGTTGAGTGCCACCTCCAACAGTCTGTCCACGGTTTGATCCAGCACGGGTACCGGCACAGGTGCTGAGGGCTCCCAGCCTCACTGGAGCTTGCTTCAAGGTCGTGAATCAGGGCGTTATGACTACCGACCGGCTGAGGGCTTGGCGCCTACCAGAGGGATCTCTGAGGTTGATGCTTCTGCTTCGGGTGTAAGAGCCACACTGTATGCTCTCGTGTCTGAGGCCTCTCTTGGCTCAGGGTGTTCGTGCCCTCACACCCAGGGCATTGCACACCTGCTCATCACAACCGTATGGCTACACGCAACAGGCACCACAACGATTTGACAAGGAGCGGAGGGCTTGGCACCCTAGGGATCCGACTGTTTGTGAGGACTGCTTCAAGCGCTTTCTCCACCTCATTCGTTCCCCTCAGATGAAGGGGCTCCTGGAGGACATTGTGAAGGTCATCCCTCAGGTTCCGCCACTTCGGCCCCCATCTTCTGGGTACTCTTCCGTTCCTCCTGTGCCTCTGACATCGATGAAGGCCTTTCATGACTGCCTTCAGGGCCTTGAAGAGTTTTTCAGGAGTCCCTCTTCCCCAAGGAACCCCCCTAGGAGTCGAGTGTACTAGCAGAGGACTTGGGCAAACACACCATGGTCTGGTCTGGCATTCCCCTCCAGAAAAATGTCCTGCAGGTGGTGCAGAAGGTTTGTGAGAATCCCAGGGCAAACGCCCAGATGAACAAGCATTTGAAATGCAGGTTAGACAGGGAGCAAATCCTCCTGGCCTCCCACTCACAGCCCCATTCCTTTGTGGTGGCTGAGGCCTCGTTGTATTCTAAACCATTGTCTTTGGCTTCCTCCACGGGAGCTGCCTCCAGTAGCCTCTCCAAGGAGGACAAAGTCTTTCAGTCCTTGGGAACGCGCTGTTACTCTCAATCTCAGGACTGCATCTGCTCTCAATCTCAGGACTGCATCTGCTGCAGGCCAACGCGAACGCCCTCTTGGCTGGGGCTAACCAGAAGCTGTGGCTGGAGCTCAGGGGATTTCTGCCCAACCTCCCTTTGGACAAGCAAGCCTCCTTCAAGGCGGTCTGGCGGATGCCCGGGCCATTGCGCAGAACCTCATGGAATCTTTGGTCTCCCACATTGACGGCCTTGTGGTCGAGATGGGAAGGACGGCGTGGATGCACGGACAAAGTTTTCGTCTGAGCGGATCCTGGATCTGCTCTTTGAGGACGTGAACCTTTTTCATTCGTCCACTGATGACGTATTGACGAAGAAGAACACCTCCACCCAAACTGCCAAGTCCTTGACTATCCTGACAAAACTAGGTCAGAAATCTTTGCCTCAATCCCAGGGTAGTACCGAGTTCAAACTGTGTGCTTTCTCAGGCATCAAGGGGTTCCGAGACTGTGGTACGTGGAGGCCTGACCAGTCACCCAGCGACAATAGGCAGAAGGAGAGGATGTTGCACAGATATTTTCGCTTCCCCCTCCTCTCCCCCTGCCTCTGACGCCAAAAGCAGTGACGTCAAGGTCATGGAACACAGCTTGGCTGTTGGGGGGGGGGGGCTGTTTGGCTCTGTTCCTGGACACCTGGGAGCGTCTTTTCAGGAACCTGTGGCTCCTATCCGTATTCTCCACGCGCTTCAGTTTTCCTCTTCCTCGACCATCCTCAACTCCTCTTCGTCAGATCAGGTCCCTGGCTCTTTTTACAGAAGGTTCATGATTGTGTCATACCATTTCAGTGCAAGGTGCTGCCCTTCAGCCCCTCGTGTCTTCACTAAGTTGAGGAATGCAGTGGCGGGCCTTCTCTGCTTGGAGGGCCATCATGTATACCCTTATCTGAACTACTGGTTAGTGAAGGTGGGGTCACCCGAAGGGGTGATACCCTCCATCAGCTAGGAGTTTCCCTCAACCAGAGGAAATCAGTTATCCCCGTCCCAGGAACTGGTCTTTCTAGGGATGCGTTGGAACTCTACCGTTCAGCGGGTGTTCTCCATGCCTGAGAGGCTTATGTCCCACCGCAAGGTGGTGGGACACTCTGGCCAACTCGACCACCTCAGCATGGTGGTTCCAGCACATTCTGGGCCTGATGGCCTCCTGCGCGCTCAATGTACAGCATGCTCGCTTAATATGAGCTGCCTTCAGCTCCAACTGGTGGCCATTTGGGATCGGGAAACTGGTCTGTCGGACAGGATCCCAATACCACTGCTCCTGCTGCCTGATATTCGCTGGTGGCTGATGGAGGACAATGTCTCAGTAGTGGACCACCTACATCTGCCATAGAGCCCGTCCCCAGCTCCTCTGGGGCTCTGAAATGTACTCCAGATACTTTATTGTATTGAAGTTGGGGGTGGTGGCGTCCAGTCCTAGAATTAAGGCGCCCCAGCAAGTATTTGAAGTCCCTGATGTTCAGGATGGTCACGCTGCCGCATGTGCTCGGTCAGCTGGAGGAAGGAGATTTCCTGGTGGCCATGGATCTGGAGGATGCTTACTTTCACGTCCCCTTTCATCCAAAGCATTCCTGCGTTTTGTGGTACAGGACTATCAGTTTAGGGCATTGACCTTCAGCCTGAAATCAACACTGATGGTGTTCACGAAGTGCTAGACTCCGGTGGAAGCGCATCTACTTTTCAAGGGCATCCATGTCTACCCTTATCTGGACAACTGGCTCATCCGCTCCCGCTCTAACGTGCTGGCGATCCAGCACACGGAAGAGACCATTCACCTTCTGATAGAGCTTGGATTCTACAGCTATCTGAAGTCCTGCGTGAAGCCATCGCAGATCTCTGTTGCTGGTGGCCCTTCTCAACATGTCCCATGCCCGACGACCCACTCAGGGGAGAGGGCGACTGCCATCCTGGGGAAGGTACAGCGTCTGTCGGCGCAATTCGCAACAGTGCGAGCCACCAAGTCACTTTTGGGCATGATGACCTCCTGCATTGACCTTGGTTCTTTCTGCAGGCTCCAGATGAGACCTCTTCAAGAGTTTCTGGATATGGGGTGACTACAGTTCACAGGCAGTTGGACGGATAAGATCGCCCGCAACCAGCAGTTCAGGCTCTAGGATGGTGTTGGCGCGTCCACATCTCATGCAAGGAGCTCCTTTGCCGATCCCACCGTACCAGACCGCAGTCCCCAAAGACGCCTCCCTAGAAGGTTGGGGGGCCCACACCGGACAGTCGCATGCCAGAGATCTCTGGCCCCCGGAGGAAAAAGGACCTTCACATAAACGTCCTGGAATGCTGGGCAGTCTTCTGGGCCCTCAAATCATTCCTGCCTCAACTGCGTGGGAAGGTGGTGAGAATTTTCACAGACAACACCACCACTATGTTCTACATCTACAAGCAGGGCGGGACGCTGTCCCCAGAGCTCTCCCTGGAAGCACAGTCCCTGTGGCACTGGGCCTTTCTTCAGGACCTGTTCCTTGTCCCATTTCACGTGGCAGGCACCAAGAACACCATCGCAGACTAGCTCAGTAGGGAGCTGCGGTCCTGCCACGAATGGAAGCCTTGTCAGGATCAAGTCTTTTTTTATTATTATCACTTGTAAAGCGCACCAAACGCAGAGGCATCAAGGTGCTGGTTACAGAAATCTGAGGCGTCGACATGCATTTGACATTTCAACAGTGACATTAGAACAGTAGTGTGGTCAGACATTACACAATGGTATGGTCGTAGAGTAAACAAGCAGTTAAGGATTATTATCCTTGGAAGTGCAACGATCAGTGGTCCGTCAGTATTAGGCTATACGTCTTGTGTACATTTTTTCAAGGCTTTCCTGATGGCCCAAAATGATTTTTTGTGGTCACCACCGGGAAGCTTTGCCCCTCTGCTTTCTGTAGTTTGAATCTGGGGAGGGTCAGGAAGTGGGAGTGGAAAGCCCTGATAGGTCTGTTAAATTGTGTTTTTTCTTGAATTTATGCGATAAGTATCTGGGGGCATTGTTTGATAGTCATTTGTTGGGTAAGGTAAATGTTTTGAATTGGATGCGGTCCCGATTTGGGAGCCAGTGTACACTTCCTCTGGCTGTTGAGATGTAGTCTTTCTTAGTGATGTTTAAAGCTGCTCTGAAGTCATTGTTTTGAGTCACCTGCAGTTTTTTGATGTTACTCGTAGTGGTACTTGCAAAAAGGGCATTACATTAGTCTAATCTAGAGACCATGAGGGTTCTTGCTAGTGTGATTCAGCTGTCCGTAGTTAGGAAAGGTCTGCCTGCAATGTTAAGTTTAGTTGTGTAGGACGAGGCAATGGCACTAACCTGTCTAGTTAATGAAGGAAGAGTCCAAGTAGACCCCAAGCGTTTTGACTCATTTAGAGACTGGGATGGTATTGCTGCTGACGACAAAGGAAGAGTATGCTCGATCCAGGTTTTGAGATCCGAGGATGAGCAACTCAGTCATGTCGTCGTTGAAACAGAACGAGTGCAAGGCCATCCAGGCTTGCTTTGATAGATTTTATTCAAGGAGTTAATTGGTGTCATGGTTGCCTGATAAAGGAAGGAGGATTTGGCTATCGTCAGCTTAGTTAGTGTAGACGATACCCAAGGTATCGAGGAGGTCAGAGTGGTTTGGTGAATATATTATCGAGTGTGGGAGAGACGCATTATCCAGAGGGACCCCGCAGTATACTGGGGCTGTTGAGGTGGATGCAGACGGGTGGGGGTAGGGGGAAGACTCTAATTGATCTAATTGATCTATTGGAGAGGAAGGATCCAATCCAAATTATTGCTTTAGGGGAGAAATGTGCAGCGCAAGACAAGTGTTGACAGAGGAGCTTGTGATCCACCAAGTTGAAGGCAGCTAAGCGATCTAGCACGAGGGCGACAGCTAGCTTGCCGTTATCTCTAAGTTCATCCATTTGTATTTTTAGATGTAAGAGTGCGGATTCCTTTCTATGACCCTGTTGGAATCCAGATTGGTGTAGACTGAGAAGATTGTTGGTTTCAAGATACTTTTGAATCTGAAGGTATGCAACTCTGTCCATTATTTTGAGTAAAAATGGAACAGTTGTGATTGGGCGATAGTTGATAGGGATGTTGTGGTCAAGTGTTGGCTTTTTCAGGAGTGGGAGCAGCCAAGCATTTTTTAGGCTGGTGGGCAAACGTCCAGTGGAGAAGGAGGTGAGGAGGTCTTGGTAAGTGATGCAATGAAAAGTGCCAGCTCTGCTGCACATTCTTTGATAGCATTGGTGGGACAGATATCTCCTAGACATCGTGATGGCTTAAGACCTTTGATTTTGGTTACTTCTTGGTCAGTAACCGCGGAAAATTCAAAAGGGTAGGTGTCAAAATTGGCTGGAGCTAGGGTTTGGGCTAGGGATTCACCCACGGTCAAAATTGTCTTTTGTTTTTTTTTTTTTGTTTTGTTAAAATTTTAGCTTGGAGAAGAGAGATTTTGTCCAATAGTGCCTTTTGGATATGTCACACCAGCTGACATCTTTGAGGCAGTTGTCTGGTGGGGTATCTGGTGTCTCTAGTTCACCTAATACTGCAAAATGTTCTTGAGGCCCAACCTGCGCTGTCAATTGTTTCATTATAGGAGGTGCATTTGACTTGAGTTATTGTCATGATCACTGCTTCCAAGGAGCTAGGACCAGCCCAACGTCCTTGGAAGCAGGCCCCTAACCTTCATCCTAGGCACCAGCCGGTCCCCACTGGGACCTTTTGGACCTTGTCCTGGCGCCGGTGGCACCAGGCTCATCAAAGTCACTGGTCCCGGCACTGGAAGCGCCGGGCTCATAATTTGTATGAAGATGCTTGGGTGGACTTACCTGCAGCAGACCATGCTGCTTACTTACCAGCAACATAGGAATCCTCTGTGAGTCGGGACTACTTTCTTACCTGGGTGGGGCAAGCTCCACTCCCTGGATACAACACTGGAACTCTTCTGGAACAGGAACTCTTTTCTTACCTAGGCGAGGCCGTGGAGGAAGACGCCTCATCACTCCAAGGCTATTTAAACCACACCCGATTGATGAAACGTGCTTCGCGTTATTCTGCATCTGCAGCAGAACGCTCACCGTGTCTGTTCCAGTTTTCTTCTTTCCGATCCTGAACCTGCAAGAACAAACGCTTACCATTCCTGTATCCAGCCTTCAGTAGCACCTGCAAAGACGAGAAACAACAGGTTAGCACGGCAACCTTCACGCGCAGCGCTTTCCTCACCTGATCCATCGGCAGCCACCATCTCTTCACGCTGCTCCTCCGCCTGTGAAGACAAAAGCATAGTTATTCCTGTGTGGAATTACTTACCGGCACTCTGCGAATTCCGGTTTTCTTCAACGCTGCAATCCTGCACCTGAAAGACAAAAGAAGTGACATTAGACAGGTATTTTACTTACGCGCCATCGCGCCCGCCACAATAGGGCGCTTGCAAATACTCCGGCGTTTTCCAGCGTCTCTTCAACACCCGAACTCACAGCTGCAAGGGAAAAGAGACAGAGAGCTTTTGAAAAGCAGGCAACTGGCATTTACTTACGCATTTCCAAGCGCTTCATTCCAAGACTCTGGCTCGAACTTCGGCTTTCTTTACACCATCTTCTACCTCAAGAGCCCTGCAAGACAAATAGAAAAAGCATTATACAGAGCCCTGTTCCATATTAACGTGCCCACGCACCTTAAGACTGTAAGGACTTAAAAGGTGTCCGGAAACTCACCGTTCGTGCAGTTAACGACGGTAGCAATCCTCTGATGTCAAGAGGCCTACGTTTCACCCAGTGAAGGAACTGGCAACGGCACCCTGCACCAGACGCAGATGGAGAGTCCAGCATTCACCTATCTACGGTGAGCACGTTGACCTCGGGGCTCCACGGAAAAGCGAGGAAGGGTAAGAGAGAGAGATACCCGACAACCCCAGATCATTAACCCCATATTCTTTCACCTGCAGATATCTCACTCTTCGAGTTAGACACACAGTGCGAAGAGGCTCAGCCCCGGAAGCCAATCGAGTCCTGCACTTCACTTTTCGAGTCACAGACACCATCCTGCCAAGACCGGCGCCTCCGTGGGAATCAGGTGGCGTTACAGTTATGGCTTGTTTATATGATTTCGAGGTGGTGGCTTTTGTTTGTATCCGACGGATGTATTTTCCATAAGGTCTCAGAAGTTTTTATTTGAGCGTAAAGTTTTAAGGTAAGAGGTGAACCAAGTGTTCAGGTGTGCTGTAGGCTTAGGTTCACGCTTAGTTAGGGGGTGCCCCTTTTGTCAATTGCTGTGAGGAGTGCGTGGTTGTAGATGTCAACCATAGCTGCAGGGTCCTTCGTAGAACATTGATTTGATCGCAAGGGGTTCCAGTAATGGGAGGATGTGATGCTTCGGGAGTTTCTTGTGACGGCGGCTGGGAGAAGTAGTGTTGCCAGTGTGTAGGGATGGTGAAGGAGATCACATTGTGGTTTGACCAAAGGCAGAGTGTGTTGGACAGTACCTTATTGTTGCAGAGCTAGTAAATTATCCAGTCTAATGTGTGGCCTTCGTCATGTGTAGGGCCTGAGATGTGTTGGGTGAAGCCCAATGCTTCAGACCTTGCTAGGGCGTGTGCGTGGGTGTCTGCAGAGTCATTGAATGCTTTGTTTAAGTTGCCCAAGAGTGCAATTCTAGACGAGGGCTTACCCTCTCGTGAGAGTCGATGAATGATGTCTTCTTCAAATGTTAGTACTGGACCTGGGGGCCTGTAGATAAGATGAAGGGTTAAGGTGGCTGTGCGCGTGAGAGTCAGTTTGATGAACAGTTGTTCACCACTTTGGAAGGCATAGTTGTTCAGGTCCCTGATAGTGAGTTTTTGGCAATGATGGTCACTACACTCCCCCACACCCTTGGCAACTAAGCTGTCCTTAGGGAGGGAGGGAGAGAGAGACCGAGACACCCCCAAGTTGGACCTGCGAGGGACAGTACAGGAGGAAGGAGGTCAGCCACGCCAGGGCCTGATCGGTGATGCCCAGGTTCACACAGTTGGTTGATCAAGGTGCTCCGTGCTCGGATCTCACGATCTGCTGTGGATCCAGCTGCTTTATTCTGCAACCCGGCGCTTCCACATACAGAAGCGTAGCATTTGCTAACAGCTGTTCGCTTCCCCCAGCCACCGCATCCACCGTGATACAAACGAGGCATTTCCAATACAAGATGGCTGCCTCCCATGTGCAGCCCTCTGCCTGTTGATGTCCGCTCCCCCTGCCTGACTTCCCTTGCCCCGGATTGGCCGATCAGCTGTACTTCTCTACCACCCAATAGCCGGCAGGCTATTAGCCGGCCAGCGAAGTAAGGCCAAGAAAGAAGGCCTTGCACTGACAGAACGCTACGTGGCGCCATGCTGCCCGAACTCCCATTGCTCCACCGTGATTCCTAGGTGAGTTCCAAATGACCCCAACAGCAAAAAACGGCCTCCTACTCTACTGACCCTTGCCAGCCCCTAGCGGTACCTAGCCGTGTTTGCCTTTTCCCAGCCCCTAGCGGCACCTAGCTGTGTATGCCTTTTGCCAGCCCCTAGCAGCACCTAGGTGTGTGTTATGCTCACCTGGCTCCCACAGAGGCGTCGATCTGAAGTGGACAGCTGCGGTCTCCACCAATGTGACGCGCAGGGCCGAGATGACTGACTGGACTGACCCACCTAGTTTCGTTTGCTTGGCCTGTAGGAATATTCTTCTGCAAATGGAGAAAGGGAATTAACCAACCGTGGAGTTGAGCGTAAATCCTCCCACCCCCGCTGTTCTTCCCACAGATCACCTTTGATGTCCCCTCTTATAGTCTCACCTGATGGTTTGAAAAGATGAGCTCTCCATCCTGCATTGACCGCAGGGGCGCGTTGATAACCAGTTGCTTCACTGGCTCGAAGGAATTGGTGAGTTCCAGAACAATATGACTCCGAAAAGTATGTAGTTCGTAAGAGTTCACATGTCTGACTTTCACTCTCGTCCGATTCCTTGCAGTTTGCAGCTTGACCCCAGCGAAGAGTTCCTCGTGGTAGCTGACGAACTTCAGGTAAGGATTTGGCTTATCCTACACAGTTCGATAAAATAAGGCCAGAATGTAACCTGTTGCTTGCTCCCTTATTCAGGTGTGGAGAGAAAATATGAAGTTCAGGGAATAATGCCTCCGGCGGTAAAATTAGGTAAGTCTATTGCAGTGATAAGAGTTCCCCTTGTTTGACCCTTTGTCTCACCTTGTTGTCCTTTTGTTCCCCTTAGGGGCTGGGGTACGGCGAGGATGCAATGGAGGTTGCGCTGACCCGTGAAGAGGAATAGTACCCCCGGCGGTAATCAGGTAAGTCTATGGGGGTAGTTACTATTTTCTCTGTTTATTCCCTTGGCTCACCTTTGCTGTTCTTGTGTTCCCCTTAGGTGCCAGAGTGTGGCGGAAACATGCAGAAGGATGCAGTGGGTCGTGAGGATGCTGCGAAGGCCGGTGAGCTCAGCGCGGCGCTGCAGCAGGCGAGGCAGCGTGTGTAAAATGCTTCTTTCTTCCAGCTCGAAGGCGCCGTGGATCCGGAATTCAGGTAAGGATCAAAGGTTTTGCTCTTATTCTAACCTTTCTCCTTCTGTTCCTCCCTTTTTCTAGGAGCTGCAGACTCGAGGCGGGCGTGGCAGAAGACTGGATGCAGGCTTGCAGACACGGTGAACGTTACGCTGCTGGATGCAGAATAAAGCAAAGCGTGTGCTGCTCTTCGGGTGTGGTTTAAATAGCCCCCAAAGTAGTCCCAGGTAAGTATTCCTCCCCAGCCCCACCTGAGTAAAAAATAGTCCCTAGGTAAAATAGTCCCTTCCAAGCCTCATTTGGCTTGGAGCTCTGCAGCATGGTCTGCATCAGGTAAGTTCTACTTTATGAGCCTGGCGCCTATGGCGCCAGGACTGACTCTCCATATGAGCCTGGCGCCATAGACGCCAGGACCCCACCCAAACAGCCCCTAGCAGGGGTTTTTGGGCTTGCTCAAAATAGCTTGATGCCTGCTTCTGGGGTTGCTGGACCTGGTCTGGTTCCCCGGGGGTAGGCATTATGACACTGTGTTTGCCTTTTGCCAGCCCCTAGCGGCACCTAGCTGTGTTTGCATTTTTGCCTGACCTTTGCCCCACTGAGACGTCACTAGGAATCTGCCCAACTGGTCCCGCACAAACACTTTCCTGCATCTGTTTACCAATGCATTCCACAGCGTCCCACCCTACAGTGCCATCTCCTCTTCCTCCATTTTCCTTATTACTCACTCTCTCTGGACCACCAGCAGTGTGCCCCCCGCGCACACAGGCCTCACAACACCACCTGACATCATGCACCTTGCCTCCTCCACAACACAACTCACTTAACCTCTGCACCATTAACCCGCCTGTTCACTCCCTTAGGCGCTACAGACTAAGAACCTGCACCAAACCATCCTTCTCGCTCCGCAGCGCTCCACCACCCACGCACAGCAGAAACATCAAGCTCAGATATCGCACCCACATAACATTCTCACACTAGCACCTGCCTGTCCAAGCTCACATCCCCTACCACCCGGCACCCAAACCTACACCCTAACCTCACTCACCCAAACATGCACCCTCCACCTCGCGTCCCTTGAACACCGACACTCATGACACTTCACCAGCCAGTCTAACCCTTATTTGCGCACTCATAAATGCACGCTCCATCCATGCCTATGCTATTGAGATCAGTGACCTCATCACCACCCACAAATTAGACATACTAGCCATATCCGAAACATGGCTCCATGAAGCATCTAACCCATCCATACACCTTGCCCTCCCTCAGGACTATACCACCCTTACTGGACCGCAGTACCGCCAAAGGTGGGGGCTTCGCCCTCATCTATAAAAACTCCCTGGCCATTAGACTATGCAACCAACACTGGGACAACAACGCTGATCTTCTCTATGCTAAACTGGCTCTATCCTCCAACTGCACCATTAACCTCATAATCGCATACAGACCACCAGTTTCCTCCTCAGACTACCATAAGCAACTCCTCCAAATCATAGGCAGCAACCTGAAAAGTTCCACTAAAACCATCCTACTTGGTGATCTAATTTTGGGACTAGATGACCCCAAGGATAAGGCTGCCACACCCTTAGCCAAGGATCTCTCCCACATGGGGTTCCAACACAGTCACCAGACCAACCCACTGCAAAGGGCGGTCTATCGACTGGATAGCAGATCATAACTGCTCATCGACCATCTCCTCCATTTCAGCCCTCCCTTGGACGGATCACTATCTCATCCAATTCTCCATCCCAACCACACCCACCCGGAAAACTCTTACGTATCCCCACCCCCCATCACCAAAGTCAGACGCTCCAAAAAACTCACGGCTACTAACCTCCCTCCGCTCCTTGATATCCCTGAACTGAAGCATCCTTTTAACCAAGATCCCACCTCGCTCGCCAACCTTTACAACAAGGCCCTCGCCCAAGCCAATTGGCAATCTACACCCAACCAATCCTCTCTCTCAATGAGTTCAAGGAAATCTCACGATCCTACAAAGATGCCATATTCAAAGCCAAATCAGAATCATTTAATCAGAGAATTACCAAAGCTAGCTCGAAATCTAGAGAAATACTCTCTATATTCAAAGAACTCACCGCTCCCGAGTCCAGCCCTGACAAAATCGTCAAGGATGAAGCATGTAGCACAGGCATCCAGACAGCCCTCCTTAATAAAGTAAAAATGCTCCAAGACAAAATAGCATCTCAACGTAAAACACTTAACACCCCCCTATTGTCTCCCTGACTCCCCTCTCACATCCCTCTCCCGCAAATACCAATCTTTGCCTTTAGAGAAGTCTCCGCCCTACTCAAAAGTTTCAAACCTTCCACATGCAAAGGGGACATATGCCCACCCACCATCATCAAAGAGCGCGCAGAAGCACTCACTCCCATCATCACGGCTTTCATCAATGCCTCTTTCTCTTCAGGAATCATACCGCAATGCCTAAAAGAAGCCTGGGTTCGCCCACTCTTAAAAAAAACCCTCACTAGACCCCACTGTCCCTAACAACGATTGCCCCATCACCACTGTCCCCTTCCTCAAAATCCTAGACAAAGCCGCCCATATCCAAATATAGCAATACCTCGAAACCCATGCTATTCTAGGTAGAAGACGATCGGAATTCCGCAAAGGCCATGGAACCGAAACTGCCCTCCTAGATCTAAAGAATCAAATCACCAGTATAATGGACACAGGCCAGCCTGCCCTCCTCCTACTACTCAATCTCTCTGCAGCGTTTGACTTAGTTGACCACAGCATCCTCACATCTCACCTATTCAATGCTCTCATTTTTCCCACAAAGCAACTACTTGGATCACCTCATTCCTATAAGGAAGAGCCATGAAAGTGTACTCTGACCAGGCTAACGCTCCCCCGACCACCATAAGCTATGGAGTTCCACAAGGGTCATGCACCGCACCAACCCTCTACAACCTCTTCACTAAACCCCTCTTTGACTTACTGGACTCTCTCGGCATAGCTTACACAAACTATGCCGATGACACACAAGTCCTCCTCCACCTCTCAGGAGACTATATCCAGGACACAGAAGCACTCCTCAACATCTACACCACGATCCAAACTTGGATGGCTATCAATGGTGTTTGCCTTAATGGCGACAAAACAGAGATCATCATCTTGGCCCCCAGCGAAATTCTATCCAAGCTCAGCCAAAACTACTCACACATGTCTATTGACAACATTAACATACTTGTCTCCACTGCCGTGAAGACCCTAGGAATCTATCTAGACGCTACACTCTCTATGACAAGACAAGTCAGCGCCACCTCCTCCTCATCTGCACTGACCACTAAACTTATCTATGCCATAAAACCCTACCTTACCACTCCCAACTGACTCTCCATCGCCAGAGCCACCATAGGAGCTAGACTTGATTACTGCAATGCCCTCCTAGCCGGCACATCCTCTAAAAATCTAAATAAGCTCCAAACAGTGCAAAACAACGCGCTCCGTGCTGCCCTGCACGTCCCCAAATCTGACCATGTATCACAGGCCCGAAGAAATGCCCACTTGCTCCCAGTAAAGGAAAGAATCAATTTCAAAATGCTTACCCTCACACACAAATGCATTAACCTCACTGCTCCCTCCTACTTATCAGAAACTATAATCGGGGAATCCTCCCTCCGGCCCATAAGAAGCCACCTTGCTAACCAGCTCCAATTTCCGACCATAAGAAGAGCTAAAGCTGGAGGCATTGGCTTCCCACACATAGCACCCAAGCTCTGGAACGATCTCCCCATCTCTCTCAGAGCTGAACCCTCCCTGTACTCCTTTCGCAAATCTCTCAATACTACTCTTTACATAATCGGCCTCTGCCCAGATATGAACTGCATCTTAATGCTCCATTCCTGTACTGCTAGCTTATGTATCCAAAATTGCTAGGGTAAAACAAAAAATGACTTGTAATCATCATCTTACCCATTTGTTGTAACTTCTTGTTGTATCAACCTTGCTTTTTTTAATCGGCTAATATTCTACTTGTAACAGCACCACGATGCCCACCGGCTGATTGTGCGCTTTAGAAAAATGTGAATGAATACATAAAGGTGGCGTGATTGACCATGTCGAAAGCAGAGGAAAGGTCCAGGCGGATGAGGACAGAGGCAGAGCTGGAGTCGAGGTTAGAGAGCAGATCTTCATGGGTGTTCAGGAGAGCAGTTTCCGTGCCTCTGGCTGCTCTGAAGCCAGAGGCACAGAATCCAGCTTTTCCAGACTGAAGCCAGCTCTTCCCGGGACTTCGCCCAGTATCACAGTATAAATAAGAATGCAAACATTTCGAGATGGAAAAGACCAAGTTTTTTTGGCTGACTTTTTTTCAAGATTTTCACACATAGGTGAATATCTAAGTGAATATCACACAAGAAAATAGGTGGGGGGTGGGTAAGGTTTAACGTAAGGTAGGGGAGTGCGGGGTGGGGGTGCAGGGATCTCCCCCGCAATAGGTTTTTAAAAAAAGTGTAAACAGCCTCTTCCACCTCAACATTTTTTTTTTTAATGAATTTTGCCCAGGAAAGGGGTGATTATAAATTGGGTGTAAGTGTGCTGGCCATGTAGTATGTGCAGAAGGTTTTTTTGGGAGGGGTGCACACGGGAGTGCTTGAGGAGAGGGTAGAAAGATCCAGTGGCGAAAGTTATTGCAGAAATCGGCCAAGGCTGGAGTGATGGTGGCAATTTAGTCCTTGATGGTTCTGGAGGAGCAGGCGAGCACCTGTTTGGACGACACTTTCATAGATTGGACTTGTCTGGAGACATTGTCAGGTGGTGTCGGAGCAAAGGAGGAAAAAGGAAGAGGAGAGGGATAGGCAGCCAAAGGGGGGGTGGCTGAGAGGTAGGGGGAGAGGAAGAGTAAAGTGAGGACAGGATGTCCTGAGTCTGTGGTGAAGTGACAGGCCAGAGCCGTGCAGAGGGCTTGGGGGGTGAGAGGAAAGGAGAGGTGGAGACTGCCGTAGGATTGGCCAGCTCCTTGCAGGTTTTAAGGAGTTTGGCTGTGTTAGAAGCCGCAGAGACACAGGATTGGATATGGACTCTCTTCTTGGAAAGGACTTAGTCTGAATCAGGCGCCAGGCCAGTTTGTCGGAGGAAGCGCCCAAAGCCCTCCACTTCCACTTAGCCACCCTGCACTTTTTCAAGGCTGCGAGGTCGAAGCCGTACCAAGAGTTGCACTGGAGGTAGGCTTCAGATGGATTCTCATGACAGGGGCAAGGATGTCCAGATTGTTAGTGATAAAGATGCAGTTAGAGAGGGCTGTGTCAGAGTGTAAGTCAGGCGTAGGAGGAGCAAAGAAAGTCCAGGCAAAGGCGTCCAATGACACTCGCTTAATGGGCCGAATGACCGAGAAGTAAGATGGCAGTGCAGGGCTGCTCTCCAAGTATTTGGAAAGTGTGTGTTTTCACCTTCTGTTAAGACAGTTTTTCTGAAGTACTACCCACTTCTTCAAAACCATTCAACTGAGGCAATACAAGACTCCACTCTTAGTATAAGATTGTACCACCTGAGTACATGATGGCGTAGGCAGAGCAGCCAGGCTTATCTTAGGAGGGAGAGAGGGCAGTAGATACAGCACAAGTGAAATTGTAATGCAAATGATCCAAAGAAACACTATGTATTGTAAAAATAAAGGATGTATTTAAATACAGGTAGGCCCAGATAAATCTAGGGGTTAAGTAAGTACTAACACATTATATGAAATCACAATATAAAACACAACACCATACTTGAAAAGTACACAGACCCAAGTATAGACCTTATTTGGAACACCTAACAGTAGTTCTAGGGAAGTCAAAACCTTGTTATACACATTTAGTATAGGTCAAGCCTATTCTTTGGGAGTAAAAGACCAATGGTTACTTTCAGATTACTTTTGGTAATACAAGGGCAGTAAGCCCTTCAGTTGTATAGTGACTCTTGGAACAAATCACATAAACAGTCAACTGGACAATATACTTTTTGGTGAATAGTGAAACACTTATTCTAGGTACAGTAGAAACCTATAACTACTTTTGTCATAACTCACAGTTATACCAGGTGAGTAAACCGTAAGGATCTAATATACAATTACAGATGCTTTGGCAATCAGGGAACCCCAGATTGAGGTAAGCAATAACTCTGGTAACTTGTTTTGGATGGCACACAGCTAACACAAGGTAAGTAAAACCCACCTACTTTAACTTCACAATGAAGGGGAAAGTCAAACCCAATGTCACACTTTACTGAATAGTTATTCTAGGTAGGCAACAACCTAATGTAGACCTATTAAGGACAGGCTAGCAGCAAGTCAGAGGAAGCAAGACCCAGTTGGGGGACACTCATACAGTTATCCTAACAGGACTAACCTGGTGATACCAACAGTTAGAGGACACTCATAAAATTACACTTCAGGAATAATCTGGTGAAACCAACACATTACTTTTGTAAAGAGGCACAACCTAATCACAGGAGAGTAAAATACCTTTACATCTACTTTCTTTTAGACTGGCAAAACAGTGGGTAAGGAAGAAAAGATGTTAACCATACTTTTAAGAATAGTGCATCACACATTCAAGATCAGTCAGAACTTTTGTAACTGTTCACTCTGAGAATTACAGTTACCCACCAACTCTTTACAAGTAAGTAAAACACTTGATTTATTTTCTAGGCAGAAGTCCCAATCCCTTCAAAGTCTTTCCCTTATTCTTGGAGCATGAGTGTTCTCAGTGGCAGAAGGGGGGTCACTAGGACTAGTGACCAACAGGCAGTGTTAGAATAAGTTCTTTAGTAGCAAAAGTCAGAGTTTCCTTAGGAAAACCGAACAGGTGAGTACTTTACTTCTCGGGTTAGAAGAGGGTCCAGGGGCTTCACAGAAGACACCCCAGCAGGATTCTAGCAGTGGGACTGGGTGCACTGGATGAGGGACCTCCCAATCACCGAAAACACCCCAGGACTACACGGAAATCCCAACAGGCTTAAGGTAAGTATATACCCAAGCCAACACAGTACCTCAGCAATGAAGAAGAGATTGCAGCAGGAGAACTTCAGGGACTGCAGCCAAGAACCCGGTCAGTGGATTCCTTGTCCTGGAGACTGAACACAAGACCTGAGAAGGGACTTTGCAGCAGAGATCGATGAAGAAGGCTCTAGGCAAGATTTCTCTCGCGGCTGAATGCGGTTCTGCAGGTTTTGCACCTTTTCAAGGAGCACAGAAGAAGACCAAAAATCATGGTTGAATTCACGTCGTTTAAAAGGTCCATCACTCTTGTGAGGGGACTTTTTGGACTCGATTCGTGTCTTTGGAGATGCACCAGGATGCCCACGAAGTTCCAGCGAGATTCGGAATTCGGAAGACCGTGCACCGCACAGTGGCTGGAGTTCCCAGGGTATTGGGGTATTGCAAGAACGCAAGGTCGCAGCAACCCGTGGGATGGCTCAAAATGCAGGTCTTCTTGAGTCTAGTGGGTCTCAATAGGCTCTGGGTTCGGGTCGTCATTTTCGGAGTCCCCAGTTCGATTGGAAGGAAGGGCTGCAGCAGGCTGCGGTTACACAGCAGGCTCTCCAGTCGCTGGAAATGATTCCCGCTGCTTTTCCTTCATCATCCTCTTCGGTTTTCTGTTCCAGTGGTCAACATGACTTCAGCTACCAGGTTTCCAGTATTTATATGGAACTACAGCACAACCTCTGCATTCTCTCCCTGCATTTTACAAGAAAGGGGCGTCTGGTTGTCCAATCAGGACAGCCAGCCCCCCACTGGGATTTGTCCCAGTTGAAGGAAGGCGTTAGACCAAGGATGAGGGAGTTTTGGACTCCTCCCCCACTTCCTGTGCTTACAGACTGACTGGATCCTGGGCGGGCTGTCCAGGGGACTCCGGCCAAAGACAAAACTCAATCAAAGGAATTTCCCGCCCTGGATGTCAGGGGAAGCAACAAGAAACGACAAACACTAAAATGGCAGAAAAAGAAGACGGGGCCATTTTGGTAAAATGAGCACCCTTAGGTGCCTTTACTGCAGCCTGTGATTACAGCCCGCGGTAAAGGTGCACCAAATTAGTAAAAGGTATCACTGCCACCAGCCATTAAAGGTAAGCTTGTCACTGTAACATAATTGTTAGTTTTAATGTGAAAGGGGATACATTGTATCTCCCCAGCACTCCATATAAGGTGGGGCGTGCTGGTTTCACAGAATAAAATGTAAAAGGGGTCCAAAGATCCTTTCTACCCTTGGGAACTGTAGTTCACTCAAGGTTAGCACAAGAAAGTTAAATGGGGAGCCCCTAGGGCAACCCAGCAACAACAGGCACTTATTGCCAATAAGTTGTTAGACATGATAACTTTAAAAAGACACTATGGAGAGTCTTAAAAATGACATCCATAAAAGAGTTAAAGATTAGGCGAGTGTGGAAAAAGGTTCCCACTCACTGAGGTATTAATGAAAAATATCCCTCTAGAAAAGCAAAAAGTTCTGGAGTTGAACCAGGAAAGGTAGATTTACCAGCTCTGTGGAAATCTTACCTAACATCTTCCCACTAGTTTAAACCTACCAAATGCATTCATTCATCAGGGTCATTTTGGAATCTAATTTCCTTCTGCAGGATGGGGGCTGCCACATTCAACCAACAGTCCTCTGCTTCTTCATCTGATCAGGTATTTCGGCAGAGATTTTTCTTATGATTTTGTGCCACCTGGAAGTTGAGGTTCTGCTTGCCATCGATTGTGAGATTGAGAATCCGAATGCTCTCCAGTTGTCGAAGGAGCCAACTGTCCTGCTTTTTGTGGCTTTCTAGAGGATCCTTTTCAAGAGTGCTATCAGTTTCTGCAATGATGAACAGTCCCTTCCAAACTCCTTAAGAGTGAGCCCTTCCACAATCCCTGACACTGAGTTACCCTTGTGGATGTGCTTGTTTCCTGACAAATGCCTTTCCTAGATTACTTTGAGAGGGGCCTTTGGGAAGGGATGGAGGAAGCACTGTTAACTTTCTAGGGCTAAGGCATTCAGATTGGGCCTTTCAGCTTTACTTGATCTGTCCTGAGCAAATCTTTTCAGCTCCTGGCTGACCGAACCACACCATGCACTAACTGAAGTGGGGTGTTGTAGATTCAGATCAACTTTACAGGAAGGCATGCTACTGTGGTTGTTGGGTGCTAGAGAGTAATCGATTCCTCATTGGGGTAAAACATAATCATGGCAGAAACACTTGCATACAGGCACGTTATAAATGCCATATATCAGAGTGTTTAATCTGTCAACAGAAGAGCGGTCCTCACATAAGGGTTCCATGTGATAAAATCGCGGCACAAAATGCCTTGGTTACAAAATATCGCCATGGTTTTTGTACTGCAATGCATGTAAAGGATGCGGGGGACACCCCCGCAACCCCTGGACCCATTATACCATTTAAGGGGAGCAGGGACACCCCCGCAAACCCTGCTCCCCTTAAATGGTATAATTGGGCACACCTTTACCTGGTCAAACCATGGCATTTTTACCACAATTTCTTATTTTACCGCAACATTTTTGCCGCAATGTTATTACATGATACCCACATAAGTGGGAACAGCTTCAGAAAATAGTGGGATTTTTCACGCTGTCAGTGTGAACACAAATGCAAACTGTTGCTCTTTGTGGATTGGGACTTCCAGTGATGCTGTGATTTATTGTGACTTATTCTGGTGGCCCATGATTGGATAAGTAGAATTTAGTACCGAGACCTTCCCAAATCTTAATTCTGCCGACACTGAATGGTCCCTTGGCAAGAGAAATTGTTGTTGCAAGATAGTGGCTGGTCAACAGTTATTCTGTCTGATCCTTTATGTACGGTTTTCAAACGAAAGAGTTATTTGGACTGGGGCCTGTTTGCGGTTTTGGATGCTGTTGCTCTGTCTGCCATGCTGTTACTGTTGTGTTATATACCCTGAGCAGTACCATAGGCTTTTGGGGTTATTCTTTCATTGTGCAGTGATCATGGCTGGCTTTCCTTTGTTTTCTCCATCCTCCCTGTGCTTTTCATTAATTACCTTGCTACTAAATCCAAGTCCATCAAACCACCACATTTTTTATATTTTTAGATGAAATGTGAACATGTGTGTATTCATATTTGTAAAATATTAACAAATGAATGAGAATATATGTAATGATGTATGGATTCAAATATTTGCTTTTTAAATTTCTTTACCCCTTAACCTTCAGGAAGCTTCCCATTATCATCTGATGCACAGAAAGGCTGCACGTGAGGCTCAGACTCCCGAAAAGATAAAAAGACACAGATCTCTGGTGGGAAACAGTAAGCAATCGATAGAAGAGAAGAAGAGGATGATTATCCGTAATCTGCGGAAACTGGAGAGCATTGGCGTCGTCACCTCTGCCAACCAATATCAGGATATCATTAACGAGATTGCTAAGGTATCCCTCTGCTCCATCTTTCCTTTGTTGTGCCAAGAAAAGTTTACTTTTATTTATTGGCAAACCTGTCAGAGTACAGCGGGTTACATGTAGTATACAAAGCAAGAAGGAAGACCATCAGAATACTTCACTATAGGTTTCATCCGATGGGTATACATTATATATATATATATATATATATATATATATATATATATATATTAAAGTTCACTTGAGGTAATTTTGTTTTGTGATGTATTATATCGGTTGCATAGTTACATTCTGTGAGGGAGATTAGCAAGGTATGCCTGAAACTCAAGCCATATATTCTTGGGACGGGACATTTGGGGTAGTGAGTACACATACTATTCCTCGCAGCCTTGTGCCTAGGTCCATGCGGCCAGCCAGAGATCGTCATTAGGTGGGAAGGTGTGTTTCCATCTCTGTAGTACACATCTTTTGGCAATCGTACAGCCCATAGTTAGAAATGCTCTCTTTTCCCTACCTGAGATATTGTTCCATTTACCAAACAGAGCTACCAGAGGAGAGCGTTCGAGAGGGACGTCCACTACGTCCGAGAGTGTTTGTAAGACCCTGTCCCAGAAGGCTTCCAATTGACCGTAAGACGAAGACATGTGCATGTGGCCAGCCGTGTTAGACTGGCATCTGGGACAAAGGTGTTCCGCGCCTTTGGAAATTTTGATGAGTTTTTGGGGGTGCACTAGATAGAGCCTGTTCAGCAATTTATATTGCATACATCGGAACCTGAAGTTCAATGAGACTTGTTTAATATGTGTACACATGTGCTTCCATTGGGTGTCAGATAGATCCACCCCCATGTTGTCAGACCAAATAATGCGTGTCTTTGGAGTGGAGTCCGGTTGTCTATTTACTGGAATTTTATATAGTGTTGCCATTATTTTGCAGGCGCCATGGGAGCTAGCTATGTATGTCACCTCTTCAGCTTCTGGGGGTTCAGATGTGAAACAAGGCCACCGTGAGTGTGCTGCCGCTCTCAGCCTGTAGTATTGCAGCAGTTCTAGACCAGAGACAGTGTGTTCCCAAAGCCCCCCCCCCTGCCATGTTTGAGGTGTGATGAATTTCCCGTCTGTGTGTAGGTCCGCGATTGCTCTGTAGCTTAACCCTCCCCACTGTGTCGCCAGTGCTGTGTCACCAGTGGGGCCCAATCCAGGAAATCGCCATAAAGTGAGCCATTTGTAATATGGATGCAGTGCTTGTTGTGTCATGCCACTTACCGGGTTTGGGTGGCGGGGTCGTCTTCTCCGACGGGTCCCATCGTTGAGGCTTTATCCCCGATGGCGCCTTGATCGAATTTGTGCGGCCCTGGTCCCCGGCTTAATGATCCGGGTCCCGAAGGCAGGGAATCACTGTGTCTTGATGCGGTCAGTTGCCCTGATCGTGTCACTTGCTCCTTGCCTTGTCTAGCCTTGCTCCTCCTTCTGCTCTTCCCTGGTCTCTGTTTCATTTCCTCGCTGGCTGTCCTTTGTCCTCGGGCATAGTTGCCCCCTTGGTTTGGGTTTGGTTCCGGCTCCCTGGTTCTCTGGGTCTGGGTTAGGCCGCAGTGGTTGGTTCTCTTCCTTTTCTTTGGGGTTCCCACTTCTTTTAGCAGTTTCCAGGATCTTTCTTTGCTACTTGTGCTAACCCTGGCAGTCTCTGGGCTGTCTCTTGTTTTTGCCCTGCCTTGTGCCTTGCTTAGAGCCCAGCCTCCCTAAAGAAAAACCACCATCTCCATCCAGGACTGCAACTGGACATCCAGAACCTCTATTTTAATCTGGATTACAGCTGGGCCTTTTCTGCCAGCGCTTGCACTGTCCTGACGTCACTCAAATCAGATAAGCGCCATCCTGCAGCGTTGGGGAGCCAGACCAGTCCTGTCCTGTTGGAGGTTACTAGGAGGGTGTTGGGTTGGTACCCCGCGTTGCTTGTTCAACATCCAAGTATATGTGGACTGACTGGCAGCCTCACCACCCTGCTCACCAGGAAGACAGGTACCCAGCATTCACAAGACACCTTGTTTAACAGATTGAGCCACCTTCCTTCCAGCCCAGACATGGATGAGGTCCAAGAACTTCGAGCCCTCCGCCTCGAGATGATCGCCCTACATCAAGAAAACATCTCTCTACGACAAGTGGTGCGTCAAATGATGGCTGCAGCCACCCAGACGGAAAACAGCATGGCACAAAACTTCCCTCTTGAAGTACGATGGTGACCTTTGCCGAGCAGCTGAGTTCTGAAATCATTGCAAAATACACCATCTCTTCCGGCCCGGTCATTTAAATCAGAACAAAGCCAAGATTGGCTATATTTTAGGTAATCTAACTGGAAACGCGCTTGCTTGGGCTGCCCCACTGGCTTCCTCTAACAGTCCCATACTAAATTTTTTTGTGACCTTTGAAAAAGCATTCTTGGACGTATTCAAGTCACCTAACTTAGCTTCTGTTGCTCTGAACCAGCTGATGGACATCCGACAGGGCTCCGGCGACGACATAGCCTATATTAGCTGTTTCAGACAGCTGGCAACGGATTCACAATGGCCAGAAATAACACAGAAGACCCTCTTTCATTGTGGTTTGCGTGAGGATTATAAGGATGAGCTGGTGCACATTCTGGAACCTGATTCTCTTCAAGCACTAGTGGACCAAGTACTGTGCATTGACCAGAGGCTGACGGAGAGAAGAGGTGAAAGATGTAGAAATGAGAGATACCATCTCGGGCCTTCTGTGGCACCTTCGGGACCATCAGGCCCTACGGATCCAGGTCCAGAACCTATGCAGCTGGGGGCAGTTAGGGGTCCGTTGTTGGAGACCGAAAAGAAGCGAAGACAAACCCATCGCTTGTGCCTATATTGTGGAGCGCAGCTCACTATTTGGGGTCTTGCCCATTGCGTCCCCCAAGAAAGTCGACAGGCCAGTTGTGTATGAAGACTGCAATTGCAGGCCCCTCTTGTGTTCCATTCCTTACTCCTGTTAGGCAGAAACCTGTGCAGTTCCCTTAGGGACCACTGCAAAAGATTTAGGACTACAGGTGGTTGGCAGTAAACCCAATTGGTAGCAGTCTGCACCACCCAGATTTACCTGGTAGCTGTGGCTGAGCAGTCAGACTTCTCTCAAGATGAGTTAGGCAGTATATAGAGTATACACAATAGGTACAGGGATACAGTAGCACAAGCAAACACTGACCAGAGCTTTGGTCTAAAAGTATATAATTATTTATTTAAAGGCACACTTGTAAATTACACTAGCACAAAGAGAGGTAAATAAATTCAACACAGTCACTATTATATATATACAACCCTAATTACTTATTAGACAAGTCTTAATGAGAAACACCACTTATTTTCAGACAGAGGTGAGCGCTTAACATAAGATGGCACTCTAAGTTATTAAAAAGGGAGGGAAAAAGGCAGAGTTATGAAAGCACACAAATATCAATACTTTTCAAAGAACCACAGTGAGGCAGGTTAGGCAAAGTCTACTGGAGAGCAAGGAAGTTCAAATGCCAGGCCCACTCTTAGAGAGAGCAAGCGAAATGTGTCCAGGATCACACAGTGGGGTTATGCCCAAAGAGTCTTTGTAAGTAGTTCACAAAAAGATTGAGATCAAGTCAGGAAAAGTTAGTTAACAGGTCCCAGGCTAACCCAGGTTAGAAAGTCGAGGATTTACTGTCACCCCGAACGATCTGTCGCAAGGGAAGCCAGGCGGGACACAGTACCTGAAAGTGGGAAGAACGCTCCAGCAGGGGCAGTTGTTCCTGGCAGCGGGTGCAAGTCGGTGTTTCGTCCAGAGGAACAGGAGGTCTTGACATGGAGGAAAGCTGAAGGTCGTTGCGCTGCCAGGGAAGAAACCAGCCGCGGAGTTTCCCGGTTACAAGGTACCACCCTTTTCTTCGCGGTAGTGGTAAACCGTGGTATTCCGATTGCCGGGGTGCTTGGCAGGGGCAAGGCGGCCACGAGATGGGCCAGGAAGGTGAAAAGAAGGCGAAACTGGTTATCCCCACCAGTCAAAGGAAGAAGACTCTCCGGACTGGAGATCTCCTCTGTCGTCGGGAAAAGTGGTGAGACGGTTCAGCAGCGCTCCACCGGTGGTGTCGTTGTTGCAGGTCGGCTCGGCTTCTCCCTCCTCAGATTCTTTAGGTCCTGTGCCGACTTCTGAAGTTCCAGTCCCCAAAGCCCTGCTTTTATGCAAACAAAACCCATTCATTCAGCCTGTGCGAGGCAACTCAGTCCAGGGTGCCAAAACCCCCTCCCACACCCCCTGTGGTACCCAGGCAGAGTGGCACCACTTTTGGAGGCTTCTGTGGAGAAGCCCGCCAAAAAGTGGAACAAAGGGCTTGACTTGGGTTGGAGTCACAGAAGCGAACACAAACGCCATTTTGGAACCAGGTTTCGGCAAAAAATACCAACCGGTGAATTTATATTAATTTAATAAACCAGCAGTATGTTCGAGGCTATTTTAAAAAAGTGGTAGCGTCGAACAATGGGAAAATCCCATAGGGATATATTTGCGGTCGAATATAAAAAGTAGTATCCACTGCCACCAGCCAAAACTCAGTCAGGGGGGGGGGGACTGGACAGTGCCCCCCTCGAACAACAGACCCCGGAGCAATCGAATTGCCCTGACCAGTACGTCCACAATAGGATGGTTTGTACTGGTTCTGTTCACAATTTGAGACTAGTAAAGCCAATGGTGACTTTACATGCCCTGGGAGGCAGTAGTCAGTCCCAGGGTATGGAGTCTGTTTGGGGGTCGCTACGACACCTCTGGGTTACGACACCCCTGGGTTACGGCACAGAGGGTGCTGTGTAACCCATATACCAAAAACACATGAAGCCCTATGGGGCAAAGGACCCCATAGCCCATAAAACACATACAAAGTCAAAGGAACACCTCAAATCATGTCTAAGAGTGGGAGGAAAAGAGTCTCACTCTTAGCAGGAGAAAGAAAATAAACCCCAAAAAATCCAGCAAAGCTGCTGGGGGACTCGCTAGGTTCGGGAAATTAGCCTTTACAGAGAATTCTTCTTAACAACTCCCATGCAATCTGTGGCTTTGCTGGTCTTGGAAATCCGGATTGCATGGCAGAACAAGAGCGAAGCCCTTGAACAGAACCTTTTCTCTCCCATATCCCTTTCACTGCTCTCCCATATTGGTGCACCATCTCATGGCAAATTTGACATTTCTCCTTTAACAATATGGGATGACCAAGCTACTTTTTCGACTTGTTCCACCAATCTGCATGCCGCTCTAGATCCATATGCACTTTTTCACGCCCAATTACATGCGGTTTTAAAATATGTTGTTCTTTAAGACTCTAACAACAGTAACAGCGCTACCACATGTCACTTGTTGGCTGTAGTGCTTTTTATACAATACATTTCATCCTATATGGACCAGGAGGGACATTTGGAGACCCCACAGAGTATGTCCCTTTGGGCTTTTCTGCACCACAGATCAAGCTCACTTTGAGCTGATCGATACAAATAATGGAGCTAGCTTTATAATGCACTTTAAATGTATGTTATTACACTATGATGTCCGTTTAGTGTGGTATGTTAGTCCTTTCAGTTTCCATATAAATACTTATGGAATATTTCTCCTGTAGGTACACAAGATATATGTTTGGTTTCGGGACAGGAAAATTCCAGCTCGACTCCATAACCCTGATAGATGGGAGTTGTAACGGCTCTATTGGGTGAGATGAAGACTTTATATCTATCCATCCATGTGAGATTAAATTATGGGATATGTTATTAACAACCACTTCCCTCTTTTTCTCTCTCCCTCCCATACCATGTTTAATGCAATATAGAGGGCGTCCTCCTATTTCTGAAAACTCCAGTTTCAGCAATTTAAAATCAGAAGAAATCTGACCGCACACAAACAATGCGAGTCTCCAGCCCTGAAGAAAGTGGTGACACTTATCGCTATACCACTGAAACCGGTCGGCTTCGCATGTGATCTGAGTAGACTAACACGGATCAGGAAGATCCCTACATTAGATCCTTTTTTTCGATTTGATCCCGACACTAGAAGGGCTCTCTGACTTTTACAGAGAGGGGAATGGAGCTCATTGACATATAAAAAAAGCAGACCTCCAAAAAATCCCCCCTAAAAAACAAATAGGAGTTACCTTTGACTACTAGCCATCTCTGACTAGCCATAGTCAAGGTTCAACACTCTACAATTTTAACCAGTTGTGAAATCCAGAAAATGCAAATAAAAAAATTGTTTATTTGGAAAACAACGTTGATAATAAACCCCAGAATTGTGTGAAACCCTGAAGGCAAAATTCAGGAACCTGTAATAATGGAGTAAACCCAAAAGAGAAGCAATAACAGAATAAATATAGCTCGAACCTGAGTGTGATAGAACAAGAGCGTAAACACGTTAGATTGCGGAGCTCCTGGCTATTACATTGCAGCTTTTGTGGCCAGCATCAGCATTCCTCTGTCGTAAGGAACATGCTACTGTAGTGGTAGTCATTGGTGGGACACAGCTCTCCTGCGGTCCCGTTTACAGCATATGGGGAGATTGCATTTATGGATCATTGAACATCAAGAGCAGATTTCCTTGGATGTCATCAAAATCGCCGTCCTACCTGGTAGTGCTGGGTTTACCTTGGTTGTTGTACCACAATCCCCATATCAATTGGCAAACACAGACTTTGGTGTTTGCGTCCATGCACTGTACTCAAGAGTACTGTTCCTTGGGTGCTTCTCAAACAGTCTCTGACGCTTTTCCTTTGTCATCTCAAAACATGCACGTTCATCTCTGTATCATCCAGACAGTTCCTCAGAAGTTTTTAGACTTTCTCAGAGTGTTTGCCTAACCTGGAGAAATCCCTCTACCACCTCACATGCAATTTGACTGTTCCATAGATCTGCTTCCCAATGCAGTCATCCCTCATGGGAAGTTCTAGCCACTGGCCCCATCCAAGAAAAATGTCCTGCAAGGTTACATCGAGGATTGTCTAAAGAAGGGATACATCGTACCATCCAAATCCCCTGCTGAATTTCAATTATTCTTTGTACAGAAGAAAGAAGGAACACTCTGGCTGTGCATTGACTATCGTCTGTTGAATGACATAACATGCCAGGAAAGGTACCCCTTACCGCTAATCCGTAATATCATCGAATCCCTGCATGCTGCTCAGGTTTTCACTAAGTTAGATCTTAGGGGTGCCTACCACCTAGTTCGGATCAAGAAAGGGGATGAGTGGAAGACGGCCTTCAAGACACCATTTGGGCATTATGAGTATCGAGTTATGCCATTCAGCTTGTGTAACGCTCCGGCCGTCTTCCAACGCTTCATGGATGTCATTTTCTTCTATCTGATTGGCATTACAGTGTGGGTTTACCTTGACAATATCCTCATCTTTTCCACTATTCCAGAGGAACACGTTGGTCATGCCAAGGAAGTACTTCGATGATTGTCCCTCAATCATCTGTATGCCAAACCCAAAAAATGTCTTTTTCATCAGGAAAGCATGGAATTCCTGGGGTATGTGCCCAGCAGTTCTGGGGTTCGGATGAATTCAACCAAACTGCAGTCTATACAGGATTGGAAACAACCGCACAATCTGAAGTCGTTGCGGCGATTCCTAGGCTTTGCCAACTTCTACCGTCAGTTTATATCTCACTTCTCGCACCTGACAGCAGTATTATCATGCTTGACCAGTGACAAGATGCCCTTTCTCTGGAATTCACAAGCGGTTGCAGATTTCCAGGAACTCAAGAAGGCCTTTATGTCGGTGCCCATCCTTTGGCATCCCAATAGTGAGACCTCATACCTAGTCGAGGCGACGCATCTGATTTCGCCATTGGAGCAGTGTTACGAGACCTGAATTCCGGAATCGAACACCCGGTAGCCTACTACTCTTGGAAGCTGTCCCCAAGCGAACGGAATTACGCGGTGATCGAGAAGGAACTCCTAGCCATAAAAGTTGCATTTCAGGAATGGATGCATCATCTGTTACGGGGGGGGGAGATTTCCTGTGGAGGTACGCACTGATCACAGAAATCTACAGTATCTACGCTCACTGCAGTGTCGGACCTCGCGGCAGGTTCATTGGGCCTTTTTCTCCCATTATGATTTCATGGTGACTTACATTCCCTGTGCCCAGAATCTGAAGGCGGATGCATTTTCTCGTTACTGGAGAATTATGTCAAAAGATCTGATATCGATAGCCCAAAACATTTTCTGCTTTCCCTTGCACCACATCTACAGTCGCTCTTGAGGAAAACTCAGTCGGATCCAGCCAGGCCAAGGCTTTTAAGTTAACCTCATGTGCGAACATTACGGGCTATTGTTCTTTCAGGATCGTTTATACATCCCCACTGTCTGCCTACAGACGTTGATATTACAAGGGTTACACGATTCTGTCATCCATGGCCATTGTTGCGTCCAAGTCACTCAGGATTTAATCGCCTGACAGTTTTGGTGGCTGGGATGGGCCAGTCAGGTAAAGCAATACGTGAATTCCTGTTCTGTTTCTGCTCAAGTCAAACCCTCACGCAAAAGACCTTTGGGCCTCCTGCAGCCGTCTGAAACACCACCTTACCCATGGCATTCCATTGTCACCGACAAACTACCTCCTAAGCGACACATCAGTATCATACTGGTTGTGGATTGCTTTACCAAAATGGCTCACTTCATCCCCTTCCCGAAGATTCCCACTGCTCTCCAGACAACATGCACTTTCCTTTACAAGGTGTATCTTCTTCATGGTCTCCTAGAGGGAATACTGTCGAACCGGGGTTCTCAGTTCATCTCCTCATTTTGGAATCAGTTGTGTCTCCATTTAGACATTCAGCAGACACTGAGCTCTGGGTACCACCCCCAGGCCAACGGACAGACAGACGGAACAAACAAATCAAACGTTGGAGCCTTACTTATGCTAATGCCGCACAAGACAACTGGCTTGACCATCTGGACATCGCTGAAGTGGCTTACAACAACTCTGTCCATTCAGCCACTGCACTGAGTCCTTTTGTTCCTTTGGAGTACATCCAAGTTGCTGCCCTTCCGCCGGGTATTGCCCAGTGCTGTGCCTTCTGCCGATGCAATGGTGACCACCGTTTGTGACCAGCACAACTTGCCGGCTGGTACTTTAGCAAAGACACGAGAGCGCATGAAAGCACAGGCTGACAAGAGTCATATGGCTGAACCTGCACTCCAGGTTGGAGACATGGTGTGGTTATCCCCTAAGAACCTACTGGAGCTTGCGATCCAAGCTTCGCTTTGGGGCCCAGCCTAAATCCGGGTCCTGAAGGCAGGGAATCACTGCGTCTCAATGCGGTCAGTTGCCCTGATCGTGTCACTCGCACCTGGCAAGTCTAGCCTTGCTCTGCGTTCTGCTCTTCCTTGGTCCCTGTTTCTGTTCCTTGCTGGCTGTCCTTGGTCCTCGGGCCTGGTTGGCCCCCTGTGTTTGGATTGGGTTCCGGCTCCCTGGTTCTCTGGGTCTGGGTTGGGTCCAGGTCCTTGGTTCTCTTCCTATTCTTTGGGGTTCTCGCTTCCTTTACCAGTTTGCAGGATCTCTTTCTTTGCTACTTGGGCTACTCCAGGCAGTCTCTTGCTACTCCTGGCAGTCTCTTGTTTTTGTCCTGCCTTGTGCCTTGCTTAGTACCCAGCCTCCATAAAGGAAAAACCACCATCTCCATCCAGGACTGCAACTGGACATACAGAACCTCCATTTTCATCTAGACTACAGCTGGGCCTTCTGTGCCAGTGCTTGCACTGTCCTGAGGTCACGCTAATCTGAGAAGCGCCGTCCTGTGGCGTTGGGCGCTAGTCCAGCCCCGTTCTGTTGGAGATTACCAAGAGAGTGTTGAGTTGGTACCCCACGTTGCTTGTTCAACATCCAAGTATACATCGACAGACTGGCAGCCTGACCACCCAGCTCACCAGGAAGAACAAGTACCCAGCGTTCACGAGAAGCCTTGTTTAACATGTTGCAAGTATGCTGCGCTAGGGCAGTAGAGTGGCTGAGATTGGATCAAATGGGCAATCATATTTGTTTGTGCGAGTCATGATGAGTGTTTTGAGATCTGATTCACCGGCTCTTTAGGCACTCAAGTTTGACAGGTGGTGGTTGTTGATGTTCCCCATACCAGTAGGAGGCGTACTGGGCCTGTGCCGTCAGCCAGTATAGTTCGAGGTTGGGGGCCGTGAAGTAACCCTTGTCATATGGTAGAGTCCTATCTAACATTTCTTTCGTACCGCCCCAGCGTGCCACAGAAATTGCATGCAGAGTCTGTGTAGTTTGGAGAAGGGCTTTCCTGGACAAATAGGGACATTGGCAAATATGTATAGAAGTTTTGGCACTAGTACCATCTTCACCAGCCATCGTGATTGGGAGTGCATGCCACATAGTCGCTTGTTCTCCACATAGGTTCCCATTGCGCTATAGTTGTCTGTCAGCAGAGCTGATTTTGCTCCAGACACCATTACCCCGAGGTATTTTTATCCCATTGGGGGACCATCGAAGGGGGTATCTGCCTCTCGATTGCGAGGTGTTGCTAGTGAGGAGGAACATATCTGTTTTGGCATAATTGATTGTGAACCGTGAAAAGCCTCCCAGATGGATTATATCCTGAAAGATGGGATCGAGATTTTCCAGAGGGTCCCTGTCATATAGCAGGACATTGACTGCATGTAATACTATCTCTGGTTGGCACTTGATGTGGATTCCCCGGTGACCATGGCAGGAATGAATCATGTCGGCCATTGGCTCAATGGCTGGAGCAAAGAGGATCAGGGAGAGTGGACATCCCTGCCTTGTGCCCCTGCCTAGACCAAAGGGTAGCGATTTGTAGGAGTTGACTAGGACGCTGGCTGTGGGGGACGTGTATAGGAGTTTAATGTACCGAAGCATTTTTAGCCAATTCCCATTTTCCCCGAGGACCAACCATAGGTACTCCTAAGAGACCATATCGAACAGTTTCTGAGCGTTAAGTTTCACCACCACTGCTTTTGCCGTCAGGTCTATTCTTGCCAAGACATCAAATAGACGTTTGATGTTCAGTGATGTTCAGCTGCCAGGGAAAAAGCCCACCTGGTCGTTGTGTATAATGTGGTGCATCAGAGGGAGAAGTCTGTTTGCGAGAGCTTTGGCAAGCATTTTTGTTTCCACGTTCATAACTGAGAGGGGTCTGTAAGACCTGCAGTCATTACTTGACTTGTCGGGATTGAGGAGGATGGTTATGGTGGCCACTCGCATGGAGTAGGGGAGGATGTTTTACTGGAGTGACTCCATCCATACCTCCAGGAGACACGGAGCGAGTAGGGCTGTGTGTTCTTGGTAGAATTCAGATGCGAGTACGTTTGGGCCAGGGGCCTTACACTTTGGCAAGCTGGTTATCACCATTAGTATCTCCTCCAATGACCAGGGGGCCTCGAGATCTTCTGTGGCTTGGGTGCTCGAACACGATGAGGGGATCTTTTCGAGGAGGGACTATATGGTATTTGAGCTGTATTGTTCAGAGGCATATAGGGAACTGTAAATGTCAGAACACTCGTAGGATCTCCTGGTCCGACCACTGGGGGAGTGGTTGTCTAGCGTATCTTAAACAGTCCACTTGGGTACGTCTGGTCTCGGATTTGGTGAGTCTAGCTAGGGTTCTGCCCGTTTTCTCCCCCTCCCCATATTTCCTAGCTGCTTGTGGTCTTGAGAAGTAGCACACATCCCTGAGGGCATGCAATTCGGATTGCCTCAGTTCGGAGCGTAGCTGTGCTAGAACCTATGGGTTCGAGTGGCCAGAGTATTCTTGTTCAAGGAATTTAAGCTTGGTTTCAGAGTTTCTTATTGTTTTTAGGACTCCCAGTTTCCTAGAGATTGACATACCACAGATGTAAACCTTAAAGGCCTCCCAGCGAACTACAGTTGCCCCTGCTTCGTTACAGACTTAATACTTCAAGTGCTTCCGATTTAAACCGCCAGGTGTTACCCATCCCAAAGGGCCTTCCTGTAGTTGGGGGTCAGTACCACTGGGGAATGGTCGGACAGGGTGTGAGGTAGTATTGTAGCGTTCCCTATTCTGCCCATTAACGAGCCAGAGGTCAGATATTTCTATGCGTGATGAGCTGTCATGTACTGATGAGTAGAAAGTGTATTGTCGCTCATGTGGGTGGAGTACCCGCCATGTGTCCCTCAGTTCTAGGTATTCCAGGTGTGCAAGGAGTTGCCGGGCCGCCCGGGATTGGGGTCTAGGAGCCGCACTGGTATTGTCCATAGCTCAGTCCAGGATTAGGTTCATATCGTTCCCCCACCCCCACAGAATTGGCATCCCAATGTACTCAGTGAGGATTGATGCTACTTCATCAAAGAATTCCGGGGTATCAATGACCAATAACAAAATCGACTGTCAATAAAGCAGTGTAGGGTAATGTGGCGCCCACCAGGGTCTAAGTATTCCTTTTTTTAGCACAAATTTAACAGGTTTATGAATTTGTGACTTGACCACCCCCCCATCCCCCAGATTAGGTTTTTCACTACGTACTCTACCCATTTATCCCCCATGTTGGTGCAGTGCCAGTGGATGCCCTCACCTTGGCGTCTCTCTTGTAGAAGTAGCACTTTTACTCAATGCCTATTCGCATAAGCCATGATTTTTTGTGATTTAGTGTAGTTCCCTATCCCCCGAAAGTTCCAGGTCATTAATTTGAGTTCCATTATGGTAGGTTTGACGTATTAGGTGGATGCCCCATCGACCTATAATGGCAAGTTTTGCCTTTATATTTCGATCAGTTTCAACCCTGTACTCTACGGCCAAGTGTTTTTCCCATGTTCCTCCTTTGTTTGGTTTAAAAGCGCAGCTGGCGCTTGAACTCCTAGAAGGCTCCAGTGTTAACACAAATCCCAACTCCCTCCCTCCCAACCCCGCTGCCCCCTCAACCTAGCAGTGTGCAACCCTCTTCTCCCCTCCTCCCCCACCCATGGCCTACCCCAACATGGCCACCTTTTCCAGTCTCGAGTTATCGTTAACTTAGCAGCTGCTTTGGGTTAAGCTGCTGTCGCTACGGCCCTCCTCTCGAATTCATTGTGGACTCGTATGGCCATTTGTGATTGTGTTGGTGGTGGGTTGCACCACAGGTACTATGTGCTCATCATAGAATAAAGGATTGTTAATAGTGTGGTTTTAAGCAGTTCCTTAAATCGGTGGTGGGTTGTCTTCATCGCCATCTCGATTGTCCGGGATTGTTATCTGAGCCTCTTTAAATTTAATTTCCTTGTTCGGCACCGTAAATAGTACATTTTGGCTCAGAATTGGAATCTTAGTCGGGCTGGAAACAGCATAGCGTATTTGATGTCTCGGGCCCGGAGTAGTTTCTTGACCCCAATGAACTGGCGCCTCTCATGTTGAACCAATGATGAGAAATCTGGGAAAATTCATATTGCCTGGGAGCCCAGTCGCATTTCCTTTTTCTCTCTGGCGAGTCACAGGAGGTGGCCTGTCATGGAAACTTAAGGTTTGGGAGCAAGCGCACTGTGTGCCCATGGGCTCTGTATAGGTCCTTGAGTAAGTTCTCAACTGCCTGTTCCAAGCCCCCCGATAGTGCGTCCTTGGGAACCCTGGCTATGCTAATATTATTTCTCCTTGAACGTGATTCCAAATCGTCACATTTGGATTTAACCACCTTCATGCCTTTGACCAAGGCTGCCACTATATCTTGGAAGCCTTGCACAGTGTCCTCTGTCGCTCCAATTCTTGTCTCCGCCTCTGTAATGCTTCCTTAGCGTGTTGTGACCTCATGGATGCTACGTTGGCTGTAATGTCATCTAGCTTCTTGTAGACGGCTACAAAACCTTTGTCTGTCTTTCTTTGGGCTCAAAACAGTGCCTCAAAATCGGTGTAGATTCTAGGCTGGGCTGTTCAGCATACTCTGGGTCCTCTAGTTGTGGGGCCCAACAAGGAGAGCTGGTAGTGGTTAGGCAGGTGGGTGAGCCAGGGGTGTCCGCCCTGTCACTCATCAAACCAATGGGAATTTGGATACGTATCGCAGGCTGTGCGGAGGGTAACAGGGTAGTTGATCCAGTTCTGCCAGGGGCCCCTCCACCTCCCAATTGGCACCAGTGGTTGGTAGTAGATATTGGACCCAGGGCTGTGGAGCCATTAATGCAGTGCTATCAAGAGAGGCCATGAGGTGGTGCCTGCTCCTCCATCTGTCCCTGTGAATGTCCAGCATTGCGTGCCGTCCCTCACACCATTGGGCCACCGCGCTGGTGTTCTAGCGCTCAGGGCCTAGGGGAGGGATATGGGAGCCCGCTGGCGGGTTTCCCCCGGGTCGGGGCACTCACCGGGAGCGCCACGCGGGCTGGCGATTCGCTCCACTCCAACTGGCAGTTTTAGGGCTGGATGCGAGACAGGTATGAGGCCGTGGCCCGCGGGCACCCCCAGCCACACAATGCCCTGGGTTGCAGCGCTCAGTTCAGCAGATGCAGGGTTGTATCCGCGGCAGCTGTTTTCCTACTCATGCAGCACACTGCTTTGGTGTTGCCGCAGCTCCACTCCATCAGGATCGACAAGATTGCCAGTGAGCCGTAGCAGGCTGCCCGGTCACTGTTTTCACACAGCTCTGTGGCCAGTTGGTCTTCTCGGTAGTGGGCACCGATGCCCCAAGTTAGAATACCCACAGTGGAGTATTCACTGCACCACTCTCGAATTTTCGGCTGGCCGGCAGAGGAGCTGTTACGCTAGGCAGACATGATGTTGGCTGCTCAGCATCGCCCCACTTGTGTGAATTCTTGATACTCATATGTCGCGTCCCCTTTCCTCCATCCTTGTGGGCGTTCCCCAACATGGGGACGGTACCAGAACCTTTAGCAGGGAAAAACTGAACTTCCCCTTTAAGTTTAATATAGCACACGAGGCGCGGCCTTGGAAACGCCCCGTCGAAGCCGCGCCCTCCAGCACCTCACTACAGTCCTTTTTTTCACGAACAGTGTCGGACCTGGCAGCAAGTGCTGATACTTTTTTAGCTTTCCGATTGCGCACAATTTTTTTTTCAATTCTTATTTCACTTGCCTTCGGTCACATGTCACCCTCCACCACCGCCCACGGCGCATGTCCACTGCTGGAGGCTTCACAAGAGGTACCTCATGCGACCGCTTGTTCCTGGCTTCGTACCCACATACATGTACTCTGTCTATATCATGTACACTGGGGCCGACCAGTGCTGGGACTCCTGTTCGGCCTGCAGCGCTCACGGTCACAGGACATTGAAGAATTGTTTGTCGCAGTGCAGGGAGATTTTGCACACTTCTCCTTCACCCCACCTTAAGGACTTTGTCTCCAGGACCGCTCGTCAAGACAAGGTAGGCCCTCTGTTCAGCAAGGCTCTACGGTGCAGCGACTCCTTCCCCGGGGTTCCCACGCATCAGGGTTCCTCATATTCAGGTTCTGGCAGACCTGAGGCCATCCTGGCTACCGGCTCCCAAGCTGAGGGGCACAGGGGCCCTACCAGGCTGTCCTCGGGAGCGATCAAGTTAGTCGTCTTCTACCCCAGGGGATAAGGGATCGTCCAAGTCTACCTCCAAAAGTGTCCTCGGCTAGATCTAGCACTGCAACCGGCACAGGTGCCAAGGGCGTCCAGTCTACTGGAGCTCGCTCTGAGGTCATGAGTCAAGGCGTTATGACTACCGGCCATCCAGCTGAGGGCTCTGCGCCTACCAGAGTGTTCTCTGAGGTTGGCGCATCTGCTTCGGGTGCAAGACCCAAGCTATATCCTCTTGTGTCTGAGGCCTCTCTTGGTTCAGGGACTTCGTGCCCTCCCACCCAGGGCATGGCGCAAGGCTTCAAAATGGCAGAGCAACACGTGGCAGAGCCTGCCAGGCAGTTGGCCATCTTGGATCCAGTTCAGGACCCCCCAGTGCTTTTGCCCATCGAATGGGCTTTGCAGGATTATCCCACCCCCCCCTTCCCTCTGGAAGCGGCAGCGAATCCTATGTGCAGGGTTTTGATCCCTTCAGTAGTATGTCTACTCATCACAGCCATACAGCCACACGCAACAGGCGCCTCAGCGCTTTGGCCAGGAGCGGAGGCACATGCCTCGGAGGGCCGGTGGCTTGTGATGACCGCTTCTTTGAGCGCTTCTTCTTCCTCATGCATTCCCCTCAGATGAAGGGGATCCTGAAGGACATTGTGAAGGAGGTCATCCTGCAGATGGTGCCGCCCATCCCCCTCCTCTGGGTACTCTTCCTGTGCTCCTGGTGCCGTTCCTTCCACTGGTTCAGACTCTACTGGTCGTTCTGACCTCTCCACCACCTCCTGTACCACCAACACCTCCCCCGCAACAGGGCCTAGATGCCGCTCAGTCTGTAAAGGGGGGGTATGATGATGCCCAGGAAAATGAGCCCTTGACATCCGATAAGGCCTTTCATGACCACCTTCAGGGCCTGGTGGAGTTTTTGGGGGGTGCCTTTTTCCCAAAGAAGCCCTCCAGGAGTCTGGAGTGCCAGCAGAGGTCTTGGGCAAACGCACCCCGATCCCGTCCGGCACTCACCTCCAGAAGGATGTCCTGCAGGTGGCACAGAAGGTCTGGGAGGAACCCAGGGTCAATGCCCAGATGAACAAGGAGTTGGACAGAAGGTATAGGCTGACGGATGGGGAGCCAATCTTCCTAGCCTCCCACCCGCAGCCCCATTCCTCCGTGGTGGCTGCAGCCTTGTATTCTAAACCATCGTCTTTGTCGTGTTCCTCCACGGGAGCCGCCTCCTGTTAACTCTCCAAGGAGGACAATGTCCTTGAGTCATTGGGAAAACGCTGTTACTCCATCTCAGGACTGCATCTGTGGCAGGCCAATGCGGATGCCTTCTTGACTCCGGCTAACCAGAAACTGTTGTGGGAGTTCGGGAAATATCTACCCAATCTCCCTTCGGAACAGCAAACCTCGTTCAAGGCCCATCTGGCAGATGCCCAGGCCATTGTGCATGGAATCTTCAGTCGCTCACATCGATACAGCCAACTGAGTGCTGTGCCCCGGGGTTGAGATGAGAAGGACGGCGTGGATGCACGCCACAAAGCTTTCATCTGATGTGCGGGAGCGATTCCTGGATCTGCCCTTTGACAGTGTGCACCTTATTCATTGGTCCACCAATTACAAATTAACGAGGAAGAAAACCTTCAACCGCCAAGTCCTTGGCCATCCTGACAAAACCAAGACAGAAATCCATACGTCAATCCCATGGTCGGACAGAGTTGAACACTGCTCTTTCTCTGACTTCAAGGTGTTCCGAGACCGCAGTACACAAAGGCCTGATGGGTCACCCAGCAACAACAGGGGGAAGCAGCAGGGACTTTGCATGGGGTTTTCCGCTACCCATGCCCTGCCCCCTCCTCGAACACCAATAACGGTGACATCAAGGTCGGGGAAACTCAGCTCGCCTGTGGGGGCCATTTGGCTATGTTCCAGGACACCCGTAAGCGTCTCTTTTAAGGCTTCAATCTTCCTCTTCCCTTTGGCTCTATCATCCTCTCCTCCTCTTCGTCAGATCAGCTCCCTTGCTCTTTTACGGGAGGTCCTTTCGCTCTTGAAGATGCAGACGATGGAACCGGTTCATCTTGCAGACCCAGGCTTCGGTTACTATTCCATGATTTCTGCGTTGCCCAAGAACAACCGTGCTGGCCTGAGAGTAGTCTGGACCTGTCATATCTAAATCTGTCTTTACTGCTGGAATGCTTCAAGAGGATTACTCCTGCGCACATAGCAGAGTCTCTGTGTGCAGAGGACCTCAAGGATGCGTACCTGCATGTACCCGTATTTCAACTGCATCGGACGTTTCTGCGGTTCACGATTATGTGTGTGCTTCCCTTTGGCCTGAACTCGGCCCCTCGTTTCTTCACGAAGTTGATGAATGCAGTGGCAGGCCTTCTCTGCTTTGAGGTTCTTCATCTATACGCATATCTGGATGAGTGGTTGGTGAGAGCTGAGTCACCCGAATGGGTGGAACACTCCTGCCAGCGGTTGGCAGATACCCTTCATCAGCTGGGGTTTTCCCTCAACCAGAGACAACAGCAGTTATGTCCATCTCAGGAACTGGTCTTTCTAGGGGTGCGTTGGAACACTAACGTTCAGCGGGTGTTTCCCACGCCCAAGAGGCTTCTGTCCCTCCGCAAGGCGGTGGGGCACTTTCTGGCCAACTCGACCACCTCGGCATGATGGTTCCAGCACATTCTGGGCCTAATGGCCTCCTGCGTGCTCACTGTGCAGCATGCCTGTCTCAAGATGTGGCGCCTCCAGCTGCACCTGGGGCCCAATTGGGATCAGGATACTGGGACTCATTCGGACAGGATCCCTATACCGCTGCTCCTTTTGCCTGATCTTTTATGTTGGCTGGTAATGTTTCAGTGGGAGCCCCCTTCACCTGACTGCATCCGACCCTGGTGGTGACTAACTCACTCCACTTTCAGGCTGGGGGGGCTACTCTGGAGGGCTATGTGATTCATGGAGCATGGTCGAGGACGGAAACCCTCCTACATATCATTAAACTGGAGATGGCTTTATTAATCCAACTGTTTAAGCTTGGCGACTCCTCCAATCACAGTATCTCTGTAGTCTTATTGTCGCGTCATACATGGGTATAACAGTAAAAGGCCAAACACAGCCAATTCTAGTAACTCTCAAAATACTCCATTAAAGACATGTGCCAAGATATTTGACATCACTATATTTATTCCTCAAAAAAATGGTGCCCTTAAGATGACATGTATTTCGGCTATGCGCCTTTTTCAAATCAGGGCATATTCTTTTGACATTACTCTGGTCCTTTATGAATTTTAACATTTCCACATATCCAACATTACTGACCATAAAACATACATGAGAATAGCAATGTCACATGTTCCAAAAGCCATGAAATAAATGCATTTTAAATATCAATCAGATAAAAAATGTGTTCGAGGGAGGGTTGGAAGAGGGATCAGAAAGACAAGAAAACATAAGAAAATCAAATAAAAATGTAAGTATAAAATGAGAAATGAAAAATGGGGAACTAATTAGTGAAAGGACTGACTTTGAATAATCGATTCTAGCACAAGTCTAAACATCTTCTCAAATTACATACATGTTACCTGTAAAGTGCATTAGCTGTATTCAATGCTACAGTAAACCATTGTTCCAGATTTTAATGTTCACTCATATATAATGTTTGTCTTTGTTCCTGATTGCCTTATACATCTCTATCTGAAATTTGACACGTGTACAATTTCTAAATCAAGTGCATTTCCTGTGTTTCATTTAAAAGATATACATCGCTCCTGATTAGGGTAATCCGGCTTGGTGAGGACAGCTTATTTTAGCATTACCGTGTCACATGCCCTTTGCCTCTGTACCTACAAGTGTGTACAAGCCCATTCCCAATGGGAAGTAATAAAGTAGCTTACCATTAGTCTTCTTTGGTTAGGTTTGCTTTGTCATAATGGGTTAATCCATGTAATAGTAAATCATATTTTTGCTTAAGTAACTGTTATCTTGCCTGTTGCCATATAATTGTAATAGTACCCCGCCCCTGCCCCCCCCCGCCCTACCCCAAAAAAAAGGGGTCTGCCCACTAAGATACTGTATTAATTCTAGTTTCCTTACTACTGCGTGCATGGCTATTGTGCACGCAATTTTATTATTGAATGTTGGTCCAATTCCTGGATCGTCTGTTTAACATATTAGTCGTAAAATATATGATAGTGTGTGTATCTGTTCTTCTGAGGCTTGTGACCGTTTCGATAATGCTCACAATTGTGCTCGTGCTAATGTCATGATATCTGCATGGATTTATCTAATACGTGCTCACGCGTGCATCATTACTTGGCACGCGTCCTAAATATCATATTTACAGCGGCCATTGTGACACAGACTAGAACCATCTTCTCGCATTATCTGATTTGCGTGCTCTTTATAGTTAGTGTTGATATGCATTTCTCCAGCATGGGGTCTGGCATGGATTCACATGCTCATGAATATTCCCCGTCGTCAGGCTGGGAATCCTCGGTAAAGAAAAAACCAGTATCAGTTTCATTTCTGATCTGTCTTTCGTAGTAATAACCAATCACTGGTCTCTGCGTCATACTGACCACAGCCAATTACTGCCTTCATGGGGACAAGACGCACGTGGAGAGAGCCCGTCTGGCGAGAAGAAGAAGAAATCTGAGCGGTCTTCTAAGACCTTTGAGGGCGCCCCGGCGACGGGGGCCCAACATAAGGCCAAGCACCGCGAGTCCGCTGGCACCGGGAGCGCCGAACGGTCGGGCTCTACGGGCGCCAGGCAGGGCGCACCCTCCCCGGCACCATCAACCACGAGCCAACGCTCTGGGTCGGGTAAGAGGAAGGCCGAGCACCCGGCGAAGCTCCTGGAGAGACCCCGGTCGAGCTCTAAGGCAGAGGAGGAGCGTGGCAGTGCCCCCTCCCTCAAGGATAAGGCGGTGAGCGCACCTAAGGTGGTGAAGGCCTTGATCCATTCGACCAAGCCCTCTATCGAAACGGTCGCGGCGGCCCTGGCCCAGCCTGTGGAGGCTGCACCAGTGGTGGCGGCCTCGGGGCCCAGAATCTCCCTGCCTCCTCGGAGGGAGTCTTCTTTCGTGCCCATCGATAGGACCCCAGTGAAACCCTCCGTGGGGAAGAAGGGGGGGCAGGGCGTCGTCGTAGATTCGGCCTCAACCTCAGAAGAGGAACTGATCGAGGTCTTAAGCCACGGCCTAGGCGTGGAACAAGACCAGCCCGTCGGAATGGGCCCCGACGCAGGTGACGACGACGACATCGTCGAGGATACCGACGGGGCCCCTGCTCGCCCGTCGGATTCCCCTCTGCCAGCGCCGCAAGACAACTCAGCGGCCATTTTGTTGGCTATACAGTCCTTATGCTCCGAGATAAGGACGAGACTACCGTTACCGACGGAGGAACCTCTCCCGTCGGGGGATCCAGAACCGGGACCTTCTGGTGTTCCCCCTACCAAGAAAAGAAGGATCCATCCACCGCCTCCTTTTCAACCGTCGCGCCCCGTCCAGCCCTCCTCCCCGTCCACCCGAGGGGATGATACGGGGACTGACACGGCAGCGACGGGTACGGACGACGAGGCATACGACGAGGATTTTCCGTCGTCGCCTCCCACCAGGGCTTCTCCGCCCGACGAGATTGGATCGTTCCACTCAATGATCGCCAGGGCATCCGAGCTTTTCCAACTCTGCCCTGAGGAGAAGAAAAAGGAAGGCTTCCTTTACCAACGGCGCGAGACCAAGAGGAAGACGGTCCTCGCAGTGCCTCTGTTGGACGACATTTGGGATGAGGGCCTTTCCCTCCTCAAGAACCCTTCCACGACGCCAGCGAAAAGAGACCGGTACGAGAAAAAGTACCGGGTCCCGGACTCGGCCCCCCTATGCCTCCGGGCGCAGCCTACCCCGGACTCCGTCGTCTCCGCGGCAGCCAGGAAGAAAGCGGGGGGGGGTGCGGCCTCCACGTCGACTTCCCCGCCGGACGGCGAGGGAAAGAAATTGGATGCCATGGGACGCAGAGTCATCTCGTCGGCGGCGACGACGATTAAAGCGGCCAACGCCTTGGCTATCGTGGCCCGCTACGACAGGGAACTCTGGTACAAGATAGCTCCCCTGCTGGATTTTCTGCCGGACGACAAGAGGGCGGAGGCCCTTGAGATCCTGCAGGAAGGTGAGGTGGCCTCGGACCACGCCATCACCGTGGCGACGGACATCGCCGACACTGGGTTCCGCCAGATGGGCAACGGCGTTTGCCTTCGACGTCGCGGATGGCTCAAGGCTACGGACTTTCGGCAGGACGTCCAGACCAGGGTCCTGGACATGCCCTTCGACGGGAACAACCTGTTTGGGAAGACAGTGGACGATTCCCTTCAGGCCATCAAGGCGGATACTGAGACGGCCCGGGCCCTTGGAGTACTGCAGCAACGGCGGACGCCCTTTCGGAGCGGCGGAGGCAAGGGCGCCTCCAAAGGTTCCGGCGGCGGTTTCGCTTCCTACCGTCAAGCGGCCCGCTCGTCGTCGCAAGAGGCCTACAGAGGACGAGGCAAGTCTGGCGGCCCCCGCCGTCGTCGCCAAGGAGGCCAAGGCGGCAAGGCCGCGTCCAAGCAGGATTGAACCGGCCGTGGGGTCGGGCCCCCACCGAAGCACCCCGGTGGGAGGCCGGCTGGCGGGCTTCGTCAGCGTGTGGGAGTCCATCTCCACCGACCGTTGGGTGCTGGACGCCCTGGCCCGGGGCCACGCGCTCGAGTTTCAAAGAAGGTGCCCGCGCGTCCCCCCCGTGGCCAGGAAAGAACTTCACGTCCCTCAACTTCTCCTGGAGGTAAAGGCGATGCTCAGAAAGGGCGCCATCGAACTCGTCCCAAAGAGGCTTCGGGGCTCCGGAGTCTACTCGCGTTACTTCCTCGTGAAGAAGAAGACGGGAGGATGGCGCCCCATCCTGGACCTGCGACGCCTGAACAAGTTCATCAAGGCGCAGAAGTTCCGGATGGTCACCCTCCAGCACGTCCTGGGTCAGCTGGAGGAAGGAGACTTCCTATCGTCGTTGGATTTGGAGGATGCCTACTTCCACATTCCCATCCTAAAGGGGCACCGAAAATTCCTCAGATTCGTGGTCCAAGGGCGTCATTACCAGTTCAAAGCCCTTCCCTTCGGACTGCGGTCGGCACCCAGGGTTTTCACCAAGTGCCTCGCACCGGTGGCGGCGCAGCTGCGCCGCGAGGGGATTCACGTCTACCCCTACCTGGACGACTAGCTCATCCGCGCCAAGACGAGGGAGCTCGCCGTGGTCCACACGGCAAGGACCGTCCAACTCCTCACGGACCTGGGATTCTCCGTGAACTACGCCAAATCCCACCTGGTGCCCGCGCAAGTCGCACTGTTTCTGGGAGCGAGGCTCGACACAGTGTCCCTTCTGGCCTCCCCGTCGGAGGAGAGGACCAGGACCATCTTGGGCAAGGTGCAACGGATGTTGGTGGCCGACGCGGCCAAGGTGAGGTCCATCAAGTCCCTCCTCGGGATGATGTCTTCCTGCATCTACCTCATTCCCATGTGCAGGCTCCGGATGCGCCCGTTGCAAGAGTTCCTGGATGCGCGCTGGATCCAGACGACGGGCAGCTTCGAGGAAAGGATCAAGCTCGACGAGAGTTTCCGACGAGCGATACGGTGGTGGGGCACCCGCGCGCATCTGACGGCGGGCATGGACTTCCAGACCCCAGCCCACCAGGTGACTGTGACCACGGATGCCTCCCTAGAAGGGTGGGGAGCGGACACCGAAAATCTGCACGCAAGGGGACTCTGGCTCCCGACGGAGAAGTCCCTGCATATCAACGTCCTGGAGCTCCGTGCAGTGTTTTGGGCCCTCAGGTCCTTCCTTCCGTCCCTCAAGGGCAAGGTGGTGAGGATCTTCACCGACAACACCACCACCATGTTTTACATCAGGAAACAGGGCGGAACCAGGTCCCCAGCGCTGTCCAAGGAGGCGCAGGACCTGTGGCATTGGGCCGTCGCCCAAGGGATTCTTCTGGTGCCGTTTCATCTGGCAGGGATAAAAAAAACACCATCGCCGACTCACTCAGCAGGGAGCTGCGCTCGTGCCACGAGTGGGAACTACGGCAGGATCTGGTGGATCGCCTCTTCCGACAGTGGGGCACACCCCAGATCGACCTGTTCGCGACGGCGACGAACACCAAGTGCCGGAGGTTCGCCAGCAGGTTTCCCCAGACGAGGAGCATGGGCGATGCTTTCTCGTTCCCCTGGGAGGGCCTGTTCCTCTACGCGTTCCCTCCCTTGCCTCTGCTAATCCGGCTCGTCAACCAGCTCAAGAGGTCACGGTGCAGGATGATCCTCGTCGCACCTGCGTGGCCGAGGCAGATATGGTTCCCGGACCTTCTGGACTTGTCGGCGTCCCCGCCAATCAAGCTGCCGGCGGACGCGGATCTACTCTCCAGGGAAGGAGGCGCCATCCTCCACCACGACCCGAAGTCGCTGAACTTGCAGGCCTGGCTCCTGCAGCGCTAGAGTTTGGAGGATACGACATACCGGCCGATTGCAGAGAGGTTCTTGCAAAGGCCAGGGCGTCCTCGACTCTTAAATGCTACGGACACAAATGGAAGAGGTTCTCTGTCTGGTGCTACGCACAGAAGATTAACCCTCTACGGATTACGGCTCCCCAAGTGCTGCCGTACCTGCTGACGCTGGCCAAAGCTGGTCTGGCACACGCGTCCATCAAGATTCATCTTGCTGTGATCTCCCGATACACCAGAACCACGGGCCGGACGTCCTTGTGGTCTCATCGTCTGGTGAAAGAGTTCATGAAGGGACTGTTCAGATCGTTCCCGCCGGTGAAGGCTCCGGCCCCGGCGTGGGAGCTCAACGTGGTGCTGACCAAACTCATGGGACCTCCGTTCGAGCCTCTGCACTCGGCCCCGTTGAAGTTTCTATCGTGGAAAACAGCTTTTCTCGTGGCCATCACCTCCGCACGACGAGTGGGAGAGATCCAGGCCCTTTCCTGCAAGGCCCCGTACTTGACTTTCCACGACACGAGGGTAGTGCTCAGGACGCACCCCTCCTTCATGCCCAAGGTACCGTCAGACTTTCATCTCAACGAACCCTTGGTGTTACCTGTGTTCTTCCCGTCGCCTTCGTCGCCGGCTGAGAGGACTTTGCACTCGCTGGATGTAGCTAGAGCGCTGAAGTTCTACGTGGACCGCACGAAAGGTTTTCGGAAGACGTCACAACTCTTTGTGAACTTTGGACCTGTCAATCAGGGGAAGGCTCTCTCGAAGGCTTCCATCTCCAGATGGCTCTCCGGCTGTATCATGTACTGTCACCGGTTGGCAAACCGACCGCTGCCTGGCCGTCCGAGAGCCCATTCCACCAGAGCGATCGCAGCTACCACGGCGTTCCTATCTGGTGTGCCCCTGCTGGACATATGCAGGGCTGCTACGTGGAGGTCGACGCACACCTTCACGAAATTCTACTGCGTCGACCGGGATTCCAGGGAGGAGTCCAGGGTCGGCCAAGCAGTGCTGCGCAACCTGTTCGCCTGAGGTGAGCCTGGTGAGGAGGTAAGATGCTTAATGTTGAGTTGATGTGATGCTTAATGTTGAGCCTTTGCCACCTCCCGTGGTTGTGCATGTGTGTACTGCTATGTATTCTTTATTCATGAGCATGTGAATCCATGCCAGACCCCATGCTGGAGAAGGAACAAGTTACTTACCTGTAACTGTTGTTCTCCAGCATGGGTCTGGCATGGATTCACATGCGAACCCTCCCGCCTACCCCTCTGCGGCTCTTCACTTGGTCATACTGCCACTTCACGTGCTTCCAAATCTGAAGATGGCTGCCAGAGGCGGTGCTTAGGTAGAGGGCAGTCATTGGCTGTGGTCAGTATGACGCAGAGACCAGTGATTGGTTATTACTACGAAAGACAGATCAGAAACGAAACTGATACTGGTTTTTTCTTTACCGAGGATTCCCAGCCTGACGACGGGGAATATTCATGAGCATGTGAATCCATGCCAGACCCATGCTGGAGAACAACAGTTACAGGTAAGTAACTTGTTCCTTGTACACTATGATCGCGCTTACTCGATTCAGATGCATGCTTTGTCCTCCGTGACAGCTCTCTGTGAATTCCGCAAGATGCTGACGCAATTACTGATTTGTTATGATGTTCTGCCATGGCAACCACTGAGTCACGTTGCCGTTCTTTGTTTCTACTCCTTACCCTGGACGCCATATTTTGGGATCATGAATCCAATAGGTCTATGAAAAGAGATTGTGAGATGCCCAAACTCATGGTTGCAGTATTAAAAATGAGGCACATTCAAATCCTTACCTTGAATCAAGTCCTCATGCATCGCATATATTGCATGGCTGTACTGGATTGAGCCCTATCTTAATTCCAATTAGTTTTCGTCCCATATTTGACCACATTAGTACGTTGGTGGGTGCACTTCGTACCTTTTTAAATGAACTTAATGCCATTCTAAATCTGCTAATTTGTCTCATCACATTTAGCTGTGCCATTATCTTATCTCTTCCTAATACATTAAGCATACCTAATTAATTATAATTAACATCAATCTATTAAGTGGCCACCAATAAATGGCATCATAATATTTGCCTCTTTTATGTTAGACATACATCTTTAAAACATTTTGGTGATTTGCTTTACCTGTACCCAGTGCTCCAGATAAGATTTTGAGGAGGGAGTATTTTACGTATGATTTTTCAAATTAGAGAGTAAATGCAATTTCAAGAGAGTAAAAATGAGTTTTCTCCTCTGCAAGAGAGTAAAACGTATCCAACATACACCCAATGCATATGTAAAATCAGACCCATAAAATCAGACCTGTAGACCAAAAGAGTTGTTGATCAAAGTTGTCTGGCTTGCCTTTTATTACACTTGTGGAAAATATTCTGCCATAATAACTTGTAAGTACATGCTACATACACAGCTTCATTTTCAAAATTCTGGATCCTAGAAGCTCTGTTAAGAACTACTATAGATAGACTAATGTATTGCTTGAAGAGGGAGTGTCAGTAAGCAAGTGTTAGCATATGATTTACTTACAGGAACGTGCACACATAATCTCAGCAACAGTCACAACCTGCTAAACTACCTTCCCTGCTGTCATCTGCAGGAAATTGTTGATTCCCCACGTTGTGTACAAAACCAAAAACATGATTCTGGCAATTACAGTTGGGAAGTAATGCAGACAAGTGCATAAGTTGCAGACTGGTCCAAAATCCCTGCTTCAACACTAAAGTGTGTTATTCTAGGCAACTAATTTTGCCACTGTGCCTTTTTAGCAAAAACAAATGTCTATACCAAGTGATTTATTGCCAACTAGTTACTACTCAAAAAAGCCTGACTGACTCATTTTCCACTGTTTGAACTATACCATTAATAGTAGTGACCATTTATATAATGCACATGACAAATGGCCTAATTCATTGAGCAGTTTCCAATGGGGTGTTGCCATTATAAAAGGTTTCTGTGGATTAGGCTGAAAGTGTATATGTCTCGTGGCTTACTGCTTGCTGCTTCTTTAATATACATTCACATGAACTCAACGAGTATTAAAAACTCTCCTGTTCCTTCCCCCATCTTGTACTTCCATCATAGGTGAGCAGTCTTGATTGCCCGATAGGTTTCTTCCAAGATAGTCAAGAATCTGCATCTCTGGCATGAATACAAATCACAGCCAATTTAGACCGTAATCGCTAATCACATCAGGGGGATTAAAGAGTGGTGTAAGTGGAAAAAAAGGAACTGCTGGTACTCTGGCTGCATCCGAAAAGGAGGGAGTGGGGTGCCCAGACAGATAGGGCGGGTAGGCTAGGGGTGAGTGCGAGACGGGACCAGAATCACAAACCTTGCCTGAACTGTGAAGCAGGGATTTTAATCCACACTGCAAATTTGACCACATCGCTTCCAAGCTTTACTTGGTACAAATAGTTTGGATTTCAAGACCAACAATAATGATGTCTTATAGAGTTTACTTACAAAAAACAGAAATTGCATAATAACGCCACATGACAACATGTAAATCCTTACAGCTACGTGTTAAGCCAAAAGAATATCATTGTGGCTTTAAAGGAATGTTCAGTCAGAAATATTATTGGCCAAAAAGATGGCCAATAATAAAACAAATATCTAAAATATATATATTTTTTTAAGTCCCTATGGAAAGTTTCGAGCAAATGAAGCTCAAACTTTAAAATTGCAAGCACTCGGGTGCATCCATTTTGTGAAATGGATGCCGCCTGTGCTTGCCTTTGCGGCACTAATGAAGCAAAAGCCAGCCAGCTGTAGTAAACAAAAGCTACCACTGGGTGGCTTTTGCTTCATTGGTGTCCACTCGGAGGACAAGACTACAGGCAAGAAAGCTGCAGCTGCATCTCGGGAAGCCCTATTTTTTTTTTTTAAATAAGCACTAGCTGTGTTTTTTTTTCTAAGTTCTCCGGCCTGGAGGAGCCCGGAAAACTTAGAAATAAAACCGCAGCTTTTAAAACATTGTATTTATGTTTGCGGTAGCTTCAGCTTGGAGCCCTCTGGGCCCTCTGGGCTCCAAGCTGAAGCTACCGCAAACATAAATATAACGTTGTTGTGTTTAAAAAATGCTACGGTTTTTCTTTCTAAGTTTCTCACGCTCCTCTGAGCCGGAGGAGCCTAACAAACTTAGAAAGAAAAACTGCAGCGTTTTGAAACACAACCGCGTTGTGTTTCTGGCTGCCATGGCCATCACTTTGGGTCTCAAGTGCTCCCCCCGGGGAGCCCGAGAGCCCCAAAGTGAAAGCTGCTGTAGGCAGAAACACAACGCGGTTGTGTTTCCATGCCGCCGTGTTTAGGAATACAACGTTTTTGTATTTATAAATGCTGCAGTATTTACAAATCCAAAAACGTTGTTATTCTGAATGTGACAGCTTTCGCTGGGAGTCTCCTGGACTCCCTCAGGGTTGAGGGAGCCCAGGAGACTCTACGGGAAAGCTGCCGCTATCAGAATAACAACGTTGTTGTATTTGTGATTGCCGTGGTTTTCCAACCACGGCAATCACAAATACAACAAACTTATATTTTTAATTGGTGCGCCTCGGCTTTTTGCCTTAATTTTACGTTTTCTGTGCTTCCCTGGGCTTGGGAAGCACAGAAAACGTAAAATGAAAGTGAAGACAGCCTCCTCAGCTCTGCTCAGGCTGCAGTAAGCAAAAGCTCCCAGTAGGGGGCTTTTGCTGCTTTTTTAGTGCCACAAAAGTAGAGCCGAGGAGGCTGCCTGAAATCACAAAATGGATGCCCCCGTGTGCTTCCAATTTTAAAGTTTGAGCTTCATGTACTCGAAACTTTCCATAGGGACTTAAAAAACAAATTTTTTAGATATTTGTTTTATTATTGCCCATCGTTTTTGGCCAATAATATTTCTGACCGAACCATTCCTTTAATGTTCGTCCTGAATGGTATACTATAAGCCCCAGAATGCAAGATAATGTCAACCTGAAAGATCTAGTGAACCCCACAGTACTTTCAGTGATTTGAGATATGCAATAAAAGATGCTGTATAATAAACTCAAATATGGAGATTTTTTGCAACAAACCTCCAGCTCATTGAAATTCGTGATGTTGAAAACATTTGATTAGTGACTTAAAGCAACTTATTTTTTTGTGTGTCAAGCTAGTAGACATCTTAGATATATAAAGCGCCCATTAAATGAAGTGTTAATATAAACACATAATTAAATGGGCGCTTTGGGATGATCACTTTAACTATCATGCATATGAAAGGCTCTGCCACTGACAAAAGAAATGTGTTTGCAACCTGAGTATTTAACAACCTGCAGAGCCGTGTGTCCGCCTAGTACCTAGACCTGGTAAACTGTCAGTGCTTGAATTTCGGCCTGAGCCAATTCTAGAACTGGCTTGGGAGAAAGGAAAAGCATCCCAAGGGAGGTCAGATAGCAGCAGCAAAAGGGCAGGATGCTCACCTGGCTGGTGTCTCCTGGCGTCACCACCGCTGGGGTTTGTGGCCTCCTGTCTCAGCTGCGAGGCCTCCTGTCTCAGCTGCGAGCCCAAGGCTACTCTTGCTATGAAAGTATGCGGCAGTACTGTGGAGTGAAGGACACTTGCGCAGGAAATGTCTCGTGGAGGGGCGAGGGCAAGCCCTGGTTACATGTCTCAGAGAGACCGGGAAGGGAAGGGGTGAGCGGGGCAGAGCAATGCACTTATTATGCCACAAGCTGCACATGCGTTAGCTAAGGCCCAAGGTGTGGAGAATGCGTTCACAACTTGACACAGCATGATTGGTGGAGAGCCTGGTTTCACCTTGTACTTTAAGTTTAAGGCTTCCCTTCCCGGAGGTTGTCCAGACTGCTATTCACTCTTCACGCTGCTATTTAATGTTTGCCTCCACGTCCCTGGCTTACTCTGGCCAATCGAATCATTAAAGGCTCCTCCTCCTCGAGCCCTTGACCAAGTGAGACATTATTGAGCCATAAATGCCCTCCCCACAGACGATTACTGTTCTTATGAAATGGGTGAATTCTTTGTTTCTGTTTTTCTACATTTTACTCCTCTCATGCGGAGCTCCTGGCCCGCATGGGAATCTTCCCAGAAGTCAGGGAATGCAGCAAAACATTCCCTGTAGATATACCCTGGGACGACACCTATGGCCTGTATTTCATTTTTAGGGGCTTGTTCCATAAACTCCAAGACCCAGCACGGCACACTAGTGCAGATCCGAGACACCTTTTGCACTCTAGTGCCATCTCGTGGAGGAAAGTATGCTTTTTAATGAAAATAAATACAGCGTAAACGGTACGCAGAAGAAAATGAAATGCACCATAATAGCCATAAATACATGCGTAAAATGGAGCAATACGCACCTTATCTGGAGGGCTGAGCATACCTGTACTTTGTGCTGATAGATGCAGATGTGGTTGAATCTGTAAATCGAAATATTGGCAATTTATATAGTAGTTAATGATGCAGGTTCTTTGGAGTAACAGGAGACTTGTACTCTGAGAGTTCAACAGTACATCTGAAGTGTTGAACTAAGATGACAGAGCTAGATGTAGAGTTTTTGGATGCGATTGGTGGATGGGTGTCTCACTGCTTGAAAGTAGCCCATGAGGGAGTGCTACAAAGATTAAAGTGGAAAGGGAAGAAGGGCTGCTCTGTGTTACTGGGTCCCCGGACAGCGCAGTAGTTTGCGGACATGGCACACCACATCCGGGTCTTTTAAGGATGCCTGGCATGGAAAGGGGACTGTGGGGATTAACCAATTAGGTATTCTGGTTGTGGTTTATAGGAAGAGAGGGTTGCAGTTGTTTGCATTGCTGTGTGTCGGCAAGATGACTGTGGTTGTTGGCTATGAGAAGGCTTACTGTGTGGATGGTGGGAGATTCTTGGATGCCTAATCTGAAAAGGTACACAGAAATGTGTGGCATTTCTGTTAACATTGGATTGGAGGAAGTGGAGGTTTCTTGGTATAGTGTGCCTGGCTATAACTGGGGGAGTTTATCTGCATTTTGCAAAAGTATATCTCAATTTCAATGTCCAGATGTCATTTTGGTACATTGTGGAGGCCATACTTTGGGCTACATTAGTGCAATATCTTTGCAGATTGCGTTGAAAGATATGCTGCAAGCATTAATGGAACTATTTCCACATGGAAAGATTATCATTTCACGAATACATCCTAGGGCAGTATGGAGATGCACCAATGTGTTTTGGCCCCAACAAGAAGCAGGGAGGCGCCTTGTAAACAAAGGGGTATGTACATATTTTAATGGTGTTGGGATGACATCTTTTGCAAATGAGAAAATTGTTCCGGGTGATGTGCCCAATTTTTTGAGTGATGGCATGACTTTCACAGATTTTTGGAAATCAAATCTTTCTCCAAACTCATTCAAAATACACTCAAAGTTCCTGATGTAGAGTGCATGTGAAAGGATTTCTTTTTTTTTTAAACTTTGTTTATTGAGGGGTACAATTCACAGCAAGACAGTTCTCATAAACAATACAGTATAGCATATGTATAATATCGACAGTGGCAAATATCAGTGGCATTAAGACAGCTAAGGCGACGGGGTAGGTGTTACCTCGGAATCGGACATCAAATCACATAGATACAAACGTAGTAGAGACCATATATCTTTAGGACGACAGGGTGTCGGGACTGATAAAACAAAGAGTTCCTCGTCATCGTTCACCATACACAAGTCTTTCAGGAAATTGGATCCGGTAGGCCCTGCAGTGGATTTCCAGCATTTGAGGATGCAGCGTTTGGCAATAATACATGAGATGTTCAATAGTCTCCTCGTGGTCTCCTTCACGATCCCAATGTCACCAAGCAGATATTTTAGGGGGGATAGGGCGGCTGGGATCGCCGTTATCTCCTCAAGGAGCTCAGCCACTTTTTGCCAAAAGTTTGTGATAACAGGGCACAACCAGTAGATATATGCCCCAGCGTCAGGAGCGCCGCATTTCAAACATGTCCCTGTGCAACCCTCCATAAACTTAGCCAGTCTAGTCGGGGAGTAATGTAGCTGGTTCAGTATTTTAAATTGGATCAGTCGGAGTCCAGAGTTCATGGAGACCGATTTGGTGAGTTGACAATATCGGGCCCATCTCATGTCATCGATCTGAGTACCCACATCCCGCTCCCAGGTTTCTCTGATAGTGTTTCGTGAGGGGGAGTGTGATTTTCACAAGGGTGTATAGTGACGAGATTCCTTTGCCATGACCGTCCGTCGTCACCATGGCTCTGATACACTCATGTGCCTGGTGTTCCACCGGGAAGGAGGGCCATTTGGCAGCAAAAGCGGTTCTCATACGATAGTATTGGAGACGTTTAAGCTGGCCCCCTCCAAATGTGAAAGGATTTCTAAGTAGTTGTAGAAAGAAAAGCCCCCCAAAAAATAACAATTTAAAAAGGTTCTTTTAAGAGCTACCATTGTACACAATTTTTTTAAAAGTAAGTGTAAACCTCCCCACCCCCTTGATTTCTGTCCGTAGACAACGTGGTAGTCCGCGGATGGCACATGCCACATCTGGGTCTTTTGAGGATGCAAGGCATTGACATGTGACTGTGCAGCCCAGGGAATTAGCCAATCAGGTTTCCTGGATGTGGTATTTAAGGGAAGAGGCTGGCAGAAGCTTTGCTTGCTTAGAGGTCTGCAGATGGCGATGGCTTTGTCTTTCAGGAGGCAGAGTTTATGGATTTTGGGGGACTTGTGTATCCATTGGCTGAAAGTGTATGCTGAGCACTGTGTAGTGGCTGAACATTTTGGATTTGATGATTTTCATGTAGAATGATATCGAATGCACGGCATGAAGTGGGTGGACTTGCTCCCATTTTGTGTAAATATGGTCACACTGAAACATCCGGACATTATCATTGTTCATTGTGGAGGGAACAGTTTAGGGTATGTGACTGGAATTTCATTGCAGCTTGCAATGAAGGAGACATTCGGAAAATTGAAGGAAATGTTTCCCAATGCAAGAATGTTTTTTTTTTTTTCTCGCATTGCCCAGAAACACATGTGGATGCGCTTGAGTTGATTTGGTGTACAAATGGAGAAAAGCGAGGCGCAATATCAACAGGGCTTTGTGTGCATTTTTGGGAGATGTTGGCATGACGTCTTTCCATAATGAAAAAATTAAATTTGACATTGCCAACATTTTCTGCAGAGTTGGAGTACATTTTTCTGATGCAGGGAATCATATTTTTCTGCAAAATATTCAGAATGCTTTGATGCAGTTTTTGTAAATATACAAAGCATTTTTCAGTAGGTGCAAATAAAATACATGGAAACAACGGGAAAATAAAATGCCTACTTTTTTGTAAGTTTAAAGAAATTGTTCAGTTTAGTACAATGTTCTTTAGTTTACTTTAAACATTGAAAAAAGATTTTAAAATCTAAAAATACAAAGCGAGGTTCTTTTCAGAGCCACCACTTTCCCACGCAAAAGAGTTAAATGTTTTTGTTGCCACCACACACATTTTTCTGATGTCCGTGGACTACCGCGCTGTCCGCGGAATCCACAGGCTGCGTAGGGCCCTGTTTTTTTTTTCAACTGTGAAAGGTGGCTCCTAAAGGAATCTTTTTCTGGTGTTTATACTGTTTTACATTATTTTGTGACTTTTCTGCAGGAGACGCAAGCTGAAGTGATGGGAAGGGGCATGTGGAGAAAGGAAGATGTTGGGTGGGCCTTAATCAGGTTTGGGGCAATGTTTCTCGTGCTACTTGACCGCGGCCTTGAAAGCACTCCGAATCTGCTCCCCACCTACAGAGCAGAGTGTCACAGTACATACACACTACTGTGACACTTGAAATGAAAGGATCGACAGTGTTTTGTATGACCTGCAAGGCTTCCGCTGGGATCCTCTACGCCACAGGAGTGCCCATTGTGGTGACAGGAGCAGAAGATAAAGATAAAGATGAGGTAGAGGGCGTCACTGCTACCTTGTGATTTGACTTGAGGTGGCACCACACAGAGCTTGTCCCGTAGGAGTACAGACCCAGTTTTTTGCGACTGAGTACAACCTTGCACTCAGTGCACCATAGCTTGTCTGTCCGAGCCTTTGGTGCACCCCCTACGATGGTAAACAGCTGCCACACCCAGGACTCATGGGAGGAGCTGGAGGGAGGGACTTCCTGTACCTCATCTTCCTCTTGATCCTCCTCTGTATCACCATGCCTTTTCCCCTTTCCAGGCCCTCCAGATGGTGTTAGTGGTTGGGGAGCTGAAGTGGCCATAGCAGATGCCATTCTGTCTCAAATACATTTCTGCAAAGAAAACCAACAGGTGCTCTCTCCTGGACAGCCAGATTGAGAATGAGGAACAGTAATGGGTGGGTCCCTTCGGAGCGGCTGTCCGCGGACCACACAACTGTCCGCGGACTATCAAGCCACAAATGGGACTTAAAAAGTTATAAAAAGTTGCCAGATCAACTAAGACACAGTCTAGGAGCTCTGCAAGGGTATAGTTTCAGCTGAAAACACCCTAGTTTGGCCAAAAATGCAGTTTTAAACTGTCAGGGGGTACAGACACTGTCCATGGACATTTCCGTCACGTGGATGCTGTCACATGATGACGTTCTCATTTTCCCAGGACACCTATTGGGCAGGAGACAATGTGCGCATGCGTGTCAATGTCCGCAGGACAGGAGCAGAGTCCCCGAACTAACTAAAAGTGCACCACGTGCGAGCGGACATGTCGGGACAGGTGTGGCCACAGTGAGATGAGGTGCGCATGCGCGACACTCTCCGCAGGACAGGGCCAGAGACCCCAAACTAATTAAAAGTGCCACACGAGAGCGGACATGTCCAGACAGGCGTGGTGTCTGGGGGCACCTCTGTTTTGGTTGTGGACAATCATGCAGTCCGCTGATTCATAATTGGGATTTAGAAAAACAAAAACTGTCTGCAAGACTACACACATACCTATTTATTGAAAAAAACATACATTCAATTGGCAAAGAGATGGGGAATCGGAATGGGAAACATAAATGGGAGAATTGGTATTTTCTATGCAATGTTCATGAGGGGAGGAAGGGAGTGAGATGTCATCATAGCGTCTTTCATTTACATTAAGGGAACTTGATGGGGATGATTGGTTGGGACGAGCTGAACAGGTGCAGGTACAAGTAGGGCAGTGATAGCAAAGAATTTTCCTTGACATGATTTTTCATCATGATAACTTCATCAGTTAATTATGTACAATTGGAGTTAGGTGCTTTCTGTGCAAATCTTCAGGTTCGTTCAAATGGAATTGGGCCCTGGTTTCCTCATCACCACTTTGTACTGTTAAAATCATATTATAGTGACATTTGAACAAATTACACTACTTATTAGTTTTAAAAAATGTCTTGTATACCATTAGAGCTGTTTTCTTCGGTCATTTTGTCTTTGGGGAAATATTCCTCTAAACATTCCAGATCGAAAAACCCCAGAAATCCACCCGTTATGGTAAGGAAAGCAACCATAGCTCGCCCCACCACTGTGCACTGCTAAGACTAACACCCAGGACATCAAAGATGACATCACAGATGTCATTGATGACATCACTTATGAAATTAATTTTGATGAACAGTCCCTACAAGGAGCTCAAGAGGCAGCAGCACCAGGGTCATCATGCCTTACTATGGAGAGCCATAAACATGGTTTTCCCCCTCCCCCTATCAAGGGTAAGATATGTGCTTTGAAGGAGAGTTGGTTCTTAGTCACTTGCATTGAAAAGAGTGTGCAACTACATATACCAGAATCCTTAGAGACTTTAATGAGAATTAACTAGACACACCTGAAAAGGAAAACGGCCTCCCTGATAGTCAAGAAAACGTTTGGAGAAAACTAACAGTTGCTTTAGCAGGTAAATCTTACTGGGAACCACATTGCGTGCCTCATCTCCATTTTCTAAGGGGTTGTGTTTATGTCACGACTCGCTCCCTTCGCTCCCGTTCCCGCCACTTGGGGTTTCTTCCCTACTGGACATTTCCTCCGAACCTTATGCTACAGTGTCCTGATGAATTGGGAGCGCTAAAACCTTATTTCCCAATTCACTTCCCTTCCGGATCCATTCCAGGTTTTTGGCAGCCAGCATGCTACTGCTGCTTTAATAAAATGACTATGCTTCCCAGAATGCCTGGCTCACTGCCTCACCTCCTCCCTTGCAGGACAAGGCTGGGTGGAGGATAGGCAACACCTGTGGCTGCAGGTGCAGCAGGCGACACGCCTGAGGGGTGTGCTCGTTAAGCAGCTTTAAGAGCCTCAGTCTGCTTCAGTCCAGCGCTGGTCATTGTTGCAGCGTTCCTGTCTTGACTGGTCCCTTGTTCCTGGTTCCTAGTTTTTGTGCCCAGTTTCTAGTTAGAGTTTCTTGTTCCTTGTCCTGGATTTCGTATTTGTATGCCTAATTGATTTCTGCCTTTTGGAAATCCCTTTCTCCCTTTCTCTGTCTGCAGGCAGCCTTTCTCTGAGCTTTCCTTTTGCTGGAGCCCAATTGCCTGTGTTCACTGTTTCCTAGAAATTGTCCTTTGCTACTGAAAGACTTGTTGCATTAATCTTTCCTTTACAGGTTTAGTTTCCTGCCTTTTCACCTTGGATGGGTGGGACAGTTTCCCTTTTGATATCGTTTTCACTGCTCCTGATCCTTGCCTTCTATTGGGATCCATGCCATGTTTTCCTTTACACTTTTACATTTATTTACTATTTTATTATTAGGTGTGGGAAGCTGTTGTAACTAGCTCCTGTGTGATTATCTTTTGTTTTCCACACTGTACTATCCCTTCTTGCCTCTTGACTTGGGCTTAGGTATTTAGTCATCCTCACTCTTTGCCTTTACTACCTTCTGGGTTCTTGTTTGATTTACAGGGTTGTGGGTTAGTACTGACTTTTGAGTGGTCTTTCCGGTCCTCGTGAATACGGACATCCAAGTGGTCTTTCCGGTCTTCGTGAGTACTGGCATTCATGTGGTCATTCCGGTCCTTGTGAGTACTGTTTCCAAATTCTTTATTCAGTACCATCTAGAATGTCAGCTTACAGATTCTGTCCCTGCTTGCCCTCTACGTGGGCTTAGCGCTGTCAGTATCTGTAATAGCATAGTGGGTAAGGAGTTTGCCGACTTTCCTTTCAGTCATAAGGAGGTTCTAAGTGCTTACCCTATATTCCTTTTCATATAGTGGTATACACGAGTCTTGGGTATTGAATGCACGTTGTTATATTCAAGGTTGTTTACTGTGTATTTTGTGCACATTTCCCCTGCCATATCCATTGCCTTCTTCCTTTCCTGACAGTTTATAATGTTGGTAACAAGATGTCAGGGGTGATCGGGAGATCTATCATGAACTATTTAAGAATGTACTCATCTATACAAAACACTATATTGGAGTGTTGCTGTTAATACAGGAATCAAATCATACATAAACATAGGCAATGGCTGCAGCATGCACCATAGAAGTACAATATTTACAATCTTATAATTTTAGATAGTAAAATAATGAATATTACCATACCAGAGTTTTGAGTAATGTTAAACATGTAATAACTAGCTAACAATTCAAGACATTCTACACACTTGTGCTAGTACAAACAATACATATGAAGACCCACAATGCATACAAATCAGAGGCACATACAGGGAAACTAAAGTAAGAAAGAAACAGCATCACCAGAAAATGTTTCAAGTTTATCTTCATGTATACAAATAAATTGTGTGTTTGAGGCCTGCTTATTACCCGATGTATGTGAACCATGAGCCGAGACCAAACCCTATGGAAAGGTCTTTAAGAACATACGACAAGATTAACGTCTAGATTTATAGCACCTTTTGAATTTTAATATTCTGAATGTCGGTGAACAAAAACACCTTGCTTAGATATGTCAGTAAACCAAAACAAAGAGGCCCTGACATGTGATGTCATTGGTGATGTCGTCAATGACATTTTTGATGTCCTGGGTGTTAGTGTTAGTCTTAGCAGTGCACAGTGGTGGTGCAAGTTATGGTTGCTTACCTTACCATAACTGGCGAATGTCTGGGGTTTTTACTTGTAACCATAATATCCCTTTAAGAAAGTTTTTCCACTGAATTTGATAGGTTTTTATTTGTACAACTTAACCATAACGTCTTTTCACTGAATATGTATATATGTATCTATTTTGCTACTGTTGTGTGATAACTCTACTTGCCAGTAGTCATGTTTCTATAGTGTGCTTTGGCCAATAAATAATTGTACTTTTAAACATCCTGTCTTAGTGTTATCTGTGATTCCCATTTGTGAACTCATTGTGGAACCTTTACAAGCTCACCACCTCTGAAGAACTTAGCGTAGACCGCCTGTCTATAACACACCCATAGATATAGTAGAAATGATCACACACATAAAATTAATTGAGTGTTAGAACCATGACAAAGTCAAGTGAATTTTCAAAAATCGTTTATTTTGTCAACCAGGTTATTGTGAAAGCATTGTACCAGAATTGTTTCATTGAAATTGTCACAAAGTCTAATTGAATTATTTTTGAAGGCAGGCCATTAACCCTGAGAATGCTATGTTATTTTCGTTAAAATTAATTTGTGTTTATAAATTCATTACTGTATTATTAAATGTGACGAACACTAAAAACATATTTTGCATTGATTAGATGCATACAAGTGTGCACAGAACTTGAGTTATAACTGATTGTTGTGACTCATTCTAGTATTTTCTGTACATATTGATCCTGTAGCCCAGGACCAGGTTCTGTAGCACCTGAATACTACCTAAGAAAAACCACACGTTACGATATCTGAGTTAAGAAGAAAAACCGTACTCCTAGAATTTTGAGTGCCCCTCTACATCACTTGTTCCACCTTAAGGTGTTGTCTAGGCTTTTTCCTCCGGTGCATAGGCCGCATCCGGTCTGGGACATCAATGTGGTTCTTGCAGCTTTGCAGGGCAAGCCTTTCGAGCTGATGGCCTCTGTGGACATCCGCTTGGTGGCGCTAAAAACTGTTTTATTGGTGGCTTTCACCTCTGCGCGCAGGGTTAGTGAGCTGCAGGCATTGCCTTCGTGCAACCCCTTCACCACGTTTCACAACGGCAAGGTCATCTTGTTGCATACGCACCACAACTTCTTCCCCAAGGTGGTCTCTCCGTTCCATCTGAATCAAGAGATCTGCCTGCCAGTGTTATTCCCGAACCCACCGTGGGTGGCAGAGAGGGCCCTACATTCCTTGGACCTCAAGAGGGTTCTCTAGTTTTATCTCTCTCGGACGAAATCCTTCAGGATGTCTGAGGCATTGTTCGTGGCTTTTGGGGGCTCCTCCCCAGATTTCAGACTTCCAGGGCTTCCAGTGCCCATTGGATGGTTCAGGCCATTTGGAGGCGTACACGGCCATGGGCAAACCTGTTCCTGAGGGGATTCATGCCCATGTGGTCAGAGCTAAGGCCACGGCTTTCGCGTTTCAGAGACATGCTTCTTGGAATGTCAACAGCAAGGCGGCTACTTGGGCCTCTCTGTCGGCTGTCTGTAGGCACTACTCGCTGGACACCAGCTCCAGGCTGTTAGGCAAGATTATATGCAGAACCCTGGGGGAGACTACACCAGTCTTTTCTTCTTGGTAATAGGTAATCCACCTATTGGTATAGGTCTGTACTACACAAGTTGGGAGAGTGACTGAGCAGCCAGACTTATCTCAAGAGGGGTAAATGTGAGCTGTAGAGCTGTAGCATTGAAATCCACAAATACAAGTATACAGGTAACAATTACTGTCAGGGTTTTCTAGTAAAATGATTTGTCAGTTTTAAATAAGCCTTCTTTAAAAAGGGCAATATGCAACAATCAAAATACACTTCATAACACTTCTTCAGATTTAATATAAGCAAGTAGATACTCTTTAGGGATGCTTCATACACACTTCATACACCCTGAGGTGACTTAAACTACTAGGACATTATTGGCATTATATATCACTTTTTTGTACTTGATAAGATTCTGAGGTTGTAGAAAAGGAAAATGTTAGGGAAGGAAAAGGTTTAACAGGTTCTCAGAGCAGTGGATACTTTTCAATCTCCAAATTAAATCTAGATTAGATCTTTCCCAGCAATACAAGTTCAATTTATGCACCATCTATGAGGGACTGTTGGAATGAAAGTCAATGGGTCTGCAGAGATCCAGGATAGCCAAACTCAATTTAAACAATGTCTATCGAGCTGAGGCACTTCTTTAGATAGCACAAAATTCTTGCACAATGTTTTATAGAGTTTGTAGAAAAAGAATCGCTTTTGGGCCACAAGCTGTTAGCTGAGATCAACTCTGCAAAAATCAGATAAAGAAAGTCTCAAGTGAGATGATGCAGGCTACAGACAAAAGAGGTAAGTACCCCTTAGTCAAGACAGTACCTTAGGTTTGAAGAAGAGTATCCAGCTGGCTTCCGTTCTGGTTGCAGTCTTGCAGATCCTGGGTCTAAGAGAGAGGACGTCAGGAGGACTCCTGCACTGCAGTTTGAAGGTCGGCACCGGCTTCGGGCTCTTTTCAGTCCGGCAGGCACTTCACGGGTTTTAGCTAACGACAAATGGCACCACTGCGGATCTTGGACACTTGATAGGCTTCCCTTGCTTCTGGAGTTCAGCACTCTGGTGAGGTGACTCGGGCTTGGGTCGTCCGGCTTCGTGAGGGTCTTCAGGATCTTCCTGGAGCTCTGGTCCGGCTTAAAGACGATGCACTAGACTACGGATTTCTCGACACCTGGCTCTCGGTTCCAGCAGCAGCAAAGAAGTACAGCCCGTTGGGGAATGTTTGTCTTGGGGTTAGTAGGTCCCACTAACCCAAGGGAAGAAGTTGTCCGTTCCCAGGCTTCTCTATTCGATTTGGTAATTGGAGCTTCAGCACTGCAGCGGGGCTTCACCGGGCAGTACAACGGTACAGGAGGGTGCAGCAAGCTTCTCTTCAAGATTCCTTTATCAGATGTTTCGTCCAGTCGTTGACTCTGTCTTCAGTTCAAGAAGCCTCTCCTTTTATGCAGATTTCTCCCATTCATGCACAGAATAGCTGTCACTCACACAGCAGGGTGCCAGTCAGCACTGGGTGCATTCAGGTAACCAAGGAGCCTAACGACAGGGAGTTTCGGGCACCTCCATCGCTTCCTGCCCTGCCAGACGCACTGGAGCCAGAGGCAAAATGAACAAAAGGGTTAAACCTGGTTTGGCGCGCAGAGTAAAACCCAAGAAAGACCTCACAAGCAAGAAATGGCGAAAAAAGACGACCGGGGCCATTTTGACAAAATGGGCACCCATGGGTGCACTACTGCAGCTAAGGATTCAGTCTGCAGTAGAAACACACAATGGTAGGAAAATTAAACCACTTCCACCAGACATTAAAAGTAGTGAGGATAACATAAAAAAATGTTACATGAGTAAGTAGGAAAAGGGGCGTAACGCCCCATCACTTCCACATAAGATGGGCTGTACTGGACCTACACAGGAAAAACAGGTAAGTAAAGTTAAAGGTCTCCCTCACTCCAGGATAAAAATTGAAAAGTCCTAAAGTCCTAAAAAAGAGGTGGCGGTCTCGTAAGGTTGAAGGGAATTGGCACAGAAATTAGAATTCTCCCTAACACAGGCACGATGCAGAGTTTGAGACGGTTTTGAAGAACCTTTTGAAGAACCTTTTCCCTTCATCCTAGATATGAGGCAGGTTGTCACAGCTCCACCCTATGTTCTTGTTCAGTGCAATCGCCCGCAAGGATGGAGGAAAGGGGACAGGATGTATAAGCAATTAAAGTTGCTCCCCGTAGTCCCTTTCCTCCACACATTCCACCTGCCTTCCCCCGCTAATATGCCCAGGCCTAATATGTACTAAGAATAGCCAGGTTTCTAAGCATCCGATGTGTTCAAATGGGAAAAAGTGGAAGCTCAATGGGGGGTGGGGTGGGGCGCTGTTGCGCACGTTGGAAATGGCCGCCTGATCTAAGGGTTCCCGCTCCACCGAGAAATCCTGAGCTAGTTTATCCGTCCAGCGTTGCCTGTTTCGGCTCGGACGGGCTGGGGGGCTGGCCCGGCTGCCCGTGGGTGACCAGACGAAATCCTGAGGCCCGGGGTTGCCAGAGATATGGCACGATTCAGATTGACCGGTACACGGAGGGACAGGAAACCGGAGGCGAGCTCCAGAGCAGTCTACTACAGAGCCGCGGCGCGGCTGAAACGGCTGGGCCCAAAAGGGGAGGAGCTTAGTCCCGGCTCTGCCCTGACACTCTTCTGGTGACACGTTACGGCTTCTGGGCTGCTGCGGCGTGGACGACTCTCCGGCCCGTACCTGCCCAAGGCCCGACCCGGCCCCGGTAGTGGTTGCTGCAGTTGCTAAGCCCCAGAGAACTCCTTACGAACCCTACAGTGCGGTGCAGGGCGAGGCATCCGGTGCAAATCGCAGTACGCGGCCTGAGGATCTCTGCGTTAGTAATACCCACACGGACGACCGGTAAGGAGACGAGGCTGGGCGCAGAGGGAGCCCCCGCGGGATGCCACATGGTCGGCCGGGGTAGCAGCTAAATCGGACCCGCAATCACCCTTGTTGAGGCGGTATGCTCTAGTGCCCGAGTGGGCGGGAGACCAGACCCCTACTGGAAACTGTAGAATATTTGGGATACAGTAAAACTGCACCACCTGGAACGGCATTAATCATGGGGGAACCATAGAGGCCGGCAAAGGGCTCCAAGACTCCGGGGAAGCTGAGGAAGGGCCCCATGGACGCCTACACGGGGGGTCAGGGTCAGGCCGCATCGGCCGACGCCCACGCGGCTGACACTGAGAACCCTGCTGCTGAATCCAGTGAGAATTTGGACAACCTAACAGCTATAGTCCAAAATGGGTTTCGCTCAATAAATACAAAGCTGGATGACATAGTCTCTACCATCAGCTCCTTAAAGGCTAGAGTGGAGAAGGAAAGCCTACGCATAACGGAAACTGAAACCTGTATCAGCACTAATGAAGACACTGGGCCTCATTACGACCCTGGCGCTAAGTGAAAAACGATGGCGGTAAATGGTTACCGCCATCGTTTTCCGCCAGGTCCGATCATGACCCGTGACCGTTAACTACGATGCCATTAGCGGCATCGTAGTTAACGCCACCGCTAACTGCGCTAAGGGTGCGTGCACGCGACCGGCCACACCGTACTTAGCGCCATGGCGGAAAGGTACGCAAATGCCGACCCAAGCGGACATGCACCTAACGCCATCACCCAGCCCGTTAAGAACCTTACCGCCATGGTGCTAATTACGCCATCGCGAACCAACCGTAAAGGGCCATGTAAAGTGAATGCAGCTGCCACAGGTGCACAGAAACAGCACAGGTGAAGGCAATACAGACTCAGGAAGTACAAAAAGAGCACACCCCATCCCTTCCCTCACCCAGTCACACTCCACAATGATACCAAACACGACTAGCAATGTTGGGGCTGGAGGACCTGATAGCAATGCAAGTGCTACTACAACAACAACAACAACAACAACAGGCTGCACAGAGGAGACGCAGGAGGAGAAGGAGGGCAAGGCAGGCCCAGCAAGCCCCACCAGCACAGCCAGTGCCACCACGCAGGCAGCCCCCAATCCCACGCATCAGAGCCAATCCATTCAACCTCACTTCTGAGCAGATCCACACCCTGTACCGTTTGGATCGGGACACCATCACCGCCATCGTAGACATGATACACAACGACATCGTCAGCATGATAGAAACTCCAACCGCCATCCCCCCCCTACTGAAGGTAGTGTCTGTACTCCACTTCCTGGCCACAGGCACCTACCAGCACACAATGGGGCACTTGCATGGCATTTCACAACCATTATTCTCACGAACACTCATCCAAGTGCTCGATGCCCTCCTCAAGCACACAGACGACCACATCTCATTACCACGGACTGCCCAGGACATTGCAAACACCAAAGTGGGTTTCCATGCACTAGCCGGCATACCCGGTTGCATTGGTGCCATCGACCCACCCATGTGGAATTGGTGGTTCCACGTGCCATGGAGGTACCGTACCCAACCGGAAACCGTTCCACTCAATCAACGTGCAAATGGTCTGTGACTCCAACAAGATCATCACACATTGTTGTGCCCGATTCCCCGGATCAACCCATGATTCTATGGTCCTGAGGAACTCCACAATACCACGCTACATGGAGCGACATGCAGGACCAAGATCCTGGCTACTCGGTGAGTCCAATGTCATGGAAGTGGGCAGGTGAATGACGTACCGATGCATACTCCACCTGGCTGAAGGGGGGGGGGGAATGATGCATACTCCACCTGGCTGAAGGGAGGGGGGAATGATGCATACTCCACCTGGCTGAAGGGGGGGGGGATGATGCATACTCCACCTGGCTGAAGGGGGGGGAATGATGCATACTCCACCTGGCTGAAGGGGGGGGGAATGATGCATACTCCACCTGGCTGTGAGCAACACAGAGAACGGAGATAGAGGATGGCCACTCACAATGCACTCAACCCCTCTGCATACATTGGGTGATGGCATGCAAAACAGGCCATGGGAGCCATGAGCATATACTGGTTGCATTGTGTGAATCAATTAGTGCATGTAGAAGTGAGCCGAAGTAACAGTTGGATGCAAGCCATGGTGGCACATCATGTTCTTGATCAGACGACATGACTGACACATACATTCTCACCTACATACAGGTGATGCAGGCTATCCCCTGAAGAGGTGGCTCCTTACACCAGTCCGGAACCCGCAGAACCAGCACGAGGAGGACTTCAACCGTGCACATACACGTACTCGTGGTCATAGAGCAAACATTCGGCCTATTGAAGGCACGGTTCCGAAGCCTCAGCAGGTCTGGTGGGGCACTCCTGTACCACCATGAGAAAGTGGCAAAGATCGTCATGGCATGTGTCATGCTACACAATATGTGCGTCAGACGGAATGTGCCCCTGACGCAGGACTGCAACCACCTGACGATGAGGATGAGGAGGGTGCCGATGGTGCAGCACCCCATGGAGGAGGCGACGCACAGGAGGGGCGTGCAATGCGCCAAAGTATCATCGACCTCTGCTTCTAGCACACACGGCTGGTGTGAATCACATGGAGACTGCACTTGGGGCACTGTGTGTCTCTGGGACATGCACACTGTGGACTGTACACCAATAAAGCACACATATGCAATGAAAATATCCACACATTTCATTTTGGGAAAGAAAAAAGTGTATTCAAACTATGAAACGTCGTGACACACCCCCTCCCCCTGAACACCCCAACACACCCCCTCCCCCCTGAACACCCCAACACACCCCCTCCCCCTGAACACACCAACACACCCCCTCCCCCCTCCCCCCTGAACACCCCAACACACCCCCTCCCCCCTCCACCCTGGAATCCCTACGAAGGTGCGGTAGTGTCTGTGCAGCATGGTGTGCAGTAGTCATGCTCGACTGTGAAGCCACCAATGTGAATCCCCTCCCCTGGCCCCCGGGGCACCCCTGCCCGTGCTGCGTAGATTGCGCCCTGATCTGCGGATGGGGCTGCTCTGTGCCGAGCTGGCTGATGAGGACGGTCCGGCCTGCACATCTGGACGCATGTCCCTGATGGTCTGGACAAGTTCTGTGAGGACATTGCGCACAGCCGCGAGTTCTGTGCATGTGTCCTTTGTGGAGGACTCTATGGCAGCTGTGACTCGGTCTGCCAAACTCTCCATGCCATCCCTTGGCACCCCAAACTGTGCAACATGTTCGTTGAGGAGGGCGGATAGCTGCTGCTGGCGGGTAACTATATCCTCAAGTGTCTGCTGGTTCCGCTGGCCCATGCCCAGTGGCATTTGCATGTGCATTGGGCTGCTCACCTCAGGCTGGGGGGATGGGGTGGCTGGCCAATCCTCGGCCTCCGACTGCCCCTGTGTGGCATCCGCCTGCAGGGGGCTTAGGGATGTGCAGGGGGAATGTGGCTGGGCAGTGGGCCTTCCCTCATCGATGACCTCGATGCTGCCTGCCTCACTGTCGGAGGTTGCCGCTATGGCAGCGATTTCACCCAGGGTGCTGCTTGCAGCAGAGCCTGTCCCTTCAGTGGGCACGACTAGTGACATGTGCAGTGCTGCTGCTGGGTCTGTGTTTGCTGTTGTGGGGGCTGGCACTTGCCTGTCCTCTTCCCCAGGCAGGGTTTGTGGCTGCTGGTGTGTTTCCTTCAGGGCGGCTGAGGTGGATGCCTGTGGCCTGGCCCTCTTGGTGGATCTGGATGCAGTGTTGTCCTCTTCCTGGAGGTCTGTGTCAGATCCTGTGGTGGAGCAAAGGAGGGATAGTGTTATTGATGGGTCCGCGGACATTGGCCGTGCATTGTGAGGGATGACATCTATACAGTGGGTACATGCAGCACATTTCAGGCAGGGGCATACAGGTTTTGTGCCTTTGTGTGGAGGTAGCATGGTGGTATGTGTGTGCCAGCAGTTAGGGTGTGCATGCTGCATGTGTACAGGGTGGAGTCTGGATGTGTCTGTGGACATACACCTGCCGATGTGTTGCATATGCACTATGGGGCTACATGGTACTTCACATGATGGGACTTTGTTGAGTTTAGCATGGCTTGCTCTGGCCACCTACCTGCATCTCCTGAGGTCGGCGCTCCTCTCTCCATCCCTCCGACACCATGGATGCTCTCCATCCCGATGGTGGATGCACATATTTCCTCCCATGCTTGCAGCTTTATGGGCGAATCGGATCCACCCCCAGTTGACGTGGCTAGGTTCCGGTTAGCTGAGAGGATGCTTCGGACACGGAGCCTCAAGTCGTCCCAGCGCTTTCTGCACTGCTGGGCAGTGCGGGGTACGGCCCCCACTGCACTCACACGCTGTGCCACTAGGGCCCATATGGCTTTCTTTTTCGCTATTGCCGGCCTTGTCATCTGCGCGGAGAATACAGCTGCAGCATTTTCTTGCAGAGTCTCTGCGAGCATGGTTAGTTCCTCCCTTGAGAAACGGTCTTGGCGCTGCCGGTCACATGCTTTTTTAACGGCTTTGGGCATTTTTACTTGGCTAATTGGGTGGGTGTTGGGTGTGGATAGGTGTCAGGGTTGGATCAGGTATGGTTGTGGAGGATGGCAATGGATTGTGTTTTCCAAGATGGCCGTCGTGCAGTTTCCCATTCCGCCGCGATGACGCTATTTCCAGTTCCGCCTATTTACGGTGACCGCTAATTGCGGTGCCCGCTAATTGCGGTCGCCGCTATGGTGTGTGTGGCGGTAGTGCTCCTTGCGCGGCGTGCGATGGCGGTAAGGGCCGTTTTTGCCCCATTTACGCCATGCCGTACTTTACATTAACGCCATGGCGTAATGCACGTGCCCGATGGGTCGGAATATGCCGCACTTTACGCCATCGACCCACGGCGTAAACGTTGATTACGCCATGGCGGTAATGTTCGGTACTTACCGCCAGGGTCGTAATGAGGCCCACTATCTCGCACCACAGCCGTGATATCATCCAAATCAAGGAAAGCATGACAAAGCTACAAAGCAAGTTCGAGGACCTAGAATCGTGCTCCAGGCGCAATAACATTCGTGTTGTGGGTGTAGCGGAATCATTTGGAAAGGGCCAAATGGAGACACATCTTGAGACACTGCTTAAAACCCTGTCCGGACCGGAGACCTTCTCTGAACAATTTCTGGTGGAACGAGCACACTGTACGCTGGCCCCTGCACTTAAACCAGGCACGCCACCACTCACCATAATTGCTCGGCTCCTCAACTATAGAGACAGAGACACAATCCTACGAAAAGCGAGAGAGGCGGGCACCCTCTACTATGAGGAAAGTCGCATACATTTATATCCTGATTTCTCCTCTGGAGTTCAAGCGAGCAGAAGGTCCTATGAGCCAGTTAAGAAGCTCCTAAGAGAGCGCCAGATCCCATACGCTTTAATGTTCCCGGCAAAAATGAGGCTTCAACATGCGGGCAGGGCCCATTTCTTCGAGTCCCCAGCGGAGGCCATGCATTAGATTGAAACTTCCATACCCCTTCCTCCCAGAGGGGGCAGACCAGCACAAAACAGGCCCAGACCCATGGAATGAGAAACACTTGCGTGTCGACCCTGCTTGGGCCCGGGGCCCATATGAGTAACTGATTAAGGTACACCAGGCACTTTGGTTGGTGGAGCTGTTGGACCTGATCGGCGGCCATGTGAAGCAACATGGCCACCCGTGGAATGTTCCATAAGCTGTATGGGCTACATCGTCAAGTTGGGGGTGATGATGAGGGGGGGCGGGTGGGACAGGGTGAAGGGGAAGTTACGTTCAGTTGTTGGATGGATTTATGGTGGCATTTTGTTGAGGATTTTGGCTACCTTCCGGAGCTACCTCTAAAGGGAGGGTGGAAGGGGACAGCCTGTTGGTTGAAAAGTAAAGTTTTGGTCACGGTTGGGCTAGCACTGACTGTATGGCATGAATGCTGTGAACTCGTCAGATTTGAAAATGGTTAATGTTACATCTCGGGTCCCCGGCGGTGGGCTACAGGTTAAGCTGCTGACGTGGAATGTGAGGGGATTGAACAATCCAGTTAAGGTTAGGAAGATATCCAACTACGTCTCCAGGCATAATACACAAATACCGATGTTGCAGGAGACCCATGCAGTGGGGACGGGTAATTCTCACAACCTGCCCGGGTGGGGTCCCCTGAGGTACCACACGAACTACTCGACCCAGTCCAGAGGGGTTCTCACCCTTATTCACCCAGGCCTTGGGTTGCAGGTTGGTGGTCACAAGGTCGATCCCCAGGTGAGATTTTTCATGGTCTGGGGGGAGGTGGCTAACCAACAGCTTCTCCTGGTTAATACATACGGCCCCAACATCGATGACCCGGCCTTCTACCTGGATATATATCAGATGGTTGTATCACTGGATGTTTCGGGTGTCTTGTGGGGGGGGGGGCTTCAACTTGGCCATTGATCCGGTTCTTGATAGATCCTCTATGGTGATGAGACCCCCAAGCAGTACAGCTCTGAATCTTAGACATGTCATTGCACAGCTCTCACTGGTTGATGCGTGGAGAGAGGTTCACCCGGGCAGTAGAAGATACACATTTTATTCCTCGGTACATGATTCCGAGTCCAGGATTGATTACTGGTTGGTCTCCATGCCCATGAGGCCCTCGGTTGAGCGATGTGAAATCCTGCCCGCACCCTCTCAGATCACTCCCCAGTATTGTTGGAACTACTATTCCGGAACACCCTTAGCCCCTTCAGGAGGTGGAAGATGTCTGGTGGAATGTTGTGACCCCGGGGTAGTGGAGTCACTCCATGTTGAAATTTCAGAGTTTCTGTCCAATAATATCGGATCGGTCGACAGTCTCTCGATATTGTGGGAATCATTCAAGGTCTGGATGAGGGGGTCTGTTGATGTCTAGAACTACGGGTATGTTAAAGGCTGTGAGGACCGAACTGTCATCTGTTGAAGGGAAGTTAGATGCACTTGAGAAAACATATTCAAATACGCAAGACAAGAAAGTACTAGCTAATATACACACACATCTCAAGGAATTTGACAAGCTTGCATTGAGGGAGGTCCGATATGTGGCGGCCCCGATTCGGGCGCGCAGGTACGGGGAGGGCAACAAGGCTGGCAGGGCGCTCTCCAACCTAATTAAACACGATAAACAACCACACAGATCACAAGCATATGCACGAAACAGGGGAGGGTTCTCCTTGGGGATAAGGACATTAACGGGGAATTTATGGAATTCTATAAGAGGCTATAATCTAACCAAGATAAGAAAACATCCGCAGAAATTAAGACCTATCTTGAAGCCCTCTCCCTCCCTAGGCTCCCTGACGAGGTGCGACTGGTGATGGATCAGCCGGTAACGATGGAAGAGATTGGGGAAGCAATCCAGGATCTGTCAACAGGCAGGGCACCGGGCTCAGATGGGTTGGGCGTGAATTTTACAAGGAGTTCCGTGAGGAACTTGTGCCGATACTATTACAAGTGTGGGAGGAGGCGCTCGAATCCGGCAGATTGCCCTCAACTATGAGATAGGCCATAATAGTGGTACTCCACAAGCCCAGGCGACCACCACAGGACGTTTCGTCCTACAGGCCCTTGTCACTCATCAACACGGACGCTAAAATCTTTGCAAAGGTCCTGGCGAATCGCCTTCTGCCAGCAGTCCCAACCCTAGTCCACCCCGATCAGAATGGGTTTGTCCCTACTCGATCTACAGCCCTAAACCTCAGACGACTCTTTGGTATTATGGCACAGATCGACCCCGCGAGGAGCGCAGTGGCCATATCCCTTGACGCTGAAAAAGCGTTTGACTCGGTATCGTGGGTCTATCTCCTTTCGGTGCTTGAGGCGTTTGGGGTAGGTCCCACCTTTATACGATAGGTAGAACTCCTATATACGGAACCTGGAGCCCGTGTCTTGATCAATAAAGCCATTTCCGAGATGTTCCTCCTGGAGAGGGGGACCAGACAGGGGTGCCCTTTTTCGCCCCTACTATTCGCACTGACTATTGAACCTATGGCGGCCGCGGTCTGTCTTAGACACTCAGACAAAGGGGTCACTATGAAGGGCTCCACCCAACTAATTTCGCTTTACACAGATGACACATTGTTATATGTCAGGGAGCCTGAGGTAAATATAGCACCCGTCGTGACAGAGATCCAGGGGTTTGCAGATTATTCCGGGTATACTATAAATATGTCCAAATCGGAAATATTCCCTCTAACACCTGCCACCCGATGCCCTACAGACACGGGGACTCAAGTGGTCCGCAGACCACATTAGATACCTGGGAATACTGGTCTCCAGGGAAAAGCTCACACTCTACGCAGATAACCATGAGGGCTCCCTACAGGCATTAGGCTCCAAGCTTCAGATTTGGGGGCGGCTCCCAATTTCCTTAGCCGGCCGTGTTGCCATTCTTAAAATGGTGGTCCTCCCTAAACTTTTATACCTATTTGTCAATATTCCTATATGGCCAGGCAGGGCCTTCTTCTCCAAGCTCAGATCCATGGTGGTAACATTTCTCTGGAACGGAAAGACTGCTAGGATTAGCTGGGAGAAAATGACAGAGCCCTATTCCTCTGGAGGGATAGCGGCCCCCGGTTTCGAGCTTTATTATTACGTCTCCCAAGCCCAATTTGCGAAATACTGGTATAATGACGAGAACAGTACACCCCATGCATGGATAGAGGAACACACCACACATCCCCCGAATATACAATCAGTTATTTTCGATCCAAAGTATAAAGACACATGTGCATACAATCCGGTTAGCTGTACAGTCAGGGCATGGATGGCTATATTCAAGAGGCTGGGAGTGGAGGTCCCCTACAATCCAGAGGTACCGCTTTGGGACTTCCCGGGTATAACCCCCACGCATGATGCTAACATACAGGAGTTCTGGGACCCTACCGGGGAAATGAAGCTGGGTGACATGTTTGTTAATGGTGTTTTTGTGGACCGGGGTCTCTTGCTGAGGGCACTGGGGGGTGGTCCCTTGAAAACGTTGCAATATTACCGTATGAGGTCTGCATTCCAGAAGAGGTGGCCTCTCTTCCCGGATGAACCCCCACCCCATCCATGTGTGCAGTTAGTAACATCTAAAAATGGCCTGTGGATTTCTAGGTTATGCACAGCTGTTCAAGCTCATACCCCCACATTAAATCAGATAAAGGAGCAGTGGGAAGCGGATTTACAGGGGACCATTGAAGAAAAGAAATGGGCCAGCTATTGTGCGTTATCCAAGAAGGTTTCGCTTAATGCTGGTCTAAGGATGATCCAATTTAAAATCCTGAACAGGCTACATTATACACCGGCCAAAATCGCAAGGTTTGCACTGGATGCCTCTGACGCCTGTCCTAAATGTAATGCTCCCCAGGCTGGATCCTTTCACATGTACTGGGACTGCCCGGCACTGAGGGGATTCTGGAGGGCGGTGGCTGAGCTGCTGGAAGAAATCACTGAGGTGCCCCCCGATTTGACTCCTCAGAAATACTTGTTTGGGGACATTGGCAAGCAACCAGAGAAAATTAGAAGATTATTTAACATTTCATGCACTATTGCCAAAAAATGTATTTTACAGAAATGGAAAAGTTCTCTCCCGCCCACCCTGAACTAATTTCTACAAGAACTGACACATGTCAACGAGTCAGAGGAACAGTTTGTTTTAACCCGACCCTCGGCATGCAGACCCAAGGACATCTGGGGCCCGTTCAGATCCTATCTATGTAATATGATTACTGATGCTGACTTGTCTTCATAATATTGCTATGTGAAATGTAACGGATATTTTACTCCTGATGTAACAGTTAAACAGATGTGCTGTGGTGTGACAGCCTATACGTGACCACTAATAAAAAGAGTTTAAAAAAAAAAAGTGGAAGCTCAATTATTTGTTGCCAAAGTTTAAAAAAAAAAAGTGGAAGCTCAATTATTTGTTGCCAAAGTTTCCGGTACGGTCCCCATGCTGGGGCATGCCCATGAGGATGGAGGAAAGGGGACTTTGAGTACTCTAGTCACTATGTTGCGCAACTTCAATTTATAAACCTCTCTAAGACTGTTAACTCTCTAGAAGCAGCCTCTCTCATGACAGGGTTCGAATGTCTATGCCTAAGCTGTGCATATCGCAGCCTCTCTTCCTCCCGTACCCCAAACAAAAGTTTACACCCCTCAAAAGATCTAACCTCCGTCCCCTCCATTTCTCTCACCTTGCGACATCCTGCCTTCTGTCATTGCCCAATTCCCTATGTTCCATTCCCGATGAGAAGTGCGGATTCCTAAACAGTGTGGTAAAGGGGGCTAAAAAGTGGTGAGCTGTCCCTGGATCAACAACTCATCCCAAACATTGAAACACTGAGCAAGAACCCTGCGCAGATTAACACTCAAAGGTCTATCACCTCTGTCCAGCCACTATATCGCCCCCAGAAAGGGGTCAGCACCACAGCTCTATACATTTGCACCCATTGTTTGGGCTGATCCCCCATAAAACCATTCCCGGATAACCTGAAGATGAGCTGCTTAATAGTATTTACTAAAGTTAGGAAGTCCCCAACCTAATCTATTGCAGATGGCCATTAAAGTGGTCGGCGTGACGCAAGGTCTCTTATTGTGCCAAACAAACCTCATTTCCCTTTTCAAAGACCGAAAAAAGAATTTGTGAACCGGTACAGGAAGAGCCTGAAAATTATAAAGAACTATTGGTAAAATCACAATTTTCACCGTGGCCAGGCAACCCAACATTTGGTAGAGTGGATTCCATTTCGGAACTCCGCTATGACTGATTTGAACAGTCCAGGTAAATTAGCCTTATACATTGGAGTACAAGAGAAAGGAATAGTAACTCCAAATATCTAATCCATCCCTCAGCTCAGGTGAAGAGGTTGATCCGTGCAGCCTTCGGGTCATCAATGTGCATCCCCACCAAATCCAAAATTCCTGACCTGTATATTTATTTTTAGCGACGCTGTGTCACCTGGGAAGGCATCATGAAGGAGGACACGGACAACAGACTTAAAGTTCAAACAAAAGATATTTGTTCACTTAAATGTCTGCATGGTTGAAAGCCTAACTTGCCCTATGCTATGGTGGGATTTCCCTACCAGAACAAAACTAGTACCAATAAATGTATAGGGATATCAAGTCAAAAGAAACTGTGTTTGATGCAAAGTTCTGAGCTTCTTCCAGCACACAGCTTTCTTTGAGCTCCGATTCCCCAAGCAGATGTAAGTCCTCCACAAGCATATGAAAGTTCCAGTAACAAAAAGTATGAAGGTTCACCTTCTCCAGTTCAAGGTTATATAGTTCAAAACCAATGCTTGGGGTTTTCTTCCCCAAGCTTTAAGTTGCACAGTCCAAACAAAAGGGTTTCAGGACTTTGTTCCCAAGAGAACAAGTGTAATACCTGAAGCCTCAGGATTCCTTTCCCCAAGACTTCACTTGCTTCGTGGTGTCCTTTAGTTTTCATCATTCAGGGCTCTCTGGTCTAGGCGCAGTTATCAGACCTCGCAGTCCACCCATCACAGGTCTCGCAACCAGGATCCCTGGGCTCCTTAACCAACACACCGGTTTCTTGGCACTGGCTCCTGTGCACCAAGTCACCTTCACTTGACTCCTTTTATTGCCTTCTTGGCTTTAGGGTGTACTCTTTTATTCCTCTGGCTTCTCCTTAGTTGCCTCGTGGCTCTGCCACCATGTATCACACACCCCTTGTCAAGTTGTAGCTTTGCCACACTGCACAGACCTTAAAGTTAATGGTTTAGGCTTCCTTCAGCCTTTAATATCTTCAACTTTCAGGTTAAATGTAACTTGTGCAACATAGATTCATAATGGTTGAATTATTATATTCGGTTTAAACGGTACACTTGTCTGCTTCAAAGCCAAACCATTAGTGAGTTTGATATTCAATGTGTTTGTTTGGTACAAGGTTAAGTTTTCATATAGTTCGGTATTCAGTATGTGCTCAATTGTTAAGGTTCATAGACTTTAGCAGCTTCCCGGTGCTGGTGCGTCTCTCCAACACTTGCCAGCCTCCTTTGTGTTCGTCCGATGGTTCCCGCAGCCGCCTTTTAGCTCCAGAAGCCGGGAAACCCACCGTTGCGAGCCTCACTCGCTCGCTGCATAGTTTCTCCTTCATGCTGGCACCTCGAACTATTGTTTTCAGATGCAGACCACACCCTCTGGGTTCTGCACTTTCCAGCAGCTTGCTGCTTGTGCTGAGCTTTGGAGGCTCCTAGGCTCTGGGGAATTACAAAGCCCATTCACCTTGGGTCCCACAAGTCCTCTGGGTCTTTTGCTGGCGTCCTCGTTCTTCCTCCTGGACCTCCACAGCTTTCTCCTCCACACTTCGGTCTCCCTGTTGCTCCTTCTCTTAGCTGCTGGGTTAGTCCCCCCTTATACACCTGCAGCCCCTTCACAAGGCTGCAGGTGTGAAAACCTGATTGGCTCTGCCTGACCATAATTAGAGGGATCTTCCGGACCCTCCAGCTCCTTGCGGGCATCTTCGTCGTCCCAGTACAAAAGTGGTGAAAAGAGGTAATCTTCATCACTCTGTTGCCTCTTCTTCGTGTCGGTACGGTCAGGTGTTGTATGTGGGGGAAACTGGCTTGTAATAGCCCATAAAAGTTGGGCAGCGTTATGTTGATCATCACTAGGAAAGGGGGTGTGAGGGTGTACCTTTCTCAACCATTTCACATTTAACCCTTCTTTCTCGTTTCCTGGTACGTCTAAACTTGGGGTACTTCACATCTTTTCCTTGGCCAATGGGACATGGGTAACAATATCCCATAACTGCTCTTGGGATAGAGGTTCCTTCCCAAAATGCATCTCGCCTGAGTGTATGTCTCACTCCCAACTCTCAAGGACCCTCCACCCAAGTGATCCTCCCTCTCTTCTCCAGCCCTAGAGTCAGTATCCAAGAGTCATGGCCTTTCGCAGGCCACCTGAGAAGAGGACCCAAGGGAAGCAGAAGTGAGAATACCCTCAGGCTTCTCTCATACCCAAGTCCCTTAACACTACACAATGCATCTAATAATGCCGCTGGGTCCGTTAAAGCTACCAGCATGTCGTTCGCTAAAGCAATTACGTTCTGTGCCGCCACCAAAATCTATTCTCTTTACTGCCTTGGACATCCGAATCTTGGCCAAAAGAAATTCCAAGTATAATACATGGAATAAGGGATAAAGCAGACATCCTTGTCCTGGACAATCATCCATTGATCTAACGTTGTATGGAAGAAGACCAATCATTTGCGGTGACCATGTTAATAAAATTGGAGCCAAACCCCATGTGTTCAAGAGTATTAAAAAGAAAGCACTATTCTACCCGGTCAAATGCTTTCTCAGCGTCAAGCCTTAACAGAATTGCTGTGGTCCCTGTCAAGGCAACATTTTCAATAAAGTGACACACCCAAGCTGGAATAAAACAAGACTCATCAGGTGTGATCAGCGTAGAGAGAAATGGGGCCAGATGGTTTGCCAGGATTTTTGTGAATAACTTAGCATCTGTATTAAGGTAATGGGCCTGTACGACCCAACGTTTAGGAAAAAACACCATCATCGCCTCCTCCAATGGAGGGTGAATGGCCCCCCTCCGCCTTAAAGTAATTAAAAAGTTGGGCCAACCGGGGGGAGTAATCTGGACTATGGCCAGACATTTTAAGCGGTAGAGAATTAATCATCTTTGCCCTTTCTTCCTCAGATATCTGCTTCTAGTGTTTCTTGCTGATGCTGTCAACTTCGGTAAAGAAAGGCCATTGAAGTATTCGGTCTGTAAAGGGGACATATTGACCTCCGATATGTACAGACTCATAGAAATCTGAAAAAGCATTGATGATCGACCCATTAGTGACTAAGTCTCTGCCACCCCTATTTATTAAAAAAAATATTTGAGCAGCCATACACCCTTGTAGCTGTCTAGCTAATAACCTGTCTGCCTTATTCACACTCATGTTATACTTCTGCTTTACAAATAGATGTCTCTGCCCTTCGCATGCAAAGTAAATCCAGTGGATCCTGGACGGAGTGAAGCATCTTTTGCAGCAACCTGTTTTCTTAACTGACATCACATTCATTGTTTCCTTCAACTGCTCTTCTAGTCCTTTTTTCATAGCGCCCCACTGCATCTCCCTCCTTTAGCAGCAATAGGTTCTCAGTGAATAACTACCTTAAAAGAATTCCATAAACAATCCCGACAAATCTCGGGCGCATCATTCTCCAAGAAGAAGAAACCTATCTTGGCCCCAATTTTCTCCACCTGGACTGAATCTTTCATTAATTCAAAAGGAAACTTCCAACTCCAGAGACCACGCCCATGTCTCCGAGTTGCTATAGTCACCAAAACAAGTGCATGATCATACTGGGAAATGGTCCCTAGATTTACATTGCCCACTCAACCCATTAAGGTAGCCGACACCCAGATGTAATCCATTCTGAGCATGAATCCTTGGAAATGTTAAATGTACGTGTATCCCCCATCACTACCCCTTAGAGATCTCCACACATCTCGAATGGCCAAATAATAAAATTTCAATGGATTGCTTTTCTCCCACAGATTCCTCATCAGATAGATATCTCTTCCAGCGTCAGCTGCTTGGAAAACTTCAACAGGGAATGTAGTGCATCTCCACTTGGCTGTCGATCTGTCTTGACTCTACGTCACTACGCCCGCGTACCTCAGTTCCTTTTTTCTGCGCATTCGGCACGCTGCTTGAGGAACAGCTCTTCTTGTCAGTGAATGTTCCTTGTCATTTTAATTAAATTTTCAGTTGAGTATTCAACATTTATTTGATCGCAATGATAGCTCTGAAACCATTGGGCATACTGTAATTCTGAAATGTCTTTGACTCACCCAAACAGTGTTTGCATTTGGTGCATAGGCGCTGTCCACATGATCGAGGGCTGTGGTTCTTGTCCAAAGATGAACTCTAAATCTTTGAGGGAGTGGGCTGCTAAACTGAAGGTGGGAAGTCCTCTGTCGAAGTTGCCGGCTCAATCTGCTACAAGGTCGTCCAGCCATGAGACTGAAGACCCAAGGAAAGAGGGAATGCACTGTAAAAAGTCCAAAAGGGTGTTGCGCTCCTGGATTCATTCCTCATCGCCTTCTTCCCACAAAAAGAGACGTTGACATAGTCATCGGCACAACTCTGATTTGTTAGAGGAAAGAGTTAAGTTCTGCTCTGGTGAAGGTTCTACCCCTGTGGCCATGCTAATGCCTCCTGAGACAATTTTGTATTATGAGCTCACTGACATCCTGGATGCGGGCCCACCGACAGAAAGGGCTATGCCATTTAACTTGGCAATTGCTGACCCAATCGCCACACTGTGGCAAATACCTTGTTCTTTTCCCCCAGTGGATTCCAAGTTTGAAAAAAGAAAATTCAAGCGGGCAAGAGGGCACCCCTTCTACCTATCTACCCATCCAACAGCAGAAGGATTAGTAGTCCAGGTGGCCACAGTCTCCACTAGGCCTTCTACATCCACCTCTAATTTTCCAATGGACAGAATCAAAAAAATTACGCCTCAGCGAAGAAAATGTCCTCAGCTGGCAGTATGGCTCTGAAGACTAACACTTCCTATGCGTTTGCCAAATACACACGTCCGCCTGGAGGATGAGTCAGAAAGTGGCAGCGTACATCCTGCATGGGGAAATGCAGGAGGGGATTCACCACTAGGTGGATGATGGCAAAGGGGTATCCTGCCAGGCTCTTCCAACCGGTCTAGATTTAGCATATTGTTTTGGTAGGACGATGGGGGGTCAGCAACAATGATACATAGGCAAGCCTACTTGATCAGGTTTTGCCCCTAATGTTTGAACTAGCTTTTGGACATTGTCTTTGATGACGAATATCTCTTTGGCCCCAAGGCTGATGAATCCTTGGAAAAATTTAAAGATTCCAAGGTGGCTGCAAAGTTGCTGGGCCTGGCTGTTAAGCGACCAGCAAAACCTTCCTTCAGCTTTGCCTCCAGGGGTAGCGGTTACCAGCCGTTTGCCTTGTTTGGAAGCAAGACTCAGCCCCCGCAACCTAAGCAGGCACATATGCGTTTCTCATGCTCTGGGAGGGGCAGGGGAGCTTCTACGGGCCAGCAACCTCTGACAGCGGTGGTGGGATCGACTCTGGCCTCAAAACCGCTTTGAGTTCTCCCCACATGTTTCCCCGGCTGGTGGGAGGATTGGAGAGCACGTGCCAAAGTGGCGAGAGATAACAGAGATCTGGTCACTGCAGCTCGTCCAATGGGGTTAATGTCTGCATTTCTTGCATAGGCCGTCACAGACCACCCCTCAGCAACTGGAACAGGAGCTCCTGGAAGAACTGAGAGCCCTGTTATTGAAGGGAACCATGGAAAGTCGGGCAGGTATTTCCACTATTTCCTGTCGCCCAAGAAGGGAGAAGGATTGCGTCCCATTTTGGACCTTGGGGCCTTGAACAAGTACCTGGGGAAGGACAAATTCAAGATGGTGAGGCTCTAAGATTCTCCAGGCTCTTCAGTTTCAGGATTGGTTGGTGTAGTTGGATCTTCAGGATGCTTACTTCCATGTGCCTATTCACACCCGGCACAGGACATTGTTGAGATGCCTCATAGGGGACAAGCACCACCAGTTCAAGGTGCTCCCCTTTGGGTTGACCTCCGCTCACAGAGTTTTCACCAAGCTGATTGCAGTAGTAGTGGCTCACCTGAGGAGATCCAGCTTTCATGTGTTCCCATACTTGGGCTGGTTGAGAGTCAGAGCAGTCCTGGACACTTGGGAAGAGAAGGCTTTCCCTCCAGAGGAGAGAGTCACCCATGTAAAACAGATGGTTGATCTGTTCCAGAACCACTCCGGCTTGCCAGCGGTGGTCTTCCTCTGCCTTCTGGAAATTTGGGCGTCCTGCATCTTTCTGGTGCCATAGGCCATGCTGAGAATATGTTTTCTACATTGGCTAATAAGTCAGTGCTCCCAGTGCTTCCGATCCGTGAATAATGATCTCAAGGTGTCTAGGTTGGTGGCCAATGATCTTTCTTGGTGGGCCAGCAGACACAACAATATGGTGGGGGTACCCTTGTGGCCTCGGACCAGGGTGATCACGATGCGTCACTGAAGGGTTGGGGTGCTCACTCCGAAGATCTGCAGGACAACAAATGTGCTATTGGTAAGACCCCTTCTACCATTAGGAGAGCGCATGATATATGCTCACTTCATGCAGCGTATCCCGCTCACACGTAGACCCTCCGTCTCTTGTTTTTTTCCATATAGTTGCCCTGGCCGGATATCTGCACACGCAGCTCCTTAGTTCCAGAAGCCCCGCTCCCAACCGTGACCCACCTTTATTAGACACCCGGTGGAACTCAGACTATCAAGAACCCTGGGCAAGACATTCTGCAGCCCCAGCAATTAGCAGGCAATATCCCATTTGAAGATGTTGTAATCCCTCTAGTAGAAGCTCCACCATCTCCACCGCTCTACAGATCAAGCCTGGATAAGCACAGTGAGCCTTAGCCCTACTTCCTTTCTGCCTAGAGGCTAATCTGTGTCAGAGGGCACAGACCGCGTCCTATCTACTAGGCATATATGACATATACATCAATGGGCCTTATTACGACCCATGCGGTAACCATGCGCTAGTAGCGCCATGGTTGCTGCCAGTATTTTACCGATTCCGCCATGGTGAATGGCGGAATTACCACCCCATTCCAAGGTTGGCGGGGTGGTAATTCCCCATTCACCATTGGCCCTTCCCCATTCTTGCCCTCATAGGGCTCAATGGAAATGGGGAAGGCGGTAGTTACGGTACCGCAAATTGCATTACCGTAATTACCTCCAAGGTCACTTTGCAGGTCCAATCCTTAACGGCTGGTAAAACCAGCCGTTGAGGTAGGGACCCACAAAGGTACCTCGTAATTAGGCGGTAAGGGGCCACCACCTTTTATGGCGCCGTTAACCCCTTACCGCCTGGGTCGTAATGAGGCCCAATGTCTTTTATTTTTTTCCACTCACAGGAATCATTGCTGTACAGTGTACTGTTCATCGAAGCCACACACCCCCAGTGGTCCATCAAACTGCCCCCCTTCTAACCATTACAGAGGTCAGTATGTTCCTTAATGCTGACCGAACCCCCTCCCCTATACTGTATTTTTTTTACCTTAACAAACATACAAATTATAGCCTATGTTTGTACACAGGCCTCCCCACTCCCCCCACCCCCAAAAGAAATTTAACAGGTCCTGAAGAAGACAACAGTCAAGCAAGGGACAAACGCCGAAATGTCATACCGGATAGAGGGACTGGCAGGCAGCCACGGTCGCAGTGGCGTGCATTAAACACTACCACGCCCCCTAACAATGAGACTTGTTTAACGTTTATTTCTTTGACGTAGACCTGCAGTATGATCAAATCTGCAGTTGGACTAGACAGACAATGATGCAAGGCTTTAATCGCTTTCTGCGCAGTCACAACCTATTGATTGAATCTTCACATTAGTATACAAATATACAGTGTGTCTATCACAAGCTAATCTTTTCGATTCTACGTGTGATTTTCTTTGTTTTATTTATTCTACTGTTTTGCTATGTTTTTTCCACACATTTCTGTTATGTTATGTCATGCATTGATGTCCAGAAGGATATAAATCTCCTCGGGAATACTGCCTATAGGAGGGAATGCTACATATAGACTCTTTCCCCCCCCCCCCCCCCCCATGGTCTCAGGTTCTTTATATGTATGTGTTACTGTTACTTTTTTTCTGTCTACATATTCAATTAGTTGTGAATGTGTCAACAAATGTTGGGAGCCTACTTTTGTAAAGATCTGCAGGTGAGCAGCCATTGGAACCGTTATGGAGAGCGTTTGGCACATCAACAGGCTGGAGCTGCAAGCTATCGGGCTAGCACTGAAGGCTTTTGTGCCCCCTCTCGTAGGGAATTGTGTCCTGATTATGATGGACAACACAGTGGCCATGCACTACCTGAGCAAGCAAGGAGGTATCGGGTTGCTGCCTCTATGCGAGGAGGCAATACAAATGTGGTTATGGTTACTGGAGAACTAGATCACTGTCTCGGCAGTGCATCAGGCGGAGACCTAGAATGTACTGGTGGATTCTCTGTGCATGCCAAGCTTGATCTTACACAAGAGGAAGGTGTCAGGAAGTTCTCGAGGAGATCTTCACTCAGTGGGGTACCCCATCAGTGGATCTTTTTGCGACATGGTCCAACCGGAAGTGCAAACAGTTCTGTCCGAGGGAATTCCTGGTGAAAGCCGCAGTGTGGGATGCTTTCCTGGTGGAGTGGGTCTTCGACCTCCACTATGCCTCCCCCCGCCATTCAGTCATCCCCTGGGTTCTCAGGAGGCTGAGGTGATTTCAAATGACTATGATCTTAATCTCTCACCGACCCCCCCCCTAGCCCCAATCCCCCCACCCCCCCTGTATTGGGCAAGGAGAACAAGGTACACAGAACTTCAGGACTTTGTCACCTGCCCACCTCTTCGGTTGCCTCAGCGACCAGACCTCCTATCCCAGTCGGAAGGTCGGGAGCTCCACCCGAACCCAGAGTCCCACAACTGTTCGGGCTGATTTTCTATACTCTGATGTGGTGGACAGATGCATAGAAGGCCAACCTAGTATTGTGACAGGTACAAATTTGGGAACTGTAGCTAATCCAGTTCAAGGTAGGAAGGCGAGTGGTCTAGGCTAAGTCTCAAAAGGTGGTGAGCATGTAAGGGGTACACAATGAGCACACACAGTGAAGCAGTCCAGGAACACACTTAGACAAACGGATATAAAAATATTTTGGTACTAATGGCCAAATAACAGTGAAAAATGACTACTAACTGGTTATATCCCACAACACTAAAAATATGATACACATACACAATCACTAGAATAGGGCAAAATACATATCAAACCACTGAAAAAGAAGGTACAGATTAGTATTGGCACTACAGGTCCAGAGGGATTCAATCCTAACTTCAGAAGTCCATCCCTAAAATGTATGGGGCCTTGTGCCCATAAGTTCAATAAGGTTCCATACAGTTTTGTGAAGCTGGAAAAAAAAGTTAGGGTCTCTGAGGTCCAGTGGATAGTTCCAATGGTTAGGGGACGAGTTAATCTAACTAATAACCGTGTTCCCAACTTTCGGAGTGCTTGTGTGAACAAGCACTGGGCGAAGCCAAATTAATACAAACTTTTCTAAAAGTTGCCAAAACATTTAAAGGGAGTTAGGGGTTCAGGTAAGAGTTGCTACAGCTTACCCCCCATACACCGATTCTTCACAGGAGTTGGCAGGTAGGTTGAAGCAGGCCCAAGGTTGCTTTTCCCGCCATCAGCCTCAGCCCTTGATTCCCAGGGGTTGCAGGTTCAACCAGTTTTCTGGTCGTGAACTATTGCTGGTGCAAGATCTTCCAGGGAAGAAATGTAAAAGAACATGATGCAAGACCCCTCTCAAGACAGTACTGGACATAGGGAAGCAGTTTCAGATGACGGCCACCGATGAACGGATTCACTTGCTGCAGTCAGACTTTCCCTCCTATCTCTGGTCCCCCCTGTATGCTAGAACCACAAACCTTCGCAGAGATAAGTCATGTAGCACAAGCTGTAGATCTTCCAGGTTTCAACTCAGAATGGCGATGTCTGCAGCACGGTAGCCCAGACTCCGAGCTAGTCAGCCACTGGGTGGTCCAGGGCACTTCTGAAGGCTCTTCTTTGTAGGACTCTGCGTTGACGTCTTGAAAGGATGTTCCCTCTACTCCAAGGGTCACAGCTCCTTGGCAGGGTTGCTGAAGATTACCTCCAATACAAGGCTCTCCCAGGACAGCAGCAGAATTTGGTTGCCAGGCTGCCTTCCAACAGGTCTCCGGTCTCCACGTGGGTCTTTCAGCTGGACAGCAGTCTTGACTCCTTCAGTTTCTTCCAGGATCTCCCTAGAGTGGGTGCAGGAGTCCTCTTCTTATCCAAAAAGCCAGGTAAGAGCTGAAACTCCCATGAGCCAATGACAGACTGTCTGTCTCTCTCTCTCTCTCTCGTTCTCTCTCCCCAGCCCCCCACTGTCAGCAAAACATATGTATTCCACTCAGACACAGTGGCAAACGTTTGTGGATTGGGACCAGCCCACGTCCTGGCAGCAAACACACACAGCCTGCCCAAAGCCTCTGCTTTCCCGTGCACTGGAAGTGCATGGAAGGATTTTCCTGGCCTCACTGGCGGGGAAGAAGGCTAAAAGGCAAGATGGCCAAAGGACGAGCAAAACAAAAAAATGCGTGGCCTGGCCATGTTTGACCACTAGCCACAGTAAGTAGCCAAACGCAGTAAACTTGGTAAGGCTTTATCCACAAGGCCTTATGGGTCCTCAATACCTCCAACTCTCCCTTTGTAAATACCTTCCGACTCGAGCTCTTCGCTCCTCCACCTCCCTCAGGGTCAGTCGCTTCTCCAAGCAACAAGTTGGCGGTAGTTCTTTCTTCGGCTGGGGTCTCCCTGAAGAACAGCCTCCCTGAAACTTGAGGAGAACCATCTCTGGTTCCGGAAGCACCTCAAGACCTTCCTCTTTGCTTCTGCCTTCTCTCTTCCTCTACCCTGCTGGTTTCCTGTCTGATACTGCACTGGTCACCTGGCTATCCTCTGATTTCGGACAAGGTCCCTGCCCACCCATTTGCACACGTGCACTGCCTCCTGCCAACGCTTGCACTTGGGTCTGTGTCTGTAACCCTGCAGTCCCCGTAACTGCACTTTTGGACACCTGCTGTTTGCACTTTCCCTTGCACCTTCCACCTGCTGGCCGCACTTCTTATTGTTTTGATCCCATGTACTGCACTGCCCCACTCCCCTTTCCCCTGGCACTTTTCCCCTCCCCCCTCCCCTGCACTTGCATAATCTCATTGTCACTTGGCCTAGTAAGATCCTTGTCTCTGTACTCCCTCTGTTCCCCCTTCCTTGCCTTATCGCGCCTTGAAACACTTGTGTATAGGCGCGTTAGAAATGTTATATCATATCGTATATCAAGGCTAAAACAAAATGTGCCAAAAAATGGTAAAAAGTCACTGCTGCCACCAGCTTGTCCATCCATTCTGATTTCTCATCAGAGCACTCGCTCATATTTCTCTGCTCACCCTTCATTTCTTCTGAGACGCATATCGCCTGTTTATAATCGGTTGCCCGCTATCTAATGATTGTGGGCACAAAGGATCGTAAACTCAAGCCTGAGAAGCTCAGGGTCCATTCCCATGCTGCACACCAGCCCGATTTCCTAGCAGCCTGGAAGATGCTGGCACTGAAAGAAGCTAAGTGTGTATCTGTGTGGTGAGAGAAGTGTGAAAAGTGGGGCACGAAAGGCGATTTTGACAGTGAAACTCACCAATTAAATGTAAATCCTGCCAATGTGGGAGGCTATTAATGGGGGTGGGGGGGTTTAAAACACCCCAGAATTGCTATTTTCTCGTCCGTTGAAGGCCACACCAAATCATCCTAAAAAGCATGGCCTTTTTTGTTTGTAGTCTGTAACGGGCAGAGCTTGGATGTAGAACCAACAATCCAGAAGTACTGAGATTGTGTCTTTCCAAAACTCTTTTCTGTCTTTGGCATACTCTTCCTGCCTACTCTTGCTGCACCAGTCTTTTCACGACAACTCTCTGGCCGGTGGATACATAAGTAGGCTGCAGTATATGGCTTTATAACTATGCGCATGGTACACGCCTACTGAAATAATGCTGTCCAAGGATCTGCAGCTTGTCGCTCTCCAGGTCACACAGGGATTGTTGCTCCACGAGTCATGCTTTCTGCAGTTCCACTCCATTTAAGGCACTTGGTTTTCATCTGGACCTATGCCGCTGGGATGTGTGCTCTAGCCGGTATCTGGTAATATTACCCCCCACACAAATGGTCACCATACATAAGGTCGCCGGGAAAAGGCATTGGCAACATTATGTATGGTGACCATTTGTAAGGGGAGCGGGGCTGTCCCCCACTCCCCTAAGGGGGAAGAAAATATAAATAATAAATTTAAAAGCAGGGGTATCCCCCGCAGGCACAAAGTGATAATGTCCCAGCAAACCACTGCCTTTTTGCAGCAACTTTTTTGCCACACAGCCTTTTTGCAGGGACATTATCACAAGGAACCCTCTAGCCAGAGTCTTGAACGCTGAGAGAGGTGGTCATGGTGCGGTGTGGTCAGGGGTAATCTCTTCCTCCTTCAGTTTTTCCATCTTCCAATGCATCTCTCTATTAACCCGATGAGCGTGCGCTTTTTCATCTGCAGGGATAAGTGTTGGATAAGCAGGTGCTAAAACGAGCTTCTGGGTATCGGCCTCAACTGGTGATTAGGCGCTACCTCTGGGGAACAAGGAACTAGTGTGTAGCTTTCTGCAAATGTACCTTCCACATGAGATGCACACTATGACCTTGTGTCCGTTATAAGTTAGACAGTGGGCCTCATTACAAGTCTGGCGGTAACCGTGCCGGTAAAACCGGCAGGTTGCCGCCTGACTTGTATATTTTACCGGCGCCTGGCTTGTCGGTAACAGCAGGGGATTCCAAACCCGCTGGTCCGGAAAGTCAGGCGCTGGTAAAAATGGAATTCCCCATTCCCATAGAGTCCTACAGGAAGGGAAAGGGAGAAAACAGAAGCACTGCCACCATTAATAACAAATGTCCTCTGGAAGTGTGCTTGCTTCCTCTGGTACACACATGTTCTGTAGAAGAGAATTTCAATCTTGCTATAGATGCAACAGTATACACAGATTTAACAATAAGAGTCCAAATAAGAGGGACTGCCGGTGTGGCAGTGTGATGGGAAAACCTTGGATTCCCATAAATACATTAGTAAAATCATAAATGTCTATGTACAGTTTACAATACTTTTAGATGCCCGCCCTAACACAGAAGCAAAAATGCACTCTAATATGTTTATTTTCTGTTTTGTAGGACATTCGAAACCAAAGACGATATAGACAACACCGTAAGACTGAGCTGGTGAAACTCAAGCAAACTTCCCAGGGACTGAATTCCAAGACTACATTTTATGAAGAACAAATAGATTACTACAACCAATACATTAAGACCTGTCTAGATAACCTAGCTGCTAGTAGCAAGTAAGTTTGAATATTAGAGCTTTATGTTGGTGCTATTTGTAACCCTTTTTATAGTGTTCTAAATCTGGCAGGCTGAGACGCCTTTTCTTGCACACTAGTGGAATGTCTGGGCAAAAAGACTGACATTTATACTGCATTTACTGGTACTGGGACAGATTTTCTTTTTGCTGCTTTCCCACCATAGACATCTATTTCCCCTAGCCACAAACACCAGACCCCCCCCCCCCCCCCACACACCGCCGGCCCGTTGCTCTCTGACCTTTTGTTGTTTTGATCCCAACCTGACTCTTTGAGTTCAGTATAGTGTTTTTGCTTTACTTAGCTTGCTTATCTTATTGGTTTTGGGGCCATGGATTGGTCGCTATGGCTAATAGTGCCTGGGGACTTTGTCCTGAAATTTTCTTTGTATTGTTTTACAGTTTATTACAAACTTTTAACAATGGTTCAATGGTTTCACATGTTTAAATTCTACTCCAATCTTCTTTTATTTTTTTTAATTAACTTTATTTCTATTTTCAACAATAATGAAAATATTACATATGTATAAACAGCAGATGAATCAGTAATACTGTCAAATACATGTCATTAAAGCTTCGATCAAAGAAACTATCACATATCCGTAAACCCTATTCACAAATAACAATCCCACATTCACAACTACACAGAACAAAACACAAACACCCACCCTCACGATATCATTCTTAAGACAAGATACAACACCTATAGACCCCATCAAACCAAACAACCTTCACCCATAAAGATCATAACATTTCCCCCATAGTTCATCATAACATGTTTCCTTGTGCAATTTACAGAACATAGTCTTTTCGTAGGCAGAAAGAACTTGCACCTCAAAAATCCAGTCCTCTACCGAAGGTTTCTTCCTCGTCTTCCAGACTTTCAATATCTGTTTTGTAGCCACCAACAAAACCTTGGCGATCCAACTCGATGTTACCCAATCAATTTTATAACCCGCGGTCAATAATTGCAAAATAATTGCAGATGAGTTCCTTGGATAAGTAATATCCCAGACCCGATCAATCCTATCAACCACATCACACCAAAAGTTCTTGACTCTCTCACAGCTCCATAACATATGGATTAACGTACCCTTCTCTTTCCCACAACCCCAACAACTATCATTATCAGTCATACCTAGAGTACACATACGAGATGGAGTCCAATAGATTATACCCAAAATCCTCTGATGAATATATCGCAGTTGCATATCTACTTTAGCCCTAATCGGGATCTTCCAAACCCTTTCCCATTCAACTCAGGTCAATTCTTTACCCAGTTCCTCTGTCCATGCCAACCTCAATATATCCCACGAATCAGTCCACCGCACATCTAACTTAATAAATTACAAAATGTCAGACACGTTACGCAGTCCACAGACTAATAGGTTAAGAACCTCAGGCTCCTGCAATATCGGCACTTCCAACATTCAAACCCTTTCCGATACCAAATCCACCAATATATAATATCTCCTCAACTCTCTATTTTGCAACCCAAACTTTTCTACCAGCCTCTCAAATGAAACTATTCCAGTCTCCCCCCAAACATCTCCAACCTTCAAAATGCCTCTACTAATCCAGCCTCTCCAATTCAAAGGTTTATTATTAATCTGGAGCCCTGGGTTGAGCCAAAGAGAGGCCCCTTTGTATACAAATAATCCCTGATCATTTCCCACTATTAGCAATGTCAGTGCCGCCTTTGTCGCCAGAATTGTTTTCAGTGACCTCAATCTCCCAGGCAACTTTCCAAATGAATACAAACATGTAATGTCAAAAGGTAGTAGTTTCTGCATCTCAATCTGCACCCACCAAGGCGCCTGGGGCAAATCGCCAACAAAATAGCTAGACACTTTTTTTAAGGGAAAACCATCACAGTAATTCTTCAGAATCGGATAACCAAAGCCCCCTTCCTTAATACCGCGAATCATAATATAACGTGGAATTTTGGCCCTTTTCCCTACTCCCCAAAGAAAATCTTGAAATACCCTATCCAACCGTCTCAACACTTTCCTGGTGAAAAGCAAAGGCAACGACTGGATAATATACAGGACCTTCGGCAATAGAATAATTTTGATTGCATTAACTTTAGCCCAAACAGTCAACGTAAATCGCTCCCATATCCTAATATCTCTATGAAGAGTCTCTACGATCTTAGTTACATTATGATTAACCAATTTATTGAGATCATGAATAAGGTGTGTATCCAAGTATTTGACACTCAGTCTCCCATTTACAATCCCAACCCAATAGCTGCTCCTGCAGCGGTGCATACCGTACAGGAAACACCACAGTCTTCCCCCAGTTAATCCGATACCCTGACAATTTACCTACCTCTTCAAAAATACCCTTCAATAAGGCACCTCCCTCAGCAGGATTCCTCAATAGAACCACCACATCGTCAGCATAAGCCAACACTTTAAGTTCTCCGTCCCCCACACATAAACCTCTGATCCCCATATGCTGTCGAATATACGCCAGTAAAGGCTCTAACACCAAATTAAATAACTGGGGGAACAAAGGACAAACTTGTCGGGTGCCCCTAAACAACTGAAACGGCTCCGAAAAACCACCATTCACCCATACCTTAGCCGTTATCCCATTTTGCAAAGACTGAACCGCCCTAATAAACAAAGGCCCAAACCCCAGTTTTGACAACGTGTAATTTAAGAACGCCCAATTCACCTTATCAAATGCTTTCTCAGCATCTAAAAAAATAAGTAAAACATCTTTGACCTCAGACTCTGGTAAATCCAAAACATCCAACAACGTTCTAATGTTATCATATCCATGCCGATATGTCACAAATCCTGCCTGAGAACGTTCAATCAATACCCCCATATATTTACTAAGACGAGCGGTCAGTATCCTAGTGAAAATCTTCATATCAACGTTAAGCAATGAAATAGGTCTATAATTACAGCATTTAGTTACATCCTTCCCTGGCTTCGGAATTACGGTAATTATAGCCTCCTTCATTGTCCCACATAACCTCCCTTCCTTTAGCATACAATTATACAAATCACACAATATAGGCAACAACACTTCCTCAAATTCTTGATAGAATTTTACTGTCAGACCATCCACTCCCGGCGACTTCCCTTTTGCACGTTCCGCAATCGCCAAAGAAACCTCCACATTATCAATGGGACTGTCCAATAGTTCCCTGCCTTCCTCCGAAACAACAGGAAGAACAATCTTCTCAAAAAAGCTATCCAACTCCTCCATCAGTGGGTCCATATCTTCCCTATACAAGTCGGCATAAAACAAACAAAAGCAGTCTCCAATCTCTACCCTTTTGACCAGGACTTCACCACAATCATTCACAATCCTCTGAATATAGACCCTCTCAGAATAACTCCTCAGTTTATTAGCTAAGACTTTCCCTCCACGATCTCCCCCTTCCCAATATTTTTGTTTCACATAATACAAACCCTTTTCTGCCTGCAAATTCAACTCACTTTGTAACTTTTCTTTTATCACTGCCATTCTAGTCCTCAATTTCACATCATTTGTCAATGCATAGCATCTCTGCAATTTCCCAAGTTCCTCTTCTAATTCTTTCAATTTAGCTTCTTCAACCCTTCGAACCCTAGCAGTCCAATTCATCAACTCTCCCCTAACAGAAGCTTTAAAGGAATCCCACACTATCATGCTATCTGCCGACCCACAATTTTCTTGAAAATAAGTGGTAATAAACATTTTCAACGCTACCAAAGCGGCCTCATGTTTCAGCACAAATGGTTTCATCCTCCATCTATAAACACTTTTCCGCTCAGCAACATCTGACAACCTTGCAGTCACGATTGAATGATCTGAGAGGTGCCTTTCCCCTATTCTCACATCCAAAACCGTCTCTGCCAATCTGTCCGACACAAGGATGTACTCAAGCCTCGAATACGAGTCATGTACCGGAGAGTAAAACGAAAATTCCCCATCTCTCCAATGAGAATTCCTCCAAACATCAACCAAATCAAAGGCTTCCAAAAATTCTCGGAACTCCCTACTTGACGACTGACCAGTGAAACCACATAACGAAGACCTGTCTAAGACAGGATCTATCACACAATTAAAATCTCCACCAATGATAATAGACTTTCCTCCCATATCACGCAACACCCCTTTCAAAGTCCGAAAGAACATCCCACCTCTCGCACAGGGACCATAAATAGATCCAAATGTTAACAATCTACCCTCAATACTCAAATCCAGCAAGATAATACGACCCGCAGAGTCCATACTCACCTTGTCAATAAGACCATTGAAACCTTTCCTAAACATAATTCCCACACCCCTGGAATTAGAGGAATAGTTGTTCAAGTAGACTTTCCGGTAATGATTATTAGTCAATAGATTTCCATCACCTTCCACTAAGTGTGTTTCCTGCAACAAAACTACATCAACACTTTCCCGCCATAACTTAGACAGCACTTTTTTCCTTTTAAGCAAGCAATTCAACCCCATCACATTCCAGCTACACACAGACAACGGGCCCATCTCAAACAGAAACCAGCATCATGTATGCAAATCCCAGCAGGTCAACACCAACATTCCATTTTGCATTTCTATAACGTATCCAGTCAGTGTAATTAAAGTAAGCAATTCTCCCTCCCACACCCAGACAACAAAAGACAATACACCAACAAAACAAAAAAATATATATATATAGACATTGCTTGAATAAAATCCAAGACACCGTGGACTTCAACAAAGCATCATATACACAACCAAACCATATCCTAACCATCTCCCAGAATCCTATACCTACTGCACATATCATTGCATCCCTCCTACATAACTTACATAGCCACTCAAAACATTCTAAACCAAACATACCAATCAATTTAGCCAAATCTACTTTTTTTTTCTTTTCCCTTTCCTTAAAAGAAACACTACCGTACAGTTCTAATTACTACACATCATATACTACCCAAAATAAACAATACCAATGTCACCAAAGTCTGCCATCTCAAGTAACGAGAAATATGAGAGCATCAAAAGAAACCCACCTGGCAACATCAACACCCCCCCAATCATAACAATAACCAGTAAATACTCACCCACTTATCAATCTAATTGCTCCAAGCAATATACTACAAGGGAATTAAATTAAAAAATTGTCAAACCCTGCAGAAATCCTCCAAGCACATCGTACCTGACACCACAAAAATGAGGAGACAAATGTATTCATCACAATTCCATTCCCCATCCACATTTCTGCAAAAATTAACCCTCCATTATTCAAGCCCCTTTAAGGCATCCTCGTCCACAACTCCCGCAATCCAAATCACAACCCTCATGCTGATACAGCTATCCCTCTCCCACTAGCCCCAACATAGCCGATGTATCACAGGCCCCATGAACTAATGCGCAGAATAATCACACACTTTGCAAACACACCACATTTCATGTAACAAGCACAAACAATAAGCAAGCCAAATAGGTTTTCAAAACCACCAAATCAAATTCGCACTCAAACTCAGCAGTCCATGTTACTCCAGTATGACCGTATGCAGCACATAGGGGCATAGGACAATAAACATAAGCACATAGAGCATGAGCTGGACTAATCTAACATGCCTCCATTGTCAGCATGTCGTCATGCGTGTAAGTGGATCGCACAGACACAGAACGACCAAGCATAGAATACTCAAGAAACAATTAAGCAATGCCTTGCAATAACACTGAAATTAGCTGCAGCCAAAGCGCTTTCGGAGCCCTCATTAGATCGCTGTCCAGAAAAAAAAGTAGTGAAGTGCGAGCACTGGGGCACGCCGAAACGTCTACTGTAGTCTGCTCCCAAGTCCTTGCAATATACTTTACGTGACAACAGTAACATTCCAGAGTCATTAAGCAGGCAACCAAGTTTCAGCACAATACATGCGCATTCCCCACCTGCTTTACACAGTCATTGTTCAATCTTCTAACTGTTAAGTCTCATTCAAATTTCAGCAGAGTCTCATTTAGAAATGTAACTGCCCGAATCGTTAGGGGATGTTCTCTCCCATTAGTAACAGGTTCCACCAGTCTCCAGTGTCTATTGTCCCCATGTTTTCTAAGATTTATAGTGGCTTTTTTTTGTACTGTCAGGTCTCTACAAAACAAAAAGATGTGTTGCCAATTTTCCAAAGAGCCGCTAGCTTTACAGAATCTACATGTGATGTCTTTCACTAGGCTAGGTGACCAGGTACAAAGTATTTCTTTAGTTTTATGTAGGTTCAGTCTTATCTTCATAAACTGATCTCAGAAGTTCAAGTTGGGGTTTTTAGTTTGGTTTTTTACATTTCAAAATGTCACCTAAAGGCTGAGACTCTTTTGATAGGTGACACAAAAGCTTGTATTTGTTTGCCTCTGTGTTTGTAGAGATCCAGTCTGCTTCCCGCATCTTTCTCTTTACTTTTGTCAAGATACGTAGAAAAGCTTCTGTTAGGAATCCCAAGTTGTTCAGGGTTATGTCACAGTCTTGCTTTCCATTCAGCAAATAGTTTCTCCTTTCCCTTCAGAATTTCTTATTTTATCAATATTGGAATAGGTGCAGGGGTTATCCTGTACGCATTTACCAAAATGAGATAGTGACTTCCACTCAGATTGTGCTTTTAGTGAGACCAGACCCAATTCTCTCCTCACAATTTGAATTGGGCTTGATTTAGGAAGACACAACACCTTACTTTCAAGGTTGACCAGTGTTTCTTTGGAGAGAATAACAGAAAATCTGATCCCAAGGTTAGCTCAGGCACCACATTTTTAGGTCTATAAAAGTCCAGTAAGAGGTATCGTAGAGGATTGACAGAACTTTCTTTTTATGATCGTTGCTTGATTAGACCGCATTTTGACCTTCTCTCTTGAGGTAGTTATGTTTTGTACCTCAACACAACTTCTACTGATTCGAACTCCTAGGTATTTATATGATGATACCTGCTCAATTGCTGACGGTCCCAGGTGCCACGTAAATGATTGGCTCTTCCTTCCTCTTGATGTATCGAGAGTTAAGATCTTAGTTTTTTGTGAGTTTATTTGAAGGTTCTCCAGCATGGGGTCTGGCATGGATTCACATGCTCATGAATATTCCCTGTCGTCAGGCTGGGAATCCTCAGTAAAGAAAAATTCAGTATCATTTTCATTTCTGATCCGTCTTTCTTAGTAGTAACCAATCACTGATCTCTGGGTCATACTGCCCCCAGCCAATGACTGCCCTCTCCCTAAGCCCCTCCCCTGGCAGCCATCCTCAGATTTTTACCGCACGTTCAAGTGTTGGAAGTCCTCGTGCTATAGCTCTCGAGCTTTTGCTTCGTTTTTGCGCTTTTTCAAGGAGATTTTCTCATTTTTCGGTTAAATCGAGCCTCAAGCTCCATCGTTTCTTCTTCCGATCAACGGGGACCCGTTTCGGAATTTCATATGCCCCTCAAGGGTGAAGTTTTCGTCGAGTGACGCTTCTTGGAGGATTCCAGAAGATCTGAGGCCTACCATGGATGCGGCCCAGGACAAGGGTAGCTCGACGCCCGGATCCAAGCTGTTCAGGAACTGCCCTGGATGCGGGTTACAGAATGTTTTCAAGGAGGACGAGCATTCGAGATGTCTCTACTGCCTTCATAAGGACAAGACACACGTGGTGAAGGACTGTGCGTTCTGCAAGAACCTATCGGAACGGACCATGAGGGATCGTCGTTCCCGCCTCGCCAGCTGGTTGGAGAAGGGCACTGCAGGTGAGAAGAAGAAAAGGTCAGAGCGGTCTTCTAAGTCCTCTGAGGGCGACGGGGGCCCAACAGAAGGCTAGGCACCGGGAGCGCTGAACGGTCGGGCTCTTCGGCTGCCAGGCAGGGCGCACCTTCCCCGGCACCATCAACCACGAGCCAACGCTCTGGTTCGGGGAAGAGGAAATCCGAGAACCAGTGTAAGCTTCTGGAGAGGCCCCGGTCGATCTCGAAGGATTCAGCTGAGGGGGAGCAAGGCGGTGACGCTCGCCCCAATGTGAAGGCCTCAAGCGCGCCCAAGGTGGTGAAGGCCTTGATTCACCCGGCTAAAGCCTCTATCGAGGGAGTCGCGGCGACCCTGGCGAAGCCTGTGGAGGCGACCTCGGGGCCCAGAGTTTCCCTGCCACCGCGGAGGGAATCCTCTTTCCAGCCCATCGACAAGACCCCCATGAAGACCCCAGTAGAAAAAAGATGGGGGGGGCCTGTGGCCATTACGGACACGGATTCAGCCTCTGAGGAGGAGCTGGTGGAGGCTGTGAAGAACCTCAACGAGAGGTTCGAGAAGGTACGATCCCACGGGAGAGATCCCAAAGAGGTGGTCCAAGATAGCGACAGTGGCGCCGAAGAGGCCCCAGTGGAGGAGCGGCCAGCCCTCCCGTTGCAGCCATTGCCCGAGCCTCAGGACAACTCGGCGGCCATTTTGATGGCTATCCAAACCTTATGCACGGAGATAAGGACGAGAATACCACGAACCCCGGCAGACGATTCAGAACCGGGCCCGTCGGGAAGCCTTCCGGGCAAGTGGAGGAGAGTTCATCCCCCCCGCCCTTCATGCCCTCACGGCCCATGGAGCCTTCATCCCCCTCTCCGGATCCCAGGGATGACATGGCGACGGACACGACGACGGGGACGGATGACGACGGGGACGGATGACGACGGGATGGACCTTCCATCACCACCCCCTCGGGCTTCCTCGCCCGATGAAATTGGCTCCTTTCACGCCATGATCGCCAGGGCATCCAAGCTCTTCCAGCTCTGCCCCGAGGAACAGAAAAAGGAAGGTTTCCTCTCTCAACGGCGAGAGGCCAAGAGAAAGACGGTCCTCGCGGTACCGTTACTCGACGATATCTGGGACGAGGGACTTGCGGTCCTGAAGAACCCGTCCACGACGCCTGCCAAGAGGGACCGGTAAGAGAAGTAGTACCGGGTCCCCGGCGCCGCTCCCTTGTGCCTCAGGGCTCAGCCGACGCTGGATTCGGTCGTCTCGGAGGCGGCCAAGAAGGCGGCTGTGGGGGCGACAGCTGCAACCTCCACTTCCCCACCTGACAGCGAGGGAAAGAAATTGGACGCCATGGGGCGACGGGTCATCTCGTTGGCGGCAACGACAATTAAAGCGGCCAACGCCTTAGCGTTTATGGCCCGTTACGACAGGGAGCTATGGAACAAGATAGCTCCTCTACTGGACTTCCTACCAGACGACAAGAGGGCGGAGACCCTAGAGATTCTGCAGGAAGGTGAGGTGGCATCGGACCACACCATAACAGTGGCAACGGACATTGCCGACACTGAGTTTCGCCAGTTAGGCAACAGTGTTTGCTTTCGACGACGAGGCTGGCTCAAGGCAACAGACTTCCGTCAGTAAGTGCAGACCAGGGTGTTGGACATGCCGTTCGACGGCAACAACCTGTTTGGAAAAACGGTGGATGAGTCGCTGCAGGCCATCAAGGCCGACACAGAGACAGCCAGAGCCCTGGGAGTCATTCAGCAACGACGGCCCTTTCGGAGCGCCAGAGGCAGACAGGGGGCCTTCAAGGAATCAGGTGGTGGTCCCTCTGCGTACCGCCAGGCGGCCCGCTCCTCGTCCCAGGAGGCCTACAGAGGTTGTGGCAAACAAGGAGGATCTCGTCGTCAAGGAGGCCAAGGCCGCCTCCAAGCAAGATTGAACCGGCCATATTGTCGGGCCCCCACCGAAGCACCCCGGTGGGAGGCCGGCTGGCGAAGTTCGTCAGCGTGTGGGAGTCCATCTCCACCGACCGTTGAATGCTGGACGCCCTGGCCCACGGGCACACTCTCGAATTCCAGAAGAAGTGTCCCCGCATTCCTCCCATGGCCAGGAAGGAAAATCACATCCCTAAACTGCTGTTGGAGGTAAAGGCGATGCTTAAGAAAGGTGCCATCAAGCTCGTCCCCAAGAGGCTCGGGGGCTCCGGAGTATACTCAAGATACGTCCTCGTCAGAAAGAAGACAGGCGGTTGGTGCCCCATCCTGGACCTACATCGGTTGAACAAATACATCAAGGCACATAAGTTCAGAATGGTCACTCTCCAGCACGTGCTGGGAGAGCTGGAGGAGGGCGACTTCCTATCGTCGTTGGACTTGGAGGATGCTTACTTCCCCATCCTAAAAGGACACCGAAAGTTCCTCAGTTTCGTAGTTCAAGGACGCCACTACTAATTCAGAGCTCTGCCATTCGGATTGAAGTCGGCACCCAGGGTATTCACCAAGTGCCTAGCACCAGTGGCGGCGCGGCTGCGCCTGCAGGGGATCCACGTCTACCCCTACCTGGACAACTGGCTCATCTGTGCAAGGACAAGTGAACTCGCCGTAGAGCACACGGCGAAGACCTTCCGCTTACTCACGGAGCTGGGTTTCTCCATCAACTACCCGAAATCCCATTTAGTTCTGTCGCAAGTGGCACTGTTTCTGGGAGCGAAGCTCGATACAGTGGAACGATTGGCATCTCCTTCGGATGAAAGGACGAAGGCCATTTTAGGAAAGGTGCAGCGCCTGCTAGCCACGGACGTGGCCAGGGCGAGATCCATCAAGTCCCTCCTCGGAATGATGTTCTCGTGCATCTACGTAGTGCACCTGTGCAGGCTACGGATGCGTCCTCTACAGGAGTTCCTCGACGCCTGCTGGATGCAAGCGACGGGCAGCTTCGAAGACCAGATCCCGCTCAACAAGGTTTTTCGTTGGGCGATTCAGTGGTGGGGCACCCGTGCGCACCTCACGGTGGGCACGGACTTCCAGACCCTGGCGCATCAAGTGATGGTGACGACAGACGCCTCTGTGGAGGGATGGGGTGTGCATACCGGAGATCTCCACGCAAGAGGCCTTTGGCTCCCGGATGTCAGGTTGGAGTGACATATTCTTTACATACAGTATCATATACCCACTTACATTGGGTCAAGGGAGACACATATTTAGTATAGAAAGGTTTTAGGAAGTTATTATGGGTTATATTTTTTATACAGCCAATTTTGCCCTTAACCTTCATTGCAGTCTATGGAGATTGCCCCAAGCCAAGATGGAGGTTCTCAGTCTAAATTCTGATTGGCTGGAGATTGTTTATAGGGAGGACAATGAACATTCTAAACTGCCTTTCATCGTCCTTGCCCAGCTGAGAGGTCGTGTGCCTTGTTGCTCCTGCTTAACTGTGTCAAAGGTGACAAGTTTCTAGCGGTTGAGCGGAAGATCTGAAAGTATAACAGGAGTCATGTTTGGAGTTTGGTGGAGACACAGGACAGGAGTCAGAAACTTCCATTTATTCTGAGAAAAGAAGTTTTCAAGTCTCATTCAAGATAAGTGACTATCCTGATTTGTTGAACTTGTAAAAAGGTTATATTTATCTAAGGGATTGAAATCAAATCTGTATCTAAAAAGATTTAAGCGCGTACGTTTTATCGCTACATGTCAAATCAAACTAGCGCGAGATTTTTTTGTCTGTTACTTTTCGCCCGCGCGTGTGTCTCTGCGCGTGAGAGTGAAGCGCAAGCGCGTACTTTGGACTCACGTTTACTGTTCGTTTACGCAAGGGTTTTTTCTGCGTGATAATATAAGCGCGTGTGTATGTTGCGCGTGTACGTATTTATTCGTGAGTTGGACATAGCACGAGTGCGTTTTACCCGCGAATTGAGTCATCAGCGCGTGTAAGTGTTTCCCGCGACTTGGAAAGCGCGTGTAATTTTTATTGCGTCTTGGATTTCAGCACGAGTGCGTTTTACCCGCGAATTGAATCGTCTGCGCGTGTGCGTGTTTCCCGCGACTTGGAGGAAAGCGCATGTAATTTTTATTGCGTCTTGGATTTCAGCGCGAGTGCGTTTTACCCGCGAATTGAATTGTCAGCGCGTGTGCATGTTTCCCGCGACTTGGAGGAAAGCGTGTGAAATTTATATCGCGTCTTGGACTTTAGCGCGACTGTGTTTTTACGCGTGTGCGTATTTCCCGCGATTTGGAGAATAGGCGCGTGATTTTTTTTCTTCCCGCGGTTTCTGGCTTTCCACGTGAAGATTCCAGCGCAAGTTAAATTCGTTCCTGAGAAAAAGACTCTCTACAAAGAAAATATTAAAAACCAATACAAGAACTTAAAAGAACTTCATAAATCTTACTTGAAGACCTTGTTCAAGAATCTTTGAGTTGAGCAGACTAACTACAAAGTTAATTTACATTCATGGACCTACTGAGAAGGCTGAATTATCTATAAGATTCTGGTCCACAAGTAAGGAAGTCTTGTCTGCTTTTCACTTCTCTGGGCATACTGAAGAGAAGCACCAGGTATGGTTTTTAAACTATTTTGATTAAGGATTTAGAGTTTAAGGTTAGTATAGTAACCCATGAGTAATGAGGAATATTGCATGTTTATGTTTTAACTACAGGTGAAGAACCAGCGAGTTGATAGCTTCCAGCCTGGTGTTTGTTTCTTTGTCCCTTCCCCCTTTCCCCTGAAAGTGAGGTAAACTGAGTAGTTATTTAAGTCAACTCAGAGTGCCACATTTTGGGTGGATTGTCGGGGGTTCAGCAGCTTCTGCAGACACCAGGTTCTCAGCATGACACCGGAGGAGAGGTCTCTCCACATCAACATCTTGGAGCTCTGTGCCGTGTTCTGGGCGCTCAAGTCGTTCCTCCTGTCCCTCAAGGGCAAGGTCGTGAGGATCTTCACTGACAACACTACCACAATGTTCTACATCCGGAAGCAGGGAGGCACCAGATCCCCAGCCCTATCCAAGGAGGCCCAGGATCTGTGGCACTGGGCCGTCGCACAGGGGATGTTTCTGGTTCCCTTCCATCTGGCAGGAATAAAAAACACCATCACCGACTCACTCAGCAGGGAGCTGCGCTCATGCCATGAGTGGGAACTACGCCAGGATCAAGTGGATCAGCTCTTCCAATGATGGGGCAAACCCCAGATCGACCTGTTCGTGACGGCGAAGAGCTCCAAGTGCCAGAGGTTCACCAGAAGGTTTCCCCAGCTGAGGAGCATGGGCGATGCTTTCTCGTTCCCCAGGGGCGGCCTGTTCCTGTATGCGTTTCCTCCGTTGCCCGTGCTGCTTCGACTCATCAGCCAGCTCAAGAGGTCCCAGTGCAGGATGATCCTCGTCGCACCGGCGTGGCTGAGACAGATCTGGTTCCCGGACCTTCTGGACCTCTCAGCGTCCCCACCAGTCAAGCTGTCGACGGACGCAGGTCTTCTCTCCGGAGAGGGAGGCGCCATTCTTCATCACGACCCGGAGTCGCTGAACTTGCAGGCCTGGCTCCTGCAGCACTAGAGTTTGGAGGCTACGATATCCCGGCTGACTGCAGAGAGGTTCTTGCAAAGGCCAGGGCGTCCTCAACTCTCAAGTGCTACGGACATAAGTGGAAGAGGTTCTCTGTCTGGTGCCGTGCACAGAAGATCAACCCTCTCAGCTGTTTGTGAACTTTGGACCTGTGAACCAAGGGAAGGCTCTCTCGAAGGCTTCCATTTCCAGATGGCTCTCCGGCTGCATCATGCACTGTCATTGGTTGGCCAACCGACCGTTGCCCGGCTGTCCAAGAGCCCATTTGACCAGAGCGATCGCTGCTACTACGGCGTTCTTGTCTGGTGTGCCCCTGCTGGACATCTGCAGGGCTGCTACGTGGAGGTCGACACACACCTTCACGAGATTCTACTGCATCGACCGGGATTCCAGGGAGGAGTCCAGAGTCTGCCAAGCAGTGCTGCGCAACCTGTTCGCTTGAAGGTGGGCCTGGTGAGGAGGTAAGAGTTGCTTAATGTTGAGTTTATGTAATGCTTAATGATGAGCCTTTTGCCACCTCTCGTGGTTGTGCATGTGTGTACTACCATATATTCTTATATTCATGAGCATGTGAATCCATGACAGACCCCATGCTGGAGAAGGAACAAGTAACTTACCTGTAACTGTTGTTCTCCAGCATGGGTCTGGCATGGATTCACATGCGAACCCTCCCTTCTTCTCCTCTGCGGCTCTTCACTTGGTCATACTGACACTTTACGTGCTACCAAATCTGAGGATGGCTGCCAGGGGCGGGGCTTAGGGAGAGGGCAGTCTTTGGCTGGGGGCAGCATGACCCAGAGATCAGTGATTGGTTACTACTAAGAAAGACAGATCAGAAACAAAACTGATACTGATTTTTTCTTTACCGAGGATTCCCAGCCTGACGACAGGTAATATTCATGAGCATGTGAATCCATGCCAGACCCATGCTGGAGAAAAACAGTTACAGGTAAGTAACTTGTTCCTTATTTATACTTGCTTATAGTTTCAGTCTGGCTAATTGTCTTTGAAGACCTACTTCGGTGTGGTCTAGTAACACTAGATCATCGGCGTACAGTAAGTGCCCCATTTGCTACCCTCCAATTTTCAGTGGAAAAGATCTTACTGGCTTCATGAATGAGCTTAAGTCTGATAAATGCAGATTGAAAATAGCTGGAGCCAGAGGACAACCTTGCTCGACTCCACAGGAGGTAGGGATCTCTTCTGTTTGGGAGCCTTGTGCATTTAGCCTTACTCTCAGGGTACTATTCGAATGCAAGGCCTTCAGCTGTTTGATCTAATCTGTTTATAGAGTCAAAGCCTTTGATAAGTCGAAAAATGCCATGTAGATTTTTATTTTTTATTTGAATCGGGCTTTCTCTTTCAGGATTGATCGAATCAGGATAGAGGGAAATGTACCAAGACCCATAAGGAAACCAGTCTGGAAGGGCACACACCTCCCTTGTTTCAGAGCCCAGTCGTTCAATCTTCTTAAAAGAAGTGTTGCATATAGTTTACCAATCACGTCCAACAGAGCTATAGGACGATAGTTATGTGGATTGTCACGCTATCCACGCTTAAAGATTGGGGTGATAATTGCTTGCTTCCATGACATTGGCAGTGAACGGCTTTCCCTGATGTCATCAAAAATCAGGCAGATAACTTTTGCCCATTCTTCAGGGTTACGTTTGTCAACATATCCGGCCCCAGAGCTCTGGATGAACTTGCTTGATGTCTGCTTCGTTGTACGTTAAACTTCATGGAGTTGCTGATTCGATTTATTTTTCTGAGCCACGGTCGTAGTCTGAAAGTTATTTAAAATGTCTTACCCAGGCTGCTTCTCCTCCCCCATTTATTTGGGGGGCTTTTTGGTTGTTAGTGGTCTTAATCAGTGTCCAAAATGTCCTCGAGTCCTTCCCACTCAAAGCTCTGAGCATAGGTTCTGCATCTTGATGTAGTAACAAGGCTTTATGCCAGGTCAGCCAAGACTTGTACTTCTTCCTCCGCTCTTTTACCTCTTAAATACATATTAGTGAGATGAGTTTAAGATTCCTGATCTCTCTCACCTTAGCTCAGATCTTTAACATGACCTGCTTATCATAGGCGTGATTATGCTTTTTTTGCCCGAGAGCATGTCTCAATTGTTCTGGGCAGAATGCTTAAAGTATTGAGGTATACATTGAGGTATACAAAACTTTTAGGAGTAGAGAACAGAACTGTGACTAGTTTTGTGTTAAAGGTACAACAGAATACAGTGCTGGATGTCTCCTTTTGTAATTTTTAGGCAAGCCTCTGTTTTTGTTGCTTTGATCGTTGTTGAAAAGTTAGAGCGACGATGGTCCAATTCCTCTACCCAGACCATTTTCAGGAGATTATGATCACTACGTTTTGAGTGTAGGATTTTGAAAGAAACTATGAGCAGGCCACTCGAAACAAATATATTGTCAATTATTGAACTTGATTTGTTTCTTTCCCAAGTGGAGCATGGAGGAATATCTTGGGTAATTTGGACATTTAGTACGTGTAGGTCTCTAGTGTCCATTAGTTTCACCCAACGCCTCGCACTCTTTTCAACAGTGCTCAACGAAGTTGGGTCATCACAAATCGACTTCCCTTGGTTTAGACAAGTCCTGTTCAGATCTCTGCATATTACCTCGATTTTTTCTGAGTTATATGCTTCAACTCGTATTTCCATAATTTCTTCCATCATTCTTAGTAGGGAAATGGGTGCAGGGTTCCATTACAAGTTAATTATACATAAGAGTTTTTCCTTGGTATTTGTTCCTTGGTTTTTGTCGTCGGAGAGACTAAAGATCGTCCATTGAATAAATGTGCCACAATTAGTGGTTCTCACTATTTCTAGGTCAGAATCCGTTCTAATTGCTGTTAGTAGGCCTGCCTGTAGCTGACCCTTCCCACACTGCCGAGTTAAATTACGAAGCTGTCAAGGGTAGGTTTTGATAGGAGCCAGGTTTCTTGGAAGCAAACGATGTCAAATGTAGGCCAGTTTGTCTCCCTCTGTTGTTAAAAGACGGAATCCTCGTGTGTTCCATGAGCCAAGTGTCAAGGGATTTCTTCTCCCCTTAACCTTGAGCTAGTGGCTATCTGTGTTTGTTAAAACTTCTGGCAGCCATGCCCATGAGGCTTCCTCTTGGGTTTGGTTTTTTGATTCAACGCTCCTCATGACCCTCTCAGATCCTTGACCGTGTATTTTCAGTCGTGTTCAATACGGTATCCTGGTTTCCCCATGTCTTTTCACCAGTGAGGGCAGAAGTATCTTCTGCAGACAACAGTGGACTCATGAATGTCTTAAATTTCATTGTTTCCTCCTTTGCTGGACAGGCTACCACAATCGGTAAAATCTTCTCTGTCCACAGTTTTGTTAATCGCCGTAATGTCAAAGTCTAACATTTTTTAACTCGTAGCAGCTGTTAACAATAGTTCTTTGACAAGGGTTGAAGTAAGATGCACGAAGACCAGGTCCAAATTATCATCTTGGGTGAATTCTATCACTGCTATGTCTTCGCTGTTTACTTGATGCAAAGCTGGAACACAGTGAAATAACATAACGCTGTACCTATTCAGGATGAAACTGACATCTTCGTCCACGGTGTGTTCCAATCTCAGACAGCTGAGTGGATCGCTCATTGGGGGTCTTGAATCAAGGGATCCCTCAAACCGGTGTGTAGGGTTATAGCAAATATTAGTCTTTTCCACTGGTTTGTTCCTCATCGGGTGGAGAGCACTTACTCCCTTCTTTTCCATTACTTTAAGATCTTTAACTTTCAAAGAGTACAGGTTTAGATCTTGACAAGTCAGTTGTTCTTTGCCGTTAGGTACAGTGGTTTGTTTCTGCTCTGAGCTAAAAGGGTGGGGGCCCTGCAGCAAATACATGTTTGGATGGTTGTGTTGGTTTTTCTCCCAGTTTTCATCTGCCCAGTATTTCTTTTCAGCTATAACTTTTATCTGCTAAGGTCCAGAATGGGGGTCGTTGCCCAGTTACATTTGGTGAGGATTTTGCTACCGACATTGAAATGGGCATCAGGGTCCCTTTGTCTTTTTGAGTATCTTCCGGGTTACCCGGGGGCACCGCAGCCCTCTCGTCCTCCCGTTCCTAGGTAGAAAGGTTCAGCAGAATGCTTGTGATGTTGTTTTCCGTTGTTTCTTCTTGCACAGAGTATGATGAGCAGAAGGCTTTTGTGTTGGCTGTTTAGGACATTTTGCCTTTTCCGTTATCTTTTCAAGCAGAGGTAACAGCAATTTTCTTAAAAATGCTCTTGAGTCCTTAGATGTAACCGTAGGCAAATTTTTTGTAGTTTTAGCCAAAAGTGGTTGTGTATTTCCACTTTTCCTTCTTTAAGAAAACATTGGGTATGTTTCTTTGTTAGTGTTTTTTTTGGGGGGGATATCGGCCACTATGGGGCACTCCTCAACATTAATCGCCGCATGTGGATTTGAGCTTAAATCGACTTGGCCCCCTTCACTGCACAGATTTATCAGCCCAGCGGCCTCAGCTTGTGGCCCAATGGTCACAATGTTACCTAGTCTATTTCCAGGCGCCAATTGGGCTTGACTTTTTTGATTTCTGCAACTTGATGCACAGACAGTCCTCTCTAGAAGGCACCTGCGCCATTCTCAGGGGCTCATTAGATAACGCCAAATTGAATGTGTTAGGGAGAATGCTCATAAATGTGCTAATTCCCCTCACCTTAGAGACCCCCAGCAACTTTGCTGGATTTTGAGGACTTGATTTTCTTACCTGGAGACAGTGGAGACTTTTTCCCCACTTATGTATTTTGATGTATGTTTTACTCTTGTGTTCTTTGATTATGGTGTTTTTAGGTAAACGCCATAGGCATCATCTTTTCATGTGTGTTACACAGCACCCTGACACAGGGAATCCTTTTAGGCTGTCCCAAGGTTTAAATACCTTCTCTGGGGTATACTACTGTTTCCCAGAGAATGTAAAGTTAAATTGACTTTGCTAGTCTTTTTAAAATTCCTAGACCCAGCAGACACCATCTTACCATAGAGTGCTGGAGGGGTTACCTAGTATCCCCTATGTCTAGAAACTCATGTAGCAGTCAAATGCTACCCTTTCCTAACGAAATGGCTGGTGGCAGTGGTTTTACAACGAACTACCATGTTTTTCCCGACCGCTAAGACTGATAGCTAAAAATCGCGGGAGCCATGTTTTTCAAGATTGCGCCTAAGCCCCCTGTGTTTAAACAGATCCCGGTCTTCTTTTTTCGCCATTTCTTTTTGGAAAGGTCCTTCTAGAGTTTGTCTCTGCGCGCCAAACCAGGTTTGGTCCCTTTGTTCCTACGCCTTTGGCGGGCTTCAGGACTGAAGACCACCTCTGGCGCCCAAGTGTCTGGGGTGGGTAGGAAGTGAGGGAGGTGCCTGAAACTCCCTGTGCTTAGTCTCCTAGGAGACCCAAATGCACTCTGGCGTGATTGGCTGGCTGACTGTCCGGCAAGGAATGAATGGGAAAAAACTGTTTAAAAGGCGAGTCTCTTGGACTAGAAAGCAGATTCGACCACTGGAATGAAAGAACCGAAGACGAGCTGGAAGAGGACTGCTGCTGCAACTACTGGACCGTTGGTTTGCCCGGTGGAGCCCTGCTGCAGGTCCGAATCGCCAAGTTCACCTCGACAGAGAAGCCCCTTCAAGGACGACTTCTTCCTTTCAGTTGGTGGGACCAATCAACTCGTAATCCACCTGGATACCATTCTCGGAGCTGGTTAGGATTTAATCAGGGGTAAGGACACCAGCTTGTTTGTTTGAAGAACAGCAACCGGATTAGAAGATTTGCCAATTTTCCAGTTTTGTGACCAGTCCCTGTGCAGTGCAGGAGTCCCCTGAGGTCCTCCCTCTTTTCCCCCACGACTAAGGCTCAGGAACAGCGAGATCTGCAGGAACTGCCAGGAGTAGAAGTCTTCAGCTGCACCTTTTTCTTCAATTTAAGGTACTGTGAAAACCCGACCAAGAGAACTTACCTCTCACTGCGAAAGTTCGTGGAACTTTGGCAACTTGCAGGCCCAGTCAGCTTGTGACCCGTCAAATGAACCTTTCTTCCGTGAACTACTTCCAAGAACCGTGGCAAAGACTTTTCCGTTTTAAATACCAGAACTGTTTTTACTTATACAAGACACTAGCCCATTGACTTTGGCCTACCTATTGCATTGAATCAACTCCTCTGATGAACTCAAACTATTTGCACTGTTTTAATGTTTGTTTTATTAACTTGTGCCTTTTTGCTCCTACTTCAATGCTATTTTGCTCCTACTTCAAGGGAGCTCAACTGCTTAGTAATCAGTATTGTAGTATAACTTGTGTGTGATATTGGCTCTCATTTAGTGAATGCTTTATAAATGATTGTGTAATAAATAAGTGTTTTACCAAGCAACCTTGAGTCTAAGTGTCTATCTGAATAACTTGTCATTGTAGACCTTTGTGTAACACCCTTACAAGCTCACATTCCCTCTTGAGATAAGCCTGGCTGCTCAGCTCGCTACCAAAAACTGTGTGGTACAGACTTATACCAAAGGTTGGTTTTGCTTCTAACTGTAGTCATAGTTGTGTATAGTGGTCCCAGAGGGTACTGCATGCAACTTTGCCTAACATTAGCGTTCCAGTGTGTGTCGTAATCTCCTGTACGGCACCCACCCAGGTGTTCATTTCGGGTTATGTAACGTTCCAGGAAAATCATTTTGGTATGCATCATGGCAACTAGGGTATTTTGATCTTGAGTATTGTTGATCGATTTGTACAATTTCATAAAAGGTGCCATGGTCATTGTTAGCATTGATACAGTTTTAAAAGCATCGCCATCTTATTTATGCATAGGCACAGCATTAACTTTCCTACGATTTCCCAACTTTACTCGCCTGTGCCTGGTATCAGGGGAGCTGGTCAAAGTAGAAGTGGAATCCCATCTCCCCAACGAGTTCCTTACTGTCCTAACTGTTTTGTTCCTTCTCTCCTCAATGGCATTCAGAGCGTTTGACCACTGTAATTCAGATTTTCCACACATATGTTCCAGAAAGTCATAATTCTATTAAAAACACGGAGGCGAAAGATTAGGCTTCTCTTCTTTTACTGAAAAATCGTGTAGCATTCAAATATAACAGTTTCAACCATAAAAGAATAACACAACCACAACTACATTTCCCAATAATGTCTGAGTGTAGTTCATTCTTTTGTGTTCATGAAAAACAAAACCACGTGACTATTTCCACCAATCACAACATAGACATTCCTTTAGCCTCCTTCACAATCCCATGTCCTTCCTCTTTGTCTGTGTCCCATAAATCTTCAACTTTGCGTCCCACCCAGTAAACGCTGCCAATAAATTTGACCTTATGCTCCAGTAGACTTATTCTCCACTGTAGAGCCTGAAACACAAACCATATTTCAGACTACTGTCCCAAGGGTGGGTAATCGACATGAAAATCACGTTTCCATACACCTTTTTTTATACAACAATACGATTTTCTTTAACATTATTATCATCACAGAATGCAATACATTCACTTTTATAACATCGATTATTGGGTGGGATAATCCTTTGCCTCTGTGTCTTTAATAAAATTATGACTTTCTGTAACGTATGTGTGGAAAATCTGAATTCTATGTCAAGACATGGAGGCTCGCATTATGCTTGTTTAAAGCTTACTTACCACCAACATAGCTATTTTTTCCACTGGCTTAAAATAAGAGGTTTTAAACATTGATTCTTTCCACCAGTCTGCTGCCTTCATGATGTCCTCTAGTCTGGCTCCTACCAGAAGAGCCTTCGAGGCCATTGCTCCTCTCACTGAGTGAGCCCCATAGAAATCTGTATCTACTCCAGCCTGTGTCATCACCCATCTAATCCATCTTGCAAGCGTGGCTGTCGCTACTGTCCCAAACGGTTTCCTTATGCCTATGAATAACCGATTCACCCCTGGGGTCTCCTTCCCTTAGTCATGGACTCATATGCTGTAATACATCTCACTGGGCATCATTTTGGTTGTTCTGGGAATGCTTGATATGATATTGATCCCAACCACGTTTTGGTCCTCTTCACTATATCAAAGGTTATTCCCTAAGGCGAGAGAGACTTCCTATTGATCTCTAAAGCCTTTACGTCTAATACTCTCTTGCATGACATTAAACATAATAGCATAGATAGCGTAGCTGATAATGCCTTCCTAGTTAGTTCTTCATTGTCTGCCCATGATAGGAACATTCTCAAGACTTTGTCTATGTCCCATACTTGTTCATATTTGTCTTGGAGGTCTAATTATTGGAACCCCTTTCAACAGTTTGTAAACTAAAGGGTGTTCTCCCACGGTTATCCCTTCAATTCTCAGGTGTCCCGCTGAAATAGCTGAGTGGGCTATAGTAATTGTCCTATACGCTTTGCCCTGGGCTGCTAACTCTGCCAAATAATTAACTACATGTACTACATCTGTTCTAGTGGGATGTATGCCCCTTTCCATGCACCAACTGTGCAAACCTGATCAGGCTGTTCTATATGTTTCTTGGTCCCAGGTGCCCAAGCCTCATCGATAATCTGTTCAGCTTCTTTTGATAATCCTGGCCTAGCCCAGGCTCCCGTGATATTTCCCATGCAATGTAGCTGAGGCGGCCTGACTTCACTAGTGGGTGACCTTCTCCTGTGGGGGCCTTCACTATGATGTCTAATCTTGGCAATGCTGTATGATTTCGTAGGTCACCTCTAGTCTGGGAACCATGCTTGACCCCTCCAATCTGGTGTAATCAGTACCATGGATACTCGCTGTCTCCTCACCTGCGTTAGAGTCCTCGCAATCATCGAGAAGGGAGGGAAACCGTATTGTTTGCTCAGACCCCACTGTTGCAGAAAAGCGTCTTATCAGTTCCGCCTCCGGGTCCGGTCTCCAGCTGAAAAACCGAGCAAGTTGCTTGTTTAACCTTGATGCAAAGAGGTCTGTCCTGCATGGACCCTATCTCTCCATCAGTGCCTGCAATACTCTCTCTTCCAGCTTCCAATCGCTGGCATCCCTGAGAAATCTGGAGTTTCAGTCTGCTACCTCGTTCTGACGGGCTGGCAGGTATTGTGCCATCACTGATATCCCTCTCTGTAGGCACAGATGCCAAAATTATTTCGCTAGCACCGTTAACATCCTTGACCTCGTACCTCACAGTGTGTTTATATAACAAACTGCTGACACGTTGTCCATCTTGAGGAGTACGCAACATCGTGCCCTCTCCTGAGTCCAGCATTTCACCACAAAGGATCCTGCTAGAAGTTCTAGGTAATTTATGTGGAGATTGAATTCTTCTCCTGACCATCTGCCCCCTGTCGACAGATCTCTGCATCTGGCTCCCCATCCTCACCTGCTGGCATCAGACTCTATCACTAGGTCTGGGGATGAGCTAAATTTTGTCCTTCCATTCTAGGCATCCATGTGCTGCAACCACCATTGCAGTTCCTCTTTCGCCTCTATAGACAGGTTTATCCTTTGTTTGTAGGATGCTCCCCTCCTGAGATGTTGGATTTTCAGTTCCTGAAGGGCTCTGTAATGTAGAGGGCCCGGGAATATCACCTGTATTGAAGAAACCAGGCGTCCCACTATTCTCGCTAGCTCTCTCATGGATATCCTCTCTGATGTTAATCTGTTCCGTATCTCTTTCTTTGACGTACACCTTGCTCAGAGGGAGGTTGAACGTTCCCTGCACCGTCTAATCTGAAGCCCAGAAATTCCATGTTCTGCTCAGCCTGCAGGCTTGAATTCTCCCATTTTAATTGGAAGCCTAGTTGTTGCAGCAGATCTATTGTAAGTTCTATCTGTTCCTTGATGAGCATTTTCTCCTGGCACATTATAGAAATGTCGTCCAGATAAATGATTAGTCTGATCCCTCTTTCGTGAGGAACGTCACTACCAGTTATATCAACTTCGTGAAGCATCAAGGGGCCGATGCTAGCCCAAATGGTAGACTGGTGAATTCCCAGACTTGCCCCTGCCAGAGAAACCTCAGAAATCTGTTGTTCCGCTGCCATAGGTATGGTCAGATAAGCGTCTTTAAGATCTATTCTCGCTAGGCAATCCCCTTGTTGCAAAATGTCTCTCAGCAAGTGTATGCCCTCCATTTTGAAATGTCTGTAGACTACAAACGTATTTAGTTCTCTTAAGTTTGTTAGCGGCCTTGTCTTGTGACGGCCTCTCACTATAAACATGTTGCTTATGAAGTCATCTCCTATGTTTGTTACTTGTTTTATAGCATCTTTTTGTGCTAGTTCCCTTATTAGTATATCTAGTAAGACTTTGTCTGCTGTGTTGAGCATTAATATCTTTGGCCATTTCTCTTGTTTTGGTAAACGTATCCAATCTATGTGGAAGCCCTGTACGGTGTCCAAAACCCAAGCATTTGAAGAGATCAATCTCCATTTCTCTACACATTTTGTTACTCTCCATCCTACTGTGGGAATGTGCGCTTGTGTTTTCTGCACCTGCTCATTTCTTCTGACCTGTGTTAGGCTGATGTTGGTTTCCAGGTGTCTCCAACGTCGCGCTCGTTCTCCTGACGGGAAGAATGGATTTGGTTTTCTTTAGTCCTGCTTCCAGTGGTACATGTCACTTTGGAACCTTTTACTGGTGAAACTACTGGCGGAGCGGCCTCTGCCTCTTCCAGCCCTGTCAAAAACCTGTCTGCCAAATACTCTCTTGTACTTTGTACCTCGCCACATAAGAGTTGGCGAATTCCGTTAGCTGTTTTATAAAGGCATCTCCAAAGAGCTTCCCTTTCGCTGAAGCTGCTGCCTCAGATGTGGCCAACTCCCTCAGTTTGGGATCAATCTTGACCAGAATTGACCTTCTTATTTCTGCCATAACCGCGCTGTTGGCGTTACCCAGCAGGGATATAGCCCTCTGGGACCAACCCGATTAAATAGTTGGGTTGATAGGTTCATTTTTACCTTTCACCTCTTCTGACATCTCCATTATCTTTGCAAGTGGTCCACCCACATCTAGCATTTTATCTTGACATGATCGCCAGGATCTGTTTAATCCTTTCTTTATATCCTTCACGTACCTCCCCATGAATGTGACCATGCGGTCATCAATGTCCGGGGTCTCTGCAATCCCTTCTGGCAGGTGTGGCCTTGGGCATTCGCCCTCAATTCGTTTCTGGCTTCCTTTGGCAGCCGTCTTCGTAGTCTCTTTAATATACGCCGCAATCTTGGACAGCGGTTCCTATTCTGAGAACCTAGCGTGTATGAGTGCGTCTGGATCAAATTAGTCTTCAGCTTCCTCTTTGTCCTCTGTTCTCTTTTTCTTAGCTCTTTCTTCTTCCGAAGATATAACTTCTACATCTTCCTCCGATGAGGGGCTCCCCCAATCATATTCGTCATATCTCTAAGAGTTGTCCTCACGCCATTTATGTTCTTTTCTGCCTTAGTCTTACTTTTGCCCTTACTTTTTTGTCCGCGGCAAGCCCGAGCGGGTGGCGGGGGTCTTGCCTTTCTCAGCTTTGCAGGCTTTTTTCCTTCCCCCTTTGTCCATTCCTGTACCCCTTATCCCCTTCAGCTCTTCTATTCCTCTGGAGAACTTAATCCAGTCCTCCATGACTGCCAGTTGTTGAGAAATGTGCCCCATGGAATGACTTTGGCTTGTTGCAGTATCTCCCCCATACCAGGTTGCAGTCTTTTATGGCTCACTTGAGCCCTGCCTTCTTCGCTCGAGCTGGACATGATGGGATTAATAGGGGACAGTAGTGCCACTGTATCAATCAGTACACACAGGTGTCTTGGGCCTGTACAAGTCTTAAATATCTTTTTAGGGCAGATTGTACATTTCCTGGCGTGTTTAATGTTTGTAGTCCTCTTTCCCAGAGGCTGTTGTGCCTTTTTTGGCCACTAGGTGGCGATGTATTGTTTAGACGCTCTTCTTCACCCTTTGTTTCCAATCTTTGAACTCTCTGAAGCGTTCGCTCCTGCTTTCCTTTCCCTTATCTCCAACTAACATTGGGAACTGACTATAATGGCTTCTAGGTCTGAATACCGTGTTCGTAATTCCTGGTGATCTGTGAAATGTCACAGAAGTAACTGATGAGGAGCACCGGAACCCTAAAGAGTCACCATCGTGCTCCTCGTACTTCCGGGATTACAGTGCCCTCTATAGTAATGCACTGTCACCGGAAGTAATTGTCCCGTAGTGTTCACATTATAATCACTTTAAAGCTTTAAATCCCTGCGCATAGGCTCTACCACTGTTCCAGAACGCTGTGTGCGTTATCCCACGCTATCGCTGCGCTTATACAAACATTAAGCATGTAATTAATCATCCACCATAAACCTTTCATTCAGTATAGTAATTTAATGTACTTAACTGGCTGCCCAAGCAGCAAAGAAAGAGGACGGACATGGGATTGTGACGGAGGATAAAGGACTGTCTGTTGTGATTGGTGGAAATAGTCACGTGGTTTTGTTTTTCATGAACACAGAAGAATTTATTACACTCATAGACTTTATTCGGAAATGTAGTTTTGGTTGTGTTATTCTTTTATGGTTGAAGCTGTTATATTTGAATGCTGCTCAATTTTTCAGTAAAGGAAGAGAAGCATAATATGAGCCTCTGTGTCTTGACCTAGAATTCACTTCCTAACTCTGTTAGTTTTTATCTCAACGCTTCCCAGATAAATACGGAGTGATTTTCAGGGGCCACAAGGACAGTTTCCAGATTTTAACTGTTGTCTTTGTTTGTCGTGCCCACCTTAAATTTAAATGTATTTTGTAGAATTAGGGGCACCCGAATCAATCGGATCAATCATTTTCTTTACTCTCACAATAGCTCTCTTCAACAAGTACTTCACTCCATCCCCATTCTGTCTGTGAGAGCTGATGCCCTTTCCAAGTGAGGAGTTTGCATAGTATGTCCCCCTATGGTCTGTTGGTGGGAGCTATTTTCCCCAAACCACCAACCATCGAGTTCATGTCAAACCATAGTTGCTGTTTTAAGTGGTCCACTTTGGTCAATTTCTTATTCCTTGTCCGGTCTTGGTGACCATGTAGTGATGGAGAGGGGGTTTCTTGTGATGGTTCAATTCCCTTTGTGCCCTCTGAGTTTGGCGTCTTAGATTGCCCAAGCCCCTCTCTCCTCTCCCTAAGTCAAGAAATGATGGGCAAGTGTTTTTCAGACTGTCAAGTTTTGAAGGGACGCTCGGTTCCGATACGGTCCCTTCACCAAAAGGTGGTTGCCTTAGAACTGTGCAAAACAGTGCCATTTTTTCTGTTCCTCGATGCAGTGTTGATTTTGCCAGGCTTCTCTCCCAGCTTAATGGTCTTCTCAACAGTGCTGCTTGGTGAAATGCTTGACAGGTTGCCAGAGTCAGAGTTTGGTGTCAGTGGTAGTGGTTACTGAATAGTTCCACTCTCTACATATCCAACCATTTGTTTGTTGCTTTTACCCTGGAGAGAGATTGACAGCAGTAGGGCAAAGAGGCAGATTACTGTGTGGTAATGGACTGTTTAATTTTGGCACCAGCCGTCTGGGCCTTTCTAGGGCGTCATGAATGAGAGCTATGACCACATGTGAATTAGTCCGGTTGCAGATTGTGGTATCAGTTTCCAGTGATTCTGGTGTCTGCAAAGGAGTCAGGGTTATTAATGGGATGGCAGAGTCAACTTCTTTATCGACACTGCTGGCTACACACAAGACTCGATGCAGCCTACTGGAGGGACTGGGATTTTACTACGTCAGTCATCAAAGTAGATGGAATCGAGCCCTGGTTGAGTCTTATAGTTTGGCCTTGTGCAATGAGATCGGTGTTTGGCAGGCCCATCAGGGTACTAAGAACAACCTTAAAGCTTAAAGGGAGGAAGCTGATTTGTGGGATTTACCTTTGGTACAGGCCCATCAGGGTTGCAGAGTTAATATGGGATGCCAAAGTTATGTTGACTATAAAAATACCTGCTAACTTCTTAGCCACCGAGAGCTTTCATTTCGGTTGGCCGTCCGCCCTCTTTTCTTCTCTCCCTATCGCGGGAGGTGGAGACTGTCTCGCCGCACCGGACTCAGTCACTCAGTCGCTGGCAGTTGATTGGACTCTGCTGCAGGACTCAGTGCAGGCGCTCTGCGCCTCCAGGTGATTATTAAAGGAATTAAAGGCACAGTAGCAAAGCAAGAAAACATGTCCTCCACAGCAGCAGCTTCTGTCCTGAATTATGACATTTGTTCATTTTACACTGCACATTTCTCTTTACATTGAAGTGCAGTGGGCATACTTTCTCTTTAGCTTTATTTTTATTAACTTTATGGTTACTTGCATGTTGTTTCCAGGACGAGCTGTTGGCAGTGGATTTTTTTTTCAATAGTGTTTTACATTCTCTTTTGCACTTGCCACATAATGCCATTTAGAGAACTATAGTTGGGCCTTCTTCCCACCCTATCAGGGATGGATTTGCCATATATGTGTTTTTGGTCAGATGTTGGCACTGGGACTGTCTGGTCCCAGTCCACATCCTGGCCAAGTAAGTCTGTTGCTGAGCCGATGTGTATATTATTTGACATCCCTTCCCAGTTTCAGTGATGCAACCTCTGGACCGGTGGGAAATCGGTCTCGGCACCTGATCAAGGATCCTTCGCTGGAAGCCTTTGGAAGTCTCCCAGAACCATCCTCTGTGCTGACCCGTTTCCTGCTTGGCCAACTAGCTGCATCGGTCACTGTCTCAAACCTGTGACTTTGCAGACCCTCAATGTGTGTAACAAGGCCTCCCTGCAGTTGCAGCTCTCTAGCAAGAGGGGCCTTGTAGGACCATCTTCTTTGTTTCCGCCATGACAATCGAGTTCTGCTGTTTAATCGTGGTGACCATCACAGTCCCTCACCTACACCATTTTTTGGTGCCCTCAAAGGTCATCGAGAACTTGGTGGTCCTTTCTTAATCATGCCAATGGTCGTCCTGATCTCTGGTGCCAGGAATCATCTTGCAAGTGCACTGAACCGCCGGCTAGTCTGACCTAAAGCTGAAAGTTGCCTTTTCACCAGTGACCCCTTGACAGAACCAAAGCATGAAGTAAGTTGGCCCATCGAATTCAGGAGCTCCAGAAGTAGTCCCTGAGAAAATCGTAGTACAGGGAATTAATTAGCCTACCTGTTTCTACCCCCCTATCTTCGTAGGGTTTAACCAGTGCAAAGTCCTAACCCTATGTCCTGGGGCATTGCTAAGGGGGGGGGCTAAAGGGGCTATAGCCCTGGGTATTTTGGTTGTAGCCCTGGATAGAAGCTCAGGGGTTACAACCAAAAGGCTAGCTAGCCCCGAGTCCTGATAGTCCCGACATAAACCCAGCCCCAGATCTTTTCCAGACCTAGCAACAACCCTGCCTATGCCTCCCTTGCTTGACCATGAATGGTGGAGTTCTGGTCAATGATTAATCCACTTGTGCCTCGAGTTTCCCCTAAGGTGGTGAGATTGGGAGAGGACCTCATCCTAAGAACTTTGCTTCCTTTGTTCTTATCTCTTAAAACACAAACTGTCTGTTGGACTTGCCAATAATTGTTCAGTGTACCAAAAATACTCCTATACCCTCCCCGCCCCCCACTAGCCCCATCTCTTCTAGCAAAAGAAGGTATTTTGATATGTAGGGCCTTTATTTTTTTTATAAGCGGGAGGGTTTTAACTCCTTTTGTTTTTACCTATTATTTCTCAAATTGGTTTAATACTTAACTTGTTGTTTTCTTCACTTAATTTGCTATGCCACAGTTTTCCTATTCTATTCCTACTGTGTGGGAAAGTTAAGTGTTGGTGCTCTGTGGCCAGAGCACTCCAAAGTGAATGTGTATGTAGTAACAGTATGTTTAGTGATTTACCTGGCTGTGATTTTTGATTGATAGGTTGCCCAAAGTCTAAATAAATATAACTGTATGTGTATGCATTCTGCCTAACTAGAATTCTCTGTGTCTGCTTAACTGAACCTTTCACCACTCTTACACTCTCCTACGTCTAAGCCTTATTGCCCAGTCATGCTACCTTGATAGTTTGGCTAGACAGTGCATTTCCCTGTTCACCAGAATAGGATGGCCTCTCAATCTGTCCACATGTCTGATTTTGAAAATCTATCTTTACAACCAGTACTTGTATTAATGCTCCATAGCATTTGTACCACTCACTGCAAAAACTGAACTGGTACCAATTTATTTTGTCCAGGAGCAATGGGAAAGTGCCCCCTACCTCTTAGCTGATGAGCACAGATTTTGTTTATTTAGCCTACCTACTTGCAACATAGAAGAAGGCGATCCAACCTTGATTCTTATGGCTTCCTCATCTTCTAAAAGCAAACTGCAGAGTAGGTCTGGCTTTAAAAAAAAATGGATGGTGGGGTGAGCACAGTGTGCCTCTGCTCAGTCTCCCCTTGGAGTTCTTGGCTGCTCATGACTCTTGTTTGGGATGTCATTAGTAATGCAAATAGAAATGGCTGCTCTTCATGTCCTCTTCCATTTTTTTTCGTGTTCTCAGCATGCTGCTTCGGGAATGCCTCTTTTCTCAAGCAATTTAACTGTCATGGCTTCCTTGAAAACCTCCGGCTTTAAGCTATGAAAGGTTTGAGCAACCCATTTCCAATTCCATATATATTTGTAGTAATTGATATTTGTAAAGTGCTTTTGCCAAAAAGTTGAACATAAAATGGAACAATACAATTTAAAGCATGTGGTGTACCTTTTGGGCTGCCCTTCATGAAATGGAGGAATTTGGGTCATGTCAGTTCTTGCACACTCGAGCCCTCAAGGAGCATGCCAAGTTCTTCGCTAAGCAGGGATCAATGTCTACTTCTCTCATTTTCTGTAATCAACCCACCAGAATGTCACATTACTATTACTCTACCTGCCCCTCAGGAAGAACTACACTATCTCTAATAGTTGGGGTGCTGTTCCTAGAGCAAACAGTGTTCCGCCTGTCTAAAAGGGATAGTAAAAAGGACCACCCTATCACTATCCCCACAGGAGTTGCAGGACTTGTCTTCTGACAAGGTCTGATGTATTAAAAACAATATTTTCCATTCTAGACCCAGAGTGAAAAGGATGTTTGAAACTTTGGTAGAATCATGATGCTACACTCATTGCAGGATTTATGCTTTTTATTATACTCTCACAAGAGTGTGTAACTGGTCAAACTTCTACCCGTAAACTGTGGTCTATACAGAAATGTCTAATTTCTTTCATTTGATATCTTCACACCTTAATGGATATCCACAGTCGTCGAGGTTGACCGGTTTGTTCGCCTAGTTGAAGATTGCTGAGTCTCTTAGCACAAAAAGATCAATTCTTCTAAGGTGATTTACTTGTTGCATGTAGGAAGCGAGGAGCCCTGCTTATGCCTTGTTTTCACCTCAGTTGAAAATCAAATGTACAATTGAAATTAATACATTCCTACAATCCAACGGCTGCATTGGCTGTCTGTTAGTCACTGCAGTGACTCTATACCTGAGACATATCACCTCCATTCAAGATATCATGGGCCAAAATCATTGCTTTTCTAAAATCCTGCGGAGCCGCCCCGGGTAGTGTTCGCGTTCGGCACTGTCTGGTGAGGAAACCCTGGCTCTAATTAGATATATATATATATATATATATATCGCGCTCTGAAACACTTGTGTACGAGCGCGATAGAAATAAAATATCAATCAATATATATATATATATATATATATATATATATATATATATATATATATATATATATATATATATACTATTATCAAATGTATTCCTGTGTCTCTGCTGAGATGCAGCATCCTTTTTACATTGTATCTACATTATGGCTCATATTGCCACAAAAAATGGGTGCCCCAAAGTTTGTGTAGTGTTTTGTCTGCCACATAAACCAGGAAAAAAACGGGGCATCCTAATTCTATGGCCAAACATTTCAGGCAGGAACACGACAGTGATGTTCATTTGCTTACATTTTTTGCTGTGGCTCATGTACCGACTGATCCAAGGGGAGGTGATCTCACTCTGAAATTGAGACAACTGGAAACCAAGTTTATCCTGGACTTTGACACTAAGTATCCCAATGGGCATAATGTGGATGAGGAGTTGCATACCTTTGTGGGAATATAATTATTCTGTTGCTTTATGCGCCTACACACACCTCTCCTTTTCTCTTGCTCTGTTATTTGATCCTGGTCCCTTGCCACTATATACTGCTTCTCCTTTTGTTTATTTGGATTTTGGCCCTGGCCTGGAATTGGTTGATTTATTTAATTTGCATTTTTCAAGTTTTCCAACTTTTTTAATTGTTCAGTTGGTCTATGTTGGCTGTCTTGCCCTTTTCTGATGTTTAGGGGTCTGAATTTTGGGAGTACACGATTGTATCTGTACTATGTAATTCTGTTTTTTTTTTTTACATTGCTTTCTTCATTGTAAATTGCCTTTACTTTTCCCACAAGCTTCAATATTGCATTTTGCACTAGCACTTTATGATTACCAAACTTTTCTGCCTATCTAATGCTGCTAGAGTGATAAGTTTACAATCTAATGCACTTGCACTTTACATTGCAGCCTGCAACATGTCTTTATCTTAAAGGTTGCACATATTGACTGTCCTCAAACTGTCAACAGATTGTTTATATTAGACAGCATTATCTTGTCCCAGCTGTGTTTTCTTTATGTATTATAATCAGATTGCCTTGGTGAGCTAGACATGCACTCGCATTTTATATATATATTTTTTTTTTAGCTATTGACTGCATATTTTTTTATTAGTTTACATAGGAACGCATTTGCACACTATGTCACAGCTGTGGACTGCTAATGTTTGCTAATCTGTGCTAATTCTTTCTTTGAGTGAAATTTGTTGACATCTATCTCGCTGCATGTCCTTTTATTATATTTCTACATGTTTGGTGCTGAATTTTAAAGTGCTATTGATTTTACTGCTATTTTTAACCTGTTCTTTTTATGGTTAATGCAGTCTTCTGCTACACTCTAAAATGGCCGCCATGTTATTGCGCCAAACTGTTAGCTTGTGCTGGTAGGCAACATGGAAGAAGGACCCATTGGTAATATCTACTCTCATTGTTTTCATGTCTCCCTAACGTGATCAAGCGTTCGGAGAAGCGCGAAACGCGTCGTTAAGGACACTGCCCTGGCGTTCTGTTCTGTTTGCTGTGTGTTCTTTGCCTACTATTTTTACCATCTATTAAACTCGTTTTTCTATTACTTGGATTCGAGTTTGCTACTTTTTTCACTGGGACCTGCAGACCTCAAGCTTGGAGTGCGTTTTTTTCCTTCCTCCATGTCTTAACAATATATATATATATATATATAATAGTCGCGCTCTGAAACACTTGTGTACGAGCGCGATAGAAATAAAATATCAATCTATATATATATATATACGATTATCAAATGTCTTCCTGTGTCTCTGCCGAGATGCAGCATCCTTTTTACATTGTATCTACATTATGGCTCATATTGCCACAAAAAATGGGTGCCCCAAAGTTCGTGTAGTGTTTTGTCTGCCACATAAACCAGGGAAAAAAACGGGGCATCCTAATTGAGAGCCCCATCTCCCACATCATTTGCTGAAATGGCATCTTCTCTTGTTGCTGGATCACTCGGCCAGTAAGGTCGAGATATACGAAATACACATCAGGTATACTGCCACGGCCTAGGTTAGATTACTGCTAACTCGTGCCAATGTATAGATTTATTGAGACCATTGTTGTCTGTGTGTAATCGAAAGATCCAATTTTGTTCCCTTTGTGGGAGCATTGCTCCCATCATGATTCCTCCTCTTTTATGTCGCTTTACCTTTCAGGACTCTCCACTGTAGTCGATCTGCTGTGTGGTTGTTTTGCAGGAAATGTTGCACTAATGGTGCTATAATTCTTTGTTCCATAATCCTTTTCTTTATCTGTCAAATTTTAATGACGATATATTTCAAATTGCAGGGACATGTGGTGATGTGAATTACGTTTTGAGAGTTAATTTGTAAATTCCTTTTGGACCCAAGGCGACCGCCATCCAATGTCAATAGGTATAGGAATTCAGGTGCAAAATGAACGTAAAACATGCCCAGTGAGGTGGACTGAACATTAGTAATTTTAATGGATTGCATCCTCCCACAGATTTCCCATCGTCAATATATTTGTCTGCATCCGCAGAATCATGGAAGCTTTCAATTCAGAAGGGGTTGTAGTTTGCATCTCTTGTCTTAAGTATCTTGATGCTCCTGCTCCTAGACTCGAGATGTGATATTGTGTAGCTATAACTACCTTGCCCCACGACCTCTATTCCATTTTTCTGCTCGTTCAGCATGCTTTCTGGTATGATTAGACTCCTGTTTTACTTGTGAATATTTGTTTTTTTATCTCAAATACCTTCAAATTGCCGGCACCAAGAAGAACAGAGTTTATGCAATGTGTTGACTCTAATTTAAACATTTCTGTCATGGATCCTTACACTGTTTTGGGTCCAAGCATGGTGTTGGGGATTGGGAGGGCAGACAAATTGACACTAGGACGTTTTTCATCGAAGTCCCAGGGGGGTCCTTCAACGCAACAGATTTTCACATGGTAGGAGGTCCAAAGCCACAGAAAGAAGCAGACAAGCATGCCTCTCCCTAATGGAGAGTCTCAGAAAAAGAAACTAGAACCATAAAAAACTCGCACTAGTAGCAAATCTCTCAAATCTTCATGCTCTTCACACAAGAAGTGGCGTCAAACCAGAAAAGACATCTCAACAGATTCTTCTCACCAGTGCGGCAATATAAGTTCCAGATTAAATACTTGGTGGCGCAGTGAAAGCTCTTTAGGTGCCATTCAATTAATTGCTTTTCTCCCACAGATTCCTCATCAAATAGATATCCCCTTCCAGCTTCAGCTGCTCGGAAAAAACTTTGACTGGGGATGGGGGAGGGGGGTGGGCGTAGTGAACTTGTTACTTAATATTCTGCTCCGATGTTCCGTCCGGGTGACATATATATATATACTGTGTCACTACTCCCCGTGCCTCAGTTCCTTTTTTCTGCATGCCCAGCCTGCTGCTCGTGAGGAACATTAGCGATCTTCGATCTTTCTATTTCACTCGACATATTTTTTTGACAAAACATTTGTCATTGCGAGCTACCATGTCTGCACCTTGAATTTCGGGCTTCAATAACTGCTTTGATCACCGGTGACCGACCTGCATGACACGTGTGTGGTGCTTCGGCGCGGTTCACAACACTGAGGGGTGCGTATCCTGCAGCAATATGAACCCAAAGTCCCTACCGGAGCGGGCAGCCAAGCTCGCATTATGGGGGACTGCTGTTGAAGTCACCAGCGTGGTCGACCGTTCGGTCATCAGATTCCAAAACGGAAGGCCACACACCGGAGAAGGATGGGCACAGGCGCAAGGCCAAGAAGAGATCCCACTCTCGAAGCCACTTGTGGTCATTCTCACATAAAAAGAAGAGGCGACACTGAATTCTTGTAAGAACGCGGTAAGTCGTCGGCGGGGCCGACGTCCAGGCAAGAACTGGAGGACTTAATGTCCGACTTGTTGGCCATGTTTGAGAAGGCGGCAGTGGGTGTGGGTGAGCCCCCGAAACAGACCCTGGTAGCTCCAGCAGCCCCTGGTGATTCCAGCCCCAGGGTACCACAGATTCTGGCCTTGGGGGATCCTTCGCGCTCAGCGCTGGACAAATCTGGCGGTATTCGACACTGGGCCCTTCCCGCGCGCCTTAGGTTTCGATCGTTCTTGATGTGCCACCAACGGCCGGAACGTTGTTGGCGTCGATTGCTATACCCTCGATGCCAACGGCTAAACCATCGTCAACCACCATTGAATGTCTTTTGTACCATTGTCTCGATCCGACTTCTTCAGGTCGATGGCTGACGTTTTCAGAACCAACGACAGAAACCAGGGCGATATTGACCACATTTATTCAGGAGTTTGCTGTAGACTATTTTACAAACCAGGCAGACCCGATTGCCTTGGCAGATGGGCTGCATGAAGCCAGTGGGCTGGACACTTCTCCAGACGACAAACTGCAGCTGGCCCACCCCTTCGGCCATGCAAAGTTTAGAGCTCTGGTTGACAGAGTAGTTGACACCTTGGAGCTGAACATACTCCTGCTGTACCTGTCAAGGACTATGATCTTACGGACATTCTTGACGAGTGTCCCACCACAGAAATGGCTATGCCTTTGAATCTGGCTATCACTGACCCAGTCGCCTCATTATGGCCCTGTACCAATCCTCTGGTTAATTCAGACCTGACGAAGAAATATAGGTCTGCAAGGCGAGATCCCTTTTTTCTTTCCTCTCACCCATCACCGGAGGGTTTGGTTGTTCAGGCGGCCACAGTGTCCACCAGAGCAGCTTCTTCCAGGTTCACTTTTACCTAATAGCGGGGAGGGCAAGAAAGTGAATGCCCTAGCAAAAAGGATTATCGCCTCCGGGAGCATGGCTTTAAAGGCGACTGTCTCCTGTGACTCTACAAAATATTAATTCAATGGATTGCTTTTCTCCCGCAGATTCCTCATCTTGATAGATATTTATCATTGAGCTCTGCTGTCCAGAAATGTTTCGACAGGGGGCGTAGTGGACCTCGACTTGATTGATCCGCCTTGTATGGCTCTTGATCATCGGCTCCGGAAGTGACGTCCGCCGTCATGTATATATAGTATGTCACTACGCCCCATGCTACAGTTCTTTTTTCTGCGTGCTTGCACACTGCATCAGAAACACGACTCGCGTTTACTCAATGTTTTTTTGTACCTAGTTGTACGCTTTCCCATCAAACCTAGACACAATGTCTCACAGGGTCTCGTGCTTCAAGCGATGCTGCGATTGTGAGGCCGAAATGTTGCTACCCAACCCCCACAACATGTGTCTGTGGTGCCGAGGTTTTGGTCGTGACATGGAGGCCTGCGTGTCATGTGCAAAGATGCAGCCCAAGTCCCTACATGAGAGGGCCGGGTAACTGGCTTTCGGCTGGCCATTCGCCAAGTCTCTGGGGTCCCTCGTTCGGTCTTTGGAGGAACCCACTCCCGACAAAGGGAAAGAACGACATTGCAAGAAGGTTAAAACTGTCCCACTCAAGGAGTCAGGCCTAGTCTTCCTCGCGGAAGAAGCGCCACCGCCATCGACGCAAGTCCAGCTCGTCGTCGGATCGCGATAAGCCCTGAGGGGGGCCGACCACTCGGGAAGAGTGGGAAAGCTTTAAAACTTCCATGCTTGATATGTTTATTCAACAAGCTGCTGTAGGTACAGCTCTGGCCCCCAACCAGCAAGCTTTGGCGGCAAATGCAAACTCGGTGCTCCCAACCCAGCCATTCCGTTGACAGCGTTGACATCGAACACTCCTTTAAGCTTCATGCCTACCAGGCATAAGTCGCCGGAGGGCCGTGGCCAAAGACTCCCATCGATTATCTAAGCGTCCCTCAGCACCAAAAGAACCTTTGGCATCGAATGCTTTGGCTTCGAAACCTATTCAAATGCCTGGTTAATTTGTGCCTCTGCCCAGATCGGGATTTCCTCGACTCGATGCGATCCATATTTGGCATCGACCCAGTTTACACGGGAGCCAGCATAGTCAATTTTCTTTTCGACAACCAGGCTGATATATTGGCCCTAGCTCAGGGTCTACAAGACGCCAGTGTTCTGGATACTTCCCCAGACATTGAGTTACAACAGACTCCCCTGCTGTAATTATCCCCATGCTAATATCAAGTTCAGGGATATGGTTCACAGGGTTGTTGACACTCTTTGGTTGAAGGCGTCCACCACACATCTTCAGGGATATGAGCTCACTGACTTTTGGATGAGGGTCTCACAGTTGAGCATAAGATGTCATTCAATCCATTCTAGGCGGACCCTTTAGCCTCTTTATGGCATCCCCCTTGTACTATTCCCCCCTGTGAATGCTAATTTAACAGTGAAATTTAGGCCGGGAAGAGGAGACCCTTCTTTCCTCTCCACACAACCTTCCCCTGAAGGGTTGGTTATACAGGCTGCTACTATTTCCACCAGACCTTCGGCATCCACTTCCGATCTGCCTACGGCCAGAGAAGGAAAGAAACCGGACGCATTAGCCAGAAAGGTGGTCACCTCTGGCAGCTTGGAGCGCAAAGCCACTAGCATAGCATGTGTATCTGCAAAGTACTCCTTTGGCTTATACAAGGTTGTGGAACATGCTGCGGAGTACGTCCCTGTTGGTGCAATGTGAGACATATTTTTACAGCTGGTGAAAGATGGGAAGGAGGTAGCCAAGCAGTCATTGCAAACTAGCGTAGACATAGCGGACTGCTTTGGCAGAGCAATGGGTTCAGATGTAGTGATGAGATGCTAAGCCTATCTAAAAACCTCTGGCTTCTCTCTGAATGTTCAGAACAGGCCGCTGAACATGCCCTTTGAAGGTGACATGCTTTTGGTCGGAAAGCAGATGAATCCTAGGAGAGATTTAAGGAATCCAAGTTAGCTGCTAAGTCATTGGGTCTAGCGGCACCACTGGCCAAACCTGCCTTCAGCTTTGCCTCCATGGGCAGAGGCTATAGACGTTATGTATCTTATGGCAGGAAGGTGCAACTCCCGCAAGCTTAGGCAAGGGCAGAGGCACATCTCATGTCCTGGAAGGGGCAGAGGGGCCTCTAGAGGCCAGCATGCGGCAACAGCAGCAGGTTCACCCCCACCCTCTAAACTGCTTTGATTTTCCCCTCCCACGATGCACCGGTTGACCTGGCATTGGCCCCAGTGGCAGGAAATATCTTCCATTGCTTGGGCCCGGCAGTTGATTCAGTGGGGTTATTGTTTGCATTTTCTCAAGAGGCCTCCAGACAGACCTCCACCTCCCGCAATCCAAACGGGATAGGAGCTCCAGCAAGAACTGAGAGCCCTGTTGTGGAAGAGGTTGCTATTACCGATATTTTCTGGTGCTCAGGAAGGGAGGAGTCTCCGTCCCATCTTGGACCTCAGGGCCTGAACAAGTTCTTGAGGAAAGACAAATTCAGTATGGTGACATTGAGAGATTCTCTGCGCTCTCAAACTCCAGGACTGACAAGTGTCAATAGATCTACAGGATGCTTTATTTCCATTTGCTGATACACCAAAAGTGCAGGAAGTTCTTTAAGGTTCCTCGTATGGTACATGCACGATCAGTTCAAGGTGCTTCCCTTTGGGTTAACCTCTGTGTCAAGGGTCTTCACCAAGCTCATGGTGGTAGTTGCAGCTCACCTCAGGAGATCCGGCATCCATGTATTTCCAAACCTGTACGATTGGCTGATCTGAGGGAAGACGGCAGGGCAAGTCCTGTCTCATCTGGAAGACACCTGCCAACTACTGCAAAGGCTGGGCTTCTCCTGCAACTCGAAGAAGTCCCATTTAACACCAGGTCACCGGCTCCGGTTCATTGTAGCAGTCCTAGACACCCGGCTAGGGGAAGGCTTTTCCTCCTGAGAAGAGAATCAGCAACATAGCCCAGATGATGCATTTGTTTCAGAACCACGTCACCCTTCCAGCGGCTTCTTTCCTCCACCTCTTGGGGTCTCATGGCCTCCTGTATTTTTCTAGTGCCGGAGGCCAGTCTGCGTATGAAATCCCTCAAGTGGCTCCTGAGGGACAAGTGGTCTCAGTATCTGGGAGCGCTCATAGATCGCCTTTCAGTGTCTAGCCAGGTAGTCCGCAAACTTGGCTGGTGGAACATGTGCAGAAATCTATTGGCGGGGGAACCCTTCTGGCCAGTGAGTGGTCACGCATGCATCCCTGAAGGGTTGGGGCGCCCACTGCGAGGATTTGCATGTGAGTGGCCTCTGGTCTCCATCAGAAGTCAAGTGGCATGTGAACAGGCTGGAGTTGTGTGCCATCAGATTAGCCCTGAGGGCTTTTGCCCGTCCCTGAGGGATGCATGTCCTCGTACTGACAGACAACACAGTGGCCATGCACTTCCTCAACAAGCAAGGTGGTGTGCACTCCCGTCCACTCGGCACAGAGGCAATTCAGCTGTGGTTCTGGTTGTCAGAGAACCAGATCTTGGTCTCTGCAGTTCATCTCATCTGGTGGGGGCAGAGATCATCTTGGCGGATGCTCTGAGCAGGCAGAACACTGTCTCACACGAGTGGGAAGTGTGCCAAGAAGTCCTAGAGGAGGTCTTTGCTCTCTAGGGTACCCCAGCAGTGGATCTGTTCGCCACAGAGTCCAACAGGAAGGGCAAATTGTTTTTTACTCGAGGGAATTCCCAGGAAACAGCACACTGGGTGACACGTTTCTGGTGGATTGGTCATTTCCTCTCCACTACGTCTTCCCTCTGATTCCTGTCATCTCTTGGGTTCTCAGGAGGTTTCGAGCAACCCTGATCTTGATCGCCCCGGATTGGGCAGGGAGAACATGGTACTTGGACCTTCTGGTTGCCTCGCCTCCTGGATCTTACAACCTTGGTCGGAAGGTCGGTTGCTCCACCCAAAACCAGAACCGCTCAACCTACATGCATGGCTCTTGAGACAGTCTACAGTATCTCTGTATGCGTGCAGGTGGAGAAGATGTGAGGCGTGGTGCAGGGAACATGAGATTGACCATATCTCTTGCCCCACCACTACAGTGATGGAGTTCCTTCTGTCACCGGCCTCTTCAAACCTTCAGGTCTCCACAGTCAAAGGATTCTTGGCGGCTTTGTCTGTGTTCAAAATATCTCCTGACCAAGGCTCTTTTTTCACGATCCTGGTTATGGCTTAATTCCTGAAGGGCCTTGTGAATAAGTTGGCACCTATTCCTTTTGTTGTCCCCGATTGGGATTTATACCTGGGTCTCACCTTTCCGATGGTGGTGCCCTTTGAGCCGGTACATTCTTGGTCTCTGTGGATGCTAATATTGAAAACAGCCTTTATGGTTGCCATCACTTCAGCCAGATGGGCCAGCGAGTTACAGGCCCTTTCTTGCAAACCACCTTTCTTAATGTTATCCAGGAAAAATTAGCTCTTAAAGTGAGGCCAGAGTTCTTGCCTAAGGTGGTGTCAAAATTCCCTCCTCTGCAGCCCTCCAAAGAGGAGCGTTTTCACCGATTGGACCCCAAAAGAGTTTTAAGCTTCTATGTAGCAAGAACAGCAGAATATAGAAAAACAGAACAGTTGTTTGTAGCCTACTCCATTCCCAGAAAAGGCCTAGCTGTATCGAAGCAGACAATTTCACGATGGAACACATTGTGTATTTTGTAATGCTGCCATACAGCAGGCAAGGAATTACTTCCTGGCATCAAGGCCCACTCTACCACAGGGGTCTCCACCTATACAGCTCTGCAAAGTGGAGTACCAGTTTGGGACATGTGCCGGGCCGCAACCTGGTCCTGGCTTCATTCATTCATGAAGCATTATAGCCTGACGTAGTCCGTGGGGCTGACACTCGCTTCAGAAGGGCAGTGTTGCAAAGTGTTATGTTACAGAGCTTTTGTCCCCTCTCTGTTACTTCTACTGCTTTGGGAGTCAATCTGATGAGGAATCTGTGGAAGAAAAGCAATCCATTGAAGGAGAAAGTACTTACTGTAATGTTCTTTCTCTGGATTCTTCTCCCGCAGATTCCTCATCACCTCTCCTTTCTATCCCTGCTAAGAAAGCGCTGGCAGTAGGTGCCTACCTGTTCCTGCAAGGAAGGTGTCGGTGATGGTTCCGGTGTCTTTTGCTTTTCATGGTGCAAGCCCAATGCTTCTTTAAAAAAAGAAAAAATGAAATTTATGTTTATCCCGTTTGGGATCCTTTTTGTCTAATCCTCTGTTGGCTAGTTGTCCATCCTTTTCTTGCTGGTTTTCCTCTGCAGCGGCTGACCCCTAGCAGGGTGGGGGGGCGGCTTTGGAACTGAGGTATGGGTGTAGTGAGACAGTACATATACGACGCACGATGTTGCATATGGAGCCAACGGTCGAGCACTGAGTCCAGACGAGTCGACGGCCGAGTTGAGGTGCACTGTCAAAGTTTTTGCCAAACAGCTTGGAATGGAGTCATTGGCCAGTTTTCAACAAGATTTGTCAGAGGAATTCTTCTACGAGGACTCATGATTGCTAACTTGGTGTCGGTCCTGTGGGATGTGTGAGGAATCTGAGCGCATCCTCACTTCTTTCCCTAACATATCTTCCTCTCAGGTAGCCAGGGAAAAAGGCTGTTGCTTTCGGATCCTGACTCTGGAGGTGGATATGCCAGGGAGGATCACCTGGGTGGAGGGACGTGTGGATGAGGCACCCCTGGGTGAGACATAGTATCCCTCCTTTCCCTTTTCCAATTAACTTAATATTCCCCATGTCTTTGTATGATATTATCAATCTCTTTCCTATTTTCCTTGAACACCTTCTCCCAACACACACCACTTAGGTACTGAGACAAGGAGGCCACCATGAACACAGAAAACAGACTGGAGAAAGAAACATGAGCCGTCTAGTTGTTGGACTCATTATTATGGAGCAGGAAACTTTAAATCCGGCTCAGTTGAGAGGCTCAAGAAGAGAAGCGGCAAGCACGAAGGAGAGTTCCAGGGCAGAAGTCGTGGCAGCAAGAAGGCACCTTCCCGAGATGCTGAGATGCTTATGGAGCGTGGTCCAGTGCAGCGGGCGAGAGGGGCTCATTGGCGGTCTGAGGCGGAGCGGAGAACACAGTGCGGCACAGAACGAATCAACCGGGAGCATAGGAGAGACTCCTGAATGCTCACAGCTGCAGGACCACTGACTACAGCTGACAGGAGCTCCACTGTAAGTGGCGAGTAAGACGTGGAGAACGCTGTACACCAGAAGGAACCAGCGCGAGCAGGCTGTGATCGGAGAAGATTCTCTGGAAAGGCACAGAAGTGGAACACGGACCATGAGAAAAACTGGGAAGCTTATGATGAATGGTGCCAAGTGAACTAAAACAGTGGCTGCGTGTCCTAGCAGGAGTGTATACTGGGAAGCCTGTTGATCTTGCTAGTGAAAGCGATTGAACTAGTGATTGACACAACCAGTGATTATAAAGCTTCAAGGTCATCTGAAAGGATACAGAGTCGAGCCTTCTTGTGAAGCTGAAAATGTGGCAAGAAATCTATGAAACCAATCCAAGTAAGGTGTTGGTTGCTGGACCTGTAGTGGGTGGACCGTGTGGTCTGACAACTTCGCCTAGACCAAATACACCCACCTAAGGAAAAGCCACGTTGTGATAAAATAAAGGAACCTATGTGAACTGAGATTAGTGAGCTAAACCTAATAAATTGGTGACAAGTAATCAAATCTGAAGAGCTGTGAAATATCCTGAGGAACACCTATGTTGGAACATTAATGCTCCCAAGGAAATGTTATTTTGGAAACATTGTAAGAATTGAGGGCTAGGGGAAGGGAACCCCTTTGTTGCAAAATGAACTATTTGAATCCTGAGGAAGGGAAAAACCCTTTTCTACTTACAAGCTGGAAGAACCTTTTCTTTTTGCGCTTTGCGCTTGTCCTTTGAGGCTGACATCCCTCGACATTGTATACAGTTATAGATGTGAGTGCAAGTATTGGTTTTGGACACAGAGACAGACATTTGCTTTGGACTTCCGGACACAGGCTATCATTAGTTTTATTTAGGTAGCTGTTAGGAAGAATTCTCCAGAATGGCTAATTTCCCTTACCTACTGAGTCCCTCAGCAGCTTTGCTGGAGTTCCAGGGTTTATATTTTTCACCTGGTAAGAGTGTGAGCCTTTTTTCCCCACTCTTACATGTGTTTTTCTGTGTGTGTTTAACATTTTTGTGTTCATAGACTGTGGAAACTCACCTACTCCACAGGCATCATCTTTTTACTGTGTGTTACAAAGCACCTTCAGTGCAGTGACACAGGGTTGTCTTTTAGACTTACCTACTCAGACTCAATTTTTTGTGACCGACTACTGTCTCCCAGAACATATAAAGTTGCCATTAACTTTATTAGCCTCTGTAAACCCACAGACCCAGTACACCCTATCTTACATAGAGTACTGGAAAGGGTTCCTTCGCTCCCTTTTCATCAAGACTTGGCTGGTGGCAGTGGTAACTACCCCATTTTTCCTACCGTGGTTGTCTTAAATAACCTTGGTATTGTTTTAGGCTATCTTGGTAGCCTCGAACTTAAACCCGCTAGACCATATATGTTTTATTTTGGTTCCGGCTGGGTTTATTCACCATTTCTTTTTGAAAATGTCTCTCGTGCTTTACTATGCGCGCCAAACCAGGTTTGGTTCCTTTGTTCAGTCTTTTCACGGCCTTCTACACAGAAGCCCTCCTTAGGCGCCTGTATGTCTGGGGGGGACAGGATGTGAGGGAGGGGTTTAGGACTCCCTGCACAGGGTCTCCTTGTAGATCCATGTCGCACTCTGAACTGATTGGCTGTGGTGACTGTCCCGGCGGGACAGCCACCCTGCTGTGTGATTGACAGCCAGACTGTGTGAATGTGGGAAAACTGCATAAATAGCAGGTCTCTGGGTCTGGAAAGGCAGAGTCGCCACTGGAATGAAAGAACCGACGAGGAGCTGACGGAAGAAGACCCCTACCACAACTAAACTGCCCGGTGAAGCCCTGCTGCAGGTCCGAATCCTCGAACTCCAACGACAGAGAAGATCCTCCAGGAATATTTTTCCCCTGAGCTGGTGGGACCAACCAGTTAGCCCAAACTGCAAGTCAGGACTCCTCTGGTCGAATCCGCTGTACAGAGCTACACTGGGCCAGATAGCCAGGAAGGTCAGACCCTGCTTGGGTTTTAAGGAGCGCACCTTTTATTCGTTGCTTTGCTCTGCTGCTAGTTTCTTCCCTGGGCAGTGGAGGACCCTCCAGTCTTCCGACTTAATATCAGTCCGACAGTTGCTTGAGGAACCGTGAGCCTGCAGGAACTGCCAGGAACGTCTGCCTCGGCTACAGCTTCTTCTCCATTTAAAGGTGCTGTGCAAATCCGGTTGTTTCGTTCAGCAGCGGTGAAAGTGTGTGAAATCTTTCTCCAATCCGAGGGCGTGTCCTTCTCTACTCTTTAAATTAACATTTCTGCCGACCAACTTCGTACGGAACCCTTGGCAAAGACTTAACCGCGAACTGCCCTGAGCTGTGTGATCTTGAGCAAAAGACTTTTGTCCTATTGACTTTGGCCCTAAGCCTTTTTGATTTGATTCCATCACTGTAGTTCCTCTTTCTAGATTGCCATGCTTACTTACCTGTTGGTACTGTTCAATTTCTGCCGAACTTTGTCTTTCCCACCCTTTTAAATTTCTGGAGTGCCATTTTGCTCCCACTTCATTTGTGAGCTTAACTTGTCTGGAACCTATTGGGAGTGGTGTGCTGTATTAAGAGTGTGATTTTTAACTGCTTTACTTTAGTGAAATGTTATACAACTGATGTGTAAATGAATGTATATTCTTTTACTCAGAAACCTTGAGTCAGTGTTTGTTTGAATCATAGTAATTGCTGTCCTTTGTGTAACTATTGATACTGCTCTCTTGCTCTTGAGATAAGTCTGGCTGCTCAGCCATCGCTACCACTTTTACTGTGTAGTACAGGCTTGTACCAAAGGTGAATTTGTACTGTCACTTGTAGTCTTAATTGTGTGTGGTGTTCCCAAAGGGTACTGCATATAATTCTGCCTAACAGTAGCGAAATCTCACCTTAGTTTAGGGTAAGTTAGGCCTTTTCCCAAACTCCTTTTTAGTTAATAAAAGTTTGTACTTTAACATTCTATCCCTTTGTCTGTGGCTCATTCATGATGCCTTCACAGACGTCAGTGGGCTAGACATTTCACTGGACCTCCAGATTATGCAAGAGGTGTCTCTAGTATCACCCTAAAAAGTTTCCTAGCAGCAATCTGTGTTAAAACCGACAGCTGAACAAGGCTCCTATTTCACAATCCTTACAGTGATGTAGTACCTTGGAAAGTTAGTGAAATTGTTTCCACATAGATAATTCCTCCCTCCTTGGATCTCAACTTGCTATTGATCTTTTTTAATAGGGGCTCCATCTGAACCCATACATTCATGCCCATTAACTTGGAAGGTAATCTTCTTTAGTGATAACTTCAGAGAGAAGCGTTTGTGAGTTGCTTATTGTTTCCTGTATGCCTCCTTATTTCCTCTTTTCGAAAGAGATGGACACGCATAGAGTGAGACCTTTATTCCTGCCGATAAAGTATATCAATTTCACCTGTCGCCAAAAATGTTGCTACCAGTACGTTAACCTCTGCCATATTCTTCAAACGAAGATGAAATATTTAACCAACTGAAGCACAGGAAGCTGTATTGTATGCGTCTATAGCCAGGGCCTATAGGCAAGGTGATCAGCTTTTTACAGCCTATGCGGGGCAAATAGGGGGGAAGCTGTTGAGTTGGATTATACACTGTATTCCAGACTGCTACTCTATATCCGGAAAAGTACCTGCCAGTCTTGTGTCCGATTTAATTGGCAGGGAGGGGCTATCACCTACTTCTGTTCTGCAAAGAAGGGGGTGCTAGCCCTGGACGTTTGCTAGGTGGCGATCTGGGATTCATTGTAACTTTTAATGCAAGCACTACTGCTTCCACACTGATCAGGATGCCAGGTTTCGTAGTGTGGTTTTGGTGACAAATGGTTCTTCTTTTCTCACTCTTTACGCCTCAAATCATTAAACTACTTCTATGGAAGTCTAGCCACGAGGTGCTTTCTGATGGATTTTACTCCAACAGATTACTCGTTGCCCTCCCCATCCTTCCCCACAGTTGGTGCTTCAGTTCCCCCAGGTGGCTGAGCATGGATGGAAAAAGGGAAAACTGAGGTCACCAAGCATAGTACAGGTATGTATTTGCTCCTCACTCTCCCATCCAGAATCTAGGACCAGATACGTTGATGGACTTTAGTGCAAGAGTCTGACTACCGTCCTGCTACTGTAAAAGTTGCATGGATTCAGCTGAATCTGTCAAATATAACTAAAATTGTGGAATCTGTTAAAAGAGAATCCATTAGAAAGAAGAATAACATGGCAAGTAATAATTGCACTGCATACAATCAACCAAAGTACTCAAAACACACCAAGTACACACCATACTACAAAACTGCTCCCACACATTCACACAAACTCACATGTCATTTGCACAAGCGAACAAATGCATGCTGGAACAAAATCCATTAGTATGACATCTGAGCAAGGAATGTTAAACTTGTGCAAGGACTGTAACGATCAATCACAAATTGAAGCTCCTGTGGAAACCCACCGCTGCACAACCACATTGGCTAGTATGTATGTCCAATGCATACTAAGGTCAGCTAACACAAAAACTACAACTTGACCGCGTAGAGACAGGGATGCACACAGAGACAGATTGGTGGTGCGCGCTGCGACATCATTGGCAAACCTCTTAAGCAACACTAAGAACGCACAGCAACTCATCCAGACACACTCAGCCCTAGCAAACCCATGGACACACACAGCCTGCACAGAAAGGCCCCCAAGATTGTGGATTTTGATTGCACCCTGCAGTGTACAACTCCATCTTGTGCCTTACCCTGTGGATTGCCTGCAGGCATGTATTTATCGTCACTCTGAGCCCAGTGTTAGTGGGCAGAACCTCTTAGCCACAGGCCCTGCCGTGGTTCCCACCAGCTGATCCACCTGTTCTCTGTGCTACATTGAAATCTAGGAGGGTGTCAGTCATTCTCCAAAGCCTATAGAGGAAGCCTCCTGTCGTTGCACTGACTTTTAGGCACAGTACTACCTCTACATGCTGGAAGCCTGCTTCCATTGCTCTGCTTTCCAGACTTTTTTTTATAAAGGTGAAATCAAACTATGGCCTCGAGCAACCATTTGTTGAGCCTGAGATGCTAATAGTTGTGCAGCCACCCGTCTGTTTGCATCTGGACTTATCTGCATATTGTGGTTGATGCCAAAAACTGCTGACTGCCAGCTGAATGCGTTCTGATGCTAGTTCAGTCAATTGCACCCAGAACAGCTCCACTAAATTGTGGTTCAACATTAAATCAGTTGCAAAGACCAAACAGTAGGGTAATTTTTATCTTCAATTGTCACAGCTTTTGGAAAGCACATGTCCTCTTGTAGCACAGTTTCTAGTACCATCACTAGTCTGATACCAACACTGTTCTGGTAAAGGATTTCCACATTCATTGTCAACCAAATGCATAAGCTGTTCATCAGAAGGGACTACCTTGCCTCCACTGCAAGGAAAGTTAAAACCCCATAGTTCGCTATAATGGGTCAAGCAGCAGTACGAAAAAAGGTTCGAACTATCAATTGATCAGTCACCCCGAACACAATCACCTCAGTTCCCTTGTGTCTGACAAATAGATTCTCTGTGCTAGAAAATAGCTGCGCTATAACTAATGTATTTCTCAGGAAATTGATTCAGACCTGGTCCTAGTTGAAGAAGCAAGGAGCAAATGTGGATTAGATCCAAAAAAAATAAATTTGTGAGTGTCTACATTCACTCTTTCCGGTGGTTTCCTTCCTTCCACAGATTCCTTATCTTTGATAATCCCATCCTTAGAGCAGCTGTTTTTTGGAAACTTTCTGCCACTAGGGGGCGCAACGCACGAAACCTCTACACACTCCGAACATGACCTGTCTGTGCCAGTAGTTATCGTGAAACCTCGCCCCGTGACACCAGTACCTTTTTTTAAATGTTTTTTTTTTTCTGTGCTTTTTGTAAACTACGCAAACACGCAATTTTGTTTCAATGAGAAAATGCCCAACCCCACCAAGTCCTCTGGTTTTAAACCTGACGTGGATTGTGACTGGTTGATGTCTGTTTCATATCGGTCTATATTGTATGGGGGGGAAGCATGACGTCCATGAATGCGGATAGTATCAAATCCATCAATGTAGCCCAACATCATCAAGCTCCCTTGGGTCCTGCTTTTTTGTCAACCCATGCCTCCCCCGAAAGCTTGGTGCTGCAGGCCATGGCAACATTTCCTCTTATCCCACCTGACGGAGCATGAGACTGAATGCTTGGGGAAAGAAGGTGTTTACCTTGAACATCCTTGCCTTGTTGGCATTGAACACCTCCTGTGCCCTGGTGAAGTTCTCTTTTGGTCTTTCGCCTGCAGTGGCAGACCACATCCCTGAAGGGGACATGAGAAAAGGTTTTCTGGCCTTAATGCAGAATGGCTGGGAAACTTCCCAACAGATTCTGCAATCAGGACTCTCGGCTGACTGTTGGCCAATCCATGCCCGCAAGCATGCTGGTATGGCGTCACTCTTGGATAAATGTTAGACTTTGCTCAGAATGTGCAAGCAAAGCTACTGGGCATGACTTTTGATAGGCAGAACCATTTTGCGACTAAAGTAGACGCCTTACAAAGGTTTGTCCAAATTGCTGAGCCGTACAACGTTCTGCTCCAACGAGCATGGGTTGAAGTATTCATGCCTCTGCCGCCTATGTCCCCCTGGGAGGGGTCAGGTGGCCCCAGGGAAAGGCTTTACAAGGGGAAGAGGCACAGATGCCCCTAGGGGTGGTGCCGGCAGGTTCCACTGTCCCCTCAGCCAGCCAGAGTACATACCTCTGTTATACTTTCTGCCATGTTTTCCCAGTGGGAGGGAGGATTTCCCTGTTCAGTGCACAATGGGCTTGAACCATGTCCGATGCTTGGGCCTTACAGGGTCTCACTGCATCCTCCAGGCCACTTTCCTTACACCACCACCTTGCTTCCAGGGCCCAACCTCCTGGAGGTTCATCAGATTTTCTCAGAGGTTGTTGGAACTGGTACCACACACGGAATGATGCATGGGTTGGTACTTATTTTCTGGTTCAGAAGGAGGAGTTAGGCTTGCATCCTATACTAGATCTGAGGCTTCTGATTTTTTACCTGTGAAAGGGCACATTTAAGATTGTACCTCTGGCTCAGGTTATTCTAGCCCTCAATGTACAGGACTGTTTGGTGTCAGCGGACCTTCAGAATGCCTACTTCCCCATCCCCGTTCATCTGAAGCACAAGAAGTACCTGAGGTTCGTTGTGGTCCAACATCACTACTAGTCCTAAGTCCTGCCTTTCAGTCTTTCTTCAGTACTCGGGGTTTTCACCAAGCTGCTGACTGCAGCGCTGGCGCACCTCAAACAATGGCATTCAAGATTTGTCCTACCTGGACTACTGACTGAGCATGCCTGTGCTGCATGGGCCGTCTGTTGCACAGCTGGAGCTTTCCATGAAATGAAAGTCCTGTGTTCCACCGTCCCAGTCCCTCCTGGTGATCAGACAGGTCTTGGGACACTCAAGTGGGGAACATTTCTCCGGTGGTACATGTTCTCCAATCTCAGGGAAAGGTCCTGCCCCTGCCTTCTTGCGTTTGCCTGGTCTAATGGCCTCCTACATTGTGGTGGTTCCACAGGCTCAGCTACAGATGAGGCGGCTTCAATGGCTTCTCTGTTTCCAGTGGTTGCGGTTTCAGGGACGCATGTTGGATCTTTTGCAGGTGTCTAGTCGCTAGAGACCTTGCGTGCTGCTCCATGAAGGACAGCCTGCTTGCAGGGCACGTTTTTCCGCAACCGTGGCCCCAGGTGAACTGTCACAGATGAACACCAGGTGAACACTGATTCATAGATGTGTTCCCTGATGAGTTATGGTGCTCGCCTGCCAGACCTTACTGTGAGCTGACTCTGCTAGTTGCTTTCCTCCCCTCTGTGAAAGAGAATTGTGTATTGATCTTAATAGACAAATTTACTTTGACTCAAACGCCCCGTCTCCTTTGCTTCATCCTTGTGGGTGTCCCCCAACATGGGGACGGTACCTGAACCTTTTCCAGTGAAATATTAATATTCCCCTTTCAATTTAGTATAGCGTGCTGGGGCACGGCCACTTAGACCCTGCCCTTCGGGGCCTCACCTCATGCCCCTTTTCCGCACAGATGGTATCGGCCCTGACAACCAGCACAGACTTTTTTTTTTAGCTTTCTGCTTGCTCCCAGTTTGTGTTTTGTCAATTCTTGTTTCACTTCCCTTCAGTGCTTCGCCTCCCGTGGCACATGTCGACTGCAGAAAGCTTCACAAGGTGTGCCTCAAGCAACCGTTCATTCCCAGCCTCGGACCCCCATGCACTCTTGTCTTGGGTGCTTGGGACCTACCACCACTGGGACTCCTGTTCAGCCTGCGGCGCTCTCGTCGCAGGGCATTGGAGAAGAGTTTGTCACGGTGGAGGAAGATCTTCCACACTTCTCCCCCGCCCCACCTTAAGGACTTCTTGTCATGACAAGGTAGGCCCTCTTCAGCTGAGCTCCACAGCGCGGCAACTCGTTCCCTGGGGTTCCCACAATCGGGGTTCCTCAGATTCAGGTTCTGGCAGGCCCGAGGCCTCTGAGGCTACTGTTCCTAAGCCAAGGGGCCCGGGGGCTCTTCGTGCGGTCCTGGGACAGAACAGAGGCCTTCCAGGCTACCGGCTCCCAAACTCAGGGGCCCTACCAGGCTGTCCTTGGCTAGATCCAGCACGGCTACCAGCACGAGGTTGTGAATCGGGGCGTTACGCTACTGCCATCCGGCTGAGGGCTCAGCACCTACCAGAGGGATCTCTGAGGTTGACGCTTCTGCTTCGGGTGCAAGACCCAAGCTGTATCCTCTCGTGTCTGAGGCCTCTTTTGGCTCAGGGCCTTCGCACCCTGCCACCCCCACCTAGGGTGTGGTGCCAGGCTTCAAAATGGCAGAGCGGCACGTGGTGGAGCCTGCGAGGCAGGCGCCTATCTTTGATCCAGCTCAAGGCCTGCCAGTGCTTTCTCCCATCAAATGGGCTTTGCAGGATGATCCCAGTCCCCTTCCTTCTGGAAGCAGCAGCAAATCCTACCGTGCAGGTTTTTAGTCCCCTCAGGGCTACATCTACCCATCGCAGCTGTACCGCTAGAGGCACCTCAGCACTTTGACCAGGAGCGGAGGCCAAGCGCCTTAGAGGGCTTGGCCTCTAGGGATCAGACAGTTACGAGTACCTCTTCTTCGAGCGCTTCCTCATCCATTCCCCTCAGATGAAGGACTTTTTGAAGATCATCTCGCAGGTGGCGCTGCCACGGCCCTGTCCTCTGGGTACTCCTCCCGTTTCCCCCGTGCGCTCCCAGTGCCAGCCCCTCCTCTGGTTTTTGGGGTTACTGCTTCCTGAGGAAGCCCCCCTGGAGTCAGGAGTGCTAGCAGAGTTCTACGGCAAACACACCACAATCCGGTCTGATATTCCCATGCATAAGGATGTCCTACAGGTGGCGCGAAAGGTCTGGGATGAAGCCCAGGTCCAACGCCCAGATGAACAAGAAGTTGGACAGCAGGTTTAGGCTTACGGTCGGGGAGCCAATCCTCGTGGCCTCCCAACCGCAGCCCAATTCCTTTGTGGTGGCTGTGGCCTCGTATTCTAAACCATAGTCTGTCGTCCTCCATGGGAGCTGTCTCCAGGTGCCTCTCCATGGTCTTCAGTCCTTGGGAAAGCGCTGTTACTACATCTCAAGGCTGCATCTGTGGCAGGCCAACATGGATGCTCTCTTGGCTGGGGCTTACCAGAAGCTGTGGCTGGAGCTCGGGAATTTCTGCTCGACCTCCCTTCGGACAAGCAAGCCTTCTTCAAGGCTGGTCTGGCGGATGCCCGGGCCATTGTGCAGGACCTCATGGAATCTTCAGTCTCGCACATCGATACAGTCAGCAGAGGGCTGTGCCTTGGGGTCGAGATGAGAAGGACGGCGTGGATGCATGCCACAAAGTTTTCATCTGATGTGCAGGAGCGAAACCTGAATCTGCCCTTCAATGGCGTGGACTTTTTTCATTCGTCCACCAGTGACGAATGAACAAAGAAAACCCACTCAAGCAGCCAAGTCCTTGGCCATCCTGACAAAACCAGGTCAGAAATCCTTCCCTCAATCCCAGGAAAGGACCGAGTACAAATCTGTGCTTTCTCCGGCTTCAAGGGATTCTGAGACCACGGTACACTGAGGCTGGACCAGCGACAACAGGAGGAAGCAACAGGTGGTTCTGCTCCCCCTCCTCTGCCCCCGCCTCTGATGGCAGGAAGCAGTGACGTCAAGGTCCGAGAACACCGCTCGCCTGTGGGGGGCTGTTTGGCACTGTTCCTGGACGAGTCTTTTTAGCAACCCGTGGATCCTATCCATAGTCTCCACAGGCTTCATTCTTCCTCTTCCTTTGCCTCTACCATGCTCTCCTCTTTGTCAGAGCAGGTCCCCGTCTCTTTTACGGGAGGTCCTTTCGCTCTTGGAGATGCAGGTGATAGAACCAGTTCCTCTTGTAGACAGGGCCTTCAGTTACTATTCCAGGATTTTTGCACTAACCAAGAACAACCAGGCTGGCCTGAGTGTAGTCCTGGTCCTGTCATTTATAAATCTGTCTTTACCACTGGAACGCTTCAAGATGATTTCTCCCACACACATAAGAGTCTGCTTATGCAGGGAACTGGATGTGTTCTCTGGACCTCAATGATGTGTACCTGCATGTTCCCATCTACCAGCCGCATCAGATGTTTTTGTGGTTCATGGTTGTTGTACCACTTTCAGTACAGGGTGCTGCCCTTCTGCCTGAACTTTGCCACTCGTATCTTTACAAAGTTGATGAACGCAGTGCCGGGCCTTCTCCGCTTGGAGGGCCATCATCTATACCCTTATCTGGACGACCGGCTGGTGAAAGCGGGGTTCCCCGAAGGGGTCGTGCACTCCTGCCAGAGATTGGCGGATCCCTTAATCAGCTGCTGTTTTGCCTCGACCAGAGGAAATCGCAGTTATGTCTGTCTCAGGAACTGGTCTTCCTAGGGCTGCGTTGTAACACTACCATTCAGCAGGTGTTCACCACGCCCGAGAGGCTTATGTCCCTCTGCATGTTGGTTAGACACTTTCTGGCCAAGTCGACCACCTCAACATGGTAGTTCCAGCACATTTTGGCCTGGTAGCCTCCTGGGTGCTTACTGCAAAGTACGCCCGTCTCAAGATGAAGTGCCTCCAGCTGCACATTGCGGCCAATTGGGATCGGGGACGGGGTCCCAGTTGGACAGGATCCCTATACCGCCGCTCCTTCTGCCAGATCTTCGCTGGTGGCTGATGGATGGCAATGTTTCAGTGGGAGCCCCCTTCACCCGCCCAGAGCCTACCCTGGTGGTGACGGTGAACTCCTCTTTTTCGGGCGGGGTGGCTACCCTGGTGGGCTCACCCACCTCAGACCCTTTCCTCTGCTTGGAGGTGGTTTTCGATCTGGTAATGGGCCCTTAGAAAGGAGATTTGGATTTCAGCAGTCCTCTGGCCAGTCACTTGGGTTTCAACACCTACGAGTGGGAGTTGCACAACTCCTTGTTGCCACTTTTCCAGTGTTGTAGGTTTGCGGACCTGGATTTGTTCACATCTCCCCTGAATGCCAAGTGCTCTGTTTGCCTCGTGGGCAGGTCGGGGTCAGGGGTCACTGGGAGACTCCTTTCAGATCTGTTGGCACGGCTGCAGGTGTTATGCATTCCCACCCACCCCTATGCAAGTTCCTGGCCTCTCTGAGCTGCAGCCTCATCCTGGTTGCCCCCCACTGGCCTTTGAGACCCTGGTTTTCGGATCTGATGCAGTTGTTGTGCTCCCGGGGACCTGTTCAACTTTTGATGCTCAACCAGGGTTTCCTGACACAGCAGGGTGGGGCAGTGGAACATCCAGATCTGACCAAACTGGCCCTGGCGGCCTGGTTTTCAGATGACAACTGGGGAATCATTCAGACCAGGAGGCCCTCGACTCGGCCCCAGTATAAGAACAAATGGACTAGGTTCTGCCATTGGGCTTGCAACAAAGGTTTGGAGCTGGTCACCTTTCCTCTGGATGACATACTGCCCTTTTTAGCACACCTGGCTTGCTCTGGATTTCAGGTGGATACTTGCTGCTCGTATTTGGCGGCCATTGGGGCTTACAAGAATTCCCCTGAGCATGTGTTTTCGGCAGCCAACTCGGTGGGTAAGGCTCACTTTATGGGGCTGTCTATGCTTTTTCCTCTGGTACATAAGCCACATCCGGTCTGCAACCTCAGTTTGGTTCTTGCAGCTTTGCAAACGCAAGCTTTTCGAGCCGATGGCCTTGGTGGACATCCGCTTGTAAATGTTAAAGACTGTTTTATTAGTGGCTCTCACCTCTGCGCGCAGGGTTAGTGAGCTGCAGGTGCTGTCTTCGTGCAAGGCCTTCACCACGTTTCACAATAAGGTAATCTTGCATACTCACCCAAACCCTCTTGCCCAAGGTGGTTTCTACGTTCCATCTGAATCAAGAGATTTGCCTGCCGGTGTTCTTCGCGAACCCATGGTCGGAGGCAGAGAGGTCCCTACATTCCTTGGCCCTCGATGGTTCTCAAGTTTGATCTCTCTTGGACTAAATCCTTCAGGAAGTCTGAGGCATCGTTTGTGACTAGTGGGCTCCTCCCCCGGCTCTCAGGCTTCCATCGCTCATTGGATGGCTCAGGCCATTTTGGAGGTGTACACGGCTATGGGCAAACCTGTTCCTGGGGGATTCATGCCCATGCAGTCAGAGCTAAGGCCACGGCTGGTAAGTTTCGGAGACTTGCTTCTTGGGATGTCATCAGCAAGGCGTCTACTTGGGCCACTCCGTTGGCCTTCTGTAGGCACTACTCGCTGGACACCAGCTCCAGGTACAATGCAGAGTTTGGTCAGGTGGTTCTGAAGAAACTTTTTTTGATTCATCCTAGATATGAGGCAGGTTGTCGCAGCTCCACCTTATGTTCTTGTTTGGTGGAATCACCCACAAGGATAAAGTAAGCGGACGCATGAGTAAAGTTACTCACTGTCCTGACTAGAGTACTCCTAGTCCCCTTTCCTCCATACGTCCCACCCACTTTCCACCACTAGTATGCCAAAGGCTAATAGTACTAAAAGTAGCCAGGTATCTAGGTGTCCAATGTGTTCAAAGGGGACTGAGCTGAGGCAGCGGGGGTTGGGGACCCCCCCCCTCGGAAGCCGCAGACCTGCGTGCTATACCAAATTTAAAGGGGAAGCTCAATTTTTCTTTTGTAAATAGCCAGGTTTTGAGGTTTTTGCGCAAGGACCAGAAGGAAGTTTCCGATCTGAATGAATGGGATTTTTTATTATGATTTCTTTTGGAGAATAATTCTTTAAACAATTGTTATTCAGCAAGGAATTTAGTATTTTTGCTATCCTTCACAAGATTTGGCCTGTTACACTGGCTCACCCTGAAAAGTTGGCTCCGATTTGTCTTAATGAACGTGCCATTGTTAAAGTAGGTTTTTTGTTAATCTGCATGTATTTTTGTTAAATTAGGGTCACTGGGAAGAGCAAGAAGCAAGCATCTCTAAATTACACTGCAGCCCGACTGTTTGAGAAGGGAGTCCTACTAGAAATTGAGGATCTTCCAGTCAGTCAGTGAGTAATTTTTTACCTTTTATTCTAGTCTCTCGATATATCGGTATTGCTCACTTAAGTAATATAATAGTGGAAATGCAAAACGTAGAGTTTTTTAAGTTACATTTTTTTGGACTTGGAAAAAATCCAGCTACTTTTCAATCTGCTTTTTCTTGCCATCATAGATTTCAATGTACCCAGTGGATGGTAAAAATCACCCAAACGTATTAGCTGACTTTACTATCAATTTAACATTTTGGATGTTTTTTATTTTCTTTAGATTTCGTAATGTGATTTTTGACATAATTCCCTGTGAGGAATCTGGCAAATTCCAAGTGAAGGCAAAGTTCATGGGGGTGGACATGGAGAGGTTTCTGCTTCATTATCAGGTGAGTTTGATCACAGCACTCCATTAGTACAAAAACAATGGAAGTGTTGTACCACTGCATAGGAAAGTTCACTATGAAGGTCGCTCAGTACCTTGAAGATAATGGCCTTGGACATTCATTTGAATCAAGTTGCTGTAGTAAGCATCTAGAATGCACTCCTGCTCACTACTCAAACTCACTTGTATACTCATCCTTATGGACCTACCTGCAGCTTTTACACTATTGACCCCATGGACGATTTCGCTCTCCACCTCACTCTCCAGGACCTTGAGTTTCACAAATCTGCTCTTGCCTGGATCGCATTCTAGCATGGAAAGTTGAACCTTTAAAATATCCTGGATATTGCAAACCTCTGACCCCATCCCTCTGTGTTCCCCAAGGATCAGTCCTCCGGCCTATGCTCTTCCTGGTCTATACCTCTACTGTAGGAAGATCTGTCGTCCTTTGGCTTTCATCATCTCCTGTTTGCTGATGGCACTCATTGTTTTCTCCTTTCCCTCCTTCACACCAGCCATTTCACTACAGTGAACCAACTTCCTCACTGCAGTTAGCCGCTGCATGACTTGCCACTGCCTCATGCTGAACTCTTGCCATCCCTAGCCTCCCCTTTTCGATCTCCTTCCTGCCTGACACCATATTGCCTTGACCAGGCTTGCAATCCTGGGTTCCTCTTTGATAGCGACATCCTATTGCAACAATTCATTAATACCACTGCCGCTAATATATAGTTTCACAACATTATGAAAATGTATTCATGTCTAACTAACCACTCGACAAAAACTCTAATCTCTACCCTTGTACTCAGCAAACTTGACTACTGCTCTTGCCTACTACTTGGCTTTCCTCTCTACTCCTTCCTCCTTCTAGTATTCAACTTTGCTACCTGCACTCCCTGCAACCTCTCCAGATCCCCTCGCACCTTTTCCTACCGACATGATTGATTGCTCTCCATTCACAACTACTCCCTTTCCAAGTTCCTTCTCCTACTCCACACAGCCATTAATGGTCTTGCTCCTCAGTGCCTGTCTGACTGTATACTCCTCTTGTTCCCCCAACTCCACCTAACCTCACGGCCCCACTGGAACCTGCTGATCATCACATTCAGTCTATCCAAATGTCGATCTCTTCAAAGCTCTGCTGAAACTTCACGTACTTGCTAAAGATAGAGCTTCCCTTCCCTCTCCCCTGTACTCCCTACATCACTGTACCATTCCCTTCAATCAATTTGATATATTTATACAGTACTCCTCTTCAGTTTGAAACACTCCCCCGACCACCTCCATCCTACCACTTAGGTGACTTACAAAGGTAACATTAACCTGTTTGTTGCTTAAATATGTGTCCGTTTTGTCCTGGCCCTGGTCTATGTCCCACTTTCTTTTCCACTTTTTTTAACGCTCCTAAACTGGCTCACCACTTGTTCTCATATTGTACAGGCACCCTTGGGGGAATGCTTCCACTAACTGTTAATGTTATTGTAAGTCATTCTGATCGAAAATGGCACCCCTGTTCAACAAACAAAATTACAAGAAGGCAGAAAATATAAGCATGCTGGAGAACAATAGTTACAGGTAAGTAACTTAAACCTTGCAGGTTCTAGCTGATCTCCGCTTGGTGTCTTTCAGTGCTGCAAGGACTCTTGAATGAAGAATGCAGCAAAACTCGATGCAGGACCCCTCTCAGGACTGGACTCGGGTCAGGTAAGCGATTTCCGGACGGTGGTCACCGCAGCACAGCGACGCAAAGGGTCTTGCTTGTCACGTTCAAACTTTCCCTCCTATCTTGGGTCCTCTTGAAGCTAGGATGCTGAAATCCTGCAGAGGTCAGTCTTGTAGGTCAAGCTGAGGATCCCCTAAGTTCCAGGTCGAAACCTGGAACGGTGATGTCAGCAGCACGGTAGCCCAAACTCGGAGCTGGTCAGCCACAGGACGGCCCTGGACGCTTCCAAAGGCTCTTCTTCGCAGGGCACCGAGCATGTGTCTGGAATGGATGCTGCCTCCACTCCCAGGGTCGCAGCTCCTTTGCAGTACTGTTAAAGGTCTCGAGCAAGTCAGGGCTTCTACAGGACAGCGCAGAAGTTGGTAACCAGGCCTCCTTCTGACGGGTCTCTGGTTTCTTCGCAGGTCTCACAGCTGGATAGAAGTCTTGGCTTCTTCAGGTTTCTCCAGGATCTCTCTAGAGTAGGTGCCGGTGTCCCCTTCTTATCCTAAAAGCCAGGTAAGAGAAGCTGCCCTCACTGGCCAATGACGGAAGTAGCAAAGACACACACACCGTTCTAGGGGTCCAATCAGGACCACTGGCGGGAACACTCGTGCATATGACTCAGACATACTGACACCAGTTTGTGTATTGGAACCAGACAGTCCCAACCCACATCATGCCATCAAACACACACAACGCTCTGGTAGCCTGCCAAAAGCTTCTGCTTTCCCGGGCACTGGAAGTCCTTATAAGGATTTTCCTGGCCTCACAGAACAGGAAGATGGCTAAAGAACAAGATGGCCATAGGACAAGCGAAAAACCATGTGGCACGGCCATGTTTGGACAGTAGCCACAGTTAGTAGACAAACGCGCTAAGGCTAAAACAAAAAGTCCCAAAAAATGGGAAAAGGGCACTGCTGCCACCAGCTTATCCTTTTAGCACATCTGCAGTGACCTAAAATCCTCCGAGTGATAGTCTAGGGCAAAACTAAAGGGTACCCCATTGTACTGCAGTGTAAGCTGCATTGTAGAATGATAAGTGATACAAAAGTAACCACAAGTAGCAACACTGTAACACCACTAAGGGAAAAAAATGTTTCCCAGTACTGACATTCTGAAGGATATGTCAGTTTCCCCATAACACATGAGCAAAAGCCAGTGCAGTGAAGCTTAAGACTTTACTGTACTGCAAAAAGAGCAGCTCAGTATAAAAAATGTAAGCAACATGTTTGGGGGTCCATAAAGATGGAAGGTAAGGTGCAGTAAAAAGATCTAAGAGTAAAGAGAACGTCCGCTGCTCAGAATGTTGTTCGTCAGGGGGCGTAGTGCACCTCGACTTGGCCGCCAGTTCGTCTTGTGTCGATGCCGTCGTCTACTCGAGACATTGTAGATGTACCACGTTGCTATGCCCCCGGGTACCTTTGTTACTCTCTCAGCACGCTGCTTTAGGAACATCTCTCACAGGGTTCTTTTTTTGTACTTATGAATTGTTGATTGTTCACGATTTTGAATTATGTCCACTCCCAAGTGTCAGGCTTCAAGTACTGCATTTCCAAGTTGTCCATCGCGGACCCAGACAACATCTGCCTGTGGTGCCTCGGTGTCGGTCACTGAGGACTGTGTTTCTTGGAAGAAAAAGAACACGAAATTGCTGAGGGAGAGGGCTGAGAACTTGCAGTAGGACGGCCCCAGTTTAAATCCCCAGCACGCTCAACCACCAGGTCATTGATCGATACGGAGGGGCTGTAACGCTCACCTGAATCCCTCGGAGGCGCAGGTCCGGGCTGGGAGATTTCAGTGTCTTCTAGGGTCACGCGCAGGCCTCTGGTAACACCCTGGATGGGCCCTCTCCTCACCGTAATTTTGACCTGGAGGGTGAGGTGTCTGCAAGTAGGAGAACAAGGGGTTAATGTATGTCTGGTTGGCCAATCTGACTTTCCCCTTTCTGGACTCCCCACGTTACTTGTAGGCTGAATGTGCTCACCTTAGATAGGTGAAAGCGGAGCTCTCCATCCTGCCAGTTGCGTCACTGGTTAATAGCCCAGCCTCTTGATTGCAGAGGATGAAGTCGGGGAGCAAGGCCGTCGTTAGCCGCACGAACGGTAATTGCTTGAATATGGAGTTTTATTTATATGTCCACTTAAATGTCTCTTGCCTTTGCAGGTCCGGTACGCAGATAAGGTAAGCGAGAAGAATGCCAGAGCTCGTGAAGGCACGTAAGCAAAAGAATGTTATTCGAAGTTAAATGCACTTCTTAATGTCTCTTTTCCCTTTTTCAGGTAGCCGTAGCAGCCGGCGTTGGAGATGGACGCCGAGGTACGTGCCGGAGTATGGGCAAGCATTTTACAGCTAGAAGGCACGTGAGTAGTGATGGCGTACAGGGCCCCTAATGATGTCCTACTTGTTTTTGCAGGTGCGGTTAAACAGCGCTTGGCGGAGATCGAGGCGTACGTGGCACAGGTAAGCAAAATTATCACGGAGGTTCACTAACCAATGTTCTTTGTTTCCGCAGGGTTGCCGGAGTATGAAGAGTGCGGTACGCGGCCTCGGAATGCACCGATGGACGAGGCAAGTGCAGCGCTGGTTTTGCCTTGTCCTAACCTGGTGTCCTTGTTCTCTTTCAGACGCTGCTGAAGACTGAAGACTGGTTTTCCGGGAGGTAAGACTGAAGATTTCTTGTTCACAGATGCAGAAGCTGAAGATTCTCTGGAGCTGACACAGTGAGCGTCCTGCTGCTAGTGCAGAATAACGCGAAGCACGTTGCACTGATCGGGTGTGGTTTAAATAGGCCACTGGAGTGCTTAGGTGTCTCCTTCCACAGCCTCGCCCAGGCAAGAAAGAAGTTCCAGCTTCCAGAACAGTTCCAGTATCCAGTCCCAGGGAGTGGTGCTGGCCACACCCAGAAGTTAAAGTAGTTCCAGCCAGGAATGGATGAGGATATCATCCTACAGGTAAGTGAGCAGCATGGTCTGCAGCAGGTAGGTCCACCCAAGCACCATTCCTCTCAATATGAGCCCGGCACTTCCTGTGCCGGGACTGGGTTCCCTTATGAGCCTGGCGCCACTGGCGCCAGGACAAGGTCCAAAAGGCCCCTGTGGGGACCGGCTGGTGCCTGGAATGGAAGTTGTGACCCTGCTTCCAAGGATGTTGGGCTGGATCTGACTCTTTGGAGGCAGCGGTCATGACAGGGGCCTACTCCCGAAAAGGATGGGCATCGTAAGAAAACTAAAGGGGTTGCACTCTCAAAGCTATAACAGCTCTTCCTCCCATAAAAAGAAAAAGCGCCATCGGCGTAGGCATGGATCCGACTTGGCGGATGAGGCCAGTAAGTCGTTGGAGGGGGCCGACATCCAGGGCTGAATGACAGGCATTTAAGGAGGAAATGCTCAAGATGTTTATGGAAGCAGGTAGGGGCAACCCCTCGAAGCAGCAGGCTTTGGTGGCACCCAGTGATTTCGGCCCCAAGCGGACCCCCACCACAATAACCTTGTCACTTTCAAGGCCTTCGGGCCCAGCAAGGGGTGTAGCCGGCTCGGCATCGGCGCAGCTAGTATCCAGTGTGACCTGGCCCGCTTATGCGTCCTTCGGCAGTGCTACCGTCGACGTCGGGGCTGACAGCTGAGCGGTCCTACACTCCTCGGTCGAGAACAGTTTTTCGAAACTGGCGACAATTTTTTGATGACTGGGACGACCAGATGTCGAGTGGCCTCGACCCTGTTTATGCAGGTTCTGGAAACAGGAATTTGTTTGCCGACTATGCAGCTTTAGTCTCCCTAGATGAGGGCCTCCATGATGCCAGTGGCCTGGACAACTCTCTGAACTTGGAGACACAGCAAGCCCATTCCTATGGGCATGCAAATGCTAAATACTGGGACACAGTAAACCGGTTGGTAGATGCCCTGGGTTGGAGTACCCCAGCCAGAACCTTGTCAGGCTATGAGCTTGTTGAAATTTTGGAAGAAGGGACCCTCTACTGAGAGGGCCATGACTTTTAATGTCGCAGTTTCCATCACCATTGCCACCTTGTGGCAGAGCCGATGCACCGCACCCAGGTAAATGCTGACTTCATTTAAAAGTATAGGCCAGTAAGGGGATACCTTGTCTATCTCTCCACTCACCCTAGGTTACCCACGTCTATACTCCCTATGGATAGGGAAGGTAAAAAGGCTGATGCATGTGAGGTGCCGGAGTAAGGAGACCGTGCTGGTTTTTACCAAAATGCTTTTATTATAATAGAAGTAGTTGGAAAAATGCCTCACTAGCCTCATCTCTGAGGGGATCCCCTGCCTCAACAAAACTAAATAATGAGACGGTTGTCAGGATATCAAAATAATGTCCTGTGTCCAAAAACGATTCCAACCCTCACATTCAAATATCGCAAACACTTCTGCAAGGGAAAATAATATACTTGGCTGTCTTTACAATCCTCCTGGTGTTCTACCAGCTACCCCTTCAATTGGTTACTCAGAGGTCAATGTACTTAGGTAATTTGCCACGGGGCCAATCCTCGTCCCTTGTCTTTTCTGCCAAAGACTATAATGAATAATTAGGTAGTTCAAACTTAGTTATTAAGGTCCTTCCTTCCCTGTGAAGTGGATTTTGATGCCAGTGGGCCAATCCTCTTCTCTTGTCTTTCCTGGTGTCTGGTATTTCATGAGTATCTCCTCAAGTCAAAGGTTTTCACTCCTTTTTACAGATTTGGCTTGTTTTGGTTCCAAGTACTGCCAGCGTTACACCTCGAAGTACTGGGACGAGGAAGAGCAAGGGAGGCAAACTTGGTTTGCTTTCGTGCCCTCTATTTCTTATAACTGAGATGAGTAAGCTTGTGGAGAATTACCAATGATAAGAAAACTCCCATCCTTCCTGCATTTCGTTATGATTAATCCTCATGTTTTAATTATGGAAGTTTATTTTTATAACTGGCTCGGCAATGCGGCTTAACCTTGTATCTCTGGTGTAAGGCATCCACAAAGTCTGCGTGATCGTGGCAGTCGGTTTTAACTCACGGTCAGCTCCGAAGGTCCTTTTTCCTTAATCGGTTTATGAACGCTGTGGCGTTCGAGTGCCAGCTCTCTGCAGCTCTGGTCACTGTGGTGGTCGGATACTTCCCCGGCCTCAATGCGAGTGTCTGCTGGACAGCTTTGCGGCTCCCTACGAGGTTGCTGGTGGTGGTCGGGTACTTCGCTGGCCTCTGTGTGATGCTTGACGTACTGCCTTACGGTTCCCTGCGAGTTTGCTGGTCACCTCAGTAAATGCAGAGAGCACTCATGCCCTTATGCCCTGCTGGGCTTCCTAGCAATGTTGTCATCCATTTTCCTCCCTGCAACCGCTGCTCACGGTTGCACTTTGTCCTGTCTTTGAAAGACCTTTGTAACACGGGCTGCAAGGGCATCAATGCGGTCCGCTGTTTCACTCAGCTTTTTCTCATTGTCTTCACAAGTATCCCCTGCACTCACAGGTTGTCTTCCTTGTTCGGCGTGGAGCCAACACCTGTTCTGCCCAGAAGTACCAAGTATTGTTGCTGTCTGCTTTGGTGACAGCGGGCTTGTTGGTGTTCGGTAAAGACTGAGGCAGCACCACTGTGTGAAGCCCTGATTTCTGCCGGCTCTTGGGCTCACACCGTGGTTTTCCAACAGTCTTGCTAGTTGTGGAATAGTCTGGTTTCCTTCTTCCCCTCCTTTACTTCAGCTCAGATGTACTCTTCATTTCAGTTTTCCTTACATACAGCTGTCTTTTTTTTATCCATTTCCACGGCTCCTGCCTTCAATACTTTCAATGCTTCCACGACGACTGCTACTGCTGCTCTACTCCAACCACATGTGCTTTGTCCTTTCTCTTTTTTTATTGTTGGAAACATGGCTAATCATAAAGAAAGGACTAGAGTGTTGATAGTTCGCACCTCTGTTTGCGGGCTCCTCGTCTCAGTACTAGACATTCCTGTTACTTGTGTTGATATACAGGAGTGTTTTTATGTGTTTGTTTATAAGGGAGGGGAAAGGACACATTCCTTTGGGCATGTGCTGTGTTAACCCCGGAATAATGCTTTTTAATGGGAAGATACTGACATTATCCTTGAATTCGTCACATTCCCGAGCCAAAAAGGACTTCTGTTTGGCAGTGTGGGTCTTAAGGCGATTATTGCTTCCTGCACCTTCACAAAATACTCGTTTGGCCTGTGGAAGGCTACTTGGGAAGCCGCACAGTACATGCCGGAAGGGGGAATGCATGATAGCTTCAAGAGAATTGTGGACATTGGCTAAGAGGTGGCACAGCAATCGTTGAGATGGGCCTGGACATTGCAGACTGCGTGGGATGTTCTATGTGGTTGGCGAAAGTCTTGAGGAGGCAGGCATAACTGCACACATCGGGATTCTCACCTAACATCGAGACTAAGCTACTGGACATCGCTTTTGACAGTGAGAATCTGTTCGGCCCAAAGGCTGATGAGTCCCTGGAAAAGTTTACAGACTTGAAGATGGACGCCAAGTCTCTAGGCCTAGCTGTTCAGCCGCCGGCAAAGCCTTCCTTTCTCCAGCATGGGGTCTGGCATGGATTCACATGCTCATAAATATTCCAGTCGTCAGACCGGAAATCCTCTAATAGAAAAAACTTTTTCACTTTCACTTACAAACTGTATTTCTCCTCTAAACCAATCACTGAGCTCTGGGGCATACTGCCCCCATCCAATGACTGTCCTCTACCTAAGCCCCTCCTCTGGCAGCCATCTTCAGATTTTTACTGCACGTTCAAGTGTTGGGAGTCCTCGTGTTTTGCTCTGTGAGCTGATCGACGTATTTCACGCTCTTCGGTAAAAAGTTGGATTTTTGTCTAATAGAGCCCTTGTGCTCTTTCTCTACATTGGCTGGCAAGCAGGGATCCGTTTATCAGTCAATTTCAACACCCCTCAAAGGCCAGAAATCGTTGAAGTTTCATCGAAGATTCCAGAAGGCCATCAGTCCTATCTGCACTCCGGACCATGTCGGAGGAGGAGGAGGGAAGTTCCCTTTTCAAACTCTGCTCCAACTACGGAATGTGTGTGTAGAGGACAAATACCTCCAGTGCCTCTACTGTTTCCATCCGAATCACAGGGAAGTGGATTGCGAAATCTGCATCGGGTTCTCCAAACGAACCGTGAAGGATCGTCACAGTAGGCTGGCGGTGTGGCTCAGCGCCAAGGGCTCTGCCCCATGTGGGAAGCAGGGGCTTGCCTCATCTAGGACCGGCTTCTAAGTCCTTTGAAAGCGCTCCATCCGTGGGGGTTCAAGACAAGGCCAAGCACTGTGCGTCCATTTCCATCGGGGGCCGCTGTGCAAGCGGGTCCCATGACGGGCAGGGCACACTCATCTTCAACATCTGCCTCCATCTCCAGCAATCGCTCCAGCTCCTCCTCAAAGAGGAAATCAACTAACTGTGGGAAAAGCCAGAGAAGATGAAAGTGCAGGAAAAGACAACCGACCTACCCCAAAAGGCACAGGTGAAGCCGTTGACGATCGATAGTGGCGGCTGCCCTCTCAAAGGCCAAGGGGGCTGACCCAGGCAAGGTAGTCCCGGCAGTGCCCAGAGTATCCCTGCCCCCGAGATGGGAGGCATCGGCCAAGCCGGTGGAGAGGACACCAGAGAAGAGGATGCCATCCCTGAACCCGAACCCATCTCCCCAGGATGCAAAGGGGTGTGGGGCGGAGGCCTCAACCATACTTCTGTGCACAGATATTTCTTCCTTGACCACACGACCCAGGAGGACTTGGGAGATGACGGTAAAAATCCTGATTGGGGGCGGGTGACGACAGAGGTGACGACGGAACTGCCGACAGCACAGTGCCCAATAGGCCTGTTGCTGGACATTCTTTCGACCCTGCACACCCTGGTGTTAACGATTCAAAACCGGATGCTGACGGCACCAACCTCTGGCAACAGGAAGCCGCACCCTACGCCACTGCATCAACCTCCACACATGCCCCCCCAGGGACAGTCGCAGGCGACTACATGGGCACAGCGGGCGGTTCACCGCGGCCAAGGGCCTCTCCCCCGGACGAAGTTCGGTCGTTCATCAGAGCGCCAGAACTCTTCCAACTGACATCGGAGGAGACCAGGAAAGGAATGTTTCCTATATCGACGACGCAAGGCCAAGAGGAAGACCATCTTGGTGGTCCTTCTCCTGACGACGTTTGGATGGAAGGCCTGGCTATGATAAAGAACCCGGCCATGGCCCTGGCCAAGAGGGATCGGCTGGAGAACAAATACTGATTGCCTGAGTACGCACCCAAGTGCCTATGTTCAGAGCCTTTCCAAGACTCTGTTGTCTCGGTGGCGGCAAGGAAGTAGTAGTCTAACTCTTCTTCATCCTCCGTCCCTCCGGACAGTGAGGGGAAGAAGTTGGATGCTGTGGCAAGAAAAGTAATCTTGTCAGCGGCATCAACAGTCAAGACGGCCAACGCCCTTGCTATCCTCACCAGATACGACAGGGATCTGTGGTATAAGATGGCCCCACGGATGGAGTTACTTCCCGACAACAAGCGGGTGAAGCACTTTCCATTCTCCAGGATGGGGAGGCGGCATCGGACCATGCTATCACATCACAGTGGCCCTGGACATCGCAGACAGAGTGTTCTGACAGATGGGGAACGGTGTCTGCTTCCGTCGTCGTCGTGGCTGGTTGAAAGTCACCAACTTTCATCAGGAAGTCCAGATGAGGGTTCTGGACATGCCCTATGACCGGGACAACCTCTTTAGAAAGGCCGTTGACGAAACGTTGCAGGCCATTAAGACTGACACCTAGACGGCCCGTGCCTTGAGCACTCTTCAACACTGCCCGTCCTTTCATGCCTCCGGCAGGAAATCTGGTAGATCGAAGGGTTTCGGCAGAGGGTCCTCTCCGTACCGCTGACCCTCCTGGTCCACGACTCAGGAGGCCTACAGAGGCTGTTCCAAGACTTTCGGTGGAGGGGCCGTTGTTGCTCCCAAGGTGGCACACAGACCCCAAAGCAAGATTGAACCGGCCAGGACGTCGGGGCCCCCACCCATGCACCCCGGTTTGAGGCCGGCTGGCGGGATTCGTCAGCGAGTGGAAGAAGTTCTCCACCGACCGATGGGTGCTGGACGCTCTCGCCCACGGACACACTCTAGAGTTCCAGCAGAAGTCTCCACGCATACCACTGATGGCCCGTCCGGAGCAGCACATCCCTCGGCTCCTGCAGGAAGTACGGGCCATGATGAGAAAAGGGGCAATAGAGCTGGTGTCTACTCCAGATACTTCTTGCTAAAGAAGACCGGGGGCTGCAGTCCCATTCTAGAACTGCAGCTTCTCAACAAATACCTTGGTGCAAAAATTCAGGATGGTCACGTTGCAGCACATGCTCGGCCAACTGGAGGAAGGAGACTTCTTGAAGTTGCTGGATCTGGAGGACGCAAACTTCCACGTCCCTGTTGACGACAAGCATCGGAAGTTACTGCACTTCGTAGTACAAGCAAGGCACTACCAATTCAAGGCCCTCCCCTTCAGACTGAAGTCAGCGCCCAGGGTGTTTACAAAGTGCCTGGCACCAGTGGCTGTCCATCTGCATCTACAGGGGAGACACGTGTACCTGTGCCTCGACGACTGGCTCATCCGGGCCAAGTCAAGGGAGGTAGTCATCGAACACAGAGAGGGCTGTCTTGCTGCTGACGGATCTGGAGTTCTCTGTCAACTATCCAAAGTCCTGCTTGATGGCATCGCTGATTGCGCTGTTCCTGGTGGCCAGGCTCAACACTGTCTCCTGCCTGGCGTTCCCCTGGGAAGTGAGGGTAGCGGCCATGCTGGGCAAGGTGCAACGGCTGTTGGCACTGAAGACCGCCACTGTGCGGACCATGAAGTGGCTGCTCGGCATGATGTGGTCATACATCTACCTGATCTGGCTCTGCAGATTGTGGATGCAACCCCTTAAAGAATTCCTGGACGCTTGGTGGATCCAGGTGTCCGGAAGCTTTGCAGACAAGATTGCTCTCGGCGAGGAGTTCCGTTGAGCGATAAGGTGGTGGGCAGTGCGCTCCAACATGGCTGGGGCACAGGTTTCCAGAGCCCCTGTACTAGGAGACGGTCACCACAGATGCTTCCCTGGAGGGCTGGGGAGCCCACACCGGACGTCTCCACGCCAGTGGCCTGTGGCTGCCAGGGGAGAGGGATGTCCTGGAGCTGCAAGCAGTGTTCTGGGCCCTCAAGTCGATCCTTCCGTCCCTCAAGGGCAAAGTGGTGAGGCTCTTCACGGACAATACCACCACAATGTTGTACATCAGGGAGCCGGGGGGGGGGGGGCACCAGATCCCCAGCGCTCTCCAGAGAGGCGCATGACTTGTGGCACTGGGCCGTCGCCCAAGAGATGTTTCTCATCCCTTTTCACCTGGCCGGAGTCAAGACCACCAACCCAGACTCCCTCAGCAGGGAGCTGCGCTCCTGCTATGAATGGGAACTTTGACAGGATGAAATGGATTGCCTCTTCCTCAAATGGGGCAGAGCCCAGATCGATCGGTCTGATTGTGACGGCGACGAATTCCAAATGCCAGAAATTCGCCAGGAGGTTCCACCAGCCGAGGAGCATTGGGGGGGGTCACGCCTTTTCCTTCCTGTGGGAAGGCCTGTTCCTGCACGCATTCCCTCCGTTTCCTCTCCAGATGCGAGTCATCAGTTAACTCAAACGGTGCCGATGCAGGATGATCCTCATCACCCCGGCTTGGCCGAGGCAGATTTGGTACCCGTATCTTCTCAGCCTGTCAACGACGCCCCCAGTCACGCTACCAGTGCTACTGGATCTGCAAGCCAGAGAAGGAGGCACAATCCTACATCATGACTCGGGGTCGCTGAACATGAAGGCTTGGCTCCTGCAGCCTTACAGTTCGGAGGGTATGAGTTGCCGGCGGACTGCAGGGAAGTCCTTGCCAGGGCCCGAGCGTCATCGACGTGCTACCGACACAAGTGGAAGCGTTTCGCGACGTAGTGCCAGACGAAGAAGATCAATCTTCTTAGGGTCACAGCCCCGCAGATTCTGCCATACTTGTCCTTGGCCAAGGCGGGGCTGGCACACGCCTCTATCAAGCTGCATCTGGCGGCTATCTCTCACTACACCAGGTCTCCGGGACGGTCTTCTCTTTGGTCCCACCGTCTTGTCAAGGAGTCCATCAAAGGACTGTTTCGATCGTTCCTGCCGGTGAAAGCTCCTGCCCCGGTCTGGAAACTCAACGTAGTACTGACAAGGCTCATGGGGGCCCCCTTCGAGCCTATGCATCAGGCCCCTCTCAGGTTCCTCTCATGAAAGATGGCTTTCCTCGTGGCCATCATCTCTGCCAGGATGGTAGGTGAGATCCAGGCCCTATCCTGCAAACAGCCTTATTTGACTTTTCACGACACAAGTGTGGTGCTGCGGACACACCCCTCCTTCATGCCAAAGGTTCAGTCGTAATTCCACCTCAACAAGCCTTTGGTGTTGCCTGTGTTCTTTCCGAAACCTTCGTCGCCTGCTGAAATGTCCTTGCAATAGCTGCATGTGGCTCGTGCTCTGAAGTTCTTTGTGGCACGCACAAAGGGTTTCCGGAAGACATCTCAACTATTTGTGAACTTTGGTCCTTTGAACCATGGGAAGGCCTTTTCCAAGGCTTCCATCTCCAGGTGGCTCTCCAGCTGTATCACACACTGTCACCGGTTGACAAACCGACCGCAGCCCGGCCGTCCGAGAGCCCATTCCACCAGAGCGATTGCTGCGACGACAGCGTTCCTGTCTGTTGTGCCCCTGCTGGACATCTGCAGGATTGCTACATGGAGGTCTATGCACACCTTCACGAGATTCTACTGCATCGACAGGGATTCGTGGGCGGAGTCCAGGGTAGATCAAGCAGTGCTACGCAACCTGTTCGCTTGAAGGTGAGCCTGTTCTGGAGGTAAGAGTAATTGCTTCCGTTAAGCCTTGCCACTTCCCGTGGTTGTGTAATATTGTACTGCTATGTATTTATTCATGAGCATGTGAATCCATGCCAGACCCCGTGCTGGAGAAGGAACAAGTTACTTACCTGTAACTATTGTTCTCCAGCATGGGTCTGGCAAGGATTCAAATGCAAACCCTCCCTCCTGCACCTCTGCGGCTCTTCTTGGTCATACTGCCACTTAGATTTACATAAAATTGCTGCCTGAGATATTGGTGCTTTTATACATTTTAGGACTTGATTTTATGAACTTGTGTTTTAGTCTTGATATATTTTTATTTTATTATTGTAGTGTGCCACATTCTCTGGCTAATTCTAATTGTTTACTATTCGAACAGTGCGACTTGAATCAGAGTCTGTCTTTGGACTCTGCACGTACTGTTTCTTTGGAACTACATCCCCCTGAAGGAGTTGTAGTTTTCGGAGCTTACTTCCTTAGAAACCCAGCGCGAACGCACCAGCGTGGATGGGTTTAGCCAGTCTGCCAGTTCGTGCTGGGCCGGCAACAGGGCAACTTCCAGCCATATCCCCCTCTACTATGGGATTGGCGGAGGTCCTGGCCGCGATCGAGGCAGCCAGAAACTGCTTTGCCGTGCCCTCTTCAGTAGCTGCCACGGTAAGGCCCTTTTCTACATTGCTAACCGCCAGAAATGCCTTCACCCAAACAGAACCTTTAATAAGTAACATTGCTGCGGTGCCTGACTCTGTCCTCTTCACCTTCCTGTGAAGACTTCTTTGACATAGCTCTGCCCCATGGTATAGCATGAAGGGTATTCCGGCCATTGGCATCTCCCCCGTTACTACCCTTATGCCCTCTGATACTCTAACCCCCCAGCTATTACACCAGTACATACTTTAGCTTGCTTGCTCCTAAATACCAGATCGCTGGTTAAGCATTCAACTAAAGTAGCATTATATATCGAGGAGAAAAACATACATCTGCGCCCTCAACGAAATCTGGGGCCATAGCGCCACGGGTCCTCTCTTAGACTTGGCCATTCCTGATCGGTACAAGATGCTAAGACAGGACAGGACAGAGAGGAAGGTAGAGGGGGGGGGGGACGCGGGGTGGGAGTGGCCATAATTTTTAAATCATCACTTACTATTTGGGAATCAAAAGGTATCATCCTGAATGGTATTGAATCCCTCCATATCAAGATCGGTTTTAATGCTGAATGTACGTCTAACCTTATTCTCATTTACTGATCCCCATCACTTAAGGCGGATTTTAACTTGGCACCATTGAATTATTTGCTACCCACTCCTCAAACCAAGTTCTAGTTATCTTATCCTGGGAGACTTTAATCTCTGGCTAGCAGATAAGAATGACTCGATAGCCAAAGATCTGGAACTTACCATGAGCAACCTTGGTTTTGAACATCTTCTTTATACCTCTACACACATTTTAGGACACACTTTGGACTGGATTTCTTCCTTGAATGTTAAAACTAAGGACTTGCATGTCCCACTCATTTATACATTTTTGCATTCAAGCCGATTTTCCTTTGAAAACTAAATCTAAGAGGACATAACTTTCTTGGTACAAATCTTAAATTGATTTCTTATGATAGTCGAACCTCTACTGCACCCTTCAATCTCGTTCACAGCTCAGGAAGGATCCTCAGATATGGCTAAGGCCCTCTTATCCAATATGGTAGAAATTACCGAAATCTTAGCCTCTTTAAAAAACAGAAGAATTAAGGAGTGTTTGAGAAACACATCTTGGTATACTTCTGAACTGAGAATACTCAAATCCTCCACCTTGAAATTATTCCATATTTGGAATTCCAGTACAGCACTCAATTACTTGGCGAATTATAAAAAAGCAACCAAAACATAGAAAACCGCTATTATTGAGGCAAAGAAAAACTCCCTCAATACAAGAATGTCATGGCGAAAAAATAAAAAATCATTAGATCAGATTTGACCAGTAGGAAAATTGAGCAGTTTAGACCCCTTAAAGAGGCTGATCCCTTTAGAAGGAACCCCTCGATTTCCCAATCCCAATTTAACTTACACTCGCACACGGAAGGTGAACTCTCCAGTATAGGGAAGGGCCTTAAAACCACTTGCTGTAAAGGAGATCCTTGCTCTGCACTTATTATTAAAACCTGTCCTCCGACTCTCTTGATGGCCATTTGTAAATTCGTCAATGCTTCTCTTGGAAGGCTTTGTACCTGCAAGTTTTAAACAAGCATGTGTTACCCCTATCATTAAAAAAAATGGCCTCTGTCCTGAAGATCCTCTTAATTACAGGCTGATCACCAATACACAGTTTCTTTTAAATTCTTGATAGGGTAGCCTACGAACAGGTTGCTAAACATCTTGACGAATATCCTGTGCTTAATCCTCTCCAGTCAGGTTGTTGAGTCAGTTTTGGTACTGAAACTGCTCTCCTAGAACTTAAATCTATGGAGCGGATGGACAAGGGTTTTGCGTCCATGTTGATGCTACTGGACCTTTCTGCTACCTTTATTTAGACAACTGGCTGATCCGCTCGTGTTAGGCAGAAACCTGTGCAGTTCCCTTAGGGCCACTGCAAAACATTTAAGACTACAGGTGTTGGCAGTAAACCCACTTGGTAGCAGTCTGTACCACCCAGATTTACCTGGTAGCTGTGGCTGAGCAGTCAGACTTCCCTCAAGAAGAGTTAGGCAGTATGCAAAGTATACACAATTGGCACTCAGATACAATAATACAAGCAAACACTGACCAGAGCTTTGGTATCAAAGTATATAATTATTTTTTTACAAACACACGGTTTGAAACATTCCAGCACTCTTGTTGTAAAATATTCTAAACACAGTTACTATTGTAATATGTACACCCCTTTTTCCTTATCAGATAAGTCACAGTAAAACACCACTTATTTTCATACAGAGGTGAGCGCTTAACTAGATGGCACTCCAATAAGGGTGTGAGAAAGGTAGGGAAAAAAACAGAATATGGAAAGGTACACCACTCTAAGGTTCAGGAACACTGTTAGCAAGGCAGAAAAGCAAAAGTCACTGGTGAGCCAAAAGTCCAAAGGCTGGGCCCACTCTTAGAGAGAGCATAGCACAAATGCGCCCAAGATCACACAGTTACTCTAGGCTTAGAAAGTCTTGCAGAGAGTTCAAAAAGAGTTTAGAGAGGCTTAGGAAAGTTTAGCCAGGGTGTCCCAGGCCAACCCAGGTTCGAAGGCTGGGGGCTAAATCTACCCCGTACAGTCGGTAGCAAGGGAAGCCAGGCGGGACACAGTACCTTAAGTGGGAAGGATCCTCCAGCGGTGGCAGTTCTTCCTGGCAGTGGGTGCAAGTTGCGTCGTCGTCCAGGGGAAGAGAAGATCTCAACTTGGAGGAAAGATGAAGGTCGTTGCACTACCAGGGAAGAAACCAGCCGCAGAGTTTTCCGGTTAAAGGTGGTACCTTTGTTTCGCGGTCGTGGTAAAACGTGGTATCCCGGTTGCCGGGCTGCTTGGCCACAGGCAAGGCGGCCACGAGGTACGTCGGGAAGGCGAAAAGACGGTGAAACTGGTTATCCCCACCAGTCAAAGGAAGAAGACTCTCCGGCGGGAGATCTCCTCTGTCGTTGGGAAAAGTGGTGAGGCGGTCCAGCAGGGCTCCACCGGTGGTGGTGTCGTGGCAGGTCGGCTCAGCTTCTCCCTCGTCGGATTCTTAGGTCCTGTGGCGACTTCTGAAGTTCCAGTCCCCAAAGCCCTGCTTTTATGCAGAAAACCCCCATTCACTCAGCCTAGCTGTCACTCAAACATGCTAAGTGGTGAGCCGGCCGGCTCACCCCTTGGGCCAATCAGGACGGAGTGCGACTTGAGTTGCCTAGGCAACTCAGTCCAGGGTGCCTAAATCCCCCGCCACCCCTCCTAAGTACCCCAGATAGAGTGGCACCACTTTGGAGGGCTTCTGTGGAGAAACCCGCCAAAAAGTGGAACAAAGGGCTCGACTTGGGTTGGAGTCACAGAAGAGAAAACAAACGCCATTTTAGAATCAAGTTTTGGCAAAAAATACCAACCGGAGAATTAATATTAATCAAATAAACCGTCGGTATGTTCGAGGCTACCGTAAATAATTAAATAAAGATAGTAGCATAAAACAATGGGAAATCCCATAGAAAAATATTCGCGGTTGAATATAAAAAGTGTATCCACTGCCACCAGCCAAAACTCGATCAGGGGGGGCGGAGATGTGCCCCCTCGACTAACAGACCCTGGGGCAGTTGAATTGCCCCAGCCAGTACGTCCACAATATGATGGTTTGTACTGGTGCTGTTCAGAATTTAAGACTAGTAAAGTCAATGGTGACTTTACATGCCCTGGGAGACAGTAGTCAGTCCCAGGGTATGGAGTCTATACTGGGGGGTCACTATGACACCCCTGTGTCACTGCACTGAGGGTGCTGTGTAACACACAACACAAAAACACATGAAGCCCTATGGAGTAAAAGACCCCATAGCCCATTAAACACATCTAGATTCAAAGAAACACACTCAAATCATGCCCAAGAGTGAGGGTAAAAGAGTCTCACTCTTGGCAGGAGAAAAAAATAAACCCCAAAAATCCAGCAAAGCTGCTGGGGGGGACTCACTAGGTTAGGAAATTCAGCCTAAACAGAGAATTCTCCCTAACAGCTCCCGCTCATACGCACTGTCAATACAGCACACCACAGAGACCATTCGCCTTCAGATGGATCTTGGATTTTCCATCAACTATCCATAGTCTTTAGTGGAGCCATCCTAGAGTGCACTGTTCCTGGGAGCCCACCTCAACACAGTTGCATGCTTGGCAACCCCCTCGGAGGAGAGGGTGACAGCCATCCTCGGGAAAGTGCAGCACCTGTCGTCGGCACAGAACGTGACCGTGCAAGCCATCAAGTCATTGTTGGGCATGATGTCCTCCTGCATCTACCTCATCCCGCTGTACAGACTTCAGATGAGACCTCTTCGGTAGTAAATGGATGCATGGTGGCTACAGATATTGGACAGGTGGACGGACAATGTTGTTCTCAGCCAGGAGTTCCAACAAGCTCTACGATGATGATGATGGTGGGGGAAGGGAAGGGGCACGCCCACATCTCACTAATGGGACTCCTTTCCAGACACCTCCATTTGAGGCCACAATTGCCACAGACACCTCCCTGGAAGAGTGTGGGGCCCACACCGGACTGTCCCACATTAGGAGCCTCTGGCTTCCAGAAGACAAGGGCCTTCACATAAATGTCCTGGAACTCTGGCCAAACTATTGGACCCTCAAGTCGTTCCTACCTCAGCTGAAGGGGAAAGTGGTGTGCATCTTCACGACAGCAGCACTGTCATGTTCTACATCCGGAAGCTGGGCAGGGCGCGCTTTGCCAGGAGGCCCCAGCCCTGTGGCACTAAGCCATCCTTCAGGGCATGTTCCTCATACCATTTCACCTTGCAGGCTTCAAGAACACCATTACAGACTCGCTCAGCCTCAAATGGGAGCTTCAGCAAGTGCAAATTACTTGTCTCTTCAGCAAGTGGGGTTGGCCCCAAGTCGACCTCTTTGTGATGGTGACCAACTCCAAGTGGCAGAGGTTCGCCAGCAGTTTCTCTCTGCTGGAGAGCCTGGGGATGTCTTCACATTCCCATGTGAGGGTCTCTTCCCCGTATGTCTTCCCTCCAATTCCGCTCCTGCTACGTGTTAACAACACACTCGGACATTGTCATTGCAGGATGATCATCGCGCCGGAATGGCCATGGCAGATCTGTTACCTGGACCTGCTCCGTCCATTCAGCTACCTCCACTTCCCGACCTCACCAGAGAAGACAGAACAATACTGCACCATGATCCAGCATCGCTGAGCCTCAGAGCTTGGCTGCTGCAGCCCTAGCGTTTTGACATTACGCTTTCCCTCTGGAATATTAGAAGATTGTGTCCAAGGACAGGGCGTCCTCTACACTGTCATTCTACGGTCACAAGTGGAAGATCTTCAAGTGTGGTGCAGGACTCCGAAAATTACACCGCTGCACAGCTCCACAGCTCCATTTGTTTCTGCTTTCTCTGGCCAAGACTGGCCTAGCTCACACCTCGATCAAGGTGTATGTGGCTGCCATATACCGTTACGCATGGTATGCCATCTCTGTGGTTGCAGTGTCTCGTCAAGGAGTTCCTCAAAAGCCTCTTCAGGACTTTTCCACCAGTGAAGGCTCCTGCTCCGACGTGAGAGCTCAACGTCGTCTTGAGTAAGGTCATACAGAGCACCTTGTGAACCAATGATTAGGCCCCCTTGAAGTTCCTTTTGTGGAAGATGGCTTTTTTGGTGGCCAACACCTCAGCCAGGCGGGTCGGGGAGATCCAGGCCCTCTCTTGCAAGCAGCTGTACTTTTCTTTCCACGCTACGAGGGTGGTTCTGCAGACCCCGCCCCCTCCAACCCCCACCTTTATGCCAAAGTTTCCTTCAGAATTTCACCTCAACTAGCCTTTGGTGCTGCCAGTCTTCTTCCGGAATCCTTCTACGCCGATGGAAAGGACGTTCCCTATGCCTTGAGGTTTTATGGGGCACGCACAAAGGACTTTCGGAAGACTTCTCTACCGAATTTTGGACCTATGAATCCTAGGAAGGCCCTGCCTAAGGCTTCCATTTCTAGGTGGCTCTGCGGCTGCATCATGCACTGTCATCGTCTGGCTAACAGACCTCTTCCAGGCCGGCAGAGAGCTCACTGCACCAGAGCCATCGCAGTGATCACTGCATTTTCTCTCTGGTGTTCCAACAGTTCCCATTTGTCAGACATGTTAGAACTCTGGTGCATAGAACTTATCCTTGGTTATCCGCCACGACGAAATCAAAAGATGGATCAGGAGGAATACAGCTTTGAGGCCATAGAAAATAGGAGAAATCCCTGTGCCTATTTGCCCAATGAATTCCATTATGCTTGTTACTGGATTGAAGGAAACGGTTGAATGCATCATCCAGTCTGTAATGGATCCTAGGATGGACCTGCCATTTGATGGGGAGGAACGTTTCAGTAGGGTTAAAATTCCTTTTGGCCAATCTCGTGCTTTTTCTAATAAGGCTTTGGCAAAGTGCATTGCTCTGTTTGATGCTTCTGCAAAGGTTTCTGTGGTGCTGAGGATGGGAATCTTCATGTTCAGGGGGTATGCCCTCTTCAGTGACAACTGCAGGAACTGGAGGATATCACATCACATTTTACCACCTCAGATACTGTAACCAGGCTGGCAAATCCCACAGGCACACCACAGCATGAAGTGTTGAACTGCACAATGTAGGAACCGTTGGGTAGTGGCAAGGCTTTGCTGCTCAACATTTCCAATCAGAAAGCATTCAATGTACATACTGTAGAGTTTGTGTTCTGCTCACCTGGGTGGGTCTTTTAGATGTCCTGACATCTTCTACGAAGTGTTGCCACAGTCTTTCAGGGACTTCTGGTGAACCGCTGAGTCCCCATGTGTAACGCAAGCATAGGTGTATGTTACGTCATGTATGGTTTTACCCAGTGATCCTTCACCTGTTGCAGGGTACCGTAGGACTGCAATTGTTTACACATTATTTCTTTATTTGTATGGGTTATACATAACCTTAACAAAACAATTCAGTATCCATACAAAAATAATTCAAGACATAATAGAATTTTCAAAATGAAGACACCGCTCACAATGCTTAAAACAATATGATTAACACAATCAATCTAAAAATACTTTAAAGTCACATATTTCATAAGAATTAAGAATACAGATTCACTCAATATCTACGGATATAACTTCATTATTTCCATTTAGTTCCGCTACGTAATGTCTCCTTATACCCATATCAATTCATGACTAACATACATAATAGGCCTACATCATTAAATCAAAAGTAAATATGTACATTTACTGGAACTACATCTTCAGTTCAGACAGCACTTCACTTACTCATCATGTATTGTTGGTACTAATTTACAGATATTTCTCAGATATCGAACTACTGCGAGCTGCAACGAGATGTCCTTTCCATATAACATTTCCAACCATAATCTTTCAAGATCCACATTGTCTCCATTCGCAAATTTCATAAAAGATTCTATGCGATCCTTTCTCAATGAATTGCAATAGATTAATAAATGTTGCAATGTCTCCGTCAACCCAGAGATGTCACAGAACCGACACAATGATGGTATTTTGTTCCCCTTTTCTCTCAGATCTGTTATTTCCCTAGTCAGCATCACATTACATTTGAAACGCATAAAATCGTTACGTGTTTTTATCTGGAAATCTGGTCAGGTACGGCTCCATACTACCTCCTCTTTTATATCCAGATACCAGCTGCTTGTACAATTTTGTTCCAAGAACTTTAACCCTGGTAATATTCCAATCCAGTTGTTCCGAGCATTTCTTTACCTTATTTGGGTTGAAAATAAGCCTCTCACACGTTGCCCCAGATTCAAATAGTCAGAGACGTAAGTTCCACTTCGTATCCCATTACCCAACAGACCATAAAGGGTATCTTTAGAGCTGATAATCAGTTTTCTAAAGAGGCACACCCTGCACTACATGACCATATTTCTGATAGAACACAGACCCAACTCAAAACGCAGCGCTTCCAATGTTACACACTTAGGTAGACATTTAAACACAGATCTTAATGTCCTGGCCTCATACTGATCTCATTCCTCAATGGCCCACCTAGGACAAAACTCCAGACCATAGCAGAATTGAGGAATCAGTTTGCATTTATAATAACACAAGGTCGATACAAAAGAACATTTCCCATAGTTGGCGTAAACATTTTTTTAATGAATTATTTGTGTGTTTACCTTCCCATCCATATATTGCCTATAGTGCAACTTCCTTTTATTTCCAAAAATGTGATAGCCTAGATAGCGCAAGTGAGATTTCACAGTCAGCTTTTCGTGATTCAAAAACCATACTAGATTCACCCTACTAGCTTTACAGTGAGGCCGTATAATTAGTTTTCCTTGCATTGATCAAGAGCGAATTTGCAAGTGTATAGTCTCCAAATACTGTTAATAGACGTTGCAGATCTCGTGGATTGTGATCAAATAGCATAAAATCATCTACATAAGCAGTCCAGGATTTCTTAAATCCCTAAACTGTAGGTGGTACAAAGGCAGCTGCCTCTAACACATCACCTGCATCTGAGACATATAAATAAAAAATTGTAGGTGCAAAAACGTAGCCCTGTTGCAAACCCATTCGTAGGATTGATCGGTTGCGTCAGTATTCCCGAATTACTTAAACGCACCTGCAATTTGGAGCCTTCATGCCAATGAAACAAGATTGAGAGAAGGGAAGATGGTAATCCCATTCGATATAGCTTCCCCCAAAGAATACTCCTATCAACCATGTCAAACACCGTGGTCAAGTCTATCGATGCTACATACACTGGGGCGCTTCCCTGTTTCCAAGCTTTCCGTTGCAAAATATTCATTAGTAATTCCCCTGTGTCAGTGCCTACATTTATTTCAAAAACCAAATTGCAGCCGAGATAAGATCTTATTTGTCTGTGTCCACTCTTGGAAGTGTTTCAATACCAATCCTGAAAATATCTTAGAATATGCATCCAAGAGTGCAATTGGTCTATGGTTTGCTGGAGACAACCTATCATCTTTTTAATATACTGGCACTATATAGGATTCGTGCCATGTGGTCGGGATTCCTCGCACCTTAACCATGTCAATATAGAGCATAAATAATATTTTTAACCAGACATTTATTATTCACCAACCCATTAAGCCGACCGCTCTAGAAGATGATGCCTTGCATATCAGCATTTTAATATCCTCATGAACCATTGGAAAATCCCAGGCGTGTTGTATAACATAATTCGGCAAAGGTTTAGCAATCTTGGAAGGGGCATAGCCAACACCAAAATGACCCCTCCACTGCATTTCCGATATGGCACATATTTGTACTTGAGCCTTGTTCGTATTTCTATTGCTATTTTGCTCTGTGGGCCTTGATTTTGTTCTTCCATTTATTCTTGATCGTTTTCCCCAAAACCTCTTTCTCAGTAGGGGAAAGGTGTTGTTTATATAGATATCTCAACTCTCTAAGTCTGTTATTTTTTTAATGATCTGACAACCACTGCTTTATCTTCCTATGGTTGGTACTAGACAAGGAGCCTGTTGGATTGGTGGGTGTTTGGACATAAGGATCAAAAGTATCGACAGTGTTCGTTTTTTCCCAAGATTCGTATTTAGGAAATCCGACTGAAAAACGGCATTAGTTATAACCACATTTTCGTGATGCCATATAATACGAGTCTTAGATGCATTAATCAAATAGGCAGATGCACATGTCCCCTGTTTCATATTTCCCTCCAACCCCTCAAATTGTACCTCCAACATCTTGCGATCACTGCAGGTAGTTTTCCTCATACATATTGTGCTAGCCATGGCAAATGGAGGTGTTGACAGATAGATATGGTCAATTTTTGTAGAGGACTTGACATTAAACCATGGAGCTGAATCCATCCAGTCACCCAGTAACTCTCCTGTATTGATTAGGCCCCATACTTCGAAGAAGTTACACCACAGTTGTCCCTGTACAGATTTGTTAAAATGTTCTCCCCTTGCAGGGCAATAATCAGATCCTAAAGTGCACCCACCCTCCTTGCCTCTAGGAATGTCGACGTTAAAATCGCCAGCCACGACTATTATGACATCTGAGTAGAGTCGATAGGCTTCTTCGATGATTGCCCCAAGTGATTCTAAGGAGTCCCAACAAATTATTTTTTACATTCCAGTATATCTTTACCACCAAGTAATTACTGGCACCGACACAATTAGTTAACTGAAACAGCATAGCTAGGCACCATTTTGGTAGTCGAAAATTGTTTGATTATGGGCCCCCCATCCACTTGTATAGCGGTAATCAGACCCCCAGAAAGCCTACCCAGTTTCCCCTTGCGTGGCTAATTCCGAATGCACTATAAATCCATCTAAGACATAGAGTTAAACCAAGTCTCCTGCAAACCAAAAAAGTGCATTTAGATAGCAAATGACAAATCTCTGGGGAATTATTTAGAAACCAATGGCCCCTCGTGTTCCAAGACACTAGGGTATAGTTACCTTTAACATTAACTATTAGATTTTAGGCCCTGGAGCTGCATGATGGAATCTCGTAATGTCATTGTTAACCACCTCAGACTAGAGTCATTTGAATCATCATCTTTTTGCGCCCTGCTAGTTGTCCTCTCTGGCTGCTCCATGCCCTTACCTTTTGAGATAGGCAACTAATTTCCTTCATTACTATTTAAATAACCTCTACTGTAGCTACAGAGATCGTAGCCATACCTATAGAATTATCCTACCTCTAAAAGAACTGCTTCATAAATTGCTAGCGAGTGAAAGACTATTCTTACATAGACATATCTATCCGGATGCACATAGTCAACCAATGTAATGTCCCCCGATGAGATAAGGTTAAGACTAGAAATCTCATCAAATAAGGCCAATATTCTCCTTCGGTTCAGTGACGTAGGCCCACCTTGCGCAAACAAATAATACATTAAAAAATTGGGGAATTTAGGGAAGTGGGGCTGCCTCAACTGGATTTCATCACATGCATGGGGGTTTTTATTAGTGTCTCTATTTCCACGCTGCAAATGTTGTTCATTTTGTACTCCACTCTCCATTTGGGATTTCCCAATCTCCATTTGTCCACCCCTCCTTTCCACATAACTCTCCTCCAGTTCTTCGATAGACACTCGTCCTAAGGTCTCAGTAGCTGTTGTTACCTTGGGATGCTCATCCATCATTAGCTTCATCACTCTCCACACAATTCTTTCAGTCAAAGATGGTTCTCCCTCTTTATCATTTAGAACCTGTCCCTTAGTTTCATTGTCTGCTACGGTTCCCCCATCCATCATTAGCTTCATCACTCTCCGCACAAGTCTTTCAGTCAAAAATAGTTCTCCCTCTTTATCATTTGCAACCAGTCCCGGATTTACATTGTCTGCTACATTTCCCAGAGCCTCAGTTTCAAGTCTTTCCCCCAACACTCAAGCTCTCCAATGTGTTTTACCATCCCCGGACCGTTAGATTGAAAGATAGCTTTAACTGCAAAAATCCTTGAATAAGAAACAGGCGGCAACTTCCCATAATCAGTAGAAACCACTGCTGACTTAAACATAGGTATACACAAATTGGGTACAGTGTCCCCTTTCACATGCATCCTGTCAACAGCTACTGATTTCCCAGGGTGTCCGATTTCATCGGATTCTCCATCGCTATTAGCTAAAGCTATAAATACTTCTGTATGGGTTTTAATAGAATCCATAATACTTCTTTTTGAGACATAGATTTTCTCATTCCCTACTATTTTTTTAGCCATTTTTTGGGGAAATAAATTTAGGAGACTGGTCTTACTCAAACTATCTTTCTGTAGACAACTACCCACATTAGCTCTCCCTCCTTGTTTTTAGCTTTTTTTCATAGTTTCAGTTTGCATATGCACCGCCAAGGTACCTCCCTCCCTATTGCAGATCAGGTCCTCCTCCTCTGACACATCCAGATTCGTTGCCATATGGAGATGGCAGTTACGATCAGATGTCTGATCAAATTTTGCCAATTTATTTTTGATGCCCTCTTCTGTCCTTTCCCAGACTTCTGCTTCGTTTTATTATTTGTTCTTTTTGACGGTCCCTCCTTGTTTTTGGGCGAGGAGGCACTTACTTGTTCCTCAATAATCGCCTCATTGGAGCTCCCCTTGCTTAAGCCGTCATCGGCACAGGGGGGGGGGGGGGTCATCCTTGGCATTTGTTCAGACAGAGGGGGCCCAGAGTCTCCACGTCTCAGTAATCCAGGCTCCCCTTTATCCTGTAGGTGTTCTGTGTTAGTCCCTATATTAACTACAGCTTGTTCCTCTGTCATTGAATGCTGACATTTCTGCATTTCTACAACCTTGATTAAATTTCCAATTAAGAGGGAGTGAAGCTGTAGTTCCGCTAATATTTGCGCATCGTACCGTCCCTCATTCATCTGGCCCTCATTCATCTCCCCCCAATTACTCCCTTGGGGTCTACTTTCTTTTTGGGCAGAGGTTATTTTCCAATCAGCCTCCTGACTCAATGGATATTGAGATAAGGCGAGTAGTGAACTATCTATTGGAGAAGTATTAATTTCACCCCTTTTGCTCTCACCTGAATCAATCAGAAGCAGAGATGCATCTTCAGCATTCAGGTTTTGGGGCTCTAGCACATTCTCATTATTAATCTGCTCCCCTTTATTCTGTCCAGATTCAATCAGGAGTAAAGATAGATTGCCCATATTCATTTTAAATGTTTCCAACCACTGATCATTTGGAGGAGATGGGGGTACTGGAATCTCTATCGCCATTTTCATAGTTCCCTTCACAGGGGTGAACACCAATGAGGCGGACAAAATATCATCAAATGCACGCACCCCTGTCATTGTTTGCCTTCTGGTTAGCGGCACAGCCCTTTTATATGTGTATCTAACATGCTTGATAGCGGCCACACACCCTTACATATATCTACAATGATACTGTGCGTAGATGTTCAATTACCAATATGGTGTATAATTGATCAAATCACTCCTTCAAAGCGTGTTCAATAGTCATACCGCTATGCCCCCTTAGTCCATCAGATATTTGATAAACAACACCAATATCTGCATGTAAGTCAAGAAATACATTCGCCCCTCCGCCACCCAAACAGCCTTACTTAGGCTTACTTGCGCTATTACACAGGTAGAAGTAGGCTTTCCAAGAGTGAGGTGGGCGGGGCCAAGGGAAGCACACAACGAGGCTAGAGCGGAAACGGGGAAAGGATAATATACGTGAGATTCAAGAACCACCTCACACAAAGTCCTTACACAAAGTCCATGCCAAAGTTCAGAGTCCAGAGACAAACAGCATGAGCAGTAATTACTTGGCAGGCTCCACAACGAACGTGTTACAGTCAAAACAAGCTTCCTCTCACAGACGGCTTCCAGGAAACATGTCACAGCCAAACAGCCTTACTTAGGCTTACTTGGGTGCGCACGCAGGTGCTCTTACCCAGGTAAAAGTAGGCTTTCCGGGAGTGGGGTGGGTGGGACCAGAGGCGGCACACAACAAACGTGTTAGTCACAACAAGCTTCCTCTCACAGACGGCTTCCAGACAGCGTAGCATATCCAGGCAGCGTGTCACAGCCAAACAGCGTTACTTAGGCTTACTTCTAAAAACACTGGGACATATTAGAAAAGCATTGCGCCGTGACAAGTGCCGTTTGGCATAGTATAAGCACAGTGTAAAAATTGCTAGCACTAGGAGAACAATGCAGTGAATGTGTATTTTATTTGTGTGCACTAGGGCAATTGTTACCCTGGTGCTTATGCCATGCCAAATGGCACTTGTCATGGTGCATTGTTTTTCTAATATGTCCCAGTGTTTTTAGAAATAGGGCAAAAGTTGCCCTACTGCTAATACATGCAGCTTTGCACTTGCACCGTGCAAAGTTTCTGTAATCTGGCCCCAGAATGTACCCACTTTGGATTTCCAATCTAGATAAAAGGGTAAATGGTGTAAACTATTTTGCGCCTTGAAACACTTGTGTATAGGCGCGTTATATATGCCATATCATATCATAACTACAGGTGACTTCAAAATGAGAGTAATTTAGGAAGTACATGAAATGTGATTATTCACACGCCAAGCATAGTGTCTATTCCATATACTTGCCAAGATTCATCCCCCATGCCATGTTAAGTTATACGGATTCTTGCCATGTTTTTTCTGTCATCGTGAGAAATGTTTTATGATATACCACAGAGTATGTGGACCACACAAACTGACCATTCTCTGTAGGAGGGGGAAATAGATATCTAGTCTGTGCTATAAGCTCTCCCTCCACTTGTGGTTGTAGTACATAAGGAAATCGTGCCTTAAGCTCTGGTGGTGGATTTAGATAAGGAATAGGAGCGTGCTCCTTGTAGGTTTTCTCTTGCCACTGCACTGGGCTTTGCGTGTGTCAAAATACTTTACAAAACAAACATGAGCTGACATGTCATATACATTCTCCAGATTATTTTCAATATCCAACAGTGCTACTTGAGAAAATATTTCTATCTTGGCCCTCAACATGTTCCAGTAGGTGTCGGGAGACCTGCATTGTAGGGTGCACTACCCGAGCTTCATCAATCACTGATGGTGTATGTATATGGTGTTGCATACTTTGGACGTTTCAAAACACTGAGGATTGATCTTCTGCTTTGCTTCGTTTCTTGCTTTTTTTATGGCCCATCTGATCCAGAAATTATTTTGAGCTTAAGGAGGTTTTGTGATTGATCGCTAGCATAGTGTGTTCTTATAGTCTTCCCTGCTTGTCAGGTTTTTTAAGATAGTATCTCCTCCCTCGGGAACATGGGAGTAACCATTTGGATCTGGTTTAAGGTGGTCTACCGACACTTGACACACAGCATTTTTAGGAGACAGGGCTAGCAGGAAGACTGTTCCAGAGCCATTGAGTTCCAGTCCCTTCACATGACGTCTGTCGTGCGCTCCAAGTGCTTCTTTTCCGTGGATCTTTTCCAGCAGATGGTCTCCAGACTTCAAGGTGCTGTAACCTGTCTCTGTCTTGATGCTGTGGTAAGACTACTTTGCCATGGATGGAGTCCCTCAGGAGATTTTAGTAGGAGCTGATTTGGCCTGGTGAGAGAAAGGATTGTATAAGTTGGGCATTTACAATGGGAGTGCCAAATAGCAATTCATAAGGGGTTTTACCCTCACATGGAACAAGGTGAGGCAAGTTATTTATGCTGTGCTGCACTAAATGTACATAATCTACCAAATGACCTCCAGAACGGAGGATGCATTTAGTCAAGGCTTGCTTTATCATCCCATTGGCTCCTGCAACCACCCCATTTGACTGTGGCTGAAACGTGTTTGAGAAATGCAGAGTACAAACCCAGCTTAACAGGGCCTCTCGGGTTTGCCAGAAAAGGCTGGCCCGTTGTCAGCTTGGCGTAGTTTTGGTGCTATCCTAAATATTGAGCACAGTAGTCGTCTTATGACCACTTTACATTCTGCCTTCTTCTGGAGAATTAACTGGGTAAATCTGGTGTGCAAGTCCACTACAGCTAACAGGTTTTTGTACTTAACGGGTGTCGGTGGACCTTTGTCATTCATATTCATGTATATGGATCACAATGTTGCCCTTATTTGTGTGTTCTCTTTTAGTTTTCTGGAATTGTCCATAGTTTCCAAGCATATGAAACCATTTGCTATGTACTGCCATACTTCTTTACTAAGCCCTGACCACCAATATCTGTCTTGTAATAGCTTTGTAGTAGCCACCAGCCCAGAGTGTGTTGTGGATACAGTTGCATGTGCTGCAGAGATCAGTTTTCATCCGATCCAGCTTTTTTGGTAGTGTCCTGCCAACAGGGCCTCCCTTTGACCTAAGGATAATGACTATCTTTGTGTTCTTCTTTAGTGTTTGTAGATGGAGTGGGTAACCATTGTGGGTTAGGACTATTTGCATCCAAGCATGCTTTTATGTCCTCCTCTATCTATGTATGTATCTAGCAGAGCTTGTCAAAGCTGCCACCCCTTTGTATAGTCTGCTGTCTCACAGACTGATCAGCAAGTGCATTGCCTGCACTGTGAAAATGATCCTTTCTATGTGCTTTTGTATATATAACCCAGATGAGATGCCTGGCCTCTTTGATGTTTCATGCCTCTTGCCAAAGTTTATTTGCTAATATTTGTTTCCTTTGTAATCTGAAGGAGTTTGCTTGCCACTATTGTAGGTCAAAATTGTAACCTCTTACTTCATAGTCTGAATCGGACACAATGTGGGACATCTAGTCGCATTGCAAGGAGGAGGCCATGTAACTCGCCAATCTGAGCTGATCTATCACCTAAATGCTTTGTCTGTCCCCTGGTGTACAAACTCATTTTTATGGCTGAAACCACCTTTTACAGTATCACAGTCAGCAGAATATTTGGAATGTGTTCCACTGCTGGAACAGCACTGCCATCACAGTAGATCACATTTGAAAACATCAAAAGTGGGATGTCTGGTGCTTCTGCTTCTTGTTTTAAAGACCAATCCAGTTAATACATCTCTTGTAATTCAGGCCTGTAATGATATTTGAGATCTGGTGCTGTTTGGGTGGATGCCCATTGGACCCACCTTGAATGTGTAGTGCCTTTGCATTTAACATACTCGAGCGTAAAACTGCTATTAACTGCACTAACAGTGCGTTTATATGCATGGTTTTGTTTGCATCTAGTGTGCATTCCTTGTGCACTATTATTTGTACTGCAGCCAGAATCTTCTCTGGAGAAAGCATCTGCTGTAGAATTGTATAGCCATATGAAGGATATGCTTCACTCCCAGAGTAGAATCACCAGCGTCAGTCAGATGATCACACTTTTCAAGAGCTCCAGCAACCTTTCAGCAGCTTCCTTGTTCCACCTTCTGTGTCTCATGGCCTCCTGCCTCACACAATTTGTGTATCTTTCACTTCAATCGATACGTATGCACATAACTCACTTATATTTATAGACAACTTTTGGTTTAGGCTAGAGTCTGGAAAACAGACTTCTCTTGTTATCAGATATTTGGCTAGACTTAACCTGATCAATCTGTGATACAATTTGGATTGCTTTGTATCTATTTTAAAACTTTTTTACAATACTGACATTTGCGATATAATGTATTTAGGTTATGTAATTTTGATGTTATAAATGTCTCTTTGTATGTCGTAAGTTTGTGTAAGGTTTATATCGAACCATAAGCACAATAAATAAATAATACTTGATTAATAAGGTGAGTTGTGTCAGTAGACCACTGTATAATTTGAAGGTGTTCCATTGGGGCCAATTTCGCTCTTGAGAGCAGACTTGCATGAGCAAATATTACTCAGTATCTAATTGTGTACATTTCCTTGCTGTGTTTGTTAATTTGCATGCTGGTAGTTGTGAGGCCACGTAGTACCTGTAGCCCATAGCAAGCATACATGAGTGACTTAAATAGGGAGGCTAGTGATCTGTTTTGCTTCCTGTGGGCTGATAGACTCATCTGGGTAAACACCACTAACATCACTTTTTATGGCACACGATGCATTCTGAAAGTGAGTTTGTTTAGCAGGCCTGACTTTCAGACAGAATCCAGTTACTGGAGTACCTGGAATTTTTAAAAATGAGGGTTGTTCCCCTTGCAGGTGAAAATCCAATCACATCTCTGTTCTGTGAAACAGCTGCTACTAAACGTTCTGACAGGCGAAAGAGAAGATTCTCAGTGGCAGCTCTTTTTCTGTGGGCCATTCTCTACAAATACATGGGCCAAGCGACTTCACTGTTAAACTTAAGGAATCGTTTCCGTACCTAGCTTTTTCTTCGAACCTAAATTGAGCTGCCTTTCCCAGAGTTTATCAACAATTTATTGTGTAGTCTGCCCGCTTTAAGCTCTTCAATAGTCTACACAAATACATTTTGGCATTGTCCTTCCAGCTGGTAATTGTAGAACATAAATATTTGCAAGTGTATTATTTAATTTTATTTATTTTTTGCATTTGTATAGTGCACAAAAAGCTCTTGGGCATTGAGGCGCTGTTACTTGTGGGGTACTTAGTTACAGGGTAGGTACAGCTGGGAAATGCATTTACATGTTGTACATTGATACATTAGGATACATTGTCAATTTATAAATACATTTTGAAGTTTGTCAAGCGATGCAGGTGATTATGGGGTGTGTTACACGAAGAGTGTAGTTTTCATCATGAAAAGTAAACGGATTAGCCTTGTTCAGGACCATGCAGTTTTCCATTTCCTGCAGCTCGAACTACTCCATCACTGTAGTGTTTGCAGGGGCTTTACCCACTAGCCGAACATCTTGCACTCCCACCCTACTAACCAGAGACCATCATGAAAACAATTGCCCATCTATACTGGCATATGATCCTAAAAGGTTCTATTGTTCATCACGTCAAGGTAGATTACATCTTCACTATTTAGTATGTAGTGGCACCTCAATGCCGTGGAGGCTACCTGCCACCCCCACATCTCCATCCTGAACGGTGAGGGTATCTACCTCCCCATGTAGGACCAATTCATGCTGCCATAATAGTAACCCCTGGAGTGTACAATGCAGCATGAGGCATGCACCGTTCATTCTTCTTTTGCATTCATGCACTAAAATGTGTCTCCTGGAGCATAGGCATTGAAGTGTCAGTCCTTTCCACTTAAGAGAATATCTTGCTGCTGTTTCATCCTAGTATACTGTGTTCAGCCATTATTTGCATGAGATGATTTCGCAGTAGCATTAATTATCATGTCAATGTGACACCTGCATAATATTTAACCAATAACAAATGTCGCCCCCACTAACGATGCGTCTTCTTCACGACTTTGATGCAGCAGTAAGGTAACTCTAGTGTATGATGGCGTCTATTCCCCTCCTCAGCTCCGCCCACATCTATTAGCTATCAGGACATTGTGTTATAGTTTGTAACATTTATGCCATCTATTTCCTTCCTCAGGATCTCCTGCAGCTCCAGTACGAAGGGGTTGCTGTCATGAAAATGTTCAACAAAGCGAAGGTCAACGTAAACCTTCTCATCTTCCTGCTCAACAAGAAGTTTTTTAAGAAGTAAATTAAATCTTTAAAAAAAACCTTTCTATGGCAGGATCCCAAACTCTGCTCCTGGAAACGCTGCTCAAAAGAACTGAAGGTTTGGATCCTGAAGTACGTTTTTGGATCCTCCGACCTTCCTCGCCGGCATGGACAGCCCTGGTTTTCTTGTTCACAGGAGCCAGAAAAAGAGGCATTCTCGCTGTTGAGGTTCCTTGAGGAAAGGGTGCAGTTACTGCTGATGAGGATCAACGGTTAATTTAATTGAACACTAATGTACCCTCTGCACTGTCACAAGAAAGGAGAACACCCTTTTGTGGGCAGGAAGGACGATCCCGTCACAAAGACATGGTGGGAGCCAGACACCTCAAAATGTTCTAACCTTCCAATAGCCGTCTTGTGGAGGGTAATGCTGCTTTTCTTCGACCTGCCTTTAATTATGAATGTATTATGTAGAACACTTCTGCTAAAGGGACTGCACACACGCTGTATTGGATGCAAAGGACTGAGCTATTTTGGCCATTCGTTGCTTTTGTATGTGCTATTATTTCAGAACCCTAGCCTGTAAGACCAGGCTTCATAATGTTACTTTGAAATCCCTGCACTCAGTTTTGTAAAACTATTTATTCAAATCCTGCTGGTCTGTATAGATTCTGCACTGAAAATCTGGGTGTGGAGTGTCCTCATTGAGTAACGCCCAATCTGCATCAACGGATCAGAGCTGTGATTGTGCATGCTGCCGGGAACAGCCACCTTTTCACTGTTTGGTCACATGCCTTGCACACTGGTACAACTACAGATTTTAAACAATATTATGTATTACAGAAGGTTATTGTATTGTAATGGTATCCAGTCATATTATTGTTCTGAAAAACGTTGATATCAATGCCCAGAAGGGAAAGGGCGTAGATGCTTGGGCCTCTTTTGTGGTCGTCGGTGAGAAGAACCTGTACCGTACCACAGCAGTAAACCATGTTGGCCGTTGGGCATGGGGAAATCGGTCGCTTAGTGTGTCTGTGTGTAATCGCAGTGGATATTTTCAGAACACTCCATTATACTCTGCGGTTTCTGGTGTATTAAAATGTCTGTGTACAACACGGTGAGCAGTACTTTTAAGTGACATGCGCAATCGATGTGACGGCTTGTTTAGGAGGTGTGGCCTTACGAGGCAGCCTAGGTAAGTTCTACTTTGTCCATTTTTTTGGTGCTGACCCACACAAGGCATCCTGGAGATGTAGCGATTATCACCCTCTCACCGAGGGTGCAAGGGGGTTGGTTGATCGCTGCATCTCAGGGATGCCTGGCAGGGATCGGTGCCACTAAAAAAGGAAGTAGTAGAACTTGCCTAAATCAGCTTCTTGCGACCTTACCGTTCGTTCCTTGTTTGTGGTGCCGACCCACACAAGGCATCCATTTGCAGCGATCACCCTCTCACCCTGATCCCTACATCTCTGGTATGGCTGCCGGGGTTGGCGCGACGAGTAAAAAGAGGCGAGGCAGCTAGAAGCCCAGCCCTGTTTACTAAAGTCTGAAGCTCTCACTTATGCTCGAGTGATTTAGTGATGCTGATGCGAATTCGTTGTTTTAATCCCGTAAAGTTGACTTGTCCACATTCAGTGTGTATATTAGGCAATTAATCTGTGGGTTCTTAACGTAATGCCACACATTAACTTTAGGTAAAATATAAACCATTCTAGTTTGTAATGTTTCCCAGACATGCTTGCAAAGCAAACTATAGAACATGTCCCTAATAGCAGAATACTGTCCGCCTGCTGCCAGGAGTTTGGATCGCTCCATGAAGACCGACATTTTACACGGTAAACCGGTTTTATTCGTGGGAAAATAGATGATCTGGGAATCGTTACGACTGTTTTGGGGGGTTGGGCAATACCGGGTCAACTGTGTCATTGTACTCTCCGATTATTCTGTTCGATGATTTTTCTTGTGAAAGTAAAAATCGACCATACTTTGTAATAGGTCTGCCAAACTGTCAAATATATTTGTTAAAAAGGCAGGTCTTTGTTAAAAATCCCAGGTCTTTGTTAAAAATGAAACGGAGGCTATTGAACAGCCAGTATAGAAGTAGGTCCTGCAATTCAAATCGCGGGGGCAATCGTGGTATTCCATAGGCTATCAAGTTCCATTCCACCATAACCTACCGAGGAATACCTTAATCCTGGTGATTTTCTTTTTATTACATGCATATCCCTGCAGCTCACCATTAAGTTTAGTCTCTCCCTCCGGACGGAAATCATGTTCAATGCAAACTCCTTTCTCACGGAATACGATTGGTTTTTAATGTAGGGTACGCCATAAAGACTGGTATATATAGGCCAGCATTTTACATAAACCTCTGGTTGCGAGTAATGGGCTTTAGCATTCATAGTGTCAAGCGCCGCCACCAATCCATGCGTGTCGATTGCAAATACTTTTCCTTGATAACAGGTCATAATCACGGTTTATTTAGTAGTCTCAGAGTAAATTACAATTAGATGTCCATTGAAGCGAATATTTGCTTCGAAAACAACTGTATACAAGTATTCCTGTGAGTGCACTGGCATCTGGTGGCACAACTAAGCATTACACCTTAGAGTTCCACGTATCTAAAAGTAAATCCGTTTAAGCCTTTAAGGTGTTATTTATTATATTACATGTCTTTTAAATTATCTCTGCATTGTTTTGCTTTTTTCCCTTTACCCACGCCTTTTTTTATCATTCCCCTTCGTTCTCATTTCCTAATGATGGCAGAGGAATGCTCTTCTCCTTGATAGCACTAGCATGGGTCCAAGTCCAGCTGGTTTTGCTAGACGCTTTCCCTCGCCATTAACTTGGGTTCGCTTTATGTCCGGGGACCTCAGCCTTACAGCGTAGTTTGCAAGGGATTTTGGCATTGCCATTTTAATACAGAAACTACAACTTCCTGGGACCTCCTTTGGCCAAGTTAATATCTCCCAGGCAGGCGTCAGCTGAATGGAGCTTTTGAAAGTGCTACCAGTGTGGGCAACACCAGGCCTTCTGTGGGTCTTATGGCGAAGGCGTTCAAGCATGCGGATCCCTGTGTCTGCCTGGTCCCCCATCACTGTCAATACGGGCTGGACTACAGAGCCAGTCCAGATCTCGCACTTTGCAAGTCCCACCATAAGCAAAGGCCTCTCGCTGCCCCAATGTGTAATTCAAAATCAAAATGTTTATATGCTCTCTGCACCACACTACATTTAGCTGCCAATTTTTTGGATGCATGCCCTGACCCATTAACCAGTTTCAGTGATGCCTGAAAAAGGAATGCTCGCTATACATCCTTGATGGCATGCTGTGTTTATCTATGCCTTTCCTCTTGCAATTTCTGCTCATGGCCATCCGCATGTTCTCTTTATTTTGAAACTTGGCCTCCAAGTGTTTCATGAATTATTTCAAATGTATTTGCTTCCCCTTTTCTGGATAGCTTGTAGGCAAATTTGTCAAGCTCCAGGCAGTGCTTCATGTTGCTTGCCGTACTAGTAAACTCCGTTACTTTTCAGTTGACCTTTTTAGCCTCCTTTTAAGAGTTATTTGAATTTTTGATAGCACCATTGTGTTTTTATTTTCTCCTTCCGTTCACATTGGCTACAAATAAACTGGTGACTAATTTACATCCAGTCACTATGATCTGTTCATTTTATTTAAGTTTGGGAAATCTCACCTGCATACATTTGTACTACTGTCATTGGAGTGGCCTTATGGGTCCATTTTAACTTGTCCCATTCATTCTGTGTACGTTTCCATCAACTTTATTTGGAAAACACTAGGTTTTCCAAATGCAGCTTCACTGTTGGTGAGCCCTTTGTTTGGCCAGCAAAGTCCCCTTCCTAGGCCTGGTCCATACTGCCTGTCAAGAGGGACTCCATGTTCCAAGATGAGCCGTGCCCTTTCTCTTAGGAACATTTTGAAACAGCTTGCAGTGCAGGAAAAGACAGCTGCATAGTACGAAATGCCCATCATATTACCCACACTACTCCTAACCTAAGTAACTTCATTTGAACCCAGATAATTGCAGGTACAAACACGGGTTCAATTCCAACACAATCCCCGTGAACGATTTTGGGGATGGGGGTCTAGCTACGAAAGAGCCTTGCTGCTGAAATATAAATGAAGGACTCGCCAGCAGTGGTCAGTCTGCATTTGAAAAATGTTGCTGCTTTCGGCTTTGCAGTTTTAGCAGGGCTGAGTCAGATTCACATTTCCTAAGGCACTTTTCAAACTGGTTTTAAAAGGAGTTTATCATGCTACGTTTTGCGGATGCCTTCCTATGATTTATTTATTTTGCACATTTGAAGAACTTTATTCTGCCAACCACAAGGAACCCCATTGCTATACAGCTGGCTTCATACGATGTGATGTATGCAGAGTACTAGACTTTGCAGCAACACAAACTAATGTGTCAATTTGTAATGGCTATGTACAAATATATTCATGCAGACTGTTTATTTTATGTTTCAAACTTGTGCCAGATATTTGTAGCTTTTTCCTGTTTTGGATTTATTTTCTGAGTTCGTCTGTTTTCTGATTTTTACCTGTATTTCCTCTCTCAACATATCTAGCAGAGACTGATTAACTTGCTCTTTACCTTGGCCACACCACCTTTAATTTTACTTTGGTTTGATATCATGTTTTATGAATTCTCTTGGCTTCTGTAGAGCTATTCTTTTGCTGTTGAGACATCTGGAAAACGTTCTTCTGTTCATGGAAAAGCCCCAGAGGCCTTTTCTTTTATATCTCAGTTTTGATCATGTTTTGTTTTCTGCTACTGACACAATTTTGATTTTATTAAACTATGACGTGCATCAAACTCTTTTGTCTCGTGTTAATCTGTTTTCAAGAATCCCTGTACTTATGCAAAACATTGTGTTTTGATGATAATGGTACGTTTAGAATCAGTGGGTGCCAAGAACTTTGCAGGTGCCTTCAATAGCGATCTTATAATGAATGCAGGTCCTCATGCACTCCTTCCTTCCAAAGATTCCGTGTCTTAGAAATATGTTCTCCAATGTCAGTCTGCTTTGTGCTGCACCTTGATGTGGTAGAGGGCACTGCAGCACCGTGCTATCACCCACGACTCTGGGTATGACGACATGGCTTGGATTAATCGAGCTGGTTGGGCCCCATGACTTCAGTACCTTTTTTCAGCTCACTCACCACGCTACTTTCAGAATGGCACTGCTTTTACACCTTGATACTGCACCATTGCTAATACGCCAAAGGTCTCCGGCTTCAAGCCCTGCAGGGATTGTGGGTGGCGAATATCCATGTCCGACCCACATAACGTGTTCCCGTGGTGCCTGGCGGCAGACCATGAGACAACTGCTACTAGCAGTCCTTTCACTGAAGGGATCCCCTTAAACAGCGTGCTGCACAATGCTTCTCCGTGACGAAGGGAAACTGGCCCCTTTGAAGTCCTTCGCTTTGAAGCAACCAATGAAGAGGTCCAAAGTCACTAAAAAGGAATCTAAGGTGTTCTGCACTCTTGATAGCAAAAGACCCCAAAAAAACATTGAGGTTTGGTTTATGTAGCAACTCATAAAGCAGCACTCTTATTTCTCGACCTCCAGAAAGAGAGTGTCACTTCTGAATCGGGTATGATTAAGAGGTGGAGTCGCATATGGCTATTCATAATCGCATGTATAAACAAGGCACCAGAGACCAAACATATTTGTGGCAAATAACATGCCGTAGGCTTTATTTCACAACATACACTTATTTTCCAACAAACTCTGGTGGGTGCATTTGGGCACCTCCGCGTCAAACAGGCAATGCCCTTCATCGCCACTGTTCACAAAGAAAACAAACATTGCTCTAAGGTCTGTGAAACGTGGAACTTCTTATACCAGTCTTTTCCAGGTCCATGTGCATGGGACCTGTCATTATTTTATTCTCAGATCTGTGAAAGTGGGACCTATCATCTTTGTAACTGGCGCTGAATCTCCTGTTTGCGGACAGCCTTCCACCTGCCGCCGCTTGTCTCGATTCGCACACAACTTTGAAACATGCTTTATTTTGTGTCTCCCATGAATATCTTAACATGCTGTCTCGTGTTTTTTTAAAACATCAATCGTTTCATATTATAACTGTAGGAAGGGCTGGGGGGCAAGTGAAATTATTTTCCTCACAGGACCTTGCAATCGTGCCCCTATCAGAGCATGAATGCAGGAAGACTGTTAGTGTGGCCGTATTTCTTCTTCTTGCTGATAGATTTTATCCATCAGCTGTGATTATTGGATACCGAGGCTTGAGCTTCATTACTCCATCTTCTGGGTTGAGTATGTAGTTGTGGGTTCAGATTCTTCTTGGTCTGTGTGGCCTTTTCAAAGTAGGGCTGGTTTCACAGGGTCTTTGCCGTGATGGGCCGTGGGTAGCGGTTGAAAGGGTTTGCAGTGGTGGCAGTGAGTCTTCTGATCAGAGGGTTCGGGTTCTGATCCAGTGCTTGGCAGAAATTCTTGCTCAGCTTTGCTAGATGTTCGTCCAACATCTTGATGTTCTGTTCTCTGTGAAGATCAGCTATCCTTGTGAAGAGTGGAGCGTCAGATGCTATCCACAGGGTCTTGTTCTGGACTACCTGAAGACTTTTCTGGTGTCTATCATGGCAAGTAATCCATGCTGTGGAGGCATACGTCCAGGTAGGTCTGATGATCACCTTGTAGATGTTGGTCTGTGTCTGGAGGACCATGGACTTGGTCTTCAGGAGTGGGTTACAGTGCTGCCATCTTTCCTGTTGCCTTCTGCTGAGTATTCTCAATATGGCTTCTCCAGTTGAGTTTGCTGTCCAGGGTCACACAGAGGTAGCGGCTGCTGCTCTCCCCCTTGATGGTTTTCCTGGTGAGGCTGATGTGCGGTTGCTCCTTGATCTTCTTTCTGGTGAATAGCATGGCAATTGACTTGCTAGTGTTGAGTCCTATCCGCGAATCGCTGTACCACGTCAAGATGGTATCCAATGAAGCTTACAGGTTCTTCGCCACTTCCTTCTCGCTGAATGACTGGGAGCTGACTGCAACATAGTATGCATACAGTGCCAGGGCGGTCTTGTGGAGATCTGTCGGGAGGTCATTGGTGAAGATGTTGAACAAGAAGGGCCAGAGGTTTGATCCCTGTGGCACACCTGCTCGGATGGGATGAGGACTTCTCAAACTGCATGGCGACATGGAAGGTGCCGTCTCCCAGGTAGCTTGCAATCTTATTCACCCGGTAGTTCGGAAATCCCAGACCGATCATCTTGTGCAGTAGTCCCTTGTGCCAGACTTGGTTGAATGCTTTGGCGACATCCAAGAAGATGATTCCGTGGACTTGTTGATGTTGAATCCGTGGCTGATGGTGTCCAACACTCTTGTTGCGACCAACACTGCCCTTTCCCACCTCCTCTCGGCCCCTGTCCTCCGAAACCCCCTCCTCTTTGCCCTCGGGACCCACCTCGTCCTCTTGGTGATCTTCCTTGCCATTGGGGGCCCGCATATTGTTGATTTCCTCATCACTGTTCTTGCCCGTTGTCTGCCCATACAGCAGCCATCCTCGCCTTTGTGGCGACGGAGGCACGTCCCTCTTCTCCCATCTGCTCTGGAGGCGGTACTGCTGATACCGCAGCTACTTTCACTACTTTGTTTTGCACTAGTTTCGCCTCCTCGGCCTGCCTTCTTTGAATAGTTTCCTTTTCTCTCTTTGATCCTCCTACAATGATGCGCTATGCTGCTTTGAATTTCAGCCCAACCTTTCGCTTCCACCCCAGCTATTTTATCTAGGGCCTTCTTTACTTCCTTTAGGAAGACCAAGGATGTTGATTGGTTCCAGGCAGTGCCCGTTTCTGCCCTCCACATCTCTTGGACCGACAAATGAACTGCACAGCATCTTCATCTCCCATGGTGCATTGCATTATTGAGTGTAAATAGGGAGTATCTTGGAAGGCTATCAGCAGTGCATCCCACACGCATGCTCTGATATTATTAAATGAAGCCCATCATGGGTATCATTACTTATGCTTACTCCCGGATACCCTACTTTCACCCACACCAACTCTACCTGATCTCCTACTGCAGACACTAGCAGGCTCTTGATAGCCCCTATAGCAATGGGCACCCCTGCAGTGTGTTTCTCAAAAGCGTAAATCAATTTTCCTGTGCCCGCCGTGAGTAGGGGAGGGATTTATGGAGGTTTTTTTTATCCATCTGTGCCCATGGAATATAATGAGGCCGACCTGCTGCTTTGTGAATCGGGCATTTGTAATTTTGATTTTACTTTCCCACCTTTTCTTCCACTCACTTTCTTTTTTGCTAGGGCCATTCTCCCAAACCTTTTTCATAATCTCCCCTCCCACATCCCCACAATCATTGGTGTTGTCAGGTGCACTTGCTGAACCCCTCCCACTGCTCTTTCTTCCCCATCAGTCACTCCAGTACTCCTCATCCCTCAGTGACACTAAATTTTCATATCCTAAACTATCTGTTTCCGCTTCTCTTTCTATGCCCACAGTCCGTATGGGGGCACTATCGATTCTGAATAGAAAATTTGCTGATTTCCACTCGTCTTCCTGTGGGGTAGGAGAGGTGGCCGGGGGTAGAGCTCAGCTTTTTTGATCCACTTGCTGCTTCACATGCTGCTCGTAATATATCTAACACTGTACAGGTGGATGATAACTCTACTTCGAGGTCCCTAGCACTTACTCCTGTGTGGGTGGGTTCTGTTGTTGGTGGATCATATGGTGGGGGCAGTGCTGTACTCTGGGTTGCCAGGGCACTTCCACCGGATACATAGGTTGGATTCAAATACCCCTCCACTGGTCTTGTTAGTAATGGGCACATTTTCTTTGGTTGCCCCTCCTACTTCTCACCCTCTCCCATGTTACCCGTTGTCAAATTTTCCGAGGTTATTTCTCTTTTCTCTAGGACTGGTGTTTCTTCAAACATCGACCACAAATCCAGTATTTCTCTTCGATTTTGTAGGGGCTTCCCCTTGTATTTGGCAGTCAGGTATGTGGACATGTGGTCTAAGGCACCCATATCGAAGAACCCTTCCTCTTGCCAGGAGTAGGGCATTACTTCCCCCTTTGTTTCCCCTCACCCAAATGTGTCACTATACAGGGGCAAGCTTTTACATATGAGTTAGGGGTGTATCTGTCCCCATGGTTGTCATCTGTCTAAAGTGTGTATCACAAAAATGTTCGTGCAATATTTTTTCCCGTCCGTCTATATCGTCGGGGCACAGAGGGTCAGTCCCTTTAGATTTGTCACATGTATGTGAGAACTGTCTTTGTACTTTCAGACAATGTGAACACAATCGCTTTTTAGAACATAAAAACAAACATATACTTGAGAAATACTTTTCTTACCCTTGGAGCATCCCCACGCCTCTCCTATTCACTTCTCATTCACACCATACCTGCCCCCTCTTGGGCACCCTCCCTACATATGAAAAAAAATGCAGAAAATAATAAGCTAAAATAATAAGCTAAAACAATAACGACTCTTTTTTCCTGAGGTCTCCAATTATATGGGGTTCCTAATTTTTCTCTGTATTCATATTTTCCTGCACTTGTCGGAACAGTGCACTGTGACTGCCACCTTCTACCCCCACTCGGATAGGCTCCCTTTGCTTCTTCCTTCATATTCTCTGTATAACTTAAAAACCAAAAGAATAGGAATAAAAAATGGCTGTAAAAAAACTTCCACAGTCAACTAATCAATCTACTCATTCACATTCAGTTATCGCGTGTTCCCATCTATCATACTGCTCCATACTCTACACCAGACATTGTTATCCCTTGCAGTCTATACTCAAGTGTTTGTGTTCTTTTGAAAGCCTCGGTTCGCAGTTAATGTACAACACACCTGGGCCTCTCCCTGGGGCCGTACCAGGCTCCAACGAGCAGGCAGTATTTTCGCAAAGCCGGCACCCACAAGGACCACTTCTGCTGCAAATGCGTTTTGGGGGACTGGTCAGCTGTAGGTGGGCATGGACTTTCCGGAGAGGCCCCTGGATATCGCTGCAAGTACGGGGAGCTAAGGAATCACGTAGGGATCCCCAAATGAAGGCATGTCCCTCTGTCCGCACACTCCAGAGTAAATACAACCCACTAGGGAATAAAGCCAAGAGATAGGTTTGCAAGGATAACAAGGTTTTACTCGTCCAAAATACAAATATCCTCAAAGAACTCTGATGCTCGAGAGCGCTCTGATCTTTCATCATCAAACATGAGTTTATAAGTACAAAAAAAGTCATCTCTGTAAGGGACATTTTGGTGCTCCCGATTGGAGGCACCCTATACAAGGGCCTGCTCCATAGGGGAAGCCAGGTGCTAATTGCCTGGTTCTTCCCATCGATCTTGGCACACGTGGGTCAGCTGGGCCCATCCTTGCGGTGAAGGTCAGGGCACACATTTGGTACAATATATCTAATCTAAGTTAAACAGAACCTGGTTATTAATCCATTATGGCAGGCACCTGGTCATGACGGGAAAAGGATGCAAGGGAGAGGGGAGGATAAAATAGTCATACTGACCCCCTACATTCAGGGCTTCGTTAATACCGCAGTTCCCACAGTCTCCCCTCTGTGGTTTGATCTGTGATTTACCCTTCCCAGTTACTCATGTTACAGGAGACGTATGTTGCAATTGGAGAGATATACAGTTGTGCAGGCTATGATTTGTGGTGGGCACCTTCAGGGAGGTTAGGGCTTGGGGGTCGGGTGGCTGAAGTGTGGGTGGCTCTGGCCTGGCTCGGTGGGGATGAGAGGCCCAATGGCAGTTTAGTGGAGATGGATGGACGCAGTGCTGGAGCCTGGTACTGTCTCACGCTCTTCGCAGGGCACATTCCTGGAAGCTATAGTAAATATTCGCAACACTAAAGGGAGAGCAGGGAAATAGACTTCTGTGGGAACAGGGCTCGTGCGGAGCAGGCTTGTTGTGCCGATTTTGAGCATAGCATCTGTGTGTGAACTCGGGACGCGTGCATCGCAGGCCATCAGTGTGTCTTTTCTTGGCCCAATACAAAATAGAGCAGCAGGGACAGGGCTAGCACTATTCGCCTACTTCCTTGCGCTACAGGGCCTTTGTGCCCTGGGGATGGGGGCTGCTCCCCCGTTGCGGGTTCTATCGCTTTGTATGAGGTTCGCCAATTTGGAAGTGCTTATGGGGGTGGGATAGGCTCTTTTCCATTCCACCACGCAACAGCTGATGGGTCCTCGGGTCCCTGTACTTCTGTGGCAAAATTGCCCTGAGGCCACAATCTTTCCCGGCACGGGCAGCCTGATCAAAGAGTGCAGTTTCCTCTCGCCCACCCCAGTTGGTTGACCCTCTCCTTCAGCCCGGTTTCCTTCTTTGCATTTTCACACCCTATCCATTCTGAAGGGAAAGGTGTGAGCATCCTCCTTCCTTAAACAAAAGGTGCCATTTGCACCTTGCTCTGCTCCTGACCATCCACTATTGGGGAGTGGGCACCTGGCCATCTCCGACCTTCCAACCCCCCTTCTCTGACATCCATTAACCCTGCTGCCCCCATCTTAATACCTGTGCCTCCTAGCTCCATGTCTCTGTCCATTCTGTGGTAGTGGACAGTTACTTTGAAGGAGCCACCACCTCCAAAGCGACACAGGTTTGGTTCCCCAGCAGCTCCTTCACACTGGATGAGTTGGAAGATTTGCTAGGCATCTTTGCTAAGCCCAAGTGCCTTCCACCTCAGCTCAGCTGCTGGAGCCTGTGCTTTCTGAGGCCAGCTGAAGCATATCTTCCACCGGCAACCACATGCCTGCTCTGTGTCTCTGGCCCTGATTTGGGGGGAGGGGGAGGGAGTACTATGCTCCAGTGCAGCTCAACTTCTCCTCGGGGTCTGAGGCCCTGGTGCAAGGTGCCTCTGCTTTGGCACTGACACCTTGCTCAGCATTACGCCAAATTCCAGGACCTAGATTCTCTCTAAAATGCATCAAATCTTCGATGTGGAAGGGGACCCTGTCCCTTATGGGAAACCCAAGGACTCTAGAGCAGTAGAGGACTTTTCAGAGGTGTTTTACTGGTAAGATGCTGTTTGAACCACCTTGTCATCCAAATTTTGACCCCACAGATTGGACTCATCTGAGCCTGATTTCATGCAAGCAACAGTAAATGGAATGCCTGTGTATTTTCCGAAGACATCCTAAGCTGTAGACACTCTTGGGCTGTCTGTCCCGATGAATCTGCTGGTCCAGGACAATCTCAGACATCTTGGAACAATGTCCCCTCTTCCTACATTTAATCCTACTGTTTGTTGACCTGATCCAGGCATCATGGCTAAAGCCTGCCTTGGCCCCAGCTTTGGACAGAGGATTGTTGCTAAAAAGCACTGCCCCACCTCATTGGGTCCTGGTTTCCTTTCCTTACACCACACAGCGTGGTGGTCCAGACCGCCACTGCTGGGGTCAAAGAAGGCTACCTTTTCATCCGAGCCTCCGGACAGGGAAAACAAACAAACTTGATGCCTTGGGTTTCAAGATTTTCATGTATGTCAGTCTGGTGCTGCTGTCTGTAAAAGTGACCCATGCCCTGGCTAAGCATTCCTTTACCACGTGCACTGCCATTTCGGTGGCAGCTGAGAATTCACCTCTACTTGAGATCGAGGGTTTTGCCTCTTTATTGGAGAATGGCAAGAATGTGGCACTAAATTCTTCATTCCAATAGATTCTTCCTCCCTCAGATTCTGCTGATAATCAATCTACAGCGCAACTGCTCTGTGTAAATATTTGAGACTTGCTTGGTCATCTGAAGGGGTATGTTAAGATGGATTTTTAAACTCTGACCTGGTGGACAGAAGTTTAGGAGGCCACCCTAGTTTAGTGGAACTGGGGAACCTTCTGGACAAACCAATCAATCTACGGTAGCTTGGCAGGCCGTCAAAACTAAGTCTCAGGAGCGGTGAGAGTGATCGGAAGCCCACAATGAGCGCACACAGTAAAACTCCACAGATTACCCTTAGACAGATGTATATCGAAAATACATGTATTATAGGCCTTTATAACAAAAACCCAATTAAACTACAGGTATCAAGAAAACAATTACCACTCACGTTTACTCACTATGTAACATATATACAAGAATGCGATTAGCCTAAGGCTGATGATGGGGGAGACAATAACCACAACCTGCAACAGAAAGAGGTTTGATCACCACATATCAGTTTAGGCAGTCCACAAAGTGAGGAGCCTAGAGCTCAAAGTACGCTTGTGCATAAACAAAAAAGTGGGTTCTCTTCAGGGGGCTGCAGCTGCTCAGGAAGCTTGACACAGTCCAGAACAAACTTTGGCAGTCTAGCCCACTTATCTCCTAGATGTTCACCCTGCAGTTTCAGGATGCTGCGGCTCTCAGTGGCTGTGGGACGGGATGATCGTCTGTGGCGGGACAGTAGCCTTTACTCCGTTCTCAACGAAAGGAGAATAGTTCTGGTGCAGCATGACTCAGGTCGCAGTAGGCAAGAACTCAGGCACTTTCAGCGAGGGTCACCACACACGCGGCGACGCAAGGACCGCGAATGTTCGCAGTGTGGCGCACACTCGTAAATCACAACCCAGAGGAGTTAGGATGAGTTTTGGCGGGAGAGGGCCAAGGACCACAAGCTAGCAATTCCCAGAGTCTCGAGTCTGAACTCGGGATGGTGGCTCTCCTGTGTGATATCCTGAGTTCGAGCTGGTCAGTTTACTGGATGGCCCAGGAATACCTCCAAAGAGGCTCTTTGCAAGGGCAAATAGGTGATGCCGAGAGTAGTTGTTCCCACTACTCCAAATGGGCGAAGCGCCCTTGCAGGCCTTCTTGGTTCGATGATGAAACATGGGTCCGACGGGACAACAGCAGGGTGCCAAACCTTCCTACCACGTCACCGGCGGTTCCGTGAGTCTGATTTCTTGTTAAGGATACTTGGTTCTTTATGAGGTTTGGTGTGAACCTCAGTAAATTGACCTAGAATAGATGCAGAGCCCCTTCTCTTATCGAAGATTCTGTTAATGCTCAAATCTAAGATAGCCAATGGAAGGTCTGCTCCCTTGCATGCACGACAGACGTGGGCCCATTGTGGCCCATAGTGTTTCCAGTCACTAGACAGTCCCAACTGTCTCCCTGGGCTTTAGCACACGTGACCTGCAGGAGCTCTTGAAAGATGTGGTTTATCGACGTGGGGGAAGGCAAAGGGACAAAATGCCAAAGGACAGAACAAATGACTTGGCCATTTTTGGCACTGGCCACAGTCTTGGGCCAAATGCGGTATGGTCCATAAAAACGAAGTAAAAATAAGTTGAACGTAAACTGCTGCCACCAGTTTGTCCTAGGCACACTTGTACACACACGAAAAAATACTTAGAGGATGGCTAGGTCCATAAAACAAGAGGACGCCTATGTGCGATACTCTAAGGTACTTGGCACATAAGCAAATATTACCAAGAAATGGCAACGTAGTCGAAGACTAAGGGAAACAAAGTTTCCAGTACTGACAGCCTGAAGGAAGTGTAATTTTCCCCATAACAAATGAGCTAAAGCCCAGAGGAGCGCAGCTGAAGGATGTGAAAGTCAGGTTAGGTAAGCCAATCAAAAGCAAAAGGTTTGAGGGGGTCACAAATGGAGGGAAAATTGCATGTAAGGGAAATCTTTCATAACAGGGTGTATAAGGTTACAAGATTTTAGTAGTAAGAAGTTAGTTCAGGCATGAGAGGAGTGTGTGCAGAGGGGGAGTGAGGTAGGGTATTTTCGCTTCCTGTCTCTTGGTTGTAGACTTGGCTGAGGTTCAGATGTGTACCAGTATTGTGCAGCAGAGGATCCAAAATTCAAGTTGATTTCCCACTGATGGTAATCCAAAGTGTTTGACAACTGCATGTCGCAAAATAGCCCAAGTTTCTGGAGCACAGTAATTAGTCTGTTGCGATTATCTTTCAGTTCTTTCAAAGTGGTTGGTTGAAGAGTCAAGTCTTGAGGTCTTTCCCGAAACTCAGGTGGGAATGTTTGGATAGGGCGTGTCGGAGTTTGGTGGCCAGAATTGAAAAAAGAGGATCCTTCAAGTTTCTTATTGAAGTTAAGGACTAGTGCTTGTACTAGTGCAGCATTGCTGGACCTAAGTGTTCTGGATGAATTATAGTGTTGAAACTTATTTCTGAGAGAAGCAGCACCCCTTCCATGGTATGTCTTAGGAGGTATTGGATTCATGACTTTCCCTACTTAGAGGTCACTCTCCAGAACTGGCGTTGGTCCCGCCTGTACTGCACTTATCTGCTGCACAGTTTTGGCATCTTCAACTTGAAGATGTTACATGTCAAGCCCTCATCGCTTCAGTTCATCTACCTGGATCTGTACACCCACTCTGGTGTGGCCTTTCCTCCCAAGGACTGGGTATCAAACCTCTTTACAGTGGTGCATGTCTTCCAGTCCCAGAGTTTGCTCCTGGCCTCCACAGTTTTAAATCCTCTGCGTCTCCTAGCTTCTTGAAGTTTTATGGAGTCAAAGAATTGGTTGCCCATGAGGTCCCCCCAGTGGCTACTTCATGGTCGGTGGTCCCCATTTCAGGGCAACATTAGGACATTTTACAGGTCTTGAACAATGTCTCCTAGTTTCTCCTCTGCTCGGTCCCAGAGACAATTTGCTGTGGTTTGTGCCTTTTTAGCAATTTATCAATTGATAGTTGTAATTGTAATTGGTTATCTATAGAGCGCTTAATACCCAGAGGTTTCTAAGCGCACAGCCGGGGATCGAACTTGTGTTGCTCTGTGTAAGTGTAACGTTCTAATTGTGAACATACTTGTCCCACTCTGAGGTGAGGGAGCACATAATCGTCCTAGAACTGCGTGCGTTGGGCTGGCCCTGGATGCTGTATTTTCATCTGTGCAATGCAAGTCTGTTGAGATTCTGACAGAAAACACTGTGGCCAGTCATTACCTTAACAGTAGAGGCTGTGCAATTGCTGCTTTTCTAAACTGGGTCAATACTACTGTGGATGCGAGCTCTCGAGAGCAACTTCTCCTTTTCAACAGCCCATCTTGCCAGGATGGAGAACATTGCAGACTAGTTCTCAAATTTAGGGAAACCACCGAGTGGCATTTGTTGCTGAATTGGCAAAAACGAACTGTCAATTTCTGAACTTAAAGTGGAAATATTGCTTTTCCTTTTTAAAACCCCTACTAAAACATGGCAGTCTTAGTTGTAACGACTGTGCCCCTGATTGAACTGTTCTCTTCTCCAAATCCTTCATTATGGGGTCATCCTTTAAATGATGATGCATCTGGTGGTCATGACGGAAGTTATAATGGATACCATCACCAAACGCCCTTTGGAATCATTCTTGCGATTATAAAAAAAAATGTGGCATTGGTCTGTGCAGCTACGGAATCTGCATTCTTTTAGGATCAAATTAAACAATCAGCACAAGAAATTCTAACTGCTGTTGATAAGCGAACACTAACAGTAGTAAGTATTGTCAGAGCCAATAGGTCTGGTTATTAAATAGACTATAATGTTTTTGTGGAGCATGTTTGCATACTATTCTGTAACATTGTGAAAATATAGGCAGTACAGTTAATTGTGGAATGTTTGGTGGTGAGAGGTTTTTCACTTATTGGCCCAGCAACTTCTCCTTGGAATCTCAGCAACGTCTGCTTGGAATCTTTGTTTACCAGCACCCCACATTTTCCTAAGCTTGTAAAGTGATTTTACCTGTATAATACAATTTGGTTATTTGGCAAAGCTAGAAGCACTCCCATGACCAAGATCATATAATTGGTCAGTGAGGTAGCTGACAACCTGTACATTAGATCACATGAGAGGAGGGTGGGCATTGGGCCCAAGTCTTCTCAACCCCAAGGTAACGCTTAGCATGTTGCATGTCCTGTTTTTTATAGCCTTTACCTCCATCATCCAGGCTGTTTGTAAGGCCTTTTCCAATTTTGCGAGATAAGGAAAATCAGATATTCAGAGAACAATGTCCCTTGCATCACTTTACTTGGTCATGTGAGTAGCCGGTAGATGGTGTTTCTCCAAAGAACACACTAGTTGGGAGGATATATTTCTAATGGATTTCTTCCTCCCACAGATTACACATCTATGATAATTCTATCCACAGCACAGCTATTTTTGAAAACTTTTCTGTGGATGCAACGCAGCTCTGTGTCTGCTCCGTCGATGCCTCTATGCACCCTGCATGACATCCAGGCCAGAATTTAGGGGCACTGCGCCCCATGATCTCGGTTCCTTTTTTCCACACACTCTGTTCACTTTAGGTACACGTCGTCTGAATTCTCAAACTAGTCCTTGTCATGCCCAACCCTGCAAAGACCTTGTGGTTCATACCAGGCATGGACTGTGGCTTGTAGATGTTGGTTTCGGATCCACCTCAGAATTCTTTATACTGCTTGGGCTTTGGACACTATACCTAGGATTATGGATCTCATCAGTCCATGCACCTGAAGCCCCTCCGACAACAGGCGGAAAAGCCTTTTACCTTCAACCCCAAGTCAAAGGGTGATGTTGCATGGTCTTGACTGAGGTCGCGCGGAGCGTCGGTCCGAGGAGAGGTTCCCTCCGTTTAAGGAAAAGAAGCAACGCAAGAGATCCCACTCTGAGTGGATCCTCACACCAGCATGCTTCCTCCTCTTTCAAGAATAGCTACTGATCCAGAGGGCCTCTGGATCCAGATAAGGTACCTGTTCCTACCCAATCCTCCACCCTGGAGAAATGGGAACAATTTCGCCATAAGATGCTTGTCATCTTCAGCGATGGCGCTGTTGGCTTGTGGCCCCGTGGCTGATGGGACCCACTGCTTCCTCAACAAGCAGGGTGCTCGCTGTGGACCACTCCCGCACGCCTACAGACTTGGGCCTGGCCAAGAAGAGGGAAGTGCTTCCCCTCTGCCCAACTCAGACTTCGGGTGTCCAGTTCTTGGCGCTGGCCCTCATCTTAGACCTAGTTAGTGCTGTTTGGTGCCACTGGCACCGAAGAACCTCAGGAGTATGCTCCTCTGCCATGCAGACCGATATATGTTTGTGTCATCTGCAGCAAGGATGGGTACCCTTTGTGTTTGTACCCTTGGTCTCCAGGGAAGAGAGGGACTACCCAGAGGAATTCTGTGAGGAGTGAGAGGACATCCAGGAGCTGGCCTTGGACCTTCAAGGCCAATGGCCTGGACAACTCTGCAGAGCTGGATTTACTTCCAACCCCTGACCCCAGTAAGCCTCAGCCCTCTTCTTAGAGGTTGATGGCAAAGGTGGCCAATACAGTGGGGCTCTCAGCCCCATCTAGACCAAATATTCAGTTCAAATTTACGGACATCCTGCACCAGGGTCCCAGGAATAACATGCTACTGACATTCCATGTTGACAGAGAGCTGGCCAGGAAACAACACCTTGCTCCTGACCTGTTTATTTTTTTTTTTGTCCACTCATGCCACCCCAGAAAGCTTGCTGGCGCAGGCCATGACTGCCAATGTGAACTCTTCCCCATTCCCATCTCTTTCACCTGACCAAGACTGTAAGCGACTGGATGCTTGGTGGAAGAAGTTGCTGCATCAGGCAGCCTCGTCCTTTGTGCTGTAAATGCTCTTGTACCATGGCCAGTCTCTTTTGGCCCATAGTCTTCTGTGGTAAAGACGGCTGAGCATATCCCTGAGTGAGAGATAGACGGCTTCCTGTCTATAGTGATAGACAGAGAAGCTTCCTGACAGATTGTACAATCTAAGTTGGACACGGCTGACGGTGTAGGCAGGTCCATGGCCACAAGTGTGGTGCTCAGGCACCACTCCTGGATGCCAACGCCTGGCTTCATGCATGATGTCCCGGCTAAACGTTGAATGGTTTCTTTCTGCCCACGGATTCCTCATCTATAATATCCCTATCCCAGCTCAGCAGTTCTAAGGAAACCTTTCTGTCGCCTCTATGCGCCTAGGTGTGTGTGTGTGTGTGTTTTAAAGGAATGTTATGGTTCAGTTGCCCTAGGAAAAACCTTTAGAATTCAGTGCAAAAACTTTTTAAAGGGACCTTACAGTTACTTTGCACTAATAACAACCTATCCATATCATGGTTATAAGTAAAACCGAAAACCCCCAGAAATTCATCAGTTATGCTAAGCAAAGCAACCATAACTCGCGTCACCACTGTTCATTGCAAGGACTAACACCATTTATATAGCACTACAAACCCTCAGCGCTGTTTATTATTACCCACGGTGTGTGGTGCTCATTTATCGACTTCGGAAGGATGAAAGGCTGAGTTTGCCCCTGCCAGGATTCAAACCTGCGTAAGCAGGCTCTGCACAGCACTCTACTCGCTATGCTATCGGACCCGAAGATGGCATCACAAATGTCATTGATGACATCACATGTCTGACTCCCTCTTTTTTTGTTCACTGACATATGTACGCAAGGTGATTTTCTTCACTGACCGTCAGGAACTAAAAATTCAAAGGGTACTATATTTGTAGACCTTACCCTTCTCATATGTTCTTACACTACTTTCCTTAGGGTTCAGTCACATCATATGGTACATATACATAGGGGAAGAATCAAGCCTGAAACACAGCAATCGTTTCTGTGCATGAAGATAATCAGTTAGGTTATGAACACATTCTAGTAATACTACTGCTTTTTTGCTTACTTTACTTTCCCTGTATATGCTCACATTTGTATGCGTTGTGGTCTCTGTTTTGTGTGTAGTAGTATAATTATGTAGTGAGGCATTGCTAGCTAATTATTATTTGTTTCACAGTACGCAAAACTCTGAAACAAAAGCATTCATCATTTTACTATCCAACATGGGAAGATTTTGAGTATTGCACCTCTATGGTGCATGCTGCAGACAATGCTTACGTTTCTACATGAGTTGGTTCATGTACTGGCAATAACTCTGTAATGCAATGGTGTTTATAGCAATGCATTGCTAAATTAACTATTTATCTCATGATAGTTCTTCCAATGATCTCTGATGGCTTTCTGCCAACGTTATAATGACAATCGCTTGTGGAGGCTTTTCATGAAAACTAAATGCACATGTGATGTCATCAGTGATGTCATGAATGACATTTGTGATGTCATCTTTGATGTCTTGATGTTAGTCCTTGCAGTGCACAGAGGTGGTGCGAGTTATGGTTGCTTAGCTTACCATACTGGTGAATTTCTGGGGGGGGGGTTCAGTTTTAGTGCAACCCCTTCCCTTCCCTTTCCTAATTGTATGTATGTATGTATGTGTCAAAATAAAGGTTTATATGTAAATTGTTGTGGTGTGTGTTTGTGTGTGTGTTTTTACTTTTTTTTAAAAAATCCTGTTAGGACTCCGCGGAGCACGGTACTGTCCGGAATGGCCGCAATTAAGCAAAATGGAGGTGTCCTACGGACACTGCACCTGGCTGGCCTATCCGCAATCAAAATGGAGGTGCCCGTAGGACACCACTCCTGTCTGCATTTTGTGACGCACCTTTAATTACTTGTAGTAGCCCGCGTCTGTCCGGCACACACCTACGTGCATGCATATCTCATCCTCTCTGTCCTGGTAACATCGCCCCTGTCCAGCATGTTGGAAAAAAACTTGTGACGTACTTTCATTAGTTCGAGGCGCCCACCCATGTCCTACGGACACCTGCACACATGTGCATCCCACCTACTGTACCCTACAAACACAAAGCTTGTTCAAAAATGTCAGCCGCACGTGTGTCACACTTTTAATTAGTCAGGGAAGCCCAACCCTGTACGTAGGACACCTATGCACATGCGCACAAAGTATCCCACGCAATACGCGTCCTGCGGACAGCCGTCCAATTCGAGAACATTCGCAACGTCACCATGTGACCGCACACCACGCTCAGCGTCTGCCCTTATTTCCAGATACAATCCGGCCCCCGGACATTGAAAAGTATTCTTTTTGCCAATCCAAGGTGTGTTACTGTGAAACTACACCTTTACAGAGGTCCTACACTATGCCCTTGGCGATCTTAACACTTTTGGGAATGTTTTAGGCCCGCTTTCGGGTTCCAAGCACTCCCCAGCACCCCTATAAAAGGCCACACCCCAGAGCTGCTCCTCATTCTGTTTTTGGCTGTGCAGAACACAGCAGCCGTCCAGATTACAACTTCCTGCTACAATTGCTTTCTGCCGAAATCTGCTCTGCTACTTTTGTTGCTATGCCTTGTCACTATTCCAGATTGCTCCATGCTAGAATTGCTTTCTGATCAATTCTGCTGTGCTATATTACCTTTGTAGCTAATGGCAACCATGGCTGCTGCTACTGCCTCTACCTCAGCAGCACCCACACCCTCGCCCTCACCACCACCTTCCCAATGGCCAGGATAGAGGAACAGGAGTGGTGATGTAGATTGGGATCAAGAAGAGAATGAGGATGAAGTAGAGGAATTCCCCATTGCCTGCAGCCAGCATGAGTCCTGGGTGTGGAAGCTATTTACCACCGTAGGAGACATGCCCAAAGCTTGTGCTAACCAGGTGATGTGCACTGAGTGAGTGCAACCTAGTACTCAGTCGTGGAAAACCAGGCTTGTACAGCTACGGCACCACCTCCATGCGGCGACACCTGAAATCAAACCACAAGGTAGCAGTTCGCAGGGTTGTCCCCTTCGAACAAGGCAGTAGGTTGAGTTCCTCTGCAGCATCCTCCGCGTATGCTCCTGCCACCACAAGGGACACTCCTCTGGGGCAGCGGATCCCTGAACCAGCCTTGCAGGCCATGCGCACCACAGCAGACCCTTACCTTTCAAAGGTCACTGTATTGTGCATGTACTGCGACGCGGTATTCTGCAGGGGGGAGCAACTTTGAAGTGCTTTCGAGGCTTCGGTCTGGCAGCATGAGGAGTGCCCCCTACCTAAGTGAGGTCCACCCAACATCTTCCTCTCTCCACTTGCCCTTTCTTATCCCTGTGGTTGGTGCCCCTCCCCTACCATCCTTTCCTTGTATCTCGTGTGTAAAAAAACAAAAATAAATACAAAACAAATCCCCTAGAAATGCTCTTTTCAGGGCCACCTTTTCATAGTTTAAAAATAGAATTGCCAATGAAATGATGCAGGCCCCTGCGCAGCCTGTGATGTGCGTGGACAGCGCACTAGTCGGCGGACATCTAAAATAATGTCAGGTGTAGCTCCATCAAAAACATTGCACTCGTTTCTGGGAGGAAGTGGTGGCTCTGAAAAGAGCCTTTTTGTGGTGGTGGTTTCTTTTTGGAAGGGTTGAAGTGGCCGACACCTACTGGTAAAATACTTGCTTGCTATATGCAATGCATTTTGGATATTTCGCATCAGTAAGAAAAATGTTGGTGCTATTAAACGTAATGTTTTCATTGTGGAAGGAGGACATGCCAACATCTTTCAAAAAGGCGCAAACAGCCTTCTTGACATTGCGCCTCGCTTTCTCCATTTGCTGGCCAAATTAAAAAGAATGCAGCCTCATCTGTCTCTGGGCAATGCGAGAAAAAAATACTCAAGATTTTGTAAACATGTTCATGACTTGTCTAAGTGCCTCCTTCATCGCAAACTGCAGAGAAATTTCAGTAACATGTCCTAAACTGTTCCCTCCACAATGAATAATATTAATGTCTGGATGATCGAGCGTCACCAAAGTGGCACAAAGAGGAACCACATTCAGCCACTTCATTCCATGCACTCCATACTAGTGGACATCCACATGATGGAATCCAAGATGTGCAGCCACTCCATAGCGTTATGCATGCACTTCCAACCAATGTATCCAGGAGTCACCCAAAATCCATACACTCTGCCTCCTGAATGACACAGCCATAACAATAACCATCTGCACTCCTCTCTGAAAGCAGATCTTCTGCCACAGTCTCGCCTTACGCACCACATCCAGGAAACCTTATTGACCAATCCCCTAGCCTCCACAGCCCCATTTCCATGCCTGTGACCATCAAAAGCCCCGGATGTGGCATATGCGATCCCCGAACTACCGCGTTGTCTGTGGACATATCATGCTTTGTACATGGGTGGGGGAACACATTTCAAACAGGGTAGAGGATTTCCTCTTTAGTGGTGGCTCTGAAAAGAGACTTTATTTAAAGGTGCTTGTAAAGAAACACCTTTTCTTTTGTATTTTTTGAGGATTTTCCCCTTCTATTCTTCCTTACATTCTTACACGAGACTCCAAAATGGCCCTTATATTGTTGAACAAAATAGCATTTTCAATGGAGGACAAATAAAACCATCTACACTGAAAAAGTTCACATTAGAAGCATTAATGTTGTCATTGTCACAAAAGAACATCTTGGCACTGAACAAAAATGCAGACATGCCTCTGTTTACAAGACACTTTCCAACCTCTTGCATACTCTTCTAGCTGGTATGTTTGAGAAAACCACCTTTGCAGTGGGGAAAAAGCTGCATCCGTGTGTTCACCAAGCCCTTCAGTTCACAGAGCAAACTTCCAGCACTGATATAACCCAAATGCAGTGCTCCTCAATGCACCACTAGGATATCAACAGTACTCCAAGTGGCCACATCTATGCAAACTGCAAGCACAGCTCGCAAACTGCTCACAGGCACACTGCGTCACAAAGTGTCCACTCCTCCAAAATTGTCATCAATGCCTCTAGCATGGGCATACCTCTGCAGATCACCCACAAAGGAAGCCCCCACTATCAACACTCTAACTCTCTGCATCTCTGCCATCTTCACTGTACACAGCAATGAAAAAAGTATTCATCTTCACTGTACACAGCAATGAAAAAAGTATTATCACCCCTTCCTGTTAAGTTACACCTGATTGGACAATCCCCACAGTCCCATTTCCATGCCATCAAGCTGAGAAGGGCAGGATGTGGCACGTGTGATTTCCCCAACTACTGCGGTGTCCGCAGACCCCCTAAGGCAGGGGCAGCCCTTCTTCCCTTTCCACTACTGTTTGCAGCTCTCCCTCATTGAATACTGTTAAGCAGTGACGCACACATCCACGACTTCTGCATCTAACTATCATCTCTGTTCAACACTCCATATTTACTGCGCGTCTCCTGTGAATTAAAAGCACCTCTAGTAATAAGTACTGCAAAACTATCCAGGATGTCTGCATCCAGATTCATCCACATCAACATCCATCACCACAAACTACAGGTATGAATATTTTGTGTACAGTACATTTGCAACTCTGTTATAAGTGCCTCTCAACAGGGTACCTGCCACTTTACCTCCATAACCTACTCAAAAAGCATACTGTAAGTTCTCCCATCACCTATCAAGTGCCACCTACAATGCTATGTGCGTTGAAAGTTTTAATTTACCCATATCCCCCCATTGTAATGGCTAAACTGTTACTCTCTTCTTTCCATCTGTCATTTTTACGACCTTTTCCCCCACTAATGCACCTCCTATGAAATTTGTAAATTGCTCACATAAAAGGAAAACTGAATGTATGCTACCAAAGCAAACCAAGTACATACATTGCATGCATTTTAATAGGGTGCCTGCCACTTATCTTGCACACTTTACAGAATGCACCAGTACCTAAAAACCCAAATGTATGTGTGCATTGAGAACAGTACCATTTATAAATGTGGATAAATAAATCAAACAAGTTAAATGATTGCCCCACTCATGTAGCAAGCATATATCTGCAGAAAAGGTAATGTATTGCACACATGAAAACATTCTCCTTTCCAACTTGTACATGTTTCTGAAACTTTTTCTCACCCTTCTTACATCTAGCACTAATCCATGTTCAAACTAAATAGTCCTACAGCAACACACGCACACCTGCTAAAGTGCACCTCATTCGGCACACCTGCAAATAAACCACTTACATTGTTTAAAATTGTATGGGGGGGCTATTATCCAAATGCAATCACTATTCCATGAACAAACCTATGTTCGTACTTTCTTCTCTGACAGTTGCAGTAAACACCTCTGTCCTGAAAGCCAGTGGTATTGCAACTTGAAAATGCAACCTAAAAGAAACCTATTCTCAACATCCAACAAAGTGCAATACTATCGTAGTGTTCTGCCTCTTACTCACACAGTGCAGTGTTATTGTATTGTAAGATACACAGGTCCATCAACCCAACAGTATTTGCTTCATTATTAGTCATTACACCTCAACAGGTGCCCACTTTCTATTGTCATCTGACCAGCATTACAGTAATGCCCATATACCAATACAGCCTTCCCAACCTAAAGTAAAAGCCCATTACACAATCACACACACCTATCTGTATGCCTACCCTGATGTTCAACCACTCATGCACAGTGCACACATATGCATTGCAAAATCTGCACACCCAAACTTTCATTTTTTTCTCCAACAGATAATACCGAATGCCTACCAAAAATCAACTCTGTAGAAAACAACGCAGAAATAGATCAGATCAATCTAAAAGCATACAAAATAGCCATCCACCTCCAGCAGAATTTGTACAGAAAGTTCAAACACAACAGCAAGTACAGTCACCAACAAAAGCACCTAACGGTAAGCAAACTTTAACTACTCTTTCAAAATGTAAAAATAAAACGAAATATACTAAAAAGATTGCAACTATCATTACTGGTAACGTAGCCACAACTAAGCATTCCAAAAAATTAATTTTACAAAAAATGTTCCACCACAGAGTCCTTCAGAACCTTATAAATACAGGAGAGAAATCACACTCAACCCTTAAAACTTTCCACAGAAAAGTGATCCTGGAGGCTCTTGTAGACGGCGCAATGCTCCTCAAAAAGATATTCTTTACATTAATTTCATACAGAATGAAACCACTAACAAAATTAATTAGTAAACTACAACCAGTACTTCACAACAAACGCAATATCAGCATAGATAACTTTGGCAATATCTGTACAGGTGAGTTGAGTCACACCACCAGTACAGAGCCATACTTCAATGAAGACGCATACATACTTCTGGTATTCTGTATGCACTAGAAACAGTAGAAAGTAAATATCTGAGTAAGCTACACTTACTTGAAGGGAAGATCTGGAGACCAGCCCTAGGACTCCCCAACTCAGTACCAATACAAGCTATAAGGTGTGAACTGGGTCTCATATCCCTCTCGACTCTGTGGAAAATCGAATGTTGCAAACTCTATTTTAGAATTATCTCAGGGGATGGGGATGAAGGAAGCCTGCTTAACCTTATAAGACAAAATAAAAGCGAAGGCAGATTTAAGAATTCCTTTATGCTTAGCCTTCAAAAAACAGTTCTGTCTTTTTTTAGAAGCCCTTGGCTATAACGAATGCATGGAAAAAGATAACAGAATGTGTACTAAGAAAAGTCTTAAAGATAAGGCTTTTATTTGGGATCTATGTGAAAATCAATCTTATCTCTATAATAAGTCTAGATACTCTGTTTATGCTCTACAAGGCCTCAAACCTGCCATCCCAAGACAATATCTGCTAAACACGGGAAGCAGAGCTCTGAGAAGATTTATCTTGCAGCTACGTCTGAACACTCTCCCATGTAATGATATTATCAGGGCAAGAACAAATATTCCCCGTGCAGAAAGATTGTGCAGGCATTGTAATATAGAGGTGGAGACAGTAAGACATATTTTAACTTCATGTACTAAACTAAGGGAATGTTATTTTAAAGGGTATGCACAATTTGTAGATGACATGCAAAGGATTGAAACTGACCAATTCTGGTCAGCTATTTATGATGGAGAGATTAAGGTCTATATTGGGGCAGCCTTTTATATTTGGAAGCGAGTAATATGATGTATGCTTTTTGTATGTATAATATATGTATTTGTGTTTGGTTGATATATTTTTTGTAGTGTACGAGGTTTTAATTAACCAATAAACACTTTAATTAAATAAAAAAAAAAGAAGCATACATAGAAGAGCAAACAAACTAAGTTGCCATACATAGCAGTGGGCAAGGGTATGAAAAGGTCTTCCATAATGGAAGAAGAAACACTGCTTTCACAAATATCCCCATCAAACTTAGATTCAACTCTCCATTCCACCAAACCAATACGCACCGTCTACAAATGGCCATGCACATCAATGTGTAACGTTCGCCAAAACTCTATCAAAAAACTGTAAGAGGATTCAATTCAGCACTACAGCTAAGTTAACGCCTAGTCTAGAATACTGAATGAAAACCCTTATTGATATATCTTTAGGTCCAGTTCATGCGTTCTGGATGACTACCCCTATATAACACCCCTCTCTTGGAATCCCCCTGACCCCACTGAGCCAAGAAGTAGTTCTGTTTTGCAAGTTAAAAGGGTTTATTTGATAATTTAAACAATAGATATATATATGACACTTTATAATAAATTAATAATTGAATATCACACTTAATCTGATATGATACAGATTAACAACAGAGAATCTGGCACTAGCATACTTCTTTATAATTACTAAGGAGTTGAGATGAAATGGATAAGGTAGCACACTGGTAAATAGGTACAGAAGTATAATGTGGTAGAGAATGCTTTACAGGGTTCAAGGAAATGCAAGGTTGAATGAATGAAATGCAGTATAGAAAATACTCAATATGATTTCAACAAAACAATGTAATCACTTTTCTCTGGCAATCCCCTCCCCCCTTTTATGCAATGCAAGGAAGTGGAAGGAAGACACACAATTCTCAGAAATGCAATTCAATGTAATTCAGTTCAATCCCCAGCAAGCTTAAAGAAAACAGATAGGAGTTTTGAAAACACAGGCCCAAATGCTTTTATATGTGCTAGCAATGGATGAGAAAAATGCTGGAAATGCTTTTAATTCCCTTTCAGAGGTTCAGGGTGAGTGATAGCTACTCTCTATGAATTCAGGATCACCTTAACAATGCTTTAGTAGTAACTAGCAGGTAAACGAAGTTTTTGGCAAGGAAAAGCAAAACTGCTGTCTTTTTACACGTGAAGAAATTTGCAAATCGCGGCAAAATTCGCGGATGCGCCGAGCGCTATTACAGAGGAACCACAAGGACTATCTCTATCGTTTTGGGGTCCTAGGAAAGCCTAGGATCTCAGCTTCAAAATGAAAGTTACTGCAAGTCTCTAGCACAAACGGTTGCGGAGATATGAGCGATTTTGTGAAGGTCGTTTTTCAGATTTGAAATTTTAAAATTCAAAAAGACAAGTGCAGCTTGCAACTAGGAAATGACAAGTGACAGCTTTACAAATGACAGGTGACAGTTAGGAGACAGTTCTACTTAGATTAAAATAGATTGAATTATATTATTTTAACTAAGAGATTAGTTCTGCACAGTTTTCTAGGTACTCACACTATATTCTTGAGTGAAATGGGCCACGCCACGGATCTGGTCAGATTTTAGACTCGCCTCTGGTCTCTGCACTTCACAGTGATCTGGGTCAGCTCTCTCTGGTTCTGCTAACAGGTCAGCTCTACTCTGCTTCTGGTCTGGCCTGATGGATTTGAAGTCTCTATGTTGCTCTCTGGAGGTTTGATGAATTTGAAGTCTGGATCTCTGGATGTTGTATGGTCCGGCAGAGTGCGTTGCAGCAAATGGAATTGAAGGTCCCTATCTGTCCTGTCTGTCTGCTTTTATGTGTTTAGAATGTGGGTGTGTTCTAGCATCACTGACCCTACCTCTCTCTCAGCTTCTAATTGGTCAAACTTCCATTTATCATTTGATTGGGGAATGAACTGTGAGTCAGAGGGATGTCATTTTATGGCTTGCAGATAGGACACTCCTCTGTCAGATTGCACACATTCTATATTTGATAATAAAAGACATATTTCAGAGTTACACAGTTGTTTGAAATTACATATACATGGTGTGGCTGAATTTAGCCATGTCTCTGTCCAAATCTGCTGTTTCTAAGAGCTTGCATTCAGAAATGGCACATAATTGACTTTTTAACTGATTTTTCACTTTCTGACATTGACCCAACTTTACATACATGTGTGCAGGGAGTATGGACATTAACTGATGAAGTTTCAGATTTTTAACATGCATACATTTAAAGTAATATCCACTTTTCCGCTAAAACCCCCCTGAACATACCACCGGTTCTAAAAACCTCTTAAACTGTGGGCAGAAAAATCACAAGAATTATGGTATCATTTATAAAATTTTCACATGTCTGCTCTATGAGTTATTCATCTTTTTAGAGTTATGTTCTGGCTCCAAAGGGGTGTGGTTTCCTCTCAGCACAAGGTAGAAATACTGGTTTATCCAGTATTTACGACCGCTGTAATAAAACCTTTGCCTGAGTCAGGAGAGGCTCATTGTTCAAGAGGAAGCCATTTATGATCCTCTCAATAAACCCTCTGCCTGGGTGAAGGGAGTTGCATTGTTCACTCTCGTGCAGAGCACAGGTAATTCAATTATCAGATAGATGGCATATCCTTAGTGTGAGCAGCAAAAGGGCAGCTAGGCCTGGGAACACAGCTGTGACTCAAGTTTCACTCCTGATGGGGGTAGTTGCCAGGCAAATTGGAATCTCTTTAAGCTGTCATTTCTGTTCCCCAGTTTCTGCATTCAAATAAAACTAAACATTTTCACATATGCAGCTAGAAGGCTGATTCTAAGTTTAAAACTATGACATTTAAACAATTGCAACCTATGTGACACTCAAAAGTAGGTCACTCAGTCAATCTAAACATTTTCGATTTTAGTGTCTTTAAATCCAGTGCAACTTAAACTGCTGACTCCATAGCTCAGTCAGTTTTGTTATAAGCATTGTTCTGGGCTCTTCATTTCCCAGATTTTGTAGGCACACAAAACTCCATTCTACCAAATGTCTGCTGGTGTTCAGTGAATATTTTGCACATATTGCAATGTTTGAAATAGGCACTTTGGCTTGCCTTCAGAGAAACACAGGGTGGTTTTAAACTGCCGGCTTTTGGATAGTGGTGAGTACTGGTACTGCACCCATTTTTGGGATTTAAGAAAATGAATTCCCCACAATTCTAGGTTGCATTTGGCAATCAGCATTGCCATTCCCAATGGTTTCAGACTACTGTGCGGGTAGTCCAATGGTGGTTTTAGGCAGTGTCCTTCTGTGCCCATAACATCGGCAAAAATGGGTGGCAGCCTATTCTTCATGCATTTCCCTGTGCATTTTCTGGGAAGCTCTGGCCATCATGATGTTTTCCATGTCAGTACTGCACAGTTTTGAGGTACGGCTCGGATGCATGGGTAAATACATCCCACAAGCCCCCCTCTTGCGATGGCCATTCTATTTCGCGAATGGGACTCGCAAGACCTGGGATGTTTCCTCATCTTCTTCCAATAGATGGCACAGTTCAGCATCTTTTCCTCCATCCGGTCTGATCGATCGGTTCTCCTCGCCGGTCCTGATGGGAATATTGGGCGGTCCACTGGGCCCATTGGATCTTGTTCCCGGTCTCCGGATCGTCCTCCTTGGCCCGTCTTCAGGTTTTCTTTCTCCTAGGACGACAAAGGAAGAGCGGCAATACCTACTCATAGACGTTTTTCCACCACTGTTGAGATGGTGGGGCAGCATATGCATTTCATCATAACGAAACATTACATTCTTTTTTGAAAAAAAAAAAAACAGTATAACTAAGACAGTTTCATGCAAATCACAATATTTTAGAGACTAGATGTGGTATGTTTTATGACTGGAACAGAATTAGTCTGAGACAGTACCCGCTAGGATTCCAGAGGATTCCTCCAGTTGTTGCAGAGTGTGCCTGGGATGGCAACATTTCAACTGGTTTATGTGGACCCACTTGTCTTCCCCCTCTGCCGAACCGCCTTTGGGGATGTGGATTTTGTAGGCCACAGGTGAGATCTTGTCGATGATCTCAAAGGGTCCTTTCCATGTAGGCAAAAATTTGCGCTGCTTGGCCTGGTTCCTTTGGAAGTTGTATAGATAGACCCGGTCCCCCACCTGATATTCCTTCCTGGAAGTTTTCAGGTCATAGTGGGTCTTCATGCTATCAGCTGATCTTTCTAGATTCCGCTGAGCATAAGCAAAAGCATGTTGGAGGTGTTTCCTTAAATTCTCTACATACTCATGAGTAGTGGAGGCATTTATCAGTGTCTGCTCTTGGGTCCTATAGAGCAAATGCTGAGGAAGCACCATCTTGCGCCCAGTCATCAACTCAAATGGTGACATTTTGGTTGCAGATGAAGGGGTAGATCTGATAGCCATTAGGACCAGAGGTAATCGGATATCCCAACTTGGCCCAGAATCTGCCACAAACTTCTTTAATATGCTCACAATGGTTCGGTTATATCTCTCTACTGCCCCAGAAGAAGCTGGCCGATAAGCAATATGCAGCTTTCTCTTGACCCCCAGTATCTCCCACATCTTTGTCATTACTTCACTGGTGAAGTGGCTACCTCTGTCTGACTCAATCCTTTGAGGTAGACCAAAACGGGAAAAGATGTGGTTAATCATCAAGGCAGCTGCAGTTTCTGCCTTGCAATTTGGGGCTGGGAGACATTCCACCCACTTGGTAAACAAGCATGTCACAGTCAACATGTACTTATTCCCCCTAGCCGAGCGAATCACAGGGCCTACAAAGTCGATTTGTAAATCTGACCATGGCAGTGTCATGCCCCTCTTTTGTAAAGGCGCCCGGTGCGTAAGGGATGATGGCTGAAATTGTGCACACACAAGACACCCCTTCAAGTATTGGTCGAGGTCCTGCCCCATGTGTGGCCAGTATGCAACCTCTCTTAAGATTTCCAATGTTGTGTGAAACCCCCTATGACCGGCGGTGGCCGCATCATGGGCGTGACTTAACATCAGGTTTCGGAATGAGGTACGAACCACCCACTGATCGTGGCCATTTTTGGATTTCCTTACCAACAAACCGTCTTGGATTCGGAACATTTTTGGACATTTCATCAACACTCTTAGGTCCTCTTTCCCAATGTAATCGGTATCCGTCAGGGGAAAGTTCTCAGGGTCCTCAAGGTGCTGGTAAAATTTACCAATTATTGAATCCCCCTTCTGAGCTGTAATCAAATCAGCATCAGGGGTCTCCTTACTCCATTGTGCAATTGAAAGGTCGTTGTGAGCATTCGTCTGGGACCTAGTGATAGCAGTGACCTGGATTTCCCCCAACAGGGACTCAATCTCAATTAGATCCCCTTGGATGGCCCCGGTTTTGGCCAGCTGATCAGCTAAGTCATTTCCAGTTTTGTCTGGTCCCTCTACTTTGGAATGACCCTTGATCTTTTTCCAATAGATGGTCATCTCATTCGATGTGACCAGATCATCAATGTTTTGGATCAACTTCCCATGTTTCAAGGGTTTGTTGTTAGCACATAACATGCCTCTGGTTTTCCAATTAACCAGGTGCTCCACGAACCCGTTCCGTACATAATCCGAATCTGTGATTATGACCAGTTCGTGGAGTTGATGCTGGACAGCAGTGAGGATGGCCTGATGCACAGCCATCAATTCTGCCACCTGACTACTTCGGGGACCAATTTTGTATCCAGCGGAGGGTTCTGGGGACTCATTCACCCATGCATTCCCTACGCCAGCCACCAGTTCTTTCTCCCCGTTGTTGTCAACATGGTAAGAGCATCCATCCACATACACAGTGGGCATTCCCTCACACTTGTCTTCTTCAAAGACTTTGTGTGGGGAATTAAGGTATGCCTCCATGTTGTCCTTGATTTTCAGACTTTCGTCCTCGAGACAGTTTTCTCTGGCACAATCATGCAAGTCAGCCAGACCTTGCGCGAGGGGACTCTTCTTGTTTTGGCCATATCTGACCTCCACAGGAAAGCCTTGCATTGACAGAATCCAGGAAGTAATTCGGGAATTACTCACATTTCCGGCCCGGATTCTGTCACTTTGGAGATATTGCAGAGGCTGGTGTGGAGTCTCCACTATGATGTGTTCCCCCTGGATAAACGGGCGGTAATTCTTCAATGCCCACACCGTTGCCAGGAGTGCCTTCTCACAATCGTTGAATTTTTCCTCCACAGAGGATAAAGTTTTGCTCGCATAGGAGATTACTTTATTGACCTTGTCATGCTTTTGGTATAATACTGCCGTCAAGCACGTATTAGAGAACCCCGTCTCCAGGAAGAACTCCTTGTTTCTGACAGGGTAAGCTAGGCAAGGCGCTTGTGAGAGGCTTCTTTTGAGTTGTTTTACTGCCTCGGATTGTTCTGGACCCCATTCCCACTTGACCCCCCCTTCAGGAGATGAATCAGGGGTCTGGTGATCTCTGCGTAGCCCTCAATGAACTTTCTGCTGTAATTAGTCAGTCCAAGGAGGCTCCTTAGTTCCCGCAGAGTTGTGGGGTCTTTCAGTTTCTGAAGTGCTTCCACTTTCTTTTCCTGGGGACAGAGACCCTGAGGAGTAATCTCATGCCCCAAGAAATTAACACGGGTTCTACACCACTGTGCTTTCTGAAAGGAAAGTTTTGCTCCGGCGGCCCTCAACTGTGTCAGAACATAACGGATCTCCGCTATGTGTTCCTCCACAGATGAACTTTTGATGAGGACATCATCTACATAAGCCAGGTTACCCCTCGCACCCAGGTCGGGCATGGCCTTATGTAGGAAAATATTGAATTCATTGCCGGAGTTGAGGTATCCGAAGGGAGTCCGGGTCCATGTGTACTGCTGGCCCCCAAAGGTAAAAGCCAGTTTGTATTGGTCCTCCCTGCTGACAGGCACGGTCCAGTATCCATTGGTCAGGTCTATTGCAGTGAATACCTGTGACCCCTGAATCTGGGCCAGCCCTTGGTCAATGTAGGGCAGAGGCCATCGGGAAGTATGGACCCGTTTGTTGAGCTCCCTGAGGTCGGCGCAGAGTCTCCACTGGCCGTTCGGCTTCAATATTCCCAGCACCGGATTATTGAAGGTGCTGTGGACTGGACGGATTATTCCCCGGGACTCAAGGTTCTTAATTATTTCGGTAAGGGACTCCATTGATGCGAGAGGCAAGCGATATTGCTTCACAAACACAGGAGTCATGCCAGGGTCCGTGGGGATTGTTGTTGTGTGGATGTCAGTGCGACCACAGTCATATGAGTCTACCGCAAAGAGATCTTGGAAATCCAAGAAAACTTGTTTCAACTTTTGCTTTTGTTCCAGAGTCACACAGGCATCAGCTAGGTTGACTCTCTCTTCCACCATCTGCCTGAAGCCTGGAAAGACTTCTGGTTTGGCTATTTCAGCGGCCTCCTCCAGCTGGGTGGAGAAGTCCCTGGTCAGAGTGCTGATTTGGACTGGAGGCTTCAGGTGGGAAAGGCAGCCCTCATGGACTTGGAAAATCACCTCATCCCTCCTGAAGTCACAAGTCACATCTTCCTTACCATAAGGGCAAGAAGTGTACACCAGGAAGTTCCCCCCATGCCGGGTAAAAATCCTGTCTGGTGTTGTATTGTCATCACTGTCACTGTCAAAACAGTCCTTGGGGATTGGTCCTAACAGTTCATTACCAAGATCAATGGAGAAATGTCGGTCATCAACCGCCATTCCAATAATGGTGCCTGCGGCTAGAGTAATACTCTTTAAGTCGCTGTTATCCACCTCTATTAGAATGGTGTCATGTTCTATGTGGACTAATGGAGTTGGGTTTACCCCCAACCCTTGCTGTTGGAGAGAAGCATTTAGATGTATGTAAGCATCAGGGTTTTTCAACTCTTGTCCCCTTTTAACTTTCACTTCCAGGGAGAATTGTCGGGTCCTTTCTGGGATGGTGACTTCCTCTTTAACCTGAATTTCAACTGCATAAGGTAGCAATTGAGCTGACCTAAATGCTTTTTCTGGGTCATCAAAGCCCATGGGATTATCCGCTAATCGGGACCAAGCTTTGAAGTTTATTAGGTCCAAACTAATGGCAAAGCGATTGAGAATGTCACTGCCTAAGTAAAAGGCGGCAGGGACGTCTCGCACGACCCAACAATTGTGGACTATGCTCTTGTTGCCAATGGAGATTTTGAGCATACACCTGCTTGGCAGGAGATGTTTGGAATTAGGTGCTTCCAGGTCCATTTCCCATTTGTCTATCAGTTTGAAGGTGGGAATGGCTGGATCTTTTGGGAGTTGGCGAAACATGGCTTCGCTGATGAAGCTCTTACCGTTGTTCACACACACTCGAGCGAGAACAGAGTCCTTCCCATCATTTAACTGAACCGGGATGAACAACTGCTCTCCAATTTGCTGAATATCAGCCAGGCTCTGAGCTGATTTCACATCTTTCTGGACTATAGGAGTGGGAGTTTCAGATTGTGGATTGGTATAGAATTTCAGAGTGTTTCCTTCCAGCGTGGAATACCACCTTAAACTGGAAGGAAGGTTGATTTTCAGAAATAGAGAGGACCCCCCATCACTAGTCTGTTGTCCTACTGCTATTACTGTCACGTCTGGAATCTGGTTGTTCTGGAAGTGAAATTCTACTTGGTCAGATTTTAGTTCAACCATGTGGCATGTGCCGTTTAAACTAACATGGTTGACACTCTGTTTTAATTTTATTGGTCGGCTAGTCTGGGTCCAGAGGACCTTGTTTACACAATCTATTAGGGGTGACAACCTTCTCAGGAGGTCACTCCCTAGTAAACAAGGGGTGCCCTCCGGGGTCACAACTATGACCGGGTGTTTCAACTTATGTCGCCCAATTTTAATGTCCAAGTCTGCAGTCCCCTCAACGGGAATTTCCTTCCCGTCAAAGTTCTGTAGTTGTCCCGGAAGAGAGGTGAGAGGAATTTGGTAATTCTCTCCCCTTCCTGCATTCAGTTCGTCAAAGGCCCTTCTGGACAGAAGGGTGGCTTGAGATCCCGTGTCCACCAGTGCCGAGATTGTACCCTGCCCCTGTACTTGTACCGGGGCATAATATCTTCCCTCCTTCTCCTCAAGGGGGCACAGGTAATGTACATTTTTGGACAACTGGTGGGCTAACTTTCTGGTTTTGGACATTGCTAGCGAACAGATTTGGGCAGAATTCTGTGGAGAGTCCTGGGAATCTGAAAGAAAAATTTGGCAACTGGAGATCAGAGCCATTGTGGGTTCCCCGGGTTCCAGTTCTGGGCCGCCCCCCCCCCTTTTTGGAGGCAGTCCCCAGTATGGGTTTGAACCCGGGGATTTTCTTGCTGTTGGTTCTGGGATGAGATGGTGGGCGGCGGTAGCTCAGTCTCCACATCTCCCCAGTCTGGATTTGCATTCCTAGGGACCCATTTTTCTTTGGGAGGAGTTCCCCCCTCTCTGAAGGAGAAGATCCTTTTCTCAGGATCCTCTGAGGATCCCTCTCCCTCAAATTGGAAGATCTGTACCTCCTCCTCAAACTGAGTCTGTTTGGGTCTTTTGTTTCTCCTACCCCCCCTCTGCTCCTTAGGAGGCAGACTTTCAGGGGCAAGAGATTTCGTTTCCGGTTCCTGGGTTTCCAGGGGCTGTTTACAAGTGAGGAAGGAAGCTTCCTCCAAGGCTTTACACCCCCCTTCCCTTTGTGCCTCCTCCCTGGGAACCGGTGAGTTATCGGGGTGCTGCCCCCGTCATTGTTCTGGAGCACCAGGTCCAGAGTTGGGTGCGTTCTGCGCCGGCACGCCCATCTGAGGGTTCTGCTGAGCCCTCAGTATGTGACCCAGATCCCGCGCCATGTTTTGAACCTGGCGCTCTAACTGGGAAACCCGCTCAGGCTGATACGGGGCCCTGTTTTCTCCCCTGGGCTGATCCCGGGAAGGGTAGCTGTCCCTCCTCTGGTAATACCCCGGGTTGGGAAGATTTGGGTACCCCTCCACCCTTGGCCTCCCCTCTCCCGGATTCAGTGGTCTGGGCTCAGGGAATTGGGGAAAGAAGGATGGATGGTTTTGGGGCTGAAAGTCGGGTGGATATCTGGGGAAAAAGTTCTGCCCAGGGTTCGGTAAATATCTGCCCTCCGGTGGGAAGTTAGGAGGGAAGTTCCCTGGGTTAGGTGCTTGGCTGGATCCCCCCCCTTGGGCTGGAGGAGTCCACACATAACCCAGGATGGGTCTGTTTCCCTTGTAACGGGGACTTACATAATCAGGAGAGCGAGGGACCCCATTTGTGGGGCTGCCTCCCTGGCTCCCTGTCTGTGACTGGCCCGAGGACCTCCTGGGCCTAGCATTATTAGGTGCAGGTAGGTTTTTAGGCCCCCCCATCTCCAAATCCAAAACGGGGGTGACCTTTACCTCTGCCACCTTGGCAGCAGCAGGGGTGCTGTTGGCTTTGGGGTTTTTCTGGGCATTACTTTTGCTATCTATCGGTTTCTGCACCTCATAGATCCGGGTAGCCTGTTCAATGACCCAGTCTAAAGATCTTTTCTCGTGAAAATCCCTCACGAGCTGGGTCATGATATATTTGGGCAAGGCATGGAAAAACATATTAATAAATTCCCTGCTATCCGTGCGCACCCTTCTTGTGGTCTGTGCAAAAGCCCGCTTTAACTCCTGCACAAATTCTTGTGGGGCCTGATCCTCCCCACATTGCAAATTGTAGGCTGCCTTGCGAGCCTCTTGAGGATTTCTGTGAACAGAAAAATGTTTCAAGATGGCCGCCTTATAGGTGGACCATCTTACATGATTTTGGTCCTCCAGCCCCGCAAAGAAACTGGAGTATTCCGGGGAGAAGGTCCACTTTACATATTGAATACAGCTTTGGCTGTCCTTCAAATGGAAAGTCTCCATCATTTGTTCAAACAACTCTAAGTGCTCCCAAACAGAATACTTAGCGTTCTTATGGTAAGGCGTGATGACGCTCCTGATCGCCTTAATCTGCTTTAAGGGGTCCTTAAGCAAGGCCCTTTTTGCCTTATTGGCCTTTTTGGTTCGGGTAACCCTTGTCCATTCTTCCTCGGACTCAGAGGCACTGCTCCCAGAGGTTCCCGTCTGTTCTTCCAGGTTTTCCCGGATTCTGCAAGCCTGGGAATGGCTGGCAGAATGTGGGGACCTGGTCTCCTGTGTCCTGCGCAGTTCAGAGGAGTCTTCAGATTCCTCCTTGCTGCCAGGATTTGATGGGTACCCCCTCCACTGACCTAACTGGGCAGAGGTTTTCAGGATGCCCTTAATGGGCCTACTCTCCTGGGGTTCCCCATTGAACTGTACTGTACTTGGGTGCCCATACCCGGATGCCCACCCCTCCATTCCTGAGTGGTACTGGCCTATGAGCCCCATACTCTTAGCTGGATAGTGATCTGCAATCCCTGCGGCCCTGTGCTCATGTGGGCCAGGGGACATGGGGGTGGTAGAGTCCAGGGACTGGGGGAGATGAAGGCCCCTGGTGTTAGGGCTCCTGCGGTTATGGTCAGGAGTCTCTCTTTCCCAGCGGACCTCATCTCTATCCGCCCCTGCTCCCTGTTGCAATGCAAGAGCCTGTATTTGTGCTTTCAGTTCCTCTGTTAAGGCCTTACTCGACTCTATCAGTCTCTCCTGCATCGCTACCTGTTGTTGGAGCCTATCATTGTGTTGACAGAGGGCCTCATTTTCCCTCTGCGCTTCCTGGTTGGTCCTGGAGAACTGGGCCAGTCTTTGCTGCAGGAGGGTTACCTCCTGAGCTGTGTCCCTATTGGCCTGCTCCTTTCTTGCTAGAGCATCCTCCACCCTCCTGGTGTGCTCTAGCAAGTTCTGGTGTTCTTTTTGGAGGTCACCCAGTCCCTGGTGGGTCAGGTGATTTTCTTCCATTTTTCTTTTTAAATGGCAGACTTCCTGGCCTAAGGTATCCCTTTCCTGACTGAGAGCCTGCATCTGTGCCGCCAGGTCGTCCCTTTGCCTTTGGAAGGCACCAGCATCCTGGCGCTCCTGATCAAACTCTGCCTGGGTATCCAGGTCTTTCAGAATTAGTTTGTTGCTCTCTGCCTTCACTCTATCTAGGTGGCCTTGCAGGGTGACTACCTGCTCAGCACATACCCTGTTGAAGTCCAGTTGTTGCTCCAGCTTTTTCTGGTTTTGCAGTAGGGAGTCCAAACCTTCTTGGTATTCCTTCTGCAAGGCCAGAAATCTGGTATCCTGTTCTGCCTTTTCCTGTTGCAGCACATCCATATCCTTCTTTATTTTAATGATGTGCTGCCTACTATCATCTTCTGACTCCTGGCTCCTCTGTAGCCTCTGCTCAGAAGAGACCAGGTCAGATTGGGCCTTCTGTAATGCCATCTGTTGCCTATTTGCCAGATTTTGGCTTTCAGCACATCTATCCTGCATGTCTCCCATATATAGGTACAGGTATGCTGCTATCCTGGCAATCTTATTGTGTTCCTCTTTGGCTTTAGGAGCCATATATAGTTCACTCAGGGCCACATGTAAGGGACCCTGATCTCTATATATATCTGACCCTGTTTCAGTGACCTGTTGTGTGATGGCCTGCAACCACACATCCTGGCCCTGTTCGGTCCATTCACCTCTCACAAATAGCTTATGCAAGAGGTGCTCTCTGGCTATTTTCATGTCTACTAAGGTCGTCATTCTAGAGATTGGTCTCTGTCCTGACTTACAGAAGTTTGTATTTTATTTTTGCAGAACAGAACTTTTCTTGGAGTGTCCCTTTTGAGGAATGCTTCACAGCGTAATGCAGCGTGGTGATCCGACCGGATGTATGTATCCCGTCAGTTAGCACACTGTATTAAGCTGCACAAGTGGTAAATCTAACCCAACGTCTCGGCTCGAGCCCCCAATTTGTAAGAGGATTCAATTCAGCACTACAGCTAAGTTAACGCCTAGTCTAGAATACTGAATGAAAACCCTTATTGATATATCTTTAGGTCCAGTTCATGTGTTCTGGATGACTACCCCTATATAACACCCCTCTCTTGGAATCCCCCTGACCCCACTGAGCCAAGAAGTAGTTCTGTTTTGCAAGTTAAAAGGGTTTATTTGATAATTTAAACAATAGATATATATATGACACTTTATAATAAATTAATAATTGAATATCACACTTAATCTGATATGATACAGATTAACAACAGAGAATCTGGCACTAGCACACTTCTTTATAATTACTAAGGAGTTGAGATGAAATGGATAAGGTAGCACACTGGTAAATAGGTACAGAAGTATAATGTGGTAGAGAATGCTTTACAGGGTTCAAGGAAATGCAAGGTTGAATGAATGAAATGCAGTATAGAAAATACTCAATATGATTTCAACAAAACAATGTAATCACTTTTCTCTGGCAATCCCCTCCCCCCTTTTATGCAATGCAAGGAAGTGGAAGGAAGACACACAATTCTCAGAAATGCAATTCAATGTAATTCAGTTCAATCCCCAGCAAGCTTAAAGAAAACAGATAGGAGTTTTGAAAACACAGGCCCAAATGCTTTTATATGTGCTAGCAATGGATGAGAAAAATGCTGGAAATGCTTTTAATTCCCTTTCAGAGGTTCAGGGTGAGTGATAGCTACTCTCTATGAATTCAGGATCACCTTAACAATGCTTTAGTAGTAACTAGCAGGTAAACGAAGTTTTTGGCAAGGAAAAGCAAAACTGCTGTCTTTTTACACGTGAAGAAATTTGCAAATCGCGGCAAAATTCGCGGATGCGCCGAGCGCTATTACAGAGGAACAGGGGTCCTAGGAAAGCCTAGGATCTCAGCTTCAAAATGAAAGTTACTGCAAGTCTCTAGCACAAACGGTTGCGGAGATATGAGCGATTTTGTGAAGGTCGTTTTTCAGATTTGAAATTTTAAAATTCAAAAAGACAAGTGCAGCTTGCAACTAGGAAATGACAAGTGACAGCTTTACAAATGACAGGTGACAGTTAGGAGACAGTTCTACTTAGATTAAAATAGATTGAATTATATTATTTTAACTAAGAGATTGGTTCTGCACAGTTTTCTAGGTACTCACACTATATTCTTGAGTGAAATGGGCCACGCCACGGATCTGGTCAGATTTTAGACTCGCCTCTGGTCTCTGCACTTCACAGTGATCTGGGTCAGCTCTCTCTGGTTCTGCTAACAGGTCAGCTCTACTCTGCTTCTGGTCTGGCCTGATGGATTTGAAGTCTCTATGTTGCTCTCTGGAGGTTTGATGAATTTGAAGTCTGGATCTCTGGATGTTGTATGGTCCGGCAGAGTGCGTTGCAGCAAATGGAATTGAAGGTCCCTATCTGTCCTGTCTGTCTGCTTTTATGTGTTTAGAATGTGGGTGTGTTCTAGCATCACTGACCCTACCTCTCTCTCAGCTTCTAATTGGTCAAACTTCCATTTATCATTTGATTGGGGAATGAACTGTGAGTCAGAGGGATGTCATTTTATGGCTTGCAGATAGGACACTCCTCTGTCAGATTGCACACATTCTATATTTGATAATAAAAGACATATTTCAGAGTTACACAGTTGTTTGAAATTACATATACATGGTGTGGCTGAATTTAGCCATGTCTCTGTCCAAATCTGCTGTTTCTAAGAGCTTGCATTCAGAAATGGCACATAATTGACTTTTTAACTGATTTTTCACTTTCTGACATTGACCCAACTTTACATACATGTGTGCAGGGAGTATGGACATTAACTGATGAAGTTTCAGATTTTTAACATGCATACATTTAGAGTAATATCCACTTTTCCGCTAAAAACCCCCTGAACATACCACCGGTTCTAAAAACCTCTTAAACTGTGGGCAGAAAAATCACAAGAATTATGGTATCATTTATAAAATTTTCACATGTCTGCTCTATGAGTTATTCATCTTTTTAGAGTTATGTTCTGGCTCCAAAGGGGCGTGGTTTCCTCTCAGCACAAGGTAGAAATACTGGTTTATCCAGTTCTGCCAAGCCAGCTTGCTCTCACAGGCAGTGCTCCTCCCAGCTTCTGCCAAGAGGAAGCTACATTTTACGACCGCTGTAATAAAACCTTTGCCTGAGTCAGGAGAGGCTCATTGTTCAAGAGGAAGCCATTTATGATCCTCTCAATAAACCCTCTGCCTGGGTGAAGGGAGTTGCATTGTTCACTCTCCTGCAGAGCACAGGTAATTCAATTATCAGATAGATGGCATATCCTTAGTGTGAGCAGCAAAAGGGCAGCTAGGCCTGGGAACACAGCTGTGACTCAAGTTTCACTCCTGATGAGGGTAGTTGCCAGGCAAATTGGAATCTCTTTAAGCTGTCATTTCTGTTCCCCAGTTTCTGCATTCAAATAAAACTAAACATTTTCACATATGCAGCTAGAAGGCTGATTCTAAGTTTAAAACTATGACATTTAAACAATTGCAACCTATGTGACACTCAAAAGTAGGTCACTCAGTCAATCTAAACATTTTCGATTTTAGTGTCTTTAAATCCAGTGCAACTTAAACTGCTGACTCCATAGCTCAGCCAGTTTTGTTATAAGCATTGTTCTGGGCTCTTCATTTCCCAGATTTTGTAGGCACACAAAACTCCATTCTACCAAATGTTTGCTGGTGTTCAGTGAATATTTTGCACATATTGCAATGTTTGAAATAGGCACTTTGGCTTGCCTTCAGAGAAACACAGGGTGGTTTTAAACTGCCGGCTTTTGGATAGTGGTGAGTACTGGTACTGCACCCATTTTTGGGATTTAAGAAAATGAATTCCCCACAATTCTAGGTTGCATTTGGCAATCAGCATTGCCATTCCCAATGGTTTCAGACTACTGTGCGGGTAGTCCAATGGTGGTTTTAGGCAGTGTCCTTCTGTGCCCATAACATCGGCAAAAATGGGTGGCAGCCTATTCTTCATGCATTTCCCTGTGCATTTTCTGGGAAGCTCTGGCCATCATGATGTTTTCCATGTCAGTACTGCACAGTTTTGAGGTACGGCTCGGATGCATGGGTAAATACATCCCACAAAACTCTATCAAGTCTTTGCAGCAGTTCCTCAATCACTATGTGAAACCCAATGAAAATACTACAAACTATCAAATACACAGGACTACGAGGACATTCATTAGCCTGCCTTTCTGGACCTGCTTGCAAAAGCACCTTCAATATCCAAATGTTAGCAACACACCATTTCACTGTAAGAAATCTCGTTCACAAACTGTATTATGCAAAAAGTCCAGCTTTAGCACTGGAACGTTTAAATGCTATTCTTCTACACGGTACAGCCAAACAGCTGCTCGAACACATAGACCACACCCAAAGCAAATATTTTGGAACTGAAGAGCATTTACAAATTCCAGTACCTTCAGAAAACCATAGCGACAACCTTGCAGATGTCAACTTTCTATTACACACATAAAAAAAGAATTATGCAAGTTCAAAAGCACATCTGCTGAATTACCCAACAAAGTATGTGTGTGTTGTTGAAGAACTTTTTATACAAAGAGCACAAAAACTATAGATATAATGTATAATGAGGAATCCCAATGGTTCCAATTAGCTCTCTACTTTATAGCAGAAAACAAATACGAAATGACTAAACCCTCAATACTGTGCACATACTGCACTGCAAAACTTGACAATAACCAAATGCCTTCACAGGCTATCAGTAATAATTTGGAAATATTTCCACTGCCAAACGCACTCCAACAGCTTAATTTGTATGAGACCATTATAATCCAAACAGTACACCCATTTCAAGCAATAATACAACTGCAACCAAAAACTGCAAAATTGCCTCCCACTGAATTGCTGAGAGGCATTCATGGCAAAGTAGTTTATTTGCCATTAGATCTCAAAGAAAATGTAGACACTCTACGAGTGCAACGGGCCAATAGAACAATCTTTGATTATCCCGGTGATAATGTACCTACAAAGGACAAAAATAATTGGCAGCAACTAGTGGACTTAAACAAAGTTAGGAAAGCCCTGCAATTTCTTAGAGACAACTATGAATACTACAAAGAAATGAACATTGAAGAAAACCTCAGAGAAACCACAGAAATAATTCAGGACTCCTTAATAACTGGCCAAATTGAACTTCTAGATCCTACTGCAGCCTCCAATATTTTAGACCACTATACAATTCACCCACTGCACTCCAAAGACACCAAAGACGATGCGCTAGAAACATATCAAATGCGGCAAGCTGTTAAGAAAGGAAGAAGGCATACTATGGCAAATGGGAAAGTGCACACAGTTGCACCGTGAACAACTCTGAATCTAACAACGTGTATATAATACCCAAGTCTTGTGTATATATGTAAAACCCAGGAACGTCAATAAGATAAAACAGTATTACCAATATAAGAAAAGGGATGTGGGGTAAACACTTAGGACCTCCTTATGACTGAAAGGAAAGTCGGCAAACTCTTTACCCACTATGCTCTTACAGATACTGACAGCGCTAAACCCACGTAGCGGGCAAGCAAGGACAGATTCTGTGAACTGACAATCTGTAGAATACTGAATAAGGCAATAATAAACAGTACTCACGAGGACCGGAAAGACCACTTGAATGTCAGTAATTTCACGAACCCTGTAGATCAAACAGGGACCCAGAAGGCTGTAAAAGCAAAGGGTTAAAGACAACAAAATACATAAACCCTAGTAAAAGGCAAGTCTGAATTGTGATAATAAATCGTGAGGAAAACTAAAAGGGGAACACTCTGGAACTTGTAACAACAAAACCCACACCTAATAATCAATGGAAAATGAATGCGGAAGTGCAATGGAAAACATGGAGTGGAATAATAAATCGTGAGGAAAACTAAAAGGGGAACACTCTGGAACTTGTAACAACAAACCCACACCTAATAATCAATGGAAAATGAATGCAGAAGTGCAATGGAAAACATGGAGTGGAATAATAAATCGTGAGGAAAACTAAAAGGGGAACACTCTGGAACTTGTAACAACAAAACCCACACCTAAAAATCAATGGAAAATGAATGCGGAAGTGCAATGGAAAACATGGAGTGGAATCTCAATAAAGTTGGATTAGGAGCAGGGAAAATGATATCACAAAAGGAAACCTTTCCCACCCAATCCAAGGAGAAAAGGCAGTAACTAATTCTACGAAAGTAAATAGTAATACATCATGCTTTTCAGTAACCAGGACAGCATAAAGGGACAGAAAACACCGGCAAACTGGGCTGCATCAAATAGTAAAGTACAGAGAAAGGCTGTCTGCAGACAGAGGAAGACAGAAAGGGAAATTCAGAAAGCATAAATCAAATAAGCGCATAAATCCGAAATCCAGGACAGGGGAACAGGACACAGGAACTAGTAACTGGGCACAAAGCTAGGAACAGGAACTAGGTACAAGGCATGGAACTAGGAACAAGGAACTGGAACTAGATACTAAGCACAGAAACTAGGAACAAGGAACTGGATATAGATACTTGGCTCAATATCTATGAACAAGGAACTGGAACTAGGTACAAGGCACAGAACAAGTACAGGAAACAGGGACTAGTCACAACAGGAACACTGCTACAATGACCAGCGCCGGACTGAAGCAAACTGAGGCTTTTAAAGCTGCTTAACGAGCACACCCCCAGGCGTGCTGCCTGCTGCACCTGCAGCCACAGGTGTTGCCTATCCTCCTCCCAGCCTTGTGCTGCAAGGGAGGAGATGATGCAGTGAGCCAGGCATTCTGGGAAGCAAGAGGTGAAGCAGTGAGCCAGGCATTCTGGGAAGCAAGAGGTGAAGCAGTGAGCCAAGGCATTCTGGGAAGCATAGTCATTTGATTTGAGTAGCATGCTGGCTGCCAGGGAGGAGATGAAGCAGTGGGCCAGGCATTCTGGGAAGCAGGAGGTGAAGCAGTGAGCCAAGGCATTCTGGGAAACATAGTCTTTTCATTTAAATAGCATGCTGGCTGCCAAAAACCAGGAATGGATCCGGAAGGGAAGTAACTGGGAAAATAAGGTTTTAACGCTCCCAATTCATCAGAACACTGTAGCATAGGGTTCGAAGGAAATGTCCAGTAAGGATTAAACCCCAGAACATGCCCCCAAGTGGCGGGGACGGGAACGAAGGGAGCGAGAACGGGAGCGAAGAGAGCGAGCCGTGACACAAGCCAAAAGATTGCCAATCAGTATATGGGAAAAAGTGTAGAAACACAAGCCTTTCCTCTACTCTTTCCGACTGGAAAAGGTGGAAGATACGATGATAGATGCACACAAATAATAGCATCAGAATACCGCTTTTTACAAATGTATTCTGAAGACCCGAGATTCAGACAAAACGTGGAATACATAGTCCACCTCCTTTTTGAAAGTGAACTAGCAACTGTTATGGAGTTGCACACACATTGAAAACAGGTTCCAATTTTAAAAACACGTCTGCTACGCAGCTACTTCAAAAGCTGCAAGACAAAAACAAAGTTTTACAGTCAAGTGTTACAAATCGCTTGGCAAACATGCGTGGTACAAAAGAATAATGGTTCCGACGGCACGCAGATCTACGGTGCATGCTACGCAACCTTAGCCACCCACATGGTTTGTTACTTTAAGTTGTGCAGAGTATGCATGGGAAGACTTGCACACTTTCCTATGGATAGCGAACAAAAAAAAAACGGATATAAACATGAAAACACCAGGAGAAGTCTGCTCTCTTGGTCCTGTAAATGCATCATCGCTTTATTGCCATGCTGCACTTCATTTGTAATAAAACAATTCCTCCCCTCTGAGAAGTGCAATACTTCTTTTGGAATAAAGAATCTCAAGCAAGAGGAGCACCACACACCCACATGCTTTCATGGATAAAAAATGCTCCTAGATTTGGGCAGGACAGTGATGCAACTGTTTTGCAGTTCATTCCCAGAAATGTCACTTGTGAAATCCCTTCGGAAAGTACACATAGTGACCTACATGCACACATTTTGCAGTTTCAAAGACACAAGTGTGGCAAGTATTGTCGGCGCAATATAAAAACGAAGACAAATGCTGCTTTGATTTCCATAGACCATTTTTAGCAACTATCACAACCTTAAACCCTAGCCTGGGAACTCAGGGCCTCTAGCCCTCGCCACAGTATTTCTGCAAGGCCCCAAGGGCCAAATCATGCCCCTCTCGGCTGTCCTGGAGCGCGTCCTGGCACCTTTGGCGCCAGGCTCATATGGCAGGTGGAGTTTCTATTGGGGAATGGACCAACATGGCTGCCCCCACAAGGATCGACGTGGAACTGGATCATGCAGTCTAGCATCCAGGGCGTGGTCTGCTCTGTAGGCACCAGGGAGGCCTGCTGGCTATTTAAACCATGCCCCAGCTGAGGCAAGCACTTCACGTTATTCTGCACTAGCAGCGTGACGTTCACCAAGACCTGCTCGCAGCATCCTTGGCCTGCATCTTCAGGGAGAAGAACAGCAGTTATTCCTCCTTACCTGTTCTGTATCCAGCTCCTCGATCACTCCGGAACCTTCCCTGGAACTCATCTTCTTCCGCTAGCAACATCCTGGAGAGGAGAGACAAGAAGAGGACAATTACTAAGCGTTCGTCTTCTGATTCCAGCGCCTCCAGACTTCGCTTACTTACCGAAGCTCTCCTGGAAATTCAACCGCCGGCCAGACATCTTCCCTTCTACGCTCCGCTTCCATCTGGCCGCATTTCTTCCAGGAACTTCTTGGCGACCTGCAAAGAAGGATAGCACAGGTTAGCCTTATTCAAAGACGCTCATAGCGCCGCGCTTTGCGCATTCTCTAACCTTCTCGAGCTCTCAGCTCGACGTCTCCATCACCCCTTCAGCACCAACGAGAGAAGGTGAAGGTCAACAGGGCAACAATTGCGGACACTCATTTGCGGACATTCATTCTTTTAAAATCTTTTAAAAACTAAAGACTTACCTCAAGAGTGGAGTCGCAGCCGGCCTGGACTCCCGGGCCCACGCCAGTAAAGTAACTCGGTGGAAGGTGCCCAGCCACGATGCGCCCCTGCACAGAACAGCAGGACAGAGAGCGCACCTTATCGAAATACAAGGTAAGAGTGTCTCCAAGGGTGTCGCAAGGGGAACACTTGGGAGGCGGGCCCCGAGAGAAGGTTAAAACTGAACTCCTGTCTTTCAGAATAAGCCCACAGCAGCACGAGTCCCCGGGGGAGGTGAATCCGTCCCAGAAGCGCTCCAGACCGGTTGGGTGGTGTCCCTGCGGATACATGGTGAGTGTTACACAACAGGGCAAGTAAACAGCTTCATGTCTTCGGTTAGACACTGTGTGAAAGGCAAATCTCCCAAGAACACATACTGCATAAAAAGAATCAAAGCATCAAAGTACATCAATGATTACAATGCAATCATTGCCTTCCTATGGAATGCAAATGTAGATGTGCAGTACATTGCACTGCAGTTGCTCGATATGTCACAGCCTACTTAACCAAAGCAGAGAAAACAGAGCTCAAATACCTCTGGGATGGCATATCATCTGACAAAACAATGACACAAAGTGTACAGCTTTGGCATTAAAATGTGGCTGCTACAAAGCTGAAGACCATTTAACTGGCACCGCCTTATATGGGAAATCTGAAAACATAGTCTGGCTAAGCCTTGGTCCTGCTGTATCCAGAAAGAGTTTTGAAATTGTACCAAGATAGAGAAACAATAGCCAAAAACGGTCCCAACAACCAGGATATTTTGAAAAATAACTTATTGGTCACATACTGCCCAAAGGGGAGTACTGCTTTAGAAACCTTGTGCCTATACCACATAGCCCAAAACATCTCATACAAAAATAAAATTAAACCAGATGAGAAAAAATGTAAATACAGAGTCGACAATTGTGACGGCAGCCTGGTGAAACTTAACCAAATGCAGCCTGATTAATCATATGAAGCTGTCATTAAAAACTCCTCAACACAGAGAACTGTACTACATGGTCCGACTGCAACTTTTTAAACCATGGAGAAAAGAAGATTTATTAGACACCCATGCCTCCTACGAAGATGCTTTCAATGCAAGTGAAAGTACCATAACAGATATAAACTTTACACAGTACAAAACCATGTTGGACAATGAACGCCAACAAGAAAAAGGACTTCAAGCACAACTAAATGTAGACACTCCTGAGAGCAGTCAACCTTCTCTGACAGGAAACCAAGAACCGCCTGGACAGCCACCCATAGCAAATGATGCACAATTAGCCATGACGGAAGTAGAGAACACCATTTGTCAGTATGAGCAATCTGCAGAAGACTTTGCTCTACTGAAATTACAACTAAACAATGAACAGCGTACCATTTTCCTAAAAGTAACTAAAGAAATTGAACATGGTATGCAGCACGAAACTAAAAATGGTACCTGTCAACACTATAAACCTGCACTGCTATATGTAAGTGGTCAAGCTGGTACAGGCAAAACATTCTTAATAAAAATCATCAGTAAACTCCTCCAACAATTAACAAACAAGCTTTCAGCTGTTGTAACTGGCCCCACAGGTTTAGCTGCCTACAACATAGCTGGTGTCACTTTACACCGATTGCTACTCCTTCCAGTAGAACATCAAAAAAAATTAGACTACTACAAACTTTCAACAGAAGCTACTATGGAGCTACACAGAGTTTTGAAACAAAATGAAAATGCTCCTAATAGATGAGGTGAGCATGGTCTCCAACCAAATGTTAGCTTTGATTCACCTCAAACAGACTGAGGAACTCTTTGGAGGAAAACATGTTATTGTTTTCAGAGACCTCCTTCAATTAACACCAGTGAAAGGTGAACCTTTTTTAAAACCTTAGGACACAGACGGTGCCGTAAAACTCTTGGCAGTATAGGGAATGTAAATCTCTGGCAACATTTCCAATACAGAGAACAAACTGAAAACATGCGTCAGTCTGCAGACCTCACCTACGCCAACATTTTAAAAAACATTTGGATTGGTGTACTATCTAAGGAAGCTCCGTCTACCCTAAATATCAGATGCATCCATGAGCTGTACTGCCATAACACATGTGCTACTGATGTCATGGAACAATTAGCACACAAAAATGTCAACTGTATGTCCTTAATGCCAACTCTAGCAAGCTGTCAGAATTCAATGAAACTATGCTAAAAAAAAGAAATGCAACCACTAGTTCAAATTTACTCCACAGACAAACTGGACGTACACGGTATGACAATACCTATGTGTCAACAAGCTATTGCACGAATAAATACCTTAGAAAACTCTATCTCTAACACATCTGGTTTGGAGTAAATGTTAATATTGTGTTTAAACTGTAGAGTAATGCTAAAACGTAACCTTGACGTAGAGCAAGGTTTAGTTAATGGAGCACTTGGTACAGTTGTTGGCTTCCAGACATACCCACGTGACAACAGCATTCAGTTTCTCAACATCCACTTTGACAAACTTTCAGAAGTTAAACGGATAGGACGCTCAGCAGCCCGATTCCTTCTTTTTATTTTAAAGACATGTATGTACGCCGAGAGCAGTTTTCTCTGTCACTAGCATACGCAGTCATTATTCATAAATCGCAAGATCTAACCTTAGATCAAGCATTAATTGATATTGGCAGCACAGTCTTTAAAGAAGTCATGAGTTATGTAGCACTGTCACGCTTATGTACACTTGAATGACTATTCCTAGTCAATTTTGATGCAAGTAAAGTCAGCGCTGACATTCCTTGCATCATAGAGTACAATAGACTACGTGCACTCTACACACCCAATCTCAAAATGTACCCTGTTCATTAAAAACACAAACTTTGTAAAAGAAAACTAATGCAATCAGAACTTATAAATCATCTCCCAACAGTACCATCAAAGAAATTAAAATTAGCTCATACTCCAACTACCAAAACCACAGAAAAATGTACTAAAAAGGAAAATACATACCCATCTGCACACACACAGACCTACCTCTTCGAACAAACCACATTCACATCCATCACAGTACTCAGACACAGAACTATCTGGTCCATTCAAATTTTCCAATACAACTTGTGTAAATTTCTATGAAAATGTAGCAATCAATGTTCTATTCCAATTGCCAGCAATTGTTGAAAACATTTATTTAAACGGCTCAAACCAGTTGTGTTTACAAATGCTACTCCACAGAAATGCAACACACAATCCTGAAAACACTTAGTGTCTCAGCAATAAGGCAGGAATTTGACTACTGTGCTGGAATTGTGAGATTCACTTTCAACACACAAGAAGATCCACAGGAATTTCTAATGTACTTACTACAAGTACTGGAAAGCAAAAACATACCCATAAATGAAATCACCCAGATTTCGTACATGTGGAAACATACATGCACTCTCTGCAACCATGTCATTCAGGAACAAGTCCCTAACTAGCGCTTTGTCTATGTAACTATACCTAACTATGATTCCATTGCATTTCAACGACTTGTACAAAATGCAAACCATAGCATATTATGTACTACTTGCAATTCCGATAATCGTTCCACCTTACATATACAATCACATAGCCAATATGTAATATTAATGCTTTTAAGATACAATGCAGATGGAACCAAAAACAACTGCACGCTTACTACCTTCACACATGGACAAGTATCACTTGGCAAGAAAACCTTCACAACAGTACAGTAGCCATAATCTACCACACAGGCGACGTAACCAGTGCAGGTCACTATACTGCATATATTAGAAAGCAGTGTTCATGGTTTGAATGCAGTGATACTTCTGTTACTCTAAAGCAGAGATTACGAGCAAATCTTGCAAATGCCTACTTAATATTCTTGAAACCAAAATGTACTCCCTGATCTACAAAATTAGAATAACCTGCTCCCCAACACCCACCAGTATAGAGATAATTGCACACAAAAATTACCTTCTATTCTGGGGAACTGGAACAACTTAGCATACAACTATCCAACAAATACATCAGTGTGCCTGCTGTACAATTTTTTTCCCTTATGATGACAGTCACAAAAACAATAAGTGTACAAAAATCAGACTAATATTGTTTCCTACGTGGTACTTTAAAAAAATGACCATGTATGAGGGTATAAAACTATCCTCAGTAAACTCTGAAACCACCAGCTACTGAAATAAGGACACAACTGTCTAACAATGCCCATACCAATGCAAGAAATATGCAAATATTATTAAGTAAACCCATAGTGGTGTAACAGCACTTCAGAATATTGGAAAATGTAAATGTACCAACAAGAATGCACAAGCTTCTAAATATACCATGTAAAAATGAGAAACTGTAAGTAAAAACTGGCATATAACTGCAACCATAATACTTCAATATTACTTGCAGCATTCAAACTGCCAAACTCCACCTTCAGCAACCACAGTTCTACAAACGTATCCTCAAAAACGTCCAAACTATCAACAGCTACATCTAACTGCCCCCACAATTCTGCAATATCACAGTGCAATGGCACAATACTTATAAAACATCTGCAACAACCGAATGCATAAAGAAATAGGGCAAAAAAAAAGGAAACAGGTAAACAGTTATAATACGCCAACTGGTATATAACTATAACCATACTACCAGCACTTACAAAACAGAAATCATACACCATTTCAATCCCTCCTACTGCAACAGTGCACCTTTAAACATTGCTGTAACCAGTGCAACGTTACTGAAACGGACTGTGCAACAAAACAACATATGAATGTTGTAGGTTTTCCCACAGACCCAATGATTATGCAAAGAAACACAGGAACTGTGCACATTGCACAGTATGCTTGTTTAAAGCATAGTACTTATGAAGTACTAATTATGAGGGTCGACAAACTATAGAAATGTCTGCAATGCAATGAACTACAAAATAACAAAGTGCCTGCCCTAACATGTTATGTTTTATTTTACTGCAGAGAATGAAGCAACGATTACTTCTTCATTTCCACATATCATGCACAGAAACTGCATAGGCCCTCAACAATACAAACAGTAAGTATAACATTATTGGTGTCATACTTCTTTATAATCTCCAAATTGTAATCTGTACACATTTCTGAAATCCACATACCAGTATCACAATGTTCAATGCATAGCTATATTATGCTGTGCTGCTTGTATCCACGGCCTACACTCTTAACTGGATACCCTATAGTCTACGGCCTCCAGCCATTCACTCAATACTCTAGACACTGGCCACAACCACCACAGCATAATACAACCATGCATGCAAACATCTACCCACTTACCACAAACTAAAAACATAACACAGCCACCTAGCCACTTCAGTTCACATAGTATTGCAGTACTTGCACCCAATGCACAAACTCTTTAATAGCCTCTTCACTCAACCCTCTAATAACTGCCCACAACCAATACATTATAGTGCAGTAACCTACCAAATAATCTTCAGTCACCACAACCCAAACACAGAATGCATCCATATTGCGTACATAACTGTACTGTGTTCTGTAATATTTGCCTCCTTGCATGCCACTGGCATGGTTTAGCCCATTACTTGATCTTTCTTCTTATGTAGACCATTTGACTGGGATGAGTAGAACACACAATAGACTGAATCACGTGGTGCAGGACGCGGGCAAGCATATTTGAAATTCTGCAGTGCTCCTTAAAATGTTACACTTCTGCTTTACTCTTTTAATATATAATGGAAACACAATTTGAAAAATGGGCCCCACTTACCATCTTTTTAAATGTTGTAAAGTAATTCCTTTGGTTTGGTGGACGAGGTCCCCAAATATATCCGTGCCCAAGGACGCTAAAGTGCTTAACATGGCCCTCCCACCCACGTATGCTCAGTTGTCTGATGCGCACAGTCCCCCAACATACATAGTTGATTCGTAAAACACTTTACATATAAATATTACATAGGGGCTGTAATTGTACAATTGTATTTTTCTATCATCCGTCCATGCATTGCACTGTGTATAAGGTACCATAATTTCTCCATGTAGCTAATGCTAACTTCTATGTAACCACACTTCTTACATTGCAAAATGCACAATAAAATCCTAACACTGTCGCACCTCAATGCTTTTTCTCCCCCATTCTGCCCAAGAATCGAAACCTAACTTGCCTGTCTTTCAACAGGACAAATGCTCATTGTAAAAAAGCCTTCACCGCTACCCATTCATTGCTCCAAGGACAGATGTATGAAATAATACAAAATAAAAAAAAGGCAAAGATATCTTTCACTACACTCACAGCACACATTGTCCGCCAACGTTCTCTGAAGCTGTGCAATACTGCCTACAGAGGGATTGACCGTCAACACAGTGTAACTATGGAATTTGCAGAAATTATGTAATTTGCAATTTACATAATATTTTTATAGCGATAAAAAATGAGTAGTATACACTGCTCTATGCATAACTATTAACAGACGATGCCGTAAACTTTTTCTGTGTCCTCTGTACTAGATTTTCTAACAATAATCTTGCATGTTTCGTTACAATGCCATGTCTCCGGAATGCAAGCTAAATGAGTGCTATGATTTGTGTTCATTTCCTCCATATCGTTCTCGAGCCCATTCAGAGCTATACCTATTTCACAACACTTAAATTGAACACAACCCGTGGTCTCAACAGTACACCTTGTTTTCATTTGTGTGATTAAAGATTGGCTGTATTGTCCTTATAATTAGCTTTCGAACACTTAACAGTTATATGCTAACTTATATTAAAATAAATAACGGCCAGAGGCGGATTTAACTCGCCTGGCAGACAAACGGCGACAGTTGATGTTTTACTGTCGGATATGTTGGCAAAACAGCTCCTGCATTGTCCTACATTCGCAGCGGTGCGCCTGGAGGATTTTCTTTTGGTGAGGTTTTTTTCAGCACACACAAAGGGAACGTGATGTGGGTCAGACGACACTCGCTGGTACTCAAATCATTCGTAAAAAGCAGAAACATGAAACGAGGGGTTGTCGCCAACATTTAAAAAACCAATGAAATGTGTGTAGCCGTGTAAGGGGGGGGCACCTACAAAACAGACAAGCCTCAACCTAAGCAGGTCAATAACACACATTAGCTCCGTGGACATAACCAACTCCGCTCTTCATCTCTAAATGTTCCACAAAATGCATACCATCCACTTTAGTTATAGAAACACAAATCTTTTGTAGTACTGCTTAGCCTCTAGATTTCAGTATACAGCTATTTAGATGAAAATGAGGTCCCTGCAATATCAGGAACAGCCCGCCACAGTTCAAAATCAGGGGAGCTGGGCATGAAACAGTATACCCATTATTACCCTTGCTTTAGCTTTTGATACTTTCATTAACACGTGTGTTGTTGCAGTTTACAATGCAACTTGCATATTCATATAAGGGCCCCACATAAAACATTTTTGGCGTTATGCTCCCCCAACAGTTCTTCTCTCTCCTATAAGGGGTTGTTACTCTAACCATGAAAGTACCCGCCTCGGTTCTATACGCCCATCCTGGAAGGCGTTCTATGTGCCCAGTCTTGCATGGACACCCTGTGCCCAGCTCGACCACACTGTCTTCCCAGCCTCATGTAACCTCAACCTGCAGTGCCTTCTACCTGTGCTCTGTATACCCACTCTGGCTCGTGTTCTTAATACCCAACCTAGCCAACGCTATGTAGGTCCTTTCTGACCTGGGTTATGTGTGTTTGCTACTATTATACTACTTTCAACCAAACCACAAACTCTTCAGAGCATGGCCTCTGCACCCAAGACTCTATTAACTGCTTGCAACCAATACATCATAATACAGTAAATTACCCAAGAATCTGGCCAGTGGCCACAACCCAAACGCATAAACCATCTACCTGAATCCTCTCCACTTTTGTACACACAGTATTCCAACACTTCACCAAGTGCACACACTTCTGGACTGTTGACTCCATTGCCTCCAGCCATGCACCCAACACTGTAGTTCGTGGTCAAAATGACCACAACATAACACACCCATGCAACCACCAATCTGTACACTGCTCACAAACCACACACATAAGCCAACAACCTGAAATCTACTTGCAACCCGTAGACAGACTCTTGCGTGCATGGCCTCTGGCCATGCACCCAAGACTCTAGGGGCTTACCACACACAACACAGCATAATACACCCTATAGAAACATCCTCATATCATCTGCAATCCACTTCCCTTCCCCAATTAAGCCTGCCTGCAGTCACCACAGAAACTGTTCCCTCAAGACCTATCCTACCCTAACAGAGGTTGCCTGCAGTCACCACAGAAGCTACTCGCATGAGGAGCTATCCACGAACTACTGTGGTAATCGCGGACACCGCAATCTTCTTCCACCTAAACAAATATATCATATTAACCATTCTTCACTCCCCCAGCCTTTCCAGCCCCTCTTCCCACCACCACATGCCTCAAAGCATGTTTTCAAGCCCCTTTCGCTGCCGCACTATCCTCGGATACAACATGGCGGGCATTTCGGAAAATTATGACGCACATCACGCTTCCCTCCAGCCAATCACTGGGCGTGTCGTATGTCTGCGGACATCACTCCACCCGCCGGTCCAATCGGAGTTATGACCGCGGAGTGAACAGCGAAATGGGTCTGCGCAGCGGAGCCAGGTATCACTAATTTTGTGAGACCTACATTTTACCTGTTTTAAAAAAAAAAACTACTGGAGGTATTTATCCAAATGTACAAAAGCATGCTTTCAGGACCAAGCCGCCGCTCCTGCAAATTTAGTGAAAATCCATCCAACGGTTTAGGCTGTAGGCATGCGCAAAGATTTTCTCCATGCAATCTATGAAAAACAAAATTCAGAGCGGGCCATATACTTTTTTTGCAAAGATTGGTGAGGATTCCTCCAGAGGACGCAAAGTTATAAGACGCCCGTAAGTGCTTTTCCTATGGGTTTAGCAACTTAACCATAACTACACGCCCGCTACTTTTTCTGCGGCTTATAACTGCGCTCCCCCAGGAGGAATCCTCACAAACTTTGCAAAAAAAAAGTATATGGCCCACTCTGAATTTTTTCAGTAAGTTTGGTGAGGTTTCGTGCAGCGGGGGAGTTATAGAGGGGCCCAACATTTTTTATTCCCCATAGACTGAATGGCAGAAAACTTTGCGCACGGCTGCAGGCCGAACGGCTGGATGGATTTGCACCAAAGTTGCAGCAGTGGCTTGGGTCAGAAAGCGTGCTTTTGTGTGTTTGGTGGAAATCCGACCAGTACTTTTGTTGCAAAGAACTGAAATGTACATCTCAAAAAATGTGTGATATCTGGCTCTGCTCCGTGGACCCATTTCCCTGTATGCTCCATGGACAGAAGGCTCATTGGCTTGCAGTACGCCGTGCTGTCTGCGAACTTTGGAAGCAGCCGTGGTTGGCTGGAGAGAAGCGTGCTGTGTGTCAAAGTTTTTGGGAAACGCTGCCATGGTGCATCAAGGACAGTGCGGCACCGAAAGGGACTGACAAACATGATGTATGGCATGTGGTGGTGGGAAGAGGGGATGGAAAGAGTGGGGGAGAGAGAAGTGGTTCATCAGAGATATGTGGTTATTAGGTGGACGGAGACTGTGGTATGCCTGCAGTATCCGTGCATACTGTGCCAATTTTCCGGTCCCTGCACAGGCCACAACCATGTGTGGTGAGTGCAGGCAGTCATCGTTACGGCACAATAGCTTGTCCTGCGACCTCTTACCATGCTGACTGGTGCTACCTGAATAGCAGACAGGGAGTGCATTGCAAAACATATATTATGCCATGTGGTGGTGGGAAGAAGGGAAGGAAAGGATGGGGGGAGTGAGAAGTGAATCTGCGATATGTCGGTAGGTGGACGAAGACGTTGAGGTGCCTGCAGTGTCCTTGCGTACAGCGCCAATTTGCAGGTTTCTGCACAGCCGCTTCCCATGTCTGCTGCATGCAGGCAGGCTTTGTTATGGTACGATAGCTGGTGTGGAGACCTATTTCCGTGGTGACTGGTGGGAGCTCAATTGAAGAAGGGGAGTTCATTGCACATAAAATGCACATTATAAGATAGCGTGCACTCCGGTGTGTTGCATGGATGGAGGCCTTGCAGCAACAACTATGTGCCATGGTTGGAATTAGGTTTCACATTGGTCCCTTCTGTGTGTGGTATGTCAGCATTACATAGATGGTTGATTGCATGGGTGTTTCTAGCACATCCTACAGTGTTTAATCCATGGCTACAGCTACTGGAGTGAACAGTTGTGCAGTGAGTCCACTGAGTGCAGTGTTGTAATACTGACTTTATTGAAGAGGGTAGGGATGAAGTGCACTTTCTAGGTGCATGGATACTGCAGTGTGTGAAGTTGGTGCAATTCTTCAAAGTGTGTGCATAGAAGTGGAGACGGACTAAACTGCATATCGCATCGGATTGTGCAGAGTGGTGACTTCTGTAGTACAGTATGACGTATTGCTTTTCTGTACTGAATAGAGAGCTGGACGATGTAGTATGTGAATGAAAGTGGATATGGGTGTCGGATTCTGTGTTATGTTTCCATGAATAGCTGTATTACGGTGTGGAGGTTCGGTAGTAGTGGCGGTGGCTGCGGTAGGTGTGTGCAGTGTGGTACGTGAGCACATGATGGTATGCATGGCGGCATTATGTTGCAGTGGGTGTGGACAAGGCCTAGACTATTGGGTGCATGGCCAAAGGCCATAGGCAATGCACCCAATAGTCTAGGCCTAACCCACCGCAGCAATGCAGTTTACACTGCATCTGTCAGACTCCTCACCTTTACAGTATGGTTGTGGAGCACATTGTACACTTGCTACAGCACCAGAAGTCAGATGACATGCAAATACTGTTGGTTGGTTGGCAGTAACACCATTGTATGTGAATAAAAATGGGTAGGGGTGCTAGGGGCTGTGTTAAGTTTGTAGATTTTGGTAGAAGGTCAATCTTTCTATGCATAGCCGTATGATGGTGCAGAGCTTGGGTAGGAGTGCTGGTGGCTGTGGTATGTGTGTGGATTGTGGTACTTGATGACATGTTGCCATGCATGGCTGCATTATGTTGCAGTGAGTGTTGCCAAGGCCTATACTATTGGGTGCATGGCCAAAGGCCATACGCCATGCACCCGAAAGGCAAGGCCTTCACCACACCCACTGCAGCAATGCAGTTTTGACTGCATCTCTGAGGGTGGTCAACTTCACAGAATGGTTGAGGAGCACATTTTACTCTTCATAGGGAACCAGCAGTGTGCTGACATGCATACATTGTTGGTTCCATGGAGGCGGTCATTGTTGGAACATCCTACGGTTATCGGTGTATGGCTGGAGATTGTGTAGTGAAAAGTCTTGCAGTGTGCCCACTGGATGCAGTGTTTGAACACAGTCAATATACAAGAGGGTAGGGTTGAAGTGAATCTTCAATGTGCTTGGACATTCTGGTTTGTGTAGCTTCCTGGAAGTAGACCCAATGTTGTGAGGATTGTGCGGTTTGGTTGCCAGTGACATAATAATTTGTGCATGGAAGTGGGTGGGGTGACGGAGGCAGTGGTATGTTTGTGGAATCTGCTAACTGTTACATGCTTCCATGCATCGCTGTGTCATGGTGCTGGGGTTGGGTAGAAGTGCAGCTGGCTATGTTACATTTGTAGATTGTGGTTTATGGCCACATTTTCTCATGCATGGCTCCATTATGTTGTGATGGGTGTCGGCATGCAGTAGACTCTTCTGTGCATGGTCAAAGGCGTGATGGGTGCAGCTCTGGATGATTTTGGATGCTGGCATTGTGGTTTTTTCCCCCACTCCTTTGTACGGAAGGTGCTTTGGAAGCACATGCGATGTGTACTTAGGAGTGTTGAACGGTAATTATGGTGTTAAATATGGAGTGCTGTACAGAAAATATAGTGTTGAATGCAGACTTCTTGGCTGTGATTGGTGCATGCATGAATATTTTACAATCTTGAATGAGGGAGTGCTGGAAAAAGAACAGTGGAGAGGGGAGAAGGACTGCCCTGGCTTTACTTGGGTGCAGCCCTCGCTGTAGCTGGGAAAGCGCATGCACCACATCCTGCCATTCTCAGCATGATGGGCATGCAAATGGAACTGTGGGAATTATGGAATCATGTGTCAAAGGTGTGGTTCACAGGAAGGGGCAGTACTACTTTCTTCAATACTCTGTGTAATGAGGTTGGTGAACATAGAGAGACGCACAGTGCTGATCATGGGTAATACATGTGTACAAGATCTGTACAGGTATGCCGTACAAAGAGGTGTTCCTGCTAATTTCAGGTTGGAAGGAGTGGACACTATGTGGGCTAGTCTCGATGCGTGCAGTTTTGGTGGGTTGGTTCGCCTTCGCAGATATGTCGTCTCTATCGTTACTGGTGTAGTTGTCGTGATGCATTTTAGAGGTCTACATCTGGGTTACATGTTGTATGGACGTTTGCCTCGTCACCTGAAGAAGTTGATGACTGCAGTGATGCAGATTTTTCCCACTGCCAAGGTCGTTTTCTCACCCATTCCCCCAAGAGGAGAATGGGACCATGCCGGTGTAATTTGTCCCCAACCACAGCTCGGAAGGTGTTTTATGAACAGGAGCAGGTCTGCCTTTATGTGCACTGATGGCATGTTGTCCACCCACTATGAGATCATGAATTTCCAAAACATACACTGCTTCCATGCAAATGGCATTTCATTGAACGCCATTGCCAATACCATTTTCTTGTACAGTGTGCATGAAGCGTTGCCCTTAATTCGGAAATAAAATGGAGAAGCAAAAAGTCATACAAAGAGAAAAAACAAAAAAGGTGGTTTGCAAGCACGTAAAAAACACGTAAAAACACAAAAATAAAGAAAAAATAAAACCTTTTCAGAGGGACCACTAAAGACCCAATCGCCTATCCTGTTTCCCACTCCCCCGGCCCCCAACTCTTCAAAGCACAAAAATTCAGTGAATTACGCTGTACTTTCAGGATTACACTTGCCACATCCTGACATTTCCAGGGTGGGAGCCATGGGAATGGGACTGTGGAGCAAAAGACATTCCTCAATAAGGTTGGTGGTTGTGGTGTGTATGCAAAAAGTGTAGCCGAAGGTCTCTGTACAAAGAAGTGCAGAAGGCTATGATGTTAGTGGGCAAGGTAATGGCCAGGCATCCTGGGTGTACGCATGAACTGTATGTACTTGTTTGAAGTTCTTAACATGAATGCAGTGCTGTTTGTGAGTGATAATTTTTGAAAAGTGTGCAGTAAGTTGGGTACTGCGGGGGAAAAAAACCTGTGCAGTGTACAAGGTAAGTGGCTGGCATCCTACTGTTATGAATGCATTCTGTGTATGATATCATATGCAATTGTATGCTATGGCATGCGTAATGTGCTTATACACACGTTTAGCAAAGCGCAACGAGGCAAGGGATGGGTGAACAGAGGGGAGATGGAGACAATGAAGCTACTAGGCCAGGTGTGATTTACATCGCCCCAGTACATGGGTAGAAGAAGAAATGACAATAAGTAAAAATATGGGCTGATTGTGCCAAGTGCAAGGATAAGTGCACACATCAGGTGGTGCAGGAACTGTTAGGGATACAGAAAACAGTCCCCAAGTGTGGGGTTTGCTAGAAAGGCAGTGCAGGGGTTCGCCTGGCAGGGGAGGTGGCATGGGTCCGACATGATCGAGTCGCCAGCTAACCAGTGCAGAATCAGTTTACGCCAGGTAGTCAGCCGGGGAGAGGAGGAGAAGAAGCAGATGCAAAGAGAAAGACTTTGAGGTGCTTCCGGAACTGGCAATGGTTATCCTCAAGTTTCAGGGAGGCTGTTGCAGAGGGAGGCCCCAGCCGAAAAAAACCTCTACCACCAACTGTTTGCTTGCAGAAGCGATTGACCCTGAGGGAGTTGGAGGCAGATGAGGGAAGAGCTCGAGCACAGCGATATATAGTAAGTGAGAGTTGAAGGTATTGAGGTTCCATGGCCCAGAAGGCCTTGTGCATAATGCAGAGGGGTTTCACCTTATTCCTCGCAGCCAATGGGAGCTATTGCAGGCATTTCAGTGCAAAGGAGATACCATCCCAAGTCGTGCAGTTCTCTCCTGGATGCATTGCAGAGGGCGGAGAGTAGAAGCAGGTAGATTTAAAAAGAGCCTGTTGCAATAGTGCAGCCTAGACAGAAGCACAGCTGTGCAGACAGTGACTTTTTGGAAACTTGCTTTAGGTTGGTAACATACATGCAGTGCTGCTTTTGGTGGCATATCTTTACGATTTATGTAGGAGATGGGTTAGTGGGGAAAACATTTTGTAGCATTGTCGGAAGGAAAGTAGAGGGCTCCTGTTTCGATATATTACAATGTATGATATGGGTAAATGAAAACATTGCAAGCACATACCACTGAAGTGCAACTTGATGGTAGGGGATGGGGAAAAAAAGACTGCATGCTTTTAAAGAATGTAATGCACGCTCTGTGGCAGATACCGTGCACAGAGGCACTTATACCGCAGTGGTAAACATACTGTAGAAAAAGTTTTCATACCTCCATTTAACGGTGATCGGTGCGCATTAAGGCATGTGGATGCACAAATCTTGCAATCTTTTACTGAACTTCTGCTGCACATGCTTTCGAGTGACAGGACACTTGGAGGTTGATTTTGTAACAGTACCTATGAAGTGTTGTGCAGAACTGACAGTGTTGGATGCTAATGTCTTGGATGGCATTGGTGGAATTGTGTGTGCCTATTTACCCGTACCCAATGAGGTAGTGGTGGACAAAAGATAGTGGAAAGGGAAGGACAGCTCCTGCTTTACTGGGGTGCGGCCCTCGCAGTACTTTGGGAAGCCCACGTGCCACAATCTGCGCTTCTCACCATGCTGGCCAATGGACATGGGACTTCGGGGATTATCCTAACAGGTACTGTGGGTGTGGTTCACAGGAAGGGGTGGTCATACTGTTGTACGATACTCTGCGTAGTGAGGTTCGCTGACAAGGCAAAACAAATTGTCTTGGCTTTGGGTGATGCCTTTGTGATAGATCTGCTCAAGTATGCCGTGGAAAGACACTTTGATGGCAATTTCAGTTTGGAAGGAGTGGACGCATTGTGGAACGCTGTCTACGAGTGCAGTTTCGCCGACATGCATGCACTTTGCAGAGACCTGGCCACTTTTGCTACTGCCAATGTCAACGTCATCCACTACGAGGACGTGCATATGGGATACATGCCTTGTTTAGGTTTGTTCCATCAACTGAAGAGGTTGCTAAATGTAATGAAGAGGCTTTTTCCCACTGCCAAGGTGCTTTTCTCATCCATAACACCACAAAGAGTATCGGACAATGCTCCTGGATGTTGTTCCGAGCCAGAGGCAGGAAGGTGTCTCATCAACAGAAGCATGTATACTTTTTTGTCCACTGGTGTGATGTTCTTCTGCAGCAATGACCTCATTAGTTGTGGAAATGCCGAGTTTTTCCAAGCAAATGGCATTTCGTTTTCACCCATTGGTTATGCTGTTTTGTTTGCCCATCTACAAGATGCGGTGAAGAGTTTACTGTAAGAATGAAAGCACAAGAAAACAAAATCAAATAAAAACCGAAAAAGGTGTTTCTCTGCAAGCATCTAAAAAAGAAAATAAAAAAAAGAAAGGCTCTTTTCAGAACCACCCCTTACAACGAACTCCCGCCTACCCCTGGTTGCAGGTTATTCCCCCACACCCGCACGCAGCACGAAAGCCACATCCGTGGATTTTGAGGATGGTGGCCATGGAAATGGGACTGTGGGGATTGTCCAATTAGGTGCTCAGGGTGTGCGTCACAGGAAAGGGCTAAGATAGGAAGAAGGGCTCCTCCTGCTTTATTGGGGCACGGCCCTCACGGTACTTGGGGCAGCGCATATGCCACATTCTGCACTTCTCACCATGCTGGCCAATGGAAATTGGACTGTGGGGATTGTCCAATCAGGTGCTCAGGGTGTGCGTCACAGGAAAGGATGGCAATATTTTTTTTCGTTACTCTGTGTAGTGAGGGTGGCAGGCAGAGATGGAGAGACGTACTGTCTTGATAGTCGGTAATGCCTTTGTGGAAGATCTGTTCCAGTATGCTGTCGAAAAAGGCTTTTATGGCAATTTCAATTTGGAGGGAGTGGAGACTTTGTGGTGCTGTGGCAATGTGTGCTAGCAGTATGTCGAAGAGTGGCCACTTGAGCTAATGTACATGGTGTGGTTGTGCACTCTGGAGCATTGCATCTGGGTTCCATGGCTTATTCCCGTGTATACCGTCAACTGAAGAAGTTGATGAAAGTAGTGCAGCACATTTTTCCCACTGCCAAGATGCTTTTCTCATGTATACCACCAAGAATAGTATGGGACTATTCCAATGATTGTTGTCGGAAGGGGTCTTATCAACAGAAGCATGTGTGACTTCTTGAGTGCCGCTGGGATGTTCTCCTGTTAGAATGACAACATTGGTTCTCTATATACACACCTTTTCAAGGCAAATGGCATGTATTTGTCGACCAGTGGCAATGATATTTTGTTTTCCAATCTACAGGCTGTACTGAAGACCCTATTGTAAAAATGTGAGTTGAACTACAAAACGCAAAAATACTTATAAAAACCAAAAAAAAAAGTTGTTTCTATGGAAGCACCTTTACAAAACAAAATAAAAAGGCTCTTTTCAGAGCCACCTTTACTAACGAAGTCATCTACCCTGGTTGCAATTTATTCCCCCACACCCGCACACAGCACGTAAAGTCAGCAGACATTGCAACAGTTGCAGAGTTGAACATGTCACAAATGCCCCTTTTGCAGATTGCGGCCATAGAAATGGGCTTGTGGAGGCTTAGGGATTGCTCAATAAGGTTTCTGGGTGTGGTTTGTGCTCACAGACGATGGTACACAGTGTATTTGTCGACAGAAATGCAGAAGGTGCGATTATGGCTGTGTATTTCAGGAGCCACAGAGTATGCTTTTTGGGGGGTGTTCTGAATAAATTGATTGAAAGTGAATGGAAAACACTGTGCAGTGGTTGCTCATTTTGCATTGTATCATGTGGATTTGTACTGCTATGGAGTACCTACAATGAAGTGACTGATTTTGGTTTATCTTTGTCAGACTTCGGTGACGCACAATGATGTCGGCATTACTGTTCTTCATTGTGGGGGGACTTTAAATGCCGTTTGTGATGAAGGAGGCACTTCCTCAGGTCATTCATCAGTTTCCAATCTCCTGCATAATTGCTTATCACATTATGCATAGACAGATGTGACTGCGTTATTTTTCATTCGCTCCAGCAATGCAGAAAGTGTGGTACATTGTGAAGAATTCTATTTCTGCCTTTTAACGACATGTGTCAATGTCGTACTTCACACATTGGGAATATGCCGTTTCACAGCATGAAGAGTTTTCCCCAGAAACAGTGTTTCTCTTACTATTCCTGCATTCCGATTTCTGCACGCACTATTCAAAATGCCTTGCTGCCCTTCTTGGAAGTAAAGGAAAAAAGTTTGTACTAGGTCTTGTGCACGTAAACTCTTAAACGCACAACAACACGTAAAAACACCTCTTTTTACAGCGAGCCCTTTCTACCCGATTCCACTAAAGTGTTTTCCACAGTGCCATGCCTCCCTTTATTTAGCGCACATTCTTTGCAGCGTTTATGGTGCGTGGCGCCCTGCATCCGTCCATTGGCAATTCCATTGGTGAACTCTGAAAGGGGCTTTCTTTACTTACCTTTTCTCCTTTTCCAGTTAATTTCTATTTATTTTTGTCTTGTAACGCATGACACAGAAGGAATGGAAGACAAGGCCTGGTATGGGAGGGGCAGCACCTACAGGGATAAGGTAGGGGACATGCACAGAGAGGTGAATGTTGGGTGGCCCTCACTTAAATAGGCAGCAGTCCCGACCGACCCTTCCCAAGCACTTACAAGTACCTGCCATCTGTACAGTAGCGCCTCGCAGTACATACACAATACAATGCCCTTTGCCCGGTAAGGGTCCGTAGCACAGCATATGGTCTGCAAGGATGTTGTAAAGATCTGCTGCCCTTCAGGAGTGTCCCTGTTGTTGGCCGCAGCAGATGTGGAGAATGCTGCACATGAAATTACCCTACTGCATTGTTGGAAGGGCAGTATCCTGCCCACTAGTCGCTTGTGCTTCGATTTCAGTTCTCGTCGCATGCAGTACGGACAATTCATGGTACGGCATTAGCCATTGGACCAACCTTCACGTAGATGAATACATTTTGAAATACAAGAATGCTTACAACAACGAGAAATGCAGCTTCATTACGTGGAGCAGGAACATAATTATTCTGCGAGACCTATGCAGCTACACTACTTTTCAAACCACCACCGATATTCTTTGCGCCCGAAGAATCTGCTGTTTCCTTACTTCTCTTTACATGCACTAGCCCAAGCTGCACCAGCTTTGCCATTTTGCAGACTCACTACAAACTGTGACACCTGCATTGAAATGTTTTCTCCAACTCTACGACCCACAGGCGAACCCTTGATACTTTCCGTCACAGTGCTCTCTGCAGAGATTTTGTGTCTGATTCACGTGTCATGGAAAGGCAAGCAGCACATCAATCAAAGAATTGAACATTTAACACGCCCACCGTACACTGAGGGTTGCTGTTCTTTGTTTTCCAGTGGGCCTCATACAGCCAGGCGTGCTGCAGCCATAACTTGGTAGGTTTGCACAGCAACCCACATACTCGCCAGGACTACTTGAAATACGGTAGCCTACCGTATGAATCCGTAGGGCTGGCGACAGGGGCGGTGTTACCAGCACACACAGGATGCCTTACGATTTGCATAGCTGCACAAAGGACAGACGTGCGCTCCCACAACTAATTAAAAGTGCATTAGAAGATGCGTCCATGCGGCCAGTACTGCAGTCCTACAGATACCTGCCTTGTGATTACACATACGCCAGCCAGGTGCAGTCTCCCTATGAAACTCCATATCGCTTACCTGCAATGATATCTGGCAGTAATGTGCTGCACAGACTCATCATGCAATGTTAACACAAAAAGAAAAACACTTGCACACTCACCAACACTTGACGTGTACACCTTCAATTCGTAAGATACACTAACACTATTAGCAAAGGGAAGGGGTGTAGCACACATAGATACATACAGTGGGGAATTTGTGCTTTCAACAAGTTTATCATGAGGGCAGCCAAGGAATCCGTGACAAAATGTTAACGGGACGTTATGGTTCAGTTGTGGTGTCAAAAACCTATCACCTTTACAGAAACCACTATGCTAAAGCAACGCTGCCTTTACAGTGCCCTACTAAAAACCTATCAAATTCACTAACAAAAAACATTGTTAAAGGGACGTTATGGTTAAGTTGCATTACTTAAAACCTATCCCCTTTACTTAAAACACTATGCTAAAGGAAGGTTCTGGTTACAGTGCCTTACTAAAAATCTATCAAATGCAGTGAGGGTTTTTCGGTTTTACTTGTAACCATAGTGTGGATAGGGTTGTTAGTGCAAAGTAACTGTAACGTCCCTGTAGCAAAAGTATTTGCACTGAATTTGGTAGGTTGTTCTCATGGTAACTGAAGCAGAACGTCCATTTACCAAAGTTTTTTCACTGCATTTGATAGATTTTTAGTAGGGCACTCTAACCAGAACCTTCCTTTAGCATAGTTTTTTGAGTAAAGGGGATAGGTTATTAGTAACGCAACTTAACCATAACGTCCCTTTAAAAATGTTTTTAGGGAGTGTGTGTATGTATATATATATTCAGTAAAAATACTTTGTTAAAGGGACGTTATGGTTAAGTTGCGCTACTAAAAACCTTTGAAATTCAGTAAAAAAACGTTGTTAAAGGGACGTTATGGTTCCAAGTAAAACCGAAAAACCCCTGAAATTCGCTAGTTATGCTAAGCTAAGCAACCATAACTCGCGCCATCACTGCGCATTGCTAAGACTAACACCCAGGACATCAAAGATGACATCACAAATGTCATTGATGACATCACTGATGACATCACATGTTCATTTACTTTTCATGAAAAGTTTGTACAAAGGATTCTTATAATATTGACAAAAAAGTGTTAAGGATCATTGGAATAAATATCATGAGCTATGTAGTGATTTGATATAAATAGCATTCTATTATGATGTTTTATACGCTGTGAGTGGACCCTAAGTGAATTATTGTAAGAACATATTTGAAGTACAAGTATAGTAAGCTACTCATGTATAAACATAAGCATTGTGTGCAGCATACATGATGGAGGTGCAATATTCATAATCTTCCCATGTTGAATAGTGAAATGATAAATGCTTTCTTATTAGAGTTTTGCGTACTGTGCAACATGTAATAAGTATCTAATAAAACCCACTTACTAAACCAACTTACTACATGATTTCATTATTACAGACAGAACAACACATAGAAGTATGAGTATATAAAGGGAAAGTGAAGTACGCAAAAAAAGCAGCAGTAGAACCAGAAAGTGTTCTTAACCTAACTGATTATCTTTATGCACAGAAATGATTGCTCTGCTTGAAACCTACTACTTTCCTATGTATAACTATCACATGATGTTACTGCACCCTAAAGAAAGTAATGTGAATACAAATATGAGCATATCCAGAGAAAGTTTTACTTGGAACCATAACGTCCCTTTGACAACATTTTTTTACTGAATTTCATAGGTTTTTAGTAGCGCAACTTAACCGTAACGTCCCTTTAACAAAGTTTGTTACTGCATTTCATAGGTTTTTAATAGCGCAACTTGAACATAACCCCCCTAAATGAAATTTTATTTTACTGAATATACATTTTCATAGTGTGAATTTGATGGAAGTTTATTAGGATTCCCTTACTTTATATACATGTAACATAGAACATACTGATGTCCGCAGACTGTGCGTATGTCCACATCAACACTACCCAAAAACACAAGGGGTATCTTAAATTGTTCTATCATGCCATATAAACACTGCACAAGTTCAAAAAGCTGCACATAAACACATTATATGTAATAATAAATAAGAAGTGGAACCTATATATCTAACACATCAACCATCCATTTAAATAACATATGTACTAAAATGGAATATACCAAAACAAAAAGATATGCTTCCAACATAATTACCTCACAGAAACTGCACAACTAGATGCAACAGCAGGCCTACAGAACAGTAAGAACACAACTTACCCGAAGCTGGTAAGTAAACTTAATTGTTCTTATATATTTCTAAACTTTCTATATTAGGTACACTAAAAGTAATATATATATATTTGTTTTACACAGAAATGTCCAGTACTTTGGAATGGCTTGAGGAAAATTTCACACGTGAGGAAATGTCTGAAGATAGTGATACTAATTGTATACACTTCTCTATATAACAAAATTAATAATCATGACTTTATGTGCATTTAACATATATATTTCTTTTTAATAGACCATAAAAACATTGAAAATAATACACCAAAAGAGACATTAGAAAATACTCTGCAGCGCATGGAACAAAAAATGGACATGCTCATGGAAAATTTCAATCTTTTGAAACATTTTGTGGCGGACCACATAAAAGAAAAAAAATAAATATCATTGTCCCACATGTACCTGTTCCCCCTCTCCATATCCCAGTCAACTATCCCCAAACCCTCAACACCAAGAAAAACATTACGATGATACTTCCATCCCTTCATCTCCTCCCATCATCCTCTCCAAACCCCCAATTCCCCTGTGTTTGTCAGTTTCTGCTTCCCCCTCTCTTTCATACATCTTGATCTGTATATAATAAAAAAATATATTGTGTTTTAATTCAGTCCTTTGTGTCTTTTTTTAAAATAAAAGGCAGTTAAGAAGTCTGCGTACAGCACGGGTGTCCTGGATGTTCGTAATTATCCGAAATGGAGGTGTCCTAAGGAAACTATACCTGTCCGTACTGTCCGCAGGCAAGGTGAAACTGTTCTAAGAACAGGCACGGTTTCCGGGATGTCCGTAATTAACCAAAATGGAGGTGTCCTAAGGACACTATACCTGTGCCTACTGAGACTAGAACATTTACACACATGCACACCACACCCATAAGTCCCACGAACATTGCACCTATCTGTAACTGTCCATCTCACTTGTGTCGCACTTTTAATTAGTTTCAGGGCCCAAACACTGTCCATAGAACACCCGTATGCATGCGCACAACTGTTCCTGGCATTTGGTGTCCTGCGGACACCCGTTCCCTTTGCAGACGTGCTCGCGACGTCATCATGTGACCGCACCCACGCTGAGCGTGTCTCCTGAATTGCGGACACTGTCCGGGTCCCCGAACATTTTAAAAGTACTTTTTCAGACAATCCAGAGTATTTATAGCACAAATGCACCATTGCACATGTCCCAGACAATGACCCTGACTTTCTACATACTTTTTAAGCCTTTTTTGGGTGTTCGATCTGTCCACAACAGCCTGCACCAGCACCCCTACAAAAGGCCACACCCCAGAGCTCATCCTCATTGTGCTTCTGGCTATCTGACATAGCATTGTCTACTTTGGTTGCTAATCTTCCAGAGTTTGCTGCTCTTGCTGCTTTCCATCAGACCTGATGGCATCTATACTTGCTGCTCCAGCTGCTGCTACATCTGTCTCGGCACCACCCCCATCCCCTCCACCACCACCTCACCAAGGGCCTGAAGAGGGGAACAGGCATGAGGATGTAGAGGAGGATGAAGAGGATGAGGTAGTGGAAGTACTACCAGCACTCGCTGTGAGTCTTGGGTGTGGCGGTTATTTACCATTCATGGTGACGTACCAAAAGCACGTGCGAACAAGGTAACCTGCAACCAGTGCAAAATGGTGCTGAGTCGTGGTAGGCCTGGTTCGTACAGCTTTGGTGCGACATCTCTGAAGCGACACCTAAGGTCGTTCCACGGTGGGGACATTCGCAAAGGTTGTACCTTGTGATCAACGTAGTAGGTTGAGTTCCTTTACCACATCCTCCGTTTCTGCTCCTGTCACCACAAGAGACACTCCTGTGGGACAGCGCATTGCTCCAGCTGCCTCACAGGCCATCCATGATGCTGTTGACCCTTACCTTTCGAGGGTCACAGTTTTGTGTATGTACTGCGACGCAGTACTCTGCGGGGGGGGTAGAGTCTTCGGAGTGCTTTCGAGACTACTCTCAAGGAGCATGAGAAAGTCTGCCCACTACCTAAATAAGGCCCACCCTGCATCTTCCTCTCTCCACCTGCCCTTTCTTATCCCGTGGTTGGTGTCCCTTCCTTACCCTCCTTTCCCCGCCTCTCCTAGTGTGTGATGTGTAAAAAGAATTTAAAAAAAATTATATATAAAACAAAAATACAAAAAAATAAGGCTCTTTTCAGAGCCGCCTTTCACAGTCTAAAAATAGAAGTGGCAAATAAATTGAGCAGGACCCTGTGCATTTTTTAGAAGTCTGCGGACAGTTCGCGGACATCTAAAATTTTGGGGTGCTGCCCTATCAAAACCATTGCACTTTTCTCTGGGAGGAAGTTGTGGCTCTGAAAAGAGCCTTTTGGTGGTGTTTTTTTGTGTTTGAAAAACTTGAAATAGTCAACACCTACTACAAAATGGATGGCTGTGATTCCAAAAAAGGTCCCAATGCATTTTGTACATTTCTCAGAAAAATCTGATTACCAGCATAAGTAAGATGGGCTCCATCTCTGCGTAAAATGTATGTGCTACGAAACATATTTTCATTGTGAAAATAGGACATGCCTACATCTCTTAGAAAGGCACAAACAGCCTTATTGACATTGCACCTTGCTTTCTCCATTTGTGGACCAAATGAAGAAGAACGCAGCCACATTTGTCTCTGTGCAATACGAGAAAGATTTACTTGGGAATTTGGAAACATGTTCATGACCTTCCCACGTCCTTCTTTCATTGCAAATTGCAAAGAAATTCCAGACACATGTCCTAAACTGTTCCATTCACAATGAATTATAATTATGTCTGGATGATTCTCTGTCTCCAAACTAGCACAGAGAGGTACCAAGTCCAGCCACTTTATTCCACCCTCCATGCCAGTGCACTTCAACATGAGGGAATCCAAGATCTGCAGCTACTCGACAGCGTTCTGCATGCACCTCCAACCAATGTATCCATGCGCCTCCCAAAATCCAGATAATCTGTTTTCTGAAACACAGCCATAGCTAACTGTTCTTCTTTCAGGAAAAAGACTTTCTGACAAACTCTCCCCTTACACAACACACCCAGTAAACTTTACTGATCAAACCCTTGCTCTGCTCATTCTCATTTGCATACCTCTCCACCCCAAAATCCCTGTATGTAATACGCGATGTCCGCGGACTACCGCCATGTCTGAGGACATATCGAAAATCTGAGCGTGGTGAATGTAAATTTAAATAGTGCGCCCCATTTCCCCTTTGAGGTTGGCTCTGAAAAGAGAGTTTTTTTTTTTTTTGCAGATGCTTGACAAACACCCGTTTTGTATTTTTTTCTTTTTTTTTTTCTTTACTATTAAAATCTTCACATAACCTTCTACAAAGCAACCCTTACATTCCAAAACAGCATGGCATTTCCCAAAAAGATAAGGAAATGCCATCTTCTTTAAAATGAACAGCATTACTGGAATCAATATTCTCATTATTACATAAAAACATACCAGCTCTAAGCATGAAGGCACACATGCCTCAGTTGATTGCACACCTAGCAATGTTTTGCTGAGGACAAAAAACAGAACTATTGTCCCATATTGCCCTAAGTACTAATCCAGAAAAAAATACTTTGGCATTTGGAAGGATGTTCATTACTGCTTGAACCAAGTGTTCCAAATCTGCCAACAAAGTAGGGGCACAGACATAGCCCAAATGGAAAGCACCATAATGCAAAACTACCACATGGGGACTGTTCATCCTGCCCATATCTTCACAAACATCTACAATTCCCTGTACATTGCAATCAGGCACAGTGCCCCACACCACCTCCACTCCTTTAACATCAACATTGATTGCCACATGCCTGCATTGAGCATACTGCTGTAAACCATGCACAAACATATCTCCATGCACCAACACCCTGACTTTCTCCACCTCTGCCATCTTCACTACACTCCGTCTCTTTCAACACAAATCCACAACCTCAACACCTGATTGGCTGATACCTAGAGTCCCCTTTCCATGCTGGATTTGCTGGAAAACCCCGGATGTGGCACGCCCTGTCAACGGACAGCCGCGATGTCCGCAGACCGCGTAACTCTTTCCACTTCACTCTCTCTGCCATTCCCTCATTGGATACAGCTAAGCAGTCACACCACCATCCACCAATCACATCCAAGACATCTACATCTAACTGCATCATCAGAGTTCAGCACTTCAAATGTACTGTTGATCACTCTGAGTACAAGTCTCGTATCATTGGAAAGCACCTACTACAAAAACTACTGTACACAAGTCTCCAAGCTTTCTACTTACAGCTGCATACATATCCACATTTTCCCCATCTGCTATAATCAACTGTCACTTCCAAACCTGTCTATCTAAAAATTGTTTACACACACACACCTATCTAAAAAATTATAATATTAGAAGATGAGAGAAATAACAGCATAATTATGGAAAAAAACTTAGTAGTCTATTATAAAATTACACACAGCCAGGAAAAGGTAATGCATTTTCATGCACTCACACACATAGACACTATCATTGAAAAACTCCCAGCTGCAATAACACCACTGCCTGTAAATCGCATCCTTCTGCTTTATTACCCAGACCTTCACAAATGCATACATTCCAGGTTTTTCTATACAGTTTCTGCCATTTACCTTATAAAAATTGCAAAATAAAATATATTATTTTCTTCTTTCTCCTAACATTCTATAACACATCTTTAAAAAACCAAGTGAGTTTCATACACTTAGGGGGTAATTCATAGAAATCAGCGCACAAGTGGCGCCCGCAGCTGGTGCACAGTGTGCGCATGCGGCAGTCTGCGCCAGCCGTGTGCGCCAAAATTCATTTCCGCGCACAGCATATTCATGGATTTTAACATCCATAACCAGCTGTGGCGCAACGACCCTGCAGCAGCGCCAGTTACCACCCCAACCCCTCCCCGTGCGCCATGAACAGTGCACAAATCCTGTACATGGCGCACAGGCCAGTGGACTAGCATACAGCCCCCCAACCACGAATGCGAGCGGGGTACGTGTATTACGGGGGTGCACGCGGAGAATCACACGCGATTGGCCCTGTGCGAGCGGGCTATGTGTATTTCAGGGCTGCGCAGGAAGTTATACACGCGATTGGCTCTGTGCGAGTGGGGTACGTGTATTACAGGGGTGCGCGGGAAGTTCTACACGCGATTGGCCTTGTGTGAGCGGGGTACATGTATTTCGGGGGTGCGTGGGGAGAATCACATGCGATAGGGCCGGTGCGAGCGGGGTACGTGTATTTCAGGGGTGCGCAGGAAGTTTCACACCCGATTGGCCCTGCGCGAGCGGGTACGTGTATTTTGGGGGTGCGTGGGGAGAATCACATGCGATAGGGCCTGTGTGATCTGGGTACGTGTATTTCGGGGGTGCGTGGGAAGTTCTACACGTGATTGGCCTTGTGCAAGCGAGGTACATGTATTACGGGGGTGCGCGGGAAGTTCTACACGCGATTGGCCTTGTGCGAGCGGGGTACGTGTATTACGGGGTACGCAGGAAGTTCTACATGCGATTGGCCTTGTGCGAGCGAGGTACGTGTATTTCGGGGGTGCGCAGGAAGTTTTACACGCGATTGACCCTGTGCGAGCGGGGTATGTGTATTTCGGGGATGCGCAGGAAGTTCTACAGGCGATTGGCCTTGTGCGAGTGGGGTACGTGTATTTTGGGGGTGCGCAGGAAGTTTTACACGCGATTGACCCTGTGCGAGCGGGGTACGGGTATTTCGGGGGTGCGCGGGAAGTTCTACATGCGATTGGCCTTGTGCAAGTGGGGTACGTGTATTACGGGGTGCACGGGAAGTTCTATACGCGATTGGCCTTGTGCGAGTGGGGTACGTGTATTTCGGGGGTGCGCGGGAAGTTTCACACGCGATTGGCCATGTGCGAGCGTGGTACGTGTATTTCGGGGGTGCCCCAACAAATTGCCAGTGTGTGTCCTCCCAGGTGTGCCCTCTCCCACCTCCCCAGGGTCTGCAGGCAGACCAGAACACAGGGGAACACACTGCACCCCTGGCCATGCCCCACGAGCAGCCCATCCACCCTGTTGAAGCCCCCCAGCCAGCCCACATGTCACCACACACAAGTGGGCACTGACACATGTCCCCCAGCACCCCCACCCACCCAGCATTGAGGCTCAGGCCCCAACTCATGTCCCCCAGCACCCCCACCCACCCAGCATTGAGGGTCAGGCCCCGACTCATGTCCCCCAGCACCCACATCCACCCAGCATTGCCGGGCACCTGCCAGCAGGCCCCGACTCAGGTCCCCCAGCACCTCCACCCAGCATTGAAGGTCAGGCCCCGACTCATGTCCCCCAGCACCCCCACCCACCCAGCATTGAGGGTCAGGCCCCGCTCATGTCCCCCAGCACCCCCATCCACCCAGCATTGCCGGGCACTTGCCAGCAGGCCCTGACTCATGTCCCCCAGCACCCCCACCCACCCAGCATTGCCGGGCACCTGCCAGCAGGCCCCGACTCAGGTCCCCCAGCACCCCCACCCACCCAGCATTGAGGGTCAGGACCGACTCATGTCCCCCCAGCACCCCCATCCACCCAGCATTGCCGGGCACCTGCCAGCAGGCCCTGACTCAGGTCCCCACCCAACATGTCATAAAGATGCACATTCATGGGCCTCATGTCCAACTAAATCCCACTGCACGCCACCCCAGTCTTCAGACACAACCAAGTTTCCCATCCACCCCACACTGAAAGGCCTATTACTTGTCACTAACCAAAAGTCAAATATGCACATCACCACATGTCCGTCACACATACACACTGGGTGCGAGTGATTGTGTAAACCCACATTGTGACATGCAGTAAACCAAAGAGCAAATACCACACATGGAAGTAAGAAATCAAAATGTATTGTGCTCAAAAATATCAAAAAAAGTTTCAAAGCATGTAAAGAATCAGAAACAAGAAAAAAAGGCATGTCCTAAAAAAAAAATAATAATAATGATGACACAATCCAAAAGAATCCAAAATAAAGTTTTGTCAAAAATCCTTGTCCAACAAAGTAAATCCAAAGGAAATCAAAATTCAAAAATCCATTGATCCATGGTGAGGGTAAAAATCCACTGTCCTACTATGTATAAATATTGCAACAAGGGTCCATGAGCCCAACAAATGAAATGAAACCTATATGAAAAAAAACCCTACCTAATTTACAACTACATATAAAAACGTGGGGCATTGTCCAAGTGTCCCAAAAGAAAAAAAAAGAGAAGGGAAACCTATCACTAACTAACTATATACAATGGCGGCGGGCAAGTCCTGCGGCTCACTCTGTGATGTTGTGGGCCAGGGCATCATCGAACTCCATGTCTATCTCCTGGAGGCGGGCCTCTGCCCTGGCCCCAAGGTCTCGCAGGGATGCATCCATGGCCTGTTCCAACTCCCTACGAGTTGCCTCGAGGCACTCGGCCCGCCTCAACACCCGACGCATGGAGAACTCCGCCCTGACCATGCGGAGCCGCGCCTCTTCCGCCCGCCGCTGCTCCGCATCTATCTGCTGGCCCAACCGCAGCCACACAGAAGACACTCCCATTCCAGGGTCCTCCTGCCCTCTGGCCGATGCCTTCCCCTCTGATGTTGATGGCCCCGAGTCATCATTGCTCCCACCTAGAGCCTGCTTCTGCTGCTGTCCATGTGCCCTGTCTGATGATGCCTGCACATCCTCCATCTGCTGTTCTCCAGTTATTGGGGTGTCCACCCCTGCTGCACCACCGACTCCTGACTGTGGCAGGCATGGGATTTCCACCAAGCTGGCTGTGTTGGTTGGGCCAGGTCCACAGGGGGGCCCTGGTGGAATCTGGGCCGGAAGACGGCAGGGAAAACGACTGGCGCATAGTCTCCACGGAGGAGGAGAGGTCCGCCAGAGTGCGCAACACATGTAGGAACCCACCGACCATGGCCCCTCCCAACTGTGCCACGTTGCCACGCAGCTCTTCGTGATGGCATGCATGCTCCCCCCAGGAAGCACGTACGTCATCACAAATGACATGCGTGCGCAACGCGACACCAATCAGGACGGAGCCCATACGGTCATGGGACTCCTCGTCCGCAGGTAGTGGAGAGGCAGATGACATGGGCCTCCCTCCTATCTGCGGACGGGCCTGGGACGGGGCATCTCTGCTGGTGCATGTTGGTGCAGTCACAGGGTCAATGACAGCGACATGCACAGGCCCCTCCGCGGCGACCTGTGCTGCCTCCTGGCCCTGGACTGCACCACTCGCACCAGTGGTACTACCCCCACCAGGCCCCATGTGCGGCTCAGTAGCGGGCTCCTCCTCCTCTGTGGAGACCACCAACCTGGATGTCTCTGCACTGTCTTCCGCCATTGCAAGCCCCTGTGGGGGCTCAACCGGCCCTTCCGCTACAGCCGTAGTGGCAGACACGGCACCAGTCCCCTCTCTCCCGGATGATGGCAATTCCTGGGAGGGTGGCTGGGCCTTGCGTCGCTGCCCAGTGGAGGCATCCCCGCCGCTTAGCTCCACAGCGCCGTCTCCGCCCTCTTCTTCACTCGACGCTGCGTAGAGGGAGACATAGAACTCAAGCATCAGGGTACCGTACAATAGTCCCCTAGACAGGAAGCAATAACACATGAGTGGCATTGTCAAACGTCACTTCCATCCTGTGCCTCCACAACACATGGGTCAATGCATGCAACACACATGCAGAAACAGGCACGGCGCATGCAATCAACATCAGCATCCATGTACAAGGGCCTCTGTTAACAAAAATGTTGCCTTAAAACTCACATGCATCATGGCTCATACTGATCCCATGCACACACATCACCGGAGGGTCATGCATCATGGCTCCTACACCACAGACACAGTGGATACAACGGTGACCGCACTGCATGAGTGAATCTACACATCGTCACAGACATGTGTCATGCATCCATGGCGTTTCAAAGTCACACACACACTTCTCAGACACACAGACATGCACACCATACATGTACATGAGGGCAGCACCCAACCCTCACCCCCCCATCCATGTCCAACAACAGAGACTGGCATGATTTCATGTGTGCATTCCGCATGCATCACCCCATGTCTCATTGGAACACATGCACCATCCATGTGGTTCACGCATTACTGGTCTCACATGCATTACCATGATGTCCCGGCGCACACACATCCATATATGGCCTATATTACACATACAGGCAAGTAGCTCACTACCAGCACACTGCAACATGCCCTGTTTCACACAGCAATGCATGGCCACTTACCGCTCGACTACGGACAGGTCTTCCTCCGAAGGATCTGGGCGTGGAGTGCTGGCCTTATGCGTTCCAGGACCCTCATCTAGATGTTGCTCAGGTGGACCCGGCACCCCTCTGCATCCTCTTCCTTCACGAGGCGCCGGGCCTTGTTGAGGGTCCTGGACCTGAAGTCCTCCCAGCGCTTCCGGATGTGCGTGATGTCGCGGGTTGCCACCCACTCCGCGTGGATGGCAACCACGACGTCCTCCCAGATCCTCTCCCGTCCTTCCTTGTCGGCGCGCGATGGTGTGAAAAGGGCATCATAATGCCCCAGGACATGCTCCACCAGGACACCAACTTCCTACTCACTGAAGCTGGTGGCCCTCTGCCTCTCTGGCTGGGGGTCACCAGTGGTCTCAGATGGTGTTTGCCCCGACATGGTGACCCCCGAGGCAGGCGTGGGTGGGCAACTGGGTCCTGGGGCTGGGTTGTGGAGCAATGGTATCCCAGTCGGGAGTCTTCTGTTCCTGCATGGGTGAACACAGCAACTGGACCCCTGCAGATGGCTGACGTGCAGGCACCAAATAGCACGGCACGTGGGCAGCAGGCAGGCAGCAGCAGGTGGGAGCATGCTCGGGGCTCTTGGGGGCAGGAAAATGGCCTTTTGGGCAGGAGCGTGGTCTTCTGTGTGTTTTCACGTGGCCAGCTTGATGCGGAGTGATTTGGCACATGAAAAAAGTGCACATCAGCGTGTAATTCAAAGAAAGGCCCTTAGCGCGTAAGCGCATCTGTGACGTAGCGCGCACAGACGTTTCCCTCAACATGGGTGCATAGTGGATCAGCACGTGAAAAAACCACACGTCCGTGTGAATGCGTGTAATTCGAGGAAAGGGCCTAAGCGCTTAAGTGACATGACGCGCGCAGGCATTTCCCTCAGCACGGGTTAAAGGTGAGCGGGGCCAGCAGTTCGCTGTATGTGCCTTTCGTGGAGACCGACGTGTGTGTTGGTACTTCATGTTGTTTCGCGCGCCATCACAACTTCACAGCGGATCAAGGACGTATCTGTTATTTTGGCGGGGGTATTGGCTACGCGTGTTTTTCATCATCGCGCTAGTCTGACGGTGAGTCGTGCATGCTATTTTTTCCACTGCGGGTGCCCCTTTGTATCGCGTACCTGTTTTCGAGGTCATAGTAGCCTGCGTGTCCCACGTGTTCGTGTTTCTGGGTTCCACCGTGTACTGCGGGAGGTTAATTCCACGCACGTAGGCTCCAGGGGTTGCGTGCACGGTTTTACTGCAGTTTTGGGGTGCCTGAGCGTTGCGTGACCCCTCACTTCATCACCGGGGTCACATACAGCCTTGCAGGTGCAGGGGTGCTGTTAGCATCTTGCATCCCACCCCCTTCACCCCAATTGCCCAGGACAATTGTGGTGTACACCTCCCATTGGCACTCCTCTATCTGTGCCAGCACTACTCCATATGTGCCATGGTTGGGAGGCCACCAAAGGTGAGGGGTGCCTCAGCTGGGCGTACTCCTCATGGCGGGCGTGGTCAGGGACGTGGCCGGGGTGACCAGGGAGTAGGGGGACTTCAGGGTGTCCAGGGTGGCCGCAGAGGGGGAAGAGGCAGGGGTGCGCCACTAGGGCACGATGTTGTGCCATGTGTCGGTGCAGTCATGCCACCAACCCCTATGGTTCCGGTAGATGCAGTTTTTGCATCCGGCACTGGCACCCATGTGACCCGGCAGTCCGTTTCATCGACTGCCACGGGCCCAAGGGTAGTGGTAGCTGCAGGTGCAGCTGTGGACACCACCACCCAGGCTCAGGGTCTGCCAGCGCAGGATGTGTTGGCACTTGAAGAGTCACTGGAAGATTTCCAGCAGGTCAGGAGGAACACCGTAGGTGCATGCAGGGCTGCCCTGACCGAGACACGTGTCCCTGGGGCAGCAATGTCATCTGCTGCCCCGACCAGCCGGGTTTTGGCAATTGCAGGGGCAGATGCAGCCAACAACACCCCGGTTGTGAGTCTACCAACCAGGATAGTCACGGTCAATGACCCTGGCACAGCGGATGTTGCTGCGGAGGGTTCATTCCAGGGCACCCAGCAGCCACTGACGCAAGTCAGGCCTTTGGTCGTCCTTCAACCTGCCACTCCCTTGGTTCAATCCACCGGTCCCACTGGCCATACTGATCAGGGCGGCATTCGCCAGCCAGGGTCCGCGCCACCATACAAGAGGAGGAAGGTTGCATCTGCAGCACAGGCTGGGACCCCAGACACAGCCACGGCCTCCTGCACGTCAAGGAAGACGACTTTCTGCAAACAGGAACTGGACTCCCTTGTGTACTACGTGCAGGCCCACAGAAGTGACATGCTAGTGGGGCCGAATTGTCAAACTATGGCTGCCCATCAGAATACCCACTGAAAGCATGTTGCAGATAATGTGAGTGCATTCGGCCATGAGGTGCGCACAGCTGCTGAGTGCAAGAAGCGTTGGAATGACCTCAAACGCAGGGCTAAGGCCAAGCGTGCCTCTAATTACAGCATGACTCTAGTGACTGGCGGTGGGCCACCACCTGAGGAGGATCACCTCACTCCGCACAAGGCACTCGTTGCGGAGTTCATACCACTAGAATTGATAGAAGGAGTGGTAGAGATGCAGGACTTTGATGCCCAGTCCAGTGATTGTTGTTGTGTGTATGTCCAGCCTATGTGTGTTTTGCCTATGTGATGTGTTGTGCTTGACTGCCACTACATGCTATGTGTACATGGTTCTCATGTGCTAGTCTAATGCGTGCTTGCTGTGCAGGATGGTGGACATGTAGAGCAGACGGGGACTGTCCTCATCACCACACTTGCACCCTACTCACATGTTAGTCACCCAGATGCCCCTCCGGTCCATGTTCCTGCACTCTGGCCCTTCTGCATGTAGCCAGGGGTGGTTTTCCTCTCAGCACCTGGACTATGTCATTGCATGACTGACGTGCATGTGTCCTCTGCCTGCATGCGGGTACTCCATGTAGGCATGCCCCCTTGCCCCTCCACCCCCCCTGCACCCCATTTACACCATTGCACTGTTGTGCATCATTTTGGCGTACTGCAATGGCCTATTCAAGCCTCCTGTGTACATGCTAACTTCCACCAGCCAACCTGCCAGACATATGCAGTGGGGTACATCCTCTGCCCTTCATGCAGCGTGTATCACTTGAACTGTGCAGATGGCAGATGCTCCGCAGGGACATGAGTGCCCATTCATGCTCCATGTGCATTCCATGCATGCCCCTATGTGTCCTTGCCTGGATAATCATTGTAGTATGTGTCTTGTATGAGCAACATTTCTTGGAATTTCTACAGCCATCCCATGCCCACTCTGGCCCTGTCCTGTATCACACACATGTTTAGGGTGTCACAGTCTGTGTGGGGCACAGTCCTCCCCCGGTTTCAGGCCCACTGACTCTGTCCAACTGGTGTAGTGGCTTTTGCACAATTTGGTGTACTACTGAGGGTTCGTCATGTGTCCTGCTTACTGTCCCATCATCATCTGCTGTGTTGTCAGTTAACTCAGATGATGCCATTGATGCTAGTCAACACTGTCTGCCAATACACAGGTCTCTGTTCAGCCTTTTGCTACCAAGCAAGGCATCCCTGCATTTTCACTTAGGGGGGCTTTGCTTGTAGCCATGCAACCCATTGCATGCGCATTGCACGTGATGCCTGAACTAGCCCTTCCACTGGCTTCACGATTTGTGATACACATCATGAAGTACTTGTTCATGTAGATGGTGAGTAACGTACACATGTTCTGCACTGCATCAACCCGCTTCTGAGCCATGTAACACCGTTCTACATGCCTACTCACTAATGCAATGTCAAATTGACCAGGCATGCATGGCAGGTTCTGTTTTGTGTGTGACATGTCTGCTTCATGTGTTGGCTGTCTGTGTGATGTCTATGTGTATGTGTGTCATGTGCTTCTGACATGTGTGCTAATATTTTTTTCTCTCCACTTTTCAGGTGATGACACAATGGAGCCAGAGGATGGTGTTGTCATGCCAGGCACAGGGTTGTCATCACAAGCACAACCTGGCACAAGTGGGGGTTGTGGGGTGGTAGACCACGAGAACCCACGTGTGCTCCAGTCCATCTGGTCTTTGGCTGGCTAGGAGTCCAGCACAGACGACCACTCTGACAGCCATATTAAGTTGGATGTGCATCAGGTCCATACGTCAGGGGTGAGTGATTCTGATGTGGACACTTCTCTGTCCGTGACACCTGCACTGAGGGGCCGGACAGTGGTGGGACCTCCGCCTGTGGTGGATTGGGACGCAGGGTCACCCTCCACACCAGTCACTGATGTGCCTGGGGCATCACGTAGACGGGGCATGTAGTCGTTCAGCCGTGGCCGGTGTCAACCCAACGAGGACGCACAGTCCTTGGGTCCCGCAGGTGTCAAGCCCAGCAACGCAGTGGCCACGCGCCACCGAGGTATACTGAGTGGGAGCAAGACATGACTGCCAATTCAGAATGTCAGGGGGCAGCACTTGATAACATCGCTGTGAGCATGGAACATGTGGCCCAATCCGTGCTCCCCCCCCTGCTAGGCAGGTGCTTCTCCAGCGGCAGGCAGCGAAGTCCACGGCCGCTCGCTCAGGCTGGGCATGGCGGCCTCTGACAGGGCACGCCAGGCTGAAATGTTGTCTCTGCATCAAGCAATTACTGCTCACGCAGAGGCACACATGGCGGCCCTGAGGGCTGAGTCTCAGTCCCTCAGATCCACTCTGGATGCCCTCTTGACATCCCAGAGGGTGCGGTCAGAGGAGCGGTTTGAGCAGCTTGAGCGTACCATCTCGGCTGAGCTACATGCTTGTCGGGAGGTGCATCGGTTGTCCAGCCAGACCACAAAGGAAGAACTCTGTGCTACACGTGTTACCTTGCAAGAGGAAGCACGTGTATCACGGGAGGTTCTGCATGCAGACCTGCGTGTAATTGCTGCACAGAACCTAGCTCACCCGTCCGGGAGACTTGCTGCCGACGAGGGGCAAGCTGCGCCTAGGCGTGGTCAGGCTCCTGTGCCACGTCGTTCACACAGGTCGTGGTGTGCAGGTGTTGAGCCCATGGAGGTTTTTTTTTGTCTCAACATCATCGCATGTGGGTGTTGAGGTGCACCCTGTACCTCCCCCCTCCTGGGTGCTTTCCCTCCCCCAGGTCGTATGTGGCCATTTTTGATTTTCCTTTTAGTTTAGTTAGTTAATATTAACTATTTGATAGTTATTTAAATTAGGTTATGTAGGTTGTTCATTGTTAGTTTAATTAGTTAATATAGTTTGATATTGTTTGACTATTGTGCATTCATGTGACGGTGTGGTGCTTTGTGGCTTTTGAAAGCATCCACTGTCTGTTCCAGCTGGGCCCTTCAAGCTTGTCTTGTGTATGTGTTTGCAGCTTGGGGTCCTGACTCACATAGGCCACTCCTGCTTGCCTTATCCATGGGCTCGCTAGGATGGTTCGGTGTTACAAAATATTTCACAAGGGCTTTGGACTTCCTTAATTACTGTGGTCTGTCTGCTGCTGTTCTACTTGTGTTAACACCCCTAATGGGGATTGGTTGTGTTTCGTCCACCCCATGTCTGTAATGAATTTGGGTGAGTATGTGATTGATTTCTCCATTAATTGATATGGATTGTGATGTATGTTATTTTCTTGCCTGTATATGTGCTTGATGCACTTCATGCCGTAGGCAGAAGCCTGCAACCTTGGCCTGTCAAAGTGACAATGATGGTGGGAGGAGTTTGGATGTAGCTCTGTAACCTGGCCCAGTGACAACCAGCATTTAGACACACACACAGGGAACTGTCAAGCCTTATTAATTTATTTCATGCCCTTTCTGCAGGAAGATGAGCCTCCAGACTAACTTTGCCAGCAGACACAAGGACGACTAATACAGAAAACTGGGCACATTCAGTGGTGCAGACGTGTGGATGTTTGCGGAAGCAGATGCACAGGGCTTGTGCTCAGACGTCTGACAGAAGCAGGCGTGTTTCCAGGAGATCCTGCAAGGTGAGCAACACAAGGGCCCACACCGCAGACTACCTTCCACCAGGCCACTTGCACATGGATGCTAAGTGGCACCAGTGCTGTGGAGCTTTGCCAGGCATTGTTGGAGAAGCACACATTACAGCTGACATGCGTTGAGGGCCAAATGCAAAGTGCCTTTACTAGTTGTCAGGGGCACACGCAGGGGCCATCAAACATATCCTCGAGTACCCCCTGCTCCATTGAAGCAGAGTAATTAGGGTAGTGGCGTTCCTGGCCAGAAACGGATACAGTGCACAAGGACAACCAGCGAGGCTCAGACTTGTGGTGAGTGCATGTCATTTGCATGTGCAAATTGCCACGTGCACTACCTACTTAAATCTGCGGCGGCCAGAACGCAACTTGTACTGAAGTTGCACCTTGCTATACGCGTCTAGCAGCTCACCCAGGGACCTTTGTAGCATGTCTGATTCTTGACCCATTGGTCTTCCATTTCCCGCGCGGCCACATGCGCCGGCATTACTGCATTGACAGTGTACGTACCATCGGTGGCCCAAGCTAACGTATGGGTACATAGCAGCAGACAGGGGAGTGAGTTTGTGGAGATGTCACTTACTTTGGGGCATGGATGGGGGGGGTGTGTGTGTTGTAAACACACATTCAGATTAGTAACTCACGCTCACTTTCCAACATTGAAGTGCTCCTGTTACCGGACCTGAGAGTGCGCAGGAGGCCAGCACTCACACCAGAGATAAGTGTCTCTTTGGCTTTCATTTGACTGATTTGGTAAAATGTGCATGATGAACATGTTTTCTCTGATTATGTGTTTTTGTGATTAGTTGTATTTTGCCTACTTTACCTTGCAAATCCACATCCACTCTCCTCCCCCTCGTTCCGGTTATCCTGAATACCAATGCCTATCCATGCAACATATCCCTGACCCTCCTTCCCCGCCGGGGTCTCGGAGGCCTGTGTTAGTTTGACCTTGCAGGCACGCAGACCACGGAGGGGGAGGTTGGTTCGTGCCACTCCTGCGCCTGGACACCGGAAATGTGACAGTACCCATCAGTTGTTGCATCATCGTTGTATGTTATGTACCGTGAATGGTACCCATCCTGTTGGACCATTGTTCAACTGTGCTACCTTGGTTGTTCTATCATTGTGCTTGTACATGTGCTTTGACATTTCCTGCTACCTCAATTCATCTACTGGAGACTCTTCCAGGGTTTTTTGGTGCCTACAGTCCTTTTCACTGGTTTCTGGGTTTGCCTACTGGGAGTTCTCTGCGATGTGGCATTTTTACCAGTGAAGGTGGCCTCTGAGGGGGCTGGACCCTATTTACATGCAAGCTGGAACATGGAGCTCAAGGGGTAGGGTGATCCTGTAGCCAGGTAGACTTGAAGGAAGAAGGCTACATACCCCAGAGACAGTTGTTCAGAAGGTCACAGTGATGTGTAAGTGAGGGCCCTCTGTTGTTGGACAGTTGGCTTGGCCTACAGTGTTTTGGGCACTCTGACATTGTAATTGTGGGGTACTATGTACATGATGTGTTGTGCTGCTCAATGCCTGTTCCTATGTTGTCTTTACTTTTCAGGTGTCAGGGGATTGGTGTGGTTTGACATGCTGGGGTGTTCACATGGCCAATGTTCACATGTGAAGTGTACAGGACACTGAGGGTCACTTGATATCACATGCATATATTGAGTGCATGTCCCTAATGACAGACACAGTTGCACAATGATCCACCACACGTACATCCACCCTTCCATGGCCACAGGTGCACACAGATTGCATTTTCAGGCCTGTTGTGTCCATGCAGCACATGATCTCTTGCCATTTGGGTGCTCTGTGCATGTGTCATTTGGTTGTAGATTTCATTAGTTTTCATGTGATGCTCAAGGTGTATCTGCAACACAATGGCTGCTCAAAGTGGTGCTGTGTGCTGTGCAGTGTGTTGCAGGAGACACACACAGCACATAGGTTCGGGAGTTTGGAATTTGCCATGCCCAATGTGCATGTGAACGGGCATTCAGTGTTGTGTTCATGCTACGACTGTTGGAAGGCATTTGTGTCTGACTTTGTATGTGTGGGAGGTTGTTGGTCAGTCATTACATCTGATTCCATGTGAGGCATCATTGTCTCATGCCAGTTTTCATTTATGACATGTCTCTTTGTATATTATTGGTCATGTGTTTGTCTTTTGCTATTGCATGCCATGTCATATGTAGCAGACAAGGGTGATGTGGTTTGGCAGGGTTTGGGTGACATACCAGGGATTGTGATGGACTGTTTTGCAGGGGTGTGTGATACACACCTTGCATGTGTTCCTTTTGGTCACACAGGATTGTTTATTTTTAAGTAGCTAGGGATACACACAATGTGGCACTTCCGTGGAAACATTCTCAGGGTGGTAAGGTTGTGACAGGTGACTGTCTTTGTCATCATCGATTGTCACCTGGTGTGTGCCAGGCCTGTGTGCACTCCGCAGGGATGGGAGTTTAGGTGAAAAATGGCTGCCTCGCCACGTGCCCTGTCCCCTCCCATGGGCAGCGCCTGTGCCTGTGGTTGGGGATGTGGGGGAACCACCATGTCCACCGGTACCTCCCGCCGCATTGCAACATTGTGCAGGACACATACTGCCACAATGATCCTGCACACTACTGGGGGTGTATATAGTAGCTGCCCACCAGAGCGTTCCAGGGAACGGAAGCGTGACTTGAGCACTCCGAATGTGCGCTCCACTATGCCCCTGGTTGCAGTATGGGCATCGTTGGATCTTACCTGGGGTGGTGTGGTGGGGTTCCGGATTGGCGCCATCATGTGGTTGCTCAGAGGGTAGGCACTGTCCCCTGGGGAGGTGATGATAGTTGAGATTATTAGGGTTTGGGTATTTGCCTGTGTGTGACTTGCATGCATGTGCACAGGCATTTGTACTCACCTAGGAGCCATGTGTCACCATGCGGCCCAGCTTCCAGGGCCCGGCTCAGGGCAGACATTCTGTATATGAAACTGTCATGGGTGGAGCCAGGGTAGTTTGCATAGACAGAGGTGATGATTCCTTTAGCATTGCATACAAACTGCATGTTGATGGAATGCCAGTGCTTACGGTTTTGATAGATGTGCTCAGTGGCCCTGGGTGGACGTAGGGCCACATGGGTGCAATCTATGGCACCACGCACTTTGGGGAAGTGTGCCACCCTGTAAAAGCCCTGGACCACGGCCTACCTTTCTGCGGGTGTTCTGGGCATGTATATGTGCCTGTGGACTGAGGGGCGTGCAGTGATGATTGCCAACACCTGGTGCAGGCAGCGTGACTGCGTGGCCTGTGAGACCCCCCCCCCACTATGGCAGTGGTCTGCTGAAATTACCCAGTGGCCAAAAAATGCAGGACATTGAGCACCTTCTCCAACAGGCTCAATGCTTGGGAGCACAGGGTGGGGGAAGTAAGGTCATCTTCCCACTCCCTGACGAGGTCTAGGAAGATATGAGGTGGAAACCTATACCTGCCATCGACGTGGTCGTCAGGCATCCCAAAAAGGCTGGTCCGGGGTAAATAAATGTGGGCCCTGGCTATTCTCCTCCTGCGGTGTTCCACGATCAGTGCTGCGACAAATGGGGCATTCATCGTAGCTGTATATACGTGTTTGTTGTTTGCGCGCACTTTTATACTGTGCGCGGGGACGCTTCCGCCTGCCTTCATGTGGCGGACGCGTTGATGCCTATGTGCGCCTTTTATCGTGCGCGGGTTTCCTGTATTCGAATCCATGAATACGGGTTGTTCGCGTGCGTGTCGGCGTTCCGTGCGTTTCCCTGCAGTACTTCCCCAGTTACGCCTTCTTTTTCATGAGTTGTTCCCCATTCCGTGTGTTAGCCCCATGTCCCGCCCCCTTTTTGGTGTGTGCGTGGACATCGTGCGCTTTCCCTGTGCGCATCGTGCACAGCGTTCGGGATGTTGCAATGACGTGTACGCCCGTGTGCGCCATGCACGAGTTTGGCGCACATCCTGAGAAAAACACACGCAAGGACTTCCATAAATCACACGCGTGCGCTTTCTTTCTCACGCTTACGCCAGCTTGCGCCACTTTTCTCGACGCACGTTTGTTCCATGAATCGGCCCCTTAATATTCTACTCATTTGCAAAGCATGTTGAACTAACATATTGTAAAGGAAATATAAAGGCTGCACATAGTCAAATGAACTGCATGCATACACTATGTTCAGATATCAAACAAGAATACTACTACAAAAACATAAAAATCGACATCTAAATTAACATCAGAGCTATAAACACACAAAATTACTAACTTCTTTCTTTTACAATTGCAGTGAAGACCACTCTCCTGAAAATCAGCGGCATCTGAACTACAAACATCTCCGAAGAAACACCTGCTCATTCCACAAAAAAAGAGTAATTACAATACTACCTTAATATTCTTACTGTTACTCAAACACACTGTGCGGTTGATTCATGTATTTTGTGCACCAAAAAACGGAGATTTCTGCACCATTCTGCCCACAAGTCTCCATTTATTAAACAGGGATTAGGAGGCAGAATGGCACACACATCCCCATTTTTTGGAACACAAATAACATAACTCTGCCCCTAGAATGTTAGTATTACAAAACAAAGAACTGTTTTAATGTTATACCATTAGATTTACTATTAGTGCTTCTCCTCACCACTAGTTCACTTTCTACTGTCATCTGAACACAGTATATTAACACACAAATGGAAGAATAGCCTTCCCAACTAATTGTAGCTGCCCAATGCACAATCACACACCATCACATACATCTTTACCATCATACTCAGACACTCATGCACACAGCACACATACATTGCAGAACAGCCCAACCCATACCTTCTTTTATTTTTCAACATACCCCAAAGAATGCCTACCAAAAAGCAAGTCCATAGAAAGCAGCGCAGAAATAGAGCAAATGAAAATAAAGGTGTCCAAAATAAGCATCCATTTCTAGCAGAGTTTGTACAAAAACTTCAAACAAAACAGCTAATACAGTTATTTAGCAAAACAAAACAAGCTTCCAGTACAGAAACGTTGCCTCCTCTATTAAAATGTAAAACGGAACAGAAAATGATTAAAAAGAATTCAGCTACCACTACTGGTAAAACTGCTCCTAGAAATCTTGATATAGTGGCAAGTAACCATACCAAAAAAAGTATTTTAGCAAAAATGTTCCGCCAAAGAGTCCTTCAGAATCTTATAAAAACAGGAGAGAAATCATGCACAACCCTTAAAACCTACTGTAGAAAATTAATCTTAGAAGCTAAAGAGAGTTATTTATTTTAGTGTTAAACAGAATGAAACCACTAACAAAACTAACTACTAAATTTCAAAAAAGACTTCTCAATAAATGGAATGTCAACAAAAATAACTTCTTAAATATCTGTGGAGGTGAATGGAGTCACACCACGAGCACAGAACCATATTTTAATGGAAAAGCATACAAACAAAAGCAAACAAACACAATTGCCATACATAGCAGTGGACGAGGTTATGAAAAACTTAATACCATAATGCAACAAGAAATACTGCTTACAAAAATATCCCCAGAAAACTCAGTATCACCTCTCCATTCGACTGAACCCGAATGTCCAGTATACAATGGCCATGCACGTCAATGTGTAACATTGCCAAAAAATCTTTCAAATTTCTACGCCAGTTCCTCAATCAGTATGTGAAAGGCAAAGACAAAATCAAAATGGAACTGCTGCAAAATATGAATACCTGTCCAGTGCGCAAATACACAGTACTACAAGGACATTCATTAGCCTGCATTTCAGGACCTATTTGCAAAAGCACCTTCCATCATATCAACATTATATCAACACATCATTCAACTATAAGAAATATAGTCTATAAACTGTACTATGCTAAAAGTCCTGCTTTAGCACTAGTCAATTTAAATAATCTTCTACATGGTACAGCCAAAGACCTACTCGAAGAAATAGAGCATATCCAGAAAAAATATTTTGGAAGTGAAAGCCACTTACAAAATGCAGTAGCTTTACAACAAACTAGCAACAATTGTACAGATGGCAACCTTCTACTACACAAATACAAAAAAGAAATACTAAAATTTAAACGTACATCCTGAAGTACCAAACCATGTGTCTGTGTGTTGCCGCTTAACTTTTTATAAAAGGAACACAAAAACTATAGACGTAACATACAAAATGGTAAACGATGAAGATTCCAAATGGTTTGAATTAGCTCTCTACCTTATAGCAGAAAACAACTACGAAATAACTGACCCCTTAATACTTTGCAGTTACTGCATTACAATACTTGACAACAAACTCCTTCATGTGCTATCACAAATAATTTGGAATTATTCCCACTACCAAAACCCCTGCAACAACTCAATTTATATGAGAGCATCATAATTCAAACAATGCACCCATTTCAAGCAATAATACGCCTTCAACCAAAAACAGCAAAATTACCTCCCTCTGAAATGGTGAAAGGCATTCATGGCACAGTAGTTTATTTACCATTAGATCTAAAAGAAAATGTGCACACTCTGGGAGTGCAACGTCCAATAGAGCAATCTTTAATTGTCTTAGTAAATGGTGTACCTACACAAGACAAAATAATTTGGCAACAACTCGTAGGCATACATAAAGTTAGACAAGCCTTGCAATATCTAATATACAATATTGAATACTACAAAGAAATTAATATTGAAGAAAACTTAAGGGAAACAACTGAAATAATTCAAGAGTTACCAGAAACTGGTCAATTTCAACTTCTAGATCCTGCTACAGTATCCAATATTTTAGACCATTATACAATTAATCCATTATACTCTAATGACACCATAGATGATGCACTAGAAACATACCAAATGCGACAAACCAAAGGATCACCAATCAGCATATGGGAAAAAGGTATAGAAGCACATGCTTTTCCTCTACTCTTTCCTACTGGGAAATGAGGAAGGTACGATGATAGACCTATTCAGATAACAGCATCAGAATACCGTTCATTACGAATGTATTCTGAAGATCCCAGATTTAGAGAAAATGTGGAATACATAGTCCACCTACTCTTTGAAAGTGAACTAGCAACTTTATGTTACAGAGTTGCACAAACATTGAAATCAGGAACCCACTTTCAAAATATGTCAGCTACGCAATTACTACAAAAAGTGCAAGAAAAAGATGAGGTTTTACAATCAAGCATTACAAATCTGTTAGAAAACATGCATGGTACTAAAGACTACTGGTTCCGACGTCACGGAGATGTACGTTGTATGATAAGAAACCTTGGTCCACCCACTTGGTTTGTTACATTAAGTTGTGCTGAATATGCATGGGAAGATTTACATGATTTCCTACGCATATAAAACAAAAACAAAACAAACATAGATATACTAACACCTGGAGAACTTTGCTCTCTAGATCCTGTTAATGTTTCAAGATATTTCCATCATCGTTTCATTGCTATGCTACACTTTATTTGTAATAAAACTCTTCCTCCCCTCGGAGAAGTGCAACAATTCTTTTGGAGAAAAGAATATCAAGCCAGAGGAGCGCCACATTATATTTAAGCAATAGAACCCGAGCGTCGGGGGCATTACCGTCTCAGGTAATGCCCCGGGGCCCATAGGTAAGGACCCGAAGCAAAAGCAAAAATTGCGTGACCGGGGCACTAAAAGCTTTTTTTTTGTCCTGAAACGCTGCAGCGTTTCGGCGCTGCGGCATTTCAGGAGAAAAAAAAACGAACAAGAAAATGGCCGCCGCCATGGAAAGGGAAAAAACAAAAACATACCTGCATCCCCGGCGGGGGACGAGGGAAGCCTCCAGCCGTGTGGAGGCGCGGAGCGGGGATGGCCCCGCTTCGAGCCTCCTCATTGGCTGAGGGGCTGCCATGCCCCCCGCCGGGAACAAAGGCCGTGGAATCCCGATGAAGGGATTCCCGGCCAGGTAGGGACCTGGCGAGAGCCAATAAGAATGGCTCTTGCCTTCTGATTGTCTCTCGCCGGGTTACTAATATGAATTAAAGATGCTCCTAAATTTGGTCAAGACAGTGATGCCACTGTTTTACAGTTTATCGAAAAATATGTCACTTGTGAAATTCCATCAGAAGCAACAAATAGTGATCTTGATGCACAAATTGTACAATTTCAAAGACACAAATGTGGGAAATATTGTTGTCGCAAATATAAAAACAAAGGGTAATACTACACAAGATGCCGCTTTGGTTTCCCTAGAACAGTTACAGAAACAGGTGAAGTGAACAACTTCGTGTCTTCAGTTAGGCAGTGTTAAAGGTAAATCACCTAAGGACACATATTAGATAAAAACAACAGAAGAAGCAAAATATATCAATGGTTACAATGCAATCATTGCCCTCTTATGGAATGCATACATAGATGTGGAGTACATTGCAGACAATTCCACTGCAGTTGCACGATATGTTACAGCCTACTTAACCAAAGCAGAAAGAGCAGAGCTTCAAGACCTCTGGAATGACCTATCATCAGACAAAACACTGTCTCAGAAATTGTACAGTTTAGGCATAAAAATGCTATCTTATAGAGAATGTGGCTGCTATGAAGCTGCAGATCGTTTAACCAGTACTGCTTTGTACGGAAAATCTGAAAATATAGTATGGCTAAGTCTTGGTCCTGCAAAATCTAGAAAGAATTCTCAAATCATACGACGACATAGAAACAATAGCCAAAAATGATCCCAACAGCCAAGACATTTTGAAAAACAATTTACTACACACATACTACCCAAACAGGAGTAACACTTTGGAAACCATTTGTCTATGCCACATAGCCCAAAACGTCACATACAAAAATAATATAAAACCCGATGAAAAAAAAGGTAGTTACAGATTGACAAATTTTGAAGGCAGCTTAGTGAAACTTACCAAACCAAGCTTAATTAATCATATCAAATTGTCATTAAAAACTCCTCAACATAAAGAACTATATTACATGTCCCTGCTACAACTTTTTAAACCATGGAGAAAAGAGGAAGAGATACTAGATAACTATGACTCCTATGAAGACGCTTTCAAAGCAAATGAAAGCACTATAACCGATGTAAACTTTACACAGTACAAAACAATGTTGCACAATGAACAGCAACGCAAAGAAGAACTCTAGGCCCAACTAGATAGGGACACTCCCGACAGTAGTCAACTTTCTGTAAAGGAAGACAAGAACCATTGGGACAGCCACTAATAGCAAATGAGGCAGAATTAGCTATGACAGAAGTAGAAAACACCATGTGTCACTATGAAGAAGATACAGAAGACTAAACTGTACTACAATCAAAATTGAACAAAGAGCAGCGTACCATTTTTCAAGAAGTAACAAAAGAAATTGCACATAGTGTAAAACATGAATATAAAGAATGTACCTGCCAGAATTACAAACCTATATTACTGTACGTCAGTGGTGAAGCTGGTTCAGGCAAAACATTCTTAATCAAAATCATCAGCAAGTTCCTTCAACAATTGACAAACAACAAACTGTCAGCTGTTGTAACTGCCGCCACAGATTTAGCTGCCTACAACATAGGCAGTGTCACTTTACACCAATTACTACTCCTTCCAGTAGAACACCAAAACAAATTAGAATATTACAAACTTTCTACAGAAGCTATAATGGAACTAGGCAGAGTGTTAAAACAAATGAAAATGCTACTAATCGATGAAGTGAGTATGGTCTCCAACCTAATGTTGGCTTTGATTCAACTCAGATTACAAGAAATACTTAAAACAAACTACGAAGAGCTCTTTGGAGGAAAACATATTATTGTTTTCGGAGATCTTCTAGAATTGACACCAGTGAAAGGTGAACCTATTTTTAAAACCTTAGGACACAAACTCTGCCATAAAACTGTTGGCAGCATAGGAAATGTCAACCTTTGCCAACCTTTCCAATACAGAGAATTAACAGAAAACATGCGCCAATCTGCAGACCTCACCTATGCCAACATTTTAAAAAGTATTAGAGTTGGTGTACTATCTCTAGAAGCACAAGCGATATTAAAAACCCGGCACATCCATGCACTTTATGGCCATAATTTATGTGCTACTGATGTCATGGAACAATTAGCACACAGAAATGTCAATTGTACGTCCTTAATGCCAACTATTGCAAGCTGTTGCAAATTCAATGAAACAATGTTGAAAAAAGAAATGCGAACAATAATTGAAATTTGCTCCACAGACAAACTGAACGTACATGGTATGACACTACCCATGTGTCAACAAGCCACAACAAGACTAAATACCTTATAAAATTCTGCAACACAGCTGGTTTGGAAAAAATATTCAAATTATCTTTAAACTGTACAGTAATGCTTAATCGTAGACCTTGACGTGGAGCAAGAACTAATTAATGGAGCACTGGGTACAGTTGTTGGCTTTCAAACATACCCACGTGACAACAACATTCAGTTTGTCAATATTCTCTTTGACAACCTTTCAGAAGTAAAAAGGATAGGGCGCTCAACAGCTCGATTCCTTCTTTTCAAAGACATGTATGTATGCAGAGAACAATTTTCTCTAACTCTAGCATACGCAGTCACCATTCACAAATCACAAGGTCTTACCCTAGATAAAGCATTGATAGATATTGGGAACACAATCTTTAAAGAAGGCATGAGCTACGTAGCACTATCACGCTTACGTACACTTGGTCTATTTCTAATCAACTTTGTTGTAAGTAAAGTAAACACTGATATTCCTTGCATTTTAGAATGCAATAGACTACGTTCGCTATACACCCCATCTAAAAACATATTCTGTTCCACAAAAAGCGAAACGTTGTAAAAGAAAACTACTTCAAACAGAAATGCAACAGGATCTCACTGCAAATCCTCCAAAGAGAGTAAAAGAAGCTACTACTTCATCAATTACAACAACCAAAGAAGAATCTATTACTCAAAGTAACTCAGGTACTTCTTCAAAGAAGCAACACACACTACAAAAAAATGACTTGGACACAGAACTATCTGGTCCATTCAAATTTTCAAATATAACTGGTGTAAATTGCTACGCAAATATAGCAATCAATATTCTATTTCAATTGACACCAATTGTTAACAACATTTACTTACACAATACAGACCAATTGTGTTTGCAAATGTTAGTCCTTCATAGAAATGCAACCAACAATCATGACAACACATATAGTGTTCATGGAATAAGACAAAAATTGGACTATGTAAGAGGATTCAATTTAACACTACAGCTAAGTCAAGGCCTAGTCTAGAATACTGAATGAAAACCCTTATTGATATATCTTTATGTCAAGTTCATGCGTTCTGGATGACTACCCCTATATAACACCCCTCTCTTGGAATCCCCCTGACCCCACTGAGCCAAGAAGTAGTTCTGTTTTGCAAGTTTAAAAGGTTTATTTGATAATTTAAACAATATATATATATATATATATCACACTGTATGATAAATTAAAAATCGGATATTACACTTAATCTGAGCAGTAATCAATAATGTATAGTCTGGCACTAGCACACCTGTGAATAGGAACAGAAGAATAAGGTGGTAGAGAATGCTTTATATAAGTTCAGATGGATGCAATGTTGAATGAAAATGCAAGACAGAAAATACTCAATATGATTTCAACAAAACAATGTAATCACTTTTCTCTGGCAATCCACTCCCCCCCTTTATGCAATGCAAGGAAATGGAAGGAAAGCACACAGTTCTCAGAAATGCAATCAAATGTAATTCAGTTCACCCCAGCAAGCTTAGACTACAGAAGTTTGAAACACAGGCAAAAGTGCTTTGATAGGTGCTGGCAATGAAGTGAAAAATATGCTAAAATGCTTTTAATTCCCTCTAGAGGTTCAGGGTGAGTGGTATCTAGTTAATATTAGTCCAGGCTCACTCTAGCAATGATTCAGGGATGGTTCTTAAGAGGCAAACGAAATTTAGCAGTTCAGACAAAACAGCTATCTTTTTACAAGTAAAGAAATCGGGCCAAATCGCTGCAAAATTCGCGGGTGCGAGAATCGTGATTACGGAGAAAGTATAAGGAGTAGGAAGTCGGTTCTAGGATTGTAGGAAAGGTAAGATTCTAAGCTTTCACAGGAAAGTGAAACCAAGTTCCTAGCCCAAACGGTCCCAGAGATACAGACGATTAAATAAAGGTAGTTTTTCAGATTTGAAATTTTTTAAAAGTTCAAAGCGACAGGTTACAGCTTGCAACTAGAAAATGACAGGTGACAGTTAGGAGGCAGTTCTACTTAGATTAAAATAGATTGAATTATATTATTTTAACTAAGAGATTGGTTCTGCACAGTTCTGCTAGGTACTCACAATATATTTAGAAATAGGCCTCGCCACGGATCTGGTCAGGTTTTCTTCACTCGCCACGGACGGTCTCTGCGCACAGCGGTCTGGGTCAGCTCTACTCTGCTGGTCTGGACTGGGTCTCTGGTTCTGATTAGGTCTGTGGGTCCGGATACAGCGGTCTCCGGTCCAGCTGGTCTCTCTCTGGATACAACACTGCTTTCTGGCAAATGGCAAGAGTTCTTGCAAAGAATTCAAACAACTCGCCTGGCTGTGAATAGTGGCAATGATTTGAGGCCTGCTAAAGAAGGATTTAGCTTGTAGTTGACCTCTCTGCTACAAATTCTGAAGTAAAGTCTTGGTCTCTGAAGGTGGATAGATTGAAGTCTCTATGTTGGCTCTCTGGAGGTTGATGGAGGTAAAGTATGGATTTTCCCGGCAGAGCGTCCCGCAGCAGATGGAATAGAATGTCCCTATCTGTCCTGACTGTCTGCTTTTATGTGTTTTGAAAGTGGGTGTGTGTGCAGCATCACTAGCCAGCCCCTCTCTCAACTGCAGATTGGTCAAGCTTTCCTTTCTCTCTTGATTGGGGAAAAGAAGTGGAGTGTCAGAGCGATGTCATTTAATGGCTTGCAGAGAGGACACTCCCCTGTCAAATTACACACAATCTATATCTGATCAAAAAGGCATATTTGCACAGGTACACATTTGTTTAAAATTACATGCACCCATCACATATCACACGAGGTATCCCCTGTTCAAACTCTGCTCTTCCTGGGGGCTTGCATTCAAAAATGGCACATATTTCACTTTTTGGTCGGGTTACCAATATTGGATTTGTTCCCGCATTTACACAAATGTTCGCAAAGAATGTGGGCATTAGGTGGTGGAGTGTCAGATTTTTAACATACATACATTTAGAGTAATATCCTCTTTTCCGCTAAAACCCCCCCTGAACATACCACCGGGTCCTAACACGTCTTCAAATGTGCACAGAAAAATCACAAGAATAATGATATCACTTATAAAATGTTCACAAGTCCGCTCTATGAATGATCCATCTTTTTAGATTTATGTTCTGGCCCCAAAGGGGTGTGGTTTCCCCCCAGCACAAGGTTGAATTTCTGGTTTTTCCAGTTCTGCCAAGCCAGCTTGCTCTCACAGGCAGTGCTCCTCCCCTTTCCTTCCAGGAGGAAGCCACATTTACGACTCCCACCAATAAAACATTTGCCTGAGTCAGGACAGGGCTTTGTTCAATTTCCTGCAGAGCCCAGGTAATTCAATCAGCGAAGTGTCATATCCCTTTTGGTGGGAACAGCAAAAGGCAGCTAGGCCTAGGAACTGCTGTGGATCCAGTTTCACTCCAATTGGGGGGAAGTTGTCAAGCAGAATCCAGTTCCTTGAGCCAGGCCCCAGCTAATGTCACTTTTAGTTACCCAGTTTTCTGCATTCAAATAAAACTAACAATTTTTACATTTGCAGCTAGAATGCTGATTCTAAGTTTAAAACTATGACATTTAAACAATTGCAACCTATGTGACACTCAAAGTAGGTCACTCATTTATTTTAAACATTTAGATTTTTAGTGTCTTTCAGTCCAAATTTACTTAAACTGCTGAAATCCACAGCTCAGCCAGTCTTGTTATAAACCTTCAAGTCACTTCAGAATATAACTTTACATTGTATCCACCTTTCAGTAAGTCTTTCTTTGGCCTCCTTTGGGTTCATTTATTCAGTTTTACACAAATGCCTGGTGTTGTTTTAAAACGCCGGCTTTCTGATAGTGGTGAGTACTGGTAATGCACCCATTTTTGGGATTTAAGAAAATGAATTCCCCACAATTCTAGGTTGCTTTTGGCAATCAGCATTGCCATTCCCAATGGTTTCAGGCTAATGTGTGGGTAGTCCAATGGTGGTATTAGGCAGTGCCCTTCTGTGCCCATAACATCGGCAAAAATGGGTGGAAGCCTATTCTTCATGCATTTCCCTGGGCATTTTCTGGGAAGCTCTGGCCATCATGATGTTTTCAATGCCAGTACTGCACAGTTTTTGAGGTAGGGCTCGGATGCATGGGTAAAAACATCCCACAACTATTGTGCTGGAATGGTGAAATTCACTATAAACTCACAAGAAGATCCACAAGAATTTCTAATGTACTTACTACAAGTATTGTAAAACAAAACATACCTATAAATAAATCTTCCAGATTTCATACATGTGGAAACATACATGCACTCTGTGCAACAATATGCAACACGAAGAAATCCCTAATGAAAGTTTTGTGTATGTATCCATACCTAACTGTGAATCCGTTCCATTTCAGCAACTTGTACAAAATGCAAACCATGGCAGATTATGTACTACCTGCAATTGTTAATCGCTCCACCTTACTAATACAAACACATAGTAAATATGTAATACTTATGCTTCTACGTTACAATTCAAATGGTACTAAAAACAACTGCAAGCTGACTGGATTCACACATGGTCAAGTATCACTTGGTAAGAAAGCCTTCACAACCATAGGTATAATCTACCATGCAGGAACCACAACCAATGCAGGTCTCTACACTGCATATATAAAAAAGAATTGTGGATGGTTTGAATGTAATGATAGTACCATTACTTTAAAGCAAAGAATACCAGCAAATCTTATAAACGCTTATTCAATATTCTTAAAACCAAAATGTAATAACTAATCTGTGCATAAACATTAATAATACTTCAATTAGAAAACTATAAACAGTTAGAATACGACAACAGGTATCTAACTGCCCCAAGATGTTGCAACAACCAAACAATACCACTGAAAAATAACTAGAAATATACAGTTAAAATACGTCAACATGTATCTAACTGCCCCAAGAATCTGCAACAACCCAACAGATAGATTAGCAATTTGAGAATATAAATAAAAAACTATAACCAGTTACAATTCAACAAGTATCTAACAATCTGCAACAAGCCAACAGATAGAACATTAGCCAGAAACAACAAATAAACACTGAAAACACACAAATAAATGTACTGTACCAAAACAAAACAAAAAGTTTTTTAATCCAACATGGATTTTTTTTCCCACTGATCCAATGATTTAAGCAACAAACACAGAAACTGAGCAAATTGCATAGTACACTGGTTTGTAATCTACTAAATATGAGGGTCGAAATGAATCATAAATGTCTATTATTCAATGTTATAAGTCTTTATGAACTACCGACACTAACATGATCTTTTCTTTTATCACAGAAATTGACAAAGAATATATGTGCTCCAGTTACCAAACAGTATATTATAATAAATACAACTCACAAATACTGCTCCATAACACAACCATTCAAGCAAACATGTAACCGTACACCACAATACAAAATGTTTACTTCCATGGATATGTTATATTGTAGTGCTTGCTACCAATCTCCAATCTTAATGACATGACGTAGCCAAAACTTCACATACACACTATACAAATCAAACAGTACATACACTGTAGATTTGCAAATATTTAATAGATATTTAATTCTATGGATGTCATTTATGGGTGTGATATGCTGCGGTGGTTGTGGCCAGGGCCTAGAGTCTTGGGGTTCGTGTACAGCACGGACAGGTATAGTGTCCTTAGGGCACCTCCATTTTGGTTAATTACGAACATTCCGGACACCGCACGCGTTTTAAGAACAGTTTTATTTTGCTTGCATACAGTACAGACAAGTATATGGCCTTAGGACACCCCCATTTTGGATAGTTACAGACATCCCGGACACTGCGCGTGTGCTAACAACAGTTTGATCTTGCCTGCGGACAGTACACTTCTATACACTTTTTGCAACTAATTCAACTAGTTTTGCTTCCGTAGACGTCTACGAACATCTGACTTCATAGCGAACCATCCGGACAGTGCCACATGACCATACGCTGATGCGCGGTATGATGACGTATCCGAGAACCCGTCCGCACTTCACGATAAGATCTGTGCTTCGCGACAGTTCAGAACTGCATTTTCTACTGATCTAGGAACTTCCAACATCAAACTTTCCCTTGCACATCTCTAACACCTATTCCTACTCATTATCCATTAACAATCTAGTACACAGTACATACTTTTAGCAAAACTGCTATTTATCTTAAAATGGCATCAGCTAATGCCATCCCTCCTCCCCAAGAGCCAACACCACTGCTGTAATTAAGGAGCATGAGAAACACTGCCCCCTACCTTATAAATAACACACGCGCAACATTTTCCCTTGTCCACCTACCCCTCCATATTAGTGTTTGGCTCCTCTTCCCTCATTTCCCTCCCCACCTTTCGTTCTCAGCTCTCCTTCCAAAATAAATGCATCCAAAAACAACAAAAGACATATTCCTTTAGGAACCACCTTTCACAGTTAAAAAATTGAATTAAAAAAAAAACATGTATAGACTCCTTCTACTTTATATTTCTCAGTAAAGTACATAGACTCAATAAGATTTTCCAACATTTCCATTTGCATTTTGTGTTATGCTAATGGGAATATTGTGGCGTTCATCCTCCGTTCCAGGGACTGGAACGATGAATACCGGCCCAGCACCCCAAGTTATCAGCCCAAGCGAAGCAAGGGTGGATAGCAATTTCTCTGGACCATTATCCCCCCATTCCAGACCCTGAAATGGGGGATGAAGGCCATTAGCAGCCTAGGTTCTCAAAGCAGTAACCTTTGGTACTAAAAAAAGAGTATTTTTCCATCCTACAGGCGTCCCGGTTTAGGAAGGAAAATCCTTTTCCAAGCTGGCCACCATGGAAAGGGAAGGCAGGGGTTCCATACAGGGCCCCTCTTCGCTTTCCAGGGCAGCCTGCAGAAGGCAAAAAGAAAACCCTATGACCATATTACCACGAGTACATTTTTCTTCCTTTGAAATCTATCCTAATTTCGAATAACTTTATATTACTTTTATAAGGACACACTGTCGATTACTCACAGTTGCAGTCTTGAACAGGCGATAGCAGTAGTTGACAGGTAGTAATCGGAATATGTCCCCCAGAGTGTCCAGAGGCCAGTAATTGGGCTCTGTGCACCTCGGGAGCCGCTTCCTTGGGAACCCCTCGTGGGGAAGAAAACCCAATCCAGTAGACGTTCCAAGTTCCGTGGAATAGGAATGAAGTGTTCCCATTGGATCTAATGAAGGCTGCAGCAATCGTAGAAGAGGAGAAGGCGGTGGAAGCCACAGAAGCGGAGGCCGTAAATAAACTACAGGAAAGCTGAAGCTGAGCGGCACAGAGTTGAGTCAAGGTTCCCAGTTGACGTGGAACAAGCCGGCTGGGAAATGAGCGAAGGCTCCCAAGGCTGAAAAGGATTCCCGGGGAAGGAGGGAAGTAGGTTGACAAGTATTGCGGGAAGGGAGCCTAAAAATGGCGGAATAATGCCGTGGAAGAAAAAAGAAAAAATAAGCGAGTTGGAAGGAGGACTGGAGGAAAGAAGAGAAAAGACAGCGTAAAAGGAAAGATCAAGAAGAAGAAGGTTCCGCAAGAGACATGGTAAGGAAGATAGAATGAACGGAACGTAGGAGAAGGAGAGAATCCAGGGAAGGTACCGCAAGGGGCGTGGTAAAGAAGTTAGAATGAATGGAGCGTAGGAAAAGGAGAGTGTCAAGGGAAGGCGCTAACTAAGTAGCAGAATATCGAAGTGCAGAGGTACGGAGCTTAGGCACCATGGAGCGATACAGAAGCGACTCACCTACCCGTTCGTTGTGATGAGATATAGTACGGGTAGTGTGCATGTCGCCATCTTGAAAAAGACTAGAGTGCTGCAGGGGACTAGCTGAAACGGATCCGAGAAGACGCCATCTTGCCTTCCATTGTCTATAACGAGGATGGCGCTTCCTCCAATTCCTCCACAAGGAACCCGATGGAATCCTAACACTTTACCACAAAGCCAGTTCCAGGTGGACATGGCCACTTTAATCCTATGTTTTGTCCCTTCTGGTCATGGCCAGTAGCCACATAGTCTGGACCATGACCTTATTCCATAACCTGGACATTCTGGCCACTGCGCATGGCTACAGCCTACCCTTCAGTAACTAAAGCCATACCGCTATTTTTTTAACTGCATTAAGACACTTGTCAAATAAGAAAACACTACCACATTTGCAAAACCATGCTTTTAGATCCTTGCCAATGCGCCTTAAGCAAGTTTGCTGGAAATCCACCCACGTTTTATTTTTTCAAAACTGTCAAATGAATGCACATACAATAGTCATATAAGCCCTGCACAAAATCCCACCAAACTTTGTAAACTCATTCGAAATCACGTCAGAAATATCCCACCCATCAGCATCACCCCTCACCTCCCCAAACATTATTTCATAAGTTTCACAAGTGCAATGCTCAGAAAATATTATTGTCCCGAGGGTTTGACCATGTATTTTTATACATACGTTGATCTATTGCAAACATTTCCAATTCACCTTACCTCACTTTTCCACTTTTAAAAACATACGAAATCTGGCAGCAGGGCGCGTCCATTTTGTGCTATCTTATCCATTGCTGCATCTGCCTAAGGTAAACTGTCCTGACGTCACTAAATCATGTCCCCCGCCTCACTGACCCTCACATCACCAACCCTAGTGATATTCTACACCTTTCTCGGTGATGTTACTCTTCAGCGTAGCCAAACGCACCCATAATCACCTACGTGATGTGATGCAGAACCCGAAAATCAACACACATCGACTAACACAGTACATCACAATTCGGAATATTAAACCGTACTTTAAAAGAAAACAATAACACTGTACAATTTGTAAAGTACTTTTATTTCACAATAAACGCTTCGAGAACATCCGACTATTGCCATATTCAATCAAATTGCAAATTTGTTTCTTCGCTCGTGATCCAAAATGTTAATCGTGAGGCACACGTTCTTCTTTTTCCGCACACAAAGTGTTCGTTTTCGATAAAAGAGCCGCTTGGGTCGCACACTGGTTTCGAGGGCTTCTGCATCAACTTGGGCCTAGACCACCATAAAGGATGTTATGTTACTCCTAATCGCTAGTACAGTGTACAGTCACTGTGATCCAGGCGTTGACAATTATGTGTATCTGCCGATTAAAAAAGCCGTCAGTTGGCATCTGGAATCTATGACAATCGCAGAAAGGCAGGATGTAGCTATTTCGAAAACATAACAGAAAATGTGTATCAATACCTGAACTTTATTACAATGTATCTATTGACTCACACACATCAAACAATATCAACAAAGAGAAAACAATGTGGAAACTGATACACAATTCGATATGGTCATACATGACATTTTAATGTAATATTAGCGTTGAACCTGGGTGAACTTTCATAATACCGCTACCCAAACCCAACAAGCCTGGGCATAGCTGTGACTCCTACAGACCTTTGTCGATGTTGAACCAAGATAGCAAGATATTGACGGCTGTCTTGGCAAACAGACTGCAGAGAGTTATTGGCAAACTAATACACCCCAACCAGACGGGCTATGTCCCGAATAGAAATATAACTCATAATCATAGACGACTTCAACGGGTTGTTGAATGGGGGAGCGAGAACAAGGGTGAAATGGCAATTGTGTCCTTGGACGCGGTAAAGGCTTTTGATTCGGTCAAGTGGCAAGGCTTGCTGGCGGCCCTGGCGGGCTATGGAATGGGGCGTGGATACATAAGGTGGGCGAAGATGCTATATAGTGAACCGCTGGCCAGGGTCAGAACAGAATCAGTGATATCTGAAAGATGGCAACTTAGTAGAGGCACCAGACAGGGGTGCCCATGGTCCCCAATGCTCTATATACTAGCCCTGGAGCCCCTAGCAATATACCTTAGACAACAATACGGCACTATAGGTATTGAGATGGGATGGGAACGACACTTGATCTCCTTATATGCGGACGACTTGCTGCTATACCTGTGGCACCCGGAGGAAAATCTCCAGTATATTCTGGAGGTGATGGAGAGATCTGCGGGGCTGTCTGGTATAGCGGTGAATCCCCAAAAATCTAGTATTTTCCCGCTAGGCAGTTATAAGGGAATCCCTGTGGGACGGTTACCGGTGTTACAAATACCATGGGCGGTTAGTACTTTCTGGTATCTTGGGATAGACGTGTACCATACGGTGGAAGAGGAGCACAGGCACAATACTGAGGTAGCGATTGAGAAAATCGAGAAATGTATGAAATTCTGGGTGAAGTTGCCCCTAGCAAAGATGGGACGAGGGGCAATGCCTACGATGGTGGTCCTGCCTAGGCTCCTGCATTATTTTGGGAATATTCCATACCTGATACCCAAGACGTTTTTCAATAAATTGAACAGCATGTGTAGGGATTTTCTGTGGCATGGTACCCGGAATAGGGTGGCACTATGGAAGCTGCAGAACTTTTATGAAAAAGGGGGGATAAAACTGCCTAATTATGAGGTTTATTATGTAGCGAGCCAACTGCAATATATTGCTAAATGGCACTCAGATGAAGTGACCCCCGAATCCAGGTTGTTTGGACACGATTGTGCCCCATTTTATTTAAGAGAAATGATCTGGCTGCCCAAGACAGAAATGGAAGAGCGCCCTAAAATGATGATACTTGGGTGGAAGATGTGGCGCCGGGCATGCCAGTTGATGGAGAACCCATTCCCATGTTCCCCGCACATACCACTAGTTGCACTTGCAAGGGGAGATAAGCAGCTGAGGATGATAATCAGGACCATTGGGAATCGGTGGGGTTAGTAACGATGGGAGATATCTGGCGAGAGGGGACTATCATACATTTTGAAGTGCTGGAGGAGGAAATGGGGTTACACATGGGCCAGTATATCACATATCACAGAATGGTGCAGAGAATTAGGAAGACATGGCCCGAAACAGTACTGGAAGAAGAACCAGATGCTATAATAGATACAATATATGATATAATGGAGGGGGGCTTGAGATCTCTAGACTGTATAAAATGATGATGTTTAAGGTCGGGAAGGAATTAACACAATTAAGACTAGACTGGGAAACGGAAGTAGGAGCCCCAATAAAGGACGGGATGTGGGAACTTACCCTGGGGTACAAGGAATGCGAGACTAAAACAGATACAACTATATATTACGCACAGGGCATATATGACGGCCCAGAGAATATCTAGGTTTGAAAAGGCTGGACGACAAGCATGTCCCAAATGCGACGAAGAAAAGGCTGGCATGGTACATATGTTTTGGTCATGCCCAGTAATTGAGCGTTTCTGGGGTGAAGTAGCACAGAAACTAGCGGAGAATGGGGTCACGATTATTATAGATACAGCTTGGGCCTGCTTGCTGGGGGGGTTCCCCAGAGCGCAGAAACGTAAGCATGTTAGTAAACTTAAAGATCCAGCATATGGAAGGATTGCCATGGGATGGAAGACATGTCACAGGCCACGGGTGGAGGTGTGGTGGAAAGATTTGCAGAAATGGGCGGAGGCAGAAACCATGGTATGGCAAGAGGTGAGCAATGTAGGGGGAGAGGAGGAGGCTGGAACCCTGATGGCATGGAAATCATTAATAGCTGAATTGTTTGGAACTATACAAGATCTGACAGAATCTACGGAATCCACGGAAAGTGAGACCCCACCACACGAGGCAGATACAGAGTGTGTGGAATTAATAGGCTCGTAAAGGGGGTGGGATAAGGGGAGCAGTGACCGAAATTAAGCAATGAACAATTGAGCTGTTGGAATATGCACTGCGTGTTTGGTTTGTATTGTTTTTTGTTTGAATAAATCAATAACATTGTTAAAATAAAAGTGTGCGTATAACCTGGGTGAACCTAGTGATAGTCTACATGCACCTCGATCCTACACTCCCCATAACCACGTAAAAAAGACAACTACACACAAAGATAGTAATTGCATTACATTGCAATAAGCAACACAGAACAAACGAATAGAATATAACCCAAAATTAATCTTCAGATAATTATAAGTTAATGCTCATTCCGGTATACAATTGTCAAAATCAAACTTACATTATATTCACCATTTCCATTCTCGTGGCGTAAGTCAGACCGTAACGCTCACTGCGCTCGCACTAAAGATTCTTCATGAACTGAATTAACATGTTCCTTACACACTTTTGGCATGCATAACCTTATCAAATGTTCATTATTACAAACCTCCTCTCATTGCATTCCTTATGGAATGGTCCCTTTCTCTCAAGGTAAAGAAAATTGGAACCTTATACTTTGTGTCCCATGCATGGGCTTCCTTAGCTCGCAACCAAAAATTCAAAGCTGGTGACCTTCACTCAGACTCTAAATACATTCTCACTTTGCAACAACATGGCTCAGTGCATCAATGAGAACTCTTATTCTCAAACACGTGCAGGGCCGCTATTTGCATCAGACACTGCAGCTGGCTGCCTCAGATGCCAGACTCATGGGGGCGGCAGTGTGACTCCATTGTTTTTTTTAAATACATTTTAACACAGACACATTAGTCCCTTGCCTGTACTTTACGCACATAATATTGTGGAACACCTCCAAATGTACTGTATGACTTTCGTGACAACAAAACACCTGTTTTTTGCTTCTAGCTGCCATATCCCATCCCATCCTCATCAACCCTCACCTCCCCAGACAGTATTTGATAAGTTTAACAAGTGCAATGTTGTGTTTTTAATATGTTTTTGCAGCGATGTCTGCGGACACCAAAACACGGATCCAAGATGGCTGGCGCATCGGAACAATCTGACGCACTTCACGCTGTTCACCATCCAATCAGCGAACGCGTCACATGTCCGCGGACATGACGCGACCGATTAGCCAATCGATATCTTGCCCGCGGCGCGAACAGAGAAGTGTGTCTGCGGAGCAGACATAGATATCACTAATTTTTTTAGACCTACTTTTCAATCGTTTTTTAAAAAACTACTGGATGGATTTTCACCAAATTTACAAAAGCACGCTTTCGGGACCAAGCCGCTGCTCCTGCCGCAAATTTGGTGAAAATCCGTCCAGCGTTTTGGGCTGTAGGCGTGCGCAAAGTTTTCCCCCATTCAGTCTATGGGAAAAAAAGAAATTCTGGAACCCCCCCTAAAACTCCCCCCCTCCCCCTGGATCAAACCTCACCAAACTTTGCAAGACAAATCAGAGTGGGCCATATACTTTATTTGCAAAGTTTGGTGTGGATTCGTCCAGGGGGAGTGAAGTTATAAGCCACCCAAAAAGTGCTCTTCCTATGGGAATAGCAACTTAACCATAATTACACAGGTGTGTAATTTATATATACACATATACATAAGAGAGAGAGGTGCCACGCCCCATGTCTGCAGTTCTTTTTTCCCATGAACTTTGTTCGCCAATCGGCAACACGCTAGTCGAGCTTAAAGAATATTTCTAACACTTTGCCTAATCTGCCTAAGGCCTTGAGTTTTAAGCGTGTGCAGATTGCGGCCAACAGATGTCGGTCTCAGATCCGCACCAGATATGCCTATACTGCTTGGGGCGAGGACTGTGGGTCATACCAGACCATGCACCTGCAGGATCTACAGGAAAGGGCGGCAAAGATTTTCACCTTCATCCACAAGGCAGTGGATGAGGCTCCGCAACCTCGGTCGAGGTCGCAAGGCACTCCAAAGATTCTTGCAAGCTCCCACCCTGGGAAAGTCCAAAGCCGCATTATAACACTTGATGGCAAAGGTGGGCAGTACTTTGGGATGGTCTGCTCCATCCAGGTCCAGGGTGCAATATGAGCTCTGCTGAATTTTGGATGTGGTTGCCCTTCAATGTAATGGTGGAAGCACCTGTGCTGGAGATGTGGGAGAAGCCTGCCATGTCTCTGTCTGCAGCTGGAACAGAGGCAATTAAACACCATCCTGCCTGACCCGCTTTTCTCTCCTTCCATGCTTAACCGAGAGCTTTGTGGTACAGGTCACCACGGCTATCCTGGACGGGGGTGGGGAGGGGTAAGAGGTTGGTCGCATGTGGCAAGAAGGTAATTGTGTCAAGCAGTCTGGCACTGCAGGCCGTGAAGGCCTCATGTGCCATGGCACAGATTCCTTCGCCCTTTGGACAGTGATGGCCAATGCAGCTGAACACATCCCTAAAGGGTATATGAGGGACATATTCCAGGCCCTGCTATCGGATAGCACGGAGGTGGCACGCCAACTGGGCTGAACACATTACACTCTATGGATAAGGCCATGGCCACCAGCATGGTGGTCAGTCACCACTTCTGGCCAAGGACATCAGGGTTTGCGATTGACATCCAAACCAGATTGTTGGACATGCTATTCGACAACAACAGCCTTTTTGGAGCCAAGGCTGGGGCTTCCCTCTAGAAGGTTGAGTTGTCAAAGGCATCGGCTAAGTCCTTGGGACTTGTTGTGCAACAACCCTCTGCACAACTGTCATCCTGAGGCAGGAGTTTTCCCCCTTCACTGCCTTTTCCCTGAGAGGCTCTGGCCAATCTGCCCCTGGAAGAGGCAGAAGCTTCCTGAGGGGAAGGTGTGGCTGTGGCCTCTGTCCCTGCCGCGCTCCAATGCAGCAAACCTTGTGATGTGTTTTCTACCACCCATCTCCAGTGGGTGGGAGAGGCTTCTTGTTCAGCACAGGATGGTCAGAGACCACGTCTGACGCTTGGGCCTCCCGTTTCTCCAGTCACTTTCTGGACCATGGTCCACCTGACCACCCCCCTTGTCCCCAGACCCCAACGCCCTGAAGGAGGTCGGTCAGCTTCTGGCGAAGACTGCAATTGAACTGGTTCCATGCTCAGAATGAGTAAGAGGGTGGTACTCTATCTATTTTCTGGTGCTGAAGGACGATATCGGGTTGCGCCCCATTCTGAATCTGTGGCTGCTGAACTTGTTCTTATGCAAGGACAAGTTTTAGATGGTTACTCTAGCTCAGATCCTGCAATCCCTCAGTCTGCAGGATTGGTTGGTTTCCCTGGATCTTCAGGATGCCTACTTCCATGTGTAATTTCATTGAGACCACAGGAAGTACCTGAGGTTCGTAGTGGGCCAACAGCATTGGCAGTGCTAGCGGCTCACCTCAGGAGAGAAGGTATCCATGTCTTTCCCTATCCCAGAGCTAGTGTCTGAGCCTCTACTCCGCACATACTCTATTGCTCAGTCTGAGCTTTTTCCTGAACTTCAAAAAGGCTCAGTTTCTGCCGTCAGTCTCTTCATCAGGGTAGTCTTGGACACTCACCTGGGTAGCTCATTTCCATCCGAGGATCGAGTGGCGAAGATCTTTCCGTGGTCAATGTTCTCCTATTTGTATTTTATATTTATTTGTACTTATTTAATTTACTAAGCTTATTCGCCAAAATGTTGCATACTCAATTACAGCAGTACCATAAAACTGATAATAATGACAAAAATTTGCAAACAAGACTAAGTGTAGGAAAGAGAAATGATGAGCTTTTAATTGTGAATGAAAAATATGGTAAGTAGAAGAAGCCTGAATAGATAGCGAAAGTGCATTCCAATGATTAGCTGCACGAAGTGAAAAAGAATGAAATCTAGAAGAGGCACAAGGTTGTTTGGGAACAGAGAGAAGGAAAAGAGAACAAGAACAAGAAGAATAAAAAGCAAGAAAACAAAGATAAGAGGGAGCAAGCTCATAAAGAGCCTTGTAGACCAAACGCAAAGTGAAAAGTAAGAGGGATCAAAAGAGAGCAGAGAAGCAGCACGAAGAGGAGTAACAGTGGAACAAAAAGGTACTTGAAAAAGATGAATTGAAGAAGCATAAGGTGTTAAGGTGATATTTGGGAAGGCCAAGAAAAATGGAGCAGTAAGTTAGGCGTGAGAAGACACGAGAATAAATCAAAAGTTTAGTAGCCTGAAAAGAAAAAAAGGACAAGCACGCCAGTGATTATATAGATGAAAACAAGCAGTTTTAGAGATACATAAAGGGAAGGGTCAAAGATGACACCAAGATTGCGAGCCGAGGGAGAGAAAGGAACAAGAGAAGGTGGAAAGAGACCAGGTGGAGAAGAAACAGGAGTGGGAAAAGATGGAGGAAAGAAAAGAACCTCTGTCTTATTGGGAATGAGATGTAAAAATCGGGAAGCCATCGAAGACTTGTCAACGAGTAGACCAGACGAAACAGTGTTATGAAGTGAAAAAAAAGGAAAAGAAAATGTGTGAGTCATCCGCATAGAAATGACAAAGATTAAAAGAAGAAATAAAGTTTGACAAAGGAATAGTATACAAAGAGAAAAGAAGAGGACCAAGTGCAGAACCTTGGGAAACGCCATATAAGAGTGGATAGGATGGAGAAAACTTACCAGCCCAACAAACTAAATACCTGCTGTCAGACAGGTGAGACTTGAACCAAGTGAGAACAGATCCAGTTAAACTAAGAGTTGAGAGAGAAGAGCGAATAGTATGATCCATAGTGTCGAAAGCAGCAGAAAGATTCAGAAGAATAAGAATAGAAGATTGCTTAATATGCCTAGGAGAAAGAAGAGAATTAGAAACATGCAATAAAGCAGATTCAGTGGAGTAGGCAGGACGGAAAACAGATTGTAGTGGGGGGAAAAGAGTGAAGATGAAGGAAGGAAGAGACTTGAGAATAAACGTATTCAGTAAGTTTAGGTAAAAAAGGAAGCAATGAAATAGGACGTAAAATTCAAGGATGAGCCACATCCAACGAAGGTTTCTTAAGAATGTGAATAACAGCATGTTTAAAAGAAGACGGGAAAGGAGCAGATTCAACTGAAGAGTTAATTAAAGAAGATGGAGAATAAAGGTAGGGTCATTAGACAGAATTAAGGCAGAGGAAATATAATCCAAAGGAGAAGCTGTTGGGTGTGCCTTAATCAAAAAGGAAGAGGTATCCGAATCAGAAAGAGGAGAAAAAAAAGAATGCATAAGAGAAGTAACAGGACAAGAAAAAAGAACAGAGGAAGTGGAAGAAGAAGGAAAGCATGAAAAAGGGAAGTGACTTTAGATGTGAAGAAATCGGCAAAATCCCCATGTCTCAGCCTTTCTGGGCCTCATGGCCTCCTGCATGCTTGTGGTGCCGGAGGCAAGCTGCGCATGACATTGCTTCAGTGGCTTATCTCTTGTTAATGGTCGCAGTTCCAGGGCCACATGCCAGACCTTCTACAGGTCTTGAACCAGATGGCCCAGGATCTAGCATGGTGGGCCATGCGGGACAACTTGCTGAGGCACGTTGTTTCGTCAACCTGGCCCCAGGTGACCGTGATCACGGAAGCATCTCCCACTGGCTTGGGCGCTCACCTGTCAGACCTGACAGTGAATGGACTGTGGTCTCCCACACTCTGGAACACATCAACTTGCTGGACTTGTGGATGATCAGGCTGTCCCTGATTGCTTTCCTCCCATCTGTGAAACCCAAGACTGTGCTGATCCTGACGGAGAACACTGTGGCCATGCACTACCTCAACAAACGAGGTGGTGTGAGGGCCTTCCCTCTGTTCAGAGAAGCAATGCGACTGTGGGTCTGCGCTCTGGAGAATGGCATCTCAGATGTCAGCAGCCCAGAAGAGAGAATGTCACAACGGATGCCTTGAGCAGTCCGACTTTGGCTTCCCACAAATGAGAGCTCTGCCAAGAAGTTATGGAGATCATCTTCCCTTTTTGGGGAACTCGTGGACCGCTTTGCTTTCAGAGTGAACAGGAAGTGAGTGTTCTGCTTCAGGCAATTTCTTCATCACGGAGCTCTGTCGGACACACTGACAGTAGAGTGGACATTCAACTGCCTTTTTGCCTTCCCACTGATCCGTGTCCTACCACTGGTTCTCAGGAGATTGCACCTGTTTGAAACCACCTTGACCCTGATCGCCCCGGACTCCGCCGAGAGGACGTGGTCCAGAGTTTCTGGACATGTCCATCTGCCCTCCATGGTGCCTTCTGAGGCGAGTCTACTTGCTCTCTCAATCGGAGTGGGTTCTCCTCCGAACCTCGGCATCCTGAACCTTTACTGCTTGGCTACTGAGAGGCTGAGATACAAGTAGTGGAACTTGTTGGATGGCATAGTTGATGTGCTCCTTTCAGCTCGGAGACCCGCTACAAAGTCTATTTAAGAATCCAGATGTTGTACATTTTGGGCTTGGTGCCGGGTGAGGGATCTGGACCCTTTGTCCTGTCCGTTAACCCCTGTTTTTTTAATGTTTTGATATCCTTGGCTCAGGCTGGCTTGAAAATCGGCACTGTTGAGGGATACCTTGCCGCTATGTCTTTTTTCGGGAGGTACCTGGAACGAGGCTCGCTCTTCATAATCTTCACTCTCACACAGTTTGTGGGGTTTGTGTAAACAGTTTCCTTTGCCATTTTGTTGTCCTGGCGTGGGGTTTATATTTGATTTTGACATTCGTTCTCCGGCATGGGTTTTGGCATGGATTCACATGCTCATGAATATTTCCTGTCGTCAGGCTGGGAATCCTCGATAAAAGAAAAACTGTTTTCGTTTAGCCTGAAAACTGTATTTCAATGATTGCTTTTTTCCCACAGATTCCTCATCTGATAGATATTCCTTCCAGCTCAGCTGCTTTGGAACAGGGGGCGTAGTAAACCTGAACTCGGCCATCGATCGGTCTTGCTCGCCATTAGATCGTCTGTTCCGGACATGTCAGGTGTCGCATATAAACTCTGTCACTGCGTCCCGTACCTCAGTTGCTTTTTTTCTGCACATTAACACGCTGCTTAGGAATAAAGTGAGTCTTTGACTCATTTGACATTTTGTCAGAAAACCTCTTTTTTTACTTTTCATTCGACACGAGATGTCGGTCACTCGAGTTTCGGCTTCAAGCGATGTACTGACTGTGGCACTAAGCTGTCCATCAGCAACACACACAAGTTGTCTCTGGTACCTCAGCACGAGTCACGGGATGAAAGAGTGCTCGTCATGAACCAAAATGCATCCGAAATCTTTATGCAATCGGGCAGCTAAACTCACGCTCGGTCGACTGCTGACTAAATCCCCGGCAAAGGTTGACAGTTCGGTTCTCGGAGGCCAAAACTGAGGGCATACTCTGGAAAAAGAACATTGGAAGAAGAAGAAACGGTCCCATTTGGGGAGCCATTCTTTCTCACCCTCGTCCCGAAAAAAGAATAGGTGCTATCGCCAGAGCTCTGATGCATCGAGCGAACGAGGTAAGCCATCAGCGGACCCTTCTACCCGTCAAGAGTGGGAGGAATTTAAAAGCTCCATGTTGGAAATGTTTAAAAAGCATGCTGCAAAGAGCGCAGTTAACCCCCACTCACAGCAGACTTCGAAGGCATCACCAGGGCTTGCTAATACCGACCCCTCGCACGCTTCAGTGCCAACGCCATCAGCATCGATGAAACCTTCGACATCGAAGGATGTTTCTTGGGTATCAAGGTTGGGTCCCTCCTGTGCTGCCACAGCGGTCGAGGCTTCAATATCTCCATTCTGGTTGATTCTGGCAGCAGCCTTATCAGCGCCGATAGACCAATCTTTGGCGCAGACAGTTGTTGAAAAATCTTACACCCCTCAATCCCAGTCTGACTTTTTCAGGACCATGTTGATTATTTTCATGCCAATGACACAGGAGATGAAGGGGATGTCGACCCAGCCTATGTGGGCACCGGTGGTGCCAATTTATTTTGACGACAGTGACCAGTTGTTGCAACTTGCTGAGGACCTCCATGAGGCTAGTGGTCAGGATACTTCACCAGACCTAGACTTCCAACAAAGCCAGCCCTACACCCATAACTACACTAAGTTCAGAACTCTAGTAGAAAAGGTAATTGACACCTTGGGATTGCACTCCTCAGCAACGCCAGTGCAGGGGTATGCCCTTACAGATATTTTGGACGAAGGTCCGGTAACGGAGCACCATATGCCTCTAAATCACTCAATTGCTGACCCTCTGACCACTCTGTGGCAGCATCCTTGTACAATTCCTCTGGTTAGTTCCACTATATCTGGAAATACAGGCCGGCTAGAGGAGAACCTTCATTCCTCTCCTCACACCCTTCCCCAGAAGGGCTTGTCATGCAGCCGTCTACAGTCTCCTCCAGGCCAACTTCTTTCTCTTCCAACCGACAGGGAATTGATGAAGGTTGATGCTCTTGCCAAAAAGGCATTTATTTCGGGCAGTATGCCCCTTAAAGCCACCAATGTAGTGAGTGGCTTTGCTAAATATTTGTTTGGTCTGTGGACAGCAGTGGAGAATGCTGCGCAGTATGTCCCTAAGGATGAAATGCGCGAGGGCTTCCTACAGCTGGTGGAGGATGGGAAAGAGGTGGCTGGGCAGTCACTGCGTACAGGCCTGGACATCGCCGACTGTGTGGGCCGGTCCATAGCATCCGCAGTAACGCTAAGGAGACAGTCATACCTAAAAACTGCTGGCTTTTCGCCTAATGTCCAGGCACAGTTGTTGGACATACCCTTCAAGGGCGAGTTCTTATTCAGGCAAAAGACAGACGATTCCTTAGCAAAATTAAAGGAATAAAAAATCGCTGCTAGATCCTTAGGCCTAGCTGCGCAGCTGGCCAAGCCTGCCTTCAGCTTCGCCTCCAGGGGCTTAGGCTACAGATGTTATGTGCCTTATGGCAGGAAAGCTCAGCTCCCACCGGCCAGGCAAGGGCAGAAGTGTTTCTCGCACTCCAGTCGGGGAAGAGGGGCTTCTAAGGGCCAGCAAGCAGCGACAGCAGCTGTGGTGACCCAGCCCCCTAAGCCGCTTTGATTTCCCCTCCCACAATGTTCCGGTTGACGGAGAACTGGTCTCAGTGGCAGGAAATTACTTCTGATGCCTGGGCTTTACAGCTTGTCCGATGGGATTATTGTCTGCCCTTCTTAAAACAACAACAAAAAAACACACCGGACAGACCCCCACCACATCCGATCCAACTGGAACAGGAGCTCCAGGATGAACTGCGATCAATGTTGTTGAAGGGTGCCATGGAAGAGATACCTCCCGCGCAGAGAGGAACGGGTTGGTATTCCCGGTAATTCCTGTTACCCAAGAAGGGTGGAGGTCTCTGTCCCATTCTGGACCTCAGGGCCTTAAAGAAGTTCCTGAGGAAAGACAAATTCAGGATGGTGACATTGAGAGAAATTCTCCACGCTCTCGAACTAAAGGACTGGCTGGTGTCAACAGAGATCTACAGGACACTACTTTCCATGAGCCAATACATTGAAAGCACAGGAATTTCCTGAGATTCATCATGGGGGACAAGCACTATCAATTCAAAGTGCTCCCCTTTGGTCTAACCTCCTCCACAAGGGTCTTCACTAAGCTCATGGTAGTAGTAGTGGCTCATCTCAGGAGATCCGAGGTCCATGTATTTCCATACCTGGACTACTGGCTGATCTGAGGGAAGTCTACGCAGCAGATCTTGTTCCATCTGCAGGACACATCTCTTCTACTGCACAGGCTGGGATTCTCCATGTACTTGAAGTCCCAGGCGACACCTGTCCAAAGGCTCTAGTACATTGGAGCAATCTTAGACACTCAGTTAGGGAAGCCCTTCTCTCCCGAAAAGATCATCAACAGCTTGGCAAAGATGGTCAACTTGTTCCGGATCCACGCCACTTTACCAGCGGCTTCCTTCCTCTGCCTCTTAGGTCTCGTGGCCTCCTGTATTTTTCTAGTGCCAGAGGCCAGGCTGCGCATGAGAACCCTACAGTCGCTCCTCAAGGGTCAGTGGCTGCAGCACCTCTGAGCTCTTTTGGATCCCCTCAAGGTATCCGCACATGTGGTCAATTACCTCGCCTGGTGGGCAGACCGCAGGAATCTCATGACGGCGGAACCCTTCCATGGCCCCAGGCCCAAGTGGTCACGGATGTGTCTCTGAAGGGTTGGGGCGCTAACTGCAAGGACTTGCAGGTGAACGCCTTTGGTCAGAGACTGAAACCAGATGGCACATCAACAGGCTGGAACTGCGAGCCATCAGTTTAGCTCTGAGAGCATTGACTCCGTCTCTGGAGGGGATGCATGTCCTGATTATGACAGACAACACAGTAGTGATGCACTACCTAAACAACCAAGGTGGCATGCACTCTCTTCCCCTCTGCAGAGAGGCAATGCAGCTGTGGGTCTGGTTGTCAGAGAACCAAGTCTCAGTCTCAGCAGTTCACCTGGCAGGGACGCAGGGACAGAGAACAGTTTGGCAGATGCTGTGAGCAGGCAGGGCACTGTCTCACATGTGTGGGAAGTGTGCCAGGAAGTCCTAGAGTAGGTCTTCTCTTACTGGGGTACCCCGCCAGTGGACCTGTTTGCCACAGAGTCCAACAGGAAGTGCAAGCAGTTTTGCTCGAGGGAATTTCCAATGAACGATCCACTATGGGACGCGTTTCTGGTGTATTGGACCTTTCCTGTCCACTAAGCATTCCCTCTGATTCCCATCACTTCTTGGGTTATCAGAAGGCTGAAGAGGTTCTGAGTACCCATAATCCTGATTGCACTAAACTGGGCGAGGAGGACCTGGTACTCGGATCTAGCCATCTGCCAACCTCTCTGTTTGCCTCTGTGGCCTGATCTCCTAATCCAGTCAGAAGGTCGGATATGCCACCCGAACCTGGAGTCCCTCCATCTAGATGCGTGGATCTTGAGAGGGTGAGGTATGGTGACTGGACCGTCTCTGAGGAGGTTCTGGAGTTGTTGCGGTTGGCACACAGGCCATCTACAAGATCACTGTGTGCGTGCCAGTGGAGAAGATTTGAGGCGTGGTGCCTGGAACGCGAGATTGACCCAATCTTTTGCCCCACCACTACAGTGATGGAGTTCCTTCTGTCACTGCCCTCAGCAGGCCTTCAGGTAACAGTCAAAGGATATTCGGCGGCCTTGTCTGTGTTTTAAAGATCCCCGGATCAAAGTTTGTATTCCACGATCCCAATGATAGCACAATTCCTGAAGGGCCTTGTAAATAAGTTTCCGCCAACTCCCTTTGTTGTCCCAGATTGGGATCTGAATCTGGTATTACCTTATCTCATGGCAGCTCCTTTGTGGCTGATACACTCTTGTTCTTTGAGGCTTTTATCTTTCAAAATAGCCTTTCTAGTGGCTATTGCATCCACTAGGAGGGTGAGTGAACTGCAAGCGTTGTGCTGCAAGCCGCCTTTTATATGTTTCTTCCGGGACAAGGTCTTGCTTGGGGTGAGACTTGGTTTTCTTCCTAAAGTTGTTTCTGAGTTTCACTTGTCACAATCCATTGACATTCTGGTTTCTACCCTCCACCACACCCTTCTAAAGAGGAGGAGAGGTTTCACCGCCTGGAGCCTAAAAGGGCCCTAAGTTTTTATATCGTGCGAACAACCCAGTTCAGAAGAGCTGATCAACTTTTTTTTATTTTTTGTATTTGTGTTTGGTTATAAAAACCCTTTTACAAAATGTAGATTTCCTTTGCAATTCATTCAATAAAACAAAAGGAAAGAAAAATTCACATTGAAGTTTCGCGGTGAAACTACCATTGTTCAATTAAAAAAGAAAAAGAGTAAAATAAAAAGGAAAAATAAAAAATAAATGTTATACATCTATTTCTTAAAATAACCATTGATTTAAAAAAAAAGGAGCCTAACAAAATGGCAAAAAAGCTATAATAAAACAACTATGCAGCAGACAAGGAAAAAAAAAACACATGAGTTCTAAATCAATTATTGAACAAAGAAAAGAGTTCACCACCAAATAATGGTCTCAGTTTGGATCGAAGCTTCCATAGATGTAAATGTTCTCAGAGGCCATCCTTTGGCATCTTTTTGGAGGTCTCAATGTTATACCTTTCTAAAACCTGTACCACTGCAATTGTCAGGTCATTCGAATGCCCAGCGATTAGACGATCCCATAACAGTTATTCTATATGGTCATCGACACCGACGCCAAATCTGGCAAAGAATGAATGTCTTGCAGTCCAGCAGTAGTTGTTTGAGGAATTGCTTCGATGGATTTTTACACACATTACATAGGATGATCAACTCTTCGTGGTCTTTTCCTTAGCCCGCAAGGGCCTGGCTATAACTAAACAAACTTTGTCCCGCTGTATCATCTTTTGTATAGCAAAATTCTACCAATCTGCAGGCAAAGAATTGCCATCCGACAGCAGGGCTCACTCAACTAGGTGGGGGGGGGGGTTTGTCTCGGCATCAACCACATTGCAAAGGCGGGGTCCCTGTTAGGGATCTTTGTCATGCAACAACATGGTCATCCCCCCTTACTTTCACCAACCACTACAGTTTGGATGTTGCTCACATGGCTGAAGTGTGTTTTGGCAGGGCCGTGTTGCAAAACCTTCTTTTCCAACTTTCTCCCCACCTCCTGAATCTACTGCTGTAAGAGCCTGTCGGATTAGGAATCTACGGGAGAACATGTGTTTACTGGTGCTACAATCTGTGGTCTCTTTACATATTTGTGCCCTCCTTCGGAGGTGTATAGTTATTAATTCTATGGCCTTAAGTTATTAGCCCGTTTGTTATCTGTTTTCCTATGCAGCGTGTGACTCGGGGTAAAAAAGGGGGGAAACTGAGGTACAGGGCGTAGTGACAGAGTTTATATAAGACGCCTGACATCATGTCTGAAACCAACGATCAAGTGGCAAGAAAAACGAATCAACGGGCGAGTCGAGGTCTACTACACTCCCTATTGAAAGTTTTCTGAAGCAGTAGAGCTGGAATGAATATCTTATCAGATGAGGAATCTGCGGGAGAAGAATCCATAGAACATAACTGCCCCCATCCAGTGACAGTAATCTCCCTAAGCTATACCGGGGTGGCCATCTTGAGATTTTTACTGCAGTTTTCAGTATTGGGAGTCTCTCACATCGCTCTTCAAGCCCTTTTTGATATTTCGATGAAGAGCAGCAGGGACCCGTTGTCAGAGAAGATCACTTTCCATCGTGGATCTTCTCTTCAAGGTTTTCGAAGGCTCAAGCTTGTGCCTAGTCAACTCCTCAACCATGTTGGAGGAGCAGAGGAGTCTCTTCAAGCTCTTCAGGAAGCATGGACTACGGAACATCTACGTTGAGCATCAGCACCTTACATGCCTATATTGCCTGCATCCGGACCATGATGAAGAGGTGCTGTGGTTTTCTGTCAAAGACCAGGATGGACCGTTAGCGCAGGTTAGAGGCATGGCTCAGGTTGGGGAAGGCCTCCGACTCGGCCTCTGGGCACAGCCATGTCTCATTCAGGACCGGCCAATCCCATGACCATGCTCTCTCTGAAAAGAGGTTGAGATCCTTTGAGGATGCCTCTGGCAAGAGGATTCAAAAGAAGGCCAAACACAATGCAGCGGATTCCACTAGGGTCGCTGTGGCTGCAGGAATCAGTTCAGGAAGGACCTGTCCGAGTCTCCATCTCTGTCCATGGCGAGCCTGCTGGTTGGGGGTGGGTTACCTTCCACGAGAAGTCCCTGACCCCTTCGAAGCACTGTTCCTCTTCTAAGGACAAGGGTGTGAAGGAGAGGCCCAAGACCCCATTGACGATGGCTCTGTCTGCCAAGGCCTCGTCTTCGTCGGCGACCACTTTGTGATCCAAGGTGTCTGTTTCGTCTACAGTGACCCAGTCGATGACCATTCCATCGACCAGGGCGGCTGCCATACCGTCGACGACGACGACGATCATTACTTCGGCAACCAGAGGGGTTATTATGACCGTGGTGTCCATGGAGAAGACAACGGCTACGTCATGAGTGTCTTTACCCCCACGCCCTGCGGCTGTGCCCACGAATCCTGATGATGCGTCTGTGCAACAAATCCCTATCAATTTCAACTCATTTCATCAGCGAAAAGCAAGCATTAACCCATCCCGTCACAGTGCGATCTGCCTCTTGTTGAATTACTTCTTTAAGGAACGGAAATATGGAGTTCTGTTGAGCAAAAAGACATGTTCTCAAAAAGGATAGTGCTTTCTATTAAAGCATGATTGAACGAGACAGGATACCTAGCTCATATCGAACTAATTGTATAGGTATGCCCTGAGGGGATGCCATGCTTTTTAAAGAAAATTCCTTCTAACACATTCCACAGTGTAGCATTAAGCTCAAGAGAACGTTCAGCACTGTAGGTTAGAATGGGGACCACCTTTTGCTAGTAAAAGATCAGAAGAGGACAAATAGAATATTGACCATATCTTCGGGAAATAAACCGCTCTTGTACTGCCGCCAACCTTGACTTGCGGCGTAACTGTGCTACATTTCGAAGATCCTTTAAGCTGTTATTCACACAAGTGCCCAAGAATCTATACTCATTAACAACTATCATCAGGTCATTATAAACATACCATTTATACTTAAATGTACCAGAATGGTTATTAGTCTGGAATCTTAAAATGTTAGATTTTAATACATGAATTCATAAAACCATTATTCTGTGAATAAGTTTCCAGTGATACAAGTTGGCGATGTAATCCCACTGGTATCTAGTCTAAAAGGACCAGATTGTCAGTGTAGAGTAGCCACTGTGTTGAATGACCCATTAATCTTGGCGGAAAAGCACAGGCAGATTCTAGAGATGGACCCAAATCCAAAATGAAAACATTGAAAATGGCAGGTGCCAAAATGCTTCCTCTGTTAAAGTCCCAAATTGTAGGGATAGGTTGGGTGAGCTTGCCAGAAAGGTTAATTCGGACCTGAAAGCATGTATTAGAATATAAATCTTGCACGATGTTCACCGAATAAACAAGACATTTTCTGTCATGCAGTTTCTGTCTGAGAAGTTCCATGTCCACACAATCGAACGCGGTACAGAAATCAATAAACGCCACTTCTCCAGCATGGGGTATGGCATGGATTCATATGCTCATGAATATTCCCTGTCGTCAGGCTGGGAATCCTCAGTAAAAGAAAAAACACTTTCACTTTCAAACTGTATTTCTCTTTTAAATCAATCACTGTCCTCTGGGTCATACTGGCCCCATCCAATAACAGTCGTCTCCCTAAGCCCCTTCTCTGGCAGCCATTTTCAGATATTTACTGCACGCTTCAGTATCGGGAGTCCTCGAGCTTGCTCTCCGACTATTAGTATGTTTTTTCATGGTTTTCGACAGAAAAAAGTTCTATTTTTGTTTCAAAGGATCCTGTGTGCTCTCTTCTTCCTCTGCCGTAAGAGGGTATCCGTTGTCAGTGAATTTCAGCAGATCGTTGGAGAATCTAGAAGGCCATTGGACCTACTTCGCACCCTGCAACCATGAGGGAGGAGAAGGACGGTACCTCTTCAAGCCCTGTGTTACGGTGAATTCTCATTTTATGGCTAATTTCCCTCACCTAGTTAGTCCCCCAGCAGCTTTGCTGGATTTCTGGAGTTATTTTGTTCACTTGGTAAGAGTGTGCCTCTTTTTCCCACTCTTACCTGTGTTTTTGCCATGTGTATTTCATCTGCTTTTGTGATTGTGGACTCCTTTTGTCTGTTACACAGCACCTTCAGTGCAGTGACACAGGGTTGTCTTTTAGACTTCCCACCGACTCCATTTCTGAGGCTGACTACTGTCCCCCAGAAAAAGGTAAAGTTGCCATTAACTTTACTTAGTCATTTAACCACTAATCCAGTACACCCCATCTTACATGGAGTACTGGAAAGGGTTAATCCTTAGCCCTTTTTATCTGTACCTCCTAGAACATTGTTTTGCGCTCTTAACATTTAGACTTGGCTGGTGGCAGTGGTATGTACCCTAACTTTTCTACCGCGATTATACTATATAAACATGGAATTGTTTTGGGATATTATATTAGCCCCAAACTTAAACCCGCTTGACCAAATACTTTTTCTTTTGGTTCCGGTCAGGTTCATTAGCCATTTATTTTTGTTAAAGTCCTTCTTGTGTTTTACTTTGTGCAGCATACCAGGTTTGCCTTCTTTGTTCACTGTCTTTTGGCAGCCTTCTGCCAAGAAGCCCTCCTCCAGGTGCCTGGGTGTCTAGGTGGGCTGAATGTGAGGGGAGGGGTGTAGTCACCCCCTGCACAGGGTATCCTAGGAAACACAAGTCACACTTCGCCATAATTGGCTGAGGTGGTTGTCCGGGCTGGACAACCCCCCTCCTGCGTGATTGACAGCCAGGCTGTGTGAATGGGGGATTTTCGCATAAAAGTCAGGTCTCTTGGGCTAGAAAGTCAGAGTCGCCACTGGAACTACAAGGAACCGAAGAGAAGCAGAGAAGAAGACCGCTGCTGCGACTACCCCGTCCCGGTGAAGCCCTGATGCAGTCCTGAGCTATCTACCCTTCGACGACCAGAGTAGATCCAGTCCAGTGTCGTCTTCCCTTGAGCCTGGTGGGTCTAACCAGCTCATCTTCCACAGCCAGAGGATCCTCTTCTTGGTCGAAATCGCTGCACCCTGCTGTAGTGTTCCGGATAGCCATCTGAAGAGCCTCTCCTGTTTTTAAGGAGTGCTCCTTTTATTCACTGTCGCTGCTGCCGGCCTCATCCCTGTGTGGTACAGACCCCTTCAGACATCCTCCTTCGTACCGAAGCTCCAGGAACCGTGGGTCTGCAGGAAACTACCAGGAACAACTGCCGTGGCACCATCTTCTTCATTGAATAAGGTACTGTGTTCTGCTTGAGGAATTAGGGTGAATCCCTTTTCTTCGCCTCCAAGGCTTGCCCTTGTCTTCCGTCCTTCTTATAACTTTTGCTCCCTCTGTTGACAATATCTAAGTACTCCTGGCTACGTTGAATCATGAACTGTCCGACCGTGTGATCCTCGACAACAGGAACCTGGTTCCACTTGACACTGGCTGCAGCCTATTGACTCTTGAATTCCTGTCTGAGTGTTCTCTGATTCTGTCTGCCTTGACAAAAGTATTGCCTGTGATTTTTGCCCTCAACTCTCTCTGGTTAACCCAGGTGCTAAGTGTGTTTTTGCCCCGGTAACATTTCTTGCTGCGGATACGCATTTCTTTAGTAAGACCGAACTGTCATTACCGTCAAAAAGTGATTGCATCTGTATTCCCGGTAACATCTGTTGTTTCACAACACCGGTCCGTTAAAACATAGGGTACTTACCTTGAGTTAGAGTGTACCAAAGTGAATTGATTGGTTGTAGTGTATTTTACGTGTGATTATTGAATTAATAGAAGTGTTGTGTTTATAACAAAAGGTTTAAAAATAAATGTACTTATATTTTGTACCTGAAACCTTGAGTTAGTGTTTGCTTGAGTCACAGTAATTGTGGTCCCTTTGTGTAATCTCTGCTACTGCTCATATACTCTTGAAATAAGCCTGGCTGCTCCGCTACTGCTACCACTTTAACATAGTAGTACAGGCTTGTACCAAAGGTAAAACTTGTGTTGCCAACTGTAGTCTTGTGTGTAGTGGTCCCTAAGGGCACTGCACAGAATTCTGCCTAACACCCTGCACCAAATGCAGGCTACGGACATGTTTGTGGAGGGCAAGCACCTGCAATACCTCTACTGCCTGTACCCGGACCACAAGGAGGTGGAAAGCAAAATTTGCCTCGGTTTCTCCAAGAAGACGATGAGGGACAGGCACAGTAAACTGGCAGCGTGGCACAAGGCCAAGGCTTCTGCCCCGTGCGACAAGCAGGGTCATGCCTCACTCCACGAAGCAGCCTTCTAACTCCTTTGAGGGTGCCTCATCCATGGGGGCCCAAGATGAGGCCAAGAACCATACGTAGGAGTCCACCGGGTTTGACGCATTAGCAGGTCCCAAGATGGTTAGAGCGTGATCGACTTCACCATCCGCCTCCACTGCGACACAGCAATTTAGCTCTTCCTCAAAGAGGAAGTCATCTACCCCAGCTAAACTTCGTGAGAAATCCGAGAAGCCGCGAACGGAGGAGAAGAAGGCTGAGCAGCCCAAGCAGGCCCCATCGGCTCAGGCTAAGACCTCTTCGACGATGGAATTGGAAACTGCTGCAGCTAAGGGCGCTGACTCTGCGAAGGTAGTCCCCGCAGTTCAGAAGGTGTTCCTACCCCCAAGGCGCGACACCACCAGATGACTTTGGCAAAGTCTGCTGGAACGCCAGAAGGGTAAACCAGTTCAGGCCCTGGTTGAACACTATCAGGGAGAAAAAAGGGGTGGCGAGGAGGCCCCAAAAAGCCCTCCCATGCGGTCGCCCAAACCATGGAGGTCTTGTTCACGGACGACAAAGACCAGGAGTCTTTACACACAGTCCACAAGGATGTGGAAGAGGAGGAGGACAGCAACGATGACGGCGCAGGGCCTAGTTTTCCTAATCTGCCATCTCAGCCAAAGAACATTTCCTTGGATATTCTGTCGACTCTACACACCTTGGTATCAGAAATCCAGTTGAGGTTGCCTCCGCCTCCAGCTCCGGTACCTGTGGTTCCCCAGGTCCCAGATCAGTCTCCAACAAAGAAGAGGAAGCATCATCTGGCGCCCCCGTTCTAACATCCGCCTCCACGTCGGGTTCCTTCTCCCCCAGCAGATCCAGACACGGGTACGGGGACGGATACAGCCACGACGACGGAGGATGATGATGAGGATATCTTCACAGGGGATGGCGAATCCCCACATTTGGATGCCCCTCATAGGGTGTCTCCACCGGATGAAGTGGGATCGTTCCAGTCCATTAACTCAAGAGCCTCTGAGCTATTCCAGCTATGCCTGAGGAAACTACGAAGGGGGGCTTCTTGTACCAAAGGCGCAAGGCCAAGAGGAAGATGGTCATGGTGGTGCCCCTTCTGGATGACATTTGGGAAGAGGGCCTGGCCCTCATGAAGAACCCTTGCATGGCACCAGCCAAAAGGGATAGGCTGGAAAATAAGTATTGGTTACCGTACTCCGAACCCAAGTGCCTGAGGTCACAAACATTGCCGGATTTGGTGGTATCGGCGGCCGCAAGGAAACGGTTGGCCAACCCATCCTCGTTGTATTCGGTCTCTCCAGACAGCGAGGGGAAGAGGATGGACGCCATGGGAAGGAAGGTGATTTGCACTGCGGCGTCCATTATCAAGGCAGCGAACGGACTGGCGATTCTAGCCAGGAATGACAGGTAGTTGTGGTATCAGCTGAGGCTGATTTTGAGTTCCTCCCCGATGATAAGAAGATGGAGGCAATTGCTCTCTTCCAGGAAGGGGAGGTAGCATCTGATCACAGTGTCGTTGGACGTCGCCGACGCGGGTTTCCGGCAAATGGGAAACAGTGTTTGCCTTTGTCACGAAGGCTGGATGAAGGCCACGAATTTCTGCAGGAGGTCCAAGTGAAGGTACTGGACATGCCTATTTGGGAAGGTCGTCCATGAGTCCCTCAAGGCCATGATGGCGGATACAGAGACTGCCTGTTCCCTGGGCACCCTCCAGCAGCATCGATCTTCTTTTCGCTGTTCCAGAGGAAAGTCGAGCAGGTCTTCCAAAGGTTTCTCCTCATTGTACCGTCAGCCTTCCAGATCCATGACTCAGGAAGCTTACAGAGGCCGCTCCCATGTCTACGGTAGCAGAGGACAGGTCGCCATTGCCTGCAGGGCAAGACGCCAGCTCCGAAGCAAGTCTGGACTGAGCAGGATGTTGGGCCCCCACCCATGCACCCAGGTAGGAGGCCGGCTGATGAGGTTTGTCAGCGAGTGGAGAAAGATCACCACTGACAAATGGGTGCTGGACGCTCTTGCCCAAGGAAATACCCTGGAGTTTCAGCCCAGGTGTCTGTGGATCCCTGCGGTGGCCCGTCAGGAGCAGCACATCCCTCAGCTCCTGGAAGAGGTACGGGCCATGCTACGTAAAGGGGTGATAGAGCTAGTTCCCCAATGACTCCAGGGCTCCGGAGTCTATTCCAGATAGTTTCCGGTCAGAAATAAGACAGAGGGCTGGAGGCCCATTCTAGACCTAAGACAGCTGAACAAATACCTCCAGTCCCAAAACTTCAGGATGGTTACGTTGCAACAGGTGCTCGGCCAACTGGAAGGAGGAGATTTCTTGATGTCGCTGGACCCAGAGGACGCCTACTTCCACGTCTCCATTCACAAGAAACATCGTATTTTTCTATGCTTCGTAGTGCAGGGACAGCACTACCAGTTCAAGGCCCTACCTTTCGGCCTGAAGTCAGCCCCACAGTGTTCACAAAGTGCCTGGCACCAGTGGTGGCCCATCTATGCCTGCAGGGCATACACGTATATCCATTCCTGGATGACTAGCTGATTCATGCCCGCTCACAAGAGCTGGCCCAAGGACACACTGAGGCGACCGTCCGGCTACTAATAAATCTCAGATTCTCTGTCAACTATCCAAAGTCTTGCTTAACGCCATTGCAGAACATGCTGTTCCTAGGTGCCAGACTCAATATGGTGTCTTGCCTGGCATCGACTTCGGAGGAGAAGATAGCCATTATGGGGAAGGTGCAGCAGCTGTTGTCGACGAGGACGGCCCTGGTGCGGGCCATCGAGTCGTTGCTGGGCATGATGTCCTGTATCTACCTCCTCTGGCTCTGCAGGTTGCAGATGCTGCCCCTCCAGGAATTCCTGGCCGTCCCGCTGGATACAGGTGTCTGGAAGCTTAGCGGACAAGATTTTGCTCAGTTCCGGCAGGAGATAGTATAGTGGGGCGTTTGCTCAAACAATGCCCTAGGCACAGGATTCCAGAACCCGCCATACCAGAAGAGGGTCACCACAGATGCTGCCCTAGAGGGTTGGGAAGCACACACTGGACGTATGCACGCCAGAGGCCTGTGCTTGCCAGAGAAGAAGGATCTTCATATCAACATCCTGGAGTTACGGGCAGTGTTCTGGGCCCTGAAGTCGTTCCTCCCGTCTCTGAAAGGCAAGGTGGTGACGATCTTCACGGACAACACCATCACCATGTTTTACATCAGGAAGCAAGGGGGCACTTGATTCCCGGCGCTCTCCAAGGAGGTGCAGAACATGTGGCGACGGGCCATTGGACAGGGATGTTCCTCATCCCTCTTCACCTGACGGGAATCGCTGAAATTGACGGCTTGGCTCCTGCAGCCCTAGAGTTTGGTGGATACGAGTTGCCTGCAGACTGCAGAGCTAAGGCCAAGGCATCGTCGACTTTGAAGTGCTATGGTCACAAGTGGAAGCTTTTCGCTACGTGGTGCCTGTCACAGAAGATTACCCTGCTGATGGTCACAGACCCACAAATTCTGCAATACTTGCTTTCCTCGGCCAAGGCCGGCCTGGCACACACTTCGATCAAGATGTATCTGGTGGCTATCTCCCGCTACACCAGGTTACCAGGAAGGTCTTCACTGTGGTCTCACTGACTCGTCAAGGAGTTCCTCAAAATACTTTTCAGTCTTTCCCACCCATGAAGGCACCTGCCCCAGCATGGGAACTCAGTATGGTTCTGACAAGGCCTATGGGGGTCCCCTTTGTGCCTGTGCATGAGGCCCCTCTCATGTTTCTCTTGCGGAAAACGGCTTTCCTTGTGGCCATCACCTCTGCCAGGAGGGTAGGTGAGATCCAGACCTTATCCTGCAAATGGACAGTACCTGACTTTACACGAATCGAGGGTGGTGCTGCGGATGCACCCATCTTTAATGCCAAAGGTTCTGTCGGAATTCCACCTCAGCGAGCCTTTTATGTTACCTGTCTCTTTCCTGAAGCTTGCATCACTGGCTGAAAGGGCCTTGCACTCACTGGACGTTGCTCATGCCCTGAAGTTCTACGTGGCATGCACTAAGCGTTTCAGAAGACTTCACAGCTGTTTGTGAACTTTGGTCCTGTGAACCATGGGAAGGCCTTGTCCAAGGCTTGCATCTCAAGGTGGCTCTCCGGCTGCATCATGCACTGCCATCAGTTGGCAAACCGGCCGCTGCCCGGCCGTCCAAGAGCCCACACCACCGCTGCAATAACAGTGCTCCTGGCTGGTGTGCCCCTGCTAGACATCTGCAGGGCTGCTACGTGGAGATCCACGGACAACTTCACAAAGTTCTACTGCATCGACAGGGATTCCAGGGAGAAGTCCAGGGTCGGCCAGGCAGTGCTACGCTACCTGTTAGCTTGAGGTGAGACTGTTCCGGAGAAAAGAGTTCATTGCTTCTGTTGAGCCTTGCCGCCTCCCACGGTTGCGTAATGTTGTACTGCTATGTATTCGTTATTCATGAGCATGTGAATCTATGCCAGACCCCATGCTGGAGAAGGTACAAGTTACTTACCTGTAACTATTGTTCTCCTGCATGAGTCTGGCATGGATTCACATGCAAACATTCTCTCCAACCCCTCTGTGGCTCTTCTTGGTCATACTGCCACTTTATGTGCTTACCAAATCTGAAGATGGCTGCCAGAGGAGGGGCTTAGGGAGACGACTGTCATTGGATGGGGGCAGTATGACCCAAAGGACAGTTATTGGTTTAAAGGAGAAATACAGTTTGTAAGTGAAAATGAAACAGTTTTTTCTTTTACCGAGGATTCCCACCCTAACGATGGGGAATATTCATGAGCATGTGAATCCATGCCAGACCCATGCTGCAGAGCAATAGGTACAGGTAAGTAACTTGTTCCATACACGTGGGACTTCTGTCGCTGCCTTCTTTTTTTGAAGAGCCCCAACATAAAGGAGTTTAGCGATGTTCCAATACCCGCTACAAACACTGATTGGTGCAGATGAAAGTTGGAGCTTTGTTTCACCATCCTTAAAAATGTCCTTAGTAAAATCGAGGCAAAGAGTTTACCTGGCGCATCTATGCGATAGGCCTGTAACTCTCAGGCAATGTATGGTTCCCCTTCTCGAATATGGGGAGCACAATTGACTTGAGCTAGGATACAGGAATAGATCTCCTCTCATTCACCTGCTGAAATCAAATCACCAATATTTCCACCCACCTCTCAGAATGTAGTTTAAACATTAGGTGTGCTGGGCTGTCAGTCCCCGGCGCCCTATAATTACCACTCCTGGACATCATCTTTATCAATCTGCAATAGTCAACCCACATTTTGATTACACTCAGAAGCGGATCAACAGGGCAGGGGTAAAGCAAACAGATGTGTATAGTGAACCAATTGCTAGTATGGGATAGATCTTGGAGTGTGCGCAAGTTGCCACTTTCAAAATGTGCGTATATAGTTCAATCTTCCAAGAAAGTATAGGAAAAAAGACATTTTTTCGGGTTTTGACATAGATGATAAGGGTGACAGCGAGTGTCTACTTCCCTCAAACTTCCCAGAGTTTGATATATTTGAACATATGAATTAGAAACAGGAAGGGTGCTCGCGCTCAATACACCCCTGTAATTCTAAAAGTTCACTAATATCAACCAGGTATCACTGCAGTCAATCGATTGGTTCAAAAGGTAAGTATTTATTACTCAATTTGTAGACAGCCGGCACGTGTTTCGACCCCCTGGTCGATCTCAAGGCTGTTATTCATACATAAGTAACAGATAATTTGTATAGTGCCCAACCTAGACCTCTTCCAAAATAGTAGTCAGCTAAAGGGGATATTGCTGCATCACCTCATTTTTCAAAAGACGCCAGATTTGAGCAGTATTTTTATCAGACAGAGGAGCAAGCATTTGTTCAGCATCTGGTTGTGCCATTATGCTTTTATGGCCCCTTAACCAATTCTTGTATTTTGGTTTCTGCTTCTGAACTGCTTCTTAAACTCAAACCTTCGCCTTTCTTGAGGTAATTTAGAATGTTGCCTTATCTCTGCTCTTAAATTATGTTTCTGCCCTTGAAAGATCCTGTCAAGTGTGTGTTTGGACAGGCAGAGAGTTGTCAATATAAGTGCCTCCCCGCACTCTATTTCTGTTAAATTCACCTCTAAAAGGGATTTCAGGTGCCCCAGGGCCCAAACATATATATCGTCTAGCGTGGCTGATTAGCTTCCCCTACGCCAGGTGGGCTGCGGTGGGACATCGCCCTTGATATTACCATTTATCATAATGAGCCCTGCTCTTCCATTAGTGTGAGCCATAGGGCACCCTTTGACGAGATTCAGATTCACCTGCCATTTCCACGTTTTCAGAATCTTCACCAAGTACGCACCTGCTGTTTAGATCCCCTGCAATAATAATAGCTGTAACCTCAGGGTCCAAAAAGCAGGCGTCTAGAAGATCAGTGACTGCATCCAAGAACTACTCATTGGATAGAGCCCCTGGATTCCAATAGGCATTGATTAAAACAAAGGTACCAGTCTTTTCAAATGGGGGCCGTCCATACAAGTTTAGTGGCCAAGAGGTATGGATTAGGGGACCTCCAGTTTATGAGCTGCATACCTTTATCGTTACAAGTAGCAGTTAACAGACCCGCAAATGGACAACCCTTAGGGCCCTGCAATACTAGAGAAGATACAATTGAATAGGCCTCCAAAACTGGAATAGAGGTATGCAACGTCTCTTGTAGCATAAAAACATCAAGGCTGAATAGACCATTATCCAACCCCTGAAAGAGGTGCCTGAAACCTCTATTGCTATGTTTAATTTAACCAGGCCCGACTTCTGTTTTATTCAGCTGGATTCAGCAGAGGGGACCAAAGCACCTGGGAGCCAATCCCAACTGTCATCCTGCTGACCCATCGGCTGTCTTACAATTTCTGTTACTCTGGAGGCCCCATTGGTCACTGAAAAACAAGACTCCTTCATTGGCGTGCAAGCAGACCAGTCCAAACTGGCTTTCTCCATTGGGCTATTTTCCTTTGTAAGTTGCAAAAACCCTCTTGTCTGCCCTCCATTACATCGTAGCCCATCAGCAGCAAATATTGGACTGCATTTAATATAACATTCACAACAATCCTACAAGGGATATGCAACAACACCCTGTCCACTTGTTTCCCGCCAGTAATTCTACCTGAACAATGTCTCTAGACTGTATGGAACGAAGGACAGGGATACCATCAAACAAGCCTAATACCACTGCTTGATTCAAAATAATGTTACAATTCGTGGACCCAACTCTCTGAAGCATAAGGTAAGTAATGGGGACATGCACAGCACAAATAGAAGAATGAGCCGTCGAGTCCATAGTCTCTTGCTCGTACATCTCCTGAAGAGCCACTTGGGCTCTTGTAACAATACAGTCAGGTCTATCTTTAAGTCGTTAGTGGGAGAGACCCACATACGACAGATCAGAGTCAGAGGAAGGTCCTTTCAACAACCTTGCTTGATCTTCCTAGGGTTGAGCCCGACCCCTGTTATGCGGCTGCTACTGCCCCAGCAAAGCTCTTTTCTGCTTCAAGTTACGAAATGCCAGGGATATTGGCGTCCTCAGAGTTGATCCCTGACCCAACTTTTTGAAAAACTGCTGGGGTTGGGTACCCGGGACATAAGATCAATCCGCCTTCTGCTGGACAGTGTCCCCGAACAACCAGGGGAGCTCATGGGCAAGGCTTGTGAAGCAGCCATACTCTCAGAATATGTGGTCAAGTCTATGAATACCTCCAGGGCTGGATCTGCATACTGGCAGAACTTCTCCTGATTTACCCTCCCCCGACTCGTTACTGGTTCCACATTAGATGTAACTTTACACTTGGATTTCTTGGTTTATGTAGTTTTTCTTGTTTTCTGTGGAGCACGACTCACTGAACCTATTTGACCTACTGTGAATGATCTTAAAAATGTTCTCGAATCATTTGAGTGGAATTTTTATGTAGGCTTCTGGTTTTTCGCATTTTTCCCCATGATCTGGGGTGGTAGCTTAGGTTGCAGACTCAACATTTTTGCAAAAATAGGAAAATAAACTTGTTGCACTTGTGACTTCACTTCCACCACTGGTGTCGGTAACATGTTGGCGGCAGGAACAGACATATGAGAAAAAGCGACAGTCATTTGATACTGTGGTCAATGGGTGGCTTCCGAGAGATCTTCAATAGGCCTTTGCACTGTCTGGTTTGATAGCAAAGAAAGGTTAGCGTCAGCACCAACCATCTCATGGCCTGCTGAATTTTGGGGGGTATTTTCCAGCGTAGTAAAAAAGTCCCTGGCCAATCTAGAGTCCGTCAAGAAAACCTCAATAAATGAAATGTTAGAATGCACATTGAGCCAATAATGCTTGGTCGTTCATTTTAACATTCAATGAATCAAACAAATTAATCACGGGCATCCACACCTAATCAACACTAGGTAAGGACTCTCTGCTGCTGTTAACATAATTGGGGCAACCCCCTGAGATGATCTTGGCATAGGCTGGACAATTGACATAGAAGAGTCTGGAAAGCTGAAGAGTCTTGAAAAAGATTTGGTGAGGCTGATAAGGGAATCTGCCATAGGACCTCTCGAATTGGCAGAGTGCAAAGCTCCTCTCAGACAACCACAGGGCTACACAGCCTCCGCCCTAATTCAAAGCAATCTGACTCTCCTTCCTGGCCTGCATCTACCTCCACCCAGGATGGGACAGGAACTGATGAACAGACAATACCGCTCTTGCAGGCCTCCTCCACCTCAGGCAACGCTAGAATCTCCTGCATACACCCCAACAATGCTGTATCAGTGATGTCTTCAAAGGTTAGTAACAGCAGGGGGCAGGGCGTCGGGCCTTTCAGTTACTAGAACAGGGGGCTCTAAGGCAAGGTTCGAATTTGCCCATTCCAAGCTTGAATCAGCTGTCCTTAAATGCAATCAACAATTTTCGTTGATAAGTTGTAACGTGTAGTCGGAATCAGTCAATCAGCTGGAGCCTTGCTTCAGAGAGCATTGGCATAGGACATAATGTTGCTAATTTCCACTTAAATGGGATTAAATGCAGAATTAAATGCAAGGTCAGTTGTATGCTCAAAACGTAGCCGCATCCTGCAAGAACTCTGCGATGAACTCCACTATGCACTCCCTGCTTTAAAGGAGTTTATGTGGATGGACCCACCTCCTGGCATCAGAGTAGCAGGCAAGAAAAGACTGGTAAAGTTTCTGCAGACTGCAAGAACTCTGTGATGAACTATGTGGATGCTTTTGGGATATTACAGATGGTTGGGCACTTAAGTGAGCTGTTAAGGATTCCTTAAGTTTTAAGGGAGTGTAGAGGAGGTCAATGAAATGTAGGATTATGAGGGCAGAACAATCACCAAAATAATGCAGAGACCACAGTTCCTGACAATGAGCTGCTTACAGCTTCAATGAGTAGAAAGAGTCCTAGTCCACCTGATCCACCCACTAACTCTGACAAATATGTTGATAGGACCATAATTGAGAATTCAAGGCAAGATAAGTATGTGAAATGCTGTCTGTAACATCCAAGCTGACCAGAGTCTCCATGGAATGTGTTATTGCAACTGCAGCAACCGGGCACGGAAACCAATTGCGCTGCCGCATGCAGCATCTTCAGTAAGCACTAGCTGGTGACAACAAGAATGAAGAAATGCATTAAGGGGCTGCTTCCTGAATGATCCAAGAGGAGGCAGCTCCAACAAGTCAAAAGAGGTGATGATGGACTGTTGGTGAGACATAGAGGTGCAGAGATAATGGGCATATCAGACTTTCTCTGATATTTTGGGAAGGAGCAAACATCGTTTCCAGTTTCTCCGACAAAAGTAGACGGAAGGAAGAGAAAGTAGGACATCAATAGTTTGGAATTTCATTTCACTAGAATCCTGCCAACTTCTCAGTATGCCAAGTGCAGACACGCCAAAAATCATTCCCACAAAGTGCAACATGGGATTTGATAGCACCAAAGTGAAAAATATGCAGCAATGTATCCACACTCTGCCCTCTCAAGAGACTAAGGGATCAGTGAAAAAGACCACCTTGAGTCCCCCACTGGCACCCTTCTAAGACTTAATTGTCATTAATGTATACCTAAAGGAAAGAAATTGTGAGGCTGAAGGAACTGGTCAGCAAAGCATCCACAATGAGAAATTCATTACCAAGTCCTTCTGCAAACAAAATGTTAGCAACACCCTGTTTTGCTTAGACTATCTTTGCACAATCAGTTTCACAGAAAAGGACGAAGCTATGTGAGGCAGCATCCAAGACACTTTGAATGAAAGTCCTGTTCAAGAGTGTCGCCTCAGAACCAGCAACACCCCTACAGTGAAGAATCCTGCGGCTCCCTCACTTAAACTATGCCTAAATTCTCCTGCCAGGTGCCATGGGGAGGCCAGAGACTTCCTGATCCCAACATAGGGGGTGGTGTACTACGGGAGGATCACTTGGGTGGAGACAGGGCCCAGGGTAGGGAGGAGATTCCGTAGGATGCGACATAGTATTTTTCCTCTGAAGGGGATATTCTTACCACTATGCCAGAAGAGTTTACGGCTTATTGTAATTTTAATATCTCTCAACCTACGGTTAAATCTAAAGTGGTAACACCTAAGGTAGTAACATCCAAGCCTATTTTATTAAAAGAAAGAATCTTTTTTTATCCCTAAATTGAAATGCCCTCCTCAATACCAAGGGTACACTACAAGGAATAAGTGTTGCCTTCTCTACATCTCCTTTGAATAAAGTTAAAACCTACAAGCCTCTCTGTTAAAATTATTAAGGGAATTCAACCTACCCTTAAAAATACACCAGAAGTAGAAAAACCTAACTGTGAGAAACTGAACTACATGTCCCAGAATCCCATAGGGACTGAGACAAAGAAGAGGGCTGAAGAGGCACGTAGAATAAAGGACATGCAATTAGTCATAACAGCCTTTAAATAGGTCAGGCAATTGACAGTAATGGCCTACACCTGAAACCAATTGTCCCATCTGAGAGGCATAAAAGGCGGCAGCAGGAGAGGGAAGAAGAAAGGAGCTGGAGCAGGAGCTGGAAGGCTGACAGTAGTAGTATAAGCAGAAGAGCACGAGGATGGAAGATTACGAGGAAGTGTGATCACTTAAGGGATGCTGGGATGTGGAGAGAGCAGATTTCACCTGCAAGCTCTGAGAGGGTTCTTTGTTCACAAACCCTGCCTTGCCGTAGCTGCACTGAGAGAAACATGCTGAGAGGGAAGATTTCTCAGGTGTGCCTAGTGGCTGTAATTACAGAGCTGTAGCCGTGCTGAAACCCAAGGCCTGTAGCAAGAAGCAAGCTGATGGATGGAGGAGTGCAGAAGGGTCCCAGTTGGCGTGACCGGACCTGAGACACCCATGCTGCAGGAGGGTGTGGGTCACAAGTGTGCCCAGAGCTGCAGAAGAAGTTGTCGGGAAGGTGAAGAAGCCTGCAACCGCAGTGTTCCTGGAGCCGGTGAGTGAAGCTTGGCATTCAGGTTCACTCCGAAAACCTAGCTGATAACTGTTACCATTTCTAAGCTGACTCGTGTGCAGATAGAAGCTAGTGTGAACTGTTAGTCGTTTTGAAGAGTTTCGCTGACAATGGAAATGTATCACACACACTTATAGTAAAAGTTAAACTGCGCGCGTGTGAAGAGAAGCATTTAGTTTCCTATTGTCAAGCTATTAATGTTGTCGGAGTGGTCACGTATCTCTAATAAAAAGGGGAATGCTTTCTAAATCACTCCGAAACCCTAACACTGACTTTTCACCGTTGTTACAAGACTCTACAACATTGAAGAGAGGTTGCGTGTGGCCAATTCTATTTCCTGACCTGAGTTAAGAAGTGTCTTTGTGTTAACACGTGGGAATACAAACAATCAGAGTTGTTCAGCATGGGATCTGGCATGGACTGACATGCTCATGAATGTTCCCCGTCATCACAATGGGAATCCTCAGTAAAAAGAAAACAGTTTCACTTTAGCTTAAAAACTGCATTTCTCTTCTAAACCAATCACTGAACTCTGGGTCATACTGCCCCCATGCCATGCACTCTCTTGTGCACCCTCTTCTGAAGAAGCCTTCTGCTGATTCTTCCTCTCCATCAAACTACTGCCCGATCTCTATCACCCCTTTCCTGGGCAAACTCCTGGAAAAGCTGGCCATCTCCCAACTTACTCTCCATACCGAATCTGTTGGTTGTCTCCATCACCATCAGTCTGGCTTTAGAGGAGCCAAAAGCATGGAAACTGCTCTCCTGAACACCCGCCAAGAGCTGCTCTAAAATCTTGACTCTAGTCTTCCTTCTGTCCTCATCCTCCTTGATCTTTCCCTGCTTTCGACACGGTCAACCGCGCCATCCTGATCAATCATCTCTGTGACAACCTGGACATCACGGATTAGGCTCTAGCCTGTTTGACCTCCTTCCTCTCTGATCGATCCTCTCAGGTCCAACTGAGGTCCTTTCTCTCCACCACCTCTCTCTCTCCACATGTGGTGTTCCCCGAGGCTCTAACCTCTCACCCTGACTCATCAACCTTTACTTGGCACCTCTGGCCCATCTCATCTCTACCTTATCTCCTAGCTTTCATTGTTATGTGGATGACACACAGCTCTCCTTTAGGCTACCCTCTGCCTCCTCTCCTTTCTTGCTCTTGCTCATTTCTGATTGTCTATCCGCAGTTGTGGAATGGTGTGCCCAGAGGTCGAAGTGGGCGGGAGTGGTCAGGAGTGGTGCTCCTATACTTTTTATTTTTACGTTTCACTGTTCCTATTCTTTTATTTTTTTAAAAAAGCGTTCTGGAATGCTTTAGTTTTAAAATAAAAGTGTGGGAAGAAATTGAAGCTTGCACTTCAGTGCACTGCACTGAACATTCCCATAAATAGCAGGTGTATTTCTTTGGGGGTTTGGATTGTGTGTCGGATGGGGCGTTGTGATGGGGTTTGTGGTGAACGGGGAGAGGCCAGCAGGGAACATGGTTCCACTACTTCTTTTTGTACACTTCGACCACTAGGTGTGCCTCTGACAATCTCTGGCTGAATGCCAGTAAGACTGAGATCCTTCTCATTGGGACCCCTGCTCCTGCATTCCCTCTGGCTGCCCTCCTTGGGCCCTCTACCTATGCCTTCCTACAAAACGAAAAACCTTGGTGTCATCTTCGATTCCACCCTCTCCTTTTCTCCTCGCATCACAAATGTCTCCTAGAGGTATTCTTAATTTTCTCACTTTTCCCAGATGGTTCTCTCTAGGCTGTACTACTGCAACATGCTCTTTATTAATCTCCCTGCCTCTATTCTGCCCTCTGCAACTAATCCAGAACAGGACTGCAAGACTTGTCCTTGGACTCAAGTCCAGGGATCGTATCTCTCCAGTCCTTTCCCTTCTGCTTTCTCTCTCTCTATATCTACCCTGCTGATGCTCCCATCTGCTGCACTACCGGTTACCTGGCCTCCCTCTGAACCATATGGGGACCAGGCTCCTTCACAACCAGTAGCCCTATGCACTGCCTCTGGGCCTACCATGCACTAGCGTTAGTATCTGCATCCCTACAGTCCCCTGCCTCCTTGCACTTACTTAGAACCGTCCACCCCAGAGGCACTTACTTGAGCTTTGCTTTGCGCTCTCCCTTTCCCTCCCCATGGCACTTCTATCTCCCTTGCTCTTGCACAATCGAAATGGCACAAGGCCTAGTAAGATCATTTGTTTTGTTACCCTTTGCTTCCCCTTCCTTGTTTTGTCACGCCTAGAAACACTTCTGTACAGGAGTGTTAAAATTACCTGTCATATCGTATCATTCCTCTACCTAAGATCCACCACTGGTGGCCATCTTCAGATTTGTACCACACGCTTCAGTGTTGGGAGACCTCTTCTTGCTCTATGAGCTATATTTTTTCATATTTCAAGTTTTTGCTGCATATTTTGGAAACAATTTGACCGATTTTCGTCTCATTGTTGGAACCGAAGGTCGGTTACCAGCAGCAGATAACCGCTGTCGGCAAAGATCATCCGACATCGTGGATCTTCCATCGAGTTTCAAGAAAGCCTGGGCTTGGGCCTACTTTGCACCTTTCCACCATGGCCGAGAAGAGGTGCTGCTTTAAAATCTGCGCAAAGTGTCGATTGAGGAATGTGTACGTAGAAGATCAACACCATAATTGTCTGTATTGCCTGCATCCAGACCATGATGAAGAGGGATGCAAAGTCTGCCGCAGGTTTTTGAAGAAAACAAAGAAGGACCACTACCACAGGCTGGAAGAAAGGCACAAATCGGGCAAGGCCACTGACTCTGCTTCCGTTCATGGTCATGCTCCCCCCTTCCCCCAGGACAGGCCGGTCCCGCGAGCAATCTCCCTCAGAAAAGAGGTCGAGGTCCTTTGAGGACGCCTGCCCTCGGGGGTCCAAAAGAAGGCCAGGCTCCACAACGCTGGTCCCACTGGATTCACTGCGGGTCCCAGATCGGGGAGGACAACGTCACCGACCACTTCCACAGTGAGCCTACCGGTGAGGGGTGCTTCTTCTAAGAGAAAGTCCTTGACCACGTCAAAACTTTATTTGCCATTGGCGGACAAGACGACGAAAGAGAGATCGAAAGAAGGCCCTTTGCTGCCCCCTTCGGCAACACCATCGGATGCTCAACCAGCCAGAACAACTTAATCATCGACAATCATGACAACGAAGACTCCTGCTACTGCCCCGTCAACAACCTCATCGACAACTATCACATCTTCTTCAAAGTGGGACCTGGCCATGAAGGTGTTATCTATTGTCACAACGACAGCCACTTCTCGAGTGTCCCTATCACTACGGCGTGAGGCAGCTGCGGCAGCACCGACTAAGGAACCTGGAATGGGGCAACTCCCCTAGCTGCTTCACTCCAGAAGACTCCATAGAAGGTAAAGGGTGAAGTCCCTCCTACTGACACTGAGAAGGGTGCAGGTCCACGAGCTGCCATGGAGAAACCAGTGCAGATTTGTACGAGCTCTGATGAGGGTGACAATAATCTGCCCAAAGACTACTATTCGGACCACGAAGGAGGGTCATGGACCTGTGTCCATAGGGGGGGGGGGTCCACATGGGGTGAACCCTCTTCCCCCCCTCACTAGAGGAGGTGCATCAGTCCAGACCCTCCACCACCCACCCCTTTCATGCCTCAGCCAAGGGACATGTCTTTGCTACACACGCTGGTTTCAGAAATACATCAGACACTGCCATGTCAGGCCCTGCCCTGTCTAGGAGATCCCAAATGCTGCAGCCCGGAATCCCACCCCGGCGCAAGCGTAAGTCACAGTACGCAGCTGGCCCAAGACGTGAACCGACACCTCCATCACCACATCCGGATCTGACTTCGACTGGGGAACCGCCGCCACGCATGGACACTGATACGGCTACTATGGCGACGGACACTAACGAGGCAGATGACTTTGTACCAGCTAATGGGGAACAGTTGGGCATGGATGAGCCCCACAGGACCTCTCCACCGGATGAGGTCGGTTCTTTTCACATGATGATGTCCAGGACCTTGGACCCTTTTCATCTGGTGCCTGAAGAGACAAACAAGGAAGAATTCCTTTATCGACGATGTGAGTCCAGGCAAAAGACCATCATGTCTGTCCCCTTGCTAGATGATATCTGGGAAGATATCTGCCCCTAACGAAGACTCCAAGCACCGCTCCTCCCAAGTGGGATAGATTTGAGAAGAAATACAGGATGCCACACTCGGCCCCCAAGTGTCTGAGAGTCCCAGCCTTCACTCGACCATGTGGTCTCTGCCACAGTCCGAAAGCACTTGGCAAACCCGTCGCCCTCATCCATGGTGCCTTCGGAACAAGAAGGGAAGAAGCTGGGCGTGATGAACGAAAGGATCATCTAAACTGCGGCCTCCACCATTAAGGTAGCTAATGCCCTGGTCATTCTGTCTCGCTATGATCGGGAGCTATGGTATAAATTGGGGCCTATACTGGACTTCTTAGCTGTGGACAAGAAAGTAGAGGATCTGGCCGTGTTCCAGGAGGGGGAGGGTTGGCTTCAGACAACGCCATTACAGTGGCGATGGACATGGTGGACACAGGTTTCTGTCAAATGGGCAACAGAGTGTCTCTTCGTCGACATGGATGGCTGAAAGCAACCAACTTCAGACTGGACGTTCAGTCCAAAGTGTTAGAAATGCCATTTAACGGTGAGAACTTCTTTGGCAGGACAGTTGACGAGTCTCTGCAAATTATCAAGATGCACACGTTCATTACGGACCCTACTGCAACATCGATCGTCATCCTTTCATTCCTCAAGAGGAAATTCTGGCAGGTCTTCCAAGAGGTATACCACCTCTTATCAGCAATCTTCCTGCTCCACGACTTGAGGCGTACAGAGGTCACTCACAGGCATACAGCAGCGGAGGTCAGTGGAGGTGCTGCGCACAGGGCAGCACCCCATTGCCAAAACAGGCCTGAACCGGCCGTGGACTCAGGCCACCAGTTGTGCACCCCAGTGGGAGGCCGGCTGGTGAGGTTTGTCAGCACACTGAAGACTATCACCATCGACAGATCGGTGCTAGATATTCTCGAACAGGGGCACACCTTGGAGTTCCCACGCAAGTGTACTCCTCTTCCTCCTGTGTCTCGACAAGAACAACACGTGTCGCAGCTGCTACAGGAGGTCCACGCCATGTTTAGAAAGAGGGCGGTAGAGCCTGTACTCGGGAGCTCTGGAGTGTACTCCAGATACTTTCTGGTCTGAAAGAAGACATGAGGATGGAGGCCAATCCTGGACCTGAGACGCCACAACAACTACTTGAAGTCACAGAAGTTCAGGATGGTCACGTTGCAGCACATGCTCGGCCAACTGGAGGAAGGCAACTTCCTGGTGTCACTAGATCTGGAAGACACCTACTTCCACGTCCCCATCCACCGCAAGCACCGCATGTTCCGGCGGTTCGTGGTACAAGGAGGACACTATCAGTTCAAGGCGCTCCCCTTTGGCCTGAAATCGGCATCAAGGGTCTTTACAAAGTGCTTGGCTCCCATGGCAGCGCATCTTCATCTCAAGGACATCCACGTCTACCCTTACCTGGACGATTGACTTCTGCGATCCTGCTCCCTTGCAGTGGTGAGCCAAGACACGATGAAGACTGTGGGTCTGCTGAAGGATCTGGGATTTTACATAAATTATCCAAAGTCCTGCTTGGCGCCATCGCAGAACGCTCTGTTTCTAGGTGCCCGACTCGACAGTCAATTGCCTCGCATCTCCCACGGAAGACAGGGTGATGGCCATCCTGGGGAAGGTACAGTGCCTATCTTCGGCACGGTCGGCTATGGTACGAGCCGTCAAGTCGCTGCTGGGCATGATGTCCTCCTGCATCAACCTTGACCACCTCTGCAGACTACAGATGAGGCCTTTTCATGAGTTTCTGGATGCGAGATGGCTGCAAGTCTCAGCGATCCAGTTGTGGGGTGTGCACCATCAACTCACGCAAGGGATCTGTTCCAAATCCCTCCGCACCAGGAGACAGTCACCACGGATGCCTCACTGGAAAGTTGGGGAGCCCACACCGGGCAGTTGCATGCCAGAGGCCTCTGGTTGCCAGAAGAAAAGACCCTTCACATTAACATCTCGGAGCTTCGGGCAGACTTCTGGGCCCTCAGTTCCTTCCTCCCATCTTTGAAGGGGAAGATGGTGAGGATCTTCACGGGCAACACCACCACCATGTTCTACATCTGCAAGCAGGGCAGGACGTGCTCTCTGGCTCTCTCCAGGGAGGCCCAGGAACTGTGGCACTGGGTCATTTGTAAGGACATGTTTCTTGTTCCTTTTCACCTGGCGGGTACCAAAAACACTATCGCAGACTCACTCAGCAGAGAGCTACATTCTTGCCACGAGTGGGAGCTTTGCCACAATCAAGTGGATATTCTATTCTGTGAATGGGGTCAGCGCCAGATCGACCTTTTTGCAATGGTGATGAACTCCTAGTGTCAGAGGTTCTCCAGCAGGTTCCTGCAGCCAAGGAGCTTGTGCGATGCTTTCTCATTCCTGTGGGAGGGATTCTTCCTATACACATTTCCCACTCCTTCTATGAGTCATCAACACACTCAGACAGTCTCAGTGCAGGATGATACTCGTTGCTCCGGCACGGCCACGACAGATCTGGTATCCAGACCTGATATGTCGGTCGGTGGCTGCATCCATCAGGCTGCCTTTACTTCCCGATCTTCTCTCCAGAGAAGGCGGGGCGTTTCTACACCACAACCCAGCGTCATTGAACCTCAGGGCCTGGCTCCTGCAGCCCTGGACTTTGGACATTATTCTTTGCTATAAGAATGTATGGATATCCTGGCCAAGGCCAGGGCCTCTTCGATGTTGACGTGCTATGGCCATAAGTGGAAGCTCTTTTCCATGTGGTGCCGGGCTCAGAAGATTACTCCTCTACGTGTCACAGCCCTGCAGCTCCTACTATACCTGCTTTCCTTGGCCAAGGCTGGACTGGCTCACACGTCTATCAAGGTGCACCTGGCCGCCATATCCCGTTACACCAGGACACTGGGTAGGCCTTCCCTCTGGTCAGACAGACTTGTCAAGGAGTTCCTCAAAGGCCTCTTCAGGACCTTTCCGCCAGTGAAGGCTTCGGCCCCAGCTTGGGAACTCAATGTGGTCTCGACTATGCTCATGGGGGCCCCCCTTTGAAAAGATGCATCAGGCTCCTCTGAAATTCCTCTCGTGGAAGACTGCTTTCCTGGTTGTGATCATCTCGGCTAGGCGGGTCGGGGAGATCCAGGCCCTGTCCTGCAAACAACCATACTTATGCTTCCACGCTGCAAGGGTGGTACTGCGTACACACCACACCTTTATGCCAATGGTGCTGTCGAAGTTCCACCTCAACGAGCGTTTGGTGTTGCCCGTCTTCTTCCCAAATTTGTTGTCGCCAGTGGAAAGGGCGTTGCATTCACTGGACGTTGCTCGTCCCTTGAAGTTCTACGTGGCATGCACAAAGAGTTTTCGCAAGACTTCTCAGTTCGTCAGTTTTGGACCTGTGAATAACGGAAAGGCCTTGTCAAAGGCTTCCATCTCCAGGTGGCTCTCTGGCTGCATCATGCTCTGTCAGTGGCTGGCTAACAGACCTCTTTCTGCCGGCCGGGAACCCATTCCACCAGACTCCTCACAGCAACTACGGCATTTCTCTCTGGTGTGCTCGCCATCTGCAGGGCTGCTACATGGAGGTCCATGCACACCTTCACAAAGTTCTACTGTGTCGACAGGGATTCCATGGAGGAGTTCCGGGTCGGCCAAGCAGTGCTGCGCAACCTGTTCACTTGAGGTGAGTTTGTGGGGTGAAATGTAGCCCCTGAAGGCCAGAAATAAAGAGCCCACAGTCATATGTGAATGCTCACCAAAATGTAAGGCCGGCACAGAAATGATGTCAGACATAAAGCCTATTGAACCTAATGTAAAGGAAAGAAAGTGTGCCTAAAATTATAAAATGCATAGTTATGCGCAATGCCTTTCAGGAAGGAACAGAAAGACATGTGGCTGACAAATCCATGGAGAGCTGCACTCGCACATAAAGAAACAGCAGTGCATACAGTATCTTCAATGGAATACCAGATTGTGCTCCAAGCAGCTAAAGTGAAACGGAGCTCATTGCATGTAAAATAAATAAACAAATGTCATTTTTGTTTTTCCCTCATCCAAATTGACAGCATGCTAAGAGAAATGCTCACTAGACTTTCAAAGTTTGAACATGATGTGCTCATATGGACAATCCAGAAGTGATAATAAGGTATTTTGAAACGGGGTGCCTTACAAGATGCCGTATTAAATTTCAATTGTGTGTGAGTTTCAAAGGCCATTTGTTGCAGGGCACATGAACGGTAATTTCTCCCAACATGAAACTAACCTCCAGGACCTTTCCTCTGCTGCCCGGGGATGCAGGCCTGGTTGTCATCATCAATCAGGGCCATTACTTAAAAATACAAGAAAGACATACACTCTTAGATTGAAAACACAGTGAAAAACTGATAAAGCCATGTCTGTTCTTGCAGCGGGAATGACCTTGAGGTCACAAGTCCCATAAAATGTCCATTAGTGTGGCTATCAGGTCTTGAAAGGGGGGGCGAGCCTAAAACATGAGCCTCTCTGCTTAGTCGCATGTTTAAGAAGAAATTAAACTTAGGAACCAAGGGTGGGGGCCGGAGTGACAGAGGCCTGTGAAACTGCAGTTTGATGAAATGGGAGAAATACATTTTATTGCATAAAAAGGGCAGCATGCATGTCACAACGGTCATTTCAGACTTATATTAAAGGTGACAGACACCCCCTTTTAACCATGTTAAAACGATTTTGGTGTGATAAACATAACTAAAGTTATTAATGAAAATGTGATTTGTGCCTTCTCTTGATTCTGAGAGATGTGAAAGTTGGTATGAGCGTGATGGAAATAATTAATATGAGGACTATAAAGTGGCATATTATTCACTGATATGGCTCCCGAGTAAATGAAGTATAACCATATCTCGGCATAGGAAGGGCGTGCGAACTTCAGACTAGCATCATCTGATTTGCCTTAAAATGTAGTTCTCAAAAATATATGCATACATGTAAAGATTTGAAAATGTAGGTTACTTGCCATGTTCAGAGAGTCAGAGTTTAAAACATGACTGAGCCCATCTGTCAAAGTGGGATGATGATGATGAAGCTTTCTCCTCCCACAGCTTTCCCAAATCGCTCCCCCATCCCCTCGTCCTATTAGCAAACAGGTGGGTAGTGAAAACCAGCCAATCCCTTTCGTGAGAATCGTGACAAGTTAGTGATGTAATTTGCACTATAAGTAAATCAGTTTGCATTAGAAATATATGTCTTCCACTAATTCTGAGAGGCAACCTGCTGCTTAAATCTGGCGAGAAACATCCCAGTAGACAGGCCTAAACCTTGCATTTCTAGACAGGAACCAGGAGACATTGAAGCTGATTGGGACCCATTGGAGAATTTAGAAAAGATCCTTGACTGACCCCCTTGCTGTCCCAGTGGTGCCCTGATGCCCAGTTCAAGGCCTCTCCTGTAAGTAAAACTACCCCATAGATTATGTAGGCCCTATATTTTTCCACCATTGTTTTAGTTATTTCCCCATAGAAAAATATCTCGTCTGTCTGTGTAGATCCCTAGCATATTTAATCAAAGTAAATAAATTAATTACGCTATAGTGATCACGGGATGGGTTTTGTTGGCGTTCGAAACCAACAATCTTTTCCCAGTGTGTTGTGAGCCGGTATGACATAAAGATTTGGCAAAATAATGAATCCCAAAACCCTGTGGCCACGTTCGTGCGCAGGGTGCAAAACGAAATTCCCCATTGATGCCCTTCATTTAAAATCAGAAGGTTGAAGCCTGGTAGTGCCTTTACATGTTCAATGTGCAAAACGAAATTGCCTCTTTGTTCCCATTGTCCTCTGCCCAAAACCCCAAAGCCGTCCGTGTTCTTGTTGGCTGTGACAAAATGAATGTTCCCATTGCTTTTCTGTCTCCCATCTTGTTTCTGTGATTAAAAATCCCAAAATGTATTTTCGCAGTGTTCCCACTCTCTGCCACTGGCCTTCCATACAGAGGAGTCAAGTCTAATTGATGTTTGGAGGGTGAGGGTTGCTGTGAGAAAGTATAACACAATCTGCAGGAAGGAAGGTAGGGCGAGGAGTCACCCTCTTATTTTGATCAGAGCTCACAATTTGGGAAACCAAAGTGAATGGCCTACGAGGGTCAGAACTTTTAAAAGTCAAAATTGGCATTATGTCATGATCACTGCTTCCAAGGAGTCAGGAACAGCCCAACGTCCTTGGAAGCAGGCCCCTAACCGTTATCTTAGGCACCAGCCGGTCCCCACTGGGACCTTTTGGACCTTGTCCTGGCGCCGGTGGCACCAGGCTCATCAAAGCCATCGGTCCCGGCACTGGAAGCGCCGGGCTCATATTATGTATGAAGATGCTTGGGTGGACTTACCTGCAGCAGACCATGCTGCTTACTTACCAGCCACATAGAAGTCCTCTGTGAACAGGAACTACTTTCTTACCTGGGTGGGGCAGGCTCCACTCCCTGGATACAACACTGGAACTCTTCTGGAACTGGAACTCTTTTCCTACCTAGGCGGGGCCGTGGAGGAAGACGCCTCATCACCCAAGGCTATTTAAACCACACCCGATAGATGAAACGTGCTTCGCGTTATTCTGCATCTGCAGCAGAACGCTCACCGAGTCTGTTCCAGCCTTTCTTCCTTCCGATCCTGAACCTGCAAAAACAATACTTACCATTCCTGTATCCAGTCTACAGCAGCACCTGCAAAGACAAGAAACAACAGGTTAGCATGGCAACCTTTACACGCAGCGCTTCCTCACCTGATCCATCGGCAGCGACCATTTCTTCACGCTGCACCTCCGCCTGTGAAGACAAAAGCATTGTTATTACTTACCGGCACTCCGCGAATTCTGGATTTCTTCACGCTGCACCTCCGCCTGTGGAGACAAAAGCATTGTTATTACTTACCGGCACTCCGCGAATTCCGGCGCTGCAACCCAGCATCTGAAAGACAAAAGAAGAGACATTAGACAGGTATTTACTTACGCCCATCGCGCTCGCCACAATAGAACGCCTGCAAATACTCCGGCGTTTTCCAACATCTCTTCAGCACGAACTCAGCTGCAAGGGAAAAAAGACAGTTAGAGCGCTTGCATTTACTTACGCATTTCCAGGCGCTTCACTTCAAGGCTCTGGCTCCAACTTCAGGGCTCTTCACACCATCTTCTATCTCAAGAGCCCTGCAAGACAAATAGGAAAAAGCATTATACAGAGTCCTGTTCAATATTAACGTGCCACGCACCTAAAGACTATAAGGACTAAAAAGGTGTCCGGAAAAACTCACCGCTCGTGCAGTTAACGACGGTAGCGATCCTCTGAGTTCAAGAGGCCTATGTTTCACCAGTGAAGGAACTGGCAACGGCACCCTGCACCAGACGCAGATGGAGAGTCCAGCATTCACCTATCTAAGGTGAGCACGTTGACCTGGAGGCTCTACGGAGGGAGAAGCTAGGAAGAGAGAGAGAGAGAGGGACATTCAACAACCCAGACCATTAAGCCCCATATTCTTTCACCTGCAGAAATCTCACCCTTCGAGTTCGACACACAGTTCGAAGAGGTTCGGCCCCAGAAGCCAATCGAGTCCTGCACATCACTTTTCGAGTCACAGACACCTTCCTGCCAAGACCAGCGCCTCCGTGGGAATCAGGTGAGCGTTACAGAACGCGAAGCCCACCGCAAAACTCCTACCCAGGCGCAATGGAAACCTCAGACACTGATCAATTAGCCCAGTTGCTTGGGGAACTAAGAGCAGAAGTACATGCAGCTCGTCAGGAAACAAACTCTCTAAGAAGAGAGCTGATAATTTCCAAGGAGTGAACAGAGGACCTCGCTAGGCAATTGCTACAAACGCAGGCAGGACAGACACCTTTGCCCGCTCCAGGAGGAAGTTATCCTTCTGCATCATCTTTAAATCCAGTGCAAATCAATCTACCCGGTAATGTGCCCTTGGCTCCGCCTGAACGCTTTTCTGGTGACCCAAAGAAATTTGCAGTGTTCATTAACCAGTGCCGCCTACACTTCTTATGTCGACCAGTTGCCTTCCCAACAGATCAGACCAAGTTGGCTTTCATGCTTTCTTATCTCAGTGGCAGCGCCGCAGATTGGTCGATCCCTTTAGTCACTCAGGATGATCCAGTTCTGCATGATTTCCAGGCCTTCCAGTCCAGCATGGAGAAACTGTTTGCAAGACATGCACAAGGGCAGGCCTTCGACAATGAACTTCTTTCGTTACGACAGGGTAATCAAGACCTCTTGACTTATATAGCCTCATTCAACAGACTTATAGTGGAAACTCAATGGCCTGAGGATAAGAGAATAACGCTTTTCTACAGAGGCCTGCGCGGAGAGCTCAAGGATGTGTTAGCTCAAGTTGTGAATCCACCACAAGAATGCTCAGACTATATTGACTTAGTTGTCCAATTGGACCACAGATTACAGAACAGGAAGGCAGATCGTTCCAAATTTGATACCCGAGTGTTTTCTAAACCACAGACCTCTACTAGGGGAGCTGACACTGTGGAACCCATGCAAATAGGGGGCATGAAAGGACCTTTAACCCAAAAGGAGCGGGAAAGAAGAAGACAGCTGCAATTATGCCTCTACTGCGGAAACTCGGGGCACTTTCTTCGAGACTGTCCAGTGAAACCAGCTAAGAAGGCTGTAGGAGCCGCAGATACCTGTACCACAAATTCTGAGCAGGGAAACGACCTAGCCCGACAAGTGTAGAGGTCCTCTTGCCGAGCGTTAAGATCTGTCCCGTGACCTCGCATTTCGTGGTGCCTATGGTCCTCATTAGTCCTGAACGTCCGGATCGTTTGCATGCAATTGAAGCTTACATCGACAGCGGAGCAATCGGTAATTATGTGGACCGTGAAATGGTATCAAGGATGAATCTACCCCTTGTCCCTAAGGCAGTAAAAGACGTCATTACTACAGTGGATGGCATGGAAATAGCCTCCGGACCAGTAACGCACGCCACCCAAGAAGTGACGCTAGTGAGCCAAGATGGACACCGGGAGAAAATCGTGTTTGATGTGACCAAGGCCCCTCAGTTCCAGATCATTCTGGGAATCCCTTGGTTAGAGAAACACAATCCTCAGATCGATTGGCGAGCAAAGACGGTTCAGTTTCCAGAATGTTTTACCACTTGTTATCCTCGGCTTGATGTTTCACTGGCGGCAATCTCTTCTGAGGTTCCCAAATTACCTCCCGAATACCAGGAATTCCAAGACGTCTTTCGGAAGGACCAAGCTAACACCCTGCCTCCTCATAGGTCTTACGACTGTCAAATAGATCTGATACCCGGAACAACTCCTCCTTGCAGTAGGATTTATGCCCTCACCGAGCCAGAGAATCTTCACCTCAGACAATATCTGGACCAATACCTAGCTAACGGGTTTATCCGTCCTTCAAAATCTCCAGCTTCCTCGGCTTTGTTCTTCGTTCCGAAAAAGGAAGGAGACCTTAGGACTTGTATAGATTACCGCGCCCTGAATCAAATCACCGTTAAAAACAGATACCCGTTACCTTTGATCCCTGAACTCCTGGACCAAGTCAAAGACGCATGTATATATACAAAGATGGATCTCAGAGGAGCCTACCACTTGGTACGAATAAAAGAGGGCGATGAATGGAAGACGGCCTTCCGCACCAAGTATGGGCTGTTTGAATATCAAGTTATGCCCTTTGGTCTTTGCAACGCTCCTGCCGCCTTCCAGTATTTTATGAATGATGTCCTTAGAGAACTCATAGATGTGTGTGTTGTTGTCTACATTGATGACATCCTCGTCTATTCATCATCTAAAGAAGAACATCGGAAACACGTTAGAGAGGTCCTCGAGAGATTACGTCAACATAACCTTTTTGCTAAGCTCGAAAAATGCGTTTTCAACGTAACTGAAGTTGAGTTCCTGGGATTCATATTGTCACCCAACGGAGTCCATATAGATTCAAAGAAAGTTGATGCAATCATCAAGTGGCCTTCACCAACCTCTGTAAAAGGAGTTCAAAGCATGTTAGGCTTCGCTAACTTTTACCGCAGATTCATTCCTGAATTCTCTCGAATAGTCCAGCCCATCACTGCTCTGTTAAAGAAAAACAAACGTTTTGAGTGGTCTACCGAGGCGGAACAAGCTTTTCAGGACTTAAAAACTAAATTCATTTCTGCACCTGTTCTAAAACATCCTCGCCCGGAACTCCCCTACATCGTAGAAACAGATGCTTCTAGTCTTGCTATGGGGGCAGTTTTATCACAAAGAGATCCGGTCACACACCAATTACATCCTGTAGCCTTTTGGTCCCGCAAATTCTCGGCTCCCGAGATCAACTATTCAATTACAGACAAGGAACTTTTAGCTATCAGATCGGCCTTTAAAGCCTGGCGGCATTATCTTTTGGGAGCCAGACACACAGTCACCGTAATGACTGATGACCGCAACTTACAGTATCTGAAGACGGCCAAAGCTCAGTCTTCCAGGCAGCTTCGCTGGGCTCTGTTTTTGGCTGAGTTTGATTTTATAATTACTTATCGACCTGGCAGTAAAAATGGAAAAGCAGATGCCCTCTCCCGGATGGGAATAGATGAACATTTGACCAATCCAGAACCAATACCCATAATCCCAGAACAAAGGATTTTGGGTTTGGTCAGCGCTCAATCCTTTGAAGACATCAAGACCACAGTCAAATCACTTCTAACTCCGACCGACTTACAGGACTGGCAATTAAAGGGAAAAGAATTCTCAGTGGATCGAGACCTACCATATTTCCGAGGACGATTGTACTTGCCCAGTGAGAAAATACAAAAACAGGTAATCTCCTGTTATCACGATTCACTAATGGAGGGTCACCCTGGCATAACCAAAACCATGGAAAAGGTCAAAAGACATTTCTGGTGGCCATCATGGAAGAAGGATATTAGAGACTTTGTAATCTCCTGCGGTGTGTGTGCCCAGAATAAAAGTCAGAAGGAGAAACCAGCCGGCCTTTTACACCCACTAGACATCCCTCCCTGTCCATGGCATACCCTGTCCATGGATTTCATCACGGACTTACCTCCATGCTCGGGGTATAATACCATTTTAGTAGTCGTGGATCTATTCTCCAAGATGGCTCACTTCATTCCCCTGAAGGGCCTACCTTCAGCTTCAGTATTGGCCCGAGAATTCTTAGAAAACATCGTTCGGTTACACGGTTTCCCCTCGGTTTTGGTCTCCGATAGGGGAAGTCAATTCATCTCCCACTTTTGGCGAAGTTGCTGTCGTTTAGCCCAAATTGATGTGAGACTTTCTACCAGTCACCATCCCCAAACTGACGGACAAACCGAGAGGACAAATCAAACTCTAGAGCAATATCTACGTTGCATGCTCCAACAAACTGAAAACCCTTGGAAGGACATTCTTTGGATCGCTGAATACGCTTATAACAATTCGACTCATTCTGGAACCGGAAAGACTCCCTTCTTCTTAATTTACGGACACCATCCTAGAACCTCTAACCTGGATCCTCCCCAAGAATTCGAAACACCTACTGTGGATCACTTGCACTCAGAGATCACTCGTGCTTTTAAGGAAGCCACTGCCCATCTGCAAAGAGCTAAAGCTCAATTCAAGAAAGGAGCAGGTCAGCACCGTAAAGAGGCCCCTCACTACGCAGTGGGAGATCAGGTCTGGTTATCCACTAAGCACCTACCTCTAAAAGGACCCCGCACTTTCATCCCGAGATACCTTGGACCCTATCCTATCTCTGCCATAATTAATCCGGTGGCTTTTAAATTGGAATTTCCTTCGCATATGAAAATACATCCAGTATTCCATGTCTCCTTACTAAAACCAGTACAACCAGGAACCCGATTGACCGAACTCCCAGAACCTGTTTTAGTAGATGGAGAACTTGAATTCGAAGTAAAGAACATCCTAGACTCCAAAATCTCCAAATCTAAATTATATTACCTGGTTGATTGGAAAGGATACGGCCCCCAGGAAAGGTCTTGGGAACCCTCAGAACATGTCCACGCACCTCGTCTGGTCAAGAAATTCCATTTGAATCACCCCGACAAGCCAAAACTCCCAGAGAAGACACGCTTGGGAGGGGCCTTGAGGGGGGGGTGCTGTCATGATCACTGCTTCCAAGGAGTCAGGAACAGCCCAACGTCCTTGGAAGCAGGCCCCTAACCGTTATCTTAGGCACCAGCCGGTCCCCACTGGGACCTTTTGGACCTTGTCCTGGAGCCGGTGGCACCAGGCTCATCAAAGCCATCGGTCCCAGCACTGGAAGCGCCGGGCTCATATTATGTATGAAAATGCTTGGGTGGACTTACCTGCAGCAGACCATGCTGCTTACTTACCAGCCACATAGAAGTCCTCTGTGAACAGGAACTACTTTCTTACCTGGGTGGGGCAGGCTGCACTCCCTGGATACAACACTGGAACTCTTCTGGAACTGGAACTCTTTTCTTACCTAGGCGGGGCCGTGGAGGAAGACGCCTCATCACTCCAAGGCTATTTAAACCACACCCGATAGATGAAACGTGCTTCGCGTTATTCTGCATCTGCAGCAGAACGCTCACCGAGTCTGTTCCAGCCTTTCTTCCTTCCGATCCTGAACCTGCAAAAACAATACTTACCATTCCTGTATCCAGTCTACAGCAGCACCTGCAAAGACAAGAAACAACAGGTTAGCACGGCAACCTTTACACGCAGCGCTTCCTCACCTGATCCATCGACAGCGACCATTTCTTCACGCTGCACCTCTGCCTGTGAAGACAAAAGCATTGTTATTACTTACCGGCACTCCGCGAATTCCGGATTTCTTCACGCTGCACCTCCGCCTGTGGAGACAAAAGCATTGTTATTACTTACCGGCACTCCGCGAATTCCGGCGCTGCAACCCAGCATCTGAAAGACAAAAGAAGAGACATTAGACAGGTATTAACTTACGCCCATCGCGCTCGCCACAATAGAACGCCTGCAAATACTCCGGCGTTTTCCAACATCTCTTCAGCACGAACTCAGCTGCAAGGGAAAAAAGACAGTTAGAGCGCTTGCATTTACTTACGCATTTCCAGGCGCTTCACTTCAAGGCTCTGGCTCCAACTTCAGCGCTCTTCACACCATCTTCTATCTCAAGAGCCCTGCAAGACAAATAGGAAAAAGCATTATACAGAGTCCTGTTCAATATTAATGTGCCACGCACCTAAAGACTATAAGGACTAAAAAGGTGTCCGGAAACTCACCGCTCGTGCAGTTAACGATGGTAGCGATCCTCTGAGTTCAAGAGGCCTATGTTTCACCAGTGAAGGAACTGGCAACGGCACCCTGCACCAGACGCAGATGGAGAGTCCAGCATTCACCCATCTAAGGTGAGCACGTTGACCTGGAGGCTCTACGGAGGGAGAAGCTAGGAAGAGAGAGAGAGAGAGAGGGACATTCAACAACCCAGACCATTAATCCCCATATTCTTTCACCTGCAGAAATCTCACCCTTCGAGTTCGACACACAGTTCGAAGAGGTTCGGCCCCAGAAGCCAATCGAGTCCTGCACATCACTTTTCGAGTCACAGACACCTTCCTGCCAAGACCAGCGCCTCCGTGGGAATCAGGTGAGCGTTACACATTAGCCTAGAACCACTCTTAATCTCTTGCTCATTTATAGAGCCCCAGGGGCTGCAACGGACTTCCCAGACCAATTCTGTAATCGGGTACTTCCATTGCTGAAGCCTAAGACTAGATTGCTAATTTTAGGAGATGTTAATCTTTGGTTTGGGAATGAGGCAGACATATCAGCTGGTGCCCTTGAAGCTGCATTGTCTTCTCTCGGTTTTCGACACATGGTTAGAATTCCTACTCGCATTAAAGGGCACACCGTGGACTGGGTGGCGGCCCATAATATCATGGTGTCAGACCCAGAGGTATTATCATGTCCCTGGTCAGAGCACCTTGGTATCTACCTCTATATTACCAATCAATTCTTTTCAAAGAAAATTGACAAAGGAAATACCTTGAAGTTCTATAAAAACTTAACAGCCGCAAACCTCAAACCATGGATTACATTACTGTCATCACAAATCTCTCACTCAGGGACTTTGTGTGAGATGACTGAGTCCATGACATGTCGGAAACTTTAGCACCAATAAAAAGGAAGTACTATCTAGGGGACATAAGGGCAACAAATGGTTCTCGGCAGAGCTCCAGGAATTGAATAGTGTCAAAATAAAACACTTCTATGTGTGGAGGAAGAGTCAGGAGCTGTCCGGTCTACACCGCTACAAAAAGTCAGTCAGGATATATAAAGAGGAAATTGTCAAAAAAGAAATGCTTAATGAGAGAATTGTCAAGTCAATTTTGGATAGTAAAATATTATTCAAAATTCTCAGAGAACAGGAAGACCCTAAGGGCTCAGACAAGACACCAATAGTGAAAGCCTGTCACGGCTCGCTCCCTTCGCTCCCGTTCCCGTCACTTGGGGGCATGTTTTGGGGTTTTTTCCCTACTGGACATTCCCTCGGAACCTTATGCTACAGTGCTGTGATGAATTGGGAGCGCTAAAACCTTATTTTCCAAGTTACTTCCCTTCCGGATCCATTCCAGGTTTTTTGCAGCCAGCATGCTACGTTAATCTAATGACTATGCTTCCCAGAATGCCTGGCTCACTGCCTCACCTCCTCCCTTGCAGGACAAGGTTGGGCGGAGGATAGGCAACACCTGTGGCTGCAGGTGCAGCAGGCGGCACACCTGAGGGGTGTGCTCGTTAAGGAGCTTTAAAAGCCTCAGTTTACTTCAGTCCAGCGCTGGTCATTGTTGCAGTGTTCCTGTTGTGACTGGTCCCTTGTTCCTGGTTCCTAGTTTTTGTGCCTGGTTCCTAGTTCCTGTTTCTTGTTCCTCTGCCCTGGATTTCGAATTTATGTGCTGAATTGATTTCTGCTTTCTGGATTTCCCTTTCTGTCTTCCTCTTTCTGCAGGCAGCCTTTCTCTGTGCTTTACCCTTTGATGCTGCCCAATTTGCCTGTGTTCTCTGTTTCTTTGAAGCTGTCCTTTGCTACTGAAAAACTTGATGCATTAGTCTTTCCCTTTATAGATTTAGCTTCCTGCCTTTTCTCCTTGGATGGGTGGGAAAGGTTTCCTTTTGTGATATCATTTTCCCTGCTCCTGATCCTTATTTCCTATTGGGATCCATTCCATGTTTTCCATTGCACTTCTGCATTTATTTCCCATTGATTATTAGGTGTGGGGTGCTGTTGTAACTAGTCCCAGTGTGAATGCCCTTTGTTTTCCTCACTATTCTATAATCACTATTCCTACTTGCCCCTTGACTAGGGTCTTATGTATTTAGTTTCCTCCACCCATTGCTGTTATAGCCTTCAGGGTCCCTGTTTGATCAACTGGGTTCGTGGGTTTACTGACATTCAAGTGGTCTTTCCGGTCCTCGTGAGTACTGTTTCTAAGTTCCTTATTCAGTATCATCCAGAGTGTCAGCTCACAGATCCTGTCCTTGCTTGCCCTCTACGTGGGCTTAGCGCTGTCAGTATCTGTAATAGCATAGTGGGTAAGGAGTTTGCCGACTTTCCTTTCAGTCATAAGGAGGTACTAAGTGCTTACCCCACATCCCTTTTCATATATTGGTATTATTGTTTCACTCTATTTGCACTCCTGGGTTTTAGTATACACGAGTCTTGGGTATTGTATGCACGTTGTTAGATCACACGTTGTTCACTGTGTGATTCCGTGCACATTTCCCTTGCCATATTCATTGCCTTCTTCCTTTCTTAACAAAGCCAAACCTTGGTGCTCCTTAATTCGGGAATCTATGTCAAATAAATTGGCACTAATCAAAAAAGTGATTGAGGTGAAAAGAACTACCCCCAACAAGCAGGGAAAAAACTAAATCCAGATCACAAATAACATGAATATCACACAACAATTCCATTTCTCACCCATCACGGAGAACGAGCTAGCAGGGGTTATTAGGAAACTAAATGCCACTAGCTGAAAAGGAGTCCCCTGCTCAGCCATGATCATCAAAGAATGCTCAGATTACTTATTGCCAGCAGTCACCAAATTTGTAAATTCCTCCTTTGAGAAAAGTCATGTCCCTCAAGAACTTAAACAAGCGTGGATCACACCCCTTCTAAAGAAATCAGGACTCTGTCCAGCATCTCTGACCTACTATAGGCCTATTACCAACACAAACCCTTCCTGCTCAAGATCTTGGATAGGGTGGCATACAAGCAAATCCTGTTACATCTTAACTTCCAACCCATCCTCAATAAGTACCAATCAGGATTTAGGCAACACCATGGGACCGAGATGGCCCTCCTCGACCTGAAGTCCAACTTTTTGGAAAGAATGGACAATAGTTATGTATCACTGCTAATGATCTTGCATCTATTTGCTGCTTTTGACCTGGTGGACCATGACATCTTGACCACCAGGTTAAAAAAGTTCACCTTATTTTCTGATCAGGTGTCACAGTGGATTGTTCCCTTTCTGAGGGAGAGACAATGCAGAGACAATGCAGAGTGACGAGTCGGGAAGCTGAAACTAAATGGGTCATACTCTCATTTGGCGTACCGCAGGTTGCATGTGTTTCGCCGACCCTATATAATACCTTCTGGCTCAAAATAATATTAGGTTTACAAACTATGCGGATGATACACAATGTATCATCCGATTATCCGGCTCCGACAGCACTGAAGAAAATTGTATCAATCAAGTATATGACCTCATCCACACGTGGATGATCCAAAATGGCATGGCCCTTAATAGCGAAAAAACACAGCTCATGGTGGTTGGCACTGAAAACAAACTTGTTCAGCTACACCCTTTGTTTAACAGTTTTACCATTGCCATTCACAAGATAGAAGTACAAAAAAAGTCAAAACATTAGGTATAACATGGATCAAAGTCTAAATATGAAAGCTCAAGTGACCAGTTCAGTCTCTGCATCCACATATTATATAAAATTGCTCTCAGACCTCCATCCTTTTATCATACAAGATAATGTGGAAACAATAGCTAAAGCTATAATAGGCTCTAAAATCAACTATTGCAGTAGTCTCCTAAAAGGTATTGGCCAATCTGAGATTAACCGTCTTCAGGTTATTCAAAATGGGGCGGTTAGGGTAATCGAGAATCTGAAGTGGAGAGACCATACGTTTGCTGGTCCGGTAGTAACGGCACCGGTAAGCTACCGGCACCGGTAAGCAACCGGACCGGCAAACTACAAGTTCTGCTTGCAGGTGCCTTCCCGGCCGTACCGGCACCCGCAAGCAGAGCATGTCGGATGCACCAGCACCATTCATGAAGGTTGCTGGTGCATCCGGCTTCCCCATTCCCATTGAGCCCTATCGAGCTCACATGGGAATGGGGAAGAATATTTTCTGGCGCCTGTGAATGGGCAGATACCGGGTCCGGCAAGGCCGTAATGACCCAGTAATTGCCCATTTGCGAGTGCTCGAAAAGAAATTATACCGGCATGGCTACCGCCAGTATCGTAATGAGACCCATGTCTGGGAGGATAGGCAAAGTTTACACTGGTTGCTGGTAAAAGCCAGAGTCCAATTCAGAATTCTATTGATTACGCATAAATGCACGTTAGGCCACCAGGAGTGGAGCTTAAGGAGTTGGACGTCCTTCGATGGGGGCAGTATGCCCCAGAGTTCAGTGGTTGATTTAGAGGAGAAATGCAGTTTTTAAGCTAAAGTGAAACTGTTTTCTTTTATTACAGAGGATTCCCAGCCTGACGACTGGGAATTTTCATGAGCAGGTGAATCAATGCCAGACCCATGCTGGAGAACAAGAGTTAGAGGTAAGTAACTTAAACCTTATTTAAGGTTAAAGATCTACCTTATTTTTCCTTTGAAGACTGAACCATGAAACATTAAGAAGAAGTATTCTTTAAACTCAGAGGTTGTTGTACTACCAAGAAGAACAAGCATTACCCAAGCCAAGTGGCAAAGCCTTTCTATAGTGAAGCAAGCTTTGTTTAACTCTATCCACCTGAGTTCTGAAGTTTGTAAAAGTCCAGTCTCCTCTGATACAAGTGTGACATTGTTGCCTGAAGTTGGAAGTGCGGCAATACAACCTCAGGTAGCTACTGGAACCGAGAAGGTGGGAATGTAGCTGGGGAAGCGATCTGGCTGCTTGTAAAAAGATTGAACCAATAATCTGTGATGCTGAGACTGTTGAAAGTCAGTCTGGATGCAGAGGAAGATTATACTAGTGGAAGTAAGACAGACAGAAGAGCAAAGAGGGGCTTTGCCTACCTATAGAGGTTGCAGAGTCTTGTCTTTAATGCCTAATAGCCGTGTAGTTGTGTATAATAAAGGCCCTAAACAGAAATCCCTTTCACCTGAAAACCCGCATCTAAACCCTGCCACCAAAAATGGCCATGCTTAGCTTTCCCTGTCACATGAGTGGCAAGCAGTTGAACACTGTAACTCAAAAACGGCCCTGCGTTGCTTTTGTTTCACCTAAATGACATGAAGTTATGCGTTTCATCCAAAAATGGCCCTGCGTTGCTTTTATTTCACATGAATGACAAAAAGCTATGAACTGCATCAAAAAACGGCCTTGTTTTACTTTTAATTCACATGAGGGGCAAGGATTTCAACATTACAACTCAACACAGCTTTTGCTTTCCATTTCACTTGAACAGCAGCACTTGAAACGCTGCAAATGAAAAATGGCTTGGCTTTTTCTTTGTTCATGTCAAATCCGAGAACCATGTGGAAGGGGGCCTACACCTCATTGTCAATTGGCCAACAGCAAATGCAAAAACACTGCCAAAAGAAGAAATTAAAGAATCCTGTGACATACAAGACAGGATTTTAAACATTAAAAGCAGAAACGGCTTGCAGACCCGTGAAAAAGAAAAATGACTTTTTAAAGGCCACAGTGAAAAGATAGCACTGCTCGCATAGAAATGTCAGGGAAATATGCTGTGGAGGGATTGACTAAGCAATGTACATTTTTTTTCCAACCACAAGACTTCAATCGCCCTTGAGGCTCATAATACTGTAAAAATTGTTTGGGCTAAGGAAGGAAACTTCACAAGTAAAAGCACTGCTTTCTGCTGGAAAATCGCACCTACCAGTGAACCATCCCACAGTCAAATGTGATGTTACTGAGGGTGTCATGATTACCTGCTCTGCCAGACTTGAAGTCAAGGGCTCAGGGATTTCAAAGAAAGCAAGTGTGGCTAAAGCTTGATAAGGGGGTGTGAGCTCCTTCCTGCACCCACTACAAAGAACAAACTGACAACTTCAATGGGGGTCATAAAAATCTCTGGTTACCGGCTGACCCAGGGAAAGACAGTTGGCTGTGGGAGAGGAGGTGCCCCTCCCACAGATGGGGGCAGATCCTCCCATTTGACATTAAAGGACTAATTTCATTTTTAGGCATTTTCGCAGCAATTAGAATGAGAAATAATTTCATTTGATGCTATATTTATATGTAATTTCCAGGCGGTTGTTAAGAGATAAAGTGCATTTTCCTAGGACTTTGGAGACCGATAGTTTTCTGGCTGATCTAAAAATGGGACAAATATGACAATTGGTAGAAAGATGGGAAATTAAATTATGAACATGTTTGATCATTTGCAGAGTTACAACTTTTATACATTTTGTGAAAAGGACAAAAATGTGCCACCGGCCAAGGCTACATCGTACAGAGTTGACGATTGGCTTACCTACTTCCTTATGACCCACTAAAATCACTTATCTAGTTCAAATGTCAGGGGCAAGTAGAATTATGAAGTTAGGAGACATAACTTGTTTTTGTCAAAAAGTGGCAAGGAGGACAAAGGATAGTAATAAATGCAAACAGACAGATGGTGCTCTCTTCCCTTGAACCAATCATGCCAGAGGGCAGAGAGAGGAATGGTAAACTGTCCTATCCAAGCAGTAGGGGTAATTACAGAGTACTTCCCCCTAGATTGTAAAATGAGTGATGTCATTTGTGCTATATGAGGGGGCCGTACTAAGTCAGAGCACAAAAGAAATCCGGGGATACACGAGAAGGAGGACGGAGAGAAGGCAGCTGAACCAAACCAAACCAAGGCAGAGTGGACATCTAGGCAAGGGCTCTGTTCACTGCAGTGTGTCCTGAGATCCAGCTGGCTTTCCAGAATCCCAAACCATGACAGAGTGCAGTGACCAGACCCCTTGCCTAGCTGTCCAGAGTGTCCTGAGATCACAGTCAGGGACATCTCCCTTAACCCCTGGTCCGACCAGCATACCATTTCATTTGAACTTAATACCTTAAAAGGCTTGTGTCATAATCGGATTCCTCTCCCCCCCGGCACTTACCAGAAACTCCCGCCAACTCACTAAGGAAAAGTTATTACCTTACCTCCTTGTGCCAGCCCTTCAGGCCCCCTTCCCTGCCAACCCAGAAATCTTGGCCAATGCCTACAAATCTGTCATCACTCGAGCAGTTGGTGCCATCGCCCTACGAACCCAAAGGAAAGCGAAGCGTATCAAGCCCTCCAACTCCTGGTTCTCCCAAGAGCTCCTGGAGCTACGTTCAAGGAAAAGGACAGCACTTTCTCACTGGAGAGCGAACCCCAACGACACCTCTAAAATGGCCTTCAAGATTGTCTCCAAAGAGTACAAAGTGGCCATAATTAAAGCAAAAGCCTCTTTGTTTAACACAAGAATAGCAAATGCTAAATCTGGAATTAAAGAAATATTTGCTATCTTCAGAGAATTGGAAACAACTACCCCCTCCAATCCCCCGCCCACCTTACTCAAAGATGAAAACTGGTGTAATAACATCCAATCTGCCATGATCGATAAACTGAACCTATTACACAATAAAATCAAGGATTATCAACAGGCACTCAGCCACCTAATTTCTGAATCACAAGGGAACACTAATGGAGACACCCCCGCATTCACCTTTAAGGAAATCAGTGAATCAGAAGTTATCCCCCTCCTCAAATCTATCAAACCCTCCTTCTGCAAAGGGGACATGTGTACAGCACAACTTATCAAAGATTGCGCCCCTACCTTGGCCCCGTACTTTATAGCATTCATTAATGCTTCCTTCCAGTCAGGCCATGTCCCTACTTCTCTCAAGGAAGCATGTGTACGCCCCCTCCTCAAGAAACCAGCATTGGACCCATCAGTCCCTGGGAATTATAGACCCATAACCATGGTGCCTTTCCTTTTAAAAATTCTTGACAAGGCAGCTTATCTGCAAGTCCAGAAATTCATCCAAGCTAAGAACCTGCTCGGTCTCTGTCAGTTGCGATTCCGTCCAGGACATGGAACCGAAATGGCACTGCTGGACTTAAAAAACCAAATGGATGATTTCCGAGACGCAGGCAAACCTGCTCTCTTTCTCCTACTTGATTTGTCCGCAGCATTTGACCTGGTGGGCCATAATACCCTTCGTCACCATCTCTCTGCTGCTGCCAACTTCTCTCCTAAAGCCATTGACTGGATCCCCTTGTTTCTTCAAGAAAGGTTTATGAAAGTCTTTTCTAACTCTGCCCTGTGCTCATCCAAGCAACATAAATTGTGGTGTCCCTCAGGGATCCTGCATCTCACCCATCCTGTACAACCTGTTTACAAGGCCATTGTTCCACACTCTGGAAGCCTTGGGCATCACATATACGAATTATGCTGATGACACACAGGTCCTCATTCCCCTGACCGGTGACTATGAAGCCGACATGGCTACCCGCAAGTTCATATACTCCACCATCCAAACATGGATGGCAGAAAACTAGTTGTGCCTTAACGGTGAAAAAAACAAACTTCTGCTTATTGGATCTCCGGCCACCTCAGGAAACTGGACAAAAAAAACAGTTATGTCACAATTGACAACATTCCCATCCAAGTATCGGAAGTTGTCAAGACCTTAGGGGTCTTCCTGGATTCTGACCTATCCATGAACAGACAGGTTAATGCCATTGCATCTACCTCAGTTTACCATTCCAAATTGATAAACGCAGCCAGACCATTCCTATCCAAACAGAATTGTCTCACCATTGCTAGAGCAATTATTGGGTCTAGGTTAGACTACTACAATGCCCTTTTTGCAGGAACATCCCTAAAAAACATATCCAAACTCCAGATTGTCCAGAATAATGCCCTTAGGGCGGCCACAGGCATCTCTAAAAGGGAGCACATATCGGAAACCAGGAAGCAGGTTCATTGGCTCCCCATTGATGAGAGGATAGCCTTCAAAACCCTCGCCCTGACGCATAAATGCTTCCATAACCGGGCCTGCTTTACCTTGCACAAAGAATAGTTACGCTGTCCTCCTCAAGACCCATTAGTGTATACCAACATGATCTCCACTCCCAAGACCCAGAAAGTCCGGGCAGGAGGCTCTAGCTTCCCTGTCTTGGCAGCAAATCAATGGAACTCCTTACCATCCTACATTAGGATTATTGAGTCACATCTTGCCTACGGGAAAGCAATAAAAACTTTGTTGTTTGTGTAGATAGCTTCGGGTGCTACCACCCATGCTCACTTCACTATCGCTATAACTGTGACAAACCTCAATGTAACCCCATCTGTTTGCATTCATTTTCTGTGACTTTGCTCATACATTGCATCCCAAGCTCACTGCAACCATGAGCTAAGCAACCGAGTGTAGCTAACCCTGCTGTACTCCAGTCTCACTGTAACCATGTGCTAAGTAACCTATTGTAACTACGACAAGTAACCCTGCTGTAACTAAGTCATATTCATGCAACAGCGCCTCGATACCCTTGGGTTGCTGGTGCGCTATACAAATATAAATAAATTAAATAAATAAATCCAGCTGGCTTTCCAGAATCCCAAACCAAGGCACTGTGCAGTGACCAGACCCCTTGCCTAGCTGTCCAGAGTGTCCTGAGATCCAGCTGGCCTTCCAGAATCCTAAGCAAAGTCTTCCTTTCTAAGTAACAAATAACCCCAGCCCTAAATTATATAAGCCCTTCCTTTTTTGTAGCATTAAACCCCATTGAAAACCCCAAATTGCCAGTGTAATTCAGTCACCTCCCATAGAAGAATCTGTGTTTAGGCTGTACCTGTTAGCATATTCCCTTTGGTAAATCTCTGTGTCTGTGTAAATCCTTAGCATATTTTTAAGTAAATCAATGAATTCCACTATTTGAAATTCACAGTTCGAAAGTGTTAAAATTCGAAATGAACCCTCTTGTCCCTGGTGTCTTTCTTTAATTATTATAGTAATTAAAGTATTGCCTCAAAAGAATTAGTCTCCTTGTAACTGAAAACCGAATTTGTCTGTGTATTGTGTGCATTACCCCACAAATTCCTATTTGCATCTGTTCTATTAAAACCCCAAATCGTAGTCCCATTGAGAGCAATCCCTTTTGCCTACAGATCTATCTGTTATGTGCCTCTGTCATGGTCATTGAAAACCGATGTCCCTATTAAAAGCAAAACCCCTTCCCTGCGCTGCCTGTCATTGTAAATCCAGTGTAAAACGAATTTCCATTTCCCACTGTATTTCCCCATTTGCATTTGATTTCTCCCATAACCGATTTTTCCATTTCATTCTTACTATCGCCTCAAGTGTAAGCAATTCGAATTTCCTTTCATTCTGTCATCTAGCAGTTGTGAGCAACAATCAAAATCCCAATTGTTTTGTAGAGATTAGTGCATTTGGTGTTGCCACAACATTGGTGGTTGTGAAATTGTTTGATTTTCCTTTTTCATTAAATAATAAATTAATAAATATCTTATTGATACACACCAGCCTGGTTCCTAGTCCATTGTGACACGGGGTGTTTGTGGAGGTTGGCTGTGAGACGGGATGGAGGCCTACTCAAAGGAACCCGTAGTATATTAAAAATAAAAAGCGTTTTATTGTGCGCCACATCCATTGTAGGGGAAGGAGTTCCCTAGCTGGCGTGTGCCGTGTAATAAAACCGTGACATGGTGTTAAATTGAAGTTGGAGTTGCAGCATACTGTGGAACAAAGGAATCTGTTCCCACGGTAACAGTGGTAGAAGGGTGGTTGTCAAGCGAAAAGCAACCTCCCAATAAGAAATATCCTCACAATTATACTAAATGTACTGCATAGGTTATGAACACTCGTAGAATTGTAGATGGAGAAGTCACTAATCTATTCTTTGAACTGTGGCAAAACAATCCTGGAAGGAAGACATCCTGGATTGCCATTGGTGTCATTTTCTTGGCTGGAATTGGTAGGGTAACTTTTCGCCTGAAAGCTGACGAACTGTTACCAGTGGATTTTTATTTGGTGAACTTTTGTTTCATTTGGAACGTACAAGAACTGGATCGAGGCTTTCTTTTTTCCTTTGGAACACTTGGGGAAATTCACTATGAATAGTCCTGTGGAAGGGATTTACCCAGGACAGGTGAAGGTCATTCAAGAAACTGGTCATTTGTTGTTTGATTCATTTTGAATGTTTGTTGTTTAGTGCAAGGGCCAGTTTATTTATGTTAGCAGTTATCCCCTTAGCCTTTAGACTAGGTAGAGAATTCCCTGATAGGGTAGGTTTAGTGAGGATGTATTTAAAACCTTTTTTCTTTAATAAAAGGTTTAATTCAGAGAAAAACACAAGCAGTTGTCCGCCTCGCATTACTGACCCCTCACAATACACAGCCCCAATCTCATAAAATACAACAGTCCACAAAGCCAGATTTTAAGAACAATCCCATTCAACTCTTTGCCACTGAATGCTGACACCCAAAGCATTCTGTCCAAGTCAACACCAGAGCACATATAAAACAGAAATCCAAATGGGCACTGCCAGGTGTGAAAGATGGCAAGATCTCTGCCATGATAGAACATAAGAGGGAAACATAATCATCAAATATCTCCCTTATATTCCAGGCCATGGGGGAGCCCTAAGAAATTAAACCATCCTTAGTTCATTGGGGGACAGGATCAACCTAGAAATCAGCTGAATCCGGTCTCAATACGCTGAAACTAATGCATGGATCTGAATGGAATCAAACAAAAAACTGCACATTCACTGATTAGGATGATGGCAACCTGCCCAAGACCCTTGGCATAGTAGAAAACTAGAAAAAAAAACCAAAGTCTCAAGACTACACTGGACTCTACCTACCCACCAAGGCCAGGAACAAAAATGAACCTGGACTGAAGAATGATCCCAAAAACAATATTAGCCAAATACTACATTCATGAAAGATGGCAATGTAAAAAGGTTGCCACCTCTGTCCCTCCTGGTCTTGACCACGGCCACATCCCATCACATGGGTAGCCCTTTCAAATGACATTGGGTTAGACCTTTGTTTTATGAAGCTTCAATATATTTTTTCTAATCTGCATTTCACTTCAACACTGCTAAGTAACTAATCTTTTTTAGTACCCTCTTGTTTCGACTACTGTTCCAGTCTCCTCTATGGACTCTTTCAACCTTCCCTGCTTCCCCTTGTCCTCCCCAGCCCGTCAGGCTGGTTTATCTATGAGACAGAGGGCAAACAGTTAACTCATTCTCATCTTCAAAACCCTACCTACCGGCCTATCGCACTCCCTACGCTCCACCTTGCTTTTACAATCCTCCTCAGCTCACCTCCTTGCTGCCTCTTGTGCTCCCTCTCATTTCTGCTCTCTTGCTCTCCTTGCTCCCTTACTATGGAATGATCTTCCTCTCTGCACCTCTCCAACTCTATCACTATTTAAATTCTATCACCTACTTCTCCGTTCTGAAGAAACATTTTCATAGCGTTCTACGCCACCACATCTCCCTGTTGTCCTCTCCCCGTACCTCTCTACGACAACCCTACGGCACTTATCCCTCACCCCATCATCCTAAACTTAGCACTTCCTCCACTACCCCGTTCTCATATAGTGCTCTACTGTCCTTGTACCTCGTTCATGTTTACCTCCTCTGCATCATTTGGTCTTCTATCCACACCTTCTCGCCCATTCTTCAGGACAATGGTCCTCCGCTCGATAAATCAATGTTAAACATTTTGTATGTATTTTTGTGCCAAAAATGCATTGCTTTCCCTGTAATTTCCATAAATAAAATAAATCAATAACAAAACTTGAAAGTGCTTACCTTCTGTTGTCAACGTGAGAACCTCACTGTCTGAATCCCATTGCAAGAAAATATACCCTAAAGCCCACTGGTAGCACCGTGTGATCCTGCGTGCATGAAATGGAATGGTGGCACATTGCCATTTTACAACCTACGTCAGAGTGTGCGCGCTGTCGGCCTGTCCCCCCACCCTCTGCAGTGTTCTGCCTCTGAAACACGATGTACGTCAGTCATAGTGTGCGCGCTGTTGGCCTGTCCCCCCTCTGCAGTGTTCTGCCGCTGAAACACCCTGGTTCCCTTCTGTTTGCTACTGTTTGCTACTGACTAGAGCTGTTCCATGCTCATGCATCCGTGATGATACACTGTTTGAATTTTTGGTAGCGTGCACTACTTTGCCCCAGAACTGCCTCCTTTTCTGCTTCTCCTTTTCTCAGGCGACTGAGGTGTGTTTAGTAAAAATGTAAACTTGGAGAATGGTGCAGGGCGAGGCTAGTAACATCCTAAATGATACATAAAGGCTTTGCAATAATACACAAACAGTAATGACAGCGCTGGCAATGATGACAATAAATGCCCAATCAGCAAATACATGCACACGAAGATCCTTGTAAACCAATCAAACCTCAGTCACTCTAACTGTACGCTTCACATTTCCTCTTCAAAGGTCTTGTGTCTCCTTGGCCTTCCTGTCTCATTGATGCCACAGTCTTTAAATGGCATGGGCAAAGCAGCATTGTGCACCTACGTTGAGGCAAGAGCAGGAGAAGGAAGAATGGAGGTCGACAAGTCTGTCCCTTATGCAGCATAGCATTTAAGAGAACGAAACAGGGAAACCGGGGGAAACGAAAGGATGGTTAATGTTACAAATATTAGCTGACAAGACCTCCTACAGACTGTGCCCAAACTTGCACCGGACAACTCCTGACACCCAGTATCACACCACAAACAGCTGGACCAAAGCAAAAACAACTCTGCATCAACAAACACAAATAAAGACCAACTAAAAACCTCAAGCTCAAAATGCTGCACAAAGACCAGGACCAAAGGCAAGACCAAGATCAGAAACAAACACACACAACGGAACACCACTGAAGACTCACAACTGCGCAACACACTCCCACAAACAGAAACGACAACCAAACCAACATAGAGAGAAGAGAGAAATCACTCTACCTAACTCCATACGTCGCAAATAACCAGTCACCAGAATGAGCCAACGCAATGCAAGAATCGACAACAGCAGACAACCAAACACAACTACGCAGAAGAACAGACAACGCCAGAAACAACAAGAACATAATCGACGCAATAACACCTTACATCACCAAAACTAGAGGAACTGCCACCCAACACCCACAAAATTAGAAAGAAGAACCTGATGAAAACTAAAACCCCGGACTGAACCTAGAAGAACTTTACGCCAACACAGACACACCTGTACCAACACCTCTACTAGAGATCGACCTGAAAGAAAACTTTAACACCAATCAGAGGACAACAATGACAATAAAGCACAAACCAAATGACACCTTTAAACTCCACTGCAACCTAATAAACGCAAGATCCATGTCAAAACACTCAACAGAGATCTTTTACCTTCTTTGCGACAATGGCATTGACATCCTATTCATCACAGAAACATGGCTGGACGACAACTACAAAATCACACTCCAAAGCTGCCTCCCAAACAACTTCAAATGCCTTCAGGTAAACAGGAAAAATATAATAGGAAGAGGCCTCGCAATAGCATTCAACGGACAGCTGAAAATAAAAACAGATGAACCTCTCAACATCATCAACTGCGAAACCATGGTCATACACGTATCAGCGAACCCGAAAACTAACATCACATTCATTCTGGTGTACAGACCACCGACATACGATGCCACCTTCGTCGACAACTTCATAGAAGCAATCACCAACTTGGCCATCAAACACTAACATCTAATAATACTGGGGGACTTCAACATCTGGTTTGAAGAAAAACATGCCAACTCCCAAAACTCACTAATTGGGCAGCTAAGAACCATGAAACTACAACAGTTGGTCAAAGGGGTTGCCCGGACACACCCTCGACGCAATCTTCGCCAAGAAAAAACTCATCACCATGGCCCCACCAATACAAATAGTATGGAGCAACTATCTCATCATCCCATTCGTGATTGCACTACCAACCCAAATCTGCACCCAGCCCATGAAGCTCGCAACCATCACAAAAAGGAATTGGAAAACCGTCAAAGCAAGCAACCTAATGGAACAACTGGAGATGACCAAACCCACAACTAGAGAACTAGAGCTGGCTGACCTATACGGGAAAGCAGAGCTACTCCACAAATGGATTGCTGATACAATCAGAAACATCTCGCCGTAAAAACCATTCACCCCCTCAAAAACAAGGGCAATGGCTAAATGGTTCACCCGGCTACTAAGCACGATGAAAAAGGACAACAAGAAGATGGAACTGGAATGGAGAAAAGAATACAACCAAGACAATGAAATACTGTTCCAGAAAAAATCTGCGCCTACAAGAAGGAAATACAAAAGGCGAAGAGAAGGCATTATGATGACAGAATCACCAATGCCAGCAACACACAAAAAGAAATGTTCAACATCATTAAAGAAATGAGAAACCCACCTAGCTGCGACAACACTCCAACCCCCTCAGAGAAACTCTGCAACAACCTGGCGGACCATTTCAAGAATAAAATCAACAACCTCTGACAAATCATACAAAACAGACCAACCAACCATAACACTCAACCAACCGGACCTTAGGAAGAGGCATGGCACGAACTCCAAAACTTTCCTGAAATTTCAGCAGAGGCTTTCGTCAAGCTGGTTAAACACAGCAAGAAAGCTGGATCACCCATGGATCCCTGCCCCCCTGACATCTACAAATCAATCCTCACAGAAGGAACGCCATCAGAATACTACAGAAACCTCCTAAATCTCTCACTCGCAACAGGAACAGTAGCAAGATCCTTCAAATCAGCATATATCAAACCACTTTTAAAAAACACAAGTGGCGACATCAAAGACCTCCAACTACAGACCGATTTCAAACATTCCCTACCCAGCAAAACTCCTAGAAACGTACGTATACAAATGAACCCACAAACATATAGAAAAACACCACCTACTAGACCATGCACAAGTCGGTTTCAGACCCGCAAGAGGAACAGAATCGGCACTACTATCCATCTGGGATGACCTAAAAACAAACGCAGACTCCAACACAACCTCAGCTTTGATTCTGCTCGACCTCTCTGCAGCGTTCAACACAGTTAGCCATGACACCCTAACCAAAACATTGGAAGACATGGGTATAATGGACATGGCACTACTCTGGATTAAATCCTTCCTAGCAGACAGAACAGAAACTGTATGGCTAAAACCCTTCAAATCTACTCCACGAGTTAACGACTGTGGAGTACCACAAGGATCCTCACTATCACCACTATACTTCAACATCTTCCAGACACCAGTAATCAAAATCTTCAAAAAATACAACATTACATTCTACAATTATGCTGACGACACTCAAATTATCTACAAAATCGAAGACACTCAAGTCGATCACTCAACCCTAATCGGGTGTCTAAAAGAAGTCCTTAACTGGAAGAGCGCCAACAACTTGAAAACCAACCCAGGAAAGACCGAAATCATGATTATATCCAATAACCAAGAGAACAACACCTACATTTCGTGGCCGACAGAAATGGGAACTGCGCCAACTCCATCTAAGGTAGTAAAAAAGCTGGGAGTCCTGATGGACAACACCCTAAGCTTAGAACAACAAATAAATGCAATAGCCAAGAAATGCTTCTTCCTTCTTCACACAACAAGAAGAATCCTACCTTTCCTCTCCTTCACCCCCAAAACACTCACAATTGTCCCCCTCATCATGTCAAGAATCGACTAAGCAAAGAGCCTCTATCTCGGGATGCCAGAATACCTCATGAAGAAACTACAACGCATCCAAAATGCAGCAGCCAGACTTCTCCTCAAACTATCCAGATGAGACTACATCACCCAAGCGCTACAAATACTACACTGGGTCCCAATCAAACATCGCATCACCTTCAAAACAATGTGCATAACACAAAGGGCAATCAGCGGACAGGGAGCAGAATTCCTACAATAGAAAATAACAATCTACAAGCCAACGAGACTTCTCAGACCAAGCAACGAAATCTGCCTGGAACAAAAACCATACCTCAAGAAAAAAACTAGGGGGCTCCTCCTTCTCCCACCTGGCTGCAAAAACCTGGAACAACATCCCGAAAGGATTAGGAAACACCAAAGATCAACTACAATTCAGAAAACTACTAAAAATCTGGCTCTGCAACACCGCAAACTCAAACTGAAAAACTAAAACAATCAAATGGGAAACACAAAGAACAGGATGATAGATTTTAGGATGACCCTGACAACACCCAGAACTGACCAAGGGGAACCCCCACAATTACAAGAGAGACAACGCTAGATCGAATAGGACACAAACAACACCCATGAAGACAGAATTAGCACCCCTGGCCAACCCCACCCTGCAACCTCACCCACTCCTTAAATGCTTGCAGATAACAAATTTGAATAGAATTTAGTGAATTTTAGCAGCTGCCACACTTGAACCAAGTTGTGGACATTGGCATGGACAATGCCAGGATAGAGCTGTGAACGATGGCGGGTGCCGCGCCTGAACGTAGGTGCGAGTGTGGGCACATGCCAGGCTCCGAGCGAGCTGGAAGCGGTAGCCTGCGTGAGCAGCTGGTTAAACTGTGAATGCCGACCACTGCTAAGTCTGGATGGAGCGGCTTTGGCCGACCGATGCCGCGTATTGACTCGAATGGGAACGCTATCTTGGCTAGATTTGGATGGAGTCATAAACACCTGCTTACCCCGCATACAGACAGGTTTGACAGAGATAGGCGGGACCAAACCTGGACACGGTTATGAATATGGGTGGGCGTCATGTGTGGAAGGGACTATTGGGTGTCGGCCGGTCCCAGATCTGGATGGAGGCATGGGGATGCTTGCGCGCCCCACTCGGAGAAAGAAAATGAGAAAAAAGAAAAAGAAAACAAATATGAAAGTTTAGCGCTTCGCTTCCAAACAGCTATGCCAACTAACCAATCCACTAACAATTTCCAACCCTCTGCATACACCTCTCAAAATCTAACCAAACACATCCACAAGCCTATAAACACAACAACCTGCACAAACTTCACTACACTGCAACAACAAAACCAACCATACCTAAACTCGCAAAACAGTACACAATGGCTGCCGACCGGAAAACACCTCAAGCCCAGCCAACAGTGTTAACCGGGTTGAGGCTGCCAACAGCACATCACTGCTCTCTTGCACTTTTCCAGCTTATTCCCACTAACTCACCCCCTCATCCCCATTCCCTTCTTTTCAGAGCCGCCAGAGCTCCAGGGGCCCACCGGTGGTGATACTGCTCGGTACAAATATCCTTCAACATTAACATTAGCATTACCAAATGAAGCTCTGTTTATAGCCTCAGGGATTCGTCAAGGTTGTGTTGTTGAGCATCTACCAGTTGGCACTGCCTTACATGTAAGTGTTTGCTATAAGCTTGTATGACTTGACAGTGAGCCACATGGCAATCGTTTCAGTTTTTATAGTTCATAGCTGTGGGGTCAATTATCTTTGTTGCCTTTTGCCAATTAGACCTCTCCACTCTTAGTTGCCCTTCTGTATTTTGGGTGTCTGTTGCTTTCGGGGCTCAAGTCGTGTGTACAAGCGGGTGGACTGAGTACCTCCACCTTTTTCAGAAGTCCTCCCACTTTTTTCAGAGAGCTCCATGATATGCTAATTTCTGGGGACACCACATTCAGTTGGTATGTTACCGAGGCCCCCCACTTACTTTTTTTTTTTTTAGGACTTGACCCCTGGTTGCTTTGCTCCATCTGGGCTTTTCTATTTTAATTGTGTAAGCATTTGGTCTGTTCAGTGGTTGGGGACTTTCTTGATCAGTACTGCTTCCTCTGCTCTGACTGTTGTGCCTACTGCATACCTACGCCCAAACCCAGTTCTCCCACAGGCTACTGTAGTGCACATGAACTCAGCCTTTGCTCCATGTTTCTGAATTCTATAGGGCCTTATTACAAGTTGGCGGGTATTCTGCCAGAATACCGCCCAACGGAATTACTGTTACCATCACTTGGTCTGGTAGAATTACCAACGGATTACAAGTGGAAGTGGTGGAGTTAATCCCCATTTTTATAGAGTTCATTGGACTCTATGGGTCATTTTGGCAGTAATTCTGCCGATTTTGCTGATTTTCTGTGGAAAGCGGGAGGATTTACCTCCAGAATCGTGCTGGAGGTAAATCCCCCCCTCCAGAACCATACTCAGTATGGCGGTGCAGGAAAAGTGGCGATAATTCCATGACAGCCAATTTTTTTCCACATCGCCATACTTGTAATGAGGATTGGAGGGAGATGTGAAGTGAGGAGGGGCACAGAGCCTGCTGGCATTCTTTCTTTATTGAGCCACCCAGTGAGTGTCCATGCTAATCTTTCTGGCCCTTCCCACCTACTACCTCTGCACCCCCCCTCCCCAAAACAGCATTCAGTAACATCAACCGTTGGGCTGTATAGAGCCTTCAACTGTCATTTTATAGCAGTCTTCTGAGAGTTAAGGCCTTACTTTCCTCTGTAGTTGATATTCCCTGGTGTAATAAAACATTCTTAACCAAGTCTGCCTTAAGCCACTTGATTTATAAGCAATATGTGTTAGGGAGAATTCTCATAAATGGCTGATTTCCCTTACCTAATGAGTCCCTCAGCAGCTCTGCTGGATTTCTAGGATTTATTTTTTTCACCTGGTAAGAGTGTGAGCCTTTTTCCCACTCTTACATGTGTTTTGCTGTGTGTTTTTTCACTTTTTGTGTGATCTTGAACACTGGAGCCTCACCTACTCCATGGCCTCATATGTTTCATGTGTGTTACACAGCACCTTCAGTGCAGTGACACAGGGTTGTCTTTGAGACTTCCAACTGACTTCATTTTCTGGGGCTGACTACTGTCCCCCAGAAAAGGTAAAGTTGCCATTAACTTTATTTTAGTCACTTTAAACCACAGACCCAGTACACCCCATCTTACATTGAGTATTGGAAAGGGTTAACTCTTATCCCTTTTTCTCTGCGTCTCTTGGAGCAGTGTTTTTCTCCCTTTACATCAAGACTTGGCTGGTGGCAGTGGTAACTACCCTCACTTTTCTACCGCAGTTATCTTATATAACCATGGTATTATTTCAGGCTATTATATTAGCCTCAAACATAAATCCGCTTGACCAAATACATTTTATTTTGGCTCCGGCTGGGTTTATTCGCCATTTGTTTTTGTTAAAGTCTTTCTCGTGTTTTTCTCTGCGCGCCAAACTGGGGATGATTCCTTTGTGCGCCGTCTTTTTGTGGGCTTCTGCACAGAAGCCCTCCTTAAGGCACCTGAAAGTCTAGGTAGGCAGGATGTGAGGGAGGGATCTTCGGACCCCTGTCATGGGTTCCCTTGGTAACCCAAGTCGCACTCTTGTTTGATTGGCTGAGGGGATTGTCCTTGACAGGACAGCCACCCTGCTGTTTATTGACAGCCAGGCTGTATGAATGGGGGAAACTGCATAAAAAGCAGGTTTCTGGGACTGGAAACTGGAACAAAAGAATCAACGAGGAGCTGATGGAAGAGGACCCCTACAAAGACTGAACCGCCCGATGAAGCCCGGCTGCAGGTCTGAATCTTCAGAATCCGACGACCGAGAAGATCCTCCAGGAAACTTCTTCCCTTGAGCTGGTGGGCCCAACCAGTTCACCCAAACTGCAAGCCAGGACCCCTCCTCTGGTCGAATTCGCTGTACAGAGCTACAGTGGACCGGATAGCCAGGAAGGTCGGACCCTGCTTGCGTTTTAAGGAGCGCACCTTTTATTCGTTGCTTTGCTCTGCTGCTGGTTTCTTCCCTGGGTAGTGCAGGACCCTCCAGTCTTCCTACTTCTTGTCAGTCCGACAGTCGCTTCAGGAACTGTGAGCCTGCAGGAACTACCAGGAACATCCGCCTCAGCTACAGCTTCCTCTCCGGTTTAAGGTACTGTGCAAATCCGGTTGATCGTTTCGTTCAACCGCAATGAAAGTGTTTGAAATCTTTCTCATATCCGAGGGCTTGTCCTTCTCTTCTCTTTGAACTAACTTTTCTATCGACCAACATCGTCCGGAAACCGTGCCACAAACTTTACCACGAAATACCCTGAACTTTGTGATCTTGAGCAAAAGACTTTTGACCCATTGACTTTGGCCTTAAGCCTTTTCTACCTGATGCTTTCACTGTAGTTCCTCTTGTTCAATTGCCCTAAGCACTTACCTGTTGGTTTGATCTAATTTCTAATAACTGTGTCTTTCCCTCCCTTTTTAAATTGCTGGAGTGCCATTTTGCTACCACTTCATTTGTGAGCTTAACTTGTCTAGAATTTAAGAGACGTGGTGTGGTGTATTAAGAGTGTGATTTTTAGACTGCTTATAATAGTGTAATGTTATACAACTGAAGAGTGAAATAAATGTATGTTCTTTTACTTGAAAACCTTGAGTCAGTGTTTGCCTGAATCATAGTAATTGCTGTCCTTTGTGTAACTATCTGATACTGCTCACTTACTGTTGAGATAAGTCTGGCTGCTCAGCCATCGCTACCACAGTAGCCAGTAGCCTGTACCACAGTAGTACAGGTTTGGACCAAATGTGAATTTGTACTGTCATTTGTAGTCTTAATTGTGTGTGGTGTTGCCAAAGCGTACTGCATATAATTCTGCCTAACACTGGTGTACAGTGGTGAGGATAAAAGTATAGTAATTGCACTTAGAGTGCTGCTATTACCTTGGATCAACTAACCACAAGGCTAACATCACTAAAAAGCAATATTAATCATGTCTGATATGGATGGAAAGCCACAGTCAGGAGACCCTCCTGAGTTACACTGCTAATTATTTCAGAAACATTTGTAAAGAAAGGAAACTCTTTCCCAAGGCAAAAAGATTGAATTAGTTGAAAAGTTGTTAAAGAACCACAGTCAGGGGAGTGGGTCTGAAATGCCTGACTCTCTAGCAAATGTGGGAAGTATAGAGGAGGATAATATGTTTGTCAATGATGAGTTGGAAGAGGTAGATGTGTCTCTGAATGTAAGACTCTCTGCCCCCTTGCCTGCTCAGCAACCTCAACCCTTGTCCACTGGGACCCCCAGAGGTCCTATACTCAGTCCTGAATTCATTGCTCTAGATAAAATGAGGATTGAACTGGAATTCAAACGTTTAAATGCTCAGACCGAACACAAACAACAAGAACTTAAGCTCAGAGAAATGGAGTTGAATCATGAACTAGAAATGAAAAGATTGTCTCTTGAAAATGCTTCTCTCCCAGAGTCTTCTAGGTGTTCCAGTCCTAAGAGACCCGTATGCCTAAAGAAATTTTGGGTATGTATGAGGTTAACCTTGATATTTTGTATTGGTTAGCAATGTTTGAATATAACCATGGTATTCAAGGTCTTACAGGGAATCAATTGTTTCCCTGGCTCTTCTCTAGGCTACCCACTGTTGCATCTAATGTTGTGATAGAGCTGGCGAGGTGGATAGGATGGATTATGAGTGTGTGAAGCTAGCTTTAATGGCTAGATTTGGGAGGACCCCTTCCCAGTACCTTAAGAGGTTTAGGACCCTCACAAAATATGATGGTACCGCTATGGGCTACCTGGGTATATGAGTGCTTGAAAAACCTAGATGGTTGGATTAAGGTTTACAGAGTAAACATTTATGAAGGAATGAGAAGTCTTGTTATGTTGGAGTCTATTTTTGATGTCTGCTCTCCTGAGCTCAGACAGCACTTGGCTGATTCTAAGGAGATAGATCCAAAGAAGCTAGCTAAGGCTGCTGACTTGTGGGTTCCCAAGGCAAAAAGATTGAATTAGTTGAAAAGTTGTTAAAGAACCACAGTCAGGGGAGTGGGTCTGAAATGCCTGACTCTCTAGCAAATGTGGGAAGTATAGAGGAGGATAATATGTTTGTCAATGATGAGTTGGAAGAGGTAGATGTGTCTCTGAATGTAAGGCTCTCTGCCCCCTTGCCTGCTCAGCAACCTCAACCCTTGTCCACTGGGACCCCCAGAGGTCCTATACTCAGTCCTGAATTCATTGCTCTAGATAAAATGAGGATTGAACTGGAATTCAAACGTTTAAATGCTCAGACCGAACACAAACAACAAGAACTTAAGCTCAGAGAAATGGAGTTGAATCATGAACTAGAAATGAAAAGATTGTCTCTTGAAAATGCTTCTCTCCCAGAGTCTTCTAGGTGTTCCAGTCCTAAGAGACCCGTATGCCTAAAGAAATTTTGGGTATGTATGAGGTTAACCTTGATATTTTGGATTGGTTAGCAATGTTTGAATATAACCATGGTATTCAAGGTCTTACAGGGAATCAATTGTTTCCCTGGCTCTTCTCTAGGCTACCCACTGTTGCATCTAATGTTGTGATAGAGCTGGCGAGGTGGATAGGATGGATTATGAGTGTGTGAAGCTAGCTTTAATGGCTAGATTTGGGAGGACCCCTTCCCAGTACCTTAAGAGTTTTAGGACCCTCACAAAACATGATGGTACCGCTATGGGCTACCTGGGTATATGAGTGTTTGAAAAACCTAGATGGTTGGATTAAGGTTTACAGAGTAAACATTTATGAAGGAATGAGAAGTCTTGTTATGTTGGAGTCTATTTTTGATGTCTGCTCTCCTGAGCTCAGACAGCACTTGGCTGATTCTAAGGAGATAGATCCAAAGAAGCTAGCTAAGGCTGCTGACTTGTGGGTTGCCAACAGGGCTACTCACAAGGATTCTGGGGCTACTCAGAAAAAGGATGAGGGAAACAGCCAAAGAAAGATAAGAAAGAGAATTGTAATACCTCCAATCCAAAAAAGGGCCACAAACAACAACATAAGGGTAAACCACAAGGGAAACCAAATCAGGCAGTACACCATCTGGACCCAAACCAGATGGAGGTCAGAACAAACCCCCATTCATCAAAACATTTGGGAAATGTTATGTTTGTGTGTCAACTGACCATGTGAAAGGGGATCCCAGATGCAAGGGTAAACCTTCAGGGGTCCACACTGTCTCCTTAGCCTTCTCCCCAGAGGAAGAAGTACCTATGGCAAGTGGAAACTTTCACCTACTGGCTGATGAACCCATGGGAGTCTCAGCTCGTGTTTCTTTAGTGTCCCTGGGCTTGTGGGAACAACAGAATGTAGATGTCTATAATTCCATCCCAGATAATACTAAAGAGTATTATAAAGTCAGTGTTCTTGTGAATGGTCAGGAAACCCCTGCCATCAGAGACACTGGAGCCAGCATAACTGTGGTGGATGAATCATTTTTCAAGGTGGAGGATGTTGCTAAGGCACCCAAACGCCTCACCAAGTTAGCTGGAGGCCCTGTGCAAATGCTTTCCCAGTTACCAGCTCTCATCCAGTATAATGATATGACTGTCAAAATACCTGTTAGTGTGCAGAGTGAAGTGCCCGAGTCCTGTTGGGTAATGACCTGAAAACTCTTGGAGTTGTGTCAAGCACCCCCAGGCCTCCCAGTAAAAGGAAACAGGAGCTCACTAGGTCTGCAAGGGTTGGAGAACCCTGAGAGGCTCTCCAGAGGAGTTGATAGAGGAAACTATCACTCCCACTCAACTGGAGTTGCTCACTGCCATTTCTAAGAAAACAGAGGCAAAGGGGAAACCCAAGACCTCCAAGAAAATGTCAGACAGCACCCCTGTGCTACCAACAAGGACATCCCCAAGATTGTCCAAAGTCACACCTGTGACTCCTACACCTGCTGAGGCAGAGGGTGGGGTGCAACCTTGTGTGGTTGAGCCAGTATCTGAAGAATCCGATCTGGAAGAAGACACTGTCTTAGTTGGAGATCTTGACCCTGTTGACCATCTTGAGCTGCAGTCTTTACTGGCAGAAGGTGGACCCAACAGGGCAGACTTTAGCAAAGGACAGAGAGATTGTCCTACTCTTGAAGGTCTTCGACAACAGGCTGCTAACCAAATTGATGGGCAAGAAGTTGGCAAGCACAGGTTCAGCAGGGAAGATGGCCTCTTCTACAGTGAACCGACTGAGTCTATCCCTGGGGACTGCAAAAGAATTGTGGTGCCCCTTGCCAACAGACTCCAGTTCCTACAGTTAGTGCACAAGATACATTTGGCTGGTCACTTGAGTTTCAAGAAGAAGACCAAGGAAAGGCTCTCTTTTCTACTTCTACTGGCCTAAGATGGGTTCAGAAGTTGACACATTCTGTAAGAGCTGTCACCACCAAAATGCTGATGGTCTCTCTAGGATGTCCCACTACATGCAAGCCATGTGGAAAAACTGTGGTGTCACTTATAAGTTCTCTACAGCCTACCATCCACAGACAAATGGACTGGTAGAGAGGTTTAATCGTACTATGAAGAGCATGATAGGTACTTTAGAAGAACCCATTAAGAAAAAGTGGGACCTTCTACTGCCATGCGTTCTCTTTGCACATACAGAAGTCCCTCAGGAGGGAGTTGGTTACAGTCCCTTTGAACTTCTCTATGGTCATCCAGTCAGAGGTCCATTGGCCCTGATCAAGGAGGGGTTGGAGAGTGCTCCTGCCCCCAAGCCAGTCAGAGGGACTGACTATGTGATAGGTCCCCGGAGGAGAATGTCACACATGATGGCAGAAGCAAGTGATAACTTAAAAGCAGGTCAGGCTCTGGTCAAACATTGGCATGACCAGAAGGCCAGCATGGTTGAGTTTACTCAAGTCCAGCTTGTATTAGTTATGGTGCCAACAAGGCAGAGGGCCTTGCAGGACAAATGGAGTATTGGAAAGGGTTAACTCTTATCCCTTTTTGTCTGTGTCTCTTGGAGCATTGTTTCACTCCCTTTTACATTAAGACTTGGCTGGTGGCAGTGGTAACTACCATATCTTTTCTACCGCGATTATCTTATATAAACATGGTAATGTTTTAGGCTATTATATTAGCCTTGAACATGATTCCTTTGTTCACCGACTTTTCACGGGCTTCTGCACAGAAGCCCTCCTTAAGGCGCCTGAAAGACTACGTAGGCAGGATGTGAGGGAGGGATCTTCAGACCCCTGCCATTGGTTCCCTTGGTAACCCAAGTCGCACTCCTGTTTGATTGGCTGAGGGGACTGTCCTCGCCAGGACAGCCACGCTGCTGTGCGATTGACAGCCAGGCTGTATGAACAGGGGAAAACTGCATAAAAAGCAGCCTCTAGGACCGGAAAGGCAGACTCGCCACTGGAACGAAAGAACCAAAGGAGCTGATGGAAGAGGACCCCTACAATGACTGAACCTCCTAGTGAAGCCCCGCTGCAGGTCCGAATCTTCAGAATCCAACGACAGCGAAGATCCTCCAGGAAACGTCTTCCCTTGAGCTGGTGGGACCAACCAGTTCGCCCAAACTGCAAGCCAGGACCCCTCCTCTAGTTAAATTTGCTGTACAGAGCTACAGTGGGCCGGATAGCCAGGAAGGTCGGATCCTGCTTGGGTTTTAAGGAGCGCACCTTTTATTTGTTGCTTTGCTCTGCTGCTGGTTTCCTCCCTGGGTAGTGCAGGACCCTCCAGTCTTCCTACTTCTTGTCAGTCCGACAGTCGCTTCAGGAACCGTGAGCCTGCAGGAACTACCAGGAATGTCTGCCTCAGCTACAGCTTCCTCTCCATTTTAAGGTACTGTGCAAATCCGGTTGATCGTTTCGTTCAACCGCGGTGAAAGTGTTTGAAATCGTTCTCCAATCTGAGGGCTTGTCCTTCTCTTCTCTTTGAACTAACGTTTCTATCAACCAACTTCGTCCGGAAACCGTGCCACGAACTTTACCGCAAACTACCCTGAACTTTGTGATCTTGAGCAAAAGACTTTTGACCCTTTGACTTTGGCCATAAGCCTTTTCTACTTGATGCTATCACTGTAGTTCCTCTTGTTCAATTGGCCTGAGTTACCTGTTGGTTTGATCTAATTTCTAATAACTTTGTCTTTCCCTCCCTTTTTAAATTGCTGGAGTGCCATTTTGCCCCCACTTCATTTGTGAACTTAATTTGTCTGGAATTTAAGAGACGTGGTGTGGTGTATTAAGAGTGTGATGTTTAGACTGCTTATAATAGTGTAATGTTATACAACTGAAGAGTGAAATAAATGTATGTTCTTTTACATGAAAACCTTGAGTCCGTGTTTGCATGAATCATAGTCATTGCTGTCCTTTGTGTAACTATCTGATACTGATCACTTACTGTTGAGATAAGTCTGGCTGTTCAGCCAGACTTATCAGCTGTACTACACACTTTAACTGTGTAGTACAGGCTTGTACCAAAGGTGAATTTGCACTGTCACTTGTAGTCTTAATTGTGTGTGGTGTTCTCAAAGGATACTGCATATAATTCTGCCTAATAATGTGTATCCTAATATCTGTTCCAAGCTTTGGCAAAGCCAACAGTTTTGGCTTGTTTATAGGTACTACATAGGAATTTGCCAGCCCTGACATCCTGTGTTCAGGTACTCGCACCATTGTCTAGCAGTTGCGATCTTATGGCCAGGTAGTACCAATTTGACAGTGCCTGACAAAAATCTATCCCAGGAGTACACAAAAGCCAAAATTGTTGGCTTTGCCAGTGCTTGATTTTAATTTCTTTTCTTAAATTTTTTCCCCTCTGCCGGATTTAAGCAGCCTTCATACACATTTTTGTAATTTGTCATGTTATTTCTTTATTCATTATAACGCCCAAAGACCCAAACTGGAACCACATTGTCGAAGGCCGTGAAATAATTGGGTGCATGCGAAGATTACCAAAAGAGAATTTGTTCATGCAGTTTCCTTCTTCTTGTTTGCAGAATTGCATGTCTGGTGGTATCCAGTTATAATAGAAAATACAATTACAGAGAATGCTATTTATTTGTTTATTTCTTTATCTTTGCATTTATAGCAGCACACTGAACCCTCAGGTATCTAGGCGCTAGTTACAATAGGGAAAGGGGGTGTACAGGTAAAGGTAAACCGCAAAAGCAGGAGGCGTAGGTTCAAGAAGTTCAGCAGTGATACAATGTCTTGGCTCCGAAGAACTTAGGCGAAAAGTGAAGTTTTCAAGCTTTTTCTGAAGGTCCAATAGGGGGTTTCATTCTCAAGAATATGGGAAGGGAGTTCCAAAGCTTGGCAGTGACGACAACTGGGAAGCTTGAGCCTCCTGCAGTTTGGCGATTGAAACTAGGCACTTTGAGCAAATGATTGTGTAAGGATCTTAGTGGGCGGGCAGAGGTGTATTTTTCCATTCGCTAAGAAAGGTAGGCCGGTGCAGTTTCAGAGAGGCATTTGTGAATGTTCGAGAGGATCTTGAAGTTGACTTGATCTCGGATCGGCAGCCAGTTGGTGTTTTTTCTGGCATCCGAAACGTGGGCGTGTTTGGTAAGACTGAGGGCAGCTCGGAGGGCATTGTTTTGTAGTTTTTTCTGGTCTAATTTGGCCTTCGTGTTGGCTCTGGCAAATGTGAGGGATTTGGATATGGAGAGGAAAGGCTTGCTGGCGTTGATCTGTTTGGCTGTGTGGGCAGCAGCGGAGGAGATGGCATTAACTTGACACTAGAGGTCGAGTGAAGCGTCCAGATAAAAACCTAGCGTTTCGTGGCAGGTGAGATGGGTATCAGATTGCCGTTGATGTTGAAGGATTTGTAGGCCAGATCCAAGTTGTGGAGAGTGGGGGTGAGCAAACAATGAAAAACTCAGTTTTATAGTCGTTTAGACACAGCATGTGTATTGCCATTCAGTTTTGGCTGAAGTTGTAGACTGAGTTGACTGTCACAGTGTCTTGGTGGTAAGAGCCTGAGAGGGGGAGGAGAATTTGGGTGTCATCAGCGTAGTTCGTTTAGGAGATGCCGAGGACATCCAGGTGATCGAAAAAGGGGTTTTATATAAATGTTATACAGAGTCGGGGAAAGGCAAGAGCCTTTGGGGACGCCGCAGGTAACTGGCGTGGGTGCAGCGCCATGATCCTCTATGAAGACCCGAGAGCATCTGTTGGCCAGGAAGGATCTGACCCAGTCAGTGGCTGCAGGAGGTACATTTGCTGCGGTGGTGAGGTGATCGCAGAGAAGCTGATGGTTGACGAGGTTAAAAGCGGCTGAGAGATCTAGCATGAGCAGCATGGCAGTTTTTCCTGTCTCTTTGATGTCATCTAGTTGATTTTTCAGGCCGAGCAGAGCAGTTTCCCTGCCATGCCTTGTGCGGAAGCCTGATTGATGGGTGCCTAGGATGAGGTTGGCTTCAAGGTGGTACCTGGATGTAGGCTGCTATAACAGAGAAACAAGAACAGAGAAAAAAACATTGTGCATTTTTAAAAAACGATATGGGGGTGGGGGTGGGGCAAGGGGGTAAAACGGGTGGGGTTGGGGTTGGTTTATGCACATAGACAAACCAGGGGTGCGAGGGAACACCCCACGCACCAAAAAAGTCGATATTTTTTCTCTTCTTGTTTTCGCTGTAAAGGCATTCTCCGTTATAAAATGTGTATCCCTTGTTGCTGATTAGGAGCAGTTTTCCATTGACTCCTAAAGATGACTGCTGGTTCCTTCTCCCAGTGGAGACTGCTGTCACTGGCCTTGTTCATTTGGTTGGAGTAATAAAGCAGCTTATGTTGGTCACATTCTGTGGTAGTGCCATGCTAGGAAGTTTGGAATACAATGTTCAGCGTTAACCTTTGCTGGGAGTGTTGTTCAGAATAGTACAGCCTAACGGCTCCGGTCTAGCACATCCAGCGCAGGGGGGGGGGCACTATCCCGCCCCTGCCACGTGGCTCCAATGACTTCCCTTAAGCACAGGCAAGACATTAGTACTTTCCGAGGACCTTTCGAGCTGTGATTGGGGCTTTTAGTGTTATTGGCCACGAACATCTGAACCAAGACGATTCCTTTTTGAGGTTTATCTGTTATCCCTTCTTCAATTCCCTCCCCCCAAAATAGCATCGCATTTTTCATTCAAATTCGCATTTTGTGGAATACCAAAATTATATTTAAAAGTGGACTTCTATGCATTATGGCGATGCTTTCAACGTGCAAGAGAACGCTGCTTGATCTGGCACGTACAGTGCATTTTAATCTGGGCTAGGAATTAATTCAAGTTGTTTTCCTCCCGAGCAGCCATACACTGTGCGCCGGGCTCCTTAATGCGCAGCACAATGTTCTCCTTTCCGCCCCTGCAGTGCTATTGTGAGGCGCCTATAATCAGCGTCCTGATCTTTCGCTACCCCGCCACTTCTCAATGGCGCGTGATTAATCAGTCAAACGCTCCCTTCGTGGCGTGAATCCTTTTAAAGGTGAGGCACAATAACTATGATTGAGGCAATTAGGCTCCCAACTGGAGCTGGCATCAGAGCGACGGCAGGATTACTGTGTACCTTTTTCGAAAAGAAATATTTTTCTCTGGTCCTGCTCAAGTTTAAATACAATACCAAACACCTTTTTTTTGCCAATATCGTTGTTTACTTTTGACGATATTTCAGGGGACTGCTAATGAGCCCCCGGATGCTGGCGTTCTTATTTTTAGTATTTTAATGGATGCATGGCAGCTGTTGAATACTGCCATGGCGCACACTGAATTGCCTGGGGTTGTTGGCATTAACTTAATGTTGTGGACGGTTTCTTTTCCCAATTGGGAAACAGTGACATCTATTCTTATCCCATCACAGTGCCTCAACATTTTTTGAATAATTCTAAGAAAAACACATTTATTTTATTCACTTGCTACTTGCACATGGTCAAGGTTAAATTGTCGCTTGGTTCCTGATACAAGAGAACTACTATGTGTTTGACATGCAAAATAGTTCACATTTTTATTTTGATGCAGGACCTGCCCCAGTTCCCCACGTCCAGAGCAGTTTAGGTCAAAAGGTGTCTCATTCCTTATCAATGAAGGGGGGTTCTGCTTGTAGCCATCTAATATGGTAGCAAGTACTTGGAATGTGTACATTTAGAGAAAAAGCATTGCATGTACATAAACTCACTACTAACAACCAATCAAAATGCTCTGAATTAGGTTGCTAACTGGCGATAAAGGCCCGTGCAACACAACACTAGTTGTGTGATGCAATAATGGTACCTGCCAATGCGAATCTCATAGTGTTTGCTGCTTATCTTACTGTCACACCAAATTGCCTGTAAATTGGCATTGCCCATCTTGTACGTTCTGCAAAAGTATAGAGTATATGTTAGCACATTTTAATTTGAAGGCAGCAGAAGAAGATTGCTGACTCAGCAAGCCTGTTCTATTGGCATTAATTCCTTTTCTAGAGGGCATGAGCATGACATAGTTCCCCTAATCCCCTTGTTATGTGCCCTCGCCTTGAGACACAACATAATAATGTCTTGGAGAGCGTGACTTAATTAATCAATTGGCATAGAAAAAGGGGTGCTTTACTGGATGGCTTCAGCCTATGACTCATGTTACGGGCCGCAGCATCGTTATACGCAAGTAATTCCCACCACTGAAATACATATAGCTACTGGTATCCTGGGGCTAGCATGGGGGGGGGGCAGTGTAGTCGCGGGGTACTAAGGGCATACTGAGTTTCAGGGTAGTAGGAGCACACTGTAGTATCAGTGAAGGTGGGCTGGAGAGTGGGCGAGCATTATCAACTGCTGCCTGCCAACGAGATACAAGATGTACTACTAGCTGGGGTCCACAAGAAGGCAGATTCCTGAGGGCGGTTGGGCAGGGGGACTTGAACATCGAGACATGGTGGAACAGAGAGGCACAGTCAAAGACCGGTGACGATGGGAGAAGATGGTCGCCTTACCATTAGCTAAGGTCTGCATAATAGCCAATGGGAGGGTGACGTTGTCCTGCCATGGGTACCAATGCTTTGTAGAAGGTAGACCGTCCATCGATTCCCTCTGCTTTGCAAATCTTTGTGGCGATGTATCCCGTAATAGTCAATTCAGCGCATGTTATTCGTTTTTTATTTAATACATTTCTATGGTATTTTTTTCTATAAAGGGCAAAAGAGCACATCATCAAAAAAGATGATTTTGTATTTTTTGACTTAACTTTGCTGGGGCTTCAGCAGTTAATTCGGACTTTTCAAACCTATGCATCACAAAACTTTTTAGAAATGAGTACGAGAACAACTAAAGTAATGCAGTGCTCCTCAAATAGACAACACCACTTTTGCATTCTGTTGTGGGGGAGAGAAATCGGACCTTGTATCCCGTTTTGTCTACTTGGGCTTTCCGATTTTTAGGAATGTTTCTAGGATAGCAATAACAGAGTCCTTTATTGAAAAAGCAAAGGGATAATAGAATCAATTGTTAAAAATTGAAAATATGGTCGATTTTCCATTCATCCACCATTAACGTTTCATAAGGGTAAGATAGTCCCGAAACTCACTTATGGTATGGAATTGTATTATTTTGCCTTTTTAAACTTACTGAATGATATCGAAGCTTTAGTATGGCGGAGAGTTCTAAAATTATCTACCGCTATCCCTATTGTTGCATTACCTTATGAATTGGGTCTGAGCTCATTAATGTGCAATGGAATGTGGCGTTTTTTTTAAAACCTTTTTTGTAAAATGTTAGATGCATTGCCAGGAAGGTTGTATGAGGATTTGAATGCCATTACTGAAATACATTCAACGACAGCCACAACTTTGACATTGAGTCAATTTTCCTCTTATTGTGATGAACTATTAGCTGATATCAGGTCAAAACGAGAAGAACTGATCACCTGCCCGACCTGCACTAAAAAACGTTTGTCCTGTGAGACTGGTCACTCACTCTGGAGAAGATGCTGTTATGTCTCAGATCATTTAAAATTCTCATTCCGAACATCTCACTCATCCGTAATTGAAATGAAAGCTGAAGAGCGAGGAGGATAACTCCATAGGAAGACAGAGATGTGAGGATGGAAAATGGGGCTGTGTTAAGTTGGAAAGGCAAGCTACACATGAGGTTGCAATCCAGGATCTGTGCAGCTATTGCTTGAAACATATGAATGCAAGCATTCCTTGTGTGTTTTATTGCTTGTAGCGCAAACCTAACTCAAGAGCAGCAGAGCTTTTCACTACAGGATTGTGACAGAATTGGGCTTGGCCAATTATACATTAGGCCATAACTGTTGGTGGAGGGAGATAGGGATTTTCATTCGTCCGGCAGGTATTGTTTCAAGAGTCATGTTTTAGTGTTTTTCTGCGGAACTGGAGGATGGTAGATGCATTTGAGCTTCTACCGGGATTGAGTTCCAGGAGGTTGGAGTGTGGCAAGAGACGGACTGCTTGCGAGTCGTCTCTTTGCGTGCTAGGTTTGACTTCAACCTTTTGATAGCTTCGCTACGTGAAGTGCATGAGCCTTCAGAGGTTTGGAGTTTGGCTTCCAAGTATGTTGGTGTTCAGTTTCAGACTGCTTTGTAGGTTATACATGCAGTTTTGAATATGATCCTAGCGGGGAGGAGGAGCCAGTAAAGCATGCACAGTGTTGGAGAGATGCAGTCGAATTTGTGGGCACATGCTATGAGGCGGGCTGCAGCATAGTGTGATGCTTTGAGGCGGCCAGGTGTGCGGCTGGAAGCCGAGTATGAAGGGCATTTCCCCCATCGATCTGTCAGATTACGAGGGCTTGGACCACCATACGGAATTCTTTCGCAGAAATGAAGGGTTTACTTTTGTGGAGTGTGTGGATCTGTAGCCATGCAAAATGTGCCTTTTTGGATATGTCCTTTTGGAAGGAAAGGCTATTGTCAACAGTGAAGTCCAATGATTTGGCTGAGTTTGACAGCTGAGGGTTGAATCCTTCCAGGCACATGCCATCAAGCCATTGTTGCTTGAGTTGTTGTTTGGCGGGTGGACCGATGAGGACAAATTCGGTCTTGGCCGTGTTTGGTTTAAGCTAAGTGTTTGACATCCATATTTGGATAGTAGCCAGGCATTCACAGAGATGAGCAATGTCCTGGGGGCCACTGACCTTAAGGTATGGCTGAGTGTCATCAGCATACTTTTGGATATCTATGCTAGGGTCAGTTAGGAGAGTTCCATTTATAGATTGAAGATAATTGGGAGGAATGTTGCGAACATTGTCTCTAGTGCGTCTACTGAGAAATTCTGGAAGGATCGCTGCTCAATAACAGTGCGTTTGGCCAGACCTTTGTGGGGCAGCCTTGTGTGTGATATGAGAAGATGGATTGCGGCATGGTCGGTCCAGTCGAGGGTGAGGGGGCTTGAGCATGAGAGGAAGACTAGGTTGAGCGTGTGACCGTTGACATGCACAGCCTGGGGGAGAGAGTGATCTGTTTAAGGTCCATAAAGTCGGTCAGGGAGACTAAGGAGTCGCGTAGGTGTTTTGCTGGTTAGGACACAGGGATGTGGAAATCTCTGAAGAAGATATTATTAAAGTAGGAAACTGTTGCAGAGGAGAGAAAGTTAGAAAGTTAATCAATGAAGTTACCACACTCTTGAGCCCTTATCAGAAATGGAGAACTGGCGTGACACGGATTCAAAGGAGCTGTGCGTGGGGGTTAGGATTACCCTGCAGGACCGGCCGATCATATGGCTGACTGCCACATCCACCTCCAGTTTTTCCTGTGCAGTCAGTATGTTGTATAGTGTAGCCATGGGGTAGGAGGACATCAAAGATGTAGGGGCAGGAGGGTGTAAACCATGTTTCAGTAATGAAAAGGGCATTGAGATCATTGTTGATTATAAGGTCGGCGATATCAGCAACATTTGCGACTGTTGAGGAGGCGTTAACCGGGCAGACATGAATAGAAGGCACATGTTGTAGGGCAGTACGGAGGATATTGATGGGGTTTGCCAGGGTCGCTGTCCAAGGCTGCTTTGGGCGTTTGGCTGTGCGATCCCTGGAGAGGATGGGAATGGGTTGTGGTGAGTGGAGCCATATGGTGATATTTATCCGGTGTAGCGCGAGCAGAGTAACTGGACATTTGCCCTTTCCAGGTGGTAACATGACCAAACAGGTGCTGCCCTTTTGTTCGCCTGGGTGAGAGACGCCCTGTGAACCAACAGTTAAGAAGGCAAAGGAAGGTGCAGGCCTAAGTTGGGGACGTGGGAGACCAGGCAGTGTGCGGGGCAGAGATTTAGGTAATATGACGTACATCCACCAGCTCACCAACTGCACTCCATTGGAATTACAAGTCAAGTCAAGAGGAAGCTTTATTTCGGATTCACCATAAAAGCATATAAGCAATGGCAAAGAGGAGGTTGCAATCAAACATTTAGCATTCCAGATACAAAACATATAATATAAATGAACAAAAGTGTTTGATCGCCCACATTTCCCCAAATAATTCGAATCATTATAATAAACATTTAATAAACATTAATGAGGTAGTACTTTACACTGTTCAAATACGAGTTCCAGAATGGGATACCATGTCATACATTAACTTGTAGGCAAATGTAAAAGACAGGGTCCCATCAGGCATCAATCACCTGCTCATACATGTCTTTCTCTTATAAAAGGCACTAATAACACATTGACGAAACTGCAAAAAACACTCAAAGGGCTGGACATGATTTCATTAACAGCTTCACGTCTGGTTCAGAGACCCTATCGGATAATACTTTACCTTTGGCAGCATCATATGGAGGACACATGCGTAGAACATGTATTTAGTCGTCATCATGTAACTTACATAAGCAGCATTTTGTCACAGGGCTCTTTCCCCCAATGAACAGAACACATGGCAAGAGGCAAGATGGCAAGACGAGATTTTGTATATACATTTTGGCCTGGGACTGTGCTGGAAAATGAAGATACGGTTCTATAGCCAAACTGGATGTGATTAAGAAATAATTTGATGATAAGGGACGCAAACAACAAGTTTCCAACTTGGCTTTCAGCGCCCAGTTATACACGCAATTCCTCAGAATGCCTTTAGACTGCACAGCGCATTTCGGTGGATTGTCCCATAGTGCTTCAAATCCTATACTCAAGAGCATATGCTTCCCATATTTAAACCACAGGACTGATTTACCACCATTGGAGTGCAATACCTCCAGGATCCCCACTCTATTGGAAATCAGCACTTTAGAATTCCAAATTGTTAGGCAGTAGGACAGCGGTTTCAACATAATTACTTATTTTACCTCAGATAGGCCTAGTTTTAACGCTACCAGTACAGAAGGTGCATGGCGCGGTAGTCCCAGGAAGCGTTTCATGAATTTGCTCTCTGTTGTTGTCTGAACTGTAGGGCAAGGTACATGACCCCGTAGCTCTGTGCCAAACTTATTAGCTCGGATGGCCTGGGCTTTGGATACCTTTGTGGCATATGAAACTATGCTCCCTCCCAAAACGTGAAGAAAAGCTTGCGACTGCACCGCCTTGCCTAATGACTGTTGGGTTACTCTTATCTATCAGGCCGGCCCACTTCAGATTGCTGGAGAAAGTGATTCCTAGATAGTCAAAGGAATCAACAGAATCTAATTCGAGATTATTTAACTAAAGTTTCGGGGGTGAATGTCCACCCCAGCCTGCGGGGTGCCACGTTTTGGAAGTACTCATTGTTTGGCCTTTGTTCCTACATATATTGCTCACTCTGCTCAGAGGCACAGCTTCACCTGACTGAGGAGGCCCAATAGGGCCGAAACACGTATCTGGGGTTGCTGGTGGTACTCTTGCTCAGAGGAGAATTGCCTTGAGGGTGGGACCAGGCTGATATGCAAATTGATGTTTTTCCTCTGTGAAAGGTGCAGTGAGCTAGACCCCCCTGAGTGGAAGAAAGTCCATAGAACAGGGTATTTGACCCATGTTTGTTCTCAGTAGAGGGGCTCCCACACTCTTGTCTAAATTGCTATCATTGTTGCCCCCACTTCCGCCACCCCTTGCCCCACATAAAAGGACATTGCTCTGATTGGCATTTAGCTTCCTGTGTGCATTTTGCGGCCACTCCCAGGTAGTGCCTGTGGGGGCAGGCAAGACATTTTCATGTACTTTCAAGGCAACATAAAAAATGGAACAATTATATACTACAGTCGTTTTTTTTAAACAAGTCTTTGTTATGCTACCTCTTACTATGTGCAATGCAGCACAGTTCCATCAAGGATGAGATTGAATGGTCAGCCCCAAAGGCAGGGCTCCAGTCATTGCATTTAACTGAGGTCTTAACAAAATAGATTCAAAGGCTGGAAGAGCATACTTGAAATCATCCATATCCTACTCTAGCATTAAGAAGGGGTTTTCTTGGCACTGCACTAATCACAGCTTTAAACCCCTCATCTCACCAGACATTTATAGTGAGGGGGTCATTAAAATATGTGCTTACTCTATAGTCCGTACATCGCGTCCATTTCTTGTATCCATGGTCTCAGTGCAGAGTACCCATTTGGGATTCCCTAGCTAGGATCTTCAAAATAAAAGTTGTGGGCAGAATATCTAGACATGTCACTGGAAAGGGTGTAACATCATCTCCATTTACTATACTATTAATCCAGTAAAATCTCCTGTGGCCTACTGCATGCGCAAACTGTGAATAGTTCTCTCCAAGTCAAATCTACCATAGTTGTGAATAGAAGTAGTACCCAATTCGTGTGCCTGGTTAAAAGAATGATTGCTGAAAGTCACAGGCTCATGCTAGCTGTCTGCTCATAGTGAGGCCACGCCTGTCTTTAATCAGGCGCAAAGGCCACAGCGCAATGGAAAGACCCATGCATTAGACAGGCAAATATTATAATACTAGACATCCATTGGCTTTACTCCTCGCTTCCCCCCCCCATCAAAGAAAACGACTGGTTCCTGCACAGGAATTCCTTACTTCGACCCCTTTCACCAGGACAAAGACTAGAAAGTGTTTAAATGCCCAGGCAGTATTCCAGTCAATCACTGTGCTTCTTGGAATGGGCGTTTTTGCTGACTGTTAGGGAGATTATTCGACACCCCTCTGGTGTGCGCAGTGCCACCATCAATACTTCTCACCAAAAGGAAAGACCAGGCTCCATATTGTTAGTAACTGTGGCAGAGCAGTCAGGCTGGGCCAGGAGGATAGCTCAGGGGCAACGCAAGAAAATGCAGAGCAACACAGTTTTGAATCCCTGCCCCGGGCTTAAAGACTGGTCTCCGGTATTAAGCGTGTTATAAAATGCACCATCGGCACTAAGATGAGAGCTCACATCAAAGTCTGCGTCTCTGCGGCATCTAACAACTCGGCCGAACTCTTTAAAATCTGCAAGGAAGGGGCCAATCCTGCTGCAGTCTCTACCTCTGTCCCTTCCCAGGCCCTCTGCACAGCTCTGGCTTCTCATTTCATCTCTAAAACTCAGGACATCCGGTCCTCTCTTTCTCTTCCTCTCCCCCTCCTCCCTCGACTCCCCGCTCTTCCTCTGGCCCTTCTTCGGCCACCTCTTCTCCTCACTCCTTCTCTGCTTTTCCCTGGTTCTCCCCAGATGAGGTTTCTAGACAAGTCCGATCTATGAAAGTCTTGTCAAAACAGGTTCATCCCTGTTCCTCCAAAGGTATCAAGGACCACATCGACTCCCTGACTCCTGCTCTGGCTGACTTCTGCAACCACTCCTTCACCAATGGAGTCTTTCCATCCCCCCTGAAGCACTCCCTTGTGCACTCTCTTCTTTAAACCCTCTGCCGACCCGTCCTGCCCAGCTAAATATGACCCAATCTCCATTACTCCTTTCCTGGGCAAACTCCTGGAAAAGCTGGCCATCTCCCAGCTCAATTTCCACACTGAATCTGTTGGTCGTCTTCATGATCATCAGTCTGGCGTCAGAGCTGCCAGAAGCACAGAAACTGCTCTCATGAAGTTGCACACTTGCACTGCCTCCCTGGCAACCCCTGCACCTGGGGACTGTTTTCTGTTCCCTACAGTCCCCCTACAGTCCCCCTACCAGCACTTATGTCTGCACTTACCTTGCACTTGCCACCAGCTGGCAGTTTTTTATTTATCTTATTTATTCTATTATCCCATGTACTGCACTTTCCCCTCCCTCTTCCCCCTGCACTTTTCCCTTTCCCCTTTCCCATGCACTTGCGCGATCTGAATGACACCTGGCCTAGTACGATTGTTGTCTGTCTTCGCTCTGTTCCCCCTCCCTTGCCTCGTCATGCCTTGAAACACTTGTGTATAGGCGCGTTATAAATGCCATATCATATCATATATCATAACTCATTGGCTGGACGAAGGCTGGTAGTGAAGCACAGTTATTCAACACATTTAACTAAAGAAAACACTCACACTGATATACTAAATAGTGTGCACTTTTAATATAAAATTACACATAGGATCTTTAGCCTGTAAAATTAGTAATTAGGGGGTAGAGGAAAAGAGCAACCATAGACAATAAAAAAAATACAGTAACTTAGTAACAATCAGGATCCCATATGCCAATACCAGAAATAGGTACGGAAATTTCTAAACCTCTAGGACATCATATTATGTCATTTATATGTGCCCATACAACAAATATAGCACCTAGAGGGAGGCCAAGGGTGTGAATACTTTTAGAACACAAAGCCAGATGCCAACCAAAGTCAGAACGCATTATGCTATTATGCTTATAGCACCAGACCCATTACAATCCCCGTAAAATAGGTACAGCAACACAGTGCAGTGACTCATAGTAACAAGGCATTCTTCATAGACAGGAGTGTAATGGAAGACTTTATCAAAACAGATGAAATCAGTGACACGTGCTAAAATTCTAGCCTTTCGTCTTAAACTGTATTGACCGAAGGGGGACCCTGTAAAAAATGCCTACAGGCAATTAGGGCCTTGTGAGGGGTCAGCAATGAGTGGCTGTACACAAAGAGATACTTTTCTCAATATTAGTCATTTTATTAACAGAATAAGGGGTATGGATGAAGGCCTACATTTCCTTATCCTAATGCAAATGTCCCTTCCTATGAAATTAAAACTGAAACAGGATGACCTTGTGTCCAAACTCAATCTGGCACTCACACTAACATATACAAGCAAACCATGCAAGGTAAATGTTTCAAAGTTCAACTTAATATAAAAGTACAGCAACTCAAACGTACAACTTCAACAAAAACGCTTCTTGTATCCACGGTTGGCACCCTTCCCCTCGATTACTTAAAGTTTGTTTGTTTATTTATAGTGCGCACAGACCCTCGGGTATCAGGGCGCAAGACATAAGAATACGTTCAGCTTAGTTACATAGGTACAAGACATACATCATAAGATCATATAATACAACGCAATTTACACGCAGGACTAATTACAGAGTACTAGGAATCAATATACAGAAAAGTATACAATGAGAAAGAGCATGGAAATCAGGTACATTTAAAGAACATTTAAATTGGCATCTGCATAGTGATGGCCACTATGTCATGGCAATTTACTTGTCGTTCTCTTTTAGCCAAACAGTCACGTTCTGTCTAAATTTGGCAAAGGTTTGGAATTCTCTTAGGGGAGAGGAGGCAAGGAGTTCCACAGTTGAGCTGCCTTATCTGGGAAGCTGGAACCCCCAATGGTGGATAGTTTAAAGCGTGGTACAAGGAGACTGTTGGAATTGGCTGATCTGGTCGGTCTGAGGGAAGTTTGATAATCCTGTCCGTTTATAAGTAAGCAATTCACAAAGGGCCTCATTACAAGTTTGGCGATAGCCTTGCTGGTAAAATCGGCAGGCTGTCGCCAAACTTGCGAAATTTTTCGGCACTAGCGAATGGGCAATTACCGGGTCATTACTGCCCTGCCGGACACGGTAATTGCCCATACGCAGGCGCCAGAATGAAATTCTCCCCATTCCCATTGAGCCCGAAAGGGCGCAATGGGAATGGGGAGGTCGGATGCACCGGCACCATTCAGAATGGTGCCGGTGCATCCGTTGGGGTCTGCTTGCGGGTGCCGTTACGCCCGCCACGTCTGACCTGGAAGGCGGGAAAGCACCCGCGAGCAGAACTCGTAGTTTGCCGGTCCAGTAACAACGGTACCAGCAAGTTTACCGGTACCGTTGTTACCGGACCGGCAAACTTATAATGAGGCCCAATGTTCTTGTATTAAGACCAGTCTCTTAAAAGCAGAACAACCATGTCTTTCACCTAGTACTCTCCTAAGGATGATAAAACAAATGTTCATTTCAAAACACTTGTTCAGATAAAGCAAGGAACATTCTTGTCTACTTTTCAGAATGGCAAAGCAAATGTCATTTTCAGAGCAATGATTCAGGTAAGGCTAAAGGCATGTCTTTTTAAAGCTTCTGGGTGATAGAATGTTCAATTGAAACAAGAACTTAATATGACCAAGGTTCTTTTTTTTAAACACCAACTCCACATGAGTTTGACGGTACACCTTCCTGCCAGGAAACCTCTCAACTTCAACTGAGAAACTCTTGATTACCTTGTTTAATCTCCTGAACGGCATATCCCCCTTTTGGTTCACTTAGATCCCCTGGTGTACTCTCCTGCCAGGTATCTTCTACCAAAAAGGTTTTACTACCTGATACCTTTATCAGGCTTCTCTGCAACATTCACTCTCCTCTTAAATATTCTTAGAGTTGCAACACTCCAGTGGCTCAACCCTTGTTAAATTAGTTTCTTAGTAATGTTTGTTCCAGGTTTCCCCCAACTGACATCTCCTGTCAGAAGAATTGTACAAATGTTGCCTCTTTATTTCTCTCCAATCTCTTTTGGCTCTTGGCAATGTTGGTTCCAGGTTTCTCCGCGCTGCCATCTTAAGTCAGAAGAATTGCACCATATTTGCCTCATTGTTGTTTAGGCAATGGGCCTCATGAGTAGTGGGCGGTATGCCGGCAGTAAATCTGCTGGGATACCGCCTAATGCAAATAGCGTTACCACAACTCGGTCCGGCACTATTAGTGCGGGATCACGAGTTGTGGCAAATTTTTAGAGTCCATAGGACTCTATGGGGCAGTATCTGCGCAATTACTGCGGCACAAATTGTGCCACATAATTGCACCTTAAATGGGCAGAAAGTGGCCAGATTTACCTCCAGCTAAGTTCTGGAGGTAAATCACACACTTTCTGCCCAAACTTGGGATTGGGCGGAGCAGTAATGCAGCGGTAATAGCGTTACCACTGCATGTTTACCTCTCCGCCCAACCCGTGATGAGGCCCAATGTCTTTTGGCTTGGACAATGCTGGTCATAGGTTTCCCCCAACTGACATTTCATGTAAGGGGAATTTCACCATATTCGCCTTTTTCATTCAATTATATTTGATCCATTTTCAAACGTATTTTCACAATGCTGTTTGCATGTCCCGGGGCCCCCTTAGATACCAGGCTGACTCAACTGTTCACATGGCAGAGGCTGAGATGTGTTCGCGAGCGGACAGCCTCTCTGTCTGGACAGTATCTCTCTGGGTCTCTGCTTCAGCTATCCTGGCCTTCATTGCCTCGCAGGTCTGCGCCTCCCACAGTCCAGCTGTGGGTCATCGGCTCTCTTTCTCCCAGAGTTCTCCTCCGGTCCTGAGCGACCCATATCTGCTTCAGCCGGGCGCTTCTCGTTCTCCCCATGGTCCTCATGGGTCTTCCTCTGCCACTGGTCATGCTTACCGCTCTGTGCACTCTGCAGTCTTCCTTCTCTCTCTTCCTTCATTCCTGACATTCTCCCTGTTCTCTCCATTTCCAGAGCTGATCATGGGATTTAAATGTACTTTGTAGTTGACTGGGCCGGCAACCAGACTGCATATTGTTTTTAAAGTCACATTTCCTCCACATGAACTCCTAATGGCGCCTCCTCATCCCGGTACGTAGAGCTTTCTGGCACTTGATAAGTTTCAAATTATTTTGGATCACATTTTTGAACAATTGTTTGTGAAATACAATGATTAAAATTATCAGATGTTTCATATGTTCTTCGTTTATCATGCACATAGGGCGATTGAATAGGGTTATGTTTAAAAGTGGTTTTCAAAGTTTTACAATCGGATGGTTTTGAGCAATGTCAGCAAGCCATCAAGAATTCTGGAATTAAGGGATTTTCTTCACAACAAAGAGAATTATACTGCTTCTCTGTGGAGTCACCATTCTCCCATGACAGCCATCTCCTCCCATTTGATCCACCCTTAGAATACCACCCCCAGGGTCAGACCCAGGTAGCGACTGCCTTCTCCTGGCCTCTTGGGAGGAGACTTCAGGCTGGGGATCAGTGATGATTCTGCAGGATTCATCAAAGCCTTCAGTTAATTTAGGAGAGTTCCAGGTAAATTCAAAAGCTCCCTATAGGAATTAACAGAGAAAAATCTGTAGGCACATCTGCGGTTATGGGGAATAGTAAGGTGAGTTCCAGTTCTACCTCGCAGGTGCAGAGAAGACAGCAGCGGACTCCAGGGAATGCCAGAGGGGACCACCTCAAAGAGCTCCAGTGCCAGATTTGAGTTTCAGTAGCCAGAGAAAGACAAGAAGGGAGCAGGAGTTTGGCCAATGTAAGTCGATGGCAAAACATGGTTGAACGGGGCCTCAGAAAACCCTTGACCAAAAACAACATGGACCCCTGAAGGTAGGTATTTCGAATAACCCACCTACCTATGGCTTAGAGGTAGCTACTCAGTCATGCTCCCTGAAAAGTCATATTAGGAATAGTGGAAAAACCCCGTGAGGTCAGGTATTCTTTTAAGTGTGGCTTATTGTATCCATGAACTTAACCCATGGCTCAATGATGACCCAAACGGCCAAAAACGGTAATAATAATTTGTCTAACCGAGGGGTGGGACGCACCAGCCAGAAGTGAAAGCAGTGTCAAGGATGGCTGCTAGAAAACAGAGGATCCTTGCCAAGCAAATTCTGACTGCTGTGATGAATCCAATGGAGTCTTCACTGATTTCCCAGTGGTGACCACCTCCCATGAGACCAGGGGATGGCAGCCGCTAATTGATCCTGAACCTGGGGGCGGCTATATGAGGGAGGCTCACATGTGAGGATACCACCTCCGGGGAGATGTCATGACTTCATTGGGTGAGACATGGCATCCCACATTTTTCCTTGAGAAAAACCTTCCCACATCCAAAGCCATCAATGCTTATTGTCATAAATCTACTCCCTTTCCTATCAAGAATAGGGCAAACCTTTTCACCAAGCCTATAGAACAAACTTCCAATTTTGGTCTGCCTTGCAAAACATATGAAACCACCTTTTCCAGTTCCACCTATCAAGCATCCAGAACTGAATTGCCATTTAAAACCTTTGAAAATGTCTACCCAAGATATTTGAGTCAGTTGTCAACAATCAACATCCTTTTCCAGAATTCGCAAAATACTGCGATGAGAACGAGGGATCAAACTATGCAGAGCGCAGGAGGCCACAAGCCAGGCGAGCGCTCTAGTTGCTCGCATAAACCTGTGTTGTGGAAATATAAGCAGCAGAAGTAGAGAGTCAAGGTCTGCTGCTGCGGCTACTGCCCAGAGAGAGCTGCACCTCTCCATGAGGAACAAGAGATAGAAAGGCTGGAATCAGCATGGTGGAGCCAAGCCGCTTATCAACGAAGAAGAAAGAAACTGCTGCACCTAGACATGCGCGAATGCCAGGAGCTGATGAAAGACTCCTGGGCATTCGCAGTTGACAGAATGCAGCGCTTGACATACCAGAGCCAAGAAGGAAGTAGACGTGTCAAGTGGAAGCCGCGAGGTACGGGAGAATGAAGTAGAGACAGTCGTGAGAAGGACACAGACGTTAACCCTTCCACGGCTGACCACAAGAGAATCAAGGAACGCCACCAAGAGCCGGGTTTTCCTGTCAGAGGCAGCGGGGACACTGGGGCACATTAGCGACCACACCAAAGGCAAATAATTGCAGAAAACGTAACTGAGGGAGAAATACATATTGTTAAAGGGGGAATTAAACTACAAACAGACCCTTTTCAAATATGTGAATGTATACAGTGCAAATACATGGGAAACCCGGATAGGTTAATATATCAGGAGGATTCATTTTCCAACAGAATTTATATGTGCAACTCTGGGGGCAGGCAAAAACCCTGTATGAACAGAAGCCTTGGCAGAAGAGTATATGAGGCAATTTCAAGTGTTTGAATAAAAAGAGCTGGCAGGAAAGTACACCAGGCAATTAAAGGATTGTGTTGATTAGACCCAAATAAGTCCTGAGAAGAAGTATCAGGACTGAGGAAAGGGATTGTGTTAACCGAAAAAGGAGCAATAACACCTGGCAGGTACCAGGTGTACTGGAAGAGGAAAAAATAACACAGCCAGACAGTTCTGTTTGCAAGTGTTGTTGTAGGTGAAGAAAAGCCAAAAGAACTGTTTGAAATACCTCACAGAGGAAAGAAGAATCCAGGGGAAGGGAGCCACCCACTGGAGCAAGGCCATTTATACCCAGGGTTAAAGACATTTCCATCTTCACCGTAGAGTTAAGTTTATAGTGTGAGGGTCAGAATAGAACTCTGGACACAGGACCTTTTTTTGTACATTCTTACACAGATAGATCCTTAGTTTTTGGTTTAGGTAGGGACATTCGAATTAGAGCAGGGCCAGAGAGGCATTTGCCCAATCCCTTTTATTTTCAATAAAAGGCTTTAACCATAATCATGGCTAACTTGTGTCCAAGTTTCATTCCTGACTCCTCATAGATGTTGTCAGGAGTGGGATCAGGCTCAGTTGACTCACAAACAATGATGTAATCTTCCTAGAATGGTGAAACTAAGAGGGGACGTGGATCATTGATGTTCCTCATGGTCAATCACTAAGGTGGTAAAATGGGAAAGCAGCAGTAAAACAGGCCAGAGACTGATGAAGAAAGAACAGGATAAATGGAAAAAATATAGAGCAAATTGTATTAGACACACGCCCAGCCAAAATTGCATCAGCAGCTTCTAGGCAAAGAATTGTCCAGAAGGTAAGTAAACCTGCAGAGTTCATCTGGCAGAGCTGAGGCGGGGTTAGGTTCTCCCCAAGACACTTCCGCGCCCTCAAAGGCTGGCCTAAGCTAGCCCTCAAATAACACACCAAGGCACATAAACAATTTGTAGCCAGCCAATTAGACTGGCCTAAAACATTACCATTCAGGCCCACCCACAAACAGTACAGGTAATAGCCTGCCTGGGACTTATGACTGATCTAAACTAGTCCAAACCACAACAGAATGTGCAGCACTGGGCTCAGAGTGATCCCAGGTGTGCACAACAGTCATTTAAGGCCTTCCTTATGGTTGCTCAAGACATAGGAATGGTCCAAAAACCGAGAGCAGGACTTAAAAATAATACATGTGTGCTATCAACATGGTACATTGGGCTACACATACAGTACATTGGCTTGCACTCCCAGGGAAGCCAAAACTAAATTACAGCTGCCACTGGCATTCTTTCCAAAACCAGGGTGATAGAAGCACTAAAGGGACAAAATGGTGTGCTTAAAAATCACCCCTGTCCTAAAGGCATATGGGCTACTAGAGGTCTATATCGTGAAAAAGTTGCATTTCTGAGAAATGTGACACTTCCCCCAATGGCAAAACAGGATGTGAAAAAAAGAGGATAAACTACCAGAGCAAATAACAAAATGTCAAGCCATTAATAGAAATAACAAAACAGAACAACTTGCAACATCAAACGAAAAAGGTTTAACAGACCGAGAAGTTGTGGAACTCCTGATCAATTTATCCACTTATGACGAACAAGAGCCAGAAACGCGAGACAAAAATGCCACTACGACCACTCCTGAAGGTGCGACCATCAGCCAGTAGATCCTTCCTATGAGACCTCATTACTGCTAATAATTGACGAATACATGGAGGGAAACACCATAAACAACAATGACCATTCAGTCTCATGTGAAGAAATCTCGGATACTGAGAGAGACTGGTCCATGCACGAATCAATCAATGGCGAAGATGTCAACTCAACAGATTCTGAGCATTATGGCACACAATTCTACAAAGAAAACCGATACCAAGAGGTCGGTAAGGACAAAAAACATACAAACAGAAGAGAAAACTACTCTCTGAGGTCACTGGACACTGACAACAATGAGAATATGCTGATACTGCCTACCTTCCACGACCCAAGAGCACCGAGAAACAAGAATACGATAGAGATACAATGAATGAAACCATCACAAGATGGATTCATCGTAAATAGGACTAATCTATTGATTCTACTCCATGCTATACCGGAACTAAAGATCATACAACACAAGATATAAAAATCGTGGAATTCCAAGATGAGGACTTAACAGACTACATATCTGTCCAATTTAATTCAAGTGAGACGACAAAAGTAATAATGAAGCAAATGAAGAAAATGGAAACACTTAGGTTCAAATGCAGACTGGTCTCTGTAGGATAATAACCGACAAAAAGACACCTTTCATGAGAACAACCAACGAGAACATTCACAGAGGATAACTCAGGACGATATGCGTCTGCAAACTACTTCCAGACCTGCATCTAACGCACAAATGTGGCATCCTCAGACTTCACAGACTAAGAAAACACTGAACGCTCAACAGCAAACACCACAACCACATACTTATAATGCCCACAGATACAACATCAAGAATCTCTACGGTTATATTCATGGAATACCCGAGGATCCAGCCACCTTTTTCAAACACGAAACAACGATCTGTCCAATTATGAAATCATCTGCCTGTAAGAAATGTGGCTCTCCCAACCGCTCCTCTTTGATGGATACATGGTACACATGATCCCTGCTATAATCAATATAAAAGGCTGTCCCAGGTTCTGGACTACTAACACTTTGGAAAAATGAAGCTCATTTGGACCAAATTGAAACAATATCTATTAATAACTGGTCTCAAATTACTATCCACAAACAGAGCTATAGTGGCACCATAAATGAACTCCGAAAGAGGGAATCCCGTCTGATTGCTATACTTAACATCTACTGGAGTCCATCGGTCCCCAACAATGACACATTTCTAGACGAGATATTAACTCCGTTAGACGACATCCATTTAAAATACAAACAACTCTATGTCCTCATTTGCGAAGACCTCAACTTGCATCTCTTCCAAAACGAGGGCTCTCGAATTTGGAACTCAAAACTAAGCACCAGAGCCATTTCATGGACATCGCCCATTGATCGCCCTAATTTCTCCCTACTCAATGGCAACACCACTGGCGATAATCCTGCAAGACCAACATGGCACAGAGGCAACACCAGTGGATATTTAGACTACCTTTACATCTCCCACAATCTTTGCACTGCCGTTACCAAACTTGAAATCATTATGGGCATGCTCAGCGACCACGCCAAACTTATCACCACTTGGGATGCCCCTCACCCCCGAATGGACAAAATGGACAATCACCGGATAGAAGTGACAGCTATACTCAACAGACTCTGCATTCCAGAAGAAAAAGTCAAAAACCTGGAAATGACCTTTAGAACCTCAAACAAGGACGAGAAAGAAAAGATCAACTATGAATGGCTTCTGGCCCCATTCCTCCAAAGATCAGAATCGAGACCTGACAGCATAAATCCCCACACCCATGCCTTACACCCAAAAATTGCTTACGCTAAGAACAAACAAAGACAATCCTTAAGAATAGCCAAGAAAATGAAACATCCTGGACAATATGAAATCATCAGAAGAATCAAACAAAAATATAGAAATCTCTTCAATTCAATCTCTAAAAACAGACATGTACCATGAACTTGGAAAACGGCTATTATAGCGCCAGTGTTAAAAAAAGGGGACCGGAAGCTCCCCACGAACTACTGCCCATTGGCGATGTTAGACCCCCCTAGGCAAGATATTCACTGCAATATTGGTCAAAAGATTCAAAGAGTGGACCAAAGACAACATGAAACAAGATCCCCGTCAGACTGGATTCACAAACAACGTTGGCACTAACACTAATCTGTTCATACACAACGTGCTAAAACACAAATCATTCCGAACTAAGACAAACATCCACGCCGTATTTGTCGACCTGCAAATGGCATTTGACAGTATCAATAGAAGCACATTGTGGGGAAAACTGAAACAAGAAGAATCCCCCCCCCCTCTGAGCCGTTGGCCCCAATCAAAGCCGTGTACAGTGACACCTCAACACGGATCTGCCTGACTAAAGACGGTGCTCGGTCAGCAACCATAAAAACCAGCAATGGTCTGAAACAAGGATGCTCCTTGGCTGCTATCCTCTTCAACTTTTATTTGTATGACATAGCTGAAAATACCCATTCTACTATCACAAACCCATCTAGACTGAATGCCAATCCAGTTCCATACGTCCTCTACACAGACGACATAGTACTCATGGCCAGAACTAAGGTTGGTCTTCAACGAAGCTTGAACACCTTAAACAACTGTCATGAGAAATGACATGAAAATTAACTCTGACAAAACAAAAGTCATGTTTTTGGGATATTGCACTAAAAAAACAATGCGCATCACTCAAGATCTATCTAGATGAGAAAAAGCTTGATGAAGCCAAACAAATCAAGTACTTAGGTATAGAGTTTAACCAATCCCAAGTGGAGCAGGGATAGTTTCTGCACCTCAAAACCAGCGCACTTACTCTGGCCAGATTAGCCATGACGATTCAAAGAAGATATGGGATATACTCCATGAAACCAGTGAAAGCCTTTTATAGGCAAAAGGTGACAGCCATTTTATTATATGGAAGTGAAAGTTTCATCAACATCTCCCGAGACATCTGGCCATTGATATTCTGGAGGAAAGTTCTATCACTGACATCCTCGCTTCCTATATCAAGGATACGGCAAGAACTTGCCCTCCAATCCCAATCGCTCCAATCCATCTGCAACTGGAAACAGCTCGATATGTACCGCAAGATTATGAACGATGACAACACGCAGCAATGAGGGTCATGGCGCAAACCAAAGAGAAATCTGCCTCACCTAACATGAATGCCTGAAATTAAGCCTGCCAAATACTGCTCAACCATTACGACATACCATCTGAGACCCTGATGAATTGACCTACGAAAGCAAAAAAGAAGATTAAAGAATCCTATTGAACACAAACCCTTGAAGAAAAAATTCTCTACAAAAGGGACATAACTTCTGTCATGGAAACAAGAGCTGTAAACAAACTACCACCTTATCTGGAAAAATTCCTGTACAATTCAATCCGAGACACATACTTAAGATTTCGACTGAACGTCCTACACATCAAAGAATATCTTGCAATCACAAAGCAAAAATCTATAGAAGAAAACTACTGCAGATTTTGTGAACAAAGAAAACAAGAAGAAACCATGTACCACATCATCATGGAATGCCCTCTATTAACCTAGCCCCGGCTACTATTTGCAAGCGCGATGGGATACCCAAGAATGGCTTCAGGAGATGAGGAAATTTGGCAACTAATAACATCTGGTAAAAACACTAAGCTGATTATTATGATAATTCAGTTTTGAACAGATATAATGGACAAGAAAAAACTCTAATCAGCAAAACAAAAGTAAAACTGACCAAAGACTTAAAGAAACCAATGAAGAGAAACCTTTGAGATAAGTAATTATAATGTAAAAGTTTGATTCCAAACGAACACATAAAAATAAAAGATTTCAAAGACAGGGTGACTTCAGTACAAGTCACTATGACCACTAAAATAAATCATAGATTGAGAAAGTCAAAGGGGGAACAAAACAAAATGTTTAGTCGTCCGAACCTGAAAAAATAGAATTACACCCTAATAGACCATGAAAGTAATGACATTTTAGAAGCCCCTTGCCCTGATACTCAAACCTTGCTTTGATTGGCCAGTGCTTTGATGACCACTCCAGCCCCGAAAGTGTAAACAAGCTCTTACACACAGGCATGCCAAGAACTATCCGCCAAACCTGCTAAGGTGGCGCAGAGGAACAAAGTACTTGAGGAAATTGTCTAACCCACACACAGGAAGTGAGAAACCCTCCTTACATCCTTTCTCCAAGGTGAACATTTCTTCTTTTAGAGGAGCTGGTTATTCAGTCAAACTTCATTAAATCGGATTACTCCATTAACAAAAAGTTAAAATACAAACTTGGCACAGAGCAGAAAAAGAACATTAGAAACACTTTAAACTTACAAAGATTTAAAACTAGACACAGTGCATTAAATGTAACAATACTGGGTAAATCTTCTTAATAAAATGATATAAACTTTGTATACATTTTAAAACTGGTTAAAATGCAGTAAATGAGACCATCTCAAGGGAGCTTTCTAGACAAATTCACATAAACAATACATACAATTGATGTAATTGCAAGTCATTACAAAAATAGCACACCCTGATAAAACCTAATATTAAATCTCCTAAAATAAGGGTAAAAACATTTCCTGTGCAGATCAGAAACATTTTTACAGAACAATAGAAAATGGCAGAACTTCTCATCAGCACATGTATTACAAATACATTTCTCATCAGGACTTATCCCATTCATTTAAAGGAAGAATATCTAACCTGTTCATTAGCACCAATCTTCTGCACTCTGCAGATTTTATGTCACATATGTTGCCTCCATGCATCTATTTACCCGAAGACTGGCATACATTTTCAATGACGATAAGGTGCTCACTTTTTGTCGGCTCAGCTCCTTGTCGTGCCACAATGCTCTCTGCTTCACAATTTATTTCAAATGGATCAGAGAGGTGTACTGAGGGGCACTCATGAGCAAGATGGCCGCTGGTATTTGAGCCCTGCGACTGTGGTGCTGGAGGAGGAGGTCATGCTGCAATTGTACCAACGCTAGTCCACTGCGAACTGTAGGAGCGGTCGAGCGAGGCTGCAGAGCCCACATCTGTAGAATCCTAGGCTGGGCTAAGTCCCTGATCGCACCGTATGGGGCAGTGGCTCGGTGCAGGATATTCTCCTGCCATCATCATTACGGAGCAGGGAGTGTGTGTCAGCAGTCTCAGGCTGCTCAGCACATCTGCAGGGTCTCAGTGGCTTAGCGGCATGGTGGCTGCTTATAGGATGCACAGATCTGAGTGCCACATTTGTGGGCGAGTGTGGTGCCATGTGGAAGCCGGCAGCTTGACCTGAAGGGGACATGGCCCTGTGGGCTGGGCCCTCTTCTGATTTTAGGCTCAGTGTGCCCTGCGAGCCTCAGTGTGCACCAGAATGGTAGTCTAGCGTGGGGCGCATCCCCCAACAGGCCTCCCAAGGGGAATCCCTGGGATGCTGCTGACTACGGGAGCCCGGCACACTTGTGGGAGCGGTGAGCGCGGAGAGCTGCTGGGTTTTCTATCTGGTGAGGCCAGCCTGCTATGAGTAACACTGCTGGACCATTGACACGACTGGGTGGCATTGGGGTGCCTTGGTGAGCCTGCTGGTGATCAGCAGAGTACATGTGAATTTCAGTGGCTGCATTGAGGGGGTTGCTGTTAGCCCCCATGCCTATTTCATGCTCCTGTCATCTCACTGCTCTGCACTGCCCATAGTTATTGATATTTGCAGAGCTTGACAAGTATCCCCGCGAGTGGTGGAGGGGGCCTGGGCCGCAGCTGAGCTTGCTCCTTTCTACTTGAGAGCCCTGAATCCAGTGGGTTCTGTTGTGTGTCTTACTTGAATCCAGGTTCGCTGAGCTGGTGATTGCCAGACTGGTATCAGAGTAACATCCATGGCAAAGGTCAATAAACACCAATCTCGTCTGCCGTGTATGCACAGGGAGAGTACAGCGACGAATAAGCACGCCTTTCCTGAAATGGTGGGAGAAGAGATCTCTGATGCTCCAAGGGCAGATACTGCCTCCTGTAGGTCCTCAGCTGTGTTGGCTATGGTGTTGGCCCAGATAAAATCTGGCTTTGCATCAGTGAACACCAAATTGGATGGTCTGGTTTATAAAGTTGACCTTGTGCAACATTGTATTGAGAAGGAGAGTGGGCAAATATCTGAGATGGAGTACAGAGTCGGGACCCTGGAGGATACGAACACTGAGATGTGCTGAGTTCTGCATACACTACAGCAAGATGTCAAGACCATCAAGACCAACAACTATGTGTTAAAGGCGTGATCGTGGAGGAACAATATCAGAGTGGTTGGTATTCTAGAATTGGTCCGCTCACAACAGATGGAAGTGTTCATGGAGGATTATATCAGAGAAGTGCTTGCAGATCCCCCACTATCACCTCTGTTTTGAATTGAACTATCTGACTGAGTTTCTCTTCATGTACCTAATCCATGCCACAACCTACGACCCGTCATTATACGCATTTTGAATTATAGAGATGGAGACGCTGTGCTCTGCTGGGTTCATGAGCTAGGTGATCACCAATACAAGAAATGAAAAGATTTTATTTTATCCGGACCTCACTCCTATGCCCGACTAGCCTTTGTAGCGGCGAAATGCTCACTTTGTGAGCGGACATTGCAATATATGATACTATATCCGTCCAAAGCGAGTGGTCCACAATAATAAAACCCCTTTTTTTCAGACCCATCAGAGGTGCAGGACTTCCTGGAATCCCTAGCTTAGGGATGAGGGCCTACATGGCAGCAGAACACTACTGTTAACATGGCTCTAGCGGCCCTGTTTGAGTTGGTAGTCATGGAAATTGTGATGTTATAGGAGAACACAGTCATCTCTTCTATGTTAGGCGCTTTCCTGCTAATGCTAACTGCTGTTATGTGTCGTTCGTCTGTGTTTACTCTTTTGATTTGTCTATTGGTTGGTAGTACTAAAGTTAAGTATTTAACATTTCAGTCCATAAGCAATGTGAAGTTGACAATTTGTTGACCACCTCCTCCCCAGTGTTTTATGTCAGCCAGGTTGTCGAGTCTGATGTCCCCAGTGATTAGCCAGCTGATGTGCTGGGGGGTGTTTTACTGTTATTTTTTCAGTACGGGTTGGGCAGGGTGCGACAGGGAGGATAGAGGGTATTGGGGAATGTTGGGGTTAAACATTTAAATTTGTTTTTATCTTGACAGAGTACAATTATGGTTATTGAGTCTGTATGCTGTTGCTTGTTGTCAGGCTGAAGGGGACTCCAGACCCCTTAATGTACTACATGTATATTACAATGAAAACCAACCACTTTCACAAATAAAAGCAAAATTATATCGCAGTCAACAGTGTGTGAGAACTAACAGCAAGATAGCCAGGAACAAACACCCCCCCTTCTTCTACTATTCAGTACATGATCGGCACCCTTCCTACTGGTTCACGGCACCCTTCAGGGTTGCCTGTTGTTCCCCTTACTTTTTGCAATTTCAATAGAGCCATTGGCTATACACATGCGCACATTTCACTGTGCCTGGGTGCTGGCCATGAAGGGAACACACAAAATACTTTCTCTCTATCCTGTAGATATTTTCTTATATTCTAAAGACCCTGAAATTAACTTACCCCATTGACGCGTGAGGTGGAGACCTTTGGTGAGTTCTCAGACCTCTGTGTTTATTGGACAACATTGATCTTGTTTCCTCAGAATGATAACACAAAACAACCTAGAGGTGTAGGATCTTATAGATGGGAACAACTCTGTTCAGTATCTGCGTATCAACATTTTTAGAAATCATGTCACTATAAGGGACAACCACCTAGCATACCTACAGATTCTTCGACGTAGGATTGATCATTGGAGCACTTTGCCCATCTCTACCTTAGGCTGTTTAGCCATCACCAAGATAGTGGTTTGTACCTAAGTTATTGTATTCCAGAATATCCCAGTATGGCCCGGAGTGGCATTCTTTGCAGATCTCAAATCTCTCTTGACGAAATTGGCATAGTATCCCAAAACTCCACAGTTAACGTGGGATACACTAGTACAACCTTTTTAACCCTCTTAAAACGACCCAGCAGATGCTATATTCGTCTGCACCTTGGTATATGGATGAGCTCAAAGTAGCTCACCTCAAAGTAAGGCAAGCTGAGCTCAAGTGGTGCCGTTCCTATGACCATAAAGAAAACTGGTCGTTCGTCAACTCGCTTGCGAATATCACGCACCTATCCATGCCGCAAAGCAGTATTACTTCATGTCCAAAGTGGAATCTGCACTTAACCAATCCAAAGATCTTTTCTATGTGGTTAAGTCTTTCTCTTCCTCCACTAGGTTTATTCCTGCCACAGCACCCACTCAACAACTCTGCGACTCAATATCTGAGTTCTTTGTTACTACGATTATGGATATCCATAGTTTTATTGAGTCTTCTGCCCCAATTCCGGCTAAGATTACTGAAGTGGATGGTCCTACTCCTCCCTCTTTAGCATGGTCTCATTTTCCTGAGTTCTCCATGCAAGATGTTTCTAGGGCAGCTAACCTATTGAAGTTAGCAGCCCCCTCTGACCCGGTGCCTTTAAAGGTACTTAAAGATATCATGCCCTCTAATATTCCCTGCGTTACCATAGCAGTTCATCTCTTTTGCCAATCAGGCACCATTCCTAACAATCTTAAGCAGGCAATGGTTATCCCCCTGCTCAACAACCGCCACTGGGTGCTTCTGTTCTTGCTAACTATCGTTCCATCTCACTTCTCACATTTCTTATGAAACTGTGGAATGTTTGGTCTCCCCACTACTGTCTTCTTTTCTTGAGTCCTCTCTCCTCTTTGACTCCTTTCAGTCAGGCTTTTGACCAGGACATGGAACAGACTGCGTCCTGGTGTCAGTTGTTGACGATCTTACCATGCTGGTCGACCAGGGCGGAGTGGGTGCCCTGATACTGCTTTACTTGCCAGTGGCCTTCGACACTGCCGACCACTCTATCCTTGTGTCCTGTATGATGGCAGAACACCTCTGTGGCACAGTCCTGGCATGGTTCACATCCTTTGTGTCTGATAGGGGCCAATTTCTTTCTCTCCCCCATTCCACTCTTCTTCCTCCACTCTTTTCCTGTGGAGTCCCTCAGGGCTCTGCCTTGTCCCCTATACTATTTAACATCTATGTTCAGCCATTGATTCATCTCATCCGCTCCCATGGCTTTCAGTGCTAGGCGTATGCCGATGACACCCAGATTTCCGTTCATTTAGATCTTGACCAGTCTAAGTTGTCCTCCTGGCTATGTAAGTGCCTACTGGCCGTGAGGGGCTGGATGAACAGCAATTGGCTGAAACTTAACGGGTACAGGACTGAGATCCTGATGGTGGGTTCTTCCCCTGACTCTGCTTCTTGGTCTTCTTCCTTTTTGGCCCACTACTTTTGGTGTCTTTCTTACCCCAGTGACGGTGGTTAAGAATATGGGGGTTTACCACTCTGTCTCACTCTCTGTCTGCTCGGGTGAATGCTGTATGCAAATCTGGGCACTTCTTACTATGTGTACTCCGTGGAGTAATACCGTACCTACCTACCCATCTTCGTCCCCCGGGTTGTGGCCCCTTTGTTACTAGTCAAATTGACTATTGCAATGCCTTGCATCTGGATCAGCCTCTTAGTCTAATTCAACGGCTACAACGCCTTCAAAATCTGGCAGCTAGGGTAGTTACTTCTTCCCCTTATGGGTCACACAACAGTCCTGTGCTCCGTTCCCTTCACTGGCTACCAGTAGCTATAATGATCAAATTTAAGTCTCTATGGTACACAAAGCATTTTACCATCAGGGTGCAGAATATCTTCCGGATAAGTTTCAGCTCTATGTGCCAGGTCAAGCCCTTCATTCCGCAGCCACACACTTAGTGGCTATCCCCACATTCCACCATTTAAGAACTGGGGGTCGTGCCTTCTCAGTCTCTGCGGCTAAACTATGGAATAACCTACCCATTGTTCTCAGGCAGGTTATGAACCACATTTTCGCCATCTTTTAAAAACCCAATTTTTTAGGTTCTTTCTAGCCTTTCTGCTGATTGTGTCTTCTGCGCGATGATGCCCTTGGGGGACCATGCGCGATACAAATTCTGATAACTTAACATAACATGATCAGTGGGGGTGGGTGCCCTGGACATGGAGTTATATTTTCCGCCGTTGCAACTTTGCTTTGTCTCTTATTGGATGCCGGGATCTCTCTAATATCTGCTCTTTTGCATCTATGTGCGTGGACAAGTGGCACTTTGATCCTGTAGCATTTACCATTCATGCATTGAGGAGATTACTGCAGCATTCAAATATAGAAACCCCCTATGCCCCAGGGATCAGTGCCTGGAGGATTAGGTTCTTGCAGCCATTGTGTGATGAAACCATGGCAAATGCTTTGGAAACGTTGGGTGATTTGCTATATGTTGGACTTTAATCTGCAGTGGACAAAGATTGGCTGAGATTTTTGACACACTTTTCAATATCTTTGATTATGAGTTGCATACGAGTGAACCGCCCATTATCCCTTTATTGCAGTTTCTAATTACTTTGCCAATTTTTGCCATAAAGTATCCTCCCTTTATCGTTTGGTCCAACAGGAGGCTCAAAAGAAGGATCTGATCTGCAGGGTGAAATGGGAAGAAGATATAGGTAAGGACCTCAGTGATAAGCAGTGAGCAATAATTTGTCAATGTACACATACCTGTGCTATAAACACCAGATGTAAGCTGATTCAGTTTAAAACCTTGCATAGACCTTATCTCCCCCCTCATGGCATATGCCTTTTGATCCCTCCAGACATGGTACTTGTCCCAGGTGCCGGGTGGAGATCGACACATTTTCTTATTGTGGAGCAAAGTGGCCTTGATGTTTACTCAAATGTTGGATGTGAACTGTTGTGTTGTATGTTTGGTTGGGTGCCTGGTTTGCCTAAGAAATATAGAAAACTACTGTCACTAGGAACGGTCTTGCACAGTGGTGTATTCTGTTTAAATGGTCCAGGTCTACTCCACTGATATTTGGGTCCTGGATGATGGCATGGTCTTGTAATGTTCAACATGAATGCTGCTACATGATCAATGTTCTTGCAAGACCCTGTCGGGTTGATTATCCCGGGGTCGGCAGAGCCGTCCGCGGACCTCCGGGCTGGGCGGCCCCAACTCCTCCTGTGTTTCCCAAAAGGAGTATGAGACGCACACAAGGAGCAAGGTGGATCTGCTGTTTATTATAACAACGGCAGGGATGGGTCTCGGATTGCACGCGTCCGTCCAGACTCTCACCCTTAGTGGGGCTTGCAGGCGCTTTTTACAGCAGTATGCCACGCTATCTGCGTCACCTGGGAAAGTTAGCAAAAAACCTATTGCCACTCCGGATTGGTTCCCCGAGTGGTAGTGTTAATATAGGGTACATGTGGAGAAGGATATTAGTGGTTAAGGATGAGTCAGGTGGTATACTTGGGCTGTCCCTACTATTAGATACTTGAAAATTGCTACAAGGGACCCCTGGTGATTGGCTAATAATACTGGCGTCAGTGATGAGCCCCCTTGTGTTCTGATTGGTTCTCCCGCGAGCCCCCAAGCCTGGGACCATCGCCGTTCCTAGCTCGCGGTGTACCTGTCATTAGCAACAATGTGCAACTATGTGTTTGTGCAGGCAACGTACAGGTCTGCTCATGGGCTTGTGAGCAGGTTGTTCCCATCGCCGTAGGTGTCCATCTTGCCGCTTCGTTGTTGCAACCTGTGTCCCAGATGTGGGACCCAGGCGACTTTCTGTCTCGTGGGTCTGGCACCTTGTCAGATCGGCTTGGTCACGTGTGGAGAGACCGTAGCTGAAACAGAAACCTGCACATTAGATTTGTATTTCGTTTCTGTGGGCTTGGCTTTTTTACAGGTGTAACCTTGGCACCGGGCTGGTAGCATGTGACTTGCAACATTGTGGCCTTGGCTATGAGCCCTCGCTGGGGCTCGTTCTGCATGATCAGCACTTGTACTCTTGCTCTGAGAGGATTTTCCTGGTGAGGCTCTTGTTTGCAGCCAACTCGGGTCTAGCTCATGGGTGGCGATACATAATCTATTTTATGGAGATCGCGGGTTGACATGGCATCACAAGCAGTGTTAGGTATACATGATGGTGTCGTCACAGGGCGAGTGGTGGGAGAAGCGTCAGCAAGCGTATACACGAGCTCTTCAGGCGTCTTGCGTTTCTGCATTACTATATAAAAACCTATGTGAAAAATAACAACGATGCACGTCAGTGGGTGTGTCAGTCACCTACGTCATAGCACTGAATATGTTCTTTGTGTAGGTTGGTGTGTGAGTGACCAGTGTGCATGGTGGCACGTGTGTTCTTGGCAGTTGGCTAGGTCGTTATAGCATCTCTAATGATGTGGATACTTGTGGCTGTTGTCTTAGTCGAGTTCATCCATGCCGCAGGTGTGGGCTTGAGTCGGACAGGCTGGTGGGCATACCCTTATATTCCTGAACCTGGGTATTTTGTCATCTGGTAGATAGACAAACTCGTCCCGTGGGGGGTGGCTAGGCCGTGATCTCTAGGCCATGGTCTTGATGAGATTGGGGGGTGCTTGTTTTCCCATTCTCCCACTTCAGTCCCCCCTCTGGTCGACTTGTCGACCACAAACATATCTTTTTCTTTATCTCCTCTTACTCTCCATACTTTAGTTATTCCAGCCAAGTGTCCATAGTGGTTGACATGATCTTCGAACGACCAGTACATATAAACACAGCTGCCGCCTGGTTTGCAGTATATCCATCTTCCAACATAGCTCCTCGGGTTTCTTGGGTTCTCCAATTTTACAGATTGCGGATCCAGGTGGTTGGTAAGGATCTGTTTACACAGTCTCTCTCTTTCCTTTATTATCACATCGGTGTGCTGGTCGTCATCAGTTGGCATCAAGGGGTGCATGCCATCATTTTGGAGTGCATCTGGGCCAGTTGTGATACTGCTTCAGTAAGTGTCCCATTATCTGCGTCGTTAGCAGGGTTAAATGTACAGCAGGATTGTCCAATTTACGCACAAACTCCTCCTTCCATAGCTGTGAGAAGATCCAGCACATATCTGTTTTGTAATGCTACCATTCTTACCGCTCGTAGCTCTTCTTTTATGGTGTTGAATCCATGTACTGTCGAATTAATCGTCATCATCAGTTCCCACCGGGTGATCTGAAGCCATTTTGCGTTTGCATATGCTTGTAGTCCTGGGTGTATTATTGACGAGAAGAACGTTGCAGCCCTGCTGAAGAATCCGTGTTCTAGTGGGATTGAGGCGAGTGCTGTTTCCGATCTTCCCCACAGGTAGTTTCCTGTCAGGGGTTCTCCTTGTCTTTTCATTCTTGGTAGAATGTTATTGTTGTTATTTTTCTCTCTTTCTTGTGATTTTATTGACCTTTTCCTCCTCTTGTTCCCTTCGTCTATCTTGGGGAAATTGGCCACATATTCCATTCCATAATGGAGGCAAGGTGTGGTATGCCTTATCCCCGCAGGCCCAATAGTGGTCCATTATAACTGCCGTTCCAGCACCCCCCCTCTGGTAGTTCTACTACGCTTCCACAGTTAGTGTTGTATCCCATAGTTTGGGTGCAGTCAGTGGTAGTATGCTTATTGGGTCTTCTTCCTTCTCCATCCACGTCAGCATGGGTACATATTCACCCCACGTCGTCCAACATTTGTTGTTGTGCTCCTGTATGGTGGTAATATTTTCTCTTGTTATCATGTTGCTCCCAACCACTCCTATTTCCCATTCATTGTTCATATATATTTTCCCAGTTATTGTTATCAGTGGTCTCTCCCAGCATCCCGGTACACCAGGAACTTCAGTGGCGTACCAATCACACGGCAGGTATTCTAGCGTTACTTTCTTCATTTCTCCTTTGTCGGGGCCATCTGTGATGTATCTAAATGCTTCAGCATGAAAGCTGCTTTTGTGGTAGTTCAAATATGTCTTGAGGAAATTATTTTTGTATGGGTATGTGTCCCTTGTTTTCCACTGCATTCTCACCACCGTCCCTTGGAATCGTCCCCTCATTTGGAATAGTGCTAGATATATTATACATTGCACTGTTTTTTCCTGTATTTCAGTGGCAACAAATGTTCTTAATGCGCTCATGGCGTATGGGATCAATGAGCACACATAGCAGTTGTCCTCAGTTTTCTGCTTACCAATTTGGGTCATGTGCTGGTACCACATGTTGTTTGAGACGTGTACTGAATCTGCTATGTAATTATCGATACCTTTATTGTCAGTATATGTGCTTCATTTAACTCTACCTCCCTTACCTTTGGGGTTGCTAGTACCACCTGATATCATAGCTGTTGCAGCCGTGGGAGGGGGTAGGTTAGTTTTGGATGCAGCCACAAAATTGGTAGCATAGCTTTTCTGCCATACAGAGGCAGCCAATAGACCAGTGATGACCAACAATCCTAACAATTTTATTACAAGAGCTATTCTCACTGGCATTTTTTCTCTTACCTCGCTGCAGTCCGGCAGCTTATTCTTGCGACGTTAAAGGTGCCCGCCTGAAAATCCTTAATGTGCTCGTTATTATTGCTAGTATTTGTTAGTTAAGCTCTCCCTATCAAGTAATCGTTCAGTGCCCAGGCGAAGAGCTGTTCCCACGCTAATCTTAGTGACCTATCTCTTAGAGCCGGCAAGTGCTCGTGAAGATGGGGAAATTATTGTTCTATGGTCAAAACAAATGCAGTGTAATATACGCGTACCCTTCTTCTTTTTAGGTACTTTGGCCTTCTTATATGATATACAAATTGGTGTGATAGGGCCTCAGGGGTGTTATCATCTGCAGGCAGCATCTACTCCTGGGCAGAGCACACTATTAGTTACTTCACTTTCTAAACAATACAATGATATGCGGTACCTGCATGTGCGAGAGAAAATAGAAGAAAAACATACAAGTGTTTTATATGTGTGTGTGTAACATCCAAGTTTGTTGTACAATGTCCTTCAATCAGTGGCCTTGGCGGGGCTGGGGCTCGGGGGACTGGGGCTGGGTTGGGCAGTGGTTTGTTTACTTTGTGATCTCGTGACCATGGGGTGGGCTATGGGCAAGTGTCCAAAGTCTATGGCAGTGTTTGTCACTGGAGAGTGGTCAGGGGCAGTGACACAATTGTCCTCAGCAGTGGTTGCTGTATCCTTCTCTGTAGCCGACGTTGTTGATGTTGTTGGTCATGCAATGGCCCTGTCGTCAACACTATGGCGGGTCTGATGTTTGTAGGGCTTCACGTCGTGTAGGTGATTCCAGGCGTGCTTATTGTGCAGCTTCACTGCTCTGGAATAAACATGCTTGTTTGTTTCCATTTTGTATTCCTGTATGTGAAGCCTGTCAAATCTTGTGAATATGGGTGTAGAGGCATTGAGAAAAAGGCATTTTTGGGGTCAATCACGGTGAACCGTGATGCCTATGCTGGTATTCCACATAGTATCATAGCTGGGTTTGCTGCTATGGGGTGTTCTGCCTCTACAATGTAATTCAAGGGCCTGAGGGCCTGGATGAAACGCCAAGACCCTCCTTTAGCCTTGCGCACTGGGTACACAGCCGTGTTACATGCTGACTCTGATGGTACCAATATGCCATTATTTATCAGGGCCGTTATGGTTTCGTATATGCCCTCATCTGCCTCTTTTGACAATGGATATTGCTTCACTCTAGGTAGTATTGTACCCTTTTTCAACTTTATTTTTACTTCTCCAATGCTCTTTATGCAGCCCACGTCATAGGGACTGGTGGTCCACAGTGATGCTGGAACCTTAGCCATTTCTTCCTCGTAAAATGGTACTGGGGTAGATGCAGGTGCCTCCAGTGCCATTGCCATTTTCAGTGCTACTTGCTTGTATGTCACTCTTAACCAGATGTCAACACTAATCATAAATACCATCTCTCCTTCTCCTTTGTTCTCTGAAAAGAGCTCTTCGTCAGACACCTGCGTGAGCCTGCATCCCTCAGCCAGTGCTTTTACTGCTCTCCATGCTCTCCCTTCCCTGTCTTGGGCATGCACTGCGATGTAATCTGCAGTTGCTATAATGCTCTCGATGCTCACCGAAATCACCTTCCCCTCCTGTTCATTAGCTGGTGTCTCGGGCCTGGATAAATATGCTGCTGGCCTCCTCCAAATCTTGCCTTCTATTCCAAGCATCCATGCAAATGCCATATCTGTTCCATATTGGAACAGTTCGCCATCCACAGGCTCAGCTCGAGCTACTGTCTAGCCACAGTAGGCTTGCAGTATTTGTTGCGCAGTAAGCATGTTTATTCCTGGTGTGGAGCAAATGATGCCGTTCTCCGTGAAGGAGATCGTCATATTTAATCTGCTCATTATGTCCCTTCCAAGTATGTTCACTGGCGACTCCTTTGAATACAGGAGTGGGACAGACATTTCATAATCTCCTATAGATAAGGAGATGTTATCAGTAAAGGGAGCCAACCCTCTAGCCCTAGAGAATCCTTGAGTGTGCATGGCCTCGCCTGACATTTTAAATTTACCCTCCCTTATACAAGACCTAGTTGCCCCAGTGTCAACAAGGAAGGAACATTTTTTGTCACCTATCGCTACCTCAATGCGTGGTTCCTCTGCACTATTAGGTGTTATTGACAGGATGGGCCACACCAAGGACATCTGTGGGCTGTCCTATTGTGGGTACAGTGACTGACCACTTCCCGTGCAAGGGTTGTGTCCCAAGACAGTCACCCTCCCCAACTGTGTTTGTTGTAGCAGTGTATCAATGGGTGTCAATTTACGGTCCTGTATTTCAGTAAGCTGTTGTACAGGTTGCACTTGGTGTTGTTGTGTTACTGCCACCTGTTGCTGCGGTGGTGTGTATGTCTGTAACTGTTGTTGTGGTGCAGCGTAGTGGTGCATCTGTTGCTGTGGCTGTTGTGTTGATACTTGCAGTTATGTGTTGCTCTGTTGCGTTCCCTGCTGTTGCTGGTAAACATGTTGCTCCCTTATAGGCCCTTGTGGTCCCTGTCCCCCCCCAGGCTGGTTGGGTGGGCCTTATTCTACATTTGCGTGACATGTGTCCCAACATACCACAAACCCAACATACAAGTGGTTCCCTGGCCTGCCATGGGAAATTCCCTGCATTGTCTTGGTACCCTTGTTGCCCATTGGGTGGTAACTTCGAAATCCTCCCCCTTGCTGTTGTGCATGTTGGCCATACCCTCTCCCTCTCATCATTCCGCCCCTTCCTCGGGGGTTGTTATAATATCCATTTCCCGGTGGCAGGTACCCTCCTCCTGTGGGAGCCGTGTATGGTGGGGGTGGTGGCATCTGTTGTGTTATAAGTTGTGGGGGTTGTGGTAATGGTACTATTTGTTGTTGTATGGAATCCTGTGCAGCCACTACTTGCGCGGGGGTCGGTGCCAATATTGCCGGTGTAGTTATTAATGCTCCTTCCATGGTATACTTTGTTAGTTTTTTCTGCACTAATTTTGCCTCTTCTGCTTTCCTATCTTCTTCCTTTTGTTTCATCTTTTCTTGCCACATCCTACAGTGGTGTATTATTGTTAGTAGTTCCATTCCCACTATCTTCTTCGGTTGTCTTTGTACTGTCTCCGGGAGCCCTTGTACTAGTATGTGGTAAAAAATTGCTGGTGTCTTGTCCCATTGCTCCTTAGTTTCCAAGCGCCACTTCTCCTGAATCTCCTGGATATAATCAACAGGATCTTCATTCTCACGCATCTTGCGTGACGTAATTGCTCCTATATCTGATGTGTCTGGGTACTGGACCCTCAGGGCCTGCCACAATGCATGCCTGCAGTTGGCAAATGGCGCCCCGTCATGTGACGTGTTTGTTATTGTAACTCCGGGGAAGCCTGCCCTCTTCCAAATGTCATCTGCCGCGTCCCCTAATATCGATATTAATAGTCCCTTCACGTCTCCCACTGCTAGTTTCTGTCCCGCGGTGTGTTTTTCCATCTCGTATATCCATTTCCCGCTCCTCCGCTTACTGATGGGAGCCTGCACTTTATATTCTCCTTATCAGCATGCTTCCAAGGGACATATTGTGGTCTAGCCCCTGACCTCTCCAATAGTGGCATTAAATTGTACCCCATCTGTCCCCCCCCGTTGTCGCGGGGTGGAATCCGTGTATTCCTCCTCTTCCTCTGTGTCAAGTTAATCTGCTGCCATATCTATATTACTGCTGCTTGTCTTATCTTCTCCTTCATTTCTCCTCCCTCTCCTATTACTCTCTTGGTTCACTGCAGGTGTGAGTGGCCGTTCTTCCTGCCTGCGTCCTGGGAGGTCTCTGAGCCTGCCGATGTATGGTGTGTGCTCAGGCGCGGGTGTGGATGGGCGTGTTGGGCGCGATGATGTGGATGCAACTGCGCGTGTTGTTCCTCCTGCCACTTCTCTTACCTCCTCCTCACTTCTCTTCTCTTCTTCCTTCTTCGTGCATGCCCATGGTGATTCCCCGTTAGCGCGTGTGATGTACAATTTATCTAAGCTCTCCCTACCGCCGCTTCTTTCTTCCCGAGCCCTCTTCTTCTTCGCTGCAGAATTCATCCAGGAGCGACAACCCCAATCTGTCCTGTTCCCCCTTTTTGTCACTGTTTTTTAAGTCTATTAAGTCCGTTCCTTTCTGTTCGCCTCTACTAGTTACTCCCCCTTGCGCTGATGTTGTAGCCACTTCCAGATCCCGACGCGCATATGTTCTTACCCCAGGCTCCAGTTTCCTCTCTCTGCTCTCCTCTTCCTTCTTTTCCACTTTTTCACCACCTATTTCCTCTCTTCTTTTTCAATTCGTCCATCACCTCACTACTTACCTTCGCTAATATCCTTTCTTCCTCTCTCCTCCTTTCCCATTTCTCTTTTTCCCTTTCTAATATGCTTTCTATTACTTTACCTTCTTCGTATTTCCTGGTGCTTTCTGAGAGTATTTTCTTCTTCCATAGTTCCATTTCCTTTTCCTTCTCTTCCTCCCTCCTCTTCATGTCACGCTGTGCTGCTCGGGATACCCTTTCCGCTATTGCCGTCATCCTCTGCGCTTCCCTCTTCCTCTCTTCTGTACGCTCCTTCATTCTTTCTAACTCATCCCTACTTTCCTTCCTCTCCTTCCTCCTGCTGCTTTCTTCGAGCTTCTCAATCTGTGCACTCCGCTCATCCCTCAATTCAGCCAATCATTCCTCCAACATCTCCTCCTCTTCCTGTGACAGCTCTCCTTCCCTTGTGTTACTCTCCTCACCCCCTATTACAGTACTATCTTTTTCATCCTTATTCATTCTCCTCACCACATCCTTTTCTTCTCCTGTTAATGTTCCTCACAGCTTTAAGAGCACCTGCGCTGCTATCCATTCGTCTTGTCCTATGTTCGAAATGTGCTCCTCGCTGTTCTTCCCTCCCTTTGTGCGCGCCTGCGTGCAACTCGAACCTACCATGCTCGTCACCTCCTCCCCCCTCTGGTAGCTACCTGTAGCGGTATATGGTGGAGGGCTGTTCGTGGGGTTTGAGTGCCCCTTAGCTGCCGTCAGTTGTTGCCTTGCGGCTTCTCGTAACTCCGTCACAGGATATAACCCACCTTCCTCCTTCTTCACTACCTTCGCTAGGGGCACGTCTTCTGTCCCTTCCCTCTTTACTTCTACTTCATGCCCATTACCAGACCTTTCATCCCCATTCCTGTCTCTTCCGGTGCACTGTGCGCTACTTTTCTCCTTTTCCCCGTTTCCTTCTACCTCCTTAATCTCCTTCCCCTCCTTTGTTTCTTCGCTCCCCTTCTCTTCTGCCGTCCCTTCTACGGTGAACGTTCCGGTTGGTCCTGGCCGGGATCCCTGGAACATCCTCCACGTGATGTGCCAACTTCTTCCCTTTGTACGTGTTGTGTATGTGTGCCAGCAGTGAGCGTTGGACGTACGGTTCAAAGCTGCTGTTAGGCGGCCATGGTGTCGTCATTTTGTTGTCTGTTCCTTGTGTCCATTCTATGCTATATTGATACGTTTTTCCCTGTGGGGTGACAGCGTTTTGCAAATATGTTGGAGGGGGTAGTCAGAGTGTTCCCCCACCCTCCAGGTCCCGACCTGTATGACATGGTTATGCTGTTCTTTTAACTCCCCTCAGCACAACCGTCGTTACCTGGCCCCGTAGATTGGGGACTTTCGACCGTCCGCTAAAGGTAAAACAATCAAGTAGAACAATTACAAGTATACAGTCCTTTTCCTCTGTTTGTTTCCTTCCTTTGATACCATTGGTACGGCCCCCTGCGGCTGCGGTACACGAAGCCCCCTGCGGCTGTGTGCCCTGTGTGACGTGCTTGTATAGCTGTCCCACCTTTTCCACTCCCCTCTTTCTTCCACCTTACTCAGCGTGGCCAGCGTTCCCCGTGCACGGTCACTTCCCCCTTTTCACCCTTCCCGTATTTGGGGTGGCTGGCGTTCTCCGTGCGTGGCCTCCCCACCTCTGTTGTACTGCCCTTATCCTTTGCTTACTCCCCTATCACTTCTCAACAACGCAATGTGGTCAAGGTGTCCTATGAAGGCCCTACGGGTGACGTCACCAACCTCTTTCAACTACTACCGGTAAGGTCTTTACACTTCAAGAGAGCGCGCAATAAGTTTTAACTTCTTTTCCCCGTTAACCCCACAGCTGTCCTGTTGTTACTTCCGGAACAAGGTAACCAACAATACACTCTTATAATCGGACTGCTCACGCTGCGTCGCCTCGCCGGGGGGGCTTAACCAGCCCCTTATCTTCCGTATTTGGCAACAATCTAGCTACCTTCTACAGGAAAACGTCGTCTATCTATCGAGTTTCAACTGCTCGATCAATAGGAATCCTCGTCTACTCATTGATCAAAAACGCCAATTCATAGGAAAGCCACACACACACACCCTCTACAGGTGCCCACAATTTGGACCAATCAGTGTCTACGAGCAACCGCACGTGGTGCCTTCTGGCTCCACCCACCCTGCTTCTGCGACGTGGTAGAGGATGGCCCTCGTGCCTGTCCCGTTACCGCTCACTCGTCTATCAACACCTTCGCAACACACTGTAATAACACATCCCGCCGCCCTTATTACAACTCCTCCCCCCTCCCTCACAATGTCACGTTGCTCGTTGGGTGTGCCATACTCACCAAGTTCTTTTGATGCGGGGCAGCTCGACTGCGTGCACCTCTCCAAGCGGCTTGCCACCTCCCCTGGTCTGGACCACGTCTGGACACTCGCCAACCGCAGGCGGGATACTTCTCAACCGGCTCCCGAGAGCCAATATCCGGATTGTGCTGTCCGGTCTTCTCGCAGTTCCGCGATGGTCCTGTAGTCCTCAAAAGGGGGCAGCGGCAGAGGGGGCCGCGCCGCCAGGCCTCCTCGCAACGAGATGTCTTGGAAAAAGAAAAAAATAACTCAAAAGGGTAGACCTTAAGAGATCTCATCAGTGCCTCCAACTTGTCGGGGTGATCATCCCGGGGTCGGCAGAGCCGTCCGCGGACCTCCGGGCTGGGAGGCCCCAACTCCTCCCGTGTTTCCCAAAAGGAGTATGAGACACACACAAGGAGCAAGTTGGTTCTGCTGTTTATTATAACAACGGCAGGGATGGGTCTCGGATCGTACGCGTCCGTCAAGACTCTCACCCTTAGTGGGGCTTGCAGGCCCTTTTTACAGCAGTATGACGTGCTATCTGCGTCTCCTGGGAAAGTTAGCAAAAAACCTATTGCCACTCCGGATTGGTTCCCCGAGTGGTAGGGCTAGCATAGGGGATATATGGAGAAGGATATTATTGGTTAAGGATGAGTCAAGTGGTATAGTTGGGCTGTCCCTACTATTAGATACTTGAGAATTGCTACAAGGGGGACCCCTGTTGATTGGCTAATACTACTGGCGTCAGTGATGAGCCCCCGTGTGTTCTGATTGGTTCTCCTGCGAGCCCTCAAGCCTCGGCCCATCGCCGTTCCCAGCTCGCGATGTACCTGTCATTAGCAACAATGTGCAACTATGTGTTTGTGCAGGCAACGTACAGGTCTACTCATGGGCTTGTGAGCAGGCCGTTCCCATCGCCGTAGGTGTCCATCTTTCCGCTTCGTTGTTGCAACCTGTGTCCCAGACGTGGGACCCAGGCGACTTTCTGTCTCGTGTGTCTGGCACATTGTCAGATCGGCTTGGTCACGTGTGGAGAGACCGTAGCTGGAGCAGAATCCTGCACATTAGATTTGTATTTTGTTTCTGTGGGCTTGGCTTTTTTACAGGTGTAACCTTGGCGCCGGGCTAGTAGCATGCGAGTTGCAACATCGTGGCCTTGGCTATGAGCCCTCGCTGGGGCTCGTCTGCATGATCAGCACTTGTACTCTTGCTCTGAGAGGATTTTCCTGGTGAGGCTCTTGTTTGCGGCCTACTCGGGCCTAGTTCATGGGCGGTGATACATAATCCATTGTATGGAGATCGCGGGTTGACATGGCGTCACAAGCAGTGTTAGGTATACATGATGGTGTCGTCACAGGGCGAGTGGTGGGAGAAGCGTCAGCAAGCGTATACATGAGCTCTTCAGGCGTCTTGCGTTTCTGCATTACTATATAAAAACCTATGTGAAAAATAACAACGATACACATCAGTGGGTGTGTCAGTCACCTATGTCATAGCACTGAATATGTTCTTCGTGTAGGTTGGTGTGTGAGTGACCGGTGTACATGGTGGCACCTGTGTTCTTGGCAGTTGGCTAGGTTGTTATGGCATCTCTAACGATGTGGATACTTGTAGCTGTTGTCTTAGTCGAGATCATCCATGCCGCAGGTGTCGGCTTGAGTCGGACAGGCTGGTGGGCATACCCTTATGTTCCTGAACCAGGGTATTTTGTCATCTGGTAGATAGACGAACTCGTCCCGTGGGGGGTACCTAGGCCGTGATCTCTAGGCCATGGTCTTGATGAGATTGGGGGGGAGCTTGTTTTCCCATTCTCCCACTTCAACTCTGTGATATTTGGGACCCTTTTATGTCCGTTCTTTGTATTTTTGAAATGTAAGCATACATATAGACTTTATAAAAAGGCCTCATACGCATATAACAAATATTTACAACCTTCATCACAAAGCCAGCATATATACATTATTATAAAATAATACATAGGTACAATGTAAAACGGTAAATCACTCTATCGTATACAGCTCATCAAGTATAATACAAATCGTGTCACAATGTTTGACTATATAGTACATAAAGTTAAAATCATTACACTTTAAAACATTCTCTCATACAATTTGCATTCTTAAGCCTTCTATCACGTTACTACATCTGCTAAAATATCTCCCCCTTAACTTTTCAAGGCTTTTGAATACCGTCATCAAAATGTGTTTATTCAGATAATATCCATTAAACTGTATACACAACAGCAAGAAAATGTAACAACAATTAAAACAGCAGTTAATATGAAGCTTATCATATAACCATAACAAGAGTGTGGTTAAAACATTTGTCACAATGAAAGAATGTCCCCTCATACAGCTCATTTAAACCAAAGCTTCCACAATGCGTTCCGTTAAAATCCAGGCCCTTCTTAAAAACACGTGGTTCAGCCTGTAAAAGAAAAATGAGGGGCGGACAGCATTGTGTACATTTGGCTTGTTTCAATATTGGCATGATTGTCTGCTTTCTAATTTCTCTGTAATGTGGGCACAATAAAACAAAATGCAGTAGATCTTCAACTGTTGCGCTACAACAAGGGCACTTGGAATTCTAAGCATAATCCTGCCGGTATTTGCTCGCAACAGCAGTAAATTAAAACATGCTCTTGTCAAAATACAGCGATCTGATGGGTTGTTGCTATGTCAAATAAGGTGCAGGCCATCCGCTTTTGTGATGAGGGCATGTTTCCTATTGGATTCCAATGACAGCCCTGTTGCTTCTCGTCTGACATTGGTTAAATAACACAAATTCCTTTTGTAAAGCTTACTCTCCCTCCTCCCCCAGTCAACAGATCCGCCGGGCACAAAAGATTAGGAGCATTTGCCTGGAGTAAACAATCGCAAATAAACCAGAGCCACGCTATCCTAGTCCGAAAAGAACAACACAACAAGGCTCTCTGGGGTTTGACCAAATGCTGAGCCAGTACATGAATGCAGCCTCATACCAGTCGTCCCCAATATGTTTGGCACCAAGTTCTGTGCAGAGAACACCTTCACAATCAATTCAAGTGGTTGCCCGTGACACATCTTCATAAAATGAAATGCCCCCCCCACTCCACCAGTGCTTTACTAATTTTGTTGATCTGTTTATGAATGTGTGCTAGCACCTTCTCAGCAAAGCGAATTCCCAAATAATCAAACTCTTTTACCGGTGGGATTGCAGAGCCCTTGCTAAACATTCTGTGCATCTCTGGCTTTTTTTGCTCTCCCAGGTGTGTACTCCATAACTGCTGACTTAGTCGTGTTTATTTTTAAGTCTAAGTTTGTCATAAAATCAGTGTAAACATTGATGAGTTTTTGAAGAGCGTTTAGTGTACAACAGTATCGTCAGCCTATGCGAGCAGTCGAAAGGGTTTGTTGCCAATCTGGGGGAAATCTGCATTCAAATCAACCAGGGCCTTATCGAGGCCATTAATGTACTGAGTAAACAAAACTGGTGCCAGTACACAACCTTGGCGAACTCCTGTTGCAACTTCAAAATATCTGGTATATTGTCCCTGGTCCCCAAAACAGCCACACGCCTCAGTGCACTGATGTACCAGTTGCAGGACCCTCGGTAACTCTATTGGGCATCCCGTGGACCCAATCACCAGCCGTAACTTTGCTCTATTAACCTTGTCAAAGGCAGTGCTAAGGTCCATGAAAGCTAGATAAATTGGTTCACCCGTGACAAAAACAGAATGCGCCCCCACCAGATACAAATGGACATCTGTAAGGGCCGCATGAGTGGAGATCCATTCCTCAACACGCCCTAATAGAGTACAGACACAAATCCTGAAAGAAGTGTCCAAGAGTGATACCAGTCTATAAGCCAAAGGGCTACCACAATCCCCTTTTTTAAATATAGGGTAAATGATGTCATTTTTCCAAGATTGCGTGAATACCCCTCTTTGCAGAAATTAGTTAATACACATTGTCAGCAGGGGAGCCCACAAGTCCACTTCTCCCTTATAAAGGCCCGCCGGAATCGCATCTGGACCAGGTGCTCTATTGTATGCTTGTTGGATAATCGCATCCTCCACCTCTTTGAACGATAACTGCATCAAAAAGCCCTGTTCTCGGCCTGAACACTCAATTATAGGAGACCCATGCAAAGAAGAGGAGTGGTCGACCCAGGCTTTAGCTTTCACATAGGTTATAAGATGCTTTACAGTTTCTAAAATTAACTCACCACACAAACAGCAATACCAAGCCTGTCTTGGGATGTGAATACAGGCTCCCGAAAATTCCATGGTTGGCATAATATTAAATTTAATGGACCTATACCTCCTCATAGTGTAACTATGAGGATAAGCTTTAAGATATGCTGGTTTCTCACCACGTCCCAAATAATAAACTATGAAATAACCACTGTTGGATTTTCCTGCCAAATCAACAATATTTTGCTCTTTCTCTCTCTCGTGTTTGCAAAACATTTTTTACAATTGTTTTATATACCATGATAGATTTTGACATTATCCCTGGTTCAATGCATTCTAAGGAGATTTCAGTATCTCTCAAACAACTATGTCTAACTGGGTGACCCGTCACAAATAACCACGCTGACTCTTATGAAAAGTCCAAGGCTGTTTCTTTGTAAACGTAATGTTCAGAATTGCTGCTTCTGTTCTTGATTCTTATGGATCTAAGGGACTGGGGATGATTGCCGCGAGGCTGTCCCTTTCCTCTCTCAACTTCCGTGGTCCTGGGACGCACCTCCCAGACCCAGATGTTCTTACTCGGCTATTAGTCACTACCGATTGTTAACAACTATCTGTCTTTCTTCTTCTCTACATTTTGGGTGTTTTCCCTAAAATGATTGCTACCTGACTCCCTAGGGAACTTCTAGCCTTCCCTCTCCTGTCGTTGATTAGTCTCAGGGAATAGGGAATGGTGACTTCTTTCAACCAGCATCCCTCACACTCCTTTCACAACCTCTCACACTTGACCCTTGCCTGAACTAATCCCTAAATCTGTTCTCCTTCCACCCCATTAGTGTCCCTCCAATCTCTCACTCCACCTTTCCCCCTCCACCCTTTGACCTTACTTCCTTTCCCACTCCTACTCTTTACTGCTACTTGTACTTCCAATTATCCCTCTACCTTGGGTCCATTTCCTTCCTTCCTCTCACTCTACTTCCCCACCTCTTGCTATTCCCCCTGTTATAATTTCTATCTCCCTTAATGCCAATATCCCCTCCTACTCTTCCACTGATGGTCGCTCTTCCGGCTCTACTACTGTTCCTATTTCGCTATTACCACTACCTCTCTCTACTACCTTCCAAGTTACTCATGGATATGGTGCTTTGCCCATCCTCTACTAGCTACTGTTCATCCCTTGGGGACCTCCAGGGATATGGTGCCCTGCTCACCCTTATACTTCAACTCCCACTATCTCACTAATGTCCATCGCTTACTACTTACACTGGCATGCACCAGGAACTCATAAATATTTAAGACAGCCTTCATAGCCCAGACAGTGTGCACTAGTGGGATGGCAAACACTTTAATTTAAAGTGCATACAATGGGCCTCATTACGACCCAGGCAGCCACGGAATGTACGGTGCCGGTAAGGGACTGGCACCGTACATCCCGGGCCGCCCTATTACGAGGTCTGCAGCGGGTCCCGCTGAGGACGTCTCATAAAACCAGGTGTCCTTAGAGGGACCCGTTAGCAGACGAGGATGCTAACAACGGGCCCGTCATTAATGGGCCTATTGTTCGCATCCTCCCCATTCCCATTTGAGCCCTATGGAGCTCAAATGGGAATGGGGATTAATTTTTACCGGAGCCCAGAAAAGGGCAATTACCGGGTCTGCCAAAGTCGGCATGACCCGGTCATTGCCCTTTTCTCGGGACCCGGTAGAAAATCATTACCGGAGGGAGCCGTGCCCTTAATAAGTGCTGCGCCGAAACATGTGGAGACAGGGCCTCAAAACCTGCACAGAGTTTGTAAGTTTCTCTAGCTTAGCTAAGAACAAGGAAATTGTACGCTTCCTGTCAGCTAACCATACAAGGACAGTTCACTGCTTTTAGCATTACACGCTTAGTTGCCATCTGATAAGGCTCAGGTACAGGAAATGGTCAGCTGACTCAAATAAGCTTGAACATGCGAAGTTTTCACATTTACAGAATCAAGTCTCGTATGTTACAATGGCAAGCGCTGGGTAACAATTGTAAAGATATCACTATAGATAAACAGTAAGCCTTCTAACATAGTTTTCAGAGAGAAGTGTAATTCTGCAAAGTTCCACATCCCCAATTCGGGTGAGAAAATTACACGACTGCTGAAAAAAGTGGACATGACAAATCCACATATGCAGGGCAGACATTTTGCTGTGAATAAATATATGGCCAGCACAACACATGGAGGGATCTCAGGAGACTTACCTTGACTCTGAAGCCAGAGGGGCTGGGGAGCAGAGGGAGACACACTGCCCGGTCCACTGCAGCTGAAGCCTATTGACTAAAGTTCCATTCCAAAAAGGGAGTACCAAGTGGATTGTGCTGCTCTAGAAAGCATAATGAGGCCTGTAGCTCACACTAGCTTAGAAGGTGATATGTGTTTTCCTTTATTATATAATGAGGCACAGGTGCAAAACCTGCTGAGCTTACTACATTGTGCACAAGTGCATAGCTTGCAAAGGCAGGACAGAGGAACCGGGTTTAGTAGCTAATAGAGGCATGTAGTGAGTGCTCGCAGAGCTGCATTATAAAAGCATTATAGTGCATAGATGTCCAGTCCGGTAATACTATGACACTAACTAGCAGGATGCAGGGCCTTTAGAGCTTGCTCACCAGGGGTTAGTTGCAATTCATGTATTCAGCTTCCCAACATTTTTTCTTTTGCAACAGTGGCTCTGCCATCCTTCGTAAACAGGTACTCATTTGCACAAAAAAAACAGCTTGATCCGAGCAGTTCTGATACGAGACATACCCGAGATTTTGCAGCTGGGGTCCGAGTTGGGTGGGGCAGGAGTGACTTGGATCGATACAGAGTGGGTTTTTTCCACCAGCGCAAATATGTTTTGCACTGAAGGAAGGTTCTGGAAGTTTGTGTCACTCTTATTGACAGGCCTACTTTATACAAATGGGCATACACGTTGATGGGGAGGGACTCTGCCGTGGGTTTGTACCGAGCTTGTGCAGGTGCCCGGGCTTTGATTTGGCCATAAGCAGCGTTCCTTGCTTGCCACCTTCTCACTTAAGGGCTGAAAGGAGCCGTAGGGTGCAGGGAGTGAAGTGTATGACCACAGGGGTGCCTTTCTGAGATGAGAGGCCAGTCGTTAAGCTGAGCAAGGTCCTTAATGTTGGCTAAAAGAACATGAGATGAGACTGTGTTCTAAATATCTATGATTTATTACTTAATTTTATTTTTCTCATTTTACTAAAATTGCTGTTTGTTTATTTAGTCTGCTTATTGTTAAATAGATGCTTGACTTGTTGTCTCTCTCTGGCATGAGTTCATGGCTATAGCACAAAGTACGGACCTGGGAGCGGGAGTGTGGGGTTGTTTTATGGTAAGTGGGCTGGTCCCAGAAGTGTGCTTACACCCTTCACAAGACATCCTTGTTTTTCAAACTAAACTTCTATTGTTTATCATTTGAGTAGACACCATGTTTTCTGCTTACATGATAATCTTGTTCATAGGTTTGATGATATGTTATGTTACATCTTCTTTTTCTCCATTTGGTGTAGTCGTGGCGTATTTGTGCAAAGCCATGCCATTCTGGAGAATAAATGAGTGCAAAGGAGAGCACAGTGCAGATGATAGGGTATTCTGTCACATTCCATGTTTTCTTGACTGCAGCTCTGGGGCAACAAGGGCAGACAGAACCTTTGTAACGGATTGTCGCGCCGATAGCTTGGGCAGTGAAGATTTCCCCTGCGGTAATCAGTAAATGTTTGACTTTACTACCTGGGAAAGAGGCCAGGGAGCAGAAGGCTGTGAAGAGCAAGGAATGGCCCAGTTTGGGAGTGCTCCAAGGAAAGTGCAAAGAATGATTTATTGCACAGATTAGGAAAGTAATTAATGTGGTATCCCATCTAAAAGGTTTATGTTTGGAAGACAAAGGCAAACAGGTTTTAGCCCTATTTGGCATAGGGGCAGAAATAGTCGCAAAAGCATATGAAATTAAAATTCTGAATGGTAATCCAAACAAGTTATCTAGCCACAGAGTACCAGTGAATGAGGATGGGGGGGCTTAAATGTTGACTGCTGATGGTGCACCTTTTAATACTGCTGATGTTTTAATTGTTGACATTCCCGAATACATCCATGGAATGGTCGGGTTGCTAGGAAAACGAGTAACATCTGCGTTGAGAGAATTTGTTTTTTGCAACCGCAAAATCCATGTGATGGTGGCAAATTCTGTTTTGGTTGGACATGCGCTTCATCACATTTAGCTGTGGCTGTGCCAGATATGCTTACATTGGTTGAGAAACTCACCAAAGAAGTGCATGAGTGGCATGTGGATATTGATTTGTACATTGATTTGGAACCACAGGATCAGTTTGCAGTGATTTGGGGGGGACAGAGAATTAAAATTTGCTAAATTACCCGAGGGGTATTTGAACAGTCCCACTCTTTGTTGTGTATTTGTTGCCATAGAACTGGAAATGTTGCGATTGAGTAATTGATGCATTGAAAATTACATTGTTTTTATCATGTTGACTGGGAAAGAGAAAAGTCATGTTGAAAAAGCTACTGAAAAACCGATAGCCCATATGCAGAACAGAGGGTAGGCAATTAATCCCAAGAAAGTGCAGGGATCTGTACAAGAAGTAAAATGTTTGTGTGCAATATGGTTTGGCTCGGTGTCCGATCAAAGGTTCGACACCAAAAGGATCGAATACCTAAAGGTCGAGGTAATAGGACCGAAAACCAAACGGTCGATTTTTTTTTTAAATATATTTTTTTATTGATTTTCGTATAGTTAAAAAAAAGTGTTTTTTGCTCCAAAAATAGGGGTATGGGGGAAGACCCCCCCGAAAATTAAAAAAAAACTTTAAAAAAAAAATTGACCCTTTGGTTTTCGGTAGTTTTGATTCGACCCTTTGGTCATTCGATCCTTTTCATTCGAACATTTGACCTAGAACCGTTTGGCTCAGTAAAGGAAATGCCTGAGCCCGTGATTGAAAGGATACAACTGATGACACAACCTGTATATAATAAGGAAGCACAGGGATTCATTGGGTTGAGGGGTTTTTGGAGAGATCACATACTACACCCGAATCTGATTTTTTTAAAAACAATTGTATTTAAATCTAGATGCAACAGTTTACAGATTTTGCAATTGTGCAGTGACAGTGCTTTTGTTTTTAACCTGTTGTTTCCCTGCCTCCCCCCTCCCATATGCTGTTGCTCTAGCAACTTGGTCCCTTTTCCTCTGATTCCTTCCCTTTGCTTCTCGCCGGCCCGTCCAGGTGCTTCTAGGGTTGTAGGGTGAGTCTCGCTGGTCGTGGTTGAAAGGTCAGGGGTGGGAAGGCTGTGTTATATTCCAAGACTGTGTCTCAGGAGTCCATGAAATGGGACAATGTCCCCTCTTAGGCTTCCATGACCTTTTCCGCCACCAGGATGTCCCAGACCTTGGTCCGCCACAGAGGTGCAAGGGGGCCCTCCTTGTATTTGCACCTCCGGTGTCAGCGGTAGCCTGCGGTGGGTGATGGCTTCTATTGTCTGGAGTACCTGCTCCCAAAAGGATTGTGCTCATGGGCATTCCCACCACATATGGAAGTATGTTCCTCGGGCGCTGCTCTGCCTCCAGCAGGTCAGAACCAACAAGCTGTTAAAGTCATGTAGGCGTTCCGGGGGGTAGTACCAGCGGTAGAGCAGTTTGAGCACCACTTTTTTTATTGGTGATGCATATGGAGGCAGAGTTATTTCTGGACCAGATGTCGAGCCATGTCTGGTCCTCAATACTATGCCCTAGGCCTGTTTCCCATTTGGCCATGCATGCCAGTCTTGTGACCAGGATGTCCTCTTGCAACAGCTTGTAGAGTTTAGTGATGTGTCCTCTCCTAGGGCCTTCCGATAAAGAGAGTTCCAGGGGGAGAAGTGCCCTGGTGGCTTTCTGTTTGGTTGTTGGCTGGGAGATCCAGTGACGTAGTTGTGCGTAAATTAATCTATCTGTTTCCAGTAGATTGAAGCAAGCCTTGCATTCCACAAAGTCTAGGGGGATCCATCTTTGATTAACTGTGAGAGATTTTGTAGTCCCCCTTGGGTTCATTTGTGAAAGTTCACCGCCTGCAGTCCAGGGGTGAAGTCAGGGTTGTGAATTACTGGGGCAAGAGGGCTCAATCCCTTGGGGGTCTTTTTCTTTTGTAGTGACTATCCCAGCTCCTCAAGGTGGCCTATAAAAGGATTGTTGGCCATTGTCTGCGTGCTGCCGCTGAGGTGTGTAAAAGGTTGCTGAGTGGGATCGGGCTCCTAACCTATTCGATCTTGACCCATTTTGGGGGGTCCTTGGGGTCACTCCATGCCAGGGAGTTTCAGTTGAGCTGCCAATGAATAGTTGCAGAGGTTGGGTACTCCCAGTCCCCCCCATTTGACTGCCCCAGTCCTTACTTTCTGTGGTACCCCCCCCTCCATATGAATCGGAGAACTTGTTTCTGTAATGGAAGGGGGGGGTTTAGGGGGATTTCCACTGGCAGCGCCGTGCAGAGGTACAGGAATCTTGTAGTAAGTTATTTTTGCATGCTGTCACCCTCCCCAAGAGTGACATTTCCTGGGTCTCCCATCTCTTGAGGTCTGCCTTTAGGTCGCTGAATAGGTGGGGAAAGTTTGCTCCGTATAGCTTTTTGGGGCCTGCCACAATATGTACTCCCAGGTATTTAGTCATTGTGGTGCTCCATTTAAGTGGGCAGATTGGGCGGAGGAGGTGTAGCATCTCTTCTGTTAAGTTCACCCCTAGGCCCCTGACTTGGTGAAGTTGATGCAGAAGCCTGCCACTTGTTCAAAGGCATCCAGTTCTGTCAGGGCAGTCGCTAGCAAGCTCTGGCTATTTGTGAGCGACAGCATCATGTTGTCAGCGTACAAAGGGGTCTTGTATTGTTCCCCTTTTAGCAATATTCCTTCTATGGCACTGTTCTTACAGACTCTCCTGGCAAAGGGTTCCATGACTAGGGCAAAGATGGATGGGGAGAGCGGGCATCCTTGTCTCATTCCGCATGTGAGTTGGATGTGGGCTGATTTATGTTGATTTATTCTTAGGGATGTTTTGGGGGCCACAGAGTTGGCTAGTACCATGGTGCAGAAGTTGGGGCCAAATTGAAATGCCTTCAGTGTTTGGTCCATGAAAGACCAGTCGACCCCGTCAAAGGCCTTGGTTGCATCTAGGGTGAGTAATGCCAATTCTTGGTAGTTTTCTGTCGCTATCGCCACTAAGTTCAGGTCCCGACGGATGTTGTCTCCAGTGCTTCTCCCAGCGATGAAGCCTTTCTGATCCGCATTGATAAGTGTGGGGAGAATCCTCACCAATCTATTTGATAATACCTTGGTATAAATGTTTGCATCAATGTTGAGGAGCAAAATGGGTCTGTATGACGTGCAGTCCCTTGGGTCTTTTCCTGGTTTGAGCAGCATGATGGTAGTGGATTCTTGCATTGACTGAGTTATGGAGCCTGTTTCTGGGAAGGAGTTTAGGAGCTCTGTCAGGGGGCCTGTGAGGAGGGTGCAAAAGATTTTATAACATTTTGGTGAGAATCTGTCTGGACCCGGGGCTCTAGGTTTCAGAGCTTTCATCACCAGTTTCACTTTCTCCCTCAAGATTGGAAGCTGCATGGCTTTCCTATCTGCCTCTGGAATGTGTGGAACGGTGGCTTCCTCAATGTATTGCTCTTGTAGCTTCAGATTCCGTGGGGTGGCTGTCATGGTGCTGGTCAGATGTGCGGATGTCAGTTGTAGTTTAGTTGCTTTGGCGTATTGGGTGACCTCCCCCTGTGATCTTTCAGGCTGGTCATCTGATTCTGATGGTGGGTTCTGGCCAGTTTCCTAACAGAAACTTGATGGCTTTATTACCATGTACATAGTAGCTCTGCTTAGTTTGGGAGAGAGATTGGGCTGTCTGTTCCGCATAATGTGCTTCTAATTTGTTGCAGGTGATTCTCAATGCCCGGGCGGCTTTCGGGGACCACCCCTTTTGGTGATTCCTCTCTGCTTCGGCCAAGTCCTTCTTCAGTTGTTCCTGTAGAGCAGCTTGTCATTTTCTGTAGGCCGACATGTGAGCTATCAACTCACCCCTGATGACCGCTTTCATGGCTTCCCATCTTGTGACAATTGAGGTGGAGCCAGTCGGGTTTTCTTCAAAGTAATGCAGAATGGCTGTGGCTAAAGCGTCTCAGAGCGCCATGTCATGGAAGATTGTGTCATAGAGGGAACATTGTGGTCTTCGGGGTGGCTCCGGGTTATGGATGCGTACTGTCAGGATTACTGAAGCGTGGTTCAATAGCACCCTTTTGTTTATGCATACGTCATCTGTGAAGCAAAGGAGTTGCGGGCCGGCTAAGAGTAGGTCTATTCGGGATGAGGTGTGGTGTATGTTGGAGAAGGAGGAGTAGTCTTTGGTTGTTGGTGCTAGGACTCTCCAAGTGTCCACCACTCCCAGCGCTTTTAAGAGCTCTCGAAGGGCAATGGCTATTTTGGAATCCCTTGCCGTGGGGGGACCTGACTTGTCCATCAGTGGATCTGGGACACTGTTGAAGTCTCCTCCTATCACTGTTTGGCACTCAAGGACGGGTAGCAAAGCGACTTCAACTTTGGTAAAGAATCTTTCCCGACTTTTGTTGGGAGCATAAACTGAGACCAGTGTGTATAGTTGGCCGAAAAGGTCCCCTTTCACCGCCACATAGCGGCTGTCCTGGCTTTGTAGTGTTTCTTGTTCCACGAATGGGACACCTTTTGCTATCAATTTCGCTGTGCCCCTCTTTTTGCACCGCCTGGTGCCATATATTGCTTTGAGAATGACCTAGCTCGTAGCCATGGGAAATTGGCCTCACTCAGATGTGTTTCTTGAAGGAAGACCACCAAGCTGTTTAGGTCGCTTAGACGCTGGAGAATGGCTTTCCGCTTACTAGGTGAGTTGAGGCCATTAGCGTTCAGGGTCGTAAAGCAGAGTTTTCGGTGTGGGGGAAAGTCTTCCTGCAGAGGATCCCAGCTTCCGAGGGTAAAGGGCGTGAGTCTTGAGCACTTTCATCTACCATGCCGGATTTTGGGGTTCGTGCTTGGCCACTGCGTCCAGAGTTTTAACTTTTGTGAACTGGAAAAAAGAACTGAAAGAAAACCCAAAACTAGGTTTGAATCGGGCCCTTGGGGCCATGAGAGACTTCTTTCTCATGGTTGGGGTGAACCGCAGGAGTGCCTAGCCTTGAAGTGATGTGTGGATGTGAGTCAGGTTGATCGCCAGGGTGGTGGGTTCCGGCGGGACCAAGGTGGAGGTGCCCAGTTGGGTCCCGTTATGATTGCTTCGGGGAGTATATGGTCTTCCCTTTCTTCGTGAGTCGAGTCCAAGCATTCTGTCTGGGTTTCGGGGCTTCTCCTCCATCTTCGGTAGGGGATTGGCTCCTTAGATCTTCGTCTGGGGTGGATGGTTCCCTCCCCAGGATACCTACCACCTCCTCGAGGGAGCCTATTACCCGGGAGTGCCCTCATATGTAAATTGTAGGGCAGCCGGAATTATCCAGCTGTACTTTATTTTGTCGTCCTGAAGGTAGGTTGTTAGCGGTCTGAGGGCTCTGAGTATCTGGACTGTTGCTGGCGCAAAATCCTGGTATACCTGCAGTGCGGTCCCCTGAAATGTCAGCTCTCCTTGTGTGCTGCTGGCTGACATGATCTCTTGCTTGGTTGAGAAAAAATGTACCTAGGTGATGACGTCTGGTGGGTCAGTTGTGGCGGCCCCTCTGCGGCTTTGCAGCCTATGGGTCCGGTCCAGCAGCAGCATTGCTCTGTCACAGTCCGGCAGGAGCGTCTGGAAGAAAGTGCTGTAGGGCCTGGTCCAGGATAGTGGCTGGAACCCCTCTGGTTCTCACGTTGTTCCTTTGCACCCTGTTTTCCAGGTCTTCCTGCTTGTGTGTCACCTCCATGTTTTTCCCCTCCATGGCCTGGATCTTCCTTCTTAATTCGGTCAGCTGGGCGACATGGTCTAGGGTCTGGTCTTCGGTTTCGCTGATTCTATGTTCCAGTTCCCCCATCCAATTGTCTAGGCCCTCCACCTTATTGTTGATCTCCGCCATGCAGTTCCGGAATTCGGATTTGATGTCTGTTTAAAGGGACTGGATGTCTTCTTTTGTGGCCCATGGATCTGCGGGTCTCTCTGGGGAGTGCGGTTTGACGTTTCCGGGGACCTGTTTTTACCCAGTTCTTGTGATAGGAGCATGGTAGTTGTGACCGTTGACTTTGAGGGCTTATGGTGTTTTGACATTTTATTCTGGGTGGACGGGGGTGGAGGTTGCTTCCTTGTTGTGTCGCAGTAGATCTCGGAGGGGGGCCTGGGTCCAGCCGGGCTCTTTTCCTCCTCCTTATGGTATCTAGAGGCTCTTCTGCCTTTCTGGGGGCTTGACCTTGGGGGTTGTCTTCTTGGCCCCGGGGTAGGGGTGAGATTTTGTGTGTGGTTGTTACTCCCCACTCCTGCTGAGTACCCAGGTTTCCTCGCTTGCTTGTGGTCGCAACTGCGACCCCTGAGGTCTCCTTGCAACCAATGTGGTCTCTCTTGCTACCCCTAAAAGAATAATTAAAAAATATATTTTTTTTTAATTGAAGCTCCTGAGCTGTGGCCAGTCTCATGTGACTCTGTTTCTGGAGTGGCTGGCTTTCTTTTTCAGGCCTCTTTAAAAAAAAAAAAAAAAAAACACGGGGTTCCACAAGCGTAACACTAAACAGTGACCCTAAATAAGAAAGAATAGGAAAAACAAATAATTTGTCTTTCTGGAGTTGTATACAATAATTGCTAGACTCATTAAAGGTTTATTTCAGGCACACTTCAGGGGGTGAGTCACTGATTTAGTCTGTTCTTAAACACCCTCAAATTCACAATGCAGACAAAAACTTCCAAAAAGCATTTGGAGTAGAATAAACATATATTTCGGATTATGTATTTTGCTTTTCATAAGTTACAATTATAGCATGCTTTGTTCTGCCATTGTCACAGTTACGATCATCACAAGATGTTCCATCTCGATGTCCTCGGTCACTTGACAACATCCTGGAGCCTTAAAGCTTGTGTACAGTGTAGAAATGTTTGACCATAGCACATAAAGTGGTCCTTGGATGCCGTGTCCCACAATTAATGCTTTGTTGTAATGTGTCTATCTTTCCTGGCATACTGTTCATGTAGTTTGTTTGCATACATGAGGTAACGAGTGCCCAGAGTACGGGATGCCTTGTGAGTGCGCTTCTCTAAATTCTTTAATACACAGTTATGAAACCTCACAATGGTATCTATTTTGCCATCCTCTGAAGCCGGTAAAGTAGATCCACGCAGGCTTGACATGTGGCCAACTTTGCACCAGACCTGCAGATTAACTGACCTGCTGTTAAATCTCAGTTACCAGTTTAATGGTATCCACTAAAGAGTGTAATTTGCTTTCTGACTTTGAGAAAATTCAGACATGTAATTGCTCATTTTACTATAGCCAGTAAGATAGCAATAGCCGGTAAGATAGCTCGGTGGGTTGGGCGCTCGCTTCTGCGATGTGTGTGTGATCTGCAGGTTGCACGTTCGAATCCCGGCAAGACCAACTCAGCCTTTCATCCTTCGGAGGTTGATAAATGAGTACAAACACAGATTGGGTGGTATAGTAGGTGTATTTGTTCTATATAAAGTAAAGTGCTTAAGCATAAGTGCTTAAAAATAACACATCACTATCATTTGGCCTTGGATGTCTGCTTGCATTTATTTATTTATTTATTTATTTATTTAATATTTATATTGCGCCGGTAGCTCGCGAGCCTCGGGGCGCAGAAACAAGGACACGAGAACGGACGGAACAGATAGTGATTAGATAGAGCAGACGGGACAGTCACATAGAATTAAGCTAACTGAGGTATATGCCGTGATGGCCGTTTATTTGAAGATATGGGTTTTTACCTGTTTGCGAAAACGCGAGTAGTTGGTTTCCAGTCTAAGGTGGTCTGGTAGGTTGTTCCAAAGGTTGGCTGCAAGGGTTGGAAAGGCTCTACCTAAGCCACTTTTGAGTTTGTGAGGTGACGTAGCAATTTTAACAAGTTGGGATGATCTCAGTGTTCTATTAGGAACGTATGGTTTGACCCTAGTTTTTAAGTAGGTTGGTGCCTTTCCGTAGATGCATCTGTGAACGATGGTTAAGGTTTTGAAATGCACCCTATCTTCGATTTTCAGCCAATGAAGCTCCCTTCTGGAGTTGCTGATATGTTCTGTTTTAGTTTTGAGCTTGACAATTCTTACCGCATTGTTCTGTACAATTTGGTAGCTTTGTAGGCATTGCTTGGAGGCACCCAGGACTAGAGCGTTGCCATAGTCAAGGCGCGATAAGATGGTGGCTCTTGCTATGGTCGCACAATTTTCCTCGGATATGGAAGGTCTGATGGCTTTTATTAGACGGAGGTGGTAGGCACAGTTTTTTTTGATGAACTGTACTTGGGCGACCGCACCCAACGATGCTTCTAGCAGCATACCTAGGGTTTTAACCTTGCTTAGGACCGGAATGGGGGTATCTTTAATGTGGAAGGATGTGAGGGATGAGGGTAGCTTAGCACGAGCAGAGGATGAGCCGAAAATCATGAGTTCAGTTTTTTTTCCGTTTAGGCACATCCAATTGGAGTCCATCCATTGCTCCATGTGGTTGTATATCGTGGTAAGTTGCTCGCTATCTTTCTGATAATTGCCACTTAGTTCGAATACAAGCTGCGTGTCGTCAGAATAGTTAGTGAAATAGGTGTTTATGTGGTCTAGAACAAGGCATAGGTATTTTAAGTAAAGATTGAACGGTAGGGGTGACATACTGGCCCCTTGGGGAACTCCACAGAGGATTTCTTTTTCGAGGGAGAACTTGTCCCCCCAGTGCACTCTGGATATTCTGTTTTTTAGAAAGGACATTATCCATCTGATGGCTTCATCAGAGCAGTTGGTGGTCTTTTTTAGCGCATTCTGGAGTAGGTTATGGTCGAGGAGATCAAATGCGGCGCTGAGGTCGAGTAGAACGAGGAGGCCTGTCTTACCCTTGTCAATAATATCGAGCATTTTGGTCTGCAGATCTAACATGGCCGTCTCGGTACTGTGTGCGGGGCGAAAACCAGACTGCTGTGGGTGGAGGGAATTAGATTCCTCTACGTGTGCCTGGAGCTGCATGGTGGCGATCTTATCCATGATTTTGAGGATGAAGTTGCAGTTTGTTATGGGTCTGAGATTATTCGGATCGCGTTGGTCGAGATTGTTTTTTTTTACCAGAGGGGTTACTGTAACTTTTTTGATGGCATTAGGGACTTCCTGGTCTCTAAAAGAGGCATTAATGATCTTTGTCAGGATGGGGGCGAAAATGTCTGTTGTCCAATATTATCTTAGGTGGAATGATATTCTCTGCACAGGTCGTGGGTTTCATGGTCGCCAGTACTTTGATCATTTCGCTGTTGTTGATCTCTGTGAACTTGAAAGTTCCAATACCTGCTGTTGCAGTCTCAGCTGGCAGAGTAACTGTTGTTTTTTTGTTGGTCAGGGAATTTATGATGGCGTCCCTGGCTTTTGAAATTTTTTTGAAGAAGGCGATCTGGGTGGCATCGCATTCTTCTTGAGAGGGTAGGAAAGGAGGGATAATGGCTTTGGGTTTTTCTATGGATTTAAGGATATTGAATAGTTTGCTGGTGGAATTGGTGACTGTAGAAATCTGTTCGTTATAGAAGTTTTTTTTTGGCCTCGGTTATCATATGTTTAGATATTATTTCGCTTTCCTTCCAGCGGGCTTCATTGGCTGATGAAGGATTTTTTAGCCATACATTTTCTCTGTTTCGTTTGTCCTTTTTTTGTTCTGCAAGTTCTTTGGAGAACCATTGTGGTTTTTTTTGGGTGGGTCTAGTTGATTTAGTTTGAAGGGGGGCAATTTGGTCCGTGAGTTTCTCAAGGTGACTAAGTAGATTTGCTAACGTTGTTTCGCAGGAGTCATTCTCGGTTTGGTTTTTATCCACCTCAGCTAGGCATTGTATGAGGTGGTTCCTATCAATGTTTTTGTAGTTATGGTGTGTCGAGAGGGTCGGGCAGTTAGGGGTTTTGGGTTTGGGAAGAGGCAGGGTGATGTGGAAGGATATGCTATGATGGTCTGACCAAATGCAGGGTTCAGTCTTAAACTCTCGGGTTTCGAGATTGTTAGAGACGACCCAGTCAAGAAGATGGCCGTTGTCCATTGTGGGCTCTTGGTTGTTGATCTCAAAGTCAATGTTGTTTAGGGATCTTTGAAGTTTACTAGCTTCTTTGTCTTTTGTATCGCCAAACCAGCGGTTAAAGTCGCCCATGACTAGTGTGGCTGTGTTGGGTCCTTTAAGCATATTGAGTTGATGCGTTATTTCGTCGTTGAATTCTGGGGTGGACGTTGGGGGCCTGTATAGGACAATCAAGTTTAAACTACTGTTAGCCGTAGGGGTGTGTTTGAGGTGCAGTATTTCACAGCCTGTACATGCTATGCTGCTGGGAAACATATGTATAGAGTCTCTTGCGATGACTGCTACACCAACCCCCTGGCCTTCTTCTCTGTTTGAGTAGAAGATGGAGTAGCCTTCCGGGACTGCGATGTCGCAGGTGGGGCCGATAGGGTCCTTGAGCCAGGTTTCAGTTATGCAGAAGATGTCTATCTGTTCATTGACAATCCTGTCATGAACACAGTGTGCATGTTTATTGAGAGAACGCGTGTTAAGCAAGCATATTTTTAGGTCTAGTTTATTTGAGGGGTGAAACTCGGGACTGTTCCGGGGGGGAACGGTCAATTTTTCTTTCTTGGGGGGCCTTTTGATGGCTGCTTTTTCCTTTGAGTCCTGACTGACTCGGTTAAGGGCAGTTTCTACCGCTTTTTGGACCAGGTTAATGCGTGCAAGCTTACTGAGATCTAGCGCGAGCTTGCCGAGGGGGAGCAAACCCATGATTACCTGTGAGGATGTTACACCGGTCTATGGGTAGACGGGCAGCACTTTCCGCCCTGAACGCCGCGGACGGCGAGGACCGGCGCAGACCGGCTTGCCCCTGAAAGCGCCGGTGCTGAAAGCACCTGACGTATCCAAAAATAGGCAGCAAGTGCTGAGTTCCCAGAGCCTGTAGTTCAAAAATAAATGCAGCAGGAAGACAAAATACGAGTGCTTGCTCGTTGCAGAAATGTCAGAAAATACTTTTAAACATACAAAGGTAAATCTAAGTTACAAAGTATTTCTAAAGCTATACGAAATGATTCCCAAAATGTGATTCAGAGTAAATGGCAGCAGGTTTAGAAAAATGGACAGTGCTTCTCTCCCTCCCACAAAATACAATTAGCTTTCTCCTGGGCCACGAGTGCCTTAGGGATAGATAAAGGAGGCCGGCGGGACCGGCACAGACCGGCTTGCCCCTGAAAGCGCCGGCGCTGAAAGCGCCTGACGTATCCAAAAATAGGCAGCAAGTGCTCTTGGGAGCTGTAGTTCCCAGAGCCTGTAGTTCAAAAATAAATGCAGCAGGAAGACAAAATACGAGTGCTTGCTCGTTGCAGAAATGTCAGAAAATACTTTTAAACACACAAAGGTAAATCTAAGTTACAAAGTATTGCTAAAGCTATACGAAATGATTCACAGTAATGTGATAATATGGGCATATACTCACTGATATTAATGATACATATGGTGATCCATTCTTGTATGCAAAGTATATAACATTACAGTGATATTGTAACAATATTTTTCGTAGTGTACTTAGGAACAATGCTATGTGATGCCACTTCCAGTTTTGTCAAGGGGTAAAAGGTTGTGTTCCATCACTTCCTGTGATGTCATTTCGGGGTGGGATCAAATGACATCACTTCCTGTGATTTCATGAGAGGTCAAGGGTCGTGAGATGTCATTTCCGCTGCCCCTGCCGTTTTGGTGAAATGACGTCCCTGTTCAAGCTACGTTTAATTTTGTCTCAGACTTAATGTATTCAATAGTTGAGTGAAGCTCCCAAGTGAGGAAGAGCTATGTAGGCTGTGGGGCTTCCCAGACAATGTTTAAACAATCTGGCATTTATTTGTGCACTGTGAGATTGAACATGAAGTTACCCACCACTATAAGCAATCGTTTATTTTTTGTGATTACCTAATACAAAATAAATCAAATGAGAGAAATCCATTAGTAATCCCTGGATCTAATTTCCTTTCTCAGCATTTTGTAAGAATGTTTGCATTTTATCTGACCTTTCTTCCTGTGGCCACCTACTTATAATGAAAGGAACTGAGACCACCAGGTTGTTTCGAACAAAAAAGGCCTCCAGTGAGGCACCCTTAAAGGGACAGCAATTTGTATGGCTAATAATTTGCTGTAGGCAGACCACAGACATTGCCAATAGGTTGGTAAGCATTCGGGAGAAACCCAATCGAGGCACTGAAAATGGCACACTATTAGACGACAATCCCGGTGGCCTGTACTCCAAATCCACAAATGGCATCCTGCCCCACCCCCATGCAAGTAAAACCAATCAAAATAGACCACCAAGAAGACCGGTTTAACTGCGTCTCAAATAAGTCTGTTTATACGGCGCTCTTTACAGTATTCACATGCTGTTGGCTAATGTGTTAATGTTATTCAGAAGGAATGCTTGGCTTACACCGCTATCATGGAGCAGCAGTGCGTTTTTAGAAGTCTAGGGGGTTTCTTTAACATGCCATTTATAGAGCTCAAGGCAATATCCAGTTGCGTCACCATGTTATTTGCTGGGTTTCAGAATAGAGTTTTTGTTGGCCACAGATCTCTTTTTCGTTTTGACCACATCCCTCGGATGGCAAAGGCCTGCACATTGGGGGAAGCAGACACCTTATAAGAAAACATGCATACAACCTACTGCCCAACTCCTACATCCTACCTGGAGGAACATGTACAGTTCAACCCTTTTTGCTCGACCTTTGGATTATGGTTGGGGCTTGAAAGCAATTCCCCCAGGGCACCCCTCCCTCCCCTAGCCCCTCCATCTAGGAATGTGTTTCTGGGAGAGGTTATGTGCAACGTGATTAAAAAGCTGCCTGTGAATGCGCGTGGAGTTTTCCTATGTTTTAACACTTTTTTTTAAAGTACAAGTGCCAGGTACAAGCCACAGCTCTCTGAATCTGTCCAATAAATAAATAGCAGGAGCGCCTGAAAGGGACTCATGAAAGGAAGCATTAGCTAAAGAGCAATATAGAAGATTTAGGAAATAAGGCCTGGAAAAGTAAAGGGGCTAGTGTCAGGAGGAAGAGAAGAAACCAAGTTGGGATCTAAGAAGGTGCACTGGAGAGAACAGGGACAGATCAGTAGAGCAAGACCAAGGCCAGTAATCAGTCAGCAATAAAGATATTTGAGGGAATTAGTGAGACGTGGACACAAATTACTCAACAGTTTAACCTGAGTGAAGTTAACACCAGGGCAGTGACACCCTGGAATCACAGTGAAGACGACTGACTGATGCGACCAAACAGCATTGAGGATACAGAGAAGTAGAAGGACAAAGGGTGGGGCCAAATAGAAACGGAGACAGAGTATAAGCCGACCACAGTACCCATGCATTCCCAGAACTCATGCAGGTTCTTACTGACTCAAACAATAGTCTTAAATGTAACTTCCTAGCTTTGTTTCAGGTCACTGGGTCAGGTGACCTGAGCCCAGCGTGTAAGGAGTTCATATGACTGAAGTTGGAGAGAACGCCCAGAGCGTGAACAAAGCAGTTTTGCCTTGAATGTTATCCGTTGTGGCATTTAGGACAATCTAAAACCCAAGCGCATATTATTGGGAAGTTTTACTGGCCAGGGATTCACGCTGATATCAAAACATTCATCCAGACATGCCAAATCTGTCCAAAGAACAGCACAGACATCCTATTACCTGCCCCTCCGAACCCATTACCAATCATAGAAATCCCCTTTTCAAGAATCGGCATGGACCTAATTGGTCCTCTAGAGACATCCTGATTAGGTAATACATATGTCCTTGTGATTGTGGACTACATGTCTCGAGGACCCGAGACACCGGTTCCATGAACATAACCCGACCTATTACAGACACCTTGACGGCGTCCAGAGCCTAGAAAACAACCACAAATGGCTCTGAACCAAGGATGCCCAGTTGGAGATATGGCCTTCGACCCATCCTGATATTTACAACTTTCTATCCTCACCAATACACTTGCTGTGATTTATCTGGAAAATGATGCAACAAAGGTCATGCCAACTGTGCCAGGACGAATTACATCTCTGTGTGAACATACAATGACAGACACCCACTCGCCAAGATGCTTACATTGTTTATTATGAGCTAGAACACAAATAAAGATAAAACAGAGCAAAATGATACATAACAGATGAGGATTTGCTAATCATATCCAATCAGCCCCCTGGAATCCCACTCTATGCAACAAACAGCTCAGAGGCAAACAAAGCTGCAGGCCTAGCCTAGCCGAATGGGGAAAAGGACTTGCGCCATTTTAGAGGTCCGCAGAGTGTTTTGACTGCACCCTACCATGTACATCAAACGACGTCTGCAAAAATGTCATCTTTCTCCACCATCGACTGAGTCAGAACCTGCCACAGAGAATGGATAGCTTCACCCATATTTGGTAAGCATTCATTATCTCATTAATTAACATTGGAACTTTGACACTTTTGAAAAACCTGGCACACCATAATCCACACTTGGCCCTTAAGTACATTTTGTGACATCTGATAGATTTCTGGAGATGTCAGTCCCCCTATGTCTCTGTTCTGTAAAGTTACTTATCTGCAACACACTGTGTAATCAATATCTCTTTTAAGACAATATTTTCATATCTTCACTGTGTGGACATTTCCGTGTGTGCCTCTATAATGTTTGCTATACCCTGTAACTTCTGTTCCTCCAGGGTCCCCTTTTTGGAGTATAGCCTTTGACTGCTCATTTGCGCTTTTCCCATGGAGAGCCCAGCATAATACTGAGAAGCCCTCTTTCCGAACCCTTAACATAGGGTCTGGGACAGGGGTCTGCAACCTTTTGCTCTCCAGATGTTTCAGACTACAATTCCCATGATACCTGGCTATTGAATGTGCTGGTTAGGGATGATGGGATTTGTAATCCAAAACTTCTGCAGAGCCAAAGGTTGTAGACCCCTCGTCTAGGAAAACCTTTCTAACACAGTATCACAAATGATCAACTTTTCCTGGGAATGTATACCATTCCAATGATGTTCCTGTAGTTTTTCATTTAAATTCAACCAATAACTTTACTGTTATTAAATCATAATTGCTGTATATACTGTTGTTTCATCAAACTGAATTACTTTGTGGGAATACACTTTGATGCCATTATTCGTGGCAAAGTAATACATGTAGGTATGTTTGAGGGTAAATCCTATAACAGGGTGGGAAGGTTGAGGGGTGGGGTTTTGGTTTTGTGGGTGTGTAGATGTCGTGCACTGAGTTCCAGATAAGTTAACCTTCCTCACAATGTGCCAGCGAGAGCATTAACAACTTAAGTTACTGGCCAATCAATTGTGCAAAAGGATCGGGGAAGTGTAGGATGACAGGGTAATCTCTGCAGCTGAAAAGGAAGGGACAGAATAAGCGTTGCAATGAGGGAACAGTGACCCCTCACCGCTGTGCTCCCCCTAATGACAAACAGCATACCTGGTAGGTCAGAGGTGCAAGGTCAGGATGAGGAAGATGAAGGCGAGCCTACCCGGGTAAGGGAAGGAGGAAGGAGGCTCCAGGACACTGTTTCCAGTTCCTGAAAAGCAAAGGAGCGCAAGCAGCAATCCAAGAGTCAAAAGAAAAGGGCCAGAGCGCCAAAACCCACAACTCGGTAATGAAAGAACTCCAAACGCCAATGCAGGGTCAGGAGAGCCAATCTGAAAACAAACTCCAGGGAATCCAAAGAGGAAAAATCCAAGTCCCAATCCAAGAAGAAACGCAGAGCCAAATACCAAAGACCAGTGGTCGAAGTGGGCGGGAGTGGTTGGGACCGGTGCTCCTTTACAGTAGTTCCTATACCTTTATTTTAAAAAGAAACTGTTCCGGAATGGTTTCATTTTAAGAGCAGTGAGCAATTTCTGAAACAGCAGGCGTGGTTGTTTTTTGCTTTTTTCCCTACTGGGGATTCCAACCTTGGACCTGCATCAGCGCCAAGCTCACATCACGTTGAGCTATTGTCGAACTGCTGGGCTGCTGTGGTTTTTTCAGTGGTTTGCTTGGCCCCTAAGAGGTGCGAATGGTGGGTGATTAGAAATGAGAGGGTGCATACAACTGCATGCTGTGGGGGGCAATGAATAATGGTAATGGGGTTCGTATAAAATGCATTTTTCCAGTGTTTCTTTCCGTCTTTAAACAGTGGTGGATATGATATGGCATTTATAACTCAGCTGCACATAAGTGTTTCTAGGCACAAGGAATGTCGGAAAGGCAGGACACAGGCATGCAGTTTGTATTCCACGAGGGAGGGGGCGTGGCAAAGAGGTTTGTGGGCAGCGGGGGCAGGCTAGCAAGAAACATAGTTCCACTACTTCTTTTCATACACTTCAACCACTGCCAAAGACAAGGGATGATCGAAAGCCAGTCCTTAAATGAATCGCTGAGTGCAGAACACTGTGGAATCAAAAACGAAGATCGAAACACACTTCATTTTCTGGTGAATCAACCACTGGAAAGACAGCCCGGATATGAGTCTTCCGGCACTGGCGTGCATCATGTGATCGTGTCCATGCGTGATGAGCTGGAAAAAGGAGTCTTGCCCTGTGTGGTCCGTCTCAGTGGCACCATGGCAACTGCCAAAGTCGTGATCGTATACCGCTGGGTTGGAGATGGAGCTCCCGTCTGTGAGGCGTCAGGAATGTGAGGCGGACAACTTTGTATAGGTTTTTCATGAGATGACATTTTATTAACTCAGAATGGGGTTTGACAAATGCCTCATTATCCCTACCCTAACAAGGGTTTTTTACTTGCTGTCAGCTTGGGGTACTTATGCGAATAACCCCAAGCCACAGTAGTTCTGATTGAGGCAATTTTATTTGACAGAGCGCACCTTTTCCTTCCCCCCAAAGCTCCCTGGTCCCAACAGCTGTTGGGGTTACATACAGTACAAAGTCCTTCCCAAGGCAATCTGCTCTTTTTTTTGTTCCTAGCACCCTTGGATCCTGACATGGACCTAGGCTGGTGCTTCCCAATGGGAGGCGATCCGCTAGGCTGTCAAACCCCTGCTGCCAGTAAGAAATAGTTAATTTACCCATGAAGACCCTAACTCCACAGAGTTCACAAACTTCCAATTGGCCTGTTTTCCCTCATTGGTGTCCTTCCGTGTTTCATGCAAGTCCCACAAGGGCCAAAGTCCCAAGTTACACCATTGGTGGCCTTTTCTCTCTCTTCATGCAACTTATCCCATGTTGGAGGGACCCCAGCTGGTAACAGAGTATCCTGCGGGAGGCGTTCAACAAACCAAGATGCCTGTGATGAATGAAATGCCTCCAACTCAATTGTCCTTGTTTTTCCTGGCAAGCTACCGGTCTTCTGTGTGGCTGCTGGCAGCACTGCTTGCTGTCTCCGGAGCTGTGCTTATGCCTGCTTCCTCGGTTCTGTCAAGTCTTCTCTCCAGTTCTCACCGCAAAGCTGATAAACCCACATGAACGCCTCCTCCCCGTGTACAATCCTCTCTGTCTCCTCTACGCCAGGCTCCATTTCTGTCTCCCCCTGTGAGATGCGTGCACAAAAACAAAAAAAACACAGCTTTATTAGCCTCACCAGTTTTTCGAGCTAGCTTCAATTTACCATTGCCAGAGCCGCCCGTTCACATCTCCTCCCTCCTCCTGTCCAGCCTCCCTGTTTCTGTGCTCCGTGGTCCCATTATGCTGTTGGTCGATGAGCCCTCATTATGGGACCTGGATGCCTCATCATAGACCCCCCCTTACCAAGCCATGGCGTTCAGGCAGGGTTTTGTGCACGGGAAAGGAAGTCAGACTGGCCCATCAATTTACCTGGCTGATGTATCGTCGTAAAGGAGAAAAGTGGTAAAGCCAGATACCATCGTAAAATCTTTGGATTCGTGTCCTTGGTAAGTGTCATCCAAACCAGGGGTGCATGATCCATAATCAGGGTGAACCGTCTGCCCAAGATATATTACTGCAGAGATTCAATAGCCCATTTTACCACCAAACACTCATTCTCAATGGTGGCATAGGACTGCTCATGTGGCAACAGCTTCCGTCTGATGAAGAGGATGGGCCGCTTCACATCATCCTTGTTCTGGAACAGCACTGCACCAATCCCCAGCCCTGAGGCATCAGTCTGGAGGAAGAAAGGTGTGCAATACTCCAGACAATGCAGGACGGCATGGTCGGCCAAGGCCTTCAGATTCCAAAAGGCCCGTTCTGTTTCTCCTTGGCTCTCTGCAGTTTTTGAAGCCTTTGTGGCTGTCCTCAACCGATAAGTCAATGGCGCTACCAGGGTTGAAAAGTGAGGAAGTAATCTTCTGCAGTATCCCATAAACCACAGAAAAGTTCTGATTTTCCTGGCATTGGGAGGAAAGGGCAATTTGTGGATTGTTTAGAGTTTATCCTGTTGAGGCCGGATGGTACCTTGGCCTACTTAATATCCCAGATACTTGGTATGCGAGAACGCCACTGATGTCTTCTTGAGATTGATTTGGAGTCCGGTTTGGCATACGGCCTCGCATATGGCATGCAGATGTTGCAGGTGTGAATTCCAGGACGTGCTGTTACCCAATTATGTGATACAGGTAGGCCCCTGCATATTGTTTGTGCCCCCGTAGGATGGAATTCATTAGACTCTGAAAGGTCGCCGTAGCTACATGTAAGCCAAAGGGAAGAAATGTGAATTGATACAGTCCGTTTGTGTGGCAAAAGCGGTTTTCTCTTTGTTGCCATGGCAGAGAGAAATCTGCCAGTAACCCTTCGAGAGATCAATGGTTGTGAGTTATAAAGTCTTCCCTAACCTGTCCAATAGATTCTCAATTCAGTGCATTGGATAGGCATCGAACTTCGAAACTTCATTCAGTTTCTGGAAGTCCATGCAGAATCTGAGGCTGCCATCTGATTTTGGCACTAGCGCAGTGGGTGAACACCATTGACTATGGGAGGGCTCGATCACTCCCATTTCAACATTGACTGTATTTCTTGATTTATGGCTTAAATTCGAGCCCCTAAGTTCCTATATGGTTCTAGCCTCACTGTGGTTCCCGCCACTGTGTTTATCCTGTGATATTCCTTTGTGGTCTGGCCGGGTGAGGATAAGAAGATCATCTTGAACTCCTGGATGAGCTGGTCCAATTCCTCCCTGTCGAAGATCTGGATAAGGACGGCACTCCTAGATTGTCTCAGTCAAAATGCATCTCAGAGGAGGTGGGTGGTTCTGTACTGATAAGTGCTATGGTAGCAGTAGGCTCTATCCACTTCTTGAGGTGGTTGACCTGGTAAGTTTGCACTGGAAACCTTCGGTCCTCCTGCTGTACTTTACAGGTGATGTGTCCAAGTACTTGTTTTATCGTATATGGCCCTCACCAAGCTGCCAAAATTGTGCTCTCGGATGTCGGGATCAGGACCAACACTGTTTCTCCCACCTGGAAACTCCTCAGCCGTGCCTCCTTGTTATACTGTGTTTCCTGAATGCATTGCGCCTGCTGCAGATGAGTGTGTGCCACCGACTGAAGTTTCTCCACCCTTTCAGTCAATTTATGAGCATAATCTGTAATAGTAAACTGTTGCTGAGGTCGCTCTTCCCACTCCTCCTTTAGAATATCAAGGAGTGTCTGCACTTGCCTCCCAAAGAACTGCTCAAACGGTGCAAACCTGGTGGAGCACTGCATTGTATTCAGAAGGATCATAAGTATCCATGGAATTAAACGTTCCCAATTTATTTGTATTTTGTATTTACATTGTATTTATAAAGTGACTTAAGCAAAAGCGCTGCACATAATTAAAATAAACGCTACATCAATAATAAGAAGTATAATGATCAGACAACAACAATGCTGAGAGCTAACAATCTGGGACGATGGAGAGATGATTTTACGAAGAGACCCGAAAATGGGAGTACACAGAGATAGACCGAAGAGAGAGAGGAATAGTGTTCCAATGAAGAGGGCAAGAAGGTGGAAAGACCGAAAGCGGGACTGAGCACAGGGAGGGGGAAGAACATTCAACTTGAAGAGGGAAGAAGAACGAAAGGAGCGAGAAGGTGTATAGAAAGACACAAGTGCAGCAAGATAATCAGGAGCTAAACCATGAAGAGATTTGAAGACTAAGCAGAGGAAATGAAATTTAAGTTGCAAATGTTATGGTAGCCAGCCAAGTGAAACAAGTGATGCTGAAATAGAGTCACAATAGGAGAGTGAACAGAGTACCTAAACTGAAGAATAAGAATGATGAACAGATTTTAAAGGAGCAAGACAAGATAATGCAAGACCAAATAGTGTAACAGAACAGTAGAAAAGCCACGAGAAAATAAGGGAAGAGAGAAGAAGTTTAGTAGCATGGAAAGTAAGAGAAGAACAAACTTAACAAATGTTGTAGAGATGAAAATGACACCAGCGAGACGTGAGAGAAATGTGGCGAGTAAAAGAGAGATTGGTGTCAAAGTAAAGACCACGATTACGTGCGGTAGAAGAAACAGAGAGAGTAGATGGAGGAAATGAGATAGATGATGGTGGGGGGAGAGGAGAAAGAGGGCCTCATTACGAGATGGGCGGTAGCCATGGTGCTAATAGCATCATGCTGCCTCCCATACCGTGTCCGAGTCCGGTGTTGTTCAATGGGGACTTACCAGTGCAGTCCGACCCTGGCGGGACCGGTAAGTCCCCATTGAACAAACCATTCCCCATTCCCATTGGAGACCCCATAGGGCTCAATGGGAATGGGGAGGGCGCTAATAACGGCCTTGCGAATGGCAAGCCCGTTATTAGCCCATGGTCCCTTAGTGGGATCCGTAAGGGATGTGTGGTCAGACCACACGTTCCTTACAGTTCCCTCCAAGTGACCTCGGAATAGGGCAGTAGGGGATTACCGGCACCGGTCTCCTTAACGGTGCCCGGTATCCCTTACCGCCCTATTTGTAATGAGGCCCAGAGTGTTAGCCGGGAAGAATAAGACATCAGTATTTCCGGCATTTAAAGTGAGAAAGTAAGATGCCATCCAAGATTTGATGGCAGAAAGACAAGTTCTAAGGGTGTGATATATTTCCGGAGTATAAGATGAAAAAGATAGAAAGAGTTGCGTCTCATCAGCTTACTAGTGATGGGAAAGTTCAAAAGATGAGATAACAGGAGCAAGTAGTGCAGTGTATAATGAGAAAAGAAAAGGACCCAAGACTGACCCTTGGGGAACAACACCGTGCTCAAGGGGGAAAGGTGAAGAGGTCTTACCAACCCAGGAAACAGAACAAGTTCTATTAGATAGATAGGAGGCAAACTACGAGAGAACAGATCCCCCAAAAAGAAGAGAAAAGAATTTCCAGATGCAAAGAGTAATCAACGGTGTGGAAAGCTGCGGATAGATCAAGAATAATAAGAAAAGAGGAGTGTTTAGTGTAGCAAGCTGAAAGAAGAGAATTAAGCACACAAGTCAAAGCAGTTTCTGTTGAGTGACAGAGACAAACTCCTGATTGAAAATGTGGAAGGATAGATACATTATTAACAATTAAAGAGGTCTGAGGATAAACTAGATGCTCCAGAAGATTAGAAAGCTAGGATAAGAGAGAGATCTTTGTCTTCTGGATTCATGGGTTTCCTCAGCATCTGTTTGATAGTCTGATTATATCACTCAACCAATCCATCAGTCTGAGGATGATACACAGAAGTTTTAAGATATTTTATGTGAAGTGTTTGACACACCTGTTTGGAAATAGTTGACATAAAGTTCATTCCTCGAGCTGTTATGATTTCCTTGGGAATTCCCACTCGGGCAATGAACAGCATTAAGATGCATGGTGATGCTCCTCAGTGGTAACGCTTCGGGATATCTGGTGGCATAATCCACTATGATATGATAGGTTATTTATAAAGCACTTAATACCCAGAGGTTTCTAAGCGCAGATACGGGGATCGAACCTGTGTTGCTCCGTGTCATCTTGCTTCCAAGGCGAGCACGTTGCCGCTGAGATATCCTCCCAAGACTTATCACCAACACATATTTGTGACCTTTGCTAGTAGGGTCCAGGGGCCCCACGATATCCATCCCGATCCGATGGAAAGGTTCTAATATCAGGGGAATCATCTGTATAGGAGCTTTCGGAATGCTAGATTTGTTCTTCTTTTGGCATTCTCCTCACTGTTGACAGAAGCGCGTAGTCTGTCCATATATCCCCGCCAAAAGAAATAGGCCAAGATGTTCTGTATTGTCTTCTCAGACCCTAGATGCCCCTCTCCTACTTGCACATGAGCCACTTCTAGAACAGTGGACCAGAGTTTAGCGGGTACCAGTAACTGCTTCAGTGGTTCTTCATCGGCTTGAGGTACCACCCGGTTGTACAGCCCTTTATCTTTGGTAAAATAAGGTCCTTGGTCTTTCCTTTCATCTTGTGCGACTTCTCGGGCATTCCGTAAAGTTGGATCCAGCTCCCAGGCTAGCCTGTAGTTATCGCCTTGTGCATCTAACTTCCAATCGACGTAGACCGGCATCATGACACTCTCATGCCATTCCCTCTGCCTTTCCCTTTTCTCAGTGTGACTTCTTTTAGGTTGGACGGGTTGTCCTTCAAGGACTTCCCCATGGAAGGGAGCGTTATCCAACCAACGCTCTTCTATGCACTGTATGATCTTGGGTATCGCTGGCACATCTGACCCTACCACCAGGGGTTCAGGGAGCACAGGGAGTACGGCTGCTTTGATCTTCAATTGTTCTCCTGACAGTTTCACGTTAATATCCTTAGTAGGATAGGTCTTCACATCCCCATGCACACACCTGGTTGGAATCCCCCCAACCACTTGATAGTTCAATTCCACCAACCAGCTGAGCACTGACCGCTGCGTGGAAGCTTCAGAGGTCCACCAGCGACCTGGTGTATATTTAATCCACTTTGGCCTCATGTGTATAGGGGTACAGTGACCTCTGTATGAGGTGCCATTTGACCGGATAGCTTCCACCCTTTGGATAATCGAAAAGACATATCTCCATAAACTCAATTTTGCTGTTCTTCTGACAGATCTGGGCGATATACCCCCATTCACTACACTCATAACATTGATGATCCTGGGGCGGCAACATATTAGTCCTGCTGGGTAGTCCTCCATCGCCTTCAGGCTTTTGGTTCACGACTGTTTGCCCCCGTCCTGCTCTGGGTCGGGCGGTGGATGTCATTCCCAGGATTCTATTACCTTTACTATATTTTATACTGTCATCATTCTTCCCTTACCTGCTTTTTGGTAGGCCGAGGCAATGTTGACAGCCTCTGCCAATCTAGGCCAATGGTGTTGCTTCACCCATCGCTGCACTGGTAACAATAAAGCTTCTACAAACGGTCCAAGACAATCGTTTCGGCCATTTCATTGGTGGTAGCTGTCTGGAGCCATTTCTCGGCTAACTCCTTCACCCTATAGAATAACTGCCTGGGCGTCTCATGCAGTAGTAATTTCGTCTCTCAGAACTTTACCCTGTAGGTTTCCTCATCATGGCCAAGTCTCTCCAAAAATACTTTCTTCATGTTGACATAATTTGTGTCCCATGTGGGGTTAGCAGCCTAATAGGTGCTCTGCATCTCTCCCATCATCAGGGGAGCAACATAGTGGCTCCATTTCTCTTGGGGCCACTGGCCGTTCCTCACCACTCGCTAAAAATTAACAAAAAGATTTGCTGGGCCTTCTCCATGTATGTACTTTTGCAAAACTGTGGTGGGAACTAGGGCCTGCCTCCTCATGTTACTTGCGTCCAATAGCTGTGAATGAGGCACTTGAAGGGCCTGTTGGAAGGTTTGTCTGTCCGCCTGAGCCTGTTGATTCTGCAGCTGCAACACCTGTTGATTCTGCAGCTACAGCACCTGCTGCAGTTGTTGTTGGCCTTCCGTCCGGGCTTTTGGAATGGCCTCCATGGCATTCTCTCTCCAATCCCACCACTGCTACCACTTGTCAACTTGGGGTACTTATGCGAATAACACCAAGGCAAAGTAGTTCTGATTGAGGCCGTTTTATTTGACAGAACACACCTTTTCCTTCCCCCCAAAGTTCCTGGGTCCCAACAACGGTCAGGGTTATATACAGTGCAAAGTCCTTCCTGAGGCAATCTGATCCTTTTTTGTGCTCATAACCCCCTTGGATCCTGACAAGGGTCTGGGCTGCTGGTACCCCATGGGCAGCGATCCACTAGGCTCTCAACCCCTGCTGCTGGTAAGAAATAATTCATTTTAGGATCTCCCTTATGCCCAGGAAGACCCCAGCTCCACAAAGCTCACAAACTTCCCGTTGGGCTGTTTTCCTTCGTTGGCGACGTTCCGCGTTTCATGCAGTTCCCACATGAGCCAAAGTCCCAACTTACATCACTGGTTGCATTTTGTCTCTCTTCATGCAACTTATCCAACGGCTGAGGGACCCTGGCTGGTAACAGTATCCCGCTGGTGGCGTTCAACAAGCCAAGCTGCCCACAGTGAATGAAATGCCTCCAACTCAATTGTCCTCATTTTTCCTGGCAAGCCGCCAGTGTTCTGTGCGGCTGCTGTCTGCACTGTTTGCCATCTCCGGAGCTGTGCTTACACCTGCTTCCTTTGTTCTGTCAAGTCTTCTCTCCGTTTCTCGCCACAGGGATAATAAGCCCACATGAACGCCTGTCCCTGGCAGCAATCTTCTCCATCTCCTCTGCTCCAAGCTCCACTTCAGTCTCCTCCTATGAGACAGGTGCACAAAAACAAAATACACACAGCTTATTAGCCTCATCTGTTTTTCCAGCTGGCCTCACTTTACCATTGCCGCGGCTGCCCCTTCGCAAACGCCTCATTCCATTTTCCTGACCCAGCCTTCCTGCTGCTGTGCTCCCTGGAGTCCTGTCACAGCTCCCGTTGCGCTGTCGGGCAGTGAGACCCCATTATGGGACGTGGATGCCTCAGCACAACTGCCTACCAAAATAAACTAAAGCAAATACTCTAACAAAAGAAATCTGGTCCTCACACTTATACATACAACACATTAACAGGGTAATTTTTGGCATTTCAAGTATAACAGAAATGACAGTTATGTTCAAAACTTGATAACCGTTTCTCCTTTTAACCTAGGTGAGTTCCCCTTCCCCAGATTCAAACAGGATATTCAATTAACAGATCAAAATAGAAACGATTCTTCTTATATTGCTCCACCAGGTGGACTTGACCAACAGTTCGAAATGTTCTACAAGTCTTTGGGCCTCATTAGGAGTTTGGAGGTAACCATGGCGCTATTAGCGCCGCGGCTGCCTCCAAATCCTTACCGACTCCACCCTAGTGAATGGAGCTATTACCGCCCCATTCCAAGGTTGGCAGGGCGGTAATTCCCCATTCACTAGGGCCCTTCCCCATTCCCATTTGAGCCCCCATAGGGCTCAATGGGAATGGGGAAAGCGCTAATAACGGTACCGCAAATTGCGGAACCGTTATTAGCACCAAAGTCCCTTTGTGGGTCCCGTCCTTAACGCCTGGGAAAACCAGGCCTTAAGGGAGGACCCGCAAAGGGAACTCGTAGTAGGGCGTTAAGGGATTACCGGTACCGGTGCCCTTACTGGTACCGGTAATCCCTTACCGCCCGGGTCGTAATGAGGCCCTTTATCTTTTCACTTATGGTAGAGAGTTCCACACAACTGATTCTTAGAAAACAAATATACTTCCACAGTTCGTCTGTATCAACAAAAGTGCTCTTGTCAGGATGGTTCCACAACAGTTTACAAATTACTTGCATCAGCAATAAAGATTTGTCAGGATGATTCCACAACAGTTCACCATATCCTTTGGTGGTCTTGTCACATCTTCTTCTTCAGAGTCTTAAACCACAACAAAGTACTTCTATAACTTCTACCTGGTCCACTCACCTGCCAGGACTCAGTAAACCTCCTAACTTTTACAAGTACTTCTGGGGCAAAGTTTTTCTTCAAACAACTCAACAAACTCTTTTGACTGTCCACAACATCAATTTTGACTACTTCTTCTGGGAAGACATGAAACATGTTGGTGCTATTTGTTCCACGCGGAAATATACCAAAATGTCGCCTCCAGAACTCTGACTGCCGAAATTCTGACTTTTTTTCCCAAACCCTCCTTACACCACATATATATGTGGGGGGTATGGAATATTGGCAAGGTCAGAATAATTACCAAAGTCAAGAGAAGGCAATAATAAAGCAAGTCAATAAGACTCATCATTGCCAAAGCCAAGAGAGGGCAATTAGGAAGCATGTTGTCAACAAACCCTATTGCCAGAGTGTTAAGGAAACAATAGTTTGAACTGACCTAAACAAGTATTGTCTAAACCAAGGTAGAGCAAGTGTGAGAAGCAGCCATTTTGAGAAATTGATTAAAATAATATGGGGGAGACAAGAGTGGCGGGAAGGCTGACCTCCTGATAAATGGTGTTATGGAGGAGAGGAGCAAAACCTGCATTGCACAAGGCAATCACAAGTGTGGACCGGATCTATGTCATTACTGTGCCCCCCAGAAGTCCAACGGCAGAAAATGGTGACTTTTGTTTTCAACCCCCTTTACACCACATACATATGTGGGGGAGGCCCCCATACTTGTATTATATCCCATACCCCCCACATATATATGTGGTGTAAGGGGGGTTTGGAAAAAAAGTATCTTAAATGGGAGAAGGGCATCAGATCAAAACATTTCCCATAGAATACAAGTCTTTTACATTTAATAATTGATTGCATAGATTGAAGCCGTAACCCGAATCTGATTAATACATTCTGGGTGGATTGTGAAAGGTGAAGTACTCTTTTCCAGAAATGACCTTTGATAATGTCCCCGAAGGTTTTAGGCCATCTCTGGAAGGCCTCTGCACCATATATCAAGATTGGGACCACCTTCAGGTTAAAGAAGGTGTGTGTAGGTAACAATGAAAACGTTCCCAATCTTTTGTGTAGGATCACACTCTGAGACGTCAGATTTGTACATTTCAATGTAATTCTTAGTTCTTATTATTCTGCCACCTTAACTTCTTAGTATCAGTTTGATATTCAAAGTAATTATCATTCTGCCCCTTCGCTTTCTTTACATCCGTTTGGTATTCAACAATTTTAAACCAGGTCAGGGGGTGATCACAGAGTGTTCCAGGGTCACATAACACTAGTGAACTCCCTGGGTACCGCATACGCGTCCGCTCACTCCGGTGCATCCTGGTCTTCTGCTTCCTCTGCTTCACTTGATGGGGTAAACTGCATAGTTCAACTTTCCACGGGCCACGCCGGTCAGAAAAGGAGGCGCCCCTCGCTCCCAGGACAGTCAAGTGCTCGCCTGCCACCGGAGCACAACTTAAAACGAGGGAAGGTTTGCAACTTAATGCTTCCCGCTGTGCAACCTCTGCATTCACGGTCTTCAGGGGGAAAGCTTTTCAACATACTGCTTCCCGTTGCACAACCTCAGCATTCAAGGTCTTTAAAGGTAGAGGCCCTCTCAGAACCAGCATCCACTCAACAAACAACAGTGGCAGTGGCATCTCTGCTCTCCTTCAACTGCTGTTGCAACTGCAAGGTGGAGTCACTGCAATCACTCCACCTCCCACTACTGCTCTCTATGGCCTGCACCAGAGGGGGCTTTTCTACCTCCCAGTTTCCCTCAGGTGTGGGTCATTAGCACTATTGGGCTGCAACTTGAAGTCCAGTGCCTCTGCAGCCCTCTTCTTAATCCCAGTAATAATAATAATTTTAATAATAATAATTTGTTTTTTATATGGTGCTTTAATCTTAAGAGCTTTACTCGCAACATATTTGCATACATTACTATTGATGTCACCAATGTGCAAATTACCTTTTCCTTTCACAGCCTCAATTTTACAGTAAGCCATTAGGATGGCAGGGTCTTTGGGGAAGTTATTAAAGGGGTTTTCCCATTCCTCCTGACCTGCTCCCCCCGTGTGATCCTCCCACAGAACAACACCCCCAGGGTTGGGATCAGAAAGTGTCTGCCTTTTCCTGACCACATGAGAAGGGTCCCAGGCCAGGTTTTCTAGGGGAATCATATCTTATTCATCACACTACACAGTGAGTCTGGGGAGTAGTGGTATGACAGAAGAAGGGTAGGCGATTATGGGAGAGCCTCCATTATAAAATAACATGCAATACATGCCACAAATGAATTCCATTGAAGTGAATTACAGTAAATTCATTCAATTTGATGAAATAACGTATAACCACAATCACCTACCATTCTACCACTTGTGTTTATATAAAAGCAGGAGGTGGTGACTAGAACCAATAGAGAATCACTCTTGTTATGCAGTAGTCTCTGTTCATGAATATACATTTTTTTTTTTTTTAATCTTCTTAAAGAAGCAAATGGCGCCCAAGGCCAAAATATGGGATTACTGTAAAAACTTAGAAAATGTTAAAAAGCTATAAGCAGAAACAGGAAGGGGCTGAGCACACATACAGGCTTGGTTGTCTACCGCAAGAGCTGCTCAAGTTTCCCTGTCCTCCAATTAGAAGAAAAATGATGCTCCTAGTTTTTATCCCCTCAAAAAGAAAAAAGTAATGGGAGCATGTGTAAAAGTTGCTTGTGAAGCCGACATTGACACATTTGGCAAGATAAGTCATTCTGAAACAATACTCCAATTTATTGATTAGTACGTGAAATGCTTATCTGTGTTGATTTGTTCATCATTGTGACTTCCTTGACACCATGCTCTTCTGGGGTAGGTGCCTGGTTGGTTTGCAGCCAGGATTAATTATAGCAATAGTTAAGTACTTGGAGGAAATAATGACGCTGATTTCCAATTGAAACAAGTATATGCATTCATTTGGGACATGGACTCAGTTAAATTGGTATGCTGCTATGATCAATTCATTTTAGCTGAGGGGAAATAAGAAAATATAAAATAATCTGTTGCCTATAAGTATAAAGGTTGTATGAATTATTTTTTTTTTCCTTTTTCTTTCTTTTTTTTGTTCTTAAATATCGATTAGTATGCATTTCCAATGTACTTTTGTAATGTGGTGTGAAACGTTACAGTAGCTATAAAACGCCAAATACATTTTTAAAAAGACACATTTTCATGTCGGTGCTTAACAGGCTGCTCAAAAAGTAAAATTAAATGAAGGATAGAAAACCTCCATGAAGTTATTATTTTTGAATTGATTGGGTATCTTTCGATTGAGTTGTGAACTGATAATTTCTGTCAATGGATGCTGCAAAACCCTCTATTCTGAAAATGTCCCTTCTGTGCATAAAAAGTAGTTCCATGTATTTACCTATTGCTGACTCCCTCACCCCCCAAGAAACCCACATACAGTAAACTTATAGACTAAGTGTGTAAAAAGATACCACTCCTCCGAGGTATGCAAACTAGTTAGAATCTGATCAAATCCAGACAATAGATATATCTATCTATTAAGCAAGTGTTTGTCTGATATTTTCCCTACTAGCCTACAAAATTACCTAATACTAGTAGTCCAAGGGAGTACCTTTCATCAAGCGTTTCATTTGACAGCTGGCCCGCCCCCTGAACCTCTTTAGATGATTTCCCCCCAAAAAGGTGATATACATTTTATTGACCCTCAACATTTTTTATATAAATTTGATATACATGTAATTGAACCCTGATAATTGTGACACACATTTGATATACATTTTGATATCATTTTATTTTACATTTGAAATAAATGGATATAATTTTCATAAGAATGCCAAGATTATTTAATATAAATTGAATAAGAATCCCTGAGGGAGTGCCTTACAATGTGGCCATGTAGCTTTTGTGGTAGGTCTGGAAAACACATGCGTTCTTTCGTGCTTCCCAGGGGATATTCAGTGTGGTGTGGAGGAAATTGCGATTATGAACCGCTGCGCTATGACGAGGGGAAAACAACCCCCGGGAGTTCATTCCAACGATAGTTATACCCCTTACTGTCTTACAGGGAATTATTGTTATTGTAATGGGTTATTTATAACATGCTTAATACCCAGAGGCATCTAAGCGCGGAAATTGGGATCAAAGCTTGTGTTGCTCCGTATCGTCTTGCTTCCAAGACGAGCACATTTCCCATGAGCTATCCTCCTGAGACAATGATGGGATGGAACATGCTCAGGATTAGATGGCGGACTCTGAAATTGGAAAGTTCCTCGAGATCATGGAGACACCCTGTCACCAGTTAGCCGCCGCTCATTGTCATTGTTATGGGACAGCTTGTTGGAGATTTAATTCAAAACATTAAGGAGGATGTACCCATAACCATGGTTAATCTGGAAAATCCTACCTAGGAGGATGCCGTGGTTCTGGAGCAGCCACTGGCTGTGGAGCCCGGGGGCAACCATCTGCAGACGAAGTGGGTTCTGATGACAGCGGGTACGAATCTATGGTTATACAGAATGATACAGTTATGATGACGGCAAGTGACTTTGCCGCATTGTAACTTTGTGAAAAATGGGGGTTCATGCAGACTGGATATGAGATGGCCTGTTATCCGGTGGGTATATTTTAAAACAAATGCTTGTATTTTGTTGGGGCGTGAGAACTAGCTGTAGTTAAAACCATGCCTCTCTGTTTGTTTACAGCCTCTTACAGATAAAGTGGATGGCAGTGAGAAGCCAAGCTGTAGCAGAGACGAGCAATGTTTATTGTGTTTGCTGTTCAAACCAAATTGAAAACCCAGGGCATTGCGATAATAACCTATGTAAGGAATGTGTTTCTCTAATGGCTCCTGATAGCATTAAAGACTATGCAGACACATCTGCTGTGACCTGAATTGATATCCTGGCTATTCACGGTTTTACAGCCATAGTGGTGAAAACATGTTTAAAACAACACTTTTACAGATGGTGCTCCGGGTATAAAATTGATGACCCCAACAAGATGCTCACGAATGTTTGGAAATATCTTACACAGATAGTTCCATATACGTAAGATATGTCACATTTGAGCCCTAAACACCTTGTAAAAATGATGCGACGAATACAGCAGCTAACACTGCTAAAGGTTGGGGAAGGGGCAGAATGATGCATGTCTAATACTTTGTGGGCTATACAATCGGCGAATATTCCACTTTTGAGAATGAAGCAGTTTAGACAAGGGTGTCCGATGTGTGCTAGAAGCATCATTGAGAAAACAGTTCTCAAGTGGGGGATAAAGTATATCAAAGAGAGTATGGTAGAGCAACATGCATGAGGAACCATTAACTGACCTATGAGAATTGAGAATGTAAATGTTTTTATATGTATTTGCACTTATTTGCAGGAAATTAAAAATGAACACCTAATGGAAAGCGATCGATTTAATGTCAAAACGGCCATCGGATGTGTACAACAATTATTACTGAATTTACTTAAAGAGCATCTAAGTACTATATGTCGAAGGCTGTTGTGTTATCTGGAAACACCACCGGAGGTATACAGACGTGAATGTAACAATATTTTATGTGTCACAAACATATGCTCCTAAAGCAGACACCCACTAATGGACAACTACTGGCAAAAGCACTACAAAGTTGGTTTCAGTGATTTAAGGCCACCGGTGGGCCCCTCATTGAGACTGACGGTGGAAAACATTCAACAGAGTTTCTGATGGGTTAAAGGACAGTGGCTGTTTCACAGGTAGATCTATGAATTTCTGTCAGTCACCTCTAGACTGTGCATGTTTGCTTATCGACACAGTGAACAGCATTCTAGCTATTAAGTAATTTGCTGATACTGCAGATTTTGTAGCCAAAAGGATCACTGTGCAGCATCTTTTTGTAAAGGTCCAGGTTCACTGCTGCCAAAGGGGGTGCATGTACCAGTTGCCACGTTACACAGTGACATCGAGAGTGACATTGGGAGTGGGGACATCATTGAACATGGCGCTGCTTGCATAAGGGGACACAGAAGCAGGCACAGCACAAGAAGTCCCATGGTGGATTGCAATGAGGGCTGGGTGCCTTGGGTGTAGCAAGGGGTAGTTGTATAGAGTGGGCACCGGGTGGGTGTGCATGGGGCCTTAGGGGGTACCATTTTAGGGGGGATTTTGAGCAATATATGAACAGTAGAGATGCCATTTTTCTTGTATGCCCATTTTAGGAAGGCATTTCTCGCTGACAGCTCATAATAAAAAAGCTGCAGTTCTTTGTGTGACACGCAGAATGTATTTCTTGAACATTCAGTGTGAATAGTGTTCAGAAATGTTGCACATCTGAAGTTTCCCAGGAGAAGTCACTCTAAGAGATACTTTCGAGGCCAATGAGCTAGGCACCTGGGTGCACAAGGGGAATTGGCAGAGAAATAGAAATTAAATAAAGTTCATTAAACATCAGCCATGGTGTGGTATAGTTTTTCCAGACTACACTTGGCAGCGAGGCATGGGAAGGGAGCTGGGGGACCAGAGCGTTGGGGTAGGAGTTATGGGGCACGTGACAGGGAGCCAATCAGCAGAGAGAGGTTTCAGTGTCCCTAGGGTGCAACATTGTACAGTGTCCTTGTGGATTTCCGTTGTGGCACCTCATTGGTCAGACTCAGTGTGAATGTCTCGCTCCTTGCCATCTCAAGCCATTTTGTATATTGGGCATTGCCAACCAATGGCAAACAAGTGCCTTTGAACGATCAACACAATTGCGTAATTGAGGGGCTCTGTGGGAAGGTTTGTGATGTCACAAGAGGTGTTCATGTGATTTTTTGCCAAACAAACGTTCTACCCAAACAAACGTAGTCCCACCAATCCGCTCCTGTGACTTGCCCTGAAAATGTAACTAAAATGTTGTACAATATATTTGTAATTTGGGTACAAAATGTTTTGTCGCAGTGGGCAGCGCTGACAGGTAATTTAATTCAGTTCAGTTCCATGAGACTGTCTGAACTGTGCTTCCAAGCTGTTTGGGACCAATAAATGTGCGTTATATCTTGCTTGGTGTACGCTCCTTTTTAAAATAAATGTTGTTACTGTCATTGCTTTTACTGGGGGACCCTTGGTACACTGTGGAGGACCCAACAAGATCCTCAGTTCCCTTGGTGAGCGGAGTGTATTCTTGCCACACTTCTGGGAGCGCGGGGCAGGTGGGCTGAGAACAGTTCAAAGTGCACTAATGAGGAGGCCTACCAGATGGCGAGTTCGTAAATGTCTGCCTGGTCCTGAGTGCCTCCTGCACTCAAAGGGTGGTGCTGACCGTGGAGGAAGACTCTGCATCAAGAGGATTCGATGATCTCTAGAGCACATGAGTGTACCCTTTCATGAGCATGCAGTGCTGTGCATGTGCACACACAGTGTTTTTTAATGGTGTATAGGACACATCTTGCAGGGGGAATGACGATCTGCAACATATACAATATATATATTGGCTACATATATAAATTGGGAGGAAAATAAATTGTGTGAGGGAAAGGAGGGAGGACCTCTCGACTGTGATAAGTGAGTCAGAGTGGATTCGAGGGCAGAGGATGGTGTTTTGTGGGGTTATGGACACTCCCCTGGACCACTTATGTAATAAATTGACCCAGTATTGAGATAAAATACAACTTCCAGTGTCTGCAAGACATCGCTGGGCAGTGTTTTCGAGAATGGCCAGGAGAAGGAACATTTGAAAGTGACACAATAGGGAACATGTTTTCATATTTGTTGGCAACATATGAAGGTGCCAAATGAAGAGTAGGCAAAATATTCTAGGCCTCTGGAAGCTTTATGAAGAGAAAAAAGAGGAACCTGTCAAAGAGGTCGGGAAAGGTAGAGGCACAACAATGCCGCCCACCGCACCGTCCCCTCCCTATGGCCTGTACCCTACGCTGAACCTGCAGTAGGGTACACAAACCCATGACTGGTGTCCCCAAGTTGGGACAATGAAGATATATGGAAGGGAAAGCCAGAGGCTAGTACCATTACTACTGAGAGAAAAGCCGCTAGTAATAAGAAGTACTTGGCAGACATAGAAAAAGTGTGCAGCTCCGGCAGTTAGAGACTGTGTTCAAAGCAGCCAAAAATAGGATAGAGAAGGCGGTCAGAAAAAAGGCGGAGCAACAAGGGGTGGTGGGAACCCCAGGTGGCTGGACGTCTGGGAAAATTAAGTTTAAATTAAATAAAGAGACTCAAGAGGAGTAGGGCTCAGTGTTTTCCAGACCCTCTGAAACCAGATAGGCAGGATTGCGGTATCTATCACTGCTAATGGTGGGTCTTCCCCTGTGCTGCAAACACAGTTGACCCTGTTACAGAAAGGCATGGGGACAGAAACTCAGTATATACCCTGGCAGAGCATCACCAGGGATTATTTGATGTATAGCTTGCCATCCCTCGCAATGGGTACAGGCAAATAGATATATACTCTTGACAAAGAGACTGCAGGGTTTATCCTGGAGATTGGCGACCTGAAGAGCTTATTTGCAGCCATATTGGGTGAACGAGGAGACAAAATGTAGTAATATACACAATGGTGCGCCATTTAACAACTGCTGCGCACACGTGTGAAAAGTATTTAGGACTATGTACCCAGATACATTCAAAATGGAAGCCATTTTGGTATGCAATATGAAACCAGACGAGGACCCCGCAGAACACATTCAACAGATACAGGAGATGTGGACATTAGAAACGCAACAATCATGGGACGTGAACATACCAATATTTTACCACCTGCAAACATTCCTAGAAAAGGTGGTTGGTATTGAGGTGAAGGGATTGCCAGAAATTCAGACCACCATAGTACACTTTTGAAAGATGAAACGGGAAAGAGAGAACGACACGGCGGTCAATGCACTTAAGGCAAAGGCAAAATTGGTGGAGAAGAAATTAGCAAAAATATCCATGGAAGGGGCTGTACTTACCAACATTGTCCCAGGATACCTCAAAGTAGCCCCTGTCCAACAAGAGGGGGAGGGTTTCCGCAGAGGGTGTGCCAAAAGGAGGAGTGTTTCCACAGCAAGAGGGTTCCAGCAACAGGGAGGGTATCCCCAACAGGGAGTGTATCAGCAAAAGGGATATTACCAGCAAGGGGGTGTATTACCCACAGACTGTATATTACCAACAGGGCAGAGGATACTCACAGAGAGGGATCGGGTTTAGATAGAGAGGAGCAGGACCCAGATTTGGTGGACCATGTTTTATATATGGGCAGAGGGGACACTTTGCAACGGATGTGCCCACATGGACAGCAGCAGCATTATGGCCAAGAGGGACCCCAGTTATATGTTCAACCAATGCAGCCACATATTCAGCCCATACAACCACAGATGTAGTCACATCAACCACAAATCCCACCACTGCAGGTGCAGGCACCCTTCACACAGACTTTATAACCTGTAGTGCCCACAGTTGCACAGAGACCACGGGGAAACACACCAGGTGACAGCATCACATAACACCTTACAGGCTCAAGCACAAATAGACACACAGCACCTCAGCACTCCGTGCCCCCGTTTATCCCCTTGATCCTCAGCACCACAGGACCCCCTTTCTGTGCACACGTGAGTGATGGCTGAACTGTCCTGTTGCCTCCTGCTATCTCCCTGAACTGTATCTGTGCAATTCCTATTCTGCCTTTTTGTTTTGGACCTCCTCCTTTAGTTACGGCACTCTATGCTCTAAACTGTAATTTATTGCACATTCTGTTCTCCTTTCCTCTCACATCCCTGTGTGTACCGCATTGTACTGTGTTCTTTAAATACATCGAATCTAGGTAGGTGTGCTTTCCATCTTCCTTCCATTTGTGTGCACTGTATTGCATTGTATTGCCTTTTTAAAAATCGAATCTAAGTCAGTGAGCTTTCCATATTGTATTGTCTTTTTAAAAATCGAATCTAGGTGAGTGTGCTTTCCATCTTCCTTCCTTTATGTGCACTGAATTGTATTGTCTTTTTAAAAATCGAATCCAAGTTGGTGTGCTTCCCATATTCCTTCAATTTTGTGCACTACATTGTATTGTCTTTTTAAAAACCGAATCTAGGTGCGTGTGCTTTCCATCTTCCTTCCTTTAAGTGCACTGCATTGTATTGTCTTTTTAAAAATCGAAACTAGGTGGTGTGCTTTCCAGCTTCCTTCCATTTTGTGCACTGCATTGTATTTTGGCTTGACAACTTGCATTCTTATTGTGTACTTTGCATTGTATTGTTCCCTTCTTAAACTGAATCATACCAAAATGTTGCACACAATTGTGGCGACATTACTAATGCTGCACCTAAGTGCAATACAAACATCCTGACCCCCGTTGCACCGTCTAAGCTGAGCAGGGATTGTGGGGGTGTCCCCTTAGTTGGTGTAATGGGGGTCATGGGTTGCAGGGTTGTCCTCCGCTTCCATTACATGGAGAGCGGGGGACAAAGTTTAAGAATGAAAAAGAAAATGGACCCTGCAGGGGTACAAGGCAGTTGGCGGTGCACACGGATTTCGGGCCAGGTCATGTGGGCACAAACTATCTATCTGATCACAGCGCCGCGCCATAATTGGAGTCGACATTTTTATTGGCGAAATTACGGCTGGCACAGGGATCACATAGATTTCCTTAAATTACTAGACCACCTGTGAGTAAGTGCCCAGGACTGCCCTTCCTCCTTCTCGCACCTATCCTCTGCCACTGAGATGGCACTCGCCATCTCTCCAATCTTTTCTAATGGCTTCAATATCCTCCCTCTCCCACTAAATATAGATGGGAAAAACATAAAAAAGACATCCTGGGTGCAAATCCTGGTCTTCTATTGCATCCTCCAGAGAGATCTTCACTGATATCCTCTTCTTTGTCCCCTCTCCAGAACAATTGACTCCTCATTTCTACTCTCTCCCCTTTCACATCCTCTCCCTTTAATGGTGGCACCAAGTGGGAAGCCCTCTTGGCGGGCTTCTTCTCCTCATGCTGCATAATTAATGTCTACCACACTGGCATTATTCTGGTTCAGGGACCTCAGGCCAACCTCCTTCTCTTTGACCAGATCCTACCATCCCTCATTAATTTTCTTCCTTCTCCTGCCTTTACCCCTTCTTCTGCCTCTGCCCCCCCTGACTGAAGTACCACGCCCCTGTACTCCAACTCAGGAAACCTTGAAAGGCAGAGACCACCTCCACCTGGCAACCCTTAACACCCGCTCAGCCAACAAACACTGCTGGCATCTGTCTCCTTCTTGAAGACACTGACCTTAACATTCTCGCTCTTACTGATATATGGTTTAATACCAGCTCAGTCATCGCTTTTGACTCCCTCCTTCCAGAGCTTTTCTTCAAACTTCCTGCTGACCCTCTTGCATCTTCCATCATCCCTGACTACCTTTCCGCCATCCTGGCCTGGTGCGTTTCCAATGTTTGTTTGTTTCTTTATTTATAACGCGCGCCAGACCCAGAGGTATCAGGGCACAGAGACAACGATATTTTAGGCTTAAAAAGTTAAAAGATATGTCACACGGTACAGCATTTACAAATTGCAAAATGTATTACATAAAGAATATATCGGTTATAGTACAGAGCATAGCAAAGGTGGCCGGGTACATAGGTAGCAACAGTGGCAGTTTTCACGAAGGCGTAGGATACAGAGAGGTCTGCCAATGAAGGTCATGGGGGTGGGTTGGAAAGGAAGGGAGGAGATCATGAGGGGCTGACGATATGCCTTCTATTTCGGGTCAGAATTTAAGAGATCATTCGATTTGAACCAATTGATATATTGCACCTGAAATGTCGGTATGTTTGGTTTTCCCTTAGGCACAGGGGCAGTGAGTTCCAAAGTTGGCCGTCTTTGATTGGGAAGCTGTTACCACCTATGGTGGTTCGTCTGAATGGGGGAACTATCACACAGTTAGAATAGTTCGTTCTGGTAGGTCAGACTGTAGGTCTTTTGTTAACCTATCCATGAGCTAGAGGGGTACTGCATTGTTGAGTGATTTGAACGTTAGGGAGGCAGTTTTGAGTTTGATTTTGTACAGGGCAGTTATTGTTTATCCTCTCTGTATAGATATGTTTTTTTTTGGATAATCCTAACGCCACTCTCAATGCGTTGTTCTGGAGTATTTGGATTTTCTTTGTGATGTATTTGTTAGCTCCAATGTAAAGAGCACTGCAGTAGTCCAACTTAGAAAGCACAAGTGCTCTCGCCAATGTGGTGCAACTATTCGTTGAAAGGAATGGTTTAGCTGATCTAATCTGTTTACACATGTAAGCTGTGGCGGATTCCATAGCATTCACTTGTTTAGTCAGGGTAAGACCAGAGTTATGGTAAAAACCTAGTGTTTTTACCTCCTTCATTACCTTGATTGAATTATTGAATTGCCATCTATGTTGAGAGATGTGTATTTATGGCCAAGTTTGTTGATGTTGAGTGTAGTCCCCAGGATGATGAGCTCCGTTTTATCATCATTCAGTCATAGGCCATGTAATGCCATCCATGCCTGAATGATGAGGTATAGCCTATTCACCATGACCAAATCCCGGTTGTAATCCCCTGAAAGTGGGAAGAGAATTTGAGTGTCATCTGCATAGTTGGTGTAGGTGACACCAAGACAATCCAGATCATCAAAAAGGGGCTTGATGAATATGTTATACAGAGTGGGGGAGACGCAGGAACACTGGGGAACGCTGCATGAAATTGGGACAGGATAAGCTGCTTCCGAGGTAGAGAAGACTCTCATTGTTCTTTCACTCAGGAATGATTGAATCCACGCTATAGCCTGGTGTAAAGAGTGTGCAGCTGATTCTAGGTGGTTACAGAGAACAGTGTCAAATCCCGCTGAGAGATCTAGGAGGAGTAGTAAGGCACATTTGCCCTGATCTCTCAATGCTGTCATTGGTCTATAATTAGCAGGTATCGTAGAGTCAAGGGTTTGTTTCTTTAGAAGAGGGAGGACCCAGGATTCCTTGAGATTACTTGGGATAGTGCCTTTGGTAAATGACGCGTTAATGAGCTTAGAGATAAAAGGTGAAAGATCTCTTGCAGCGTCTTTTATTATTGTTGCAGGAGATTGGTCTCCTCGGCAGTTGGACGGTTTGAGGGAGAGTATTATTTTTTCAACTTCTATTATTGAGGTTTTGGTAAAGTTGAAGCGTAGTTCTGGTTTAGGTGGGTTCAATGCATTTCTCGGTTGGTTAATGGATGTTGGTACATGTCGTTTATTTGGCAATTTTTACTTGAAGAATGGCATGTGAGTTTAGAGAAGGGAGTATGAGTGGTAGGAGTCTATCTGCGGTTATCGTATAAAGTAAAAATAAAAATAACCCGGAAAGAGACTGCGCCCAAAGATCAAAAAAGGTTGTTTTATTCTTTTTCAAAGTGCCCTTAAGTGATGACACGTGTTTCGGTCTCCCGTGACACCTTTTTCAAATCAGGGCTTGAATTCCTCTAGCGCCTCTATTACATTTGGCAAAAATCCTCCACAATAAATGGGTTAGATCCCTTTCGTAGCAGTACAGCGTCTAATCACGTGTTGCAAAGATTCTCGAGGGGGGGCTTTTCTTTTCATTTATATTAGGCATAGCAGGTGCTATGGGGTTGTTTGCGGCAAAGCTCATTTTGGAGTCTATGACAGGCAGATTTAGAAAGATGCTGTTGCAATAGTCCAGCCTAGTGTGATTGCTTAAGCTGTCGAACCCCTTCGTCTTCCCGTCCCTCCACACTCTCCTCACCTGAGTCTTCAGAGTGACCTGAGTTTCGTAGATTCCGCCGGCTCAGGTAGTCCCGTTCTTTTTTAGGTAGCACTTGCCTGTCTCGGTGAGAAGCCACAGTGACTGCTGAATAGACAGCCGTCCTGGGGCCCCTTTTCCAGGAACAGGCCAGAAAAAAGGGAAAAAACCCACTCGTGGGAAAAAAAACCCTTAGGAGACTTCTGGCAAAGCAGTAGGTGAAGATCAAATGTAGCTGTAGGACTGGAAGCAGAGACGAGATCCACCGGGTTGACTACAGGAAGTAAGTCCAAAACGACAGAACTCCGTTGAATGGGAGCAGGAGAGGGGAGGATCCCTAGGAAAACGGGATCCACCAGCCGAGGCGAGAAGGAAGCCACTGAGCAACCGGCCCAAGGAAAACACAGGCGCGGTAGAAAGAGAGTTTCTACAGGAGAGACAAGACAGAAAGAAGAAAGGGAAAAACTGGAGAACCGCAAGTGAAAAGTGCGGCAAAGGGGAGAAAAACGCCCGCCACCGAAGCAGCGACCGAGACCAGGAGGAGGAAGCGAGAAAGTGCCGAGAGATCGGCGAGGGAGAAACTGGAAGAGGGAGAGCCGCCGCCAGAAAACGAACTGGCAGACAGGGAGGAGAGAGGAAGCTCGTTCCCAAGAATGAGGAACGAGCCGGCAGAAATATCCCGCCGCACGCCGAGGCGAGCAGAGGGCACAGCTGGGAGAGCGCAAGAACCAGAGCCGCTGGAGCGAGGGCCAGCAAAGGGTTGAAACTCAGCGACTGCCGGGCTTGAGGGGCAGATAACTTTCGGCAGTGCTACGATAGGCCAATGACCCGAGACCAGACACAAAGAAGGGACTGCACTGCCCTACCTGCCGGGTTGCAGCCTCCAACGTGGAAGGAGCCGCCACCCGCGGTAGCGATTGCGGATGACACCTAGAGAGGACCAGGGCTCTGGAAACAGTCAGCTTCTTAGAGACGTTGGAGATATGAGGAGAGAAGGAGAGGGTGAAGTCGAAGATGACACCAAGGTTCTTAGCCTCACAGGAAGGAGCAGGAGGGCTCAGAATGGGCAGCCAAACGCAGAGAGGAAAGGAGGGTGCAGTTGTCCCGATGAGGAGGATCTTAGTCTTACTGGCATTGAGGCAGAGATAATTGGCAGCACACCATTCCTGAATTGCGATCAGACAATCTGGTATGAGAGAAGGAGCAGAGGTGGCTGAGGGGAGCCTGAAGAGAGCTGGTGTCATCCGCGTAACACTGAAAATTAGAGCAAATAATAGCGATGAGGTGGGCAAGAAGTGCCAGGTAGTGGTTGAAAAGCCAGGGAGAAAGGTTAGACCCCTGGGGAATACCACAAGTAGAGAGAGAGATAGAAGAGAGGGAAGACCCCAGTTGGATCTGGGAGGGTCGGTCAGTTGGTGAGAAAGGAGGCCAACCAGGCAGGGCCTGATCAGTGATACCCAGGTTGTCACAGAGGTGACTGAGCAGGATAGCACGGTTTACCATGTGCAAAGCAGAGGAAAGATCGATAGAGGACAGAAGGATGATTAGAGTCAAGATTAGAGAGCAGGTTTTTTTGGGTGTTCAGGAGAACAGTTTCGATGCTTCTGGCAGCTCTGAACCCAGACTGGTGGTCGTGGAGACAACCAACAGAGTCAGTATGTAGAATAGGGGAACTGATACAGTCCCACCAATCCGCTCATGTGATTTGCTCTGAAAAAGTAACTGTTGTATGATCGTTTTGTAATGTGGGTATAAAATGTTTAGCTGCAGTGGGCAGTGTTGACAGCTCATTTCATTCAGTTCAGTACCACTGGGCTGTCTGAACCGTGGTTCCCAGCTGTCTGGGTCCAATACATTCTTGCTTGCTGTATGCTCCCTTTTGGATTTTTTTTTGTTCCTGTGGTAAATTTTACCAGAGGTCCCCTGCTACAACATGATAACCCAAACTCCCAAACTATTTAATTTAAATAAAATTTGAATAAAAATGTATTGTTTAAATGCTAAAAAAAATATATTGTTTATAAAACCTAGTTGTGTCTTTATGTTCAGCAGTTATGGGGTGAACATGTCCGGCATGCAACTGTCCAGAATATATAACGACAAAGGGGTCTTGGTAGTTATGTAGGGGGTAAGAGCTTGTAGCATAAACTGCAAAAATAAAAAAGCCACCATTTGAAACAACACTGAAGTGATAGTTCTACTTTGTGTCTTAACTTACACAGTGTGGCTGAAAACATAGAAACTGTTTCTGTAGCTCATATCGAGTTGTTGTCCCCACCACAGACTAGAGTTACTCGTATTAATAAAATAATATGTCTTTTAAAATCAACAAGCGCCCTGTGTTACACACAATAAATAGGAGCATGTCCTTTTCATGAATTAAAAAAAATATTTATTTATATACAACGATATATCCAATTCAGAAAGGAAAAATGGTTATACTTACGCAAACAGTTCAGTGCAGAAAGGAAAAAACAGACATATTTAAGACAGAAAAAAAAGAAAATGTTATACCTTGAGCATTTTAATACAAAAGGAAAAATAAACATACACATTCAGGCAATGAACTCTGACAGCCAGCTAGAAGGTATGGTCAGAGTAGAATTGTGATGGGGTGGGTAAAGATGAACACCTAATACTTAATAGCCATAGAGGTGCATCAAGCCACCTGGTGCCAGCGTCCTTTTATCAGATACGACACTGAGTAATTGTGCTAATTTCCCATTGTTTTTTATCACGCACGATACAAGGCTGTGTAACAACAATAAACTGTGGGGTGTTACATGCATCTCCCTGTACAAAGGACTGTACCAGCTCTTTCAAACTGTTAACATTTATTTCACCTCTATTGTTAACATTCAGCGTTATGCCTTTCAATTTCATAATGATGGTGTCTAGAGATGTGCAATAGGCATATGGTTTGGGACCCACTGATACTAACTCCACGATGTATTCGGCGGGGGCTAGCTCCGAAGTTAGATCCCCTAGATAATCTCTGGTGGACGAGCTGACATCCCTGGGGCAGCTGACAAAAATAACGCTATCAGTGCCAGGATACACAACCTGCTCTTACAATTGCTCCATCACGTCGTACAGCTTTAAGCACACGTGGGCGGTTGCAAACGCGGCTATGAATATATTGGTATTGTCTGAAGTTGTTGGATATTCCACGGATCATCGGCAACATAAACAAGCCTTTTCATTGTCTATGAACAGACAACTGCTAATGTCGTAAGAATTATCAAATAGATAAGCATGAAGCACATCAAGGTCTGTGATGATGGTTGTGTTTGGCAAATTGACTCTTTATGCAAACTTTCCCCACAATGAATTAGGCATACATTTGCCAACAGTCACCGAGCAGGGTTTCCCTCGATGTGTTCCATATGCAAGCGTATGCCCTGATGTTTATAATGATCATCTATGTAGGCCTGTTTAGCAGCATTGCCCCCACACCATGCCGTGAAGCCAGAGGCTTCATGTTTCTGTTGTAGGAACATCCAAATATAACTGAACAAGAGCTTGAGGCTTATGGTTTTAAAATGCCATATGTAAGGAACACATGGTGCAACAGTAAAGACAGACACAAGTGATCACAGTTCAGGGGTGTTTATTGAACTTTATAATGGGTGAGATAAACGCCTTATTTAAACCTAAATCTAAAATGGGAGCCTGCTACGACCATCAAATAATAATAATAAGGCACTCCTAGTGGCGTCTCGTCAAATAAAAAGGACCTACACTAAAAAGAAAACGATTGCCAATCCTTACTGCTAAATTACGAATACAGTGTGGGATAATGTTCACCAGAAAAGAAAGAAGTGTTCACAAAATGAAAAGTCTGGATAGCATGGCTGGGTCTCCCTTCCCCACGTTTTAAGCACGGGACGAGGTGGGAATTCTGAGCACAGCACACTCCTGGGCCTTGTCAGCACAAAGTTCACAGTTCCAGTTCAACGATATCAAAATCTTTCATCAGCTAAGTCTCTTTCCTGATAAAGTCTCTTGCCTTAGAAGGCCTGCTTATTCACAACAACAAACAAACAAAAGTTCTCAGTGTGATCTCGCACCTTGGCCGATTGCTCTTCACCCCAAGGATCTCCCTCTGCCGGGCTCGGATCCTCCTCGCAGTTTGGGCCTCCCTCTGTCAGGTTCACTGCAGCCTTTCTTTAACACAGTTCATGTATTTCTAGCACAGTTCATGCATTGCTCATTTTCATCAGAAAGCAGGGTTTTCCTTCTAGCTTTCTTTCAGCACCCCTCTGTCGGGTTCACACTTGCCTTATTCCACAGTTCACAATCTATTCGGAAAGCAGGTTTCCCTTCCCCCTAGCTTTCCTCTGTCAGCGGGTCAGAGACTTTCGATTGTATAAGGGATATGACGTGGCCCTTGTAGGATCATTCTGATGCCTCTCGCCACCCCTTCCTAGGGCCTTCTGGTTCTTGTAGTTTCAAAACAGGTCCCGGTCAGAGTCTTTCGAATGGGTACCCACATGGCGCCAGACCCCTCTGCACCTGGACCTCAACTGGACTTTCTAAATTGTGATATGATATGATAGGTTATTTATAACGCGCTTAATACCAGAGTTTCTAAGCACAGACTCGGGGATCGAACCTCTGTTGCTCCGTGTCGTCCTGCTTGCAAAGCAAGCAGGTTGCCCCTGTGCTATATTTCCAAGAAAACACACACAAGTTCTTTCTGTTTCAAATTCCTTGTGTTCAAAATGTTGCTACTTGCAACCTTGGGCTTAACACAGTTTGGTTTGCTATCAGCTTCCTCCGACTCACCGGCTGTGCTGAACCCATTGGTTTCTCTGATCTCTGGAGTCAAGGATAGTGCCACGGTAGCCAGCTTGCCTCTCCGCCTGCACTATCGATGCGGGAGGCCCCCGTGTACTATTGACATCTGCTGCTCCACATGCCAGCTGTAACTCCCCGTTTTATGATTTCCCTTTCAGATGCTTTGTGGGTCTGAGTTGCAAAGGCAAGGGTAATCCCCCCTTCGTCGTCCTTCCAGGTCTTGCTGCCTTTCCCCTCCGTTTGAACTGCTGGTTTGGTGTAGCTGTCTCCTCGGGCATTCGGCCTTGCTTGAAGTGTGCTTTTGTGCTTCGCCTTTTATCCCTGTGGGGAAGGTAATGGGCCACAGGTTAATTGCCTGACTTTGCCTGACCCGTGTGTTGGGCCATGTCAGGTAAACAGCTCTGGTGTTAGTCCATTATCTGTTACCGTGTAAGAAAGTGTTTGTGTGGGAAAAGGGGGCATAGAGCTTCTATCGTACAGGATAGGATGGGGAAAAGTTGTTACAGGGAAGGAGATACTGCGTCTCAACCCTCAGGTCCCACTTCCACTCCCCGCAGACCCATCGCCCAGGTGATCCTCCCCTACTGGCCCACCCCCAGGAACTGGATCCAATAGCGATGGCGTGTCCTGGCCACCTGGATGACAGATCTCTTGGGACTTGTAGGTGAGACTCCTTCAGGTTTCTCACACACCCTTCCTCCATGTGATATAGTCGCATCTGCTTCACAGGGACCCAGGACAGGAAATCTCCATTCCCCTGGTCTTTTCCAGGACATCTCTCGGCTCACTGCCATAAAGTAATTCAAAAGGGGAAAATTCTGTAGAGGCCGGTGGGGTTTTCCTCACTGCTAATAGTGCCCACAGGATCCTTCTGTCCCAGTCCTTTCCGTCTTTATCTACTAGTTTCTGCTGGATTAATTTTAAGGTTTTATTGAATCTTTCTACCAAACCATCAGTTTGGGGGTGGTACACAGAAGTTCGTAAGGTGGTAATATGGAATAGCTCTTTGACCTCTGCCATGAGCTTACTCATAAAATTTGAACATTGATCGGTCAATATTTCCTTGGGAAAACCAACCCCGGAAAAATTCTGTAGGTGTTTAAGGATTTGCTGTGTGGTATTATTTATTTTGGGGTGTCTAGTGGCATAATCAACAATTACTAGGACATACTTCTTGCCTAATCTGGATGTTTCTAGAGCCCCAATAATGTCCATTCTGATTCTTGAAAAAGGGACTTCTATGATTGGTAAGGGATTCAAAGGAGCAGGTAAGGGGATGTGCTTGGTTTGCTATCAGCTTCCTCAGACTCACCAGCTATGCTGAACCCGTTGGCTTCTCTGATCTCTGGAGTCAAGGATAGTACCACGGTAGCCAGCTTGCCTTTCTGCCTGCGTTATCAATGTGGGATGCCCTCATTTACTATTGACATCTGCGGCTCCGCATGCCAGCTGTAACTCCAAGTCTTACGGTTTCCCTTTCGGAGGCTTTGCGGGTCTGAGTTGCAAAGGGCAAGGGTAATCTCTTCTTTGTTGTCCTTACAAATCTCGCTGTCTTTCTCCTCCATTTGAACTGCTGGTTTGGTGTAGCTGTCTCCTCGGCCGTTTGTCCTTGCTCGAAGTGTGCTTTCGTGCTCTGTCTTTTATCACTGTGGTGAAGGTAAGGGGCCATTAGGTGTGCGTGGTACGGCAAAGCATCAGTTTACTGTCGGATCTATAGTGCAATGCAGGTAAGTAAAGACCTTCAGGTGGGTAGACCTTGCACCTGATCAGACCGAAATACTGGTCTATATCCCCAAAACTGTTACAGATGATCGTGGGATGCCCCACTGGATAGGGATTGTTATTATTCACAGAGGGCTATAAACTGGTAACATCTAAGTAGTGTATGTGAAGGGTCAGGAATGAAACTCAGACACAGGTGGTTCATGATTTTGCCCATAAACATTTAATAAATGAAAATGGGTGTTAACAATGCATCTCTGTCCCTGCTCTAAAAGTATTTTCACTACCTAAATCAAAACAAATAGGTTGGTCCTTTGTCAAGCTGTCCAAAGTAAACTGTCCTGTGTCCAAAGTACTATTCTGACCCTCACATTCTAAAAATCAACTATAAGGTGAAAAGGGAAATGTCTTTTGCCTTGGAAGGTGTACAAATGTTCAAAAAGGAAAATAATCAACTCGAACTTAAAAGTTCCAGGAGGATAAAGTTCACAATTCCAGAGGCTGGTGCTCTTCCCCTGGATTTCTCATTGCTCCACTTTATAATGCTTTCTTTAAGTTTCTTTAGATCAAATATGTTTACTATAGAAAACAGCTTGGCTGACAGTCTGATTCTTGATACACTACCTGGTGTGCTCACTTGTGAGGTTTCTTCTTACACCTTGATATCTTTCAATCATGGTCTTTATTTACTTTACTTGTCCAATTTGGTTTTATCCAGTATACTCAGCTGCCGGATTTTTTTCATATGCAATCACTTCTTTTCATCATCTACAAACACTTATGACTTGCAATGCCTGGAATACTCTCTCGTCAGGACTTTTCTCATATGCATACTTCTGCACAATGGATCTTCCTTTGTATACTCGCTTGCCAGGGCTTTTCTTAAATGTAAACACGTGTTCTCTTGTACAAAACACTAACTTGAAATGCCTGGTGTACTCGCCTGCCATGGTTTTTCTCATATGCATACTTCTGCACCCCTGATCTGCCTGGTATACTCGCCTGCCACGGCATTTCTTAAATGTAAACACGTTTTCTCTTGTACAAAACACTAATAACTTGAAATGTGTAAGTGTACTCGCATGCCAGGGCTTTTCTTAAATGCAAAAACGCTTCCTCACATAGACAAACCACTTGTGACTGGAAAGGCCTGGTATACTCTCCTGTCAGGGATTTTTCTTATGTTCATTGCACACACTTTCAAACGTAGAAAGTTCTTATCCTTGTTCTGCTCTGTTTCTTTAAGTAAAATGGCACTTTTCATTCTTTCTCATTTACTTCTCTTCACTTTCGGTCCTGCTACCGAAATGCCCTGGTTTCCCCTCTTCCCTAAGGCAGATTCACTGGTATGCTTAAGTAATATGGTACTTTTTGTCCTCTCTCATTTACTTAATTTACATCTCTTCGCTTTTGGTCCTGTTTCTGAAATGCCCCAGTGTCCCCTCTTCTCTCAAGGGGAATCACTGGTATGCTTTAGCAGGAATGGCCTCTCCCGTGATGAACTTGCAGTGACTCGTTTGTGTCCCTCTTCCTTCAGGCTTGCCGCCTCAGCTTTGTTGTTCCTGTCCTTCCCATGGCTCTCGCTTGACATTCCATGCTCTGCTGGTTTCTAACAACACAGAGGCTGCTCTTCAGTACAGCTGCATGCCAGTAGGACGTCCTTCCTTCTTTGGTGTTACTGTGGCGTACCAGTCTCTCTCGGTTTCTCCCGTGAGCCGGTTGGCTGCACGGACCTCGGATTCGCCCAGCATTACCTTGGTCAGCACTGAGAGGACTCAAGCTCTCCAGCCAGCTCCTCCCTGTTAGCTGTATTTTCTGTTCAAGTGTCTCACCGGCTAGTATGCGCTAACAACTAGAGCGCAGCTTACGTTCTGGGTTTTCACTGATCTTCACAACTCAGCTCAGCTTCCTCGTGGCATTACTTCCATCCTCAGAAGAAGAGAAGTCAGTTTGTGAACAGGTGTTTATCCGTGTTGACATCAGGCACTTTAAACACCCGGCAGATTAACCCACTATACTTGTGACTCTCTGGGAGACATTTCCCACACCTGGGACAGTCAATACGTGGTTTGCACACAATGTCCACCATGGCTGCTTTCTGAGTGTGCGTGTCTAGGCATGCCCACAACCTCGGAAAGGTCTGGCACTGCAGACGTTTTGAAGGCTTCTCCTTAAGTGTCTGACGCTCTTTTTTTAAAACGCATGCAACAGTGAAACTAATAGCTCTGTCGATGTTATTGAAAATGTGGTGGCAATGTTTACCCGAGGTTTTTAGCCCCCAGGAAGATTTTGAGATGGCTTATAGCGTAGAAATGGTAATTGTGGTGCAGAACATACAAAGAGTTTCTGCCTGTTTTATCCGTTAACGGGAAACACTGCCACAACCTGTTCTTAATGTAAAGCATTTCGATGGGTCTATCAAAATACTCCTCAAAGAGACACAACTTCAAATCCTACAGGGGTGTCTGTCCAAATAATCACCTCTTTGTGGGCTTTTAGAGCTTTTATACATATATCGGCATCTGTTATGCTCCGTGGCTCGATAAAACCTGTCAGACTAGATGCCAGACACAGATTTAAGGGCATGTGATCAAAATTTAACAACAATCTGCTTTTGGATTTTATGATATGGCTGTGGATAACCTTGCTTAAGGTTTTATGAGCACCTCCAGAGAGCGGTCTGACAACTAGCAGTATGATTCTTAGTGGTGAAAAACACGTGATCTCTGTTTCACTCTGCAAGAGCCTCTGCAGATTCTCCAAGAATTGTAAAATGCAGAAAATATTCCACTGGGATTGCCTTATAACCATGGGTCTGGTTAAGCCCACTGTGTCAGATGTATTTCGACAGAATCATTGGGCCCAACAGATTCCAGTATATGATGGACTAGTGTTTTCACAGCATCCGTTATAACCGCTAATCCATGGCCCAAGGAGTGCAATTGGTCCAAGTTCATGAATATTAACTCATAATTCTCCACGGCTGCAAAGGTTTTATAAGTCCTTTGATAGGTCCTTAAACTCTTCAGATACACCGCAGCAGCTGGGGGCCTTGGGGCCTAGGGTTGTGGCATTCTAGGGCGATTGTGTCTGGATATAACCAGCTTGGCCTTTTTCAAGATTTCTAATAGCCGACACCTGCGAGCTCGAGACCTGCCCCATTTCAAGTTTTGCTCTGTGTCTTCCGAGCCCCTCTGAAATGGATACCCACCCCGATCTATACAGGTGCCCCGTCTGTAGCAATGGTGCTGTTTTTAATTTATTTTTTCGGCACCCCTGTTACACTGGGCGATGCATGCTTGTGCTTGAGAGGTTCACTGTTTTATAATAGGGCTGGTTCTTGGGGGTTTGCTAGTCGCTAGACATTCTTTACTGCCCCCAGCTACATCTGTTAATTCTGGTATTTCGAGGATGGGTATTGACTAGGACCATCTGGTGTATGGGGGAAATAAGCAGTGTTGTGATTTTCCAACTGCCAGAGCTTCCTTGGGGGCAAGTGTGTTACGTTCAACATTTGGGGGAGTGTCTATCGTGGTATTGGGCTGCACTACCTTGGATGTTCCACAAGGCTCCTCTGTGGCTAATGTGCTGTGTTCAACATTTGGGGCATTGTCTATCGATGTATTGGGATGCACCACCAGGACCCTGTCGCAAAGTCTGTAGAACCCTTAGTTGTTTTATTAATGTGTACACCACCCCTTGCACATGTTCAAACGCACCCTTGATTACAGCATGCACAATTCCCTTCTTCTAACAGTAAGGCTTTAGAGTTTTGACCATGGCCAACACTTTTCTATAACTTTGTTTTAAAGTGGGGTGGGTCTTTTTTCTTTTTTTTCTTTTTAATAACTGATACATGCTCACACGTCTTTCAATATGGACGAGTTCCCCCCAAGTGAAGGCTACTGTAAACTTATCCTTTCCAACATTAGCATGCCTGAATAACATATGTCTTCTTCAGACTGTAGCGACTGCATTCTTCATGCCAGGGCACTATTATAAATTGTGCAGTCTTCAGCTAATACTAATTTTTCCTATCTTTGCTTCTATGACCCTTGTGGTCTTGCAATATGGACGAGTCTCCCCAAGTGTAGGCTACTGTATACTTATGCTTTCCACCTGGCTCGACATTGCACTGTGTGAACAAATGACGGCTGTACATCGATGGAGCCACGTTAGTTTGTTGCGTTTTCAACTCCCGTCTTGGTTACATTGATGGAGCCATGTTAGGTTGTAGTGTTTAAACTCCCATCTTGGCTACAAATCGAATCCTTCAATTAGAAATTTAACATCTCGTATGCACTGTTGGAGTACACTGTTCGGTATCTCGTACTAAACAAATCACACGAGCTTTCTAGCCCTTTGGAGGTCACTGCGTTGCCATGACAGTACGACCTAAACGTTAGGTCATGTGATTGTTCGAACGATCACCGACAGCGAAAGCAACACAGCGTTGCTGAGCGTCCACGTCCGTCAGAGCCCATTCGCCCCAAGGCATTCGGCCGGTAGCAGCCAGGCGAGCAACATCTTATTTTTGCCGAAGGTAAGTGGATCCAGCCGGTGCCGCGGCGTCCAGGCCATGGGCGGCTTCAAAATAAGAAAGGGGAGGGTGTTCTTATAATTATTTTTTGCTGCCCTAGTGTTCATCCTGAACACATAGTATCTCATTATTGTGGGCTTTAGCTAGTCCACCCAGTTGTTGTTGGGCAATAACACCCTACATTCCGCATCTTTTATGGGGGGATCGCTAGCTAGAATCACTGCGACCACAATGCGTGGATCATTATTTTTAAGACTCATGTATTTTAGATTATGTAGTTCAGTTATCGGCTCCATGTGTTCTTGCTACCTAGGGACCCAACACACCAGTGTGGCTCAGCGTGGGACGTCCGTAGGCGCCAGTACACTCACTCCTTCAGTTGTGTCACTAATTGGACAGATCAGGTAAGACCTGCTGATGGGAGATTTTAGACCCTCATTCCTTTGTGGATGGGCTCAGCATCTATTTGTACCTAATTATGTTTATACCTTATAGGGCGGAATTTTCTGTGAGCCCAACTACTCCCTGTGCAGGAACCAGCTTGTGGACGCTGTTAATCTGAATAAAACAGCCGACCCAGTTAAAATAAAATAAAAATAGTCATGAATTGCCTCCCCCCTTCTACACCAAGGTTAGTTTTCACTTTTTACCAACCTACGTATTGGCTTAGTAAGTTTTAGCACACAGCAAGGTGTAAGATGCAGTCCGCTTAGATTGCTTTGTATCATCAGTTCAGTTCACTAGTAGTATACTAGAGGGCCAGTGAGGATAATCAGATACCATCTGCTGTACTCCCAACACCTCAAAACCGAGAGGCTTCGATGATTGTGTCACTGTGAATTAGTGGTGTCGTTTCTGGCCTTGACCTGGTTCCGCTGCACTTTAAGACCTCAATTCACGATGGTAGCACTTTTCCTGTCTGACACCCACGGTCCACCTCAGAGATGTGTACTCTGGGTGGGAGCAGGATGTTGTTTATGTTCACATGTTGATTTTTAATAATTGTGTTATTGTGTATTGGGTTTTAATATATTGTTTCATGTTGTCATCAAAGTATAGGGGATCCATGAGTTATGTTTCCCGTTCTTCTTTTTTTGTAGAATGTATCTTCTGATGAAGACGTTACTATAATAAAGTACATACGTTGAAACCGTTAGAGAGCGAAAATTGTGATGAGGTCATGGTCGGAGACTTCTGGGTCCCATCTCAACTTTTGGCCACCTTTATTATCTATTGTGGCCCAACATTTTGATTTTACATTCCTTCTATAAATAATCCAATTGGTGAATTATATGTCATGATTTTTTTTAGATTTGATACTTTGTACCCATTGGTGTTTGGTATGAGTGGATTGTTGGTTGACGGATGCATGTGGATGAATGTTTGAACGATTGAATAGTATGAATTTTATTATATAGATGTGTTCTTAAAAAGTTTTTTCCTGCTATGTAAATCGTTGCCGTAAGTGCAGATTCAATCATGATTTCACTCATATATGTAAAATGTATCAGGTTCAATAAAATTCCTGGATACCTATCTTTAAATTGTTCCCTCTGGTTGCTTTTCCGTGACTAATTGTTATACTAATACCCTAACGCAGAGTGTGGGGTCCCCCGTGTCTTTCAGAAAAAATATATGCTCACACGTAGCCATAGTAATACTATTGGTCATCAGGGCTTTTGAAATGTTAGCGGTGCCCAACTGCCTATTATTATTTTACCCCTCCCCAGCATCATTAAAGCCGCCCTTCTGAGTGGCAGCAGTGGCATCAATACATGCAACTGTTTCATTTACAGCAACGATGTTAACGATGCCCACATCTTGAGCATACACACCAGTGGCCTGGGGAAGATCAAGCACATTGGGTGGAATAGAACATGACTGTTCAGTTGCGCCATTAGGATCACTGTACATAATTGGACGTGGATCATTAGGCAGTGTTTCAATGCGTGCACCGCAGGTAGTGTGTGACGGGTCTGAAAGCTCCTGAGGGGTGTCAAACACATCGGGTGGAATATCATCACTTTCACTTACCACATGGTCATTTGAAATGTTAATAGGGTTCAACTGACTATTATTATACCCCTCCCCAGCATCATTAAAGCTGCCCTCCTGAGTGCTAGCCTCAGCATCATTGCATGCAACTGTTTCACTGGCACCGACAATATTAATGATGCCAGCATCTTGAGCATCAACACGAGCTGCCTGGGGAACCTCATACAAATACACTGGAATACCTGCACTGGCAACTTTGTCATTGTTATATAGATTTGTATCGGGGTTAATAAGAAATGCCTCAAGGGGTGTATAGCAGCTAGTGTGTGCAGTGTCTAAAAGCTCCTGGGGGGGGGGGTCATCCTGGCACTGGCTTGTAACCCAGCCGCCTGCATGGAGGCCATCAGCACATCTAACCCATTCAGTGTGCTAGTATGAGAAACAGGGTAACACATGGTTCCACATAGCCCACACCCCCTAACCCTCATTCACCACCACACTAATGGCTTCTTCATACTGAGGTGGTGCAAGCTCACCCTGTTGAATTGCTGTTACATGTACAGGTGTTGGATCATCCTCGGGCCTAAGGACATTGTTGTTTGGGCTCAACGGAGCATTAAAAATGCTATCTAAAATATTTACAGCACATTATTTCCTTCCGAACTAGAACTGGCTACATTGGCGCAGGTAGTTATGGGTGCAGCACATTCGTCATCGCTAATGAGGCCCACCCCTTGCTGAAAGCACCTGTTTGTTCCCCACCCCCTTCTGCTCAGGTACACCAGCATAAACAGTGCTCATAACACGCCATGTCGCTTTGGGCCATGTTTCCCGAGACTCAGTCAGCTCTCTCGACACTGTGGCTGTCCTACTGCAGCGGGAGCATTTACAACATTATGCTGAGACTTGCGCCTCTTGGAACATCCAGAATATATGTCATCACACCCCCGCTCCCTCTTCAACGACTGTCTGGCCTGAGGCGTAACCCTTTTAAAGTGACATTTCAACCCCAAAGCAGTGACGGGGGGGGGGTGTGCAAAGGAGCTGGTAATACAGGGGTTCCGATTCCTGCACAGGCAAAAAAAGTTTTGGTGTTTAAAGACCCGGCAATATCTGGCAGAGCCGGCTGTGGGGGATCAACTCTGCCGAATCATAGAAAACATTTGACCCCATACTCTGATCCCCACAGCCAATGGGTCTTGAAGGCCCCCCGAAGTGCTAGGGCTTCTTGAACCAGACGCAGATAATTCCAGAAATCCATCGGTTGGAATACAAAGTGGGGGTCATTATGACCCTGGCGTTAAGGGTTTATTAGCGCCGTAAAAGGTGTCGGCGCCGTTAAACCCTTAACGCCTGATTACGAGGTCCCTTTGCAGTTCCCGATCTTAACGGCTGGTCTGGATCAGCCCTTTAAAGTAGGGACCTGCAAAGGGACCCCCGAGGTAATTACGGTACCGCAATTTGCGGTACCGTAATTACCGCCTTCCCCAGTCCCATTGAGCCCTATGGGGCAAAAGTGTGAATGGGGAAGGGCCAATGGTAAATGGGGAATTACCGCCCTGCCAACCTTGGAATGGGGCGGTATTTCCCCATTTACCATTGGCGGACTTGTTACAATACCGGCAGCAACCATGGTTCTAATAGCGCCATTGGTTACCGCCGGTGTTGTAATATGGACCATTGTCTCTAAATAAATCCAAAACTAATATAGAGTCAGAATATGGAATTAAAATAGGCCTGCCACATATCATGCTGAAATATTGGCTTTAACATTGGCCATAGGCCCTGTCACACATAAATGACATTTTGCTTGATTTTTAAAATATATCTGCATGTCTTTGCCACTGGTCCCGATAAAAACAGAGCGCCCAATACACGTGCCATTGAACTGCTGACTCTTTAACAAATAAAAAACAAATTATTTGCAGCTATTTACCCCCAATCTGGATTCCTTTATCTATGATCTGGAGGTTCTGTTCAATCTATTGGGATTCACTACACCAGGAGCCCTAGTAATCTTTTTTTTTTAAAGTTCTCTTTATTGAATTTTTCAACAACATTAACAATCCCCATAACTCCCCCTCCCTCCCTTCCCCCCTCCCACAGGTGCAGTTCCAAAGTCTCCGTAACTCCCTGACACCACAAAGTGTCTAGTCGGGGTTATTCCAGGTCCAGAAGTCTTAGACGTTGCGGGCGCCACCCGATCCTGAAATCGTCTCTGAGAAAGGAAAGGACTTCGCCCCACTCACCCGCAAATCTTTGTATTGTATTGTTCATTGCGTAGGATGCCCATTCCATCGCTACTATCTCCCAGACTTTACGCAGCCAGTCTTGAAACGTTGGTATGATCAAACTCTTCCATCTCTGGGCTATGATTGTCATTGCTGCCAGAGTGAGAATCACCCTCGCTCTTTCCCTGCCCCTCGAACCCGCCGGCCCTTCTGCTGGCCTCAAGCCTAATAGTGACCATTCTGGGGGTATACCTTCCTCTGCCCCAAACACTTGTTCCATCGCCTGCTTGATGTCTCCCCAGAACGGGACTATTTTTGGGCATTGCCACCAAATATGTTCCGCAGTGCCCTCCTGGCTGCATCCCCTCCAGCAAGTTCCCAATGAGTCCGGGTAGATCCTGCGTAGCCGAGCTGGGGTATAGTGCCACCCATATAATATCTTATACCAGGCCTTCCGGGTTTGTGAGGCTCTCGCTAGTTTGGGGATCTTCCTCCATAGATTCTTCCACTCTGCCTTCACTATTTTCCTGCCCAGAATTATTTCCCACCGTCCCATGTATGCCCATTGCGGCCTCGGGGTAGCCTCATCCAAGATCTTATAAAGCTGCGAAATAAGGCCTTTCGAGCCGTCATTGGTCATCAGGAATTTTTCGAAAAGGGTCGGTGATCTAGTGGCCGCCTCCTTATTTATGGGGTGGAGAAGCCAGTGTCGAAGCTGTGAGTATCTCAGTCGTTCACCTTCCCCCAGTGCGAAATCCTTTTTACAATCTACAAAGGAACTGATCTCCCCTCCTAATAAACATGTCCCGCATCCAACGGCAACCTCCCTCCCGCCAGTTCCGGAATGCCCCTCTTTCCAACCCTGGGGTAAAGTTTTTATTATTGAAGATGGGGGTGAAAGGAGACGGGAAGGTTGTAATTTCCTTCCGTTGGACCAGTCTGTCCCAGTTATCTGCAACTAGTTTGGTGATCGAGCTAAGGTACATATGGCCCGGACGGTGTTGTCTGGGTAGCCACAGAACCTCCCCCAGTTCGTGTCGCGTGACCGCTCTATCCATCTGAACCCAGTGTTTCCCTTCCCCCTCCCGCAGCCATTCCCTAATCACCCTTAGTTGGTCTGCTCCTGCGTAGTATTGAAGGAAGTTGGGAAGAGCTAGTCCCCCCCCCTTTTCTTGGGGCCATAAATTGCATTCTACTCACCTTTGCCCTTTTTTCCCTCCGATATGAACTTGTTTGTTATTACCTGGAGCTCCTTGAAGAAGCTAGCTGGGACTGCTTGAGGGATAGCTTGGAAGAGGTAGAGCAGCCTCGGCAGGGTAACCATTTTAAGTGCCTCTAGCCTCCCCAACAAGGAGATCCGCAAGTTCCGCCATTTACGGAGATCTTTCTTAATTCTTTGCACGAGAGGGGGGTAGTTTGCTGCGTACCATCCGCGTAGAGCCGGAGTGATTCTCACCCCCAGGTACTTAATTCCCCCCGGTCGCCAGGCAAAGGGCCTTGTCCCCTTTAGCTCCTCCCTCTCTTCCCTTGCCAGTGTCAGGTCCATCAATTCTGACTTGTGCATGTTAATGCGTAGTCCGGATGCTTCCCCAAAGTCTTCTAGTAGTAACCTGGCTTGCGTACTCGACTCTATGGGATTGGTCAGGGCGAGCAACATGTCGTCTGCGAAGGCCGCCACCTTGTGATGCCTGCCTCCAAACAGTATTCCCTGTATTCCTTCAGATTCCCGAATTGCCTGCAGGAGGGGCTCCAGGTAAATTGCGTATAGCAGGGGTGATAGGGGACATCCCTGTTTTGTACCTCTTTGGAGTTGGAATGGTCTAGTTAAAGACCCATTTACCACCACCCTCGCTCGCAGGCCCTCATAGTTCGCCTTTACCATCTGTAAGTAAGCGCCTCCTAACCCCATCTTTTCCATGGTTTTGAAGAGGAAGGACCACTCCACCCGGTCGAACGCTTTTTCAGCGTCTAGGGACAGAAGTACTGCCGGTGTGCGAGTCTTTTCTGCCTTTTCCACCAGGTGGGCCACCCTTCTGATATTATCCGCTGTCTGCCTCCCCTTTACGAATCCCGCCTGATCCTGATGGATCAAATCCGGGAGGAGCCCCTCGAGCCTATTCGCCAGTACCTTAGTGTAGATCTTTGCGTCTACGTTAATGAGCGCTATTGGCCTATAGAAGGATCTTTCAATGGGGTCCTTGCCCTCCTTCAGAATCAGGGAGATTTTGGCTTCTTTCATAGACGGGGTGATTTGCCCACTATCTAAAAAGGAATTGAAAAGGTAGGTCAGGTGTGGAACCAGCACTCCCGCATAGGTCTTATAAAAGGACGCAGTGTACCCATCGGGGCCAGGGGCCTTACCCGCGGGCAGCTTCCGAATAACCCCCTCACCTCCTCCTCCGTTATCTTTTGTTGTAGACCAATATGGGCATCCCCCTCAATTTTACGTAGGTTAACCCTTTCCAGGAATTTCTCTTGCGCTTGGCCGCAGGGGTGCTGCGAAGCATATAAGGTCTCGTAAAATTCGGCCATGGCCTCTTGGATATCTTCTATTCGGGTAACCCTTTCGCCCCTATCTGAGTTTAGAGCTGTGATTGTGTTTCTGGAGGCAGTAATCTTTTTGAGATGGAAGTATTTTACTTTTTATTTTAAAATGTGCCAGTAAATGTGATTGTGTGGGGTTAAAATGTCTTTTCACCTATGCATGAGGGCAAAAAAGTATGCGGCATCCAGACATACATGAAAACAGTTAAAACTGTATTTTAAATCACTGTCACGCAGTATCTCACCTCTCTCTCACAATCAACAGATAAAGCGTGGTGTGCAGTATCACCAAGCACCCTCTCCACATGGAAAAGATGAGTCCTAACACTCTGCGCTTCCCTTGCATGCAAAAATAGGCCCGAAGCAGCACAAGCTTTTTAACGCTTTGCTCACACAGACCAAATAATGTCAATTGCAATGCATACTCGAAAATAGAAAATGAATCAAAGAGACCACATTATACACCAACTAAAACATTCTGAGAAGCATCTCAAATGTTCTACACATTACTTTAGAAGGCATCAAACTATGGATGCGTCTTCAACCGGATCCTGTAGAACACATTTGGAATTGGAACTTGAAAGAAAACAGCTTTTACTCAGTGACAATCACATCTTTGAAATATTCAAATACAATTTTCCAACCCCATCAATACACAGCATATTGCAAAGTAAGTGTCCGCATCTTAAGTCCAAAATCAACAACACAGTACCTGACCCTGTGATAATGTATTGGCCCTGATTCACAAAGCGTTTTTTAATGGGAAAATCCCATTGAAGGGTCCCCCACTGTATTCTTACCTCTATGACTGTAAAGGGGGCAATGATATTTTGATTGGTGCCTCAAAGGCTACACGTTAACCCCGCTAGTCCACTTTTCATTCAGCAGCATTTGATTATGCCCTTCATTGATTATCTTTCAAGCAAAGAATTATTTTCAGACAAGGTTATTTGGTTGCCCAGCAACTTTGTTATCTAGCTTTAAAATGTCACTGTTGGTTGAGGCTCGTGCCTTCCGTAAACACAACTTTAGTCATCCCAGAGAGAGAAATACACAAACTTAAAAGAAAGCCTTTTCTACAGCAGCTCACCCTTTTTTTGGACTCCCTAACTTTCACTTTTAAAGTGGCCCCCACATGATTAGTATTTTGTCAGGAACTCAAAGTGATGAGCGTTCCTTTTTTAAGTTTTATTCTGATTGCTTTTTTCTCAAACTGTTCTATTGTTTCAAATCATATTCTTACTATTATTTCTCAATGTATTAATCACATTCTTACTTTTTTTTTTACCACTTTTGCCAAGAATTCTTTTTCAAATTGTTCTTGTTATTTTGCAATGCAATTGCTTGAGGTATGTTTTTTGTATCAGACTTTAGAGCACTCTGTGAGGCCTTGAGGGCAAGTTTCATGTTTAACCAAATTATCTTGTAATAAATACAAATAAAGACAATAATCAACATTTTTATTTTAAGTTACCTGTTGAAAATATGAACTACATTAATTTTAATGTGCATGCAGCACCTGCATTCCTACTTAGATTTGCTGATAACTTTGCTACTCAGGTAGTTTGGAGAACACACCCAAAGAGCCAAGTGCCAACATTTCAAATCTTTCTTCCTGATTGCCACCTAATTTTGCCATGCGTGATTTAGGTTATAATTTGTGCCGTGTTCATACTGCAGAGAATTGACATTGTCAGCTGCAAAAGTGATGTCCAAATTCCCATAGAAAATCATTGACGTCCCAGCAGACAAGGAGCCTTATCATGAGTTGGGCTTTAGCTCTTAAATGCGGCATTAACGCTATTACCACTACATTTAAGGGTTGGCCCAATCATGAGCCGGGCAGTAGGTGGGAGTTTTACCTGCAGCTCTTTGCTGGAGGTACAAATGTCCTCTTACTGACTGTTTTTGGCCGTTTTTGGCGCTATTACAGCCGGGGTAATAGCGCCCCCAACCCCATTGGGTCGAATGGACCGAACGGGGAATGGTGAATGGGGATTTAACGCTATACTGCTACTCATGATCCGGCGCTAATAGCACCGGACTGAGTAGCAGTAATGCTATTTGCGCTGGCGGTATCCCAGTGGTATTACCGGCGGGATACCACCAGACTTCTCACTTGCAGGCAAAAGTGAGACAAAAGAACTGCATGTGGTTACAGAACATCCTTTACGACATGGTGACAGACACCACCAGGCTGTGTGATAAAGCTACTTGATTAAAAACACATTTCCCCACTAGCAACACACACTGCCGGCAGAGTCGTGTATGGGCAAGGTTCAGCATTAGTAATTTCACTACAAATGCTGGATGAAGTCACTGTTACTGCAGGGCGAGCGTCACAGATTGATCGGTAGACCCAGGGACTTCCGGCAGGAAAAGAGTAGTTTTAAAGATAATGACTAGAAGGTTGCTAAAAAAAAAGGTTCACCGCAGCAACGGGGATACCCTAGGGAGCAAAAACATGCAGTACAGCATCAAAAGAACACAGCTAGTGATCATCACTACGAGGCTTCCACGATCCTGGACGGTTTACGAAATGCTGTAGAATTGGATTTTGGCAAAGGGAAAACGACAGACAGACAGCCGGCACTGAAACTACATGGCACGCAGATCTGAACAAGGGTTCACAATTGAGTGTCGTTTAAAGGGTTTGAGAACAGGCTGGAGAGCAAAGCTGCAGCATCCTTGTTGGCAGGTGAAATCAAATGGGAAGCTGAAAGCAGCTCAATTTTGGAATATTCCACTATGCTAAATTATGGTGCCTTTTCATGGCGATATTCCTTACCATCAAAAACGACATCACTTAGATGTTTCAAAAATCGCTCCCCACTGAACGCTGAATAATTGTAGCAATTATGATTACTATTACGGAAATTAAACTTGAATTTTGCTTTTTAGGTTTCAATCAATTTTTGTAGATGAAAAATCAAGAAAATTAGAACATCATCTTGTTGTAGTTATTTTCACTGTCTTTCATTATTTAAGTAACCTGCCGTCGTTATAGCATATCAATATTAATGCATTTTCTTAGGCAGATATGAAGTCAAAAAAAGTGGTGTTCTACTTTAATTACCCGCCCTTACCACTAAGTGAAAGCCCATTTTAAAAACTCACAAAATTATGAAACTGGAAAAAGGAATTGCCTGTATTTCTACACAAATATAGCCTTGCTAAGACATTTGGAATCAAATGCTGTAATATTTACAGGTATCAAATTAATACATTTAATACTGTGCAACGCAAAATCTGCAGTGTGTCCCCATGATCCAAAACTCAGAATTCTGTCTTTTAGCTCCAAGAATTCACCAACTTGAAGAACGACAGCAGTCTACGCCTTGTTTGGTACATACATGTGCGCATTGATCCTGTGTGTGCTGAATTAGAATCATTAACAAGCTCAACAGCCATGCAGCGTGTGACACTGAGGCCTGCCTCATTACGCCACTATACTTGCTACAAGCATAGGGTACATTTATTCATAAACTGCATCATAACATGATATGACAAATACATTCTCACACTTGATATTGGAAAATCAATGTATAGCGTGATACACTAGTCTAATAGTTCAATTACTCCAAATAACAGCTCGTGAAATTCTCTACAACTCAGCACAGTGAAACACAGGTCTTAAAATGGCCCCCAAGCCATATGCATGCTTAATATAAAATAAATAGCCATCCACCTTTTATTCTTGCAAACCAGGGTTGCAGCGACTAATCCTGTTAGTATTCACAGTGATGGCCGGCAATCAGGGCTCCCCAGTAGGGGAGCCCTTCTGCTCAGTGCCCTGGAGCTCTGACAGATCCAACTAACTCAGGGACAGCCTGGACGAGTTTGGTTGAAGTCCTGCAAACAGCTATAATTAGCCCTTCGGCATGAGACTCCATCCCAGGGTTTTCAAATGTTAAAACTATCCACGGTTTCAGTTGCCAAAAATTCAACTCCCGGCTCCAGATTGACAAATCCAAATGGGTCCAGCGATCTGCAACCTGAGGCAGAACTGGCCCTTTTAAGGGGTAAAGACTAAAGACAGACACCCCAGCAGCTGCCCACAGACCCTGCTGCTTCCTGTTAATACCCGTGACTCATGCCCGTCCTGACATCCGTTCTTTTTCAAAATACAATCTCTTCCTCTGAAGACTTATCAGCAAACCTAAGCCATCCTGTAATCCATGTGTTTCTCTATTGACGCTCCAGAAAGCACACTATATCAATATACATTGTGAAACAGCCATTTCCTTTTGCTGGCCTAATAACCTGAGTCATTGTATCAAATGCTGAAAATAGCAGTGCACCCAGGCGGCTAAAGATAATCAGATCCCATGTGTATTTTCCTGTGCCAGTGTTTACACGGCTGATGCTGAACATCGCAGAACAACTGTCGTGTCATGCCTTGATAACTCAGCACAACGGCTAATTCCACCATGCTTCCTTTTTCAAAATATAAACTCATCTTCTGAAGTTTTATCAGCACCCATGTGTGTTTTCTGCTGACACAGCACAATGCACATATGACAACATAGATTATGAAACAGTACCTTCCTGAGCCATTGCCTCATGTCAAAGACTCATGAAATAACAGAGCATATGTGGCAGGCAGCGGAAGATAAACAGGCAGCTTTTGTTTACACGGCTGTCTCCGATCATCACAGAGCAACAGCAGGCTTCAGCCTAAACTGCCCCAACCCAGTCGCCTGCAGTTCCAGCCTTCTAATGTCTTTGCAGCAAACAAAAACACTTCTTGCTGAGTAGGAACAGTTGAGATTTGTCTCTGGGAGCCTAGATTGGGCCTTGTGACATGGATCCGAGAGAGGATCCGTGAAATAAACAGCAACCACTTATCAAAAGGGATTTAACACATTTTATCACCTGCCTGTTTTCCGGGACATTCCCTTCATTTGTATTTGTCTGCTGAAAGGCCGGTTGGACTTGAGCAGCACTGGCCCTGGGGAAACAACATGGGGATGCATATATATGTGAATTCATCCACCCCACCTTAATGTAGTGCCTTGGGTCATTTACAGCCTTCTTGTTGGCTCGTTGTCTTTTGAAAGAGAGCAGAACGGCGATTCTCAGGAGATAAGGGGATTTGCACAAGATCGCACACAGTCTGGTTAAGTGCAGAAGCTGGGAAGCCGGGAATCGAATACCACTGTGATGATTGCCTGGTCCTGGACTCAGAAGGCTTTTGGAGGTAAGATGTGAGAGCACAATATTCCATTTTAAAGTGAAGGGATTATTCAGGCGTTGGTGGGGATTTGGACAGCGGCACCACTGGAGTAGCCGGTGTGGGCCAATCATTATGGAACAAGCATTGCCAAAGCTAATGGTTTGGGCTTTTGTGTAGGCAAGTGCAAGGCAACATTTGTTGTTGCTGGGTGTTAAAGCTAACTCAAGTGAATAGGGATATTTCTGGATGCAACCAAATGTATGAGTGGTCCTCATGTCATCTATTTGTACACCATGATGATAGTGTTGTCCATTTTATAGGATATTTATATCAAAATGTATATCAAGCATTTTGGGGGTCAATCAAATGTATATAGAAATTACATTAACATGATATTGAATTATTTAAATTTAATATCAATTTTATACTAGAAATGTATATCAAATTTATATCAAAATGTATATACAATTTATATAAAATGTATACAAATATTATTGGGGTCCAATCACATTTATATCCGATTTATTTATATAAAAAATGTTGGAGGTCAATAAAAGGCATATCCACATTTTTATGGGCCTTCACATCTATAGCAAGTAACAGAGTCAGACTTAATTACCGACCAACCATTGGAAGTTACAGCGAAACTGGAAATTAGCCCCTCGATTGAAGCAGGCTTAGATCTTTCATCTTTCATGAACTCCTCCACGAATATGGAGACTATCGAGGAATTACTGAGAATGGAGACTATTGAAATAGAATTAGGTGCTTCAGAAATATTCCTGTACAATCAGACCAATCAGTGATAATGTTTGAGGCACCAAACACAGAGGAGTGTATAAAAAGTCAGGAAACTGAAATGTCTCATAAAAAAAATATACAAATGGAAGACAAACAAACGGTAACATGGATGGAGAAAAAAAGCAAGAATGCAGAGACTAAAAAAATAAATAGTAATGCATCCAGATGGTCAGTTAAAGCCCTGGTGGAACAATCAGAAAAAAATACTTTCACAAACATTAAAGGAAAGTAAGAAACCTAATGATAGCTTGAAGATGGCCCAAATATTTGGGAAACATGGTAGCAATAGGAAAAATAATGATCTTTGTGACTCTGCGGCTCAATACTTTCTAAATGACATAGAGGAACATCACCTTTTCCATTTGTACAAGGAAACTCCATCAAGAAGTATAGAAAAACCAACAATATCTCAGATAGGAGGCTTACCGAGGGAACCTCTTGAGTCCCAACTCAGAGATGTACATCACAGTATAGACAAGTGCGGTAATAGGATCTTAACCTCAGTGGAGGCACCGATGCAAGATGGAAGGAAAGTCTCTCCATCGAAACTGAGTAAATGGCTTTTAAGGCAGAAGAAGGAGAGATTACCTCCACCAATGAAAGAAAATGTAATGGCTTGGCTCATACCAACCCCCCAACCTCCTACTAAATATCCTTTAAGTCAGGTTAATATAGTAGGAAAATCTACCTCGCCGACTTGCCATCCAGGGGAAGGACCACTACCCCAGGCTAGATCATTATTTTTGAGCAGCAATGATGACCTAAAGGAATCAGGATCTTCAGCAGATCGACAGAAACAAAAGACCTATAATGATGAAGGTGATATGACAATGACAAGGATAATGGGTAACAAGTCGCTGAACACAGACTATACCCTGGCATAGATGATGGCAGCAGAACCATCTGTTGAGAGGAGTGGAGCACAGCCACTTGCAATAGGGAGAGTGGGGATGGGACTCTAACGGCACTCCCATCCAAAAATTGTCCAACACAAACCTCACCAGTTTGGCTACAATGTACAGACGGGGGAATACCAATCCTACCACCAAAGTCCTTCCACTTGACTGAGATGAGAAAAGTAGTGAAGAACTATTGGATATATTCACTATGGAAGCGATATTTGCTGATCCCGATATTACGTTTCTGAACAGACCTATGAATCTTAACTATATTTAATGATATTCCAGCCCTACAGAAGATCACTTCAGGTAATAGTCACTGTATCGAATTTTGTGATCCAGTGAGATGGGACGTGGCAAAGGTTATGATTGGCTCAAGGTTAATCAGAGAAAGGATCCTCCTCACGCTGGATGAAATTCGTCAGAGAGGCTTTGATGTTTACAGTACTCTAAAACTGAATAGCAAATGTTTAGAACCCACAGTAAACTGGAAAGGAGGTGTTCTTAAACATCTATATCCTAAGGGAGTCGCAAAAGAAAGAACTGTGGCCGAAGAATGGGAAAGAAGGAGATGAGAGCCTGAAAAATCTGAAAGAACCCAGCTTAATGATTGGCAATGGCTTGCCCAACCCCCGGGAAAACCTCTTATAATGGAACAAAGAGCTCCATGGGAATGGAAAGATAGAAGAGTTGGCGAAAACTGGTGGAACTCAATATAAAGATTGGCAATGGCTTGCCCAACCTCTGGGAAAACACCCCATAATGGAGTAAAGAGCTTGTTCACATCTTTAGCATTTGGTCATGGAATACAAGGGGACATTACCATCTTCTCGATGCAGGGAAGACCCAAGAGAAATTGGGACTATATGATGTGGTAATCTTACAGGAAACTTTCTGCACCAAACAAGTGTCGATGGACGGCTATTCATTCTGCCAACAAATGACAATGAGTGGGAAAACAGGACACCCAAAGGGCCGGTTACTGATTGGTTGTAGAACTATTCACATCACTGAGCTAAAAGTGGTAGATGATTCATTCTATTGCGTTTTAGCAGCTTCAGCCATATTCAGAGACAAAAAGTCTCTAGTATTAATTCTTAGTGTTTACTGTAACTATGCTGAATATGCCCAATCTGTAACCATAGACCACATCAATGAGATTTTAATGGGATGGAGTGAGAGATGGCTGGACAGCCTCACTTTAATTGCAGGTGATTTTAACATGAATTGTCTATCTTCCATGAAATATGGTCAGTTTACGAAGAACCTTAAACCCCGCATCCAAAGCAGTAGCTCAGATGAGAAATGTTTTATACCTATGCTCACATACAGAATAGAAATACATCATAGTTTACTGAAGGAAGATTTCTGTCACCATGAAGTCCTAGTTTGGAAGAAGGTCCTAGGACTTCCTCAGTCCATTTCGATTAGCCTAATTAGGCATGAGCTGGGTCTACTACCTTTGGACACCCATGTAGTTTGAAGAGACTTCTGCTTAGCTATACGTCTGTTTCTGCCCCAGTACATACTTTGTATGCAGAATTCAAAGAGGAAGAGGGAGAATTGAAAAACAGCCTCCTCCTCTGGGCAAAACACACACTGGAAGAATGGGGAACTTTAATAAATTATCCTCCTGGATCATATAAACAGAGACTGTGGAGAGCTGACTGGTGCAGAACCTGTGACACAATAGAAAAATACAAGTCTTACCAGAACAATAATCGAGTTAAAAAAAATTGGGAACTCACTACCTATGCAAATTCCCGTCATGGAAGGTTGGTTAAACGCTATTGAGGTTTAGATTTGACAACCTCCCAGCAAGAGCAAATGGGGCAACATTGAAAAAGATGTAGGGGAGTAAAAACTGTTGTAGATTCTGCACAACTCCAAATGAAACATCTCAGCATCTACTCCTGCAATGCGAAGCGCTTAAAGCCCAGCGTTTAATATGTTTTAAGAAATACATAAAATGTTCTGGAAAGTAACAGTGGCCTGAGAGTTTGTAATATGTGCTGGTCCAGAATTCCTTACCACTTAGGTAAATGCTTGTTTCAATTTCTTATGTTAACTGGATTGACTGAACAGAAAGAACTGTAGGAATACATCTGATTTAAGTGTCATTTTAGTATATTTAATTTTTGATTTTAAGTGGAGGAGCACATATCTCTCTTCTTTCTGGCAAAGATGGTATGAAATGACAATGTTTTTATTATGCATCTTTGTATTTAATTTCAGATGTGATTTTACTGTGAAATAATGTGATCATGGATTTGTGTACATTTTCAAGGGTTTTTTAAAGCTAAAAACACAATGAAAAAGAAATAAGAGTTCAGACGATACGGTTAGGGGTGGGAAAAGAGGCTGGCCAGCTGTGAAATGAAACGCTTGATGAAAGGTACTCCCTTGTACTACTAATACTAATCAAGACTACATAGCGTAGATTGCCTTTAATGCAATGCTAATACCTGAGTCCAGTCTCAGCAATGCAATGCACTGATCGATCCATTTCATGAAGAGTAAGGTGCAGCTAAGTGCCCTTTGAGGAAAGGGAAGGATTCTGTTCACAAACGGCCACTATAGATGCCTGGCAAGGGCTGTTGGGAGTCCCTTGTTGGATTCATAGAGCCATGCTGCTGAAGGAGGAGGCATGGAGGCAGACAGAGGAGCTAAGTGCTGGCATTCAAGGAGGCTGCAGGGATTGAAAGGAACATTAGAGGCAGAGTTGCAGATGTAGAAGGGTTGCAGTCTAATAAGATTGCCCCTGCTAATTGCCCAGGGAGTCTTGATTCTAGTAAAGACTAGGAGGCGAGCATTATGCTTCACTTCTTTTATTCACTCTTCAGCAGTTTCAACAACAAACAAAAGAAAACTGTGAAAAGGTCTCTTCAACTTTTCTTTTTCTTAAACTAGAAATCCCACTGTCTCTGTAGTCCTTCTAATCTCAGTCCAGTTTATGACCACTTCCTGTCCCTGGACTCCTCCTCCTCTTCTTCGAATGCTCTCAACTGCATCCTTTAAACTTGAACCACAATGTCCATCCAATGGAGTGAACCATGCCAACTTTATACAAACTCTGCTCCGCAGGATGTTACCCAATTACTTCCTGGCTTTGCTGCCTAAGGATCCTCGCTCCTGAATTATTCTTCTGGTCTTCTCCTAACGATCACACAAACCACAATATCAGGGTGTAGTCCTTATACTGTTCCTCCAATGAACATGCAATCGATACACATGAACAGTACATGTTAGGGAGGGAAATTAATGTTTGCCTCCTAGTATTTAATAGAATCAAGACTCCCTGCGCAATTAGCAGGAGTAATCTTCATTCTATGTCAAGACTGTAGGTGAGCATTATGCTTGTTCAAAGCTTCCCCAACACAGACGTTGCCAACCCTCCTATTGGCTTAAAATAGAATTCCTTAAAAGTACAATCACTAGCCCAATCAGCTGCTTGCACAATGTCTTCCAGCGTCGCCCCCGCTGCAAACGCTTTGGATGTCATAGCTCCTCTCACTGAATGCTCGCCGTACTCCCTCAAGTCGATACCTGCTAATTGCATCACCTCACATACATACTCAGCTATGGTGGCCTTCGCTACCACCTGGAGTGGCTTCCTTCGCGCTATCAACAACTGTGTAGTACCTGGCACCCTGCACTCTGCTGTTCTACTCTCATTTTCTTTAATACACTTTTCAATGCACCATTTGACGTTACTTGGGAAATAGGGGTAGTGTACTGTGGTGGACCCTGATTTTGTTCTCCTGGCTATTGTGAATGTTAATCCCTCAGGACCAAATGATTTCCTGTGTATCTCCAGGGCCCTGACATCCGCCACTTGCTTACAGGACACTAGAGATAGAAGCACTGCTAGTTTACCTGACAACTGCTTCAGTGACAAATATCTGTCTGTCGGCCAGCTATCTAGTGAGCACAGCACTACCTTAACATCCCACAATTGCTTGAATCTCGGCTCTGGAGGCGCTTTGGTCCGCACCCCTTTTATGAGTCTGGTCACTGCTGGGTGTTCTCCTGCCGGAATCTCATCAACCAGCAGGTGGCCTGCTGAAATGGCTGGCCTGTAGAATCCGATAGTCATAAAGGCTTTCCCATCTTGTATAAGATGCTCTAGGAAATTCATGATCGCCACTATAGATGCTGAAACGGGATGAAAATGTCTCTCTCTGCACCAGCTCGACCACTTGGCCCAAGCCGCGTTGTAGCTCCTCCTAGTGGATGGCACCCATGATTCCGCGATGAGCTCTGCAGCTTGTGCCGAAATGTCTGGTAGCGTCTAGCGTCTCCTGATACTCTGCACACCATCAGCGGGAGAGTCCCCCTCAATCACAGAGGGTGAAACGACCCAGCTGGGTCCATGAGCAACTGTTCTCCATCTGGAAGAATCCGTAGAAAGTCTGCTGTCAGCTCTATCAGTGTCGGAAACCACAATTGTGACTTCCATATTGGCGCTATCAGAATCAGCTCCGTCTTCTCCTGCCGGCACTTCGCCAGAACTCTGCTCAACATTACGAAGGGAGGAAAAGCATAGGGTAGCTCCTCCGCCAAATGATGTATGAAGGCGTCTGTGCCTTGAGCGGACGGGTCCAGCCTCCTCCTGCTGATGAAGCTTCTCGTCTGTGCGTTGAGACGAGACGCGAATAAGTCGGTCTGCACTGGTCCCCCCTGTCGGTTTAGCTGTCGGAACATTTCTGAATCTAGTTTCCAATGGCTGGATTCTGTCAGATATCGGGATTTCCAGTCGGCTACTACATTGAGCTCAACCTGCAGATACTCTGCCATGACTGACGTCCCTGACTGAAGGCAGAAGTGTCAAAAGTCTTTTGCTAGTTCTGATAGCAATCTGGACTTCGTCAATCCTAAGCGATTTATGTACCTGACCGGTGATATATTGTTCATTTTGAGCAGCACGCATGAGCTCACTTTTCCTCTCATGAATGCTTTGATGGCGTAGGAGCCCTCTAGCAGCTCCAGACAATTTATGTGGAGACGGAGCTCCTCTTCGCTCCACTTCCCTCAAGGCTCTAGGGACCCGCATCTCGCTCCCCAGCCCACGCGGCTGGCATCCGATTCGATGACTAGGTCCGAACGATCTCCGAATATCGCATGACCATTCCAGGTGTCCCTATTCCACAACCACCATTCTAGTTCTGAGATGGACTTTTGATCTAGGGGTATCAGCTGATGATATCTCAGGCCCTGGTGCAGATGCCTGATCTTGATCCTCTGCAGAGCTCGATAGTGTAGGGGCCCCAGGGAAGATAGCTTGGATAGATGCTGCTAGCATCCCACCTATCCTCGCTAGCCTTCTGATCGATATCTCCTGCTTGCTCAGGCAGTCTCTGATCTCTTTTTTGATATCCTTGATCTTTTGTGGCAGCAACTCTAGAGTCGCTTTCCTGGTGTCTAACACGAAACCTAGCAAGTCTAATCTCTGAGCTGGTGTAGTCTCTGACTTTTCCCTGTTCACCAGAAATCCCAGCGAAGAAAGGAGCTCTTGCACCCATGCGGTCTTATATATTAGCACTTGACAAACCGCTGCCAGGAGCAGTAGGTCGTCTAGATATATAATCACCCGGATCCCCTTCTCCTGGATCGTTGCTGCTACTAGTCTCATCAGCTTTATAAAAGCGTAGGGCACTGAGGCTACCCCAAAGGGTATTGTACTGAAGCGCCATAGTTTGCCATTCCAGAGAAAAGCTAGGAAGGTTCTGAACTCTGCTTGGACTGGCACCGTAATGTAGGCATCCTTCAAGTTTATTCTCGTTAGCCAGTCCCCTTCTCTCAGGGTGTCCCTCAACTGGTGTATGCCTTCCAACTTGAAATGGCGGTATACAATCCAGCTGTTCAATTCTCTCAGATTTATGACTGGATACACCTTCTCTTTTCTGTGCACCAGAAACATGGAGCTCATGAATCTCGGAGCTGTTCTGCACTTCTCTATGGCTCCCTTCAACTCTTGATGTCTCAACTCACGGTGTAAGCTCTTTCCCTCTGCCTGCGCTAGCTCTAGCTCTCGGGGCCAGACTTCTTGCACTGGCTCCTGAATCAACTCTAGTTGTAGACCTCTGACGGTCTGCAGGACCCATGCATCGCTGGAAAGTGTGTGCCAGTTTCCCCAAAATAGCTATGTCCCCCAACACCGTAGGATCATTTGGTGGTCTCACCTGGGGTAAAGCTCTTGCCTTGGCCGGCTCCTCTGCAGCCTCTCAGGAAGCGCCCTCTTGTTGGGAAAAAGTTGTCCTGCTGCTTGTTTTCCCAGTACTGGGTTCTGGGATTTTGAGGTCTTCTGCCTACGTGGAAACAACCAGCTGCTCGACCCCTGTAGTGGCCGGTCTGCTCAGGAAGATCTTGAGTATTGACGCTTGTGCTTTTACTAGGGATGTGCAGGTGCCTATGAACCTGTCCATCTCTTTGCCAAAGGTCTCTCCGAAGAGGAGACCCTGCGCTGCTTCTCCGGCTTCATAGGACGCTAGATCACTTAATTTGGCATCAATCTTCAGCAGTAGTCCTCTCCTCTCCTCTCGGAGGAAATGGCACAGTTCATATTGCCTAATATGCATACTGTTCTCTGGTTCCAATTTGCGAGGGCTTCCGGGTCGATCTCCTCCCCGGTGTCCCTGGCTCTTTTGGCCAGGTCCATAATCTTGGCGAGCGGGCCGGAAATATCCAGTATTTTCTCCTGACAGCTCCTCCATGATCTGTCTATTGCCTTGCACGGATCTTTGCTGGCCTTAGAAATGAACGCTAGCATTTTCGGGTCCAACTCCGGCATCTACACTACTTTACCAGGCAGGTCCAGCCGAGGGCATTCCGCCTTCAAGCACTGCCTCACTTCCTTGTCTAGTGTTTTCCTCAACCGTAGGGTTATGCACTTTGTTACGCTGGGAGGGTATTTTATAGGGCTCTGTAAGGCTATAATCCTACTGCCTGGCTGTTCTTGCCAAATAGAGTCCATTTTGCTCAAATAATCACGTGATGCTTCCTGTGTTCACTGCAGCACATACAGTTAGTGTGTTTACTGTAGTACAACTCCTGAAGCATTTTCACATTCTGGAGGACAATATATTGATCACTTGCAAAACCAAAGTTAAAATGCACATAGATACATTTGAGTGCCACTATTGTTCAGAAGACAGCTCAGTGTGTTACGCATGTGTTACAGTGATCTTCCTTCATATGCCAGATCACAGAAATTCTGGCAAGGTCAATTGAGTTTCCTAAGTCTGAGGTTGGCAAAGTTGCATGTACATATACTTTTGGGATAGTTACAAAACAGCATACCCACACTCATGATGTAAATGAACATCACATCTGTATGGTGAACTTCTAGAGCTCTGTGCTTCCTGAAAAGAAATGCAAAAATTGAGCATCAACCCCCAATGAAGAGAATTAAGTGTTATTTGGGAGAGGCGAGAGGTGATTAAGTAGGCACATTCAGGTCTGTTGAGCCAAAGTGTTAAGGCTCATATTCCGGCTTTAACACCAGATGAAACATTGATCCAGGGCAAATCATCTTATCACATTGAATAGTAGTGTGCTTTCTTCTGTCAAAATGTCTGTCCTCTCACATCTGATGAAATTGTTTACGCCATCGCCTGCTCTTTTCCTTTATGTAAGCGGTTTCATTAGAAGAGGTCATGGACAGAAAAGGGCTGACCCAATATCATAGGCCAGTGGCAAGTTTATTTTCAGGTGCACTTGTTTTTTACAGAAAACGGTTTGCTTTTTTATACAATTACAATCCACAGTCTGTGTGTTGGGTGTATTTAAGGTTTTAGAATACAACCGAGGTGAGATTTCTTTAGGCTCATATCAATTAGCATTCTAGTGCTTGCATACTTCCCTTTTACCTTGGGGAGAAAATGCACACATATATAGGAACCAGAGGGTGTCCTCACTTCTTTCTCCCCGATATCCTCTACTCAGGTGGCCAGGGAATGGCCATCACTTTTGGATCCTGACCCGGGGAGGGTGGGGGGGGTATGGATAAGCAAGGGAGGATCACCGGGGTAGAGGAGACTTTGGCAATTGAAGGGGAATGTCCTTGGGTGAGATACGGTATCCCCCATTTTGATTCCTTGATGAACCCTGTCCCAGCAGCCTTTATGGGATATTGTCATCCTTTTCTTCCTTCAAGGATGACCCTGGAAAACGCCATCAAGGTGGTGACCATAGGAAGAGGTAGAATATGAGGATATCTCTAAGCAAGGCATGGTATCCCTTTTCTCCTTATGAGAGAAAATCTTACCCTCCCCCTCCCTTTATAGGTTGTTGCCAATCCCTTCCTTTTATTTTCCCTCAGTGATACCACTCTAGTACTGGGACGAAGAAGAGGCCACTAGAAGTTGTACACACTAACATACAGTTACACCACTCTGGTACTGAGATGAGGAAGAGGCCTGGAAACTATTGTGAGGGTCAGGCATGTGCAAAGAACACTAGTTATTGTAGTCAGGCAATTACACACAAAGGCTTGCACCTGCAACTATGTCACAGCTGCATAAAAGGTGGAGCCGACATAAAGGAAGGGGAAATGAGTAGGAGAGATGCCAGGCCGGGAGAGACGGGCTTGAGAAGGGTGAATTCCTCCAAAGAAGGGGGCTGCCCAGGAAGGTCCTGCATGGAGGCCAGGACGCCGGCTTTTGCCTGAAGGAAATTCTGACAGCGCGGCTTGAACGGGCCGTGAAAGGATCAGGGCTGACCGAGTTCCCTTTGCATGGTGCCCACAACCAGAGCTGTGGGGCACGGAGGACTCACAATTCTGTAGGCCACTGGTAGCCTCTGCGAGTGAGTGGCAGAGCTACAGGTAACCCACAGCAGGATTCGTAGCAGGCGAGCGCTGTTGCAAGACACAGAGAAGTGTAACAGAGCCGAGAAGAGAGAGAGAGACCTCCGGAGGAGTTGCTGAGGACCGGGCAGTGAATCAGAGGGACACTCATACTGGGGCGCTCATGGAGCTACTTCAAGGCATATGGTGATGCCGGTTGAATGGAAATGTGCAAGTTACAGTGAACCCAAAGAAAGGGGTGTTTTTTTTAATACTATGAACAAACGCTGAACTTTAAAGTTAAGGAACTTAAAAGAGAAGCATGTATTATTGAATACTGAATTAAAGGAATTCTGTTCAAAGCATTATTGAATACTGAAAGCTTTAAGAAGTCCATGAATGAAATGAGAACAGGTGTGAAACACCTGTAATGAACATTTAAAGATTATGTATGGGCCTCATCACGAGTTGGGCATTAGCCCTTAAATCTGGCGGTAACACTATTACCGCTGCATTTAAGGGTCCACCTAATCTCGAGTCTGGCAGCATTTACCCCCAGCTCGATGCTGGGGGTAAATGCGCCAACTAAACAGCCATTTTCGGGTGCAATTAGTGCAGTGCTATTAGCGCGCACTAATTGCACCAAAAATGCCCCATTGGGTCCAATGGACCCAATGGAGAATGGTGAATACACATTACCGCCCAACCCTTGATCCAGTGCTAATAGCGCCAGACCGGTTGGCGGTGACGATATTAGCCCGAGTGGTATCCCGGCGGTAATACCACCAGGATACCGGCCAACTCGTGATGAGGCCCAAAGAAAGACAAGTTATGAATAAAGTGGAAAACATGTTATGAATAAAGTGAAAAGCAAGTGATGAACTTTGTGAAAGCAAGGTGGTGGAAGAGAGTGAGCACCACGGACGTTGTGTGGAAGAACACACTGTGCAAAGCCAAAAGACTGGCAACGAGAATTCAGAGTGAATGCAAACTAAAACACAGGTGTGTTGAAAGAGAGACCTGTGTGAGCAAGAAACCTAGGATTATTGGTTACCTGACCTGTAATGGCTGGACCATGCGTTCCGCCAACTGCGCCTAGACCGAGGATACCCTGTCTGGAAAAGCCAAGGAAAGTCCAGATAAAGAATAACCACTTGTGACTAAGATTGCGGAAGTGAATGGGAAAGATAGCAATCTGTATCAACTGAACCAGAAGGAATAGAAAGGTGATATGATAATGGTCGTGAGAATTAAGAGACTTGAACTAATTGTAAATTGGCAAGCTGGAAGAGCTGATATCTTTTGGAATGAAAACCTGAGACATTGAAAACTGTGTTGTTGCCTTAGGGAAGGAACCTTAAGGCCATATTGGAAACTGTGTTGTCGCCTTAGAGAATGAACGCGAAGGCCTTTTTGGGAATTGTGTTGTCGCCTTGGGGAAGGAAACCCAAAGGTCCATTTTGAGAACTGTGGCCTTGCCTTGGGGAAGAGATCCCGAAGACTTTTGCAACTGTTTTGTGAGGCCTTTTTGGAACTGCTTTGAACTTGGGGAAGGGGAGCTGGAAAGTAAGCCTGGAGCTGGATGAAGATCAGAACATTATTTGCAACACTATTTCGTTTGTTGCTGACATCCCTACACATTGTTTAGCTTTAGTTTTGAGGGCAGGTATAGGCTTTGGACACAGACAGATCTTTAAGTTGTACTTACTGATCAGACTGTCCTTAGTTTCTTTAGGCAAGGAAATCCCATCTTAGCATAGGGCAAGTTAGGCCTTTTATCATCCTGATATTTTAGTAAATAATGCTATTATGTTGCTTTGAAAGTTCCACCTGCTTTCTCAGATGCGTTCTGCCTCAAGCTAGTTCAGGCGTTGTTAGGAAAGATTTCCATTTCATGTGTAATTTTCCCTCCATTTGTGTACCCCCCAGTTTTTTGCTGATGTTTAACTCCATAGTCTGATTTAGGAGCCCAGTCTTCTGCTGAACTCCTCTGGGCTTTTCGCTCACCTTTTATGGGGAAACTGACATGCCATTACTGACTGACAGTCAGTACTGGGAGACTTTGTTTCCCTCAGTCCTTTCCAATGTTGCCACTTTTCTGCAACATGTAACAAGTGTACAATGTACCTTCCAGTACAGTAGACTTGGGTCTATTAGTTATTTCCAAAGGCCCTAGATGCTCTCGAAGGGTTTTTTAGGAGAAGTGCAGATGTGCCTTGGACAGGGCTGGTGGCAGCTTATCATTTCGTATATTTTTAACCCTTTCCTGCCAGGTAAACCGCGATTACTGCGGTTGGCATGAATAGGTGGACTGGCTCCAAAATGGCCATGCCACAAGGTTATTTGTCCTCTTCTTTGGCCATCTTGCCCCTTCACATTCCTCAGGTCGAGCCGACCTGGATCAGTCCTTATTTGGGCATGCATTCTCTCGCGAAACATCAATCTTTCGCAGGCTTCTGCATGCCTTGTGTATGTGCCTCAAGGATGTGGGCTGGACCGTCTGGTTCCAATACACATCCTGGGTGCCAGACATTCTTGAGTGCTGTGAATGTTTGGAACCACCGTGGTCCGTGATTGGTCCACGTGATATGCCTGTATGTGAGCAGATCTCCCATTGGGTCCTCTTCGTTTTGGCACAAAGGGGATTCTGGATAAGAGAAGGCCCCAAACACCCATACTATGTCGATCTCTGGAGTTCTCACTGAACGAAGGATAGGATCCAAGTATCCTGAAACTAAGAAGCTGAGTCGAGGGACCTCTGGTAACGCGCTGGAAGGTTTGGAACCCTGAGCCCACTGTCATCCCGTGGGACCCCTCTGCATCTGGTCGTCCTAGAAGGTCTGCGAAGATGCTTCGACCTATTGAAATAGTGGGACCAACTATTCTCGGCACCTTCATCAAAACCTGCAAGTCAGCCTTACCGGAAGTGTGCCAGGTCCATCCAGTTGGCTGACCAGTTTACGCAGACTCTTTGCCCTGATACCGCCGCTGTTTCGAGGAGGCCCTCGAAACTTGGTACATCCCTAGCTCTGTGTTCACGGCACCCTCACACTAAATTTCATACACTTGGCATTTCCAGGTCTGAAGTGAGACGAGTGCGCCAGAACCGAAGTATACACGGTTACCGTGTCACCCTGCCGTAGTGATGAACTTTGCAGGTGCGCTGCATTTGTGCCCCTGAAGCCTGCTGTAGTGAAACTGGCCTGATCCATCCACCAGGAGCAGAGAAATCGCCACTGTCCCGTTTAGAAATCATCACTATATATTGGCCGCTGAAAGCCTCAGAGTCGTCAAATTGCCACACATGAACCTGCAGCCGAAGTGGACTCGACTGCCGAAGTTTGGTCTGGAGTGCGCTGGGGGCCAGTGAGTAATCGCAACCCTACCAGTGTCCCCTAGCGCCTCCATCCATTTTTATGCACGAGTGGTCCCTGGGGGACCCTCTCTTTTCAACTGCTAGTGTGAGCTTGCAAACCATTCCCAACTCTTGGAATCGACTCTGCCCTCAAGTGGAGGCCCCCCCTCGAATAGTGGGAACCTATTCTTCCTCACCAACCTTCCAGAGCTGCTACAGACCCTTGAAGAGACCCTGTTTTGCCCATTTAAACTACCGCATGCTCCAGCATTGCATGTACATTTGAGCATTAGGCTCCTCTCTTCTTAGGGATTGGACTGCCTCTTAGTTAGGCGTGTGTTGGATGTAGAAGGGGCTAAAGACTATTTGCACTGCCTGTTTCCTTCCCCTTTTAGGTTGTGTACCCAGTTCATGTATTAACCCTTTAGACCCCATTGGTCTTGTATATATCTATTTAGATAGGATTGTGTTGGCTTAATAGTATTATTGTGATTTGATTTGTGTGTTGAAACTTAAAGGCCTTGGAATAAATGTATTTGTATTTTTAATATATCTACACCTGACTGGGAGTCATTTGTAAGTGTCCTTTACTCTGTGTGCTCATTGAGGTCTTTCAGTCACCCTCACTCCTACAGAGACCTAGTCTTGACCCCCGGCAAGCTTCCTTGATTGGTCTGGCTTGTCCAGAAGGTTACCCTGTTCCAAGAAACTAGGCTGGCCTCCTGAACCTCTGCCCACCAGGTCAGAGTTCAGAAATCCATCTTAACAGGCATATTTGCGCCAAACACAGGTGCCCCCCTCGTTTGGCAGACAGTCTGCGTTGCAAACATGAGAAAGTACAGCGGTGCTCACCCTGCTGTGGAAAATTGGTGGCAGTCACTCCTCATAAAAAGCGCTCAATCCAAGTGTTATATGCACAATTGTCTTTATTGGGCTTTAAAGTGGATAAATCAGAACACGTAAACACACTAACACGTTTCACCCATTCCCGGGCTTCATCAAACACTGAAGCCTTGTTATGAACATTATGAGACAGGCATGGTATCAAGAGAGACACAGGCAAAGGTGGTACAGTTTCAAAACCTTTATTCAATGAATCAGGATGTGTGAAATGCCTATCTGGCCCTATCGCTATGGTGGGATTGTCCTGCCTAAATAAACTAAGCATCATCAAAGTCAGTGGGCCTCATTACGAGTCCGGCGTAACCGTGCCGGAAAAACCGGCAGGCTACCGCCAGACCCGTATTACCATTCCGCCTCCGTGATTCCCGGGAATTCCAGAGGCGGAATTCTGTAAGTCCCCATTCCCTTGGAGTCCCCTAATAATCCATGGGGATGGGGACAATGGAAACAACGGTTCCGTCTATGACGGAGCTGGTGTTTCCATTTGCACCTGCAGGCGGGTGACGTTACTCCCACCAGGTCACACCTGGCGGGAGTGACACCTCCCGCCTGCAGGACTCTGAATCAGCCAGTCCAGAAAGAACGGTGGCAGCGTTTTTACCGCCACCGTTCTTTCTGGACCGGCAGGGTCGTAATGAGGCCCAGTGTGTCCAAATCAAAAAGTCTGTCTGTGTCCAAATCTACGCTTGCCCTCACAACTAACAGACAGCTATACTGAAAGGATGGTTCAACTGAAGAAGTGAATAACATAAAGTTCGGAGCAATGGCTAGCTCCCTTTCCCAAGTCAGGACACAGTTCAAATAATAGGATCTTGCAACGTACATACCCTGTGGTGTATCGTCTCTGGTTATAATCCACACAAGGTTAACTGACAAAAGTTCAGTTAAAAAAAGAAGGTTCATAAGAAGTTCAGGCATCCTTCCCCAAACTTCAGGCACCAGTTCAGTAAGTATCTGAGTATAAAAGGTTGCCAGGAACCAGTCTTTTTATATTAATTCAAGGCGCAGGGTTCTCTTACCCAATCTCAGTACAGTTCTTGCTCACAAGACAAAGTTCACAGGTTCTTCTGACCTTACAACTCTTTCTCTGGAGCCCCCTCCTGGTCGTAGCACAGTTTTAGACTGCACGGTCCACCCACAACAGGTTGCGCAATCAGTGATTATTTTATCCTTGGCATAACGTTGGGCTTAGGGATTTTCTTTATAGCTTAGGGCTTCCTGGTCTAAGCACAGTTTTAGACCACGCAGTCCACCCATCACACATCCAACCAGTCACCCCAGCGCTGCCCTCAGCTTCTTCTTTCACTTTGACAACTTGTTTTCGTATAATGCTGGGCACTTCTCTGGCCCTTTTAATGATTCAAGCCCTTCAGCCTTTCTACAGTCTTTATAATTCTCTTTAGTCCATCTGTGGGTCCCTTTCATCGGAACCATACTTTGCTAGCCTTCTCTCCCCATTTCTGAATTCAACAGCCATTCTTATATTCTTCACCAGCTTTTGCTCCCACTTTGCTAGCTCCCCTTGGAAGCTTTTCACTCTGCAGTTTCTGGAGATTCAGCCCTGTTACAATGTTATGTTGCTTTCCATTACCGACCAGGTGCTCTCCTTCATTTTCACACCTGTACAACTTAACAGCCTGCCGCACGCAACTACGTGATCACAATATATCTTCAGACGCGTGGCGGGCTTCATTCAGCCCTTGAAACTCACCGTCGTTCGCGTCTGGATTTCTGGTGTTTTCGTTCTTCCTCATAAAAGGTACTGCTGCTCCACCTGCCCTTCTGACAACCCTAGGCTGGTGCTTCCAGCCAGGGTAACGAGCAGTTCTATGTGTTGACCACAGGGACCGCCTGCATACGTGGTTCCCTGCACTTCTTTTCTACTGGCTCCCTGGCCACACTGCCGATTTTCCTGTGCAGACATCTGACGTCTCGCCACTCCTTTCTCTCAGGACACGACACCCCTTCCTGCTGCTCCTCGCACTCTGCGTTCCCCATTCTCTCTGGGTTGTCTGTGTCCATTTCATACTGGTGGATAAGCTGCAGGTGATGGTAGTTAATTGTAAGTGCCTGACTTTGCCTGACCTCGTTAGTGGGACACATGTATTGGAAGTACTGGTTTTCCTCTGCTCTCATCTTCTTCTCAGTACTATGTTTTTTCCCACGGGTAATCTTCCTCACTCAAAGATGCCTCTTCCTCTTTGCAGTAATTTGTATGTTGTCAACGGGTAAGGTACTGTCACAGTAGCCTACAAAGGTAGAGGGGGGTAGGATGGATTTTCGTCAAGACAGGGACAATACCATACCCTTTGGCATTTTCTCCCCAGTTCAGAGACCTTTTTCCCAGCTGATCGCCCCAGGCTCAGGATCCAAAAGCGATGGGCCTTCCCAGGCCACCTGACAAGACGATCCCCAGGCAATCGGTGAGAGAATACCCTCAGGATTCTCACAACATCCATACATTTAACTTTGTCCTTTGTTTCATTGACTCCTGTTTCTTCCCATTCTAAACGTGTGCAGGCAGAGTGCCATCATTAAACATTTGAAATGCTGTCATCGTATGTATAATGTGCTATATAACATTAAAATCTTAAATATCTGGTAACACATACTCTTATCCTGTTTCTTAAGTTGTACATAATTCAGATGGACCATTATATGACTCAAATTCAATAAGTACCCATCAGTATTTGTACTATCCATGTTCAAGGGTGGCAATATATAAATAAGGTGCGTAGCACTCTGCAAAATACTTATTTATTAGCAGCTGTTCCTTCCAACGTGCACATTAGCCTGTAGGATTTAAAATATGGTACTTGTTGACCTCTATTTCATACGATGTGCAAACAGGCAAAGGGGATTTATTGTAAAGTGCTAAGTGCGTACATTTAACTGCCCAAGCTACCAATGTGCACATTTTTGTAGATCCAATTACAAAGTGCAGATTGTATACACTTGAACTTCTTATTCAGTAACCACATGACATTACGAGTTAGTGCTTGAATGTTTGGCATTCCTGTACTAATATTACCCACTTGCCAGGATATTAATCCTGCCGATGGGCCTGTTTATAGGAATGCATTGTGCAAGTAATACGTTCCTGTCTCTTACCAGTAGTGTACCAAGTTGGAAATGGATGCTCAGAGTGCTTCCTGCGCCTTACAAGAGGTTCATCTAAACTGACATAGTCTCACCCTAATGCATCCATATATAATGGCACATGCCAAGTAATACCGGCTAGAATCTCATTTGTAAAGTGCATTGTGCATATGGGCAAATTGCATATATTTAGGCAGGCATAAACAGCGATGTGCAGAAATGCATACAGTACTAAATACAGGTCAGCAATGGTTTCTGTAGTAATGCAGTTGCAAATAAATCCCAGAGCAGTGTGTCAAAGTATGAAACTATACTACACTACTTGATACAATAATAATAAGGCCATCCAAGCTGAAAATCGAGGGAAACACTACAATGTCACAACTAAACCTATAATGGTGCAACCTCATGTGAAAAACACACACACACATATTGACATTTAAAATAACCCTGTTTCCACCAGAAAATTAATTCTCATCCAAGATCGGGGTGACATGGTAATTCTCCAGAGCCTTATTATTGACCCACAAAGATATACAATTCCTCATCTTTGTTATGGCCCTTTGGAGTCTTTGTGTCAAAGCCTATTATATATCTCGCTTTTGTTTGACTGAGGTGTTTTTCTCGGTGCGGTGGCCAAGATAAGGCCCCTTGGTCAGCCTCAATTTGCAGCAAATACCGTCTGGTAGATCAAGCTTCATGTATTTATATCGCAAATACACAGCGTACAGAGTTATCAGTAGGGAAAACAGCATGCAGCATGCAAGTGTTCGGTTAGTCTGCACAAGGAGCCCTCTCCTAGCTCCCACCCCAGAGTGCCAGTTTATACAGCATATCATAGACAAACACTAATATGTTTCTATACTTTCACAATAGGGGTGTTACTTGGCACGACATTACAGACATTTGGCAAGAATTGTCGATATCTTCCTTGTGAAGCAGCCCTGCGGGGACATCATGTGGTATTATGAATAAGCGGCATTCGCAGAATTGCAATTAGCAGTGCTTTAACATAGGGTGCATTGAAAGTGGGAGTACATTGTGTAGTTAGGAAACCTCTCTGTTAACAGAGGGTTCCGTAGTCATGTGATATATCAAAAGCATACTGTGAAACCGTGTATTTGGTGGCTGTGTGTTGTGTGACGATCGTACAAGCCTGTGTTAGTGTAATGTTGTCAGTTTTTGTAAGGAGAAGAGCTGCTCTGAGAACTTTGGGAAAGGCAGAGGCTACAGGGTCTTGTAGGTCCCCGTGCTTCTGCATGAGTATGTCTATGGCATACCCCTCTTTCTCATCACAGAACAGGGTGAATTATTTAGAGTCATTCGGGAGGCCGGGAGCAATGAGAGGTGCAGCCTTGCTCTTGGCAAAGGCTGTGGAAGCGTCAGGAGACCCTGTGAGTCGGAGTTGGCGAGAGAGACCTGAAATGAAGGTGATGCTAACAATTGGTCATCCATGTATTGGATCATAGTGGAACCCCCGGGAAGGTGACATCCTGAAGGTCTTCCTGCAGGATCTGTCAGAAGAGAGATTGGAATCAATAAAGCCCATTGGAAGGGACCTCTAGGTGAGTTGACGTCCCTTGTAAGTGGATGCATAGATGTACTAATAGCCCTGGATAGGTACAGGGAAGAAGGCAGAGGCAAGATGCCAGTGGAACATTTGGTGTGGGATCATGCAAGACATAGTACAACACACATGGAAAGATGCAGGCCTCCTGCCTACAGAGCCATGTGGAGGACAGCCGCCAGAGGATGTGTTGGAGGCCCAGTGCTTTGGTGGTGGAGAGCTTTAGGAAATGAGCAGTGAACTAAAGGAGGAGATCCTGAAAGAAAAAGTGAACAGCAACAGAACAAATAAAAAAACTAGACAAGCAAAAGGAGCAGGCATTGTACAGATGAATAAAGACGCAAAACAGAGGGAGGATACGATCTACAGACAGAAGGCATGATAATCAGGAATAAGAGAGCTAGAGGAAAGGCCAGACGTAAGAGACAGAGACAGGAAACATACCCAGAGAAACAGTGTGATGGAGAGTTTCTGGAGACAGAGGATCATCAGGAACAGAAGAACACAGTAACTGTTGCCTGGACCAAGTGAGAGAGGCTGACTCATTGGGGATGAGAATAGACAAATGGAGTGAGTCAAAATCAGGAGAAACAGAAATAAGAGACACAGAGATCGTCAGGTGTTCTGGACACATAGGGCGAGGAGGAATAATAGAAGTGAGTGAATCTGGAAATCGAGACAAATACTAGAAATAAGAGAAACTGTGAGTGTGGGTTGGGGGAGAGTTTGGAAACAGGATACACATGAGAGGAGAGACAGTATGGAAACTCAGAAATAAGACCAGGGATAAGCGAAAGAGAGTCAGTCCTAGTCTGTGCTAAGAGGGGAGAGGTGACATGCATGATACCCTACTCTTCTTGAGGTGATATTCCGAACGGGGGCAACTGTGTCGAAAGTCACCCCTGGATTGAGAGTGATGCAAACAGGTTAAGCGGATAGATTGTGCCACCGGCACTGAGTCAATAAGGTGTTGTACCTGTGTAGCATGTGCGGATTTTAGTAGTGAAGGAGGTTCTGTAGGAGGCTCCACGTGAGTGGGATGTTGAAGGAGAAACGAACCTTCAGCTTGCCTAGATTGTGGAACCTCTAAATAAATACCATCACAAGAACAATCACTGGTACAATGCATCATGCATAGCAGATCAATACATAACAACTTAGTAGGTGAGCAAGAGCTTAACAGAAAGGCGCAGTGTTCAGTGATGTGACCAATGGAAACAGATTATGCAGGTAGTACTGAGTGTGCGATAGTGGTGTTGGATATGCCAACAGCATTGACAATTTCCTTGGAGACATCCATATTTAGAAATGCAGCTGCTTGCAGCGTGGAGCGCCTGTCACCAGTGCCAAGTAGTCCAGTGTTAGCAAAGCAGCAGACCGCTTGGCAGGGTCCCTCTGGCAAGTAATTGTGGACCATAGAATATCTGACTGTCCTGGTAGCCCCCGTTAGGGGGAGGAGGAGTACGAGGTGGAGGGGCAGGTGGTGTGGGTGTAGGGTAGCAAACAGAACTGTTTGGAAAAATGAAATCATTGCGAGCAGTAGTGGGACCATATTACTGTGGTCTGAAATGCTTGGTAGGACAGTGTTGGATGAGATGACCTGTCTGCTTACAATATCTGCAGAAAGGTTGCCTTGGCAGGGGTTGCTGGGCAGGCAACAATGGTTGTGCTAAAATCCACAGTGGCTGGTAGCCCTGGTGAAAAGGTGGTGGATTTTGAAATCTCGTTGGGCATAGTTCTGGCATGGAGTACCCAGGCGTCCCCAGACCACAGAGGCACTCTTTTGTTGAGCATGCTGTATTTTGCAAAGCCATGAGGCGGGTAGCCCCATCTTGCTCCTGGCATTTGAGTTTGTCATAGAAACATTGAGCTGCTTGTTGTTCTTTTTCAATCGATTAATCTTGCCCCCCATCTTGAAAATGTTTTTTTATTTGCACATCGTTAGAAATTTCCAGAAGTTTTATTTTCTTTTCTTTATTGTATATGGTTTATAAAAATCTTTACAATACATTTCATTCAATAAAACTTACATTTCATTCAATAAAGATTTAAAAGATGTTCTTAATATAACATAGATTTACAAATATATACAAAACATACTTACATGAACAAACACACAGTATACAAACTTACACCCCTAGTTGAAAAAAACCACTATGACAATTTCAATCTTTATTAAATACTCTTTTTAGAAACAAAAGCACCCTTAACTTTAGGGACATAGAATCCCCATGCAGCATGTTTAACCAAATGTTATAGCGAATTATCCATTCTAGGTTTACGTAACCTCTGAAGTACTGTACTTGTATGTTTTGCAAAGCAGGACATAACAATAATAAATGTATTAATGATTCCAACTCTGACGGGATTTTACAATGCCTACAACATCCCTTTGTTACTTCCATTGGATTACGGATACAAATTATTTGCTTTGCTTTCATTACATTGAATCAGAATCTCATTATGCTATTCCTTACAGTTTTGTTCGGATAATTTAAGAGGTAGTTTTCCATTGAGCCTGGCACTTTTTAAGGTGAAACTACTTGAGCATAAAGTTGAAAGGCCAATGCTTCCAACCTATTTTCTCCCCAATTCACACTCTTAATTATGTTCTTAACTTTAGTTGGGTTAGACCTCAGAGTATTGTCAGATACCCTCAATTTAACCAGGGCCGTCTCGCAATCCTCGCGAAGATCTTTCATAAAGCCTACTTTGTCATTGACTCCTGACAAACTATAAAGATTGCACTCTGGACTGGTTTCACATTTTTTTAGCAAAGACATTTCTTTTCCATATAACAATACTAGCAATTGACTGCAGACCCAGCTCGTGTTGAGTAATCTGTAAAGGGACGCATTTTGGCAGATGATACAAAACTGATCTCCAAATCATGCTCTCAATTAACTTAAACCTGGCCATAAACCATATTGGAAAGAATTCGAGCCCATAAAATATACAAGGCAACACTTTGAGTCTATAGTATCCACGACATGGAATAAGGGAATATTTTCCATACTTTCTGTCTATTTGACGCATTTTTCTAATCAGCCTGCCGCTTTTGCTTTTAAATTGTTTCTCAAAACTATTTTTTTATGGTTTGCTATAACAGGATATCCCAGATATTGCATGTTATCCTTGATGGCAAGCTCGTTTTTTCCCCAATTCCATCGATACGTCAATGATTTTCGTTGGTTTCCTTTAGACATTCTCATTATCAACATTTTTGTAGGGTTGATTTTAAGCTCAATAGAATTCATATATTCCCCAAAGGCAATAATCAATCTTTGCAATACATTGGGTGTTGAATCTACCAAAATAAAATCATCAGAGTAATCTGCCCAGTTAATTCTCAGGGACCCAATTTTGGGGGAAACTAGAGACTTGTGGTCCAAGGCCATTCCTATGTCCGCCACATAGAGATTGTACAGTGTTGGACGCAAAATACAACCCTGACGTAAACTGTTATATATGGGGAATGCACGAGACACTATGCCTTCCGGGTTTAATCTAACTTTCATTTTTGAATCCCTGTGTAGATGGATCAAGATACTCAGAAACCCTCTTGGCATACCATAACGCTCTAGTTTTTTCCACAAGTTCTTTCTATTAATGGTATAGAATGCCATACTAAGATCCATTGATACAAGAAACACAAGGGAACTCGGCGAAGTCCAAGTAAGACCTTGTAGAGAACTGAGCAATATGCCCCAACAGTCCGTACTCATATTCCTATGGAACCTCATTTGTCTGTAATCCAAGATATGATTCACTGAACACCATTCCTCTATGTGGTCCAGCACAATTGCCGCAAAGATTTTCGAGTCCTCGTCCATTATAGCGATGGGTCTATAATTAAGTGGTAGGAGTCTTGAGCCCTTCTTATGTATCGGGATTATATGGGATTGTCTCCAAGACTCTGGGATCTCTTGTGTTTCAACAATATTGTTGAATTGGATGTGTAAAATGTTGGACCAAAGTCCCACATTTTGTTTAAGAAGAGTATTTGTTCACTTATTCGGGCCTGTGATAAACCTGTTGATTTATACCCAGTTATTGTACATACTGGCGCTGGCTCTGTCAATACCAGGCAAAACAGTCATGTGAAGGGTTAATTATAACTTGAAGCCGGGAGAAAATGATTGATAGTTGTGTTGTCCAATCAGAGACTTCCTTCCGATGGTAACAACTGTTTTCTTTGTTTACATATGGTTATTAGGAAACAGAGGAGCTGGAGAGCCAATTCGACGGTTACGAGTGGGCTTACTAGAGTAACTGATATATATATATGGAGAAGCTCACAGACGTTTGAAGTAGTGAGCCAAATTGCACCGTTGCGCTTACATGAAGTTTTGTTGGTATGCAAATAGAGCTTCGATCCGAATCGTTTTGTTAAGAGAAGTTTAATACTGCCCGAGTCCTGTCTAGGAGCGGCGCAATGGCAGTTGCTGTGAAGGCGGAGGAGCGCTCGAGGCGGCATCACATCTTGAAAGTGAGTCCGGATGATGTTTACATTGTCAGCTGTGATTACGCTGACAAATCCTTCTCGACAGACGAACCGCCGTATCGCTACAGCCTAATCTTCGAGAAGTGTGAGAAGGGGAAGGAGACGAGGTGGTGCTACCGAGCCACAACGAAAGCTGAAGAAAGCGCGGACCTGACAGCCCAGCTGAGAGTCGCAAGGGCCGATCCTACAATCGCAGAGAGGAAAAGCTACATACCCAACCCGAAATGACAAGAGACTAAGAAATAGGAAGGTACGTGAAACTGCGAAAGCCTGCGACTGCACATAGACTTTTTAAAACGGAAAAATAGACGTTGTGAGACACAAAAGCAATATAAGGAACCTGTCTTTATCCTAAAGTGCCAATAGTGAAAACTACTATCCGCCTCATTGAAAAGGTGTGTCAGCTCTCAGTAAAATACCGAAAACGGACTGTCAATCGAATAACAAGACACACAAGGAGATTTTGGAAACAATTAATTAAAGTGGAGAAAGGTCACCAAGAAGAGAAGGGGAGGAGTTGAGATTCACCAAAAGCTTGTGTATCACTAGGCAAGAGCATACATAAAAGAGCGTCAGAGAAGCAAAAGTAAAGACTGCTATAACGAACTGAGATATTCGTGCTAAATTCAGAGAAGGAATAAAGAGAAAGATACAAAAAAAGACACTGGCGAGTATTTATAGAGACTTCCCTGTGTTCCTATGTGAGCCAAGCATATGCCAGGAAAAGTATAACCAGTCCAAGAAGCTTGCAGAGAAGAATACGTATCCTTTTTCCTAAGAAAGAAAGAAAAGACAAAGTTTTCAATTTAAGAAAAGTTGTTTCTGTAACAAGTTACCACCTACTTTAAGTCTCAGTGTGCTCATTCATTATTTTAACAAGGTCGTCCTTACAGGGCCCCCGGCTCTTGATGGATTTACACTCGCAATCCTTGTTGCAATATTTCCAACAGATGTATCTACCCCTCCATGCATCAGTCTGACAACTAGCCATGCTTCCTTCCGAAATCGTGAGTTTATAGATGTTCTTAAATGCATCACCCACTCGTCCTCTGAAATGGGGTTGGTGACTACTTGATGTTATTTTTCCTCCATCTGATTTACTAAGTCACAAAACCCTCTTGGGTTATTCCCCTTAATACTAGCTGGCATTCTTTCACCATCTATTTGGTACAGTTTCGCTTGTTGAAACTTAATCCAGTTCTTTTATGCGTTTTTTAATTTACAAACCTTTTCCTTACTCAAATCTCCACTTTCATTCCTGCTTAAAATGATTGTACTCTGTCTATATAGAGTAGTTTTCCTCTCTTTTACTTCTAAATTAGACATATGCCTGTCCTTTACCTATCCACCAGATTTCCTATTCCGCAGAGCCGGTAGCCTTGCCATTTTGTTCCCCAAGTAGGCTGGAAAATGGCGAACTGGGTAATGAACCATTTTCATTTCCATAGGGGTTTCAGTCAAAATCCAATATCATTGTGGTGTTTAATGTACCCATATAATGTGGTGTCTACCTCAATCTATTGCCCCTAACATTAATTGACATTTTACTCAAGCACGCCTCGCATGCTTCCTTGATAATCTACCACTGCAGCTGTAAACATAACTGGCGTGGTCACTATGTTTTGTAAGCCTTATTTCAAAACTGTGGAGCCTAGAATACAATTTATGTGTCAAAAAAACATAGTAAATAACTGAGGCGTAGCCCCCAGCCGACCATGTAGGTAAGTCATTGTGCACTAAGGTCAGATCCCAACTATCAGCGAAGTTTAACTAGTGGGAACCATGAACACATTTTTATTTTTGTTTCGGTACTTGTCCTGATTCCACCATAAGGTAGTATTGAGTATCTATCCTTTCAATGTTTTCAATGTAACAGTGCGCATTCATATCACCTGCAAGCAATATTTCACCACCTGGGTAGACATAGCGCCACAATTCTCCCAGACTATCGCCAAAATGTACTCTGAACTCCAATATACATTAATCATGAGTACATAGGTTATTACATTTTCCCTCTTAATCTCCAACCCTATGACCATGATTATGTCCCTAATCCTCAATTCTTCAACTTTCCGGATGTTTATCCCCTGCTTGATGGCCACTGCCATTCCCCCTTTTGGCCTACCTTTCAACTCTTGGCAGGCATGTAAATTGATTACCTCATGGCCATCACATATTACATTTGCTTTGGCCAATGTTTCTCGGGAAAAAATTAAATCGTACAGATACAAATCCACACATAGGTCTCCGTTAGACAGTAAGTTCCTGAATCCTCTAATATTCCATGTAAGAAAAGTGAGGAACTGCTTCTATGGAAAGTGGCTGACTCAGTGTTTTAAGCTGGGCTATCAAGTCTTTTAAAGTTAATGCCAACCATCGCCAATTCCGCGCTTCAATGTACACATCTCAGTGAGCATGACTCCCCACCTTCCCTGAATCCCTCCCTGTTGTTTCCGTGTTCTCCCTCCTACACATCTCTGAGTATATATATTCATCTCATTCTTTTAAATCGAAATGTCATATCCATATTTCTGTAGGTTGGGTGATTCTTTTAGTAAAATGTTATGTACCAGAGGGGAATGAATTATCAATCTCACGTAATCATAGCATAGGGGATGAATAAAGTCCACCAATTGAATATCCGCAGAAGTGATCAGATGAAGCGCTGTAATCTCATCAAAGAGGGCCAATATACCCATTCTATGAAGGGAATCCGGCCCACCTTCATCAAATAGATCATTCAAAATGAGACTAGGCACCTCAGGGTGTATTGGTTCACACAGCTTTAACGGTTGAATCTTTGTCGTTCCCTCAGCCCCTCGGTTTTGCTTTTCTTCCCTATCAATAACCAAGTCTGCTACCTGACCTTCACATTTTTCCCCCGGGTATACCCCTTCCATACTTGTAGGGTACTCTAGTATCCTTTGTGGACTAATTCACACCAATTGGGTTCTACCAGAATCCTCATTTTTTATTGAGTCCCCAAAGTTATTCTCAGACAAAATATTCCTGACTATACTTTTAACTTCAAGTTCTGACATAAACGCAGCAGTTGATGTTCCGCACCTATCCCTCGGTATAACTCCCGTCACCCACCTTCTAGTCAACCAGACAAACCCCCCAGATTTTTCTCCATAACACCCTCTACAGTTCGCCTTCCTCCAATGCAATTACCTGACTCTTTTACAGAATCAGGAGCAGGTAAAAGATCCTCTTTATCCATATTCTAGATGTTTTCATCACTTGTACGCTGACTAATACAGTGAGCCCTAGATAGCTTAGCCTGGGGTATTAAGGCATGATTGAAATTATCATAAGTTTGTTTTGTAGTTGCAACGGTATTATTTTTCTTAGTTGTAATACAACTGTAAGGATATTTGGCGTGTTACAGCACAGAGTACAGCACTACTGCACAGGTAGCAATTTCTTTTTGATGCAGCACCAAATGCCTATGGTGCATTGCTATATGTGTTACCAGATTAACAAGGAAAGACAGGCTATTCAGTCAAAAACGATTTTAACATATAAGATGCAAATCTATTTTTACAGTTAAAAGCACACGTGCACATTCAAAAATGCACACTATTTTTCACCTGAAATGCCTATGGTGCAAGAGACACATTTGAAAATTAATAACTAACATTACTCATAACTAACCTGACTAATGAAACTGAAGTTAACATAATCCACTAATAAAAATGTGTCTCCACTGCAGAAACAGGCCTACACTGAAAGTGAACTTTTAAACGCACATTCATTTTTTTTTTGTTTTCTCTGCTGCTCTGTCCACATAACTACAGGAAGCAAAAGGGCTCGAAAGAACAGGAAATCAGTTGGTTACAAAGTATTACTATAGAAATGAGCCATTGTGTAGAGAGGGAGGAGATGGCATGATTGATTCTGATTGGAGCAGGGTCATAGCAAGTATCATGCTAGAGGCAGTGATTAGGGTTTTGCTGGGGGGAGTTTGGGGAGAGAAGGGAGTGGAGATTTGGAGAGCTGGGAGAAGAACCTGTTTTTTCCTGGTTGGAGCATTTCTGCTGAAAAAGCTGAGAGTTCCAGGCAATGACCCCGGTTTGAGAATGAAAGGCGCTCCTTTTCACTGGGGTTAATCTTCAAGGGAGCCACATTCAGAAAGAGAACAGCTGAAGAAAACTCGGGCTGAACAGATAAGGTAATTACATAAGTGTGGGAGCTGAGTGTGTACGAGAATATTCAGTCAGAGTAGGAAAGGAGATTCCGGTGCCTTAATCACATGTTAATGTTGCAAATCGAGTTCTTTTCTCCGCCACTCTCTTTTCAGTGTATCACAGACAATGCTGTTAATGTGCTATTTTATTTATTTCTGTAAAGAGTGAGATCGTGTTTAAATGCAACTTTTATAATACAGAAAAATATTTGAAAGCAGACGGGTGGTTTATTTTATATTTACCAATACAGTGCTGATGATGAGGGGAGATTTTTAAACAGTGCAATTGTCCTTTTAAGACAGATGTGTGCATGATCATATTCAGTATGGACAGTTGAGAGTGATTGTTTGTAGCATAGCTCGTTGGAGGTACATGAGCCAACGGGAAGAGGAACTCTCTGGACATAGTTCCCTACCGTATATAAGGTAGTGGAAATTACCACAAAATTACCACATATAGCTCTCTGTCATAAATAAGTCAGTGAGATCGCCCATGGTGGCACACTAACACTGAAAATGTGGTATTCCTGAAATGTAGGTCTGAGGTCTCTCTAGTGATTACACGAAAAATCTAAGCAAAGATAAGGGATTCTGGACATTGGGGCCACAAATAAAACAAGGGAATTATGCTCACCAAAATACCACCAACCACGCATACCAAATATGCATGTCTGGGTGCTGAAATAATGCATGTCCACTGTATTATTGTTGCACATGGCCCAATCTGAATACAAGGAGTGATTATTGCTAAGTTATTTTTCGGCGGTAATAAAATATCGTCAGGCCCCAAATCTCCACAAAATACCCTACATATTTATGGTGCGTTGCAGGCCGGGAAAGTGATCATAGAGTACCTACTGGGCGTGGCAAGCGTGTCTCACACTGCCATTTGCACATTAAAGGGAACCCATTTTATAATAGCAGTGCGCCACTAAAAACGAATTTCAGAATGTCACAAAGGGAAACCACATTCTCAGATCTAGTGCAATATTTAGAGGCAAAGTTGTTTGCACATGGGAATTGGTCGTCGAATAGCACGTTAGAATGGAGTAACCGCATTCAGGGTGAGGTGCAGAAAGAAAAACTAGACAATATTTTTGCAGAAGGCAGCATAATTCAGGTCTGCCTTACAAGATTATTGAATGCAGCCGATAAAAGTGCAGAGAAAGACTGTTTAATACGGCTATGCGGCAAAATATGGTTTATTTTAAACAAGTCCCTGCGAATGCAAGAGAATGATACCCAGCTAATTAACAGGTTAAAGACTGAATTAGATGGGGGAAGTAAAAATCAGGAAATATTGAGAGCAGAATTGGATGTATGCCAAAAAGACATGCAATTAAAATGCAGAGACTTTGATACTCGGTTATCCAAAAGCAAGAAACAATTTGAAGATAGTGAGCAAGAATTGGCACACTTAAAAGCCTTAGTGGATCACATTAGACGGGATAAAGATGAGGTTGTTTCAGAGATGCAGATTTTACAAAAAGAACATTGTGAAAATGAAGGTGATCTCCAGAGTGCAGAACAAGAAATGATTAAAATGATTCAAGAAAGAGACAAGAGAAATAAAGAGTTCAATGAATGCCAAATGCAAATGTGCGACATGCAGGAGGTGATTAATAAGATGAATGGTGAAAACAACTATTTGCAAGATGAAGCCAACAGACTCCTTAAAAAGTGTAAGGACTTAGAACAGCAAATGTGCATTCCCAGGTCCCAGGAGAGGCGGCAGGGTACCACATTCAATGGAGTGGAGGTGAATTCTAGCTCTGCCCAAAGAGCTAGTGCTCCAGTGACTGGGCCGGTGACTGAACTTGGTTGCAGCGCCCTTGGGGGATTTGATACTCCCATTGGGGGCAGCCACCAATCTCATACACCTGAAAACAGGATTGAATCACAAAATAGTGCAATTCCATGCATTGCAACAAGTAGCCCCATAAAAATAATGAAATCCATTAAAGCCCTGATCAAACCATTTAAAAAGGGAGGTGAATGCTGCATTGAGGATCACTTAGAAGCGGTGCATGACATTTTTAAAGCACTCTAGATACCTAAGGAACAGTACAGACAATATTTTCATTTAACTTTAGATGCCCCGACGGCCAGCATCATAAGGGGATTAAATGAACAGCAGAATATGACATGGTCGGAGTTTGAAAAAGAAATTAGGCGTCATTTTTCTCCTTTTCAGTCATTGCAGGAGGCAAAGAAAGTCGCGTACACAATTACTGCTGGACCTAATACATCTCCTCGCCAATTTTTACAAGACTTAAAAAGAGCATTTTCTCGCTTTGATGTATCTTTTGACTCAAATTCCAATGAGTTTAAAACTGCATACTTCTATGGGCTACAGAAAGACATCATATCCCAATTGGTCCGTGAATTTGACCGTGACAAGTCCCTTGAATGGATTGTACATCAAAGCACAAAACTATATGAGGTACTCTATTGTCAGGGTAGAGAAAGTGATAAAATGAAAGATACTAGACCTAAATCTAAAGAACCCTCAGCCACAGTAATGGAAATCAGGTCAGCCAAAATGTCCCTTGAGTCTGCTCAAAGCCAAGGTAAAAATAATGTGACGCCTGAACAAAGGGGTAATCAACAAAGATCGCCATTTCCTGTACCAATGTTCCAATCACATGATCCTAGTAATAGAGCTACATCAGCCCTAGGTATTTAGGGGACAGACCCCGGGTAGGATACCGGCCTGATATGGCAGGTATGAACAATAACCAGAGACAAAATGAAGATCAAAGAAATGATGGTCCCTACCAGTCATTGGGGACACAGAGCAGATTTGATCCCAGCACCATGATATATGGTAATCGGGATAGGCCCCGATATGTGGATCGATTTACTGATAATGGAAATCAACCTAGGGGCCAGTACCCACAATCTGAGAGACAGGACATGAGGCAAAACGTGAACTACAGTCCACGCCAGTACAATGATTCCCCACCAGGGGACTATAATCAAAGGATGGGTGCAACCCGCTCCCCTCCACAAATGAATCAAGAGTTCAGAAACCATCCCAACCGACATCAATCACCTGAGAGGTATCAGAATAGATCCAATCAGGGGGAAAACAACCAATATCGACCTAGGCCACAGAAAGAGGATCCTAGAGAGATGGAAAGGTTCCAATGCCTTGAGGCCCAAGTGAAAATGTTAGCTGAGCAAATAGGAAAGCTTTGTACAGCGCAAAAACAACCTTCCAGAGAGGGGGCTGATGGCCATAGCATTGACCGGGGGGATTCCGAAAAGTGACTAAGTACTCATGATAACTGCAGTGCCAAAATGACAGATTGCTCTGATATAATTTTGCATAACGACTCTGAGATGCCTAATGGATTAAAAATGAAAGTGCCAGTAAATGAACTTGTGACAGAAAGTGCAAATACTTCTAAAAAAGAGGTACGGTTTAACCTGGAGCTAAATAAAACAGTAAAGATTTGCACAAATGAAAAAGAAACATTAGGAATTTCAAAAGAACAAAGGGACCGATTTAAGAAAAATGACTCATGCATGGGGAATACCAGTGAACAGGGAGTAAGTGGGGATGCTATAGCTCCTTCCCTGGGCAAGCAAAACAATGACCAAACACAGACAGAAAAATGAAATACTCACAAGGAGGGTACAAGTCAATCACCTGAAGAATTATTTGAGCCACATATTTTTGAAGAGCCTGAAAGGGCTGGTATCACACTAAATGATCACAAATGCACAGAATTAAAAAATGACAAATTGCTGAATGATGTTGTTACACATGTTCAGTTGGAGGATTGTAATGTGGTCTCTGATGTTACCCAGATGGATGGGCGAACAGTGGCCACACTCAAAAAAACCTCTGATCATGGAGAAATGAATAAAATCTTTCGCGCAGAAATAGGTAAAAAGGAGGGAAAAATGTCTTTCCATTTACCAATGTGTTTAGCCAAAAGTGAAAAAGACCTGAGAAAGGTGAGCCCTGAAATCAGTAAGAATTCACATTTCTTATGTGTATTAGAGGAAGTTGAGGACAGATATTATGCACCCATCACTGTAGAAGAAAAATGCCACACCTTTGCTATGATTGACACTGGCGCACAGGCCACAATTATGTCCAAGGAGCTGGTAAAGAGTATCAATGAAGGGAGACCCCCACAGAGTCAGATCACAGTGAAGGAAAATCAAGGCCCAGTGCATAACTTTAATGGGGAGGAGGTGCCCATCATAGGTGTAACTGAGGTTGACATAAAAATAGGAAAGCACAGAATGAAACAAGAGGTATTGATCACATCTATTTGTGAAATTCCATTTCTGATGGGGACAGATTGTCTGAAAAGATTGTCTCCTCTAATAGATGGGGTGAATGGAGTGCTGTGGTCCTTAACCAAAAAACCATTGAGGCCTAAGAAACTAAAATCACAAAACAGCAATATAAATGAATGTCACACCGTTGCCAAAACAAATGATGCTGTGGAGGTATATCTCCAGAATAGCTGCATACCTAGTGTCACTGTTGTATTAATGTGTCAAGACAAAATGCAGAGCGACAATGAAAAACTACCTGTACAAATATACTTGGACCCAAGGAAAAATTGGCAGACTGCCATAGAAGAGCACACATTACGTTTTTATTTAAAAGAGAAAACATACAAACAGAATATTGCTCCTAAAACAGATTCAGAAAAACACATTACCACTCTGGCAGAAATACACATGGGAGATGAGCAACCATGGGTACATGTTGGTATAAATGACTATTTTAAAACAATAAAAGCCACTTTAGCGCTTGAACATGAAAGGAGTTTCATTAATGAGAAATTGTTGCAAAAAATAATGGAAAGGGAAGAAATCCCGAGATTTAGGATTAAAAACCAATATGTTTCTGGCTTGGACAGTCCAGACTTTGAAAACCGAATTGCAGGCAGATGCATGCTTAAAATTAGCATTGGGCAGAAAACAATTTACCATAATGTATGGATAGTGAGTGGAGCACAAAATGAATTTTACATGGGAAATGACATCATGCACAGAATGTGTATGGTGTTAGATTTCCTTAATCAAAAAGTATAGTCACGCCTAGGTGGTCCGGCACCTGAATTTGAAGACAAAAGAAGGGCTTATCATTGTGCACAACTGGTTCCTTATGCAATCGAATTACAAATGAGGAAAGATACTATTATTCCTGCATTTACAAAACAGTTTGCAATAACACTGAAATGCAAAAATGGACAGCAGATGAAAGGCTCTGATGCATTTGTATGCCTGAATGAATCCATAAAACAGCAAGGCCTGGATTATGAATACATTCCATTGGTAGATATTGGTGAAGGATCTGTAAAAATTATGGTAAATAATGAAGGTTGTCAGGATATTCATTTAGAGGAAAACTCCCCATTAGGAATGGCCATACAAAAATCACATTATACGGCAGATTTAAATAACATGGTGATTGGAAATATTCCTGAAAAGTATGTAGATGCCAAGGGTGAGTTACCAGAACACCTGGACTCTCAGCCCAAAGGAATATTTAAAATTCATTCTGTGTATCCTTATGATTCAAATGAGACAGTGTGCTGCCATCAAGAGGATTGCATAATATTTAATTTAAATGAAAATGAAACAGAAAATCAGCCCATTGAAGTGGAAGCTGATATGCCAAAATATTTAAAAGTGGCAGCTTTACAAAAAGACACAGCCACACAGTTAGAGGAAAGCGCCGAGATTCCCTTACCAGAAGATTTTCCAGAAATTTCCAAAATGGTAGAAGAGCAGATCTCCTTAGCGGATGCATGTGAAAGCAATGAAGAGAGGGACAATCTGAGGGAGATATTTATGGAGTTTAAGGATGTATTTGCAAAAGGTGCTTATGATTGTGGTTTAACTGATTTACATGTGGTCACACTACCAGAAGGGTGTAGCAGAAATCCAGTGTTTGTACGGCAGTATAGACTACCGCTGGCATGTTTAGAATCATTGGCAGAGATTATTAAAAATTTGGAATCGCGAGGAATCATCAGGCCCATTCATAGCACATCCAATACACCTATTTTAGGTGTGTTAAAGCCAAATGGTCAATGGCGGCTGTGTGCAGACTTGAGAGAGTTAAATAAAAGAGTACCAGTATCTAGATGGCCACTGCCATTCATTGATCAGGGCCTAGCTCAGGTACATGGTTCAAATGTATTTACCACATTAGATCTCACCTCTGGATATTGATGCGTGCCATTGGCAGAGGAGATACAACATTTATTTTCCTTTACATTTGACAGGACTCAATATGCCTGGCTTAGAGCCCCGTTCGGGTACATCAATAGTGGGAGTGAATTTGGCATATTTTTGAGAAAGGCCATGCCGGATGCAGCGGAAAGAGGAACAATAGTTTATGTGGACGATGTCCTGATAAAAAATGAAAGCCTGAAAAGCCATTTTGATGAAATAAGACATATACTTGGCCAATTGCAGAAAGCAGGCGCCAAAGTATCTTTGCAAAAAGCACAATGGTGCAAGAAAAAAGTGAACTTTCTAGGGCATGAAGTGACTGAACATGGGCTAAATCCACAAAAGAAGAAAATAGAGGCCATACAAAGATTAAAAGATCCTAAAAATGTGAAAGGAGTAAAAAGTTTATTAGGGATGACAGGCTATAACAGAAAGTTCATTGAAAATTATGCAGAAATCACTCAACCATTGACTAAACTGCTTAAACTGAATACTCCCTGGAAATGGGAAAAAGGGCAGTCTGATGCAATGGCTAGATTAAAGGAATGTCTTGTAAAGGCACCATGTTTAGCATACCCCATAAAGGACAGGGATTTCTTTATAGAAATAGTTTTTTCTGAACATTGTATGTCAGCAGTGTTATCACAAAAACACGATTTGAATCACAAAACCATTGCATATGCAAGTAAGGCATTTTCCCAAGTTGAAATGAAATTTAATGAATGTGAAAAGGCCCTATTAACCACTGTGTGGGCGCTACAACATTTCCGCCCCATTGTTCAGGGAGAAAAGGTAATTATTGAAACAAATCATCAACCTTTGCAATTTTTAGAGAGTAAAAGAATTAGATCAGGTAATCTAGCGCAATCCAGAATCACTTCATGGACACTGGCATTACAAGGTTTTCCCGTAGAAATGAGATATGGACAAAATAAAAAGAACCCAATTGCTCAAGGGTTAGCTGACTTACATGACTGTGCAGCTGAACAAATACCAAATGAAATGGAAGTAGAAACTAGTTTGCAGGAATTTGAACAATCACCACACAAAGCTTTTGATGAAAAAACATGCAAGGATTTGCCAACTGTATATGTGGATGGTTGTGCTTTTCACATTGAAAATGACAGTAATAAACAGTTAGTGGCAGGAATAGGAAATGTCTGGTTGAAATGTGAAGGTGTCCCCAGTATAGGGATGAGGATTGGAGATAGGAGCAGTCAGGTGGCGGAATTGGCGGCCATTTATAAAGCAATTGCTACTGCAGTTGATAAAAAGTTCAGTGAAATTGTCCTGGTGACTGATTCTGACTATGCACGGAATAGCTTTGTGGAGTATTTGCCTGGTTGGAAAGCAAGAGGCATGGTTACATATAACAAAAAGCCACTTAAGCATGGAAAAATGATACAAGCCATAGACAAATTGGTGTCAGAGAATAAGTTAACAATATACTGGAGAAAAATTCGTGGGCATTTAAAAACACCAGGAGAGGATAAGGAGGGAAATGATAAGGCAGACCACCTGGCTAAGATTGGGGCTGTGATGGGAGAATTGCTACCTATCGATTATTTAATGGGTGAAATACAAATTGATGCAGTCACACGTTCTAAAGCACCAAAGGAGGTAGATAAACCGGTGGTGCAGTGGAGTCATGACACGCCAGACCAAGATTTGATTGAGGCACAAAAGAATGATCAAATTTTGGGAATCTATTATAATCATTTGATAGATCCCGAACAAAATCCTTTAACAGAAAATGATTGTATGGGAAAAGAAGAGTTGAGGGTGCTATTAAAGAACAAAACACGAATTATATTACAGGATGGACTCATGATTAGAGAGTCCATAACAGGACAAATACAGTGGGTAGTACCCCTTTCATTCAGAGGACTAATGCTACACCATGCACATGATGCCATAACTGCAGGCCATAGAGGTTCACAAAAAACATTAGAAATACTAAAAGATTATGCTTACTGGCCACATATGTCCCAAGATGTGGAATTATATACTAGAGGATGTCTAGTATGCGCCCAATTTAAACCTGCTTCACCAATGCATAGAGCACCATTGATGAAAAGAGGCCTAACTCTCCCATGGTCAGATTTGCAAATAGACTATGTAGGTCCTTTAAAAAGGTCGAGCAGGGGACACCGTTATATTTTGAGTGTGGTATGTTTGATGTCGAAGTGGATTGAATGCATTCCTGCACCAGATTGTAGTGCGCAAACAGCAGCCACAATGCTGGTGAACCATGTGTTCTCAAGGTTTGGGTTGCCACAAAGAATTGAGTCAGACAGAGGAAGTCATTTCACAAGTACTCTAATGAGTAAGGTATGGCAAATACTAGGTGTGAAAAGGAAACTACATATCGCATATCGGGCGGTGTCTTCAGGTACAGTTGAAAGAAGCAATAGGTCTGTTGTGGATATTTTAAAGAAATTTGTGGCAGAAGCAGGTTCCAGCTGGGATGTACGTTTACCGTTGGTTTTGATGGCAATCAGGTCAACTCCTGCCAAAGCAACAGGTGTTAGCCCCCATGAGGTCTTGACAGGTAGGAAAATGGTGTTACCACAACACCTACTATATAGAACACAGGAGCAGACACTTGTGAGTGCATCCACAGTTCATGAATATATTGATGAACTGAGGAGGCATTTGCAACATGCATTTGCTTTTGTGCAGAGAAATCTGGAAAGAGCTGCTGACAGTGCAAAGTCTTATTATGACAAAAAGACATCAGTAAAGGAATACAGTGTAGGGGATCAGGTGTACAAGTTTCATTTTGGAAAAAGTAAACAGAAAAATTCTAAATTTCTAGCAGCCTGGCAGGGGCCATTTCGAATTATAGATAAGGTCTCTCCTTTAGTTGATAAAATTTTGAAAAATGAAGGTGAAACAGCAATAGAGCAGTTTGTCCATGTAAATCAAATCAAACCATGCCATCCCAGACATGAGATCAGGCAGCTTGAGCATGTAGAAACAGATAAAGTCCCTTGAACACAAAAAGAGAAAATAAATGGGTGCAATCAGGAGGCAGTGACAAAGAAGTTAAAAAGTTGATTGTTATAATGGCACATAAACACTGTAATATATGTAAAAATATATAATATAAAATAAATAAATAAATAAATATATAATGGAAGCTCATGGTTGGTGTGCGGAGAGAAAATGTATTAAATATTGAATGCTGTTTATATGTGCTTGTTTTCTTTTAACTTGTGTTTACTTTAAAAAAATATATATATATTTTTACCAAGCATGTTTTATTTTTGGCAAAAGGGTGAAGTTAGTATTGTGCTATGTACTTAATTTGTTTATTTTCTATTTGATTTAGAAAATTAACATTATTTGGTCGGAGGTTCCGGGATCAGAGGCCACGGGAGACGATGGAGTCCTGGAGTCCCCTGAATAAAGACCAAAAGATGCCTGCCTCCAGGTGGAGGTGAAGACGAGATAACCAGAATGCTAAAAAAAGATGACTCATATGGATCTAAGATTGCCAAGATGAAAGTGTACTCGAATGAACCAAATAACATCGCTGGTCGGGACATATCAGAGGCAGACAAGAGTCCTGACATATGGAGTTCCACGTATTTATTATTTTAATTATTTATTTTAATTTGTTATATTAATTATTTGTTTTGGTTAGTTGTTTTATTTCATTGTTTTTAATTGACTTGTAAAATCTAAACTTAGAGTAATGCCACTTCCACTGAGAAGGCAAATGTAGAACATTTTGTAAACTAATGAACCCAGATGAATACTGTGTTGATTGCAACTTTTTCATTGATGCACATGAATATTCATTTTGTTGGATTGCTATATTGTGAAAAGAAGAAAAAGAACAAATTGTTTTTAGGAATTGGCTTGGATCGTAGCCAAATTCTAAAAACAAAAGGAGGGTATGTAAGGATATTTGGCGTGTTACAGCACAGAGTACAGCACTACTGCACAGGTAGCAATTTTTCTTTTGATGCAGCACCAAATGCCTATGGTGCATTGCTATATGTGTTACCAGATTAACAAGGAAAGACAGGCTATTCAGTCAAAAACGATTTTAACATATAAGATGCAAATCTATTTTTACAGTTAAAAGCACACGTGCACATTCAAAAATGCACACTATTTTTCACCTGAAATGCCTATGGTGCAAGAGACACATTTGAAAATTAATAACTAACATTACTCATAACTAACCTGACTAATGAAACTGAAGTTAACATAATCCACTAATAAAAATGTGTCTCCACTGCAGAAACAGGCCTACTCTGAAAGTGAACTTTTAAACGCACATTCATTTTTTTTTGTTTTCTCTGCTGCTCTGTCCACATAACTACAGGAAGCAAAAGGGCTCGAAAGAACAGGAAATCAGTTGGTTACAAAGTATTACTATAAAAATGAGCCATTGTGTAGAGAGGGAGGAGATGGCATGATTGATTCTGATTGGAGCAGCGTCATAGCAAGTATCATGCTAGAGGCAGTGATTAGGGTTTTGCTGGGGAGAGAAGGGAGTGGAGATTTGGAGAGCTGGGAGAAGAACCTGTTTTTTCCTGGTTGGAGCATTTCTGCTGAAAAAGCTGAGAGTTCCAGGCAATGACCCCGGTTTGAGAATGAAAGGCGCTCCTTTTCACTGGGGTTAATCTTCAAGGGAGCCACATTCAGAAAGAGAACAGCTGAAGAAAACTCGGGCTGAACAGATAAGGTAATTACATAAGTGTGGGAGCTGAGTGTGTACGAGAATATTCAGTCAGAGTAGGAAAGGAGATTCCGGTGCCTTAATCACATGTTAATGTTGCAAATCGAGTTCTTTTCTCCGCCACTCTCTTTTCAGTGTATCACAGACAATGCTGTTACTGTGCTATTTTATTTATTTCTGTAAAGAGTGAGATCGTGTTTAAATGCAACTTTTATAATACAGAAAAATATTTGAAAGCAGACGGGTGGTGTATTTTATATTTACCAATACAGTGCTGATGATGAGGGGAGATTTTTAAACAGTGCAATTGTCATTTTAAGACAGATGTGTGCATGATCATATTCAGTATGGACAGTTGAGAGTGATTGTTTGTAGCATAGCTCGTTGGAGGTACATGAGCCAACGGGAAGAGGGACTCTCTGGACATAGTTCCCTACCGTATATAAGGTAGTGGAAATTACCACAAAATTACCACATATAGCTCTCTGTCGTAAATAAGTCAGTGAGATCGCCCATGGTGGCTCACTAACACTAACACTGAAAATGTGGTATTCCTGAAATGTAGGTCTGAGGTCTCTCTAGTGATTACACGAAAAATCTAAGCAAAGATAAGGGATTCTGGACATTGGGGCCACAAATAAAACAAGGGAATTATGCTCACCAAAATACCACCAACCACGCATACCAAATATGCATGTCTGGGTGCTGAAATAATGCATGTCCACTGTATTATTGTTGCACATGGCCCAATCTGAATACAAGGAGTGATTATTGCTAAGTTATTTTTCGGCAGTAATAAAATATCGCCAGGCCCCAAATCTCCACAAAATACCCTACACAACCCTCCCTCTGTTTTTGTTTTAGCACATCGGGAAATCTTGCATCAGCATTTACATTTTCATTCAGCCCATTAGATTTTGTCATGGATTGGCAGAGCTGCATAGACCCCCCATGTATTTGCCTCCTGTTTCTCTGTGACAACCTCCGCTTCAGCTCCCTTGCGTTCCCTCCCATTTATTTGACTCTCCATTACAACTTCCCCCCTTAGAGACTGCTCATTAAGATCTTGAAGAGCCATTTTACGAAGGTATTTGCGGGAAGAGGCTTCAGAGATTTTTAATTCCGAAGCCATATTAATCCTCTGATTTCTTTCTTCCCGCTTGGCCACTGTTATAAACGTGCCCTTACCCTCCTTCTATGTCTGATATTCCCCTGGCTCACCCGAGGGGCACCACAATCACATCCATGTTCTCCTCCATGCCCCCTTTTTCCGTCTTCACATAGGTCCCCATAGAGACCATAACCACAGGCTTATGAAGAGCCTTTATTAGCTTTGCCGGAATCTCCGCCTGACACTCATTTTGAGCTGTAATTATTTTCGAGAGACAGTTACTAATCTCTTTTAGGTAGGGTGATTGCCCAGTTAGTTATTTTATAATAGAGACTTTCATTCCTTCCAAAGTGAACCGCATCACATTATGGTCCTGATAGGGATTAGGACTGCCTTTTAATACCGGGCATTCTACACCATCAGACCCCACCTCTTTCAAATGCTCAGACATTGCCAACATCGTGATTTCACACTAAGAAACACAGGGGGAGTGTCCAGAAAATAACAATCTTGAATGCCTCTATCACTTCCCCCCTGTTCCGGTGGGTCGTTCACCTCGTCCCCTACATCATTTTGTTTCAAATCCTCAACATAGAGAGATTGCAAAATTATCGGAATAATCTCGGATCCATCCACCCTCTCCCCCCTCCAAGCCATCAGGTTCTGGCAGCACACCCCTTACTTCACATTCCCTCTGTGGTATAATACAAGAGTCTTGTTGTGCCAATCCATCCTTGCTGACTCTCTCCTCTGACTATTTTTGTGGCGATATTGGCAGTGGCATCGCCATCACCCTAGATAAGGTATTCCTTCTATTGGTGAACACCAAAGGGGCAGCCAATATGTCTTTGTGACTACTCGTCCCTTTTTTCTTCATCCTTTATATTTGTAACAAAAACGCTCCCCCAACAAAACTGTTCTTTCCTGGAATACCGTTCAAAAAAATTCCACACCTCAGACAGTGTACACACACAAAGAGCAAGGTATTCCCTCACTCCGCCGCTCCCCTCAAACAGCTAACAGCACTCTCTGGCACTCCCTCAGTGTGTGTGTGTGCATGTGCGCGTGACCGTGTGCTTAAGAGAGATGCCGGCGGCGTGGGGGCGGGGCTATGGAAAAGAACAAAGAAAGAAGCTTTAGCATACTCCTCTGTGCACAATATTTCCATAAGATTAGGCTTCCAAGTGTACTCATGTTACTATGGAGTTGGACCACTACCATTCCATTCCGTTTAGCAGGCAATCAGCTGACGAAACAGCTGACACTCAAGTGCCAGGCGCTGTGGAGGTCTGCTTAAAGCTTCCAGCACTCTCTGGCACTCCCTTGGTGTGCGGAAGGAGACTAGTTCCAAAATATTTTGTAAAAGAAAAAGTCAGTCAGTCGAGATAGGTAGTCATAGGGTATTCACATTGGTTCTGTTTGAAAGATGCAGTCTTTGATCCGTCATATTTGACGGAGTATTTTCTTTGATGAGGGCGGGAAGAGCAGGAATATTAGCTGTAATAATCTCACCTTCCGCTAGTGTGTCAGGCCATTGCAGTTTGACCATAATTCATTTTTGTATAAAGTGTCTTTGAGCACAGCTTGTAAGAGTTGTTTAAGGTACCCAATGGCGGGATCATAACAGGCAATCATTGGGTCCAAACGTTCCATGAAAGGGGTGGTGGTTGTCGGGCAACGTGGGGAATTGTTATAAGTCAGTGGAGCTCCAGGGAGTGTGAATCCTCATAGGTTCCACATCAGAATTAGCCTGAGAGATGGTGCGCATAGGCATGAGGGTGGATGGAGTGGAGGATGTTGAGGCATCCACAGTGTGTAGCCAGGGTTGCTCAGACATAAATTAATGTGACAATTGAATATGTTGTCTGGTAGGTTGTTCTGGCCTGGATTTAAAAGCGAAGTCGGACAGTGCTTGCAGGTCCTCCATGTATTTCTGGCATATTGAGTCAGACATGCGCCTGTAGGACTGGGGGATAAGTAGGGGAGTGGATGTAGATTGAGGTGGGAACCTACTTTGCAGAGAGCGGGTCCAAGCTGGCAGCGGAAGTGGAGGCGGGGCGGGGAGGAGGAAGATAAGGTTGTGGTGGGAGAGGAAGATGAGTCAGCCGGGTGTGCAGGCAGGGCTGTAAGAGGTAGGGGAGGGTGATGGTGGGTAGCTGGTGTGACAGCTTGCTGTGGTGAGGAAGGTTGGGGAGTTTGACAGTTGGTGGTGGTGTGCCGGCTGGAGGTGTTGAAGAAAAGGAGGCAAGCGGGCCCTCGGGTGAGGCGAGTATGGTGCTAGTCCATCTAAAGTGGCGCTGTAGGTGCTTCTGAACGGGATTCTTTAGCAGTGTCTGCAGAACCCCCAGTGTAGAGGCCTGTTTTGCTAGAGGGTGTACTCTTTTGCCGGCCAGCTTTTGAGAGCAGCCTGTACTGCTCTAATTCTTTTTCCAACCTAGCCTGAGAGTTTTTACGTGATCTAGTCTAACTGTCGCGCAAACTGTCAGTTTTGTACCATGCAAAATAAGCTGACCAATGACCATCAGACACTTTACACTTTCTTTGTTCCAAAGCCTTGTGCGAGACAACAAGGAGGTCTGCCTGTAACAACCCCTCCAGTGGCCACTGAAACCCCTTTTGACCCTCAGTCAAAACAATTCCACACTTTCAAATATTTACAGGTGAATGCCCCATATGTTGAAAACGTGAAGAAGGCATTTGTCCCTAGTGCAGAAGTAAGTTGTGTTGTGGAAGGCTCAAAGCCCATAGCTAAGTCTATAAATCCAAATGAACGAGGAAGACACAAAGAAAGGTCGGCCCGCAGGTACTGCAGATCAAGAGGGATATTTGCAAACAACTCCCGGCAATTGGTATTTGCCAATGGTGACAGTTTAAAGTCAAACAGGAGAGGTGGAACACAAAAGAGAGACAGGAGCATTGATAGAGTTTGCTGAATATAAAGATAATGTCATATGCAAGAAGGACCAGAGGAACCATGTCCACTTATCTCAGCAATAACATTTGACACTTAATTATCAAATGGTCAAAATGCCCTCCACTTCGCCTCTATAGTTGAAATAAGAACATCGATAGGCTCTGAGTGTTGGTATAAGTAAAGCAATGAAAGTGGGAGGCCAATCACGCAAATTTAGCTAAGCAGGATTTTTTTTTGTCAATCAAGGCCTCCCTATGCCTGGAAGAAAAGCATGTAGGTATTTCTGTAACACTAAGTTGTCTGTTACACCGGCAGTGTGCTGGTGAAAAGTAGCACAAAACTTGACAAAACCCACAATAAATCAAGAAATAAAACCCAATTGAACAAAAAGAAAAAAATACAATTATAAGTAGGGAATATGGCAATTACCTAGAAAATGCGGGCCTGCAGGCAGCAATTTAAAGACGTCTGGCGTAGGCCAAGGATATGTGTGGTAATGGCATACCGCTGCAACCCTTTGATTGAGTGGCAAATGTAAGCCACGGCAGGGAGAAAGTCAAAACTAACTCAGCGACAGCGAATAATCACAAAGGCCCTCATTACGACCCTGGCGGAAAGGGGTTTACGCCGGCGTAATGCATGGCGTACCTTTCCGCCTGACTACGAGTTCCCGTAGCGCCATGGTGATTTTTACGCCTGCTTTTTGCAGGCGGAAAAATCCATGGCGCTACGGGACTTGTTGTTAATTACGCCACCGTAATTTACGGTGGCGTAATTAACGCCTTCCCCACTCCCATTATACCCTATGGGGCAAAAATGGGAATGGGGAAGGGTAAATGGGGATTGGGGACTTACCGCCCCGCCAACCTCGGAATGGGGCGGTAAGTCCGCCAACCCCCATGGCGGAGTTGGCAGCTTAGCGCCATGGACCATGGTGCAAATTGCACCATGGATCTCCGCCAGGGTCGTAATGAGGGCCAAAGTCAATCAATCAGCTGTGCACCACCAAAATAAAACAGCAAAGGCATGCTGACACATAACACAAACACAGAACTCCTAATAACCATCGAAGGACAGATGCATCTGTATCTGCGCACAATCCTGTGCAGTGATACCACCAACCAAGGACCAAAATCGTGGTACCTGTGGCAGTAATGAATTACCAACTCACTCAATCTGGGGGCAGCGACATGTCCCCTGTTTTTGTAAATACCAGGAATAGACTGTGAAAGGAAAAGTAAATGATACCGCAGAGAGAGAAAGAAAAAAACACAAGACAAATCATGTCAGCTGCAATCATGGAAACGACAGCCCACAGGAATGCACAACAATCAATCTGAGAAAGTACCTTTACTAGCCACCCATTGGCAAATGCATCGCAACCTGGGGGCCATGTGACAACACACCTGGACACCTCCACACCTAGTTACAAACCATGTTTATGTGACAGCACACATATACCACAAGCTCAGTGACGGTCAACTCCCTTTACTAGGAGACAGCATCATGTATCACCAACTCCAAAACCAAAAATCGACCTTGACCGGACGCAGCCCCTGTCCTAAATCACAAGAAAATGCAAACGGCATCTAAACATCATCTTCAATCAGTTAAACCTAACATGACCAATTTATAATCTAAACAGCCAGTGCAACAAGCAATACCAAATTTACCAATAGTATAAACAACAACACTTTGTTTATTTTTACACAGAACATGCCAAATAGACAGACATTGCATTACACGATAGACCAGTTGTTCGTCAGAAAGTCCCTTAAAAAGAAAACGACACCTCTGCTGCGTTCTGTAGTCCAGAGCTTGACTTTATCATTGTTTTATGTTTGTCGAGAACATTTACAAAAACATTAAACACTGAACATTAAACATTCAGCTTCAATGTTGAGCTGTGTCAGCGCTTTCCATGTTCGGATTGTGCTGCACTGATACAGGGAAGAGGGGGTCATGGGCAATTGCAGTGGCACTGATCTGCTATACTATGGGACACTATATGTGTTTCTCTATTTGCCTGTCATAAAGTGTACACAAACTTGTAATACTATTTATCTCTCAGTAGATGGCTAATAATAGAAAATAAAATCCATACGCACAAGATAGGTTTCTGCACTCAATCTTAGTTATTCAATTGTATCTCTACACCAAAGCCAGCATCTAGCACCTAGAAGCCCACAACAGACAGACCGTAAACAAACACGATGAATGCGCTCGACAGAGCTGAAACTCTCTGCCGTGCTGCTATCACATACAAATACTCAGCACAAAACATCAGGACACGTAAGGAGAGAGAAAGAGCATATAAGATATTGCAAAACAACTTTAGTCGAAATAACATGCAGTGCCAAGAAAACATAGTGCCATAAGCAGAAGGTTGATATCTACCATTCCATCTGAGGAAAATCAAAACAGGTTCACGGTCATGCTCTGCGACAGAGATTTTCCAGAGGCCACTTCCCAATCACACCACTGAGTTTGGCATCTTTGCAGATAACAGGTGTGCCAATGCTTCTTAACAGCACCCTCAGTATGATGAGGACCAAATGTAGTCGGCCGCAGTTGGTGGTAGATGGCAGCCCCCAGAAAAACTACTGTGCAATCCTGACCAGAGATCATAGCACAATTTCTGTGGTGGCCAAGATAAGGCCCCCTTGTCCAGCCTCAGTTTGCAGCAAACAATGAGATCAGACGGGTGGTAGATCAAGCTTTATGTATTTATAGCGCAAATACATTGCGTATAGAGTTATCAGCAGGGAGAACAGCATGCGGCATGCAAGTGTTTGGGTAGTCGGCACAAGGAGCCCTCTCCTAGCCCGCCACCCCAGAGTACCGTTTATATAGCATATCATAGGCAAACACTACTATGTTTCTGTACTTTCAAAATGGAGGTGTTACTTGGCATGACATTACAGACATTTTGCCAGAACTGTCGACATCTTATTTTTGACCTTGTGACGCAGCCTTGCTGGGACATCATGTGGTATTATAAATAAGCGTCATTCACAGAAACATCTTCTGTTCTCTCCCATATATGGGGCTAGTACTAAACTTGTAGAGAATAAGCAGAAGGGAAAGTCTGACATGTTCTCTGCCCTATGAGGGGATTAGGCCTGTCTGTGGTGCTGCATGTAGAACAGGCACAGGGCAGTGACATGGAGGGTCTGAGGCCTAACTGTATGGGTGAAGCTTATAGCATTGCATTGTATAATCTAACATAGTATTGCATGTCACATGATCTCTCGGCAGCTTTTGATCTTGTAGATCACGACCCCCCCCTTCACCACCTCTCCTCCACAGCCAACTTCTCACAAGAAGCCACCACATGGATCACCTCCTTCCTCCAAGGCAGGACCATGCAGGTCTTCTCTGACCTAGCCACTGCGTCACCCACCATCATGCTATGTGGGGTGCCCCAAGGCTCCTGCCTTTCCCATACCCTATACAACATCTTTACCCGCCCCCTCTTCCTTATCCTCGACGCCATGGGCATCTCTTACACCAACTACGCCGACGATACCCAGATCCTTCTCACACTGACAGGCGACTATGACACGGACTGTGCTACTCTCAACAACATCTACAACACAATCCAAATGTGGATGGCTATCAACGGCCTCTGCCTTAACTCTGCAAAACTGAGCTCCTACTTGTAGGCTCCCCTGACACCCTCAAGAAACTTAACGCCCAGTTTAGTGACTTTACCATTGACTCAATCAGAATCCCAGTACTAGACACGGTAAAAACACTAGGCGTCTACTTAGACTCCAACCTATCCATGACCAGACAAGTAAACGCCATCGCCTCCTCTGCTGCTTACCATGCAAAACTCCTCAACGCAATCAGACCTTATCTGTCAAAAGACACATGCACTAACATAGCCAGGGCCATAACTGGCTCGCTAGTGGAATACTGCAATGTTCTTTTCCTAGGGACCTCCAACAAAAACCTTGAGAAGCTTCAAGTAATACAGAACAGTGCCCTGCGTGCTGCACAAGGCATTGCCAAGAGAGAGCACATCACCGCTGCTAGAAAAGCTTCCCACTGGCTCCCCATAAAGGAAAGGATCTTATTCAAAGCGCTAAGCATCACCCACAAATACATCCATCTCACTGCCCCAGTGTACCTATCCCAGAGGATGCACCTGGTCTCCACCACAAGACCCACTAGGTCACCCTATGCCAACATGCTCTCAGTACCCAGGGTAAAAAGAGCCAGAGAAGGGGGCTCCAGCTTCCCGTACCTCGCTGCCTTACACTGGAACACCCTTCCTGCCTCCTTGCGCTCTGAACCCTCACTGACTGCTTTTCGTAAAGCCATGAAAACTACCCTGTTCACCTAACCAACACCATACGACCAAGCCCTCATGAATATCATGTATGATGTATTATGTTGTATGATACCACCGATATCTGATCACAGGTCACTGCCTCACTGTAACCCAAGGCGCAACTGTACCCATTGTAACTAAGTCTCCTTACAAGTAACAGTGCCACAATGTCCCTGGGCTGCCTGCTTGCTATATAAATGTAATGAATAAATAAATAAATAAATAAATAAATAGCAATCCTGCATGGCATAGCATAGCAATCCTGCATATCCTAGCATAGCATACCAATCCTAACACATCACCGGTCACTACCTCTTGCATTTTTGCTCACTGTGCCAATTGCAAAGTATCTGAAAGAAGACCTGTCATTATGTTGTTTTTCTTCAAAGTGCTTGGCTATGGGATACGCTGCATCTCTGTTCTTTATTGCTCATATAGGCAGTAATATCCTCATCTTCACCTCAATTTGTGTGCTTCCTATGTAACAGAGGTTACAGTCACATGTGATTACATAGATAACATAGTTCATAGTGCAGGTTATCCCATTTTTTATTTTTAGCCCTTGAAAATTAGGAGAGTGGGAGTACAGATGTGGTGTAAAATGTAGATGAATGGAATGCCAATATGTCAGACAAAATGGACACCATGGACTCTATCGACAGTAAACTCAAAAGGAAATCCAGGTTTAGTCCCACGGCCCCACATAGCCCAAACATAGACCTTTTTAAAGATCTTATGATTGATGATTTGAAAGTTTTGGGTTCCAAAGCAGGCCATAAAAGATAAAACATTCTCACCTCTAGTCAATGGAAAGCAATGGAGGATCTTAGGGGAGACCATACCATTGTCATCAAACCCTCAGATAAGGGGGTTAATGTAGTACTCTTAAACTCTGTTGATTACATCGCAGAGGCTTCCAGACAACTTGAAGACAGTGGGCCTCATTACAAAACACTGAATCCCCTGCCTGACTTCCCGGTGCCACTGGGGCATTACAAGTCCCAGCGGAGCAGGAAGTCAGCCGTCAGATTCCGTAACTCCCCATTCCCATGGAGTCCATGGGAGTGGGGAGACGGATTCATCGGCACTGTTGCTAACAGTGCTGGTGCTTCTGTGACAACTCTCCCTACTGGGGACGATGCGCCCGGCAGGGTCAGACCTGCCGGCTGCTATGCCCCCTGCAGGCAGACTCGTAGTGTGGCGGTATCAAAACAAGGGTGCCCGTGAGCTTACCAGAACCCTTGTTTCCGGACCACCACACTCGTAAAGATGCCCAGTAAGTGCTATAAGAAGCTAGCCATGAACCCCTATCCAGCATACAAGGTGGGATATGATGCAACATTGCAAAGATGGTATTATCAAAGCCTGTTAGAATGGGATGAAAGAAGTTATCTAACTAAAGATTTCCCATATACTTTGTCCCTAAAATAAATAAGAAAAAGAAAAAAAAACCTGGGAGACCAATAGTAGTGTCATTCGACTCCCTCTTGGAAAATACCTCTAAGTTTATAGATAAATTCGGTGTCCAGTCATTTGGTCGAAAATAAAAGATCGAATGACCATTTGGTCGAATACCAATTGGTTGAAAAAAAAAAGGTCTTTTTTTATTTATTTATTTATATTTTTTTTTCGTTTCGGTTGGTAAAAAAAAAATAATAAAGAAAAAGGGGGTTTGGGGGGGGGACCCCCCCATAAAAAAAAAAAAAAAAAGAAATCGACCATTTGGCATTCGACCAAATGGCATTCGATCATTTGGTTTTCTACCAAATGACTGGTAACCGAAAGATTTCTCTTCCCCTTCATAGAGACTCTACAGACTTATGCCAGGGATACAACAGACTAACAGAAGCGATATATATAATAGACTTTGACACGAAGACTCCAAAGGGCCATAACAAAGATGATGAATTGTATATATTTGTGGGTGACTAATAATGCTGTAGAGAATTTCCATGTTACCCTGATCGTGGCTGAGATGAAGTATCTAGAAGAGCCAAGCAAATCCAAGGACTATCCGGGACCGCACTGAAGAAGGTTGGCACCCTGGGCCCCCTGTTGTCCTGGTGGAGCCCTGCTTTGCGCTCGATCTCAGAAGAACTGTGAAGATGATTTGAACCTTTGGAGTGGTGGGAGCAATCAAACTCAATGCCTCTTGGTTGCCCTGCAAAAGAGCTTGTTCGGAAGTGTCCCTGGACCATCCAATGGACTGTCTAGCTTGAACCTTGCTACACGTGCTGGAGCGGCGTCGCATCCAGTTTTGTTACGAAACTTGGAATCGTAGCCTGTACTGCAAAGCACCTTTTCACTGAAGTACATTGTCCCAGCTGCTCTGGGCTGAGAGAGAGAAGGTTGTGTCAGATCGCATGAGGTGGGTGCCCCTGCAGCACTGTGTGACAGTGACGGTCGCGGAAGGTGGTTTTCCTGCATTCCTTATTGCGCCCTGAGACCAGCTGCGTCAGAGTTTTTTTATTTCTTCAACCGAGACGAGAGATACAGCTCCTGTTGCAAACTGAACACGCACCTGCATCCGCAGTTCATGTGCACTTTGAAGCCGAACTGCAAGCAGGAAATCGAATCTCTGATGACCCATCCAGGCCTACCAAGTTTGCACCAAAACCGAGCTAAGGGCGGTGAGTACTGAAAACACTGGCCCCTTGTTCATCCATTGCATTTTATGCACAGACGATCCCTTGTGGTCCTTCCTTTGGCTTGGGTAGCCCCTGCTTCCTAAAGCCCTCAGAAATTTGAGAATAGCTTTGTTCATCGCAGCAGATCCTCCACTGATGCTTGGAACCTGTTTTCACCCTTCAGAATCATGTCAGTAAATTTTCCAGCTCCTTAGAAAGGTACTTTGTGACTTTTACGCATGACTGAGCGCTTTTATGCATGCATCAAACATTGAGCACAAGGCTACATTCATTTTAGGGTTTTCGCTTTCTGAAGATTATCTATGCTATAAAGATTGCCTGCCTTTTTCCCTTACATGTATTGGCATAGTTTAACACTTTACTGCATTGACTTTAGTGACTGCATATATTTTACAAAGTGTGTGCTTTGAGTGTTGTTTTTACTGTTGCTTCTCCTTATTCACTTGTGTTTATTCTTGGGCCTAATGAATTGTATCTTTCCATATACTACTGTCTAAGGGAAAATATTGGTGTTTCACTGTGTGTGTTCCTCAAAGACCTCTGATCACCCCCACTCCTCCTGAGACCTAGCCTTGACTGCTCTCCAAGCTACTGTGAATTGGTCTGGCTATCTTCCCAGAAGTGTCCCATTTCACTAGCAAGGATGGCCTCCTAAATTTCTGTTCACCAGAGTAGAGTTTAGAAATTCATTCTAACAGGGCCCCTGAACCATGGCTTTCTGCCTTGGCCAGTGAGCAAGGCCTTTGACCGTGCCTACTGCATATTTTAAACACTAGGTTTCTTTCAAGCCCATTAGTCATGGTCTTCGGGCGTGGCCACTGTACATGTTGCCCCAATGTATCTACGTGATCCGACTGCGGCTGCTTTTGCTGAGGCCGGAAAGTTTGCATGAGTAAGCTGCGAACCACCAAAAGTTTGCACCTTTCTCATGCGAACACACGTGCATACCCACACCCACAACACACCCATGACACACCCCCACCCACATCCTCAACGCACCCACACCCCCAACTTAAGCAAACCCCACTTACCTTTTTCTTCATGCTGAGTCCTTGCGGCGCCAGTTCCCTTTCACTTTCCTGATCGGGAACCAGAGCCGCAGGGTCCTATTCTTTTTTTTTTTTTACGGGGGCTGCAGGGGTTTCCCCCAGCAACCTCCGTTCACTATACTGTAAAGTATAGTGTGCGGGGTATTGCGGGGGACACCCCCGCAGCCCCTGTTTTTTAATTTTATTTATTTTTTTATTTTTTCGTGGGTGTGCTGCGGGGGTTTTCCCTGCATCACCCCGCTTACTATATCACACAGTATAGTGAGCGGGGTGGTGCGGGGGACACCCCCACAGCCCCTGTTTTTTTTCATGGGTGTGCTGTGGGCGTGTCCCCCGCAACACCCCACTCACTATACCACACAGTATAGTGAGCGGGGTGTTGCGGGGGACACCCCCACAGCCCCTGCAGTCTTTTTTTTTTCTTTTTACTTACCTACAATGCTACCACAAAAGGTTTGAACTTTTGGTGTTCAAACTTTTGGTGGTAGCATTTTTAGATCTTTTTGTTCATTCAACCATTTAGATACGGTCTTTTTGTACAATACCACCCCAATAGCTTTCTTTGAGGCTTACTAGCCATGGCCTTTCGGTGTGGCCACTGTACATGTTGCACCAATTGGTTTCTTTGGGACCCATTAGCCATGGGCTTCTGCCACTGTACATATTGTACCAAACGTTTTCTTTGTGTCCCACTAGCCATGTCCTCCGGCCGTGGCCTCTGTACATGTTGCACCAATAGGTTTCTTTGGGACCCAATAGCCATGGCCTTGGCCATGTCCTCTTTACATATTGCACCAATAGGTTTCTTTGGGCCCACTAGCCATGGCCTTCGGCCACTGTAAATGTTGCAGCAATGAGTTTCTTTAGGACTCCTCCTCTACCCTAATTCAATGTCATCCTTTTTCCTCCTCCAAATAGCTTCTTGAGCACTTTTCATTTTTGGCTTTCCCTGGTATTACCGCAGTAATCACTTGCATCGAACAAAACAATAAAATAACGGATCTCATTTCTGAAAAGTCTCTATGCTGCAAAGCACCATAGGATACAGGGTAATATTTTAGTTAATGAAAAGTTAAACATTCACCAATATTTCCACCTTGCTACGTGACAAGAACTGGAAAACAGTTGAATCAAGTGCAGAAATCCCAGCTTCACCTCTTTAAGTGTGTGATCCTGGAACACTCAATCTGCCAAATTAACCAGTTCCTATATATTTCAAAATGTTCATCTCCTAAAAGTGATTTAGTTCTCAGCCCTCATGGTTTAACTGGCTATGGTGTTGTTTCATATATAATAATAGTGACAACTGCTATTTTTTTTATTAGTGATAGCTTTATTCGGCATGAAAACCTTTAGCATACATTCAGTTTTTACAAGCTATACAAGAAAAAAATACAATAAATTAGATATACAAATGTTAAAAATAATACCAGAAAAAACACGTATCGACCTATCAGTTTAACAGAGCGAGTCCTAAAACACCAGTAAAAAAAAAAAGAATATTACATCTTCACCCAATATCACTTTTACGAGGAGAGCACGCTCGCAACCTCTTTATTAAAAACACTTCCCATGTGTCTCTGCCTTAATAACCTGGCTCGGTGCACATACTGTGCAGATGGAAGAACAATTTTCCTGTCGAATGAGCACATTAAAAGCTGCATAGCTACCTTCATGTCAAGCACTCCCAGCGCAGTAAATAATGATTTCAGGTACACTCTCTTTAAATCTATAGTAACAGGGCCTATTAGCATAAAATGTATAAATGTGTTAATGTTTCAGTGGTTGAAGCACACAGTGTGCATAGCCCAGATCTCGTTATTGACCATGCGAGTGTAACATGCTACATGCAATATCCCCAGAACGTTCATAGAGGGGTTGAATTTCATCAAGGAATCTCAGCGAGTTTCCCTTCATCTTACTGCGTGGAAACTCCAGAGCATTCTTCAGGGAGGCCCATTGGTCTTCCATAGCTTTCCCCCTTGCCTTTGCTTTAAGCTCTGTTTTGACAGAATTATTACAATTGAGTGGATTATCCCAGTGGGCTCTCTCGTCCCACGTATATAATAGATGCTTTACGTGAGCCAGCCAGCCACAAATCCCATCCAAAAGTAACAATTTATTCAAAGCCTCCCGGTATGTTGTCAGGCCCGGTACAGCCCATAGTCTGACCCAGTAAAGTACTGGCTTGAGAGCAATCTGGTTGGCTATGGAAAAAAGACTAAGGAGTGCTAGGACCAGGGATGTCGGGGCACTTGTAGGTAGCAGCAGTAACTTGTTCGAGAACATATTTGGAATAGTCCCACAGCTCTGCCCCGTAGAGTGCCACTGGTATTGCTTGCTTATCGTATAATTCTAGTGCCGGGAAAATTACCCCACTACCATGACTAGAGAAAAAAGAATATATTCCGCCGCTATAATTCCCCAGACTAGCCTTAGCAAGTTGATCAGACCAGTCACCTGACTTGTGGAACCTGATTCCCAGATAATCGAAAAATGTGACTTGTTCCAACTTTATGCCATCTTCCATTATTTTCAAAGGAATGTTCTTCATGTGGGGAGGCTTGAAGACAGCGATTTTAGTTTTGGCAGCATTTAGTTCCAAACCAAGCTCACTACACTTGCTCTCCAAAAATTGCCAATGATGTCTCAAGACCCTTTGGAGATGTGGACAGGATGGCCGCGTCATCAGCATAGAAAAGGGTCAGCCATTTCTTGTTCCCAATTCTTGGGGTGTCTTGGCATCCTTTTCTAGTGCATCTATTAGGCCTTGTATATAAAGTAAGAAGAGGAGGGGCGCCAGGACACATCCCTGACACAACCCTCTTTTCACTACAAACGGCTTTGATTGCTTACCCTGGGTCCACATCGGACTGATGCCTGAGATTTTGAATATAGTAATTTAATAGAATCCACCAATGGCTTGGGTAGTTCTTGAGGCAGTGAACGGCTGATTTTAGATCGAGAAAGATAGTGTAAAGCTTGGTTTTGGACAGAATTATATATATTTGGATCAATAAAAATAAAAGGAAACAGTGGTGCATGGTGCCTCTGCCAGCACAGAAGCCTGCTTGCGCTCCTGTAATAATCCCTGCTTCGTTCACACAAGCTTGGAGTCTGGTCAGTATTATTGTTCCAAATATTTTGCCAACACAGTCTAATAGCGAGATCGGGCGGTAGTTCTCAGGGAGTCCCCGCCCCCCTTTCTTGCATATGGGGACTATGCTTGCCTCTCTCCAAGTCTTAGGGATTTCTCTCGCACCAATGACAGCATTGAAAACCATAAGCAGGATTGGTGCCCAAATTAAAATGTGATCTTTGTAGAAGCCCACAGGGATCAGGTCAGAGCCAGCCGCCTTTCCCAGTTTTTGTGAGTGAAGGGCATTTTTACCTCGTTGATCGTAGGCGACCAGAGCACTGGTTGGATTAGGTCACTCTCTTTTTGCCCAGGCTCATTCCCTGCTAGTGGGTTTGCATACAGTCTAGAGAAATGAGTATGCCACTCTTCTGCAGAGATGTGCCATTGGGGAGCCTGGTCGGGATTCTGCTCCCTTGATGTCACAAGTCTCCAGAAGGCTGCACTATCTCCCTGCTCCAGTGCCGTATGCAGGACTGCCCACCTTATCTTTGCTGACTTTTTTTGTTAGTATTAGAGCCTTATATTTTGCCCTGAGATTCCAGAGGCAGTGTTTATCCAGGGCTGCACCGGCTGTTTTGCATCACACAATGGCTTTCTTTGCCTTTCTACAGTCCTCAGCGTACCAAGCATTTGGTGCTGTGGTCTTCATTTTCGATCTACCTAGTACATAGGTGAGAAGGGGGGCAGTTTTGTGCTTATTAGTTCAAATTCTGCAACAATCATTTTGCTAGACAGACTGCTGTTGTGGATATTTCCCAGGTTGTCTCTGATGGAGTCATACACCTCTGGCTTTAGGTCTCTCTTTATCCATGTAGCCCATTTTGTAGTTTTCCTTAGAATATGGAAGCCAGTCACAACTCGGCTCCTGTACCGGTCTGGCTTCGACAGTGGACTTGATGCCTTTGAGCAAAAATGCAGCACAAGGGGATATTGATAGCTCTCGCTTCTTTGTACTATTTTTGAAGCTCCGGACCTTAGATCAGCTAGTCCCTGTGATGAAAATATAGTCGATGACAAGCCTTTATGACCATTAAATGTTGCATTCGCTGGCTGGTTGCCTGGTGTTCTGCCATTATAGGCTCTTAGGTTCAGATTTGCAACAGTGCAAGCTGTTTTCAGCACCCATCTATGGACCCTTTTTGGTGGAGCGGTCTTGAGAATTGGAATAGACCAATCTACGTCTTGATCGTCCCAAAGCTCTAGTGTTTCTTTCAGAGGTTCAATCTTGAAGTGCATGTCTGCAGCAACTATACTAAATTCTCCCTGGAGGTTCATGGGGATGCTTATTTCGATCAGCCCCTGGAGTTTTGACATAGCTCTCCTTTCAAAGTCTAGTTTAGGCTGGTTATATGATATAATATGGCATGCATAACGCCCCTATACACAAGCGTTTGAAGGTGCGACAAGGCAAGGGAGGGGGAGGAGAGGGAAGACAGAAAACAATCCTACTAGGCCAGGTGTCATTCAGATTGCGTAAGTGCATGGGAAGGGGGAAAGGGGAAAGTGCGGGGGGAGAGGACAGTGCAGTACATGGGATAATAGAATAAATAACAATAAGTAAAAGTAAGGCCAGCAGGTGGCAAGTGCAAGGATAAGTGCAGGCATCAGGCATCAAGTGCTGGTAATGGGACTGTAGGGATGCAGAAAACAGTCCCCAAGTGCAGGGGTTGCCAGGAAGGCAGTGCAGGTGTGAGACTGGCTGGGGACCGGACCAGGGCCCGAGATCAAAGGGAGCCAGGTAACCAGTGCAGTTTCCGTTTCAGCCAGAAAGTCAGCAGGGGAGAGGAGGAGAAAAGGCAGAAGCGAAGAGAAAGGTTTTGAGGTGCTTCCGGAAACCGGAGATGGTTCTCCTCAAGTTCCAGGGAGGCAGGGAATCTGTTCCAGAGGGAGGCCCCAGCTGAAGACAGAGATCTACCACCACTCGTTGCTTGGAGAAGCGACAGACCCTGAGGGAGTTGGAGGTGGATGAGCGAAGAGCTCTAGAAGAAAGATATTTAGGAAGAGAGAGTTGAAGGTATTGAGGCCCCAAACCCCAGAGGGCCTTGTGCAGAGGGTTTTGTACTTCCTCGCAGCCACTGGGAGCCAGTGCAGAGATTTCAGTCCTGGAGAGATAAGATCCCTGGGCTTGAGGCCAAGGACAAGTCTCGCAGTCCTGTTCTGGATGAGTTGCAGAGGCGGAGAGTAGAAGCAGGCAGATTTAGAAAGAGGCTGTTGCAATAGTACAGCCTAGAGAGAACCAGAGCTCTGGAGACAGTGAGCTTCTGGGGGAAGGAGAGGAAAGGTAGAATACCCCTGAGGAGGTGCAGCTGGTAGTGTGACTTCTTAGAGACGCCAGAGATGTGAGGAGAGAAGGAGAGTGTGGAGTCGAAGATGACCCTGAGGTTTTTAGCCTCACAGGTGGGAGCAGAAAGAGGTCCAACAGAGGCTGGCCAGGGAGTGACAGGAAAGGAGGGTGTGGGTGTGCCGATGAGGAGAATCTCGGTCTTACTGGCATTAAGGCAGAGATCATTGGCGGCACACCACTCCTGGATGGCGGACAGACAGTCAGAGATGAGATAGGAGAAGAAGTGGCTGAGGGTAGCCTGAAAATGAGCTGAGTGTCATCCGCATATCACTGGAAGTTGTAGCAGAGCGCGGCAATACGGTGGGCAAGAAGTGCCAGGTATTGGTTGATCAGCCAGGGAGAGAGGTTAGACCCCTGGGGAACACCAAAGGTAGAGATAGAGGAGAGAAAGGGCCCAAGTTGGACCTGGGAGGGTTGATCAGAGAGGAAAGAAGTCAGCCATGCTAGGGCCTGACCGGTGATCCCCAGGTTATCACAAAGACGGTTGATCAGATGGCATGGTTGACAGTGTCAAAGGCAGAATAGAGATCAAGTAAGATGGGGGATGTTCAGGAGAGCAGTTTCTGTGCTTCTGGCAGCTCTGAAGCCAGAGTTATGATCATGGAGACACCCAACACATTCAGTGTGAAGATTGAGCTGGGAGATGGCCAGCTTTTCTAAGAGTTTGCCCAGGAAAGGAGTGATGGAGATTGGGCGATAGTTGGCCAGGCCGGAAGGGTCGGCAGAGGGTTTCTTAAGAAGGGGGTGCACCAGGGAGTGCTTCAGGGGGGAAGGGAAGACTCCAGTGGCAAGGAGTGGTTGCAGAAGTCATCCAGAGCAGGAGCCAGGTATTCAATGTGGTCCTTGATGGTTTTGGTGGAACGGGGATTAACCTGTTTTGACGAGACTTTCATAGATCGGACTTGTCTAGAAACCTCGCCTCGGGAGAACAGGGGAAAGACAGATAAGGAGGGGGAGAGGTGGCAGAGGAAGGGCCAGAGGAAGAGCAGGGAGTAGAAGGAGGAAGCGGAGAGGAGGAGAGAGAGGACAGGATGTCCTGGTTTTTAGCGATGAAATGAGAAGCCTGTGCCGTGCAGAGGGCCTTGGAGGGAACAGGAGAGGTAGAGACTGAGGCAGGATTGGCCAGTTCCTTGCAGATTTTAAAGAGTTTAACCGAGTTGTTAGATGCCGCAAAGACGCAGGCTTGGATGTGAGCTCTCTTCTTGGTGAGGACAAAGAGCCGGTATTGCCTTTGGAGCAGGCGACAGGCCAGTTTGTCAGAGGATGTACATGAAGCACACCATTTCGTCTCAGTCACCCTGCACTTGCGTTTAAGGGTGACGAGGTTTCAGTCGTACCAGGAGTTGCACTTGGCTTTGGGCTTCAGGTGGAACCTTCAGCTATCCCTCTGCAAATACCTCCCCTCTCGAGCTCTTCGCTCCTCTACCTCTAACTCCCTCAGGGTCAGTCGTTTTTTCAAAGAAACGAGGTAGGGGTAGATCTCTATCTTCGGCTGGGGCCTCCCTCTGGAACAGCCTCCCTGCCACTCTAAAACTTGAGGAGAACCATCTCTGGTTCCGGAAGCACCTCAAAACCTTCCTCTTTGCTTCTGCCTTGGCTCCCCTTCTCCCCTGCTGATCTGCTCTCTTGGCACTGTGCACCTGGCCACCCTCTGTCCCCTGGGCCCAGGTACCTGCTCACCCTGCCACCTTCCTGTACTGCCTCCTGGCCACCCCTTGCACTGGGGACTGTATCTGCACTTATTCAGACTTACCCAGTCTGCTGCCTTAAACACAGCACTACCACAGTTTGCCTCAATTTTCTTTTTATTTTATTTATCTGCGCTCCTCGGCTTCTGCACTTTCCACTCTCCCCCTTCCATGCACTTTTTCCCTTTTCCCTTTCCCATGCACTTGCGCGTTCTCAATGTCACTGGGCCTAGTAAGATTGTTTTTATGTTGTGCTGTGTTCTCCCTTGTTCCCCTCCCTTGCCTAGTCGCGCTCTGAAACAATTGTGTACGAGCGCGATACAAATAAAATATCATATCATATCTTATCATATCCTCATGACGGGGGTAAGAACATCGAGAGTATCAGATATAGCAGAGTGGAGCATGGAGAGGGCTGTGCCAGGGTGTGAGTCAGTCAAAGGGGGAGGGGGAGTGAGAAAATGGCAGCGAAAGCCTCAACTGACACGCGCTTCATGGGTCAGAGGACTGAGAAGGTGGCTGGCAGTGCTGGGGTAGGCTTAGCATGGGGGGTAGAGAAGGTGAGATGGGAGGAAAGGAGAACATGATCATTCCATCCAGGAGAGAGGAGTGGTGAGAGGGATAGAAAGGGGAAGGTCTGAGGAGATCAGAACATCCAGAGTGTGCCCTGCAGAGTGAGTTGGGCCAGAGGGGAGAATAGAGAGTGAGAGGGAGTCGCAAAGGTCGCGAAAGAGTCCAGAGGAAGGACAGGAAGCATCCAGGTGGATGTTGAAGTCTCCAAGAAGGAGTTGAGTGGTCGAGACCAGGAGGGTAGAGGAGAGGTCCGCCCACTCAGAGAGGAAGGAGGATTTCTGACCAGGTGGCCGGTAGATAGTAGCCACAGTAAGGGAATAGCTAGGAGAGAGAGAGACCCTGCAGATGAGGCATTCGAAAGAGGAGTAGGCCTGCGTAGGAATGACAGAGGCAGGAATCCACTCGGGGAAGATCAGGGCTACACCCGCTCCGGATCGGTTGGACCTGGGCACGGAGAGGATCTTGTAGCCATCAGGGAAGAGAGTGTCAACGCTCGTGGCAGAGGTGGCTGTGAACCATGTCTCGCTGGGACCGAGGACTTCGAGGTCAAGTTCCTCCAGAAGGTGTCAGATGCCGGAGAAGTGTTTCACAGCTGAGCGAGAGTTAAGAGTGGCAATATGGAGAAGGTTTCCGTCCTTGAAAGACTTCCTGGGATGGGTACAAATCAGAGGTATGCCCTGCAGAGGTGTAGAAGAAGCCTGAGGGGGGGCACAAAGGGAAGGAGGAGAGGGCAAGGTAGACAAGGAGGAGGCACCTGGATGATGCGAGGAAGCTGTGGAGGGGGGAGAGGGAACAGCAGGAGAAGAAAGGAAATTGATGAGGCGCGGGAAGCATCTATCGAAGAGGAGAAGGTTGGCCTGAGGGCCTTGGACCAGGACAGTACCATTCACATAAATATTAATGATGACCTTAGAGGAGTGGAAGGAGCCAGAAGGGCCTCCTACCGGGTACCACCATTAATGGAAGAAGAAGAGAAAGGAGCGAGCACAGAGACCATATGTAGGGTCCATAAGTCTGGTGAGGGAACGACAAAGAGGATGTCAGTGAAAGTTTGCCTGGAGGAGGCACTGGTATAGGTGTCAGCGATAGGGAGGCCTGGGTTGTAGACCAGGATGTCCTTTTTAAACTTCTTCCTACCAGATTTAGTGACGGGAGCAGAATAGTCGATAGAGAAGCAGTTAGAAAAAATGGGAGAGACAGAGAGCCCTATACATTAGGTAAGGAGAGGAGAAGAGAGGAAGGAGAGGGAAGAGGAGAACACTGGGGATGGACACAGGGCAGAGTGCAAGCAGAGGAGACAGAGAGGCGACACAAGTTGAACAATTGGACAAGATGACAGACACTCAGATTTAAAATACTTTCACAATGCAATTTTTAAAACAGGAAAAAAACACACCTAAGTTTGAGAGTCCTTGTAGACTAGAAGTTAACTAGCAGGAATTGGTCCAGCTCTTTTGTTGCCACCGAGAGGACCTACAGATCCATTGAGTGGGTCTCCACCTTGGTCATCTTCCGCCCCAAGGTTATATCAATTCAAATCTGTAGGCCCCACGATGGCCTACCCATTGTACCTCCAGTTGTTGGGATAGTGTAGTTCACGTACCCTTTGAGATTCACAGGGCTAAGTGCCCAAGTCTCCTGGAGCAGCAGCACCTTATGTTTTCTGGCAATGTTACACCAATCCGGGTCAGATATCTATTGAGCCCTGCTATATTCCAGGAGATAATCTTTGTTGTATGTATGGTTGTTTCTACGCCACCTTCCTGACTCGGTCACGCAGCCTGTTCCAGGTTGCTCATAACATAGCCCCGGCCGTGGTCCACCGCTACAAACGAACTCCGCCTCTCATTATCATCAAGGCACACCATCAGTTTGAGACCCAACTCAGACAGTGAAGGGGAGCAAGTTCAAAGTAGAGATGCAATTGCACTTGAGGCCAGTTTGATAAGTGCCCAATTTGTGGCGCTATTCCACTTTGGTAATTCCACACATACTAAGTCCCTACTTTTGATTGATGAGAGCCACAGGATATCCTTCTATATTTCCAATAATCTGGATCAGTTTAGGAAGGGGCTGGAAGCCGTTGGCAACAGTTCCTCCAGTTTGACCAATTGTCCAAGGGGTATTAGAAGTCTCAGGTTTTGCAAGGACTTTGGGCAGTCACTTGGGTGTTCTTTATAAAAAGTCCATTGCCACATATTTTGTTGGCAATGGGCTGGGCAGACTATTAGAGGTGTATCTGGTAACTGAGTGTCATTTGTGATATTGATTTCAGCTTCATTGCCAAGTTGCCTGATTCCTTGCATCTGGGCCTTAACGTACCCACTTGCTGCCCTAACGTGGCTCTTTGTCGATTTATCCATGGGGCCCCTGAGTTCAACCTGCCTTGTTGTCCCATTATCCAGTTCTTTTATAATGTTATGTCAAGTTGGAGCTGCAAATCGACTGGGCTTCGCAGTGCCTTTCGGCTCAGAGGGAAGCGCCACTCGCCTTAGCCTGCTTGAGTTCTTTCCTTTTGCCAGCCTTTTCCCATAGCTATATAGCTCCTTGGGTCGGTAGCCTAGGAGAGACATCTCAAGGCGCCCTGCCATGATTGCATCCTCTTCAGTTGCTGCTATTATAGTTAGGGTATCTTTGTGTATGGTGAGAGGGTGGGTCAAAGAAACATCAGATTGCTGTGGCTCCATTGCTATTGCCTGATTGCTTGCTAAAGACCCAAAGGTGGTAGTATCGGCAGTTTCAGCCCCTTCTACTTGCTGATGGGTGTGGGTCTCAGTAGATGTTATTCCTCGTGTGCTTAAGTCCGAACTGTTGGCCAAGATAACATCTACAACTCTTCCGATATTATATTTTAGTTCTTGAGGTTCAGCTGCCAAATTTGTACATAGTGAGAACAGAGCCACCACTTTATAAAGGATGGAATTTAGGTGGGACGATAGGACGGTGTAAGGGGCCCATTTCCATTGAAGAGTCGCCATTTGGTGCAGTGGTTGCAACTTCTGCATATGCAATTTCCTCGCCAAAGGACCTTGGACTTGAAGCTGAGGCTGCGATGTTATGACTAGCTGATGGATCGATGCCACCAAAGCTGTTGTCATCATACTTCGCTTGATTCTGTCCCAGCGACTTGTGCTTCAGGTCAAGACAGAGGTTAAGCAGCAAGCCGTCGTCATCAATCATAAAGGAGCGGTGTCCTTATGTGGACTCAGAATTCATTCTGGAGTCAGTCGAGGGGGATATTAGTGGGTTCTCATCAAGGGCAGGGGCAGATGGTAAAGGGCGCAACACTAAGGTAGGTAAATAGGTTGTGATTTTTGGTTGCTTTCCAGTATTACTACTGGCAGCACTGAGTAAGTCCCTTTTACCTTTTTTGGGACATGGTTTGGCTTTCAATATCTCTACACATTTACCAGAGCTTCGTGGTCTCTTTCCCGGGACACTTTGTCCCGCTGCGGAGACCGCCTCTGCGTGGCTTCAGTAGTTTCTTTCTCCCTATATGGTGGATTACAGGAGGGAGGCGTCGTTTTTCTTGGAGTTGCCCCTTTTATCCTAATCTTTATTTTTGGTCCCTTAGGCAGCAAGCTCCAATAGGCCGCCAAGACTAGTGTTAGAGCGGGGTGCTGTCTGCACTCAACGCCACAAAACACAAGTCTAGGGGGCCTGCATGTCACTCTGAGCTAGCTCTATGCCTGCAGCAGGGGGTTCTCCGCTGGCACGAGCAGCAGCCTCCCTCTCCCCCTAGTAAAAATGTCATATATTCCACAGTATTTCCACACTAGTGAGCTGTGCTGGAGGTCGCATTACTAAAATAAATTAAATTAAATTAAAAATGAAAATAGAATAAGAGCCTCCAGGTCACCCCTTACCCTTCTCACGCTCGTGCTGCAGCTCGTCTGCGGGTTCTGGCGTGTTGCGACGCATTGCATAGCCTCTCAGGACGGCAGAATAGCCATTCACGCGTACAACGCAGTACGGCTTGCAGCATGGCACCCAGCCGCCTTAAACGACAGATGGAGGGTGCCAGCCGTCTAGAGAGGGGAGATGCCAGCTGACAGCTGCAGGAGGCACAGAGAGTGGACACAAACGGACGCGTAGAAAGGATCTAGAAGCGTAGCCACATCACGCTGCATCTCCACTACCAGCAACAATGAGGCCGCATCTAACGTGATTACAGTGTAGACCACTGATATATCGCACACCACAAAGTCATTTGTTTCTTTGCTCATTAACAGAAAATTTAATCGAAAACCATGGCCCTCTTCTAATATCAGTCTAAGTCCCAATTTATTCACCTTTCAGGTAGATTCTAATCCGTATCCGATATCTATGCTATAGTATGTATACATTTCTCATGGCTTCCGATATGTCTCCTGTATCCATGCTTGAGCACTTTTATATTCTGTGAAGCAGCTAATCCGTTCCCCTGCTGGCGTGTCTGTTCCTTTTCCATACAGCTACTGCTCTCTTTCCTCCATGCATACTGTGGCTGTAATACCTTCCTTGTGGCTTCTGTTTCGCTTAAAATGCAACTAATTATTCTAATTCCTGTAAGGATGAAGGGGACAAGAGGACTTGCTTAGTGCAAGACTAAAGATCTCTGGGCCTCAGTACGAGTTTCCCGGTAAAACCGGGTTCATTACCGGCATGCCGGAATGAGGGGGTCCATGCTCGTATGAACCCGCTAACAGCGGGTGGTTACGAGTGCGCGAGAACGCGCGTTACCCCATGCCGGTAGTGGCAAAACCGCCATGCCGGTAACGGGCCACCAACCCCCTATACCAGCATTGCGGGTACCGCCCATTCCGTAAGCGCGTCATAACAACCACTAAACACTGGCACGGTAATACCGGCACGGTATTACCGTGGCCGCAAAAAAGGACCTGGAAATTACGTCATCCCGCAGGAACGGGAAATGAGCCGGCTGCCATCTTTAAAAACACACTCCATTGCCATCCTCCATAACCACCATTACACTTGTGTTGTTGTGTGCCACAACTGAAGCAGGATGTCGAAGGCCACCAGTAAATCCTCACAAAGGAAGAGGAAGCAGCATTTTTCTGATGCTGAACTCACTATGCTTGCTAACTCCCTCGAACAGCATGCAGACACAATCAGGATCACAGACCTCAAGCATGCGGCCCAAACCAAAAAAAAACAGGTCTGGCAGGAGGTCGCTCAGAGGGTGCGTAGTGGGGAGCACCCCAAGGAGTGTACGTGACTGCCGGAAGCGCTGGGACGACCTCCGCCTCCGGGTCAGGAAGATCCTGGCGGAGAACAGAAGGGCCGCAATGGCGACAGGCGGTGGCCCACACTCCCCTGTGAAGCTCACCGCATGGGAGGAGACCGCAAGTGCATTCATTGACCCGGAATCCATAGAGGGAATAGGAGACTAGGAGTTCGGCACTGCAACTACCACAGAGTAAGGTGAGTGAACCATCACATCCACGTATACTAAAACATGATGTGGCACAAGTAATGTGGAAGTTAGACTAGGCAAGGCATTGCATGTTCCAAGACTACATCAACACATCCATGGAATAATGAGTGCCACACCCTGCACCACACGCATGCTGAGTGAAAATCCCAATCCCAACAGAGGTGCAACATGACCCAACCATGCCCATGGGACCCACCACACAGACACCAAACCAATGCTATGCCACCAGCCATGCATTGATTGCCAACATGTCCCCTCAGTACACCAAATGCCACACACCAGAAATGAAATGATGCCTGAATGTATGAACATATCACACTGCAATACATCATAGCTGCTATTTGACAACATCATGACCTGCATCTCTTCTATCTCCCAGGCACCGATGAGGAAGGTGGAACACAGGACAGGGGTGCGAGTACATCCAGTACACGCAAAGGGACCAGGGCCACCGCCACCCCCCCCGTCCAAGAAAATGCCTGCAGCAACACCCAGTGTGCCACGCAAGGCATCAACCCTGCAGTGGGCACCTGCAGCGACAGAACAGCAGCAGGCACCCACAACAGTGGGAGCCGTTCCGCCAGCCACCACAGACGTTGTGTCCACAGAGGTGGATGATGAGGCTGGAATCATGTCTGGAACACCCACCCCAAGCCCCATTGCCAGCCCCCACCCACCTGCGGAGTCTGAGAGCCTGGACTATCCGTGTCTCCATGACTCTGACCTTGGAGAATCAGACATTGGGATCTTCCAGGAGGACAGTGCCCAGGACGAGGACCCCACGCAGGTGCCTTCCACCACCCTGCCAGCCACCACCCTGCCAGCCACCAGTACACCTGCGGCCAACACCTCTTTCGAGGCTCGCCTGGCAAGGGTAGAGGCCCGCCAAGATTCAATGCTGCAAATCATGCGTCAACAGGTCGACGCTGGGAATGAGGCCATGAGGGCCATAGCCACAGCCATTGCAGCCAATACAGCTGCTGTGGAGGCATCTACGTGTGCATTCAGGGAGAGCATGGGGTCACTGACACAGGCCCTTCTTGCAAACATCCCGCAAATGCAGTGGCCACACCTTGGCCCAGCCATGGGACTGACAATAGACACCTCCACTACAACAACCCCTTCCACCTCGGTGCAATCGAGCCCTGTGCAGTTAACGCGGAGGAGCGCACAGCGCTCGGCCATGGCACCCCCAGACCCAAAAGTCTCATAGAAATAACAGTATGGGCAATGACAATGTGAAGAACTAAATTGGTGAAGGGAACACTGTTTGTTGCACACATGGGGACATTTGGGATCTGTGGGGTGGGTGAGGGAGTTTGTTGGGGTATTTTCTGGGGTTTGTGGGGTGGGTGAGGGAGTTTTTTGGGGTATTTTCTGGGGTTTTTGGGGTGGGTGAGGGAGTTTGTTAGGGTATTTTCCGGGGTTTGTGGGGTGGGTGAGGGAGTTTGTTGGGGGACTCTCGGAGGGGGGAGTGGGCACATTTTTGCAGTTTTAAAAAATACACAAGTTGTGAGAAGAAAAATCCATGGCTGGACATTGTTATTTTTCGTGTGCATCCATTTAATGTGTTACGGTGTTCAGTGCCCAACTCCCAACATTCCCTGTGTGCATGTTCACATTGGCCCAGTGTCTGACTGACACAAGTCTTTCATAGTCCCTGTGTTTCACAAGTATACTTCAATTCGTGCTTGCCGTACAGCATGGCCATCCCGTGCATCACGTACTGGCAGTGGGGCTACTTCATCTCCGTCTCCGTCCTCATCATCCTCACCCGGCCCATGCATGTCAATGTCAGGTGACAATGGTACATTTCTCCGGACGCACATGTCGTGCAGCATGACACAAGCCATGGTGATCTTTACCACCTTCTCAAGCCTATATAGGAGTGCCCCACCAGACCTGCTGAGGCAGCGGAACCGCCCCTTCGACAGGCCAAAGGTCTGCTCAATGACAACACGGGTACGGGTGTGCACACGATTGGACTCCTCCTCATGGCCATTCTGCGGGTTAGACACACGGGTGTGTAACCACGGCCTCAAGGGATATCCTCCATCACCTGCAAGCAGATTCAAATAGGTGTGTGTCACTCTGAACTCCCGTAATTCAGGGAGCACAGTCATGCCGCCAGCTATTTGGTGTGGCCATGCACATATCCCTGTAAGCATGAAAAAATGTTATCTAGGTGCAAACTGTACTGTCATGAGGTGTGGTAGTCTGGTTGGCATTCAATAGATGATGCAGGGTGTAATCATGCATGCTGAGGCAGATATGCTGTGGTAGTGCAAAAATGTTTTGACTCCAATTCATTCTGTTCATTATTTACTATGCCTGGTCACACTGCCCACATAGCCACACTTGCCGTCCTGTTCATTCATGCATTGCTTGCCATCACCATGGTGGACTGATTGTGCCTCTTACTTGTTCTCATTGATGTGCATTATTTGTGATATGTGGCCCAGTGAAGTGTCATGTACCGTTTGCCTGGTTCAGGTCAGGAGTGTTTGGCTCTGCATGCATTCTCCAATCACCGGCTATTCCAATCCAGGTGCAGTATTGCCCCCCCCCTCATGTATCCCCACACATCTGTACCCCAAAGCACTGCCATGGGACGGTTGTGCAACTCACCAAGCAGCCAGGCACGTGGTCCGGCATGTCGCTCCATTTGATGGGGTACCGTGGATTTACCCAGTCATGTGTTGATCCAGTAAATCGGCCGCAGCAATGGGTGATGATCTTCCTGGAGTCACATACCATTTGCACATTGATGGAGTGGTATTGTTTGTAATTGCGATACACGGCCTCTATGGCATGGGGGACTATCAATTCCACATGGGTGCAGTTGATGGCACCGACACAATTGGGCATGCCTGCCAGTGCATGGGAGCCTACTTTGGTTTCGGCTATCTCCTGGGATATGTGGGTGCTTGCGTGCTTCAGGAGGGCATCCAGCACTTGGTTCAGCATGCGTGAAAATAGTGGTTGTGAAATGCCATGCAGCTGGCCCACTGTGTGTTGGTAGGTGCCTGTGGCCAGAAAGTGTGGCACAGACACCACCTTTAGTAGTGGGGGGATGGCAGTGCATGTTTGTATGTGGCTGGCAATGTCGTTCTGTATCATGTGTACTATGGTGGTGATGGTGTCACGGTCCAACCGGTACAGGGTGTGGATCTGCTCAGGGGTAGGGATGAATGGGCTGGGTCTGGTGCGAGGGATTGGTGGCTGCCTACGAGGCACTGGTGGCTGCGCTGGTGGTAATTGCTGGGCCTGTCTCACCCTCCTTCTCCTCCTGCATCTCCTCTGTGCTGCCTGTTGTTGCTTCTGTAGTTGTTGTTGCTGCTGTAGTTGTTGTTGGCGTAGTTGTAGCAGTATGGGCATGTCCTCCAGTGCCATGATTGCAACTGCTAGTGTTAGCATTTTGGTGTAGGAAGGGGTGTGGTGTGTAGGTGTGCTCCTTTTGTACTGGGCCACTATACATTGCCTACACCTGTGGGGGGGGGGTTGTGGTGTGTGGGTGTGCTCAGTTTATACTGGCACAGACTCCATTGACTCCACCTGTGGGGATTGTGTGCACCTGTGGCAGCTGCCTTGTATCCTTCTTGCTGTTTGCGGGTGGTCTGAGATGCCTGTATGGCCGGCATTGTGCAGGCCATGATTACCGGCTTTGCGATGCCGGTATTTGCATGTATGCGTGGGTTGGAATTACCCCCTATTACCGGCATGCCGGTATTTGCTCCCTGAAGGGGCTCGTGTACGTGCCTATGCCGCTATTAGCTGCACCGTTGTTTAGTGTGCCGCTAATACCGGGTTTGCGGGTCGGAATGCAACGGGACGGTAAACAATGCCGGTATTACCACACCGGCATCGTTTTTGCCTTACCGGCATACCTCGTAATGAGGCCCTCTGACTTTACTCCTATAATTGCAGGACAGCCCCAAAGGCGTCTGTGCTCTGGTCCCCAAAACACCTTAATGTGGACCTGCCCTACGGTTGTGGGCCATGTTCATTATCATGATATTCAGTTGAGATGTCACTTAACGAACAATAGTGGTCTCTGTGCCGAGTGGTGTTTTTTGGATAGTCTTAACTTAGATTTTGTCAAATGTGGTACTTCCGTGTTATTGTCCCTGCACCTGGGGGAGCTGCCATGGCCCTACAGGAGCGGCGTCATTAGGGTCTGCCTTGTGGGCCATTGCGGGGGGCCTTGTTGTCATAGCTGTGACTTCCAGTGGGACAATGGAAAGGGGGTGCGCCGACTCAGGTGACAGGCTCCCTTACCTGCATCCGGTGGGCCAAGGTGTAAAAGGTATTGAGCTGCGGCTTCCTCCTCTTTCTCGCCAGCCGCACCCATCAGAAGTTAGCCCACCCTCCCAAACCCTTATGCTGGCAGTGTTTATTTTGAGCCATGAACTGGGTTACTCATCATTTACAATCATGTTATGAAGATTGGTGTGTGTAATTATACTGTATGTTTATTTGATTGTCACATTTTGTTGGCGCTGTTGACGGGGACCTACACAATGGATTATGAAAATGTTTGGACCATGACCAAATGTTGAACTAAAATGAACTATGATTTTGCTACCCGGATTGTGGGTTGAGGGGTCCACTCGGGTCCAATAGGCCAAACAGGCGTGGACTGTGGGGGTGGCACCTCGGGTTGCCCGTTGGGTGGAATTATTGCCCAGGCTTGGGCGCTGGACTGTCCGGCTGGACATTGGAGTTTAAATTAACCCTGGGGCAGCTCAGACAGCTAGTATGCCAAACAGGCGGCTAGTGGGTCGGCAGGGTGGCTAGGGTCAAGGTCCTGGTAACCGATTATGTTGCTTTAAGAGACACGTCGGGTCCCTTTAGTGATCTGTGACAAAAATGTTGCTCTAATAAAGTGAAGCCTGTTTACCTCCAAATGTGAGTTTGTAATTTTATATGATATAATGTGTCATTTATGTAGAAATGGGCATTACGAGGGCAACCCTACGCTATTTGTAATTAACAGGCTCTCGCGAGCTCACTCACACTCCAGGAAATTGGCAATAGGTCCTCCATAATCTAATTGCACACAAATCGGACACACACAGGCATGCGACTTTCCTTATAAAATGAGATGCATTGTGCCAAACCATACAAAGAAAGTGTAGAATGGGTCCTGGAGTAATGAAAACAGTGAATGCTCCAAATGTTGATGGGGGAGGGGTACATCCTCCTGAGGCGTCTGTATCCGGGACTACTTTTCGCCAGCCGTGCTCTCCCGGGTCTAGGAGCTGCATTCCCCAACGTTCCTCCATTTAGCCGTCTTTTGCTTTTGACTACTCCTGCTAGCATTGCCTCTCTCGGGCGGTGTTTATGAGCTCAGTTCTCTCGAGGCTTCGCGCTCATTAAAACCGTCGCCAGAACGTTTCACCTCTCCCGCTCTGTGCTCTGTATCGAGACAGCGTCTTTGTCCTGCGAGGTCAGCAGACAGGGGCACTATTGATATCGCCCAAATTGCCCGCCCTGTGCCAAGCAAGCAGTTCTTTTTTATGTAGTCTATGAAAACGTGTTGGTTATTTTTGTGTTATTCCAACACTCCGCCTGGCTCACAGGAGCTATAAATAACGGTTTGCTATAAATAGCGTAGGTCTAGACGGTCTCCTGCTTGGTTCCTTTTCATTGCTCCTGTGAGCGGCAAGGTCACCACGTGACTGCGGCGCGCAAAGAAAAGGTGAAAAAGGGAGACCGCGTAAAGTCGAGGCTGCCTCTGTTTGGCACCGCTTTTTCGGCCGGGTAAGGTTTGTTAATTAATTTCTCGTTTATTCTCAGTCATGACATCCAGTTCCACTGTGCCTCAAATTTAAGCAGAAGCCGTTATTTCTCGCGCAGCCGACAAGTCTCACAAAAGACGCACCTTTCCCTGCTACAGGCCCATGGCTGCACATTCCATGACTTTGCTGCATTGTTTTATCATATTTAAATATTGTAGTGCCACATTTCCTACATAATCAATGTTTTTTACTCCAAAAAACTTCAAATATGTCTCTCCCTACTGTACGCCAGGCACCGTGAGAGATTCACTTTTATTAAGTTCATGAAAATGAAAATTAAGCAAGCATTGGCAAAGCCAACAGGTGTTGGCTCTCATATGTCAAGCGCAGCTTCAAATGCCCTAATAACGCCATTGCGTGCCTGAGAGCCGTCACCATGTGGTGACGTATACTACACATGGCAGACTGCTGCCATCATATGCCGTGTTTAGTCTCAAAGGCTCCAATCAGAAGGTAAATACAATTCCCACATAAATACACACTTGTCATGCAGGATATCCATGAGTAAATTGTGAGGCGACCCATACAAGTACAGGTTTTTAGCCATGTTGGATAGTAGCTCTAAAATATTTGCCGCTATTTTATTGAAAAAGCTAAATCAGGGGCTGGACTCTAAACAGTTACTACACAAATGCCAGACAGGCTTTCGAAAAAAATCACTCGACCTCGCATAACATCAGCACACTTTTAAGCGTGATATCGACGGCGATAACCAAGGGAAATCCTCTATACATACAAAAGTTACATAGATTTCTCGAAGGCGTTTGACACTGTCAATCGCTTTTGTCTGTGGGCAAAACTGATAAAATGGGGCATAGACCCCACAGTTATTACACTTTATCCAGTCACTTTATTCTGAAACCACGGTCAGAGTTTGGCTCAATCGCGTGTGGCTGTTAAGAGAATCTATAGCCACTAACATTGGATTAAAAGAAGGTTGCACTCTGGCACCTGTTTTGTATAATCTATACTCCTCAGGCATGGTGCAGGCAATAGGTAGGTCCCGGAACTTTCCTCCTGTTATTAATGGTGAATGCATCCCATGGCTAAGCTATGCGCAGGACACCATTCTTTTAGACCAGACCCTGATTTGGCCTCCAGCTCTATCACTGAGCTGAGGTTCTATGCTAGCCAAAACGATTTAATAATAAATATTGGTAAAGCTAAGATTATGCAAATTAGGCCTAGTATTAAAACCAAAACCTTTACTTTACTTTTTGAAACTACGCCGATAGAAGTGGTAAGCAACTACCATTATCTGAGCTTTCCTATCAAATCCGCTCATAGTAGTTGCTTCCATAGTGATTGTTTCTTTCCTAAGATCATGAGCAAGTGGCTGGCTTTAAGAAAATTCATCCATACACATGGAGTGTATGTGTGGAGGGTATGATTACGGTTATTGCACCTCCACAATTCCTGGGATTTTATAAGGCTCTGCTTTTATATCTGAGGACAAGATTTCTTGGTTAGAGATATTAGAGGGTCACATTTTGAGATCCATACTGGGAGTCCCTCAGTCGGTACCCCAGAGGCTCTCAGAATGGAATTAGGCTTTCAATGTCTCTGAACACAATGGCTGATCTTTAGGTGTGAATTATGGCTTACCATACGGTCTGCATCTGCCGGCTCATTGTTATCATTGGTCGCCAAAACAACCCTGACTGCGACAAATACCTTTATGGTTGGTGTTCAGGGTAGCATGGAGCATCACCTGGCTGCAATCGGCATGACCAACTACGAATTTTTGGAATGTCCTCATGCCATACAATTGCTAAAAAGCAAAACTGCAGCATGGGACGCTGATTCGAGCCTGTCTAATTTACGAGGGGAAACCATTTACCCCTAATCGGCCTTGTACCTACTTTATGAAACCGATTAACTTAAAATGAAGGCATTTTATTACATATTTAAGATTTGCCATTCTCCCCACTAAAGATCATTTGGGTAGAAGGAGTGGGACTCCATACGAATAAAGGGTATGTAGGCTATGCACGTGCTCCGTTGAAACTATTCATCATGTACTCACAGGCTGCCTTAATTTGACCAAGTCATATCACAAAGCGTACACACTGGATAAACATCAAGAGTATTTTATATCATGTGTCCAATTTTGGAGCAATATATATTGTGCCAGATCTATAGTAGCACCGGTGGAAGCCTTTTACAACTAGAAATATATGAAAAGGAGGGTAGAGTAAGCTATCTCTCGTTTGAAAGATGGCCACCAAAACTGAAGTTTTAACAATTAGATGAAATTCAGTTCTGTAAACGAGGAAAGGTGTTAATTTTATGGTTAAGATGAAATGATGAATTTGTATTTATTAATGAAATTGTATGTGATTAATATATTTTACTGTATTTTATTTGTAATGCAGAAGGTTGATTTTATAACCATTGCACAGTAAAAAATAAAAAAATGTGAGGCACACAAATGTACTTTTCTAGGAAACTCTACTGTTGCATGTTTCCACGCCATTAGCTTTTTAAAAAAAATGTTGTTTATTGGTATTTTTCCATAAGCAGCCTTCCAGCCTCTTTTCGTTTGCAGTTGGTGAGCAGGTGCAAGTGGATTAAGGTCGCCTGGCCTAAACCCTGCCCACTGGTCAATCACTTTAAACTGTTGGTGCCTTCCTGGTTTGCCACTCTTTTCCCTACTTAAGCAGCCCTCCAGCCTCTTTTCCTTTGCAGTTGGTGAGCAGCTGCAAGTGAATCTAGGTCACCTGGCCTACGCACCACCCACCTTCTTAGCCTTGCCTCTTCCTTCCTGCTCTTAACTCTCTGATCAAGGGCGTCTCTTGCCCAGCATCTGACTTAAAGGGCAGATGAAGAAAAGAGCAATTCCTGTTTGGGTCTGTTCGGACTAGGAGGACCCAGGGCCCAAATTCCTGCTCAGACAACAGGTATTCATGCGCTTATATGTGTTTTCTCCCTCTGTCCCCACAGGCCATCCCCACCATCACCAGGCAATGCCAATGTCAACTTCGGCGGTGCTGGGGTTAGGACAGGTGCTCCGTTGCACAGTAAGTTGTGCATTTGTAAAAGATTTCTTCTCGCGCCGCAGCGCGTGTGTGCCCGCTCCCCCCCTTTGTCTCGGTTGCTCCCTTGTTTGTTGGGCCTCTCCCATCCCTCCATTCCGCTGCACTCCCATTGGTTGGCAGGCCCTTTATATCAGCCAGCCAAGGCATCCCCTGCCATGGCAGCCCCTTCGGCCAAGGACCAGAGGCTAAGGACAGCTCCAGTGGTGTCCGCCATGGTAGCACATAGCCTGCAGCTGTCAACCTGCAGTGACTGATCAGGTAAGTCGAATCTGGGTGTGTTGTATTGTGCTGTGCTCAAAAACGTAGCTTTTTTCCTCCCTTCTGGGAAAGTTGAATCTGGGTGTTTTCACATTCCGGTAACTGTGGTGTTATTGCTGGTTCTCTCTAGGCTCCCACCTAGACCCCGCGCCCCAGAAGGCTTGCCGTTCATTGTTGTGAGTTACCTGTTCCTCTCCTGTGTCTTCCTTTGCTGTGATCCCAGCCCCCCTCCACCTCCTTCCCCTGCTCATTCTGAGATGTGTGCCAAAGGGCTGCGCGTCTCTCTCTACTCTCACCCCCTTCTCCTCCACCTACCTCCTTCTCACTCCCTATGGTGCTCTCTGTCTCTCCATCTTCTCTAACTGCTATTCTATCTCTTACCCTATTCCTCTCACTAAGTCTGGAAGGAAGACGTTCAAGAGGGACACCTTGGTCTCCAACCCAGGCCTCCCTATCGCTGATACCTATACCAGTGTTTCCTCCGGACAGATTCTCACTGACATCCTCTTTGTCGTCCCCTCTCCAGACCTATGGACCCTTCATATTGTCTCTGTTCTCTCTCCTTTCTTCTCCTCTTTCTCTTAATGGTGGCACTAGGTGGGAGGTCTTCTTGGCTCCCTTTCACACCTCCAAGACCATCAGTAATGTCTTTCTGAACAACACCATTTTAGTTTGGAGTCCTCAGCCCAATCTCCTCCTTTTTGATGGGCGTTTCCTCCATCTTATCAACTTCCTCCCTTCTCCTGCTACTCCTTCCACCACCTCTCTGGCACCCTCATCTTCCTCCGCTGCCCACCCTCAGGACCCTCTAACACCTCTGCAGGGTGTACCCCTCCACAGAAGTTTTTCAAATGTGGCAACCTGCTCCACGTCGCTACTCTCAACTCTCGTTCTGCTGTCTAACACTTCTTTGACATCTGTCACCTCCTCGAAGAACTCGACCTAGATGTCCTTGCTCCTACCAAGACATGGTTTACGGCCAGTTCTGTCACGAGTTTTGACACTCTCCCCCTGTGAGCTACAAGATCCTCTCTGAACCCAGAACCAACCGTCCTGGAGGTGGAGTAGCCTTGATCTTTCTGGACTGGGTCCCGGCCTCTGTCATTTCTACATAGGCCTACTCCTCCTTTGAATGCCTGGTATGCAGGCTCTCTATCTCTCCTGGCCTCTCTCTAACTGTGGCCACCATCTACAGGGCACCGGGCCAGGTCGCCCTCTTCCTCTCTGAATGGGCTGACCACTCCTCTTCTCTCCTTGCCTCTACAACTCCACGTCTCCTCCTCAGAGACCTCAACATCCACCTAGATGATTCTAATCCCTCTCCTGGACTTTTCTGAAACCTCTGCGACACTCTCTCTCTCTCTCTCTTTCCATTCTGCCCTCTGGCCCGGACATACTTTGGATGTTCTCATCACCTCAGACATCCCCCTCTCTAACTCTCTCGCCACTCCTCTCTCTTGGACTGACCACTGTGAGAAACCTGAAGGTGTCTCACCCGCTAGTCCTCGAAGAACTGTGATCCAGGTGGCTAGGACACGGCCATCGCTATTGGATCCAGTTCTTGGGGGTGGACCAGTGGGGAGGATCACCTGGATGGGGGTCTTTGGGGAGTGGAAGTGGGACACCGATAGGAGGGATGTGGTTCCCCTTTTCTTATAATATCTTACTTAGAAGCTCTACCCCCCATCTTTTCCGCCACAAGCACTTTCTTACACTGTGAAAGACAACGGACTAACAGCAGAGCTATTTACCTGACGTGTACCAACACTAGGGTCAGGTAGAGTCAGGCAATTGACAAAAACTACACAAACCTGACGGGCCTTTTCCTTTCCCACAGGGATGAAAGGCATAGCATGAGAGCACACTTTGAGCAAGGACAAATGCACGAGGAGGGAGATTTTCCAGTACGGCAGTTATGATATGGCATTTATAATGCGCCTATACACAAGTGTTTCAAGGCGTGACGACGCAAGGGAGGGGGAACAGAGGGAGGACAGACAGCAATCCTACTAGGCCAGGTGACATTCGCATCGTGCAAGTGCATGGGAAGGGGAAGGGGAAGAGGGAGAGTGCAAGGGAGAGGGGGAGGAGAAAGTGCAGTAGATGGGATAATAGACTAATAACAATAAGTAAGTACAGCCAGCTGGTGGCAAATGCAAAGGTAAGTGCAGACATCCAGTGTCAAGTGCTGGTAGAGGGACTGTAAGGATACAGAGACAGTCCTGAGTGCGGGAGGTTACCAGAAAGGCAGTGCAGGTGTGCGACTGGCGGTGGAGGAACCTGGGCCCGAGATCAGAGGATGGCAAGGTAAACAATGCAGTTTCAGCCAGGAATTCAGCATGGGAGAGCAGGAGAAAAAGCAAATGGAAAAAGAAAGGTTTTGAGGTGCTTCTGGAACCTGAGATGAGTCTCTTCAAGTTTCATTGAGGCAGGGAGGCTGTTCCAGAGGGAGGCCCAGCCGAAGAGAGAGATCTACCATCAACTCGATGCTTGGAGAACCGACTGACCCTGAGGGAGTTGGAGGCGGATAAGCAAAGAGCTTGAGAAGGAAGATATTTAGGAAGAGAGAGTTGAAGGCATTGAGGCCCCAGGCCCCAGAAGGCCTTGTGGACAATCAGAGGGTTTTGAACTTAATCCTCGGAGCCACTGGGAGCCAATGCAGAGATTTTAGGCCCGGAGAGATACGATCCCTGGGCTTGAGGCCAAGGATAAGTCTCGCAGTCCTGTTCTGGATAAGTTGCAGAGGGCTGAGAGTAGAAGCAGGCAGATTTAGAAAGAGGCTGTTGCAATAGTCCAGCCTAGAGAGAACCAGAGCTCTGCAGACAGTGAGCTTCTGGGGGAAGGAGAGGAGAGGAAGAATACCTTTTGAGGAGGTGCAGCTGGTAGTGTGACTTCTTAGAGACGTCAGAGATGTGAGGAGAGAAGGAGAGTGTGGAGTTGAAGATGACCCCAAGGTTTTTAGCCTCACAGGTGGGCACAGCAAGAGGGCCAAGAGATGCTGGCCAGAGAGTGACAGGAAAGGAGGGAGAGGGTGTGCCGATGAGGAGAATCTCAGTCGTACTGGCATTAAGGCAGAGATCATTGGCGGCACACCACTCCTGGATGGTAGACAGACAGTCAGAGATGAGAGAGGGAGAGGAGGTGGCTGAGGGTAGCCTGAAAATGAGCTGAGTGTCATCAGCATAGTACTGGAAGTTGGGGTAGAGCGTGGCAATGCTTTGGGCAAGAAGTGCCAGGTATTGGTTAAACAGCCAGGAAGAGAAGGACCCAAGTTGAACCTGGGAGGGTCGATCAGAGAGCAAAGAAGTCAGCCACGCCAGGGCCTAACCGGTGGTACCCAGCTTATCATGGAGATGATTGAGCAGGATGGCATGGTTGACAGTATCAGAGACAGAAGAGAGATCAAGTAAGATGAGGACACAGGGGGTGTTGGAGTCAAGGTTGGAGAGCAGGTCTTCACGGATGTTCAGGAGAGCAGTGCATGTGCTTCTGGCAGCTCTGAAGCGAGACTGATGATAATGGAGACAACAAACAGATTCAGTGTGAAGATTGAGCTGGGAGATGGCGAGCTTTTCCGGGAGTTTGCCCAGGTAAGGAGTGATGGAGATTGGGTGATAGTTGGCAGGGCAAGACGGGTCGGCAGCGGGTTTCTTAAGAAGAGGTTGCGCAAGGGAGTGCTTTGGGGGGAGGGAAGTCTCCAGTAGCAAAGGAGTAGTTGCAGAAGTCAGCCAGGGCAGGAGCCAGGGAGTCAGTGTGATCCTTGATGGTTTTGGAGGAGCGGGGGTGAACCTTTTTTGACCAGACTTTCATAGATCAGACTTGTCTGCAAATCTCGTCAGGGGAGAACTGGGGAAAGGCAGAGAAGGAGGGAGGAGAGGTGGCCGAAGAAGGGCCAGAAGAATATCAGGGAGCAGAGGGAGGAATAGGAGAGGAGGAGAGAGAGGACAGCATGTCCTGGGTTTTAGAGATGAAATGGGAAGCCAGAGCCATGCAGAGGGCTTGGGAAGGGACAGGAGAGGTAGAGACTGCGGCAGGATTGGCCAGTTCCTTGCAGATTTTAAAGACTTCAGCCGAGTTGTTAGATGCTGCAGAGATGCAGGTTTGGATGTGGGCTCTCTTCTTGGTGCGGACAGAGAACCGGTATTGCCTTTGGAGCAGGCGGCAGGCCAGTTTGTCAGAGGATGTACCAGAAGCACGCCATTTCCTCGCAGCCAACCTGCACTTGCATTTGAGGGTAACAAGGTCCGAGTCGTACCAGGAGTTGCACTTGGCTTTCGGCTTCAGGCGGATCCTCATGACGGGGGCAAGAACATCGAGAGTACCAGATATAGCAGAGTGGAGCATGGAAAGGGCTGTGCCAGGGTGTGAGTCAGTGAAAGGGGGAGGGTGGTTGAGAAAGTGGCAGCAAATGCCTCAACTGACCTGTGCTTCATGGATCGGATGACCGAGAAGGTGGCTGGAAGTGCTGGGGTAGGCTTAGCATGGGGGGTAGAGAAGGTGAGATGGGAGGAAAGGAGAACGTGATCATTCCATCCAGGAGAGAGGAGTGGTGAGAGGGATTGAAAGGGGAAGGTCTGAGGAGATCAGAACATCCAGAGTGTGCCCTGCAGAGTGAGTTGGGCCAGAGGGGAGAATAGAGAGTGAGAGGGAGTCGCAAAGGTCGCGAAAGAGTCTAGAGGAAGGACAGGAAGCATCCAGGTGGATGTTGAAGTCTCCAAGAAGGAGGAGTTCAGTGGTTGAGACCAGGAGGGAAGAGGAGAGGTCAGCCCACTCAGAGAGGAAGGAGTAGATGTGACCAGGTGGCCGATAGATAGTAGCCACAGTAAGGGAATGGCTCGGAGAAAGAGAGAGCCTGCAGATGAGGCATTCGAAAGAGGAGTAGGCCTGCGTAGGAATGACAGAGGCAGGAATCCACTCGGGGAAGATCAGGGCTGCACCCCCTCCAGGACGGTTGGACCTGGGCGCGGACAGGATCTTGTAGCCGTCAGGGAGTAGAGCGTCAAAGCTTGTGACAGAGCTGGCCATGAACCATCTTTCGGTGAGGCCGAGGACATCAAGGTCAAGTTCATCCAGAAGGTGGCAGATGTCAGAGGAGTGTTTAACAGCAGAGCAAGAGTTTAGAGTGGTAATATGGAGAAAGTTGCCATCCTTGAAAGACTTCCGGGGAGGGGTACACGGAAGCGGTACGCCCTGCGAAGGTGTAGCGGATGCCCGAGTGGGGGCTGAAAAGGAAGGAGGAGAGCGCAAGGTAGCCAAGGAAGAGGAAGAGGGGACAGCACAAGATGAAAGGATATTGATGAGACGCGGGAAGTTTCTATCGAAGAGGAGAAGGTTGGCCGGAGGGCTTTGGACCAAGGCGGTGCCATTCCCATAAACATTAATGATGACCTTAGAGGAATGGAAGGAGGCCAGGAAGGCCTGCCACCGGGTGCCACCATTAATGGGAGAAGAAGAGAAAGAAGAGAGCACAGAGACCATATGAAGAGTCCATAGGACTGGTGAGGGAACAACAAAGAGGATGTAGGTGAAAGTTTGACTGGAGGAGGCACTCGTATAGGTGTCAGCGATAGGGAGGCCTGGGTTGAATACCAGGATGTCCTTTTTAAACTTCCTCCTGATATGATATGGTATTTATAATGCGCCTATATACGAGTGTTTCAAGGCGCGACGAGGCAGGGGAGGGAAAAAAAACAGTGGAAAGACAGACAAACGATCCTACTAGGCCAAGTGTCATTCAGATTGCGCAAGTGCAAGGGTAGGGAGAAGGGAAAAGTGCCTACCACATTTAGTGAGGAGAGCAGGATAGTCCATAGAGAAGTAGTTAGAAAAGATGGGAGAGACAGAGAGCACCATAGAGTAGGTAGCAGGACAGAGGAGGAAGGGAGTGGGAAGGGGAGAGCACTAGGAAGGGACACTGGGCAGAGTGCAAGCAGTGGAGATAGCAAGAGCAGACAAATAGAGAAGATAAGCGGCAAGACCGGAAAGGACAACAAGGATGGAAGTGGCCTTGCCCTTTTTGACACAAGCCCGCGAAGACTCTGTGAAAGGAATCATCAGATCGGGAACTACAGCTGACGTGCGGTGTAACAGATGTCAATGGTGCACAGGATCCTGCCACACTGATAACCGAGGCAGGGAGGCACACTTCCTACCGTGGTACCGTCCTTGACTCCAGAGACAAGACATGACAAGGAGGTCAGTACAGGTGGTTAGTCTGAGGGAGGACCGATAGTAAACCAGACGGTGTTGACTGAAGGTTGCAAATGGCAATTTATGAACAAAGAGCTTGTGTACTCCTGAACTTTGAAAACCCAGGGAAAGACCAGCTGCAGAGTGGTCTGGTGCCACGTGGTCATCCATTTGAAAGACTCAAGCTGGTCCACTTTTCTTGGTGTATGAATGTGGAAAGCCTGACTGGGGCGTGTGAGAAATCCCTGACTGGGGGCTAGAAAAAGTGAAGGGAAGTGAATCCCGCAAGGTATTACAAGTAAGTGAACTGTGTAAAACTGGCAAATGTGAACCCAACTGAGGGAAGCCAAGGTTACAAAAAGGATCGAAGCCTGATTGAGGGGGATCCATGGGTGAAAGTAAATCACCTGATGGGACGATTGTTGAAAGGAACTTTTTGTTTGTTGGTAATAGTACATCAGGACCTCTGAGGCAAGAGACTTGGTGTAAAAGAGACTTGGCCACAGAATGCCCTGATATTTTGGAAACAAACTGTATGCTAGTGCTGCAGAAGCCCAGGAGTGTGCTGTGCTCGAGAGTCCTGCCTTGCTCCGTGCTAAAAACGTGAGGAAGAGAGACCCCAGTTATACCATACTGATTTATCATTTTGTGAACACTTCTTTCTTTTCTGATGAACATTATCCCACACTGTTTTGTAATTTAGCGGTAAGGATTGGCAATAGGTTTTATTTAGTATAGGCCATTTTTATTTAACAACATGCCACTAGGACGGCCTTATAATTATTTGATGGTCGTAGCTTGCTCCCATTTTAGATTTAGGTTTAGATTAGGTGTTTTTCTCAGCCATTTATAGAGTTTGATAAACACCCTTGAACTGTGATTACTTGGGTCTGTCTTTACTGTTGCCACCATGAGTTCCTTAGATAGGGCGTTAGGTGTGGGATGTGACTCAATTGAAACTAATTGAGGAACCCTTTAATTTCAAAAACTTAGCCAGAGATCTTCTAACCTTTCTGATATCTGTGGCAGTAGGGAAGCTACTATCCCCTTGGGAAAGGAGGAATGATTCCTACAGACCTGGTTGTAATACCCCCTCTGGGGTGTTTACATTATAGAAGAGAGACATCTACGGAAGGCTTAGTAAAGATACAGTTGGCAATATCAAAGAGCCACCAAAAGGTTGTACTGGAGATTTTGCATTCCCATTTGACCGGGGGCATTTAGGACAATTTAAAACCCATTCACATATTAGTGGGAAGTTTTAGTGGCCAGGTATTCATGCCGATATAAAGACCTGTATCCAAACATGCAAATATGTCAAAAGACCAGCACGCACATCCCATGAGCTGCCCCTCTGAACCAGTTGCTGACCATAGAAGTCCCTTTTTCAAGGATTGGAATGGACATAATTGGACCACTAGAAATATCCAAACTAGGCAACAAATATGTCCTTGTGATCGTGGACAATGGAACCAGATATCCCGAAGCATTCCCAATGCAAAATAATACCACACAGCAAATCCTTAAATACCTCCAACCATATTTTTCCAGGGTCGGCTTTCCCAAGAAAATACTAATCGACCAGGGTTCGAATTTCATTTGTAAGCTTATGGTAGAAGTCAAAGAGCTACTCTATATTACCACCTTGCAAAGTTCGGTGTACCATACCCAAACCTATGGCTTAGTAGAAAGATTCAATAAAACTCTCAAGTTAATTCTACGAAAATTGGTAGATAAGGTTGGGAAAGACTGGGACCGAATGATCCCGTGGGCACTATTTGCAGTAAGGAAAACACCCCAGGCCTCCACAGGTTTCTTTTGAACTGCTCTACGGTGGAGAGCATAGAGATATCCTAAAAATACCCCAGGAAACCTGGGAAGAACGAGAAGAGGCTCGTATTCCTATCTTGCAAACCACTACCAGAATATGCGAACATATGAAATTGGTTTGAGATCTAGTCTGTACTTGTATGGAAAAGGGCCAGGGCCAACAAAAATCCTTTTACGACAAAAAGGTGAGCTTAAGATCATTCTGTATAGGACAGAAAGTACTGGTCATCCTATCCACCCAAGAAAACAAACTTGTTTCTAAGTGGCATGGGCCCTATGAGATATTAGAACGAACGGGAACCTGTACTTATGAAGTAGCCCAACCGGACAGGAAACAGAAGGTCCATTTGTATCACGTAAAGCTCTTGAAGGATTGGAAAGAAAACCCTTCAGCCACCCATGCCAAGGATTAGCCTTTCTGGTTCCGGAAGCGGTAGACAACTTTGAATTAATTCCTCCAGAGAGATCTATCCAACAAGATCTAAAAGATGTAGTTACCTCATTTCCAGGAAGAGTAAAAGGCACATACCACTATATTAGAACACTTAAAGGTAAAGTGGTTTATTTACAACCGTATAGACTCCCTGTAGCCCATAAACAGATAGTGATTGAGGAAGTCAACAAAATGTTGAAAGCCAATATTGTTGAGGTTTCATGAAGTACATGTTCCTCTCCTATCGTGTTGGTCACTAAACCTAACCGTTCCTGGAGATTCTGCATAGATTTCCGTCAAGTTAGTTTTATTTCTGACTTCAATGCCTATCCCATGCCATGCATCGATGACCTAATTGATAAACGTGGGGCAATAAACTTTATATCCACCCTAGACTTAACCAAAGGATACTGGCAAATTCCAGTACATGGGCCAGATAAGGAAAAGACAGCATTTTCAAAGCCCCTAGGACTGTTTCAATTCAAAGTTCTCCCTTTTGGCTTACACGCCGCACCAGCCACTTTCCAGCACCTCATGGATAAAATCTTGCAACCCTATTCCGACTTCTGTGGGGTTTATATTGACGATTTCTTCATTTATAGTAAGACCTGAGAGGACTATCTCTTCCATCTTTATACCATCATGAAGGTCCTCAGAGAGGCTGGCCTAACTGCTAATCCAGCTAAATGCAGACTGGCCCAGTCAGCCGTAAAATACCTCAACTACTTTCTAGGGAATGGGAATGTACAGCCTCCACATGAGAAGGTGAAACCGTCCTAGATGCACCAACACCCAAGTCCAAAAGAGATCTTAGAGCCTTTCTTGGGTTAATAGGATATTACCACAGGTTTATCCCTAACTTTTTGGACAAAACAGCTAGGCTGACAGACAAAATCAAGAATGCCGAACCCCAGAAACTTCATTGGAATGACAAGGATGATATATGTTATAACACCCTAAAACAAACTGTGCTGGAACTCAAACCTGAAGGTAGTAGACTTCTCTAGTTTATATCAGAGACAGATGCCTCCCTTACAGGGTTCAGAGCAGTACTCTCCCAAGTTTGTGGCGGATTAGAACACCCCATCTTATTTGCAAGTCGCAAGCTCTTCCCACATGAAAAAAATGACTCTGTGTTGATACTAGTGGGGCATTATCCATCTTAGATACTACCTATTAGGAAGAACGCTCACACTCGTTACAGATCACTCGCCCCTGGTTTGGATTAGCCAACACAAAGATTCCAACCCTCGGGTCATGCAGTGGCTTCTAGACCTATAACCCTACTGCTTCACCGTGGAACACTGAAAATGAAAAGACCAGGTGAATGTAGACTTCCTTTCCCGGTTCCCCTATGAAACAGCTGCGGCTACATCGCATGGAGGAAGGGTATGTGAGACACCTGTAAGGTGTCTCTGTCATGGTTACGGGCCATGGGCATACCTGCAGGCCCTTTTTCTGTTTGGTTCACAGGGATAGGTGGGGAAGGCAGTCAGGAGCGGCATGGGTTAAGGCCTTGAGAACCTGGAGCGTGTCATCAGGGAAACCTCATCATCCAATCACATTCAAGAGAACTTCCTGCTTCCTCCAACATGGACAATGGTTTCCAGTTCAAGGCAGGCAGCGCAGTCTAGTCTCTGGGCGTGGCTGCCTACATAAGCCACTCCCAGAGACCAACACGCGCTTCGTGTGAATTCTGCATCACACGCTTACCCGGATTCCTCTGCATACCTGTTATCTCCGTGTGGATTTCGCGACCATCAGCTTCGAGGCAGAAAGAAGGGCTTGACAGTGGGTCCTTCTCTGGGGTCGCTTGCCTGTGCCCCACAGCTCCCACAGCATAGCAGCACCTGAAAAGAAAGGCAAGAACAGGTGATTAACAACGGGCTTACATCGGGACTTTCTTCGCTCTGCCGCGTGCTAAGGTGCCGCTCTGCGACCACCTACAGCTACTCACCTCCGCTGTGCGGTCTTCATCTGGAACTGCTTCTGGTCCTGCCTCTTACTGCTTCTGCCGTCCAGTACCGTAGTGCCTCCCGGAGCGGTCCTGTATAAGAGAAAGAGAAAGACAAAGGTTAGAATCAGAAACCTTCACTCTGCACGCTCTCCACATTCAGACTGTAAATCACGCAACACAAGAAACCCAGTGAGGCAACTGGGATATTGAACTTACCTGGTACCAGAACTTACCTCTTAGGTCAACTCCGAATCCAGTGAGTGAACTGGTTTCCTGAACGTACCCTTGGCACAAGAAAACTGACCAGTGAGGCAACTGGTCCCAGACTTTACCTGAACTAAAAGACATACCTGAACATTAGCCGTTACTAGCGGCAATCTCCAACGACGCCCACTGGTCACCAGACACAGCGCCCCTGCAAGAGCAGGATGGAGAGCTCACCAAGTAAAAATGGAAGGTGAGTTATACCCTAGTTAGGGGGGAACTACATTTCTAGATTTAGAAGGGACAGGGAAGAGGGGTGGGGTTTGGGCTATTCACCTCTCCTCTAAAACATCACCTTTTTGGCAAGTAGTCCTTCTAGCAGTATTGGCCAAGTAGGAAGTGAGAGAAGAGCCAGAGGATTCCATCGCTCCCGCAGAGGCTTAGGTAAGCGTGAAAGTCGCACCTACTAGTCCCCAGAGATCTGTCATCCAGGTGGCCAGGAACGGCCATCGCTATTGGATCCAGTTCCTGGGGGTGGACCAGTGGGGGAAGATTATCTGGTGAGTGGAAGTGGGACACCGACAGTTGAGACGCATTACCCCCTTCCTTATAATACCTTTTCCCATCATACCCAGTAGGATAATTAGAAGTTCGACCCCCCTTATCTGACACAAACACTTTCTTATACCGCGAAAGACAATGGAGTATCACCAGAGTTTTTTACCTGACATGTCCCAACACCAAAGTCAGGCAGAGTCAGGCAATTGTTTGTTTGTTTGTTTGTTTTATTCACTTATAATGTGCACCAGACCCGAAGGTAGCTGGGCACAGCAGTACAGAAAATGCAAGGCTTAAGTTACAGGGAAGAGTCAGGGGTTACATACAAAATACAATATATTACAGTTTAGAGCGACAATTGCAGTTTACACAGAAGCATAGTAAGTACAGAGTACGATGATGACAGTATATGTACAGACACTAAATGGACAGTAGTTCATCGGCCAGATGGGCAAAGTGAAAATGTCCACAAGAGCAAAAACAGGCAGGACAGTAATGTGTATATATTAGGGGTCTCATGATGAAGAGTAAGCGCTAGTGGGCTAATCATTGGCAGACCTCAGCAGATTGATATAGTTGGTTCTAAATTTCAGAAAGGGCTGCTCCTCACGTAAAGGGTGCGGCAGTGAATTCCATAATTGGGCCGCTCGAACCTGGAACTACCTCCATTTGACAATAACTACACATACCTGACAGGCCTTTCCCTTCCCCCACAGGGATAAAAGGCGATGCATGAGAGCACACTTTGAGCAAGGACAAACGCACGAGGAGGCAGCTATTTCAGGACGGCAGTTCAAACGGAGAAGAAAGGCAACAAGACTGGAAAGGACAACAAGGAGGGAAGTGCCCTTGTCATTTTCAACCCAAGCCCGCAAAGACTCAGTGAAAGGAATCACAAGATCGGGAGCTACAGCTGATGTGTGCTGTAACAGATGTCAACAGTGCACAGGACCCTCTCACACTGATAACCAAGGGAGGGAGGCATGCGTGCTACCATGGTACCATCCTTGACTCCAGAGACAAGAAATGACAAGGAGCTCGAAGGGAGAATCGATAGTAAACCAGACGGTGTTGAGCGAAGGTTGCAAACAGCAACTAATTATGAACAAAGAACTTGTGTACTACTGAACTTTGAAAACCCAGGGAAAGACCAGCTGCACAGGCGTCTGGCGTCACATGTGTGTCCATTCAAAAGACTCTGGCTGGTCCCCTTTTCTTATAAATAAGATACTAACAAGAGGCCGTAGGTAAGGCTGACATACAGAGTTAAAGTGGTCATACAAGGGTCGAGCCAAAATCCTTTGTATAGCTGAAATCCTTAACCCATTACCAAAGTTGTGACAGTGTGAAACAGGCTTGTGCGCCGGCTGAGGGAACACGCTGTATGAATGATAAATGTGGAAAGCCTGACTGTGGGCTTGAGAAAAAGCCTGACTGGATGCTAGAAAAAGCTGAGGGAAGTGAATCCTGCAAGATATTACAAATAAGTGAACTGTATGAAACTGGCAAATGTGAGCCCAACTGAGGGAAGCCAAGATTACAAAAAGGATCGGTGCCCAGTTGAGGGGGAACCACGGGTGAAAGGTAATCACCTGACAGGACAATTGCTGAAAGGAACTTTTTGTTTGTTGTTAATAATACATCAGGCCCTCTGAGGCAAGAGTCTTGTTGTAAAAGAGGCTTGGCCACAAAAGTCTCTGATATTTTGAACCCCTGTTATACCATCCTGACTTATCATTTTGTGAATACTTCTTTCTTTTCTGATGAACATTAGCCCACACTATTCAGTAACTTAGCAGTAAGGATTGGCAATAGTTTTTTTTGCCACTAGGACTGCCTTATTATTAGTTGATGGTCGTAGCTTGCTGCCATCTTAGATTTAGGTTTAGATTAGGCATTCTTCTCACCCATTTATACAGTTTAATAAACACCCTTGAACTGTGATCATGTGTGTCTGTCTTTATCGTTGGCACCATGAGTTCCTTACACCAAGTTCTACTCTCCTGTCTTCTGAAACTCTCTATCCCTCAGGCAAAGACCAGCACCCCAGCACTGCCACCTACCTTCTTGGTCATTCGGCCCATGAAGCTTATGTCAGTGAATGCCTTTGCCTCTACTTCTCTGCTCCTACTCCTGCCGCGGACTCACACCGTGACATAGCCCTTTATATTCTGCATCTTTCTATTTCCAACACCCTGATAATTCTTGCCCCTGTCATGAGAATCCGACTGAAGCCTACCTCCAAGTGCAACTCTTGGTATGATTCCGACCTCGCCGCCAGAAACGCAAGTGCAGGGTGGTTGAGAGGAAGTGTATGGCTTCGGGTGCATCTTCTGACAAACTGGCCTACCTCCTGACTGAAAGGCAATACAAGATTAACTGTCCTGTCCAAGAATAGAGCACACATTCAAGACTGCATCTCTTCGGCCTCTAACAACATGGCTGAATGCTTTAAAATCTGCAAGCAACTAGCCAATCCTGTTGCAGTCTCTACCTGTTCCGTTCCCTCCCAGGCCTTCTGTATGGCTCTGGCCTCTCACCTCTCACCTCTCGACTAAAACTCAGGACATCCTGCCTTCTATCTCCTCTTCTTCTCCCTCTTCCTCTCTCTGCCCCCCTTTAGCTTTCTCTCCCTCTCCTCCTCCTGCTCCCCTTTCTCTTTGACAACATCTGACCGACTCTGGGGGAACCTGGGCATCACAGATCAGGACCTGGAGTGGCTGACCTCCTTCCTCTTGGACCACCCCTCCCAGGTCCACGTTGGTCCCTTTCCCTCGGCCGCCTCTCTGTCTAACTGTGGTGTTCCCCAGTTCTCTATCCTCTCACCCTGATTTTTCAACCTCTACTTGGCCCCTTTGGCCCACCTGATCTCAACCTTCTCCTGTAACTTTCAGTGTTATGCGGATGACACTCAGCTTTACTTCAGGCTCCCCTAAGCCTCCTCTCCTCTCTCGCTCATATCTAACAGTCTATCCGCGATTCAGGATTTGTGCACCTCCACTGATCTCTGCCTCAATGCGAGTAAGACAGAGATCCTTCTCATTGGGACCCCTGTACCTGGTTTCCCTCCCTCTCTCACTCATCCTTCACCTTCCTGCAAGGAAAAAAACCTTGGTGTCCTCTTCGACTCCACTCTCTGTTTATCTCCTCACATCTCAGACATCGCCAAGAAGTCCCATTAGCAGCTGCACCTACTCAAAGGGACTCCCTTTCTCACCAGAAGCGCACTGTCTCCAGAGCTCTGGTTCTCTCTAGGCTGGACTACTGAAACAGCCTCGTTCTCAATCTGCCTTCCTCTACTCTCTCCCCTCTGAAACTAATCCAGAACTGGACTGCAAGATTTATCCTTGACCTCACGCCCAGGGACCGTATCTCTCCAGTACTGAAATCTCTCCACTGGCTCCTGGTGGCCACAAGGATCAAGTTCAAGACCCTTTGCATTGTCCACAAGGCTTTCTGGGGTGGGCCCGCACTACATCCAACTCTCTCTTCCAGAATACCTTCCTTCTCAAGCCCTTCGCTGAGATACCTCCAACTCTCTAATGGTTAGACGCTTCTCCAATCAGAGAGTGGGGGGTTGATCTCTCTCCTCTGCAGGTGCCTACCTCTGGAATGGCCTCCCTGCCTCTCTCAAACTTGAGCTGTACCACTCGAAGCTCTGGAAGCACCCCAAAATGTTCCTCTTCTCCTCTGCTTTCCTTCCCGTCCTCCCCTGCTGATATACCTGACCTACCTGTCTGCTGTACCGACTGGTTGCTTGGCTACCCTCAGAGTCTCACTGGGTATCAGGCTCTAACTTGATCAGTCACCCGTGCACTGCCTCCGGGCCTACCACACACTTAGGGTCTGTAACTGTAACCCTACAGTCCCTTGTTCTCCTAGCAGTACCCAGTGCCGCGCTGCCCTGTCTGCACTTACTAAGAGCATTGTTGCCCTGTTTTCCCCTCTCCTCTCCCTTGCACGTCCCCCTCCCTTTCCCCTAGCACTTCTCCTTCTCGCACTTGCGCGATCTCAATGACACAAGGCCTAGTAAGATCGTTTGTCTTGTCCTCCCTCTGTCTTCCCTCTCTTGTCGCGCCTAGAAACACTTTGTACAGGTGCGTTATAAAAAATGACTTGTCATATAAACAACAAAGCAGCAAAACCCAGCAATACCCTTTTCGCCTCCCTAACCTCCCCCAGCCCTGGGACCACCCTCAACCCTCCCGTATTAGGAACCGAACATGAAAATTAAATCCGGTAATCAGTTTCGGGAGCAAACCCATTGGGCCTAGTATGTTTACAATATATCCAACATTTTTCAATTTTGTGGACATAATGGATACCGATATTCACTGCGCAAATATGACAATACCAAATCCCAATTTTGCCTGAACTTCACATATTCTCGCTGAATATTATATGTCACCCATTCCATCGCTAGTATGTTCCAGATTTTTGATAACCATTTGTGCTCATTTGGGGCCTCCTTCTACCAATTCCTGGTCATTACTATATTACTGCCAACACTAATATCATGTATGCTTTAAATTGTGATCTAGATCGTGGCACTGCATCCGTGTCATATAGGCCAAACACACAAGTCTCTGCTCCTAAAAAATAGTTTGCTTTAAGCATTTTGTTCATCGAAGGCATCACATGTTCCCAGAATGGTTGCATAACCGGACATGTCCACCAAATGTGGGCCCAATCACCCTTTCCTTTACAGGCCCTCCAGCACTTGACTGATGCTTCAGGAAACACCTTCTGTAGCCTCTCCGGGGTTTAGTGCCTCCGAAGCAAGACCGTGTGCCATGCCTCCCGAAGCTGGATGGATCTGGTCAATTAGGGGTTATTACCCAAGAGAAATTCCCAATTCTGTTCATCAAAGGGGTGACCCAACGTCCCTTACCACTTGCCCATATATGGCAATGTCACATTCCCTGTGCTTTCTGTAATGATTTGATATAAAAAAATGTTTTTGTATATGTGTGTTTATAGTATGATACCTTTATACAATTCGTTCTATATAAAATCATACAAAAATTAATTTCATATATAAAATCAAAATTAAGAACCATCACAACATATATTTAACTTATTATTCCACTAAACCCGCCTGTTGCCAGTGGTCATATGTCTAAACTCAAAAGGATATTTTCACCTCTAACATGCTGTAAGTCATTAAAACATTTTATCAAATGCTTTAATAAAGCTGTAATAACCAATAATTGTGGAGTTGCATCAATCTATTGCAAACCTCCAGAGCAACAGCCGCTGAGGTAGAGTGCACATAAGGCCCTAGAAAGGTTATTCGATATGGAGCTGTCGCAATGCATTCCATAATCATATGATGAATAGTCTGAACACAATCCCCATTGCACAATCTAAAACTCTTGAAGTTCTTTGGGTATTCCTAAACGCGGTACAGTTCTTTTGGGTATTCCTAAATGTGGTCCAGTTATTTCTAGTGTTGGTAAACAATTTAATTTGAATTTAAAATACCAAGTGAAAATCTTATGGGAGGGAAACTTCTTCAGATAAAGTCTGAGATCTTTTGTTGCTGCATACACAATCACATTGTTACGACATATCTTTATTCTATCAAGCTCTTCCATGTCCCTTATCACATCCCATTGTTTAATTTTCCTTTTGATAGTTGCTTGTGAATCTGTATTCCGCATATCTGTGATTTCCATAAAACGGATACAGCGCTTCTAAAAATTCTGTAAAAAGACATTGGCCCGGCCTCCAGCATTTCTCCCAAACATACCCCCAAGTTAGGTTTTACCATATTCGCCACCTTATTGTTAACAGGATCATATCTCTTCAGATATTGGGCCCACCAAGATAGTAGGCCCAATTATAGGCTTCTAATACTGACAGGCAAAGGTCTGGGAAGGCCCAAAACCTCTTTTAGTACCCTGCCCTCCAGGGTGTCTAAATACTTTCTATTGGAGATTTTTATCAACTCAACTCCATATAACACCATTACAGTTAATTTAAGGCGGTAGAATTTGATCAAGGGAATACTGGAGAATGCGGATGGCATACTTTCTTATTACCTTCATCAAAGTTATACAAGATCGAACCTTCAAATCCAGTAATGCTTTTTTGGCTTTCAATTTATCCATCACAGAAACCAAAAAACTCAAATACCTAAACATCTTAACTTCAGACACACAGGTATCTTTTATAGACCATTAGTAGCGTTTCCTTCTTTTCTTCTTTCTAATCGTAGCTACAAAGGACTTTTCAGGGTTTATCTCTATTTGTTGTTGTTAAAGTATGTTGCCACATCATTCATTGCGACCATTCATCCTGCACTGCAGCCAGGCAGGTGTAAAATATAATATAATCAGGTCATCTGCATAGGCAATGCAGTTGACTCTAAGACCTACACATTTGGTGGGATAACCACCACAACTTTTACCAACTTCCCAGATGCCCGCCCCATAGAGGTTAAAAAAGGTGAGAGCTGTAACACACCCTTGTCGAATGCCTTTCTTCATTGGTATATCTTTGCAAAGGTCCCCCTCAATGTTTAACTATACTCTTGCCCCATTGCTGTAGTATAGCAGATCCAACATCTGCAGGAGCCTTGAAACTATCCTCCAAAGCCTCAATTTCTTCCACGATATTGCCATATCCACATTATCAAAAGCAGGGGATACATCCAGACCAGCCACATAAAGAGTTCTCTTGGTGCTGCCTCCAGCTTGCGACATGCATGTGGCAAGGGTCAAACTACTGAGTGTGGTCCAAATAACTTTCCTAAACCATGTTTCTAAAGGGTTAACCCTATGTCTTGACACAGCCCACTTCGTTAAGTCCTTTAAAGACAAAGTAGCTAAGATTTTAGAGAAAACATCTGATAATGAAATAGGCTGATAACTGGTGGGACTATCACTGTGCCCTTTTTTTTAAAAAAAAAATGGGAACAAGAATGGATAAGTGCCAGGAACCCAGACATTGGCCTGCTCCAATTATGTGGGTAAACATTCTATTTTAAAAAGTCTATTTCCTTCCCCAAAGATAAAGTTCTATTTACACTGTTTGAAATTCATCACTTCCTGTACATACATCATATCTCTTAGCCTCAAACATCCTGCCTCTCTCCAGCTTCGGAAGGCATTCCCTTCCATTCTCAGGGAAAATGGTGTGTTGTGAAATAAAGGTCTGAACGGAGCAGTGTGAGAAACCAGAAGGTGTCCCACCCACTAGTCCCCAGAGATCTGTCATCCAGGTGGCCAGGAAACGGCCATCGCTTTTGAATCCAGTTCCTAGAGGTGGACCAGTTTGGGGGGAACACCTGGGTGAGGGGTCTTCAGGGAGTGGGATAACACCTTTACTTCATCCTACCAAGTACGACATTTAGGAACTCTGCTCCCTCCCCCTTACAACGCAAACACTTTCTCAAATGCAGCCTGCTGGGAGAGGCAATGGACTAACACCCGAGTCGTATACATGACTTGTCCCACTACAATGGCCAGGCAAGGTCAGGCAATTATGGACCATCACAAACACCTGACTTCCACTAGGCTTCCCCACACGGATAAAAGGTTGGAGCATGAGAGCACACTTAGAGCGAGGAAAAACACACGAGGAAACAGAGGTTTCAAGAGGGAAGTTTGCAGAGAGAAGAAAGACTGCAAACCCGAAGGGGTTCGCAAGGAGGGAAGTTCCCTTGACCTTTTTGAAAAGGAACCGTTGTTTCATGATTCCTCACAATTGGAAAGCGTACGACCAGGAAAACAGGCTAGGAAATCCTGCATTGTGTGTCGAAGATACGCGGGGCCCTCTTGCATCAATAAAATAAGGCGGGGAGGATCACCAGCCGCCATGGTACTGTCTTTGGCTCCAAGAACAAAGCAGCATTAGTGAAATCAACACAGCCAGTGAGTTGGAGAAACTGACACAAGGCCGGACTGTGTTGAAGCCAAGGTTGCAAGCAGCATCAGTGTATGGCGAACACCATAATCAACATTGTTTTAAATATGCATGCTAAAAGATATATGTTCACTGCAAGTAAAGTTGAACTGCTGATGAGTGATTCAACTTTTAAACTAAGAAACAATACCTTTGACAGAGTGGTCTCTCACCGCGTGTGTGCTCAATCGAAGGTCTCTGTAAGGTATCCAGCCAAAAAGTGAGAGAGTTGTAGAGAATTGGGAATCAAAGTGTTCCTGTGACGGGTCAAGCTAATTCCTGCACACAGTCGAAAGTCTTCGATGTTGATACAGAAATTTAAGTTTGTGTCAAAGTAGATAAAGTTGGTCCGAGCCCGACAGAGGGAGATCATTTGAAAGCTTTATGTTGAAGTGGGTTTCAGCCTGGCAGAGGAGGACCTGGGTTGAAGTGAAAATCACCCGAGTATTTGTACATGTGAAATCCTAAGAAGAAAGGAACTTTGATATTTGTTGTGTTGCATCAGGCCTTCTGAAAAGGAGACTTTGAATGGCAAACACTTTGGCACAGAAGGCCATGATGTTGAAATTTTGACTGGCACCCTCGTGCTAGAGAAGCCAGAGACTGTGCTAAGCTCGAGTGTGCCGCCTTGTCCCATGCTGAAAACGTGGAGAACGAAAGCCAACTGCTTCAATATCCTGACATAACATTTCTTGAACACTTTTCCTTTGCATAACATTGTTTCCCACACTTTTTATTGAGAAGTAAGGATTGGCAATTTTGACAATACACCACTAGAACTACATTATTATGCTTTGATGGTCGTAGCTTGCTCATATCTTTAGATTTAGGATTAGATAGGCGTTTTTCAAACCCAGTTGAAGTTCAATAAACACCCTTGAACTGTGATCACTTGTGTCTGTCTTACTGTTTGATTTCATGACTTCCGTATAGCAGGTATTGATGAAATCCCTTTACTTTTCAACAACTCATCCCATATATAATCCATCAGTGCAGTAATTTGGCATGCATGCATGCTCCCCCGTCTATCTGCTTTAGCCAGCCATAGGACATCAGCTAATGGAAAACCTACCACTGCTCTATCCATTTTAACCCACAGCTTCTTTGCATCTGTTGCAAACCATTGCTTAATAACCCTCATTTTCGCAGCTTGGTAATGGTAGAAATTCAGGACTGTCAGACCCTCTTTGGATCTTGGATCCATTAAAAGCTGTGGGGCAACCCTCGTTTTTTTATTATTCCAGATAAATGCCATTCGTCGCTTGTTTAGTGTCCTAAAAAAGGTCTTTGTCGCTTGTTTAGTGTCCTAAAAAAGGTCTTAGAAAGAGGAATCGGCAAGGCTTGAAAGAAAATAGAGAAACCTCAGGGGAGTCACCATTTTAATTGAAGCCATCGTGCCCATCCACTATATGTTAAGGGGGTTCTATCGTTCTGAATCAGATTTTGTATTCCTTAGGAGATGTTTATAATTTGCTCCTTATATAGAGTCCAAAGACTTTGTAATAGTAACACCCAAATACCTAATTCCATCCTCAGCCCTCTGAAACAGAGAACAGTCCTGCACATTCTCTAATAAATCCCCTGTCAAAGACACGTTTAACATTTACGACTTAGTTATATTTATTTTGATCTGGACCAGGCGTCTTATTCAGGGGGAGTTTCCTAAAGGCCATATTATTTTCTTCTTATAGAATATCCCCCTCCAGTAAATCTCTGTCTTCCTTCAATAGGGTCCTCAGCTTGATAGAGTCTAGATATTCACAGGGGGGCCCTTCCACAAGACGATCGGATGAATACAGGGACCCATAAAAATGTTTAAAAAGTTTCATCATTTCCCCATTCTCTGTCACTATATCTCCGGAATTAAAAAAAAAAGGTAGACTATATTGAAACTTCAATCTAGGTTGCCTGGACAACAACCTATCTGCCCTGTTACCCTTTAAATAAAATAGTTGCCTCATATAAAGCAGGCTCTTCAATGCCCATTTATCCCTCAATAGATCCAGCTGACCCAGCATTTCTCTATACTGTTTCAATGTGGGCCAGCTTGGTTGACACCCCCACTTTCTAGCATGATCTCTTTTGATTGGGATTCCAAGTCCTGTTCCAAAGCTCTTCTCTGTTTATCCCAGGTGGCCTTCAATGTTATTGGCTCTCTCTGTATCACTACCTGAAACGCATCCCACCAATTCCCGGGATGGATCCAATGCACTATTAATGAAAAATGAAATATTTTATTTATATTGTGCTCGTACACAAGTGTTTCAGAGCGCGAGTAACCAAGAAGTATCCCGTAATTGTATCCCTAACTATCTCCGAAAGTACCACATCCTTAAAAATCTCGACGAGGTGAAAAACCATTGCCAAAGCGGTGTAGAAATTAGGTGGACATTCAGCAAAACCGACAATGGGGCATGATTCGAAAGAGCGATAGAGCTCACCGCAACCTCCTGTACTTTGCCCACCAAGTGTGCAGAGACCCAAATGTAATCTGCACGTGAGAGCGATCTATGTACATGAGAATAAAAGGTGTACCCCACCTCATTACCCCTACAAGCGCACCAAGCATCAATTAACTCCAGGTGGGAAAATCGTTATTTGATCCCTTTAGACGGAGCCCCTTGCCCCCCTGGGACACTCCCACTACGATCTACTTCCGGAGCCCAAACCAAGTTTAAATCCCCAGTCTAACTGATATTACCCTTTGCCATCTTTCCCAATTCTGTGATAAGCAACCTTAAATATCCACCTTGTCCCGAATTTGGGACATAAAGCATAACTATGATATATGTATGTCTGTCGTATATAATTTTAACAAAGAGATATTGGCCCTGCTTGTCCTCTTGTGTATCCAAAATGGTAAGATTGGGGATATTTTTAAAGGTTATCATAACCCCTGCAGTTTTCTCCACCGCATTAGCTTGGAAAACATGTGGATACGCACGTAATAGGTATCTATGCTTGTCACACTTGTGAATATGCGTTTCTTGTAGGGTAAGAATATCCGGTTTCTCATGTTTCAAAAAGTGTTCAACTTTTCGCCTTTTTATATGGGAGTTTAAGTCCCTAACATTATAGCTTAGAACCTTGAATATCACTTTTTAATGTGATCCCCTCCAATACCCCTCAAGTGGGTCCTTTTAGTATTTCCCCCGTGTCATCCTATCACTACTTTTCATATCCACAGTATAACTTACCGGCATCAGCCTATTTTCCTCACCTTCCAGATCCCTGCTCATAATCTCAAATCCAGTTGCCCCTTTATCCCCGTCTTCCCCAAAACCCACTCCCCCAACTTCCATCAACAACAACAACCGAGGTCGGATCATAGTTTCTATTGACACCCCAGGGAGTACTCCCTTGACCAAGATCCGGGAACATACTCTGAACACAAAACTGGTGCGAGTCTCTACTACTACTCCAATTTGGATCTCAAGTGACAGCGGGAGACATCCAACCCCCGGACCTCACTAAACACCCCACCTCTATTGCATCCGCCACCAATACGAAACTTCTAACTACTACTTATAACGGACGACAACATCATTGCACCCTCATATCAACAATGTACAGTTGACCACTCAGCCATCATAAGACAGCTACATTGCCCAGTACATCTTCAAACGTCCATGTTCTTGTTTTTATCTTTAACGACTCCTTTCGGAGCTCGGACAGCTTTTCCTTCTCTTATCGCCGAAGACCATTACCACAGTTCTTTCCTCCGACTGTCCAGTCTATGATCTTGAGAAACTGATGGAGCTGATTCATCAGTCATAGACAGAATGTCCATTCCTTTGTCACATGTAGTAATCCTACACTGTTTCCCTTTCCTTGTGAAGGATAACCCAAATGGGAAGGTCCATCTATACCTGACTTTTTCTTGGATCAAAACCTTCACAACCGGCCCCATCAGCCTTCTTTTGATTAAGGTGGATTGGGCTAAGTCTTGAAAAAGCTAAACCTTGACACTTTTAATCCTCAGGGAGCCAGACGACTGTGCCACCTTCACAATGTCTTCTTTCTGTCAATATGACTTTAGGGCTGTCAACACGTCCATTGACCTACCCCTGCTTTCTTCCACTACAGACCCACCCTATGAATTCTGTCCAGGCCAACCTCCTCCAGAAAAACCTGTGTCAGCATACCTGCAAAGAAATGTTGCATGATTGCCTTACGATCCTTGTCTAAGACATCCTCCAGCACATTGTTAAGGCAGACATTGCAGCGCCGTGATTTCAAGGTCCTCGCACTAAAGATCAAGTTTATGCCAGAGCCATGACAGATGTTCCAAGACCTTATCAGTATTCCTTGAATCCTCGGTGAGGTCCTGCAGTGCCTTCCCATTAGTGTCCACCCTTTCTCCTACTTGCGCTCGTTCACCCTGGATCTCCTGCATAGAATGTTTCAGTTCCGCTCTTAGAGCAGCAAATTGTTCTTGGAACAAGTCTGTAATTTTCGCTTGGAAGTCCGTCAAACAATGCTTCTTTATTTAACGCCATCAGGGGTAACGGAAAATCCTCTTTTTCCACTTCCGCGCCGTCTGGCAGGGGCGGTTTCTCCACCTTGGATTTATCCTTTTGCCAACACCAGCTCAGCACACAGTCTCCCCCCAGAAGTTGGTGCTTCGGGTGTGCTGTGGTCTCCTTCCCCCTTCCTTTATGCATGAAGGGCGCCCTTGTACTGTGCCGCTCCTTCCCTAATCTTCTATACTTGACTCCTGGATTCCCAAGGCTTTATCCATCTGTTATTCCTAGGACTTGTTCAGGAAAGTATATCCTTTGTTGGAGCACCTCCCCCTCACTGCAGACCTCTTTGCTCCATCGACCAGCTTTGCAGATAGACTAACGTCATCCCCAAGATGTGCTCAATGTCTTAGTTTACTGGACTGTGCGGCATCCTCTCTCCACAAAGTTAGCCAGACAGAGAGTGAAAGCTCTGCAGATAAACCCACAACAATGTAAAATTACGTCTTTGTTCCCAACTCATATATTCCGCCGTAATGCACCACGATCACCCCTAGCCGTAGGAATCCAGGCTAACTCTGCATTATGCATCCAGATGAATCCAAAGCTGGCCCTTATGAAGAAAGACATTAAATATTTGTATAAACAGGTGGTGCATTTGTCTGAAGAGGTGAGAACCCATAAAATAGCCATACTGATGAGAGCCTTTGTATTGGTAGCATTGGTGATTCCAGGAACTCAGTCCCTAGGCATGTGAGGTGAACAGCATCAGGTGCATCAAGGATTATTCAGAATGAGATAAGTTCTAGAGCGGTAACAGAACAGATCCACAGGGAGCAGCGCCACCATGGTGGCAAAACACACGGCCCTCTGCACCAGCTTCAGATTATGCAGCAGCTCTCCCCTAATCAGCCAAGGCTCACTGTGCAAACAGCACACCACGGGGAGAACACTGTCAGCTCCACAGCCGCCTGTGGTCCCCAGGGACTGGCTGCGTACCGTCCACCACATACAAACAGAACCGTGGTGTAGAATGCCCTCTGCTCCAGATTCACCTGGGCAGCGCTGCCACCATCAGTGAGGCCACTGCACCTGGTCCTCCTTTCCCGGGCCGACAGCCCGCCCATTGACCGAAGCTCTGTCTTTTTGCCATCCGCCTCCACTGCGCTGCCTCATGCCGTGCCACGCTACTAAAAATCGATGGGCCGCACCCTCTCTCCACCGTCCACCATTGCTTCTCAAAGGCTGACCGCTCATTTACTCATCGGGTGCACCAAGCAGTGAATTTCCCGGGGACGGGTAGGGTGAAAACACAGCGGGAGGGGGTGGCAAAGTCGGACCATTGACATTCCCCGGCCTGCCACCATCCTGGAATCCTCCATGCCAGTATCTTAATACGTGTGAACAAACTCACTCACTTTTTAAGTCTGCTTTTAAATCATCTTTGTTCGGATAGCAACTTGTTTTACCCCACTATGCCCATCCACTCCCATGGCCTCTGATGCTATTCCTATGCTGACAATCAAATCATTGTATCACTGGATTTGTTTTAGCCCAACACTGCGTCTCAGCTACGGAGTTGCTAGGAGGCTGTGGGGTGTTGGATGCGCGACAGAGGTGCTGGTTACGGCCTTACCTCTGCCTCCTCTCTGTGGACATCCGATTCCTGGCCATCTACTCTGGGGCTTTTTTCCGATGCCAGTACTGGTGGTAAAGGACCTAGGGGTGCAACTATCGGCGTCATTGTCAATGGAGGCCAAAGTGGAATTTTAAATTTAGGAGATTACACTAGGCACTGCCCTTTATTCCTTCAAAAGTCTACATCCTCTCGTTCTACACTCCCTCCAGCTCCCTTCGCTCTGCCGCCCACTTCCTTCTCACTGTTCCTCCTTCCCCTTGTGCCTCATCCCGTTTCCGCTCCTTCCATCTCCTAGTGCCCCTACACTGGAACTCCTTACCTCTCTCACTCCGCTCTATTTCCACCTTTTCCTCATTCCGAACTTCCCTCAAATCTCTCTTTCCCCATTCTCCGCCTTGAAACCCCTCCCCCTTCCTTTTTCCCCTCCCTCCTTGCCTTATCTCCTTGATCCTCTCCTCCCCCCACACTCCCCCCTCCAATCTTTCCCCTTCCTTTCCTTTCCCTTCCCCCCCCCCTCTCAATTCTACTGCACTTCTCTCCTTCAGTTAATTGCTCTACTTATTGTTTTGTTCGCCTGATTCTCAATTTGTTTAATTGCTTCTTCTGTTACTGTTATGTTATTATCTTATGTATCCTGTTGTTATAATGTGCAGTGCTTTGGTGTAAAGCGCTATATAAACAAAAATAACTACAAAATGTCATGCGTTTTATGTTGCTTCTCTTATGAGTGGGGTCGACTACTCAATTCTATTTTCCTTGCTCAGCCTGGATATTTTTTTTTTTTTTAACACTCCAGCCTGGATATTTGACTTGGTGACTCCAGCTCTTGTAGAGTACAGCAGGAAGAGTTTTGGCCCAACCTCATTTTGCAGCACACAGCGCAGGAAATGGGCCGGAACTAGATGGAGCACACTCAGACACTGCACTCCATCCTCCAGACACAGCTCCTGTGCATCATGGAACAGACCCGCTTTCAGAAGCCTCAGCGTTTGTGCCGAGTGTTCATGGAGCTGCTCCCACTGCACAACCCATTCTTATTCTGTGCCTCACCGTGCAGGCGCTTTCTTCTGAAGGCATTCTGCTCAATATGAGAGAGACACACACACACACGCACACGCACACGCACACACACACACACACACACACACACACACGACTTTTTTATTAGGGTGAATTTTGTGGCCAATCAAATTTTAAATCGTGGGCATTATGTTGTTCCCACAATGCTCTTAGCTTTTATGCAAATCAGCTGGATTGGTTCTATTTAGAGATACTATGTTGCACAATCTGGCTGGGGGCCACGCCCCTCCTAGGAAGGGACAGTTCCCCCAATAAATGTTGTCCTTTTCCAGCACTGGCAGCACATTTTTCTCCCATTATGTGCCAGCTTCATTGGCTCCCAGTTGACACAATGGTCCAATTTAAATCGCTATGTCTAGTGCACCGTGATTTTATGGTGCTGTGCTTAATACCTTCACCTTAAGCTCTGCCCTTAGATACCCTGTCCACCACTCCCTGTCAGGCAACCTATAGTATTCAAGTCCCTCCTACCTGACGGCCTTGTGTGGGATGTCGCGCCTTTTCCGTGGCTGCAGCAAAGCTATGGAATTCTCTCCCTGCGACACTTCCTGCTGTTGAAAACCACCTCCTGTTTCGCTGTTCTTTGAACACATTCCTTTTTTAGTACTTGGTACTCATGTCAGCTTTTTCCTGTAGGATTTTGCGCAAAGTTGCCTTTTGGTGGACGTTGAGCTTAAAACATTTCAATGACATAACATGCCAGAATAAAGAACCAATCTTGTGCCATCCACTGACCTGCCAACTGAATAAAATGTCTGCGTAGTTGTGACTTTCATTATATTGCCATCATCCTTTTAAATTGCAGTATGTTTGTGATGTGCTTCAACATAGCAGCAGCCAGAGGTTGCTGCTTTAAAGAGGGGCCATGATGGAGGAAAAGAGTGGAGCTTGCAACCCACTCTATGCGAATGCACAGGCAGGGAGAACGAGTGTGGTGCAGTGCACAGGGAGGAACAGACAACGTATAAAACCCATCTGTCAACAACAGGATCAAGTAGAAAACATCAATATGTTTCTCCAGGGCACCCCGCTCTCAAGTAAAAAACCTAAGCTTGGCATGTAAGAAATGATATACTACATCCAAATAAGGCATATGGGTTTTAACACACAACATTACATGTAGATTGACAAAGTTGCACTTGTAACACTATAGTTAGGTTCACATGATACTTTACATGGGAAAACGTTTTCCGATGTAACTTGTAATCACACTTCATGAAAGTCCACCTCATTTGGCAAGCAACTGGTCTCGCCACATACAAACACAAGCGCCAGTTTTAGTGACGCCTCATGGACTATTTCTAGGACCAAAAGAATATATACCCCCAACCCCCAAAAATTGGGAAACATATGGAAATTGTCTGCTTTGGTTTTCAGCACTCACGTAGCACCTACCCAGAATGGATGCAGTATTTAAAAATTGATGAAAATCAGATGAGCGAAAATGATGATATATCACACTGGCTTCCAATCAAAGAGCGGGTAATTTCAAAGCCCTAGCCATGACCCACAAATGCATCCACCTTACTGCACCTCCATACCTATCCGCAAGAATACACCTCTCCACATCCACAAGACCGACCAGAACGCCCAACACAAACATGCTCCCGTTACCCAAAATGAAAAGAGCTTGAGTAGGTGGGGTCAGCTTCCCTTACCTGGCAGTCCAGCACTGGAACGCCCTGCCACCATCCATGCGAGCGGAAAACTCTCACCTAGCATTCAGAAAAGCTCTAAAAACACTGATCTTCACCCGATCACCCCTCAACACACTCCTTATCACCTTTCACCACACTCTCCTAGCCTTGAAATACACTTGCACTAAAATGAATATTGTATGATATGTAGCTACTATGTATACCCTGTTTAAAAAGTTAATTATATTCTATTATTTGTAACTACACTGTTTTTCACTAGTACCATGTAACCATGCAACCATTCCCTTGTAACTAAACTCATCACAAGTAACAGCGCTGTGATGCCCACGGGCTGCCTGTGCGCTCTACAAATGTAAAAATAAATAAATAAGAATACTTTTAAATATCCAAAATACCGGCTTCTGATTTGGACCTTCGCACCACGCCTGGCATACAAATAAATAAGCATGCTTGCGGGTGGCGCAGGCAAATGCAGAACTTAGACTATGCCCACCAACAAGCTTAGCATTAATGTATGCAGCTGTAGTGCCCTCAGAATACACGTAGGCACAATCACTTGCACAGAAGATGCACCTGGAATGACGAGACAGGCATACTCTGCCGACTGATTTACCCACAATATGCTTGGAAAACAAGTGGACTTCAGAAGCGTAGACAATACGCCTTAAATACGAAGGCATACACACCCCTACATACACCTCACTAATGAACCGCACAAGTATCACTCTGACAACGCTTAAAAGCAAAATACACAAATGCAAAATGCACAAGACACCCATACTCAAAGGGAACACGCAGGATGCAAAAGCACCACTTGAGAAATCATGTATAAATGCGACTCCTCCCTATAGGTTTACCAGAGTGGCTCTGGGTCCTCTCAGTGAGTGTAATTTCCTTTTTCAAAGGGTATTTTCTGGCTAGATAATGAAAATGATGCTCAGAGTGACTGTTTGCGGTCGGCAAATCTTGTTTCCCCACAGCACACAGAAAACCATGCTGATGACATCACTCCCCTGGCAACACAGTCTCTATGGTGACCATGTACCAGAGAAAGGTGGCAGCTCAATGCCTGCTACAAATGTTGGGTGAAACTGAGAGCAGAAGGTATATATGCAGAACGGGAAATGGTTATAAAACCTTTCCAAAGGGGCTGGAGGGGTTCTCTACAAAGAATGGCTGATGGGAGGCGAAGCAGTGCAGCTGTAACGTAAGGGGGCACCAAGACCAACTCCTGCCAGGTGGCGTCTACTAGGGAGACTCCAGGACTCCCTCCCTGCTGCCAGTGCGGCCACAAGGACTGCCTGGCCCTGAAGAAACCTGCTGTGCCTCCCGAGGGACTATGGCATGGGTGGCGTTCTGGGCCTCTTGAGGGGTTCTAGCTCAAAGCATCCCAAGCATACAGGACACGGACTGACTGCCTTATTGACAGAAATTAAGGGAGGCAAGGAAAACGGGACCCACTGTACTAAAAGAAAGACCCCTTCTCTCATCTTTAAAACACACACACACACCACCACCACCACCACCACCACCACCACCACCACACCCCCCCCCCATTGATGACACCACATGTGAAATACATTTTGATGAAATGTCCCTACAAGGGGTTGTGTTTATAATGTTGGGAACAAGATGTCAAGGGTGATCGGGAGACCTATCATGAACTACTTAAGGTATTAAAGAATGTACTCATCTAAACAACATTGGGCCTCATCACGACTTCGGCGATAACCCTTAAATCTGGCGGTAGCACTATTACCGCCGGATTTAAGGGTGCGCCGAATCAGGGCTTCGGCAGATTTCGCCCCAGCTCTGAGCTGGGGGGAAATCCGCTGAAAATTCGCGCTATTACCGCCGGCGGGAAATCCCGAATGGGCTCAGTGGGGAATGGGGACTTACATTACTGCCGAACTCGTGATCCGGTGCGAGTTCGGCGGTAGGGCTTATACTGCCCGCGCTAATAGCGTTACCGTTACTGCCCAAGTCGTGATGAGGCCCATTGTATTGGAGTGTTGTTGTTGATACAGTAACCTAATCATATCTAAACATAGGCAATGGCTGCAGCATGCACCATAGAAGTACAATATGTATACAACAAATGTATAAAACAGCAAAAGAAATGTTCCTTTAGGAACCACCTTTCACAGTTAAAAAATAGAACTAAAAAAAACGTAGACTCCATCTACTTTACATTTCTCAGTAAAGTACATAAACTCAATAAGATTTTCCAACATTTCCATTATCATGTTGTGTTACGCTATTGGGAATATTTTGGCGTTCATCCCCCGTTCCAGGGACTGGAACAGTGGATACCAGCCCGGCAGCCCAAGTTATCTGCCCAAGCGAAGCAAGGGTGGATAACGAGGTCTCGGGACCATTATCCCCTCATTCCAGCCCCTGCAATGGGGGATGAAGGCCATTAGCACCCCAAGTTCCCAAAGTGGGAACCCGGGGTGCTAAAACAAATGGATTTTTCTTCCTACACCGGGACGCCTATGGCATCCCGGTGTAGGAAGCAAAATCTTTTTCCAAAATGGCCACCATGGAAAGGGAAGGGGTGGTTCCATACAGGGCCCCTCTCCGCTTTCCATGGCAGCCTGCAGAAGGCGAAGAAAGAACCCTATGACCATATTACCACAAGCATATTTTTCTACTCTTTCAAAGCTATTCCACTTTCGAATAACTTTACCAGAAAGCGGGTCCCAGGTTGACATGGCCACTTTAACCCTATGCGTTGTCCCTCATGGTCATGGCCATTAGCCAGATTGTCCGGATCATGACCTTATTCCATGACCCAGACAATGTGGCCACTGCCCATGGCCACAGGCTACAACTCAGTCACCAAAGGTATATCACTATTTTTTGTACCTACATTATGACATTTGTCAAAAAATAAAACACAGGCACATTTGCAAAACCATGCTTTAAGGTCAATTGCTCCTTACACAAGTGTCCTGGAAATCCACCCATGTTTTATTTTTTCAAAAGTGTCAAATGCATGCACATACAATAGTCATATAACTTAGCCTCGACTTGACAAAATCCATCAGACTTTACAAAAACATTTATATCTAGATCTAAAATCTTTTTGCAAACATTTGTGTAGATTCGTCAAATGGCACCTCATTTATAAGCCTTTACATTATTTTGGGAACCCCCTCTAATTTTGCCCGCTCTTGACAAAATCCCACCAAACTTTGCAAACTCATTCAGAATCAGGACAAAAATATGATTGCAAAATCTCATGCAGTTTCATTAAGTAGCGCCAAAGTTATAAGCCATCCAAGAACTGCTTTTCACCAACCCTGTAATGCAGAGGTGTCTGCGAACTTCACAGGACTGTTTGCAGACATTTACAGCAAAAACCACCCATTTTATTGCATGTTGCAGCCATATCCCAACCCATCTTCATCACCCCTCACCTCCCCAGAGATTATTTGATAAGTTTAACAAGTGCAATTTTGTGTTTTTTAATATGTTTTTACCACGATGTCCGCAGACACTGGCCGCTGTCCGCATACTCCGCTGTCTGTGAATCCAAGATGGCGGGTGTTTCCAAAAATCTGACGCACTTCACGCTTTTCAGCATTCAATCAGTGGGCCTGTTCGATGTCCGCGGACACCACGTTGCCTTCTAAGCCAATCGGAGCCCTGTCCGTGGACCGAACAGGGAAATGGGTCCACGGACCGAACCCAGATATCACTAATTTTTTTGGACCTTTTTTTGGTCATTTAAAAAAAAACGACTGAATGGATTTCCACCTAATTTACAAAAGCACGCTTTCGGGACCAAGCCGCCGCTCCTGCCGCAAATTTGGTGAAAATCCGTCCAGCGGTTTGGGCTGTAGGCGTGAGCAGTTTTTCTTCATTCAGTCTATGAAAAAAGAAATTGGGACCCCCCCATAACTTTGCCTTCCGTTGATGAAACTTCACCAAACTTTGCAAAACAATTCAGAGCGGGCCATATACTTATTTTGCGTAGTTTGGTGAGGATTCGTCCAGGGGGAGTGAAGTTATAAGCCGCCCAACTAGAGGTCTTCCTATGGATTTAGCAACTTAACCATAACTACACGCCCACTACCGCGGGCCGTGTAATGTATATATACTAGCAGTACCACCCGATGTTGCACGGGTCTGTAGCTGACATGCACGTGGGTGTCTGCTATAGCCTTGTGTATGTTTTATTGTGTCCTAACTTCCTACTTCTGGAAAAGTCGCAAAATCGTCAATCTCCCGAAATTGCCTAAACTGATAGCACAGGGACAGACTCCGGCCAGTACAGGGCAAATGGGTGGGGTTGGTCCGATTTCACCATCGCCAGTGCGCCCCAGACTGGTATGCCGACCCCTGCCAACATTTCAGGCAACCAACTGTTGTGGGGCTGGAGCCAATAATCGCAAAATCAGCAAGCTCCCGAAATCGCCTATACTGATAGCACAGGGCCAGCCCCTGCATTGTGCAGGGCGAATAGGTGGGTTTGGTCAAATGTCACTATCGCCAGTACACCCCAGACTGGTATGCTGACCATGGGCTAAAATTTCAGCCCACCAACTGTTAAACACTTGTGTATAGGCGCGTTACAAATGCCATATCATATCATATCATATGGGGCTGGAACCAACTCCGAACATACAAACACACTTTCACAAATATATATAATGTCTATGTTATATCTAATCTTAGGCTACCCTTAACCGATTTGCCACTAAAGGAATAGTCACAGAAAGATATTCCAAATTAGGTCATAATTTGAAGATGGCTATGCTTTTGTGAAGGTGTTCTAATGAAAGAGGTAAGTGAGAGGGGCCAGTGGGTATTTAGATAATAATGCTGCCCTCTTCACTTTTCAATAATCATGAAAGGATAAGATGAGGCAGGGAAAGTGTAAATTAGCAAAATGCCACCTTTGCTCTTCTGCATAGTGGTACCTTGTATAAATAGGTGTACATGTATTACTTGTACCGGCGAACACATCTTGTGCTCTTGTGGTTACCATTTGTTAATTTAGCTTTATTTTTAATGAATCCATTTATATATGAAAGCATCAAATGCAATAGCACCACAAAACATGTAAAAAAATTAAAACTACATTTTCCAATGAAATTTCCTGATTATAAAAGCTAACTAAATATTGTTGAGCACAGAAACACATAAATGGATCTGCAAACATCTGAAAATAAATAAAGCTGGGGCTACACTGTCCAAAGCATTCAGATTTGTGCACAGGACTTAGCATTCTTGACATAAGAGCGGCATAAAAAGGACAAAAAAAATAAAGTGCATCAGATCTTCCACAATCTCCGAATGGCATAAGCAGTATTTCGCATGAAGTTGACCACCATGTCACTTAGTCGCAAGCGAGTTTAATAGCAGCAAGTAGAGTTTACATTTCGTCCGAAGAGTGTGTGTATACATGTTCTTCACCCAATTTAAGTATGGTTCCCATTCCTCCGCAGTCTCCATAAAAAAATAAGACCACACAGCAGTTTTCTCGTTTCGTAATTAATACAATTCTGTAAATAGGTCCTTGAAAAATTCTGTATGACTTAGAAGCCACAGTCTCTGGGTTATTTAACCAAAACACTAGCAGGGTAATTCAGTGAATTCAGCGCACAAGTGGCTCACGCGGCTGGCGCACAGTGTGCGCATTCAACACTCTGTGCCAGCCGCGTGCGCTAAAATCCATTTCCGCGCACAGCGTATTCATGGATTTTAGTCTCCAAAGCTGGCGCAGAGTGGCGCAGCGACCCTGCAGCAGTGCCAGTTATGCCCCCAACCCCTCCCCGTGCGCCATGCACAGCGCACAAATCCCGTACATGGCGCACAGGCCCCGAACCACGAAAACACCAGTAAAACTTCCCACGCACCCCTCCGAATACATGTACACCCCAGCGCGGGGAGTTTTCCACACGATTGGCCCTGTGCGAGGGGGGTACGTGTGTTACTGGGGTGCGCGGGTACTTTCACACACGATGGGCCCTGTGCGAGCGGGGTATGTGTATTACTGGGGTGCGCGGGAACTTTCACATGCGATTGGCCCTGTGCAAGCGGGGTACGTGTGTTACTGGGGTGTGCGGGAACTTTCACACACGATTGGCCCTGTGCGAGCGGGGTACGTGTGTTACTGGGGTGCGCGGGTACTTTCACATGCGATTGGCCCTCTGCGAGTGGGGTTCTTGTGTTACTGAGGTGCGCGGGAACTTACACACGCGATTGGCCCTGTGCGAGGGGGGTACGGGTGTTACTGGGGTGCACGGGAACTTTCACACGCGATTGGCCCTGTGCGAGTGGGGTACGTGTATTACTGGGGTGCGCAGGAACTTTCACACGCGATTGGCCCTGTGCGAGCGGGGTGCGTGTGTTACTGGGGTGCGCGGGAACTTTCACACGCGATTGGCCCTGTGTGAGCGGGTACGTGTGTTACTGGGGTGCGTGGGAACTTTCACACGCGATTGGCCCTGTGCGAGCGGGGTACTTGTGGTACTGGGGTGCGCGGGTACTTTCACGCATGATTGGCCCTGTGCGAGCAGGGTACGTGTATTACTGGGGTGCACGGGAACTTTCACACGCGATTGTCCCTGTGCGAGCGGGGTACGTGTGTTACTGGGGTGTGCAGGAACTTTCACAAATGCGAATTTGCTGTCAGAGCGGGTTACGTGTATCCAGTGTGGTGCGCGGGGAGTCCTACACGTGAATTGGCACTGTGGGTCCTCCCAGGTGCCCCTCTACCCCCTCCACGGCCCCTGCAGGCAGCCCACACCACAGGGGACTACCCTGCACCCCTGGACATGTACCGAGGGCAGCCCGTCCACCATGGCCATGCCCCCCAGCCAGGCCACGTGTCACGTTGCACTAGTGATCACCAACTCATGTCCCCCAGCACCCCCACCCCCAGCAGTGAGGGGCACCTGCCAGCAGGCCCCCACTCATGTCCTCCAGCACCCCCACCCCCCAGCAGTGAGGGGCACCTGCCAGCAGGCCCCCACTCATGTCCCACTCATGTCCCCCAGCACCCCCACCCCCCAGCAGTGAGGGGCCCCTGCCAGCAGGCCCCCACTCATGTCCCCCAGCACCCCCCCCAACAGTGAGGGGCACCTGCCAGCAGGCCCCCACTCATGTCCCCCAGCACCCCCAGCCCCCAACAGTGAGGGGCACCTGCCAGCAGGACCCCGCTCATGTCCCCCAGCACCCCCACCCCCCAGCAGTGAGGGGCACGTGCCAGCAGGCCCCCACTCATGTCCCCCAGCACCCCCACCCCCCAGCGGTGAGGGGCACCTGCCAGCAGGCCCCCACGCATGTCCCCCCCTACATGAAATAAAGATGCACAATCATGGCCCACTTCTACACCAAAATACCACAGCACGCCACCCCATTACTGAGATGCAATGATTTCCCAATCAAACCCACACTGACATGCCCATCTCAAGACACAAACCAAAAGTCAACTATGTACATCAACACATGTCCGTCACACACACACACACTCGTTGGCATTGATTGTGTAAACCCACATTTTCACATTCCTTAACTCAATGAGCAAATCCCACACATGGAACTAAAATGTGTACAAAAATAAATCAATAAAATGAAAGCATAACAAAATAGCAAACATGAAATGAAAAGCATGTGCAAAAGAAGAGTAAATGAAAAGTATAACCAATACAAAGAAATCCAAAAGAAAAATAGTCCAAACTCTCCCTCCACCAACGCAAATCTAAAGGAAACGTTAAAAAAAATCCATTGATCCATGGTGAAATCAAAAGAAAAAGTTCAAAATAATTCATTGTCCAACTATGTACAATCCATTGTCCAAAAGAAAAATCCATTAATCCATGTACAAAATCAAAATCTATCCAACGTCCAACTATGTACAATCAAATTTCCAAGGGTCCATGAGCCCAACGAAACAAATGAAACCTATCTAATAACCTACCTAACAAAAAAACTATTTACAAAAGTGTGGGGCATAGTCCGAAAGCCCCAAAATAAAGAAAAAATGGAAACCTAACACTATAAACTATTTACAATGGCGATGGGCAAGTCCTGCGGCTCACTCAGTGATGTTTTCGGCCAGGGCATCATCAAACTCCATGTCTATTTGATGGAGGCAGGCCTCTGTCCTGGCCCCGAGGTCTTGCAGGGAGGCACTCACGGCCTGTTCCAACTCCCTGCGAGTCGCCTCGAGGCACTCTGCCCGTCTCGACGCCCGACGCATGGAGAACTCCGCCCTGACCATGGTGAGCCACGCCTCTTCTGCCCGCAGCCGCTCCGCACCTATACGCTGGCCCAACCGCAGCCACACGGAAGACACATCCATTCCAGGGTTCTCCTGCCCTCTGGCCGATGCCTGCCCCCCAGATGTCGACGGCCCGAGCCATCATTGCTCCCACCTAGAGCCTGATGCTGCTGCTGCTGCTGCTGCTGCTGTCCATGTGCCCTGCCTGATGATGCCTGCACATCCTCCATCAGCTGGTCTCCAGTTGTGGTGTCCACCCCTGCTGGACCGCCGACTCCCGACAGTGGCAGGGATGGGATCTTCACCAAGCTGGCTGTCTTGGTCAGGCCAGGTCTACAGGGGGCCCTGGTGGAATCTGGGCTGGAAGACGGCAGGAAGAACGACTGGCGCATAGTCTCCACAGAGGAGGAGAGGTCCGCCAGAGTGCGCATCACATGTAGGAACCCACCAACCAGGGCCCCTCCCAAAAGTGCCACGTCGCGACGCTGCTGTTCGTGATGGCGTGCGTTCTCCACCCAGGAAGAACGCACGTCATCACGAATGTCACGCGTGCGCAACGTGACACCAATCAGGACAGAGCCCATACGTTCATTGGACCCCTCGTCCGCAGGTAGTGGAGAGGCAGATGACATGGCAGTCTCCCCTACCTGCGGACGTGCCTGGGACGGGGCATCCGTGCTGGTACATGGTGGTGCAGTCACAGGGCCAAGGACAGGGACATGCACAGGCCCCTCCACGGTGACCTGTGCTGCCTCCTGACCCTGGCCCTGGACTGCACAACTTGCACCAGTGGTACTACCCCCACCAGGCCCCATGTGCAGCTCAGTAGCGGGCTCCTCCTCCTCTGTGGAGACCACCAACCTGGATGTCTCCGTACCGTCTTCCGCCATTGCAAGCCCCTGTGGGGTCTTACCCGGCCCTTCCCCCCACAGCCGTAGTGGCAGACGCGGCACCAGCCCCCTCGCTCCCGGATGATGGCAAGTCCTGGGAGGGTGGCTGGGCCTTGCGTCGCCGCCCAGTGGAGGCATCCCCGCCGCTTGGCTCCACAGTGCCGATTCCGCCCTCTTCTTCACTTGATGCTGCGTAGAGGGAGACATAGAACACAAGCATCAGGGTACAGTACAATATTCGCCTCGACAGGAAGCAATAACACATGAGTGGCAGTGTCTAACGCCACTTCCATCCTGTCCCTCCACAACACATGGGTGAATGCACGCAACACACATGCATAAACAGGCACGGCGCCTGCAATCAACATCAGCATCCATGTACAAGGGCCTCTATTAATCCAAATGTTGCCTTCAAACTCACATGCATCATGGCTCACACTGATCCCATGCACACACATCACCGGAGGGTCATGCATCATGCCTTGTACACCACAGACACATTGGATAGACGCAGTGCACACAACGGTGACCGCACTGCATGAGTGAATGTACACATCATCGCGGACATGTGTCATGAATCCATGGCGTATCAAAGTCACAGACACACTTCTCAGACACACACACATGTGCACCATATATGTGCATGACAACAGCACCCATCCCTCACACCCCCACCATGTGCAAGAACAGACACTGGCATGCTTTCATGTGTGCATTTGCCATACTGCTCCCCATATTGCATTGGAACTCATGCACCAACCATGTAGTTCGGACATTACTGGTCTCACATGCATGAACATGATGTCCCTGCACACACACATCCATACTTGGCCCATGTCACACATACAGGCAAGTATCAGACTACCAGCACACTGCAACATGCCCTGTTTCACACAACAATGCTTGGCCACTTACTGCTCAACTCCAGACGGGTCTTCCTCTGAAGGATCTGGGGGTGGAGCGCTGGGCATACATGTTCCAGGACCCTCATCTGGATGTCACTCATGCTGAGGCGCCAGGCCTTGTGGAGGGTCCTGGACCTGAAGTCCTCCCAGCGCTTCTTGACGTGCTTGATGTCGCGGGTTGCCACCCCCTCCGCGTTGATGGCAACCACTACGTCGTCCCAGATCCTCTCCCATCCTTCATTGTTGGCGCGTGATGTTCCAAAGAGGACATCATACTGCCCCAGGACATGCTCCACCAGGACACCAACTTCCTTCACACTGAAGCTGGTGGCCCTCTGCCGCTCTGGCTGGGGGTCGCCAGTGGTCTCAGATGGTGTTTGCCCTGACATGGCGACCCCCGAGGCAGGCGTGGGTGGGCAACTGGGGCTGGGCTGTGGAGCAATGGTATCCTAGTCAGGAGTCTTCTGATCCAGCAGGGGTGGACACAGCAACTGGAACCCTGGCTGATGTGCAGGCACCGAATACCAGGGCACGTGGGCAGCAGGCAGCAGCAGATGGCAGGTGGGAGTGTGCTTGGGGCTCTGGGGGCAGTAAGTCGGCCTTCTGGGCAGGAGCGTGGTCTTCCGTGTGTTGTTGCATGGCCAGCTTGATACGGATTGATTTGGCACGTGAAAATCTTGCACGTCAGCGTAGGAAAGGCCCTTCGCACGTAAGCGCGACAGCACACGCGGTTTCATTGGACCAAAGGCCCTTAGCGCGTAAGCGCTTCTGTGATGTGACTCTCACGGACATTTCCCTCGTGACGCGGGCATAGTGGTTCAGCGTGCGTGAAAAACTGCACATCCGTGTGTGAATGCGTGTAATCCGAGGAAAGGGCCTATGCGCGTAAGTGACGTGACACACGCAGGCGTTTCCATCAACACGGGTGCATGTTCATCGTACACGTCCAAAAACTGCACGTCCGAGTGTCAGCTCGTGTAATTGGAGGAAAGGGCCTTAGCACGTACATGCCTAAGTGACGCTGTATGTGTGGGCCGCTTTAAAAGGTACGTGTAGGACCCCATTTCCTTGTCAGTGCTTTTCGTGGAGAGCGAGTGGGTGAATTCTGTACTTCTTGTCGGTTCACACGCGATTACTTCACAGCGTTTCAAGTTCGTACTCTCTGTTACCTCTGACAGCGTTAATTTTTTTTTGGGCCCGTTTCCTCAAACAGCGTTCACTTCTTCTTTTGTCCTGTCTCCTCAGACAGCGTACAAATCTTCTTTTGGCGGGGGAGTTGCCAACGCGCACACGCGCGTTTTTTTCACATTCTTTTTCCAGGCAGACGGTGAGTCGGGCACGCATTTACCAACTGTACTTGCCCCATGTGTTGCGTACCCCTTCTGAGGTCATTTTAGGCTGCGTGTAACAAGCGTACACTTATTTTTGTGTTTCAGGTTTCCACAGCGTAGTGCGGGTTCATTTTTCCACACACGTGGTCTACGAGGGGTAGCGTGCACGTTACCTTTTGTTTTCGGGGTGCCTGTGCGTTGCGTGACCCGTCATCTTCCCCCAGGGGTCACAGACAGCCTTGCTAGAGCAATAGGGTACAAATTCCATCTAGTACCCTACCCCTTTCACCCCCTAATTGCCCAGGACAATTGTTTACTGCAACTCCCATACGCACAACAACATCAGTGCCATGGTTGGGAGATGACCAAGCGGTAAGGGAGGCAAAGGTGGCCGACCTCCAAAAGGAGGGCGTGGTGGGCACGGTAGGGGATGTGGCCAGGATTTGCAGGGTGCCCCTAGTCCCCCATGTGTGGAGGACCAATCAGGAACACTCATGCACCCCCCCATGGTTGAGGGAAATGTGGCTGACACCATCCCAGCTCAACCCTTGTTGGACCAGCCCATTGTGGCACCTGACCCGGCACAGGATGACTCCCAGGCTGACTTCCAGGTCAGCAACTCTAAGCCACTGTGCCGGTGCAAGTTGGTGTCGCCAGGCCACGTGGCTCTGGGGCAGCAATGTCATCTGCTGCCCCAAGTAGGCATGGTGGGGAGGCTGCAGGGGCAGCTGCAGCTCTATCCACCCCAGCTCTGAGTCTCACAGCCGGGACAGTGTTGGCCTGGTCCATCAAACTGACATTGCCCCTGCCAACATCACACTTCAGCCAATGCCTGCACTAAGACCTATGGTCATTGTGCCTTCGCACACTCCCAGTACCCAGTACACCTTCGCTTCTGCCCCTACTGACCAGAGCGGCTCAAGCCACTCAGGCTCTGCTCCACCTTTGAAAAAGAGGAAGAAGGATGCTCTGGCACTACATGCTGAGACCCCAGACATGGCTACACAGTCCAGCATGTCAAGGAAGCCTAGCTTTAATGACCCCGAACTTGATGCACTTGTGACCTATGTGTCGGCACATAGCCGCGAAATGGTGATGACTGCAGGGTGCAAGACCACACCTAGTCAACGTAGGGCACACTGGCAGACCATCGCGGACCGCATAAGTGCCCTTGGATTTGTGAGGCGCACAGCTGATGATTGCTACAAGTGGTGGAATGACCTGAAACGCAGAGCAAAGAACAAGCTGGCCTCAAATCATGCCGCTACTCTGGTGACTGGCAGTGGGTCTCCACCAGAGGACAACAAACTCACTGAACATGAGTCTTGCTGGGACCTTCGTCACAGAGGAACAGATCCAAGGCGTGGGAGAGCTACCTGATTACGAGGCATTGTCCGGTGAGTGTCCATGCATGTGTGTGTAATCCATGTGCATGTTGTTTGGGTGACGGGTTCTGATTGAGTGCCAGGTTGAGGGTGTGTACTACTGAGTGTTATAGGTCACCCATGTGCTTCCTCCAATACATTCATGTGCCTTTGATTTGGGTATGACAGTATCCCTTCTGCCCACAGTAGCCAATTAGCCCCACATTACTGCTGTTGCACTTGAATTATCATCTTGCAACAACATTATTCTGATTTTTCCTGTGTTCATTCAGGCTGATTGTTTAGATTATCCCATTTTTCATATGCTTTTTTCATCCCTAATGCCACATATGTGACATGCTTCTGTCATTGTTTACACCCCACATTGTGCGACTTTAGTTACCTGGTTATGTGAATGTTTAAACCATTCAAGGCGAGGGAGTATTGGCCTGCTGACATTTATTTTTAGGGCCTGTTTGCATGTGGAACATGATAGTTGTTTCCTGTCATGTTGAAGTGACCAACCATTGATGTGTACATCTGCCTACGATCACTGTATAATTGTACACTGGATGTGTTAAAATGTGCGGCACATGCATATTTTGCAACACTATTCTGCATTAATCTTCTCATCATGTCTATGTGACATGGATGTGTGACAGTACTTATTCACTGACATATCGCTGTTGTTGTCTAATTTACCATGGCTATGCTACATGACATTTGTGTGCTGGCATGTGTCATGTATGTGTTTTGGACATGCCACTCACAGGCTGATGTGCGATGCCAGTGCTACACAACATGCTGCAAATGTGTTGCTTTTCCATCTTGGTGTCCCCATTGTCTGCCTTTTTGACTCCCCTTCAGAATCATTGACAGTGCATGCATGCCAGGGTTATAGTCATGTGGGAAATGTGTTAACCATGTACAGGATCTCTGTCTTGTCAGGCCAATGTGAGTGCTATGGTGCTCATGCCTGTTTCCATTTCTTGTGTTTCAAGTTTTTGCAGGTGACGATGCACTTGATGCTGGTGAGGTTCAGGAGACGGTGCAGACCCAGGAGGATTCTCAGCCACGACCAGGCACCAGTGGGGGACGTGGTGTGGTGGTGGGTGAAAACACTTTGGTGCTGTAGACCATACTGTCGAGGGGTGCCTCTGGGTGCAGCTCCCCAGACCTCTATTCAGGTGCTGAGTCGGATGATGAGACTTATGTGCTGTCGCAGTTCAGTGCTTCTGGCAGGGATTCTGTTCTGTCCAACCCACCTGGACCAGGGGTAGAACCCTCTATGGGGATGTCAGTGTTGGTAGGTCCGCCTTTGGCGGTTATGGATGCAGGGTCACACTCCACAGCATCTGATCCTGTTCCTGGGCCAGCAGATCAGAGGGGGAATGCAGTCCTGCAGCCTCAGGCAGTGCCAGCACAGCAAGGTACAGATCGCCTTGCCCCAAACAGGTGTGGTGCCCACCGACGCGGTGGCCGTGCGCCACCAGGCAATACTGTATGGGAAAACTCCATGTATGGTATGGCAACCCACCAGTCAGCATCAGTAGAAATGATGGCTCAGGCAATGGAGAGGGTGGCCACTTCCATTATACCCCCTGAAAGGCAGATGGAGCAACAACAGTAGGCAACAGACTCCATTTGCCAATCGCACAGGGAAGACATGTTGGCGTCCAACAGGGACTGACGGGCGGCACTGGAGACTCTGCATGAATCCATATCAATAGAGTCACAGGGCCACAGGGAAGCCCTGAGGGTGGAACTCCATAACCTCAGGCAGAGTCTGCTTGAACTTGAGGCTTCCCGAAATGTTAGGGCAGAACAGCAGCTGGAGCAGCTCACACATTAGCTCTCAGCTGAGCTGCAGGCAACACGTGAGGAGATCCAGGCATCCCGCGAGGCCATGCATGCAGAAGTGCAGGCAACCCGTGACGTGCTGCATGGGGATCTCCGCACTTTAATCCTCCAGAATCAGACCTTCCAGACCCGTATGCTTGCTGCCATGGAGGACCATACCAGGGCTTTGCATGGGCTGCCTCCGATAGTGCCACCACCTCCTGATGCAGCAGCAGAGGGTGAAGAGAGCGACAGCAGTTCTCCTACAATGGCATAGCCGTGCAGGCCATGAGCCAATGGAGGTCTTTTTTTTTTCCGCAACATCCACGCAGGTGGGTGTTGGTGTGCACCCTGTCCTCAAACCTCCTGGGTGCCCCCCCCGGCCCTCACATTGCCATTTGATTTTTTTTAATTTTGATTTTTTTTACAGTGTGTTGCCTTGTGTGGCTCCCGTGGGCATCCACTGTATTCCGGCTGGGCACATGCAGGCTTGTCCTGAGTTTGGGTTAGATGCTTGGGTTTGTGACACACACACCCCTCCTGCTTCCCGTTTCCATGGGCTTGCAAAGGGTGTGACCAAGTGACAGTGACTTGCACAGTGACATTGGGCTCCCATGAGCTGTGTGGGCAGTCTGTAGTCAATACTGTGTGTACATCCCTAGTGGGTATTGTTGTATTGTACACTGCATGGTGTATTGAGATGTGCTTGTGCATCCATGTCTTCCTCCTAATTTGCAGGTTCCTTCCTCATGTCTTCACAAGGCCGTCTCCTTTGCAGATGCAGTTCATGTTGTATGCAGTACACTGACACATTTGCGTGGCAACAACACTCTACAGTTGGAAGGGGTTGATGTGCTGCCTTATTCTGGTTGTAAGACTACCACTACTTTGACTTAGTACTGTCATGTTTTTGCAATGTTTCATGGTGTGTTGCTGTATTGTGTTGGTGGTAAGTATTTGTTCATGTGTGCTGTTTGTTATTGATTACTGGGAGCATATTGTCTGTAGGCAGTTTCCATTTGGACAGTGCACTTTGTGACACTTGTGTCAGGTCTTGTGCATTGCTTTGTTTGCTTTCACATTGCATGACATGCCATGGTGTGTTGGGTGGCGGAGCTGGGGAGGGGTTGGGTGACATGGCGCTATTTTCATGTTGTATTTTGTAAGGGGGTAGTCATTCATGCCGCATAAATGTGTTTTTTTTTGTGACACAGCATTGGTTGTCTTTCGGCAGGTAGGGATGCACACAATGTAACAATTCCAGGTGACCAATCTCAGGCTGTTATGGTTGTGACAGTTGACTGTCCCTTATGTCATCATCATTGATTGTCAGCTGGTATGTGCCAGGGCTGTGTGCAATCCACAGGGGTGTGATTTTAGGTGAAGTAATTAGCCACCAGCTGCGTACAGGCTGCCCTTTCCCCTCCCATGTGCAGCGGCCATGCTTGTGGTTGGGGATGTGGGGGCACCACCATGTCCACGGGCAGGCCCCGGGGTGTAGCAATGTTGTGCAGGACACATGTGCCACTATGATCCTGCACACTACTGGGGGCGCATATAGCAGCTGCCCACCAGAGCGGCCAAGGGAGCGAAAGCGTGACTTGAGCACTCCGAATGTGCACTCCACTATGCCCCGGGTTGCAATATGGGCTGTGTTGTATCTTACCTCGGGTGGTGTGGTGGGGTTCCGAATTGGCGTCATCATGTGGGTGCTCAGTGGGTAGGCACTGTCACCTGGGGAGGTGATGATGGGTTTCATTAGTGGGGTTGTGACATTACTCAGTATCTGACATGCATGCATGCGCAGGGGCATTTATACTCACCAAGCAGCCATGTATCGCCATGCCGCCCAGCTTCTAGGTCCCGGTTTAGGGTTGACATTCTGTAAACGAAACTGTCATGGGTGGACCCTGGATAGTTGGCATATACTGAGGTGATGATTCCTTTGGCATCACATACTACCTGTACGTTGATGGAATGCCAGTGCTTGCGGTTTCTGTAGATGTGCTCATTTGCCCTGGGAGGACGTAGAGCCACATGGGTGCAGTCAATGGAACCTAGCACTTTGGGGAAGTGTGCCACCCCGTAGAAATCCTGGACGACTGCCTGCCTTTCTGCAGGTGTTCTGGGCAGGTATATGTGCCTGCGGACTGATGGGCGTGCAGTCATGATGGCCAACACCTGGTGCAGGCAGCGTGACTACGTGGCCTGTGAGACCCACCCCCCACTATGGCAGTAGTCCGCTGAAATGAACCAGGGGCCAAAAAGTGCAGTACATTGAGCACCTTTTCCAAGGGGCTCAGTGCTTGGGAGCACAGGGTGGGTGATGTGAGGTCATCCTCCCACTCACTCACCAGGTCGAGTATTATGTGAGGTGGAAACCTGTACCTCCCATACACCTGGTCATCAGGCATCCCAAAAAGGCTGGGTCTGGGTGTAAAAACTCTGGGCCTGACTATCCTCCTCCTCCTCCTGCGGTATCCCATAACCACTGCTGCGAGGAACGGTATATTCATCTTGGCGTCTGAGCTTGTTTGTTGTTGCACTTTTATGCTGCGCGGGTCCACGTACGCCTGCTTCCTGCTGGCGTACGTGTTTCCGAATTAGCGCGTCTTTTTTGGCGCACGCGTTAGCCTTGTTCGATTCCATGAATACGTGTAGTAGGCGCGCGTGTGGGCGTTCTGCGCATTTGCCTCCTGTACTTCCCCTGTGACGCCCACATTTTCACACGTTGATCCCCATTCCGCGTGTTACGCCTACTTTTGTTGTGTGCGCTTCGCTATGTGCGCTTTCGCTGTGCGCGTAGCACACGCTGTTTGAAGACGTGTGCGTCAGCGTGCGCCATGCAGGATTTTAGCGCATATCCATGGATTTACATGCGCACGGAGTTCCATGAATCGCTGTGCGCGGGTTTCGCAGCAATTTTCGCACTTGCGCTGCGATTCGTACGCTTTTGCACGCTTGCGCGGGAATTTTCAGCACACTTTAATTCCATGAATCGGCCTCTAGATCTACTTTAGACAGTTAATTTTTTATGAAAATCAACCATGATATTGTATATAATGTATAACACTTTAAAAGACGCAACAAAATAGTCGTAGTTAAAAAAGCAAGTGGATTAGACGATATAGAGCACCAGAGAAGAAAACGCTGTATTTTCAAGTAATCATCCAAAAAACCCAGACCAATCTCCTTTTGTAAGACGAAAACAGAAGTGTATTGTGGCATGGATGCCTCAGCAGGTTCCTAAGAAAAGCATTCTGTGTAGTATCCAGTATGTGAATTGATGTTTGTGGTGCCCCACAAGCCTGTGCTATTTGCTAGAGATTCAACTGTCATTTCTCGGTAGTCCTTTAACATTGGTTTAATTAAATGACTTCCAGTAAGTTTAGCAAAGCAAAAGAGAGGAAAACTTGTCTGTTTCATCTTAAACAGATGATCGGCCAATCTAAGTGAGCTGTCAAAAGTAATCCCCATATATGTGTGGATAGTCAATGATGATACTTGGACACTTGCCCATCGACATCCGTTTTGACTTACTCGTATTAAAGGAAAGTCCTCTACATACATACACTCTAAATCTATCAATTAGAGTCTGGAATTCCTTGGGTGTGCAGAAAACAGGATCGCATCATCAGCACACACAACTCTAAACACACAGCCACTAAACCTGGACACATCACTCACATTACTCACAACAGAGGAAAAAAATCCTCCAAACCATTAATGTACAGATTGAATCAGAGGGGTGCGAGTATGATACAGTGTAGAAAAATACATGTCAGGATTGGATGTTTATCAGACTAAAACTTCCAGATTGGAATGAAGTTCCCTCCAAATATTGAGAAGAGAAGTTGGAATATATTTAGCTTCAAGAAGGGCCTATAGCAGTTATTTGTTACCACAGTGGAAGGCGTTCCACAGGTCTATGAATGCCAGGAAGACAAGTTAACTAAATCCAAACATGTACTTTCTGACAATCATGGACAAGTTGTGCGCCTGCTCAACCATTCCAATACCCTCACAAAAACAAACTGGACCTCCAAAATAGGGTAGCACCGTTTCGCCCAATACAATGGCCTTTCATGCATTAGATGACCTAGCAACTTGGATGCTACATCAAGCAAAGAAATTGGTCGGTAATACATAGCGTCCCCACTGTCACCCTTTTAAAAAGAGGAACCAAGGAAGATTGCTTCCAACTTGCTGGCACTGCCACAGATTTGCATATGGTGTTAACAACAGGCTTTAGTGTATTCAACCAGAATGAGGTATGATGTTTGAAGATATGTATTGTACAATGACCAGGGTCTGAGTTTTTATGTGACTAAGCTTTAATTACATTGTAGGTCGCAATCTTTAGATTTCAGGCACCTAAAATATAATTTTGCAAATAACAAATTAGTTAAGGCTGTGTTTGATTTCTTTCAGTTGAACTGAATCAAGTGAAGCAGACAGTTGCTTCTAAGTAATATCTCTGTTTGTTCTTCGTTGTGTACTGATGTTTGCCTTTAATGTCCCGAATGTCTTGGTCTTGTCCAATTGTGTTTGAGATTATAATTGTTAATTTGATTGCAGTGCTTCTTTTCACTATACAAAGTTTCTCGATCTTGATTCCTCTTAGTTTGCTATTTTCCAAATTTTGTGAATATATATTCACAAAACTGGTTTCCAAATTTTGTTGGTCGAATACCATTTCATCTAATGAGACTTCACCAAATCCATTTAAGAAAATGGTAAGTGAAGTGGTATATGTGTAATGCATAATAGGTGGTGTGTGGGGTAAGGGTATAAATTAGGGTGGGAGGAGTGAGGTGGGGCTGCAGGGGGTCTCCCTCCACATTATAAAAAAAAAGTAGAAAAAGTTAATAGTTAATTTTGTTTTTCGGTGAAATGGATTCGGTGAAATCTCCATTAGGTGACATTTTTTTGAAGAAATCACATACATCCAAGGCGTATAATAGAAATCAAGAAAACGATAGCCTTCGAACATAACATGCACACACTTGAAAATGAAAGCCTAATTAGTTATGATTGGCAGTGTTTGATTGAATTTTTGCGTCTTACCTTTTGACCATCATCCTTTACCCCATATCCATCCATTGTACAAGAAGGCAGGACTCCATCATTGCACCTCACCCTGGTCTTGCAGGCCACCTTCTCCACTCCCTGTAGATGATATGTTGTTTATAATGCGCTTAATGCCCAGATGTTTCTAAGCACGGACCCTGGGATCGAACCTGTGTTGCTCGGTGTTGCACATTGCCACTGAGCTATCCTCCCGAGGTGCAGCAAGGCGGCTTGAGTTAAAGCTGAAACTGTTGGCTTTAGCGACACTTCGCTGGGAAAGGAATGCTGTGGGTGCACTGCCATGCAGCCAGATACCACATGAGTTTGGAGGAACGGCGGCTCAAGCAATCACACTGACCAACTTGTACTAAAGCGAACATATGTGACAGTACTTTGCAGCAATGATATATCCTCATCAAAACTATTTATTTGTGCATTAGATAAACTCTAAATACAGCCATAAAACATAAACTACAATTAATTCAGATTCAAATGAAACCATGCATTTTGATATAAGCTTGTTTCGAGGGGATTGGGTCCTCCGACGTATTCCATATCTATGACAGGTAATCACCACAGCTGTGCTGCTTCGGAAACTTTTCCGGCGTCTGCGTCCTGCGTCGATGACGTCGATGCGCCGACGTCGAGGACCTCCTCCGACGTCCGACGTCATCCGATGTGATAAGTAGGACGCACGACGCCTGTAGCCTCAGTTCCGTTTTTTCCGCGAACGTGTTGCTTCGTGTTTCTCGCTTCTAAGCCTCGACTCTTTGGAGTTCTGTTCTTTCTGGTTCTTCGAACCTGTTCGTTTGTGTATTTCTTCGACGATGTCTTCAACCCCGCGTCCGGGCTTTAAGAAGTGCGGGGAGTGCGGGTCCAAGATGTCGGTGACTGACTCGCACGACGCCTGCCTCTGGTGCCTCGGGGAGGCCCACGACACGGATGACTGTATCGACTGCCTGTCGCTCACGTCCAAGGCCTTACGCGAGCGTAAGAAGAAATTGTCGGTAGGTCGGGTGTCCAAGCCCCGGAAGTCGAAGTCGGCGGGGCTTTCGACGGATGATTCGAGGGGTGACTCTCCGCGTCATCGTCGGAAGTCTCATCGGTCTTCTTCTAGGAGTCGGTCTCGCCACTCCTCCGCCTCTTCGAGGCATTCTCGGAAGCGCCGACACCGGTCGCCTTCCAGGTCCTCTTCGGAGGACTCTGCCCGGCCCGTCGGTTACCCCTCTAGCCGTGCGACGCCGGAGGAATGGGCTTCCTTCGGGAAGAAGATGTTGGCGATTCTTGAGTCGCAGGGTACTCAACCGTCCGCACCCCCGAGTGGGGTCGGCCGTGAGAGGTCGAGAGCCACCGCTCGCAAGAGTGGTCGGCACGAGTCACGGGAGAGGTCCCGTTCGGACAAGGAGGCTCGTTCTCGCCGTACCCGTTCCAGGTCCCGGTCCTCGACGCGATCGAGACCGTGTGCACCTGTGTTGTCTTCGAGGAAGACATCGACGTCTGAGACGTCGAGGGCGTCGACAGGCTTTCTCGAGGCTCCGGCTCCGAGGAAGTCGTCGACGATCAGGTCGTCGAGGGACACGCTCGGGGCTCCGGCTTCGAGGGCTGTGTCGACGCCTCCAATACTGGAGGCGCTGCATCTGACGTCGACGCCGATTTCCTCGACGTCAACGCCGATCCTCTCGGCGCCGTTGCCGGTTTTCTCGACGGCGGCGCCGATTCGCTCGACGCCTTTTGTGTCGGAGGTGCCCCGTGTCTCGGGTGTACCACCTAGGAAGGCTCTGGCTAAGAGCAGGCACTCTCGGGTGCCTTCTTTTCGCCACCTGGAATATATTTCAGAGGCGGATGAGGATTCTGATGGCCTGGTTCCTCGTCAGGTGCCAGATGACATTGTCTCGGGCCATAGTCAGTTTGACGATTTGAGGCAGTCTCTGCATGATGCCAGTGGACTGGACACCTCTCCGGAGGTGGAATTTTGTCGGCCTGAGCCTGGCTCCCATGCCGATTCCTCTTACCGGCGCCTTATGGCTAGGGTTTCTGAGTATCTGGGATGGTCTGCTCCCCCAGGGGAGTTTGTGCAGGATGACCTGACGGACATCCTTGATGTTGGTCCCCCAACTGACCCGGTACTGCCGTTCCATATGGCTTTACAGAGAAGGGTGGCGGCGGCTTGGACTGCTCCGGAGAGTCTCCCGGCGGTGGGCAAGTCCTTGTCGCGTAAATACCGTCCAGCCAGTAGCGACCCCTGCTACTTGACCAGGCACCCCACTCCTGAAAGTTTGGTGGTGCAGGCGGCCACGGCCCCGGCAAAGCAGGCGTCGTACCCTACCATCCCTCCTGATAGGGACGACAAGCGTTTTGATGGCTGGGCGAAGAAAGTGTTTTCTTCTGGTGGTATGGTGCTTCAGGCGGCCAACTCCATTTGTGCCTTGTCACGTTTCACGCACACTCTGTGGAACTGTGTTGCGTTGGCGGCTGAACATATTCCCGAAGGGGATGAACGGGATGGTTTCCTTGCTATGGTCCAGGATGGTATGGATGCCATGTGTGAGTCCGTTCAGTCGGGTCTGGACTTGGCTGAATGCGTCAGTAGGTCCATGGCGGCGAGCACCGTGATACGCAGGTTTGCGTGGTTGCGGAAGTCGGGGTTTGCTCCTGATGTGCAATCCCGGCTCCTCAACATGCCCTTTGATGGTGAACACCTTTTTGGCAGCAAGGCTGACGAGAGCCTTGAGAGGTTGCAGACCTCAAAAGCTGCAGCGAAGTCGTTGGGCGCTGCAGTTTGCCAACCTCCGCCTTTTCGTCCTAGGGGACAGCAGTGGAGGGGTGGTTCCTTTCGCTATTACTCGTCCTTCAGTAAAGCGAGAGGGGCTGGCAGTCAAAGAGGCCAGCGCAGGGCTACCAGAGGTGGACGACAGGGTACCCGTGGTGCCAAGGCCGCTCGGGCAGTTGCCTCTTTGCCCTCAGGTAACGCCGCAGCCGCTCCTACTCAGTCATGAGGCCATGTCCCATGGTTCGCCGGTTGGGGGAAGGCTGGCGCAGCATCTTGTAGAGTGGCAAGCCATTACTTCAGATGTGTGGGTTCTGGAGATCATAGCCCACGGCTACTGTCTTCCCTTTCAGCACAGGCCTCGCGACATTCCACCGGGGAACCTCTCTTTGAAGTGTCCGGATCCGCTCCTTGCGCAGGAAATTCAAGCCCTGCTGGTGAAAGGCGCTATAGAACTGGTGCCTGTAGCGGAGAGGAACAAGGGATGGTATTCCCCTTATTTTTTGATTTCCAAGAAAGACGGGGGATTGAGACCCATCATGGACTTGCGCGGTTTGAACAAACTCCTCAGGAAGGACAAGTTCAAGATGGTTACTCTCTCTCAAGTCCTCCAGGCCCTTCAGCTTCAGGACTGGTTGGTGTCACTCGACCTCGAGGTTGCTTACTTCCATGTGCCGATCCATCCCAAGCACAAGAAGTACCGGAGGTTCGCGGTTGGCGACTCGCACTTTCAGTTTCGGGTCCTGCCGTTCGGATTGACCTCCGCCCCGAGGGTTTTCACCAAGCTCATGGTGGTGGTGGCAGCGCATCTCAGGCGAGGGGGGATTCACGTCTACCCCTACCTGGACGATTGGTTGATCAGGGGGAGCTCTCCCGAGCAACTCCTGGATCATCTGTCCATCACCTGCCACTCCCTTCACAGGCTGGGCTTCTCCCTCAATTTAAAGAAGTCCCATTTGACGCCAACGCAGAGGCTCCAGTACATCGGAGCAGTGCTCGACGCTTCCCTGGGGCAGTGTTTTCCTCCCCAGGTGAGAGCTCTTCACATTCAGCAGATGGTGCACAAGTTTCAGCATGCCCAGACGCTCCCAGCGTTCGAGTTCTTGAGGTTGCTCGGCCTCATGGCATCCTGCATTCTTCTGGTGCCAGAGGCTCGCCTGCGCATGAGATCTTTGCAGTGGGCACTCAAGCTGCAATGGTCGCAGTCCTCCGGCAGGATGTCGGACCCAATTCAGGTGCCGCCCTCGGTCGCCCAGGACCTTCTGTGGTGGGCCGTCGAAGGCAACTTGATGAAGGGGACTCCATTTTGGCTTCCCTGGCCGGAGGTGACGATCGTGACGGATGCATCCCTCACGGGATGGGGAGCTCATGCCAACGGGCTGATAGTCAGCGGTCGTTGGTCTCCGTCAGAGTCCAGACTCCATATCAATCTGTTGGAGCTGAGGGCCGTCAGGCTAGCCCTGAAGGCTTTTCTGCCGACTGTGCGAGGAAGGAATGTCCTGATCCTGACGGACAACACGGTGGCCATGCACTACCTCAACAAAAAAGGGGGGGCAGGGTCACTTCCTCTGTGCAGGGAGGCGATGCAGCTCGAGTTCTGGGCCATCCAGCAGGAAGTTTCGGTCTCGGCAGTTCATCTGGCCGGAGTCGAAAACGTGACGGCGGACGCTCTGAGCAGGCAGAGCGCGATCTCTCACAAGTGGGAGTTGGCTCAGGAGATTCTCCTGGAGATCTTCGCCCTTTGGGGGACCCCTCAAGTGGATCTCTTCGCCTCCAGTGTCAACCGGAAGTGCGAGAGGTTCTGCTCGCGGGAATTTCCTCCAAAAGGAGCCTTAGGAGACGCGTTCGTGGTGGATTGGTCGTTCCCGCTGCTGTACGCGTTTCCTCCAGTCCCCGTCATCCCGCAAGTGCTGCGGAGGTTACGGAAGTTCGGTTCCCGGATGATCCTCATTGCTCCGGCGTGGGCTCGGAGGACGTGGTACCCGGACCTTCTCGACTTGTCCATCTGCCCTCCACGTCGTCTTCCCTACCGAGACGATCTGCTCTCACGGGAGGGGGGTCTGGTTCTCCATCCAGAGGTCAGATCCCTCAACCTTCACGCTTGGCTTCTGAAAGGTTGAGGTATAGGGATTGGGACCTCCCCTGAAGACGTGATGGAGGTGTTGCTTTCGGCCCGAAGGCCAGCAACTAAGTCTCTGTACCGTTGCCGTTGGCGTAAGTTCTGCGACTGGTGCAGAGTTTGGAATGTGGATCCTTTTGCATGTGACATCCCCATGGTTCTGTCCTTTTTGCTTTCTTTGGCCCACAGGGGCTTGCAAGTGGGTACCATTAAAGGTTACCTGGCGGCGCTGTCCATCTTTAAGCGCTCGTCTGATGAGTGTTCTTACTTTAAGATCCCTTTAATTTCACGGTTTCTGAAAGGGCTCACTAATGTGTTCCCTCCGTCACCTTTCCTGGTGCCTGGTTGGGATTTAAACCTTGTTCTTAGGTTTCTTATGGGTGCTCCGTTTGAGCCTTTACATTCTTGCCCTTTGAGGCTGTTAACTCTGAAAACTGTGTTTTTAGTTGCGGTTACTTCCGCTCGCAGAGTGAGTGAGTTACAGGCACTTTCAGTTAAGCCACCCTTCACTGTTTTCCACAAGGACAGGGTTGTCCTTCGTGTTCGTCCTTCTTTTCTTCCGAAGGTAGTGACGGAATTTCATTTGGCCCAGAAGGTTGTTCTTCCGGCATTCTATCCTCCTCCGCATCCTGGTAAGGAAGAGGAGAGGCTCCATAGGCTTGATCCTAGGAGAGCTTTAAGCTTTTATGTTTCACGCATGTCCCGGGTCAGAGTGGACGATCAACTCTTTATTGGTTACGCTGGTAAGCGTTTGGGGCAAGCTGTGACGAAACAGACTTTGTCCCGCTGGATTATTTTGGCCATCTCGGAGTGTTACCGCTTGGCGGGTAAGGACCCACCGGCTGGCTTGCGGGCCCATTCTACCAGGGGTATGGCTGCGTCTACTGCCCTGCAGAGGGGTGTTCCTATTCGCAACATCTGTGATGCAGCCACCTGGGCTTCAGTACATACATTTGTACGGCATTATTCCCTCGATTCCATCAGAGGGCAGGATCTGGCCTTTGGCAAGGCGGTCCTTTGCTCTGCTATTTGATTGGCTATTCTAAATTTTGTTTATAAATTCTTTCCCTCCTCCTTGCTCTGGTACTGCTTTGGGAGTCTGTCATAGATATGGAATACGTCGGAGGACCCAATCCCCTCGAAGAACAAGTTACTTTCTTACCTGGTAACGTTCTTTCGATGGGATGGTCCGACGACGTATTCCATATCGCTCCCGCCCTGCCTTCCCCGCTGCAGAATTTCTTTTGCGATTGCAGCTTACGTTCCGCAAGGCTTTGTGTCTGACTGGCAGTTGACTTATGTCACACGTTCTGGGGGAAAAAACTACAACTGAGGCTACAGGCGTCTTGCGTCCTACTTATCACATCGGATGACGTCGGACGTCGGAGGAGGTCCTCGACGTCGGCGCATCGACGTCATCGACGCAGGACGCAGACGCCGGAAAAGTTTCCGAAGCAGCACAGCTGTGGTGATTACCTGTCATAGATATGGAATACGTCGTCGGACCATCCCATCGAAAGAACGTTACCAGGTAAGAAAGTAACTTGTTCATCAGAGGCTATACAGCAAAAGTAAGTATCGTGGCCTCTGTTATCCGAGATGCAAGTTAATACAAAGTGGAATGCAGCGCAAAGCTCAAAGCTAGTTTAGCAGTCGCAGGACTCTAATAAATCCCGACTTGAAGAAACAGAGACCCACACGAACAAGGGGGATGGCATACCCCCCAAAGGGAGTAAAAAATGGAGGGGGCGTAGGCAAAAGAAGAAAAGGAATAACGGAAATGATATGCGTCAATTCCTTGGTCCCTCGACATTGGGAAGGCAGCAAAACGATCAGAATACAATTGCAGGAAGTACCTGTTTGGAGGAGAGTAATGATGTCATTGAAGTTTATGACCCCCCGCCCCCTCCTCCAGTGTTGGCATACCAAAGTGTGGCAAAAGTGCTTCAGGGATGGGTTTATGTGAGGAGGTTGATGTGTTAGGGATGTGTTTTAATGGAGGGGATGGGGTCCAGGAGAGGGGGGAAACCGACTAGTATTGATTGTATGCAATCCACTGGCCCACTTTGCCTCAAAATGTCTACGTATTTTAGGAATTAAATCGAACTTCAAAGGAATAGAGCAAGGGTTTTGTCGATTTTTAAGAGTATTCCCGCTTTGTTTAGATTTGCGTCTGGGGATATCAACGGAATAGCGTTACCTCATGAGGATTATTTGAATGAATGCACATTAACTCTGAATTGGGCTGGAGTTTGGTTGGTGCTGTACAAGAGGATATCCTTCTGAGGGGTTATGATCTGCTTATCCCAAAATATTTTGAGAGGGAAGGCCTCAGTGGAAGGGAAAGAGTTTGGGATGGTGAAGGGGTGGGAGCCCTATGTTGGGGGTCCCATGTAGAATTGATACCTCATTATGGAGGCATGTGTTTGTTAAACAAGGCCCTGCCTCGAGAGAGCCTGAATGGGGGTGGCTGTCTGGCTCCCTTCAATGTCGGAGTGGTCCCCGACTGGGATTTTCAGGTATTGGGGATATTGGTTTCCGAGTTGAAACACTAGGGGCCATTAGAGCATTTTTAATGTAGATTTTTGGAATGATCTGAAAGATTTTGTTTTCCTGCAGCTATAAGAAAGTTGTCTGACACAGATTCCTGTGTTAGATGGTTTTACCACTGTAATTGAGAAGGCAAGAAAGAGCGAGAGGGGAACAACCATTTGGGGGATTACTAGTAGCGGTAGAAAATACATTACTGTGGGTACCCAAGTCTTGGAATTCAAGCAGTTATTCAATTTCGGCTTTTGCCTTAACTTAACTAATACTATTTCTGCGAATAGCAACATTGCCTGATGGTTGATCTTTGTTAACTAGAATAAACTTAATGAACAATTAATAAGATTAGAATTTACTTCCTCTTTCTAGGGACCTCCTGTAAGAATCTTGCCAAACTTCAACTAGCACAAAACAACGCTGTCAAGGTTGCAACAGGTATCACACAAAGGGATCTCATCTCCGAGGTCAGGAGGCAGGTTCACTGGCTTCCCGTTAAGGAAAGGATTGTTTTCAAACCCCTCGCCCTAACGCACAAGTGTGTCCATGACCTGGCGCCCCCCTACCTTGTCCAAAGGATTTCTAAACCTATTTCATCCAGGCCAAGTAGAACGGCATACTCCAACAGGATCACCGTACCCAAAACCTGCAGAGTTCGTGTGGGCGGTACCAGCTTCCCAACGATGGCCACCACTTTCTGGAACGCCCTCCCTTTTCATATCAGGTTGATTGACTCTCATGAAGCCTTCCGGAAAGCCATCAATACTAGGCTCTTTGTATGACAGTGCACCTGTATTAACTGTATGATTCTCTGTATATGTGACCAAGCAACCTGTACTAAGTAATTTTTGTTGAACCGCATTCCTGTAACCATGAATTAAGCCTTCATACCCTCCTGTTATAGCGCGTCGATGCCTGTGGGCTGTAGTACGCTCTACAAATCCAAAAATAAATAAAAATAAATAAAGAATTAGATTCAATATTGCTCGCTTGGCATGCCGTACATCCAGCCGCTATGGTTTTGTGTGCAGGGGACGCTCCCTGATTCTGATGGTTTGAATGATGATCCTGACTGTCCAACTGTGTTGGATAATTTAGTACAGAGGAGTGGTAGACAAGCTAAAGAATCTTGTGGTCTGCTATGGACCAAACTTATGGAGACATTGAATCTTGGTGGGATTAACGGAAATGTTGAAGGTGATTGGCAGTGGCAATCGACTTGGAGTGGGCCATTCTCTTACTCCACAATTGATTATTCATTACTGAGGCAATGTTAGGGTTTGTTATTTCATTAGCTTTGGAGTATAATTTACATAGTGACCATGCAATTTTGACTTTGAATTTAAATTTACTGAATACTGGAACGACAATGCTGATTGCACGAAGTTCATTAACGTATCCATTAATAACCAAGAGAATAGACTTTCTCAAGTGGGTGTTAACATTGGTAAGTTTCATTTGATTGGTGAGAGATTGTTTATTTGGACTAGTCTTGCTAACCAAGAGTAGGGTGTCTCCACTCCAACTTCCTGACGCTTCTTCCAACCTCTCCTGATACTCACCACTTCTTATAAACAGCTCCCTTGTCATTACATCAGTACATACTCTAATCACTCTTCCATCAACCACTACACCCTGACCTATCCACCTTATTGCTCCCTTTCACCATATCCCCTCAATTCTCTTTCCTAGCCTCCCCAAAACTCATAACAGACCTATTAATTTCCTGATCCATGCACAATGAAAGCTTCCTGACTGACCACTTCAACTCTCTCCTCCATGATTTAATGCTGGCTTTCACTCAGAGAAGGATTCCCTCTCACAATCCAGCCACTCTTGCAGCCCTCCAGACAAGCTCAGTTGTGTTCTTTTATTCCCTTTATTAGCCAATAAAAGGTGACAGTTGTCATCATGATCGAGAAAGCCACTCCCATGCTATCTTCTCTTCATCTTCTTTCAAACACATTGCTGTTAAACTCTTTGCACCTCACTCCTTAACAATCATCCTCATCCATCGGCCCCCTGACACACTTAACTCCCTCACATTGACCACCGCCTTGAATCCCTAGCCCCTCATGACCATACTGTACTCATGGATGAATTAAATCAGTCAAATATTCCCAAAACCCACCACCTGCACTTCCTGGACTACTTTCTAGCCTGCCTCCACAATAAGTCATCACACATCAGAGGAAACTCTCTTGGCCTAGTCTGCATCTCTTCCTGCCTTAACATGTATGCCCCTCTATCAAGCTCTCTACATCTTACCACTCCTTACTGCACTTCTCTATCTCTGTGCCATCTCCACTATCCCTTTCTCCATCTTCCCAATCAATACACATACATTTAAACCTGACTGCCTACCTCCTTACTTGGACATAGCCATATCTTTCCCACAAGTTCGCTATTGCCCCAAAGCCAACCTTATTTATTAGATCATCGTTGATGTAATGCAGCACTTGGCTCTCCCTTGACAATCACTTTCCCTCGTTGCTCTGTGTTTCCCTCTCACACTCAACCCTGTGTCGCCTCTCCTATCTGATTACTGAAGATTACATCTCAAACACTCACGGAACTGGAATCACTTACCTGCTCCTCTCTCTCTCCTCCATTTAACTTATCAGTTGCCTCTGGGACCTTAGCAGCCTGCTTCAGGATAGCTACCTACACACCCATCTTAAATAATACAACTGCTGGCTCTTACTAAGCCAACTATTGGCCTTTCGTACTTATCCCTGATTACTCTAAATTTGTGTAGTGCGTGCTGTTCAATAGTATCATCACCTACTTGCAGCTCAATGGACTCTGCAGCAGTCTCGCCGCTGATATGGCATTTGTCGATCTCTAACTTTCCAACCTCTGCCCACATCTCCAATTATTCTTCGTTCCTTAACCTCCTCCGACTGTTGGCTTCATTTGACACTGTCATTCATTCTTATCTTCCTCTCTCTGACATTGATTTACAGGGCACTGCCCTCAGCTGGATTGCCTCCTAACAGGCTGCTCTTTCTCTGTCTCATGGAAAAACTGGAGCCCCCTCCTAGAAGAGAAGTGGGGTCCTTAAAGTATCTGTCATTGGTCCTCTCCTCTACACTCTTTACACCTCCTCTCCCAACAAGCTTATCTCCCTCTTCAGATTCCCCTACCTTTCCCTCCTTCACACCTGAACTGTCCTCCTGTATCTCACTTTACCGTTCCCCAATCTGCCATTTGTTGGCACATTGATACCTTTGAAAATAGAGTTCACTTAGCTTCCACTTACTAATGCACCTGGAAGGTACCCCCCCACATCCTTTCTCCCCAATCACCTACCCAATCCTCAAAGGATCACAACCTCAGGGTCCGTTTTGATGGCCCTCTCAAATTCTGCCTGTTCGTTACCTTCACTGTCCTGCAGCACTGAACAACAACTTGAACGTCTGCAAGATCCTGCCCTCCCTTACCTATAACTGTTCTAAAGACTTGGTTTGCACTCTTCTCCTCAGGCAGGATTACTTCACTAGCCTCTTTATGGGACTCCACTCTATTCCTCTGCCCCCTAATACAGTGTTGAACTTTGCAACCCACACTATTCAACCTCCCCCACTCCTTAACTACCTCCACACATCGCCTATATACTGGCCTCATCATTCCCTTTTTTTCCAAATCCTCCTGCTTTTCTACACAGCCATTAATTGGCTGACAATCGACTTTCTAGCCACCCCGATCTCCTGCGACTCCCCGCCTCCTACTCTGCATTCCAAAGACCCACCACCAATCAACCCCTCTGTTTCTCGCCTCCCTGTACTGTACTTGAAAGTGACATTTTGGGAAATATTGCTCTTTTTTTATCACCTGAGATGGTAATTTCATTGACAGATATCGTAATACTTTTGGACCCTAAATATCCGTGATAAACTGCGGATACAACTGTGCCAGACACTGCCTAGCTAGATGTCTCCTTCCACAGAGCCTGCTTATGTACGCTCTATATACAATTAATGCAGGCGTCCTGGGACAACTGTAGGGTCATAGTGCTGAGGCATGTTTCATTGCCTCAGTGTTGGTGGTCTAGAGGCTAGAACACTTGCCAGGGAAGCAAGCAACTGTAAAAGGTGTGTGTTTGATCCTATCCACCATTTACCTCGTATTATTATTATATAATTTTACTCCCCGGTTATTAATTGTAATAATTCTTTGCAAAGTAGAACTAGCCGTTTGCTCTTTTAGAACATCCCAATTATTTTTTGGGGGTTGGATGGGCAAGAAAACAAAACAAAAAACATAACATACTTTTGCATCAGAGTTCAGTAATTAGACAAGATACACAACATCAGGTTGTCTAGGGGACCTAATCTTGTACTGTACATTTACCCACCATTTTCTGTTTTGTCCCTCATGCACAACCAGTGTTCGTGGGGAACTGGTGAATTAAACTGGATTCTCGCCATGGGTCAAATTTGAGTTTTCAAGATCTGTCCCCTGCATTTGATCAATACTTTCTTCTGTTTATTTTGTGAAACCGTCTCTCTCCCCCTTATTAATAATAATATTTGTGTGTGGGCATGTTGTTTTTTACTGGCTCATGTACAGTAACTCTGCCAATACCTTGTTTGTATTGCCTTTTGAATATTCACCAACTATTCTTTGGGAGACGATTGGCCAATTAAACGTTAAAATACCCATTGTCTTAAACAAGATATAAAATAAGGTGGTTGGTGCAGCAGGCTGTTTCCCACTGTTGGTCCAAGGAGGGGATGAGGGGCGTTGCGTTCCTGTTGTTTCCCCCGCCTACTCATGCTCTATACTCCACATCACACGCTCAAGGTGTAAAACAGTGGCGTGGAGCGGTTGGGTTCCTGCTGTTCCCCGCAGTAGCCCACAGGACTCAGGGAGCTCTGAAACAGGACACCGTGGGAGCCCATGAGGCAGGCAACCTGGATGCTCTGCTTGCTGGAAGGAACCTCAGAAGTAGTACTTTCACTAGGATGTTCAAGATACTTCTAGGTGTGGCTTTTTAGTTTACATCTAAGCTTCCTGTTTTAACATCTTCTTAACCTGTCTAAAGTGCTTTGAACTCTGTCCTTAGGAGTGGGCGTTTGCACTTAGTCTGAACAGTGCCTCAGGGTCATCCTTCAAGCTACTAAATGTTCTACTTTGAAGGACTAATTTAGATCATTTGGGTATCCCACTGATATAGGGTTCTTTTTTATGTTGATTTCAATGAGTTGATAAACATTTTCATATTTGTTTTAACTGCACATATCTTCTCTCCAATTAGTGTAGAATATCCTGTGACCTTGATTGAAGCTGCTTTGACCTTGCTCCTAAGAGTGGAGTGCAACATCTCTTTGGATTAAGGGGCTGGGTGTCTGACTGTGGTCTCCCCATAAGCCACTCCGGTGTTCCCTATGTTTTGCAAGGACCTACTGAAGGTCTAACTCAGATTAACATTGTTTGACCCCATTCAACGCTGCTTGCCCCTTGTCCCTAGGAGCAGGTGGTAATGTCCCCCTGGAGTAAGAGGCAGGGTGTCAGGCTTTTGTCTCCCTGTAAGCCACTCAAGCATTCCCAAATCTCTTTCAAGGTCTAATGTGAGGACCAATCGAGAGTGCAGTTTTCTTTGGACAACCTCTTGATCTCAGGGTTGGTTTTGTAACTTTTGGATGAATTTGACACAAAGTACTTTAATATGATCTTTGGTATTCTGTTTGCTTGCAATTTGCTCTCGCATAGTGAATTTGCATGAGTTTTCCATCTTGCTCTGATTTTTTCATCTACATGGTTTAAGCTGTTACTAATAGTTGTGGCTTATTTCTTACTATTTCACTGCTTTTGTTTTTCAACCTTCCTAGGGATTGGTATCAACTAGTTATCCCTATGGGGTAAGAAAAGCCCTCCAGGTGCATTCACCATCTCCAAAAGCTAAGAAGCGACTGGGGGTGGTGTGAGAAACCTGAAGGTTTCTCACTTATTAGTCCCCGGGGATCTGTCATCCAGGTGGCCATGACCCGGCCATCGTTATTGGATCGATTTCCTGGGGGTGGACTAGTGAGGGAAGACCACCTGGATGAGGGGGCCTCGGGAGTGAAAGTGGGACACCAAAGGGTGAGCCTTCCATATGACACCTCTTCCCCATCCTGCCTGGTAGACTACTCAGAAACTCTACACCCCTCTTTTCTAACACAAACACTTTCCCACAGCGTGAACGACAATGGACCAATAACCGAGCCGTTTATCTGACATGTCCCAACACAAGGGTCAGGCAGAGTCAGGCAATCACCAACAACTACACACACCTGACCACCCTTTCCCTTACACATAGATTAAATAGGCAGACCACATAAGCACACTCTGAGCAAGGCCAAAGGCACGAGGAATCAGCCATTCCAGGACAGCAGTTCAAACAGAGGAGAAAGGCGGCGAGACCTGAAGGGACGTCAAGGAGGAGTTGCCCTTTCCCTTTTCAACCCACATCTGCAAGGTCTCAGATGAAAGTTATGTAAGACCGGGAATCTCAGCTGACAGGTGGCATGATGAATGTCAGCGGTACATGGCCACCTCCTGCCCTGATTACCACACGGGGAGGCAGGGTGGCCATCGAGGCACCGCCCTTTCCAGCAGAAAAAGGAACAGAATTAGTTCAACACAGCCAGTCCGAAGCACCTGATACTAAACCATCTTGTGTTAGGCTCAAGGTTGCTGTAGCAGCCGTAAAAAGATAAAGTAAACAAAGGTTGTTTGTGAACAAACTGGTTACCAGAGTCAGAGTGGTCAAGCATCACGTAGGTGCTCAGTCAAAGGTCTGTGGCTATTACCCCTCTCCTGAAAAAAGATACTGGGCCTTATTACGAGGAATGCGGTAGAGGGATAATGGCACCGGCCCCGTTCTCCCTCTACCGCCCCATTACGAGGTCTGCTGGCGGGTGCCGCTAAGGACATCTGGTAAAACCAGGCGTCCTTAGCGGGACCCGCTAGCAGACCAGGATGCTAACAACGGGCCCGTCATTAATGGGGCCGTTGTTAGCATCCTCCCCATTCTCATTGAGCCCTGTGCTTCATCTCCATCGTATCAAGGGGAGGGGACGCACCTTCTCTTTGCCTGTTGTAGTCCATGGTTGCCCTGCCACTACCAAAGACTCTAGGGGCCTCATTATAAGGCTGGCACTCCCGTAATGAAGGGGGCTGGTACGGGACCGGCCACCTTCATTACGGGAGCGCTGATTACGAGCTTCCCTTTGCTGGACCCGGATCAGACGCCTGGTAAAACCAGGCGTCCTTTCCGGGTCCCGCTAGGGGAAGAGGGAGGCAATAACGGGCCAGATGTAAACTGTCCGTTATTACGTCCCCCCCATTCCGATTGAGCCCTATGAGGGCTCAAATGGGAAGGGGGATGGGTCCCTGCAAGGAGAATTTACCGGGTCCTCCTATGTCGGAGTAACCCGGAAAAATCTCCATTGCAGGAACCCGGTAATGGAGCCCGGTATGGAGGCAGCCATGGAGCTAATAGCTCCATGGCTGCTCCATACTCGTAATGAGACCCTAGGGCTTTGCCTCCAGGGAAGACTGATGGTAACACTCAAAAAGCAACCAGTAAAGTGTGCAGTGTGGTGGAAGACATTAAACGTTCTAATAGATTATCAGCTTTAGTAAATCCACCGAACAAAGAATGGAAATTATTCTGAGCCTGTTATTGACCTCATTCCTTCTTCAATTCAGGTTATTTGCGACCCTTTATCTGATTTCCTCCAGAATACAAATCATTTTGTAAAGTCCTGCCTGGGTGATTTGAGAATTCCTGTATGATTGCTTGGCTGGTGGAAGAGGTGAAAACGTTCTGAAAGCTTAAACCTAGGCATGTAACATTTGGGCCAGATGATGGCCCTCATTACGACCCAGGCGGTAAGTTACCGCCTGGGTCGTACCCTTACCACCATGGCGTAAACTACGTTTACGCCATGGTGGTTGGCGGATTTACCGCCCCATTCCAAGGTGAGTGGGGCGGTAAATCCCCATTTCCCATTTTACCCTTCCCCATTCCCATTTTTGCCCCATAGGGCATAATGGGAATGGGGAAAGGCGCTAATTACGCCACCGTAAATTACGGTGGCGTAATTAGCACCAAGGTCCCTTTGCGGCAAGGGTTTTAACGCCTGCAAAAAGCAGGCGTTAAAATCACCATCCCGCAAAGGGACCTTGGAATCAGGCGTTAAGAGTCGGCGCCGTTTACGGCGCCGTAAACCCCTTAACGCCTGGGTCCTAATGAGGGCCGATGTCCCTCCAAGTAAAACGGATGCTAACCATGCACCCTGTGTGTCTCTCACAGCCCAGAGCAATTTAGTGTGTCTCTCTGTTCTAACTGGACATCTAGGAAGTAAATGGGAAATCTCTACACAGAGCGGGGTACTGAAACATGCCCCTAACCATGTGGACCATTTAAAATTCCCATCCCGAAAAGAAAGAAATCATGCTGTTCCTAGGAGTTATCTAACAACATTTTTCAAACTACCTATAAATGCTAAAGAAGATCGAGAGTCCTTAGAAACTAAGGTAATTCCTTGGGTCTATTCCATTAAGGGATATTATTCCATTATCAGATATGATATAGCAGATGTCTTTCGATTTCCTTATCCTTGGGACAAGGACCATGATGCAATACTTATAAGCTTTGCTACTCACTTTTTAGTGGCCGGTTTTGTGATGTTTGACTTCAGGACTTTGTGAGAAACCTGACGGTATTCTCCCACCGACTCCCTCAGTGTCAAGAACCAACAAGTGGCTAGCAGCAGCACAAGAAACAATATGCCTTTACGTAGTGTATTTCAAGATAAATGCTCATGCAGAAGCTGTAAGAGGAAGAGACATGCCACTCGTAAAAGCCTTCTTTATGTAAAATGCAGGAAAACTGATAAATGCTGCAAGAAACCCACCGCAGGGAGTCAGAACAGCCTGGGACTACACTACCCAGAAGGCCCGGGAGTTCGTGGGCCTTCTGGAGCCTCAGGATCACACCCAACGTTACGCGCGCCATGCCCGACGGCCCCCGCTTATGCCACAGAGCATCGGCGAGGAAAGACACGAAACCCGGGAGCTCCTGCAGGCTGCCATCAGCAGGGCCGTTCCCCCACCTGCCCTTCAACTGCAGGCCCCGCCAACAGAGCCAGATAAGTCTTCTCAATTATTAACGCTGAGCACCGAGGGGAACGGGTAGCTTAGCGATACTCTGGGAAAAGAGCGAGTGAACGCGTTCCGTGAAAACTGGAAGACAGTTATCGGAGAACGGAAAATGTTACATGCAACATGGTGATGATGTAGTGCTGGTTATGGCAAGGAACAACGCCTAAGCAGTATTAGGTGTATAAGGAAAACCTGAATTATCTAGAGTGTGAGTGAGCAAGTGTGCATGGGCGGAGCCAACAACAACTACCAAGGAACCAGCGCAGAATACCTTTCCCTCATTGCCATTCCCATCCATAACTACCACCTAATCCTCTAACCGGTTACCCTAACTACCCCCAACCTATCCAATCCGTGGACCCTAACCCTCTTTCCCCGGCGGGTCGCGGTGGCCTGAGGTATTCATATTCTCCCAGGCGCCAAGACCCAACGGGGAGGTAGGTGTTCGTGCTACCTCTGCGCAAGACCACAGGAGCAAGACCCGACAGAAGCGCAAGCCCACGTATAGTCAAGCGCCCGGGTAGCACGACCACCATGGAAGAGGTTTTGGCAGCCCCACAGGAGCTTAAGGCCGAGTTGCAAGCCACAAGGCAAGATTACGTGAATTTAGCCGGTCAAGTACATACTCTGACGGTCCAGGCTACTGCCCAAGCATCCCCTTGCCTAGAGACCCAACTCCCCCCTACCCCAGTGCAGGTACAGGTCACTGCTGAACCCCCACTACCGTTAGCACCACCAGAGAGGTACCATGGGGACCCACAAAAGTTTAATCAATTTGTGATGCAATGTCAGCTACACTTTTTAACTAAGCCAAATATATTCCGTACAGCCCAAGTTCGCACCGCATTCGTGGTTTCTTATCTGGGTGGGGATGCAGCGTCATGGGCCACAACTTTGGTAAGCAAGGATGATGGGTTGTTGTACAATTGGGAATTTAGCAAAATATTCAATCGTCGGTCAGCCGCGTTGCTAAAGGACAGGGAGCTACTCACCTTGCGCCATGGTGGAAAGGATTTAGTCACCTACGTTACCACCTTTAATCGTCTGGCGGTGGAAGCAGATTGGCCTCAGGAGAAATGCATGGCATTGTTTTACCAGGGCCTGAAGGATGACATCAAGGACCTCATAGCACAGGTAGATCCGCAGCCTGACTCATGTACCGCTATGATAGACTTAGCCCTGCGAATGGACCAACGGCAGAGTGAGCGGAGGCAAGATCGTAAGAAGTGGGAGCAGAGACCCATGATACGATTAGACCAGCAAAAGACCCCTAAGACTGAGAAACCTTTTGAAGAACCCATGCAGATAGGGTCCGTTCGTGGTCCACCAACTAAGGAAGAAAAAGAAAAGAGGCGCTGTCAGAAGTTATGTCTTTACTGCGGGAAAGCAGGGCATTTTGTTTGGGCGTGTCCTGCCAAACCCAAGAGTGAACAGTCGGGAAACAAGAAAGCTCGCCAGTGAGGGTGGCTCAGGTGAGCCAGCTGAAAGAAACCTGAAGTTATTTAGCAAACACCAGACAAGGTTTGGTGACTCATGTAACTGTCCCGGGCTATATCGGTTGGGAGAATCAACAGCAAGTAACTACTTCTTTGATGGTTGATTCGGGGACCACGGGAAATTTTATTGATGAAAAGTTAGCATCCAAGTTGGGAACACCCTTAGTCTTCAAGAGCCGTGAAGATGAAGTGAAGTCTGTAGATGGGTCACCATTGGTCTCAGGACCCATAAAGAAACAAACCGTGATTGTGCATTTGGAATGCGCCCCACAGCACTACGAAGATATCGAATTCCACTTAATAGCAGCACCCCAATTTGGCATTATCCTGGGTTTGCCCTGGCTAAGACTTCACAACCCACACGTGGATTGGACCCAAGGAGTATTGAGTTTTCCATCGGCATATTGCACAGAGAATTGTCTTTCAGCTAAAAGAAAGGACGGGAACCAGTCAAAACCAGACACCAGGCATATAATTGGAAGTACAGACAGGATCCTACACGAGATTTATGAAGAATTTAGGGACGTCTTCAGCAAAACCGCGGCCGAAACTCTGCCGCCACATCGAACATTTGACTGCCGCATAGACTTGGAGCCTGGAGCAGCTTTACCGTGCAGTTGAATTTACGCTCTGACTGAGGCCAAAAACGAACACCTCAAAACTTATATTGAAACTAATTTGGCCAACGGGTTTATTCGCCACTCAAGCTCTCCAGTTTCGTCGCCTTTGTTTTTTGTCCCCAAGAAAACCGGAGACTTAAGAACTTGTATTGACTACAGTACAGAGCGATAAATCGTATAACGATAAAGAACCGGTATCCCCTACCCCTAATTCCAACACTTTTGGACAAAGTACGTGATGCCAAAATCTACACGAAATTAGACCTACGTGGAGCTTACCATCTGGTGCGGGTGCGTGAAGGTGACGAATGGGAGAACACCTTTAGAACAAAATTCGGACTTTATGAATACCAGGTGATGCCATTCGGACTCTGCAACGCATCCGCCGCCTTTCAGCACTTCTTGGATGAGGTCCTTTGGGGTTACCTGGATGTTTTTGCGGTGGTCTACATAGACGATATATTAATCTATTCTCCAAATTTGGAAGAGCATCAGGAACATGTCAAGGCAGTTCTACAGCGCCTAAGAGAACATCAGTTATTTGCTAAACTGGAGAAATGTGAGTTTCACCAGACCACGGTGGAATTTTTGGGATTCATCCTGTCACCCGAGGGAGTGACCATGGATCAAAGGAAGGTGCAAGCAATCACAGAATGGCCGGTGCCCAAGTCTGTAAAAGAAGTACAAACCGTGTTGGGCTTCGCAAACTTTTATCGGCGCTTCATAGAAGGATTTGCCAAGAAAGTGCAAGCAATTACTCGGTTGCTAAAGAAAGGAGTAGAGTTCCATTGGGATGAAGCAGCAGAATTGGGATTTCAGGCTTTGAAAAAGGCTTTTGTAACCGCCCCCGTCCTACTTCGTCCAGATCCAGCACGTCCCTACATTGTAGAAACTGACGCCTCCAGCTACGACTTAGGGGCAATTCTTTCACAACGAGATGGGTCTGGGCAGCTACACCCAGTAGCTTACTACTCACAGAGTTTGCTTCCTGCAGAGCGAAATTATGTGATCGCCGACCGAGAACTGCTAGCTATCAGGGCAGCATTTGCTGAATGGCGTCATTACTTCATGGGGGCCCGACACACCATCACTATACTAACGGATCACAGGAACCTACAGTTCTTGAAGTCAGCTAGAGCTCTAAGCCGTAGGCAGCTGAGGTAGGCAATGTACTTCGCTGATTTTGATTTTGTAGTTACTTACCACCCAGGAGCAGAAAACAAGAAGGCAGATACCCTGTCCCGTTATCCAGAACCACATCCTGAACCAATCACGGAAGAACCAAAACTAATAATACCACCAACACACATCATAGGCATTATTGTAATCGATGATATGTTTGACAAAATCAGGAGTTCTGTGTCAGCCCGGGAGTTAAGCCAGTGGAATGAGCCTGGAAAGCAACGCACCGTTAATGATGGGCTCCCCTTCCAGGGAAACACACTGTATCTTCCCACTCCAGAGGTTCGTCAGCAAGCCATCAAATGGTGTCACGACTCACCTTTCATGGGTCATCCCGGTGCAGCAAAAACAAGTGAACTAATAGCTCAAACTTCTGGTGGCCTCTGATGAAAAAAGATGTCCAACGCCATATACAGGGGTGTGAAAATTGCGCTAGGACTAAGTCGGATCACCTAAAACCAGCTGGAAAACTGCAGCCCCTTCCCACACCTTCGTGCCTCTGGCACACAATATCCTTAGACTTCATAGTAGACTTAGCCATGAATCATGGCTTTTCCACCATTTTAGTAGTGGTAGACTCACTGACCAAATTAGCCCACTTTATACCATGCAAGGGGGTCCCCTCAGCTAAGGAACTAGTGGACTATTTCCTCCAACACATAGTGCGCCTTCATGGCATACCCCAGCATATCATATCGGACCGAGGTACAAAATTTACATCATACTTCTGGCGTGCTTTCTGTAACACAGTGGGAATTGAAATGAGGCTGTCAACAAGTTATCTCCCAGAAACTAATGGGCAGACAGAACAAGCCAACCAGACTCTAGAGCAATATTTACATTGTATGACATTTGACAATGAATCCACATGGGTGTATGCAATTTGGTTGGCAGAATTGGCGCATAATAATGCTATACATTCTTCCACTAATGCAACTCCCTTTTTTAGTACTTATGGTCACCACCCCCGATTCCAACCAGTCCATATAACCCCGGTAGACTTGGTGCCCGCAGCGCAATCAGATAAAGGACATTTAATGAATGTGTGGCGGAGTGTGCGCTCTAATTTGGAAAAAGCTAAACAGACGTACAAGTAATTTGCTGATAGAAAGACAAGAGAATGCCCTGAATATAAAATCGGGGATCTGGTATGGTTGGCTACACGTAATGTTCCTTTGGTAGGCTCTCGGAAACTGCAGCCCGGGTTCATTGGGCCTTTCCCAGTGGAAAAGATAATAAATCCAGTGGCGATCCGTTTGAAATTGCCACCACAAATGCGTGTGCACCCAGTGTACCATGTGGCGCTGTTAAAACCAGCCCCAAGGTCTATCCGCCAGACTAGGCCACCCCCCATAATGATAGATGGAGTTCCAGAATTCGAGGTAAAGGGGATACTTGATTCTCGTATCCGGCAAGGAAAACTGTACTACCTGGTGGACTGGTTGGGGTATGGGCCCGAAGAACGCTCTTGGGAGCTAGCACAACATATTCATGCTCCTCGTCTCCTACAGGCTTATCACCGCAACCAGCCTACCAAGCCCGGGCCTGCCGGAGGGAGGGAAGGTACTGTCAAGAACCAACAAGTGGCTAGCAGCAGCACAAGAAACAATATGCCTTTACTTAGTGTATTTCAAGATAAATGCTCATGCAGAAGCTGTAAGAGGAAGAGACATGCCACTGGTAAAAGCCTTCTTTATGTAAAATGCAGGAAAACTGATAAATGCTGCAAGAAACCCTCCGCAGGGAGTCAGAACAGCCTGGGACTACACTACCCAGAAGGCCCGGCAGTTTATGAGCCTTCTGGAGCCTCAGGACCACGCCCAATGTTACGCGCATGCGCGCACCACACCCGACGGCCCCCGCTTGCGCTACGGAGCATCAGCGAGGAAAGACACGAAACCTGGGAGCTCCTGCAGGCTGCCATCAGCGGGGCCGTTCCCCCGCCTGCCCTTCAACTGCAGGCCCCACCAACAGAGCCAGATAAGTCTTCTCACTTATTAACGCTGGGCACCAAGGGGAATGGGTTGCTTAGCGATACTCTGGGAAAAGAACGAGTGAGCGCGTTCCGTGAAAACTGGAAGACAGTTACCGGAGAACGGTTCACTTACACAACGTACAGTGGGTGGTTGCACAAGACATAAGCTGATAGAGATTACGGGCAGCCCCCGGCTGCTCGCACAACATGTAGCAGACAGCAGCCGGTTATGATTACGGGCGGCCCGAGCTGAGTTCGTAGTATGTTGTATATGCGCTCATTTAATGCACAAACTCATAGTTTGCTTTCTTTGTAGCGGAGTTCCCCAGCTACTTGGAAAGGCATTCCGGGAAATCGCTGCTGACCGTGGGGGTGAGCCGCACGAGCCACGAACAGAGCTAAGTGGCAATTAATGTGACTCAAAGTATAATGCATGACTGAAATGCTATATATATATATAAAACGAGGAAAATGTTACATGCAACATGGTGATAATGTAGTGCTGGTTATGGCAAGGAACAACGCCTAAGCAGTATTAGGTGTGTAAGGAAAGCCTGAATTATCTAGAGTGTGAGTGAGCAAATGTGCATGGGCGGAGCCAACAACAACTACCAAGGAACCAGCGCAGAATATCTTTCCCTTATTCCGATTCCCATCCATAACTACCACCTAATCCTCTAACCGGTTACCCTAACTACCCCCAACCTATCCAATCCGTGGACCCTAACCCTCTTTCCCCGGCAGGTCGTGGTGGCTTGAGGTATTCATATACTCCCAGGCGCCAAGACCCAACGGGGAGGTAGGTGTTCGTGCTACCTCTGCGCAAGACCACAGGAGCAAGACCCGACACTCAGGAACTTCCATTCAGGTGGCCAGGGAAGGGCCATCGCCGTTGGATCCCGACCCTGGGGGTGGACAATCAAGTGGAGGGTTATGAGGGATTTGAAGTAGGATACCCAAGGGCGAGACATGGTATTCCCTCAGTCCCAAAAATACACAACCTACTCTCCCTCAGCCTTTATGGGGTTTCTCCAATCTTACCCCATCTAACCCCCCTCCCCATTTCCAACAAATACTGAAGCGAGGAAAAGGCAACTAAGATCAGTTAAGATTACCCATAGTAATACCATGGGGAAAGCAAGGGCAACCTACCCTAGAAAGAACTCGAGCTGTCCCACTAATAGAGTCAGGCAGTTAATAGTGACCATTTACACCTGACTCAAATTGACTGTTTTTTTTCACCATAAAAGGTGTGGTTTTACACAAATGGATGAGCGAGCTGGAGGAGCATTTTGGACCAAAGAAGCCACAAAGCTGGGAGCTGCAGGAAAGAGGACCCGGAGGAGAGCTGTGTGCTGCAACGCTGGCCCGGTTTGTACAGACGGCGGCATCGTAGCTGGGGAGCCGTGTCTCTTCAAAGACCAGGAGCGAGGAAGCCGGGAAGTTGGGACCCTGATGGCAGAGTCTGTGCAATTGCTCCTTCCCTTGGGCCGTGTGCCGAGGGTGTCTGAAGGGCAGGAGGTGAGACCCAAGAGATGGCAAGCGGCCTGAAAGGAAACTAAGGAAAAGGTGCAAGTAAGCACAGAGAAGGAAAGTGACAGTTTAAAGGGGCAAGGACACACAGAAAGGGAAAAGAAGTACAAGTGTGCATGACCCAAGACAGAAGTGAGTGAAACAGAAGGGTGCAAGAAGTACAATAAAGCAGGAAGGTGCAAGAGGCACAGAAGAAGTACAGAGTGGAAAAGAACAGTGCAAGTGTGCACAACAAAGTGAAAGGAATAAAAGACAATACAAGTGTGCACGAGAAACACCTGAAGATAAAAGGTACCAAGGAAAAGTGCAAGTTAGAAATAAACAGAGGGGCAAAGGATCAGAGTGGTTGTGCTTGGGAAAAGCAAAGCACCTGGCGTTTTTTAAAGCCTCTGATTCCAACCCATGAGAGGATTGTCTATAAGAAAAGCTGTAAATAAGGCAAAGCCATATGCTGACCAGCTAAATAACTGTGATATATTTTGTTTTGCGTTGAAAGTTGGCAGAGGCTTGTGCTTGGGGAAGTGAACCTTAAGAGGCCTACTTAAGAATTCACAGTGCATCCTGATAGAACTGACTTTGTGTTTGTAAGCTGGAAGGGGCCTTATCTTGTGGAAGGGAACCCAAAGTGGGCCGGCCAAGTTGGAGACTTATTGATCTGCCTTATAGTGTTGAAAGCTTCAGAAGGAACTGTGATACATTTTGTTTTGTGATGTTTGAAACTTGAATAAGTTGAAGCTTGGGGAGGGGAACCCCAAGAAGCACAAAGACATTGCAGGTATTAGAATTCACTGCAAAGACCCTGTGGCAAAGGTCTTGAAGGCAACCATGTTTGATTGAACTCATTTTTGGTGAGCTTAAAACCACGTCTGCCAAGAAGGCCACCGGAAACCAACCCGTGTTTTCTATTTTTCTGTTGAACCACTACTTTTCATTGTTGACAAACAAAACATACACATTTTTGCATAGAGTGAGGACAAGCATAGGTTTAGACACAGACAGACTTTTTATTTGGACATCGACGTCGCTTAGAAGCATCATTTCAGGGAAACATCCCTTTAGTGTTAGGATTAGGTAGGTATTACACCAACCCTGAAACTTCAAATAAAGGTTTTGAAATCTTGCTTTCTGAGTCTGTGTCTCTCTTGTCACCATGCCTGTCTCACAAAATGTTCCCTGAAGCATTTACTCAATCTGGATATAGTATGGTATGGTATGGTATGGTATGGTATGGTATGGTAATGCAAGTGTTTCAAAGCGCTCAAGGAGGGGAGCAACACAGGAAAAAACAACAGTCGCTCAGAGCCCTTGAATTTCTGAGACGATAACGGTCTGCACATGCAGATTAAGCAAATATTATACATTTAACAGTTTAGATAGAGCAAATATGCCTGCCGGCTATTATAATTTTTCTAGTACGGTTTATCCTACAGCCGCCTCCAGTAAAACCTTTTCAGTTTTGCAATCGCCTCACCAACTTGACATAGATACCATTGGGCCTCTAGAGCCTCATCAATCTAGGAGTGCCTACAGGCAAGTAATTGACAGCGTCTCCTCTGCTTGGTGGCTGACTCTCGCCCCAGCTCATTTAAGGCCTCCTCAAAAAATGTGCTATCAATTTTATCCGGTAACATTGCAGACCAAATACCGAAGGATGGTTATCTGGATGGGCACAATTTTATTGACCAATTTGCAATCATCTGCTTTCAGGAAACCTGGTCTCTGGTCCCAAACCTGAAATCTGTACCAGTGTTTTGAAGCCTGTGGCAAGCCAGAGATATGAGACAGATCAGTAGACCTGTTGGGTTGCCAGTCATTTGGTCGAAATCAATTGGTCGACTGGACAACTGGTCGAATCAATTTGGTCGAAAACCAAATGGTCGAATTTTTTTTTTTTTTTTTTACCCCCTTTTTTTTTTTTTGGGGGGGGTCCCCCCCAACCCCCTTTTTTTTCTTTCTTTTTTTTTTTTTTAACACGAAAACCCACAAAACACATATATAAATAAAAAAAAAAATTCGACCATTTGGTTTTCGACCAAATGACGTCGACCAAATTGCAGTCGACCAGTTTGTAGTCGACCAAATGACTGGACACCGACCTGTTGTAATGGGGAATTTTATTTTTTTTAAAAAATCCTATCCTATCCCTACCAACTATGTTTATGAGGTTGTTCTCTATGCTAAAAAGTAAAGGAATAAAATCCTGCTGCTTGTTCGTATGTTTTACAAAGGTTCTGTCCTTCATCCCAAACCTGATCTGTCCTACACGCTGCCTGCTACTAATGATATAAATAACAGAAATTCTATCTAAGTTAGTTGCATTCACTAATTTATGTGCTAAGTGGCTGCATTCACTAATTTAGGAGCAAGTTGGCTGGTCCCCAACAAATAATGTCCTTGGAGTCTTCTCTGTCTCTTCAGGCTCTGGCTTGCTCAATAGTTCACAGATCAGAAATAGTTATTGTGATGCTCACAGTGTCCAAAGAAGAACTTATACAATTCATGTCCGTCACAAAGTTCTGATGCCTCTATGAAAATGTATTGTTACAGGTTCTCCATTCCTCAGATCGGTAAAAGCTGCCTAGCCCTTCAGGCCTTATCGTTTTGGGTTTGGTTTCACCTCTTTGTACGATATTCTCTATTCCAACTCCCTGTCGGACTTGCAGCCATTTAGGCCTTATGACTCTGTTGTGCGGTTCACCCCTCTGTAGGATCCTGTCTGTTACAACTCCTCCTTGAATATCCAATGTTCTAGGCGTTATGATTCTCAGGTTCGTTTCACCTCTTTGTTCTGTATTCTCTAGTTTCACCCCTTTAGAGTTACTCTGCCCTGCATGCCTGCTGATTATCTGGTGCAGTTTACCCCTCTCTAGGGTAACTTATGGTTCAACCCCTTTTGGGTTGGTCAGCCTTCTAGGTTTTATGCGTCTGTGCTCTATGTTGCCCCTTCCTTCAGGGTTCTCTAGTTTCACCCGTCTTCGGATATACGGCTCTCCAGGCTTACTAGATTTTAGGTGCAGTTCACCCCTTTTTTGGATGTTTCCAGGGTCTGGCTCTCCAGGCCTTTAGACCCCTCACCACCCTCTCCCGTTTCTGCATCCTGTAACATGGCACGACTGGAAAGGTGGCTTCTGTCTCAGTCCCTCTGGCTCACCACCGACATGGGATCGGCAGCATTTCACGGGTTTGGGATTCTCTCCACCCACCACGTTCTCTCTGGCGTGTTCTCTCTCTCTTTGACTGTGTGTGGGCTTCTTTATAGTCCTCCCTGCAAAAAGAGAGGGCATACCATTGGCTTCATTCTTCAGTTAAGGGAGCCAATAACATCAGGTCAGAGACCAACCCACAAGCCCTTAATGGGGCCCTGTATGTTTCAACACTGTATGTGGGGGTCTGAATGCAAGTAGGATGTGGTAGCCGCTTGGTGCGGGTGTCCTTGTCCCCTAAGAGGGGGCCACCCCCTGTAAGATCTCACTAGCCCTGCCCCTTGAGAGTGTAGTACATAGAAGATTCTCCTCCCTAATCCCAAAGGGGGTGTCTCCCCTGGGGAGAAGGCAGGAACTCTCTGGATTCGTCACAACCCGAAGACACTAAGGGAAGCAAGGGCAGACCAAGTGGGGGTTCTCAGTATGTACCAATGTGAGATAAGGCTTTCAAATCATAAAAGTGGAAGTTAGCTGCCCAGATTTAATGTGCTCATCTTTTTCTGTGGGCAGTGTCTCAAAAATAATTCCCTTTAATATTTGTTTAAGAAATAGAGGAGTGTAAGTGAATTTAAACCATTTTGAGATCCTAATAGTCACACATTTGAGATCTTCCTTTTCTTTTGATAACAACGTGGTAGTCCTTCAAGCCAGTGATTTCAATATTCAATACGCCTTTATCCACTTTGATGGTAATCTTCAATCCACAAATCCATCAAGTTGCTCTTTACTGCTACTTCACGATGGCCAAGCTTGGCTTACGTGCCATCAATGGACATTGCCCTAGTGACTAATTTACAAATGCACCCTTAAGTATTTTTTTCATGTTCTTATATTGACTATATCTTAGTAAACATGACCAGTTGGAGGCCATTGTCTGACTTGAGAGTATTACAGAGAGTGGAGAGTGATCATGATCCATTAGTTCTGGAACCTGTGAAACCTAATACCATTGAAAAACAGATGGTATCCGAAAGATATCGAACACTCCTGTCCCCTGCACTTGTTGCTCAATATCAGCCAATTCTTTGTCAAAAATGTGTAAACAATTTGTGAAGAAAAGGTAATTGTTGTAACATTCTATGTAATATAATTTTTTTAAGGTCAGTAATGACACCAGTCAATGATAAGTTATTTGGCCAAGTCTTCTTTTATATTAATAAATTAGCAGCCCAGTGCGTTTCGGGATGGAAACTCCCTTCATCAGGTGCAGTTCAAAAGGTCTACAATGTAATAAATATAATAAGCAGGCTGTCAATTGGAAATAACTCAACGTCAGTGCGTTGTTTATACAAAGTACAAATATATGGTAATCAGTTTGATTTATCGCATTTGATGCTACTTACCATATTAGAATCCCAAGTAACTATTCACATGAGTAAATATTATTGCTGACTCCATTTAGAATAATGGTGGATCCAATTACATTGTCGGATAGGTCATTAGAGATTTATCAAAGACCCAGTGTATTCTATATGTGACTCATAAAGAAAACAGTGATGTGAGCATGTGGACATGCAAGAGTAATGTGTGTCCAAGAGGGATCAAGAAACTACAACGAACACCCTGTGAACAAGTGTCAAGAATAGAGTACAGAAAAATACAATAGATTGTACCTGGAACATTAACTGTGAGTATCACAGAAAATGTGGGAATAGTTAATGGCATCTCGTAAGGATCACAGCTAAGCGACCAAAAGAGTGAAAAGGAGATAACTTCAAATAAAGTAGAGGAGTCTAATGGAATGGGAGCAGGAATGGGTCAGGGAGATTAAGAATTGGTTACTCAACGATTACCTTAAAAGTAGAAGATTCTTACGAATAATTACGGGAATAAAAAAAAAGAAGGAATAGACAGCCCATCAGTGAAACGCCAGTTATTGATCACAGAAAAGTGCTGCATATGTGTAAAGTATCTTAGCAGGATAATAGTGTCCCAAACTAAGGAGCGTCCAAAGAACGTCGTAGGTACTCAGAATGGAGGGGCAGGTAGAATTGAAATAATATTCTTCACATGTGACCTCAAACAGGGTGCTGCCAAAAAGTAAAAGAAACAGCGTTTCAATTAAAAGTCGCATTTAAATGGAAGTGGTACACTTCACAAGCCTTCAAAAAAGTAAGGCTCTGCCATCAGGAGACACAATTCAGGGTGGCAACAGTGTTTTACCTGGATTCTAGCTTAGCGCATGAAATGCGAGCAAACCGCAGTTGTAGCAGACGCGGTCAATACTGTTGTATTAGAAGAAGCCATGGAAACGGTAAGTAAACACAAGGAACGGACTGAACTATAGTATATGAGGTAGTCATAGGAACGGTAAGTAAACATCAAAAATGGACTAAGGGGAGCTAAAGTGAGTGCAACCTGGAGATCAGTAAACAACATAGTAAAGAGACTAATGGAGGACCCAATAGTGTGGAACACGGCAAAGGAAAGAATATGATTATATCTAGAGATATAATAGACCGGCCAATACTTGTAAGTGGATTTGTAGGCATAAATGAACACATTGTGAATAATGCTCATGTGAAACATAATAATATGAAAGGAAAAGAGTGTGGAGAAAAGTTAGAAAATTATGTAACAAAGAAGATATTAATACCCACTGGGAAAGGACTACAAACAAAGTGATAGCATCATCCTTCCAACTATTACAGAAGCATTGGGTCCAATAGAATTGTGAATAACTATGAATTAAACTGGACTTTGGCCTGTAGTGTACATAGTAACTAAAACATTTTCTAAGAATTAGTGATATACATATGTATATATTTGTTGTTAGACATCGGAACATTAACTAAATGTTTCAAACTTTATATAGATATGTATATAAGTATGAACATAATCAGAAGACATGATCACAAACATCCATTGCATGAGTACATAATTGATTGTGATGGTTAGCAAAACATATCTGAACATTTGTATTCAGTCTAGATAGCAAAAAAGAAAACACCTATTACATATATTCAATAACACAGATTAAAATGGATTGTGTCAAATATAGGCACCAGCAATGATGGTTAGTATTAAACAGTCCCATATCTGTCTCCATAAAGTTCAACAAGTATAGAGCATGTCAAATGTAATCACACAAAATAGTGTAGATTGAACTCTTTCTTCATTCTTTGGGGTGTACTCTATCCAATAGGTGGATCCAGCGTATTTCTCTCTGTAAAGGCCTCTTGGTTTTATGTCCTCTTCTGTGTGGTGTCTGTGCCACTTCCAGAATCACAAATCTGATTTGGGCTAGATTATGTTGATGTTATTTAAAGTGTCTGGCTAATGGTGACTTTGTATTTTGAGTATGTATGTTTGATTTGTGTTCTAGCCATCTTTCCCGCGCTGATCTGCTGGTCTGTCCCACATATAAAAGGCCACATGGGCATTTTAGCTCATACATTACTCCCCTGCTGTTGCACATTGCAAAATCTTTATGTGCAATCTTCTGTCCAGTGTGCAGGTGTTGGATGGTGTTCCCCTTGATGATGTTACTACAATTACTACTATTTTTTTTGAAGTGGCTTAATTTGGCAGACTTGTTGCTGTTGGCACATTTCCAGTTTTCAGTGATAGGTCTAGCAATTTTTGTAAATAGGGGGCTGGTGTTTTATTGGCAAATAGGTTTTTTGTAGCGGTATGGTGGGCAAGGGTCACTGGGAGATCCAGCTTTGTTGGTCTCCATTAGTAGTTTGTTTAAACCTTCTTCAGTAGAGTCTTTTTTGTGTTCAAATGTGATGCATCGTTGACCTGTTTGATTGTGCATATTTTAGTTATGACATGATCCGTGATGGTGTCACATAACTTTTTCAAGGGTATTGAGCATTGCTGCATGAGGTAAGGTTTTTTATTTTCTTGATCATTTTGTACATTTCCTGGGTTTGTTGCTGATTGAATTCTTCGTGGCGTAGTGCGCTTTCTTTGCTTTTAAAACCGCTGCTTTATGTAGGCAAATTTGCAGATGGTATTTAATTTTGTCTGGTTGTTTGTACGGTTTTCTTTTTGTTTTTTCTAACTTTAGGTTCAACTTCTTCAGTGCTCTCAATTCTTCGTGAACATCTAGCCGTTACTTTTTTCTGTGCTGCATTGAGGATTTTCAGATAGAATGAAAAAGTATTCAGATCAAAAACATCAAGCACAATCAAAGTTTCTAGAAGTTGGGGATCAAGTATTTGTCTGTAGGCATTGTCCTAGAAGGTCAGACACAGCTTTTTACCCATCTCCTCTGAGAATAACCCCTGTGAAAGGGACTGTGAATACTGCAGAAAATCCTGATAAAATCTTCACAAGAAACTCCTCGCTCTTTGGGAGACATTGCACTGGTGACATCGACCATGACATTCAAACCAGATAAATAAAGAGACCCCAAAGAACTGTATGTTGGAAGAGGCAAGCATGACTCAGAGGGCAAGGCGCACGACTCGCTGCCCAGTAAGACTAATTGAAGCAATATAAAAACTGTGTCACAACTCTGCTACCTGTTCAAGCTGTAGTCTCAGCTGCTCCTTTTGACCCACAGGAATGGGGCAGAGAAGAAGATGTAATATTCCACCAAGTAGTTAATATGACTTCTCTGAGACACATGCTTCAAAGGGTGGCGTTGGGGATAAAAGGAGGAAAAGGGGCGGAGGCAACAAACTACTAAAGAAACATGGTATTGAAATAAGTGAAGTTGCACAACTTTTCATGTATGCACTCATTGAGAAATATCAGCGGATTAAATGAAGGCAATAAAACATATGCCAATACTTGCCGGATTGATGGTTGCCATTAAAATGTGCAAATGTATAACAATATGAGATCCCGTACAACAGTAACAAACTCGGGAACAACCTACATAACAGCAAACAAAAATTCTAACTGGAAACCTAGAGTCCAATGAATTTCCAGGAGATGGTTAAACATTTCTATTCATATGGAGTTAATCCACATTCATTAATCCTCATTTAATTCAATAGTTGAACATTTAAGAATTCTGACAACGTCAGGTTATCAGTAATGCACAGTTAGCCTTATTGATACATATTTCTTTATCTTTCATTTAGGAACAACACTGTGGTCATGATGGGGGCGTTTCAACTAGCACACACAGAAACGTAGAGACACCTACACTTAGAAACTCACACAATTTAGAGAAGACTTTCTGTGTGACAAACTCCAAATCCAATTTAGAATTTACCTAATCTTGAGAGGACGTTCAATGTTTTAAATTCCTAAGACTAATACAACATGCCTGATTAGGTTACCAATAGGAAAACACATATACATTGTTTAATATCTATTGTATACTTTTGGGTTTTATTCCTGTGTGGGACTATTTGTCTGTTGTAATATGCATTACATGTATGTTTGTAATGTGTCTTTATATACACATAATTACATTCACTACACTGATGATTTAGTGGTGTTTGTCATAATTCTAAAATGTTCAAATATTGAATAACCAGATGATTAATCAACTGCATATAAATATAAAATTGTAATCAGCTCCTGGAAAATCATTGGATTCCAGGTTTTCCAGTAGGGAAATATTTTGCTGCTATATTAAAATATGCAGAGACGAGGACACAACTGAGGCCTCCACTAAATTCAACAGATAGGCATTTTTTATCCCCAAAACCCAAGTCCGATTCAGATCTGAGACCCCTCAGATCAAAGTGTCTCAATGCTTGTTTCCAGCCAGCTGTCGCTAAGGAGGTGTCGGCAACAGATGCTTCGGCATGGAGTATTTGTTTTTAGCTTGTGTTGGTAGAGCCAGATAATGAAATAGACACACCTGCTTGTGGCAGTAGGTTGTTGGGAAGAGGTTCAGAGGTGACCCGTAGGAAGGGTACTGTCACAGCTGGAACATTAGAGGCAAACTTCTGCCAGATTAAATGGGTGTATGTGAACAAATTGTAAAAAAAAAAAAAAAAAAAAAAAAAAATGAACGCAATTGAGCAAAATGTGATTGAAACCAAAATGTACTTTGGTTTAAAAAAAGAAATAGCCATAAAAAGATGGTCGTTGAAGGAGTTAGTATTAGTATAGCTGAGATTGTATAGGAACTGAAAGTATAGATGGTAACTGTTATGGGCTTGCTCGGTGTTGGGCGCGCTGCACGGAGACGGAGAGCTGCGATCAACGTGCTGCTTTATTCCCAGTACCACTGAACTTTCCTTGTCCCCGCCCTCCCGGTTCACTTCCCGTTCCTTCCCGTTCCCTGTCCCTCCTGCCCCCGTTGTCCTGGAAACGTCAATGTGACATCTCCCTCTTTTTTAAACAGTTACCAAATTCTTCGCAACAGGCGGCTGTCTGGTGAGCTTCTAGTCCATTTCCTCAATCCATCGACGAGATCTGTTCCGGGCTTGCAGCGATGTTCCACTCTCAGCATTTCCCTGCCTTTCATCCCGTTCCGATTCATCCGAGTCACACTGGTCACCTAAGTAAGGGTCGACGGATTCATTGTCTAGGAGAGCCGTGCACTCTCCAACTCAGGCGTCTGGTTCCTGTTTGTGGAAGTTCCTTAAAATGGGACAAGTTGCGGGTGATTGATCCTGCTGACCCTTGGGCGGTTATCATCGACCCTTTCTTTTGTGTGACGAGCAGAGGCTCCTCTCGAAAAGCTGCCGTGTGCTTGTGGGTCGACGGTTGACGAACTGCAAGAACATCTCCTACCTCTGTTTGGGATGACTGCGCCCGCCTGCGGGTGTCGGCATACTCTTTCATCCGGGCCTTGGCTGCTTCGTCTCGCTCCCTGATCTCCAAGTCCATGGCTGGCAGTGGGCTGATTGCTTCGACTTGTGGGATGCGCGTTTGCGTATTTCGCCCAAACATTAGCTCGGCGGGTGTCTTTCCTGTCGTGCTATGAGGTGTTCCTCGGTAGTCCCTCAGCAGCTGGTTCAGAACCTGTTCGTATGGCTGTCCCGTCAGGCATTCGACTTGCAGGGCTTGCTTGAGGTTGGCCATGAACCGTTCGATCATCCCATTAGCCTGGGGCCATAAGGGAGTAATCTTGCGCGTTTGTGTATTTCGCCCAAACATTATTAGGCGGACACGGAGAGTTGCGATCAACATACTGCTTTATTCCCAGTACCACTGAACTTTCCTTGTCCCCGCCCTCCCGCATCACTTCCCGTTCCTTCCTGCTCCCTGTCCTTCCGGCCCCCGTTGTCCTGGAAAAGTCAACGTGACAGTAACCCCCATTAAAATACCTTTAAAACGTACTTAATAAACAAAAAATAATTTGGGGGTTAGAGGAGATTTATCTCGTATAATTATAATTCCTAACCCCTGATGAAGAACATTTCAGGGGGACAGATAGGGCCTCCTTTTCTGTGTCCCAGAATCGGTATCCGACGTTTACAAACAATGAGTAAAATGTGCAGATTTTTTTTTACAACTGGCATAACAATCTGCTGCATTTGCGTTGTTTTTCCTGGGGGAGCTGGGACACGAAACGGACATTGCGATCCGGCCTGCCACCAAAATTTCACCAGCAAAAAACACATGCATTTATGTTAGCATCACGTTTTGATGCTGGCACAAATGCATTGGATTCCTGCAAAATCTACCTTTTTTTCACCTGCTAAAAGTTGATTTTTAAAGCAGTCGGTGTCCAGCCTTGATGATGGACTGTGTTCCAAAATGCATTGGCAATTTTATTAGACACTCTCTGGATGTATACCACCTTTTAACATGAAATAAAAGTGACACTGGGATATCTTTCATAAGAGTACATGAACTACTATTCCGAAACCACTTAAGGTAATGATAGTGACATTGAATCAGTGGAAATAGTTGCAACTTTTATATAGGGATCAGCAAGAGCGTATCATTAGTTTAGGGGCCACCTTAGCTTCCATTTCTATACAGTATATCCTTGTGCCAAGGCTTTATTGATACGCTCCGATGAACTTCAATTTAAAATTCTCGATGAATTTTTATAGAAATTATAATTATTTTTGAGTTAAACAAAAAAGGAGTGCCCATCCTTTACTCAATTTTTTGTACACAACATGATTTCCCATTCCAGTCCTTGCATATGAAGTCATCTACTCAGGTGGTGCATTTGCTCTGTCGTGGTACATCATGCACACAGCCAGAACTCATTGCTTTCACCCTCCTGGATATATTTTGGACAACCTGAGGGGGACGACCCACCCAGTTTGGAGACCATAGATGTAGTGGGATGTAGTGGTAGTCCAATGTGTGTGTGTGTGTAGCAAGTCTGTTGGGCAAATATGAATTGGCCATTTACTGCAGCATTATGACTTGTGTCCTGGTCCTGTGGGTTGTAGTGTGTCAAGTCTGGGGTGTGCAGGCAGATCCTTCATGTACATAGCCTTGAAAGGGCATGCAATCTACATTTGGGGTAATCCCCCCCTTCACATAGCATGTCAATTGTGCTGTGAGAATAGTGTGATGGCACTTGTACTCACCCAGTATCCATGTCTGTTGCCCTGTATGCATCTCCATGTATGCCTGAAATGTGCTGTTCCACGGGACCATGGCATCATGGGTGGAACCAGGGAAGGGGGCACAGCAGTGTGTGATGAGGAGGTCTGGATCACAGGTGACCTGGAAGTTGAGGGAGTGTTCTGCTTCCAGTTGCGGTAGACCTCTTCCGATGCCTGGGGTGCCAACAACTCCACATGGGTGCAGTCCAGAGCTGCCATGACACTGGGCATGTGGGAAAAGGCGTAAAAACATGCCTTCACGGCATTCACCTGTGCTGGTGGGTAGGGAGATGTACCATGTCACATGGCACAGGAGTGCTTTCAGCACCTGCATGACCACAGAAGAAAATGTGGGCTGGGACATACCATGCAGTGTGCCCACTGTGTATTGGATTGTACCAGTTGCAGGAAGTTCAGTACCAACACAAGCTTCACCAGCAGTGGTCTGGATGTTTGTATGTTGATCCTGCTTCCAATGTCATCCTGGATCAGGGTCAGCAGCTCAGCAATTGTCTCCCTGTTCAGGTGTCTGTCAGGGTCCATTATGAGGGCATGACCCGAGGTCTGGGCGCTCGCTTCGCATGGCGTCTCCTCCTGCCCTCTGCTTTCTGTACCCAAGGTTGGCCCTCCCACTCAATGCAGATCTGAAGAAGCTGCATGTCAATGTGTACAGAAACCAGTGCGGCATGATGATGGTGTTGGAAAGTGTTTGTGGAAGGTGTGGTCATTGTGTTCCCTTCCTGGGTGCATTGGGTGCACCTGAGTGCATTGGGTGCATTGGGAGCACCTGTGAACTCATTTCCATCACCTGTATGCATTCACCTCCACCTTTAAGGTACGTTTTTGGTGGTATTACTGCCCAATTTCAGCAGTGTTACCACCATATCCCAACTTGTAATTTGCTGGTTATACCGTTTTGGCATTTTGACGTTATTACCATCGGTACCATTGGCGGATTTTTCAGCAACTGTATTACCGCCAACAGTATTACCAGTGACTGTACTACCGCCAACTTGTGATTCGACAGTACGGTAAAAGTGGCAGTAATTCTGGTTACAGACACTTTTACTGTATGCTGCCAAACTCGTAATGACCCTGAATGTACTCCTTTATTTATAATACGCTCCATGGTGTTGCCTACTGTTCAGGATAGGGTAATTTACTATCCCTCACTCCAGGACTAGAATATTTTATTTTCAGGGGTTCGGGGTAGGTGCATATTTCCATAAATATTCGTGGACAATACAATGCGCTACTCTGATCTCCAGTCTTCGCATTTTGTTCTCCAGTGCTGGGGCAGCTGCTGTGGCGTACACGTGATTTCACTGAATGTGTGTGCTCTCTAATTAGGGTAAGCTGTAATGATTGGCTGCGTTTGGTTTAGCTGTCTTGACACATGTGACACCCAGAATCTTTCCACAACGCTTGGCAAAAGTCTCCCGTGGCAGCCACATGCCAACACAGTGCCAGTCAGATCCTTTCGCAGCTCTTACTGGTCCTGAGTAGCATTTGAGGTTAAGCGCACAGTAGGATGCTTCATCCAGAAGATGTCAGCATTTCGCACAAAAACTCAGTGCTCGTTGCTATGCAACACTCAGCAGCGCTCCTCTTGCTCTTACCACTTCGGATTTCTCAACATTTATTATCACAATTCCCTCGGCAAGTAGAAAGTGCTGGGGGTGAACATATGCTTAAAAAAAAAAAGTTAAAGTTGTGTATCGTTAGCTAACACACAACTGTTCCGATCAGAGATCCCCTTTCCTTGCTAGAAATTAATAGTGATGTCGTCTTTGCTGTTATTTGGGCGCAGGGCAAGTGGGCGTTTTGGGGATGCCAGAGCAGGGGAGTGGGTAGCAATCGGAGTGATCCATTGTGTGTCTGCCATTTGCCTTCGTTTCGTTACTAAAGTGTTCATCTAATTTCCTCCTTCTTTCACAATATTTCACAGGATATCATCAGTGCTTATTGGTGGAATGCATACTTTCCACGCAGGAGATTTCCTGACAGGCTAGAATCTCTAAAATACCAATGCAGGTGGGGCAAAGTCAATCCCGTGCCTGCAGCATTAGACATATGCCCGCTCTGACTCAACCAGTGGCGCAACAACATGAAATGTTGGGTTATGTTGATTTATACTGGGCAACGCTACCACCCAATGGCAGTCTCCAGGCGCTCTCGTGGCGGGTATTAAGTGAGGATAGCATGATGGGATAGGCTGAGAATTAGGAGAAACTGGCGTCTTTGTGCGTTGTCTTGCGTGTGGGAGTTGTTTGTTTCGAGAGGTCCTGCTTTTTGTAACTGTATGGGTAGGTCTCAGTGCCTCGGATGTTTGCTAGTGTTTGTGTTGAGTGTGTGGGTCATATGAGGTTAGAGTGGGGTTGTATTCATGCACACTGCTTTGTTGTATCCATAGAAAGTCCAGAATCGCGGATGACGGTTAGGTGTTTCATTCTGTTGTGTTGGTGTTCATATGTGTAGTGTCAGTGCATTTATGGACTATGTGCAAAGGTGTGTTCCTCTGTGGTTAGCTCCTAGTGGTGTTTGTGGTGTGTGTTATGTTGGAGGACCAGGAAGAGGGAATTGGTTAGTACATCAGTTACTTTGATAGTGCTTGTATTCTCAAACTTAACTCTCCTAACCACAAAAGTTATAACAACCCTCAAATAAATAGAGAAAAAAGCTGCACACCCACAGCATCAATAAATATTGCCACACCCCCACCAACAAACCCCATAACCAAACTTAAAGGAGCCTTAATAAACGCCAGATCTTTAGTCGCCCATGCCATAGAAATATCTGAAGTCATCTCTACGGAAGACTACGACTTCCTAGCCATAACAGAAACATGGCTGCATGAGGCATCAGGCCCAGCACTATCCCTAGCTGTTCCCAACAATTACACTATCCTCAAAACGGATAGATGTGGAGCTCGAGGTGGCTGACTAGCCATCATCGCCAAAACTAAGCTTGGGATGAGACTTATTCCTTCACCAACCATTGAATCTTGTGAGATAATGTCTACCAAGACTCCCACAGCTAACTCTCAAACTCTTAACCTCCACTTGATATAAAGACCTCCAGGTCCCATCAAGACCTTCATAGAAGACCTATCTACCATCCTTTCAGAAAACCTCAAAGATACCACCCAATCAATACTACTTGGTGACCTTAATATTGGCTTCAATTATATCAACGACCCACAAGCCATTGCAGCATCCAACACTCTAACTGAACTGGGCTACATCCAAAGAGTGTTTGAGCCCACGCATATCAAAGGGAGAACTCTAGATTGGATTGCTGACCATAACTGCAAAATCTCCACCCCTATTATCTCACCTCAAATATGGACAGATCACCATCTAATCTCATTCTCGTTGGACACTACTACCCCTAAATGACAACAACCTTGTGCACCACCTGCATTTACCAGAAATAAAAAAAAATATGACACTAGGCAAACTACTCCCCGGCATCATGCCCACTTTGAACGCTCTACATAACAACCTTAACCCAAATGACTTAGTGGAAGAATTCAATAATATTATGAACAAAACCCTTGATGATATTGCTCCGCTTAAGCGCAGAAACAGTAAACCACAGAGTCACCTGAACAACTGCTTCACCCCTCTCCTAAAAAATCTTATATTAGAAAAAAGGAAATGGGAAAATATGTGGAAAGCCTACCCCACTCTGGAAAATAAACTGCAATTAATCAACATTTCATCTCAATATAAAAAAGAAATCATCTCAGCTAAACAAGAGACCTAGAACAACAGAATTACACAAGCCAACTCAAGCACTAAAGAATTGTTCTCCATACTTAGAGAACTGGAAAACCCCATAACGCCTCAAGATAACTGCCTCAAAGATAAAAAAATGGTGCTCTGAAATCCAGCATGCATTATCTAACAAAGTCGTAAACCTTCAAAAGAAAATAGAACTAAAACGAGAGACGTTAGCCTCTACCACATTACCCTCTCCTAAGACGCTCTCCAACCCCAAACCTACCACCCAATTCCACTTCTCCAAAGTTTCTATATTAGAGGTGGAGAAAGTAATACTCGGCCTAAAACCGTCCAACTGCAAAGGTGACCTTTGCCCAGCACAACTCATCAAAGATGCCGCACGAGACCTAGCACCGTTTATCACAAAGTTAATTAATGCCTCCTTTACCACGGGCACTATCCCGAGTAACCTAAAAGAGTCCTGGGTGCTCCCACTCCTTAAAAAGGCAACTTTAGACCCAGCCATACCCACTAATTGTAGACCGATTACTACAGTACCGTTCCTCTTGAAGATTCTGGATAAGGTGGCATATATCCAAATCTAGAACTTCCTGGAACAAAACCAACTACTAGGCTCCCGGCAATCCGGCTTCTGTCCACTGCACGGCACAGAAACTGCACTGATTGACCTAAAAGCCCAAATAGATAAAGTACGAGATTCGGGAAAACCAGCACTTCTCCTGCTATTAGACCTATCTGCCGCTTTTGACTTAGTCGATCATAAAGTCTTGTGCAACCACCTAGATACAGCAGCGCACTTCTCCACTGAGGCTATAGTGTGGATCCAATCATTCCTTAGTGACCGTATCATATGAGGGTCTTCTCACCTACAGCAGCTGCAGATCCCATCCCCATCACCTGCAGCATGCCACATGGATCTTGTGTTTCACCAATGCTATATAACATCTTCACTAAGCCCCTGTTTGATGACTTGGACCATCTGGGTATCACGAATACTAACTACGCTGACGATACCCTGATCCTCCTCCCACTCGCAGGGGATTACGAAAGGGATTTAGCACTGGTGAACAACATTTACAGCATCGTTCAGGCATGGATGGCAACCCATGGCTTATCCCTGAACGATGATAAAACTGAGCTTCTTATCCTAGGTACTGCTTCCCTCATTAATAAACTAAGTACAAACTACTCCTCCTTTATCATCGATGAGAACTGCATACAAGTAGCCAAAGAAGTAAAAACGTTAGGTATCTACCTTGACTCTACCTTATCATTCTCCAAACAGGTAAATTCCCTAGCCTCATCAACAGCTTACACGTGTAAATTAATTAGAGCAGGAAAACAATTCTTATCCCAGCACAGCTGTCTAACATTAGCCAGAGCCCTAATAATTTCCAAACTAGACTACTGTAACGCATTGTACATAGGAGCCACTAAATCCACCATTAACAAAATTCAGATACAGCAAAACAATGCCCTCTGAGCTGCATTGAACATTCCCAAAAGAGAACACATTTCAGAAACAAGAAGGAAACATAAATGGCTCTCCACCTACGAGAAAATCAGACTCAAAACTGCATCTCTCACACTTAAAATATATATATTTATAATAAAGCCCCACAATACTTAAAGGACAGATTCACCAGAACACACTCCACAAGACAAACAAGACTAGCCAACACCAATCGCCTCCAAGTACCCCGATTTAAACTTGCCACCATAGGCGGAGCTAGCTTCCCAGTCAAAGCCGCTCAATTGGGGAATGAACTACCCATCACTGTGAGGCTAGAACAATCTTTTACCAAATTCAGGCAAAATGTGATCAATTGGTTGACGACAACAAATGTTAAATGAATGCATGAACGTGCTCCCACCTGCCTGTTAGCTGCCACATGTATTACATGCCTGTAACCGATGACCTTGTAACCTGTAACCTATAACTATGCTCTAAGCTGTACATCTTCTTACCTTTGCGCCCTTATATTCCAGGGTCCGGTGCGCATAATAAATACTAAACAAACAAACAAACAGTGCCTCCGAAGTCCATCTTTGGTTGCTGCTCAATGGTACTTTCCCATGTTCTTGGTTGAGGTCCGTCGACCAACACCGACTCCTTTCCTATCCTGGAGGCTGACTCTCCCTACAGGTTTGAGGGCAGTGGTCGGTTGTGCCCAATGTGTTCCTGGTTCCTCGTCAGGGATTAGTCGCAGCAGTTCTGTTGTGCAGTTGGTTGCTAAATTGGTGTGCAACTTGTAGTATAATACATTTGAGGAAGTGGTGATCTACCGGGCGGCCCTATTTATGTGGGTGAGCAATTGTTAGGGTGATTCGTCAATTTTAATGCATTCGCTGTCTCGGCTTTCCTGAGTGCATACATTGCGTGCAGGGTGTCTTTCCCCTGGTCTGTTTCTTGATTGGGCATGCTACTCTTTGCAGATCGCTCTAGTTGTGGGCATGATTGGGGGCTGGGAAGGTGGGCTGTGGTGTATTCTGGTTCTCCTTGGTTTCACTGCTATTATTTGTTACCACGTCCCTTGGTGTGTAACTTTCGTTGTCCTTTAGCGCTTGTCATTGTCTGCTGAATAACAAGGTTTTTGGTAGTTTCCTGGAGGTGATGTGGTATTCTGTGGTTCTGATTTCTTGCGGCATGGTTTCCCATAGGTTAGAAATTAGGCGTCTGAATGCCTAATCTGCACTTCACATCAAGGAATGTTTGCCTTGCTGTCTGAACTGGCAGGCTAAAATCCAGATATACAGAGAGAACAGCGTTCTCAAACCTCAGCTCCCCCTTTTCTCTTGCTACCATGAGAATCAAGTCTCTGAACCTGTAATTCAACATCATAGCAATTACAGCATGATGCTGTAGGTAAATCCTCCACTTTAGTGCCAGAAATTGGTGCATTTTCCTCAGCGGGATTACTGCTCAAGGTTGAAAAATCCCCATGGAGTCTGATGGACTTCAAATTCAAAAGTTACACGGCTTTACCAACACCTATAATCCGGGGGTAATTCCACTGGAAAGAGTGGCAGTAACCGTAAATGATGCTGGCATTCATTCCACAAAATCACTGTGAAATTACTGCCCAATTCACAATGAGGCCCAACATTGTTGTTTATTGGCCTTACACCAGGAATTAGTTTCGCAGTATACAATGATCACAACCTCAAATCTATGTGGCAAGCTCTCAAGAACTGTTACCAACTCTGATAATGCATTTACTTTTGGTTTCTTTGGGGAGCATCTGCGATGAGACTGGCATACAGACTTGCCTACAGCTAAACCCCTGTGCCTAGCGAGGTTGCAGAGCTGAGCTGTGGAATGCATGATGCCTCAGGCTGCCTGGGCCAGTTCAGGAGCCCCTCCTGAGAAGTACACATCTGACGACACTGCTGGATCAAATTCCCAAGGCCAGAGGCTGTCTTGCAGATATGACAGTGCATTTTGAAACTTCAGGCTGTGCTCCTTCCCCCTTTTCTCCAAAGGGGACCGGTTTGTTATTATACGTGCTTTACACATGCTGTTTTATGGGTGGAGAATGGATTTAGCCATTTGTATATAAAGATGAGTCAGGCCTGGGTGGTGTAGTGCAGGAAGCAGTCCTCCCATGCAATGGTGTGTTTTGCATTACAGCCCATTTCTCTCTGCTTTTCGTCTCCTGTGTATTATTTGCATCTGAGTGCCTGAGGTGTCATGGGGGAACCGGACAAGTATATAACATATTGATGCTGAAACCTAGGACCTCCCCTTCCTGACATGCATGACTGAGGTGTAAAGGGAAGCCTGCTCGGAGCTCTTCTTTTATGGCGTTGAATCCGCTGACAGTTGTGTTTATTGTTTGCATCAGCTCCCACCTCATAATCTGGAGCCATTTTGCATTTGTGTATCTCTGTACTGTAGTAAAGACGGATGCAAAGAACATCGCCATTCTACTGAACAATCAGTGCTCAGGTGGTATGTTGTCCAGAGAGTCTTCCATCGCTGATAATATGTAGTTCCCTCTCGTCACCCTAGTTTATTCTACTGACCTCTTCTTTCTTCTTGTACCATCCATTTGAGGGAATTCATCTGCTTTGATGTCTTTCTGAGAAACTACTAATGCTGGCGAGTTAATGTGTGCAAGTGAGCATACTCCTCCCCAGTTGGGTGGCAGCTTCTCGTATGCCTTTGATCCACACGTCCAATAATGATCCATTATTATAGCTGTCCCAACTTTCATGTCTGGAACTTTCACTGTCTGTTTGCATTCCTTTTTTTCTTCAACCTTTACTGCTCTGTCATTCTGGAAACATAATGCTTCTCCACCCAGGTCAATAACTTTGCACTTGCTTCCCATTCCTTCAGGCACTTGTAATGTTCTTCTCAGACCTTACGCACTGGAACAGTTGTCTGTGTATACCTGGCCATATACAAGCATCTGTGGTCTTTCCCAGCATCCTGGTTCTCCTCCTATCTCTATTTGCCCTTTCTTAAGACATGGTAATACTTTCAATGTTATTGTTTTTGTTTCCCCTTTCTGTGGGCCGTCAGTGATATACTGTATCGCTTGGTCTTTTTTCCAATAATTGTCCATCATGTCTAGTGTTTTTATATAGCTGTCTTCATAGGAAAATGTTGGTTTGGGCATCCATTTTAAGGTTGCCGTTTTCCCTTGAAATCTCCCTCGGGTGGTGCACATTGTGCTCTTGCTGCCGGTATTTCATTTGCCACAAATGTTCGGGAGGCCCTCATGGCGTATGGGATGAGAGAGGAAACATAGCAGCTCTCTGCAGTGGTCTATTTACCTACTTTAGTCATGTGTTTGTACCACATGTTATTGGATACTGGAGCAGTATCCGTGAGATAGAGATCAACCCCTTCTATATCTACATCAACACTGAGCCTACCTCTCCTTACTGATATGGCAGTAATCACGTTCCTACTTGACATGGTAGCCACACCTGCTGGAATTGGGGTAGTGTTAGTATGGGTCACAGCTTTATAAAAAGACATTCGCCAAAAAATAAGGGCAAAGATACCAAACGAAAAGAAGACACAACACAGCACAACATTATCACACTTTTAATAATGACATTCATAACTTACGCTTCGGAACCTTGTGTAGTCTTGAGGATATTGATGAACCTTCTGAAATGCGTTAAAAATGTGTTATTCTGTTGTTAGTATTTATTATTTTAAGCTTAGCAGCCATGGTGCTGGTGTACTCCAATAAGGAATAACTGTTCCCACACAATGCTTAATCTAGGGTCTCGAAGTACTGCAAGTACGGATGGATTTCCTCAATGAAGTTGTGGGTATGTTTGGGATGAATAGGCCTGGAAAACATGGAAAAATAAACTGTGAGAGGGTCTTCTTACACGATTGATCTCCTGACAAAGAGGACAAATCTGCCTTGGAAGGTCGCAGGATGTGGGTCTTCGGGAAGCGTGGGACAATGGCGCAATAACAGTCGCAACTTTCATGATGAATGCTGTCAGTGTGCGAAAAGAAAAATAATAAACAAACAGTGTACCCTCATTTTGGATGTGTAGGTAGTCCTTTCTCTATTTCTCTCGCTTGGGAGCGAGTAAGCATGGGTTGGCCTCTGCTGGGCTGCAATGCTCCTAGGTGATCCTTTTGCTCTTCTTCTTGTGTGACATTGGCCTTTCACTGTCGTTGCTAGGAGAGGCCACTGCTCGACAGGGCTTGATGTCCCACAGGTAATTCCACACTTGCTTGTCTTTGATTTTCACTGCTCAATCTGTTATTTCTTTAACATGGGGACCCGTGAGTCTAGGCTTAAACCAGGTCCTGGGAAAGTCGATCAAAAGTGATGTGTCACCGGGATAAAGTTTTGGTGCTTTCAGTAATTTCTTGTTTGTTTCTGTATTGTTGCTTTCTTTCTTTGCTTTAGGCCTCTTTGTTGAGCCTGCAGTTGGTGAGAAATTAAAGGGGCACTAGCCATCAAGGCAGCAGTGTAATCATACATTTCTTGTCCCAATACATCAGACATTTTTTCAGCATTGGTCAGTGCCTTAGTGGGAGGAGTTAAGGGAAGTTGCATGCGCCGCCCAGTTACTACCTCATGTGGGGTTAAATTGTAGTCGGACCCTGGTTGGTTGCGCAATGCGAATAGGGCCAATGGTAAACATTGTAGCCAGCTCTTATTCAACGTTTTCTTTATTTTGGCTATATTCTCCTTGAGCAGTCCATTGAGGCGTTCGCACACACCATTTTCTTGCAGGTCATACACACAGGAGAATTTGTGTGTATCCCTAGCAAACTGGTGATGTGATGGAACATCTCATTGGCGAAGTGAGGACCATTGTCAGATCGCAGGACCTCACACACACGCCCCATTGTGGGGAAATTTCCCGAACCAGGACTTTTGCTGCTCTAATGGCATCAGGATGGAAACAGGGACCGGTTTTGATCCATTGGGAAATGGGCACAAAACCACTATCATGTAAGGGTAGCCCTGGCATACTTGGAGAATGTCAACATAGTCAACATGAAGGTGTTGGAATTGACCCACTGGGTGAGGTATGACTCCTCTCACTACCTTCAATGTATGTCCTGCTGTGAAACTTTTACAGACAATGCAATTGGTCATGAATTCTGCCACATGTTCCGCCAGGTTCGGAGAGAACTAGTCTTGACCAATATGAGCAGCAAGCACATCCTTCCCCATATGGGTAAGATGGTGTAACTGCGTTAGTGCTGTGTGTAATAATGATAATGGCACCTCTACTTTCCCCGTGCTTCCTTGCCAATTTAGGACGTCTGTCGGAGATATGGAACATCCCCTTCTCAACCATCATTATTTTTCCTACTTGTGTGCAGATCCCTGCAATTCCATGATTTGGGTTACTGGTAATATGTTGTACCCTTCCTTCAACACCATTGTTCGTACATAGTTCCGCGTCTGGGATGGGGTGTCCATTTCTAAGATGTCCCCAAAATATGCGGTGCATTTTGCTTCCACGTCTGCTGCCTCATTGCTCCTGGAGACAGGATCCTCCCCCCCTCGTGTGGGTCTGGCATTTCGCAAATGCTATGCTCATTGGGAATTGGAGTGCTTCTATCAGTATACCCAATAGGAGTATGTGCTGCACCAGTGATCCGTCAGCATGTTGGAAGCCCATCCGTAGCCAGTGTGACTGTCCAGAATGCACTGTAGCTGTCACATAAGCAGAATCTCAATATATTGTCCCTTCCTTGTTCTTGCTTCGCTTCAACGCCAGTATTAGAGCTACTAGCACTGCAGCTTCTGCTGAGAAATGTGATGGTAAGTGTGCAATTACTATCACCTCACTTGTCCCATCCTCTTTTAGCTTCACTGCTGCCGTACCAGTATGTCTTTCTCCTGTGGTCTGGTCTATTGTTGACTACACGTCAATATAAAGCACTTCTCCCTTCTCAAGTGCGTTCTCCTGTACCTTGGGGATGTCGTCATGGTTTTCTATGTTTGTGGCAGTCGTGTACATAGTCAACCTCATCAATGGGTTCGGCGACGAATGTCGCCGGGTTCACAAGTTGGCACCTCACTACTTTGAATGCTGGGCTTGACAGTATCACCTCATATCCCAAAGCTCTTTGTGTTGTCAAAGTAGTATTGGGTCGGTCTAGCATTGCCAAGAGAGCATGCTCCACAAAAAGAGTGGTGCTGCATCCCATTTTAATACTTGCTGACTTCTCCACTGCAAAAGCGGTAGCAGCTAGTTCCTGCTTACAAGAGTAGTGTCCTCTCATCACTGGGTCTAGTTTCCTGCTGTAATAAGCTAATGGTTTGTGGCCCATGGGTATTTTCTGTGTCAATACTGCAGTCATTACTACTGCGTTGGAATGCGAGAATAAGTACAATTTGTCTTGATAGTCTTGGATCTCTAACACTGGAGCTGTGCATATTGCTATTTTCAGCTCTTCAAATGCCTCGGCCATTTCTTCTGTTCACTGTAACATACCCTCCCCTCTTTGTGCTTCTTTCAGCACGCTTAGCAAGGGTCTTGTGTATGTGATGTAGTAAAATACCCATGTTCTGCAGTAATTACAGAGGCCTAAAAACTGCTACATCTGTCTTATAGTCGTGGGTGTTTGTGTCTTGCAAATTGCCTCTGCTCTTTCCGCCCTTCTTATGATATCAGTTTCTCAATATATAACACTTCCGTCTGGCAATATTGTAGTTTGGCCTTGTCTACCTTGTGCCCTTTCTCTGTTAGTACAGTCAACATGTACACAGAATCATTTCTACACTGTGTTTATGTTTTGCTACAGATCAAGGTGTCGTCTATGTATTGTATAACAACACTTTCTAACGGTACATTGCCTAAATCCATCTGGAGGACATGGTTGAATATGGATGGGGACTCACACTACCCTTGTGGAAGACGAGTGTGCTTCCACTTCTTAGTCAAATCTTTTGAGCCTGGATGGAGTGTTATAGAGAAAAAATGCATTCTTCAAGTCCATAACCGTGAAGTGGGTAGCTTGCGTGGGGATGATGCACAAAATTGTGCAGGGTTCCGAACAAGAGGAAGTTCTGTCTCGACAATATGGTTCAAAGGGCGCAAATCCTGTATAAAAGGTCATGGCCCCCTTGTTGCCTTTTCACAGGGTACACTGCCGTGTTGCACAGTGACTCTGATGGTATTAAAATTCCTTGCTTAGTTAGGGCCGCAATGGTCTCGTAAATGCCCTCATCTGCCTCCCACGAGAGAGGGCATGGTAGAATTGCTCCTGGTTTAGGTTTTATCCCTACTGCTGCCATGCCCTTCAAAAGCCCCATGTCATAGGGACTTGTGGTCCCTAGGACACTGGGAACTTTGGCCAAGTCTTCCTTGAGAAATAACGGCAGTGCTTGCAGCATCATCGCCATCCTCTGTGGTGCCTGTCTGTAGTGTATTTTCACCCAATATGTGATGCTAATGTTGAACACCACCTCATGATCTGAGCGGTTGTCTTTGAACAATTCCTTATCAGTCAGATTAGTCAACATATACCCTTCTCCTACTGCAATCACTGACCTCGACCAGTGTCATCTGTCCTGTGTACTGTTATTCTGTCCTCCCCCACTATTACTGCCTCTAATTCTAGTGGGATCACAGTCCCCTCTTTCTCTTCTAATGGTAGTTCTGGTCTGAATATGTACTCATTTAGAAGGCGCCATAGATTTCCCTGGATCTCTGTCAGCCATGCTATTATTACTTCAGCTCAATACTGGAATAACTTCATCTGCTGGTACCCCCCTCTGTACCGTGTGTCCGCAGTAGGCTTGAATAATTTCCCTCACATTTTGGAGGTGAATCCCAGGTGTATAACACACTATCCATTGGTCAGTGAGATGGTCATGTTGAGTTTGCTCATAATGTCTCTCCCCATTATGTTTACTGGTGTCTGTCGGTAATATAACAAGGGTAGACCTAAGTCATGCTCCCCTATAGAAAGTGTAAGATCGTATGTAAAAGGAACCAAATCTGTCATCCTAGAAAATCCATGCGCATTCATGTCATCGCCTGACATTGTATACCTTCCCTCCCTGATTCAGGATCTAGTCGCCCCTGTGTCTGAAAGAAAGGAGAATGTCTTGTCACCTATCATCACCCCTATATGTGGGTCCTCTGCCGGGTTGGATGTAATCGATAGGATGGAACACATCAGGTCTGTCTGCAGGCTGTCCTATTGTGGGTACAATGACATTCTGTTTTCTGTGAATGGGTTTCCTCCCACCACAGTCGCCCCTCCCAACTTCCGAATGGGAGTCATTTCCATGGAGCCTGTGTGTGCCAGTGTCCTATCATTTTGATGTGCCGTGTATGGTGCCTATATAAATATTGCTGTACAGGCGCTTGCATCTGGGGTGTCTGTGGCATGAGTTGGTATGCCTGAAGGTATGCGTTTGAGGTCTGCACCTGTCATTGTGTTTGGTCCTGAGCATAGTACTCAGTCTGTTCTCCCTGATCTGTAGGCTGATATTGCATACCCCTATTCTGTTGTTTCCCCCCTCTGCTGCTACACACCCTGGAAATGTGTGCTATCTGTCCACACACCCAGCACTGTGGCTGTTTCCTTATTGGTTTTGGGTATCCTCCCGATAATCCCTCTTGGTTTTGCTCCATCTGGTGCCCATATCCTTGGCCACTAGGTGGCCCCCTCATCCTTTGAACATATGATACGCATCACCCGCCCCATGAAACCTCCCCCATGGGCAGCGGTCTGTACTGCGCATGCGTGGTTATTTGTCCTTCTGTGCTTGTTAACATTGCCCCTTCCATTGTATATTTTGACCATTTCTTCTGCTATAATTTTGCCTCCTCCTGCTTCTGTTTCTCACGCTTTTTACTCGCATTTTCTTTCATTAGTCTACAATAGTGTACTTTTCAGACCATGGTTTTGCTTCCATCCCCGCTAACCTCTTGAGCTGCATTTGCACCTGCTCCAGCAACCCTTGACACAATATATGATAGAATAATCCCACTGACTTGTCCCACGGTTCTCACGTTTCAACTCTCTATTTCTCTTGCATAGCTTGAATGTACTGCAAGGGGTCTTCGTCTTTCCCCATTTTGCGTGCCATAATCACGCTAATTACTGAGGTGTCTGGGTACTGCACCCGTTGAGCGTGCCACAGCCGCTCAACAGTTGTTAAATGGCGAACCGTCTTTCAGCATGTTCTGGGTGGTTACTCCTAGGTAGCTGGCCCTTTTCCATACGTCATCGGCAACCCCGCTGAGAATCGCAAAAGTAAACTTTTCTTATCCCCCCACTACTAGTGTCGTACCCGCTGTCAGCTTTTCTATTTCATATATCCACTTCCCTGCACCTGTGGTCAACGAGGGTAACTTACACCTCAAATTGTCTTTGTCAATCTGTTGCCATGGTATGTATTGTGGTCACCCCCATCCCTTTTCCAATAAGGGGAATTGCGTTAGTCTGCTCTTCCCACCTTATCTCCCAGTGTCTTTGGTGGCAGTGAACACCCTTGCCAATTCTCCCCTCCTTGGTGCTGGAAGGTCCCTGAGCATCTGTTTATATGGAGTAACGCTATCTGTGCTGCGTGATACAGCCCTATAGTGAAGCTCGCTCTCGTCCTTGTCACCCTGTAGTTCAAGCGTGTCCTTGTCGGCTTCCCATATCGTGTCTCAGTCTGGGCTCTTCCTGTAGACCGACAGGCAGGTCACCCCACTTCCTCGTCCTCATTCCCTAAATTGTCATCCGACTCAGTATCTCCACCATCGCTGTTGATATTATCTTGGAAGCTTAGCCTCCTTAATACTGTGCCTCTCTGTTGACCTTCTTCTAGGTCAATCACGCTCCCACACTGCCCCCTCATGGAGGACCCGATATTGACCCGATATTGTCTCTGTCTGGCAGCACTGCTGCCCTATTATGTTTCCTGCCTCGGTCTCGCTCTCCTTGCTCTTCTGTTTCCTCGTTGTCACAAAAGCGTGCTAAACCCAAATTCACTCGGACTTCCTCACAGCACGTTCATCCTCCTCCCTGCACTGTTGCTCTCTGATGAGCCGTTCTACTTTCAACTTCCTTTTCTCCTTCTTTATCTGTACTTTTCCCTCTCTTCATCTGCCCTTTTTCTTGCCATATCCTCAATCTCTCTCTGTCTCTGCATCTCTCGCTGTTCGAATATGGCCTTTCGCTTATTCAATTTTTTCCCCTTGTAAGCCTCGTGTATATGCATGTGTAATGGTTGCTGCACCCATTTGGAGAAGCTCCCACCTTTGGGCCATGGCTTAGGCAGTTTACCCTCTGTGCTTCGTGTCCCTTCTGCTCTATATTTACACATTTTGTCCTTATATCGTGGAAGGGACCGGCATATGTGCTGTAGGGGTGTGTCCCCCACGATGCTGCCACAATACATTACTTTAATACTTATTTGAGCCCCAAGTCAGGGCTTTTGACACTTCCGCTGTTATCAAACAGATGCACTTTACCTTATATTAACTTCAGATATTCAAATAATAGTTCAGTTCAAAAAATCACAAGCCTCTCCGGCTCCCAACCAATATCCTGGGAGTGCTCAGCGTACTGCCCTTCTACAACTCTTTCACTTTCTGAGGCACACCCACCAATCTCACCTTCCATGCACGCCAGAAAACACCACAACCGTCAATCCATCAATCGTCAAAAAGTGCTGCATCTTCTCATGCTCTACGAGTCCTATACACAGACCTCACTGGTGACGTCAGTTCTATAATGCATAAGTGAAGGAAACGGACTTGTCGATACCCCCCACTTACTGAATTAACCAAAACATTTCCCAGTGAAACTAAGACCGTGACAAATACAAACAACATATATCCACGGCCGTCTTCCTGCCTCCTAAAAGGGGATACCAATATTTCACGTGCTCAATCTGTACCTACAGCAGAGCCTGAAAAAACACCTTTGCAAGACTTAACCAGAAGAACACCTTCCGTGATTCAAGCTAGCTTCACCTGCTAAGCCCTTAAACCTGGATACCGTCATACATGACCCGAGCTACAACACCCAACCCACAGGAAATCCAATATTTTTATAACTTCTGTCATCCGTACCCTTAAGTCAATATTCTAGGCCAACTGCCTCAACTGATCATCTCAAGATCGAATGCTCCCTAACAACAGACAATCAACATCCACTTCTACATCTTACCACCCAATACTCAACACCAACCCACTCCCAACATCTGTTCAACACGTCCCCTATTTGCTGTATGGCTGAGTCAATACTTAGACACTGTGATCCGCTGACGTCACTCGTCCACTGGTTCTCCCCTTATCTGTCACTCCGCCCTTTTGGTCTGCTGGGCATCCCATGGACCGTGGGCAGGATTTTCTCCAAGGCAGCTCCTGACGGCCTCTTCACTGTGTGTTTCTTCCGTGTGGTCCTCATTTTCCGTGGGTTACCTCACAGCCCTCCAGGCATCGTGAGGGAAGAGAGGCTTCGTGCCGATCGAACTTAACAAACCGCCCTCTGCTACCAATTTGTAAAGGTATGCCAGAGGACTGAGGGTTCGCACCACACAATCACAGTTTAGCAGGGTACCCAGGGCCCATTGAATGCTCCCATGGCAATGACGGAGGACTCAACCATGGGGCAAATCAGAACTGTCTTTTATTTTCCAACCAGACAGGGATCTCACAGGAAATACAAAAATCTCCAGCAGTCATAACTCCTGAGATCGGGTCACACGCTTCTATACTGTAATGATGTCACAATTCCCAACTCTTCCCAAAAAAACCTAAGAACCAAACCCATTGGGTAGCTCGGGTACTACCACCTATAGTGATCCCCTATATGGGTTGTTAGATTGGTCTTCACATGTCAGGTGGGTTTACCGGAAACTTCCCCAAAAACAATCTATTACATTGTTGCATCCTTACACACCACCCCAAGATTTGGGCCTCATTATTGGCTGGGGCAGGTCTCCTCAGGCCTGGGACACTGTTCTGTTCACAGCGCTCAGTGTACCTTTTCAGGGTAATGAGAAAGACGTATGTCCCAATTGTTGCCAGTGATATAGCCACCTAGCCTGAGAGAATGCCTGCCAATGTTTGGTGGACAACACATGTTTCAATTCCATCCGTCTTTGCTGGGAACGGCTTCTCTTCCCACTGTGGGTAAATGGCCATTGTTCGGCCGGGCTGAGTCACGTGGTTGAGGTCCGAAAAACTGAGCTTTTAGGTCTACAATTACTGAGGATTTTGTTTGTTATCTCGCAGGTGGCTTCCTGCCGAAGGAGCCAGGAACTTCCCACCTGCCCGTGTCCTTGGCTGCGAGCACTGGCCCTGTGCTTCGTGATGCAGAGTCTTCATCTCTTCTTCCCTTATTCTGCAGCCTGTGGCTTCATGTGAATCCACTACACTCATTGTGCGTGTGTGGTCTTCCTATATATATATACCTCCACCAATTTAACATATAATTAGGTAGACCTCCATGGATTTTCCAAAAATACACATATTTTATTATTTACAAAAAAACAATTTCAGTAACAAAGTCAAGTGCTTAAAAAGAAGCATGTTCATACTTCATTGTTCTAGATCTTAAATCTAAAAGCTACACACAAACTCTTAGTATATCCTGCTTATGCGTGCGTGTGACAAAGGAGAAACGACCCCATTTTTATATAAACAATGAAAGACACTACTCCTGTCTTTCATTATTTGGTTATATAAATAATGAAAGACAGGAGTAGTATTAGCTTCCTCTTGTGACTAGATTCTGGGTTGATTCCAGTAGAATGATGTTCCTGAAGAAATTGTATGTTTTACATTAATTGCAGTCCTTCCGTTATAAATAAATAGAGGTCAAGTCAAAATGTGTACCCATATATGCCTGACATAACACAAAGAGTACCCACATGGTAATAATACAGTTTTATATTGTTTTTTAATTATAGATATGTCTGGGAGACAACAGGCCTTTGTGATTCACACGTTGAAAACTAACACGTGATGAAAAAATAACAAGTGCCCTGAAGACAGCACCAATAAAGAGATGCGATTAACATCAATTTAAATTGCATGACAATCAGTTGACATTGGTACTAGAAAGACATATGAAGAGTTGGCACATTTTGTTCCTCTTGATAACAAGAAAGGTCCTTAGATATAGTTCTGATAGTATATGAGTTGTCTGTTTTAGCAATGGGGTCGTTTCTCCTTTGTCACACGCACGCATAAGCAGGATATACTAAGAGTTTGTGTGTAGCTTTTGTATATTTTGCATTGTTTTGTCCTCACCCTCACAGCCCCTAAAAAGAGGACTTTACAGCTCTGTACAGCTGACATCCTTGGGGCTCCATATGGTTAGTTGCGATAAAGCGGTGGCAAGCTTGCTCCGTGTGACTTTGGTTTTCTTGCATTTCTGCGTTAGGCTAGTGAAAAAGGAAGGGATTCTGACAATATGTATATGTATTTGTCCTCTATCTACAGAACAGGGTTCTATGTTCTTCATGTATGCATTTGTGTGTATGTGTAGCTTTGAACAGGGATGCAAGTTTACTTTGTGACTAACGCTGTTATGTCGTATTGTCACTAATGACGTCGGCAAAACTGGATATTTATCATGAGCCAACCTGGTCCAATGATGGCCCTGTATCCGCGAAGACATCAGCTGGATAGGGTTTGAACGGTTGTCCAAGAGAATATCTGTTCATGTACGTGGAATGCACCGGTCGACCTGGGGGTTGGCCAAACAGCAAGTGGCATCTCTCGTTTCTCATCCTTCCGGCTGCCATGCGCATAGGGGACACGAGGGCCATTCCAGGGACCCTCTCTTGTGGCGTATACAACAATAAATCAGGTAAGTAAAAATAGTGTTTTTCGCTTTACCTGTTGTGCGCTTGACTAGGGGACTGTGGAGTCTTCAGGGACAGAGTGCTACAGTGGTACAGTACAGGGTGGGAAGGGCAGCAACAGGGCTTCAATCAGGTGAGGGCATTCTTAGGCACCTGTGATATAGCCAGAGGGCCATTTGTGGAGATGAAGATAGGGAGGGATCAGAGCCCCTTTCATGAGGGCCACAATATGGCGGCTGTTGCCAGACAGCATAATGAGGGTGGTGGAAGGGAAGGTGGATGTGGAGGAAAAATTATGGTCCGCCCATGGGTGGGCATACATTCTGAATGCAACTGATTATGCGTAGCTGAGAGTGAGAAAAGATGTGCCGGTGAGGGAGTGCAAGGAGCAGGCAGTGGGAGAACACACAGAAGGGAAGAATTGTGTGATGCTAGCACCAGAACCTGTGCGAATCGGGGTGGGTGACGCAAAACACTGTGGGAGTGGCTCTATGTTTATCGACCTCCGAAGGATGAAAGGCTGAGTTGGCCTTGCCGGGATTCAAACCTGTGACTTTAGATCACGCTCAGATCGCAGGTCGCAGATGGAGGTGGTGCTGGATTTTAGAGTGACAGGGCTGCTCAGAGCTAGAAAGGGAGGCCCATGTAGTCATGACTGTTTTTGTTGTTTTAGACGTGCCCTAGATAATGATAATGGGGGTATTTATGCAGTGCAGGAATGAATGGCTTTCGATGAGTTAGGACATACATTAGTTGTCTGTTTTGATAATGTTTTTTATTTTGCTTCCTTATTGAGTATATATATATAACAATAGTTATATTGTAGTGGGTCAGAGATTGGAACTAAGCAAGGTTTTGGACAATGATTATACTGGATCATAGAGAAATATAAGACAAAGAAATGGGCGTGTTACCAACTCTGATACTGCATTTTCTTTTGCTTTCTTTGAGTTGCATCTGCAATGAGGCGGGCCTACAGCTGAACACCCGTACCTGTGAGGTGGCAGAGCTGAGCTGTGGAATGTGTGATGCCTCAGACTGCCTGGGCCAGTTCAGGAGCCCCTCCTGAGAAGTACACAGCTAGTGACACTGCTTGATCAAATCCCCAAGGCCAGAGTCTGCCTCGCAAATATGACAGTGCATTTCGCAACTGCAGGCTATACTCCTTCCCCCTTTTCTCTGAAATTGATCTGTTTGTTACTATACGTGCTTTATACATACTGTTTTATGGGCTGAGAATTGATTTAGCTAGTCTGTTTGCATATAAGTATGAGTCATGTCTGTGGGGGTAGAGCAGTAAGCAGCTCTCCGATGCACTGGTGTGTTTTGCATTACAGCCAATTTCACTCTGCTTTTGGTCTCCTGTGTATTATTTGTGTCCAAGTGCCTCAGGTGTTGTGGTGGAGCAAGCCTTTAACAAGAACTCAGTCACTAACTCTACTACTAGTCACTAACTCTACTACTGAGGCAGATATCATCTGTGCCTACAACTGATCACATAGCTTTGTGGTGGTCTCATCCTGTCAGTTCTAATGGATACTATTTTACCTGTAGATTATTTATATTCGAAATACGCTTGGCAGAAACCCCAGGACTGTTTTCCCTTACTCCCACAGGCCAAAAGATACACAGCATAAATCCTAGGGTGGCACAGTACAGCTGTTGTGTAATACCGTTTGAATTGAATGCAACCTACGGTATGATTAACACCAACCACCTCTGCCTTAAAGGCTCCAACGGTAATGCAAGTTCAAATTATTTTCATTACAGTATTTCTACTTTATTTCCTCTCCAATATGAGTTAGAGTAGTCCGAGGTTCAAGCTCTTGGACAAGTACTCACAGGTGATAAGTAAATGATATGGAGAAATGCTCTCCATGTTGCAGGAATTGAGACAGCAGTTAGTGCCAGCCTCCACCATGCTTAATACTCACCAAGAATCAAGGGCTTAAACCTGGTCAGTGTCATGTCAACATGTACAGATCTGTCAGTGATACTGAAGAAAGGACTGGCATCACCATGCATACTGAAGCACTTTGGCATTGATAACTCTTCAATAGAATCAAGGAATGAAATAGCTGACAGGCACATCAGCGGTTTTAGATCAAGGGGTAATGTTATGTTATCAAGCATTTCTATTACGCCAATCATCACCATAGCTTTCTTACGTCCCTGCTAACTTGCCTGAGAAATGTGTATGTTTGCCGCCCCCCACACCCCACCCAGAGTAACCAGTTCATAGTCTCTGTAGGAAGAAGTAAATGGTAAAAGTAAGGGGGAGGGGGAAGCAGGAAAAGGAAAGGTTGGCACAGAACTAACAACTTGGGAAGAAACAACGGGGTTGAGGTAGCAGGGATATCATTGTTTAGGCGTGAGTGCGTGTCTCATGGTAGGCACGGGACCAAAAAGAATGCTGATCTAGAAAGAGGGAAAATAAGACATCTCATGATAACAAGCATTTTCCAGTGATGGTTGTTGACAGTAGCATGGAGGCAAGTGCTCAAATTGGTGGAATTATGGTTTTACGATGGCCCGCGATGGGCTCCAAAAGATATTGAAGTGTGGAAGCCAGAATTGTCAGGTTGCATTTATTTAGGCACCGTTACAAATCCCACTAATAGAATCTGTGACTTCCAAGTCAACTGTCAAATCCCAGCGGCAAAAAAAGGCTAGGTAAACGGAAGAAAAAGAGTGCCTTAATTGGAGATAAGGAAGACAAAGTGAATACAAATTGCTAAAAGAGCCATACGTGCATGGCCTATCCACAATGGCAAATTCACTGATGCGGGATGTGAGAGCTGTGCTATGTCACTGCATCCTGTTTGAAAAGCTTCTATGTACAGATGTTGTGCTTTTCAGCCCTGGACTATGTATTTACCTAGAACTGACTGGTGCACACTGAGCAGTACCGTTACAAAATGTATACAATTGCTGTTATTGTACAAGCTTATAGTTGCCAATTTTGCTTCCTATGTCCCTTGCAGAAAATGATCTATAGCTAATTTCCAGTTATACATTTATACCATAAATGAATTGATAATGTTCTTATCAATACAGTGGGCCTCATCACGACTTTGGTGGTAACCCTTAAATCCAGCGGTAGCGCTATTACCGCCAGATTTAAGGGTCTGCCAAATCAGGACTTCGGCGGATTTCAACCCAGCTCTGAGCTGGGGGGAAATCCGTCGAAAATTTGCGCTCATACCGCCGGCGGGAAATCCGCCGGCGGTATTAGCATGAAATTTCCCCATTGAGCCCAATGGGGAATGGGGCATTCCCGAATGGGCTCAATGGGGAATGGGTATTAACATTACCGCCGAACTCGTACTTTTAGCACTCATCAAATCTCTTCTGAAAATGATAGACTTTAATCAGTATGAGAATGCACAAAAGTAAACTCCTTGATAAGTGATCAAGAAATCACTGGTTCTTACCCAAAAAAAATGAAAAGCACTGGTTTTCGGGATCAAAATTGCTGGCCGTTCTTTAGCTCCTGTTTTAGCCCAGAAGAACCTTGTTAGCCTGTCACAAACTGCTAGCAGGAGCCATACTTGACTCTCAAAGCTCACTGGTGCCATACAAACACACCTATGTGATATTTACTCTGCGTGTTTGAGCATTTAGTGTAAAGGTGTGCATTAAAGTCTCCACAGAAGAGATTGGCAGCAGTATGGGTCATATCTTGCAAACACAAAAATATGGGGAAATATGGAGCCAAATAATATTCTGCTAGAGTAAACTGTAAACTTGGAGGGTGCTTCGGTACATAGCGAGGAATGCATTGCTCAAAAGAGTTTGTTATAATGCCAGATTTCTGCCTTTTCCTCGCTACCATGATAAAAAGAGGCACCTGCAAGATACAAATAGTCTCCTACGCACCCGAGAGACATTTTTCAACAAGGTAAAAGAGAGCTCCACAAATTGTAACCATTACTAATGCCTGGTAAGTACATTGTGTCCGGGGGGTGGGTTGTCGATGCCAAGGACACGCAGAGAAGTGATCCTGTGGAAATTGGAACTTTGATAAATGTGCAAGTGCTCGGGCCCAAGCATCTGGAGTCTGATTGCCAGCACAGGAGTTTAGCCTGGGTCCAGGAGTCTGATTGCCAGCACAGGAGTTTAGCCTGGGTCCAGGAGTCTGATTGCCAGCACAGGAGTTTAGCCGGGGTCCAAGAAGACTTATTTTGCAGATCTGAAGCTTTTAAAGGACTCTAATTCTCAGCATGTATCTATAATTCGGATGCCATGTATAGAGAAAATACATCTGTAATTTTAAAATGTGCTTGTTTATTTCCAATGGTAAAGTCAGATAAATAATGTATTCATAAATCAGGAAAGGGAACATCATTCGAAGTTCCATTACTTTGAATGTCCCTACATTGTGTTCAGCTTGAGACTGTGTTGATTACATGCAAACTGGATTTGGCTTGGAGCTGTGCAGCCCAAAGCTTAGGAATTTGTGTCATAAGACTGATCAGGAGGCTGCTGCTTTGTCGACAGCAAGATTCACCTGCCTCATCTTGTTTAAAACAGTTAACCAGGCTCTGGTCTTGAGACAGTTTTTATCCGAGAGAAAATCATATTTGGATCTTTCCTATAGCCGTATTATGGAAAAGAGCTTCTTTGCAATGTAACACTGAAGACCGTGTGTGGCCGAAAATGTTATTTTCTTCAGATACATTTGAGCCAAAGATGAACACAAGTTTCATATTTTGTCAAGTAACAAGGGATTTGATTATTTTAAAGTCTATAACTTTCTAGTGGAAGATCCTAGGAACCTTTTCTTTTCAAATTTTATTTAAGTTGCACAGTAGACAATATTGAACAAGACATAATGGTGACACAATAACGCGAATAGTGTAATATTTGCTGTTTACAGACACCGTACAAGAAGTACTCACAACATTTTGTCATCACTGCCACCTGCATCTGCCCTGTCGCTTAGGTATCGAGGGAACCCCCCCTCCCCCATATATCTTTTGGTCTTTTAGAGCTGAGGAGTAGGCCGCAGTATACTTCCTCCTGGTTGTTAGCCCACACCCTGCCCTGTATCATTCCCCTATCATGGGGGGTGTCTCCCTCTTCCATCTCATCAAGATGGTACGCTTGGCCAGAAGCAGTCCAATATTTATAGGGTTGCGATTTACTCCATTCATTTTAAGTACACATCCCAATATACAAACAGATTGGTCCAAGTTTACTGGTTGCTTCACCGTATCCTCTAATGCCTTACCGATCCCACAACAATATTCAGAAAGTGTCCCACATGACCACAACATATGTGACAGACCCGCTTCTGTGCTATGGCACCTAGGGCATCTGCCTGTGTTTGTGTGGTACATTCTCTTCAAGCGTGCTGGGGTGAGGTGTATCCTGTTCAGTATTTTAAAGTGAATTAACCTGAATCTGGAATTGAGTGACACCTGTTTGGTGAGATTGCATAGATGAGACCAGTGAGAGTCTGAGAACCTGACCTCCAGTTCTCTTTCCCACTCCCCCTTCATGTCAGGCAGCAGCACCTTTCTTGTTTCCATTGCTATTTCATAAAGCTCAGAGGCAGTTTTCTTGGATGTTCCGGTGTAGGCTATATAGTTGAAACAGGGGTGTGACTCCGGCTTGTACGGACATCCCACCCACGTTGCTGCCACACCGATCTAAGTCTTAGATACTGTAACTTCCGGATTGGAGAGACAGCGACCTGCGATTTAATCTCCCCCGATGACCTGAATATGCCATTGTAGTACAAGTCCCCAAATCGCATGACACCCGCCTCCCGCCAATATGTGGAAAATGCAGTGTCTGTTGAGGGAGTCAACTAGGGTGCGTCCCAGATCGGCATGTGGGGGCTATACAGTACCGCACCACGAGGGTGTTGTGTCAGTTTCGTCCAAGCCTGCTGTGTAGCCAGTCCAGGGTTCAGGTGGTCGCTATTCCTCCATGTACTCGCTGCTATCCCATGTAGCAGTGTGGCCTTGGGTCTCCCTTGTGTCTCTAGCTCAGTAAAAGGGGTACACAGCGCGTCTGTGACCCAGTGCATGGCGTATTGCGGTTTGGTTGTACACCTCAAAATCTGGCGCAGCTAGCCCCCTCTCTCATATGTCTGTGTAAAACGACGCCAGTTGGCCCACACATTGCCCTTCCACATGAAAGCTGAGCAGGCCACAGATATCTTCTTGAAGAAGGGTCTGCCCGGCCACAGTGATATTGTACTGAAGATATAGTACACCTTAGGTAGTATTAGCGCATAGTGCTGTGGTCAGTGTTTCGTAATTGAAAGCGCAAACCAGGCTAGCAGAGCATGCCACTTCCATCCCCAGGTTTTTAATCTGTTGAGTCCAGCGTAGACCACATAGGTCCCTTGGGGGGGACAAGCTGTCTGCCAAAGGGAGCACTTCTGACTTAGTTATATTCAATCTCAGACCAGAGTGCCTACCAAATTCCTGGACCGCATCGAGCACTCTGCGGAGGTATCTCTCAGGGTCTCTGACAAATTACAGAATGTCATCGGCGTATAGAGTGATCCGCTCCACACGCCCAGCTATGGGGATACCCCCTCTGGTGTGCCGCCTCCTCATGAAGTCAGCCAGTGGTTCGATTACAAGATTGAATAAAAGCGGGGAGAGCGGGCATCCTTATCTAGTTCCCCCTGCAAGCCTCAACACCTCAGACAGCGCGCCATTCACCAGTACCCTAGCATGTGTCTGTGTGCATAAGAGTCACACCCACTTAATAAAGTTAGGACCAAACCCGTAATTATGGAGCACCCTAAAGAGAAACAGCCAGTACTCCATGTCAAAGGCCTTCCTCATATCCAGAGATATGGCGACTCCTTTACAATCTGCTGGAACCCCAGCTAGTACCCCATAGAATCTGTGTATGTTGGAAGCTGTCGATCTCCCAAGAACAAACCCTGCTTGATCCACATGGACCATGTATGGCATCACCGGGTTGAGTTGGGAGGCTAGAACCTTGGCGAAGATTTTCGCATCAGTGTTAATGAGGGACAGTCGTCGATAGGACCCAGAGTCCCCTGGGGGCTCACCGGGCTTCAGGAGCAGGGTTATGATGGCTTCGCGCATGGATTCAGCGAGAATGCCGGTATCCAGGGCTTCAGTCCATACCGCCAGAAGGCAAGGTGCCAGCACTTCCTCGAACTCCTTGTAGAGTTCAGCTCCGAGCCCGTCGGATCCCAGTGCCTTCCCCCAGGAAGATCTTTAATTGCGGCTTTAACTTCGCCACGAGTTATGGGGGTGTCCAGAATATTGCGTGTTTCTTCATACAATAATATCGTAGGCATCACCGCCAGGTAGTCGTCAATCTCATTCTCAGTAGCTTCACTCTGGGGTGAGTATAGGCTACTTTAAAACTCATAGAACACCTTGCTGACCTCCTCTGCCCTAGTGACCACCACGCCGTCTCGCCTGGCAATACATGGGATGGATACATTGCCCTTCTCAGTGTGCACCAGTGGTCGAAGTGTGCGAAAAGAAGTAGAGGAGCTATGTTCCCTGACAGTCTGCCCCGCTCTCCACAAACCCCATTGCTGTGCACCCTCCCATACACAATCCGACCTCTCCTGTTCACCGTACCTGAGAGCTGCCATTGGTCTGTCAAAGTAGCAAAGCTCTCTGTCTGCAGCATCGTGGAAACGTTCTAGCTGTGTTTGGATCTCAGCAGTAATCTAGGGGATGCGGAGGCCAGATATTCTGCCTGCAATCGGGCGATAGTCTCTTTGCATCTCTTGAGTTCCTGCCTGATGTCCCGCAGCACTCCAAATTCAGTGGGCATCACTATACCTCTTACATAGACTTTAAATGCCTGCCATAGGGTATTTTGTTCACCAACCGAGCCGTCGTTAATGTCAAAGAAATCCGAGAAATGGTGTGCCATATTCGTTTTGAACACGGTCCTGAAGCAAGGTGGGTTTGAAATGTCATTGGCCCCTTTTAGGCCCACAGTCGGGTATGTCTATAGTGAGTGTAACAGGGGAATGGCCTGACAATGTCCTGGGGAGGATCTGGGCCCCAGTCACCCACGCCATAGCAGTGTCAGACAGTAACCACAGGTCTATCATGCACGGTGGAATAAAACGTGAAAGACTTACGTGCCCCATGCAATATACGCCAAGTGTCCCTCAGGGCGAGATCAGTTATGTGTATATGCAGCTTGCGAGCTGCACCAGTCAGAGGTCTGGGAGTGGTAGCGGTACATTCCAGATCAGTGTCAAGTATCGTGTTGAAATCTCCCCCGCAAAGTATCTGTGCCGTAGGATATGCAGTGCATTTCTGAAATAGCAGGTCGTAAAAGTGGGGGTCATCTATATTGGGACCATAGACATTTATTAGTAACACTTCCGCCGTCCCCAGTCTCCCATGCACCAGCACATATCTTCCTTGATCATCAATTTTGGATATGTAGTGCGTAAAAGGGAGTGCTTTGTGCATTAAGATCATGACCCCTCTGGTCCTGGTATAGTAGGATGTATAAGACGGTGTTCACCCCAGCCGGAGGAGAAGCTACACGCCTGGTACTCTCGAAATTGTGTCTCCTGCAGAAAGAGAAACCGTGCCCCTTTTCGGTTCGCATAAGAGGCCACCTTATGTGCTTTAATTGGGTGTCCCAGTCCCCGACGTTCCAGCTCATTAGCTTAAAGGAATGGTTCGGTCATCAATATTATTGGCCAAAAAGATGGCCAATAATAAAACAAATACCCAAAATATAAATATGTTTTAAGTCCCTATGCAAAGTTTCAAGCAAATGAAGCTAAAACTTTAAAATTGCAAGCACTCGGGGGCATCCATTTTGTGATTTCAGGCAGTCTTCTCAGCTCTGCCTTTGCAGCACTAAACAAGCAGCAAAAGCCCCCTACTGGGAGCTTTTGCTTACTGCAGCCTAAGCAGAGCTGAGGAGGCTGCCTTCGCTTTCATTTTACGTTTTCTGTGCACCCCAAGCCCAGGGAAGCACAGAAAAACGTAAAAGGAAGGCAAAAAGCCGAGGCACACCAATTAAAAATATAACGTTGTTGTATTTGTGATTGCCGTGGTTGGAAAACCATGGCAATCACAAATACAACAACGTTGTTATTCTGACAGCGGCAGCTTTCGCTGGGAGTCTCCTGGGCTCCCCCAACCCTGAGGGAGTCCAGGAGACTCTCAGCGTAAGCTGCAGCATTCAGAATAACAACGTTTTTGGATTTGTAAATACTGCAGCATTTACAAATACAAAATGTTGTATTTCTAAACACTGTGGCACGGAAACACAACCGCGTTGTGTTTCTGCCTACAGCAGCTTTCACTTTGGGGCTCTCGGACTCCACCCGCGTTGTGTTTCTGCCTACAGCAGCTTTCACTTTGGAGCTCTCGGGCTCCCCAAAGCTCCCCGAGAGCTCAAAAGTGAAAGATGCTGTAGGCAGAAACACTGCAGCATTTCTAAACACCCACGTTGTGTTTCTGCCTACAGCAGCTTTCACTTTGGAGCTCTCGGGCTCCCCACGGGGAGCCCGAGAGCTCCAAAGTGAAAGCTGCTGTAGGCAGAAACGCTGCGGCATGGAAACGTTTCTGCCTGCCTTGGCTTTCACTTTGGGTCTCCGGTGCTCCCCCGAGGGAGCACCGGAGACCCAAAGTGATAGCCACGAGAAGCAGAAACACAACGCGGTTGTGTTTCAAAAACTGTGCAGTTTTTCTTTCTAAGTTTCTCAGGCTCCTCCGGCTTGGAGGTGCGCAAGAATCTTAGTAAGAAAAACCATAGCATTTTTGAAACACAACAACGTTGTATTTATGTTTGCGGTAGCTTCAGCTTGGAGCCCAGAGGGCCCAGAGGGCTCCAAGCTGAAGCTACCGCAAACATAAATACAACGTTTTAAAAGCTGCTGTTTCATTTCTAAGGTTTCCGGGCTCCTCCAGCCAGGAAAACAAAGAAAAGAAAACACAGCTAGTGCTTACTTTAAAAAAAAAAATAACACTTACCGAGATGCAGCTGCAGCTTTCCTGCCTGTAGTCTCTGGTCCCCCTCCTCCGAGTCAGGCACCAATGAAGCAAAAGCCACCCAGTGATAACTTTTGTTTACTACAGCTGGCTGGCTTTTGCTTCATTAGTGCCGCAAACGCAAACACAGGTAGCATCCATTTCACAAAATGGATGCCCCCTAGTGCTTGCAATTTTAAAGTTTGAGCTTCATTTGCTCGAAACTTTGCATAGGGACTTAAAAAAATATATATTTTAGGTATTTGTTTTATTATTGCCCATCTTTTTGGCCAATAACATTTCTGACCGAACCATTCCTTCAATACCAGTGTGTCTGCCCTCAGCCATCGCCCCTTATGTAACAAGTTGCGTGAGTCGTCGATTTGTGTCTGTGTATTCTGTGACCATTACCTGTAACAGCTTGTCTGTGCAATTTTTTAACATTGTCACCCCAATTTACAACCATACCCTCCTCCCCCTCCCTCATAGTACCCCAAACTTCGACTATGTTGCCCCCAAACTCCTCTAGACCCCTTTCCCCCTCAAATAACATAACTAAACTATGCACTTGCATCGGTGACTACTGTTTCCTAGGCGACCGGGAGGTTTTGTGTAACAGCTACGCGTTACACAAAAATAAGCCCACGGCTCACCGACAACATAGTGTTACCTTATGTTTCTAACACACATTATGAATAACATCTGTTGCTATGTGTTAAATTTTGCATCATATATGATTATGGTCACTAACTTTTATACTATGTCTTCAGCAACCTCTTCAAGCTCAACAAACTAAATATTGATCACTGGTATATCTCAAAGGCTTGAGTACAGTGTTGGCAGGGATAGCATTCTGTAAAGATGCAGCCCGTCCGGACGTCATTCCGGTACGACCTCAGGCAGCGCCCCGGCCAAGGGGATATTAGCTTCGACAAACCATGCGGCCTCCTCCGGAAATGTGAAGAAATAACTCTTATTTTTTAACTGGAATCGCAGTCTTGCGGGATACAACGTAGCATACATGATCTGGCATTCCCTAAGTAGTTTTTTCACTCCTAGAAATGTTCGCCTCTGTTGCTGGACCATCAAAGTATGGTCCAGGAAAATTCTTATCACATCGGAACCCAGCCGGATCTCCTTCTTATCACTGGCCGCCCTTAGTACCAAGTCCCTATCTCTGTAGTTCATCAAGCAGGCGATGATAGGTCGGGGAGGGGTGCCAGGCTTAGGCTTAGCAGCCAGTGATCTGTGAGCTTGCTTGACTGCAAACATCTGGGACCACCCCGGATCGCCAAGCATGGTTTTCAGGATGTCTTCGACCGCTTGTTCCATAGGCCCTTTCAGGGCATCCTCGGGTACCCCAATTATGCGTATATTGTTCCTCCTAGACCTTGCTTCCAGATCCTCACTCTTCAGCTTGACTGCACCCAAGTCTTTTGCCATAGCTGTCATAGTACTTTGCAGATTTTCCACCATGTCTTCCGCTGTGCGAATCCGCGACTCAGCTTCTGTGATGCGTTGCTTTGTTGTTCTCCATCTGCGTTCGCATTACATTAATATTTATATTAATGCCGTCCGATTTGTTAGTCATTGCTGCAAAGCCCTGTTGCATCGTGGTGATGACCCCCTGCAGGTCCATGATTGGTGGTGATTCCGCCATGTCCAGGCTGCTAGCAGAAGTGGCTGGGGTGCACGTCGGCTTGGGAGCAGACGTCGTAAATCTAACAATCGTGCCGCTCTTTTTGTTCGCGGCTCTCTTGGGCATTATCCTGTTCGTTGGTGCGAGTGGGAGAGATCGCTATTGTGGGGAGATATATCCACTTATTGTCGCACGTGGCATGGAGGGCAGTGTGTTATTCACCAGGAGCCGTAATCAGCACTGTATGTCCGAGTGCCCAGCAAACGCCTCCAGCAGGCAAAGACCCCAGACTGAAGGTCAGCCAAGCAGGTTAGATAGTCACTCAAGTCCAAGTGGGACAGGTTCCAATGAAGTGTGTTGGTGATACCCACTCTGTGGTCTGCCCTGCAACTGTTACTAACAATGTCCCTCTAGTGGATTTAACTGGTCTCGCATGCACAGAGGTCTATCAATATATTCCGTCCATGGGGTCCCTCCCTTCGGCAAGCGCGTGAGTGTGCTGCGCTAGGGGACCTCACTTCAAGCGTAATAACATTGTGCGTTAGTAGTTACGCCCATGTCGGGCTATGGAGTGAGGTCACTTGCAGTGCGTTCTGGTGCAGTACCGCCACATTTGCGCTGGGTGTTACGTAATGACTTGTAGGATTGCCTGTTTCACCCCCGTGAGATAGGCCAGCAGTTCACAGTCCTGCTACCCCCACAGTCACCTTCCTCACACGGGGCTCAAGTGTCCTGACCTAGAGGGAGGGGGACTCCCCTTACCTCATGTGTGGGCTTCAGTTGGGAGGGGGTAGCGGTTCCATGTAGCACACAGTGTCCATCAGCGTGATGGCAAGGGAACAGGGCTGCTGCGCTCCCTCCCCCTTCAGGATGTAGACTGCTGTGCAGGGCAGCTGTGTCAGGGGATCCCAACTTCATGGGATTCTCCCCTGCTTGTGAGAACGGTGCTGCTTCAGCGAGGTGCTTCCAGCATCACGCGGCACTGCTCCAGTGAGCCTTGCGGCCCATCGTGGATGTCTCCGCAGCTCCAGCGGATCTCGATGCCTCAGCGGGACTTTTCCAGGCATCCTGCGACTCTACGCAAGTGAGCCCGGAGGCTTGTTGCAGATTCCCAACGTACGCCTCACAGTGTGCCACTCCAGTCCTGTGTATGAGTCGTGAGATTGGTTGCGGGGGGTCCAGGAGGACTCCGCAGCAGTGCACTTACATTGGGGGCAGCCCGCCCCGATCACGACTCCGGGCACCGCACCTCCTCCCCCATGGTAAAGCGGCATATGAACGGGGCTGCACAGGGCCCGTACAACGTTCTACAGCCCCACAGCAGAGTTGTCAGGTTGGGGCTTACAGCTTAATGTCTTTTGTACAATGCTGCCGCACAGCTCCTTTCCTCTATGGCTGTGGAATTTGCCTACTCCCGGGAACATCCAGCATTGGCCCAGTGGATGGCAAGATGAAACGTTGTGTAACTCTGGCAGTGCAGAATAAATATTCCCGATCTTCAAGTATCTCATGGACCAAGAGTTCACACTGCTCCCCATGCAATTTGCCGGTGAACCGGGTCGGTGACACGATGAATTTAAGCCAGATCCCAGATGGTTGCCCATGGAGCTCACGCAGAGTCCTGCATACGCCTCTGCGCTCAACAGCGCTCCCTTAGATTCTAGGAACCTAAAACCAACTGCATATTATAGGTACAAAATATATTGTTCAGCCAACACCAAATTTGAATTCATTTTATTCACACATTACAGAGGATACTACTGAAAGACTTTCCATCCTGATCCGTGACAAACTAGACAAAGCAGTCCAGAGAGACTGGATTTGCAAACAGGAATATGAGTACCTTTTGGTTTTGAAACCATCAATGCCAAAATTCTACAACTTCCAAAAATCCATAAGTCTTTGGAAAATCCACCTGGCCGTCCCATAGTGTCAGGGACTGGCTCACTGTTGGAGCCTCTCTCCAAATTTGCAGATTAGTATCTCAAACCATACTTTACTACCATATTTTCGTACATTCAGTACACAACTGAAGTAATCAATCTAATAGAAAACATGAGTTTTGATTCCAACAAACAAATGCTTGTGAGTTTGGACATAGTTTCTTTATATACTTGCATTCCACAGAGAGACGCATTTGATGTACTTGAAGAAGTACTTCTTTCTAAAAGATCCCCAGGTTCTACCCCCGGTTCTACCCCGAATAGTTTCATTCTGTGGTGTGGTAAAATGGCACTGACAGAGAACTATTTAATCTTTAATCAAGAATTATGCCATCAGATTCATGGTACAGCGATGGGGTCTCCAGTAGCCCCGACTACTGGTAACCTGTATGTCGAGTTTTTTGAAACACAGTGCATTTACCACCCCACCAATCAATTTTACGATCAAATTGCCTTATAGCGACGGTTCATAGATGATATTTTAATCATCTGGGATGGTTTGGGAAATTCATTCATCAAATTCATCCAGTGGATCAACCAGCAGAATCCTTTTCTTAAATTCACCTCTACCCATAGTAAGAACAATGTCAACTTTTTAGACATAACGATTTGGATTGACAACTCGAATAAAGTGTTGAAAGTTAGACCTTTCCACAAACCCACTGACAGGAATGCTCTGCTGAGTTTTGAGAGCTGCCATCCGCGACACACGTGAAAATCTACCTTTTGGACAATTTTTAAGGTTTAAACGTAATAGCACACAGAACAATAACTTCTTGTTAGAGGCGGAGATGTTAAGCTCCAAATTACAAGCTAGGCGGTACCCTAAGAAAATAGCCAAGAGGGCCCTCAAGAGTTCTATAAACAACAATCGAGAGGCATTATTGGAGTACCAAACCAAGATGGCCACTAACACGGAGATTTTGTTTGTCAGTACCTTTACATCAAAATTCAATGAGATAACAAAGATAATCAAAAGGAACTGGCACAAACTTGAAGGGGGTGAATGCCCGCTGTCAGCTCCTTTGTGTGCATATAAAAGGGCAGCCAACCTTAAAGAATTGCTTACAAAGAATGCCATCTCGCAGAAGTCAGATCAACAAAAGAGCATCACCGAACTCTGGGGGTTGCCCTCGCTTAGAGGTCATGCACCATGTGGTCAATGAGTCAACTGTAAATTCACGAGCAGGTGTAAGGAGGTAGATATAGGTCTTTCGAGACACTGGTTCCAGACTCACTTTACTAATTGCAATTCAGCCAATGTCATCTATGCCATCTGCTGTCCATGCCCCAAGCTCTACATAGGAATGACTGAATGGAAGGTGAAACAATGAATCAGTGAGCATAGGAGCTGCATAAAGAAGAAAGTGATGTCAGCCCCCCTAGTGAATCACTTTGTGATGATGGAGCATAAAGGTGATTTGTTAAAGTGGACGGTACTTGGATAGAACTCTGTTATTTCCTGACTGGAGTTCTGCTCCGGCAGTTGAACCCGTCGTGTAGCCGAATACATCGTGTGATCGAATACACGTGACATAGAAGTGATCAATGCATCACAATCATTGAGCAATTGGCTCCCCTGTTCCAGCAACAGATTTGCCCAAACCGCCGCTGTAACACCTAAATAGGACAAAATAAATGCAGACTTGATGGTAGGGGCAGGGAATGAGAATCGCCGACACAAAAAGTGTATTTTACACTGATTGATGAAAGTATTGAAGTGTTTCGGATCACCATGGAAACGTTCCGGTGGAGCTAGAGGAAATTGAGCTGCCATGTACACAGGAGTGTTCTCCTGTCTGTTGGAGGAACCGCCTGAAGCGGAAGCTGAGCCTGATTCCGTACCAGAGGCGCTCGCTCCACCGGGTTGCATGCTGGCACAAATTTCATGAAGGTTTCGTTGAGTGACTTAATGGGCAACTGTCATGTCAGCTCTAAGGTCTGCCACTATCTGAGCCAGCGCGGTCAACGGTTCGCTTGCAGAGTCCATTTTTGGAAGGCTTCTGACTATGTCAGAACTCATGTTATTTCCTGACTGGAGTTCTGCTCCGGCAGTTGAACCCGTCGTGTAGCCGAAAAGTTCTTTCTGCCAATCAATCTCTCAGGGATGTATAAGAAATCACCTGAGACGTCTATTGACCCAAAGATGAATGTATGCCACAGGAACCCGCTGACCTGCAAAGGAAAGTCAGGATTAATACCACAATGTATTTTGAGTAAACAATATTCAAGACAAGAGGTTTTGTACCTTTGGCCTAGCAGGAGGTGTTCCTGTAACTGGATTAGAAATCCTGGTGAAAAGCTAACTGGTGTATCCTACGATAACACAAAATGTAGGAAGCAAGGTTATTTAAACAGTAATTGTAACAGTACCATTAACAGTACAGTAAGTAAAGACAACACTCTTACCAACTATCAAGGTTTAGAGTTCCGTAGAAAAAGTACATCCAGAATTAGGTCAGTAATGAAAAGAAAAGATACACCCACCACCCGCCGGCATGAGGTCACCTAACAGGGTTCCATAAGGCAGTCCAAGTTCAAACGATGTGAAGAAATGCTCCTCCTAACACCCGCTGGCACGAGGACACCTAACAGAGTTCCAGAAGGCAATCCGAATGCACGAGATGTGAAGAAGTCCCAATATCTGTGAGTTTGAGGATCTGAGCGGAGATTCTTAGAATGAATGCGGGAGGGGGTTGAAGCACGGACAATGAACAACAGGTTAATGTTCAGACGTCCAGGATTACAAGGATTCGTAGTAAGGTGGATTCCAAGTTGATAACAGTGCAGGCAGAAACAAGCACAAAATCGGCAGAAGTAGCAGGTCAGAAGCATTCCAATAGATTTTTCGGGGCTTTCTTGCATACAGACAGACACGGAGCAAGGCAAAGGAATACCGTGAGACGTAGCCGGGTAGGTTACCAAAAAAGCAAATATCACAAGGTTCAGTAAGGCCGTAGAAAACGAATTCAGAAGCAGTTAATTCAAAAACAGGCGGGGCATAATTAGGAAAACACTGAAATCACAAGACACCATGGAAATGGGCTAACATGAAAAAACACGTGACCTAATGAATGCGGAAGGACCACATTTCCACGACAACCCCCAACGCCACTGAACAGAAACACGGCGGGTAGTCATAGACTTGGGAATACGTAGATCAGTGGTCTTATAGGGTGAACGGGAGAGAGATGTAGAAGAAGGACCTCCTGCCGGTATATGTTTTCTCGTTCCCCCGAATGTCTGGGCCGACGCATTTTCCTGCAGAGAGATCACATAATAGCATGGCCGATGCTAAGAGACTCTTCTTTAAGGAACAATGGTTGATTTTCCTTACCAAAGCATCTGAGCTGGGTTTGAATGAACAAGTGGAATGGAACAATTTTTAAGAACAGGTGGCGTACACTAGGACAGTACCTTTTATAGCCACACCGTTGATTCCTTCGAGATATGCATTTGAGGTGAGGTAGTGTTGTAAACATGCAGCCCAGAAGGACGCTAGTTCAATAATGATTTTGCTACTTTGGTGTGTTTTTTTACCTTGCCGCTTTCACCTTGGCCATAAGGTTAGTGGCGCTATAACACACGCAGTACATGACTTGTTTCTGAGGTACATGGGGAGTTATTTCAGTGGTCTGCACCTACGAACCGTCGTGCAGAGCCTAGGCGTTTTCTCGCTTAGGATGATTTACCATGCAGGACTACAAGTGTACAACAATCGTGTTATCTGACAAGTCTAATTTATGAGCATGTGTTACCTTAGGTGGACCATCGCGACATCACATGTCGAGTTATTTTAGCGGTCGGCACCTACGAGTCATTTTTCGTAACCAAGGCGCCTGCCGCGTTCATGACGATACACCATGCATGACTACGAGTGAATAACAATCGTGTTATTAAAATACTCCAATTAAGGATCATGTATTACCGTATGAGGACCACAGCGGCCTGTAGCGCGTCCAGAATATGGCACTGACATCCAGTGACGCATGCATACCTGGGGTCAACGTGCTGACCGAACAGGCACGTGACCAGAGTCACGTTGGTTCTCTGACCAGTACTTACTTGGCTTGGTCACCCACAGTGTCCGCAGCCAGTGATCGACTTGAGATGGATCAGAGCGGCGGTGATGGGAGATACTGAACCTCCATGGTTGTACCACGGTAAGCCTTGCATATAACTGCACGGAGCAGTCAGGAATCCGCTCAGTTTTCTGAACATCACTGACACTCGGCTTTCGGTTGTTGCAGGTCCTTTTCCGGCTATTGAGCATTCTACTCACAAGTACCATAATGTAGTAGGTCGGACCTTGGGAAAAGTCACCGGTTTATGGAAAGAACTTTTACCGTAAGCACAGGACTGATTAACTGCACCACTCTCCTGCCCATGCGTTTACGGATGGAAGGTAATTTCTAAAAAGCCACCTGTTGTGTGACAATATATATGCAACTTGAATCTTACTGTATGCTCTTGTAGTTCAAATATCATTGCACAGCAGCACTTGGGTTGATTGCAACAGTTTAATGCCAACAAGTGTTTCTGACATTTAACGAGATAACCGTACTTTACTATAGTAGGGACATGCTCCATGACGCAGAGACTATTTAGTATATGTGCGGTAGGGTTGTAGTTTTTTTGCATGATAACTACAATGGTTTAAGCAAGTGATTACATTTGACGGTGTTCTAGTCTTAGTTTGCAGGCGTATATTCATTTTGACCTTGACTCATACCATTGATTTACATTATCCCTTAGATGTTTTGTCTACTTTGAAGACGCCTGAATCCGACCTTGTAAAGGATACTTAGCATACCTTGAATACACAGTAAGCCTGATGTGGGTAGAATAGAGTACCCCATAGGTATAGCAGGTGGCAGTTATATCCCATTTCTCAACGCTGCTTTCTCTCCATTCTCTCTTCTAGGTTTTGGACTCCTGACTACCATATTAATTGGTTATATATGTTGGTGCCTATTTTTCTTTTTGTGAAGGCATCACATCCTGTTGTGTAGTGTTGTTGTTACAAAGTGCAGTTGGTCCCCCTGAAGAATTTCACGGTATAACTCGTTCCTAATAATTTGATGAATGAAACATTTTGGGTGTCTTGTGCACTGGAAAATAGAACAGTGCCCTCAACAACATAGTGAGTTGTTCTTGGTCCCTTGTTGTAGAGAAGGGACAAGTGAGTACATGTAGGACCAGTCTTATAGGTCCAGCGAAGTAATTCTGATTAGAGGAGCCCCCTAGTTCTGCTCACCAATGCTTTGTTTGCACTCAACTGCCTTATCGAATTGTGTGGTTTGCACTGTATATGTTAGTTTTGTATAGGAAGGGTGTTTTTGTAGTATTGCAAAAGAAAAAATGTTGTACTAGGGCTGTTGAGGTTTTACAACATAGGTAATGTAAATAATTTTTTATTGTGTTTTATAATGTTATTGGTTGTAAGTTGTTTGTAAATTGTATTGATTTAAATAGCTTTTTCTTAATAAATGTGTATGTTTATATATGGTGTGTTAAATAATTTTGACTCAGTACCTATTTGGTCCATGGACTGAGTTGTCCAAACGCAATAAGGGAACCTTGAGAGACACTTGTATTCTTTGGTCTTTGATTGTCCGTTTCTCTTAGTGGGATCAAATCCATGTGTCTTTAAACTTTTCCCCTGGTCTCTCTTTGTATGGGTTTGAGATCATGGGGCGATCATGCCCTGGCATGAAGTTGTTGGAAATATATTAAGACAAAGGGACATTGAATGGTATGAATGGATGTAAAGAGCTTGTAGCATCATCTGTGAAAATAAAAAAAATCCAGCATCTGGAACAACAACCGAGTTCTACTCTGTGTCTTACCTTACAACGTGTGATTAAAAACATAGAAACTGTTTCTTTAGCCTGTATCGGATTGCTGGTCCCCACCACATCCTAGTGTTACACCTCTAAATAAAATAACTTTTTTAAAATCGCAAGCGATGGGTGTTATTATGCATAATAAATAGGAACACGTAATAAAGAGCCAGACCATTTTATGATTTTGAAAAAATATGTATATAAAAAGATATATTTAATACAGAAAGGAAAAAAGATTATGCACAATCAGGTCAATGCTGAGAGAACAAGTTTTAATGCAAAGCAAAAATAAGCATGCTGATTCAAACAACCAACTCTCAGACACTCAGCTAGGACGGGTGCATCGCCTGTGTGACCTAGGTAGAAACGGCAGGAGCGCTGTGAAATAGTGAGGGGGTTGAAACCTGCAGGACAATTCTTTACAGTTAAAACTGTTGTGGCCTCTGTCACACCCTATAGCGCCCTTTGGGGGCTCAATACCACTACATATAGTGTTCCATGATTGAGCCTTGGTAGCGGCGCTGTCCCAAATGTATACCCCTTGTGACAGCAAAGCAGCAAAATCTGTGGCGGTTCCTTGGCCTGCATCTATACTGATACTGTGGCTGACCCCCATCATCCTTGGGTCTTGCTTGCACCTACACCTGATGGGATGTGCTGCGTTAGATTAATCAATCGCATAAATCCAATTGCTGCCGGTTGTCGGTTGCCAGAATCCACATCATAGAGAGTATGCCAGCTGTGCCATCCATCTATTGGGGTACACAATGTCACTAAAAATACAAGAATACATATAGATTCAGAATAAAGCAACTTTTACACTATGAGCATCAGCGCATTACAATATTCACCAACAATATTACAACTGTAGCAACACACACTGTGTTGCAATGTCAGTATCACCATATTAAATCCAATGTAACAACCAAGTAAATGGAAAAAAGAAATTGAAATTGCAGTCCGTTTATATAAAGAATTTCAGCTACATCACTCCATCAATGTGTGATCTTTGACATACATTGCAAAAATGTTAACTATATTTTAAATTGCTAGCACACAATTAACAAAGCGCTGCTTTAAAAGATATAAAGGTGTGGGCCAACCTTCTGCGCTTCCCTTGCAGACAGAGATTGCGCACATTCTGTTTTACTTTGTGCAACTCTGCCTGCAGAATAAAATAAAATGTAGCCCCTACTTGAAGGTACAAAACGAATCCAGCACAATCTAAAACATGCACTGGTACAGTCATGAAAACTTAAAAGAAGGCAGCATTTAAACATCCCCAAACATCTCAAGCTCAGTATAACACCCTGTTACCTGTCACCCTTTAAATAGTTCACCATTCCAAGGTTCTTTTATTAAACACAACATGTGTGATATTTGGCAAATACTGACTTCACAGTGCACACATTTGAATACAATCTGATTATTTCTCACACTAAAAATATGTTATCAATTTATTGGCACTTTGAAACAAATATTCTGCATCACAAAAATCCAAGTGCACCAAAAGTGCAGTAGGGGTTTATTTCGTGCAAAGACTTTGGCCTTTAAAAAATAAAAATACTGAATATTTGGGACGGCTATAAGGGTGGCGGCGAGCCTATAAAAAGAAATAAATAAAACAAGATTATTAACTAGAAATGCATACTTTTCAGAATATGAAAATGTTTGCACCAATGCTACCAGCGTCTCTGTGTTATTCTGCTTCACATGCAAACCCACAGAGAATCCTAAGCAAACTGTACATATTTAAAAAGTCATTAAAAGTACATAGCTGTTTAGTTTTATACTTTACAGCGTAGTGCCTTTTGGGAGCATTCTAAGCACTATGAACCTTTAATTGGCCTGTCTCAAAAAGGGCCTGCATATCAATAAATACAGTATCACACATCCTTAGCTGCATGCTTCCAATACATCGAAGCCCGTATCTCAAAATACCCCTGTGCTTACCTTTTTAATGTTGGTGAAACCAACTCTGAATAAACAGCAGGCCCAGTTTCCAATTAAAAGTCTGTGCATGGGGTCTCCCAGTGTCCACAGACCCACAATCAAATCCAACCGAAAGCAAGGTCTCTGGCAGAGTTGCAATCAGTTGTTTCATAGTCAATTAGTATCACTCCAGGGGGATCATCAGGCCAGCACTCTGACAGTGGGGTTGACGGTAACCCTGTTAGAGCCAGACACCCCCTTTTAAAGGGTGATAACACATCCCCTCCCTGAACAGTTTAGTTGTCAACACATACAGATTTCCTGAACTCATGTATTTTGTGCTTACTTGGGACATGGGGGTTTGTAACAAATCTAATTTTAACTGTTTCCTGGGTCCAGGGACACTGTGCCTCATCAACAAAACACAGCATTCTATTTCCTGCATACTCAACAAGAATTAGCGAGTGGCGCTGGACTCAGGAAACATCTAAAATTAGTCTCAGCCTGCAGATGTTTCCCGTGCCATCATTCCATCAGTTGGGTTTAGTTGCTAAACTCTGGACCCAGAAAACATCTCAAATTAGCCTCAGCCTGTAGATGTTTCCCCTGCCATCATTACTTCAGTTGGGTTTAGTTGCTAAACACTGGATCCAGGAAACATCTCAAATTAGCCTTAGCCTGCCAATGTTTCCTGTACCAGCATTCCGTCAGTTGGGTTTAGTGGATAAACAATGTCCTTGTGTATTTTCATGGGGGTGTATTTACACAGTTGTCTCAGAACAGCCTGTATTCTGGCGAGCTAAACATAAAGACCCGTCTGTGTCTGTGTTTTCTATTGATGTGGCTAGAATGATGCTCTGTGAGTCATCACATTCCTGAGATTCCACATGACTTGTCATATATAAAACCCACCAGCGATGCTGTTTCACAGCTGTTTGTTGGGGCACAGTGTGGCAGAGGGACAAATGCAGATTGCCAGAGAACTGCTGTAGACTCCATGAAAATAATACTTTAGTTTTATACGGGGTCTGGGAGACACGTTTTACTAATAAAGTAAACTGTTTTTCATTATTTAAAAAGAAACACGCTCTGTCAAAGACAATAGTTAGAACTTTTTTTACAGGCTCTTGTAATCACACTTTACTTATAGAGCAAACTGCTTTTCATTATTTACACTCTGTATCAAAACCAGTCCATATAACATTGATATACATGTTTATATCAAATAGATATAAAACAAAATTTATATCATTTTTGGGGTGGAGGGGTATATAAAAATCTTAAATAAACATTTTATATAAAAACATATAATTTTTATATACATTTCTACATAAAAATATGTTTTTTTATATTGATTATGGTATACATTTTTATATCAAAAACATGATTTAGTATATTGTTATATAGACCTTTATATCAAATTTGTATATACATTTTTATATTTAAAAGATATAATAATTGTTTGATATCATTTTCTGCTTCCTATCACCTCTGGGGCTAACCGCCTTCTGTGACCTCACTCTGCAAAATCGTAGATTCACAGTCCCCGCTCGACCAAGCAACACTGTGCCCCGCTGCTCCCATCTTTATATAGATTTTATATCAAATGTATATTTACTATTAACAAATGATATAACATGTGTACCCACATATATGATATAAAATCGATATCAAATATTTTTTTATATTATTTTTATATCAAATTTATATTAAGTGTATATCAAAGCCTATCAAAAAGGGGAGGTACTAAGACCAGAAACAGGGGTGTGCCGGTCTATCAAAATTTAACATGGAGACAAAAGGGGTCTCTCTCTCTACTACTTATATGCATGTTATCACTTATTTTAAACTCAAAAATGACTCTTAAATACATTTACATTGTCTTAAACGGCTTAACATATTTTTGCAAAAAATAACAAGCTTCATATTAGTCCTTTTTTAATCCAACAGATTGAATATGGATTATATGTGTCAACAACTGCAAGGTTTTCAATAGAGTAAGCATGATACAAAGGGGGCAAGGTTAAAGATGTGTATTATGAGGAATAAAATGTCCTTTAGCATATGTAAAAATGATATTACGAGTCAGTCTGGAGTTTTGTAACACTTATAAAGGACTCAGAAACTCCTCAATGACTTGCATTATCCCAATAGGATGCTGTAGGGGCATAATGTGCATGGCTTCCATTCCTTGCTACCTGCCATAGTTATTTTCTTTCTTATTTTGTTTTTAATGAATGAAATCTTAAAAAATGAAAGAGCAACTTCTGGTCACGTTAGTGAAGGTCTCCCAAACATTTGTTCATTAGAATGTTCACACCTTCTAGAACAGTAGATCTAAACCTAAACTCAAAGGGGTCTTCCTGGCTTGCCATTAGAATCTGCCTCCTATACTCCTGCGACGAAGTTTGCTAGAGGCAGATACCACTTGCGAAGTGACTGCAATTATGCAAGTCTGTCGCCTATTTGGCTAAACACTGACTGGCCCAGTGCTGCATATTGGTTGTCCTCTGTGATAGTGTTTAACATACTGGCAGACTGGCCTTTACTTTAGTTCAATATATTTTTTTGAAGTGAACCAAAACTACAACTCCCAGAATGCAAGTAATGGAGAAATGAAAACTCAGGACTGGGACAGGGCTGTGTTTATCTGAGTCCTCAGCCCACATTGGTATTGTTCAAAGTGTGGGGGAGAGAACAGACAATTAGAAGATATTCACACTTGAGTCACTGCACAAGGCAGTTTACGGGGGTGGTTTTGGAGGGACACAATAGGCAACAAGAGTTAAGAATACTGTAGGAATAAGTTGCTTACAAAACTAAAGTCGAAAAGCACTATTTCATGATGGGTAACTGCTTTTAAAATAAAATATTGGCTAAAGTTAAACACTCACCAAATAAACGATATTGCTTGAAATTTGTGCTAATATTGTACACACGATTACACTGATATTTAGAAAAGATCATTGATTATTTAAAAAAATAAAAATAAAAAAAAGAAAGCTCATTGATGGCAAGGATAGGTGGTTCACATTGCTCTGCTGGCTCGTGTGGCGAGTGTTCTAACCTTTGATCCAGCAAGCCTCGGCTAAGTGGTGTGCTGCATTTGGGCTAGCAGGTACTACCCGTGGCATTCCCCTTGCAGCTCCTGGCCCAGTCTCTGCTGCCCCTGGCAGAAGCGCCAGAATTAGCAGCTGCAGGCCTGGTGCAATGTTATCTTTAGCAGAGTGTCGCTTGAGGACTGAGGAATGAATTTCATGTGCTGACGCCTTTAACCTTCGTTCCGTATCTTTTTGTATTTACTGCATGGTATGCACTGATTTGTAATAAAAAAGATACATATGCACATTTAAGAATATTACATAAAGAGTTGTTGCTCTGGACAATAAACCGCTTAGATTAGGTTATGTTTTATTGAAATGACAGGAACACCAGTGCAAATATGAGCCTTTACCATGCATTACTGCTCTGTTAATTATAATTGGTCATCAGTTTCTTTGGTTGCTCATGTGTATATATGTATGCGCTGGGCCGATCGATTTGCATAATGCTTAAAACAGGACATGACAGTTTTGCATGTGGGGGCGAGACCGTGCTTTTCATAGTAGCACAGATTAACGTGGTTGCCTTGATGGAGTGGCATGTTGAGGCAGGCATTGAGACCACACGTGGTGTATGATGACGGAACATGGGCATACAAAACATACCAATCATTTGATAACTATGTTTAACTTATGATGCTTTACTTATCATATGGCATTAATACCTGGCCATGTGAGGCTGTACCCTGCATACAATGACTATATCAGGATTATGAGGCTTTATCTGGCATGGAATTTGCCTCTAACATGGGCCATGCTTGGATCTTACACGTTTGATCACTCATCTTTCTGAAGATCTTAAATGGAGTTGTCGAAAAATGCATAGTAGCTGAAAGAATTTGACATGAAATGCCATGCCAACTAACTGATATGATTTAGGTTTTGAGGCGGCACCTGGTATGTAGTATACCTAGCTGGACATAATACAGCTGTAAACCAATCTGAGAAAAAGCCCTTTGTTGCCAACAGGTAACCCTGATGCCCTCTAACAGAGGAGAAATAACCTCTTCCTAAGTGTATTTTATAAAAATCAAGAATATACAGTTCTCAAATTAATGCACTTACTCAAAACTGTTTTTTTACCATTTCGGATTTTATAATCTCCCTTCAATTCAATCAACAATGTTCATCAGATCTCAAGATATGACTCGTTATCCTTTTCTCAAAGATAAATTAAAACAAGATTTGAGGTATTTGTGCCCATTACAGTTTCTAAGAACATGTTCAAGATATAAAGCTCATAGCGCATATTGTGTTGTTCACTCTTCATATGTGAATGCCCATTCTGTAACTAAACTGTTTTGTCCGTGTTCTTTCACAGTCTTTCAATGTCTGACGAGTTTCGTATTCAATATCCTTCTTCAGAAGCTAAAATCCGTGTTATTACCCTGAAAGGCAAAATAATAATGGTAATGGTCTTTCAGCATCCACAAACATAGTTCAAGTCGTTTTTCAGACAAGTAATTCCTTCCTAATTTCTTGCACCACACTAACCTCTTATGGGAGTCCACATCGCTCCATTTGCATATGCCTAAGAACAGAACAAATTAAAACTAGAATCTATCTAATTCCTTATTTGATGTGTAGAGTTAGAGCAGCATAAGGTCGCTTGGAACAAACCTTACCCAACGATCTTGTGGATTATGGAATACTTTGTCTGGTTTGCGGTTTACGGGACCGGTCGCTGCTCCTTCTGTGCCCTGTGTGGACAAGCACAACTATCAGTGCGGCTACAACTTTGTGCAGCTGAATATAAAGTGAATTGCCCTCCAGCTGCTTGAGTTCCACTGTACATACAATTAGCGGTTGTATACTGGACCCCACAGACAACAGGGCCCCAGACCGGATAACCGGTCTGGTGCCCCACGTCTGTGTTAAGACACTGCCAGCGTAGCCATGGCAACAGCCCTCAATTAAGAGGGCTGCCACACCTCGTGCCTGGCAGCCATCATGGTCTAGTTTGTGAACAGTGTGTATGGATATACAAGTCCTCCTAAAAGGACAACCTTATATTGTCAAATACTTAATCAAAGCGTGACTCCTGACGTGGTGATGGCTTAAGAGTAATTACACTACGAGACTTACACTCATGCTCAACTTCCTATATGTAGTCCCAAACCGACCCGCATTCCATGAAAGCATACCATAGTTGCTTGGATTAATGCCCCACCAGGGCGAAGTGACTAATCACTCTCCTACCATCGCGACCATAAACATCACGTCCTGTATGTTTACTCCGTTGTTATGGTAACGCCTCAAGTTTGACAGCCGTATCCGGATCTCCATCTGGGTCCTTCACGATCACTTGGTTATATTTTACGGTGTCACCTCAAGTATAGCGGCCATATGTGAATCAAGCATTTCATCTAGATTTAACAAGCTCTTCCTGAGTCCGTGCCCAGTAACTAGACGGTCCACATTACTAACCCTGGTCCAGCTGAAAAGCTGCACGCACCATCTGCCCACGGTCTCAAACCTCCTCGCCTGCAACTTTATGTTCTGACTTGCCTATGACACCATAGTTGTGGTGCATAGTACCTTAGAACGTATGACCTTAGAATGTGTTACAGGATAGGGTACCGTAATTTCCTCAAGGATTCCATCTGCCATACAGCTGTACCTGGATCGTGAGGCTATAATGGATATATCATACTTTGCCATAGGAGGCTGCACTTAACATATACTGGAAGTATCTGGACACCTGTCAGTATTCTGGAATTTGAAGCTGCGCTGGTCATACAGCATATGAATCTGTTCATTACTGAGGATGACTCGCTGGTCTGTGACACCACAACTAATATGGAATGGCAGTCACTGGCTAGATGAGGCTTGAACGAATGGCTCATGAAGGCAGTGCCTCTGACCCATGATGACTCTGTTGTGTGCACCTCCGGAAAAGATGGCTGCACCTGCTAGCACATGACAGTAGGAGTCTAGTTCATAAAGTTGGTAACTTAACCATTTGTCTGCTTATGTGCTGTTTTGTTATTGTATCAATCATACACACATTGTAGATTTTGCTTACACCAGTGAGCTCACTTCCTGTGATGTTATTGGAGCCAAAAGGTCATGCGATGTCTCCTCACGTGAAGACACTGTCAGGTCGCCCACATCGTTGTGTGGGAGGACCCCGTTTGGGTCCTCAGGACATTGACGTCCCGGACGTGACGTCAAGGGTAGGGGGGAGGGAGAAGGGAATTATGGCAGTTCCGCCGGCGGTTAAGAATAAAGAAGGTTGAGTACAGCAGAGGCTCCGTGTATTATTCCGGCGTGCGCCGGATCCGCTGCGTGGGCCCGCTTCACTGGGAAGCAGGGATCCAACACTGGTGACGAGCGGGCGTGGACCCCGCAGGCACCGTGCCGAGGTCTGCAGCCGAGCAGTTTAGCGTGTCAGCGCGCCTCGGGCACGGGTGCCCACCAGGCAAGGCCCCGCCTCCCGCGTGACAGAGGCCTCTGTCATCCTCCACTGCTACGGGGGCCCCATCGGAGCGCGGCCCCGGCTCCCGTGTGACATTGGTACGGGCAAGCCACCGAGCACGCATCGCGGGCCCCGGCTCCCGCGTGACATTTGAATAATAAGCCAAGACACGGGCGCTCGAGCGCCGTACAACACTCGTCACGGGTGGCCCCGCCCCTGACAGTTGCGCGCCCATAACCACGAGCGCAGAGTGAGAGCGCCCCCCCTGGCCCCGCGTGACACGGCAGACACCGTGCTGTGAAGCCCTCCGGACACGAGTGCCCTGCATCAGGGGAGGCACCCCACAGCACACAACAGCAGCATAGGCCGAACACCACACCAGGTGGAAACGCCGACGCCGGTGCCCACAGCAGACCACAGGGCACATAAGTCAGCACCATCACACCCTTAAGGCGGCAGAGTCATGTCGGACACCGCAACTACCCCGGCATCCTCGTCAGGGGGAGCAGGACAAGCGTCTGGAAGCGCTGACACGGCACAGGACAACAACCCACAGGTACATCAAGAAGGTGCCGCTCAAGTCATGCATATGCCCAACCCATTTGAGATCAGAGATACTTCTAACCTAGGGCCCAGATGGAACATATGGTTACGGGACTTCAAATTCTACACAAGGGCCATAGGTTTGACAGACGACACGAGGCTGAAGAACACCCTGTTCATGGCGGTGGGACCAGCGGTAAGAGACATTGCGGGGGAGTTGCTTGATGTGGACACCGTCACGTATAGCCAACTACACACCAAGCTGTCTGAATATTTCGCACCGCACACAAATGTGGATTACGAGCGCCACATGTTCCACACAACAAGACAGGAAAAAGGGGAGTCCATAGACAATTTTGTGATGCGCCTACGCATCAAACTAAAACATTGTGAATTCCACAGATACTCCAACGAAGAGGCGCTCAGGTCCCAAGTGATAGCTGGATGCCTCTCTCAGCCTTTCCGCAAGCAACTTCTACAAAAACAACGCTCACTAGAGGAAATCCTGGCACTGGCCCGCATGGAAGCAGCGGTAGACTCGCAACTAGACAACCTCGGCAAGGTGTCCATTCGTCAACCCAGCGATAACGCGGAGACAATCAACAAGATATACACCCACCCAAGTCAGACCACCAAACACCTTGATGCCACGTGCTTCAAGTGCGGCTACGAATATCCGCACTCTGGCACGTGCCCGGCCATAGGGCAGAAGTGTGCCGCGTGCGGGGGTATGGACCATTACAGGGCCATGTGAAAGAACGCCCCTACCCACCCAACGCCCAAACACCGATACCAGGAAAGGCGCAGGCCCACACCACAGAGTCCGCCCAGGCCACCAGCGGACAGGGAACGGCAGCGAAACAGAAAAGACGACAGTGACCGCAGAAGTCGCTATACACGCGAAGACAAAAGGTCATCCGAGGACACAAGAAGATCACACAGGTGGCGTTTCGTAAGATACGTGGAGACTCGATCCCCCACCAGCACCGACACCCTCTCGTCAGAGGAAGATCAAAGAAGAAAAGGATACGTGTGGGCCCTAAAGGACAACACGACGGCCATTCAACACAGCCCCATCCTGACACTCCAAGTGAACCATACTCCTCTAAAATTCCTCGTGGATACCGGAGCGACGGTTAACATTATCAGCGAAAGCGCATATCAGTCCTTGACCGCCCCACCAAAGATCCGAAAAGCCACAGTAGACATATACCCCTACGGGTCCACGACATCCCTGCCATGCAAAGGCGTGATCACGGCCACATGCACACACAAAGGACACGTGGCAAAGCTCCAGCTATATGTGCTAGACACCGAAGCCAACAGTGGCTGCATACTGAGTTTCCGGACAGCAGTTGACATGGGACTGATACACATTCTATACCAGTTGATGGCCCACAAGTACTTCGCCAAGCCGGACTCAATCGAACAATCATTCCCCAGACTCTTCATAGGTTTGGGCAAACTCCGCAACCGTAAAGTGCACCTTCACATCAACCCTCAGGTCAAACCGGTGGCCCAACACTACCAAGGCATCCCGTTCAACATCCAAAGACAAGTAGAAGAGGAACTGGACAAGCTCATCAAAATGAACGTCATAGAACCCGTTTCAGGTCCGACACCATGGGTGTCACCCATCGTCCCCGTCCCAAAAAAATCACCGGAAGGATCCATACGGCTATGCGTCGACATGCGCAGAGCCAACACAGCCATTGAAAGGGAGCGTCATCAAGCACCGAGAATCACAGACATGATTCACTTACTCCATGGGGCGAGGATATTCTCCAAAATAGACCTCACAAAAGGCTACCACCAGATCGAAATAGCACCAGAATCCTGCTACATCACCACGTTTGTCACGCATCTCGGCCTATTTCAATACAAACGGCTCAGTTTTGGCATATCATCGGCCGCCGAAATCTTTCAGGAGGAGATCCACAAGGTGATCAGGCACGTTCCCAACTGCTTAAACTATTCGGACGATGTCCTAGTATACGGAAAATCACAGGAGGAACACGACCTGGCTCTGCACAGAGTATGCCAGGCGCTAGATGACGCAGGGCTCACCCTAAACAAAGCCAAGTGCGAATTCTCCAAAGGGTCGCTGCGGTTTTTCGGGCACATCTTCTCAGATAAAGGCATGAGGCCTGACCCGGAAAAAGTGGAGGCCCTCAACTCAGCCACACCCCCCGTCAACACCACTGACCTCAGATCGTTCCTGGGGTTGGCCAGCTACTGCTCCAGATACCTAAAGGACTATGCCACCGTCAGCAATCCCCTCCGACTTCTCACCAGAAAGAACACGCCGGTTACCTGGTCAAAGGAATGCCAAGCAGCATTCGATGCGATACAGAGTGCCATCGCACAGGCGGAGGACATGGCATATTTTGACGCCAACCGTGCCACCGAGCTGATAGTGGACGCCAGCCCCGTGGGACTGGGCGCCATATTGACGCAAAAAGACCACAATGAACCACAGTCTACTCACGTGGTAGCATACGCCAGCAGGAGCCTGACGAACACGGAACAGGCATACTCTCAGGCGGAAAAAGAGAGCCTCGCGGTTGTATGGGCCTCCGAATACTTCCACCTATTCCTCTTCGGCAAGGAGTTCACTCTCATCACGGACCACCAGGCGCTACTCACCATCTATGGCAGCCCAAAGGCCAGGATGCCACCAAGAATTGCCAGATGGGGACTTCGGCTGCAGGACTACAAATTCACCATATTACACCGGCCAGGAAAGGAAGAAAACCCCGCGGACTATCTCTCCCGCCATCCCATGCCCACAACGACGTCCCAACCGTCCATAGCAGATGCGTACATTAACTACATCATCCACCACCTACAACCGCTGCCGGTAGGTTGGGTGGAGCTGTCTGCGCAATCTGAAGCAGACCCGGCACTGCGAATCGCCCGGCACTGCCTTCAAGTGGACAAGGCGGCCCTCATGAGACAGCAGGCCAGGGATGAAGCGGAAACCACGAAAGAAGACGTCAAGTGGCTAGATCAAGTCCGCGACGAATTGACCGTGGTGGAGGATAACATCATACTAAAAGGCTGCAAGGTCATTGTCCCGAAAACTCTCCGGGAGAGGATAATACACCTAGCCCATGAAGGACATAGGGGCATAGTTGCCACAAAGCGCCTCCTGTGCCAGAAAGTCTGGTTCCCCCAACTTGATCGCCTGGTGGAAAATATAGTGGGAAACTGCCACGTCTCTGCTCAAGTGGCACCCCCACCACACCCGAACCCCCTACAACCCTCACCGCTACCCAACAAAGTGTGGGAAGAACTGGCAATAGACCTATTCGGACCACTGAATAATGGGACAAACGTGGTTGTACTCATGGACGAGCACTCAAGATACCCGGATGCTCAGATAGTAGAGAGCAGCGCCACGACGTGCGTCATTCCAGCCATAGACAGGATGCTCTCTGCTTATGGCATTCCCAAGATCATAAAGTCCGACAACGGCCCCACGTTTATCAGTCATGATTTTCAACAATTCGCAAAATACATGGGGTTTCAACATCGACGCATACACAAGCCAACGGCATGGTCGAGAGGTTCATGGCCAACATAAAGAGGACTCTACAAATAGCCCATATACAGAACACTCCGCCCGCAGAGGAGTCCCATGAAACCAATGCGACTCATCGAGGAGATGGGGTAAGAGAGGGACCAGTTAACTAACGTGTTAAAAAAGGGGGAGATGTCAGGTCGCCCACATCGTTGTGTGGGAGGACCCCGTTTGGGTCCTCAGGACATTGACGTCCCGGACGTGACGTCAAGGGTAGGGGGGAGGGAGAAGGGAATTACGGCAGTTCCGCCGGCGGTTAAGAATAAAGAAGGTTGAGTACAGCAGAGGCTCCGTGTATTATTCCGGCGTGCGCCGGATCCGCTGCGTGGGCCCGCTTCACTGGGAAGCAGGGATCCAACAGACACCTGGTGTGTGATGTTACTTCCACAACCCCTGTTTTTTTGCACAACCCCTCTTTTGTGAGAAGATGGGACAAGAAAACACGTGTGCAGCACGCTGGGGTTATAGGTGACTGTGGAAGAGCATTAAAGAATATGAGGCCCCTCCAGTCAGGTGTCTTAGATAGTTCAAGGCCAGATTCTACAGACGAAATAAAATAGCCACGGTAACCAATCGCCCTCGAGCATTCTCTGTGTTCATTATATTGACTTCCTGGCAGTTCAGACTTGCAAAGACCATTGCAAACACGTTGTTCCACCCCGTGCTGAACTCTATAGAAATGCAAGGATGGCTCTGTGAAGAACACTCGTCTGCTGCTTTGCTGGCAGTGTAGGATATAAATAGAACATAGAACATTCACATGAGATCAGAACCCATGACTGCATAAGTGCATATGCTCTTCACATATGGCGCGCGTTGTACAGTTTCAGGCACAGATTGCGGGTGGGATGCGCAGAAATGGACACTGGGAACTGTCTTGTGAAGGTGGGAGATCCGCACAGGCGGAAGGAGGGAATCTTCCACTATTAATACCCTGGCATTTTGTTCTGACGCCGCCGTCGCTGAAGCGAGAAAAGCCCATGCTCCACAGCCATGCTGCACCGCACTAGTTTGAAGCCTGTCCCACGGGCAACAGGGGTGGCAGTGTTGCTGTTCGCGCTGCCAGTCATCGGCAGTGGTAAACCGCCTGCGGTTTCCGCTTGCTAAATTTACTCCGCCAAATGCGTGTCACTTCCCACAGAGGTCAGCAATGACTTGGGCATTAAAAGTGTGTTTGCACAGCAGGACATCTGGGGGATTTGATTGTCTCTGTCTGAGCTTGACAGGTCAGGTACCAACTGTAGTAGCTTTCTTCATAAAGGGGCTGTCTGACAAAGGCAGGGTACATTTGAAGCTCCTAGTCCAATGTGCTGCCTGAAACAGACCCCCCCCCAGACAGGTATTAAGGATTGAGTGATATTTGCTTTCAATAACTGCTACACAAAATGCGGATTTGAATGGTAGCAATCTCAAGATGGACTCAGCTTATCAAAATGTGAAATATTTCCTGATGAGGTTCCCAAATTTGCATCACCTGATGAGGGTAACACAGGCCCTGTCCAGCTGTTATATCAAGGTACACCGCCTCTTGCTCAGCACCAGGATAACTTGCATAAATACAGATGCAGCAAGCCTAGGAGAGGCATTCAGATGTGGGAGGAGTGGTCATTATCCGGGCTAAATGGGGGCGTAAAGAACACTGGGTAACAGAAATGGGTTTATTTTCATATTTTGAATACATTTAAGGACAGACTGTTTAAGGTTAGTGTGTGACTATGTGGGCTTATATCGCACTACATTTTCGCTCCTCTACCCCTAACTCCCTCAGGGTCTCTGTCTTCGGCTGGGGCCTCTCTCTGGAAAAGCCTCCCTAAAACTTGAGGAGAACCATCTCCGGTTTCAGAAGCACCGCAAGACCTTCCTCTTTGCTTCTGCCTTCACCCCCCTCTCCCCTGCTGATCTGCTCTCTCTTGGCACTGTGCACCTGGCCACCCTCTGTCCTCCGGGCCCAGGTTCCTGCTCACACTGCCACCCTCCTGCACTGCCTCTGGACCACCCCTTTGACTGGGGTCTGTATCTGTACCCATACAGTCCTCCACCCCCTCTCTTTTCTTTCTGCACTTATCAGACATACCCTGTCTAGCGCCTTAAACACAGCACTTGCTACTTGTTGACTGCACGATCACCATTTATTGCCTTTATTATTGCCTCTATTTATTTATTTATCTATCTGTTTTTCTCCTGTGCTCCACACTTTCCACTTCTCCACTCTTCCATGCACTTTTCCCCTTTCCCTTTCCCATGCACTTGCGCATTCTCAATGTCTCTGGACCTAGTAAGATTGTTATTTTGTCCTCCCCTGTTCCCCTCCCTTGCCTTGTCCCTCTCTGAAACACTTGTGTATCAGCGCGATATAAATAAAATATCATATCAAAGCTGTAACCTACCCACCAAAAGTAACACCACAGTAAACCATATGGATAGCTCAGGGGCAATGCGTTTGTCTTGGAAGCATGACCATGCATAGCAACACAGGTTCGGATCCTGGTCTCATGCGTGCTATAAAAGAATCATTATAATTATAAACGGGCAAAGCTACACCCATGCCGCTGAGTGCCTTTTTCATGCCAAAGATTATGGTATCCCAGAATGCTGAAGGGGGCATAATGGTTCATCTGGTGGCAGACATTATTAATTCTAATTGGGCTTTTCCTAAACATTTACAAAAAGTCCTTTGGGTGATGTCTGCAGTTCGGCACGTGATGATGTTTGAATGACCACACATGAAACACAAACATTACAGCTCAACAAAGTGTAGGTCACCAAGTTGGGTGTTTGGAGAAATGCCCGTGTAATCTGCAGATAAAGACTACAACTCTGGAAGGATCACTGCACTACAAATATCAGACTAGGTAACATAAGGAGTGGCCAGACCCATTCTAGAGGACCTAGGGCCTGGATTTCTACCTCTAAGTTTCAAAGTCACATGTATATGGGGCCAATCTCGCTTCTCAGTTTACTCACAAGCTCTAGAGTCAGCACCCCACTTACTTCTTGGATTCCACTGGGGTCTCCTAGCTCAGATACGGCCACCTTTTTGGCTGCAGTTAGCTTCCCTGTGTAGGGCTGGGGTCTGCTACCTTTGGCTCTCTAGGTGTTTTTGGACTACAACTCCCATCAGCCCTCACTGCCATAGACAATGATAATTGATCATGGGAGTCATAGTTCAGAACACCTAGAGAGATACAGGTTGCAGATCCATGATGAAACATCACACAACTGCCAGCAAGTACTTTTTATTCCCCCTTGTTTTAGTGGTACTTTTACTATCAAGTATCTGTTGTTCACCTCTGCCTTAGGGAACCCTTCACCTGCAAGTATTTATTGGGCCCCCAATCACTCTTGTCTATCTGGATATCTGCAGTCTGGAAACTATGGGTAAGAATCAAGTTGGGGATGGGAGGGGGGCAGATGTGCATCCTTGTTGTATTTTTTTACCACGGGTCATGCTGGTCGTTACTCTCGCAGCACATGGTGTGGTGATTTGGAGACTGTGTCAATTGCCCACCGCCAGAATACCTCTTTAACCAGTTGCTGTGAACAAGAGGTTCCCATTTCTCTGGCTAAAGTTGATGTCAGGGATCGGGATTATGACAGTGTTCTAACACTAGGTTCTTTGGGGGAAAGGCACAAATATATCTAGTATCATCTCGGGAGGATAGCTCAGCGGCATCGTGCTCGCCTTGGAAGCAAGATGATACGGAGCAACACAGGTTTGATCCTGAGAAATCTCTGGGTATTAAGCGCGTTATAAATAACCTATCATATCATATCATATACATATCAGGGGGGATTCCACCTGGGTCCATGGCAGTATTTAATTAAGTGCCGCCTCCCCATGTTAATCCGCATAATGTACCTGCGCATTGATATATTACCTGTGTATACCATTAGGGTAGCTTGGCGGGGTATCTTGTTAGAGGAACGTCTTTTCCGACTCTGTGGCAAACAAATAGAAACTGCTCGTCACCTATTGACGCATTGCTCCATTTTACGAGATTATGATAAAGCAAGGGAGGATAGCTCAGAGCACGGGAGGATAACTCAGCAGCAAGCCCTCGGCTTGCACGGAGCAACACAGGTTCGACCCCCATCCCGTGTCCACGCTTAGAAACCTCTGGGTATTAAGCGCGTTATAAATAACCTATCATGACATAAGACACAAGTTCAGTTTGAGATGCATGAAAGTGATCAATTCAGGAGCACGCTCTTTGCAGCAGAATCGTACGTGTTGGCTTCGATTGCTAGACCTGGAAGCTAACCAGACCTGATCACTACTGTCATCACTGGCTATTGACGTTTCCTATTAACTATTGTGCTGCTTTTGGGATTGTCCATTTGATGTGTTTTTAGAGTTTTATGTTTTGATATGAATTGTATTCATTGTTTTTAAATAGAAATAAGTGTATAAATTGATGACTTATTTTTTACTAATACTACTCACTTTTTATATTCTATTTGTATTATTGTATTGTGCTGGAAAGCTAGTGTAAAAAGTTATTCATTCAACTGTTTACACTTAAATAAAGCAACACAGAAAAGCAAGTATTTATTCCCCAAGACCAGGGTGGTTGTCGCTCTGAAGTTATTCAAATCTATGAGTCAGGGGTTACCTCTTTGGTCTTTGAACTCGAGTAAACTCTGATGTTGCCGTTCTGGATTCCTGTATCTTGCAGAATTCTTGTAAAATCTCACAGCTTGGCGGTCTCCTTTGCCCTGGCTCGCTGCCTGCAGCGTCTCTTCATTGGATATAGTCCAAGTTTACAACAGCCTGTTCTTTCCTGCTATTTCTAAAGTGTTGTAGGCTACGTAGGTTATCAAATAATGCAATGGATTGGTTGGGTGAGTTTCCTATTCCTGTGGATCAGGAGGTTTGTCACTGACACGGAAGATCAAAATATAATAGTTAAATAAAATTCACATTTGAATCCAATTTACTTGAAAAATACTTTTGCACAAATATTTATTTATTATTTTTTCATTTGTATAGCACGCACAAGCCTTCAGGCATCAGGGCGCCCACAAGCCCTCAGGCATCATTTCAACCCAATAAACATCCTCACGTCATCATCCACGGCATGTCCCAGTTTGCTATGGTTCTGATCGTGTGTGTGTAGCGAAATGAGGTTGTGAAGTGCACCTCCTGACAAAGTATTGAACATATTGCTACTTACTTGGTACCATGACCTGCTCAGTAGTCCAGTCGACAGCATATTCAGCATTTCATCAAGTAGAGACATCAACTTATTACATTTCATTAGTACCCGTTCAGGGGTGTCTGGCAGCCTTCCAGCCAATGCGGAAGCTCGGAACAGGGTCCTTACCACACAGGGACGGCCCTGCTCCGAGTCTCCTCAGAGCGAGAGGACGACACCTTTCCTCCCCGGAAATCAGGTAAGTGTGCTTCCTGTGCCACTTGCGCCCCCTTGCCCCACCCCACTTTTCCTCATATTTAAGCCCTCGCAACCCCTACCCACTTACCTTGTGCTGCACTGTCCATCGCTGGGGCTGTGAACAGTAGTGTTTCCATGGCAGAAATTGTTTCTTCTTTTTTTTTTTTTGTTGAGAAACTGTTTACATGCTGTTTCTCAACTCGAGAATAAAATAGCAATAGAACCCTTGCAGGGGGGGAGCATTACCGGTCTGGTAATGCCCTAGGACTTACGTTAAAGCCCCTGCTTTGCACATACTTGTAACTGATGCCCCGGGGTATTACCAGGCCGGTAATTCTCCCCCCTCCTCGAGTTCTATTGCTTAATTAGTACCCAGTGAGGGGCAATCAGATTGTTACAACCAGTCTGAGTGTCCCACGTGGGGTCATTACCTGGTTGACAAAGACTTACCTGACTTCGAGGGATGCACGCCATGTCCCTTGGAGTTCTTTCCCATTCTCTGTCTGGCCGCCATGGAAAGGGAGCAGGGACTACGTGTATCACCCTTCTCACCGAAGCAAGGTGGCAATTTTCATTGTTTTCTATTTATTTATTTATTTATTTATTTATTTTTGTATCTTTTTAATGGCCATTGAATGAGGAGAAGGGACTACACGTAGTCCCATCTCCCTTTTCATGGTGGCTTTTATTTGTTTTCTTTACTAATGAATGGCCACCATGGAAAGAGAGAAGGGAATAAGTGTAGTCCCTTCTCCTCCATCGTGGCCATTTTGTTTGTTTAGTTTTTTTCATTCACTATTCAATGGCTGCCATGGAAAGGGAGACTACTACATGTAGTCCTTTCTCCCCGATCCGTGGTGGCACATTTTTTGCTTTTTTTCTCAAGTTGAGAAACGGTCTCAATGGCATTTCTCAACTCGAGAAAATGTACTATTAGTACCCTGGTACTAATAGAAATAGAACCCTCGGAGGGGGGATTACCAGTCGGGTAATGCCCCTGGGTTTATGTCAAAGCCCTTATCAGGCTGGTATCTGTCGCCCCGGGGGCAGGGACGTCATTTCACCAAAATGTGAGGGGTAGCGGAAGTGACATCACACAACCCTTGACCACAGGAAGTGATGTCATTTGACCCAACCCCGAAGTGCCATCACGGGAAGCGATGGAACACAACCTTTCCCCTCTTGACAAAACAGGAAGGGGCATCACATAGCATTGTTCTTAAGTATACAACGAAAAATATGGTTACAATATCACTAATGTGATATACATTTGATACAAGAATGGATCTCCATATGTATCGTTAATATCAGTGTGTATAGCCCATATTACCAAATTACTGTGAATGCAAGTAGCCATCTAAAGCCAAATGATAATGAGGAGTTATTATAAAGCAGTTACGCTTAAGTGTTTTATATAGAACAATATACATACAATATCATCCAACCTGTGTTGGTACTCATTTATCAACCTCAGAAGGATGAAAGGCTGAGTTGAGGTATTTAAGAACAGACTAAATCAGTGACTCACCCTCTTTAATGAGTCTAGCAATTATTGTATAGAATTCCGGGAAGGCAAGTTACTTGTTATTCCTATTCATTCTTATTTAGGGTCACTGCTCAAAGTGGTACACTTGTGCAAAAACCTGTTTTTTTTTTAAGAGGAGAGGCCTGAACAAAAGTCCAGCCACTCCAGAAACAAAGAGCCACCTGGCACTGGCCACAGCCAACCCAGTAGCTTACATTCTTTTTTTAGGGGTAGCAAGGGAGACCACATGGGTAGCAAGGGGGAGCTCGGGGGTCGCAATTGCGACCCCTGGCAACCCCCAAACAATGTCACTGCCCAGGGGAATTACCTGAATGGTAATGCCCCCCTCGTCGGGTTCTATTGCTTTAATGGTTCACACTCCCTCAGCGTGTGCTTGACTCAGACATATCCAAAATCTACCAGAGATTTGTGATCACATCGCCAGTCTGTAATGGCTATGACTTAGGCTTAGTCCAATTATTCAAATACATTTGCAGGTGCATATTGCATGCCCACACTTCATTCTCCCGATTTTTGCCAAAATTGACAAGTTCAACCTTTTCGAACTTCGAAGAGAGTTCAGCCAAAATACGTTTGACCTATTTCGAAGTTGAACATGTTTTAAAGAAGGCACCGCAAGTCCAGAGAAGTGAAGAATGAAAGCAGTGTCTGCCTGAAAGTGAATTGCTGGCAGTAGGGGGTCTATGCAAGGTCAAACTTCAACCCTTCATGTACAGTTTTCTAAATATTGCTGAACACAAAATAAAAGGCTTTAAAAAATTCTGCCTGAAGAGTTCACGTTTGTAATTGATTAGACCATGGCCAGACAGAACACCTGCTTGTAAAGCTTTATACCTGACGCGGGTTCTTTTGCAGAGATGAAATCAGTTTTAGGACAATGGTAAAGGAAAAATAGTTCAGTAACCCAGGGCCTAGTTGCAGAGGGATTACACTGCCTTCTGCACAGCATGCATCTTATTGAGCGCATGAGCTTGCACCGGTGGAGCAGCAAAGACTGCTGACATAGACTTTGCGGCTGCACCAGCGTTATCTGATTCAATAAACAGGTCCAGTGCAGCCCTTCTGTAATCTGCCCACAGACATCTCTGTGAATATCTGTTCATGAGTTATGACCTTACATAGGCAGGTTACAGTCGAGACTAATAAAATGTGTGAGGCCATAACTTAAGAAAGGTTGTAGGTAGAGACTTTTAGTGCTTAATTCACAGAAGCGCTTTCTAATGGCAAAACACCATTGGAAAACACTTTGTGAATAAGGGCCTTATTCTTTTGTGAGCCTTTTTTTTTTACATTTCAGCACTTGTGCTGTATCAATATAGCCTTCCTGCCTTTTTTTAATTTGGTAAAAATGTATGGTGGATATAAAGATCTGCTGCAGACCCTCACAATAGAAATGAAACAATTAAGAATTATAAGGTAAATTGTCTCTGATCTAGGTTTAGCCAATAAAGTGTAAACATGTAAAGCAAATACATATATTCAATAAAAAAGTGGTTTCTCCCAAGGAGACGCCCTTGGATGTAGAGGATAGTTCCGTCCCCTGGATTAATTCAGGAAGGATGTCAAAAGTATATTTTCCAAACAATGCTCTCTTAAGTATGGTAGAAATGTATTTTCCTTAGAACAACTTCTCAAAGCTGACAGACGTGTCTCTTCCATATAACAAACACTTCAAGGATGGCAAAAGTGTCTCTTTTGCACAACTGCATCAAGGATGGCAAGGTGTCTCTTGTAGACAACTGCATCAAGGATGGCAAGGTGTCTCTTTTACGCAACTAATGTTTCAATGACTTACTGTTATGCTCCCCTGCCAGAAGTCCTTCAGCAAATCCTTTAGATCCCTTGGTGTACTCTCCTGCTAGATATCTATTCACAGTGCCTTTGTCTTTTCCTTTTCTATACTTTCAAGGATTACCTGGTATACTTCCCTGCCAGGTATCGCCCTCTGGGTCTTGCATGTCCCCTGGTATACTCTCTTGCCAGGTATCTCTTTCCCAAAGGAATGTTCTCTCAAACTAGTAGTATAGCACAGTTGTATTCCTGCACTGTTTATACGTTATTGGCTTCAGATACTGCTTGTTTCAATTTTCCCCATATTAACATTAACTTCTTCACCAATGTTCATTTGCTTATGGCAATATTTGTTGCAACATTCCCCATATTGGCATCTCAGATATGGGGGCTTGTACAAATTCTGCCCTTTAACTTCTTCATTAACGTTTATCTGTTTGTAATAATCTTAGTCCTTCTGTCCTGATTCACACTTTCTTTTCTGTTCTATGTTGGTGTATGTCTTGTCCAGGCACCCCTATGCTCGACACCTTCTCATTCCGCGTCATACAAATAAATAAATATCTTGTTCCTCTGAGCTTTTTTGTTTTGACAACAATCCTATGGACTATAACCACTACAATCCCTCAAGTACTGAGACAAGGAAGAAGGAATTAGTAGTGATGGAAATAAACCTGAAGTCCAATACGCATGCTGGCTGTTATAGCAGAGATCAGCTGCATGGGACAATTAAAAATGGATTGTACTTTCAAGTCGGAGTCGGAGAGCAGAGCAGCAGAGCGGGTGTAGCAGGAAACCGAACCACGAGTGAAGGCAGACACACAGGAACGAACCGTGCAGCAGAAGGCCGAGGCTTTCAAACTGCCACTTGTCAGCCTTCGTTACCGGAGTGGTGGGAGACCCAGGGGAGCATGGCAAGCACCAGGTAAGAGCCCCTCCAGAAATGGCAGCAGCGGCAATGCTTTCCAAAGAGTGGTCATGCCAGAAAACAACAGGCCACATGTTAAATGTGAATTATGTATATTTGAGATGTGTATGTTATTCTGCTCTGAGTTTTTTGCAGAAAGGGATCTTTGGGTCTTATGAAGGGAGGGACTTGTAAAGTGAGAACATACCATTAGGAATTTAGGAATTGTAGAGTCTTCCTCAATTTTAAGAGAAAAATATTGCTTCTCTCCTGATGAGTCAGCACATCTCCCCAACGGCCATCTCCTCACATGTGATCCTCCATCACAATACCAAACCCAGGGTCTGGATCAGGTAGCGACTGCTGTCCCCTGGCCTCATGGGAGGAGATGTTTGGCTGGGGGTCAGTGATGACTCCACAGGATTCATCACAGTTCCCATCTGCAAATCCCCACTTCTTGAATCATTTACAGCCCTCATTTTACCAAGTGTAACCAATGCATGCAGGGGAATTTCCAATTTCCATTAATGCATTTTGAATATTTGGGTTCTCAATCTCTCACATTTGAGTCTTGATAAAAAAATAACCCTAATGTAATATGAAATGTAATATGGCATTTGCATATCTCTTTTTCCTATTGGTATGGCCTCAAAGCGCTGTCGGTGACTGCCCTTGGATGACCGAAGTCCAAGGTATGAGAGATTGGACAGAGGGATTTAGAATGCGTGTGTGCATTTTAGGCAGTATGAAGATAGGTGGGGGTGGCTACATCCCTGCTAGCAACCCATGTAGGGCTAGCTTGTGGATGGGTGCTATGAATGCTGATGGGAGTGTATGCGAGTCAAGGAGACTGATTATGTGTCCAGCTAGACCACATTTTTATTGTACAACATAGCTACATTTTAGTGGCAGAGATGTTGTGCGATGTGTCATCAAGTAGCAGATGATTGCAGATGTGTGCGGGTGGATGGCGGTGCCTTCGGATGGACATGGAGATGGAGTGTGATACGTACCAGTGAGTCAAGGCTGATTACTTGTTTCATTGACGGAGTGAAGGTCCTATCCTGTGGGTCTATGAGAGTGTTTTCTGTAAGTGCCCTGTGCTTTCTTGGAGTGACTTATCACTCAATCTGCTACCTGCCTGTGTTTCAAATTCAAGTGGGAGTCCCGTTACCTTGTATTCTGTATAACAGCAGGTTTAGAGCATTTTGAGCACCCCCAATCTCGTTCCTGTGTAAAAGCACAGCCCCCACCTTAATTTTGTAAACATTAAAACGCTTATCTAAAATACGACCACCAAACTTATAATAAAATCTTAATAAGTCCCCCCTTCTTGTATGGGCTTTCTCAGCTACCATATCTAAACATTTGCCCATTTCCCATGTTTTTCAAAATAATAACCCTAAATAACAGAAAGTGAACACAACCTCGATTTCTGCACCATTTAAAAACCATGAATGATTGTTTTTACCTCTGCCTAAAACTAGGATTTATTTTCATATTCAGCTTTAGGTTATTGCTTCAGAAATAATTTTCTTTTTTTTTTAAAACCTTTATTTAGTGCAGTGCAAGACAAACTTCCTCAGTAACATACGGACATGTCATTATAGTATAGTTTCACCAACGTAAATCATGTTTGTATGTACATATTCAAGTTTCATTGCCATTAACGTACATTGCTTTAACCATTTTGAAATGACTCTATTGAGTCATTTCCCGGTTCCGTAAGTATTCTCGGAAAGGCGCCCAAATGTCTTTAGGTCTACAGCTTGGAGTCACAAGGGAGACATAAAAATCCTCCCTCTCATTGGTATATGCCATTTTTTTAATCCACATTTTAATATTCGGGGCAGTCTTTGATTTCCAATGATACAATATACATTTTTTGGCGAACAGACATTTGAAATTGAAGAGGCGGTATTTTACCGGTACCATCCCAATGTCTCCAAACAAGTATTTGGGCGTATCAATGTGGGGGGAATATCTGTGATTTTGTGTAAAAAATTTGCAACCATCTGCCCGAACTGGGCCACCCATGGACAGCTCCAGTACATGTGAAAAGAGTCGGCCACATCGCTGCCACATTTGACGCAGCCACTATCAGCTGCAGGAGCAAACCTAGCGATTTTTGCAACAGTGTAATGCAGCCTATTCACTATCTTGAACTGTATCAGCCTGTGTCTGGCATTAAGAGATACCTCTTTGGTTAGGCGACACCAGCGGAGACACTGAGCATCGTCCACCGACCTGTTTTAGCCTGCCTCCCATTTTTCTTTGACATTCCGAGCTTGAGTCTGTGCATCCTGACATTTCTGGTATAATCTGGATACTAGCCCCGTGGGATTTCCATCAGTTACCACGTGTCTTAGTATGTCACATTTGTTATGCTCGGCCGGAACGATGGCCAGCAGCCCCTGACCGTCGCTCTAATCCTATAGTATTGTAATGATTTGATCAGACTATTGCCCAACTTCGCTGAGAAGTCTGCATGAGTAACGCACAAGCCCTTGGGGAAGAGATCATGCAAGGTCAGTGTTTCCTCAGGGTCCCACCCTTTCTGTATGGCCTTATCAAATGTTGGGAGAAGTCCTGGGCAGTTCCAGAGTGGCAATGCACCGACATAAGGTGAAGAGGCATTGATCCTCTTAAATATTCTGGCCCACGCATTCACCGTTGTGCGGACTGGATCGAATGTGTCTGCGTGAGGATTGGCTATAACAACAGTACTAAGATTCGACGGGGAGGCACTGTATTCCTCTAGTGTCGCATGAATCGGCCAGTCTGATGGAGAGTATCAGTATCCTGCGAATTGTGCCTGTGACACCTCATACATAATTCGAAATCTGGGGCCTGCAGCCCACTCCGCTTATACAGTCTAGTCATGGCCTCCCACCTCTTCCATGGTGTTCTAGTGTCCCAAGTAAAACCAATTGCAAATGACCTCAGCCTAACAAAAATGCACAACCATGCCAGTCCGGGATTTTAGTGAAATAATACAGCAATTTGTGAACCACAATCATTTTTAAAAGTGAGAGCCTGCCGTACAAGGAAATGGGAATCCTTGCCCACAGGTTCAACTTGTCTGACAATTTTTGCACATATTTCTCAAGATTCTCAGCTAATATGGAGCGATGCGTACGCGTAATCCCTATTCATAGGTATTTAAATTCATCCGGGACCCACCTGAGTCCCGCCAGAACTAGCAGGGCCACAGTAGTATCGTTCAGCGGAAACAGTTGTGATTTAGCTTTGTTTATACCATACCCCGAGAAGGTGGCAAACTTGCACACCTCATCCAATATTGGGATGAGATTTGAAGCCGGATTTCTTATGTACAACAACGAGTCGTCGGCATAGAGGGAAATCATTTGTGGCAAATCCGTCATATGCAAGCCTCGGTGAATGTGCTTGAAGCACATAATGCACACCAAGGGTTCAATGATTAGCGCAAACAGCAAAGGGGACAGCGGGCAGCCCTGTCTCGTACCGCACCCAAGCAATAACATGGGGAGAGTGTACTCTCAGTGCGGGTCCTGGATGCGGGGAACCGTATAGTAAACGGACACATTGAATAAAGTATTCCCCGAGTCACAGTCGATGAAGCACCGAGAACAGGAACTGCCAGTCGAAAGCCTTTTCGGCATCCAATGAGTCCGCCACTGCCTGTGCTTTCGGGTTAAGTTTTGAGATGATGCCGAATAGTGTTTGCAGATTGAACGCCGTTGATCGACTGGGAATAAACCCAGACTGATCTGGGTGTACCAGCGCGTTCATGTATGGGAGGAGTCTGGTGGATAGCAATTTGGCAAAAATGTTTGTGTCCGAGTTAGTCAGGGACAGTGGTCTGTATGAGCCCATGTCAGTAGCAGGTCTGTTTGGTTTCAGCAATACAATGATTACCGCTTCAGAGAGCGAGGGGGGAAGCCGGCCCAGCCGGAGTGCCTCCTCCCATACACACAGGAGGTTGGGAACAAGGGCGGAATGTAGTTCCTTGTAGAACTCAAGACCCAGACCATCTGGACCAGGGGCTTTGCCAGACGGGAGTGACATGATGGTATCACTAATCTCTTTGGGGATCAGTGGTTGATTAATAGACTGTTGGGCCTCTATTGGGTGTTCTAAAAGTGGGATCTCGTCCAGGTAGTTCTCTAGCTCGGCCGCAGAGCAGCCATCAGATCTGGTATAGAGTGATTCATGGAATCATTGAAATTCATCATTTATTGTATCTGGGGTAGTGAGAGTGAGTCCTGTGCAGCCCCTTATCCCCGTGATGCGTTGCATCTCCTTCTCTGATCTAACCGCATTTGCCAGTAAAGAGCCAGGTCTATCAGCCTCCCTGTATTGTTGTGCTCGCATGGCATAGTTCAGCATCTGGACCTCCCTATCCACCATCTCCCTAAACATCGACAGATTACCCTTAATGCAACCTAGTAGGGCTCTGTCGTGTGTAGCAGCGTATTCATCTTCTAGTTTCTTAAGTTCATTTTCAATCCTTCCCATCTCCCGTCTGGTGTCCCTCAGTGATCCCGAAGCAATAGAGATGATCTCCCCTCTTACCCAAACCTTAAAGGCCTCCCAGACCGTGCCATATAGTTGTACCATACCCTAATTTCTTTGGAAAAATTCCATCGCTCCATCATGTAACGCCTCGAGAAATATTGGGTCTGACATGCATGCCGGAGGCATGCACCATGGGGGTTGCGGGGTGGTCTGCCCATTCCACATCAGCTTCATCATGATAGGGGAATGATCAGAAATTGTGCATGGGAAATCCTGCAATCTTATACTCATGTCATAAGTGAGGTAGGTATCAGCCAGCAATCAATTCTAGAATGGGCGTCGTGGACCGACGAGTAGAACGTGTATTCATGTGTATCAGGGTTGCGGCCACGCCACAGATCTGTTAGGTCAAGGTGTTGCATTATGTTTAATACTGTGCGGCCTGCATTGGTCAGTTCCCGTTGAGTGGATCTGGATCTGTCAAGTTCACAGTCCAATATTACATTAAAGTCCCCACCCCATATAATACGTGTATGGGCCCCCCTACCCTATTAGGATGTCTAATACCTGACCATAGAACTCCGGACCATTGATATTTGGCCCGTATGTGTTTACTAAGGCTGTAGTGATACCCGCCAGCTTGCCCCATATTATAACATATCTGCCTTGAGGTCTATGCTGCATTTAGTTTCTTGCAAAGGGAGGTGCGATGAATCAACGTGTCTCCTGCAGCATTGCAATTTTTGGGGCACAGCGGTTCATATAGGCCACCACCTTATGCGATTTAATAGGGTGATTGAGACCACGGATATTCCATGACATGAACGTGTTATTATTTTCTGTGATGCCCTGATTGGAACAAATTGGGGTCCCAGCATTGAGGGACGAATCCCAGGGTAGACTCACAGCATGTGATCGAGGAGCCGTCTGCATTGTTTTCAACTTTGCATTTAATAACATAAAACAAAAATGTGTGCCACCCAAACACTTGTGGCTCATATTGACCTTCACCCACCCCTCGCTCCCACATCATCACCCCCAACTCGCCGATGCATCCCAGAACTCGAAACACACTTGGAAATCCATAGGGGAGTAGCATGAGCAGACAGCAGTCCTATTCAGATGGCCGCCTTTAGGTGTCCGCACCAAGTTAAAAGTTTAATGTGCCCATGGACAATTAGAAGAAAAGGCAAAATACCACACATGGAACTCAGTCGTTGTCAGTGGTATCTGGCTCGTTGCTACCTGCCGAGGGGCTACCTCCTCCATAAAAGTTCCGGGGGCGTATAGAGATGGTGGACTAACTGTAGGTTGTTGCTTCTGTCGGATCTTCAAGGAAATGTGCACTTCCACCATGTTGTAGTTTCGCCTGGTATAGCAGCGCATACAGGACCTATCTCATGCGCAGAAGCTTTTTGACGGAATCATATGACTTGCGTTTAGCTTGTGCATTGGCGAAGAAATCCCGATACATATGAATGTCCGAGGATTCGTGCCACAGAGATTCTTTTTCCCTGGCCATGCGTAGAATTAAGTCCCTGTCTCAGTAATTGAGAAGCTTAGCCAGGGTGGTGCGCGCAGGAGACCTTGTTTTGGGACAGGAGCCAGAACACAATGCGCCCTCTCAACCAAGAAGTATTTCGAGAATTTAGATGGATCGAACAGTAATTTTAATAGGTCCTCGACAAAGGGTTCCATCGGGCCTTTACAGGCCGCCTCGGGATCCCAATGATTCAGATGTTATTGCGACGAGACCATGATTCCAAGTCGTCGCATTTATTACGGATCCTACTGAATTCTTGTTGTTGATGAGCTATGTTGCGATCATGTTTAATCACCTTGTCTTCCGTCTCACCAATCCGTGTCTCCGCTTCTGCGATACGAGCTCCCTCCTTTTCCAGCCTGGACTTCAAGGATCCTATGGTTGAGAAGATGTAATTTAGTTCATATTCACCGCCATAAAGCCATTCTGCATTACCCTGAGGCGATGGTCATCCCTGGTGGTGCTGGAGGCCGAGGGCTGTTTGTACTCTGCTGGAGGCTCTGAAGAACCCAGGGTTTTTGCAGGGTCTATTAGTGTAGGTGTCCATTGGCCCTTTCTTTTTGACTCCAGAGCCCTTTGTCATTTTGGCTGCTCTCAAAGCACCTGCGATTCGCACTGTTCAGAAAGGGTAGTAACAGATCTGGAGTTATCCTGTTGTGGGGTCCTTGCTCAGTTGAGTAACGATGCAGTTTACAACCAGTGTTGGGTCAACCTAACTGCGTTCTTCAATGCCTCCATACCGTGACATGAGTCGTGTTCCGGAAGGGTGTTACACTCAGAAGATTGGGAAGATGGCCCCCGCTATGGACAATTCTTCATGGTCAAGCAGGCATTCAGCACCCCCGAGCTTTACCTCGATCTATGCGCAGTTCGCTGTCAAGGATTAATGTCTCAGTACCGGTTCCTCCCAATGCGCCTGCTATATACCGGCAACCGAGCCTCAGCACTGGCATCTGTGGCACCCACCCATCGCCTCAGCCCTCAGCTCAAGGGCCAGGGCTGTAGCGATCTCTGTGCGCCCTAGCCTCGTAGTCCTCATGCGCTAACAAAAACAGCGGCACCTCCCTGGCATTCCATTGGGGACTGTCATTAGGCCTGAGATGCAACCACTCTGAGGGGCCCAGTGGAGGCTAGAATGTTTGTTGCCCCCGGACCACCCACTATACACGGCGGCTTGTGCCAGGGATCAGTGTCTCATCAATGTCAGCACGTGCAGCTGATGCAAAGGTTGTTGCTGGCACCAATCTGTGCCCAACGGTCTATGTAATCCAAAATAGGGGGTATGACTCAGTGGGCAGTGGCTCGCCGATGGCCCGCTTACCTCCTCAGCCTGTTCCGACAGCTCCGCATGGCAAACTGCAAGGCCTCAGCCGCCAGGGGGATGGGGGGCAGCACCACCCCCTCGCCTGTTTACATGTGCACGAGGCAGCAGCAGCGCACCGAGAGGATTCAGCCCACGATGCAGTGTAAGGGTTGTCACAGAAGTGGCATCAAGCAGCTTTTAAAATGTCTCCATAACGTTAGTAGCCTGTAGCCAGCCGTCCATGTGTCATCCAGTGCCGGATGGCAGTTGTAATATCAGGGAAGAGTCACGCACCTCAACATTGGAGCCGCTATAGGAGTAATGTCTTGTTCTACCGACAGGTCTAGTGTTTTAGGCGCACTACTTAGGCGGCCTCGAGAGCCCGCTGGCCCAGCACAATCCGCAGTGTCCTGTCAAAGTGGGTGCGGGTAGTGTTAAATTCCTGAGGTGCAGTTCGAGGCAATGAGTAAACGAATGGTGTCCCGAGAAGCCTTGCGGAACCGCAGCAAGCCCACTGCTTGCCCTCCAACTGCACCTTGCCGCAGCTTCCATCTGGCATCCACGGGTGTTCTGAGGGGCCCGGGCAGGCCCGCCACTCTATGCCTAGCAGCAATTTGTTCAGAGCTACGGCACCGGGGTTCAGTGTTAGACAGGATTAGCCTGTAATGAAGCAGCGCAGTGTGCGGCCCCGCACATATCATCCGCACACAATAAGGATTCTACAGACCTTTTTCTCAATACTGGGGCGCATACTTTAAACACACTATTTGTTGCGTTAAAATCTGCTAATAAATAATATAAATACGAGGAGCTAGCGAGCATCCTTGCTTAACCCCCTGTTTGTGATCAAATCAGCTGAGAAACTCCCTTCTTTCGAACAACTATCTACTGCATGAGTGTTCATGTAATATATTTTTATTGTACATTGTAAATCCTACATTATATTATATGATATGTTGATTCAATAATTCTATGCATCTGTTAATTATGTCTGTAAATATCTGTCCATTGCCCAGATACCTACGGGTCAGGCAGGCTTTACAAGTGTCAAATAAATAAATAAATAAATAATTGTAGTAACTCCAAAGGGACCTTCGATGCCTTCATCTTCTACCACATGGCGACCCAATCCACAGAATTGAATGCTGGCTTTCTAGAGGTCCAGAAAGAGTGCATTCAACCTGCCCCTCCGACACACCATTATTTTTAATTAGAGTATTTAGAATAAAACAATCAATGGTCGAAAACCCCTTCCTGAACTCTGCTTGTGAGACTTGCAAAATATTATTTGACCACACCCACCCCTCTAGTCTATTTTTGAGGCACTTATTACAAATCTTACTTGTTATGTCTGAAAGAGAAATGCGACGGTAGCAATGCGGTTCATTCACACAGCCCTTTTTAATAATTGGGACTGTTATGGCACTTTTCCAAGAGCTTGGGATTACTCCAGACCAACTGATAGCATTGCAATAATTTTTCCAAAATGGATACCCTCCAGTCCAGGAACCATTTTAAGTAATCTGGGAGATACGTCCTATTATTCCCATACACCCCAACCTCCCCCACCATGTTAACCTGCACAAGACAAGACATAACCCCACACACTTCCATATATGTCTGCAGAGTAGACAACAACACTTCTCCAAGAAATACTTGGACGGGGAAGAGCAACAACCACATAGTGAGGAGTGAAGACCTCATTACTGGGATGAGGAAGAGCAATAACAACATAGTGAGGAATGCAGACCTCACTACTGGGATGAGGAACAGCTATGGCTCCATATGGCAGGTTCTGCAGAACCAAGATATGTGGACTAGATGCCATAGAACGGCTAATGCTGTTTGTCTAATAAGAAGGGAAGAAAGACTGCCAAAAGGCAAAGGAACTCCCAGGAGGAAGCAGGAGATTCAAACACTTGAAGCCGTACAGAAGATGGTGTTGAGAGGCAATCTGTAGTTTTTGCCCCTCCCTCTGTCGATGGACAGATGAACATGTCACCTATAGTTCTTGCCCCTTCCTTGGTCAAATATTGTGAAAGTGAGAAACATTCACTGAGGCAGCCATATCACGTATATTCTGAGCAGGTCCAGCAAATGATGACCATGATGTGAGCTAAAGATGTCGAGAATGACTAGACAGACGATAGAAACATACATATGCAATCATCGTGAAGAAACACAGACACTAGGTCAAAAATGTATTTATACATAAAGAATATTACATATACAGACTATTCATACATGAATAACACAACATAAGCAATGTTTACGCTGAACGCAAGACTAACTATACGTGAATATAGCTCACTAACATAGAAATGCGAGAGTAGCTGGCAGCCATGTTTGTTAAAATGAACACCGCAGTACGCTGTATCATACATGAGAGATTCCAGTTCCAGTAGAATATAAAATCCTGAATTAATTAAATACTGATCACTACAGAGCTCAGAAATTAACTTGAAGCTTAAAAGCCAAGGTTGACATACGAGAGAAGAATCTTCCCATGGGAGGGGGGATTTTGCCCAGAACACCAGGTGCAGACTTTGGAAAATAGAATTAAATAGCAGAAAATGCAGATCTCTGCAGTGCGGTGCAAAGGTTGTTTATAATAAAACTTGGCATGATGCAAGGGAACAGATAATGAAGAGAGTCAATCCAGAGTGCAGGGGAATGATTTTCAGGTTCACTCAACCCTGATGTGTCAGGCACTGCCTCACTCTGTTTCCAAGCAAACAAGATCTAGTTGAAAGCTGAGTTTTACATCTACTTATGCTGGTCAATAAATGATGATGTCAGTAAAGAGGAGGGAGATTCCAGGGGGAATGCCAGACATGGGCACAGTGTGTGTTTAATTCCAGGAAATGTGTTTATCCAGTAAGAGGAGGGCAATGTATTTTATCTATAAGAGCCTGGCCAATCAATTTGCTTTACTTGTCCACAATGTAACTAATATGTGTTATTCTAAATCTGTCTTTGTGTCTATAAAACTTGCTCTAAATGGAGGTGGAGTTGAGAACTTTTTCAACCAGTTTCAGAATAGGATGGTTTTGAATTACTTCTACCAGCTGCATGGAGAGTTTAATACATGTTTTGCTTTCTGCACAATGTCCATTTGTCTTTTGAAATATTGGTGCATCTGGTTTGAATGTATTTCTGCAACTAAGGCCTTTTTAACAACGGGATGCAGAGAGCACAGAAAACGGGCCACTTACCCACTGATGAAGGCATCCTTATAGACTTTGTCGCAGACCATTGACCGCGAGCAGCAGAAGCCTGGCTCCCATTAGTCAGGAATGCTGGAGTACACACAGAGCCTGAGATGCACAGCTCACAGGCTGGGGGTCAGTGCTGAGCTGCCGGAAGTCAGGGAAGCAGTGAAGATATGATAGGTTATTTATAACGTGCTTAATACCCAGAGGCTTCTTATCGTGGACCATGGGATTGAACCTGTGTTGCTCCGTGGGGTCTTGCTTCCAAAGTGAGCACGTTGCCCCTAAGATATCCTCCTGAGAGAAGCTGTAGGAGCCCAAATCACTCGCGAGCAACCGATAAGAACTAGTAAGCTCGCCATAGAGGTCAGGAAGACTGGGACAGTTGCAGGAACACTAGAAGAGTTCAGGATCATGAATGCGAGTCTGGGACCTGCACCCATTTACTGAATCACAGGCTCCATGCCAAGCCTCATAGTCACAGTACTTGGCAGGAGAGTACACCAGGTTGGCTGTGACCAATGGAGTAGTAGTAGTAGAAGTAAAACAAGGAGACTATACGCACATGAAGAGGGAGCCAAAGCAATCTTCATGTGCACAGCACCTGCCAGGAGAGTATATCAGGTTGGCTGGGACCAACAAAGCAGTAGCATTTAAGCAAGGAAAAACACAATTGGAAAAAAGATAGAAAGCAAAGCCCTAAACATTGAAAGAGCAAAGACCCTCATTGAACATGCGGATGGAACAACAATCTGAAGTTAAGGTTGTCTTGGAATACTGTAAGAGGCAAGACCCTCATGGAACATTCAGAGGGCATGACAACCTTCCTAGATCAGAACTTACAGACTAAAGGAACTCCCCTTTTCATGTTAGTTTAAGTTCTAAGTATGAGGGCTTGAAATAGGATTTTTTTGACATGACGTTGGACTTTTATATTTGGCTATCCTGTCAAACATCTTTGAATATTATTTCCAGGCAGGGAAACCCCTCTTAGTCTTAGGGTCAGGAAGGTGTTTCTCCAACCCTTTTATTGTTCAATAAAAGTCTCTGATAACAACTATACCACCCGTGTGTCAATCAATCTCCTCCTTCACACCATTAGAGTACATATAACAGTTCACCAAGTAAAAATCAATTATTGAAGTGTCCATCCCCCTTTGGAACGCACCTGAACATCTTCTGTTTAATTCCACCATGGAAAACTCATTCATCAGCTGGTCCAATGCCTTACCTCTTGCGTCATACTTATGTTTAATTGATTCCTCACCAAGATTCCACAGTGTTCCTCAAACAATAGCCTATCTTTGCCAGTACTCTTTATCATGCACAGTTTTGCATTGAAGTCCCCCATTGGTAAATGCAGTTTGCTCCAAGAGCTCTTTGAATACCTTCTTCCATGTATCGTAGCTCTAAATTCCCTTTTTTGGGGGCAGGTAAACATTCACCATTAGCAGACTGTTCTTGTTAACAACTGTTTCAGGACTACTGCAACTGCATGCTCCATTCCACCCTTGACTCTTTCAATCACAAATGGGAGAGGCGTCCTGACCAAGGTTATAATGCCGACACTCAAACGGCCCTCACCCGTTCTTTTTGCATTTGTAGCAAAAAGTACAAAATCCTTTATAGAATATATCTTCTCTGCCCAGGTCTTTGGCAAACATACAATATCATAGCCAGCAATATAGCGGACACACTCTGCATCAACGTCTTTATCTTTAAGTCCCGCAACATTCCAAGAGATCATCTTAAGTCCAATTGGCCTACTTCCAACTGCCTCAAATATAGACACCTTGTAATAAATGTTCTTGTGCACCTATATACTGAATCTTTGGCCCCCCACCCCCTGGAAATCGCTAGATCATATTTTTTATTATTAAATGAATGCTGTAGCTCTTTGAGTGTCATGTCAAATAGTGGTGGGTTATGGAACTTGTCACCACTTGCAAGGGCTAGAGGCTCTTTCTCCATGTAAAAGTGAGTCCGTCTTCAAACAATAGCGGGTTGGGCCAGGTGTCATGGTGGTGGCTTATCTTGTCCTTGGTGTCCAGGAAGATATTTATACCCATCATGGCCATCATGTCTCTCATTTTCTAATGCATTTCCTTATCTATGGATTATTGAAACCAGTTCTCAGATTACACGCCGAACAGAACATGCAATAAAAAGTATATGAATTGAGGAAAAGATCTTAAATGCGATATCACTGACCCCAAAGTTTAAACGTAAGGCATTTATGAAAGATTACTTGTAAGTATTTGTATTGCTGTTAATCCTTTAAATGTGCATATCAGTTTTAATTGTTACCACCTTTCCAATGGGTCCTTTATATTGCCCTTGTAATTCTGAGAAGGCTTTTGAGGCTCATGGCCGGCAGCGACCTGATGTAGCACATTAGGAGCCCGTGGCGTGGAATCTGCTGAGTTATTCATCATTGCACCCACGTTGGTGCACATGCTTTTAATTCCCTGTGAACGAGGGGCAAAACCCTTATGTACTGTTTCAGGGTCCGAGACAAGTTTGGAGGTCACTCCTTCTCTAATCGCATATCACGTATATTACCCCCATCTTGCAACAACATGCTATGGTGGGCGTCTCCTTGTTTAGTGGTGACTGAACTAGGACAGACATTCTCGGCTCCAGTTGATTCCTTAGTTGCTCTTTGTTTATACCACTCTTACTCTTTTTGGGAACTTCCTCATGGCGAGCAGTTACATCATCTTTTGGGTCAAGAAACGCCTAATACTTATGACTTGGTCCGTGGGTGCTACAGGCAGTCATGTGCAAATAATAGACATGAAGCCAGCTTATCAATAGCCCCCAGACATACTTCAAGGATAGACTGTTCCTTGGATTTAACAGTCTCCTTGGCAAGTAAGTTCTTGATATCTCTGAAAGTGTCTTCCACTTCTGAGAGTCGTGTCAAAATCATTATAATCGTTCACTGCAAATACTCTCCGGAACAGCCCATTGTCTGGGATTGCAGTACTCTGGTAACTTCCGGAATGGAGAGGGGCTCCAGGTCAGTATGCTTGTTTTCAGTTCCTCTATGGGGATTTGGTCAACTGCTGGAAACTTCAGAAATATGCACCAGTGATCCTGAATTACTGCCCTTAATTCTGGGATTGGGGTAAAAATAATCAAGGATCCCTTGTTTACTCTAACTATAGCCTGGCCAGGCCATTCACTCATTGGTATGTTTTCTTGTACCACAATGGGAGAAAAACTTTCATGTTCTTTGGCCGCCTCTCTCTGTCTTGAGCCAGAGGACCTTAAGTTCCGGAAACTCCTCTAGACCTTCCTTTTCTCTTCCTCCTTCTCTCTCCCCCTCCCCCCTGCTAACCTCCTTTCTGTTCACTCCATCCTCGTTCTCCTCCCTAACTCTGTTCAGTTTTTGCTGACTGGTTGCCTGGTTCACCTCCAGAATCTACAGGTCCCAGACTCCCCTGCCAGTCTTTTGCACTTGCATCTGGGCTACTGCACATCGTTCAACGCTACTGCACTTTCAGCTTATGCTCCTTGAGCGGGGTAACATCTGTGCACTTAACCCAAGCCACTGCTGGACTGGACTCTGTTCCCTCCAACCATTCCCCACATCTCTGCACCTCCGTCTGCACGTATACATGACCTGAACGTACTAGGACCAGTTAGTTTGTGTGTCTTGTCCCTCCACCACCATTTTCCATCCCCCTCCTCCCGAGCTTGGTCTCAACTGTACCACTTCATTCACTTGCACTAGGAGAAATGTCGTCAGGCCTAGTCTGCTAGTTTTTATGTTTACATCTTTCGGAATCTTAAAGGCCTAAGAATGATTACTGTATTCCCTTGTTACCTTCCCACCTTGAAGCGCTTTGAAGCACTTCACCTGTGTATAAGCGTTATATAAATAAACAATAAATACATTTTTTTTAAAAACATATCAATTACTACTGAGATAATCGGAGACTGACTAGTTACTGACTCAACTGATGAGGTGATCTTTTCTGATATTTCATTTCCCAGACAGCGCTCTTCATATAATCGATTAATCAACCTCTACACGACTTCCAACAATGATCTATCTTCCAGCTCTTTGATCAGTGAGAATGATTTTCGGTGTTCACCTTTTTCCAGGATAGCACCTCCAATGCTAGAGTGGCAGATGCACACCCTGGGCCCTTGGTAGCGTTGCCCACGTTAATGCAGTACTTATTACTTCATTCACTCTATCTAGGCCAGCAGCGTGGCCGGTCACATTCTCACCAGTACTCCCCTAGGTTGCTGTAATTACTGGTTCCTGCAACATGTCCAGGAGTTGAAACATTGAGAGCATGTTCCACTTGCTACAAGTCACTAGTTGTATGAACAGCTCTTTTCTCGACCCTAAACCACCTGGATCTCCAGGGTTTTCTGCTACTGCTTCGTGTGGCAGCACCTGGTTATTCTCCTGATCCGGACTGCTGTGACTCAGGGTTTTCTGCTACTGCTTCGTGTGGCAGCACCTGGTTAGTTTCCTGATCCGGCCTGCTGTGACTCAGGGTTTTCTGCTACTGCTTCGTGAGGCAGCACCTGGTTAGTTTCCTGATCCGGACTGCTGTGACTAAGGGTTTTCTGCTACTGCTTCGTGTGGCAGCACCTGGTTAGTTTCCTGATCCGGCCTGCTGTGACTCAGGGTTTTCTGCTACTGCTTCGTGTGGCAGGACCTGGTTATTCTCGAGATCCGGACTGCTGTGACTCAGGGTTTTCTGCTACTGCTTCGTGTGGCAGCACCTGGTTAGTTTCCTGATCCGGCCTGCTGTGACTCAGGGTTTTCTGCTACTGCTTCGTGTGGCAGCACCTGGTTAGTTTCCTGATCCGGCCTGCTGTGAGTCAGGGTTTTCTGCTACTGTTTCGTGTGGCAGCACCTGGTTATTCTCGAGATCCGGACTGCTGTGACTCAGGGTTTTCTGCTACTGCTTCGTGTGGCAGCACCTGGTTAGTTTCCTGATCCGGCCTGCTGTGACTCAGGGTTTTCTGCTACTGCTTCGTGTGGCAGCACCTGGTTAGTTTCCTGATCCGGACTGCTGGAACTAAGGGTTTTCTGCTACTGCTTCGTGTGGCAGCACCTGGTTAGTTTCCTGATCCGGCCTGCTGTGACTCAGGGTTTTCTGCTACTGCTTCGTGTGGCAGCACCTGGTTAGTTTCCTGATCCGGCCTGCTGTGACTCAGGGTTTTCTGCTACTGCTTCGTGTGGCAGCACCTGGTTAGTTTCCTGATCCGGCCTGCTGTGACTCAGTAGAGGCCATTTTATTGAGGATTGCAGTAGGCCTCCTGAAACAAGCTCTGGTAGAACTTTAGATGGTTTTCTTCAGTACCGGGATTGTTCCTTAATGTGATATTTGATCTAATTTTGGGCCTGCTTCTTTCCACTCCTTATCCACCAGCCAGCCAACGGGCCAGTTACTTTTTGCTGTGTTAAACTCTATCTTTTGCTATTGCAATTACTTTTTCTATTACAATTATGTTGCAATTACGCTATTAAACAAGGCAAGTTATTATTCACAGGCTGCAGCAATTGGAACACCTGGGGCGTTTAAGGCATCCATTGTGCGCCTTGCTGTGAGGAGTGGGCTGCTGGGTGATGTATGCTGGGGGATATAGTATCAGATGATATTAACATGTGTATAAAGGTTGAAAAGTAAGTAACGCAGCAAGTCTTTTGCTGCTGGTGGGGAGTTACAGGGGGTAAGCGTAAAGGTGTATTAGACGCAAAGCAGAAGCCACCCCAAACAAGAGGGCTACTTTGAGACTACTAAGTGTCCAACGTGAGACTGGTGTGGCTCCTCTTCTCTTAACAGGTGTCTATTGCATGCATGATACATGATAGCTCACACCAAATCACCAAGGGGCCTTATTGCTGAACCCTCAAGACCACCAAGAGTAATGTTAGTAACACCACTGGTGTGAATAAAGGTTCAAAAGCTTTTACAGCTGACTCACCCTTGTGTGTCAGCAGCAAATAGCACCACCAAATAGCTCAGCCCCCCTCATTCTGCTCTCAACTGAACACACCCCAGCCACCGTACTGATAGCGTTGAAACAAGCAGCAAAGACCACAGTCTGGCTCCTCTCAGCATTGCCACTCCTTTCCACTTAGCTCCACCAACCAGCCACCCAGCTCAAAGTACTGAGCGAAGCTGACCCTCAGTTGGGTCGAACCGGACAGAGACTGAAGGACGGAGGGCTAGAGGAACGGACCTCTCAATGAGCTTGGGAGCTGCACAGTAGTGCGTTTTGGAAGAATCAAGACAAAACGTCAAGCTGCACCGTAAGGCCACTTCCAACTCTTCCCTGGTCTTGCTGGCTAATAACTAAACAAATGTACTGTGATACTAGGTGACCTCCCCGGCCTTCCGTGTAGCACCCACTCAATGGAGACAGGTAAAGAGATCACCCTGGAAGAAAAGGTAGCAGAAGTGCTCAAGGCATTTGATATGGGTCCTCCGGCATGCCTGCTGACTCTGCGTATCCATGCTTCTAAAAACAAAAGGCTGAAGCACCTGCACCGGTAATCCAAAGTCATTGTGCAATCATAATCTATGATCAGCTCATGACTGTTGCACCAGGAGTATGAAACATTTCTTAAAATCTATACATTGTTTAGTACGTCCACCCACATCCTGTTGTTAACCCGGGTAGACTTGCCCACCCCCCAGTACACTACACATACACTTGTCAACAGTATCAATAAAGAATAGTGCAAAATGGAACATTAAATCAAGTCAAGGCTGAAGGGGCTGGCAGGAGGGAGTAGGGGGAGCTTGTACCCATAACAAATCCTCAAAAAATGGCATGAAAACTGGCTCCTCCAGTGGGCCGGGCAGTATGCAAGATTTCACTTTTCTTATCTCCATCAGGCATGCACATGAGTTTGAAGTTTCATTTAAGCTACTTGACAACTTGCATGGCTTAATCTTTACATTTTTAATTCAAGCAAAACTCAAATACTGAAATTGCACTGTGCAATTTTGATTCCATTGCTTGCCTTTCTTTTCTCAAAATTTCAGGGATGCACAACAATTATCACAACCAGTATTCTCGAATGAGTCTATACACCAGGGTCCATTTAATTTCAAGCAGTAATGTGGCTTAACACCCAGCTGTCACTTTGGGCACATGCTGTGTTATTCAATGCATAGGTGCGTCAACATTATTTATATGATATGTTATTTATAACACACATTAAGCGTGGACCGGGGGATTGAACCTGTTTTGCTCTGTGTCATCTTGCTTCCAAGAAGAAGCACGTTGCCCTTGAGCTATGCTCCCGAGACCATCAACCTAGCGTCCCGGCACGAACCACCATCTCCTGTAAGATATATTCTGATTAATGTATGGATACTACGTCAAGTGGACACCATGGTCTAATGTTACCTCACTATACAGCCCCACCTCACAATTCTGGGCAAGAAATAGGCGCTTGCTTTATTTATTTATTTATTTATTTATTTGTATTTGGTTTATATAAAACCTTTAAAAAATAAATCTGAGCAATGCGTCCAAGAATACAATACATCAAAATAGAAGAAAAACATAATACATACAATCGGAGGTAAATACTAAATAAGATAAAAAGAATAAATTACACTGCCAAAAATACATTAAAATCGCTGTCATCACACTTGATTAAAAACACAACAGATCATTAAAACATCCAATTCATTTAATCAAGTTCATAGTTTTGATAAAACCAGCCAGAGCAAGACCCTCTTTAATAGAGTTAATGTTAAGAAATCTGTTCCAAATATAGTCGCAATTCAGAGAGCTTCAATTAAGGGCCCGTTCAATGGATTTAGGGAAATATTTCATCCTGGTTGTATTTAATGCCTCACATTCTAAGACCAAATGTTGCACCGTCTCGATCGGGCCCAAGTGACAAAATCTACAATTGGTTTCTGGCAACAAAATTCTACCTCTTCTCGACAAGATCTCTTTTGTTAGTAGAAGATTCCATCTTATAACTTATAAGGTCATTCTATAATAATTATTAGGAAACGGTGAGAGAATCAAGGATGGACCCCCCTTCTTCTATGTTCATAGGCCAAATTGTGCAATGAAGGATACGAATAAAACGTATATCCGTAGTGCAAAGCCAATCATGGTCATACAGGGCTTTCTTTACTCTCACAGGGTTCTCCACCAGCGAAACCCTGTCCGTCGCCACATTATCCAAAATTGCCAGGTCTCTCGCTTCCAACTGGCAAAGGAAGTTACACTAATCTTTAGTGGACGAGAGTTGGTTTCCCAATAACTCATAAAAGGTATGAGGAATTGGGTTGATTAATTTAGAGAATAAGGCGAGTAATGCCACTGCACCCGTGCCCTCATCAAGACAATCCCCAACTCAAATCTTATGGCTGCCAGTTGAATCGTATTTGGGACTTTCAATACTTCACGCTGAATTTTAGCTTTAATGAGGTCTAAAACCTTAAAGATAGTGGGGTCTACTAACTCCAAACCGTAGATTAATTTTGGAACCATCTAACCTTCATAGAATGTAAGAGCCAGTTTTATTGAAAAACACCTATGCTTCCTATCAATTTTCAGTGCCTGGATAGACAAAAATGTATCTTTATTTAAAGGAGACTCTCTAATGGATACAGATCCAGCCAGCACAGTAATCTGAAACCCTAGGTAGACCAATGAGTCCACGGTTTGAATCGCCCTATTTTCCAAAAACCAAGCCCTAACTCCCCCCCAGGCCGCCGAGAGATGGCTAAAATCTTGGTCTTACTTGGGTTCACCAGAAGGCCGTTATCTGAACTTAGGCAATAAGTGTTGTAAACCGGTCCAACAGTTATCAAATAGCAAAAAATCATCTGCATCTGCATATGCCAACCATTGCACACTCGGAGCCCCTAATGCACTTAAGTACTTGATTGAAATGTGAAATCAAGGCAAAGGGGAACCCCAGCTTTATGTAGGGGAAATGTGGATCCCTCACTGACACTCTGCCTAAAGTCTCCTCCCAGGTGGCCCAGGTAAGCAAGACGCCTCCTGATACTAACCCTGGGAGTGGTGTACTGCGGGAGGATCACCTGGGAAGAGACAGAGCCCAAGGTGGTGAGGAGATTCCGTGAGATGAGATACAGTATTTTTCCTCTGGAAGGAAGAATCTTCTCAGGGTGCCTAAAGAGGTAATGGCATATTTTCGTTTTAATATCCTTAACCCTCACATTAGATCTCTTGTTGTGGACCTTGATGTTGTAAAACCTGAGCAAACTTTACCAAAAGAAAGATCCTTTTTGGTATACCGAAGTAAACAGCTTCCTCAAACTCAAGGGTACACTATATAGCAATGTGGAAATATGTTCTTCAATAAACTAGCTTCCTCTGTAAAGGCTAATCTTCACAGCCCCTCTCTTAATAATGTTAAGTGAATTAAACCTACCCTTAAAAGTAATTCAAATATGCTCAAACCTAATTTTGTTGAAAGAAGCTACAAGTCCCAGAATCCTAGAGGGACTGAGACGAGGAAGAGGGCTGATGAGGTCTGCAGTTGCCAAAGTCAGGCAATTAAGCCTAGTAGCCATTGCACTAGTCAGCTAATTGAGGCTAATAGCCCACACCTGAAAATTATAAACAAACCTAGGCGAGATAAAAGACCCACTCAGGGAGAGAATGTAGGAAGTAGTGGAAGGAGTTGGCTGGAGTGCACGCTGTGACAGTGGAAGCAGAAGGAAGACTCAAGGCTCACAAATCAAGCTGAAGTGGGAGAAGAAAAGGAATGTAGGAGTGAGGTGACAGCAGATTTCACCTGCATGTGCTGAGAGAGTTCTTTCCTCCCAAACTCTGAAGTGCAGAGGTTGCGCAGTGGAACACATGCTGTAGAAACAGTTTTTCCCATAATGGCCTGATTGCCCTGGTTGCTGGTATGTTGTACACTGAGGCAATAAGTAATTGCCAAGTCGAGGGCTTCAGGAGTAGAACAAACTCCCAAGACGTGTGTTTGGACCAGAGACACCTGTTCAGGAGAAGAGTGTGGGCCCCTAGCAAGTCAGAAGCAGCAGAAGTCGGGAAAAGCAGTGCGACCCGCAGACAAAACACTTCAGAAGCCGGTGAGTGAAGTACAGTGATCTAAAGCATTGCGCGAGCCTTGCCGGTAACAGTAACCGGCCCCTTTGTCACTCGCGTAGGATTTTCAGCGAGTAGAAGTGGACCGCTGTATTAAATATTCTTTAAACAATGGGAATGTAACACACGCGTATTGAAGAAAAGTTGTCTTGCTCAAGTAGGAAGCTAACGGTGTTACAGCACATTGTACCTTTAACTGAAGACTATTCATGTTCAAGGAGTGGTCGTGTGTCCCTAGTTAAGAAAAGGGAACGCTGCCATGACCATTGCAGAACACCTACGGTGATAATTTCATAGGTACAATCTTTATTGTGGGAAAACTACATTAACAAATGGTTGCATGTGCCTTATTGTGATCCCACAAGGAGGCCTGAACTCTAGCCTTTGCTTCTATGGAATCCAATTTCAAAACCACCTTTAAAGCTTGAAAACTACATCAACGATTGGTTGCATGTACCTAATTGTGGTTTCTCCTGAAAGATAGAACGTTATACCATGTATAAAAGTGACATACCTTTAATTCATAAGAGTATTAGAGCCTGATTCATGGAAGTGTTTTATAATAGCGCAATCCCATAGGAAAACGTTCCATGAATCAGGCCCTAAAAGTCTGAAGAGAACACGCATTGCCTAAAACCCAGAGGTACCCCATATTAATTGTGAAGCTGAACCTTTCTCACAGTTTAAAACTACCCAGCAATACTGTTAAGCTATTAACAGTTCATTGGCATAAACCAACAAGTATGTAACTGTTACCTAAGGCTGAGAGAGTGGCATCAAGGCTTCTGGGTAATTGTTGGGCTGAAAGCTGGCAGAAAGGTGCTGGTAAAGTTGGAGGAAGGGGAATTGACTGCTTGTGAAGAACATTTTGAAGTAGACTCAACCTGTAATGCCCAAGACTGGAGGCCAGAGAGAATGGAGTCTTGAAGGCAAGATAGGTTACTATTGTTGATAGTTAGACAAGAGAGGCTAAAAAGCTGCCCCTTTGAAGAAAACAGTTTGAAGGAAGAGTGCCTAACCTACATAAGAGGTTGAAGTATTGTAAAATCTATCTTGTCAAAGTATGTCTAAAAGTCATTGAAGTTGTGGCAGCAGTCCAAATTATTGGAACTCCAGAGGCTGTCAGAAGATGATACAGTGCAGTAGTCGAAACCAATATGAACTACTGTGGGACGCAGGTGACTGTTCTAAGACATTTCCTTACCATGTTTGTGGTGAAGTGACTATAAATCCTGGGGAAGGGAAATCAGCCAGGACTTCAGAAGGTAATTTTGGAAATGTACATATTTTTCATGTTATGTTCAATTGCCATACCTATTATTTATGTGTTTGGTGTTTGGACTGAAGCCCAGTTATCCTGTCTTAGTGTGTGTTCCTTTAGCTTTTAGAATAGTCAGTACATTCCTCAACAGAGTAAGGAAAGTGAGGCATTTTGATAAATGTTCTTTTAAAATAAAATTGCATATTTTGAAAGATCTTCAAACAGTGGTCTGCCACGCATTACTGACCCCTTACAGAAGTCAAACAATCACAAACAACTTCTCGAAAAAAACAAAATGTTCCTGCCTGCATTTATCTCACTATTTCACACACTCTCAAGCATCCATTTCCATAATCAGTTCTGTAAACATATTGAGATCTGAATACAAATAGCATTTTACATATAGCTCTGCTGCTTACAGTCGATTGGATTTAAATGTGCCACATCCCAATGAAGATGGTAGATGGTTGTAACAGTAACATCATTTTTCAACACCTTTTACTTTTGCTAGTATGCTAGCATCTTTAAACTGCACATAAAGTTACATTTCTACATAATACACAAGACCTTTGCTTTCCCCAATACAACAACCCGTGCTTAGGAATCTGTTGCATACACCCCACTCATGTAAATATGATGCTGAGGTTTGCTATTATGTGTGTGTCATTTAAAATAAGCTCATACCGAATCGGACCAGACCCCTGTGGGTTTCAGGTTGGGGAAGCAGTGTCACAGATTTAGAATGCACACAATTTCAGCTCACCCACACCAACCTGGGAGAATGGTTTTCAGATTGTATTGAGTATATATAAGTATCCTTCCCCTCTCACATCACTAATGGAGTCCTAATGTGCAGTTTTAGGAATGAGGGCTCTATGGGATTTACATTTGCATAATTTTAATGGGAGTAGAAATGACACAAGTATATGGCTCTCATTTCCCATTTACTTATTAATTTATTTATGCATTTGTTACAGCGCACAAAACCCTCGGGTATCTACGTGCTCTTTACATTATGTTAAAAAAGAGTAGAAGGGAGTCGGGGTGGGGAAATGCAGTAGTGGGATTGAAGAGTCTTAGGAGGAGCAAAGGTAGTTGAACAACCAAGTTTTCAAATTTCTGGGGAAGGTCCAGTAGGCACGTTCTTTTCTGAGTGCTAGTAGAAGATTATTCCAGAGTTTTGCACCCATGACCGGGAAGCTCTTGCCCCCTACTGAAAGGTTATTGAAATTGGGGGTCTTCAGGAAGTGAGAGTTCAATGATCTAAGAGGTCAAGCAGGAGCGTATTTCGCCACACTGCATGAGAGGTAGGTTGTGGCCCTTTTAGAGAGACATTGGTGGACCAGGAACAATGTTGTGAACTTAATCCTTTCTCCGATGGGCAACCAGTGTGCATCTCTCCTGGCTTTGGAGATATGGTCAGATTTGGAGAGACCAAAGGCCACTTAGAGTATTGTTCTGAATCGTCTGGAGTTTGTTCAGGTTGTGTTCAGAAGTGCCTGTAAATAGGACGTTACAGTAGTCCAGCTTGGCGCCTGTGATAGCTCTTGAAATTGTTAGGCAGTTAGGAGTGCAGAGGAAGGACCTGCTGGCATGAAGCAGCGTGGCTGTGTAAGCCACCGCTTAGGCAATCAAGTTCATTTGACGTGAGAGGTTGAGGTTGGCATTCAGGTAGACTAAAGTACTATGTATATCATTGTGCACACAACTCAGAAGTCGGTTTGCATTGACGTTTTAGGTGGATCGAAATGAAATCTCACTTAATTTGACAAGTAGTGAGATTTCCCTGTGTGTTTCCTATTTAAATCTCTATATTTTGATAACACCTTCCCACACTATCCCTTTAATCAGAAAAAAATGAAAATGGTGGCTTCTTTTTGAAGAAATCTCGTACTCACTTTTGAGAAGATGCTTTCAGTTTTAGGAGCAGCCTGTCCCTTTAGATTGATAATCTCCCAGTCATCAGGCCCCCTCCAGATCGGTTTCCATGAAGTCAGGACGGTCTTGGAATACCTCTTTGCAGGTTCCCTTGTGGACAGCACTCATCCAATGGACCAGAAATCATCTTCCTTTTTCTGTAGTCCTGAAGTCGGACACTCTCTGATTCATGCATCCATAACTATAATTCCTGGTTTTATTCATTTCTGAAGCTTTTTCAATGTCAGAATGCCCTTCCCTCTATGCTATGATCTTCAAAACACACCCCCTCTCATGTTCCTGAGTCTTAAAGTAACATAATTAGGAATAATTTGTGCCTTTGAATATAGGATCAATGGTAATTAATGCGTGGTTTAAACTAAGGGAAATCTACATCATTGAACATGCCCTGCATTTCGAATTGGGGACCTCGTTGAGTTATATGTAATCATCTCTTTATTGGGCTTTGATCAATGATTGAACTGACACTTTTGAAAGGCCCTATTGTCCTGCTCGGTTTAGCCCCGCAAAAGGCTGATTTCTATGAGACAGCAGGGTCACATGCTGCCAGCTAATGGATGAATTTGCTTTTGAGGCCTGCTCATAGACCAGTCTATCTGGCCGCACCAGATGGTAATCTTCTGCAGAGACTACATGTCACCTAGGCCTCCCAGCAACTTGTGCCCGTGCTGAATCACCTATTCTTAACTAAACATGTACTGCACCCTCTTTGGAGTCAACAAACACTCAATAACATAGCTCAACTATGGTCAGTGTATCCTCAATACACATTAATTGCACCTCAAACTTGAGCAGGTTTCTCTTAGGAACTCACTACGGGTTCATGCAGAACTTCTTTTGGAATACATTGCACACCTATGTTGAGGTTCTTTAAGACCTGTTCAGATCCCTCTTCATCACAATATCCCCCATATTTGGGTTTACTCTGTTCCCAGGTTCGCCTCCATATGATCAATGAGTCTTCTCCCTCTCAACAGGTCACAGTTGAGTTTAAAGCCATGCATGTAAATGAAGACATGTCAGCCCCTGACCACAATGACAAGCTCAGCTTTTAAATGGGTTGCAACCTAGCCCTTCCCACTGAGTCATTTTACAGATAACTCTCACTCCAAACCATGCTCCACAGTAGTACAAAATATATTGTAGCATGCACTGCAGCACATTCAACCCTCACCCTGCCAGTGCTATCAATACTGCCATAGTCCATCACCTTATCACTGTCCTTACTCTGGTCATCTACACTGTTTTTGATCCAGTCTCAAGCCTGGGGAATGACAGCATACCTGAAACCCATGAACAGATGCTTCTGATCACCTTGAGGTCTGACTTCCGGATACACTATAGGGCTAATTTTCTAAGCCCTAGAGAACAAAAGTAAGGTGTAAAAGCAAGGCATTTTTGTATTAACTTTTACATTCCAGGGGGCATGGCTAGAGGGCCATGGAGTAGGACGTGTCTCCGAGCTGCTCCTGACGAACCGACATGATCCTTCGTGATAATAAGCTAAAAATGGCATGATTGTGCTCAGAAATACACTATTGGATGTGTAAAGGCATGGGGCAGGTTCGAGGGAGAGCTGAGTCGTTGATGACTACAGGAGGATTGGCTAGATCAACTGAAAGTTTGTGGCCGTGGAGTGGCACTTTACACAAAATGGCTGGCGCGCTAGAACAAAGGAGGCTGTGGCAGGTGCAGTAAACCCACGGCGGTTGACGGCTGGCAGTGAGAGCGCAGCGTGTGGAATAAGAAGCGAACAGCATCTGCGGCTGAGGAAAACTGCACTGGGAATATAGAAAAAGCGAGATACATCGTTACGCTGGACGCCTGGCATCGACAAGGCTCAGCCGCGAGACGTCGGTAGAAGAGGGCACAAGCACCCCACAAGAACGGGGCGAATAGCTGAGGGGTTCGCCCGACTACCCAACGTGAGGCACCTGTGGGGGCTTGGAAGGAGAAACAGACCACAGCACAGTTCACGTGCTGCTCACGATGCGGGTGAGCTGCAACAAACTACCCTTGAGAGCGTGAGGTGTAACCCCCAGCAAGCGGAACGGGACAAGACGCAAGAGCCATATAGGCCAGGCAGGGCCACAGCACGCTGCAACCACACAGAAGGAGGAACGGGGAAGCAGAACCCGCACGCCACAGAAAGGTTGGACTCCGGTACATAGGCAGGGCTGCACAATGTCGGTGAGAGGAGGCAAGGCCAAGAGCAAGCAGCCCACTATGGACGTTTTTGCCAAGTCGCAACAGACTCCTATCACCCCGGCACAGGGTGCGACAGCCGTGCCGGCAGAAGCATCCCCGACTAAAGAGGATCGCCTGATCCTAGCAGCCATTACAGAGTTGAAAGCCTCATGGGGAACAGCGATGGCAGACCTAAGAACCACTCTGGAAACCAAAATAGATGCGGTTGGGCTAGAGGTCAACCTGCTGCGACAAGATGTGAGAGCGCTGGCTGAAAGAACAAGCGGCCTAGAGAGTACAGTGAAAACCAATACGGAAACCAGCACAAGCAATGCAAAGGAGGTCCACATACTGAAGCAACAGGTCACCAACCTGGAGAACCGAGTGGAGGAGGCTGAAGGAGAGCGAGACTTATCAACATACGGGTGGTCGGCCTGCCGGAGGGAGAGGAAGGCAAAGACCCCACAGACTACGTGGAGAATTTGACCCTGCAAGAAATAGGAGCCGACAAGCTTTCACAAGGATTTGCTGTTGAACGGGCGCGCAGGGCCCTGATGAGGAAACCACGACCCAGAGCCCCCCCCCTCAGGCAATAATAGCAAAGATCTTGAACTAAAAAGATAGAGAGAAGTTCTTGGAGTACTTTTGCAAAGGTGGAACAATCGAAAGGGCATCTGCATCCATCATAGCATATCCTGACTACACCATGTTGATGCAGAGACAGCGTTATATCTACGTGGCAATCAAGAGGAGACTGCGTACGGCTGGAATCAAGTACATGCTTTTGTATCCCGCAAAGCTCAAAGTCCTGCACAAAAGTAGGGCGTATTTCTTTGACACCCCAGAGGATGCAACGGCATGGCTGGATATGCAGGGTTGTCCGGAACAAGATGAGAAGCAAGATCGCGAGGATCATGATAAGTGATGGGGACATATCATTTATGATGCAAGGATGGAGGGGCGGGGCGAGGACAGATAACATTAAAAATTGTAAAAAGGGACATTTGGACTTGTTGGACTAGAATATAAAATGCAAATGTAAATTGGGTAGCACTAAGCGCGTCTAATTGGAAGCAAACGGGAACAGCAAGATGGAGATGACCTACCCCCGGGAGTTAGAGTAGTAGGAACGCAACTAGGGCGATTTCACCCTGCTGAGCCTTGAGTAAAGGCTATTGCCAGAATAGGGATAGATGCGGGGGTGCCTGAGATCAGGGATGCAGCTGGGCAACAGTTGGGTAGGGGTTTGGGGAGGAAGGAAATGGAGAGGAGTATGTTGGGGCAGGGAATGGAGGCAGGAGGGCGGGAGGCTGGGAAGTTTTAAGTGTTTTTTGTTTGGGGTAGTTTATGTTGGGAAACAAGCCTACACAGAAAGGAAATATATCTGGTCATGGACTGCACTTGTGGTTGGAGGAGCGGGACCCTGATATACCATGGGGGATCTTAAAATAATTACTTGGAACGTCAGAGGGCTCAATAGTTATTTAAAGAGGAATAAAGTCATGCTGTATCTACGCAAACAGAAAGTAGATATAGCCCTGCGCAGGAGACTGACCTTACGCAGCACAAGATGGAGATGATCTGGAAGAAATGGAGGGGGACTGTAGTGGGTTCATCATATTCGGCCTATAGCAGGGGGTGATCATCTGGGTGGCGCTGCATGTCCCGTTCCAATCGTTACAGTCCACAGTTAAGGCAGACAGGAGGATGGTCATAATGAGAGGGCTGGTGGAAAACAGGAAGATGAGCATCATAAACATGTACGCCCCGAATCAGAACACGGCGGCATATTTTAGAACCTTATGTAACAAACTCAGTACGTGCCTGGGATGGGCGGTGATCTGGGGAGGAGATTTTAATTGTGTGTTAAACCCTGGGGTAGACAGATCAGATGGCAAAATAGATAAAACCACCCCAGCCGCTAGAGCACTGCAGACGCTGCTGGAGGATTTCAGGTTCGAGGACATATGGAGGTCACACCACCCTTGGGAGAGGCAATATTCGCACTATTCAGCTCCACAAAACCGACATACTAGGCTGGACTATATATTTGCTACACGGGATTTAATGACTGAGATAAGGCAGACGGAATATAAAGCAAGAGTCCTCTCAGACCATTCCCCACTGATCCTGGGGTGGCAATATCGACCCCCGAGAGCAAAGATCCCGACATGGCGCCTCAGAGCAGAGGCGCTGAAAGACACCATCTCTAAGGAGGACATGAAGGAGGAAATATTAAACTACTTTGAGATTAATACTGGCAGCGTAGAGACAGCTGGTATGCCTTGGGAGGCCTTTAAAGTGGTAAGGAGGGGGGTAGCTGTAGCTAAGTCCAAGGGGCTACAAGGAGGGATCCTGGCTGACCTGTAAGATACGGAGAGGGAGCTAGAAAGAGCGTTAAGTGAGGGTGGTAATACCAAGGAAGATAAAAAAGTAATACTTAGGCTGCAGCAGAAATGTGCGGGCCACTGGGGGTGTCCAGACATTTGGTCGACTGAAAACTGGTCGAAAGACGTTTGGTCGACGCAATTTCGTTGAAAACCAAATGGTCGAATTTTTTTTAAAATTATATATATATATTTTTCGGGGTTTCGTTTTAAAAAAAAAAAAGGGTTTTTTAGAACAAAAGGGTATTGGGGGGACCCGCCCCAAAAAAAAAAAAAGGGATGAAAATTAAAAATACTAAAATTCGACCATTTGGTTTTTGACCAAATAGTTTGACCATTTGTCCAGTCGACCAATTTTTTTAGACCAAATGTCTGGTAACCCCACTGGGAGAGACTCTGCAATCTTAACTATAAGAAGTTTATAGAGAAACAGCATGCAGGGGGGATAAACCAGGGAGGGTCTTGCCATGGCTATACAAGAATGAGACCCCCAGGCCCACAATTAGAACAATAACTAGGGACGATGGGAGCATAGCGGACACCCAGGAGGGAGTTAACCAGGAATTTGTAGAGTATTACCGACTCTTGTACGGAGATGATGAGGAAAGTGATCGTAAAGAAATAGTAGAAACACTGTAGGACATAGGACTGCCACAGATCAGCGCTGAAGAGCAGGAGGAGCTGGACGCACCGATTACCTTGGAGGAATTGGAAGGGGTAGTGAGACAGCTGCCTACCAGCAAGACTCTGGGGACTGATGGACTCCCAAGCAAATTTTATAAAACATATAAGGATGAGGTGCTTCCTCCACTTTTAGAAATGCTGAACGACGCATATGAAGTGGGAAGGCTGCCTGAGTCCCTTAGAGAAGTGATAATTATACCGCTACCCAAACCTTATAAGCCTGGTCGCAACTGCAGCTCATACAGACCCCTATCAATGCTCAATCAAGACAGTAAAATACTGACAGCTGTCTTGGCAAACAGAATGAGGATGGTAATTGCCAAACTAATACATCCCGACCAGACTGGCTATGTCCCAAACAGGAACATATCCAACAATCTTCGGCAACTCCATCGAGTCGTTGAGCACGCAAATGAGGACAAAGGTGAACTGGCAATTGTATCGCTAGATGCAAAAAAGGCCTTTGATTCAGTCAAATGGCCGTGGCTGATGGCTGCCCTGGCTGCACTGGCTGGCTATGTGATAGGGCCCGGGTACCTACCGTGGGCTAAAAGGTTATATAGCGCGCCGTTGGCCAGAGTTAAAACAGGAAAGGTGATATCAGAGAGGTGGCAACTTCATAGAGGCACTAGGCAGGGATGCCTGTGGTCTCCTATGCTGTATATTTTAACCCTAGAACCCTTGGCCATATACCTGAGGCAACAGTACGACCTGATAGGCATCGCTGTAGGAGGGGAACCACATTTAATCTCTTTGTATGCGGATGACATGTTGTTGTATTTACGGCACCCGGAAGAAAACCTCAAGAACATTCTGGAATTGATGGAGAGATACGCAAGGCTGTCTGGTATAGCCGTGAACCCCCAAAAATTGAGTATATTTCCACTGGGCAGGTACAAAGGGATCCCGTTAGAACAGCTACCGGTGCTACAGATACCATGGGAGGTTCACACGTTCCGATATCTTGGGATAGATATATACTATACGGTGGAAGAGGAACACCAGTGTAACACAGTGGAGGCGATCAAGAAAATTGAAAATAGCATGAAGTTCTGGGAGAAGCTACCCTTGGCGATGATGGGGTGAGGGGCAATGTTGAAAATGGTGGTCCTGCCAAGACTCTTGCATTATTTTGGGAATATTCCATACCTAATAACGAGGGGGTTCTTTGCTAAGATAGAAGGCGTGAGCAGGGATTTCGTCTGGCATGGGACGATGAATAGAGTGGCCCTTTGGAAGCTACAAAATTCATATGAGAAAGGGGGTATAAAACTGCCAAACTATGAAGTTTATTACATAGCAAACCAGCTGCAATATGTAGCTAAATGGCTCTCTGAAGAGTCAACTTCGGAGTCTAGGCTGTTTCGACAGGACTGTGCCCCATACTTCCTAAAGGAAATTATGTGGCTACCTAAGCCAGACATGGAAGGGCGTCCAAAGATGATGATACTTGGGTGGAAGATGTGGCGCAGGGCCTGGCAGTTGATGGAGAAACCATTCCCGTGTTCCCCGCAGGTACCACTACTGGCGCTGGCGGGTAAAGAAAAGCAATTAAGGATGATGATCAGGAAACATTGGGAGCCGGTGGGGATAGCAACAATGGGCGATATATGGCAGGAGGGGAATATAAGGGACTTTGCTGTGTTGGACGAGGAAACCTGTTTTATTGAAAAACACCTATGCTTCCTATCAATTTTCAGTGCCTGGATAGACAAAAATGTATCTTTATTTAAAGGAGACTCTCTAATGGATACAGATCCAGGCAGCACAGTAATCTGAAAACCTAGGTAGACCAATGAGTCCACGGTTTCAATCGCCCTATTTTCCAAAAACCAAGCCCTAACTTCCCCCCAGGCCTCCGAGAGATGGCTAAAATCTTGGTCTTACTTGGGTTCACCAGAAGGCCGTTATCTGAACTTAGGCAATAAGTGTTGTAAACCGGTCCAACAGTTATCAAATAGCAAAAAATCATCTGCATCCGCATATGCCAACCATTGCACACTCAGAGCCCCTAATGCACTTAAGTACATGATTGAAATGTGAAATCAAGGCAAAGGGGAACCCCAGCTTTATGTAGGGGAAATGTGGATCCCTCACTGACACCCTGCCTAAAGTCTCCTCCCAGGTGGCCCAGGTAAGCAAGACGCCTCCTGATACTAACCCTGGGAGTGGTGTACCGCGGGAGGATCACCTGGGAAGAGACAGAGCCCAAGGTGGTGAGGAGATTCCGTGGGATGAGATACAGTATTTTTCCTCTGGAAGGAAGAATCTTCCCAGGGTGCCTAAAGAGGTAATGGCATATTTTCGTTTTAATATCCTTAACCCTCACATTAGATCTCTTGTTGTGGACCTTGATGTTGTAAAACCTGAGTAAACTTTACTAAAAGAAAGATCCTTTTTGGTATACCGAAGTAAACAGCTTCCTCAAACTCAAGGGTACACTATATAGCAATGTGGAAATATATTCTTCAATAAACTAGCTTCCTCTGTAAAGGCTAATCTTCACAGCCCCTCTCTTAATAATTTTAAGGGAATTAAACCTACCCTTAAAAGTAATTCAAATTTGCTCAAACCTAATTTTGTTGAAAGAAGCTACAAGTCCCAGAATCCTAGAGGGACTGAGACGAGGAAGAGGGCTGATGAGGTCTGCAGTTGCCAAAGACAGGCAATTAAGCCTAGTAGCCATTGCACTAGTCAGCTAATTGAGGCTAATAGCCCACACCTGAAAATTATAAACGAACCTAGGCGAGATAAAAGACCCACTCAGGGAGAGAATGTAGGAAGGAGTGGAAGGAGTTGGCTGGAGTGCACGCTGTGACAGTGGAAGCAGAAGGAAGACTCAAGGCTCACAAATCAAGCCGAAGTGGGAGAAGAAAAGGAATGTAGGAGCGAGGTGACAGCAGATTTCACCTGCGTGTTCTGAGAGAGTTCTTTCCTCCCAAACTCTGAAGTGCAGAGGTTGCGCAGTGGAACACATGCTGTAGAAACAGTTTTTCCCATAATGGCCTGATTGCCCTGGTTGCTGGTATGTTGTACACTGAGGCAAGAAGTAATTGCCAAGTCGAGGGCTTCAGGAGTAGAGCAAACTCCCAAGACGTGTGTTTGGACCGGAGACACCTGTTCAGGAGAAGAGTGTGGGTCCCTAGCAAGTCAGAAGCAGTAGAAGTCGGGAAAAGCAGTGCGACCCGCAGACAAAACACTTCAGAAGCCGGTGAGTGAAGTACAGTGATCTAAAGCATTGCGCAAGCCTTGCTGGTAACAGTAACCGGCCCCTTTGTCACTCGCGTAGGATTTTCAGCGAGTAGAAGTGGACCGCTGTATTACATATTCTCCAGCATTGGATCTTTCATGGATTCACATGCTTAGAATATTCCCCGTCGTCAGGCTGGGAATCCCCGGTACATTATATAGACCCTTTCCCGTAGGAAAACTTTTTCGACGCTTATGCGTCCTATCCACCTCGTTTTGTATCATGCGTGCCCGCACCGTCAGGACGTCATGATATAAATACAGGACCCGCCCCCGCGCTCCCTCAGATTTCAACCGTCTTTCAAAGTAGTGGGATCCTCGTGATTACTGCTAGTGGAAACTAGGTTGTTTCTTCTGTTTCGCTTCGGCGACGTTCAAATTCTGGAGAATTATGTCTGGAAAAGCGTTATTTCGCCCTTGTGCGACATGTGGCCTCAAAAAAGTTTATGAAGGAGATGCCCACATGGATTGTATCTACTGTCTACACCCGCACCACACGGCGGATACATGTGAGATATGCCAGGGTTTCTCCCAAAAAACCCTTAAGGACCGTAAAAGAAGGCTGGTCGACTGGCTTAATGACGGAGCGGGTGCCTACCCGGCTTCGGAAGTTGGCTCCACGGCCTCCAGGAGCAAGTCGGAACCTCCATCAAAAAAGGTACGGCCAGCAGAAAACCGCGCTGAGGACAAGCATAAGGGGAAGCATGCTGGGTCTTCCTCATCACATAAAAAGCCCTCCTCCTCCTCATCATCTAAGATGGAGAGGCAAGCGCTGTCAAAATCCTCCTCAGGGGACCGTCCCAGGTCTTCCATGAGTCGAGATGCTTCAGCCGGGAAGTCGGCATCGAAATCGGCGACGAAGTCTAAGGGCTCGACGACGACTACTTGCTCGTCGACCTCGGTGTCATTGACGATGCCTATTACTGTTCAGGCAGCAGCGGTTGGGATTCCTTCGTCGACGGAGACTCAGTCTATGCTTGGCTGCCAGAGGTCTATGACCCGATCCCCCCTGAAGTCTTACTGCAGCCAGACACGGCCTGCTCGGCGGAAGGAGAAGGTGGCACGGTTCTGCAGCCATCGGATTTAGGCTTACGGCCTTCCACGTCGACGACGATGAGTGCGAGTGGGGGTATGGTGCCTATATCATCAACATTACTGACCCCCCAGACAGTTTTGTCTCTGGATGTGCTTAATACTCTTCAGAAGCTCCTGCAGCGACTGGATACGCAGATCCCTCAACCTGGGACTTCATCGTCACTTTTTTCTGTACCTTCCGTCGACGAGCAAACTTGTGCGGCTCGCTCGACGACTAAAAACACATCGGCTCCCCAGGCGGTAAAAGATCGTCCTCGAGCGCAGGAGGAGGGTGAGTTATCGGAGTCCGATTCTATACTGGGTGACTCAGGGTCAGACATCTCCCTTTCACCGTCGAGGGACCCAACATGGAATTCGGATGTAGAGGTAGAGTCTACGAGGAGCCAGACACAGCCATCTCCTCCGGATGATGTGGGAGCCTTCCATGCAATGATGGGAAAAGCTTGTTCCGAGTTCGGCTTGATTCCTGAGGAGCAGAAGAAAGACTGTTTCCTTTTTGACCATATGGGTCAAAGGAGGAAATCGGTATTTGCCATCCCAATTTTGGACCACGTGTGGCAAGAAGGTCTCAAGACGATGCGCCATCCGTTCTCGGAGCCAGCTATAAAGGGACGGATTGAGAAAAAGTTTAAAGCTCCGGAGTCCACTCCAAAATGTCTAACATCACAACCTCTGTCTGACTCGGTGGTGTCGGCGGCAGCGGCTAGGAAGGCCAGGGTACAGCAAAAATGTTCAACTCCACCAGAAAGCGAGGCTAGGAGGCAAGACGCCTTTGGAAAAAAGGTGCTCTCGGTCGGTGCGACGACGGTAAGAGCAGCCAATTCCTTAGCGATCGTGTCACGATATGATAGAGAAATGTGCCACAAACTAGCCCCTATCCTAGAACATCTGCCAGACGAACACCGGAAAGCAGCCATGTTACTGGTGCGGGATGGCGAAGAGGCCTCGAACCATGCAATTAATATTGCAGTTGACCTAGCAGAGTCTGGCTTCAAACAAATCAACCATGGAGTAGTACTTCGTCGACAAGCGTGGCTCAAATGTACTACTTTCCGTCCTGAAGTCCAGTACAAAGTCCTTGACATGCCATGTGAAGGGGAACACCTGTTTGGCGAAAAGGTTGATGAAGCGTTGAAGGGGATGAAAGAAGACACGGATACTGCTAGGTCCCTCTGCGCCCTCCAAACGGGTAGAAACTTTCGCTCTTTTCGCCCCTTTAGGGGTGCTTCTGGAAACTCCCGCTTTGGAGCCTCGAGGGACCGTGGATTTAACAGGCCCTCGTACTCTTCACAAGGGTTCAGACGAGCGTCCCAGTCGGCACGTAGAAGCAGAGACTATCAAGCTTCCAGGCGGCGAGGCTCGGGTCCATCGTCGACGAAGAACAAGCAAACCGGCAACCAATGACGGCCTTCGGAACGTCCTGGGGGGACGAGTCTCTCATCACTTCGACCAATGGAAATGCATCACCACAGATCGATGGGTTCTAGACACGATTCGCATGGGTCATGCGCTACAATTCAAAGACAAGCCTCCACGTCTTCCGCCTGTATTTTCGACCCAGCCCCACCTCCGAATCCTACGACAAGAGGCGGCGCTTATGTTGCGAAAAGGAGCGGTAGAGAGAGTTCCTGTGGCACAGGAAGGACACAGAGTTTATTCCCGGTTCTTTGTTGTCAAGAAGCCAAACGGAAAATGGAGGCCCATTCTCGACCTGAGGGTACTCAACAAATGGCTAAAGAGCCAAAAATGCTAAAGCTCCAGGAGGTTATCAGGTCGGTGCAACCCATGGATTATCTGTCGTCTCTAGACCTTCAAGACGCCTATTTTCACATCCCAATACGCCCACGACACAGGAGATATTTAAGGTTCGTCGTCGGGAGAAAGCATTTTCAGTTCAAGGTCCTCCCGTTCGGGCTCAAGTCCTCCCCCAGGACGTTCACCAAGTGCTTGGCCCCTATAGCGGCCCATTTAAGGAAGGATGGTCACCATGTCTATCCATATCTGGACGACTGGCTGGTCAGAGGTTCGTCCAGGGAACAAACACGAAACAGTCTAAGGGCCACAATGTCCCTCTTACAGGAACTGGGCTTCGCAATAAACTTCAACAAGTCCTCCGTAGAGCCTTTGAGGACCTTGGTCTTTCTAGGAGCAGAGTTTCATACACACACAAGCCTGGTGAGGCCATCCAGCGAAAGAATTCAGAAACTGAAAAGCAAGGCGTCGGAATGGAGATGCGGTACCAGGGTGTCGGTGCGCAAATACATGTCCCTGCTAGGGACCATGTCGTCCTGCATTCCGTTGATAAACAACTGCCGTCTGTTTATGAGGCCTTGCCAGGAATTTCTAGCGGACCGTTGGGCGCAGAGCCGAGGTCGCTGGTCCGACAGACTGGTCGTCGACGAACAACTAGTACAAGCACTCTGCTGGTGGAAAGTGTCTACTCATCTAACGAAAGGAATGCCTCTACTGGAACCGGAGTTCCAAAAGACGGTGGTGACGGATGCATCGCTGAGCGGATGGGGAGCTCATCTGGATACGTTACAGGTACAAGGCCAGTGGTCGTTGCAGGAGTCCTCCCTGCATATCAACCTGCTAGAACTGAGAGCAGTGCGATGGGCTCTGAAATCTTTTCTTCCTCAACAGAGGGACTCGGTGGTGCGTGTCATGACGGACAACACCACTATGATGTTCTACTTGAGGAAACAAGGAGGGACACGTTCCAGGCCCCTATCGACGGAGGCACAGAAAATCTGGCATTGGGCCCTACAACACAACATGCAAATCTTGGCGTTCGACCTGCCAGGCGTGAGAAATGTGGAAGCCGATGCCCTCAGCAGAGAAATGAACGAAGTTCACGAATGGGTGCTGAACGACCAACAACTACAGCAAGTATTCAAGAAATGGGGACATCCTTCCATAGATTTGTTCGCGACGAAGAACAACAGGAAATGTCATCAATACGCAAGCAGATGGCCTCAGCAGGGCTCACTGGGGGATGCGTTCTCCTTCCCATGGTCGAACAAATTCCTGTATGCATTCCCTCCATTTCCACTGGTCCGGAGGACGTTGCAATGGATCCTCAGGTACCCATGTCGGGTAATTCTGGTGGCCCCGTACTGGGCCAGACAGGTGTGGTTTTCAGACCTGCTACACTTAGCGGTGGCGGAACCGATGAGATTCCAGAAGACCCCCGACCTTCTGTCTCGACAGGAAGGTGCTGTTTGGCATCACGACCCGGACAGCCTCAAGTTGACGGCCTGGCTCCTGACTTCGCCGAATTCGGTCGGCTAACGATGCCGGAGGACTGTCGGCGTATCCTGCAAGCGGCAAGAGCGCCTTCCACAAACGCCTCATACACGTACAAATGGAGAAGTTTCTGTCAGTGGTGTGAGGATCAACCAGGTTTGGCCCCGCAATCGATTAAGCCGGAACAGCTCCTTCCATACTTGCTGTTCTTAGCTCAAAAGGGCCTATCGGTATCGTCAATAAAAGTACACCTGGCCGCCATTTCCAGGTTTACTCGTCGACGGCATTCGGCACCATTGTTCAGCGACCGCCTGATTAAGCACTTCCTTAAAGGCCTCTTTCGGAGTTTCCCTCCAGAGAAGAAATTTCCGCCGGAGTGGAGCCTCAATCTGGTCTTAACGTCTCTTATGAAGCCTCCTTTTGAGCCAATGTCATCATCGTCTCTAAAGTTTTTGTCGTGGAAATTGGCCTTCCTGGTGGCCATCACTTCAGCCCGACGTATTTCAGAAGTTCAGGCTCTAATGGTAGACCCACCATACTTACGATTTTTCAAGAACAAGGTAGCCCTTGCCACTAACCCACAGTTCATACCGAAAGCTCCTTTGGTGTTCCATAAACACTCCTCTATTGTGTTGCCTACGTTTTTTCCGGAGCCATGCTCGGGAGCGGAGCGCACGTTACACACATTGGATGTAAAAAGGGCTCTCAAGTTTTATCTTCATCGTACGCAACCATTCAGAGAAACGAGACAACTGTTCGTGGCCTATGGTTTGGGTGCTAGAGGAAAAGCCATTTCAAAGCAAGGACTGTCAAGATGGGTGTCATCTACCATTTCGTACTGCCATTCCAGGGCAGGGAAGCCTCTTCTACGACGGCCAAGGGCTCATTCAATTAGAGCAGCGGCATCGTCGACGGCACTGTGGGCCGGAGTCCCTCTGGGGGACATCTGCATGGCGGCTACCTGGGCGGCTACACACACCTTTACCCGCCATTACTGCCTGTCGCAGCAACATGCCGAAGATACCCGGATGGGACAGGCGGTGCTCCGACACCTATTCCAATAAGGTAAGCCCCGACTGAGGGGTTGCATCCTGTGGAATTTATGACTGTATGCGGTTCGTTTTCCTATGTTAACGATTACTAATGTATACATGATCATAGGGAACGGGCTTTGCGAAGAAAGTATATGGGTTTGCATGCACGCCTCCTCTCTTGGGGGTGTACTGCTATGTAATCTATTCTAAGCATGTGAATCCATGAAAGATCCAATGCTGGAGAAGGGAATAGTTTCTTACCTGTAACTCCATTTCTCCAGCATTGGTATCTTTCATGGATTCACATGCGCCCACCTGCCTCCCCTGAACATGCAAACCGGTTCCCCCACTACTTTGGGGGCCGAAATCTGAGGGAGCGCGGGGGTGGGTCCTGTATTTATATCATGACGTCCTGACGGTGCGGGCACGCATGATACAAAACGAGGTGGATAGGACGCATAAGCGTCGAAAAAGTTTTCCTACGGGAAAGGGTCTATATAATGTACTGGGGATTCCCAACCTGACGACGGGGAATATTCTAAGCATGTGAATCCATGAAAGATACCAATGCTGGAGAAATGGAGTTACAGGTAAGAAACTATTCCCTTCTTTAAACAATGGGAATGTAACACACGCGTATTGAAGAAAAGTTGTCTTGCTCAAATAGGAAGCTAACGGTGTTACAGCACATTGTACCTTTAACTGAAGACTATTCATGTTCAAGGAGTGGTCGTGTGTCCCTAGTTAAGAAAAGGGAACGCTGCCATGACCATTGCAGAACACCTACAGTGATAATTTCATAGTTACAATCTTTATTGTGGGAAAACTACATTAACAAATGGTTGCATGTGCCTTATTGTGATCCCACAAGGAGGCCTGAACTCTAGCCTTTGCTTCTATGGAATCCAATTTCAAAACCACCTTTAAAGCTTGAAAACTACATCAACGATTGGTTGCATGTACCTAATTGTGGTTTCTCCTGAAAGATAGAACGTTATACCATGTATACAAGTGACATACCTTTAATTCGTAAGAGTATTGGAGCCTGATTCATGGAAGTGTTTTATAATGGCGCAATCCCATAGGAAAACGTTCCATGAATCAGGCCCTAAAAGTCTGAAGAGAACACGCATTGCCTAAAACCAAGAGGTACCCCATATTAATTGTGAAGCTGAGCCTTTCTCACAGTTTAAAACTACCCAGCGATACTGTTAAGCTATTAACAGTTCATTGGCATAAACCAACACGTATGCAACTGTTACCTAAGGCTGAGAGAGTGGCATCAAGGCTTCTTGGTAATTGTTGGGCTGAAAGCTGGCAGAAAGGTGCCGGTAAAGTTGGAGGAAGGGGAATTGACTGCTTGTGAAGAACATTTTGAAGTAGACTCAACCTGTAATGCCCAAGACTGGAGGCCAGAGAGAATGGAGTCTTGAAGGCAAGATAGGTTACTATTGTTGATAGTTAGACAAGAGAGGCTAAAAAGCTGCCCCTTTGAAGAAAACAGTTTGAAGGAAGAGTGCCTAACCTACATAAGAGGTTGAAGTATTGTAAAATCTATCTTGTCAAAGTATGTCTAAAAGTCATTGAAGTTGTGGCAGCAGTCCAAATTATTGGAACTCCAGAGGCTGTCAGAAGATGATACAGTGCAGTAGTCGAAACCAATATGAACTACTGTGGGACACAGGTGACTGTTCTAAGACATTTCCTTACCATGGTTGTGGTGAAGTGACTATAAATCCTGGGGAAGGGAAATCAGCCAGGACTTCAGAAGGTAATTTTGGAAATGTACATATTATTCATGTTATGTTCAATTGCCATACCTATTATTTATGTGTTTGGTGTTTGGACTGAAGCCCAGTTATCCTGTCTTAGTGTGTGTTCCTTTAGCTTTTAGAATAGGCAGTACATTCCTCAACAGAGTAAGGAAAGTGAGGCATTTTGATAAATGTTCTTTTAAAATAAAATTGCATATTTTGAAAGATCTTCAAACAGTGGTCTGCCACGCATTACTGACCACTTACAGAAGTCAAACAATCACAAACAACTTCTCGAAAAAAACAAAATGTTCCTGCCTGCATTTATCTCACTATTTCACACACTCTCAAGCATCCATTTCCATAATCAGTTCTGTAAACATATTGAGATCTGAATACAAATAGCATTTTACATATAGCTCTGCTGCTTACAGTCGATTGGATTTAAATGTGCCACATCCCAATGAAGATGGTAGATGGTTGTAACAGTAACATCATTTTTCAACACCTTTTACTTTTTCTAGTATGCTAGCATCTTTAAACTGCACATAAAGTTACATTTCTACATAATACACAAGACCTTTGCTTTCCCCAATACAACAACCCGTGCTTAGGAATCTGTTGCACACACCCCACTCATGTAAATATGATGCTGAGGTTTGCTATTATGTGTGTGTCATTTAAAATAAGCTCATACCGAATCGCACCAGACCCCTGTGGGTTTCAGGTTGGGGAAGCAGTGTCACAGATTTAGAATGCACACAATTTCAGCTCACCCACACCAACCTGGGAGAATGGTTTTCAGATTGTATTGAGTATATATAAGTATCCTTCCCCTCTCACATCACTAATGGAGTCCTAATGTGCAGTTTTAGGAATGAGGGCTCTATGGGACTTACATTTGCATAATTTTAATGGGAGTAGAAATGACACAATTATATGGCTCTCATTTCCCATTTACTTATTAATTTATTTATGCATTTGTTACAGCGCACAAAACCCTCGGGTATCTAGGTGCTCTTTACATTATGGTAAAAAAGAGAAGAAGGGAGTCGGGGTGGGGAAATGCAGTAGTGGGATTGAAGAGTCTTAGGAGGAGCAAAGGTAGTTGAACAACCAGGTTTTTAAGTCTCTGGGGAAGGTCCAGTAGGCACGTTCTTTTCTGAGTGCTAGTAGAAGATTATTCCAGAGTTTGGCACCCATGACCGGGAAGCTCTTGCCCCCTACTGACAGGATATTGAAATTGGGGGTCTTCAGGAAGTGAGAGTTCAATGATCTAAGAGGTCAAGCAGGGGCGTATTTCTCCACACTGCATGAGAGGTAGGTTGTGGCCCTGTTAGAGAGACATTGGTGGACCAGGAACAATGTTGTGAACTTAATCCTTTCTCAGATGGGCAACCAGTGTGCATCTCTCCTGGCTTTGGAGATATGGTCAGATTTGGAGAGACCAAAGGCCACTTAGAGTATTGTTCTGAATCGTTTGGCGTTTGTTCAGGTTGTGTTCAGAAGTGCCTGTAAATAGGACGTTACAGTAGTCCAGCTTGGCGCCTGTGATAGCTCTTGAAATTGTTAGGCAGTTAGGAGTGGAGAGGAAGGACCTGCTGGCATGAAGCAGCGTGGCTGTGTAAGCCACCGCTTAGGCAATCAAGTTCACTTGACGTGAGAGGTTGAGGTTGGCATTCAGGTAGACGCCAAGAGTTTTTCCTTGTAAATAGCTATAGCCTTTAGAGAAAACACATTAATAAATATATCCTTATTAGGCTCTGCTATAGACGTCTTCATATAACAACTCAATATTAAAAATTTCTGTGAAAACACGTCAGGCACAATTTAATGAGATTATGATTTTTAAAAAGTGGCATGCGGAATGCACTAAAGTACTATCTATATCATTGTGCACACAACTCAGAAGTCGGTTTGCATTGACGTTTTAGGTGGATCGAAATGAAATCTCACTTAATTTGACAAGTAGTGAGATTTCCCTGTGTGTTTCCTATTTAAATCTCTATATTTTGATAACACCTTCCCACACTATCCCTTTAATCAGAAATAAATTAAAATGGTGGCCTCTTTTTGAAGAAATCTCATACTCACTTTTGAGAAGATGCTTTCAGTTTTAGGAGCAGCCTGTCCCTTTAGATTGATAATCTCCCAGTCAACAGGCCCCCTCCAGATCGGTTTCCATGAAGTCAGGACGGTCTTGGAATACCTCTTTGCAGGTTCCCTTGTGGACAGCACTCATCCAATGGACCAGAAATCATCTTCCTTTTTCTGTAGTCCTGAAGTCGGACACTCTCTGATTCATGCATCCATAACTATAATTCCTGGTTTAATTCATTTCTGAAGCTTTTTCAATGTCAGAATGCCCTTCCCTCTATGCTCACACCTTTTTAAAGAGTCCAAAACAGCGATGCTTATGTGAGAATGATGTCACACTACGTCATCAGCCCGATCTTTCCATTTGCCTGCCTCGTAGTTTGACACGCCTATTGAAAACACACCCCCAACCTTCCTTGGGTGTTCATATTTCTTTATTTGTGATCAGATAAATGTTGGGGGACAAAACTGCTCTTAACAATTTTGACAGGAAATGTATTTGTATTCTATAGCTCAGGATAGCAACATTCTAACTTAAAGAAACCAGGATAACTGCAATCCTTACTCAGGATAGCAACATTGTAACTTAAAGAAACCAGGATAACTGCAATCCTGGTTACAGGTCATTTCTTCGAAAAAAAAAGGTCGACAGGACAAATGGTCGACGCAATTTGGTCTTAAGACAAATGGTCGAAATGTTTTTTTGTTGTATTTTCAATTTTTTTTTTTTTTGGGGGGGCCCCCGCCACCTCCTTTTTTTGCTTAAAAACCCTTTTTTCCTAAACGAAAACCTGAAAAATATATATAAAAATAATTTTAAATCCTTAGACATAGATGTACCCCAGATATACGCAACATGACTGTTTCGCATATTGCTTCATAAAGTTATGATTTGTTTTCATATTATTCATTTCTGATTAATGCCTAGAATGTGTGTTTGGTGCCAAATTAAAGAGGAAACTCTGATCTTCAAAACACACCCCCTCTCACGTTCCTGAGTCTTAAAGTAACATAATTAGGAATAATTTGTGCCTTTGAATATAGGATCATTGGTAATTAATGCGTGGTTTAAACTAAGGGAAATCTACATCATTGAACATGCCCTGCATTTCAAATTGGGGACCTCGTTGAGTTATATGTAATCATCTCTTTATTGGGCTTTGATCAATGATTGAACTGACACTTTTGAAAGGCCCTATTGTCCTGCTCGGTTTAGTCCCCCAAAAGGCTGATTTCTATGAGACAGCAGGGTCACATGCTGCCAGCTAATGGATGAATTTGCTTTTGAGGCCTGCTCATAGACCAGTCTATCTGGCCGCACCAGATGGTAATCTTCTGCAGAGACTACATGTCACCTAGGCCTACCAGCAACTTGTACCCGTGCTGAATCACCTATTCTTAACTAAACATGTACTGCACCCTCTTTGGAGTCCAAACACACAGCTCAACTATGGTCAGTGTATCCTCAATACACATTAATTGCACCTCAAACTTGAGCAGGTTTCTCTTAGGAACTCACTACGGGTTCATGCAGAACTTCTTTTGGAATACATTGCACACCTATGTTGAGGTTCTTTAAGACCTGTTCAGATCCCTCTTCATCACAATATCCCCCATATTTGGGTTTACTCTGTTCCCAGGTTCACCTCCATATGATCAATGAGTCTTCTCCCTCTCAACAGGTCACAGTGGAGTTTAAAGCCATGCATGTAAATGAAGACATGTCAGCCCCTGACCACAATGACAAGCTCAGCTTTTAAATGGGTTGCAACCTAGCCCTTCCCACTGAGTCATTTTACAGATAACTCTCACTCCAAACAATGCTCCACAGTAGTACAAAATATATTGTAGCATGCACTGCAGCACATTCAACCCTCACCCTGCCAGTGCTATCATTACTGCCATAGTCCATCACCTTATCACTGTCCTTACTCTGGTCATCTACACTGTTTTTGATCCAGTCTCAAGCCTGGGGAATGACAGCATACCTGAAACCCATGCACAGATGCTTCTGATCACCTTGAGGTATGACTTCCGGATACACTATAGGGCTAATTTTCTAAGCCCTAGAGAACAAAAGTAAGGTGTAAAAGCAAGGCATTTTTGTATTAACTTTTACATTCCAGGGGGCATGGCTAGAGGGCCATGGAGTAGGACGTGTCTCCGAGCTGCTCCTGACGAACCGACATGATCCTGCGTGATAATAAGCTAAAAATGGCATGATCGTGCTCAGAAATACACTATTGGATGTGTAAAGGCATGGGGCAGGTTCGAGGGAGAGCTGAGTCGTTGATGACTATAGGAGGATTGGCAAGATCAACTGAAAGTTTGTGGCCGTGGAGCGGCACTTTACACAAAATGGCCGGCGCGCTAGAACAAAGGAGGCTGTGGCAGGTGCAGTAAACCCACTGGCATCGACAAGGCTCAGCCGCGAGACGTCGGTAGAAGAGGGCGCAAGCACCCCACAAGAACGGGGCGAATAGCTGAGGGGTTCGCCCGACTACCCAACGTGAGGCACCTGTGGGGGCTTGGAAGGAGAAACAGACCACAGCACAGTTCACGTGCAGCTCGCGATTCGGGTGAGCTGCCACAAACTACCCTTAAGAGCGTGAGGTGTAACCCCCAGCAAGCGGAACGGGACAAGACGCAAGAGCCATATAGGCCAGGCAGGGCCACAGCACGCTGCAACCACACAGAAGGAGGAACGGGGAAGCAGGACCCGCACGCCACAGAAAGGTTGGACTCCGGTACATAGGCAGGGCTGCACAATGTCGGTGAGAGGAGGCAAGGCCAAGAGCAAGCAGCCCACTATGGACATTTTTGCCAAGTCGCAACAGACTCCTATCACCCCGGCACAGGGTGCGACAGCCGTGCCGGCAGAAGCATCCCCGACAAAAGAGGATCGCCTGATCCTAGCAGCCATTACAGAGTTGAAAGCCTCATGGGGAACAGCGATGGCAGACCTAAGAACCGCTCTGGAAACCAAAATAGATGCGGTTGGGCTAGAGGTCAACCTGCTGCGACAAGATGTGAGAGCGCTGGCTGAAAGAACAAGCGGCCTAGAGAGTACAGTGAAAACCAATACGGAAACCAGCACAAACAATGCAAAGGAGGTCCACATACTGAAGCAACAGGTCACCAACCTGGAGAACCGAGTGGAGAAGGCTGAAGGAGAGCGAGACTTAGCAACATACGGGTGGTCGGCCTGCCGGAGGGAGAGGAAGGCCAAGACCCCACGGACTACATGGAGAATTTGACCCTGCAAGAAATAGGAGCCGACAAGCTTTCACAAGGATTTGCTGTTGAACGGGCGCGCAGGGCCCTGATGAGGAAACCACGACCCAGAGCCCCCCCTCGGGCAATAATAGCAAAGATCTTGAACTATAAAGATAGAGAGAAGTTCTTGGAGTACTTTTGCAAAGGTGGAACAATCGAAAGGGCATCTGCATCCATCATAGCATATCCTGACTACACCATGTTGGTACAGAGACAGCGTTATATCTACGTGGCAATCAAGAGGAGACTGCGTACAGCTGGAATCAAGTACATGCTTTTGTATCCCGCAAAGCTCAAAGTCCTGCACAAAAGTAGGGCGTATTTCTTTGACACCCCAGAGGATGCAACGGCATGGCTGGATGTGCAGGGTTGCCCGGAACAAGATGAGAAGCAAGATCGCAAGGATCATGATAAGTGATGGGGACATATCATTTATGATGCAAGGATGGAGGGGCGGGGCGAGGACAGATAACATTAAAAATTGTAAAAAGGGACATTTGGACTTGTTGGACTAGAATATAAAATGCAAATGTAAATTGGGTAGCACTAAGCGCGTCTAATTGGAAGCAAACGGGAACAGCAAGATGGAGATGACCTATCCCCGGGAGTTAGAGTAGTAGGAACGCAACTAGGGCGATTTCACCCTGCTGAGCCTTGAGTAAAGGCTATTGCCAGAAAAGGGCTAGATGCGGGGGTGCCTGAGATCCAGGGATGCAGCTGGGCAAGAGTTGGGCAGGGGGTTGGGGAGGAAGGAAATGGAGAGGAGTATGTTGGGGCAGGGAATGGAGGCAGGAGGACGGGAGGTTGGGAAGTTTTAAGTGTTTTTTGTTTGGGGTAGTTTATGTTGGGAAACGAGCCTACACAGAAAGGAAATATATCTGGTCATGGACTGCACTTGTGGTTGGAGGAGCGGGACCCTGATATACCATGGGGGATCTTAAAATAATTACTTGGAATGTCAGAGGGCTCAATAGTTATTTAAAGAGGAATAAAGCCATGCTGTATCTACGCAAACAGAAAGTAGATATAGCCCTGCGCAGGAGACTCACCTTACGCAGCACAAGATGGAGATGATCTGGAAGAAATGGAGGGGGACTGTAGTGGGTTCATCATATTCGGCCTATGGCAGGGGGTGATCATCTGGGTGGCGCTGCATGTCCCGTTCCAATCGTTACAGTCCACAGTTAAGGCAGACAGGCGGATGGTCATAATGAGAGGGCTGGTGGAAAACAGGAAGATGAGCATCATAAACATGTACGCCTCGAATCAGAACACGGCGGCATATTTTAGAACCTTATGTAACAAACTCAGTACGTGCCTGGGATGGGCGGTGATCTGGGGAGGAGATTTTAATTGTGTGTTAAACCCTGGGGTAGACAGATCAGATGGCAAAATAGATAAAACCACCCCAGCCGCTAGAGCACTGCAGACGCTGCTGGAGGATTTCAGGTTCGAGGACGTATGGAGGTCACACCACCCTTGGGAGAGGCAATATTCGCACTATTCAGCTCCACAAAACCGACATACTAGGCTGGACTATATATTTGCTACACGGGATTTAATGACTGAGATAAGGCAGACGGAATATAAAGCAAGAGTCCTCTCAGACCATTCGCCACTGATCCTGGGGTGGCAATATCGACCCCCGAGAGCAAAGATCCCGACATGGCGCCTCAGAGCAGAGGCGCTGAAAGACACCATCTCTAAGGAGGACATGAAGGAGGAAATATTAAACTACTTTGAGATTAATACTGGCACCGTAGAGACAGCAGGTATGCCTTGGGAGGCCTTTAAAGTGGTAATGAGGGGGGTAGCTATAGCTAAGTCCAAGGGGCTACAAGGAGGGATCCTGGCTGAACTGCAAGATACGGAGAGGGAGCTAGAAAGAGCGTTAAGTGAGGGTGGTAATACCAAGGAAGATAACAAAGTAATACTTAGGCTGCAGCAGAAATGTGCGGGCCACTGCGGGTGTCCAGACATTTGGTCGACTGAAAACTGGTCGAAAGACGTTTGGTCGACGCAATTTGGTCGAAAACCAAATGGTCGAATTTTTTTTTTTTTATTATATATAAAAAAAAGGGTTTTTTAGAAAAAAAGGAGGTTGGGGGGACCCGCCCCCCAAAAAAAAAGGGATGAAAATTAAAAATACTAAAATTCGACCATTTGGTTTTTGACCAAATTGGTTTGACCATTTGTCCAGTCAACCAATTTTTTTCGACCAAATGTCTGGTAACCCCACTGGGAGAGACTGTGCAATCTTAACTATAAGAAGTATATAGAGAGACATCATGCAGGGGGGATAAACCAGGGAGGGTCTTGCCATGGCTATACAAGAATGAGACCCCCAGGCCCACAATTAGAACAATAACTAGGGACGATGGGAGCATAGCGGACACCCAGGAGGGAGTTAACCAGGAATTTGTAGAGTATTACCGACTCTTGTATGGAGATGATGAGGAAAGTGATCGTAAAGAAATAGTAGAAACACTAGAGGACATAGGACTGCCACAGATCAGCGCTGAAGAGCAGGAGGAGCTGGAGGCACCGATTACCTTGGAGGAATTGGAAGGGGTAGTGAGACAGCTGCCCACCAGCAAGACTCCGGGGACTGATGGACTCCCAAGCAAATTTATAAAACATATAAGGATGAGGTGCTTCCTCCACTTTTAGAAATGCTGAACGAAGCATATGAAGTGGGAAGGCTGCCTGAGTCCCTTAGAGAAGTGATAATTATACCGCTACCCAAACCTTATAAGCCTGGTCGCAACTGCAGCTCATACAGACCCCTATCAATGCTCAATCAAGACAGTAAAATACTGACAGCTGTCTTGGCAAACAGAATGAGGATGGTAATTGCCAAACTAATACATCCCGACCAGACTGGCTATGTCCCAAACAGGAACATATCCAACAATCTTCGGCAACTCCATCGAGTCGTTGAGCACGCAAATGAGGACAAAGGTGAACTGGCAATTGTATCGCTAGATGCAAAAAAGGCCTTTGATTCAGTCAAATGGCCGTGGCTGATGGCTGCCCTGGCTGGCTATGTGATAGGGCCCGGGTACCTACAGTGGGCTAAAATGTTATATAGCGTGCCGTTGGCCAGAGTTAAAACAGGAGCGGTGATATCAGAGAGGTGGCAACTTCATAGAGGCACTAGGCAGGGATGCCCGTGGTCTCCTATGATGTATATTTTAACCCTAGAACCCTTGGCCATATACCTGAGGCAACAGTACGACCTGATAGGCATCGCTGTAGGAGGGGAACCACATTTAATCTCTTTGTATGTGGATGACATGTTGTTGTATTTACGGCACCCGGAAGAAAACCTCAAGTACATTCTGGAAGTGATGGAGAGATACGCAAGGCTGTCTGGTATAGCCGTGAACCCCCAAAAATTGAGTATATTTCCACTGGGCAGGTACAACAGCTACCGGTGCTACAGATACCATGGGAGGTTCGCATGTTCCAATATCTTGGGATAGATATATACCATACGGTGGAAGAGGAACACCAGTGTAACACAGTGGAGGCGATCAAGAAAATTGAAAATAGCATGAAGTTCTGGGCGAAGCTACCCTTGGCGATGATGGGGTGAGGGGCAATGTTGAAATTGGTGGTCCTGCCAAGACTCTTGCATTATTTTGGGAATATCCCATACCTAATAACGAGGGGGTTCTTTGCTAAGATAGAAGGCGTGAGCAGGGATTTCGTCTGGCATGGGACGATGAATAGAGTGGCCCTTTGGAAGCTACAAAATTCATATGAGAAAGGGGGTATAAAACTGCCGAACTATGAAGTTTATTACATAGCAAGCCAGCTGCAATATGTAGCTAAATGGCTCTCTGAAGAGTCAACTTCGGAGTCTAGGCTGTTTCGACAGGACTGTGCCCCATACTTCCTAAAGGAAATTATGTGGCTACCTAAGCCAGACATGGAAGGGCGTCCAAAGATGATGATACTTGGGTGGAAGATGTGGCGCAGGGCCTGGCAGTTGATGGAGAATCCATTCCCGTGTTCCCCGCAGGTACCACTACTGGCGCTGGCGGGTAAAGAAAAGCAATTAAGGATGATGATCAGGAAACACTGGGAGCCGGTGGGGATAGCAACAACGGGCGAATATGGCAGGAGGGGAATATAAGGGACTTTGCTGTGTTGGAGGAGGAAACTGGGTTACACGCGGGCCAGTATATCACATACCATATGGTGGTGCGGAGAATCAAGGAGACATGGGGCCTCATTACAACCCAGGCGGTAAGTTCCCTACTTTACCACCATGGTGTAAACTCGGTTTACACCATGGTGGATGGCGGATTTACCGCCCCATTCCAAGGTGAGTGGGGCGGTAAATCCCCATTCCCCATTTACCCTTCCCCATTCTCATTTTTGCCCCATAGGGCATAATGGGAGTGGGGAAGGTGCTAATTACGGCACCGTAAATTACGGTGCCGTAATTAGCACCAAGGCGGGTTAGCGCCTTGCATTTTAACGCCTGCTAAAAGCAGGCGTTAAAATGGTAATCAGGCGTTAAGGGTTAACGGCGCCGACGGCACCGTTAAACCCTTAACGCCTGGGTTGTAATGAGGCCCATGGTCTGAATTAGTACTAGAAGAAGAACCGGACACTACCAAAGACATAATATATGACATTTCAGAGGGGGGACATGAGATATCTAGAATATATGAGCTGATGATGTCCAAGGAGGGGAAGGAAGTGGCACAACTGAGACGGGACTGGGAAGAGGAAGTGGGAGCCCCAATGAGTGATGGGATGTGGGAACGAGCCCAAGGGTACCACAAAAAAGTGTCAAGAAATGCAAGACTGCAACAGATACAACTGTACGTAACCCATAGCGTGTATATGACGTCCCATAGAATAGCCAAATTTAAAAACGTAGGGCGACAAGCATGTCCCAAATGTGATGAGGAAATGGTGCATATGTTCTGGTCATGCCCAGTCATTGAGCAATTTTGGGGTGAGGTGGCACACAGGCTAGCTGAAAAAGGAATCAAGATTGTAGTGGATACTGTGTGGACCTGTTTGATAGGAGGGTTTCCGAGGCCACGTAAACTTAAGCATGTGAGTAAATTAAAGGACCTAGCGTATGCACTTGCAAAGAGGAGAATTGCTATGGGGTGGAAGGCATGCCATAGAACACGAATAGAAGTATGGTGGAAAGATCTACAGAAATGGGCTGAAGCGGAAACTGCAGTATGGCAAGATGCAAGTAACGTTGGGGGGGAGGAAGAGGCTGAGGCCCTGATAGCCTGGAAACAACTAATGACAGAGTTATTTGGGTTCATACGAGATCCAACGGAAACCATGGAAAAGGAATCCCTATTGCAAGATGCAGAAACAGAACACGAAAGGGAGTAGGCTCGAAAGGGGGGGAGGGAAGGGCAGCAGCAGTGGACATGATGATGTGATGTATGTTTAAAATGTTATTGTACGCACTGCAAGTTTGGTTTGTATTGTTTGTTGGAATAAAACTAATAAAATTATTTTAAAAAAATTAAAAAAAACCTTTACATTCCAAGACATTACAGCCTTTTTAGATCAGTGGAGCCCGGAACATAATGAACATTCAGGCCATGCATGCTTCTTCCGAATTCAAAGGGCATATGCATTTATACCTGCATGATATTTTCAAACAGGCAAAAAAGGAACAGATTCCCAAGGAGTTTGCATGTTTTAGGACCTGTTAAAAGCAGGTGGATCCCATAGTAACCCATTGTGAATGCAATCTGCAAATCGTAATTGACAGGTGGCATTTATATTTTTTTTACAAAACTGATTAAAAACAAAGATTAAGCTAATTTTGCCTGTTTTTACTCTTTACTTCTGTACTCTGTTTTGTAAAAGTTGAATATTGCATGAAACGGTCCCAACGTTGGCAGTCCCCTGTAAACAATTAATACTTTTATGTGTGCTTGTGAGTCTTGCTTTGATAAAAGGACCACTATAACTGCGTAGAAACAACTACTAAGTCAGAATAGGTCCTAACTACTCTTGGTACCAAAACCATACAATATACTGGCCTTCCAGGACCTTCCAAACCATCTCCGAGCACACATACCATGGAACCAAGCCAAACACATGATATTTGTGCAATGAACACTAAACAACAAGCCATTCACAGTACCCCTACTATTCTGTGGCAGAGGATATGCTAGGAATCACCCAAAGATCTTTGCAAGAGAAACTGTTGTTATCAGTGATGGGTGGAGCTTCATCACTGTAAACACATTTGATTGCTCTAACAATCGCTCACCTACCTGCCAGGTTCCAAAGCAGGGACAACCTTGCCTAAATATACTTTTTTTTTAAAAATTGTATTACTTGTGTATAATCAAAAATAGATTTTTACAAGAGCAAATTCCACTCACAGTAAATCTCGTTGACAGTATAGTTAGTATGGACCGCAGTCTCGAGGTTATGTAGGCGAGAAACAGACGTCCGTGCTCGCTTTTGTCCTTTCCATTGCCAGTTCCAGAAGTTTAGCAGCTGCCATGTGCCATTGAGTCTTTTCGCCTGTAATAAGGCGGTTCCACCAGATGTCTTCATTGCCCGCAAATGAGGTTACTGTCAGAGGACTGAAATAGGCAATTCTAGCTTGGTGCAGGGTGGGGCAGCGCATCAGCAGGTGTCTTACAGATTCAGTCTCTTCAGGATTTTGGCAGAGTCTGCAGGTTTTTTCCTTTGATCTTGCTCTCATCGCTAGAATTTCTTGCGTCGGTAGAGCGTTCAGACGGGCTTTCAAAAAGGTTCTCATCAGAGATTTACTGGGGTATCTTTTACAGTATGCCATTGGTTCTTTCAGCTTGTTTATGTTCATGAGATGGACTAAAAGTTTGTTAGAGGTTGCTTTATCAGTAGTAGTGATCCAGTTCCAACATTCCAATTTTGTTTTAATCCTGGTCGGATTATTCCTCAGTTCTTCTTCGGTACAGGCGATCGTCTGCAGTTTCTGTTTTTGTTCCGTGGCCCACTGGTTCATAGAACGGTTCTTGCCTTTTTCAATCTCTTCAGCTACCATGTGGTAGATTTTCAGACTATCTGGATGGATGACTTTTCTATATAGCTGTAGAGTACTGTGGTCCAACACTGCTTTCAGGGATACGAGGCCGAGTTCTCGTCTAATCGGCGCTACCGCTGTAGAGTTAGGTAGCCCTAGCACTGCTCTCCAAATGAGACCTTTGAGTTTTTGCCAGAGTTGAGAAGGAATTGAAGGTGTAGCCTCCATGCCATAAATCAGGGAAGGAATAATTTTTGCCTTGTAGAAACTGATCGCCGGTTGAAGTGAAAATTTGCCATATTTTCGATCAACTGCTCTTAGTTGTGCAGCTAGATTCTTTGCCTTGGCCCAAAAGATAGCTTGCATGTTCCGGGATTTCTTGGTGGTGTCCAGTTGCACTCCGAGATATTTGAATGAGTCAACCACTTCGATTTGTGTCTCATTGAGGTGCCATTGAAAGCGGTCTTTCTTTTTGCTACCTGGTTTTTGCAAGATCATTATTTTTGTTTTAGCTTTGTTGACCTCGAGGTTATTTTCGGTGATGTAAGTAGAAAGATTATCGAATTGACGTTGCAGAACGACCTGAGTAAGGTCAAGTAAAATCAGGTTGTCCGCATACAGAAGTCTCGGAACCCTTGTAGAGCCTATTTTTGGTGGGAAGGACCTTATCTTTTCTTGGGTGTCTTTGAAATCTCCGAGAAAGGATATAAACAGGGCAGGTGCCAGAGGGCAACCTTGCTTCACTCCGTGGAAGGTCGGTATAGAGTTCGAAATTAGACCTTGATTGTTTAGACGTACCTTTATGCTGGTATTGGTGTGGAGACTGATTATGGGTTCCAAAATGCTTTCTGGGCAATGCCATGGCCTAAGTTTAGACCACAGTTTCGACCTGTCCACTCTGTCGAAAGCTTGGGACAAGTCGACAAATGCTAGGAAAATCCGAGGTGCTCCTGTTAGGACTCTTTCCTTCAATAGGTTCAGGCACATTATGTTGGCACTGGTGCTCGCATTTTTCTGGAATCCTGTTTGCAGGGGTTCGGAGCATGCAGAGGTGAAGGCCCATTTCCGAAAGTGTGACAGAAGGATTGAGGCGAAAACCTTCCCGATGACGTCAAGAAGGGCTATTGGCCTGTAATTCAAGGGATACTCTCTTGCTCCTTTTTTAAAGATCGGGACAATCACAGCTTTTGTCTATGAGTCCGGAATCGTTCTTCTTTCTTTGCAGACTTTGAAAATAGAGCTGATGAGAGTCGACCACTCGTCCGGATGTTGTTACAACACGACACACATCAATGACTTGGTCCTGCATTTCAATGTGCCTGTAAATAACATGCTGCAATGCAAAGGATAAAGCGCCTCATTATGAGTTTGGTGGTAATTTGGTGGTAACTCTGCCAAATTACTCCAAACTCAATGACAGTTACTGCCACTTGGTCCCATTGGCGGACTGCAGGATTGCAAGTGGTGGTAACTCCGCATTTTTGGAGTCCATTGAACTGCATGGGGATTTTTGGCAGATTTACCACTGACGGCATTACAGTGTGGTAAATCTGCTGGTTTTGGATTGGACAATTTACCTCCAGCAACAAGCTGCATGTAAATCCTCCACTTTTTCCTCCAGAAATCTGCAGATTCATTGCATGGTAATTCCAATGGTGGTAAATGTGCTGGCGGTAAATCTTACAAAAATTATAAATTGGTGGTGCAGGGAAAATGCTGGTAATTCCGTTACTGCACAAAAAAGTGGTGGTGACAGAATTTCTGCCACTTTTTTCTCATGCTGACAAACTTTTAATGAGGCCCACAGTGTTGATACATGCGTAGGTTGCCGCACACAGCCATAACACATTTCAGATATTTTACTTGCTTACATATTGAATATGTCTGAGGCCTCACCCTTGTGTGATGCAAGTTACATGCACATTTTGCATTTTATCGATGGTGCGCATGAGTAATACTGCTATGCTTCACACCACTCTCAGATGGCTCACATGCAGAGTGAAAACAAAAAACATAAACTGACACAAAGCAAAGTTTGCTGGTATACTGCCTGTGCAACCAAGAGGGGCTATCATAATTTACTGCACATTCACATGTGATTCTTAGTCAGAGAACACCTCCTGTAGGGAGCGTACTAAGTGAAAATATCCCTCACCAGACATAATGAACTTGGTAACAAATAAATGATTAGTCATGAAGTAAGTAGTCTCTGAGGACGCCTTCTATTCTCCCAGACAGGATAACTAGTTTTTGTCTCACCTCCCAGCATCTGAAGGTTGGGCTCTTGATGTATTATCATGTCCCTCGGATGTTTCAATATCAACTCACGCATTGTCATCATCATCATCATCATGGTCACTCCACTGGCCATCATCTGCCATGTCTTCTTCATCGCCACTCCTGGTGTCATCTCTCACTGGTTTAGCTTGAGTTGCTTCTGTATGGTCAGATGCAATATTTCAGAACCAACCCCAATTTCGTATTATTAATCTTTGCCTCTCTGCCCTGTCTGCTGTGATTATAGAGCCATTTTTAGCCACATCTCTCGTAGAAGAGTTTCAAATGGGAGACTAAGTTTGTGTCGTGAGTGCCGATTCATCTAGATCAGTATCTGATTTCCTAAGGTGAGGTTTACAGATTTTAGGTGTCTATTTCACTCTCTTTTTTTCACTGTCCTTGACTTGGCAGAGCCTTCTTGTGTCAATTTTGGTTGTTTGTCTTGACTCTGGAATTGTGGATCTTACCTTTCTGTTTGGAAAGGCTTCTGCCACAGCCACTCCTGTTTCGGTGCGTGGAGTCATTTCACGTGCCATCGGGAAGATGATGAGAGCGCCTTCCAGTGATGCCCTCTTGCCGTGAGCTCTTCTGAATACCTTATTTAGTGTGCTCATGAATCTCTCCACATCGCCATTGATGTGCGGCCCTCACAGAGCGATACTCTTGTGTTCCACACTGTAATGGTGGACGAACTATTGACATTCTTTGCTCTGAAACAGGGGCCGGTTGTCAGATTGGATCAATGAGGATAATCTGCGTACTGCAAATAGCTCTTCCATAATTGGGATGACCACTTCAGCAGAGGTGGATAACATGAATCTTGAGGTCTCTTCCAGTATGACTATGAAGTGTTTGTTTTGGAGTGTTTCCCCCAAATCAATGCTCATTGCTTGCTAGGCTTCGTGCTTGTAGAAGGTGATTCATTCTGCCACTACTGATGCTTGCCATCACGTACAGCTGACCAGCATTTTTGTCAACTTCCTTCTGTAATTCTGGAATAGTCTCTGTTAGCAGCACATTATCCTCTGCCACTGACAGCTCTGTTCTCACTCTTCACAGAAGGGCTTATGCTTCAGCAGGGTGGCACTCATGAAGTGCCATGAGGTTTTTCCATTTGCCTGAGTGTGTTGGGCTAAATGCAATCTGGACTCCTTCCTGAGAGGAGACTGTGCCATTGTCAGCCAGTGACATGGTATTTGGAATGGCAGTTTGTGTCAGAAAACACATATTTTACTCTATTACTTCACCTTTTTTGGCATTTCTCAATTGCAGGGTGCTGGATGCCAACATCAGTGCCAGGGGTTTATCATCAATCATCACCGTAACAGGATGGCCAATATGTACCTGTGAAAATGGTGCTAGTTCCACAGTACAGCCAGCGACTTTTGTTCTATGTGTCAATATCACTATTTTGTTGGAGTGAGGGACCTGCAGGCATTGGAAAAAGCCAGAAAGTGCACTTAGCTGCAATGGTGGTAGTGAGAGGACGTGCCTTCTGTTGTCTCCCGAGCGCTGGGAGAACCATTGCATACGACGTACTAAGTCACCTGACTGCAAGACTGAAGGCTGTGATTGGAGGTGGTCTCATCCTCCTGCCCACGTCTGGTGGCAGGCTTAACTAATAGTCCTTGCTGAATGAAGCTCACAGAAAGTGCAGTTAGATACAGGTGGCCGCAGTTTGTGAAGCACCTGGGTGAGTAGTTTCCTTTTTTAATATATATTAGTCTTACATATTGAACTCCAGTTCTACCATGTACGATCTCAAGAGTAAAAATCAGCCTCCTCTGGACCTGGTGACGACTTCTCCTGATGTGGCAGCATTTCACCTATATTCTACTGCTGCACACTCTCTTCCCGCACCCACAACAATGCTTTCTCAATCTTTGGGGAGTTCTCTCACGGCTAAAGTGATTCAAAATTCCCCCTTAATTACAGACTTTTACATCCCAAAAATTACAGGGGACTGCGTCGGGTGTAGCGTGTTTGGAGTTTGCGCATTATACTTATGCTGTATTGCATGTTCCATTTCATGACAATTATATAACCGCCACTCCAGCTGCTTTTATTTAGTCTAATTCAAGTAATCACTGTCACCTGACTCAAAATGACAGTTTCTCCTCTACTGCGGACTGTCTTCTTCTAGCACACCTGCCTTCGGTAGACAGAAATGATTCACCATCTTTGTTCTTAGATCAGTTGCCAGAAAAGTCATTACTGCTGGATAGTTATAATGATTTTCATTTAGGTAAAGGCATTCCAGATCCTCCCGCTTCTCCCCACCTCTCACAATCTCCATTCATGACCTCAATTTAGGTGCCCCTCAATTGTGGTGCATAACTTTGTTCTTAACTCTTTAGTCATATGTTGTGACAACTCTAAAGATGAGCTGACAACACAAAAATATACTTCAAAAGCAATGAACTGTTAACTGTCTTTTATGGACTATTAATGGACGTGACACGGGGAAGCCATGTGAAACAAGAGCACTATCGTCAGATTAATTCATTGTACTATCTTCACCTCTGGCCAAGGATTCCAGTTCACCACTCATATCTGAAGGCAACATGACAACTTCTACCTTCTACAAGCATGAGTTGCCTGACATTGCACCCAGGAAAAAGACGAAGAAGATGACACTGAATCCACCTAAAAAAAATCTAAAAATAGCAAAAGCAAATATTCGAATAGTAGCTGTGGCTCTAGAAAAAGTTTAAGATCTCTTATTAATCCTAAACACGTGCTGTCACTTTTACTGATGAAGTTATGGAAATGAATCCTGATTCGGATACCATGAAAAAATGGTCATCCTCTAGAAGAAAAACTAAGGGGAAATCTAAAAAAAAAGCCATCTTTTCTCCACTCTACTGAGTCTTCTGCTCCTGATGGTGACATGTTGCCTTTAGTTGTTAAAAAAAACAAAGTCATCAGATGCAGGTTCTACAACCATGTCCCCGGATCACGAGGGTGACTATGAATTGGAATATCTTTTTGATGTACTTTCTAACTCATCAGTTAGTGATCCTCATTCTTTTAATATTTTAACATCCAATGGTTCTGTTAATTGACCTTATTCTTCTAATATTGTACGTTGAAGTTCTTCTGTCAATGCCCCTCATTCCTCTAATATCGTTTTCCTTGTGTGTCTGACAAGGGGGTATCTGTCATGCACAAAACAGCAAATTATCTAATATTTAGGAAGGCAATCAGTGTCAATCTTCTTTTAGATGCTGGATCATCACTTTGTGTTGGTATTGAATTCATTCTGAATTCAGACCAGGCAATCATCTTGAATCAGGGAAAATTGTTGCTCTGTTCAATGCCATTCCATTTCTCTGAACAATTGTCTCACATGATTTTGATTTAGCATAATTCACGAATGACAAACAAACTGACTTGGTATTAATATATGTCAAATCTAAAATTTTATATGGCATCATTTTAAAGGAATCATAAACTTTCTTAAAGATGGGGTACACATTTTTTGCCCCAGCTGTTAGGAACATGAGAAATCATGATTCTGTAGACTTTTGCCCTACTGGTCATAGTACGACACAGGTTAATTTTAATTGGACTGTGAATATTTGTTGTAATAATTGTATTCCTGGTATTCAAACTATTCATTTTAATCAGAAAACGGTAACCAAGCATGTGATTTTGGAGGACTAGTTGTGGTTGCATCATGGCCTCACTCAGGTAAAAAATAACCCACCCCACCTCCAAGCAATGTTTGACACTTGCACATTGAAACTATGCTCTTGGAACCGTAGGGGGGTTTCACATTTACAGAGCATTGATATGTGTACACTGGATTTTTATGATTATCAAATTATTCACCTACAAGAGGTGTGGCCGAGGGAGGTGGGATTTATAGATTGAAATACTACCTACCTGCAACCAGCACAGAAAAGACTAAATGGTAGGCCATTTTGTGGACTCCTGATCAGTAATTCCATCCCTGTGCCCACCTATGTTCTGCTTGACAAAGTTCCTGGACTTCTAGCCCTCGTTATTAAGAGCATAGGCATGGGCTGGTTAGACAGCCTTGTTATTACTAATATGTATGGGAATCAGAGTTGCTCTGTAAATGGAAAACCTCTTGGACCCTTCATAGTGTTCTATTTGATTGATTTGCCAATAATAATGTGGGGAACATTATTATTGCAGGGTATTGTAATAGCTTATGTTGAGGGACTCGGCAAGTTGGATACATTTAATGACATTTTTATGGGTCTTTCCCTAGTCGAGATGTCAAACTTTTCCAGATCTTGGAAGAATGGAATGTTACTTGACTTAACAGTAACATTGGGCATGATAAGCCTGTGAGGTGCCCCGGGAAGAGACGTTCTTCTACCTCTATAATCGATTATGTGTGTGTTTTTAGCCAATGTTTTCAAAATTGCTCTAGTTTTGAGGTCTTAGATACTCCTACAGAGGTCATAACATATTAAATTGTTCTTTTACTTGTTATCATAACTTAAGCCTGTTACAGATTGGACCAACTTCTGTAACTGCACATATTGGCGGGAACCACTTCACCTGGATTCCTATGAATATTTGTATTTTCAAGGAGAAGGTGTGAGATCTGGTTGATATTTGCTCCATTAGTCACAAACAATATTTATTTTCCCCTTCAGTGTTTGTCGAGACACTTTTTCTTATCAAACAAAACTTGTAAAAGACCTGTCCCACAGTGTGACTGAACTTATTTAACTTGCAAACACATTCCTGATAGTGAGATTGTCACAAAACAGAGAGATCTGCATAGGGAATCGTTTTCAGTATTACTTGATGGCAAACAGTCTGAAACAAACCTATAGAAATTGGCTTAAGGCACACACATTTTTTAAGTGGCAGAGAGACAGTGAGAAAATGCTGCAAACGCTCAAGAAGCACCAGGCCCATTCATTTTGGAATTTGCTGAATAGTTAACAACTGACTGAACAAACTATGCAACTTAATCCTGTAACCGAGTTTGTTTGGGCTACCTATTATGCTAGTTTATCTGTGGAGAAAATTAAGACACCCACACACTTGTGTAATGCATTGAAAATAACTAGTTGGGAGTGCCCTTTCAGTTTGGAGGATATAATAATTATAATATAAGCTAAAAATGTAATCCCACTATGTGGGCAAACACCTTATCTAGACGGTTTACTATGATTTTGTTTCGGAAGGAAATTCCTTTTTCGTGCCAATTTGCTTTTGAAGTTCCTGTCTTAAAAAAAGATGATCGCCTGAATCCTGCTAATTACCCAGTTTACTCTTGGAGCATATTGATGTTTCGGCGGCTGGGGCTGGCAGGCTTGATATGTATGAATCCGCTTTTAGGAAAGGAGTGGGTACTGGCCAAAGGGACCTGTTAATTCATCTTTTGACTCAACAAGTCGACAAAGTAATACCCCTCTGCACATGGGCTTTGTCAATTGATCAAATGCTTTTAATAAGGTAACTATAGATCCAAACTGTTGCAAAACCTTGCAGCTTGGAAGGTTACTGTTATTATTATTATGCCTGCATGTCTCCTAGATATACTTTTTGGGTGTCTTGTACATGATATCCCAGTTATATGCCCAAGAGTTTTGGTTCTGTATTATGAGTCGACAACAGATATGCAGTTTCAAATTTTACTAGTGTCATCTTGGGACTTTTTTTATTTAGTGTATTTACGATTGTTTAATAAATGAAATTGCATCTTGATTCTGCAATGTATTGAAAAATGTGTATGTATTTGGCATTTTGTTTTGTAAGATTGGTGTGAACACTTTTCTGTTGAACACACAATACAACAGAAAGGCAGTGTGTACATGAAAAGATCTTGTTTTACCTTTTGTAGAATGTTGTTTGTTCTTAAGCGCTCCACACCCCTGGTGAGATGACACAATGGTTCAGTCACAGTTGCAAGGTCATGGATGAAAAGACTGCTAATGTTCACCTTCGCTAGGAAGCTCTGCACCTATTATGGCGATGTGGCAAGGAAGCCAACTTTTTTAGGTGAACCGATAAACCTATTCATTGGAAGACGTACCCAAAGAATTCCACCATCTGTTGTAGAACCCTGCATTTCTTCCTGTTTAGTGGGACGCCCTGCTTTCAGAGATGGTAGAATACGTAGGCCTTCCAGTGAGGTGTTCCTTTGCCAATGCCACATGTATTAATATGTTGTAATTTTTCTTTACCAAATCAGGGAGCTTAGCTAGCATTCCTCAATTGGTAAGTAAGAATATTTCAGCAGCTGTGGAGACTCCAAAGCTCAGACGCTTATATCGGGAAGATATCCACATTTGAGGAGTATGTTGAATCCTCGTGTAGGGGAACCTGGGTCCACCTTTGGGAAGATTCTGGCCCCTATCATTTCTTCCATTTCCAAATTGAGCAATTCTGTTTTCACTTTCTTGCTATGCCGCAGTGCCACCGGTTGTACCGTGGAGTCTATGTGTAGAGGTACTTCCTGACCCAAGAGCCGTTCTATACCCATAAACAGATCACTGAATTCCTGCAATAGGGCACAATCCTCCTCCTGGTAACACCAAATGCAAAGTGCACCAGTCCCAGTTCGTCCACTGTGTTACAACTGAGTAAAAAATAAATCTTTTGTATCTGGTATGACATAGAAAGTGGCACCTTTCATGTTGTATGCACATCCAGAACGCCTGACCTAATGGCAGTGAAAGAGAGCCATCATATTAGAAAATTGTTACCTTTGGACTTTGTGGAGTCAGACGATTGAGTTGGGATATCGGCATGACATTGACCAATGCCCCTGTGTCAATCCAAATCACAACTTCTTTAAACTATTTCACCGCCTCATACAACAATGCATTCTTTTGCTTCTCCTTCCTTGGCAAATTGCTGAAACAAACAAAATGTCTTCAGATGTATGTCTAAATGCAGGGAACAAAATCTACACTGTTAAAGCAGCACCTGCAAGGTCATTCTTTTGTTCCTGGCCCACTCTCCCAGTCCTTTTTGAGGGTACTGCTCTGCACTCCTACTCTACTGCGTGCCTCCTCTGCCCCTTCCATTTGCATGCTCCAACTGCCATCCTCATCGGTCCGAAGGCCGGGAACATGGAAGCCCAATGTATGGCATGTTCTGCTTCTGTATGCAACCTTTTGTGCATCTGGCTTCTGTGTTCGTGACCTACAGACTACAAACATGTATCCTCTACAATGTCTTCTACTTAGTTTCCACTGTTGAGTCTTCCCTCCTTGTCACTTGTGCTACTCTAGTTTGTCTTTTTCCTGGGATCCATAGTGGGTGGTTAGACATTGCTGGCCAAGATGCATTACATACTTTCACAAAGTGATGGGTTTGTGCCATCTGCCACAGGTTAGTCCTGTGGCTGGGCAGCCTTGTGCCTGTGCATATAGCATCCACAGAAGTCATGCTAAGCTTTTGGTGAATGTGTTGGTGTCAATTACATGTTGTGTGATTGGTCTCTTCCTTTCGTTTGGTCTCTTTGTGCATTGGGTGAATAATGGCTACCTTCATGTAATGCATACACAGAGAATTCATGGCTTCCTCCATGTCGGTAGCTCTTGTGGCCGTCAGCTCATGGCACCTACCCAGATCGAACAACCTCTGCAAAAATTTGATTTGAAGCATTTGATATTTGTAGCGTGCAAATGCAAACTGAGCAGACTGAACTGCAACTGGGCACAGGTGATAATTATGATGAACGATATGCAGAAGAAAAGAAAAACAAAAACTAGCAGAAGAGGGAGGTTTTCAAACCTTTTTTCGAAAGGCAGACAGAGATTGAGGACTGTGGAGCTACAATGGATAGATTCCATAGACGAGGTCCAAGAACTGAGAACCGTCTATCCCCTCTGGTATTATAGCGTGAGGTAGGAATGGCTAGCAAATGACAGTTGAGAGTGCAGTGGTCTCCTAGGAAGATAATGTTTGATCTTGTCAGTTAGAAACTGTAGGGATAACCCTTGTAAATATTTAAACTACATAGCACTTATAATTGTATGCTTTGTTGGTGATCAACCAATGTAATGCTTGCGTAAATACAGAGAGGGAGGAAGATTTAGGCAGTCCAAAGATGAGGTGAACTGCCACATTTTACGTAAGTTGTAAGCAGGTTAGAAGGTACTCAGAGATCCTTGCATAAAGTGAATTTGCATGACCGAGGCTTGATTCAGCTGAAAGCCATTAAAATGCATCCAGTTTCTCACCTTCCTGAGGAATGAGTCAATTTTAGAGAAGTCCTTGCGAGAACCAGAGGCCCTGAATTACACTGGAGTGTCCTCAGCGTATGAATCGTCGTTTTGCCCAAACTTGTGAAAAATGGCCATCACAGGTTGAATATAGATGTTAAATTAAAAAAGCAACAGCAGGGATCCCGAAGGAACTCCACAAGAAACCAGGATGGACCTGGCAGTGTAAGGAACCCCTGAACTGCCTGGGATCTAGCATTCAAAAAGTAGTAAAGCCATTTGAGAGCTTGATCTCGTGATTCCGACCGTGGCCCTTAGATGAGAAATCAGGATGTCAAAGGCTGCAGAGAGGACTAACATCACCAACAGGGAGAGGTACCTTTTGTCGGCATTTCCTAGACTATCATTCCAAACCGTGTCCAAAGTCGTGTTGCGTCAATGGTTTGGGCAAAAACCAGACTGTAAAATCTGGCCTTTTCCAACATGATTTTACAGCTGTGAGGTAACTATCTTTTCTAAAAATCTTTGTTAGCCAAGGAAAACCCTTAATCAGGCAGTAGTTGTCCATCACACCAGGGTCCTATGAGAGCTTTTTAAAAAGGGAGGCGATCAAGACTGTTTTCAGAGATATTCCGGGCTCTTGCTGTATTTGGTGATGTAACTGGGTTGAGAAGCATCGTTGTATAAGTTGTGCAGTTTTCGCCCTCTTAATTGTTCAAGGCACAGGATATGGCTAGCTGTTGCAGGTATGCATGACAGGTGACCAATGACTAACAGGCTCCATGATTCCCTTGACACGATTGAAATGTATCCTAATCTGCATTGACCAATGAACTGAAGGGTAGTTCTTTAGAACTCTTAGTCGTGACAGAAGAACCATCAGCTGCTGGCAGACTTTTTCACCTCATCTTCTGTTTCACGTGTCACCACATAGAACATTTTTAGCCCCTCAATCCATCACTCCCACCACTGGCTTTGTGATGCAGGCGCGTCACTTATGTTGAACCTGGGTATTTGGACCCTTGGAATGTAGCATGGTCCCAGTAGTGTGCAGTTCCAGAAGGTATCGCTACTCTGCATTCGGTGGTCGTACTGAGGAGGAGAACACTTAATTCTTGTCCTAATATGTTTCCTTGTCCAGGGTCGTTACAGACCAGAGTGGGCACCAGTCGACTTGCCTGCAGAACACTGGGCTTCCCAGGTGTCTCCCTTTCCCACATTTAGGAATCTCTTGAGAGTGCCGGTTCTACTGGTATTGCCCTCTTTTTATTTTATCTTACTTTGTGTGTATATATATATATATATAAAGCCATTTCATGCAACCTCCCGCCTTAAAACGTGTATAGGCGTGTTATAAATGCCATATCATTTCATATCAGATCATATCATATAACTAACCTTTCCAGCTGGAGCCCTCTGCCCATGCATCAGATTTGCAGATGGGTTCGTGTGGGTTTGGAGAGGTTGACCGATTTAGTCCAGCATCAGATGGGCCACATGACCACTCGTAGTGGATCCGGTAGCCACTGCCTTAAAAGCACTGCTTGGTGGCAGAGAAATAGAGTGGTATACGCAGCAGTCACCATTGGAATACCTTTGCACCTTTCCTCACGGTGACAGAGAGGGAGCAGAACAGACCACGGGTTCAACCTTCCTCTTCCCCATCGTTAGTTATTCCAACAGTAGTCAATGTGTGAGAAACAGCTGTGCTGTACACGTCTCTCAGATGGCTCATACCCAGCGACACCTAACACATGAGATGGCATGGGGAGAACATGAGTCACACAGTAAGAGTTGCTCCCCGGGGAGATTTGGGGGCTGCACTGTCCAGCCGGGCCTCTGCCATGTGTTGAACCTTTTATTGCAGGGGGACACAGTGTGGCATGGGCTCCAGCGAAGAGCGGTGCAGTGTCAGCTGCTGGAAAAGGGAGGAGGAGAGGAGCCTATGGAGAGTGGAGATGTGGAAGTTCAGAGATTTCAGTAGCAGAGCCGTGGAAGAAAGGAGAGGTCATCAGAGTGAGCAGGGGTCAGGGTGTGGCAAATAGGGGTGAGCAGGTAAAAAACAAGGAGGGCAGCTGCTCGGATGCTCTTCTGGGCCACTTCGGTGGGAGTGGGTGCAAAAAACGGACAGAGAGTTCAAATGAATACACAACTTTTGGTGGCCAGAAGGGGCTCCAGTGAGTAATTTCATTGAGTAGGAGGATTGCACAGTGTCTTATGCCAGCGTGGATGAGGTGATAGTATTGATCTGGGATTGTGGGTCCAGGGCCCTCTTCGAAAGATATCACAATAAGTCTGCATTTACACTGTAGCCGGAAAACCCACACTAAAGAATTTTGGTTTCTGGGAATGAGATATTTGTTAACAAAGCGCTGCCAATGGAGTATTCAGTATTCTGTGTGGTTTTTGAGAATTTCAGCCCTTTTCTGCAGTGGTGTTTCTCTTTCAAAGCAGGGCATCAACAGATTTTGCTCTATCTGAACGATTTCTTGTTTGTGGGCAGAACGGTGCAACAAGAGGAGTGCAGAAGGATGGTACATGAGTTTCAAGTTTTGATGGATGAGTTGGGGTGCCACTAGCACCGGAGAAAATGGATGGCCTGCGAAAGTCCTCCCCTTCCTGGAAATTTAACTTGATTCAGTGGCAATGTCATCATCAACATTGTCGGCAGGGAAGGTGCATAAATTGGTGGGCTGCGCTGGAGGTAGCAGTAACAGCGCAGAAGATGGAACCGAGTGTGCTGCAGAAGTTGTTGGGGCATTAGAACTTTGCATTCCAAGTGGCTACCCTGGGGTGCACTTTTTGCAGGAATATTGGTGGTTGGGGACAGGGACCAGGTGATATGATATGATACGTTATTCATAACGTGCTTAATACCCAGAGGTTTCTAAGTGCGGACCCGGATCGAACCTGTGGCGTTCCGTGTCGTCTTGCTTCCAAGGCGAACACGTTGCCACTGAGCTATCCTCCCGATAGCTACATCATAGGGTGCTACAATCGGGAGAGGTGCGGGAGGACTTTGAGGTATGGTTGAAGTTTTTGCAGGGGTTCGACCGGGTGTCGATGTGATGTGGCCCCTATGTGACCTGGAGAGTTGGGAGGTTCAAACATTTTCCAAAGTGTCTGGTGCAGGTGGCTTTGGTTTATTCTGGAAGAGGTGTTGGTGTGTGGGTAAGTGGCCAGGTTCTTGGAGGAGCAAAGGGTATAGCATTGTGTTTCTAGAGTTTGTCCCACTGGTGGTAGCACTGACTCTATGGGATCCGGAGTTGGCAGACAGGAGGGTCAATTTCAATATCGACAACAATGGAGTGGTGGAGGTGATCTACAGCTAGTTGTCAAGGGATGAGAGGGTATCGAGGTTTCAGAGGTTTTTTTGTCCTGAAGTGTTTGGAAAACAATATTGTTTTCAGAGCGAATCATCTGCCAGGAAAGAATGATCATATCGCCAATGCCTTGTCTCGTTCCTGGATCCCGAAGAACCTGTCACGGCTGGGCGCATGAGGGCACTGGAGTTAGTGGAGAAGTCCTTGGCGGCAAGATTGTGGTTCAGCATTCGGAGAGCTTGGTTGGAATTCTTTGGGGGCGGGGGTGAAAAGTTGGACAGGTCGTCATGAAGCAGGGGAGGGAGAGAAGGGATGATGTTATTGCATTTATGCTGTGGTTGATGGACAAGGGCTTGTCCCGGTTGACAATAGCTGGGATTGGCAGGGATTTCATTTTACAGGAAGTGGTTTGGGGGATTTGAGCTGAGTGGAGGGAGTTGGGTAGAAGGATGTTGGAGGCATGGGACAGAGAGATGGGACAGGGGGTTGGCAAAGAGGTCTGTAATGGCAGGGCTACTGGTCAGGATCTTGGGAGTGCTATGAAAGTTTGTTGGTCGGCATGGGAGGAGGTGATGTTTAGAGCTTGTTTGTATGGATGCTCTTCAGGGCATTCATAGTATCAGAGCTAGTACCTTCAAAATGTAAGAAATGGCTGCTTTGGGAAGATGTGACGTTATCCGACAGGGGGTAAGACATATTAGTGAGGAGGTCAAAAGGGGACCAGAAAGCAAAAGGGAAGTGGGTTCGGCTGGTATCCGGGGGTGGTGGATATGTCCGGTTAGGGCACGGCAAGAATGGATGGAACTTTGTAGGGCATTTTCAGGGCCGGAGATTAAGTATCAGGAGGGAGGAAAGTGACACTGAGTCAGGTTTTGGGGTTGTTGCGCAAGACAATGGTGAAGGTGGGGGAGGTATGGTTAGTTTTGGGACCCACTCTTTCAGGATAGGTGCTTTATCAGAAGGAAAGAGACCGGGGATGGAGGAATAGGATCTGTAGAGATTGGGGCACTGGAAATCAGACAAATATAAGGGGTACATTAGAGAAGTGGGGTTGATAGGTGTTAGATGAGGTTGGGAGCCGGGGTAAGACAGGGTATAGGGGAGGAATTGACTTTAGTTTCTTTTTCTGATATGATGAATAACGGGGGACGGATTTCTTAGAAGTGTGGATCCGTACCTATTTGATGGTGAAGTGGGCGGACAAGCAAGCAGGGAGGAGTGTGTTCGGTGCTCAGATGGGGTGCAGTTACAAAGATGTGGTGGTGATGTGGACCGGTCTGGGGGATTGAGGTGGAATAAGCTTCTTTCAATGTTTAGCGGGGTGAAAGAAGGACATGAGGTTACAGCAGCAATAGTAATATATGCAGGTGAGAACTATTTCGTTTAAGAGCCAGGGGTGGCACTAATAAAGAGGATGAATAGGGATATTTTGGTACTCCGACAGGACTTGCCGGCCATAAAGGTATTGTAGACGAGCTCTTACGAAAAGGGTACAGAGGGGGCTCTGAAGGAAGGAGCAGTGGAGAGTGCCAGGAAATAGCTAAACAGGGAGATGGGGAACTTCTGCAAGTTTGGGGGAGTGCAGGTGGTGCGCCACCCAGATGTAAAGTGTGAAGCAGTAAACTTGTTCAGGGAGGGCAGAGTTTAATTTGTCTATGCTGGGGAACGAGTTCTATATTTTAGACCTGAGAATCGAGGTAGAAAAGGTGATAGGGGCCTTAAAAGGTGTGGGGGTTTGTGGCAGAAATAACTCCTCTGGGGAAAGATTTCATGGATGCCAGGGGGGAGGGGGGGTACGGCAAGTAAAAGGAATGGTTGGGTGAAGCTTAGAGGTTGGCATGTTGCTAAGGAAGGTGGTTAGTCCTGTTCAGACGGACAGGCAGGCTCAGGTGTACAGAAAGGGGAGGAAGTAGTATGAAAAATGAGTAAAGAACATCTGGGGGTTTAGGAGGGGGAGGGAAGTTTTGAAGGGAGGGAATAGGGGAGGCAGTGGGTGGGTGGGATTGTCTAACGGTGTTAATTAATTGTAATGTTAATTATTTGCTTAGTCTGTAAGGCTGGGGGCCAGGTTAGCAATGTTTTGTAAGCTTGGCCCGTCACATTAAAGCAACCTTTTCCACTTCAGACAAGTCTGGCCGTGTTTTGTGCAGTTCACCCCAAGGGGGTCCTCGGGAGCACAGAGAAATCATTGCACTACGGGGGGATGTGGGCACATCAAAGGCCAGGCTATGCAGGTTGGGTGGTCAGAGAACCCCCTGGATATAAAAGCCTGACGGGCAAAGGTTCAGGAACAGTTGGTCTCTGGGCAGTGTTTGTGTTGCCCCGCGCCCTCATGTGTGGCTCATCATAATGCAGGGATTTTGGAGGGAGGTAGAAGTAAGGTTTATGAAGGGCTTTTCAGTGGTTTTCGTGTGACAGGCCTGGGGGTTAGGGCAGGCTGTTTATTGTATTTATAGTGGGTTTTGCTGCTGATGTGAGAGATCAGCCTGGTGTCATGGTTAAAAGAGGTCTTGATATGTGCAGTTGTGGGGGAGCAGTTGATGGAGAATGATGAAGTTGGGGTTACGGGGTGCACGGGGCACAGCCAGTTAAAGAAATGGTTGGCTGAAGCTTAAGGGTTGGCATGTCCCCCTCCCGATCATTGTCAAAGCTCTTACTCTATCAGAAATGTCGCCTGACCTGTATGATAGCAGCTTGTTTGTCTCCCCGCACCCCCCCTTACTTGTTTTTTCCTCCCTCTCCTCCTCCAGCACTATCTGAAATGTTGTCAGGCCTAGTACAATAGTTGCTTGTTTTTGTTCTTCTCCTTCTCCCTGTTCCCCCCCTCCTTTTGTTAAATTCTGGCACTACCAAAATTGTCGTCAGGCCTAGTAAGGAAGCCGCTTGTCTGTCTCATTCTCCATCCCACCCACTCCCCTCCTTATCACTGTCAAAAGCTCTTGCACTATCTGAAATGTCGCCAGGCTGAGTACGATAGTTAATTTCACATTCTTAATGTATCAAGGACTTATAAGAATGTCACTGTATTCACCTTTGTTCCGTCCCTGCCGTGAAGTGCTTTGAAACACATTGTGTATAGGCACTATATAAATAAACATTATCAATAAATCTTAGAGGATGGTTACTGCTGTTTGGATGGACAGGCTAGCCCAGGGGTACAGGAAGGGGAGGGAAGTAATGAAGAAGAACGGGCGTCAACTCGGGGAGAGGATGGAGTAACAGTTAATAACTGGTGTACCCAAGAGATTAGTGGCTGGCCCCCCATTGCCCCTCCCCCATGCATCACACGAAACATAGGTTGAGTGTTGGAAATAAAAGGCTGTGGGACTTTATTGCATATCATTATGTAATAATACATCAAAACAATCATAATCATAGTAACAATATATAATGTGTATTTTTGGGCATGAGGTCCAGAGGTTACGCCTCAGACCTGTGCCGTCTTGCTGGTCCCACGATGATGTGGGTCCCGTACGTTGCCCTGTCATCTTCTTCCCTTCTTTTCTCCCTTTTTCTTGGGTGGGGGGGGGTCTTTGAGAAAGAAAAAGTAAACTGCATACGTAGGATACTTGTTTGGGGGCTCCGATCAGGGACCCAAACTGATTGTGGTTTCTAGCTGCTCCTGCAGCTCCTTATACTAGCCAGGGACTAGCCCTGGGCTTTGGTTGCCTGTGTAGGGGCTGTAGTCCAGCCCTCGGCCGGCTGGCACTGATGGCGATTTGCATCATGGGGTGCTTCATTGTCCCTACCTGTGCATTTCCTGTTTCCCCGCCCTTGGGTGCTTAGCACTTGCTTCTTGGCCTGCCATAGGTGTTACTTGTACTTGGCCACTCACCCTGCCTGGCTCTAGGCATCTGTGGGGGTGGGTGAGGAGAGGTTGCGGTATGCGACTTCCCCCATTCCTAACTATCCCTCTCCTTCTGTTGCCCTCCTTGGGGCACAGGTTACTTGCCCCCACTTTCCTGCTGCTGGGTTTCCTGTGCAGCAGGTGGAATAACTTTTCGGCAAGGTGCCCAGCTGAGGAAATAGGTGGGTGAGGAGAGCCCAGCAGAACGTCGGGTGAGTAGTGCCCAGCAGAGAGATGGGTGAGGAGAGCCCAGCAGAGCAGGCCGCGTGAAGGTGCGACGGGCGAGGAGAGCCCAGTAGGAGCATACCACGCAGGATGAGCGGTGGGTGTGGAGAGCCCAGTAGTGCACACCGTGTAGGAGGTGCGGCAGGCGAGGACAGCCTAGCAGTAGCAGTACGGTGCCCAGCAAAGATGCAGAGCAGAGCGCAGGAAGAACGGTGGGTGAAGAGAGCCCAACAATGGAGACGTGGATTGGAGGAGCGGCCCCGCGCAGCTGACACCTGAGGGACAGCAAGCACGTCGAGACCAGAGCACACTCCACATGCGCACCCACCAAGCTGTCAAAGAGAGGACGGTAAGGAGGTTCTGGGCCCCCACCGTTCAGGGACATAGACCCAAATGGGTCACGAGCAAAGCTGCGCACCACCCCACAAGCCACAATATGCGAGTGCAACAGTGCACGCCGCGTGGAACAAAGCCCCACCCACCAAAGAGACCTCACAGACTGTAGAAGCTAGAAGCCAGCTATGCATATGCTGTAGCAGTATACGACATTGAAAAATAACCACACATTAAACGCAAATACGCGCCGCAAAACCACAGATCACAGAGACATACCCTGCTACGCCTAAGAATACACCAACACAGCAGCCACATGAAAGTAAGGGCCCACAGCAGAGCCACAGAGCATAGCCTAGGACCAGGCAAAGCCACAAGACAGATGGCTCAAAGGTAGTGCCCATAATGGCAGACGGTTACAAAGCAGCAAAAGTGCCACAACAAACAAGAGCCTGCAGCTGCAGTAGGCAGGGCCCAGATACTCAGCTGCTAGAGATGCAGAACGCCCAGCAAAGGCAAGACCACAGAATAAAAACAGGACTGGACCATCACACCAACAGGGCCAACACACTCAGCATCACCACTCATACTGGAAGCCAGCACCACAAGACTCCACCAAGATGGTGGATGATGCGCAACGAGCTGCAGACGCAGGTGCCCAAGCTCTTGCAAACCTAGGGCCCGCATCCCACGCCACTTTCCTGAGACGACCCAATTCGTTTGCCCTGCACCCACACCACTATAAAAACCAAAGGTGGGAAGAATGGGTCGAAGAATTTGAGGACTTCATGAGGGCGATAGGAGACCGCGACTCGCCAAAATAAATGGACATCTCCGCCAACATTGCAGGAAAAGAGATAAAAGGGATGATGAAAACAATTCCTGCACAGGAGAGGGTCAGATATCAGCGCCTTGTCGCTGCAGTCAACAGCAAACTGATAGTACTCCCCAAAGGAGACTATGAACGATATGCATTCAATCAATGCACACAGGTGCCACACGAGTCCAAAGGAGAATTTGTCATCCGCCTCCAGAGAAAATCACATACTGTGACTTTGCCAACTTTAAGAATGACCTTGTCATTGTTCAGAAAGCATCTACTAAAGAAACCCCTGTCCTTACAAGAGATAATTGACCTGGCAAGAATATACGTACAGGTTGACGCTCAAGCAGCAGCCATTGAGAACCCATTTGACACCATTGCAGCCATGAAAGCCGGACAGTCAGGATACACCAGGAATCCAGGACTTCCGGCGAGACAAGGATTCAGAAGCCCACAACACCGCCCTTAGAGTGACAAACAATACTACAGGTGCAGGTTTGAATTCCCCCACAGAGGCCCATGCCCGGCCATTGGACAAAGATGCATGCGATATGGCCAGGAGAACCACTTCCAGGTGATGTGCAGAGAAAAGCTCCCCGCACTTGCCGCGTAAGCGCCATCACTGCTGTCAGGCCCGGCTAGATGACTAGAGCAGACAAGAGGACCCAGCGACTGACTAGCCCATTAAAGGGACATCATTCCAGGAGAGGAACCTAATCCCGGCGACAGCCCGACCAGAAGTCATAAGGGACATGGAGGACCTGAGCATTGATCTACCCAGGTGTCACTCTGATGCATAAGACTACCATCCCAACCCACACACGCTTGATTACCAATCCAACCCAGAGTTGGGCTATCCAGGAGGTCATGGACTTGATCAGGAGTACGGCATAAACGCACTGCCCATTCCACAATATGATCATGACCCGTACGAAAACCCAGCACTGTGCGAGATGCCAGAACCCAGAGAAAACTGATACTACTCCCACAACAGGTACAGCAAAGAGTACGTGAGACTCATCAGCACCCCATCAGATGACTCCATGGCACCCAAGGTTGCTGTCCAGATCGGATGCATACACAACCAGTTTGTTGTGGACACGGGGGCAACCATTAACGTTATGAATGAGAAACTCTATCAAGCAATAGCGGAGGCATATCCACTGTGTAAATACCATGCCCAAATATTCCAATGAGGCACAGCACAGCCGCTACAGTCAAAAGGCCAGTTCCACTGTGACCTAACCCACAGAGGTCGCAGAATGTCCACCGCTATCCATGTGATACAGAGTCCCTCCATAGGGCATTGTCTCCTCAGCTATCAGACTGCCCGGGCTCTTGCCCTGATCGACATTCAGTACAAACTGTCAGAAGTCATCCAGGGCCTCCCACCGGGTACACAGAGTGTGCAATCAATATCCCACCGGACACTGGATGTCAAAGGATACAAAGCCCTGTTCCTGAAATTATTCAATGGCATGGGCATGCTAAAAGACACTGTCATCAGTCTCCACATAAACCCAAATGTCACTCCTGCACCCCAGCAGCCCCGCAGGATCGGATTCCATCTCCAAGCACAGGTAACGCATGAACTCCAACTACTTCTGCAAAACGACATAATTGAGAGGGTAGAAGGCCCCGCACCATGGGTGTCCCCCTTGGTGGTCGTCTCAAAGGACAACGGACAGCTGCGTCTATGCGTGGACATGTGCATCCCGAACATGGCTATTCAAAGGGAAAGACACCCTGGGCCCAGCATTGAGGACATGAGAGTGAGGCTCAACCAAGCCACTCGTTTCTTCAAACTGGGCCAGAAACAAGGGTACCACCAGTTAGTAATTGATCTCGCCTTCCGGCCAATCACCATCTTCGCAACTCAGGAGGGATTTTTCCAATACAAATGACTCAACTTGAGAATCTCCTCAGCTGCTGAAATCTTTCAGGAGACAATACTCAGACTAATATCTCCGGCATTCAAAGCCCTGAACTACAGTGACGATATCCTCATCTTCTGGGCCACTCAAGAACAGCATGACATGGCGCTGATGGCTGTGTGCGACATTCTCCACAATGCAGGCCTTACACTCAATGGACCAAAGTGCGCCATTGACAAACACAGCCTGCGCTTCTTCGGCCACATCTTCTCGGACCGCGGCATAACAGCTGATCCTAAGAAAATCAGAGCCATCGTCAACCTAAACGCGCCCACCCGAGTCGCCGAACTGCGATAATTCTTAGGTATGGGGGGGCTACTGTGCTCGTTATCTCCCGAATTATGCCACCATCACAGACCCCCTTCGGAACCTCCCCAAAAAGGACTCTCTGTTCGACTGAGACAAGCAGTGCCATAACACCTTCCACTCCATAAAAGAAGAACTGTCCAACCATCGACAACTGGCGTATTTCAACCCAAAATGTGACACCGATCTAACAGTTGACGCCAGCCCCGTTGGACTCAGTGCCATCCTTGCTCAGTCAGACCCTGACGACAGCCGCAAGCATAACAGCGTTGCATACACCAGTAGGGCCCTGTCGCCCACCGAAAGAGCCTACTCTCAAGCAGAACCCAAGAGCCTTGCTGCTGTATGGGCTTGTGAGAAATGTCATCATTTTATTATTGGGAGGAGGTTCACCCTCATCAATGACCACCAGGCGTTGCTATCCCTCTTTGGCAATCCCAAGACCAAAATACCCCCTCGTATTGAAAGGTGGGGCATCAGACTCCAAGAGAATGACTACAGGATCATTCACAAACCGGGGGGAGGGATTCCAAACCGGCAGACTATTTATCCCAACACCCGGAAGGGAAAACGGAAAATACCATGGCACAGGAGGCAGAAGATTACGTCTCGTACCTATCCATTAATGCCCTTCTCCCTGCCGTCACCACAGAAATATTTGCCATTAAGAGCAGAGCAGATCCCACCATACGTGCAGCAATGCACCTCACTAACAAGAACAAGTGGAAACACCTTGACACTGAACTCGTCACAGAGGGGGAGGTGGACAAGAAAGACCTGGCAAGACTGGCAGAGACACAAAGAGAGCTTGCCACAACAGGCCAGGGATACTGTTAAGAGGCAACCATTGAGTGTTCCCCAAAGGCCTCCGGAAAGTGCTGGTGATGATAGCCCATGAGGGCCACCGAGGGGTTGAGAACACCAAGAAAATACTAAGGAACCAAGTGTGGTTCCCGTACATAGATACCATCGAGGAGGATGCACTAACCCACTTCGGGCCCTGTCAGAAAGCAGTGTCAAGTAACCCCCCACACCCCTTGCAAATAGTACCCCTGCCAGATGAACCGTAGCAGAGAATAGCCATGGACTTCTACGGTGCACTAGAGGAAGGAGAACACCTACTTGTCATAGTAGATGAGTACTCCCGGTTTCCCCTCATCAAACATTTGCAGTCTATGGCGTTTCACCACGTAGCCGCAGGGATAGATGAACTTTTCAGTGAATGGGGAATCCCCACCAGGGTGAAGATTGGTAACGGCCCACCGTGCCAAGAACAGGACTTTCGGAAACTTGCCAGTCACCTAGGATTCCACCACCAATAAGTCACGCTGCTGTGGCCACAGGCCAATGGCATGGTGGAAAGGTTCATGGCCACCATCAAACGAACCAGTCAAAAGGACATGATAGACTAAATGTCGCAGCCACACGCAATATGCCAAATGCTGCCGAGTTACAGGAACACACCACATGAGACAACAGGGCGGACTCCCATGGAACTCATGGTGAAGTACAGGCCACAGACTCGCCTTCCCCAAGTGGAAGATTACACCCTGGGGCAGGATGCAGAGATCTGGGAAAGGGTTGCAGAAAAGAAAAGGAAAGCCAAAGAATGGGCGGACCGAAAGAGAAGAGCCAAGGAGCAATAGCTCCCGATCGGAGAAACTGTCATAGTACGACAGAGACAACAAAAGAAGACCCCGGAGCCACTCCTAGTCACAGCAGTCAAGGGGCCAATGATAACTGCGACAGATGACCAAGGAAAGATAACAAGGAATGCCTCCTTCTTCCGCAAGCTATACATGGAGGAACCAGAAGTAAGGGAACAGCCGGCAGCTGAAACAGAGGAAGCAGACAATGGAGAGGCAAATGAAGCACCGCAAACAGAAAGGTCAGGCGAGACCCCTGAGTCACCTGGCCGGCCCCAACAAGCCACGAGGAAACCCCAGCGTCTGATCGAACAAATGTAACCCGAGAAGTGCATATTAAGTGAGGGGGAGGCGTTACCAAGTGAAAGAAGAAGAGCTCCTTTAAGGAGGAGGTGCTCGGGACGATGGGAGGGAGCGGGAGGTGGAAGGAAGGGGAGGGACGGCAGGAAGAGCAGGGCAGTATGTAGGAGGAGTAATAAAGGGACGGTCTAACGGAATCTGGCTCTCATGTCGTCTATGGGAAGTGTATGTCGAGGCCTAGTTGAAGCCTCACACCAAGTTCACTGGAATAATATACCGTCCAACCTCTACGTCTTTTTTTTTAACTTCCCACTTGTACATGATCCTGTGACAAAAGAGGCCTTCTTTAGCGAACGTCCTACTACGCAACAGCAGGGCCGTTGTGAAGACGGTTTCTTTTGCGCTTTATGATGTTCTGTGCATTTGTGTATAAAGTAACCCCGTGTGACCTACAGTGTGCAAGTGCCCGCCCTTCTCAGCTTTTGATCCAGTCTTCAGAACCTCCATAATATTGCCCGCGGCGTTCCTACTGAAATTAAAGTAAGCTTTAACCGGTCAGTGGGTCGATATGCGCTGCCCCTGGCCTTTCAATCAAGTGCCGAATAACTAGCGCAACGTGTCGACCTATCAGACACCACACTTTATAGTCACTCATCTTTTTCTATTTGTGATGATTTTGTGGGCACTGCTTTTAAAACGCCGAGGCCAACCGCACAATACAGCACTACACACAGTTAAAAAAAATAAACAGTAGCTGCAATGTAAGAATAACCTAAATCGACAAAAAGTTGAGCATTTCAAAATGGGGAGCTACCATCGGCATCACCTTTAAGGAAGAAGCAACTGGAGCATGGATGATGGATTATCAGCGGCATCCGTTGTCTTTCATTCCTCTCTGTCACAGTCACGCGCCACTTATTAAGGGCAATGTTGCTTCTGCCTCACTCAGCAGAAGCAGAATCATTCTGCGCCAGAACGCTGCTGAGAACTGAAATGTCGCCGGTAGGTTCCTAATTCCAGTCAGAAAGCAACTTTAGAGAAAGCTATTCATTTGTACAGAAACTCTTATATACCCGTGTGGCCGTGCGCACCATGGGCTCCTGCCTGGGCTGGGCCTGTGTGCAACCTGAAAGCCACCCCAATGGAAATCCTGCTACAGTTGGCTACGTGTGTCTTCCTTCCCACTGGATCAGCTACACAATACACGCCACACAACACTTTCCCTTCAGATACTGACCTAAGCCAAAACGTTAGCACTAAAACGAATCTTGCAAGAAAAGGGAGGATATAATGTCAATTATCTGCTTGAGGCGAAAAGCAGACACGTGATTGCAATCAAAGCACTGATCCTTACAGTATAGCGGGTTAGATTGAGTCCGAATCAGAAGTGTTTGGGCATTGATCCCAAAAACCTCGAGGCTGCTTTGCTCGTGGGTTCCTCCCCTAATTAATCAATCCGAGCTGACTCAACTCATAGTGGCACTGGAACCCCCAAATGAAGTGGGGGTTAACTTTTAAACTTGGATTTCTTTCTAAATGTAGAAATATGTGTTCATTTATTTCTCAGACACAGCCAGAACCGTTAGCACAGTGAAGACACTCCAGAACACACAATAATCGAGTAAAACATCTCTCCAAGAAGAGCCAAATTATGAACTCATGATTGTATCATTGGGGTCAGGGTTCTAGAGCTTAATCTTGTATATGAATGTTATTTTTGAGTCGCGGGGAGGGGGGCAGGTATTTTTGAAAGTGTTGGGGAGTGAAAACTTTGGCCCATGCGAGCCAGAACCAATGTAGGGGTATTTTTTTCTATATCCAGCCGAGAACCTTTACATTCAAAATAATGCCTCGAATTGGTCCATTTTACAGAACAAATGTCAGAACATTTGGGTAAAAAGCCATAGAATGTACAATTGCTTCTATCATTGGGGCCCTCTAAATATTGCAATAGATAACAGGTCATCAATGGTACACAGCAGCTTTTTGTAACACAATTCTATGCTGGCTGCGCCCAAAGAAAAACACAGAGCCATGCCTCAACAATATACACCAGCATTGTATCTGTAACACACATTTTCATGATCATTGCGAATTTGCACACCAAGAACCTCATGAGTGGTGTCATCAATAGAGGCCAGCTGTGTCCCGTTTATCAGTTTGGGCTGCTAGGCGAAGCTTGTGATACCTATGAGCCAAAACTATTGTATTGGAGTACGGACAGGGAGAAATGACATAAGAGGAGACACACAGTTTGGAAGTGTTGTTTGGTTATTTAAAACAAAGGGGGGTCTGGGAATCTCTCTACCAGCACGAACACAGCCCAATGACTTGTTCTTGGGTGAATAACCCCTGGGAGAGACTCTACCAAGTCTTTAGCTCACTGTCCATTTCACAGAGAAGAAATTTCCCCGCATATCAGCCTTTGTCCTGCCCAGGGGCAGTCCAGCGCCGAAATGCTAGGCAATTCTCCTCTGAACAAGAGTACCATCAGTAACCCCATACACGTGTTTCAGCCTTGTTGGGCATCATCAGTGAGGTGAAACTGTTGCCTCTCTAAGAACAGTGAGCAAGGGGTCCACGTCTGGATCGCCCTGTTAACTTAGGGTGAAACCCAAAGTTAATTTATTCAAAACAAAGGGGGGTCTGGGAATCTCTCTACCAGCACGAACACAGCCCAATGACTTGTTCTTGGGTGAATAACCCCTGGGAGAGACTCTACCAAGTCTTTAGCTCACTGTCCATTTCACAGAGAAGAAATTTCCCCGCATATCAGCCTTTGTCCTGCCCAGGGGCAGTCCAGCGCCGAAATGCTAGGCAATTCTCCTCTGAACAAGAGTACCATCAGTAACCCCATACACGTGTTTCAGCCTTGTTGGGCATCATCAGGGAGGTGAAACTGTTGCCTCTCTAAGAACAGTGAGCAAGGGGTCCACGTCTGGATCGCCCTGTTAACTTAGGGTGAAACCCAAAGTTAATTTATTCAAAACAAAGGGGGGTCTGGGAATCTCTCTACCAGCACGAACACAGCCCAATGACTTGTTCTTGGGTGAATAACCCCTGGGAGAGACTCTACCAAGTCTTTAGCTCACTGTCCATTTCACAGAGAAGAAATTTCCCCGCATATCAGCCTTTGTCCTGCCCAGGGGCAGTCCAGCGCCGAAATGCTAGGCAATTCTCCTCTGAACAAGAGTACCATCAGTAACCCCATACACGTGTTTCAGCCTTGTTGGGCATCATCAGTGAGGTGAAACTGTTGCCTCTCTAAGAACAGTGAGCAAGGGGTCCACGTCTGGATCGCCCTGTTAACCAGACCCCCCTTTGTTTGCATACATTAACTTTGGGTTTCACCCTAAGTTAACAGGGCAATCCAGACGTGGACCCCTTGCTCGCTGTTTTTAGAGAGGCAACAGTTTCACCTCACTGATGATGCCCAACAAGGCTGAAACACGTGTATGGGGTTACTGATGGTACTCTTGTTCAGAGGAGAATTGCCTAGCATTTCGGCGCTGGACTGCCCCTGGGCAGGACAAAGGCTGATATGCGGGGAAATTTCTTCTCTGTGAAAAGGACAGTGAGCTAAAGACTTGGTAGAGTCTCTCCCAGGGGTTATTCACCCAAGAACAGGTCATTGGGCTGTGTTCGTGCTGGTAGAGAGATTCCCAGACCCCCCTTTGTTTGTTTGGTTATTTGCCCACCCGTTGACTGCCCATGGCCATGTTAATCCGGATGGCCATTCCAACCTAGTTCCTGCCCCTCCCTGCCCAAAACACCTACTCATGGATATTGATTTCTTGGACCTTAAAATATACATTGAAAATGGTAACTTAATGACCAGAACCTTTAGAAAAGCAACTGAAGTGATTTCAACACTTTTTGCCACAAGTTGTCATAGGAAAACTACCATTGATAACATTCCAGTTGTGGAATTTGTCAGTGCTAAAAGGAACTGCAGTTCAAAAGAGACCTATGAAAAAGAATGCGACTTACTCAGCCGCAGGTTTCAGGAACGAGGGTACTCACATGCATGCATTACGAATGTACGTGATAAGATTCAATCTATTCAAAAGGAGGATATGTTAAAAACCGAGAAACACAAGCGCTCTAAAGTTGATAGTAAGGGAGTCTGTTTTATCACTAAACAGTCCCACAGCAGTAACCGTATGTATGGTATGCTGAAGAAACATTGGCATTTACTAGCTTTAGACCCGCATCTTCAACAATATATTGAGCCTCAACCTAGGTTAATATTGACTAGGGCACCCACACTTAAAAATAAACGAATCCCCTCATTCCTCAAACCTTTAACTGATGCGATGAACAAGAGCGATTGGCTTTGTTTTAAACATGTTGGTTTCCACAAATGTGTATCATGCAGTGTATGCAAGTTTGCTCATCCACCAAATTGTATGCCATGGATGAACGGTAACACAAATTACAGACTTGATTAATTGTAGGTCTAAATTCATAGTATATGGCATTATATGCATCTGTGATACAGTCTACATTGAAAGCACCATTCGAGAGTTAACGGTACGGATCCGCGAACATTTGTCTAATCTAGGTCGCCAAGACCCGAGACTATCGTTGGCACTAAACTGGCAAGAACAACAGCAGTTAGGAAACAAGGCGGACATTAAATTTATAGAAATTCAGAAAGCGCATCGACATAGGATAGGAGGTGACCAGCGACACCTTCTTCGACAATTGGAATTATGGACAATCTGCAGACTGCAATGTATTACTCAAGGACTTAACATAGACCACGAGATGAATGTTTTCTTGTAAGACACTCTATTTAACTTTCAATTAACATGCAGCAGGTGTTTATTCGGGTTGAAGGGTCTCTAGAAGTACTGCATAAGTATGCTACCTTACATCAACTTCCATATTAGGACCATGTAGCGATAATGTGGATCCTTGATACCGCGTCAGGTAAAGTTTATGCATTGTCCCTCCTGAGGATATTAACCTGTTTAATTAAGAATGCTAAACTATTGTATTGTCATGTATTATGCATAGTATGTTATTCTCGGATCGGACCAGCCCGGTCTATCCGGTGCCACCAGCTAGACAGAACGAATCTAGGACACTACCATGAAGTATACATGTTTCACGGTAAGTATAATAGAGCCATGCTCAATACCGCAAGGTTCAAGCTCATTTTAATCAATCAATATGGCACTTTCTTCCTGCAAGACTACACTCATTTACACCAGCCCAGACACTAGTCTCTTGGGCCACGTCATGGCACATTGATGCAATTCTAACTTAATCTTTTTTGCCGTAGGCAATCATTTTACATCTCTTCACACCTGTCCTTTCAAACCTTTTGCAAAAGAGTTTAGCACAAACTCCACTAAATGTAGACAGTAGGGCTGGCTATAAGGCGTGAATATTAATAATTCACTGCAGATGTAACATGCCAAACGCTTTTCCGCACAGCTCATACTGTGCAGTGCACCGCTTTCTCACTCCTAAACATACTGCTCTAATGCATGGGTGTTGGAGTTTAGAGTAAATCGTCTGGAAGAGAGCTATTTGCCTCTGCAATGAGCAGGAAACGGCACCCTGTGTTACAATTTACAGAACCGTATCCGGGGCACAGGATTCATATTTCCTATTCAGGGAGCGGTAATACGCATGACTACATCGACCTTGAAGGTGTACGCCCCTTTCTCTAAACCAATGATCTGCAAACAGCACTGTAACGGGTGAGTTAATCTCGAGTTGTTAATTTGGAGAAGGAGGGGCTGGCGCCCAGCCAGAATACAAGGTTTTTCAGATAGGGGGTTCTCAGTTCGGGCCAATATCATTAACAGTTCTCACCCTTTTTATTTAGGATACGTTAATATATGTGATTACTTGAACAGTGGAACAACACAATGACAAATACTGTTAGAATCCTGGAACGTTTGGACAAGCGGCGAGTCATTCGTGGTGCTCTTTATAGATGGGGCAGCTATTCCATAAGTGGGAGAATATTAATGCAGCATGCCTGCTATAACCTTACTTCTGCAGTGAACCTACATTGAGAAATGACACATGGAACTCTTCCAAGAGACCGTTGATAAACCACAGGCACTCGGGGCCCAATTCGCCATATGGTGAGTAAGATTAGTGGAACAAACCGATCCTTATCCCGCATGCATAGCTGGGGCACCTGGCCGGTGCAGATTGGTCCGTTTCCTCTTAAAAATGCAAACAAGGAGTTAGCCTTCCTTTGTGTATTCTTTTCGTTTTTTATGACACGTCCCTCATGACGATATACTTTTATTTCGTGCTAATGTGTAACGCATATCCTTTGAATGTTTAATACAGCTCTGTACATATCCAGTGACTATTCAACCAAATAGGTGTGACTAACTTTTTAGTCATATGAGTTGGGATGTCAGCAGCTGTCATGGTGCAAAACAGACCAGATTACATCGTGAGAGCAGTTTCTAAATGGCAAGTTTAAAGCATAGTATTGGATGTGATATCATCATTAACACTGGACCAGTATTATATCTTCAGCACTAATTTTGGTTTTTCGTTTTCTCTCCACTTTCCTTCCCCGCTCCTTCCCCTGCTTTTGTTTCTTTTTCTCCTGCTCCAATCCTCTGTTTGGTGGATTATGCTGCTTTTGAATGATATTGTTTGCACGAATTTGCTTTTATCGATCCTCGTGTAATGTTTCGGTTGTATTTATCATGTACTGATTACCCTGTAACACAGCCTTGACAAAGACCACAACAGTCAAAACACGTGTTGGCAAGGGCAAGAGGACCACATGGGTTCAACAATATCTAGAAATCGACTAGTAATAATATAAAATAAAAAAACTGTAAAAATCATTTGGGACCAAATCATTACCAGGACAAGTGCATTGATCTAGCCACACCCACAGCCCTTTTTAATGCTGGTTGTGCCCAAAGACAGTTATCTAAACAATATGCGCCTGCAATGCTGCTGTTATGCACATTTTCCAGGATGCACTGCCTGAAGAATATATCTTAAATCAAAGGTTTCATATGCTGCCGTTTGCATGGCCTCTTGGTGCTCTGGCAGATCTGGAGGAGACAGGGCCTGGATTTGGCTATTGTGGAAAGAGGGGCAATTCATTTTAGCTTTGCTGCTGCATGAATGCCTGCATTTCAGAAGGACCATGAAACTGTGCCTGGGTCGGTTTCTAAGTTGTTCATGTTGAGAGAGCTTGACACACCTGTGTCCAGAGGAGAGCCTCCTATGCATATAGTACGAGGATGAGGACGCGTTGGTCTGCGTGTGTTAGAGGTGGTAACATTCAGTTAACGCCTGGACGGGCCTTTGGGGCATCCATTCAGCGTGGCCATGCCACCGTCCTGCTAGTGGTGCACCTTGCATAAGGTAACTATGAGGAGAAGTCCTAAGGCACCATGGAATGGGCTGGTGTTCCTAGCAGCAGACATCATGCTAAATCCTGCCCTAAACCACATTGATGGGACATGGGGACGGCACATGGGATATGTATATTAAGTCAACAGGGTAATTTAAGAGCCCAATTGCAGTGACGCACCTGGACGCAAAACACCCAACAGAGCAAAATTACAGGGGGATAACTAGGAGCAAAATCAGTCACAATGAGTTATTGGAACAATTCCCAGGCTGCAAAACCATAGTGGGACACATAGGAGTAGAACTGAAGTGGGGCACATTGGTTGAAAGTCACTGAGGCACCTAGCATGCAATTGCAATGGGACACCTGACAGCAGAATAGCATGGGGAATGGTGAGCAGTTAAATGAGGAGCACACACAATTCAGATGCCACGTATAGCAAGGGATACCATGGAACAGAAAGGCCAGAAAAAGCCATGACAAGTATTGCTGCTGTAATGGACATGCTCATGTTCTGTGTGCCTAAAGGAAATCAAATCACTAGGTGCTTCATACACGATCGTACCTTTAAATCCAAATGCAGACTTCATTTATGAACCAGTAATGAACACGAGGGCAGTTATCTAAAGCCTTATATATATGGCTTTAGATAACTGCCCTAGTGTTCATTACTTGTTCATAAATGAAGTCTGCATTTGGATATATATATATATATATATATATATATATATATATATATATATATATATATATATTCAGTGAAAAAACTTTGTTAAAGGGACGTTATGGTTAAGTTGCGCTACTAAAAACCTATGAAATTCAGTGAAAAAACTTTGTCAAAGGGACGTTATGATTCCAAGTAAAACCGAAAAACCCTTGAAATTCGCCAGTTATGGTAAGCTAAGCAACCATAACTCGCACCACCACCGTGCACTGCTAAGACTAACACCCAGGACATCAAAGATGACATCACAAATGTCATTGATGACATCACTGATGGCATCACATGTGTATGTACTTTTCATGAAATATGTGTACAAGGGATTCTTATTATAATGTTGCGAAACAAGTGTGAAGGATCATTGCAATAAATATCATACCCTAATTAGTGCATTGAACGATGCATTGATATAAATAGCATTCTATTATGGGGTTCTATCTAGTATACTAAGCTACTCATACAGAAACATAACATTGTGTGCAGCGTACAAGATGAAGGTATAATATTCGTAATGTTAATATGTTGAATAATGAAATGATAATTGTTTTCTTAATAGATTTTTGTGTACTGTGAAATATGTAATACGCAGCTAATAAAACATGGGGCATGAGCGGGGGGTGGGGGGAACACAAGGGAGACCCGGGGCATGAGCGGGGGGTGTGGGGCAACAGGAGACAGACACGGGGCATGAGCGGGGGTGGGGCCAACAGGAGAGAGACACGGGGCATGAGCGGGGGGTGGGGAGAACAGGAGACAGACACAGGGCATGAGCGGGGGGGTGGGGAGAACAGGAGACAGATACGGCGCATGAGCGGGGGTGGGGCCAACAGGAGAGAGACACAGGGCATGAGCGGGGGGTGGGGAGAACAGGAGACAGACACACGGGACATGAGTGGGGGGAAAGGAGAGAGACAAGGGGCATGAGCGGGGGGTGGGGGGAACACGAGCGAGACACGGGGCATGAGCGGGGGGGTGGGGGGTAACACAAGGGAAACACGTGGCATGAGCGGGGGGTGGGGGGAGCACAAGGGAGACACGGGGCATGAGCGGGGGGTGCGGGGCAACAGGAGACAGACACAGGGCATGAGCGGGGGTGGGGCCAACAGGAGAGAGACACGGGGCATGAGCGGGGGGGTGGGGAGAACAGGAGACAGACGCGGGGGATGGGGGGAACAGGAGACAGATACGGCGCATGAGCGGGGGTTGGGGGGAGGGAGAGAGACACACGGGGCATGAGCGGGGGGTGGGTGGGATGGGGAGAGACACACGGGGCATGAGTAGGGGGTGGGCGGGAGGGGGAGAGACATGGGGCATGAGCGGGGGTGGGGGAGAGGGAGAGAGACACACGGGGCATGAGCAGGGGGTGGGGGAAGGGGAGAGAGACACACGGGGCATGAGCGGGGGGTGGGCGGGAGGGGGAGAGACACACTGGGCATGAGCGGGGGTGGGGGGGAGGGAGAGAGACACACGGGACATGAGCGGGGGTGGGCGGCGGGTGGGGAGAGACACACGGACATGAGCGGGGGGTGGGCGGCGGGTGGGGAGAGACTCACGGACATGAGCGGGGGGTGGGCGGCGGGTGGGGAGAGACACACGGACATGAGCGGGGGTTGAGCGGCGGGTGGGGAGAGACACACGGACATGAGCGGGGGGTGGGCGGCGGATGGGGGGAGACACGCGGTCATGAGCGGGGGCTGGGAGAGACACACGGGGGGTGGGAGAGACGAGCGGGGCACGAGCGGGGCATGAGCGGGGGTGGGCGGGAGGGAGAAAGACACGCGGACATGAGCGGGGGGTGGACGGGAGGGAGAAAGACACACGGACATGAGCGGGGAGTGGGCGGGAGGGAGAAAGACACACGGACATGAGCGGGGGTGGGAGGAACAGGAGACAGACACAGGCATGAGCGGGGGGGACTTACTGTGCAGGCGGGATACAAAGCCTCTCATGCGAGGAACAAAGATGGCGGGCGTCTCTGAAGCCAGACGCACTGCACGCTTTCACGCATCCAATGAGAGAGCACGTCAGATGTCCGCGGACATCACGCAAGCTGCTTGCCCAATCACCGTCCTGTCCGCGAAGCGAACACAGATATCACACATTTTTTTCACTTACATTTCTGTCATTTTTTTAAAACTACTGGACGGATATACACCAAATAAAACAAAGCACGCTTTCGGGACCAAGCCGCCGCTCCTGCTGCAAATTTGGTGTAAATCCGTCCAGCGGTTTGGGCTGTAGGTGTGAGCAAAGTTTTTTCCCATTATGTATATGGGAAAAAAAAAGTTTTGGGACCCCCCCCTATAACTTTGTCCCCCCTGGACGAATCCTCACCAAACTTTGCAAAAAAATTCAGAGTGACGCAAATAAATTTTTCGCAAAGTTTGGTGAGAATTCGTCCAGGGATAGCGAAGCTATAAGCCGCCCAAAAAGTGCTCTTCCTATGGAAACAGCAACTTGGCCATAACTACATGGCCACTACCGTGGCCATGTAATATATATATATATATATATATATGAATATATGAATTTGGTTTAATATAACTATAGCCCTGTGAGCTATTTTCATTAAGCAGCATGTCCATAATGGCTGAGGTCATTGAAGCTGACTGTTTCTCCTTACAGCAGCTTTTACGTTTCCGTAACATTTGCCTGTCAGGCCAGCTAAATGTATTCGGTCTCTTGCAACTATAATATTTGCATATGAGTAACTTGCTTTGTAGGATGAATTAATCGTGTGACACCGGATTCAGGGAAATTTAACAACTCACTTCGGATAAGATACACACGATTACCCAATTTATTAAGGTTCTTTTTCGAACCTTGGACCCTAAACTAATGGCATTTACGTACATAACACTATCACTCCCACACTCTTGGACATGAAACCGTCAGGTTTGCAAAAACAATTGATTTTATTTCAAACAGGCAATTAAATATTAAGACAGACGACTCCCAATTTATTACAAGGGAGCACACGTGAGTCACAAATCAATTGATTTCTAATAAAAGACAACTCAATAAACACTTCTCCTTTATAATAGCAAACATAACAGCGTATTTTGGTTGTTTAATCACTCATCCACCCGATATTGAAGAAGAGGAAGTAGAACAGCGCTTCTGTAAACAGATAAGCTATCACCGCATTTTCATCACAAAAACATGTTTGTCCAATATCTTGGGAGGCGTCTCTTATTGTGAGCAAACACCCACCACTTATTAACCGGTGAGTGTGCGTTCAGAATAAGATGTCAGTAAAATGCAATTTTCAAAATGTTATTATACACTCTTCTAGCATTTAATTGCATGGATACACATAATTGACTGCTGTGGATTCCTATTCACTAACTCAGTGATGCGTCTGTGGGCGTTTCTCAAAAGCAACTGGATTGGCTGATCAGGAACCTCACTCACTCTAGTTTTTATTTTACAGGGCGCGCTAAGTTCACACTATAAAATATATCCACATACGCTGCGTTGCTAGCACATGGCATACCTGTGCGGGGCGGGTCATTCCCGCTTCTAGGTCTACTTGAAATCAAAGTGGACCCAAGAACAGAGAGAGATATGACCACAGATATGTCCTGTCAATCCTGCCTCCCAGTGCTGAAACACCCCACTATCCTCACAGAGGACCACAGAAACCCCCGGGCTCCGAATCCTGCATCCTCTACCTCTCCCCAGAAACAAAATGAAAACCCAGAGCCCCCATGGACAGCACCTTCCTAATCCCTCGCAGAGAAAATACTCCACTTAGCCCTACGCCAGAGAAGAACAGGACCCCCAGGGCTCCCACCCCCTGCACTCCCTACCTCTCCCCCAAAATAAGATTGAAAATAACAGACACCCTAGACCCAGCATATGACCACCACCCTCTCCTAGGGCATATACTCCCCTCACACCCCCACTAGATATGAACAGGAGCCCGAGGGTTCCCACCCTCTGCACCACCTACCCCGCGACCTCACAATGTAACATAAATATAGACTCACTCCAGGGTCAGCACACATCCCCCCTGACCCCCTCCCAAGGCATATGCTGCCCCCAACCCTCCACCAGAGAAGAACAGGAGCCCCTTGGCTCCCACCACCTGCACCCACCACACCCAATTTTTCTTTAAAAATCCACAGACCTCCTGGGCCTGCCCCTTTGCCCTCCAGCACTATGCAGCTGCCCTGCCAACTGATCTGCTCCCTTTTGCTCCCCACTTGACAGACCCAGTGCCCCTGTGCCTCCAGACTGTACCTTGCCTCTCCTAGCCCCCTTCACCCCTCACACTGCGCTGATCATTTGGATTATGCTTATTACCCTGCGGCCAGTCATGGGGTTCTTGGGAGACAGCCCCCTTCCGTCTCAAAATTGGGTTGAACAGAAACTGGTTAGAACCCTAGTCACTCAGGTGCTGGGTCAGTGGTTTTGATTTTTGATAATATTATCGGTTCTCAAGGACTCAAACTAGTTGGAAGAGGTTAGTCACTGGGTGGGTTTAATAACAGAATTTAGCCAACACGTGTTTCGACCATCCAACATAGATATACATTAATGATACACCTGAGTAGTGAAGCACAAAGAAAGTGTTGGAGATACCATAAGTGTAAAGCACCATATGCGTTGAGTTGAACATGTGTACATACGTGACATCATGGTAATAAAGTGCATTGGTCATTTTGATGTTGCAGTAATATGCAAAATTGGACCTTAGCATGTGTAGTAACCACATTCGGAGTACATTAGTATGCACCAACGACATGCACAAAGGGAGAAGGGAGAAAATAAGAGAGTGTTAGTTCTCTGTGGGCTGAAGGATGCCCAGTTGTGCCATCAGTGGTGATGAAATCACAAGTTCGGTTAGGGAGGTCTTAACGTGTGGTGGTTGTTGGGTACATTGGTGTAGGCGATGAGCTCTGAATAGATAGGCTCTTGGTGGTTTGCAACCCTGTTTAGAAAATGGATGCAGAGTATAAATGGAGAGGATAGCGTAGGTCCGGTATCGCATAATTACAGTGACGTGGTGGTCAGGCCATGCAGTGGCCATGTGCAGTGGACATGTGGGTCCAGTGCCGGCTCTAATAAGGTGCTGGTAAGCATGCCAGTTGATGTGGCAGTTGCTCCAATGGCACTAGTAGGGATTGTCGCTCAAGAGTGGCAGGGGGCGTGTGGATACATCGGTATTATTGTGCATCATCTCCTGGCACAGTGGTCAGAACAATGTGTGGCTAACAGGCCTATTGGTGTTTGGAGGCGACGGCATGCAGGCCCTTAGCACGGTTTACCATTTGGGCATTATTATGTGCCTTGGATTGGTGGCGATGGATGGGGGTCTGCCCGTAAGTGAGCACAGGGCAGAGAGTACAAGGGGCATCCCCGTGAGAATTAGGCAGTCTAGAGAGGTCTGGTAAGTTGGGCCCTGGCTGGACTTTGCGATTAAGTGTCAGTGGAAGGTTGAAATGGGGCCACTGTATGCCATTCGTGGGTTGAACAAGTGTGTGGGGAAGGTTGAAATGTGGCAGCTGTCTGACAGTCGTGAGTTGAATCTGGAATATGTCATGGGACCAAGGTGTTTCCCGTGATGGAAAAAGTAGAGCCAAGGTTGAGATGGACTAGGGGGCGTGGCATAACAAGCTATGGGCTAAGTCGTGTCTCTGAGAGTCTCCTGCTGATCCTGCAAGATCCTGATGCAAATACTTTACCAGAAGTGCGTGCCCGACATATGAACAGACCCACTGCTGTAGGAATATGCGTGGTGTGATGTGATTGCATTTTCGAGCAGAACTGATATAAAAAACAGAAGTTACAAGGCACAGAACAGCTGTGCGGTCCTGCAGAGTTTCTAACAAGATGGCGTCCACCTTTAGACAAAGGAAAACATAAGCAAATAATACAGCGGATGGTCTTTGACTGCAATAGGAAAGACAACGGAGACAAAGGGAGCTGGTGAGCAGTAGAACATATTAACCTGGAAGAGCGGGCAAGCTGTCTCCCACTGTACGGAGGAATATATGCACTACCGTAAGATACGGAACGTCACGGCAAAGTGTGCCCCTGCAGCGACGGGTACACAATATTGTAGTGCTGTTCTGACCTAATCAGAAGCCGAGAGTAGCCGACACCCGCAACCACTGGACGAGTTAACCCCCGGAGGGAGGCCCAGACGCGCTCCAGCACGAAAAGACATGGAGAGAATCACAGCATAACGCTGGCTGTCGGAGTGATTGGGAAAGACAGCAGGGGAAAGGAGTGGTAGCCGCTTTAGGCCAGTGACAAAGAGCGAAAAGCCAGCTGAGCCCTGAGACTGCTGGGACCCGCGGGCCAGCAGAAGAGGAGCCGAGTCACACGTAGCTCTGTACCTGCATGGTAGATCGGAGAGCCCCTCACACAAAATCAGTAACCCAGCCCAGTAGGAGTGGCCCGCGCCCCCTAGAGAAGCAAGCCGGGTCAGCATCACACGGCCGAAGCATGAAAGGACACAAAGTTGCTGCATACTGCGACACTGCAGCATGGTGGAGGTGTAGCCGAGGCCCCAGGCAATACAAAACTGATGAGGCCTCAGCTTGAAGATATTCCACGTTACACGGGCACTCAAGGGCTGCCCAACACAGGCTGAAACACAGGCAGCAAACCCATGGAAGACGGCTGCAAGGGAGCTCCTGACCACGGAACGCTCCCCTACTGAAAGAACAGTGAGCAGGCTTGGATACACACACTGTGACACACGCTTGACCGAGAAACAAACATAAGGCATGAAACCCTGTCAGGGACACAACGTTTATATAATGGAATCAGACAACTGAAACAGATGAGAGGAGGGGGCACTACGACAGAGAGGTCGGCTTGCAGGTGCACAGTTGCATCTTGTTACAGAAACACTGAGCACAGAATCAAAGAGGGTGCCGACAGAGACCCCCAGCAACACAGCAAGGAACGAACAGACCAGCCACATGACAACCAGACCAAGGTGGCCTTCACGAGAAGTTGCAGGCTCTCATGGAGAATCTGAACTAAGGGGCCCACCTGTGCAGGCAGACCAGGCGAGGAATAATGAGACAACCCTACAATTGACGGCAGACTACAAGGGCGAAGATGGAGACTGTGGTGGAACAGCACACTCTCACAGAAGTACGATCACCAGGAGGAAAATGAAGCATGATCTGAGAAGTGCTGTGAGGCAAGAACTGTAGATGGAATGCACAAGCCACAAGTGAGGGATGGCGACCACGTGACCCAAAGAGAGGAAATAACTCACAACCACTTGATAGGAGCCTACACAATTGGTCTGTCCCTGCCACGATCAGGTAGGATTGCACAGGGCGCTGGAGCTAAAGGTATGACCCCATATGGAACACGAAGAAGACCCCACGATCAGCAAGGCAAGGGGTACAGGTGTGCGCCATAAGTGGATGGACAGGCGTGAAGTGGGAGAACCACATGGAGGGGTACCAGTGAGGTGGACAACACCCCGAAACTGAGGCCCAAAGAAGGCTGAGAAGGCGAATCAGGGACTCAGGCACTGGGAGCAGTGACTAAGCAATAAGTTACAGTGGGAGGAGAGCGAGAACAGAAGCCGACTAGAAGGGGGAACTCACGGTCACAATCGGGCACAAGCCACACTGAACGGAAGAGGCACTAAGGCGAGGTTAAGACAACAGAGCAAATAGTGAACGCCCTTGCAGTGCCGGCCGACGCAGAGCCAAAGTCAGGAATGGGAGTTCCCCTAGAAGCAGAAATGGTGTCTAAAGTGGGCAAAACCAAAGGACACCAACCAACAATGGAGGACTTTGCCAAATCGACTCAAACTGCGGAAGTCGTAAGACCTAAGACGCAGGACATGCAGGGAGTAGAGAGCCCAACACGAAATGACCAACAGATCCTGGACACCATAGCAGAGTTGAAGACATCATGGGAATGCAAGATAGACACTGTAATTGCAGAATTAAAGACCTCACTGGAACAAAAAATCGATGCTGTCAGTGTGGATGTCAACCTACTACATCAACATGTTAGAACATTGGCGGAGCGCACAAGGGAGCTGGAAAAAGATGTGAAGGCCAACACGGGCACCTGCACTGCGAATGCCAAGGAGGTCACCATACTACAACAGCAAGTGTGTAACTTGGAAAACAGGGCGGAGGAGGTGGAAGGGGGGCGCGTAGGAATAATATTCGCATCATAGGGCTCCCGGAAGGAGAAGAAGGCTTAGACCCGACAGATTATGTCGAGAACATGCTGCTACAAGAGATAGACGGAGGGGCACTCACTCAGGGATTCACTGTGGAAAGGGCACACAGAGCCCAGGCCAGGAGATCGCCACCAGGAGCCCCTCCCCGGACACACATCACCAAGATATTGAACTATAAAGACGGGGAGAAGATACTTGAACACTTCTGCAAAGGGGGCACCATAAACAGAGGATCTGCGACCATCACGGCATACCTGGACTACACCTTTTTGGTGCAGAGACATCGGCTGAGCTATGTGTCCATTAAAAGGAGACTACTTGAGGCCGGATATAAATACATACTGCTGTACCCAGCAAATTTGAAAGTGATGCAGAACAACAGGGCGCATTTCTTCCAATTCCCGGAAGAAGCAATGGCATGGTTGGACGCACGGAATTGTCTGGAGGGAGCAGACGACAGATGGAGAGTAGACCAGATAAGTGAATCTGGGTTTCTCAGAGACATACTTGGCACTAAGCAAGGGTAGTGTTATGTATATAGCTGAGATACAGACTTTTGGACTAGAATATAAAACATAATATGGGATGCTTAAGTGAAATGGGCACGGAAGAGTTTAAGATGTACAAGTGTGTAGTAAACTGTGAGACTAATGCAGGGGACATAGAAAGGGACTGGATGCGGGGTAGCCTGAGGTCCAAGGAAGGAGCTGGGCAACAGTTGGTGAGGGTTAGGGTGGAGGGAGGAGGGAAAGTTGAGTTGGTAAAAGGGAAGGAAGGGGTGGGAGTTTGGGGAGTTAAAAGGGAACGAGCCTACAAACACAAGCCACGAAGCAAGAGCAGGAGGGTGGGGGAGGAGAAGGAAACGGATAGGATGGGAGATCTGAAGATAGCGACCTGGAATGTGAGGGGTCTAAATAGCTACATTAAACAGAACAAGGTCATGATGTACCTGAGGAGACAGAAAATAGATATTGCACTGTTACAGGAAACTCATCTGACCAGAGAGAAGCAGGGGGAGGTAACAAAAAAATGGAAAGGGACAACACTGAGGGCGACATAGTCGGCGTATGCCAGAGGGCTCATAACATGGATAGCGCCACACGTCCCGTTTAAGATATTACAGTATACCATAGATAAAGATGGTAGAATGGTAATAATAAAAGGGATGGTGGAAAATAAAGAGGTGGGCATCATCAACGTTTATGCCCCCAACCAAGACACTAAGGGTTATTTTAGGAATGTATATACTAAGATAAGCTCATATACGGACGGGCGGTCATATGAGGGGGGGACTTCAACTGCACCTTGGACCCGAAGCTAGATAGCTCAGATGAGTAGGTCAGAAGTCATGCCGCAGTAGCGAAGTCCCTGGGTGCCTTGTTATGGGATTTCCAATTGGTAGATGTGTGGAGAATGCACCACCCACAGGATAATGAATACTCACACTATTCTGCCCCATAAAACTTGTATACCAGATTAGATTATATATTTATTGGACAGGAATTAACAAAAGAAGTGACACGAGTGGAATATAAGGCTATGGTCCTCTCTGACCACGCACCGATGATAGTACCTTGGCAGAACCTACCCCTCAGAGCGAGAATCCCGACATGGAGACTCAGGGCCGAGGCACTGAAAGAGAATTTAGAGAAGACCTGAGGAAAGGGATAAAGGAGTATTTTGAACATAATACCGGCAATGTAGAATTGGCTGGGACACTGTGGGAGGCATTTCAGGTAATGATGAGGAGAGAGGCGATATCGAAATCAAAAGGGCTGCAAAGTGGCATAATACAAGACTTACAGAACGCAGAGAAGAGGTTGGAAACAATGATGCGTGGGCAAACAGGGTCCCCTGAGGAGGCCAAGACCATATGCCAACTACAGCAAGAATGCAGGAACCACTGGGAGATGCTATGTAACCTAAACTATAAAAAATATGTGGAAAGGCAGCACGCAGAGGGAGACAAACCAGGCAGATTACAGCCTGGTTATATAAACGTGAGACCCCCAGACAAACAATTAGAGCAATGCAAGGGGTGGATGTGCATTTACGGGGTACCCAGGAAGGAGTGAACAAATGCTTTTTTGAATACTATAAGAAATTATACGCCGAAATTGCAGAAGGAGAAGAAATAGATGTATAAGAAGCATTAACAGAGATTACTCTCCCTAAGCTTGAGGCGGCGGCGAGGGAGAACCTAGAGGTCCCAATAACGTTGGAAGAGCTGGAACTAGTGATCAAGTTACTGCCTACCAACAAGGCCCCCGGGGCAGATGGACTACCGAGTGAGTTTTACAAAATTTATAGGACGGAATTACTTCCCCCGCTGCTGGCAATGTTAAATGAAGCACTTAACACTAGCACATTGCCTGAGTCCCTACGCGAAGCGATCATCATTCTGCTCCTTAATCCCAATAAACAGGACATGGAATGTGGGTCCTACAGACCACTCTCGATGCTCAACCAAGATAGTAAAATACTCACAGCAGTGATGGCGAATAGGTTGAGACCAGTAATAAACAAACCTATACATTCTGATTAAACCGGGTATGTCCCATGCAGAAGCATATCTGACAACCTGAGAAGACTCCATCACATTATAGAGCAGGCACAGGGGAGTTCCCAGGAGGTGGCAATAATCTCACTAGATGCGGTCAAGGCCTTTGGCTCGGTCAAGTGCCTTGGCTGTTCTAAAGGAATATGGTATTGGGCTTGCATATTTAAAGTGGGTCCAATTACTATACAACAAACCGCTAGCTCGAGTCAGAACGGGAGCGACCATATCAGAACAGTGGCAATTGAGCAGAGGTACCAGACAGGGATGTCCGTGGTCCCGATGCCTTTCATTTTGGCACTACAACCCCTAACGGCGTACTGGAAGTAGCAATATGGGGAGGTGGGTATCAACACTAAGGGTGGGCAACATTTGATATCGATGTACATTGATGACATGTTACTGTACCTGAGGTACCCCGAGGAGAATTTACAGTATATTTTGGAGGTTATGGAGTGATATGCAATGCTGTCTGGCATAACAGTGAACCCAAAGAAGTCAAGCATATTGCCCCTGAGTAGATATATAGGAATGCCACAACATAAGCTGCCAGTACTACAGATAAAATGGGAAACAGAGACGTTCAGATATTTGGGAATAGATGTATATCACAACACTGAAGTTGAACATAAGCAGAATACCGAGAGAGCAGTCTAAAATCAAAAATAGCATGACATTTTGGGCCAAGCTACCCTTGACAATGATGGGTAGAGTGGCGCTGTTAAATATGGTAGTACTGCCCAGGTTATTACACTACTTTGAGAATATAATGCCAGAACACAGACATGTATAAATGTGGGGAAATAAAAGCAGGAATGGTCCACATGTTCTGGGCATGCCCTGAAATAGGGAAATTCTGGAGGGAGGTGGACCGCCTGCGGCTGCAGGACTACATTCCCCCATCGACGTGATGTCCCAGGCACATCAGCAACTGGTGTGGAGGGTGACCCTGCGTCCCGATCCACCACAGGCGGAGGTACACCACCGTCTGGCCCCTCAGTGCAGGTGTCGCGGACAGAGGAGCGTCCACATCAGAATCACTCACCCCTGACAAATGGACCCGATGCACATCCAACTCGACATTGTCGTCAGAGTGATCATCCGGGCTTGACTCATTGCCAGCCACAGACAAGATGGTCTGTAACACATGTGGGTTCTCCTGGTCTACCACCCCACGACCCCCACTTGTGCCGGGTTTCTGGTGTGATAGCAAACCTGTGTCTGGCATGGCAACACCATCCTCTGGCTCCATTGCGTCATCATCTGAAAAGTTGAGAAAAAATAACATTAGTACACATGTCAGAAGCACATAACACACACACACATAGACATCACGCAGACAGCCAACACATGAAGCAGACATGTCACACACAAATGAGAACCTGGCATGCATCCAGTGGACTTGACATGCAAACACATCCCAAAAGCAGAAATGGATGTGTGTAAATAGCAAAGCCTACACTACTAAAAAATGTACTATATGAACTCCATCAGAAACCACCTCTGTCAGGCACATGTCACAGGCAGAAAAGACAGATTGCAACTAAGAGATGCAACACACCATAAGCATGCCTGAACTGCAAATTGACCACTGCGCAAGTGAATCCAAACACACAATGACACAGGTAACATGCATGTAGCCATGCATCAATGAAGCATCATCATCAATATAGCTACATCCATCTGCAGCTCGCCCCGTACCGGGTGGCATGGCCCTTGTAGAAATAGTGAATGTCACAAGCATAGAAAGGCCCAGCAACCAGGCATGAGAGACCATAACGCCCTGTACCGTCCGAACTGAGGCCTCCACAAAACCCCTCAGGGCCTGATTGTCCACATTGCGCTATTAATGTGCCCTATTCCATCATTCCCTGTGGAAAAGTACACGCCCAGTACCCAACATAGTATGTAAGTGGACCTGGGCATACACATACTGCACAACAGTGAACCTTCGGGATCATGCCACTTCCACATAGTGTGCGCAATGCCGAAATCTCACCAGCATAAACGTCTATCAACTACATATTAGTCAGTCAACAATAAAGCTGCGGAAGACACATGTGTAAATGGACACTTTCACAAACACATAAGTGAGTACTCGCAATGTTGCACCACACAACGTTGAAGCTGCTTGCATATGTATATGTGGAAGCGTTCAAAAACACATATTTTCCCATACACCTGTATTGTGAACATGACCACCATCCAATACACCAAAGCAAGCAGCTATAATGCTGCTTGCTTAGATGTATGTGGAAGTGCACACATACACACGTGAAGGATGCTCCACAGTCATCACAACCCAATTGGCCAGCTACATCCAATCAGTGACCTATGCCAGTTGGTATAGGCTGCACATTGACCAATAACTAATCTGAGCAACAACTGGGTAGTCCTAACACTGAGTACATGTGTCACAGGATGCACCTGTGCCCTTTGCATACATGACAGAGAAGGGAGAAACAGTCCATACATGCCAGGTGACTTTGACATAGCATCAGTGAGTAGTCATGTAGAAGGGTGTAACCCGGCTCAGGTGTGGGTTGATGCAGTGCAGAACATGTGTTTGTGCCCCACTATCTCCATGAACAAGTTCATTATGAAGTCTCCAAATACACGTGTGGGCAGTGTAAGGGCAAGTTCAGGCATCACGTGCAATGTGCATGCAATTGGTTGCATGGTTACAGGCAAACCCCCCACCCACCTAAGTGAAAATGCAGGGAGGCATTGCATGGCAGCGAAAGGGGGACCAGAACCTGTGTATTGCCAGACAGTGTTGACTAGCGTCAATTGCATCATCAGAGTCAATTGACAACACAGCAGATGTTGATGGGACAGTAAGCAGGACACATGATGAACCCTCAGTAGTACACCCATATGTGCAGAAGCCACTACACCATTTGAACAGAGCCAGTGGGCCAGAAACAGGGTAAGGCCTGTGCCGCACACAGACTGTGACACCCTAAACCTGTGTGTGATGCTGGCCTGAGCCAGAGTGGGCGTGGAATTGTTGATCAAATGCCATGATATGTAGGTCAGCCTGGACATGTACTACTATGATAATCCGGTCAAGGACACATAGGGGCATGCATGGAATACACATGGAGCATGAATGGGCACTCATGTCCCTGCGGAGCATCTGCCATCTGCACAGTCCAAGTGAGACACCCTGCATCAAGGACAGAGGATGTACCCCACTGCATGTTTCGGGCAGGTTGGCTGGTGGAAGTTTTCATGAACACCGGAGCCTTGAACAGGCCATTGTAGTACGCCAACATGATGCACACCAGTGCCATGGTGAAATGGTGGTGCTGGGGGGAAGGGGCAAGGGAGCATGCCTACGTGGAGTACCCACATGCAGGCCGAAGACACATGCATGTCAGTCATACAATGACATAGTCCCAGTGCTGAGAGTAAAGACACCCCAGGCTACATGCAGAAGGTCCAGTGAGCTGGAACATGGGCCGGAGGGGCAGCTGGGTGACTAGCATGTGAGTAGGGTGCCAATGTGATGATGAGGACAGTCCCCGTCTGCTCTACATGTCCACTATCCTGCACAGCAGGCACGCATCAGTGAAGCATTGCATGACTTGCACATGAGAACCATGTACACATGACATGGAGTGGCAGTCAAGCACAAAACATCACACAAGCAAAACACACATGGCCTCGACAAACATGTGACAACACTCACTGGACGGGGCATCAAAGTCCAGCATCTCTTCCACTCCTTCGACCATTCCTGCTGGTATGAACTCCAAAGCGACTGACTCGTGCAAAGTGAGGTCTTCCTCCTCAGGTGGTGGCCCACTGCCCGTCACCAGAGTCATGTTATAATTAGAGGCACGCTTGGCCTTAGTACTGCGTTTGAGGTCATCCCAACGCTTTTTGCACTCTTGAGCTGTGCGCACCTCATGGCCGAATGCACTCACATGATCCGCAACTTGCTTCCAGTGGGACATACGATGGGCAGCCGTAGTTTGACAATTCGGCCCCACTAGCATATCACGGTTGTGGTCCCACACGTAGACCACAAGGAAGTCCAGTTCCTGCTTGCAGAAAGGCTTCTTCCTCGGCGTGCCTGAGGCCGGAGCTGTGTCTGGGGTCCCAGCCTCTACTGCAGGTGCAACCTTCCTCCTCTTGGACAGTGGTGCGGACCCTGGCTGGCAAATGCCGCCCTGATCAGTATGAGCAGTGGCGCTGGTGGATTGAAACGAGGGAGTGGCAGGTGGAACAAGGACGGAAGCCCTGACTTGCGTCAGTGGCTGCTGGGTGCCCTGGAATGGACCCTGTGCAGCAACATCCGCTATGACAGGGTCATTGACCGGGACTGTCCTGGATGGTAGACTCACAACTGGGGTTGTGTCGGGTGCATCTGCCCATGCATTTGCCAACACCCAGCTGGTCGGGGCAGCAGATGACATTACTGCCCCAGGGACACGTGCCTCAGTCAGGACAGCCCTGCGTGCACCTACGGTGGGCCTCCTGACTTCCTGGAAATCTTCCATGGACTCTTCAGGTGCCATTGCAGCCTGCGCTGGCAGGCCCTGAACCTGGGTGGTGGTGTCCACAGCTGCACCTGTAGCTACCACTACCCTTGGGCCCGTGGCAGTCGATGAAACGGACTGCCGGGTCACATGAGTGCCAGTTCCAGATGCAAGAACTGCATCTCCCGGAGCCGCAGGGGGTGGTGGCATGACTGCACCAACACGTGGCACACCATCGTGCCGAGCTGGCGCACCCCTGCCTCTTCCCCCTCTGCAGCCACCCTGGACACCCTGGAGTCCCCCTACTCCCTGGTCACCCCGGCCACGTCCCTGACCACGCCCACCACGTGGAGTATGCCCAGCTGAGGCGCCTTTCACCTTTCGTGGCCTCCCATCCATGGCACAGATGGAATAGTGCCGGCACAGATGTAGTAGTGCCAATGGGAGGTGTACACAACAATTGTCCTGGGCAATTGGGGTGAAGGGGGTGGGACACAAGATGTTAACAGCACCCCTGCACCTGCAAGGCTGTATGTGACCCTGGTGATGAAGTGACGGGTCCCGCAACGCTCAGGCACCCCAAAACTGCAGTAAAACCGTGCACGCAATCCCCGGTAGCCCACGTGTGTGGAATTAACCTCCCACAGTATGTGGTGACACCCATGGACACGGAAAACACGTACGCGTGGGACACGCAGGCTACTATGACCTCGAAAATGGGTACGCGATACACAGGAGCACCCGCAGTGGGTACATAGCGTGTGTGACTCACCGTCAGACTAGCATGATAATGAAAAACACACGTAGCCAATACCCCCGCCAAAAGAAGAGATACGTCCTTGATCCGCTGTGAAGTTGTGATGGTGCGTGAAACAACACGAAGTAGCAACACACATGTCGGTCTCCACGAAAGGCACGTACAGCGAACTGCTGGCCCCACTCACCTTTAACCTGTGCTGAGGGAAAAGCACGCGCTTCAGCCCTTTCCTCGGATTACACGCGTGTTTTTTCACGTGCTGAATCGCTATGCACCCGTCACGAGTGAAACGCCAGCGCGTGTAACGTCACAGATGCGCTTACACGCTAAGGGCCTTTCCTCAAATTACACGCTGACGTGCAGTTTTTTCACGTACCTATTCACTCCGTATCAAGATGGCCACGCGACAACACACGGAAGACCACGCTCCTGCCCAGAAGGCCGAATTACTGCCCTCCAGAGCCCCGAGCAGCCTCCCACGAGCCATCTGCTGCTGCCTGCCTGCCTGCTGCCACCTGCCCTGCCATTTGGTGCCTGCACATCTGCCATCTCCAGGGGCCCAGTTGCTGTGACCACCCCTGTGACCACCCCTGCTGGAACAGAGGACTCCTGACTGGTATTCCATCGCTCCACAGCCCAGCCCCAGGACCCAGTTGCCCACCGACACCAGCCTCGGGGGTTGCCATTTCCGACACAACACCATCGGGCACCAGTGCCAACCCCCCAGCTGAGAGGCAGAGGGCTGCCAGCTTCACTTCCAATGAAGTTGGCATCCTGGTGGAGCAAGTCCTGGGGCATAATGATGCCCTCTTCACACCATCGCACGCTGACAATGAAGGACGGATGAGGATCTGGACAGACATAGTGGGTGCCATCAACGTGGAGGGGGTGGTACCCCGCGACATCAAACACGTCCAGAAGCGCTGGGAGGACTATAAGTCCAGGACTCTCAAGAAGGCCCGGCACCTCTTAGAAGCAGCGGATGCAGTGGGGTGCCGGGCCAGCTTACCAACCAGCAGATGAGGGTCCTGGAGCGCATTCGCCCAGTGCTTCACCACAAGATCCTCAGGATGCAGGCCCGTCTGGAGTCGAGCGGTAAGTGGCCATGCATTGCTGTGTGAAACAGGGCATGTTGCAGTGTGCTGGTAGTTAGCTATTTGCCTCTATGTGTGACATGGGCCATGTATGGATGTGTGTGTACAGGGACATGATTGTGCTGCATGTGAGACCAGTCGGGCATGAACCACATGGATGGTGTATGTGTTACAATGCAACATGCGGAGCAGCATGAGGAATGCACACATGAATGCATGCCTGTCTCTGTTCTTGGACATGGTTGGGGTGTGAGAGATGGGTGCTGCTGTCATGGACATGTATGGTGTACATGTCTGTGTGTGAGAGTTTCGTGTGTGTGACTTGTGGTCACCATGGATGCATGCCACATGTCTGTGACGATGTTCTGATTCACTGATGGAGCCTAGTCATCCTTGTATCCACTGTGTCTGGGGTGTACGAGGCCTGATGCATGAAACTACGGTGACGTGTGTGCATGTGATCAGTATGACCCATGATGCATGTGAGTTTCAAACCACCATTGTATGTTTCAACAGTTCCTTGGACATGATGCAAATGTTCTTTGCATGCGCCATGCCTGTTTCTGCATATGTGTTGCCTGCACTGACCCATGTGTTGTGGAGGGACATGATGGAAGTGACGTTTGACAGTGCCACTCATGTGCTATTGCTTCCTGTCTAGGGGACTAGTGTACAGTGCCCTGATCCTTGTGTTCTATGTCTCCCTCTACACAGCGGCGAGTGAAGAAGAGGGCAGAGACGGCACTGTGGAGCAAAGTGGCGGGGATGCCTCCACCGGCCGGCGACGCAAGGCCCAGTCACCCTCCCAGGAATTACCATCATCTGGGAATGAGGGGACTGCTGCCACGTCTGCCACTACGGCTGCAGTGGAAGGGGTGGGTGAGCCCCCACAGGGGCTTGGGATGGCGGAAGGCAGTGTGGAGCCATCCAGGTTGGTGGTTTGCACAGAGGAGGAGGAGGCCGCTACTGAGCCGCACATGGGGCCTGGTGGGGGTGGTACCACTAGTGCAAGTGGTGCGGGGCAGGGGCAGGAGTCAGCACAGGTCGCCGTGGAGGGGCCTGTGCATGTCACTGTCCCTGACACTGTGACTGCACCAACATGCTCCAGCAGGGATGCCCCATCCCAGGCCCGTCAGCAGGTAGGGGGGAGGTCCATGTCATCTGGCACTCTTCCACCTGCGGACGAGGGGACCCGTGACCGTATGGAGACCGTCCTGATTGGTGTCGCGTTGCACACGCGTGACATTCGTGATGACGTGCATGCTTCCTGGGGGGAGCATGCACATCATCACGAAGAGCTGCGTGCCAATGTGGCCCAGTTGGGAGGGGCCATGGTCGGGGGTTTCCTACATGTGTCGGGCACTCTGGCAGCCCTCTTCTCCGCTGTGTAGACTATGCGCCAGTCGTTCTCCATGCCGTCTTCCGGCCCAGATGCCACCAGGGTCCCCTGTGGACCTGCCCCGACCAACGCAGACAGCTCGGTGGAGATCCCATCCCTGCTACAGTCGGGAGTTGAAGGTCCAGCAGAGGTGCACACCCCAGCAACTCGACCCCAGCAGATGGAGGATGTGCCGGCATCATTGGGCAGGGCACATGCACGACGGCGCCAGTGGGTTCCATCAGCCCGGATGCCGTTGTGTTGGCAGAGGCAGTTGGGTCGGAGGCAGCGGCAGGCTCAACGTGGGAAGCATCATGGCTCAGGGCCATTAACATCAGAGGGGCAGGCATCGGCCGGAGGGCAGGAGGACCCTGGAATGGGAGTGTCTTCTGTGTGGCAGCGGTTGGGCCAGCGGATAGATGCAGAGCGACGGCAGGCAGAGGAGGCGCGGCTCACTATGGTCATGGCGGAGAACTCCATGCGCAGGGCATTGAGGCGGGCTGAGTGCCTCGAGGCAACTCGCAGGGAGTTGGAACAGGCCATGACTGCATCCCTGCGAGACCTCGAGGACAGGGAAGAGGCCCGCCTCCGGGACATCGACGTGGAGTTCGATGAATCCCTGGCCCGGAACATCACAGAGTGAGCCGTAGGACTTGCCCGCCGCCATTGTATATAGTTAATTAGTCTTAGGTTTCCTTTCTATTTTTCTTTCATTTGGTGCGCATGAACTATGCCCCACCTTTTTGTATATAGTTGTTTATTAGGTAGGGTTGTTTGTAGGTTTCATTTGGATTGTTGGGCTCATGGACCCTGGATTTGTACATTGTATCTAGTTGAAGACTGGATTAGACTTCATTGTTTTATTTTTTACCATGGAGCAATGGATTTTTTTATTTTTTTCATTTGGATTTGCTTTGATGGACAAACCCTTTCGAGCCATTTTCATTTGGATTCATTTGGATTCTGCATTCATATTATTTTGTATCTATTATTTTGGACATGCAGCCTTTTGTTCATTATTTCTATTATTGTGTGGTTTTCTTTCATTCCCTTGCTTTTATATTCAATACATTTTGGTTTCGTACTTCATTTGTGTGGTATTCTCTCATTGGTTTCATGCATGTCACGATGTGGGTTTTCTAATTCACTTGCACCCATTGTGTGTGTGGGTGACGGACATGTATTGATGTGCATACTTGCCTTTTGGGATGTATCTTGTAATGGGGATTTCAATGTGAGGTGGATGGAATACTTGGTTGGGTGTTTGGACAGGGGTGGCGTGGGGTGGGATTTGGGTGGCCATAAGGGCCATGAGTGTGGATCGTGATGACGTGTTGGGGGGACATGAGTCGGGGCCTGCTGGCAGGTGCCCGTCAATGCTGGGTGGCTGGGGGTGCAGGGGGACATGAGTCGGGGCCTGCTGGCAGGTGCCCGTCAATGCTGGGTGGATGGGGGTGCAGGGGGACTTGAGTCCGGGCCTGCTGGCAGGTGCCCATCAATGCTGGGTGGCTGGGGGTGCAGGGGGGCATGAGTCGGGGCCTGCTGGCAGGTGCCCATCAATGGTGGGTGGGACATGTGTTGTGGCTCACAAGTGCATGGTGAGCCACATGCCTCACAGGCAGCCCATCCACCCTGGCCATGCCCACACCACAGGGGGGACTTTTTCCACACAATTTACCTGGTGCGAGCATGGGCAGGGTACGTGTATTCTGAGGGGTGATACGGGGAGTTCTACACGCAATTTCGCTAGCGCGGGCGGGGTATGTGTATTCTAAGGGGTGCGCAGGGAGATTAACACACGATTTCGCTGGCGCGAGAGGGGTACATGTATTCTGAGGGGTGCGCGGGGAGTTTTACACACGATTTCACTAGCGCGTGGGGGGTATGTGTATTCTGACATAACTGGTGCTGCTGCAGGGTCACTTCACCACTCTGCGCCACAGCTGGTTACGGATGTTAAAATCCATGAATACGCTGTGCGCTGAAATGGGTTTTGGCGCACACGGCTGGCGCAGACTGCCGCACGCGCACACTGTGCGCCAGCCAGGTGCGCCACTTGTGCGCCGTATTTTATGAATTACCCCCTAAGTGTAAATACGTCAAATGCACCTCATTTATAAGCCTTTACATTATTTTGGGACCACCCTCTAATTTTGCCCCCTCATGACAGAATCCCACCAAACTGTGCAAACTCACTCAGAATCAGGTCAGAAATATACACGCAAAATTTCATGCAGTTCCATTAAGTGGCGGTGTTAGGGAGAATTCTCTGTTTAGGCTGAATTTCCTAACCTAGTGAGTCCCCCAGCAGCTTTGCTGGATTTCTGGAGTTTGTTTTTTTCATCCTGCCAAGAGTGAGACTCTTTTTCTCCCACTCTTGGACATGATTTGTGGTATTTCTTTGAATGTTAATGTGTTCTATGGGCTATGGGGTCTTTTACTCCGTAGGGTCTCACGTGTTTTGCTATGTGTGTTACACAGCACCCTCCGTGCCGTAACACTGGGGTGTCCTAGGTGACCCCACCATAGACTCCATACCCTGGGACTGACTACTGTCTCCCAGGGCAGGTAAAGTCACCATTGGCTTTACTAGACCTAAATTTACTAACAGAACCAGTACAAACCATCCTATTGTGAACGTACTGGTAGGGGTAATTCAATTACCCCTGGGTCTGTTGTTCGAGAGGGCACTGTCCCGTCCCCCCTCGTCGAGTTTTGGCTGGTGGCAGTGGATACTACTTTTTATATTAGACCACGAATATATTCCTATGGGATTTTCCCATTGTTCGAGGCTAATACTTTTTCTATGTAGCCTCGGTCATACCGCCAGTTTATTAAATTAAAATGAATTCACCGGTTGGTATTTTCTGCCAGAACTCAGTTTTTAAATGGCGTATGTGTTCGCCTCTGTAACTCCAAACCAAAGGTTGAGCCCTTTGTTCCACTTTTGGAGGGCTTCTGCACAGAAGCCCTCCAGAGTGGTGCCATTCTGTCTGGGTACCACAGGGGGTGTGGGAGGGGGTTAAGGCACCCTGGACTGAGTTGCCTTGCCAACTCAAGTCGCACTTTGGTGTGATTGGCCCAAGTGGTGAGCCGCCCCGCTCACCACTTAGCATGTTTGATTGACAGATAGGCTGAATGAATGGGGGTTTTCTGCATAAAAGCAGGGCTTTGGGGACTGGAACTTCAGAAGTCGCCACAGGACCTAAGAATCCGACGAGGGAGAAGCTGAGCCGACCTGCAACGACAACACCACCGGTGGAGCCCTGCTGAACCGACTCACCACTTCCCAACGACAGAGGAGATCTCCCTGCCGGAGAGTCTTCTTCCCTTTGACTGGTGGGAACAACCAGTCCCTTGCTTTTTCTTCGCTTCCAGGACGTCTAGTGGTCGAATTGCCCGTGCTGAGCACCCCAGCAACCGGATAGCCACTAACCACTGTACCGTGACCAAAAGGTGGTGCCTTGTGACTGAGCACTCCACGGCTGGTCTCTTCCCTGGTGGTGCAACGATCTTCAACTTTCCTCTATGACGAGATCATCTCTTCTTCTGGCAAAGCCCCGACTTGCATCCACCACCAGGAACAACTGCCCCCGCCGGATCTGTCTCTCCACTTTCAAGGTACTGTGTCCGCCTGGCTTCCCTTGTGACGGTTAGCGTGAGGTGTCTTAAATCCTTACCTTTCCACTGGATCGCCTCCAGACCTTCTTAACTTTTGTTCTAAAACTGGTCCAACCTTTCTGTGACATTTTGCTACAAAGACTTGAAGTGCATTTCCACTGTGATATTTTTAGGACATACCGCCTTGCCTCTCTCCGAGTGGGCCTGGCCTCTGAACTTTGTGATCGACAGTAGACCCTGCCTTGCTTGCCTTGCATTTGCTTCGTAAAAGTGTTGGTACTGAGATGGTTTCATACCCTGCCTTTTTCTCTCCCTTTCTAACGAATACTAGAGTGTCATCTAGGTTAAGCACTCACCTCTGTCTGTAAATAAGTGGTGTCTTTGAACCTAGACTTGTCGAAATATTGTTATGGGATTGATATATACTTATAGTAACTGTGATTGAAGTTGTTTGCCATATTAGTGCCAGTGTGTTTTTCATAGATGTGTTTTTAAATAAATAATGATATATCTTTACACCCAAGCTCTGATCCGTGTCTGCTTGTTCTACTGTGTAAATTGCCCTATCTTGTATACTCCATATACTGCCTAACTTGTCTTGAGAGAAGTCTGACTGCTCAGCCACAGCTACCAGGTAAATCTGGGTGGTGCAGACTGCTACCAATTGGGTTTACTGCTAACTCCTGTAGTCTTAAACTTTTTGCAGTGGTCCCAGAGGGAACTGCACAGGTTTCTGCCTAACAGGCGCCAAAGTTATAAGCCACTCTTGAACTGCATTTCACCAACCCTGTAATGCTGAGGAGTTCACAAACTTTACAGGACTGTTCAAGACCACCCGAACTGTTTGCGGACTTTCGTGGTAAAACACACCCATTTTTTTTGCTTCTTGCAGCCATATCCCATCACATCCTCATCACCCCTCACCTCCCCAGAGATTATTTGATAAGTTTGACAAGTGCAATATTGTGTTTTTTAGTATGTTTTTACTGCGATGTCCGCAGACACCAGCTGCTGTCCGCGAATCCAAGTTGGCGGGCGTTTCCAAAAATCTGACGCACTTCACACTCTTCACCATCCAATCAGCGAACTCGTCGCATGTCCCCGGACATGGCGCAAGCCGATTAACCAATCGGTGTCCTGTCTACGGAGCAAACAGGGAAGTGTGTCCACGGAGGGGACATAGACATCACACATTTTTTGTGACCTACTTGTTGGTTGTTTTAAAAAAAAACTACTGGACGAATTTTCACCAAATTTACAAAAGCACGCTTTCGGGACCAAGCCGCTGCTCCTGCCACAAATTTGGTTAAAATCCGTCCAGCGGTTTGGGATGTAGGCGTCAGCAAGGTTTTTTCCCCATTCAGTATATGGGAAAAAAATACGTTTTGGGACCCCCCTATAACTTTGCCCCCCCCCGGACCAAACCTCACCAAACTTTGGAAATATATTCAGAGTGGGCATATACTTGTTTTGCAAAGTTTGGTGCGGATTTGTCCAGGGGGAGCGAAGTTATAAGCCGCCCAAAAAGTGCTCTTCCTATGAGATGAGCAACTTAACCATAACTACATGGCCGCTACCACAGACCATGTAATATGTATATTGATGGAACTAGTACTAGTGAACTGTTCGCGTGCACATTGGCTAGATGAGTTTGTTAGTTCCAGAACATAGATGCCCTTAAAACACCAAGCGTGTCATTTAACGGAGGAGCACCCACTGGCCGTCTTCTGCCCCCTCCAAGTGCTGTTTCTCGGGCTGGGTTCTGTACTTCAGGAGCTTCTTACAGAAGCAAGCACAGGTCATGATCACCTGGGGTTGGGCATGAAAGCTGCGGCAGGCTGACGGCATCCCCCTCAGACATGCAGTTTATTACCCAAGCTTTAAAAATGTGCTGTTAAGCAAACTCTAAACAGATTTTTATCACGACCGGTACCTTGCTCCTGCAAATGCCTGGATTGTTGAGAGCTGCCGTTTAAGATGTAGAGTTAGCTACTCCCCAACATCTGAGAATATATGTCCCAAACTTCAAGGTTCGGTGGCTAAACCATTAATGACTCTTAGGGCTGAGAGAGGACTGCCCTCAATCGCACTCAGATTCAGCCTTAAGCAAATAAACACTTGGCCTGGCCCAGATGGCGGACCTTACATATTAAAGCTGGTCCCTGTTAGTAGAGCGAGGCCTTGAGAGTGCCAAAACCGCATGTGCCGGCCTCTGGAAGGACGGGACAAGAGGGTTGAGGAGGGGTCAGTCACACCGTCCATGGGCAGCGGGGCAGAGTCAGCTGCATGCCAGGCTTACCTGGGAGAGAGTCAGGCTCTAAAGGTCGGTAGGTTTTACCTGAACCCTACTCCAACAGCACTCCTGACAATGTGCGCACAACAAAGCATGAAAGAACCTCTGCTGCATTGGCAGAAAACAACAGAAAGACTGCCGCCAGAGCCCCACATTCACAAGGCAGAATGAGCCACAGTGCTGATAGCCTCCCCTGCTGCATTTACCGTAAACTTGTAAACGGTTTACGAGTTACCTGATTACAGAAACCAGAATTGCACTTCACTTTAAGTCAATCACTTACCTTAGCTACGTAGATAGACGTAGTAGCTGAGGGGGTCGGCTCGAGTTGCAGTCGGAGTCTCACTCTGCGTCTCTCCTTCCCCCGATCAACAAGAGCATGCGTTACTGTCTGGCTTCTACTTTGTTCTGGAAAAACGAAGGCTGAGGCTCGTTCCAAATGCGCAGACGCGGGGCACGCATGAGTGAGCAGCAGAAGTACTTAGTTATAACTTGTACTTTAGTTGTTGCACATGCTCCTGTATCAAGTGGAAGGTCCGTATGATCCGTACCCTATGTGCCTGAAGATCGTCTATCTGTTCTCCCTTGTTCCCACCCCTTGCACTGGTATAATCTGCAGAATCGCAGTCAGACCTATTTGCAGTATCTCAAACTGTTAAATGTATTTTACGCACTTACTCTGCCTGTGCAGACTATTATCGTCTCAGAATTTCAAGGGCTCTGAGCGACTGTTGTTTTTTCCCCATGTTCCCACCCTCCTTGAGCGCTTTGAAACTCTTGCCTGTGTATAGGCACTTTATAAATAAACAATACCATACCAAGTAAAACAGGGATTTGCGTGCCATTCTGCCTGCAAATCCCCATTCGTCAAACAGTGATTTGCAGGCAGAATGGCACGCATATCCCCATTTTACATGCAAATAATTCCATGAATCAGGGAGTTTATTGTGTTAACTAGCACACTAACAGTGATTTTAATTACAATCTTCTGGTGCAATATTTAAAACTGGTGTAATTTGTTGGTGTCATAGGATTGTTGAATGCCATTCATCGACCACCCACCATTTGCCCCATTTTTGCCAGTGTAGCAGTGGCACACTGAAGTGCATATATGTAACTAATCAAAGGAGCATCCATGGTTTCTTTCTGGTGGAACATACTCTGAGAGGCACATGCATGGCTTTCTGCAACATGTGAACTTCATTTATATTAAAGTTATTCACCATTACATTTAATTCAAACAGATGCGCAGTAAAGTGCTGTAAAAAGAGAGCTATAACATCATTGCACATTCATATTCAGTTAAGTTAACCTGGTCCTAAATATATTTGAACAAAAATATATTAAAAATAGCAAAATAACAAATTAATACTACGCCCGGGAAGAACAAAACACACCATGTCTAAAAAGAAAATGCAATTCTCAAAAATAACATTTAAACTCCTGATGAAAGGACATCAGGTTATCTGATAAACCGAGTTCCAGATGCGCAGCGCGGGGCACGCATGAGTGAGCAGCAGAAGTACTTAGTTATAACTTGTACTTTTGCTGTTTTGCACGCACGCTGACAGCTGCAGCCTGCAGACAGTGCAGGCTGCCTGCAGACGTATTTTTACACACTGCAGGCCTGCAACCGAGACGCAATTTTGGGGGATAAATGCCATTATATCCCCCCACTTCACTTACAATTGTGGGGGGATTTGTCCCCCCTGCCCCTCCCATGTCCTACGCCCATGCAGTGAATGCTATATATCAGGGGTCGAAGTTGGTGGGGTCTAAAGGGTACACCATCCCTCTACTTTTCAGGGAAATCTGCCATCCTTGCCTTAACTTGTGTAACCTGGAGCACTGTTCCTTTTTGCTTCCCCTTTCTGGGAATTCGAACCTGGGTCTTGCTGAGCTATGTCACAGGCACTGATTTACTTTTGTTTATTGGAAAAGCCACTTTTGGGCATAACGCCCATTCCCGAACTGCCCCACGGTGATCAGAGTTTGTCTTCTGCAATTAACCGTGATTATAAGGGAATTGCTGCAGGCACAACTGTGTGTGCAGGTAATGGGAGGGGGTGGCTATATGAAGCCATGAAATGTTAGTCACAGGGCAACAAGATACATGTTGTACCCTGTCGCTGATGGCCTCGGGGTTTCTTCAGGGTCCCAGACAGTATTGCCATCCCTGATTAATCCTTGGATAAGGATTTATAAGAAAAAAAAAACAGTAAACCAGTCAGTAAAAAGTTGGAAACACAGAGACAACATCCCAGAGTGACATTTTCGGACAGTTTAATCTCACTCACCTCAAAGTCAGAGTAATGAAAAAAAATCCCCAAACTCAGAACGTCAAGATCACTGATAAATAATAGATTATGCAAACGAGGTGGCTGCTTAATAATCTACCATACACGCCCATATCATCTGCAAGCAGACCCAGATATAAGGGCCCTCGTCACAGAAACAGAAACACAAGCATTGGTAAGCCAACACTATTTGGTTAATGTGTAGGCAAGGGGTAGGCTTTTGGCAGGCATTGCCATAACAGTGCTGTTGGGACATGAAATAGCAACAGGGGGAAAATGCTGTGAGTACCTGGGCATATGATGCCATGGGCTGGCAAATGCCTTTCTAATATCTACAGAAAAAACAGGTGCAGAGTATAAAAGGCTACCCCTCTCTTTGACCCACAGGAGGTGCAACGACACTACAGAAGGCTAGGTTAAATTAAAAACTAGCCAATAGATCACAAAGCTGAGCAGGTAAAACAAACTTTATTCGTACAAACGATTAAAAGAGCAAAGGACCAAACAGGGACTAAATAATTAGTCTGGTACAGAATTAAAAAAACAACAAGCAAACAGCAAACAGTTCTGTATGTTGTGTGGTTAGTAACAGCGAGGGTGAAATTGCATGTACTGCTCAAACATTAGCAGTACTTAACTACTGTCGACACAACAGGTAGGTGTTTCTGGTTCAGAGGGGATTATAACATCAGAATCACTATGTGACATTGATTGTGTGATGTTCTGAACTGTCGTCAGGACAAAATAGACAGTTGCAGCAGATTAGTACGATCATCTAAAAAAATTTGAAAGATAGAATAGTTTTCAAATTGTAATCTAAGACCTTACACATAATGTTAAAGGAAGTTCTGTAGGGGAAAATCTACCTAGGATGCTAAAGTTGGCGTCTTGAGATGCAATAATTGAATGCTGTCTTGCGTACAGGCAGAGCAAGCAGACTGTGAAAAAAGAGGCTCAAATTAGGCCTTTTGTTGTCTTTATAGTTAAGAATAGGCAAAGGTTTATTTGCTACCCTGGCATACCTGATTTAGCAGGACGAGGGGCACTCTGAGGAGAGGTAAATAATCGGCATGCAGAGTCCTTGCAGTGGTATCCCCCTTGATGGTTCCTTTCTGCTGCGCTACAAGTACAAACATTAGGAATAAGTGGCTAAACCATCTTGCCCAATGGTGAAACCCAAGGCCAGGTGAGACTGTGCTGTAAGTGGAGTGATGGGCTCAGTTATTTAGAAAAGATGTGCGTGGCTCCGTGAGCATGCTTAGGATACAGCAAGATGTTATCATAGTGAGAGAAGTACACAACTCAACAGGATATATCAAATATGTCCCTGAGGGTTCCGTACGGCTAGTAGATGGCGAAAATTGCCTTAAGGCGGCATTGTCAGCATTTGTATCTGGATCGTCACAGAAATCGCGTTAAGTTGCTAGGCGACGAGCCATGCATAGCCTTGATCAGCGTGGTTGTTATTTGGAGGGATCGTGCTGTATAAGACAATCAGTTTGACATGTTTGAGATCAACGAGTGGGAATGCAGTCTTGGAGGCATGCAAGGTATTAATATTAGAACTGCCTATCGGGTGCTTACCAGCTGTCCGGTGTACCGCTCGCCCAGAAAGAATTAGTGGCTTTCTAATATCTATATATAAGTCAGCAGTGTTGGCTTTGTAAAGGCCTGTTTTCAACAGAGCTTCAGAGTGTTTATGAAAACCACTGGCAGGCCCTATACTGCACAATGTCTGATGATATTGCATGTAGAGCTCGCTCAAACAGATCCCGGGAGAGTGTGTGTGGCGTGGGTAGGGGATTGTTGTGAGTTGGAATGGCCATAGGGATTAATATGGCCATTGCCAGTCAATGGATGGGTAAATAACCAAAGAACTTGCATAGGCTGTGTGCCCCTCCACACATCTGATCTACCTGCTCTCTGCACTTTAATGTAGTTGCTTTGCTTATAGGTGGTGCTAAAGCTTGTCCTAACAGCCAATACTAAACAGGAGGTTTGTCAAATAGCTCATGTTTTAACCATACGCTTTATTATGGGTTCTTGGGCTCTTTCCATCATGGAGTATTCCATTGATATCCCATAAATACAGCATGGTTAACGTGGATGTGGATTTAATTGACCTCCAAAATACTGTTCATTTTCATCTCCACCCTACACTCCCCTAGGTAGGTAACACGTGTATGTCCTCTATGTGAAGGGGTGCTTGAGTGCAGCCCTACAATTTAAGGGTGCACACATGGTGGGGGACCCACAAAAAGGAGTGATGCCCACATTCTCACGCCGAAACTGTGTAAGTACAGAAGGGACATTGCTGACCTCTCTGTGTATTTCCCCCATGTGGGCTACTGTCCTGTAAGCAGTTTCATCCCTAAAGCAGGAATGGGAACACATGTCATTAACAATTACAAAATATGATATGGTTTAAAAATAAGCCTTTCGCAAACATTTATCAAATACAAGTGATTAAAAATACAATAAATAATTCCTCTGCCTACTAAGAGTTGGAGCACAAACAATTCAGCTTAACACCACTAAAGCTGTGCTCATTAGATCTCAGCTCCATAATTACTCAAATCCATTCTTAGCAGTCACTGTGTTCTCGAGCAAGGCAGAGGCCATCCTTTTTAAAGTGACTTTTTGCAGCACCAGAAAACAATCACATACTAAATCAGAATAATCAAAGGGCATGGGGCTAACAATCCTTGTATGGATATTGTTGGGTGTTCTGACCCACGTTTGGACTATTATGCTACAACATTTGGTGCTGTGGGCTTAGGAAATCCAAGATGGCCGAAAAAGCCCACATGTGCGCCAGAATCTATGAAAACCGCGCAGTTGTGCACACTAAAATGGTTGCCTAACTTGCCACCCACCAATGCAAGCAGGATGGGCCGGGGTGCCATGAGTGAAATGTGTGCCAAAGGAAAAACCGCACTTTAAAATCACCTTTTGTTTCTCTGAATGCCAGCTCAAAATGCCTATTTGCAACACATCCAAAAATCTCACTGAACACCAGCGGACATCTGGCAGAATAAAGTATTGTGGGCATACAAAATCTGGAAAGAGGATGAAAAGTTATATTCTGAAGTGACTTGAAGGTTTATAACAAGACTGGCTGAGCTGTGGATTTCAGCAGTTTAAGTAAATTTGGACTGAAAGACACTAAAAATCTAAATGTTTAAAAGAAATGAGTGACCTACTTTTGAGTGTCACATAGGCTGCAATTGTTTAAATGTCATAGTTTTAAACTTAGAATCAGCATTCTAGCTGCATATGTAAAAAAAATTGTTAGTTATTTGAATGCAGAAAACTGGGGAACAGAAATGACATGTGGCTAAAAACTGGCTTAAAGAGATTCCAATTTTGCCTGGCAACTACCCCCATCAGGAGTGAAACTTGATTCACAAGTAACTTCCCAGGCCTGGCTGTTTCCTGCTGGCCACACTAAGGATATGCCATCTCTCTGATAATTGAATTAAGGGGAGCCCCCACAGAATACAGGAGCTCTGAACAATGCAACCCCCTTCACCCAGGCAGATGGTTTATTGCAGATGTCGTAAAACAGCTTCCTCTTGGCAGAAGCTGGGAGGGGCAGGGTCTCTGAGCTTGGCAGAAACTGGAAAGACTGGTTTCTGTACCATGTGACCTGAAAAAACCACACCCCTTTGGGGCCAGAACATAACTCTAAAAAGATGAATAACTCATAGTACGGACTTGTGAAAATTATTTAAATGACACCATAATTCTTGTGATTTTTCTGCCCACATTTAAAGAGGTTTTTAGAACCGGTGGCATGATCTGGGGGCAAGCTAGCAGTTAAGAGGGTATTACTTGAAATGTATGCATGTTAAAAATCTGACATTTCATCAAGTAATGTCCACACTCCTTGCGCACATGTGTGTAAATTTGGGTTAATGTCCGGTATTGCAAACCAGTTAAAAAGTGCAAAATGTCGCCATTTTTGAATGCAAGCTCCCAGGAAGAGCAGATTTGGACAGGGTATACCTCCTGTAATGCATGATGGGTGCATATGATTTTAAAACAATATGTACCTCTGCAAATATGTATTTGGTTCAAATCTAGATTTGTGTGCAAGTTGACTGGAGGAGTGGACTTTCTGCAGGCTGTAAAATGACATCACTCTGACACAACTTAGCTCCCCCAATCAGGGGAGAAATGAAAGCTTGGCCAATGATAAGTGGAGAGGGGTAGGGTCTAGTGATGCTGCACACACACCCATTTTCAAAACACATAAAAGCAGACAGTCAGGACAGATAGGGACCTTCAAATCCATTTGCTGCGGGACGCTCTGCCGGGGAAATCCATACTTTACCTCCATCAATCTCTAGAGAAAGCTGTGCAGAAAGATCCAGACTTCAAATCCATCGATCTCCAGAATCCAGAGAGAGAGAGAGCTGACCCAGATCATTGTGAAGTGCAGAGACCAGACCAGAGTCCAGTCTAAAACCTGACCAGATCCGTGGCGAGGCCCATTTAATTCAAGAATATAGTGTGAGTACCTAGCAAGACTGTGCAGAACCAATCTCTTAGTTAAAATAATCTAATGCAAGCTATTTTAACTTGAGTAAAACTGTCACCTGTCATTTGTAAAGCTGTCACCTGTCATTTTCTAGTTGCAAGCTGCACTTGTCACTTTGAATTTTAACATTCCAAATCCGAAAAACGACCTTTATTTAATCGCTCATATCTCCGTAACCGTTTGTGCTAGAGACTTGCAGTAACTTTCCCCAGAAAGCTTAGGATCGTGGCTACCCCCGATACTTTTGCCGCAATCGCGAAAAACGCACGCGCGAATTTTACCGCGATTTGCAAATTTCTCAACGTGTGAAAACAGCAGTTTTCTTGCTTTCAGTTGCCAAAAATTCGTTTAACCTGCTAGTTACACCCTAGATCCTTGCTAAAGTGAGCCTGGACTAATATTAACTTGATACCACTCACCCTGAACCTCAAGAGGGAATTAAAAGCCTTTTAGCATATTTTTCACTTCATTGCCAGCACATGTAAAAGCATTTTGGGCCTGTGTTTCCAACTTCTGTAGTGTAAGCTTGCTGGGGTGAACTGAATTACATTTGATTGCATTTCTGAGAACTGTGTGCTTTCCTTCCATCTCCTTGCATTGCATAAAGGGGGGAGGGGATTGCCAGAGAAAAGTGATTACATTGTTTCGTTGAACGCATATTGAGTATTTTCTGTACTGCATTTTCATTCCACCTTGCATCCATTTGAAACCATAAAGTATTGTTGCTATCTTATCCATCCTATAACCACTCATCATTGATTATAAAGAAGTGTGCTAGTGCCAGACTATCCATTATTGATTACTGCTCAGATTCAGTGTGATATTCAATTATTAAATTATTATAAAGTGTGATATATATCTCTATTGTTTAAATTATCAAATAAACCTTTTAAACTTGCAAAACAGAACTACTTCTTGGCTCAGTGGGGTCAGGGGGATTCCAAGAGAGGGGTGTTATATAGGGGTAGTCATCCAGAACGCATGAACTGGACATAAAGATATATTAATAAGGGTTTCCATTCAGTATCCCAGACTAGGCATTGACTTAGCTGTAGTGTTGAATTGAATCCTCTTACAAATTGGGGGCTCGTGCCGGACGTTTGGATTAGATTTATCACTTGTGCAGATTAATACAGCGTGCCAGCTGACCAGATACACATATCCGGTCGGATCACCACGCTGTGTTACGCTGTAAAGCACTCCTCAAAGGAACGCTCTAAGAAAAAGGTCTGTTTTGCAAAAATAAAATACTAATTTCTGTAAGTCAGGACAGAGACCAATCTCTAGAATGACGACCTTGGTAGATATGAAAATAGCCAGAGAGCACTTCTTACACAAGTTATTGGTGAGAGGTGAGTGGACTCACCAGGACCGCATGGTCTGGTTGCAGGCCATCATGCAACAGGTCACTGAAACAGGGTCAGATATATGGGGAGATCAGGGTCCCCTACATGTGGCCCTGAGTGAACTATACATGGCTCCTAAAGCTAAGGATGAACAAGACAAGATGGTTAGGATAGCGGCATACCTGTACCTATATATGGGAGACATGCAGGATAAATGTACTGAAAGCCAAGATCTGGCGAATAAGCGACAGATGGCGTTAGAGAAGGTCCAATCTGACCTGGTCTCTTCTGAGCAGAGGCTGCAGGGGAGCCAGGAGTCAGAAAATGAGAGTAGACAGCACATCATTAAAATAAAGAGGGATATGGACATCCTGCAACAGGAAAAGGCTGACCAGGATACCAGATTTCTGGCTTTGCAGAAGGAACGCCAAGACAGTTTGGACTCCCTACTGCAGAGCCAGAAAAAGCTGGAGCAACAGATCAATTTCAACAGGGCATGCACAGAGCAGGTAGCCACCCTGCAAATCCAACTAGACAGAGAGAAAGAGGAGAGCAATAAACTGATCCTGAAAGACCTGGATACCCAGGCAGAGTTTGATCAGGAGCGCCAGAAAGCTGGTGCCTTCTAAAGGCAAAGGGACGACCTGGCGTCACACATTCAAGCTCTTGGTCAGGAAAGGGACACCTTAGGCCAGGAAGTCTGCCACTTAAGGAGAAAAATGGAAGAAAATCACCTGGCCCACCAGGGACTGGGTGACCTCCAAAAAGAACACCAGGACTTGCTAGAGCACACCAGGAGGGTGGAGGATGCTCTGGCAAGAAAGGAGCAGGCCAATAGGGACACAGCTCAGGAGGTAACCCTCCTGCAGCAAAGACTGGCCCAGTGCTCCAGGACCAATCAGGAAACGCAGAGAGAGAATGAGGCTCTCTGCCAGCACAATGATAGGCTCCAACAACAGGTAGCGATGCAGGAGAGACTGATTGAGTCTAGTAAGGCCTTAACTGAGGAACTGAAGGCGCAGGCTCTTGCATTGCAACAGGGAGCAGGGGCGGATAGAGATGAGGTTCGCTGGGAAAGAGAAACTCCTGAGCATAACCCCAGGAGCCCTAGTACCAGAGGCCTTTATTTCTCTCAGTCCCTGGACTCTGCCACCCCCATGTCCCCTGGCGCACATGAGCACAGGGCCACAGGGATGGCAGATTACTATCCAGCCAGAAGCATGGGGCTCATAGGCCAGTACCACCCAGGAATGGAGGGGCGGGCATCCGGGTATGGGCACCCAAGCACAGTGCAATTTGATGGGGAACCCCAGGAGAGTAGGCCCATTAAGGGCATCCTGAAAACCTCTGCCCAGTTAGGTCAGTGGGGGGGGTACCCATCAAATCCTGGCAGCAAGGAGGGATCTGAAGACTCCTCTGAGCGGTACAGGACACAGGAGACCAGGTCCCCACATTCTGCCAGCCATTCCCAGGCTCGCAGAATCCGGGAAAACCTGGAAGAACAGACGGGAACCTCTGGGAGCAGTGCCTCTGAGTCAGAAGATGAATGGACCAGGGTTACCCGAACCAAAAAGGCCAATAAGGCAAAAAGGGCCTTGATTAAGGACCCCTTAAAGCAGATTAAGGCAATCAGGAGTGTCATCACGCCGTATCATAAGAATGCCAAGTATTCTGTTTGGGAGCACTTAGAGTTGTTTGAGCAAATGATGGAGACTTTCCATTTGAAGGACAGCCAAAGCTGTATCCAATATGTAAAGTGGACATTCTCCCCAGAGTACTCCAGTTTCTTTGCAGGGCTGGAGGACCAAAATCATTCCAGGTGGTCCACCTATGGGGCGGCCATATTAAAACATTTTTCTTAGAAATCCTCAAGAGGCTCGCAAGGCAGCCTACAATTTACAATGTGGGGAGGATCAGGCCCCACAAGAATTTGTGCAGGAGTTAAAGCGTGCTTTTGCGCAGACCACCAGAAGGGTGCGCACAGACAGCAGAGAATTTGTTAATACTTTTTTCCATGCCTTGCCCAAATATATAATGACCCAGCTCGTGAGAGATTTTCATGAGAAAAGATCTTTAGACTGGGTCATTGAACAGGCGACCCGGATCTATGAGGTGCAGAAGCCAATAGAAAATAAAAATAATGCGCCCAAAAACCCCAAAGCCAACAACACCCCTGCTGCTGCCAAGGTGGCAGAGGTAAAGGTCACCCCCGTTTTAGAGTTGGAGATGGGGGGGCCTAAAAACCTACCTGCACCTAATAATGCTAGGCCCAGAAGGTCCTCGGGCCAGTCACAGACAGGGAGCCAAGGAGGTAGTCCCACAAATGGGGTCCCTCGCTCTCCTGACTATGTAAGTCCCCGTTACAAGGGAAATCGACCCATCCTGGGTTATGTGTGGACTCCTCCAGCCCAAGGGGGGGTCCAGCCAAGCACCTAACCCAGGGAACTTCCCTCCTAACTTCCCACCGGAGGGCAGAAATTCTCCAAATCCTGGCCAGAACTTCTTCCCCAGGTATCCACCCAATTTCCAGCCCCAAAATCCTCCACCCTTCTTTCCCCAATTCCCTGAGCCCAGACAACCGAATCCGGGAGAGGGGAGGCCAAGGGTGGAGGGGTATCCAAATCTTCCTAACCAGGGGTACTACCAAAGAAGGGATAGCTACCCTTCACGGGATCAGCTCAGGGGAGAAAACAGGGCCCCGTATCAGCCTGAGCGGGTTTCCCAGTTAGAGCGCCAGGTTCAAAACATGGCGCGGGATCTGGGTCACATACTGAGGGCTCAGTAGAACCCTCAGATCAGCATGCCGGCGCAGAACGCACCCAACTCTGGACCTGGTGCTCCAGAACAATGACGGGGGCAGCACCCCGATAACTCACCGGTTCCCAGGGAGGAGGCACAAAGGGAAAGGGGGTGTAAAGCCTTGGAGGAAGCTTCCTTCCTCACTTGTAAACAGCCCCTGGAAACCCAGGAACCGGAAACAAAATCTCTTGCCCCTGAAAGTCTGCCTCCTAAGGAGCAGAGGGGGGGTAGGAGAAACAAAAGACCCAAACAGACTCAGTTTGAGGAGGAGGTACAGATCTTCCAATTTGAGGGAGAGGGATCCTCAGAGGATCCTGGGAAAAGGATCTTCTCCTTCAGAAAGGGGGGAACTCCTCCCAAAGAAAAATGGGTCCCTAGGGATGCAAATCCAGACTGGGGAGATGTGGAGACTGAGCTACCGCTGCCCACCATCTCATCCCAGAACCAACAGCAAGAAAATCCCCTGGTTCAAACCCATCCTGGTGACTGCCTCCAAAAAGGGGGGGGCGGCCCAGAACCGGAGCCAGGGGGACCCACAATGGCTCTGATCTCCAGTTGCCAACTTTTTCTTTCAGATTCCCAAGGCTCTCCACAGAATTCTGGCCAAATCTCTTCGCTAGCGATGTCCAAAACTAGAAAGTTAGCCCACCAGTTGTCCAAAAATGTGCATTATCTGTGCCCCCTTGAGGAGAAGGAGGGAAGATACTATGCCCCGGTACAAGTACAGGGGCAGGGTACAATTTTGCACTGGTGGACACTGGATCTCAAGCTACCCTTCTGTCCAGAAGGGCCTTTGACGAACTGAATGCAGGAAGGGGAGAGAATTACCAAATTCCTCTCACCTCTCTTCCTGGACAACTGCAGAACTTTGACGGGAAGGAAATTCCCGTTGAGGGGACTGCAGACTTGGACATTAAGATCGGGCGACACAAGGTGAAACACCCGGTCATAGTAGTGACTCCAGAGGGCACCCCTTGTTTACTGGGGAATGACCTCCTGAGGAGGTTGTCACCCTTAATAGATTGCGTAAACAAGGTCCTCTGGACCCAGACTAGCCGACCAATAAAATTAAAACAGAGTGTCAACCATGTTAGTTTAAACGGCACCTGCCACATGGTTGAACAAAAACCTGACCAAGTAGAATTTCACTTCCAGAATAGCCAAATTCCAGACGTGACAGTAATAGCAGTAGGACAACAGACTGGTGATGGAGGGTCCCCTCTATTTCTGAAAATCAACCTTCCTTCCAGTCTAAAGTGGTACTCCACGCTGGAAGGAAACACTCTGAGATTCTATACTAATCCACAATCAGAAACTCCCACTCCTATAGTCCAGAAAGATGTGAAATCAGCTCAGAGCCTGGCTGATATTCAGCAAATTGGAGAGCAGTTGTTCATCCCTGTCCAATTAAATGATGGGAAGGACTCTGTTCTCGCTCGAGTGTGTGTGAACAACGGTAAGAGCTTCATCAGCGAAGCCATGTTCCGCCAACTCCCAAAAGATCCAGCCATTCCCACATTCAAACTGATAGACAAATGGGAAATGGACCTGGAAGCACCTAATTCCAAACATCTCCTGCCAAGCAGGTGTATGCTCAAAATCTCCATTGGCAACAAGAGCATAGTCCACAATTGTTGGGTCGTGCGAGACGTCCCTGCCGCCTTTTACTTAGGCAGTGACATTCTCAATCGCTTTGCCATTAGTTTGGACCTAATAAACTTCAAAGCTTGGTCCCGATTAGCGGATAATCCCATGGGCTTTGATGATCCAGAAAAAGCATTTAGGTCAGCTCAATTGCTACCTTATGCAGTTGAAATTCAGATCAAAGAGGAAGTCACCATCCCAGAAAGGACCCGACAATTCTCCCTGGAAGTGAAAGTTAAAAGAGGACAACATTTGAAAAACCCTGATGCTTACATACATCTAAACGCTTCTCTCCAACAGCAAGGGTTGGGGGTAAACCCAACTCCATTAGTCAACATAGAACATGACACCATTCCAATAGAGGTGGATAACAGCGACTTAAAGAGTATTACTCTAGCCGCAGGCACCATTATTGGAATGGCGGTTGATGACCGACATTTTTCCATAGATTTAGGTAATGAACTGTTAGGGCCAATCCCCAAGGACTGCTTTGACAGTGACAGTGATGACAATACAACACCAGACAGGATTTTTACCCGGCATGGGGGGAACTTCCTGGTGTACACTTCTTGCCCTTATGGTAAGGAAGATGTGACTTGTGACTTCAGGAGGGATGAGGTGATTTTCCAAGTCCATGAGGGCTGCCTTTCCCACCTGAAGCCTCCAGTCCAAATCAGCACTCTGACCAGGGACTTCTCCACCCAGCTGGAGGAGGCCGCTGAGATAGCCAAACCAGAAGTCTTCCCAGGCTTCAGGCAGATGGTGGAAGAGAGAGTCAACCTAGCTGATGCCTGTGTGACTCTGGAACAAAAGCAAAAGTTGAAACAAGTTTTCTTGGATTTCCAAGATCTCTTTGCGGTAGACTCATATGACTGTGGTCGCACTGACATCCACACAACAACAATCCCCACGGACCCTGGCATGACTCCAGTGTTTGTGAAGCAATATCGCTTGCCTCTCGCATCAATGGAGTCCCTTACTGAAATAATTAAGAACCTTGAGTCCCGGGGAATAATCCGTCCAGTCCACAGCACCTTCAATAATCCGGTGCTGGGAATATTAAAGCCAAACGGCCAGTGGAGACTCTGCGCCGATCTCAGGGAGCTCAACAAACGGGTCCATACTTCCTGATGGCCTCTGCCCTACATTGACCAAGGGCTGGCCCAGATCCAGGGGTCACAGGTATTCACTGCAATAGACCTGACCAATGGATACTGGACCGTGCCGGTCAGTAGGGAGGACCAATACAAACTGGCTTTTACCTTTGGGGGCCAGCAATACACATGGACCCGGACTCCCTTCGGATACCTCAACTCCGGCAATGAATTCAACATTTTCCTGCATAAGGCCATGCCCGACCTGGGTGCGAGGGGTAACCTGGCTTATGTAGATGATGTCCTCATTAAAAGTTCATCTGTGGAGGAACACATAGCGGAGATCCGTTATTTTCTGACCCAGTTGAGGGCCGCCGGAGCAAAACTTTCCTTTCAGAAAGCACAGTGCTGTAGAACCCGTGTTAATTTCTTGGGGCATGAGATTACTCCTCAGGGTCTCTGTCCCCAGGAAAAGAAAGTGGAAGCCCTCCAAAAATTGAAAGACCCCACAACTCTGCGGGAACTAAGGAGCCTCCTTGGACTGACTAATTACAGCAGAAAGTTCATTGAGGGCTACGCAGAGATCACCAGACCCCTGATTCATCTCTTGAAGGGGGGGGTCAAGTGGGAATGGGGTCCAGAACAATCCGAGGCAGTAAGACAACTCAAAAGAAGCCTCTCACAAGCGCCCTGCCTAGCTTACCCTGTCAGAAACAAGGAGTTCTTCCTGGAGACGGGGTTCTCTAATACGTGCTTGACGGCAGTATTATACCAAAAGCATGACAAGGTCAATAAAGTAATCTCCTATGCGAGCAAAACGTTATCCTCTGTGGAGGAAAAATTCAACGATTGTGAGAAGGCACTCCTGGCAACGGTGTGGGCATTGAAGAATTACCGCCCGTTTATCCAGGGGGAACACATCATAGTGGAGACTCCACACCAGCCTCTGCAATATCTCCAAAGTGACAGAATCCGGGCCGGAAATGTGAGTAATTCCCGAATTACTTCCTGGATTCTGTCAATGCAAGGCTTTTCTGTGGAGGTCAGATATGGCCAAAACAAGAAGAGTCCCCTCGCGCAAGGTCTGGCTGACTTGCATGATTGTGCCAGAGAAAACTGTCTCGAGGACGAAAGTCTAAAAATCCAGGACAACATGGAGGCATACCTTAATTCCCCACACAAAGTCTTTGAAGAAGACAAGTGTGAGGGAATGCCCACTGTCTATGTGGATGGATGCTTGTACCATGTTGACAACAACGGGGAGAAAGAACTGGTGGCCGGCGTAGGGAATGCATGGGTGAATGAGTCCCCAGAACCCTCCGCTGGATACAAAATTGGTCCCCGAAGTAGTCAGGTGGCAGAATTGATGGCTGTGCATCAGGTCATCCTCACTGCTGTCCAGCATCAACTCCACGATCTGGTCATAATCACAGATTCAGATTCGGATTATGTACGGAACGAGTTCGTGGAGCACCTGGTTAATTGGAAAACCAGAGGCATGTTATGTGCTCACAACAAACCCTTGAAACATGGGAAGTTGATCCAAAACATTGATGATCTGGTCACCTCGAATGAGATGACCATCTATTGGAAAAAGATCAAGGGTCATTCCAAAGTAGAGGGACCAGACAAAACTGGAAACGACTTAGCCGATCAGTTGGCCAAAACCGGGGCCATCCAAGGGGATCTAATTGAGATTGAGTCCCTGTTGGGGGAGATCCGGGTCACTGCTATCACTAGGTCCCAGACAAATGCTCACAACGACCTTTCAATTGCACAATGGAGTAAGGAGACCCCTGATGCTGATTTTATTACCGCTCAGAAGGGGGATCCAATAATTGGTAAATTTTACCAGCACCTTGAGGACCCTGAGAACTTTCCCCTGACGGATACCGATTACATTGGGAAAGAGGACCTAAGAGTGTTGATGAAATGTCCAAAAATGTTCCGAATCCAAGACGGTTTGCTGGTAAGGAAATCCAAAGCTGGCCACGATCAGTGGGTGGTTCCTACCTCATTCCGAAGCCTGATGTTAAGTCACGCCCATGATGCGGCCACCGCCGGTCATAGGGGGTTTCACACAACATTGGAAATCCTAAGAGAGGTTGCATACTGGCCACACATGGGCCAGGACCTCAACCAATATTTGAAGGGTTGTCTTGTGTGTGCACAATTTCAGCCAACATCCCTCACACACCGTGCGCCTCTCCAAAAGAGGGGGATGACACTGCCATGGTCAGATTTACAAATCGACTTTGTAGGCCCCGTGATTCGCTCTGCTAGGGGGAATAAGTACATGTTGACTGTGACATGCTTGTTTACCAAGTGGGTGGAATGTCTCCCAGCCCCAAATTGCAAGGCAGAAACCGCAGCTGCCTTGATGATTAACCACATCTTTTCCCGTTTCGGTCTACCTCAAAGGATTGAGTCAGACAGGGGTAGCCACTTCACCAGTGAAGTAATGACAAAGATGTGGGAGATACTGGGGGTCAAAAGGAAGTTGCATATTGCTTACCGGCCAGCTTCTTCTGGGGCAGTAGAGAGATATAACTGGACAATTGTGAGCATATTAAAGAAGTTTGTGGCAGATTCTGGGCCAAGTTGGGATATCCGATTACCTCTGGTCCTAATGGCCATCAGATCTACCCCTTCATCTGCAACCAAAATGTCACCATTTGAGTTGATGACTGGGCGCAAGATGGTGCTTCCGCAGCATTTGCTCTACAGGACCCAAGAGCAGACCCTAATAAATGCCTCCACAACTCACGAGTACGTGGAGAATTTAACGAAACACCTTCAACATGCTTTTGCTTATGCTCAGCGGAATCTAGAAAGATCAGCTGATAGCATGAAGACCCACTATGACCTGAAGACTTCCAGGAAGGAATATCAGTTGGGGGACCGGGTCTATCTATACAATTTCCAAAGGAACCAGGCCAAACAGCGAAAATTCTTGCCTACATGGAAGGGACCCCTTTGAGATCATCGACAAGATCTCCCCTGTGGCCTACAAGATCCGCATCCCCAAAGGCGGTTTGGCAGAGGGGGAAGACAAGTGGGTCCACATAAACCAGTTGAAATGTTGCCATCCCAGGCACACTCTGCAACAACTGGAGGAATCCTCTGGAATCCTAGCGGATACTGTCTCAGACTAATTCAGTTCCAACCATAAAACATACCACATCTAGTCTCTAAAATATTGTGATTTGCATGAAACTGTCTCTTAGTTATACTGTTTTTTTTCTTTCAAAATAAGAATGTAATGTTTCGTTATGATAAAATTCATATGCCACCCCACTATATCAATGGTGGGGGAAAAATGTCTATGAATAGGTATTGCCGCTCTTCCTTTGTCGTCCTAGGAGAAAGAAAACCTGGAGACGGGCCAAGGAGGATGATCCGGAGACCGGGAGCAGAGACGCAAGGGGCCCGGTGTACCGCCCAATATTCCCATCAGGACCGGCGAGGAGAACCGATCGATCAGTACCGGATGGAGGAAAAGATGCTGAACTGTGCCATTTGCAGAATTAGAAGAAGATTATGCGGACATACCAGGGCTTGGGTCAAAACCCTTGTGCACCCGACATCCCCTCGACTCAATCCAAGTGCCGTCGGGCGGGGGGGTTTGTTGGGTGTTCTGACCCACGTTTGGACTATTATGCTACAACATTTGGTGCTGTGGGTTTAGGAAATCCAAGATGGCCAAAAAAGCCCACATGTGCGCCAGAATCTATGAAAACCGCGCAGTTGTGCACACTAAAATGGTTGCCTAACTTGCCACCCACCAATGCAAGCAGGATGGGCCGGGGTGCCATGAGTGAAATGTGTGCCAAAGGAAAAACCGCACTTTAAAATCACCTTTTGTTTCTCTGAATGCCAGCTCAAAATGCCTATTTGCAACACATCCAAAAATCTCACTGAACACCAGCGGACATCTGGCAGAATAAAGTATTGTGGGCATACAAAATCTGGAAAGAGGATGAAAAGTTATATTCTGAAGTGACTTGAAGGTTTATAACAAGACTGGCTGAGCTGTGGATTTCAGCAGTTTAAGTAAATTTGGACTGAAAGACACTAAAAATCTAAATGTTTAAAAGAAATGAGTGACCTACTTTTGAGTGTCACATAGGCTGCAATTGTTTAAATGTCATAGTTTTAAACTTAGAATCAGCATTCTAGCTGCATATGTAAAAAAAATTGTTAGTTATTTGAATGCAGAAAACTGGGGAACAGAAATGACATGTGGCTAAAAACTGGCTTAAAGAGATTCCAATTTTGCCTGGCAACTACCCCCATCAGGAGTGAAACTTGATTCACAAGTAACTTCCCAGGCCTGGCTGTTTCCTGCTGGCCACACTAAGGATATGCCATCTCTCTGATAATTGAATTAAGGGGAGCCCCCACAGAATACAGGAGCTCTGAACAATGCAACCCCCTTCACCCAGGCAGATGGTTTATTGCAGATGTCGTAAAACAGCTTCCTCTTGGCAGAAGCTGGGAGGGGCAGGGTCTCTGAGCTTGGCAGAAACTGGAAAGACTGGTTTCTGTACCATGTGACCTGAAAAAACCACACCCCTTTGGGGCCAGAACATAACTCTAAAAAGATGAATAACTCATAGTACGGACTTGTGAAAATTATTTCAATGACACCATAATTCTTGTGATTTTACTGCCCACATTTTAAGAGGTTTTTAGAACCGGTGGCATGATCTGGGGGCAAGCTAGCAGTTAAGAGGGTATTACTTAAAATGTATGCATGTTAAAAATCTGACATTTCATCAAGTAATGTCCATACTCCTTGCGCACATATGTGTAAATTTGGGTTAATGTCCGGTATTGCAAACCAGTTAAAAAGTGCAAAATGTCGCCATTTTTGAATGCAAGCTCCCAGGAAGAGCAGATTTGGACAGGGTATACCTCCTGTAATGCATGATGGGTGCATATGATTTTAAAACAATATATACCTCTGCAAATATGTATTTGGTTCAAATCTAGATTTGTGTGCAAGTTGACAGGAGGAGTGGACTTTCTGCAGGCTGTAAAATGACATCACTCTGACACAACTTAGCTCCCCCAATCAGGGGAGAAATGAAAGCTTGGCCAATGATAAGTGGAGAGGGGTAGGGTCTAGTGATGCTGCACACACACCCATTTTCAAAACACATAAAAGCAGACAGTCAGGACAGATAGGGACCTTCAAATCCATTTGCTGCGGGACGCTCTGCCGGGGAAATCCATACTTTACCTCCATCAATCTCTAGAGAAAGCTGTGCAGAAAGATCCAGACTTCAAATCCATCAATCTCCAGAATCCAGAGAGAGAGAGAGCTGACCCAGATCATTGTCAAGTACAGAGACCAGACCAGAGTCCAGTCTAAAACCTGACCAGATCCGTGGCGAGGCCCATTTAATTCAAGAATATAGTGTGAGTACCTAGCAAGACTGTGCAGAACCAATCTCTTAGTTAAAATAATCTAATGCAAGCTATTTTAACTTGAGTAAAACTGTCACCTGTCATTTGTAAAGCTGTCACCTGTCATTTTCTAGTTGCAAGCTGCACTTGTCACTTTGAATTTTAACATTCCAAATCCGAAAAACTACCTTTATTTAATCGCTCATATCTCCGTAACCGTTTGAGACTTGCAGTAACTTTCCTCAGAAAGCTTAGGATCGTGGCTTTCCTACGAACGTAGAACCGCATTCCTACCCCCGATACTTTTGCCGCAATCGCGAAAAACGCACGCGCGAATTTTACCGCGATTTGCAAATTTCTCAACGTGTGAAAACAGCAGTTTTCTTGCTTTCAGTTGCCAAAAATTCGTTTAACCTGCTAGTTACACCCTAGATCCTTGCTAAAGTGAGCCTGGACTAATATTAACTTGATACCACTCACCCTGAACCTCAAGAGGGAATTAAAAGCCTTTTAGCATATTTTTCACTTCATTGCCAGCACATGTAAAAGCATTTTGGGCCTGTGTTTCCAACTTCTGTAGTGTAAGCTTGCTGGGGTGAACTGAATTACATTTGATTGCATTTCTGAGAACTGTGTGCTTTCCTTCCATCTCCTTGCATTGCATAAAGGGGGGAGGGGATTGCCAGAGAAAAGTGATTACATTGTTTCGTTGAACGCATATTGAGTATTTTCTGTACTGCATTTTCATTCCACCTTGCATCCATTTGAAACCATAAAGTATTGTTGCTATCTTATCCATCCTATAACCACTCATCATTGATTATAAAGAAGTGTGCTAGTGCCAGACTATCCATTATTGATTACTGCTCAGATTCAGTGTGATATTCAATTATTAAATTATTATAAAGTGTGATATATATCTCTATTGTTTAAATTATCAAATAAACCTTTTAAACTTGCAAAACAGAACTACTTCTTGGCTCAGTGGGGTCAGGGGGATTCCAAGAGAGGGGTGTTATATAGGGGTAGTCATCCAGAACGCATGAACTGGACATAAAGATATATTAATAAGGGTTTCCATTCAGTATCCCAGACTAGGCATTGACTTAGCTGTAGTGTTGAATTGAATCCTCTTACAAATTGCATGTACATATCACCAACATTTCACAAACGTTGTCAATTCTTTTACAGTACATGCTAACGAACCTCCCTCCATCGTTTTCAAAGTGACTTTGTGCAGAAGCAAAACAACGATATCATAATTAATTCCAATAATCCAAGCGCATGAGGCTGACAATCCTTTTGTCGTAAAGGGTCTGTACATATCAGAAACATTTCACAAACATTGTAACATTTTTTAACAGTACATTCTAACGAACGTCCCACTGTGCTCTTAAGTCATGGTTTAGGACTCGATCCAGGAGCAGAAACTATTTCTTTTAAAAATTAAACCGATACCAAGGACAGAGACAATTGCCTTCCATTCATCAGTCTCAAGCAAAGTGCTTCAGATAAACACCTTCTCCAGAGTGGATACATTTCTCTAAATAATATCGCTGTCTCTCAACTAAGACAGAACAATCTAGAACTAAATGACGTAAAATGGTTCAAACGACAAAGTCTGCAGGTAAGTAGCCTGTTAGGGATTTTTAGTCGCGGACCAACTACTGCTAGCGAATGTGGTTGAATCTAAATCTTAAAAAACAAGTCCTGTTGGAGGCAACAGGGCATTTTTGAATATATACCAAAGGTGACTTAAAAACTAAAACACTTGACATAGGCCCTCATTATAAGTTTGATGGTCCATAAATAAGGTGCTGGTAACAACATTACCGGCACCTTTTCTGGACCAGCAAACTACAAGTCTGCTGGTAGGGGCAGTGAACTACCGGCAGGCCTGACCTGCCGGTATATCAAGCCCTCACCAGTAGATTTTACACTGAAGCATCGGCACCGTTAGTAACGGTGCCGGTGCTTCAGTGTTCGCATTCCCATGGAGTCCTATTGGTCTCCATGGGAAAGGGAACTTACCTTTCATCTGACGCCCGTAGTATCCCGCTATTACCGGGATATCGTGTGGTGAGACATTTAGCCATGGTTGCCGGTAAGCCGCCGGTAGCCCCGGCGGCATACCTGCAACCTCATAATGAGAGCCATTCTCTTTGTATAATTTCCGCTTTATCAATGTCTTCCAATTTTCAATGTCATCCAACTCTCTTCATTTCTTTTTCACTAAAGCAGGGTTGTCTTTAGCTAGAATCAGCTCTATATTATGTACAGGGAAGCTGCACACATCTGTTTACTGCGCCACAATTGGATTTCAAAAACTTGAACTTGTTCCCATGTTGAAAATCAATTTATTGATAGCCCTTTTTACGATAACACGTGTTTCGGCACATTCCCTGTGCCTTCCTCAGATCAGGGCAATGTCTATTATAGTGAATATTGGTAATGCAACAAAATTATAGAGTAAAGAATGAAAATAATATCCAAACATCACAAATACATAGAAAGCCCCAATTAGGGCCACACAAATCATATTGAAGCTGTTGGGCACAATTCACAACAAATAAGAGAAACAAATGAGACATCCATGCGTGGTAAATCAGATCAGATCCCATGACATTGCATGAAGGCCATATAGAATTAAATAGACAGCAGAAATTAATTACATTAGAACGTTTGTGTAAATCAAGAACAAATGTGATTAAAACATACCATTTGGCCGTCAAAAATTTCATTGGAAGAAGAGTGGAAGTGGGGGTGGAGGGTATTTGGAAGATTTGAAGAGGAGAAAATGAGAAAGAAGAGAAAACCAAAATTGAATAAATAAATAAGTCTACAGGGTTGCATTGATTGTGTCTTTAAAGAAACCCCTAGTGGGTAAAAGTAGCTTACCCAACCACTGATTTATCAGCTACACATTAACGTGGTTGGCGAATGAGTCCCATCAGATTCTGTGCGTCTTCTAAAAAGTAGAGGTAAGACATAAAGGTCACTGCGCTATTTTGTGTGTTAATAGATCCATGTGCGCTATTACATTTACGCCAATCGGTTTGGAAATATTCTGTCCGGTCCGTGAGCACGATTGCATTTTCGTGCCTGTTTGTTGAAGTTTGGCATTTACTTTCCCCAGCCACCTGGGCGTTCATTACCGCTGGGCTATGGCAAGGGTTAAATTACCTTACAAATAGTCATGTAGTGTGTTAAATTACCTTACAAATAGTCATGTAGTTTCAATCCATGTGGCAGAACTGAGTCTAAGCATTCAATTGGTAGCGTTATGTACAACGGTAAGGAAAAGAAAATAGTCATGCTATTTCCCCGTGTGCCAGCGTATTAACGTTATGTGCAACAGTGAAGATAGGGAGTGGGGGGGGGATCAAGTGGCGTTTGCAGTGCGGACCCTTAGCTAATTGGTGTGCCGCTGGGTGGGCTTGAAAGCCCCGAGGGCTCACCTGAAAATTTCAAGATCCCTGCATCACGCGTCAGGTTTATAAGATGGAAGTCGCCATGCAATCTCCTTTGTGTATGGGATGTTGCTATGGTAATAGTCTGTAGTCCTACCTCTATTTCCGTCTTAAAAAAACTGTCGGCCATGTTTAGGGACTAAAAGCTTTATTGTTTCCAGTAAGTACGTGCGTGTATCTAGAGTACTTCGGTCCTGGAAAGATGCATTCCCTTGGTAAATTATGGAATCTGTTGTCTCATTCCATGACCTAATTGCAGATATGCAAAATCGCTCCCAGAGGACTGTTAGCTCCTCCAGGTGTATTCTGGGAGAAGTAGTCCCTGTGGAGCTCAGGAGTCAGGGTAAACCTACAAATGCCATGCAAACTATTTAATACCATTTGCGTCTAGCGTACCTCTGTATTAGTGGGGGTGTTTCTGGTCCTCTTGGGAGGCACTTATATTCCTATGTCAAACTTGATCACAAAAGTGGGTTAGGTATATCATAGCAATTCTATCTCGATTACAAGTATGATTCCATATTTGGAAACATATTATTTCCAATTACCAGCATTCATTCTCGAACGCATACACTCATGTACACGAGACATTAATCCCAATTCGCATTGTTACATACAATATCAGTACTCTTGCCCTGTTCTAGGGCACATTATTCTTAATGCTAGAAAGTTCCCTTGGCTAAATCTGTTCGATGCATGATGCAGTCTACAGAAGTCATAAAAAGTATGACATTTCGTTATCTGTGTTGAGGCCAGTTTCCACACATCTGAAGAAGTTAATAAGTTTGGCCTCCTCCTGGCGTAGCAACAGTTCCTGATTGCCTCCTCTGCACCCCAGTGTCACTTTTTTTAAGCCAATAAATTTGATATGTTGTTTATTGACCATTTGGTGGGCACGCTGCCAATGGTCAGCTAGAGGCAGATTCTTGTCCTGGCTTCCGATCACTGCCAGGTGTTCTCTAATCCTGAAGTGAAGTTCACGGATCGTACTACCAATGTAGATTTTCTTGCAAGTGCAGATGATTGCATATATGACATGTTTACTTTTGCAGTTTATCTGTTCTCGTATCCTGATTTGAAGTCCATTGTCTGCTTTGAAGACGTCTGTCATAGATGTAGCATGTTTGCACATTGTGCAGGTGCCACATTTTCTAAAGCCTGGACTGGATTCTTTTAGCCAGGTCACAGTTGTCTCCTTTCTTTCTTCAGGTAGTAGTGACGGGCTGAGGCTCTGTTTCAGGGTTTTGGCTCTTCTAAAGATCATTGACGGGTAGTCGTGTATAAGAACCCCTATATGGGGGTCCAAATTGAGTAAATGCCAATATTTTCTAAGAGATTTCTTGATTACATGCTTGTCTGCACAGTATGCAGTAATAAATTGCACCTTGTCAGATGGATTGGGTTTAATCTGTTGTGTCAGGGCCTGTGTTCTCGGTATTTTTTGTGCTTTATTATGTGCAGTTTCAATGCTCCTTCTGTAATAATCCCTGGCTTGGAATCTCCTTGACAATGTTTCACATTCTTCATGAAAATGCGATAGATCCTTACAGTTTCTCCTTGCCCCAATGTACTCCCCTTTTGGGATGTTCCTGATTACTGGTTCATGGTGGCAACTGGTGGCATATAGTGTGGAATTTACTTCTGTCTCTTTCCGGTATGTTCTGGTTTTAAGATGTTCTCCTGAAACATAAATATTCAGATCCAAGAAGTTAATCTCTGTCTTACTGCAAGTTCCTGTGAATTCAATACCTAGCTGGTTGCTGTTGATTTGAAGTCTGAAAGCTTCCAGTTCTTGCGGTGTCCCATTCCAGACTAGAAAAACGTCATCAATGTATTGAGTCCATTTGATGACGTGTCTGTTATAAGACTCTGTAGTGTAGATTAGCAGGTCCTCAAAGTACCATTACCAGGTTTGCAAATGCCGGTGCATATTTTACCCCCATGGCTACCACCCGTTTCTGTTTAAAAAAGATGTTTTTGAAGATAAAGATGCTATTGTCTAGGGTGTCCATGAGCATTTCTTTTAGCATGCAAACGAACGGGAAATGTGATGCAGATTCTTCCTTAAAAATGTGGTCGACAGTGTCGAGGGCAAGATCGTGTCCAATGGACGTATAAAGGGCCTTCACATCCCATGTGGCGAGATAGTATGTGGACTGCCAGCGAATGCTTTCAATGATATGTATTGCAGCAGTTGTGTCTTTAAGGTATGCTTTTACCAGTTTAACATTGGGTCTTAATATGTTATCAATGTATTCTGATAGTGGTTCAGTGGCCCAACCTATTCCGCTCAGAATAGATCTTCCTTCTGGGATGGTGGAGAAGGCCTTATGCACCTTGGGAAGGAAGTAGATGGTTGGTAGTATCGGTTTAGGAATAAACAGAAATCTTTTTTCCTCATCTGTGATGAGGCCCTGTCGGTACCATCCGTCAATTGAGTCCTTAAGGTCTTGAAAAATCTTGTTCTTAAGGTTACTTGTCAAAGCTTCATAGCAGTTTGGAGTGTCAAGATGATTTTGAGCCATCTGTATATAGTCTGTGCGGTTCATGACAACTATATTTCCGCCTTTGTCGGCTTCTTTGATGACCAAATGTCGATTGGTTTTCAGCTTCTGAAGTGCGCTCTTCTCTTGTAGTGTGAGGTTCTCCCGTTCTGTCTGCGGTTATTCCTCAGTTTATCTTGAGTCTTGTACAGGTCTTTCGTGACCGATTTATAGAAGGCATCTATCATGTTGTCCGGAGGTAGTTGTGGTATGCATTTGGATGTAGGTTTAAGTTCTTTACTGATTAGACCAATAGGTGAAATTGTTAGTTCTTGCATGGTCTGGTGAATAGGGAAGTTCTCCGGTTCCTGTAGTGATCTCAAAAGGTGAATATTGCCTAATTCCTCTATTGTAACTTCACTTATTTCTACTGGATCTGAAGTTGGTTTCACTTTTTCTACTTGAGTCGTGAAGAATTTCATACGTTTTAATTTTCTCACAAATTTGAACAAATCTATATGCACTTGCATAGGTTCCATGTAGGCAGTCGGTGCAAATGATAATCCTTTGTTTAGGAGAGAGATTTCATCCTGAGTCAATTCTGTGTCTGATAGGTTCATCACAAGGGCATTCATTGGCTCTTTTTGGCTGCTGCTCTGGCTCCTGCTCTCGTTAATCTTCGATGGTCTTCTAAGGCATCTAGGTTGCCTGTGTCTACCTGACCCCCTCCTTCCTCTTCTCCGAGTAAAGGTTGTTTCTTGTTTGGGAGGTTCGTTAACTGAAAACAGACTTGCTTTGGTGTTTGGGTCCTATTGCCCTTTTTGTATCTCCTTATCTGGTTGAGGAAACCTTTCCCTGCTCTGGTGTCCTCTTCTGATGCAAGTGGTTCTCCTTCTGATAATTCCTCTGCATCCGAGCTTGCAGGTGATGTGTTTGGTGTGCTTTCCTTGGATGAGGGTGTAGTAAGCTTGTTATATTTCTCCTGAAACATATATACCCTGTCTTCCTTGTAGTCTCTCTCATCTCTGAAGAATTTCCGTAATTTCCGTAGTTTGATGTCGTCCTGGTATTCTTTTAGTACCTCATACATCTTCAAGTAATTTTTTTTTTGGTTACTTCCAATGCTTTTGCGTCTGTAATCTCTTTTTTTAATTATTTCTATTTGTTCAATGGCTCCCTTTTGTTCCCGGGTGGCATGTTCCACCAACATCTCCAACATTCATGTGGAACACGATTCCAGATTCTTTTCCCAATCTTCCGCAAGGTCCTTATCTTCATCTTTATTAAAGTCTGGGAAGATCAGGATTCTTAAACCTCGAGGAATTTGTTTCTTGCTTAGGTAGTTCCTGAGTGAAATGACTTCCCAGTATTTGTCAATCTCTTTCCGTGAGACTCTTTCCAACTTTATACATTTATATCTCAGATCCTCCCGTTTTGGTGTACTTGTCCCACATGCATGGGCATTATTCCCTTTCGGTGTGAACAGGTTGCTGGCTTCCTCCTCTCGATTTTCTAAGTATTCCGCCATTGGGTTTTATCAAACTCTATCCGTAGTCTGCGTGATGAGTGATTACTGGAAGTATAGAAATACAGGGAACTTTTTTAGGAAAATCACTCTTTGACCTCCGCGACTTAAGATCTATACACCGATTTCGGTGGTGTCGCAATGGTGTGTGCAGGAAGAAAGGAGACACTGAGTTCCCCCACTCTGATTGTAAGAATGAACAGGGAAGCTGCACACATCTGTTTACTGCGCCACAATTGGATTTCAAAAACTTTAACTTGTTCCCATGTTGAAAATCAATTTATTGATAGCCCTTTTTACAATAACACGTGTTTCGGCACATTCCCTGTGCCTTCCTCAGATCAGGGCAATGTCTATTATAGTGAATATTGGTAATGCAACAAAATTATAGAGTAAAGGATGAAAATAATATCCAAACATCACAAATACATAGAAAGCCCCAATTAGGGCCACACAAATCATATTGAAGTCATATGTTTGGCACAATTCACAACAAATAAGAGAAACAAATGAGACATCCATGCGTGGTAAATCAGATCAGATCCCATGACATTGCATGAAGGCCATATAGAATTAAATAGACAGCAGATATTAATTACATTAGAACGTTTGTGTAAATCAAGAACAAATGTGATTAAAACATACCATTCGGCCGTCAAAAATTTCATTGGAAGAAGAGTGGAGGTGGGGGTGGAGGGTATTTGGAAGTTTTGAAGAGGAGAAAATGAGAAAGAAGAGAAAACCAAAATTGAATAAATAAATAAGTCTACGGGGTTGCATTGATGGTTTCTTTAAAGAAACCCCTAGTGGGTAAAACTAGCTTACCCAACCACTGATTTATCAGCTACACATTAACGTGGTTGGCGAATGAGTCCCATCAGACTCTGTGCGTCTTCTAAAAAGTAGAGGTAAGACATAAAGTTCACTTTGCTATTTTGTGCGTTAATAGATCCATGTGCGCTATTACATTTACGCCAATCGGTATCAGATGTTTGCAGCTTCCCTGTTCATTCTTACAATCGGAGTGGGGGAACTCAGTGTCTCCGTTCTTCCTGCACACACCATTGCGACACCACCGAAATTGGTCTATAGATCTTAAGTCGCGGAGGTCAAAGAGTGAATTTCCTAAAAAAGTTCCCTGTATTTCTATATATCAGCTCTATATTAGTTTCCGCAATGAGTAATCCACAGCAGGAAGTACAAATATTCAGCGACTGATTAGAGCCTTGTTCTGCAACTGAACTCAGCGCAGTAAACATGTTTCCCTTTCCTTTCGCATCATTTTAGACAGAGATTCATCTTATTCCACTTTATCATATAGGTCCAAGATCTTAACTCTACTCTAACCATCGCAATCGGAAAGGGATTTGCGGTGACCCAACGCTGATCGCCAAATCTTACCTTCCATTCCTTAAACTCTTCAAGTTCCAATACTTGGGGAAACCTTTCTTAAATAAAATTCTATTAAGAGTAGAAGAGAAAAGCAACAGTATTTCCCCATCAGAATGTTCATCTGCATACTGTTGCCATTGCTTTTTGTAGTGAGTTTGTCTTTGATGAAGCTTAATTCTTTCCTATTTGAGATTACCAACCTTAGATTTGAGAGGTGGTCCACTTTCTCAATCCTTTTATTGTTTAGGTGCCCCCTACAATTCTTAAATGTTCTATCCCTCTTAAAGTTGGTTATCTTTGTTTTCAAGGGGTTAATCTACAAGCATTATCATGTTTATCATTGTTGCAAACCTATTGGCATGGTATCCAAAAGGATTACATCGCCTGCATAGGCCAACCTATCAACCGCTAGGCAGACTATTTTCAGAGGATTTAGGATCGGCTTGTGCAACACCTCCTGTAAATATGACATATATTGGTTGCCCCTGTCTTAACCCTAAGTAGGAAGGAATGTCCTAGATAAAGAGCCAGCAGAATCGAGTCAAATAATGAAGAGTATTGTCAGAATGGAAGTGCATTAAGATATTCGACAAACCCACTGGAATAAGCCATGATACTAATTTTCTCCAAAGGCGATTTCTATCCACTCTACCAAAGGCCGCGGGCATAATAAAACAGGCTGAATAAAGTGCATTGCCCTTAAATCTTAATGCTTTCTGTTTGCACAGAATGTAAGTCAGGCCATCTACTAAATAATGATGATCGGCTTTTCAGAAATACACTATTTCTGAAAATCTGGATCTATTCTATGAGTTTGCCACCATAGGGGCCGTCCAGTAACATTGGTGGTGTGACCCTAAAGCAGTGGTCTGCAACATGCGGCAATCCAGATGTTTTTGGCTATGTCTGCCATGATGCTTCACCATTGACTGCACTAGATGGGACGGAGGGGTGTTGGGTAGGGAGTCATAAGAGTTGTAGTTCAAAACATCTGGTGCCGCAACGGTTGCAGAGCCCTACCCTAAGACTGTTTAGTGCAGTGATGGCAATTACACCAAACTCATTATGACGGTCAAGGTGTAGTCCGCGTGTTTCTTCTGTCTTCATCGATGTTGTTCTGCCTGGAGTAATATGGATGCAATGAAGGTTAAGTCCCAGAGTTGAGGAACTCTAGTTTGGCCCTGGTATTATTATGCTGTTCTTGCTGATATATTGTTGCATTGATTTTTCTCTCTGTTTACAATTGGGCAGTATGGCAGTCAGGAAACAACATTGCTTTCTTTTGGTGGAATGGTAAGAAACCAAATGTATTACCGGACGTGAAGTGCTTTCCATGGGTCAGATGTAAGGGTTCAGTATACCCTGCTTGTTTTAGGTTATGCAATATGTTTATTGTTCAGAGCTTAGGCTGTCCTTGGACACTTCAGAGCAGTGAAATCCTGGCATTGATGATATATGGAATGAAGCATCCCAATTGTTCTGTTTGATTTGCAATGTGCCAGCATGACCTTGCAATGATAATATGAAGCTGGATTAAGTTTTTATAAAGCTCTTTGTACAAGTGTATTCTTCCTTTTAAGTGCTGTGACGACATGTGTTAGCATTACTCAATGTAATGGTGCTGATTAAATTGGTATGCAGTAGGGAGCAATGACATTGTGAGGGCCAACCAACAGTACAGGGCAGAATGGGATCTGGGGTAGGAGACTGTCAGAAAATGTGTTCAGACTTAGGGCCTCATCCGGAGTCTTGCGGTATCCTGGCCGTAATACTGCTGGGTCAACGCCAGCGCAAGTAGTGTTACTGCTACTTATTCTGGCGCTATTAGCACAGCAGCACGAGTAGCGGTACAGCAGTAAGTTAGCGTTAATGGTGCCAGCGGTAATAGCATGGAAAATGGGCAATAATAGGAAATTTTATCTCCAGCAACAAGCTGGAGGTAAAACTCCCACTACCGCCCAACTCACGATTTGGCCAACCCTTAAAGCAGCGGTTTACTGCGTTACTGTTGCATTTAAGAGCTATGGCCCAACTCATGATGAGGCTCTGACTATTTCTTTCCTTTTGTGCGATCAATGTCTAGTCCTATCAAAATGTGGAACACGTCTGGTTGAAGGAAGCTTTGATTTCTTTAAATCCTTTATCCCCTCGGCTGAACGTAGGCCATCATGTCCATCAATATGTAAACCCATAGATGGGTAACTATCTTTGATTTCACATGGATCTATTCTTCCAATTGGTACACAGTGCCATCTCATAGTCCAGGAGAGTGAAGTTTGAGTTGTCTATGATGTCACTTGGAACACTGATCTGAACTTTTCATGTTGTGTATGTCATGTTTTAGGGGAGTTTTATTGAGAGCGGCAATCACCCAGTAGGTATTTCGGAGCTATCCGATGTGAAGAAACGCTCAAAAGCGCAGGCGTCTCAGGAAACGGTATGTGCCCCATTAAGACCCCTTTTTCTCCCCAGTGTTTTTGTCATGTACCAGCAATGCAGAGGGTCGAGAGAGGACAAAGCCTGGCACTTTGTAAAACATAGAAAGTCTGTCACTACCTCATACAAGAAAAGAAAAACATCATGGCGTCCTGCACCCAGCACAACCTCTCTTCTGTACAATCCTCCCCACCCCAGCACCCATCAGAAGAAATGTGCGAGCCTCCCTGACCTCCCTTGTGTGTGCTCTTGCCCCCCACCCCAAAATGAAAATGTATATCTGATGTCCTGCCACCCTCCTGGTAACTCTCCACTTTCATAAGTGTGCCCTGGGCTGGGGCCCCACCAACTTAATGAGATATATTTATTTTGATTGGACCGTTTTCTTTGGCATGCTCCCACGGACTGGCCCAAAGTTTGAACTATTCTAGATCACGGAATACTTTTAACTACTTAAAGGACACAATTCGCCCAAATGCCCACTCCTATTGTCCTAGACCAGAGGTCTTCAAACTGTGGGGTGCGGCCCCCCAGGGGGGGCGCGGCCACATCCCAGGGGGGGTGCCAGAGCCCAGCATGAAATGTAAACAAAAAAAAAAAATATATATATATACATATATATATATATATATGTATATATATATATATCTTTTTTTTTTAGATTGGAGGAAATGGATAGTCAGTGTTTAGTCACACTGAATAGTACCCAAGGGGTTGTTTTTTGTTCAAATGTAAACAAATGGTGATATTTAAAGAATATTTATTCAGCAACAATGGTCAAACCTACTAGCTGCATAGTAAAGTAACTCCTCAAACTGGCCCACATTGGTCCAAAAAGTGGCCCATTTTTACTGGCCTACACTAGCATTTTGCATTTTTGGTATGGTCATCGCCCTATTGCCCTATAGGCCAGTCCAAGCCTGCCGGCTCATCCATACTGGGTGAGGTGGCGTTCACCCACTGGCCACCTCACCCAATATGGAGGAGCCGAGGAGCCAGCCCAGTGAAACATTGAGCACTCCCTCAGCTGCTTTTTTCCAGCTGAGGGAGTGCTCCTGAGCTAGCTGAACTGTCAAAGGAAAACACTGTTTGCCTTTGACAGTTCATTTCCCCAGCCGCACATGATCACTGAGCCATGCAACGCTGGGGGTGTTTTGCTTCGACAGCCTTGCATAGTTCATTGGAAATGCTGGCTCGGGCACTGCGTGTATGTATGTGCGAGGGGGTGCTCCTGCACCTCCTCGCACATATGGGCAGAGCAACCTGGAGCGGGGCATTTTAGCAACCACGCGAGGTACGTTTATGGCAATTTATTTTTTATTTAAATGTGTATGGATGTGTGTATGCTTGTGTTATCGGACTGTGGTGCGAGCAGGATGGGCGGCAGCACTGGGATAGTGGTGGGAGTAGGGTGGGGAGAGCCCAGGGTCTGTACTGGGAGTAGGGTACGGTGACGGCAAGCAAAAGTTCATAGCGATTTCTACATACTGTTCATCTGGCACTTTTGGGGGGGGCTGGCCTGCCCAAACTTTGCTCAGGGGGGGCCCAGGCCAAAAAAGTTTGAAGACCACTGTCCTAGACCATAAAGTTATGCAAGCCCAAAACATAATCTCCTCTGAGTTTTATGACTGTACTTTCGGGACACAACAAATATCATTTGTGATAAGGGTACCTGATGGTACTCACTGTTCAACTAGGGCATGAGGGTGTTGTCAGTGTGATCTGATGAAACATGTTAAGTGCTGCACAAAATGATAGAAGGTTTTCTTTGTGTTTTTAATGTATTGCCTTAGAAGATTAGATTGCTAAAAGGTGTGTGTGGAGGCTCAGTGCCCAGTTCCATGCGTTGCAGTGTGCATTGCACAAACATTTACATTCATCAGAAGTAATTGTGACCGGGCTATGTAGTGAAATTCACGGCACCACAGTGAGTGCCGGTAACTTCACAATTTATGATAAATAATACATGTTAATATTACCCAACTAAATAACTTTAATTTTATTGACTGTATAAGGATAAAAGAAAGAGTTCATCCTGCACGAATTCAAGCCTTTGCACCTTTTCTCTTATTATACAGAACAGAAAAATGAATGCTGCATATCAACATGCATAAGTCTGCTAAAAAAATAAAAAAGCAGAAACACGTACTGCACTACTCTCACCTCGCATCATTTAAGCAGACACACTCCTGTTTCTTACAAATATGCCAAAACAGAGTTCTCAAATCATGTTCTATAAGGCCTGGCATTTTGTTGAATGCCATTTTGCGTATCTATACATATTATAAATATGCACTTCGTGTACTAGAATGCAAAATGAAGCAAACGTGGTTTATTTCTCACCTGACATAGCACAACTTGATGTACATGCCAACTACACTTTATAAAGCTGTTCTTCTTTCAGATCTACATGCAAAACAGAAGAGTCTGTATGATAGTCAACTGCTTGTAGTCATTGTTTGTCACATGGATATCTTGGAACTGTGGATAACATTTGTAAATCCACAATTAAATATGTAAATCCCCAACAGATGGCCCATCAAAGCCTAATGCTTCGGTCAGAGCTGGGACTATACTTTTATTTGTATTTGGTTTAACAACAGTGTCTGTCTGCAGATGTACCCAGTGCTTTCCTTTGTCGCATAGGACTCCAGTTGTAAAACCGTTCACAAAATGGATGCTCAGCTCCTGTGCACTTGTGTACATTTCAACATGAGCATTGAAACATTTTACAGTCAGAGAAGGGAAATACTTCCCAACAAGACGTGTTTTTTCTCCTTTACCCATGCTCCATTTGCATGTATAGAGAGCACAGCATTTGGTAAAATAATTTCATTTTATTTAATGTAGCAGACCAAAGTGCAGAAGGGACAATTCAAGCACAACATTAACTTTTCATGATGCAGGTTTTCTATCACATGTATGGGACACGTTTTAACAGCAACCACAAGCAAGTTATACAGGTCTGATTATAAATGTAGGGCACAGATCAGATACCTGAACATACATTGAGATTAAACAAGGCCATGTTTTTAGTTCTGGCCATATGGTGGTGCTCTAGCATCACCTATAAGTCAAAACGAATGCATTAGAGTACAACTAGGGAGATGTGGCATTGAGGAGGCACCCAATGCTTATAGGTTTTGTTTAGTTATTTACCCACCTGTTGACTGTCCATGGACATGCTAATCCCTATGGTCGTTCCCACCCACTTCCTGCCCCTCCTTGCCCAAAATACACCCCCTTGTAATCCCTTTTCAGATAGCTTTATCAAGCCTTAAAATCAAACTTTGCACTGAAGTGGCTGCCAGTTTCTATTTGAAGCTGTTAATGGTTTAATAGGTGCTGTAAACAAACTGCTGGTGTAATAAAAATGTCTTAACCAGGTCTGCCTTCAGCCACTTGATTCATAGTCTGTATGCATGACCTTCAATGAAGTCCTGGTGAAAACAAGCATTTTCAAAGCCAACAGTTTTAGCTTGTGTGTTGGTATTAAATAGGCATTTGCCAAGTACTGCTATCATAGGCCCAGGTACATGCACCATATCAAGCTCATATCATTAATGGCCATTTAGTACCATCACATCAATGCCTGGCAAATACCTGTCCTATGTCTGCACAAAAGCCAAAACTGTCGCGCCTTAAAACACTTGTGTATAGGCGGATTATAAATGCCATATCATATCATATCATATCATATCATTGCCAATGCCTGTTTATATTGCTGCCATGAGTGTGGCACGAACAAATGTGGTGTGCAATATACCAGTGTTCACTATTATTATACATCCAGTAACTTTGGTCAATTTAATCATCAAAGTGTTTTTTCTGAAGCGTGCATGCTGAAACCTAAATTACTTTTAGGGGCTGACAATTTAGACCGATTAGGCACTGTGAGATTAAATGAGGTGCAAAAGGTAATACACTTTTGGCCCAGTCTGCACATTTGGCATTTGGCTGCACTGTTTGCCATTTCTTGTAGTACAGCAAGTTTCAATTATTTGGAAATGTTTGATTTTCATGAACTCAAAATAATACTAATGGCTTGAGTAAATCCAACTAGCCTTGCACTTCATGTCCTGATTTACGATCTGGCTTGCTGCACATCCAGAACCCTGAGGCGCTACTCCCAACCCCAAAGGCAATCAGTGAAAGTGCAGTGGTGTGTCTGGATTGTAATCATCAATTAAGTAAACATAAGTAATTTGGAAGAATATGGAATTTTAATAGTTATTTGTTGCCAACTTTTCCTGACAGTCAAACATTTCAGCCCATCAGCCAACACTTGTTTCGACAAGTTGTCTTTGTCAAGGCAACGTTGAGTTCTTGAGAGACCAGGATGGTCTGGTTTTAGACTCTATTTCTTATAAGTAGTCGGTTTCTCAGTTCTGGTGTAGTTCACTGGCTTATAATTGATCAGTTATGCCGACATTTTCAAATTCCTTATTCTTCGAAATTGCTTATGTTTACTTAATTGATGATTACTTAGGCAAGCACAACAATCCAGACACACCACTGCACTTTCACAAAGAATTTTACTATGTTTTGTAAACCTGACTTGGAAACTGCAAAAATCAAATGATAAACCAAATTGGCAATGTTTTAAAAAAAGAAAATCCATGTAGAAATATGCCATGCAAAAGGAAAATGGCAGTAGCTTTATTTTCTCCATTATATATGGAAGCGTAAAAGTATGAGAATATTAATTGATGTAAGCCTCAATATTCTCATCTGGGTTGTCTACTGAATTTTTAAGATATAAATGCACCGAGCAAACGTAAGTGTGAGATAAGTTTACCTGCTTATTGTCATTGTTTGATACAGAATTGCTAATTTGTATTCATGATGTGAAGAAGAACATTATAAACTGCAGAAAAAAACCTTTTGTGTCAAATAAGTAGAACTTAAAAATAAACTTGGGAGAGACTTGTCACATTTGATTGGCTTGTTCCTGTCTGTCCACTCAAATGGCTTACAAGAAAAGAAAGAGCCCTACGGCTTGGATAATAACAACAGAATGTGGGAAGACAACATGTTTCACTGAAAGCAGCACAGTGCTATACAGTGAGATAAGATGATCTGTAGAGGGTTATAGTATCGTCCAGTAGCAAACTTGACACTTTGGCTGCACTGTCTCTTATTTGGCTACTTAATCACCTGCAACAACTAATACATAATGGCCCTCATTACAACCTTGGCGGAGGACCATGGTGCTATTAGCACCATGGTCCATGCCGCTAAGGTTGCAATTCCGCCATGGTGGATGGCGGAATTACCGCCCCATTCCAAGGTGAGTGGGGTGGTAATTCCCCATTCACCAATGGCCCCTTCCCCATTCCCATTTTTGCCCCATAGGGCATAATGGGAATGGGGAAAGGCGATAATTACGGCACCGTAAATTACGGTGCCGTAATTATCGCCAAGGTCCTTTTGCGGCATGTCTTTTAACGCCTGCAAAAAGCAGGCGTTAAACAGCCATCCCGCAAAGGAAACCTTGTAATCAGGCGTTAAGGGTCGGCGCCGTTTACGGCGCCGTAAACCCCTTAACGCCTCAGTCGGAATGAGGCCCAATGCGTTTCCTTTGTGGTGGCTACGCAGTTCTTGCAAACCATTGGGCCTCATTACGACCCTGGTGTTAAGGGTTTAACAGCGGCGTAAAAGTGTCGGCGTCGTTAAACCCTTAACGCCTGATTACGAGGTCCTTTGCGGGACCCGACCTTAACGGCTGGTTTTTCCAGCCGTTAAAGTAGAGACCCGCAAAGGGACTTTCGGTGCTAATAACGGTACCGCAATTTTGCGGTACCGTTATTAGCGCTTTCCCCATTCCCATTGAGCCGTATTGGGCAAAAATGGGAATGGGGAAGGGCCATGGCGGCATGGGGAATTACCGCCCCACCAACCTCGGAATGGGGTGGTAATTCCCCATTCCGCCATGGCGGACACCGGCATGGACCATGGTGCTTATAGCACCATGGTCCTCCGCCTGGGTCGTAATGAGGCCCATTGATTGGAAGACTAGGCTCTGGACCTGCACCATACTGATGCTATGTCATTAGTTTTGGCTATGAGGTGGTGCATTAGCGCCGCCCATAAACTGAAACTAATTCATTGGAGTACAGCTAGAGAGAGATGGAATATGAGGTGGGACACTATGCTTGCAGGTGTTGTTTGATTATTTACCCACCCATTGACTTCCTATGGTCATTCCCACCCACTTCCTGCACCCTGTCCACCCAAACACACCCTCCTGTGATCTATTTGAGCTAACTTGATCAAGCCTTAAATCAAACTTTGCACTCAAAGAGCCTGCCAGGGTTTTTTAGAAGCAGTCTTCTGAGACAAATGGTTTATTTGGTGCTGTAAACATGCTACTTATGCAATAACAATGTCTTAAGCAGGTCTGCCTTCAGCCACTGGATTTATAAGCACTGTGCATGTCCTTCACTGAAGTCCTGTTAAAAACAAGCATTGGCAAAAGCCAACCGTTTTCGCTTGTGAATAGTTGTTGGATAGGCTTCTGCCAGGAAATATCATATGACAATCCGCGTGCACCATTTTGAAGCTGCTGCCATTAATGCCCAGTTAATAAAATTACAGTAATGCTTGGCAAATACCTTTCCCATATCTACACAAAGTCCAAACTGTTGGCATTGCCAATGTTTTTTTTTTTTAATAACGTGCGTGTTCTGGTGCAGGCAGATTGTTTTGTAGCACAGCACGTGTTGCTATCACCAAAGTTTATGTACTCAAGTTTATTAACCGCAGAGAGAGGAAAGGTTAACTCTGCCTTGCAGGGATTTGGAATTGTGACCTGGTTTATGAGCACAGATCTCTGTTACAAGCGCTTGACTCACTAAGCTACCCACTAAACCTTGACACTCAAACTCTATCAACATGCATTTCAAATATGTTTATTGCATGAGTTCAAAACATTCCCCCAAAGGAAAGTGAAAATGCGACATCCGTTGTGCTATGTTGAACACAGAAACTATATGTACTACAGTGAACACAGAATGCATTACTGAATTGATTAGTTGAAGTCTTCGGTATCTACAACAGCACTTCAGCAGTACACTATACAATATTGTAATGTGGCATTGATTTTTTATAAAAATGTGCACTGACTACTTTGTATCAGGAAAATGTCCTATCCCTTCGCTGTGACATCATGGGAGTGGATTAGGGAAGTCATAACTCTTCCTTGTGACATCTCACAGTGAGAGGATATTGCGTTTTGATAGAGGAATTGTTGCTGATTGCTTCCTATGGAAGCCATTTCATTTAAGTAAGTGTATTAGTTTGACAATAAAATAACCAATAATGAAAGGCACACATTAAAGCTTAGACTTTAAAGATTGAAGATTAGACTTGAGGCCCTCGTTTGCTCAAGCAGGCGACCTCATCCTGTGGGAGTGGCGGGGGCCCTCTGCTGGGGTCACTGTCTGCTCCTTCATCTAGGCATTCCACAGCTTTTGGAATGGGGGGGGGGTTAATTCCAGGAGATGTTACTGCTGTTTGGCCACGGCCTGAGAATGCCCCCTTGTTATTTGGCCTTTTGGCCTCGTTGCGGGTTTGGAAGTAACCCGGCGGTAAACCCACCGCTTTACTTCCAAACTCTGTTAACGTTAACGCCACTCAGTCCCGTGGCATTAGCATGGTATTTTGAGTGGTAGTTGGGCGTGTAAATCCCAATTATTTTAGTCTACAGGGCTCCATAGGGATTCTTGGTAGGTTTACTGCAAGCGGTAATATTGCATGGGAAATCCGTGGGTTTTTGTAGGTAAACAAGAGGATTTCTCTCCGGCTTTTGCTGGAGGCGAATCCTACACTTTCCATAGAAGCTTGGAACTCAGCTGTGTGGTAAAAGTGGTCGTAATTCTGTTACTGCCAAAAAAAGTGATAGTGATGCAATTACTGCCACATTTTTACCACAAAACCGAACTGGAAATGAGTCTGTCCGATCGTTCTGTCCAGTTTATGCAATTGTGCTGCTTTCCAGCGCAGATAGATGACGTCAGTGCGCAATTGCTCACACACCTGGATGCTGCCTGTAGACCAAGGCTGCCAGGCAAATGGGTGAGGACACAAAAACCGGATTCTGCAGAGAGGAGGAGTTTTTGCCAGTTGGTTGAAGGCAAAGCAATGTGAATCCAAAGTTGGTTGAAGAAAGGGGAATGAATGTGGCTTTCACCCACCCTGTGGGGGCAGACATGACCGGTAACGGCCTACCGGCACAAACGTAGGTAGGCCACAGCGAAGTGAAAACCATTCGCCCCCGAGTTTTATTCGAGGTGTGAATGTTTTTTTTCCCCCCCAGGAAACTCCTTAAGGAAAAAAAGAGACATCAGTGCCATAGGGAAAAGCTTTTCCATTTCTATGGTGGCAGCCAGGAGCGGGAGGAGTGATGGGACTGGAGCGCAAAGCTCAGGTCAAGCAGATAAGTAGGGAGGGAAGGGGTGGGCAATGGTATGGTTTGTTTTGGGGGGTGGGATGAGGGGAGGCAACATACCACTCTACAGATGTCTAAGCAAACATATAAATTACAGGTATAAATTACATCATAATTCCGTGTCCACTTAACAAGGCAAGTAAAGCAGGTGAGTGTCTAGGGCGAGGCCTGAAGGTGTAGCTCATTCTTACCTTGTGTTCAAGGATATGGAAGAGAGCAAACAACTTAATGAAATAAGTGTTAGGCAGAAACCTGTGCAGTTCCCTCTGGGACCAATGCAAAAGATTTAAGACTACAGGTGGCTGGCAGTAAACCCAATTGGTAGTAGTCTGTACCACCCAGATTTACCTGGTAGCTGTGGCTGAGCAGTCAGACTTCTCTCAAGAAGAGTTAGGCAGTATACAGAGTATTCACAATAGGTCAAAAGAACACAGTAGAACAAGCAAACACTGACCAGAGCTTGGTGTAAAAGAGATATAATTATTTATTTAAAAACACATCTAGTAAAACACACTGGCACTAATATCAAGCAGTTCAAAAACAAGGTCACTAAAAGATATACACTCCCTTCAACGATTAGTTAGACAAGTCTTAAGTAAAGCAACACTTATTTTCAGACAGCGGTGAGCGCTTAACGAAGATGGCACTCTAATCGATCGGTTTAAAAGGGAGCGAAAGGCAGAGCAAAGATAGAAACAGATCCCAACACTTTCGGAAGAACACAGTAGGAGAAGAAGGCAGGTTAAAACCGTAAAGTCAAAGTTAACAAGGCCGGACCCACTTTAAGAGTTGAAATGTGTCCAAGGTCACATGGTTCAAAGTGCCCAAAAGTCTTGCAATAAGTTCAGAAAGAGTTGAAAAGAGTTGGACCAAAAAGAAAGGGACCAGTTATATGGTCAAGGTGGCCAGCCCAGTCCAGAAGGTTAAGGGATTATTGTTACCTTGTAGCAATCCTTAGGAAGGGAGGCTGGCGGACACGGTACCTTAAAATGGTCAGAACGCTCCAGTGGGGGCAGTTGTTCCTGGCAGCGGGTGCAAGTCCGTGCTTCGTCCGGAGGAAGAGAGGATCTCTTCGGGGAGGAAAGCAGGAGTCCGTTGCACTGCCAGGGAAGAAACCAGCCGCAGAGTTCTCAATTAAAAGGAGCGGTCCTTTTATTTTCGGTCCAGTGGTAAGTGGCTATCCGGTTGCCGGGGTGCTTGGCACGGGAAATTCGACCACAAGACGTCCTGGGATGCGAGAAAGGAAGGTAAACTGGTTGTGCCCACCAGTCAGGGGAAGAAGACTCTCCAGCCGGGAGATCTCCTCTGTTGTTGGGAAGTGGTGAGTGGGTTCAGCAGGGCTCCACCGGTTGTGGGTAGCAGGCTGGCTCAGCTTCTCCCTCGTCAGATTTTCAGGTCCTGTGGCGACTTCTGAAGTTCCAGTCCCAAAAGCCCTGCTTTTATGCAGAACACCCCCATTCACTCAGCCTAGCTGTTAATCAAACATGCTAAGTGGTGAGCCGGCCGGCTCACCACTTGGGCCAATCACACAAGAGTGCGACTTGAGTTACCAAGGTAACTCAGTCCAGGGTGCCTAAACCCCCTCCCACACCCCCTGTGGTACCCAGACAGAGTGGCACCACTTTTGGAGGCTTCTGTGGAAAAGCCCGCCAAAAAGTGGAACAAAGGGCTCGACCTTTGGTTTGGAGTTTACAGAGGCGAACACAAACGGCATTTTAAAACCGAGTTCTGGCAGAAAATACCAGCCGGTGAATTAATATTAAATAAATAAACCGGTGGTATGTTAGAGGCTATTTAAAAAGTATTAGCCTCGAACAATGGGAAAATCCCATAGAGATATATTTGCGGTTGAATATAAAAAGTAGTATCCACTGCCACCAGCCAACACTCGACGAGGGAGGACGGGACAGTGCCCCATCGAATAACAGACCCAGGGGCAATCGAATTGCCCCTACCAGTACGTCCACAATATGATGGATTGTACTGGTTCTGTTAGTAATTTGGGACTAGTAAAGCCAATGGTGACTTTACATGCCCTGGAAGACAGTAGTCAGTCCCAGGGTATGAAGTCTATGGTGGGGGGTCACTATGACACCCCGGTGTTACTGCACGGAGGGTGCTGTGTAATACACATACAAAAACATATGAGACCATATGGAGTAAAAGACCCCATAGCCCATGAAACACATTAACATTCAAAGGAACACCATAAATCATGTCCAAGAGTGGGAAAAAAAAGAGTCTCACTCTTGGCAGGAGAAAAAACAAACTCCAGAAATCCAGCAAAGCTGCTGGGGGACTCACTAGGTTAAGAAATTCAGCCTAAACAGAGAATTCTCCCTAACACTCGCCCCCCCCCCCCCAGACTAAGGGACAGGAGGATTTAATCCACTCCTGGATGAATCTCATACCTCTAGTCGTTGACATACATCCTAGAGAGACCATCAGCATTTTGGTGGTGACACCCTGACCTGTGCTCAATGGTGAAATCAAACCCTTGCAGGCAGATTGACCATCTCAGTAGTTTTGGGTTTTCCCCTTTCATTTGCATTAACCATCTCAAGGGTTGGGGGACAGTCTGAATGACAAAAGTAGGACCATACAAGTATGGCCTAAACTTCTTCAGAGCCCACACAATAGCAAAACACTCTCGTTCAATGGTTGTCCACCTTGTTTCAGGATCCTTCAGTTTTCTACTGATGAAGCAAATGGGGTGCTCCCTACCTTTCCCATCCAGTTGACTGAGGACTGCACCTATTCCTACATTTGAAGCATCTGTCTGCACAATGAAAGGTTGGTGGTAGTCAGGAGCTCTGAGTACTGGGGCTTGGCAAAGAGCCTTTTTCAGGGTTTCAAATGCCTGATTGCATTCCTCATTCCACCTAACCTTTTTAGGGAATTTAGGAGAGGAGATGACATTCAGTGGAGAAGCTATGGACTCATAGTTCTCTACGAAATTCCTGTAGTACCCAGTGAGGCCTAAGAAGGCTCTCACCTGGGTCTGAGTAGTAGGTGTTGTCCAATTTTGCACAGCTTCAATCTTACTGGGAAAAGGCCTTATTTCTCCACTTCCTACCTCATGTCCAAGGTAGACCACTTTACTCTGTCCAATCTGGCATTTACTCGCCTTTATGGTCAGATCGGCCTTTCCAAGAGCCTGCAAAACATATCTCAAGTGGTCCACATGTTCTTCCCAGGAATTGCTGAACACTGCTATGTCATCCAAGTATGCCATGCAGAAGTCCTCCATCCCATTCAGAACCTGGTTTAGCATCCTTTGAAATGTAGCAGGTGAATTTTTCAATCCAAAAGGCATAACCTTAAACTGGTATAAGCCAACTGGGGTAGAAAATGCAGTTTTCTCCTTGGCATGGTCTGTCAGGGCTATTTGCCAATAGCCTGACGTCAAGTCAAATGTGCTGAGGAACTTGGCTGCACCAAGTCTATCCACCAACTCATCTGTTCTTGGCAAAGGGTGGGCATCAGTCTTAGTGACTGCATTAAGAGCTTTGTAATCCACACAGAATCTAAGTTCTTTAGATCCTGCCTTTGGTACTAACACAACTGGGCGAGACCATGGACTAGTAGAGGGCTCTATTACCCCGAGATCAAGCATCTTGTTGACCTCACCTTTGATGTGGGTTCTTACATTCTCTGACATTCGATATCCTCTGCTTTTGACTGGCAGACAGTCACCAGTGAGTATGTCATGCTGTCCCCAAGGGGTCAAGCCTGGTGAAAGTGAGAACAGAGAGGCAAACTGATTTAACATAGATTTGCACTCTTCCTGTTGCTCAGGTGTCAGATTTGAAGAGAGATTTGCTCCTTCAATCTTTTCGTCTAAAGGTAGGCCTCTGAGGAGATCAGGAAGAGCTTCACTCTCTTCTTCTTCCTCTGATGATGCTAGAAGCAAAGCTCCAACATCAGGTCTGGAGACATACACTTTTAGTCTGTTGGTGTTGAAGACTGTTGGAGCCTCCTTGGGATTGCCCAAGTCCGCCAGATAGTTGACCTCTCCAAGTTTACCCACAACCTTGAAGGGTCCCATCCATTTGTCTTGCAAGGCCCTCTGCCTGCCTTGTTGGAATCATAACGAGAACTAGCTGGTCTTGAGTAAACTCAACCATGTTAGCCTTTTGATCATGCCAGTGCTTGACCAATGCTTGTCCAGCTTTCAAGTTGTCACTTGCTTCTGCCATCATGTGCGACAGTCTCCTTCAGAGACCTATCATGAGTCAGTCACTCTGACTGGCTTGGGGGAAGGAGCACTCTCTAACCCCTCCTTAATCATTGCCAATGGACCTCTGACCGGATGACCATAAAGAAGTTCAAAGGGAGAATAACCTACTCCCTCTGAGGAACTTCTCTATAAGCAAAGAGAAGGCATGGCAGTAGAAGGTCCCACTTTCTTTTAAGGGTCAGTTCTCTAAAACATCTATCATGCTCTTCGCGGTTCTTTTGAACCTTTCAACCAACCCATTTGTCTGAGGGTGGTAGGCTGTTGAGTGCTTGTAAGTAACTCTGCAGGTTTTCCACATGGCTTTCATGTAGTGGGACATAAAATTCGACCCCCTGTCAGAGATTACTTCCTTAGGAAACCCAACCCTGGTAAAAATACCAAGGAGGGCCTTAGCCACAGTCAGAGCTGTAACAGTCCTCATAAGAATTGCCTCAGGGTACCTAGTAGCATGGTCTACTACAACAAGTATAAACCTGTTGCCTGAGGAGGTTGGAGGATCAAGTGGACCAACAATGGGCCTCATTACAACTCAGGCGTTAAGGGTTAACGCCACCGTTAACCCTTAACGCCTGATTCCCACCTTAACGCCTGCTTTTTGCAGGCGTTAAGTTCCATGGTGCTAAGGCACCTTGGTGCTAATTACGGCACCGTAATTTACGGTGCCGTAATTAGCGCCTTCCCCACTCCCATTATGCCCTATGGGGCAAAAATGGGAATGGAGAAGGGAAAATGGGAAATGGGGATTTACCGCCCCACTCACCTTGGAATGGGGCGGTAAATCCGCCATCCACCATGGTGTAAACGGAGTTTACACCATGGTGGTAAAGTTGGTGCACTTAGCACCAAGGTTGTAATGAGGCCCATTGTCTATCCCTACTCTCTCAAATGGGACTCCCACTACAGGGAGAAGCACTAAAGGTGCCACATTCTTGGAGCCAACCTTACCAGAAGTCTGGCAGGTGTGGCAGCTCCTGCAGTACTTATCTACTTCAGCCCCCATCTTTGGCCAATGAAAGTAGAGTGAGAGCCTTTCCTTAGTCTTCTTGAAACTCAAGTGACCAGCCAAAGGAATCTCATGGGCTAACTGCAAGAACTGTGGTCTGTTCTCTTGGGGTACTACAAGTCGTTTGTTGTCCCCAGGTGCAGACTCTGTTGGTTCACTGTAGAAGAGGCCATCTTCCCAGTGTAACCTATATTTCCCAGGCTCTTGCCCTTCAGCCTGAGCATCTGCCTGGTGGCGAAGACCTTCCAGAGTTGGACATTCTCTCTGTCCCTTACTGAAGTCTGCCCTGTTGGGTCCACCTTCTGCCAGTAAAGACTGCAGCTCAGGATGGTCAACAGGATCCAGATCTCCAATGTGTTCCTGGCCTTCCACTAGCTCTTCCCCAGAGTCTAGTTCAACCACACAGGGTTGTACCTCCCTCTCAGCCTCAGATGGAGGGGGAGTAACTGGTATAACTTTGGACAACCTAGGGGAAGTCCTTGTTGGCTGCACTGGAGTGCTGGCCGTGGAGTTCTTTTTAGAAGTTTTAGGTTTCCCTTTTTCTTATAGTTTCTTAGATACAGCAGCTGACATCTCCTGTGGAGCAGGAGAGATCTCTTTCTTCATCATCTCCTTGGGAGCTCCTCTCATGGTTCTCTCCCTTGCAGGTCTGGTGAGCTCCTGTAACCTTTTACTAGGAGGTCTGGGGGTATGTGACACTACTCCAAGAGTTTTCAAGTCATTACCCAACAGAACCCTTCCTGGCACCTCACTTTGTATGCTGACAGGTATCTCCACAGACATGGCATTACACTGGATGAGAACTGGTAGTTGGGGAAGCATCTGCACAGGCCCTCCAGCTAACTTGGTGAGGCATTTGGGTGCCTTAGCAACATCCTCAGCCTGAAAAAACGATTTGTCCACCACAGTTATGCTGGCCCCAGTGTCCCTAATGGCAGGAGTCTCCTGACCATTCACCTGGACACGGTCCTTATAATACTCTTTAGTATTATCTGGGATAGAATTATAGACATCTAAGTTCTGTTGCTCCCTCAAACCCAGATACACTAAAGAAACACTGGCTGAGACTCCAATGGGTTCATCAGCCAGTAATAGAAAGTTTCCACTTGCCATTTGTACTTCCTCCTCTGGAGCGAAGGCTAAGGAGACAACCTGGACCACTGAAGGTATACCCTTACATCTGGGATCTCCTTTCACATGGTCAGTAGAGCCAGAAACAAAGCATTTACCAAATGCTTTCTGGAATGGTGGCTTGTTCTGACCTCCTTCTGGTTTGGCACCAGAAGGTACACTAGCCTGATTTCGTTTCCCTTGTGGCTTACCCTTTTGGTTTTGTTTGGGGCCCTCTTTGGAATTGGAATTATTAGAATTCTCTTTGGAGTCCTTTTTTGGCTGTTTTCCCTCATCCTTTTTCTGAGTAGCCCCAGAATCCTTGTGAGTGGCCCTGTTGGCAACCCACAAGTCAGCAGCCTTAGCTAACTTACTGGAATCCAATTCCTTGGAATCAGCCAAGTGCTGTCTGAGCTCAGGAGAGCAGGCATCATAAATTGACTCCAACATTACAAGATTCTTCATTGCTTCATAAGTGTTAACCCTGTAACCCTTAATCCATCCCTCTAAGTTTTTCAAACTTTCACTCACCCAGGTAGCCCAAGGGGTACCATCATGCTTTTTGAGGGTCCTAAACCTCTTAAGGTACTGGGAAGGGGTCTTCCCAAATCTAGCTATTAAAGCTAGTTTCACACATTCTTAATCCTTCTTATCCACCCCCCCAACTCCATTACCACATCAGTTGCAACAGGGGGAAGCCTAGAGAACAACCAGGGAAGTAACTCATTCCCTGTGATGTCCTGGAGCCCATGATTATACTCAAACATTTTTAACCAATCCAACACATCCAACTTAGGTTCATACATACCCACTAATTCCTTAGGCATCCGGGGTCTTTTGGGACTGGAACTCCTTGAGGAACCAGAGGAGAGAGAAGCATTTTCCATAGACAACTTTTTCATTTCTAGTTCATGATTAAGCTCTATTTCTCTGAGTCTCAACTCAGCTTGCTGCTGCTCAGCCTGGGCATTCATTCTTCTGAACTCTAGCTCTTGGTTTCATTCAGATTGAGCAATAAAACGTTTGTACTCTAATTCAAGCTTAATTTTTTTCAAGTTCAAAATAAGCAGGGTTACATGTAGGACCTGGTATAGGCCCAGTAGGTACAGTAGGTAAGGCAGACAGAGGCTCAGAGTGGCTAACTTCATTAGGTTCACTTTCCTCTTCTGACTCATTATCAAGACTTTGATTCAGATCAATACCATCACTGTTTTCTACATTTGCTGGGGGGGGGGGGGGGGGGTAGATTCCTCTGTACCAGCCAGACTTTGGTTTTCTAACAATCTTTCTACAAGTTCCATTTTCTTGCCCTTCTCAGAGAGATTCTTATGTCTACACAATACTTTTAAGCAATCAGCAGTTTTGGCAGACAATGATTCTAGGGTATAACTCTCCATAGCAGACATAGTTAGAAAATCAGCTTTTTAGTGCTAAGCTTTGTGGTTAGTTGTCCTAAAGTATTCAAAAAGCACACTAAAGTGTATACTCAATACAAATCCCACCGCTGTACACCAGTGTTAGGCAGAAACCTGTGCAGTTCCCTCTGGGACCACTGCAAAAGATTTAAGACTACAGGTGGTTGGCAGTAAACCCAATTGGTAGCAGTCTGTACCACCCAGATTTCCCTGGTAGCTGTGGCTGAGCAGACAGACTTCTCTCAAGAAGAATTAGGCAGTATACAGAGTATTCACAATAGGTCAAAAGAACACAGTAGAACAAGCAAACACTGACCAGAGCTTGGTATAAAAGAGATATAATTATTTATTTAAAAACACATCTAGTAAAAGAAAATGGCACTAATATCAAGCAGTTCAAAAACACGGTCACTAAAAGATATACACTCCCTTCAACGATTAGTTAGACAAGTCTTAAGTAAAGCAACACTTATTTTCAGACAGCGGTGAGCGCTTAACGAAGATGGCACTCTAATCAATCGGTTTAAAAGGGAGAGAAAGGCAGAGCAAAGATAGAAACAGATCCCAACACTTTTGGAAGAACACAGTAGGAGAAGAAGACAGGTTAAAACCGTAAAGTCAAAGTTAACAAGGCCGGACCCACTTTAAGAGGTTCCGGTCGAAATGTGTCCAAGGTCACACGGTTCAAAGTGCCTAAAAGTCTCACAATAAGTTCAGAAAGAGTTCGACCAAAAGAAAGGAACCAATTATATGGTTAAGGCGGCCAGCCCAGCCCAGAAGGTTAATGGATTATTGTTACCTTGTAGCAATCTTTAGAAAGCGAGGCCTGGCGGACACATTACCTTAAAATGGTGAGAACGCTCCAGCGGGGGCAGTTGTTCCTGGCAGCGGGTGCAAGTCGGTGCTTCGTCCGCAGGAAGAGAGGATCTCGTCGGGAAGGAAAGCAGGAGTCCGTTGCACTGCCAGGGAAAAAAATCAGCCGCAGAGTTCTCAATTAAAAGGAACGGTCCTTTTATTTGCGGTCCAGTGGTAAGTGGCTATCCGGTTGCCGGGGTGCTTGGCACGGGCAATTCGACCACAAGACGTCCTGGGATGGGAGAAAAGAAGGTAAACTGGTTGTGCCCACCAGTCAGGGGAAGAAGACTCTCCAGCCGGGAGATCTCCTCTGTCGTTGGGAAGTGGTGAGTCGGTTCAGCAGGGCTCCACCGGTGCTGTCGTCGTAGCAGCAGGCCGGCTCAGCTTCTTCCTCGTCGGATTTTCAGGTCCTGTGGCGACTTCTGAAGTTCCAGTCCCAAAAGCCCTGCTTTTATGCAGCACACCCCCATTCACTCAGCCTAGCTGTCAATCAAACATGCTAAGTGGTGAGCCGGCCGGCTCACCACTTGGGCCAATCACACAAGAGTGCGACTTGAGTTACCAAGGTAACTCAGTCCAGGGTGCCTAAACCCCCTCCCACACCCCCTCTGGTACCCAGACAGAGTGGCACCACTTTTGGAGGCTTCTGTGGAGAAGCCCGCCAAAAAGTGGAACAAAGGGCTCGACCTTTGGTTTGGAGTTTACAGAGGCGAACACAAACGCCATTTTAAAACCGAGTTCTGGCAGAAAATACCAACCGGTGAATTAATATTAAATAAATAAACCGGCGGTATGCTAGAGGCTATGTTAAAAAGTATTAGCCTCGAACAATGGGAAAATCCCATAGAGATATATTTGCGGTTGAATATAAAAAGTAGTATCCACTGCCACCAGCCAAAACCCGACGAGGGGGGACGGGACAGTGCCCCCTCGAATAACAGACCCAGGGGCAATCGAATTGCCCCTACTGTCGGAATTGAAACAATATCATGCCTCCTATCGCAACAATTGTATGTGTATTGGCCTACGCCAAGTTGTCTAAACATCATATGCGAACAAACTCCACGGCAAGGTCTTGACCTTAGAGAAAGTAATGTAAGTCGCCATCTTGGATTAAACCGCCATTTTAGGTTCTCTTGTTAGATGGAAGTCACCCTGAACATCAAAATGGAGGCCGAATGACATTCTGAGGAAGATTCTGGCCGTTGTGACCTCCGTACACATGAATAATTAATATGCCTGCAGGCCACTTGTCGGGGTCGTGAACTGAGACCTTGTCCTACTGTTGACCTATGTGTAAATGTACAACTATATCAGCGAAACTAATCAAAATGCATATATTATAGGATTGACCTGGCAAGGAACCCATAGGCCCAGCTACCAGAATGGTTAACCCGCGAGAGGGTTGGCCAAGGGCTGGACAAACAGTATAAAAGACCCAAGTATTCCAATGTGCGCTCTCTCTCACTAACGCATTGAACTCTCGTTGAAGCTCGTTATGTTACTCTGAGAGCTGAATAGCTATCCGTTTGTCAATTGACTTTGGTAACTGTTGTAGCTTTTAAATAAAGCACTTGTATGTTCTTTGTAAACTGTGTTGGTGTGTTTCCTTTTGGGCTTCCCGGCCTCATATTATTTTTATGTTTTCACACTACCAGTACGTCCACAATATGATGGTTTGTACTGGTTCTGTTAGTAATTTGGGACTAGTAAAGCCAATGGTGACTTTGCATGCCCTGGGAGACAGTAGTCAGTCCCAGGGTATGGAGTCTATGGTGGGGGGTCACTATGACACCCCGGTGTTACTGCACGGAGGGTGCTGTGTAACACACATACAAAAACATATGAGACCCTATGGAGTAAAAGACCCCATAACCCATGAAACACATTAACATTCAAAGGAACACCATAAATCATGTCCAAGAGTGGGAAAAAAAGAGTCTCACTCTTGGCAGGAGAAAAAAACAAACTCCAGAAATCCAGCAAAGCTGCTGGGGGACTCACTAGGTTAGGAAATTCAGCCTAAACCGAGAATTCTCCCTAAAAATAAGGACAAGGAACCATGTAAATAAGTGTGTGTGTGTGTGAATCCCAGCTCTGTTGCAGAATGCAGCTGTGTGAATACAGATAATACAGAACATTCTATAAAAGATCTAGTTCACTATTGTGTGCAAACATAATTGCATGGAGTTAATTCTGCATATAAGGCCAATGAATGTATGGTTGTGAATCGAGGGGGATTTCCCTGATCTCCGTGCAACGCCTAGAAGTAGAGAACATCACCAATGTATGTTAGAAGCACAGTACACAACATATGCACTATATATGCACCATGCATTGATACACCGACACTCGTTTTTTCTAAAATAATTTTCTACAAAGAAATTACTTCAAAACGAATCGAAATATATAGGGGGTAAGGGGTTAAATGGGGCAGACAGGGTGTTGCTTTATGGGTAATAGTATAGGGGAAGAGGGTGGATTGGATCCCCCGAACCCCCAAATTTAAAATAAAGAATTTTCGAAGAAACGGATGTCGGCAAAGGGACATGGAACCATAACATACACCACAGACCGAATGATCATTTGGAAATTGGGATCGGGTGGCATGCATTTCTCCCGTTTTCCTGGTAGTCTAGGACTCATGCGAGAATCAGTTTGCATTCTCACTGATTACACCAGTGGCATCATCACCCCATTGGATTCTTGAGACTCTTATTCTGCTGCAAAGTTTGGCGTCCCTGGAGAACTGGGCCTCACTGAGCCGTGAAGAGACATCATTTCGAGTTAGTTCGGAGTCAGCGCACACACAGGACACCTTGCCTGATCCCCACTGCTCGGCAGAGAGAGCGGGGCCCGCTTCCGTTTCGCTGGTCGGGATTTCACTGTTCTGCGGACACAGAATGTTCTCGTTCAGGCTTTGTTGCCCAGGTGCATCTGATGAAGTGGCGAGCTGAAAACAGTGCTGAAGCTGCTTTCAGAAGAGCAGGCTAGTAGCTACTCTTCCAAGTGCGTCACCACTTTAATGAGCCAAACTATTGAAATCTAAAGTGATTTCGGTATTGGGGATGTATTCATTCTGGTCACATGGCCTTCTGCTTTGCCTTGGTTTCTTCTTCTTTTCGTTTTTTTAACACTTTATTGACGACTAGCGGTACCAGAGCAGCATACACTGATAGAGTGCGGCAAAGCTTCTGCCTGCAGAGCTAAACTGGCGAAATTCGCACCTGTTTTCGCTTCTGCCCGTTCCGTGGCATCACCAGCATGATTCCGCAATCACCAGAGTTTTGCGTACAAACTGGAATATTTTGCTCAATTCTGTTTTGCGTGGTGTTTCGTGATTTTTGCACGCCATTGCCCGTGTTCACGGGGGAATTTTCACTCTGTTCTGGTTGTAGCTGGATATCCAGCCATATTGTGTGGAAGGGCAAGGTAGCCTGTGCTCATTTGTACTTGTATAAAATTCCCGTGTTCACCCATACAAACGTTTTGCCGGCGTACCCACATGTTTTGTGAGCCGGGACCTTTCATGCAGGGTTTCGAGAATGCTGCATGCCATTGGTAGATTTTGCGCCCGCACAAACCATTTGGGGGCATACTGGTATGTTTTGCAGCCTGGAACGGTTCGTGGCGGCAGAACGGCAAAACATTTCGGTTTCGTACTGCCGAAATGCAAAACTTCACGCAGGTCTTTTTCTCCAACAGGTCTCTATCAGACCTTAGTAGAAACCCTTATGGAATGACCAATAGTGGATGGTTTTTATATTACCTGTTACCTTTGTGCCAATAATTTGAGGAATAAAGGTAACAGCTCCGCCCAGGCAGTATAAATATCAATTATTTTTCTGGTGTGCTCATCAATGATCAGCAGTAGCAGTTGGCTTGCTCTGTGAGTGGCGATTAAGGTTACCAAGATAATGACCACACTCTGCTTGTACTGATGTTCTACTTCGTTGCATTGGTAGGTAAGCATGACAGAGTCGCCTTGCTTTGGCGGGCTGGGGGCAACGTGTGTATTGCTCATGCCGAGGGGGCTTGTACTTGAGTTGTGTTGTCTCATCATGCTTCCACATGCCTCCTTAGATCCCATATTCATTTGGAATGGGTGTAGAGTAGCAGGGTCAATTTGTGTATCATTCATGCATTGTGGGGGGTTTGTAAGTGAGTTGTGTAGCCTCATCATGTTTCCACATGGTCCCAGCCCTTCCCCTAACTTAAATTAGGGTGGTGTGTATGGAGGCATTATTCATTGCTCACTCATGCATTTCGAGGGCTTGAGACACAAAGGTAACAGCCTCACCCAGGCTAGTGTAAATATATGTGATTTTTCTGGTGTGTTCAAAGTAATTGGCTTTCTCTGTCACTGACGTCTACATGGCTGGATTGGGAACACGCGACCAAGGAGATCAAGGCAATCAGGGCGACCACGCTACAATTGTACTGCTGATCCACCTTGTTGCATTTGTAAGTAAGCATGCTAGGTGTTAGGAAAGATTTCCATTCATGTGAAGTTTTCCTTCCAGTTGTGTGCCCCACAACATTTTGCTGCTCTTTAAACACCATTGTCTGACTTTGTCAGTGGAGCACAGCCTTCAGCTGCACTCCCCTGGGCTTTTCGCTCACTTTGTTATGGGGAAACTGACATGCCCTTAAAGACAGTTAGTACTGGGAGACTTTGTTTCCCTTAATCCTTTCCAATGTTCCAACTTTTCTGCAACATGTGACAAGTGCACAATTAACCTTACAGTACAGTGCGCTTGGGTCTTCCTGTAATTTCCAAAGGCCCTAGATACCCTCAAAGGATTTTTTAGGAGAAGTGCGGATGTGCCTTGGACAGGGCTGGTGGCAGCTTATCTTTTCAAGTATTTTTAATCCTTTCTTGCGATGCAAACTGCGTTTTTATCGCGGTTGGCATGGAAAGGTGGCCTGGCTCCAAAAGGGCCATGCCACGAGGTTCTTTGTCCTATCCGTTGGCCATCTTGCCCCTTCACCTTTCCCAGGTCGAGCCGACCCGGGTCAGTCCTTATTTGGGCATGCATTCTCCTGCAAAACACCAAGCATTTGCAGACTTCTGCATGCCTTGTGTGTGTGCTTTCAGGATGTGGGTTGGACTGTCTAGTTCCAATACACATCCTGGGTGCCAGAGAGACTGGTGTGCTGTGAATAACTTGGACCAGCGTGGTCTGTGATTGGTCCACGTCTTGTGTGCCTGTATGTGAGCAGATCTCCCATTGGGTCCTCTTCGTTTTGGCGCAAAGGAGATTCTGGATAAGAGAGGGTTCCAAGCACCCATACCAGGTCGATCTCTTGAGTGCTCACTGAACCTAGGATAGGATCCAAGCATCCTGAAACTAAGAAGCCGAGTTGAGGAACCGCTGGTGACCCACTGGAAGGTTTGGCACCCTGAGCCCGCTGTTGTCCCTCTGGACCCCTCTGCATCTGATCAAACTAGAAGGTCTGCGAAGACGCTTCACCCCATTAGAATAGTTGGACCAACTATTGTTGCCACCTTCATCAAACCCTGCAAATAAGCCTTCTCAGAAGTGTCCCTGGGCCAACCAGCAGGCTGACGAGCTTGCGCAGGACCTTTGCTCTGACACCGCCGCCGTTTTGAGGAGACCCTTCAAACTTGGGACATCACAAGCTCTGTGTTCCTGGCACTCTCACACCGAATTACGTACATTTGGCATTCCCAGGTCTGAAGTCAAGAGAGAGTGCCTGAACCGGAGTACATGCAGTTACCGTGTCGCCCAGCCGTGGGGTCGAACATTGCAGGTGCCTTGCCGTTGTGCCCCTCTGTGCCCTGAAGCATGCTACAGTGCAACTGGGCTGATCCATCCACCAGGTATGGAGGAATCAGCACTGTCCCATTTGGGAATCAATGCTGTAACTTTGCTGCTGGAAGCTTCAGAGCCGCACAACTGCTACATTTGATCCTGCAACTGAAGTTTTGTTCCGAGTACGCTGGCGGTCAGTGAGTACTTGCAATCCTTACCGGTGGCCCCTAGCGCATCCATCCATTTTTACATACGATTGTCCCCTGAGGGCTACTCTCCTTTTCCACAGATAGCCTGAGTTATCGAACCATTCCCAACTCCTAGAAACTGTTCTGCCCTGTTGGGGAGACCCTCCGCAAATAGTGGGAACTTATTCTGCGTCACCTCACCCATCTTCCTGAGCTGCTACAGACCCTACAAGAGACCTCGGTTTCACCCTTTACACTATCGCGTGCACCAGCACCTGAAAGTACATTTGAGCCCTAGGCTCCTCTCAACGTAGGGACTGGACTGCCTTTCAGTTAGATGTTGAACTTTGCAGAACTGCCTCAAGATAATTCGCACTGCTTGCTTCCTTCCCTTGCAGGTTGTGGACCCATTCTGTGCGTTTAACCCTTTAGGCCACTTGGTCTTGTAAATATATATTGTAGTAGGATCATATTGGTTTAAAAGTATTACTGTTAATAATTACTGTGCGTTGAAACTCAAAAGCCTTGAATAAATGTATTTGTATTTTTAATATATATACACCTGACTGGGAGTGATTTGTAAGTGTCCTTGCTCTGTGTGCTCATTGAGGTCTTTCAGTAACCCTCACCCCTCCTGAGACCTAGTCTTGACTGCCGCCAAGGCTACCTTGATTGGTCTGACTTGTCCAGAAGGTTACCCTGTTCCAAGAAACTAGGCTGGACTTCTGAACCTCTGCCCACCAGGTCAGAGTTCAGAAATCAATCTCAACAGTGGGGTAAACTCCTACACTGGGGTCAACTTGTGTATTGTGAATGCATTGTGGGGGCATGTACTTGAGCTGTTTGGTCTCATCATGCTTCCATATGTCCCACATTAACCCCACGTTCATTAGTAATGGTTGTAGGGTGCTGGGGTCAACTTGTGTATCACTCATGCATTGTGTGCAGATTGTACTTCAGTGGTTTTATCTCACCATGCTTCAAAATCCACACTTAGCCTCACTTTCATTAGGAACATGTGTAGGGTAGCAGGGCCAACTTGTGTATCGCTCATGCTTTGGGGTGGTGGGGTCAACTTGTGTATCGCTCATGCATTGTGTGGAGCTTACACTTGGGTTGTGTTGTCTCCTCATGTTTCCACATGCCCCCCTTACCTCCACTTTCATTAGGAACCAGTGTAGGGTGCTGAGCTGCTAATAGACTCTGTTGCTTTTTCACAAGACCAGAGCAAATCAAATAACATGGCCAACGCCACGTCATATGTCCATCGCACTTGCTTTGGCTGATGTAATCCAAACGGATGATGATACTCCTCCATATTCCTGTGGGTCAACACAGTCCCTGGCAAAGGGACCGACGACCAGTAACGTTCGCCATGAGAAATGCAAATCAGCAACAGATTGCAGCGTTACAGGAAGTGCCAGCAGAAAGAGCTTGCACAAAAAAATACAAAATGGGGCCAAACAAACGCACTATGATCTGGCTCATGAAGACTCTGATGACTCAATGGTTAAAGAATTTTCTGTCACTGAAGAACATGAGGAAGTCATTTGTGTAAAGTCTGACAACAGCAATCAGTAGCTGCAGCAAGCCTACACTCTCACATCACTGGCACCAATCACACACCCATAAACTGGTTGCAGCGGTACCCCATCCCGCAGGCAGTCTGCAATGTGGGCTTAATTAACTGCTGACAAAGCAAGCAGCAACATTGTGGTTTGCTCCTTATGCAAAAAGGTGGTGCGCAGGGGCAAAGTGGGATCAAGTCTCCGCACATCAGTCCAGATAGCCCACATTAATTTGTTCATTCCTTTATTTTGTCATTTGCATAGCATCTTTCACCATAATTATGGTTCCACTGCGCTGCTGGTTGAACGCCCCTTGGAGGGGCAAGCGTTCCAAAAATCTTGGAGAATTGGCAGGTGTTATTATGCGTGTGTGCATTTCAGCCATGTAAGTTATGTGAGTATGGCCAAGGCTCTGCTAGTCACACATGTCTGAATGGATTGTTTATGGGCAGATCAGATGTATATTATGAACTAAAGGGGGAGGATTGTGCTTAACGAGATAGAGAGTTATGTGGGAAGCTATAGTTACAATTGTTGTCATTAAATGTATCTTCATTCTTATGACAGAGGTGTCGTGCAATAGTCTATAAGATATGACATGCAAGTACGCGCTCTTCCAAAATTCCAATCATATGAAATACTGCATAATGTCCATGACTTGAAAAATTAGAATTATTTAATGATAAGGTTCACAGGTAATCAGCCGACACGTGTTTCGACTACAAGTGGTTTTCAAGGCTATTCTGTTGTTAATGCAGCAGTTAGGGAGCTTAGATGCAGACAAGTTCAATTTGTCAAGATTGAATTCATAATAGTGGTATCCATATTCGTATGCAATAAGTAGAAAGCGGATGCCTGATTGTCAAAAAGTAATGTCCCCGATGGTCAGACGTGGCGTAATGTTCTCTAGTTAAGAGGGCTGAACATGGTAGCATGTGAGCTTGTTTTGGAGGAATTCTGGGCCTTTCCTGTGAATGGCGTGGTGGGTAAAGCGCATGGCTTTGAAGGAGGCCTGTCGATTGATGGGCAGTGAGTGAAGTGTCCTGATTGCGGAGAGATGTGTTCTGTGGGCAAGAGTGTGAGGGGGAGATTTGCTGTGGAATTTTGAATCCATTGGAGCTTTTTGAGTTTGTATGTTGGCACACCTAGGTCGCAGGAGTTAGAGTACTCTAGGGGCAATAGGATAATGGCCATGATCGCAGAAACTTTATGGGGTTAGGAGACATAAAGAAAGATCTGCTTGAGGATACAGAGGTGTAAGGTTCATGATATGGAGACGGGAGAGGCTCAAGTGCGAGCAAAAAGTGCCTCTAGGTTTTTGACTGAGAGGGATGCAGTAGGCACAGGTCCTAATGAATGCTGCTAAGGGATAGGTTGGGGAAGAAGAGCTATTTTGCCGCAGATTTGGATTTTGTTTTTTCTGGGGTTGAGGAGCAGGTGGTTGTTCGTCATCCAGAGGTCAATGTCTGAGAGGCAGGATGCCAGGACTGGGTGGGGTGAGGAGGGGGAATTGGGAATCTAGAGGATGATCAGAGTTCGTCAGCATAGTTGTAACAGGTAAGATTGTGGGAATGGATGAGCATGGGGAGGGAAAAAGGTATAGGTTGAGGAGAAGGGGGGGGAGAGGGCGGTGCCCTGAGGGACTACATGGGGAACTGGGTGGGGGACCGAGGAGAGAGGATAGAGAAAGATGATTTGGGAATGGTCGGAGAGGAAAGTGGAGATCCATCTGAGGGCGGAGTCCCTTATGCCTAGGTCAAAGAGTCTATTCATAAGGATGGAGTGGTTGATCATGTCGAGGGCTGCTGAGAGATCAAGGAGGATGAGAGCAGCCCAGCCCTCAGAGTCTGCTGTTCTTTTCAGGTCTTCCCAGATAGAGACCAGGGAGGATTCAGTTTCATGGAAGGGTCTGAAGCCAGACTAAGCAGGGTCAAGAAGGCCATGGGATTCGGTGAAGAGACTGAGTTAGGAGTATGCTGTGCGATCTAGTAATTTGGCTATGAAGTGATTGTTGGAGATGGGGCGGTAATTGGAGGGGAGGAGGGAATCAAGAGAGGGCTTTTTCAGCAGTGAGTTTAAATGAGAGGTTCTGTTTGCTGGTTGGAGGATTTCAGTTGTTAGTGAGTGATTGGTTATAGATCTGGTGAGGGTGCCTCCACAGGTGGAGGAGCTAATGTTTTTGAGGAGGGCCTGGGGTTAGGGGTCCCCCGTGGAACCTGAGGGCGGCTATCAGAGAGAAGCTTTGAGAAAGGGTGTTGCACAGTGCCTGGGAGACTGGGGATGGAGAGGAAGAGCAGAGGGCGGTCTTGACTCAGAGATAATCTTGTGGAGTTCTTTGCATCGGTCGCTTGCATTGGCGATGCGGGAGGTGTAGAAATCATGTTTGGCTTTTCTAATTTCTAATCTGTAGGCTCTCGTCTGTCTAGCCAGAGTGGGTTTGTCCTGGGCGGAAGGGTTGGTCCACTAGTGTCATGCCAGGCTATGGTTGAGGGTTTTGAGGAAGTGGAGGTGAGGGCTCAACCACCTGGGGGAAGGACCTGTGTGTTAGGAAGGGGGTTTTGTGGGGGGTTAAGAGGGACCGAGCGTCTGAGAGCAATTGGTCAAAAAGGTCTGGGGAGGGGGTTCCTCCTTAGAGGGGAGATTGGGAGAGTAGGGCGGAGGATATATCCGGGCAGATGGTTACCTTGTTCGAGAGTAGGATCCTTGGGAAGGCAGCAGGGGTTGGGAGGTAACGAGGGATGTGGGTGGGACTCAGGGCTGAGAAAAGGATAGCAGTGTGATCAGTACAGGCGAGGAGGTGGATGAGAGGGGAAGAGATCAGGATAGATGAGCTTAACACCACATCTAAGGTGTGACTGCAATGTGTATGGGACCCGATATGAGTTGGGTCAAATTAAGGTCATCCATATTGTCAAGGATGTGATGGGTCATGGGGCTGAAAAGGGTCAAACCAGATGTTTAGATCACCAAGAACAGTGAGACTTGGATGAGATATCAAGATGGCTGATACAGAGTCAGTCAGAGAGTCTGCAAATGCTCTCTCATAGCCTGGGGGTCTGAAAAGGAGGAGAGGCTTGGAATTTGACTAGGAGGGATTCACAGTCATTATTAAAGGTTTGTTTCTTGACATGCAAGCGTGTGAGGTGAAGTTTGTGGAGGATGGCTATTCCACCTGCTCTGCTGAGACTGTTGTGGGTGATTAGGGAGTCGCCTGGGGGAACGGCCTTGTGTGCAGAGGAGAGGACGCCATCAGAGAACCAAGTTTCAGTGATGAAAAAGATGTCTGGGTTTTAGTCTGAGATAAGGTAAAAAATCATGTGTTTGTTTCTGGTGACTGAGCCAGTGTTGACGAGAAAGCAAGAAAACGTTGAGCGGGGCAATGTCCTGAAAAGGGGGGCTATTTAGGGAGATGCTTCAGGTAGGGATGGGAGCATGGGTGGGGTAAGAAGAAGGAGAAGGTGAAGATGGGAGAGGACGAGAGGATGGACAGGTTTGGGTGTGGGGGAGGGGGTCAGAGTGTAGCAGAGCAGTGAGGGAAGCGGTTGCAGTTGCAGAGGGGGGAGGAGTGCGGTGGCTGGCAGCTGTGAGTAGAAGGTCTTCTGTTCTGAGCCAATGGGAGGGTGAAGGTGGGAGGGTCGTCCGAGGGGGGGGGTTTGGCCAAACCTGTGCAGGCTGCGCTTAGGGAAGTGAAAGTTGAGTGTTGGACAGGCAGGGTTTGGAACGGGCAAGGAGGAAGGGAGGGAGGTGGGGAGGACGTAGGCGGCGGGGATGGGTTGGCAGGATGGGTTAACAGGGGGAGGGAGGAGGGGTTGGACAGGGTTAGGATAGTGCAGAGAGAAGGAGGTGTGGGAAGAGGATGGGGAAGGAGAGGGGAGAGTGACAGAGATCTTTCAGTGGGAGAAGGGGAGGGGACAATCTGAAGTGTGAAGGTGGGGGGGCACTGGAAGAAGAGGAGGAGATTGAGGTGAAATGGAAGGCCTCTGGTTCCTGATTCTCCAGAGGGCTCCTCTGGCCTTGGATTTGTTTGCCATGGTGGAGAAATAGGTTAGGATCGGAAGGGCCGACTAGATTCAGACAGAGAGCAGGGCCTAGAATGCGTAGACAATGTATAGTGAATGGAAAAAAGCTATCCTACAACAATTAGGCTAAAACGGCTACCTTATAAGATTAGTTTAAGTGCAAATATGGCCGGTTAACACAGATTAAAAGAAAGCAAAATATGGCTATCTTACACAGATCTGCGTGATTTATCCGTGGCTGATTTTCCCGCGACGGAAATGTTTGCATGGGAAATGTGTGCATTACAAAATGTTCATACATTTCCCATGCAAACATTTCCACTACAAATCACTCAGATTTCCTCACTCACACCCTCACTCACTCCCCCACCACACCCCCACCCCCTTTAGACGCACTGTGTCCCTGTAGCGTTGGTTCCCTTTCACTTCCGTGATAGGGAACTGGCACTGCAGGGTCCTTTTTTTAAAAACTTTTGCTGGGCTGAGCTGCGGGAGTGTGAGCTGCGAGGTTGTCCCCCGCAACACCACGCTCACTATACTATACAGTATAGTATAGTGAGCGTGGTGTTGCGGGGGACACCCGCGCAGCACCGGCTTTTTTTATTTTTTCATTAATTTTTTCTTTTCTTTATTTTTTTTTGTTGGTTAGGATGAGCTGCACCCCGCTCACTATACTATACCGTATAGTATAGTGAGCGGGGTATTGCGGGGGACACCCCCGCAGCCACAGGCTTTTTTTTTCTGGTGGGCGGCTGCAGGGGTGTCGCCTGCAGCCCCCGCTCACTGTAGTGAGCGGAGTGTTGCGGGGGACACCCCCGCCAGCCCCATACCGACCCCACCAAAACACCTAAACACATACCACAAAAAGTTCGAACTTTTGTTAGTTAGAACTTTTCGTGGTGTGTGTTTTAGGTCTTTTGGTGGGGTTAGTAATTTTAACTCAGACATTTCGTCCTATTCCATCTTACACCAATAGGCTAGGTGCAAGATGTGGCTGAATGACACGGTTGGGCCAAAATGGTAAAATAGGACTACCCTACACCATTCAAAACCACCACATGTGGGCATGGAGCCAAGCGAGCCAAAAGAGGAGCAGTACCTGTAATTGGCCCCAACTGCAGGATCAAACAACAGGTGGTGTTACAACAAAAGAGCACACTGCAGTCAATATGCGCATGCCAACACTTACAGAGTCTTTGGAGAAACAAACGCCTTACGGAGGCAAACATCCGATTGTACCGCAAGTGGAGGCTCACACATCATAGATGCTTGCTGAGGATTTGCTACCCTTTCCTTTCTAGAGAACCAAGAGTTCAAAGAACTGATGGCATCCACCGTATCAAGGTGCAAGATACCAAGTCTGCATTATTTTTCCAGGGCAGCTGTTTCAGCTTAGAATAAAAAGGTGGTGGAAGAACTACACAAGGCACTAGAAGGGTCGGAAGCAGAGCAGGTTCACCACACTATGGACATGTGGACTACTGCGCAGAGCACTGACTACATGATTGTAGTCGCACACTGGGTCTCCTTTGTAACACAGCTGTTTCCCATATCATATCAGGCACTGCTTCAAACAACCTACACCAACCTGCAATGCTCAGAGCTTTTATCAGATGTCACATAAGGCATCAGACATTTACGCAAAGCTTTTACCAGTTATTGCAGAGTGGCTTGGTACACACTCTCTCAAAGTGGGCTGTGTTACTGTAGACAATGGTAGCAATATTTTGTCAGCCCTGAACCAGGGGGAGAGAACCCACATTCCATGTTTTGCGCATGTATTGAACCTAGTGGTGATATGGTTCCTAAAAGACCAGTTCCTTGCCAAAATGCTGCAGTGTGCGTAGGAAATATGTGCACACTTTAGCCACTCCTACACCACGGTAATTCATTGGCCCGCTTCAAGGGGAAACACCATTTGCCACACTGCCAGATCAAGGTGGAGGTTGTCACTCACTGGAATTCCACCCTCTATAGGTTAGAACGCCTCCTAGAACAACACCATCCCATAATTGTCTATTGCATGATACCCCGGCAAGCAAAGCCACTCAGTGGAACTGCTGTCAGCAAGCCAGTGGCACTTGATTGGCATTGTCTGCAAGGTACTTTGGCCGCTTGTGGAGGTAACTGGGATGTTGAGTCATGGGGAAGCAGGCATGTATGACATCTTGCTACTCATTGTTCTTCTTGAGAGTATTCTGGAGAACATGAAGCGCGGGTGCACAGTGCAAGAGGATGCAGAGGGCGGGGAACTGGAAACGCTGTTCAAGTAAATGTTCATGTGCCTGAATGCAGACCCACAGACCTGTGCTATTTGAGAAAATGACTTACACCTAATTGCTACTTCTTTGAACCTGCGGTGCCCAGAGCGTGTGTCTCTTCTTTTCCCTGAAGAGCAGCCTGCCTCCATAGTTGCCAGGGGTACAAAAACACTTGAGGAAAAACTAAAGGAAGTCCTCCCCAACACAGGCAGTGGTCGTGCCATGGCAGTCAAGGGTGATGGACGGTCTGCCCGTGGGGGTGAATGCAGCTAAATATTATGCTATTGCCACAAATCAAGTACGGGGCTTTTGGGGTAGGAGGACAGCCTTCGTGGCAGGGTAGCAGAGAATCTAGCAACATATCTGCTAGATAAATCCATGCCCCCCAGTGAGCCCCTACATACTGGGAAGGTGAAAAGAATGTGTGGCCCAAACTGGCACGAGTTGCTACTGAAGCCTGTAGTGTCCCCCCAGCAAGTGTCAAATCGGAGTGTTTTTTCAGTGTTGCCTGGGGGATAGTGACAGACAAGAGGACATGCTGGTCTACAGCCAGTGTTTAGAGATTGACATTTCTAAAAATGAACACGGCAGGCATACCACCAACCCCCCCTCAAGATGGATATGCAAGCAGTGATGGCGACACTGGATTGCAGTGGTGAATTTCGGCTGTGTATTGTGTATAGAATCCTCTTATTCACTTCACTACATTCTTCTATTGAAAAGTAAATTGTTCGAAGTAAATGTGTATATGTAGTAGGGTTCTAGTTACTTGCTTGTGATTGTGCATAGAAATAAATAACACTGTACTTGTCTACATTTTGTGTTTTTGTGTTATTGTATAAAAGAAGAAGTGATGGTTAGTTGTGAAAATGTGGATTCACGTTGATGGCATCCTATCTCTAAGTCTGGGAAATGGCAACACTTGGTATAAAATTGCCCTGCCAATGCCACCGGTCCCTCAGAATTGGCTCTTGGTCCTGGGGAGGAAACAAAAGACAAACTGGTTGTTCTTTGGGAAATTGCATGTGTGTACAAGACAAAGAGACAGTCAAAACAGTCAAGACTAGGTACTTATCCTTTCCTGGAGTTCTACTCTGCTAGGGCTTCCTTGTGTTCTGGCGGGGCCCCATCACTACCCCTAGCACCACCAATGCTACCACTCCCTCACAATGGGCTCTTAGTCCTGGGCAGAAAACTAAAGATAAAGTGGTGGTTAGTTGAGAAACTGTGTGTATGTCTGTGTGTACACGATAAAGAGACAGCCAAAAAAAACAGTCATAAACAGTCAGAACTTGGTACTTATTCTTTCCTGGAGTTCTGCTCTGACACGGCTTCTTTGTCCTCTGGATGGGCCCTATCACCACTCCTTGCCCGCCCAATGCCACCGCTCCCTCTGAATGGCCTCTCGGTCCTGCAGAGAAAAAGAAAAGACAAAGTGAAGGTTAGTTGGGCAATTGTGTGTATGTGCGTGTGTGTGTACAGGACAAAGAGAGAGACAGTCAAAAAACAGTCAAGACTAGGTACGCACCATTTACTGGATTGTTCCTATGAACCAGTTGTTGGTGCGAATGCTGCTCTCTGTGCTTGGCTCACAGGGAGCAGCATTCGCACCAACGAAGCAGAATATAAAGCCTACCATGATCCTCATTTCAGCCCAGACTTACTGAGGGCAGACAACTCGCCTATTCACTACTCCAGTACAGGACTGAACAGCCCAGGACCTGTTTGGGCATCTACCTAATACACTAGCCTTGAAAAGGAACCTAGAGATCGAAACATGTGTCGGCTGACCACACAAGACCACGTGTCTGTTTTATAAAAATGAAACCAAGTGGTTTTCACCCAATCAACTGTGTGGATATTCATCCTTACCAAAGAAGCGTAAGGGATTCAGGACTCTGCCTTTTTACTCTGTATGGGGCTATACAAGTCACTTATGGCAAAAAGGCTGTAAGCTAAAATTCAAGCACTGGTGAAGATGGCACAAACCATTATTTTATTTGATTTTGATGTTTTGCTGTGCGCCAAATTCTGGTGTTACCGCTTAAAAGCATGAATGAATCTGCACTTAAAAGACCATTACAGTGCAAATCAGATTCCAAAATGTGAAAACTAACCAAAACTACAAGGAAATTACAGTTACAACAGATGAGAGAAAGACTTTCCAGTAACAGACATGCGGACAGTTATTGAAAGGCTCTCGGTATCAAATGGCTTTGCTAAGTGTTTCGGTGACTGAAGCGAAAGGACCATGCTGCACAGGTCATTGGAGTTTAGCATGTGCTCCTTTGTACTGTATATGCAGAAAACAAAACAACTGTAGCCCAATTACCTCTCTCTCAGTCTACCTTGATAGCTGGGCAATGGGGTGTGAGAATATGTTATCTATTTCATAGACACAAACTTACATACGGAATCATGCCTCAACCTTAAACACATTAAAACAAAGCCCCTGATTCATGGAATTATTTGCGCGTAAAACGTAGATTTGCGCGCCATTCTGCCCGAAAATCCCCATACTTCAAACAGGGATTTTCGAGCAGAATGGCGTGCAAATCAGCGTTTTACGCACAAATAATTCAATGAATCAGGCACAAAATGTATTCATATAATGTAACATTTCTAAAAAAATGATGTATATTCTGAGTACTTTCCACAAGGCACATCGTGCACAAAAATCAACAATTATATTGGTTTCTTACAAACCCAGTAGAGGGTACAAACAAATGGGGTTAGTAAGTCACCCAAATTTGGTTGTCAGCAAACTGTCATTGCTATGAATTCTTCAACATTTTCTTACAGGGGAAACCTTATATGTAAGAGACCAGTATTGCAGTCTCTATTTCGCTTAGACAGATCTCTTTATATTTCTGATGGATGTCTACATATGTTTCGGCTAGAGTCCCATGTCGACACCATCCCTGGTGTCTCGAATTTCTAATTTAAGCCCTCTTCAGGACAGGCAATTTCTTAATTGAATGACATAATTTTCATATATTCCCCAATGGTTCAGAGCTTTCAGTTACTGTGAACAGAGAGTGAAGAAATATAAGAGTGTACATTAGCGGTTAAAAAGTTAAAATTGGGATGGTTCATACGTTATAGGGCTTCCATCCCCATATGTACACCCCACTGACCTGGTCAGTTTCACATGGTTGGACTGGAGCTTTTTGCAAATTCTTTGTTAAGAGGAGAAATCTTCCTTCTTTTTAGGCTGCGTTATGCTGTTACCTCTATCTTTTCCTTCCTCTGTTTAAAGGTTGGACCATATCTATGAATAACCAGAGAGTGGTTATTTTTATCAATATCTATATTTTATACATTATTTAACATTAGTTGTTGCTGACATGCACTAACCTGGCTTGAAAATGCCCCAGTTGTCACTTTGGCGATGATCGCAAAAACAATTCGGGGTGTGGGTGAAGGCTGCTTTGGTCAGATGTTGTTCGTGCTGTTTTTCGACACTGTTGAGTGTAGAAAGTACAATTTACTTATGGCATGTCTCTGCTGAGCATTTAGCTTCCTGTGTGCCTATATCAATAATAAGGCATGAGGTAAGGTTATCTTCTTTGGAAGGCCAGGTCATAGAAAAGAGGGGCCTATTATACAACAAGATTCTGAAAGACTCAAAAAGTACGATTCTTAGGATGATGAGACCTTTGATCCCTGAGAAGAAAGTGGCAAAGGAGAACAAATGTGGTTTAGAGGCCCAGTGTATGAGCAAATATGAAACTTGTTTTAAGATTTAGTATCCTTCAATCGGAAGTGGAAAACAAAACATAGAACATGGGATTGGAACGTGAACTATGAAAGACTAAGAAAAAAAAACGTATTCTTAAATATTTGAGAGAATGCTTCGATTCTCAGCACCCCAGTAATATCTGATTATCTGCCCTTCTATGAAATTGAGGCGATTCATACTGTTGCTCCGAATAAATCAGTTGCATGTTCTCAGTGTAATAGGATCCAGACAGCAAATTTAATTAAAAAGTAGATCATGTTGTCCCCAGTAAATTGGAAACCCCTAGACATGTGTTGACAGAATGTAAGAGCTATGAGGAACTATATATGAGAGAGTTGAGTAGGTTTGTGTACCGTGCAGACGGGATTGGGATCAGAGTTTAGTTATCAAAAATACATCTTTGCACCACACACTTTATAGAATATGGAAGATAGTTGCTGCTTGACTGAAGTTAGTTATTCTTTAAGCTGATTGTTGATTGTAAGTTATATTTATGTGGTTTATGTTTCATAAGTATATATATTATTTTTATAGAGCTATATGATTGGTGTAAATGTATGTTGTTTAAGTATGTTTAATGTATTTATGAAATGTATGTGAACATTTTTGTTGAAACTAAAACACATTCAATTAACTTAAAGTAGGTATCAAGCAAGCTTTCATGTTGTAGGTCAATACAATTTAGGAGAGTTCAGGTCTGAGTTCTATGCTGGGGGGTTGATACAGTGTTTGGAGCCAAATAGTGCATAGAATGGCCACTGCAGCAGTTTCTGCACCGACTTGAACATGCAAAATAGGTTCAAAGAGGCTGACCTCAGGTTCCTGGACTGCATGTTTCTCTTGATGCTCAGCCAGAGGCAACCTGGACCTTTATTGTAAAGTGTCTTGTGGGTGGTTCAGAGAGCCTCAAAGATAATTAGCAAGTAACTGAGAGTCATTTGAGAGATTTCTAGACCACGGAAATTGGGCCCCTGGATTTGGGGAAGAAGATGAGTCGCTTGGTAGTTATTTGATTGGGATTCAACAAAATGAATGATGAGAAATAGCTTCTTACTCTGCTTCACTCGTAAGTGAATGGGCGATAAAAACCAACAGTGCAAGGCTGACAGTGCTGACAGCGCTAAGCCCGTCTCCCTAGAAAAGAGCTTGTTTTCCTAGAAAAGAGACTATTCACACACCAGACTAAGCCCCAGGGTGTGAATGGTTATCACCCCATTGTTGGGGGTGTACCAGGCTGGTAGCGGCCCTGACCTCTCATCAAGGCCTTTGCTTCGATCGGTCATGCTTATGCTTGGGCTGGTAGGGTGTTACAGCCCTGGTACTTCCCTGATGCAGAAGTGATTACTACATTCCAGGATTACAGGATTACAAGTTAACTTAAAATCCTTTACATGTTAACCCGCAATCTACAACTCCTCCCAGGGAAGGAACCAGAACACTAACAATTACTGTCACTACACCTGCAAGTATTGCAATCACTTTATATCCTAGACACTGCCTACTGTAGAAATGGTAGGAGGGGTGTGTGAAAAACCTAAGGGTTTTTCCCTTCCCACTCCCGGGAAATCTTCCAAACAGGTGACCAGGGGAGGGTCATCACATTTGGATCCCGACCCTGGGGTCGGATTAGCGAGGGAGGGTCACCTGGGTGGAAGGTCCCTTGGGATTGGGGAGGGATTACCCAAGGGTGAGACATGGTATCCCCTTTTCAAATAACCCCCTACCTAACATCCCCTCAGCCTACTGTCAGCCAGATCCATGGTTTTCCCAGAGCCCTCAATGCCTCTCTTGTCTTAATAACATTATGATGGAACACCTACACTCAAAAGGAGTTTTCTCTTTCTATGAATGGCCCTCTGATGAGGACAGTCGAAGTCAGGCACTTAGCTACGATCACAAATACCTGACTCCATTTGAGAACTCAACTAAGTATAAAAGGGAGCACGGAAAGCCAGGAAAGCAAAGGCGAGTTCAAGAAGGAGAGCAGGCAGGATGGCAAGCAGCTGAGCAGAGGCTAGTGAGAACCAGGCTTGGGCCTTTGAGCAGCTAAATTCAGGAAGGGGGGAGAGATACCAGATCCATCTTACCCCTCTTCCTGGACAACTCCAGAACTGAAATTCCCGTCGAGGGGACTGCAGATATGGAAATTAAAATTGGGCGCCACCATCTGAAGCACCCAGTAATAGTTGTGACTCCAGAAGGAACCACATGTCTATTTGGAAATGACCTCCGTCGGAGGTTGTTATCTCCCCTAATAGACTGTGTGAACAAGGTACTCTGGACTCAAGCTAACCTGCCAATAAAATGAAAACAAAGCATTAACTATGAACTATGTCAGTTTAAATGGCACATGCTGTGGAATTGGTGAAATGAGGAGCCTGTGATTGTTATCATTAGAAGAATCATAAGACCCATTGTTAGACAGTACAATCTGTAGAGACCCATTACCCTTTATTAAACTCACTGTTAGAGTATCATTAGAATCACCATTACCCAATCATTACTCTTTGCTATGGACTCATTCCATTATTGCATTCTGTTTAGTTCTGATTAATACATTATTGAAGTAGACACTATCCATTATTAGACTGTCACCTTTGTATGCATTTGCAATATGCTTTTAGAATGATACTGTATGCATATAGTGCTTGCCATTTAGGAGAGAAACATGCTGCCACTTTGCACTTTGCCATTTGCAATAGAATGACACTTGCATATATTTGAAGTTCCATGATTATGTTTTAGAGAAAAGGTATATGTACACCATGATTTGCTATGTATTTATGTTTGCATTAGAAATAGCGCTTAGGCTGAGAGAAATGAATTAGGCCTGGAATGACACACACACAGTGTCATATTCCATTTAGAATGACACATTGTTATGCTTTGTAGAGACACATTTAGAGACTGTCATGTATGTATGTTTGTATGTTGAGTCACTTAGAATGAGTTTGCATTATAGTGCTTGGAATCGTAAACGCTAGGAAGCAATTAACACGAGGCCTGAGCCATTTTCTGATGGAGAAAGACAGGAGTTGGGTTTGCACTGGACTCAGCGCGAAAATGTTATGGTACACTGTTCATAAACATTGACAGAGAGACACAAATAGAGAGAAGGGAAGCTTATCAGCTTGGCTGGTGTGCTTCGTGGAGACTGCGAAGGTGGGGGCATGAGCACGATAGAGAGATGGAGATGGTGCTTTTGCATGAGAAAGACGGGGCCTAAAAGAGCATTTTGTGATGTCAACCGAGCCTACAGTGGAGTGAATACAGAAACAGGAAATAGATGGTGTTTCGCACACATAATGGCCATGAAAGAAGGATATGATGTTCTAATGTCACACTGACAGCACACGAAGTGACAGGACATGCCGTGCAAGGAACACGCAAACACAGACAGGCAGGCATTTTGCCAAACGCTGAGAGAGAGACATTCTTAGACATTCTTAGTATAGAATGTGAGTAACCATAGAGATCTGTGCGTCATTGGAGACCATAACCAAGGAGGCTAGAATTGGCTGGAGTAGGACTGCACTAGAGAAGGAGAGTTGCCAGAGAGTTGGAGAGAGCCACAGAGGGAGTTGCTGAGGGGTTGCTGAGGTTGCTGGCTGTTGGCTGGAGATGGTGATGAGGCTCTGATGAGATCGAGAGCTTGGCAGTTGGCAGTTACCAGATCTTGAGGCCTGGCAAAGACAGAGCTGGAAACACATGCAGAATGGGGAGTATGGTTTTCGCCTAGGCTAAACTGATGGATTAGAACACACACACACACACACAAAGAGCTTTGGGTGAAGGGAAAACAAGACAGGGATTGTTTAGAGTGAGAGTGTGAAGATGGTGTGGATTGGGGTGGATTTGTCCATGGAGGAGATGGATGCTGACACTTGCATTTAGACTGCATTAGGCATCACAGGCTTGCATTACAAACCTGAAAGGCTTATAGTCATTACATGTATCTTTGCACCAGAAGTATAAAAGGTGCAAATTAGACATAGCATTAGAACTGCCTGCATTGTCATGCATTATGCTTAGCTGTGTGTATAATTGAATCGATTCATGTGTTTTCTTTGTGTTGTGTCTTATGTTATTCTGTTCATGGTGGTAAATTAGGAGTAAACACAGTGCACATAGGGCCTGATACGAATGCAGCCAAGTGGGGGTATAGTGATCCATAACCCCCTAGAAGGTTCTCAAAGAATGTCTGAGACCGGAGCGTGCTTGCCCGGGGGGGAGGGGGGCAACACGATGGTTAGGGATTTGGTTTTTTCATGCCTAACCATGCCACATGGTTGAACAGAAATCTGACCAAATTGAGTTCAATTTCCAAAGCAATCAAATACCTGGCATTACAGTAATTGCTGTAGGACAACAAACTGGTGATGGGAACTCCTCTCCATTCCTGAAAATCAACCTTCCTTCCAGTGTCAAGTGGCATTCCACCCTGGAAGGAAAAACCTTGAAATTTTATACCGATCCCCAAGCTGAAAATCCAAGTCCTGTAGTCAAAAGTGATAAAAAAAACAGCTAAAAGTTTGTCTGAGGGCCTCATTACGACCCTGGCGGTAAGGGGTTAGCGCCATCGTTAGCTGCGCCGACCCCTTACCGCCAATCACGAGTTCCCTTTCCGCCATGGCGGATTTTACACCTGCTTCTAGCGGGTGTAAAAATCCATGGCGGTAAGGGAACTTGGTGTTAATTACGCCACCGTAATTTACGGTGGCGTAATTAACGCCTTCCCCACTCCCATTATGCCCTATGGGGCAAAAATGGGAATGGGGAAGGGTAAATGGGGATTGGGGATTTACCGCCCCGCCAAGGTCGGAATGGGGCGGTAAATCCCCTTACCGCCATGGTGTTAACGTAGTTAGCACCATGGCGGTAAAGTCACGGCCCTGGCGGTAACTTTCCGCCAGGGTCGTAATGAGGCCCTGAGAGTCAGAAGAAGGGTGAACAGCTGATCCTCCCCATTCAGTTAAATGAGGGGAGGTTGCCTGTTGTTGCTAAAGTTGGCCTGCATAGTGAAGAAAGCTAAATCAGCAAAGTGTTTTTCAGGAAACTCCCAAAAGACCATACCCTTCCCACTGTTGAGTCGGTTTATCAGTCGGTATGGGGCCTGGAAATTCCTTATTCCAAACAGCTTCTGCTCAGCTGTTGTATACTAAAAATGTCTATCACTGGTAAAAGCATAGAGCATCGTTGTTGGGTCATGCAAGGTGTTCCCTCTGCCTTCTACTTAGGCAGTAACATTCTCAACCAACTCGAAATTAATTTGGATTCCATTAATTGCCAAGCCCGGTCCCAACTGGAGGGTAACCCCAAGGGCCTTGGCAATCCTAAAGCAAGCCTTCCGGTCAGCCCCATTGCTACCATAGGCAGTTGAAGTTCGAAAGTGGAGAGGCGGTCACCATCCCAGGCCTGGCCTACAGAATCCACATCCCCAAGGAGAGCTGGCAGAAAAGAAATGGGTCCACATCAATCATTAAAAAAGTTGTCACCCCAGACACACTTTGCAGCTGATCGATGAGCCAAAGGAAAATCAAACAGGGGAACCATCGGATGTATGAGAAGAAAGAAAAAGAAAAAGCAGAAGACACATGTAGGTGCATAGGTATATCTATATAAAAGGGAGTATTTTTCTTTATTGCTATTGTAAAAATGAGACCAAGGTGTTGTAAAAGTCAAATGGTGTTCTTGCTCTGTGGAGTAATTTGCTTGATATTATTGTCTAAATGTAAGGAAAAGAACATTGAAAATTGTCACCGTAAGCATTGTTCCGCTGTTGTAAATCTTCCGGGAAGACTGTCATTTAAATATCCTACAACCTGTTTTTATCTATCCCCTATTAGATGCTTAACTTCATTACCTCCTAGCCTGGTGAGGACCTCCCTGGGGACCTGGAAAGGGAAGGAAGGAAAGGGGGTGCCTATCCATACCCTCCAACCAAAATATGGAAGGACATCCTGGTGAGCTGCTCCCTGATGAAAGAGAACTCTGGCAAATGAACCCCACTCTGCCCTACTCTCCCTCAACAAGAAGTCGCGGCAGAGCAGGGGTGGGGGGGTCTGTGAGGTACATTTAAGGCCTAAGGCATAACCCCTTACAACAAAAACTTCACCCACAAATGGCTGCGCTTTGGTCTGCTGACCACATATGGGGCGAGAGTTGAACACAGCCACCCCAAGAATAGCAGCATTTTGTTTCCATTCACGGGATTCCAGAGAAAACAACTCAAATTCAGAATGGCTGTGCCTTGCTGTTCTGTCATTTAAACATTCAAGGCTGCACAAGAAAATTACCGGCGTCTAAAACGGCATTGCACTGGTGCTACTTTCATTTTTAACATCATACGGTTTTGTTCTGTTAAAACACAGCCATGTCTGTATATTTCATTTTGAACACCATCAAATAAAGCCATCCCTCCCAGTACGACATTGTTTCATCAGTAAAGTCCATGAAAAGCAAAAGAATTCTGCTTCAAGTCTGCACGGCTTGGATTTACTTTTTTAAAAAAACCAACACACACAAAGTACTTCTAAGGAAAGATGCTCTCTCGTGCTTCGTGTCAATTATCAAGAAACCATTTCAAGCTTATCTCTCTGTCCAGAAAATGACCAGATCTACAGAAAGCCGTTCAGAAAGTAAATGCAATGCTGTGTGCAGGAAACAAAAGTGTGTTTTGTGAAATAACATGAGAGAAAAAGACCATGGGTAAATCTGTTTTTGCAAAGCAGAAAATGACATTAGGAAAGCTAAATGTGAAATAATAGTGTAGCTCACACAGAAACACAATTGTATATGGGGGAGAGGGGCTGCAACGATATGTAGTGTGCTCTGTCCCTCCGTTCCCCATAAGACAACTCACGCTGGCTGAGGCCCAGGAATTTCTGTCAAATCAGTTTGGCAGCAAGGCCAATGTTGCACCTTCCCGTGAACTCATACTGCAAGGGCAGGGGCACTCTTCATATTGACCTGACAAGTATGGTAATTACAGGTTATCCCAGATTGCCAGGCAGAATGGAAAGCATGGGGGTGAAGCCCTGAGTTTTGCCTCGGGGTGATTTCCTCTACATTCAAACTGGAGGACTTCAAAGGGGAGTCATGGAAACCCTTGTGCAAGCTGACCCAGGGGAGATAATTTGGATTGTTGGGGTGGCAGCGCCACCCACATCTTTGGTAAATCCACCTCATTGACAATACAGGACATGCATGGTTTAAGACATTTTTCCCCGCAATATGAATAAGCAGTAATGTGATATTATGACAGTTTGAATGTGATTTTTGGACAAGCACAATAAGACTAGGTGCATCTTTCTGGCATGTGGTGAACGGAAATGGCAGGAAAAATGCAATTCTGGGGGAAGCATAAATGGCACAGATATTAAACTTAGGGAAACTATGCCAAATATTATTATGCATAGGACTAGCCATGTGCTGAATTTTAGATAAAACATTGCTCCCGAAAACAGCAAAATTGTGCCCAAGGACGAGACAACATCGCACAGAATTAGCGTTCAAACCAGCATATTCCTTGTGAAATAATATGGGATCTGCCTATCTGATTTTTTATGATGGTGACTATTGTAAATATGAAGTTTTGTTCCATAACCCACTTTTGTGAAAAATAGGCTTGTGAGACAAAGAGAGTCATGAAATGCACACACCTAAGTGGAGGTCACTGCCCTTGGATCAATTAGACTGGAGTGAGGAGGCGACCCCAATAGCCTGACCTATCACATTCAGGGGTTAAGTCCAGGATAATTCCGCCCATGTTGTAAAATTCTCTGATGTCATTCTGGCTAGATAAGAGGTAGACAGGGAGACACAGGGATATTCAACATTCAAAATTCACCTTTCAAGATTCCAAGACTCCAGATCCAGGCAGAACCACCTATACAGCCCCAGGCATACCCAATAATCCAGAGAGAAAGGAGGAAAGGCCACTGATCCTCTTTAGGAGAATCCGGTGACCATACCTTTTGCCCAGCTGACCCATCCCGCTGTCCACAGTGACCAGACTTCAGCCAGCTTTTCCCCACCAGGAGAGCCCAGCTGACTCAGTAACCAGATCTCTTGACCCCGCTGCCCGTGACCAGATCTGTGGCCCCACTGTCTAGAGAACCTGCTGGCTGTCCAAATTACCAAACCCAAGCTTGCCTTGTAAGTATCCCATCACTCAGTACCCAAAAACTGCATATCCTGCTATTTTACCTTGCCTCCTGTTCAAACTCTATTCAAATCCCATAAAAAACCCTAGTCATTTCCCAAATTGCTAGTATCCACTGTCACCCTTTCTCTAGAAGAATCTGTAAGTCCATATCTGTTTGTATATGTCTTCTCTATTTCCATCAGTTACCAATGCAAGTCCCTAGTATCATTTGGAATAAATTAATTCATTCCCCATTGAAAATTCACGCTCATTATTGTTGCACTTCGAGAGTAACAATTTTGTTGAGTGTTTTTACTAATTATAGCCTTAAAATATAGTCTCAGTAGAACTAATCATTGTGCTAACAAAACCGAATTTCACCCGTGTATTTTGCTTTCCTTTAAAATACGATTTGCATTTCGCATAATAAAACCCATAACATCATCCCTTAAGAGCATCCCTGCCCCTTAGTCCTATCTGTTCTGTGTCTTTGTTTCCCACCCCAAAAAACGATTTCCGATTTTGACTGCTAAGCCCCTTTTCTTATCAGATTACCAGTTTAAAGCCTGTTTGAAATAAAACATTACAATTCTGCAGCATGTGATTTTTTTTGCATTGTTTTCCTCCCCAAATCGATCTTCTCACCTGTGTTCACGTTGCTTTAGTGCCCTGCTCAGCTTCCTTGTCTCTTTAGTGTAGCCACACAAATTTCTGTTCTATCTATCCTACTGCAAATGTAAACTGATCTCTAAGTAACCAGTGAAATCAGAGTATGCTATTTTGCTCATTTTTAAGGTTTTCATTTTCTTCTTTGAGCTCCTATTCTGGGGTGGTAGGTCAAATTTAAAATTCTTCTTGCTGACTCCTTGCCACTACTTTCCATCCACAAAGAATTTAGTTAGCAGGTGTTTGGGGGAGTGTTACAGGGGGAGTGCATAACATAAGTGCCATCTATGATTGTGAAAAAAGTGCTTTTATTTCCATTTGTATTTTAGGTTAATGTTGATGATGTCAGAAAGTTGAATTAATTGTGTTATTACATTTTGCATTATATTGTCACCACACTGGTGATTGCTGCCCTAAAATGTGTTTCGCTCTGATTTTTCATTTGAATTTTAAAAATAAATAAACATTTCTTTGTTACACACCGGTCTGGTTCATGGTCCATTGCGACACAGGGTGTTTGTTAAGGTGGGTGCGAGACGGGTTGGGTTCCTCTTCAAGGAAGAATCCAGGGTTCAAATAAAAATAAAAAGGCGTGTTTTCTTGTGTGCCACTTCAGTATCAGTGGAAGAAGTCTCTGGCTGGAGTGTGCTGTGTCATAAAATCTTTTACAGGTGGTGAGAAATCTTAGAAGGGAGACTGTTAGACAGGGTGAGGGGAGCAGATCTCACAAGGTAAAATAGCAATCCTACCACTGGCTTTGTGCAGACAGGTTCATTTTGCTCTCCCATTGCCCCTCTCTCTCTCGCTCTCTCACTCTCTCACTCTCTCTCTCTCTCTTCTGTGTGGGCATTTACAGATGTTAATGTCACAGCGGTGGGCCCAACTACATTAGCTTCAGGCCCCACTTGTTAGACAATCCTGCACACGCCTCTGCTATGTACCCTCTGTACAACAAAACAAGGATCTCTATTCATTATCATAAGCTACATGCTGAAGTTTGTGGAAGGCAACCTTTGGTTCAGGGAAAGATCTGCTTGAAATGTGGGGACCACAAGTGCCCATTTCACCTTCCTTAGTATGTTGGTTGCCGGGCTGAGAAACACCTCACACCTCACTCTAACATGCTCAGGTGATGTGCAAAGAGGCCTGCTGTGGTGTTTACCCATAAGGGCATCACCCGTCGGGGCGAGCATGAGCGATTGTCGGGTGTCTACCAGGAGATCAGGCAGGGGCCATAATCTCTGCTTGTTTCTCTCACAGGTCTACCCTGCTGTCTCCCACAGACCTTAAACTCCTTTCACGCAAAGTGGTGGTCCTGATAGGTGGTCAAGCTGTTGAAAGAGGGAGGGATGAGGGATGGTGTTGAAGGGGAACAGGGAGCCAGTGGGTATGCCTGAAGGTCCTTCTTGGCCTGAACAGGGCCAAACAGGTAATGTCCTTAGCTTAGATTCCCTTCTCTTTGGATCCCCAGGGAGTTGATGCCTGGTTTATGGGGCAAGGCATGTGACTGGCTTAACCTATGGGGTGGCAGGCTGTTCACAAGATAACTGCTTGTGCACCACCTTTCAGCTAAAGAAGGAGGGGGAAGATGGTGAGTGATCTCGTGTGCAGTACATTCAATAGAGAGCCACACTGTGCAAAGGTCAGTATTGCAAGTGCTCCAAGGTGATTCAAGTGTTCATTATCATGGTCAACTCTCAGGCGTTGATTCAGCCTCTAGCCATGTTTCGGATGGTGTATGTCTTCCTTGATATAAGAGTATTAGGTCTTGATCTGGTTTTTATGCGTCTCTCGTTTCGACTGAATGGAAAGTGTAGAAGGACAAATCACGACTGCAGCCATCACTACTCCTAATGCACCCAACTCTCCAACTTGACACAACAGCCTCCTTTGGAAAGTATGAAAACGTATCCGATTACGAGAGGGCCACGATCCTTATTTTTGGGGGAAAACAACATTTAGGTTTGTCTGGAAAGTCGATGGCCTTTATTTGTAAGAACTTTGACAAGTCAGATGCTCTGGGATTAATGACAATTGCCATTTGCGATATGTTATTCAGACTGAGTGATGCACTCCCGTGTTGGAATAGCTGGGGGACAACTCGTTCGTCTTGGAAGCAAGACAACCCAGCAACACAGATTCGAATCCCGAACTTGCGCTTACAAACCACTCGCACGTTATAAAATACCAATTATAACTATAATAATGGACTGGTCCGAACAGGGGCAAAAAATTGTCTCCGACAGCAATGAAAAAGTCCCCCACAGTTGCAAATGGCAATGTAGTCCTTTTGTGACAGACTGAGTAGTAGTCAAGGGGGAGTTTTTGATAAATTATGCATTTTAAAGAATATTTATTCAGCCACACTTGTCAAAACTACTTTGTCCCACTTTGACCCAAAAACTGGCCCACGCCAGCATTTTGCATTTTTCGTGTGGGCATTGTGTGTTGTACTATAGGCCAGTCCGAGCCTGATGAGCACAAGAGAGTAGGTTTCTCTGCATTGAGATCAGTTGCCTTTCCAGAGCTGGTCTACAGTATGTGACGAGCAAGTCGCTGCCTGTGCCCTCATTATTTCTGCCAGCCACACACTCTCGCCTCTCAACCGCCAGGTTACTGTGCAGAAAATAGAGCAAAGTTGCATCTCCCCCATGCGGTGGGGCGAGGTCGTTAGCAAGGGGGAGAGAGAGAGAAACCCTGCGGCAACCTCCCGTGTACTTCTGCATTGTCTGAAGAGAAAGCATGGGCCGACCCATCCCTTCTGAACTGCACGAGGAACTTGGTAGGCTTCAAAGCCCAGCCTTTGCTTTTCCAGTTTCTGCCAGGGTGTGCCCTGCTTGCCATATAATGACACGAGAGCGGCAAACCAACTTGTTCAGCCGGCTTTTCGCACTCAGACCTCAACATGGAGCTTTTTTTCATTCCTTGACTGCTTCAGGGGTGTCATTATAAAAAGCACACAACGATGAGGCACGTTCTCCCGCTTGCAGAGGGTTGTTGCTCGAGCTCTGGCGTTGTGCAATAGGGCAAACCTTTAATGTTCTGGAAAGATCAAGCACCAATTTTCAACTATGGAACTGCGATCTTTAACTCTTACAGTTGAACACCCTCTTAGGATCCCTCAATGACATTGGTCCTCATTACAAGTTTGGCACCGTGGCCAAAAATGGCGGTAAAGTGGCAGCAATTCTGTTACTGTCACTTTACTGCCACAGTGGATAGTTTAACTGCAGCATGAAGCATGCACCCTCCAGAAATCGCCGGATTGTCAGTTGCTGCAGGTAAATCGGAAGCGATTCCAAAGGAGTCTCGTGGACTAACTGTGCTGTCACCCCACTGGTAATCCCACGTTAAACACACAGGCACGGGTGGCGGGAACACGTTGGGCTGTCACCCCACTGGTAATCCCACGGTAAACACACAGGCACGGTGGCGGGAACACGTTGGGCTGTTACCCCACTGGTAATCCCACGGTAAACACACAGGCACGGTGGCGGGAACACGTTGGGCTGTCACGCCACTGGTAACCTCACGGTTAACACACAGGCACGGGTGGCAGAAACACGTTGGGCGGTCACCCCACTGGTAATCTCACGGTAAACACACAGGCACGGGTGGCGGGAACACGTTGGGCTGTCAACCCACTGGTAATCCCACGGTAAACACACAGGCACGGGTGGCGGGAACGTGTTGGGCTGTCACCCCACTGGTAATCCCACGGTAAACACACAGGCACGGGTGGCAGGAACACGTTGGGCGGTCACCCCACTGGTAATCTCACGGTAAACACACAGGCATGGGTGGCGGGAACACGTTGGGCTGTCACCCCACTGGTAATCCCACGGTAAACACACAGGCACGGTGGTGGGAACACGTTGGGCTGGCACGCCACTGTAATCCCACGGTTAACACACAGGCACGGGTGGCAGGAACACGCTGGGCGGTCATTCCATTGGAATGACCGCCAAACTCGTGAGTAGTCTTAAAAAGGAGAAAAAGCAAACCATTTTGGGAGAAAGGCACATGCCAATAATAGTGTGATGCCCCTTAGCTCGCTTGGGAGTGAGCTCCACATTTTGAGAGTCATGCTTGAAAATAGATTTTTCTTGAGTTTCAATGCATTATATATTTAATCGCGTTGAGCACATTTAAAAAACAAAAAAATGTTTCTTGCCATATGCCTATATTAGGAACTGCCATAATACATCCAGGTTCGGACCCAATATGCCAAATGCCAACTGCTGCCACCTTATGGCGAGGTAATACAATCATTTACTATGTATTGCGATGATATGGCTGGGCATTGTGATAAGGTTTGCCATAGAAGTACAACCCCTAGTATTTTAGAATACCAGAATGTTTTTTCACTCTGCCAAACTCGCATCCGGCACCCATGAAAGGGGTATCATCGGGCCATTCGGACCTCGGCGGACCCAGTAATTCCCCTTGCGCGGGTGCCGGAGCCGGTACGTCCCCATTCCCATTTGAGCCCCCAGAGGGCTCAATGGGAATGGGGAGGATGGTAGCAGCGGTACCGTTCATAACGGTACCGTTGCTGCCATCATGTTATGCTCACGGGCGCTGCGGCCACCTGGTCAGACCAGGTGGCTGCAAGGGCACCCGCGAGCAGAAGTCCTAGTATGGCGGTACGGTAGCAACGGTGCCGGTTGCGATACCAGCGCCATTGCTGCCTTACCGCCATACTCCTAAAGAGGCCCAATGTGTTCTACCACGCTCACTAAATACCTGATTGAATACTAACATATCATTCTAACTGGGTCTGCTATTTACCCCTCGGGGCTCCTTCATGGGAGAGGAGGAGATTCTGGTGGGCAAGGTGTTCAAGGCAACAGGCTGTCTTAAAAGGAGTTGCATGTCGTCTTTCTGTTACTAGCTCAGCTCCCTTTTCTGGGGGATCTTTCCATGCCACCCCCAGAGGGCCCAGATTTTATTTTATGGCATCCGACCCTTTGGCAACTCCACCACCCACCCGGAATTATAGACAGGGGATTTCATCACAAGGCTCCGTTATATAGCAGGCCGCGCCAGTGTTTTCTGTCTGGTATTCTGGCCCGCACCCCTTTCTTGTCCCATGACTCTGTCAGATTTTCACCGTGACCACATCACTGTGCTCTGTTCTCTGACTCCTGAGGATGATTCTGGTGTCTGCTACCCGTCCATGCTCTGAATGTTGTGAGGAAGGCTGGCCTGTCCGTCATAGCTTAATTCCATGTCTCCACCTCTCCCTTTGTTAACTTTGGAGCTAAGTGCAAAGGAAAATACCTTCCAACCGGAGTCTCTGTATTGGTTAGCTATTCCTTCCGTGTGGGGGCCGTTTCAAGATTCATAAATGTGTATACTGAACATTGAAGTGTATATTTTACATACTGAGATGTGTATATCATTTATTGAGATACATAACGTAGATACTGAAATATAAACACTGCACACAGAGATACAGGTATTGTATACCGAGAGCTGTATACTATCTATTGCTATCCAGGCATCATATATTGAAATGGATACACTGCATGCTGAGGTCCATTCTTTGTATACTGTTAGGTATATGCTACATAATGAAAATCGTATAAGATATATTGAAGTATGTATACATATGCACTGTACACTGAGGTACATACATTGTATACTGAGATGCATATTCAGTATTTTGAGATAAATACATTATATGATGAAATATATACACTGTATACTGAGATCCATTCATTATACACTAATTACCGGGCCTGTGGTAGCGGCCGTGTAGTTATGGTTAATTTTCTCAACCCAAAGGAACAGCACTTTTTGGGCAGCTTATAACTTTTCTCCCATGGACGAATCCTCATGAAACTTTGCAAAAAAGTTATATGGCCCCATCAGATTGATTCTGTGTGGATGGGCCTTCAATTGGCCCAGAGGGCAGGGTGATGTCCGCAGACAATGGATCCGCCCACTGATTAAATGGTGAAAACCATGAGGTGCGTCAGATTTTCCGGAAACGCCTGCCATGTTGAATTTGCGGACAGCCGCCGCTGTCCACGAACACTGCGGTGAAAACATATTAAAAAACACAACATTGCACTTGTCAAACTAATGAAACAATCTCTGGGGATGTGAGGGGTGTTGAGGATGGGATGGGATATGACCTTAAAAAGCCCAAAAAATTGGTGTTTTTTCAATTCCAACATCCGCGTACAGTCTGGTTTGGGGACATCTATGCCTATTTCAGCATTACAGGGTTGGTGAAAAGCTGTTTTGGAATGGCTTATAACTTTGGCGCCACTCAATGAAACTGCATGACATTCTGGAATCTCATTCTAGACCCGACTCTGAATGATTCTGCTAAGCGTGGTGCTGTTTTGCCAAGAGAGAACACAATTAGAGGGGGGGGCCCAAAATATTTTAACATCTCATAAATGTTGTGCCATTTGAGGAATATGCACAAAGGTTTTCAAAAAGATTTTACACCTAGTTATGAATGTTTTTGCAAAGTTTGGTGGGATTTTGTCAGCAAGAACTTCAAAGCATGGTTTTGCAAATATGTCATGTGTTTTATTTTTTTGAAAGTGTGAAAATGTAAGTACACAACACAGTGATATAACATTGGTGTCTGGGCAATGGGCCTGTCCGTCAGCAAAGAGAAATGAGTGCTGTAATTTGCTGATTGGGGCATGCGTCATGGCCGAAGCGTTAGGTTTGAATGGGAAAAAATATTCTGCTTGCGGTTACAGCATCGAGTGGTCAACTAGATTACAACAAACCTGCGTGACGAGCATTAGCAAGGACCTGAAAGCATGTTTTTTGGAAATATGTCTTGTGTTTTATTTTTCAAAAAGTAACAATGTAAGTAGAGAAACTAGTGATATATATTTGTATTCTCATTATAGGAATTATTTGCATGTAAAACGGGAATTTGCATGCCATTTTGGACTCCCCATCCGTCAAACAGAGATTTGAGGGCAGAATGGCACGCAAATCCCTGTTTTACATGCAAATAATTCCATGAATTAGGGCTTTGGTGCCTGGGTAGTGGGCCTGGCCTTCGGCAAATGCAAATGTGTACTCTGATTTGCTTACTGGGGAATGCGGCATGGCCGAAGCCCATGCCCCATGGATTTGGAGACTGGCCATGGCTGCAAGCCATGAGCACTGCCCATTGGTTACATTATTAGGGTATAGTGAACACTGAGCTAGGATGAAGGGTAGGTGCAATGAATAATAGGGGTGGTTTGGTCGGGCTGGGTTCTTGGTTGAGCCTAATGACGTATGCAATTGAACAATGATTTGCATCCCCAGCATGCGCTGCTGATAACGACCGATATAAGTATTTGTTGCAAAAAATATGTTTCTTAAAGGAGGTTTATAGTTCTTACATATATATGAAAATCAGAATTATTAATAACTTATATGCAGTCATATAACACCATGAAACATTTTCACTTGTAAAAACGTATTCAATTGAAAGAAAAAACTTTGTTAAAGGGATGTTATGGTTAAGCTGCATCCCACCCTTGGGACTCTTCTGCTCCAGTAGTTAGCCAGTGGCGTCCCACCTTGGCATCCCCTGGCATTTCCCTTCTGGGTTCTCATTAGCACTTGCCCATCCATACTGCCCCTTCTATGTAAGCACAATGCATCGGAGCACTGTGTACAATTGTTTTGTATAAGTAAGGGAAATGCAGATGCAGAAGATTTGTAGGAGATTGTTAAGTGGCAGTTGGTGTGTGGAAGCTTAATATGGTCATAATATGCACAGTTTTTGGAAGTGGTGGATGGATGTGTGACTGTTTGAAAGCAGGCATTGAGGGAGTGTTACAAATATAAAATTAAAAAGGGTAGAAAGGCTGCCCTGTGCGATAGCGTGCACGTGCTATCCAGGTCTTTTAATGATCCAGGCCTGGATAGGGGACTTTGGAGATCGGGGATAGTTATAGAGGTCCATCGATTATGGTCCTTATTGTATGCTAGAGAAAAGTATTTGGGACAGAAAATTGTCTCTGTCCTTTTATATTTTTCTCTAGTATACAATTGTCCATTATTCCCGTTAGCAAAACACAAAATGCTAATGGAAATGTTGGAGAATCTTACTAAGTCTAACTACTGTACTGAGAAATGTAAAGTAGATGGAGCCTATACAATCATTTTTTATAGTTCTATTTTTTAATTGTGAAAGGTGGTTCCTAAATTAACCTTTTTCTTGGTGCTTTAAAAAAAAAGTTATTTTGGTTGCCGGAGAGGTCAAAAAGTAAGGTGGGGAAAATGAGGGAAGAGGCACCAACCACAAATATGAGGGGCAGGTGGACAGGGGAAGATGTTGTGCGTGTGTTACATCTAAGGTAGGGGGCAGTGTTTCTCAGGCTCCTTGAATTACAGCTTCAAAAGCACTTCAAAATTGCTCCCCCTGCAGAGTGGTGTGTTCCAGTATATACGGAGTACTGTTGTCTTCGAAACATATGGATCAACAGCCTCTTTTATCGCTTGCTAGGTAGCTGGTGGGATTTTGTGCCCCACAGAAGAAGGCTGTGTGGTTACAGTATTGGTTGAGGAAGATGAGGAGAAGGAAGACAGCCTACTACTTCCTGAGAAAGGAACAACCTTTCTGAGAGCATTGCAGTGGTTGGATTTGGTGTGGCAGCGCATTGAGGTGGTCCCGTATGAGTACTGTCCAGGTAGTCTGCGACTGAGTACAACGTTGCACTCAGTGCATTTCACTTTGGTAGCTTTAGCCTTTGGTACATTCTCAACAGTGATAAAGAACTGCCACACTCTCTAGGTGCTAGAGGTAGGCACCTCCTCTACCTCATCTTCTTGGTCATCTTCATTGTATTTTGAAGTACTGCATTTCCTTTGTTGTGTAGGACCTCCAGCTGGTGGTGGTGGTCGCTCTTGGGGCAGAGGAATGGCAATAGCGGATGCCATTTTTTAAATAAATAGAGGTTTGTCTAATATTCTTCCAAGTATGTGCTGTGTGCTAGATTGTTAAAGGATAGTAAGAATAGTTGTAGGAGCTGTGCAAGTGTCAATTTTGACTTTCAAAGTTCATAGATTAGCTAAAATTGCAGTTCTGAACTTTCACAAAACACAGACCCGTTCATGAACATGTCATCATGCCATGCATGGTCACGTGACACTGTCCGGATAGTCTGTAATGATGTCAGACGTTCACAGATATCGACAAACACAAAAACAGTGGAAAAAATTGCAAAAAGTGCATAGATGTGTTCAAAAGAAGGTGGTGAATGGCAGAGTTTTAAGAGGAAACTGTAAACTGGACACACATTTTTCTATATTGGGGTAAGTGTGATATTAGTAAGCTGTAGGAAATTAGCATGAACTGGTAAAAACCCATGAAATTCAGTGAAAAAACTTTGTCAAAGGGACATTATGGTTAAGTTGCACTAATCAAAACCTATGAAATTCACTGAAAAAACATTGTTAATGGGACGTCATGGTTAAGTTTCACTAATGAAATTCAATGAAAAAACGTTGTGAAAGAGACGTTATTGTTACAAGTAGAAGTGAAAAACCGCAGAAATTTAAGCTAAGCAACCATAACTCGTGCCACTACCGTACACGGCTAAGACTAACACCCAGGACATGAAAGATGATATCACAAATGTCATTGATGATATCACTGATGACATCACATATTAAATTCATTTTCAATTTTGATAAACAGTCCCTACATGGGGTTGAGTTTATAATGTTGGAGGAAACGGTGACCAGTCATAATTTCGAAAAAAAAATGTCGACAGACAAAAATGTCGACAAAAAAATGTCAAAAAAAAAAAAGTCGACTTTCGTTTTTTTTAATTATATATTTATTTTAGGGGTTCGGGAGTTAAAAAAAAAGGGAACAATTAAAAAAAAAATTAAAAAGGGGGGTTGGGGGAAACCCCACCCATTTAAAAAAAAAATGCATTGAAAAAAAAAGTCGACTTTTTTTTTTTGACATTTGTTTTCGAAATTTTGACTTTCGACATTTTTGTTGTCGAAATTATCACTATAAACCGTTGGAAACATGATGCTCGGGGTGATTGGGAGACCTATCATGAACTACTTAATGTATTAAAGAATGTACTTGTGTAAACAAATCTTCTAGTGTTGTTGTTAGTAGAGGACCCTAGTCATACATACATATAGGCAATGGTTGCAGCATGCACCATAGAAATACAATATTTTTAATCTGGTAATTTCCGATAGTTAAATAATAAATGCTACCTTATCAGAGTTTTGAGTAATGTTAAACATGGAATAAATAGGTAACAATTGGAAACTTATCACATACTTGTGTTAGTAGAAAGAATACATATAAAAATGCACAATGCCTACAAATTAGAGACACATACATGTAAACTAAAGTAAGGAAGAAAGAAACAGCACCAAAACATGAAAATAACATTATAGTTCATCATGTACACACATTAATTGTGTGTTTGAGGCGTGCTTATTGCCCCATGTATGTGCACTATGAGCTCAGATTAAACTCTAGTTCCAACGGCACTACACTCCTGCCCCAGAGCACTTCAGGTACTCGAAGGGTGTTGTTGGGTGTCCTGACCCACGTTTAAGCTATCATGCCACAACATTTGGTGCTGTGGGCTTAGAAAGTTCAAGATGGCGGAAAACCCACATGTGCGCCGAAATCCAGGAAAGCTGCGCAGTTTGTGCGCACACCAAAATGGTTGCCTCACTTGCCACCCACCAGTGCGAGAATGAAAGGCCGGGTTGCCATGAGGGAAATGGGTTGCCAAAGGAAAAACAGTAGCGCCGGTTAGCTTCAAAGCGCTTTAAAACCACCATTGGACTACCCGCACAGTAGTCTGAAACCATTGGGAATGGCAATGCTGATTGCCAAATGCAACCTAGAATTGTGGGGAATTCATTTCTTAAATCCCAAAAATGGGTGCAGTACCAGTACTCACCACTATCCAAAAGCCGGCGTTTTAAAACCACCCTGTGTTTCTCTGAAGGCAGGCTCAAAATGCCTATTTTCAAACATTGCAACATGTGCAAAATATTCACTGAACACCAGCAGACATTTGGCAGAATGAAGTTTTGTGTGCTTACAAAATCTGGGAAATGAAGAGCCCAAAACAATGCTGATAACAAAACTGCTTTGGAGTCAGCAGTTTAAGTTGCACTGGATTTAAAGACACTAAAATCGAAAATGTTTAGATTAAATGAGTGACCTATGTTTGGTGTCACATGCCTTTGTAACTGTTGAAATGTCATAGTTTTGCACTTAGAATCAGCATTCTAGCTGCATGTGTAAAATTGCAAGTTAATTTAAAAAGCAAAAAAAAAAACATGACAGTTAGCTGAAAGTCTGGCTTAAGGAACTTGATTTTGCTTGACAGCTACCCCCATCAGGAGTGAAACTTGAGTCACAACTGTGTTCCCAGGCCTATCTGCCTTTTGCTGGCCACACTAAGGATATGCCATCTATCTGATAATTGAATTACCTGTGCTCTACAGGAGCTCTGAACAAAGCCTGTCTTGACTCAGGCAAAGGTTTTATTACAGCGGTCGTAAAATGTAGCTTCCTCTTGGCAGAAGCTGGGAGGGGCACTGCCTGTGAGAGCAAGCTGGCTTGGCAGAACTGGATAAACCAGTATTTCCACCATGTGACCTGGGAAACCACACCCCTTTGTAGCCAGAATATTGTTTAGAAAAAGATGAATAACTCATGGTGCGGACATGTGAAAATTTTATAAATGATACCATAATTCTTGTGATTTTTCTGCCCACAGTTTAAGAGGTTTTTAGAACCGGTGGCATGTTCAGGGGGGTTTTAGCGGAAAAGAGGATATTACTCAAAATGTATGCATGTGAAAAATCTGAAACTTCATCAATTAATGTCCATACTCCTTGCGCACATGTGTGTCAATTTGGGTCAATGTCAGAAATTGCAAAATCCGTTAAAAAGTGAAATATGTGCCATTTCTCAATGCAAGCTCTTAGAAACAGCAGATTTGGGACAGAGTATACCTCATGTGATCTGTGACATGGGTATGTAATTTCAAACAACTGTGTAACTGTGAAATATGTGTTTTGATCATATATAGATTTGGGTGCACAGATGACAGGAGTTTTTTCAAGAGATCATAAATGGCTGACATCACTCTGACACAACTTAGCTCCCCCAATCAAATGAGAAATGGAAGTTTGACCAATTAGAAGCTGAGAGAGAGGTAGGGTCAGTGATGCTAGAACACACCCACATTCTAAACACATAAAAGCAGACAGACAGGACAGATAGGGACTTTCAAATCCATCTGCCGCTGGAAGCTCTGCCGGAAAAATCCATACTTTACCTCCATCAAACCTCCAGAGAGCCAAACTAGAGACTTCAATCTATCCAGAACTAGAGACCCAGACCAGAGAACCAGAGAGAGCTGACCCAGATCACTGTGAAGTGCAGAGACTAGAGGCGAGTTTAAAACCTGACCAGATCCATGGCGAGGCCCATTTCACTCAAGAATATAGTGTGAGTACCTAGAAAACTGTGCAGAACCAATCTCCTAGTTAAAATAATATAATTCAATCTAGCTTAATCTAAGTAGAACTGTCTCCTAACTGTCACCTGTCATTTGCATAGCTGTCACTTGTCATTTTCTAGTTGCAAGCTGCACTTGTCTTTTTGAGCTTTTAAAATTTCAAATCTGAAAAACGACCTTTATTTAATCGCTCATATCTCCGTGACCGTTTGTGCTAGAGACTTGCAGTAACTTTCATCTGAAAGCTTAGAATCGTGGCTTTCCTACGAACCTAGAACCGCATTCCTACCCCCATAGTTTTACCGCAATCGCGGAACACGCATCCGCGAATTTTACCGCGATTTGCAAATTTCTCCACGTGTAAAATCAGCTGCTGCTTGCCTTCCATTTGCCAGAAATTCGTTTAACCTGCTAATCATTCCTGAATCATTGCAAGAGTGAGCCTGAGCTAATATTAACTAGATACCATTCACCCTGAACCTCTGAAAGGGAATTAAAAGCATTTTAGCATATTTTTTTAATTCATTGCCAGCACATATCAAAGCAATTTGGGCCTGTGTTTTTAAACTTCTGTAGTCTAAGTTGCTGGGTGAACTGAATCACATTTGATTGCATTTCTGAGAACTGTGTGCTTTCTTCCATTTCCTTGCATTGTATCAAGGGGGGGGAGGGGATTGCCAGAGAAAAGTGATTACATTGTTTTGTTGAAATCATATTGAGTATTTTCTATACTGCATTTCATTCATTCAACCTTGCATTTCCTTGAACCCTATAAAGCATTCTCTACCACATTATACTTCTGTACCTATTTACCACTGTGCTACCTTATCCATTTCATGTCAACTCCTTATTGATTATAGAGAAGCGTGTTAGTGCCAGATTCTCCGTTGTTAATCTTTATCATATCAGATTAAGTGTGATATTCAATTATTAATTTATTATAAGGTGTGACATATATATATCTATTGTTTAAATTATCAAATAAACCTTTTAACTTGCAAAACAGAACTACTTCTTGGCTCAGTGGGGTCAGGGGGATTCCAAGAGAGGGGTGTTATATAGGGGTAGTCATCCAGAACGCATGAACTGGACATAAAGATATATCAATAAGGGTTTTCATTCAGTATTCTAGACTAGGCGTTGACTTAGCTGTAGTGTTGAATTGAATCCTCTTACAAACTGGGGGCTCGGCCGGACGTTTGGGTTAGAATACCACTTGTGCAGCTTAATACAGTGTGCTAACTGACGGGATACATACATCCGGTCGGATCACCACGCTGCATTACGCTGTGAAGCATTCCTCAAAAGGGACACTCCAAGAAAAGTTCTGTTCTGCAAAAATAAAATACTAACTTCTGTAAGTCAGGACAGAGACCAATCTCTAGAATGACGACCTTGGTAGATATGAAAATAGCCAGAGAGCACTTCTTACATAAACTATTTGTAAGAGGTGAATGGGCTGAGCAGGGCCAGGATGCCTGGTTGCAGGCCATCACGCGACAGGTCACTGAAACAGGGTCAGACTTATGGAGAGATCAGGGTCCATTACATGTGGCCCTGAGTGAACTATATATGGCTCCTAAAGCCAAAGAGGAACACAATAAGATTGCCAGGATAGCAGCATACCTGTACCTATATATGGGAGACATGCAGGATAGATGTGCTGAAAGCCAAAATCTGGCAAATAGGCAACAGGTGGTGTTAGAGAAGGTCCAATCTGACCTGGTCTCTTCTGAGCAGAGGCTGCAGGGGAGCCAGGAGTCAGAAAATGACAGCAGGCAGTACATCATTAAAATAAAAGAGGATATGGGCATCCTACAACAGGAAAAGACAGACCAGGATACCAGATTTCTGGCCCTGCAGAAGGAGCACCAAGACAGTTTGGACTCCTTACTGCAGAACCAGAAAAGGTTGGAGCAACAGATCAATTTCAACAGGGCATGCGCGGAGCAGGTAGTCACCCTGCAAAGCCAGCTAGATAGAGAGAAAGAGGAGAGCAATAAACTGATTCTGGATACCCAGGCAGAGTTTGATCAGGAGCGCCAGAAAGCTGGTGCCTTCCAAAGGCAGAGGGACGACCTGGCGGCACAAATGCAGGCTCTTAGTCAGGAAAGAGACGCCATAGGCCAGGAAGTCTGCCATTTAAAAAGGAAAATGGAAGAAAATCACCTGGCCCTCCAGGGGCTGGGTGACCTCCAAAAAGAAAACCAGAACTTGTTAGAGCACACCAGGAGGGTGGACGATGCTCTAGCAAGAAAGGAGCAGGCCAATAGGGACACAGCTCAGGAGGTAAACCTCCTGCAGCAAAGACTGGCCCAGTTCTCCAGGACCAACCAGGAAGCACAGAGGGAAAATGAGGCCCTCTGTCAACACAATGATAGGCTCCAACAACAGGTAGCGATGCAGGAGAGACTGATAGAGTCTAGTAAGGCCTTAACTGAGGAACTGAAGGCACAAATGCAGGCTCTTGCATTGCAACAGGGAGCAGGGGCGGATAGAGATGAGGTTCGCTGGGAAATGGAAACTCCGGAGCATAACCTCAGGAGCCCTAGTACCAGAGGCCCTCATACCTCTCAGTCCCTGGACTCTGCCACCCCCATGTCCCCTGGCGCACGTGAGCACAGGGCCACAGGGATGGCAGATTACTATCCAGCTAAGAGTATGGGGCTCATAGGCCAGTACCACCCAGGAATGGAGGGGTGGGCATCCGGGTATGGGCACCCAAGTACAGTACAGTTCAATGGGGAACCCCAGGAGAGTAGGCCCATTAAGGGCATCCTGAAAACCTCTGCCCAGTTAGGTCAGTGGAGGGGGTACCCATCAAATCCTGGCAGCAAGGAGGAATCTGAAGACTCCTCTGAACTGCGCAGGACACAGGAGACCAGGTCCCCACATTCGGCCAGCCATTCCCAGGCTCGCAGAATCCGGGAAAACCTGGAAGAACAGACGGGAACCTCTGGGAACAGTGCCTCTGAGTCCGAGGACGATTGGACCAGAGTTACCCGGACCAAAAGGGCCAATAAGACAAAAAGGGCCTTGCTTAAGGACCCTTTAAAGCAGATTAAGGCGATCAGGAGCGTCATCACGCCTTACCATAAGAACGCTAAGTATTCTGTTTGGGAGCACTTAGAGTTGTTTGAGCAAATGATGGAGACTTTCCATATGAAGGACAGCCAAAGCTGTATTCAATATGTAAAGTGGACCTTCTCCCCGGAATACTCCAGTTTCTTTGCGGGGCTGGAGGACCAAAATCATTTAAGATGGTCCACCTATAAGGCGGCCATCTTGAAACATTTTTCTGTTCACAGAAATCCTCAAGAGGCTCGCAAGGCAGCCTACAATTTGCAATGTGGGGAGGATCAGGCCCCACAAGAATTTGTGCAAGAACTGAAACGTGCTTTTGCGCAAACAAAGGGGACAAGAGTTGAAAAACCCTGATGCTTACATACATCTAAATGCTTCTCTCCAACAGCAAGGGTTGGGGGTAAACCCAACTCCATTAGTCAACATAGAACATGACACCATTCCAATAGAGGTGGATAACAGCGACTTAAAGAGTATTACTCTAGCCGCAGGCACCATTATTGGAATGGCGGTTGATGACCGACATTTTTCCATTGATTTAGGTAATGAACTGTTAGGACCAATCCCCAAGGACTGTTTTGACAGTGACAGTGAGGACAACACAACACCAGACAGGATTTTTACCCGGCATGGGGGGATCTTCCTGGTGTACACTTCCTGCCCTTATGGTAAGGAAGATGTGACGTGTGACTTCAGGAGGGATGAGGTGATTTTCCAGGTCCATGAGGGCTGCCTTTTCCACCTGAAGCCTCCAGTCCAAATCAGCACTCTGACCAGGGACTTCTCCACCCAGCTGGAGGAGGCCGCTGAAATAGCCAAACCAGAAGTCTTTCCAGGCTTCAGGCAGATGGTGGAAGAGAGAGTCAACCTAGCTGATGCCTGTGTGACTCTGGAACAAAAGTAAAAGTTGAAACAAGTTTTCTTGGATTTCCAAGATCTCTTTGCGGTAGACTCATATGACTGTGGTCGCACTGACATCCACACCACAACAATCCCCACGGACCCTGGCATGACTCCTGTGTTTGTGAAGCAATATCGCTTGCCTCTCGCATCAATGGAGTCCCTTACTGAAATAATTAAGAACCTTGAGTCCCGGGGAATAATCCGTCCAGTCCACAGCACCTTCAATAATCCGGTGCTGGGAATATTGAAGCCAAACGGCCAGTGGAGACTCTGTGCTGACCTCAGGGAGCTCAACAAACGGGTCCATACTTCCCGATGGCCTCTGCCCTACATTGACCAAGGGCTGGCCCAGATTCAGGGGTCACAGGTATTCACTGCAATAGATTTGACCAATGGATACTGGACTGTGCCTGTCAGTAGGGAGGACCAATACAAGCTGGCTTTTACCTTTGGGGGCCAGCAATACACATGGACCCGGACTCCCTTCGGATACCTTAACTCCGGTAATGAGTTTAACATTTTCCTACATAAGGCCATGCCCGACCTGGGTGCGAGGGGTAACCTGGCTTATGTAGATGATGTCCTCATCAAAGGTTCATCTGTGGAGGAACACATAGCGGAGATCCGTTATGTTCTGACGCAGTTGAGGGCCGCCGGAGCAAAACTTTCCTTTCAGAAAGCACAGTGGTGTAGAACCCGTGTTAATTTCTTGGGGCATGAGATTACTCCTCAGGGTCTCTGTCCCCAGGAAAAGAAAGTGGAAGCACTTCAGAAACTGAAAGACCCCACAACTCTGCGAGAACTAAGGAGCCTCCTTGGACTGACTAATTACAGCAGGAAGTTCATTGAGGGCTACGCAGAGATCACCAGACCCCTGATTCATCTCCTGAAGGGGGGGGTCAAGTGGGAATGGGGTCCAGAACAAGCCGAGGCGGTAAAACAACTCAAGAGAAGCCTCTCACAAGCGCCTTGCCTAGCTTACCCTGTCAGAAACAAGGAGTTCTTCCTGGAGACGGGGTTCTCTAATACGTGCTTGACGGCAGTATTATATCAAAAGCATGACAAGGTCAATAAAGTAATCTCCTATGCGAGCAAAACTTTATCCTCTGTGGAGGAAAAATTCAACGATTGTGAGAAGGCACTCCTGGCAACGGTGTGGGCATTGAAGAATTACCGCCCGTTTATCCAGGGGGAACACATCATAGTGGAGACTCCACACCAGCCTCTGCAATATCTCCAAAGTGACAGAATCCGGGCCGGAAACGTGAGTAATTCCCGAATTACTTCCTGGATTCTGTCAATGCAAGGCTTTCCTGTGGAGGTCAGATATAGCCAAAACAAGAAGAGTCCCCTCGCGCAAGGTCTGGCTGACTTGCATGATTGTGCCAGAGAAAACTGTCTCGAGGACGAAAGTCTAAAAATAAAGGACAACATGGAGGCATACCTTAATTCCCCCCACAAAGTCTTTGAAGAAGACAAGTGTGAGGGAATGCCCACTGTGTATGTGGATGGATGCTCTTACCATGTTGACAACAACGGGGCGAAAGAACTGGTGGCTGGCGTAGGGAATGCATGGGTGAATGAGTCCCCAGAACCCTCCGCTGGATACAAAATTGGTCCCCAAAGTAGTCAGGTGGCAGAATTGATGGCTGTGCATCAGGCCATCCTCACTGCTGTCCAGCATCAACTCCACGAACTGGTCATAATCACAGATTCGGATTATGTACGGAACGGGTTCGTGGAGCACCTGGTTAATTGGAAAACCAGAGGCATGTTATGTGCTAACAACAAACCCTTGAAACATGGGAAGTTGATCCAAAACATTGATGATTTGGTCACCTCGAATGAGATGACCATCTATTGGAAAAAGATCAAGGGTCATTCCAAAGTAGAGGGACCAGACAAAACTGGAAATGACTTAGCTGATCAGCTGGCCAAAACCGGGGCCATCCAAGGGGATCTAATTGAGATTGAGTCCCTGTTGGGGGAAATCCAGGTCACTGCTATCACTAGGTCCCAGACAAATGCTCACAACGACCTTTCAATTGCACAATGGAGTAAGGAGACCCCTGATGCTGATTTGATTACAGCTCAGAAGGGGGATTCAATAATTGGTCAATTTTACCAGCACCTTGAGGACCCTGAGAACTTTCCCCTGACGGATACCGATTACACTGGGAAAGAGGACCTAAGAGTGTTGATGAAATGTCCAAAAATGTTCAGAATCCAAGACGGGTTGCTGGTAAGGAAATCCAAAGCTGGCCACGATCAGTGGGTGGTTCCTACCTCATTCCGAAGCCTGATGTTAAGTCACGCCCATGATGCGGCCACCGCCGGTCATAGGGGGTTTCACACAACATTGGAAATCTTAAGAGAGGTTGCATACTGGCCACACATGGGGCAGGACCTCGACCAATATTTGAAGGGGTGTCTTGTGTGTGCACAATTTCAGCCATCATCCCTCACGCACCGCGCGCCTTTACAAAAGAGGGGGATGACACTGCCATGGTCAGATTTACAAATCGACTTTGTAGGCCCTGTGATTCGCTCGGCTAGGGGGAATAAGTACATGTTGACTGTGACATGCTTGTTTACCAAGTGGGTGGAATGTCTCCCAGCCCCTAACTGCAAGGCAGAAACTGCAGCTGCCTTGATGATTAACCACATCTTTTCCCGTTTTGGTCTGCCTCAAAGGATTGAGTCAGACAGAGGTAGCCACTTCACCAGTGAAGTAATGACAAAGATGTGGGAGATACTGGGGGTCAAGAGAAAGCTGCATATTGCTTATAGACCAGCTTCTTCTGGGGCAGTAGAGAGGTATAACCGAACCATTGTGAGCATATTAAAAAAGTTTGTGGCAGATTCTGGGCCAAGTTGGGATATCCGATTACCTCTGGTCCTAATGGCCATCAGATCTACCCCTTCATCTGCAACCAAAATGTCACCATTTGAGTTGATGACTGGGCGCAAGATGGTGCTTCCACAGCATTTGCTCTACAGGACCCAAGAGCAGACACTGATAAATGCCTCCACTACTCATGAGTATGTGGAGAATTTAAGGAAACACCTCCAACATGCTTTTGCTTACGCTCAGCGGAATCTAGAAAGATCGGCTGATAGCATGAAGACCCATTATGACCTGAAAACTTCCAGGAAGGAATATCAGGTGGGGGACCGGGTCTATCTATACAACTTCCAAAGGAACCAGGCCAAGCAGCGCAAATTTTTGCCTACATGGAAGGGACCCTTTGAGATCATCGACAAAATCTCCCCTGTGGCCTACAAAATCCACATCCCCAAAGGTCCTTTGGCAGCGGGGGAAGACAAGTGGGTCCACATAAACCAGTTGAAATGTTGCCATCCCAGGCACACTCTGCAACAACTGGAGGAATCCTCTGGAATCCTAGCGGGTACTGTCTCAGACTAATTCTGTTCCAATCATAAAACATACCACATCTAGTCTCTAAAATATTGTGATTTGCATGAAACTGTCTCTTAGTTATACTGTTTTTTTTTCTTCAAAATAAGAATGTAATGTTTCGTGATGATGAAATGCATATGCTGCCCCACTATCTCAACAGTGGTGGAAAAACGTCTATGAGTAGGTATTGCCGCTCTTCCTTTGTCGTCCTAGGAGAAAGAAAACCTGGAGACGGGCCAAGGAGGGCGATCCGGAGACCGGGAACGAAGATCCAATGGGCCCAGTGGACCGCCCAATATTCCCATCAGGACCGGCGAGGAGAACCGATCGATCAGTACCGGATGGAGAAGAAGATGCTGAACTGTGCCATCTACAGAGTAGGAAGAAGATTATGCGGACAGACCGGTGCGTGGGTCAAAACCCTTGGGCACGCGACTCCCCATTGACTCAAATTCAAAGTGCAGTCGCGTGGGGGGGCTTGTTGGGTGTCCTGACCCACGTTTAAGCTATCATGCCACAACATTTGGTGCTGTGGGCTTAGAAAGTTCAAGATGGCGGAAAACCCACATGTGCGCCGAAATCCAGGAAAGCTGCGCAGTTTGTGCGCACACCAAAATGGTTGCCTCACTTGCCACCCACCAGTGCGAGAATGAAAGGCCGGGTTGCCATGAGGGAAATGGGTTGCCAAAGGAAAAACAGTAGCGCCGGTTAGCTTCAAAGCGCTTTAAAACCACCATTGGACTACCCGCACAGTAGTCTGAAACCATTGGGAATGACAATGCTGATTGCCAAATGCAACCTAGAATTGTGGGGAATTCATTTCTTAAATCCCAAAAATGGGTGCAGTACCAGTACTCACCACTATGCAAAAGCCGGCGTTTTAAAACCACCCTGTGTTTCTCTGAAGGCAGGCTCAAAATGCCTATTTTCAAACATTGCAACATGTGCAAAATATTCACTGAACACCAGCAGACATTTGGCAGAATGAAGTTTTGTGTGCTTACAAAATCTGGGAAATGAAGAGCCCAAAACAATGCTGATAACAAAACTGCTATGGAGTCAGCAGTTTAAGTTGCACTGGATTTAAAGACACTAAAATCGAAAATGTTTAGATTAAATGAGTGACCTATGTTTGGTGTCACATGCCTTTGTAACTGTTGAAATGTCATAGTTTTGCACTTAGAATCAGCATTCTAGCTGCATGTGTAAAATTGCAAGTTAATTTAAAAAGCAAAAAAAAAAACATGACAGTTAGCTGAAAGTCTGGCTTAAGGAACTTGATTTTGCTTGACAGCTACCCCCATCAGGAGTGAAACTTGAGTCACAACTGTGTTCCCAGGCCTATCTGCCTTTTGCTGGCCACACTAAGGATATGCCATCTATCTGATAATTGAATTACCTTTGCTCTACAGGAGCTCTGAACAAAGCCTGTCTTGACTCAGGCAAAGGTTTTATTACAGCGGTCGTAAAATGTAGCTTCCTCTTGGCAGAAGCTGGGAGGGGCACTGCCTGTGAGAGCAAGCTGGCTTGGCAGAACTGGATAAACCAGTATTTCCACCATGTGACCTGGGAAACCACACCCCTTTGTAGCCAGAATATTGTTTAGAAAAAGATGAATAACTCATGGTGCGGACATGTGAAAATTTTATAAATGATACCATAATTCTTGTGATTTTTCTGCCCACAGTTTAAGAGGTTTTTAGAACCGGTGGCATGTTCAGGGGGGTTTTAGCGGAAAAGAGGATATTACTCAAAATGTATGCATGTGAAAAATCTGAAACTTCATCAATTAATGTCCATACTCCTTGCGCACATGTGTGTCAATTTGGGTCAATGTCAGAAATTGCAAAATCCGTTAAAAAGTGAAATATGTGCCATTTCTCAATGCAAGCTCTTAGAAACAGCAGATTTGGGACAGAGTATACCTCATGTGATCTGTGACATGGGTATGTAATTTCAAACAACTGTGTAACTGTGAAATATGTGTTTTGATCATATATAGATTTGGGTGCACAGATGACAGGAGTTTTTTCAAGAGATCATAAATGGCTGACATCACTCTGACACAACTTAGCTCCCCCAATCAAATGAGAAATGGAAGTTTGACCAATTAGAAGCTGAGAGAGAGGTAGGGTCAGTGATGCTAGAACACACCCACATTCTAAACACATAAAAGCAGACAGTCAGGACAGATAGGGACTTTCAAATCCATCTGCCGCTGGAAGCTCTGCCGGAAAAATCCATACTTTACCTCCATCAAACCTCCAGAGAGCCAAACTAGAGACTTCAATCTATCCAGAACTAGAGACCCAGACCAGAGAACCAGAGAGAGCTGACCCAGATCACTGTGAAGTGCAGAGACCAGAGGCGAGTTTAAAACCTGACCAGATCCATGGCGAGGCCCATTTCACTCAAGAATATAGTGTGAGTACCTAGAAAACTGTGCAGAACCAATCTCCTAGTTAAAATAATATAATTCAATCTAGCTTAATCTAAGTAGAACTGTCTCCTAACTGTCACCTGTCATTTGCATAGCTGTCACTTGTCATTTTCTAGTTGCAAGCTGCACTTGTCTTTTTGAGCTTTTAAAATTTCAAATCTGAAAAACGACCTTTATTTAATCGCTCATATCTCCGTGACCGTTTGTGCTAGAGACTTGCAGTAACTTTCATCTGAAAGCTTAGAATCGTGGCTTTCCTACGAACCTAGAACCGCATTCCTACCCCCGTAGTTTTACCGCAATCGCGGAACACGCATCCGCGAATTTTACCGCGATTTGCAAATTTCTCCACGTGTAAAATCAGCTGCTGCTTGCCTTCCATTTGCCAGAAATTCGTTTAACCTGCTAATCATTCCTGAATCATTGCAAGAGTGAGCCTGAGCTAATATTAACTAGATACCATTCACCCTGAACCTCTGAAAGGGAATTAAAAGCATTTTAGCATATTTTTTTAATTCATTGCCAGCACATATCAAAGCAATTTGGGCCTGTGTTTTTAAACTTCTGTAGTCTAAGTTGCTGGGTGAACTGAATCACATTTGATTGCATTTCTGAGAACTGTGTGCTTCCTTCCATTTCCTTGCATTGTATCAAGGGGGGGAGGGGATTGCCAGAGAAAAGTGATTACATTGTTTTGTTGAAATCATATTGAGTATTTTCTATACTGCATTTCATTCATTCAACCTTGCATTTCCTTGAACCCTATAAAGCATTCTCTACCACATTATACTTCTGTACCTATTTACCACTGTGCTACCTTATCCATTTCATGTCAACTCCTTATTGATTATAGAGAAGCGTGTTAGTGCCAGATTCTCCGTTGTTAATCTTTATCATATCAGATTAAGTGTGATATTCAATTATTAATTTATTATAAGGTGTGACATATATATATCTATTGTTTAAATTATCAAATAAACCTTTTAACTTGCAAAACAGAACTACGTCTTGGCTCAGTGGGGTCAGGGGGATTCCAAGAGAGGGGTGTTATATAGGGGTAGTCATCCAGAACGCATGAACTGGACATAAAGATATATCAATAAGGGTTTTCATTCAGTATTCTAGACTAGGCGTTGACTTAGCTGTAGTGTTGAATTGAATCCTCTTACAGTGTGTTTTAGAACTGATGAGGTACGGGATGACTTCAGGAATTTGGATTAATTTGGTGGGTCTCAGGGAACCTTAAATAAAAACAGCCATCATTTGCTGGGCCCTCTAGAATCCTTGCCCCTTCGACACTTAATATAGGGCATGGTCAAAGGCCAAACATTGTGACCTGCCTTGAGTGTGGCCATATCATAGGACTGTGCTCTTAACAGAGGACATAGCCTTGGACATCATCATCTCTCAAATGAGGACAAGGCACAGCTGATAGCGTTGCACTGTCCACCATGGTCACATGACACAGCCAATGAATTTGTTATTTCAACACATAAGCCAGGGCTGGGCCTTTGAGCATACCTAATCTTAACTATGTGGCTATGTTACTGCCTTGTCCCCACTACACACAATACAGAGCCTAGGAATTTGGATCATGTATAGTTTTCTCCAGGCGTAAATAGATATGGTGCCACTAGTTCGTTCCTGTAGGTCATAACCAGCCCTACGTCCTTAAAATAGTAGTATACAGGGAAACTGGTCACATGGTCTACTTCCTCTGCAGCAGGGATAATTCATTAATTAATCTTTTATAATGCGCTGAACACCAGAGACCAGTCACTGAGTGCGGGACCAGGATTTAAACCGGTGTTGCTCCGCGTTGTAGTTCCAAGATAAACACGTTGCACCTGAGCTTTGGTCATGGCCTGCTAAGGTCTCCTTAAGCTCCTCTTCTGGTTTCTCCATCTCCAGAGACCATGTAACCACCTCAAAAATTGTTAGTGTCACATCTTTCATCAATTCCTTAAATTATTATCTCTGTCTGTCCTCCTTGAGACCTGAAGGTACTCGTAGTATCTCCAATCTTTGAATAATACCTCACTCTTTCCTTTCCTCTTCCCTCTGTTTATTTGTATTCATAGGCACCTACCACTCTTCTGTTTTGTTCCACTACACCAACATCCTTCTTGCCTGATCCTTATATTCTACATGCAATCTTTCATGTACATGCTCTTTCTTTGTAGCATTACAGTATCAGGGATAGGCCAATACAAAGTGGGGTTTTCTCGAGATTTCCAACACCTCTAAAGATGAACGTACAAATCATGAAGTTCTTAATCTACTCTTATGTGACCTTGTCCCTCCAGGGAAACACTAGTCTACAAACAAATGTCCAACAGTGTGGCCAAATGAAAGTTCCAAATTCCAGTCTTGACAATCCTTAGCCCCTGGGCTACCCTAAACTGTAACACAAAATAGTCCAAAGAAGGTCCAACAAAGCGTTCACAAATCCTACTCTCAAATGTACAGCTACTGTCTAACAAAACAAAACAAAACAAAACAAAACAGGAAAGCCCTCCCGAGAGAGCTATTTTCAGGGTTTACTCACAGTCTAGAAGCCTCTTCCGCCGGCCTGCTTTCAGCATGCTTCTCAAGACCACTCTCAGGTTTCCGGTTTCTCAGGTTCTTCTTTTCAGGCTCTACATGAGGCTTGTAGCCTGCTGCTGAAGGTCTCATTAGGACATCCTTTACCTTCCCTGCTTGGTTGAGCGGGCCCTTTTCTAGGTCTACTCCTTCCTTCAAGAGGCCTTCTTTTGGGTTGACCCACTGGCATAGCATTCTCCAGAGTAAATGCTACACTGCTGCTAGAACAAGTACTACCTGTTGCCATTTAGGGGTTTGCCTCTGTATCCAGCAGGGGCGGCTCATCCATGATGGGTGAGGGTATGCAGACCCATCAAAACCCTTGCCCATTATGAAGGAGCAGTGCCAGCTCAGGAGCAGTCCCTCAGCTGCTTGTTAGAGCTTAGGGATTGCCGTTGGGCTGGCTAAACTGTCAAATGGAAGCCGCGTTTCAGTTGAGTTCTGTTTCCCCAGCCTTGCCTAACCCATAAGTAATTCTGCTGGGGACCTGCATGTTTCCATGTGTGAGGGGGCTCTTCTGCACCTTCTTGCACATACACACTGCGCGGGGTGCCGCCTCATTGGTGCTCTAGCTCCAATGCACATGAGTAGGAACCAGCAAGCGCTTTGCTTCCTGCGCCTGCTGTGTGGGCGCAGGAGGCTATGTGGATGCTGTGGCAGAGCTGAATCCCAACTGGAACTGCGGGCAGGTAAGATGGTTATATATTTTAAATCATTTATTATAATCTCAATGTGTGCGTGAATGACTGTATAGTGTATGGATGCACATGTATATGAGTGAGTGAATGCTGTGTGCATGTGTTGTGTGAATGTACATGGTTGTTTGTGCTGGAGCGAGGAGAGGGTGGGGCTGCAAAACAATGCATGCAGTTGATGGAAGAAGTTAATGAGCGAGTGGATGCTGCTTGAATGTGTGTTTAAATGAGAGTGAATGCTGGATGAATGCTGTTCAAAATGAAGCACGAATGCTCTGTGAATGTGTGTTTAAATGAGCAAGTGATTGCTGTGGTAAAGCCGTTTGAAATGAATGCTGTATGAATGTGTGTTTAAATGAGCAAGTGAATGCTGTGTAAATGTGTGTTTGAATGTGCGAGTGACTGCTGTGTCACTGCTGTTTGAAAGGAATGCCGTGTGAATGTGCGTTTAAATGAGCGAGTGACTGCTGTGTTAATGCAGTTTGAAAGAAATGCTGTGTGAATGCAGTTTAAATGAGCGAGTTACTGCTGTTTGAAATGAATGTGTTTGAATGCTCTGTGAATGTGTGTTTAAATGCGCAAGTGATTGCTTTGGTAATTCTGTTCGAAATGAATGCTGTCTGAATGTGTGTTTAAATGAGCAAGTGAATGCTGTGTAAATGTGTGTTTGAATGTGCGAGTGACTGCTGTGTCACTGCTGTTTGAAAGGAATGCCGTGTGAATGTGTGTTTAAATGAGCGAGTGAATGCTGTGTTAATGCTGTTTGAATGTGTGTGAAAATGAATGAGTGAATGCTGTGGTAATGCAGTTTGAAAGAAATGCTGTATGAATGTAGTTTAAATGAGAGAGTGACTGCTGTTTGAAATGAATGTGCGGTGAATGTGAATTTAAATGATGGAGTAAATGCTGTGTAAATGCTGCGTGAATGTGTATTTGAATGAGTGAGTAAATGTGGGTGTGCTTGTGTTGTGTTTGTGCCAGACAGAGAGGCAGATTTAGGAGCGAGGATGAGAGATTTTTCACTGGGCTTTGGGATGAACCTGAGGGCATCCTCCCATCTACTTCCCTTGGATCCTCTTCTCAGGTGACCAGGGAAAGGCCATTGCTCTTGGATCCCGACCCTGGGGGTGGAGAAGCGAGGGAGGATCACCTGGGTGGATGGACCTTGGGAAGTGGAGAGCGGATGTCTGCAGGTGGAACATGGTATCCCCCTTTCTCTGTTCAGAATGAGGCTTAACCTCCCCCGACCTTCGTAAGGTATTGTAAATCCTTTACCCTTCCCTATACATTCACAGGCCTTTACAACTGTGACCAGGAAGAAGCAATTAGGAGTAATGCACACTTCTAGTCAGTTTCACCACTATGGTACTGAGACGTGGAAGAGGACTATGGAAGGTCAGGCATGTCTGTTTAATTATTGTAATTGTGGTCAGGCAAAGGACTTGAGCCTGAAACCAATTGAGGCCATAGATGCATAAAATGGCAGACTGAAAGAGAAGAGGGGGGAACCTTTCTGGTGTGAAGGAGGCAGCTGCGAGGCGAGGATCAGGCTGGAGCAGGACTGACGGGGAGGACGGTGTGTGTTGCCAAGGGGAGAGGGAGGCGCTGTGACCCGAGCGGGCCGTGAGAGGGCAGAGCCCCAGCAATTACCTGAGCCGCGTGTTCTTAGCTAGAGCTGGGGAACACAGAAGACTCCCAACCGCCACGGGCCACTGCAGCAAGGTTTACCGGTAGCGAGTGCTGCTCACTGGAGCTCCAGACGCTTACCTGGGAGGAAAGTGATAGGCGAAGAAGACTGCAGAGATGCCCAGAGGAGCTGCCGATTACCAGTGAGTCTGAAAGTGGAAACAACCATACCAGGGCACTCCATGGGTGGGAATTGAACATTTACAAGGAGCGATTCAGCTAAAACGCCTAAGAGTGGGGTTTGAAACCCTCAGGGAAGAATATTGAACATCGAGCAAACTGCAAAGCACTTTTTGAAAGGCCTCAAGATTTATTGAATACCGAACAAACTGGAAAGTACTTTTTGGAATGTACCAAGATTTATTAAATACTGAATTGAAGAAAAAGGAAATAAGATGAAAATATTGCACAAGTGAAAAGCGAATGATGTAAAATTGTGAATGCAATGAAAACCCATTCAGAAGCATTTTTATGAACAAAGTGAAAGTTTATGATAAGCATTATTGAATCAAGCAGAAAAGTAAGTGTGAGAGTCAAGTTGATGAACTTGAATGATCATTTAGAAAGCCAAGTGTGAAATGGATTTACACCACAGAGTGATACAGTGACTTGAATACAAGTTGTGGCAAAGCCAAAAGACTGTCATTATTAAAGTTACAATGAATGTGAATTACTGACACAGGCCCAGAGAGGAAGACCTATGTTGACCAAGGAAACCAAAAGCATCACAAAGTGCCAAAGGTTATTGGCTGCGTTACCTGTAATGGGTGGAACCATGTGGTCCGACAACTGCGCCTAGACTTAGTAGCCCCTACTGGTAAAAGAACCCAGGAAGTCACAAAATAAAGGATGTGCTGCATTGTAATTGCTGACGTTAAAGAAAGCACTTGTTTGAATTATCAAATGAGCCTAGAGGATTACAAAGTTAAACCTGAAAGCAATCAAGAGGCTCATAGCAGCTCTGTTGGAGGAGCCGCCTACTTGCGGAAGGGAACACCAAGGTTTTTGTGAACAGTGTTACACTCGGGGAAGGGAACCACAAGGTTTCTGGAACTGTGTTGAACTTGAGGAAGGGAACCCTGAGACCCTGAGATATTTTGGCACTGTGTTGAACTTGGTGAAGGGATCCCCAAGATTGTTTGGAACTATTTTGAACTTGGGAAAAGGTGAAGCTGAAACCAAGCCAGACCTGGAAGAAGCTCAGAACTTTACTTTGAACATTGTTTCTTTTAGTGCTGATATCCCTACACATTGTATGCTTTAGTTGTGAGGGCAAGTATAGGTTTTGGAAACAGACAGGGGTTGGAGTTGAACTTGATGACACAGACGGGCTTTAGTTTCATTAGGGAGGGAAATCCCACATTAGCTTAGGGAAATGTAGGTGTTACTTCATCCTGACATAAAGACCAATAAACTCTTTTATTGAGAAAAGTTAATCTGTTGTCTGTGTCTTGATTCATGATGCCTTCACAGTGTCTATGATGCTGTATCATAGATGCCCAGTAAGAAATGTTATGCCACAGTAAGCAATTGGTAGACTGACTGCATCAAAATGAATTCTAGTAATGCAATAACACTTATCATGCTTGGCTTAAAAGAATGACAAAGCAAGCATGGTGGGTGTTATTACACGGTTACACTGGCATTTGGATGCCATCAGTCAATCTATTTCTTATTATGGGATGACATTTTTTACTGGGCATCTATGAAAAAGCAAGCATGATAAGCATTATTACATGACTGGACTGGGATTTTGGTGCAGCCAGTCTAGATATAATATCTTGCTGTTGCATGGCATTTTTAATGCAGCATCTATGGTGAAGCAAACATAATAAGTGTTATTATGTATCTGGACTGGCATGCATTGGAGCAGCCAGTTTGCCATCTTTTCTTATTGTGGCATGGCATTTTTATTTGCAAAAGCAAAAGGAATATCTTCTTATGTGAGGGTATTGGCATATATTCTCAGAGGTGGTTTAGACATGTTTTCTTATATCATTACTGGCATTATGCGCAAAGCAAACATGAGTGTGTTTTATATGGGGATACTGGCATATATAGGTTCAGTGAGCATGGAAATGTATGGGCACAACTAGTGTGAACATGTTTTTTTTCTGCGATGTATAATGGTGAAAGGAATCATGAAAATGTGTTGAGAAATGCTCCTGTGCACTGGTGGTGACTTACATCTATTGGGTTACCATACAAAACCGATTGCAAACTGTATGTCCTTTTAACAAAGTTATGTTTGCTTTTACTCTTAAAGCCCAGTACAAAAATGCCATGACATACTAATAATATATGACCAGACTTGATCCGCCAATGTAAGCCAGTCTAGCCATGTAATAACACTCATCATGTTGCTTTACCATTGATGCCAAGTAAGAAATGCCATGATGCCATATTAAAAAGGTAAATGTAGACTGCCACTATTAATGTAGGCCAATCTAGCCATGTAATAGCACTCATCATGTTTGCTTTACCCTTGACCCTAAGTAAAAAATGCCATGAGAAATTATGCAGACTGGTGCAGTGGTTGTGCCAGTCTGCATATACTTTCTTAATGTGGGATGGCATTCTTTACTTGGCACCAAGGGTAAAGCAAGCATGACAAATCTTATTATGTTGCTAGACTGGTTTATCATGCTGGCTTTACCTTTGATGATCAGCACTTGTTCTTCAAGGGGGTAAAACATGATGAGTGTTATTATGTGGCTAGACAGTCAAACCACATGATAACACTTATCATGTTTGCTTTACCCTTGATGCACAGCAACTGTACATCAGGGGTAAAGAAAACACATAAGTGTTATTACATGGCAAGACTGGCCTACATTGAATGTGGATCAGTCTAGCCATGTAAAAATACTTATATTCACTTTACCCTTGATGCAAATCTGTTGTGCATCAAGCGTAAAGCAAAGCATTTACTATTCATCATAAGTGTTTTTTACGTGGGTAGAATGGCCTACACTCAATGTAGATCAGTCTAGCCACGTAATAACACTACACTTATCATGTTTGTTTTACACTTGATGCATCGTACTTTGCATCAATAGTAAAGCAAAACAGAATAGTATCCCTCCGGGAGCCACAATCCCTACATGAAGCAGCCCAGCTGAGCGGGGCCATTAGATTTAGGGGCGGAGGTCGGCACACACATGCTCACAACACTTTAACCCATGCATTAACACATTATTTAAACAAGTGTGTGCATGCACAGATACATAAAAACAAACACATCAACATACAGGGACACATAAATACACACACACATACATACACACACATTTAATTAAAAAAACTCTTACCTGCTCACAGCAGGGCCACTAAATGTAGTGTTCAACAAAGGTAGCAGGCGCCCCTCTCTCGGATGAACAAGGCATGATAACCTGTTCAGTGGTTGTTAACCACATTGAGAGGTTGCAGCCATCTGCTTTTTGCTGACTGTACCTTTCACAGATGGGAAATATCCATTTGCATATCAGTCTTTGTCCCGCCCACATGGGCAGTCCAGCAGCGAAATGCTATGGCAATTCCTTTCTGAACAAGAGTACCTACAGCAACCCCATACACGTGTTTCAACCTTGTTGAGCATCATCAGTGAGGTGAAGCTGAGCCTCTCTAAGCACAGTGAGCAGGGAGTCCATGTCTGGTTGCCCCAGGTAACCTAGGGTGACCAACCCCAAGTTCCTTCAAAATATTCAACAAAGGTAGCAGGCGCCCCTCCCTCGGAAGAACAAGGCATGATAACCTGTTGGTTGTTAACCACATTGAGAGGTCGCAGCCATCTGCTTTTTGCTGACTGTACCTTTCACAGATGGGAAATATCCATTTGCATATCAGTCTTTGTCCCGCCCACATGGGCAGTCCAGCAGCGAAATGCTATGGCAATTCCTTTCTGAACAAGAGTACCTACAGCAACCCCATACACGTGTTTCAACCTTGTTGAGCATCATCAGTGAGGTGAAGCTGAGCCTCTCTAAGCACAGTGAGCAGGGAGTCCATGTCTGGTTGCCCCCAGGTAACCTAGGGTGACCAACCCCAAGTTCCTTCAAAATATTCAACAAAGGTAGCAGGCGCCCCTCCCTCGGAAGAACAAGGCATGATAACCTGTTCAGTGGTTGTTAACCACATTGAGAGGTCGCAGCCATCTGCTTTTTGCTGACTGTACCTTTCACAGATGGGAAATATCCATTTGCATATCAGTCTTTGTCCCGCCCACATGGGCAGTCCAGCAGCGAAATGCTATGGCAATTCCTTTCTGAACAAGAGTACCTACAGCAACCCCATACACGTGTTTCAACCTTGTTGAGCATCATCAGTGAGGTGAAGCTGAGCCTCTCTAAGCACAGTGAGCAGGGAGTCCATGTCTGGTTGCCCCCAGGTAACCTAGGGTGACCAACCCCAAGTTCCTTCAAAATATTCAACAAAGGTAGCAGGCGCCCCTCCCTCGGAAGAACAAGGCATGATAACCTGTTCAGTGGTTGTTAACCACATTGAGAGTTCGCAGCCATCTGCTTTTTGCTCACAGTACCTTTCACAGATGGGAAATATCCACTAAATGTAGTGATTAACCAATTATACCTGTTCGCGTTCAACTTTAAATTAACAATTAAATCAATATATCTGTGAAAATATGGTGTGTCTAATAATTTGGATTTATTGCATTCCAGTACTCTTTTGATTACAGTCAACACGTGTTTCGATGCAAGGGGCCTCATTACGGGTCCGGCAGTAACCGTGCCGGTGCTACCAGCAGGTAGCCGCCGGACCCGTAATTATTTACCGGCGCCTGACTTCCGGGTGCCACCGGGAGATTACAACCCCAGCGGGCCGAAAAGTCAGGCACCGGCAAATTGTAAGTCCCCATTCCCTAGAGTCCTATCAGGAAAACCCATAGTCTGCCAGTCCAGAAACACCGGTGCCGGTAAGCTTACCAGCACTGTTGTTTCCAGACCAGCAAACTTAGAATGAGGCCCAAGGTCTTTCTCGAGGCTGTCATGAATAAATGGTCATAGACAAGAAGACAAAAAGAAAGAGGATTCCAAACAAAATCAAAGGGTAAGCAGAATTAAATAACACTGTTATTTAGTCATACAAATCTAACCAGTTGACCTGTTACTGTGTATCCTCTTGATTTAATACTGTGAGTAACAAGTGGCTCAAACTTAGGCATGATTTTCTAATGTGGATGAGGTGAAGCACCCAAAATCCTATTATGCCAATTGGTGAGTAACTATTGCCAGAGGTGGGCATGCATTGAGCCAGTCTTGGCACCAATGAGCATGTGAATTGCAGGGCCTGAGCTAGATAGCTAATTGTGAGTTGTACATTATGTGCATGCGTGTAAAACCCAGATATAATGATTAAGGTAGTACCATGATTTGTGCATTGAAATAGAATGAATTTTGAATATGGCATTTACCCATGTGCCGTATTTAATTCTTCAAGCATTGTCAACAGACACTCTGTCTGAGATTATACTTTATCTTCTCTAGCTGCAACGAATGCCAATAATTCTACTATTCGGCTTGTTGTTTAGGTATGCCCTCTATCGTGCTCCGAAACATAGTGCCCTGCACTCACCTGTAAGTCCTCTGTGTTTCATCTAATTTAGCATCATTGCTGTCGGTCGACTCTTCTTTTGTATATAATCCTTCAAGAACCAGGATATCCAAATGAGTATAAATGACGACGTTCCATGTCTCCAAATAATGTTAACATTGTATATAGATGGCAAGCTCGCTGTTCAGCAAATAACTATCATGAATGATCCTGGTGATATCTCCTAATCCATAGGTGATGAGTCAAGGTAAACTGAATATCTCCTAATCTATTATAGTAAGATAATATACCGCTGATTGCACTTACCTGATAGGGTACCCAGTTAAGGGATCATCACAAGCAACCTGCGTGTGTAGTGGACGCTGGCGCCATATTGGTTCCTTTATGTATATTGCTAGCATGTGTGGGCTGTCACGCCTTTTTTGGTAATGTAAATATAAATAGACTAATCAGCATGAGACGGCCCGTTATGATGGCCTTACCAATAGAAAATAAATATTAGTGTTTCAATATTAACAGTAGCCCAATTAAGTATGAAGGGCCTATTGATTGATACACCTAATATGATTGGAGGAGATGGCAATTGTCATAATTGCCCTGTACAATGGACTGTTTGCCATGGCCATACAGCTCAGTTTGAGGATGCATGGCTCATCTTCCCATTAGCCGGTGTGTTAAGCTTCCGAATTATTGTGCGCCATGGTGCAGGTGCACCTGGTTCCAACAGTGCCACTGCTGGTGAGGTTTGGTGTCCAAGTTAGGGTATAGTCCCTTCTACTATTGCTGAATTGCCAAGTATGTGTAATTACTGATGGAGCCCAGCTGTGGTCCAACAATGATTATAGTAGTACGTTATTCAAACAGAAGCAAGTGGTCACAATATTTTACATATGATTTGGACCTCAACGTCTGAGGTTAATCAATCTTATTCTGTATCCATCCCGGGTTCCTTTAGCGTAAATTCTGCTCGGAACAGATTGACATGGACTGAGTCTTCCCTACCAGCATTTAGGAACTGCTATCACGCTGAGTTGATGAGTGGAAAGGGAGGTCCTGGCGCTGACAATATACTATATTATGATCTAATGCAATTATTTCAACCAGGGTCCATTGCACACAAATATAAACAAACTCCTCATCTCCATACTCATGATCACAAAATAAGAGCTAGGAAAGCTAGGCTGCGTGCAGATAAAAGAGCTATTGCCAAGTTGCCGCTATCTATGCGTACTGGCGCCCTATCCAACATCAAAACTAAATATAGAAACTGGGTAAGAGGTTTAAGAGCCAAGCTTTATCAAATTGATGGAAACAACATGTTGAAGGCCTTGGCCACTAAGAATACAGCTCAGACATGGAACATCATAAATCAAGCCACAGCAGGGCATCAGGTGGCCATTCAGATGAATGATGTCCCGGAGGACAGGTGGATTGAACACTATTCTGCCTTATTTACTGCTCCACCTGCACGGTCAGGTTTATTTATACCTGACTCCTTACCTCCTTTCCACATAGCATTTGACAAAGACGATATCTTGTGTTGTATAAAACAAGTAAGTAATTCCGGGGCCCCTGGCCCGGATGGTCTGTCAAATAGACATCTTAAATGTTTCCCAGATATTTGGGCAGATATCCTTCTTCTTATATTTGAAACTATCAATGCCACTCAGAAGATTCCCTTGTCATGGAAACAGTCTATTGTTATTCCCATCTATAAGAAGGGTGAAAGAGCCAATCCAGCCAGCTATCGTCCCATTTCACTCCTTGACGTACCTGGGAAGATGTATTCCCGAATATTATTGAGGAAGTTGAAAAACTGGGCAAACAAAGGCTCCATTGTAGATCCCCTGCAATCAGGCTTTGTCAGTGGCCTAGGCACTCTACCCAATATGATTACAATAAACATGCTTAAGTCTAAATACGCCATTAGAAAACAATCTTTATATTTTGCTTTTATTGATTTTCGTTCAGCGTTTGACTCTATAAACCGTAACTTACTATTCCACAAGTTAAACGCTCTTGGATGTCCCGTTTCTTTGTCGTCAATTATCATGCAGCTACATACTGAGACCTCCATGCGTGTAAGGCTATCCACCGAAGGCCATCTTTCTGCATCTTTTGCTACTTTTCTGGGTTTAAAGCAGGGGTGTATATGGCGTCAATTCTGTTCAATCTGTTTATTTTTGACATGGGTTATTCCTTTCTTCGAATACTTTCGGATGCCCCTGAACTAGGTGGCCAGTGTATCCCGTGGCTTCTTTACGCTGACGATCTTGTATTAATTTCCCAAACGCCAATGGGTCTTCAGAATTTATTATCTGCCTTATCCAAATATGCTCTGGAGAACCAATTGATTGTAAATCTTGAAAAATCCCAGATTATGGTCTGTAGGCCCCCGGGGAGAGCAAACTTACGAGATACTGTTTGGTACCTACAACAAGAACCAATGGACATAGTTCTGGAATACAAATATTCGGGATTATTTATCCAAAATAGTGTGGGTGACTCTAGATACTCAAACATGTTGCGAGCAAAACTGTTGTCTCTTACGTCACAGGCTAAAATTCTTGTCTACAAGTATGGCAAATTTTCGTTAAAGCACCTGCTATTGTTTTACGAGCAAAAAGTCATCCCCATTCTCACATATGGCGCCGAATCAAAACTGTACTCCAATGATCTGGCTTGGGACAAATTGGAGGCGGCCTTTTGGAGAAAGGTACTCCACTTGCCAAACTGTTTGCCCATGCCTATCCTGCGCTCTGAACTGGGTATAAAACCATTATCCAGCAGGGTCAAATGGAGCATGTGCTCTTTCTTTCGTAAGTGTTTGCTTGATGTCACCCACAATAACATATTGAGCACGGTTTCCAGATATTTGTCTTCCTCCTCTCTGACCTTCCCCTCGAAATGGCAAAGTTCAGTTTTGAATTCTTTATTGGAAGCTGATATTTCCTTACAGTATTTAATTGAAAATCCATCAAGAGCCAAAGCTAAATATTATCAATGGGTTTGGATTCAAAACTATGATATTTGTTTAAAATATAGAGACTTTAATATAAAAACGTTTGGTATTAAACGGTTGGGGCAAGCTGCCGGCTATCTTGTGAAATGTCCTTTGGCAAAAATAAGGAATACGTTTTTACGAGTAAGGATGAACTTGTGGCCCACGCGGGAAGTACTGGTGAGGCGAAAAATCATTCCCGCTGATCAAAAATGTTGTTGATTTTGTGAATCTTCTATTGCAACAGAAACGTTGCAACATCTAATAGTAACATGTCCATACTTAAAGGCCATACGCACTAAACAATTCACTAATTTGATGAACCTGCATTTCGCATGGGATGAAGGTGAGACATGGAACATTTTAGTTAATAGTCCTAGATTTACGGTCATGAAGTCCTTGGTACATTTCTTGGAAACCATTTTACCTACGGAAATTTATTTTTAAATTACTTAGTGTCACAATTTTATGTCTGTGTACCTATGTGTGTTATCTTGTTTATATGGGAATTTTACTTAAATAATGTTACCTGGTTTCCTCAAAAGGTCTAGGCATGTATACGTGTTTTGTGTTCTCTATGTGATTTTTAAGTTGCTCCAGTGTCTTTCTTTTGTCCCCTTGTGTTCCAATGTGAAATTCGAAATGCTCATAGTTTTATTTTGTATAATTAATTATGTAATTTTGAAAAGTTGATTTATTTCAGCTGTATCAAATAAAACAAAAAAAAGTAGTACGTTATTTAGTGGCACCAATGCTTGCCAATATTCCTTGCTATATTATAACATTTTGAGTACTTCATCCATCCAGTTTAATAATTTACAGTTAATTCGCCTTGTTGTTAACATATGTGACTGATCAAACATTGATACAAAACGATTCTTGATTCTGTTTACCAATTAGAAATTATACATATACATCAAAAGTAGTAATGATTACGGAGCTGGGCTATAGCAACGCCTGTAATGTGCTGGAAACAATAAACAAGATGTCCAACTCTGCCCATAGGGCATGGCATTCTAGATAACTTATCTTTGCCCTAGGCATACACACAAATGTCACATTACAATGCCTAGCCATGAGTCACAGAAAACTGTCCCTTAATGAGACAATAAAGTAATTGCATAATTTGATTGCTATCATTGTTAAAGAAACACATACAATGGGCCTCATTGCAAGTATGGCGGTAGCCGTGCCTGTAGTAAAGGCACGGATGCCGCTGGTATTGATTTTTATCCGGCATCCAGAAAAGGGCAATTACCGGGTCATTACGACCTTGGCAGACCCGTTAATTGCCCTTTTCTGGGCGCCGGTAAAAATTAATCTATCGGGCTCAATGGGAATGGGGAAGGTGGTAGCAACGGTACCGTTATTAACAGTACCGTTGCTACCGTCAAGTTCTGATCGCGGATGTCGGTACGGGCACCCGGTAAAACCTGGTGGCTGTAATGGCACCCGCAAGCAGAACTCATAGTATGGTGGTACGGTAACAACGGTGCTGGTAGCGATACTAGCGCCATTGTTGCCTTACCGCCATACTCGTAATGAGGCCCATTGTGCGTCCGCTGTGCTTCGTAGATTACAAATGCATTTAGATTCCATTCCTCTCAGAGTTGGTTAAAGATCACCCCCATGTTTGCCACACTTGGCTTTCATGAGGCCAATACATTTGAGGACACCATTATTGACCATCTGGTGGCATGCTGGCCAATGATGTGCCACTGGTAACCTGAGACCTTGACTATTCAGACTAGCAAGATGCTCCCTGATGCGAACTTGCAGTTGTCTAATGGCGCTACCAATGTATACACACTTTGGACTGTCTTCCTGTAGCATAAAGACATGTGTTCCTATAATCTACTGTCGAAGAAGGTGCTGATTATGGCAGCAGACGTAGTGATATGATGGCCGAACACTGATGCCTTGCACTTTCAGATCTCACAGTCTGTCTCTGAAACACCATTTACAAAGGTTGAAGGGTATAAGTGCCTCCCCCCATCTTTGTAAGTGCGACGTTAGTCTCGCCCTTCAATCATCATCAGTAACCTTATATTCATCAATTGAAGTGTATGGTGGTATAGGAGAGCAGGGACATCCTACACTCTGCACCGCTGCACTTGTTCCTGGCAGCTCATCAGTAGATGCAAATCTGTGACTCTGCTCCCCCTTCTGCCTGAGAGACAGTGGCAGGAACCTTCTCTACATGCCTCTTTCTCCTGTCTGTCAGTTCAAGGTGCTGCATACATGTTAGAACTCAGAACTATCACTTCTGCAACGTCACAAGAAGATGGCAAGTTACAAACTGGGTTACAGCCAATGAATGCACTATCTTACCTAAAAAAACGTCTAAGATTTATTATTTGCAACTTTGCAAGAAATAAACAATTGGTTGTTTACCAATAGGTGGTGCGGTCACTTACAGCCACTTAATGTAATCTCCTCTTGCCCAACAAGAACTGTGTGAATTTTTCTCTGCAACTACAAACTAGTACTAGATGGGGCAGTCACGTTAATACACTTCATTAAATGTCTATCAATAATTACAAGACCTTTTTAGTAACGGACACTCTATGTTATATCCTCCACCCTACCATGTAGAAGAATCAGACCTTTTCTCTGTGATTAGAATTTGGTGTGACCACTGAAATATGACACACTCCGCTACACACACTGAACGTACTCTCTCACCTGAAAAGAACTGTAAGATTTGTTATTCACAACGTCACAAGAAACAAGTATTTGGTCTGACCTCTAAAAGATGGTGCAGTCACTTACATCCACTGAATATAATCCCCTGCCTACCAAGAAGTGTGAGACTGCAACTATATTTGGTATAGCGACAAAAAGACAACACACACAGTTACCAACACTGAATACAATCTACACCTGTCTACCAAGAAATATACAACTCTTTCTCTGCAGCAAGTATTTGATATGACGACTAAAGACAACACAGCCAGTTGCAGACAATGAATGTGCTTGCTTGCATAAACAAAACCGTAATATTTGTTATTTGCAGCTTCACTAGTAACTAGTCTGTGGTCTGGCCACTGACAGATGGTGCACTAATTTACAGCCACTGAATATAATCTCATCTCCTGCTTGCCTCTAAACCATGGGTTGTTGATTGACTGATTGATCTATAGAGCGCTTTACACCAAGGTTGTTCTTTTCCTCACAGTGACAAAAAATGTCAAATGCATGTAGTTCATTAAAGGTGGTCACTAGGATTTAGTAGTCTTTGTAGTAGCAACAAAAGGATGGCCTATCCCCTAATTTCTTACTGCTCCTTCAACTAAAGCATTTTAATTGTTCCCACTAAATCTTACTTTAATATTCTACCTATCCCTCAACTGACGCCGATTTTAATTTTCTACCTCTACCTTAACTCAATCCTATTAATACTGCACCTCTCCCAAAATTAATGCCTATTAAGTGAACTGCTCTAGATAACACGACTGGCTCTGAAATCTATGCCCTTTATGTACAATTTTAGCATAAAGCACCTGAAACACTTTAAGCAAGCCACTGATAATGTTCGGAACAACTTGATTCATCAAAAATGCGTAATAATATGGTGTTTCAGTTTATGTCCGAATAGGTTCACCCAGCTTTACATTCAAGCACAGAAGCATGAGGAGGAGGATCCCTGCCTTACAACAGGAGTGGTTAGGTGTTCGGAAGAATGGGCATATGACCAGATTCTGTAATCCTGGGGTAATCTTATTAGCTAACCTTGATTTCCTTATCTACCTAAACTGGCAGTAGGGAGCAACGCACTCATTCACAGTAGTTATCGCTGTATAAAAATGATACAATCGTTACTAACAACAATTGGGTTCTTTGTGCATCATTTACATATGCTCAAGTTTTCTTCAGTTTCATCACAAATATGTTGAACAGTAGTTCTTCGTGTATACCAGACCGTGTGCTTTCTAACATAACAACATAAATAAATCATAGGGCAGGAAAGTTGCTCGGCCTCTGCTTCTTCGCAGTAATTTGAATTTCAAAGAATTTGTTAAATGAAGCTGTGCGCAGCTCAGAGAACATGCAATTAAGTTAAATTCATTCTGAGGCTCAGACTGGCCCTCTTGGGAGGAGAACGTAAGCTTGTAGGGGTCGAGCAAGGATACTGTACCGAAAATGGATCAGTTCCACATCAAAACAATTAGCTAAAGGTACACAACCTTTAAAGAGCCATGGTCAGCATACAAGCCAAAGAATTACTTGAAAATGTGTGCCCGGAAGAAAATTAAAATATATTGTACCACATTTTTGGGACGTGAGGTTTGAGAACTGGCAAGGTGCTGAATTTAGAACAGGTTGTAAGATTTTGCTTTAGACCACAGGTGACATGTCTAGGGAGTAGTGGCAAAGACGTTTGAGATAGTCTTCTTCCAAAGGACTTTGGGCAAGCCATTGCTTGGGAGACTCTGGAACTCACCTACCTACCACATAACAAGCCAACCCATTCAACGCCTTTTCAGGACGCCCTCTTTCGAACCTTCCTTATCATCCCCTGGGGCTCTTCCCATTGTGGAGTAAGCCAAGGAAAAGAGTGCTTTGAGACTTCAGTTTTGGGAAAGTGCAACACGAATTGCACTGCGCTGGCACAATTGCCTGTAATACAAGGGATTATTTGAGCAACCTAGGGTTTGTGGCAATTCAGTAATGCACCAAGAGCTCAGAGAAATGTAATGTGGCTATAGGCAATTTGGGGAATTTTCTGAGTAAGCCAGACCTTAAAGGAATTGATATTCAAATATAAAGTTTAAAGCAGTGAGTAAAATAATCACAACCCAGGGCAAATAAATAAGGAAACCAATGCTGAGATAAATCCTCGGTGGAATACAGGACTGAAGGAAGGTTTGCGAGAAAACTATGGCCCATGGCAATTCACGGAAGATATAGGCTATTCCCCACCATACTCAGGGAAAACAATTCAAGGGATTTTCTTTATTTTTGACTGCAGAGTGAGCTGCCTAAGGAAGATCTCTCTCTGATCTCTACTCCTCCTGTGTGCTCCCTCCACCCCATCCCAGACCTCCTACCTAGGGGTCTAATACAACTATGAATTGGTAACCCCAACTGCCAAAGCTAGCCTAACCTATAGGTAAAGACCTACAGGATGTAGCCTTATCTACCTTGATCCCTCCAGGCCTTCTAAAGGAGACCCTCATTTCCTGATGAAGTACGATGTATTCAATGATCTCCCAGAGGATGACCGCCTCGGCACAGTCTCCCTCTCTCACTATTTCTCCCATTCCTTTCTCTATCCTTATCCTCCTTATGCCCTCCTCCGTGTTCCTCCAACTATCTCTTTCTCCTCGACCTCTGGTCTTCTATGTCCTTCCAGCTCATTCTCTCTCTGTCACCTCCTTCTTCCCTACTGTCCCCTGTCTCTCTCTCACTCTTCTATCTCTCTATCTCACTCTCTCTATCTCTTTATAATCTCCTCCCATCTGTAATCTGTCTGTCCGGTCTTCTAACAATACTTGTTTCTTTCGCTATACTCCTCTCTCCTCCAAAACTCCCCTTCTACACCTATTGCTTCTCTTTCTTACTCACACTTTTCTCTCCTTTTTACTCCTCCCTCTCTTTTATAACACTATCACTTTCCACTAACTACTTCCACTCATTCCTACCTCCCACCATCTCCCTATAGTTCTACATTCTAACAAACATCTCACAATCACTCTTGTCACCTTTCATACTGGAACCACTTTCTCTTACAAACAATCCGTCCACTCCCTTGATATCCAACAGCTCCACAGACTTGTTAGCGCTCCAATCCACCTTCCGCCTTGCTCCTGGCCTCTCGGTCCACCACCACACCACCTGACCTCACCTGAACACCTTTCACTCTGTTGTATGCATGGAGGGTTTTTAAACCTGTAGTCTCTTGTTTTCCTGTTTCTTCGCACCTTACCATTGGTTACCTGTTTCACTTGATCGCTGAGGCCAGTCACATTTTAGGCTTTTCCTCAGGGCTGGGTCATCACTGTGCACGTGTTCAAAACCCTGTCCCCTTTTTCTTTCACTGCTGTCCTTGCAGTCTCAGTGGCATGGTCAGGTTGGTATGTTTTGGGCCAGGAATCTGAAGTTGCCTTGAATGGGAGCTTTGTGTTAGGCATCTTTCTTTCTTTCTTTGCTCTTTTGGTTTGGTTGCCCTTCCATTGTATTCAGGATCTTGTGATTCTGAAACTGATAAAAGAAAACCTTGTCCAGAAAAGAGTCTGCTAGCAATCATGTGATTGACAGTGGTACCATCATGAACAAAGAATGCATATTAAGGGAAATCAATTACCGGTCTCTCCCACCTCCTCACGCCACCTCTGCAGTAGCATCAGCTCTGGCATACACCATGATAGGCCACCTACCCCAGATCAGGGTGGAGACCTGCACCCCCCTGACAGGGTGAAGCCCCTGCACCTGTCACACATCATTTAAGGAGAGTCAATGAAAGATCCAGGGGCTTGGGCAATTTAATGATTAGGCATTCACTGTAGTTTGCTCTGTGCAGTTTTTCTACACTGCAGGTTCAATTTGCCAGCTCTGGGAGTGCAGAGCCATCATACAGTATACAGATGTGTGTGGATTGTTCACTATAATTTCCAACGTAAACGGAGGAGACCAGCCTCCTGCTGTTCTGGCTGGTCTATAAACCAGCTCCTCCTTTAGCTTGCTGCTGACAACTCAAGGAGAGGGACCTCTCAGTGATGACAAATATTGCCAAAGGATACCAATTGTCACATTGACACATGAGGTTAATTTCTATTTTCATATGTTTTTGTGGGCTGAAATGTTTCATGCAACGTGCACTTTCTCAAGGCCATTATAAAATACGTTTTAAAATTACCTTTAGAAAACAGAAAAATGGTAAAGCTTACATAATAAATCATATAACAAAAATCGAATGTGTTGAGATAGCTAACATGCTATTACATTGAGGTCAAACGTTCAGATAAGCGGATTTATATTGACTGATTGTAATTCCATTCATGTTTTTATGTTTGCAATATTTTGCAAACGACCCTGTCTTTCCGCTGAAGAAAGAAGAAAGGTAAGATATTTAAAGGTAGTTATGTATATGCACTAAATTAAGGAAGCAATTGTGGGGTGCATCCATTTCCTCCTTGATGTTCAAGTAGTGAAGAGCAGCCACTTCCCCGTGATGCACAGAAGGATTTCCCCAGGAAGTCCAATGATAAAGCTGGAAATGCAACCAACGCCTCGTCATGCACATGCTGGCACTCTGGCATGCTCTAATGTATGTATGTATATATGTACGTATGCGATTTACAAAGCACAAACCTAGCCAGAAGGTGCTGAAGCACTGTCCATAAGCGACATACCCAGAAAGTTGCAAGTGGGGTGCATGGGTATAAGCATAGCTGGAATTGGAAGCGGGAACAAGAGAGTGGGGAAACTCCACGGGGGAGCAGTAAGGTTGAGTGTTAACATCAGTGATTAGTTGTTCTTTGAGGAGCAAGGGCTTCGGGTCCTCCAAGATGAGAAGGATGGAGGATCCAGTCTTATCTGCAGCTGGAATTTGTTCCTGTGAGAGGGTGTGTAGAAGGAAAATACCTATTCCCTGAATTCTTCTCTTTTATTTCTGTTTTTCCAGTCTGCTGAAGTTGTGACTGTCCTGGCGCATGATGCATGCTCACTTGAGGATAAGAGTGATGTGTCTGAGGTGGCATCTGGGATACCTGCAAGTAGGTCAATGCCACTGTCATGGTGGGAGATGACCAGTGCTTGAACAACTGTTCTGAAACCCAGGGCAGGCATGAAAAGCGTAACTTTCCAGAGGCATAGGCATCATTTTAGAGGGGGGACAAGGGTGTTTGTACCTCCCCCCAAATTTTGTGGCACACGATTTTGTCCTAGTCATCTGGCAGGGTATCCTTTCATTTAGATGTCATGTTCCCCCCAACATTTTCAGCAAGGTTACTCCACTCTCCGGAGGAGTGCAAGTCAGAATATACTGCTTTGTTCTCCTTAAAGATGTGTGTTTTGAATGAGAGGTCACAATCAGCCAAGAGATGTTTCACTGTGCGGCAGTTGAGGCTTTATCCCGTCATGTCAGTCAGCCAATTCTATACTTGTGCATTCTTGCTGGGCTCATAGGACAATTAATTTTGTCTTTGTCGGGTTGAGATTCAGGTAGGTGCTGTGGGTGGTCTCGGTGGAGATTAAAGATGAAAGGGGACAGGATTCAACCGTGTGCATCTCTTGTGGTTACTTGGGAGGCTGTCATCTGTTGGGTCTCATCTGGATGAGTTTGTCTCTCTTAAAGAGGTAGGGAGTGAACCACTGCAGGACTCTTTTCCATAGAAGCTCATATGCACGGCAAGGATGTTGAGGAATTCATGGTCTATGCCTTCTCAATCATGGTCTGCAGCTTCTAATGGTCATATGTTTAAGCTTAAACCTGTATCACACCATGCTGTCATGTTTAAACCAAACGCTATTCTAATAACTACCTTTCATAGCGTGTGATTCAGATCTAACTTGTTCTGGTTAACTAAAACTATAAATCATATTAAAAGACAAACGTAATACTAGATATTGGGTTTACGTGAAACACTTGTCTATGGGCGAGATATAGATAAAATATCATATCATATCATATAATATATTTGGTGATTTCAATGCCCGAATTTTAGTAATAATGTGTGCTTGGCAGTTATTCCCAACGCTGGTGACTTTCTATACTCACATTTTTGTTGTAGTGAGTGCAGATATTAGAACTCATTTCATGCATATCTGAGAGTCCAAACATAAATAAAACATTGATTGCTGTGTCTACTTAATTTTATACAGGCAAAGGTTGCTAAAAGAGCATGTGTTTCAGCTCATAACAACTGTCAAGGGCAGTACATCAACAGATAACTCAAAGCCAAGGTCTTAAGGTTCAAGGGACTTCCTTACTCAACATAAATCCGAATGGATTAGGTTAAACTGAAGCAATGTAATGGCAAATCAAAGTTCCAAAACATATTAGATTTCCTCTCTTCCTAAGCCCCCCCCCAACTGGCAGTCAGAAATCACTCACAGTCTTTTGCGGTTTAGGGGCCGGATCCCTTTACTCCCTTCCCTTCGGCTCTTGTGTTTGGATGCCTGTCCTTCATTGAAGTTGTTATGATGTCCTTCCTTTCTTGATGTGGAACTCTTACCACCACCGCCTCTGCACACGGTCACGGCATCCGACTCTGTTGAATATTTGGCAAGATCTAGGAGAGCCCTGGGAATATCAGGTTTAATCCCATCAGCACTGGTCGCCGACTCATTACAAGTTTGGCAGTAATTTGGTGGTAAATATGCCATATTACTACCAAACTCAATTACTGTTACCACCACTTGTTCCTGTGGAATTAAGACAGGATTAAAAGTGGTGGTAATTCCTGTGCAGTAAATCTACCACTTTTCAGAGTGAAAGTGGTGGATTTAGCTCCAGCAACAGGGTGGATATGATTCCTTCACCTTTAACAATATAATTATAATTGGGCGGAGCAGGAAAGGAGTGGTACCAGAATGACGGCCACTTTCTTCACGCAGCGCCATCCTTGTAATGAGGCCAATGTGTCCTCAACTATTCTGCTAGCTTCTTGCTCATTCTTTCATGAACCTCCTCATTAGCTATCTCTGCGTCCTGGTCTCTGAAGTCATCCTCTGCCGTGCCTTCCTCACGTGTCACCTCCCTTCGTTCCTCCTCACCACACTCTGCTTTTCTCCTTCTCTTATCTTAGATTTTCTCCTTTTAGTTTAAGCCCAACTCTCCTTGTTACGGCTGGTTCTGCTTCCCTCCTCCCCTTAATGGTTCTTACCACCACCTCCTTGGTGTTATTTTTACCTTTCACTGCCTATTGCTTAATAGCTGTTGTCTTCATCGCCACCTTGTAACTCATTTAAATCTGCTCCACCTGTTTCATCTTAGATGTCTTCTCCTCCTCTTGGTAGTCCCCCCTAACCTTTCTTCAGGTCCTCTCTTGTTATCCTAAACTCCACCACCTCATTCTCTCTGGTTGTTTGCTCCTTCTACAGATATAAAATCCCACCCTCCTTTACCGCCATTCCTTTCCGCTTTCCTCCAACACTTTCACACCTTATCTAACCTCATCTAGACTCACTTCTGCACAGCCACGCAGATGCCTCTTCTCAACACATCCAATTCCTAACTCCACACCTCTCCAAAGATCCGGGCTCTTTTCATGGCCATCTAAGTCTCTCCACTGACAATATAACTGACAATATAATTGTGCCATTGTAGTAGGCTATATTTAGGTGTAGTTTCATATGAGATTTGGGGTTTTAGTGACTTGTCATAAGACTAAGAAACCCTCAGGTATCTTGTGTTCCTTTGCGTGTGGTGATGCATCTTCTCGACTTGAGGTCTCGGCTTGAGGTCTCAATATGAGAGTCTTTCACCTTGGATTCTTCTGATCCACATGCACTGATCTGTCTTTTCCTCTGAGGCTTACAGTCTTCATTACGATCATTGAGTAAGTGCCCGCCTTTTTACACTAAGTTGCCCTCCATGAACTTCAGTGAAGCATGCTTGTGCCCAGCTGTGTGGGGTGGTGTGGTGTGCAACCATTGTTTCTGCTCGAACCAGGAGTCTAAATTCAAATTGCCCTGCTGACAGGGATCTGAGCCACATGGGAAGCCGCACGCAGGAATATCTGGTGATTCAAAGCCTTCTTTCCTTTTCCAAAGTCAGTACATTTCTGTTGTAATGTGCGAATACCAGATCTTGATGGCATTTTAGGAAGGGATGTGCTTGCATCATAAACCACATAGCTCGCCACATGAGCCACAGCAACGTCCTTATTACAACAAGGGGTCTCTATATGAACAGCGTTGGGGTCCCTGTAGTAATCAGGTGTTATACAGTCTGGCACTTGGGCTCAGATTTCCTTTCTGGGTCCGGAGGGCTATAGATTTTACCTTACCTCTCCCTGGATGCCAAGGGTGGATGTGGGTGCAGGATGCAAAACTGTGGGCCCTTGTGCCACCTAACATGACTTCTAGGCAGTGGGACATTTGTTTCTCCTTTCCCCTATCCTTTCCTTTGCTGGTACCTTAGGAACTCTGTATCCTGGAAGATCTGAAGTGGTCTAGGACTAGCAGACCCAGGGTTAGAGTGATTACAGTGAGTTTGGTTGTGAACTCAGAAGCCTTTGGCATCCTCCATATGTCTCCTCTATGGTCTGCATCATGTAAATTCCATCAGCCAGACTCCATGACATATACATGTGGTGAAACAGGTTGAATGTGGTGTCTAATCTTTCGATGTATATCATATTTGTTTGGACTATTGGTTTGAATACCTGAATAAATGGTATTCCTGTAGTAATGATTATTAATTAGTTCCAGAACAAGTTGCAGAATGCACGAATGCAGAAAAACACTGTCTACTCACAGGGGAATGTTTTTACATTTTATTTTGAGACACACATAATGATGGTACCATGTTGCAGCCATGTCTAACATGGTGAGAGAGTTCTTCATTAGGAAAACACAATTTTGCTTTCTGCATTAAGTCCAATATCTGTTGCTCTGCGTTCAAATTCACCAGGCTTCCTTTTGTGTAAATGACAGCTCACTGTTGGCATTATTGGCATGTGTTCTATGCCCATGAACTTAATGTGAAGATTGATGATCCTCAATCACATTAAAGTATTGTTGCTGTATAATCTCAAGGAACATGTTATAATGGGGACTAATGGGATCCTTGCACTGGTTATGACACCTTTATTTGTACCCAAAAGATAACAGTTGAAACACAGCACTGTCTATGCTGCAAACTCCACAGATGAGGGCTAAACCTGGTCATACCTACCCCCACCCCCCCACACACTGGAAACTAGATGAAATTCAATAATTTGACTATAAATTCCCAAGGTGTTTCCTCCTTATTTCAAACTATAATCACTTCCTTTCAATCCTGAAGCAGCCACCTAAACTACATAAACTTATTTCAATAACACGTATACAAAAATATAATAACACGTTCAACAGTATTACGTCCAAAGTGTACAAATCATAATATTTAAACATCCAGTATCCCTACCACCCTACCACCTTTAGCCTTGTGTATGATCAAAATCTATTAATTTGGGATAGGGGTGCAGAACTTGCTGGATGATGGAGGGGACTCCCTCTCGGAATCGCTCTGGTGGAGCGCCACTGTCTGGGCCGTGAGCTACGTTCATGATTCTTTTATTCAGAGCAGACAGTAGGAAGCACAGGAGAGCTGTGTAGTGGCTTGGGGAGGTACTATTCAGGGCACACATAGACCATGGTGGGAAGAAGGGTTTCATCCCCCAAATGCTGGTGTTATTTTAAGATAGTGGGGATGGCCTGCTTCTTCCTGTTAATGGCCGCTAGACTGTTCCGGGAAGGATGCTTTGAGATAAGTAGGGCAACCTGGCATTATGGTGACCATGGATGAACCAGGCCCAAAGTAGCAAGCAAGTGGAGCCGGTGGTGTGGCATGGGTGTGTGATACAGAGAGTTGCGGGATCTAACTGGATGAGAGTGGAAGGTAGTAACACCTGGTCTGAGGAAAAAGATTTGGTGCAACTGAAGAAGGACTGCTCCAACTGCCACGTGCTCCCCAAGCATTCTAGAGCACATGTGTGCTGGCTCAGTCTTTGAGGAAGGGTGGCCGTAGGCATAGATGACAGAAAAAGGCTGCCTTATCTCTCACCGACATAGACGAACAAGAAGGTGAAATGATCCCGCAGCTGAGCAATGCAATGCCGCCAAAGAAACCCCAGATTGACCAACCGACCGAGAGAAATGCAATGCCGCCAAAGAAACCCCAGATGGACCAACCGACCGTGAGAAATGCAATGCTGCCAAAGACACCCCAGATGGACCAATGAACCGTGAGAAATGCAATGCCGCCATAGAAATCCCAGATGAACCAATCAACCGTGAGAAATGCAATGCCGCCATAGAAACCCCAGATGAACCAACCAACCGTGAACATGTTTTACTTGATGCTGTAGGAGAGGCACTTCCTGAGATTGATGAATAATCTCTCAAAAAATCTGAATGGGCTGGAGAAAAACTTTAAAGCAGTGTAAAACAGCTTCAAGGAACTTACTGGCTGAGTGGCGGTATAAGAGAACTCACTGGCACAGGTGGAAAGCAAGCTGCAGCGGAATCAGGTGGTGACTGGTCAGATGAAAACCTTCAAGAGTCCACTGACAAATTGCATTAGGACAGGGTAAAAAGCATGAACGCTTAGAATGTACCTCCTATTATGTAGCAAATGATTGGCAGACGTTTCTCAAAGATCTTCCTGAACCAGAAGCACCGACAGGGCAGATGGCACCCCATTAAGGGCGTATAAAGTGTACAGACTGAGAAGGAATATTTTGAGCTCATAGGGGTGTATATTGTATTTGCGCTAAGTGATCGGAGGCACTGGGAATTGTTGTTGGAGCCAAAAAGAGCTCTTCTTCTGTGAGAAGTGAATGTTCCTTTTTCATACCACGGATCATGCCAGTGAGATGGTGGAACTGAATGGGAATCAGGGGGAACCACTGAGCACGGAGGCAGCTGCCACAGTCCTGTATCCAGCAAGACTTTGAGTCATCAATTATGAGAAATATTATTGTTTAGTTATGTAGAGGCAGTGACTGTTATTCTGCCATTTCCACCCATGTTCTTTCTCACACACAGGTGGGGAGAGTAGTGTAGCAGTTCAAAGGAGTACTATCTCTCAAAGGCGTATCACCATTCTGAGGTGGAAAAAGTTTAGGGCTGCAGGCAGGGAAAGACCTGGTGGTCTGTTTTGGGGATTCTTTGGGATGGCTGTACCAATTTTGTTACTTTCAAAAAACATATGTTGAAAAACTAAAACAATGTATCTTCACTATTCATAATTCTTAATTTCAATAACATAACGACTTTAAAAATATAGTAAAATCACGAAACAATGATACCATGAGAAGAGGGACCGGGTGGGATCACTGCTAGCTAATAGGGTCCACAGGAATAGAGGGCACAGGCAGGTGGTGAAGATTAGAGATGGGAAGGGGAAATTGGTGTACCTGCAGGAAGGGATCCCTGGATGCTTTGCAGAGTACTATGAGGCACTGTATAAAGAGGCACCAGATTCAGGGGGCAATGCGGTCAAAGCATATCTGGAAGGTCTCCCCATCCCAAAGCCCTCCATGGATGCATGAGCGGTCCTGGAAGCCAAAGTCACGGTGGAAGAGATAATCACAGCCATAGGGAACTTAAAGAGCGGGAAGGCCCCGGGCAAAGATGGCTACACTGTTGACTTTTACAAACTGTTCCAGGAACTGCTGACCGGCCCTCTGGCAAAGGTGTTCAAAGCCATTAGCGACAGTGGGGAGGTACCACCTCCTTTCTAGAAGCAAAGATGATAGTGATACTGAAACCAGGCAGGGACCCCCACATACTGTCAAGCTTATAGACCCATATTGCTCCTTAATGTTGATGCTTGGCTTTTCACACAGGTGCTGGCGACATGGTTGGAGAGGTATCTCCCGGGGCTGATTCACCCAGATCAGACAGGCTTTGTTACGAACAGGCAAGGGGCTGACAACCAGCGAGAAAGGAGCGCTGATACTATCGCTGGATGCCAAAAGGCTTTTGATCGTGTGAGCTGGTCGTTCTTGAGGGGTTCTTGACAGCAGCTGGAACCATGGGCGTTAAATGTTAGGATGCATAGCCACATTCTAGGGGTCAGGGTGGGTAGGTGGAATACAAACTCAGCCTCTTTGCAGACAATGCTCTCCTATGCATTACCCAACACCAGGTCTTCCTTCAGAAGCAGCTAGAAATACTGGAAGTGTGCAGACAACCATTAGGGTTTAAGGTGAATCGCAGCAAATCAGTGGCACACCCGATAGGGCCAGGGAGTGAACAGACTGGAGCCTACATGAGGAGGCTGGTTTTCAATGTTGGGGTCCGTTACCTAGGAGTGGAAATCCAGAGGGACCTTAGCAACCTATTCAGTAAAAATGATGCCCCCCCGAGGGAGACCTAGATCGCTGGTCCAGGCTTAACCTGTCCTGGATGGCCAGACTCAATTGCTTAAAGATGAAAGTCCTCCCAAAGTTTCTATTTTTGTTCCAGATGCTCCCCGTAATAGTCCCTGTACACTTTTAAGAAATAGTCAAACAATGACTCTTTAAGTTTCTGTGGCTTGGGAAGCGACCTAGAGTAGCCTTTAAAGTACTCACGCTTCGCAGGGAAGGGGGATCAAGGGTGGGGCTCCCAGATCTAGAGGCCTATTATAAACCGGCACAGTTACGTATACTTATAGATCATTTAGAGCTGCAGACTGAGAAGCAATGGGTGGCCATGGACAACTCGATCCTTAGCCCAGTTTCCCTGGGGGAACGGCTATGGGTATCCCAAAGAGAGATCCCATGGAGGATCCTGCAGCATCCCATCTTAGAGGTGTTATGGAGGGTCGGGAAAGAAGGGAATAGCATGAGGTGGATCACAACATGGCCCTCCCCATTGAGCTGCACCTGGGTAGAGCGGGACAGATGTGGGACAAGGGGGAGTTCATATCTATGGAAATATTAGAAGGCCTCCTGCAGGTCGCTGATCCTCCCCATTCTGTGATTTGCAGTTGAAGGGGGCCCTTAACGACACACAATGGGGAAACAATTTGCTTAGAGATCTCATCCCTTTTGAATCTGCACTTATACATACCCGAGACACAAAGGGCAGTATAGCATCCCTATATAAATTATTATTGAGGACACAACCCCTTCAAGGCCCGGTGGCGAGGGAATGATGGGCCAGGGATTTGCAAAAGGAAATAACAGAAAACCTATGGCTCTCCATGTGCAGGACAGTTACACAATCTTCTGCGTCCCCAATATAGGATGCAAGCAATTAAGATTATACACCGTTGGCACCACCCACCGGCCCTATTGTCCAAGATGTACCCGGAAGCTGACTCACAGTGTTGGAGATGCCGACACCCAAATGCCGACTACTACCATATGTGTTGGGGATGTACTCAGATGCAGATCTATTTGGGGGAGGAGCTCTCATAGATCAAGGGGGTAGATGGAATCTCACGAGAGCTGTCACCATGGGGCCTCCTGTTCGGGGTATGGGATACAAATGAAGGGGAAGACCAAAGGAATCCAATGACCCGTACCATGTTGGTGGCGGCCAGATGTTTTGTGGCACAATTTTAGAAACAAAACAAAGTCCCCAGTGAGATAGAATGGCTCAGGAGGCGAATATATGAAATGGAATATATGACGCATATCCTCAGTGAGTCCAGAGTTAAGATTGGAGAAATGTGGTTGCCTTTTTTTGTTGCTAAATATGGTAATTAAGCTAAGTGAAGGAAAAAGCCATGGTGGAAATGGTATTGTTTGGCGGTCGACTAAAATTTCACATCGTTATATGTTGGTTTTATGTGCTATGTGCTAGACGGGGGAGGGGGGAGGGAGAAGGAGTGGGAGAAGGGGAACAAGCAAGTGGAGGGCAGTCAGGAGTGTTATTGAGTTGATGCAATCGCGGCCCTGTAATGTCCATTGCCATGTTATAAAATGCTAATAAACTATTATTTTCAACAAAATAAATATAGTAAAATAACTCCTTGAGATCCCTAACTACCTCTCCCTTCCCCAATGTACAGGCTCTCCTATCAATCTGCTACTACCTTCACACTGCACAAACGACAGCTTGTTTGCACACTTGCACCATGCCAATTACATTAACTCAGAGCTCACGTGATGGTTGGCCTCATCTCCAACTCTGTCACAGACCCCTCCTCCTCCTCCAAGCCACTTGTTCTCTCATTGCACCAGTGCTGCCATCTAACAGAGGCTGGGTCTTCCCATCCTGATAAAACAGCCATCCAAGTGCCACTGCCAGAAACCATCTAGAACCATGCAGGCCCCCAAGACTATGGTACTTCCCGCTGCAACGTATCAATACCACAGGTTTTGCACATGTTTCCGCCTACACCTCAAAAACGAACCCATCCACCCCTTTACATCCACCTGCTATGCAGTTGCGAACATGCCAGAGGTGTGGCATCGAAACCTCTTTACTTTGCATTACATTACATTACATACAACAACTAGAACATTGGCACCCGATGCCAAACAATATACCCAGACTACACATTCTTGGACATTGCCCTGCAAACAAATATAAAAATGCAAATCCAAGTGCTCGGAAAAAGTATTCAGGCTAATTAATTTTCTTGTGCGGGTGACTAATTGGGTTTCAGTGTTCTTCTCTGTCCTGTTTAGAGTAATTTCTCTTTATGAGTGCAAAGCGTGTTCTGTCCAGTGCCGTTCGAATGGCTGGCACACCGCCAAAATCATTATATTATACAATAAATAATGTACAATATTGTGGAGATTTCTGTACTTATTTGCCCTCTATTTACGCACACCCTTGTACTTTATAAAACTGTGCTACTTGCATTATCTTACTAATTACATCCTAATAATAATTTTTTCGGGCATCTCCCTTTTAGTCTCAATTCAAAGTTTTTAAATCAGACTTAATATAGGTTTTGAGTCACTGTTTCTGAACCAGTGAAGCCTGTTTTTGTCCAAATGAGAGTTAACGTATACAGTAGGCACATATTCACTGATGGTAAAATATCAGTATTTTTGAATTCTCGTTGCGGTTGTGAAAATGTTTCTTCTCAGGCTAATTCTTATACTAAACTTATACTTGAACTAACTATTGTGCTTTGGAACTGTAGCAGTTGGGATTTAACCCTGGTAATTTTTGAACATTGTTGGGACTATTTGCATCTGGGATTCAGCCCTGTTATTATTTTTTGAACTGTGTTGGGATTCAACCCTGTTATTACTTGCATCAGGATTAAATGACTTGGAACGAGAGTGCGCGCCTGACCTTCTTTTTCTACTTAATGTTACAGGAGACCCGAGCTCCAGAGGCAGCAGCACCGGGGCTATTATGCCCCCACTTTGGAGAGCCATATTCATGGTTTTCCCCCCTCCCCCAACTGTGGGTAAGATTTGTGTTTGGAGGGGAGTTGGTTCCTGGTCTCCTGAATGAAACACTTGTGCCATCACTACAATAACCAGAATCCTTTGAGACTGAAATTGAATGAAATTGAAAAAAGTAATTAGCATCACCTGAAAAGGAACACAGCTATCACAGCCTCCCTGATGAGAGTTTGAGACTTGAAAGTACTTGGAGGAGTAGAACTAACTATTGTGCTTTGGAACTGTAGCAGTTGGGATTTAACCCTGGTAATTTTTGAACATTGTTGGGACTATTTGCATCTGGGATTCAGCCCTGTTATTATTTTTTTAACTGTGTTGGGATTCAACCCTGTTATTACTTGCATCAGGATTAAATGACCTGGAACCAGAGTGTGCGCCTGACCTTCTTTTTCTACTTAATTCTTATACCTGCAGTTCCTCTTGATCTTCTGGCTGCTATATATGTATTTTTTTAAGAATTCATTTGATAGTCACCCTTGTTTGCATTTAAAGAAAGATGCAAATTTTGGGGGAGCGGATCGATATTTCTACAACATTTTTTCTGTGAAAGGGTCCCATTGGTAAGGTTGGTAAGTGGGGAGATGGGACCATGGGCGCTTGGGAGGCCACCCGCTATGTGAATCCCACCTCGGAAGAGATAAATGAGAGACTCCACAGGACCTCTTCCTCATTCCCATCCATGCTGTAAGGTCTACTGAGTATCCCGAGAAACTGAATCACATGAGACAGACTTGAGCCGAGGAGATGGGTATCGCGATTGTGGCGTGATTGCAAAGGGACGCCAGCATGGATGGCGAACCGGACTGCGATTGCGAGCTCAGCCATTTCTTGCTGCAGAGAAAGCCATGAATAAAAATTAAGAGTGGCCCAGGAGAAATGAGCATCACCCACATAAGTGCAAGGGGAGCCAATACAGGACCATGTGACCACCATGAAAGGACACACCCCTCTCAAACTCTCATTGGTGAAAAGCAAGTTCCAGGCTTTTTAGATTAACTTCATGTAAGTTTATTTCCAGCTTAATAGTTACATTTCCACATGAAGACATTAAGGACATAAGTAGTGGATAGACACCGGCTCCCATCACCCAGGGCCAGCCAGCAGTAACTGTCACTGAATAGAACACTCACCAAGAATATTCTATCATCCACACACAAACATTCCACATAACATCACCAGATACATCACCAGAGACAGGCACGATACAACACACCTCCCTCCTTTACAAACCTAACCTGCACAAAACAAGTCACACACCACATTAAAACTACCACCTTCCAAGAACATTCCACATAACACTCAACTGAAAACGGACACTTCCACAGGCAACCCCAACCAACAAAAACATCACACCCTAACAAACCGCAAACCAAATACCATACCCTCGCAAAAATACTATCATCCATCTGCCTATTCCTGCCACAAACAAGCAACTGGGCTCTCACCCCATGACCAACCTACCTTGACCTGGGCAACATCGCCTACATTCCTGACCACCACACAACTGCTTCGCCTCCTGCCACCTTCCCCCGCCTACAACAGCGCGGGTGTCCAGGCTGCCACCCTGGAATCTCCAGCAGGCCTCTAGACTGCCACTCTAGAGAACTAAGACCTCAAAGTCTCCAAAACCATCAACCACAACCTAACATCAACAGGGAGTACTGACTGGAAACACTGAACATCACTCAAACCAACAGAAACACTCATGGACTCAACACCATACACACCGCACCATACCAAGATGTACAATCCTTCCAAACGCATTGAGAGCAGTGGCCACATACTCCCAAAGCGAACATCAGAAACTGGTAAAAACTGAAACAGGTAATTAGCCAGAATGATATTCTCACCCAAGTCAAACTATTGAAAACCAAGAGGCAAGACAAAATCCACAATTAAAAATCACAAGTAACATAGAAAATAATTTACTCACCAGGTATGGACATACCACTCCCACTATCACCGGGTCATTACTAGGCATCCCCAGCTACCCCTTAGACGTCAGCTACCAACAGTCCAATATGATGAGAAGGTTAAGAAACCTTAGAGAAGGCGCTACCTCCCCTTAAAACAACCAACATAGTTGTTCAAACTTTACCTAGCAAATGAGATAAACTCATCAACCAAACCCAACTCCAAAGTTAAAAGACAAGCATTCTCCTGTACAGCAAAAGCATGGGCGCTACCCCGCTCTAGAACTACATCCTAGCAGTTCAGCTTTTACCAAAAACCTAACATGAGTACACCGTTTCATGTAAACTTCATAGCACCATACAACATTGTCCAAACCATACCAAGCACACATTACCCAAGAATTAACAACATGTCCAAAAACAGAACATCACGCATAACCCATGCTAACTGTCAGTTGAATCCGTTAACCATACCAAGCACACATTACCCAAGAATCAACCAGGTTGAATCTGTTACCCAGCTCTCCCTGACTCTCTCCCCATCCACATACAGAAATTGCATTTTATATACAATATTACACGAGCCAGATTGATAACATGCATCAAAAAAAAACTATGAAATGCTACAACCATATTTCGCTATAAATGAAGCAAAACACCAAATCCACACTATAATGGACTTAAAGGTCCATAGCCATTACTAGGCACCATCACAACCTAAATGTCCATAGCCATTCGGGCTCTAAGGAAATCCCTACAAGTCCATGTTGCTTATTGCAACTATAAATGCTGCAAATCCTAAAAAAACGTTAGTTTTATCCATCACATAGAAACACATTGATATGTGCATGCTTTACACCAACACAATAACACCTTTTTGCAAGCAGAAGTCCATGTGCGAGGTTGCTCTCCACTCCAAATCTGCAATGCCTCAAAAAGATTAAGTCTTGTAGGGTGTCCTGACCCACGTTTAAGCTACCCTGCTACAACATTTGGTGCTGTGGTCTTAGGAAATTCAAGATGGCGGAAAACCCACATGTGCGCCGAAATCCAGGAAAGCTGCGCAGTTGTGCGCACACCAAAATGGTTACCTAACTTGCCACCCACCAGGGTAAAGAAAGGTCTTTGTTAACAAAATCCACTTTTACTGATGTCAAAAAGTTAGCTGAAATCGTGACTCATTGGACCACTTTAAAGATTCAACCCTTTTTGTGGGGTTCCACATAACCATCTTACTGTAAGGAGCCCCATCAAAACAATGTTAAGCAAGGATTTACTACCATGTAAGAACCATTCCTGTTTAGAATGCATTAATCCAAGAAAATCCCAAAAATGGGTGCAGTACCAGTACTCACCACTATCCAAAAGCCGGCGTTTTAAAACCCACTGTGTGTTTTTCTGAAGGCAAGCAAAATGCCTATTTCAAACCTTGCAACATGTGCAAAATATTCACTGAACACCAGCAGACATTTGGCAGAATGGAGTTTTGTGTGCCTACAAAATCTGGGAAATGAAGAGCCCAAAAACAATGCTTATAACAAAAATGCTATGGAGTCAGCAGCTTAAGCCTAACTGCAACTGGATTTAAAACCACCAAAATCGAAAATGTTAAATTAAATGAGTGACCTATGTTTGGTGTCACATGCCTTTGTAACTGTTGAAATGTCATAGTTTTGCACTTAGAATCAGCATTCTAGCTGCATGTGTAAAATTACAAGTTATTTTAAAAGCAACAAAAAGTTAGCTGAAGGTCTGGCTTAAGGAACTTGATTTTGCCTAGCAACGGATCCCATCAGGAGTGAAACTTGAGTCACAACTATGTTCCCAGGCCAATGTTCCTTTTGCTGCCCACACTGAGGATATGCCATCTATCTGATAATTGAATTTCCTGTGCTCTGCCAGAGAGTGAACAAAGCCCTCTCCACTCAGGCAAAGGTTTTTATTACAGACGTCGTAAAAAGTGGCTTCCTCCTGGAGAAGCTGGGAGGGGCACTGCCTGTGAGAAGCAAGCTGGCTTGGCAGAAACTGGAAAGACTGGTTTCTGTACCATGTGACCTGAAAAGACACACCCCTGCAGCAAGGATATAGTTTTATAAAAAGGGGGATAATTCATAGTGCGGACATGTGAAAATTTTATAAATGATACCATAATTCTTGTGATTTTTCTGCCCACAGTTTAAGACGTGGTAGGAACCGGTGGTATGTTCAGGGGGGTTTTAGCGGAAAAGTGGATATTACTCTAAATGTGTGCATGTTAAAAATCTGAAACTTCATCAGTTAATGTCCCTACCCCCTGCACACATGTATGTAAAGTTGGGTCCATGTCGGAAATTGAAAAAGCAGTTAAAAAGTCAATTATGTACACTCTTTGAATGCAAGCTCCGAGAATGAGCAGATTTGGACATAGACATGGCTAAATTCAGCCACACCATGTATATGTAATTTCAAACAACTGTGTAACTCTGAAGTATGGATTTTGATCATATATATATTTGGGTGCACAGATGATAAGGGAGGTTGTTTCAAGAGATCATAAAATGACATCAATCTGACTCACAGTTCAGTTTGCCAATCAAGCGGAGGAATGGAAGCCTGACCAATGACGAATGAGAGGGGCAAGTCTAGTGATGCAACACACACACCCATTCTCAAGAAACAGATAAAAGCAGAGAGTCAGGACACATAGAGACATTCAATTTCATCTGCCGCTGGAAGCCCTGCCGGAAAAATCCATACTTACCTCCATCAAACTCCAGAAAGCCAAACTAGAGACTTCAATCTATCCAGAGCAGAGACCAGACCAGAGAGAAAGCAGTGCTGTGCCTAGCAGAGACCAGACCAGAGAGAAAGCAGTGCTGTGCCTAGCAGAGACCAGACCAGAGAGAAAGCAGTGCTGTGCCTAGCAGAGACCAGACCAGAGAGAAAGCAGTGCTGTGCCTAGCCGAGACCAGACCAGGCGCTGTGAGCAGAATCCGGAAAGACCTGACCAGACTGAAGATCGTGACCAAGTCGCTTTCCTGTTCAAAATCTCTTGTGAGTACTTAGCAAAACTCAGAACACATCTCTTAGTTTAAATTCATCTAATTCAATCTATTTAACCTAAGTAGAACTGCCTCCTATCTGTCACCTGTCATTTCTAGTAAAATTTGTCATTTTGAAAAAGTGTGCGTTTAAAATTTACAAAACCAAAAACGACCTTTACTAAATTACTCATATCTCCGCAACCGTTTGGGCTAGAGACTTGCAATAACTTTCATTTGGAAGCTGAGATCCCAGGCTTTCCTAGGACCCCAAAACGGTAGAGATAGTCCTTGCGGTTCCTTTGTAATAGCGCTCGGCGCATCCGCGAATTTTGCCGCGATTTGCAATTTCTTCACATGTAAAAAAACTGCTGCTGCCTGATTTCATTTGCCAGAAATTCGTTTACCTGCTAACTATCCCTGCATCATTGCTAGTGTGAGCCTGGACTAATATTAACTAGATACCACTCATCCTGAACCTCTAAAAGGGAATTAAGAGCGTTTCCAGCATATTTCTCATTCATTGCTAGCACCTATCAAAGCATTTGCCTGTGTTTTCAAACTTCTGTTTAAGCTTGCTGGATTGAACTGAATTACAGTTGATTGCATTTCTGAGAACTGTGTGTTTTCCTTCCATTTCCTTGCCTTGCATCAAGGGGGGGAGGGGAGTAGCCAGAGAAAAGTGATTACATTGTGTGGTTGAAATCATATTGCGTATTTTCTGTACTGCATTCATTGAATATTGCATCCACCTGAGCCTACATAAAGCATCCTCTACCACATTATACTTTTGTTCCTATTTACCAGTGTGCTACCTTATCCATTTCATGTCAACTCATTAGTGATTAAAGAAGTGTGCTAGTGCCAGATTCTCCGTTGTTAATATTTACCATATCAGATTAAGTGTGATATTCAATTATTAATTTATTAAAAAGTGTGATATATATTTTAATTTATCAAATAAACCTTTTAAACTTGCAAAACAGAATTACTTCTTGGCTCAGTGGGGTCAGGGGGATTCCAAGAGAGGGGTGTTATACAAGGGTAGTCATCCAGAACGCATGAACTGGACCTAAAGATATATCAATAAGGGTTTTCATTCAGTATTCTAGACTAGGCGTTGACTTAGCTGTAGTGTTGAATTGAATCCTCTTACAGTCTATCGCACAAACGCACAACTCGACCCCATAAACTGGTATCAAACTTGTAATTTCTAGAAGAAATTATGCCGAATAACCAAAAACACATCTCCATAAAAATTACCTTACCACTCAGTATGTAAGAGATCACGAAAATGACATCCACAATTCAATACCAAACTGTCGCAACAGTATCCTTTTTACATTCCACGGCAGATATAACTAGTTTAATTAAGACTGCATTCTAAATATCCCCATCCATGCCCTCCATAATGACATTGCCTGGAAAAGTCACCTTAATTGCTGCCCGCTACTCGACGACTCACTAGTTGAGACGGAGCGGCATGGCTTCATCACATTGCCGCCTCCTTTCCTGAGGCAGAGGCAACTCGCTGATCGTCCACATCTCTGCCATGCCGATTATAGCACATGCGGTTTAGGTCGTACAAGTCATTATGTTCTCAGTGTGCTCGGCTCGAACCCTCAGTGAGCCGAGAACTCCTCCTCACTCACGACAACATGACAACTCAACAACTCCACAATGCTTGACGCAATCCGCCTTGGAGACGAAGCCAATACCAGTGCCACGCAAGAACCTTTCACATAAAACCGCACCCAATGCTACATCATTGCTAACTACATCACGTTTCCAGAGACTTTTTTTTTTTTAAATGTTTTTATTTTTATTTTAAAATCAAACAAACACACTACAACTGTTTCAAAACATAGAAAGCATCATATTCTAGCACATTTTCATCAAAACTCCCCAACTCCCTCCTGCCCCCTTAAACTAGGGCCGGTTCTCACATGTTGTTTACGGGAGCATCATTGGGTAGCACAATACTTAGGCAGTCATCATCCGGGTCCTCTGTTTCGTTGTCACCATGGTGAGGGTTTGCCAACGAGGCCACCAGTTGCCGCCAGGCCAGCAAGGGCCCTACTTCCTCCTCACCGCCCCTGGTGACCGCTTCAAACCAGACTACAGATTCAGCTTCCGCCCACCTCAAAAGGTCCATCCACCATAACTCCACCCTAGGTCTGTGGGCAGCCTTCCAGCCCATGGCAATCCTATGTTTGGCCAAAACATAAGCCAGGTCCTTCATCTTGCTTATGTGTTTCAGATGCCGGGGTCTAGGAAAAAGCCCAAGCATGCATGCCCAGGCCGATTCCACATCCAACACCAACACCCCACCAGCCAGTTTTGTCTTGACCTTGTCCCAAAATCTATGCACCTCCGGGCAAGCCCAAAACATGTGTAGCAGTCCCGCATTCACCTCTCCACACCTGGGGCATTGCTGCGTAGCTGGTCCCCCAAACTTTGCAATCTTCCCGGGGGTTAGATAAGCCCTGCGGGTAACATACAATTGAAGCTGTTGGAATCTAGCGTTTCGGGACACCTTTTTGTGGTACCTCTGGGCCCGTTCCCACTGCCCATCCGTCATGGGTCCTCCCATCTCCTCCTCCCAATCTTGTCTCAATTGGAGCAACTCCTTCTCTGCCCTTACTCGCAGGAGCTCATATATCCTCGATATTTCATGCCCGCCCTCTGATACATCATACATGGTTTCCAGGGAGGCGTCTGGGTCTTCTGCTAGCACTGTCTCAGGCCATCTTTCTCTAGTCTTTCTCACAAGCCTAGTGTAGGTTATATATTGGCCACCATGTACTCCCGTCTCTTCCTGCAACCTCTGAAAGTCCACTGACTCCCCTTCCTGCCATATGTCCCCGAGGGTGGGTAAGCCTACATGTTCCCAGTATCTGCAGACCGATTCAAGTAGTTGAGGGTCGCTCCCGCACAGCGCCGGCAAAGGGGTCTGCTGGGAGTCTCAGAGTCCCCCCCAATCTTCCATGTCCTGTGTCAGATCTCCCAGCCCAGCCTCAGTAGCCGCCCCTTGCCCACCAGTTTGTCTCTGCACAACCACACCACTTTCATCAGAAAGTATGGGGCTGTGTCTCCACGCAGGAGCCTGGCTTCCACCGAGTCTTCAGCCGAGAGCCACCTGGCCACGTACTGCAGCTACCCCGCCAGGTAATAAAGTTCAAAATTAGGCAGGCCTATCCCCCCCGTCACATGGGTTCTGGAGTCCACAGAGCAACCCTATTCCTAGAGCTGCCCCACACGAAACCCCTGCACACGCTATGAAGTTTCACAAATAGGCTCCTAGGTATCAGAAACGGGACGTTTACAAAGAAGTGCAAAAGTCTAGGCAGGGCCACCATCTTGAGCAAGCCCGCCCTCCCCATCATGGTCAGGGGCAATCTGGCCCAAAATACCATGCTGTTCTTGATCCCCTCTATCGCCTTTTCCGTGTTGTGCTTGTTTTCTGCCTCGACCTTGTGGTAAATGTTTATTCCCAAATACCTAAATGTCACGGGCTGCCATGGTATTGGCAGGACAGGCAGCCTCTACACCGGGACATTCCTATATCTGCCCAAACGGAACAGACTGGACTTTCCAGGGTTCACCGATATGCCTGAGAGGATAGCGTACCGTTCTATTACCTCTAGCACGTACTGTAGGTTTTTCTCTGGGTAACGCAAATAAAGGAGCATATCATCCACATATAATGATATCAGATGCTCTCCACTGGCAGTGCTTATACCCACCTCCCCATATTGTTGTCGGAGGCATACTGCCAGCGGCTCTAATGCCAGTATATATAGCATGGGCGACCAGGGGCATCCTTGTCTGGTCCCCCTGCAAAGTTGCCAAGAATCTGAGACTGTGGACCCTGTCTTGACCCTTGCCATCGGGGTGCTATAAAACAACTGGACCCATCTGAGGTATCCAGGTCCCATTCCGTACCCCTTCAGGACCGCTTTCAGCCAGGGCCATCGTACCGAGTCGAAGGCCTTGACCGCGTCTAACAACACTATAGCCAGCTCGCCTGTGTCTTCCTCAGTTTGGTATATGACATGGTGTAGCCTCCTGTGGTTATCAGTGATGTTCCTACCTGGAACATATCCCGTCTGATCTGGGCGTATCAGTTTCTTAATCACCCTCTTCAGTCTATTAGCCAGCACCGCCGTGAGTATTTTGCTGTCCTGGTTAAGCATGGACAACGGTCTGTAAGACCCGCACTCCACGGCCGGCTTGCCTGGTTTCAGGAGTGGGATGATTACAGCCTCACGGAGGGACAATGGGAGTTCTCCCTGCTCATAGGCCTCGTTGAAAGTGACAAGCAGTGGCTGAAGCAACTCTTGCTGGTATGTTTTGTAGAACTCTCTGGGCAGCCCATCCGAACCTGGCGCCTTGCAAGTGGGCAAGTTCCGAATCACTACCTCCAGCTCATCCCAGGTGACGGGTGCGTCTAACTCAGTGCGTTCTAGATCATCCAAGGTGGGCAGCTCAATGACCCCCAATGTGTCCAGTATGTCTTGACACATATCCTCCCCCGTGTCCTCATACAAGTGTCTGTAAAACTTAAGGAATTCCTCATTTACCTCTTTCTGGGTGTTGCATATGCAACCTCTCTCGTCCTGGATCTCACTTATCACCGAGTGGGGGGTCTCACTCTTATACAGCCAGGCCAGCAGTCTGCCTGGCTTGTCGCCCCCTGCGTGTATCCTCTCCGCGCGTGAGATCCTCTAGCACCCTTTTCACCTCCTGAAGTTCCCTTTCGACCCCCCCCCCCCTGTAGCTCCTTAGCTTGGGAAATAGCTACCCCACGCACCACCACCTTAAACGCTTCCCACAGTGTGCCCACAGAGCTTACGCTTCCTGTGCTTATATCAAAGTACTCGTCGACGGCATCCCTCAGGCCCTCCTGAAACCCCTCGTCCTGCAGAGCTTTGGTCCTAAATCTCCATGTAGGGATCCGCGGCCGTGGGGGCTGGTGTCTCCAGTCTACCACCAAGGGCGAGTGGTCCGATAGTACTCGGGCCTTGTATTCCGCCCCTTCTATGTCTCTCACTATCTCGGCTGTTACAAACATGCAATTTAACCTTGTGTGCAAATCATGTGGTGCTGCGTAGTGTGAGTACTATCTATCCGTGGGATGCAGCCTTCTCCACGCATCCTCTAGGCCTAGATCTTTCAGTAAGGTACTCAGTGCTTTAGCCGCCGGTGCCGTTTTTCCTGCCCTGTCCTTGGACCTGTCCATTCTGGGATCTACAGTACAGTTGAAGTCCCCCCCCCACACTACCGTACTCCCTGCCAGGGAGCCAAGTTTACCGTAGAGGGTCCTCAAGTAAGCCTCTGTATCATTATTGGGGGCATACAAATTTATGATGTGTACTTCTCTGTTTTCCAAGAGACCCGTTACCACCACCATTCTACCCTCCGGGTCCATCGTAGAATCAAGCACCCGAAACGGCACATGGGGCGCCACCCAAGTAATAACCCCTCTAGCATACGCCGAGTACGCCGCCCCCACAACAGTGCCCTTCCATTTCCTACTGACCACCTCCAGCCTTTCCCTGGTGAGGTGAGTCTCTTGCAGCAGGGCTATGTCTACGCGTATCCTTTTTAAATACAACATCACTTTGTTACGTTTAAGGTAGCTGTTGAGGCCCCGTACATTCCAGGTCACAATTCTGAGATTACCCGATGCCATCTGGTCGGTCTATCTCCATCCCATCCCTTCCCATAATGCTCCCTACGTAGGGTCGTTCCCTGGCTCTTTCCCTTCTATTCACGAACAGTGCCCTCCTCCCCCCTTCCCCAACTTCACACCACTGCACACAACTCCCCCCCCCTCCCCGCCAACCCCCAATAATAGCCCAGCTCCATCCCTGGATCTCAGGCCTACCCATGTCTGGACCCGTCTCGTGTCTGAGAACGAGGACCCTGCGGGGTGTCACCAATCTAACAGTGACTAACTAAATATACTACTATTGGGTGCAGAGGTTGCTCCCCAGGAGCTCCCAGTCGTCTATTTAGGAGAAGTGAGTTCAACGGGACCCGCCGCCAGATACCGTGACTTCCACCCCCACAAGCACAATATCATACTATATTCCAGTCCCAATGTCATAACTATGGCCTCACGGGCGCCTCTGCAACATGCTACTTATCTCCAGCCGCTTCTGTCTGGGAATCCGATTCCTGAGGTCGACCTTGCATGTCCAACCATTCCATCGCTTCAGTCGGCGTCTCAAAGAAGAGGGATCTGTTCTTATGAAACACCTTTAACCTGGCGGGGTAGAGTAACATGTAGCGGTGGCCTGCTTCTCTAAGCCTCCTCTTCACCGTTCCAAAGTTCATTGGACTCAGTTGTACGAGCAGCGTATAATCCGGATACGCCGTTATATTCGCTGACCCCCTTTCTATCGTGCCTCCTTTCCGGAAAAATTCGAGAATCTTCTCGCGGTCACGATAGTTCAGGATCTTCTCGATCAACGGCCGCGGGGGGGCTCCTGAGGCCGGTCTCCTGGTCAGGGCCCTATGCGCCCTTTCGACCACAAACCCCTGGGTCAGCTCCCCGCCTGTAATCTCCTGCAAGAGCATAGTTTCAATGAAATCCGTGGGGTTCGATCCTTCCATTCCCTCCGGAACCCCCACTATGCGAATGTTGTTGCGCCTTGCGCGCCCCTCTACCTGCTCTGCTCTGTCCTCCAAATTGCCCACTCGTTGCACGAGGGCATGAAGCTCCTTGGCGTGAGTATTGCACGCCTCCGTGGTCAGGGCCAACTCCTTCTTCAGTTCCCCAGTGGGCTCCGCGATCGTTCGAACGTCCTGGCACAACAATTTCACCTCTTCTCGGACCGCTCCGATCTTAAGGTTTAGGCCCTCTTGCAGCTCTTTCATGGCCAGGCCCAGCTTCGTCTCCAAGGCCACCTTCAAGTTGGCAATTGCCGCCAGCACCTCCTGGATAGTACCCGGTGGGTCCATCGCCGCCGCGGGGGTATCTTTGCTCTTGCCCCCTTCCACGCCCGAGGGCGACCTAGCATAGGCCTCCATCGTGGGCTGTTTTATCCGGGGTCGCACCACCTTGGAGGACATCCTGCTGCGTCGGTTGGGCCGGCGTGCCCAGCTGTATCCTCAGCGCTGCAGAGTACCCCACAGGGTTCACTCGCCGGCCACTTCACAGCGAGGTTCTGCTGGACCCGAGTTCACTTTGCTAGCCCGCCACGATCCAGGGCCTCCTCAGTGGGGGCTCGCCCTTGTGTTCTTGCCTTCAGCCAGAGGCGCATGCGACACGTCTATCTGGTTGGGCTCGCCCACGTTCCGATCAACTTTGTCTTCCTCAGCTCCACGGACCAATTATGGCCCTTTGTCCGCAGGCGGCCATCTTGGATGCTGCCCTTCCATTGCGTGACCACCACCTTCTTTGAAGTCTAGTTCCGTGGATATGCAGTCTCGCTAGTGGGGAGGGCACTCACGATGTGCCCTCCACTTTCATGCGCCTTTGGATGCACCGTGGGCTCGAAAGTCTGCCAATAACCATCACTTCTTCCCAGGATCAGGATCCGATCATCGGGAGCTCCTCCAAGGAACGTCCTCTCACGTAGCCATCAAGCCACGCCCCCTTTCCGGAGACAACGTTATCCAGATTCTCCGGCTCAGGGATTGGATGCCCAAGGTTTCCTGATCACGTGCAGGGCGCAGGGTCCCTTACTTTAACCAGGAAGTCATGTGTCACTCCATTGCTGCACAGGCCACCCCAGCTTCCATAGAACGGCATTTACATAATACGCCAGTAGAACGTTAACAGCAAAGCGTTCCCATCCTTCGCCAACTCTCCAGTCTTCAGTGTGACGTCATCAGTCACAAACACGCTGCGGAGCCGTGCATAACTCCCATTGAGAGAGGATCAGCGTGTCAGGTACCTGTATGGAAATCTTCACCACACATTACCCAGCGACCCAAAATCTAATTTTCTCGTGTGCTAGAGACAAAACCAGCAAACCGGACAGTGCCTGTGTCTTCTTCATAAGCTGTGGGAGACGTTCTAACAACAGCTTAACGTCTCCAAATTACCATTGGGTTAGCTCCCCCTTCCAGAGCTCAGGCTTTAGTCCATGTAAGCACCCTTAAAATTCATAACCTCCAGCAGGTTCCCACCTCATGATGGCTTCCCGTTATGGAGTTTAAGACTCCATCTGGGACATGGGTCAAAAGGCACATTCAAGCAAATGTTATGGGGACCAACACTTTGACCGGCCCCTGTCCATCAGCTCTCCATCCTATTGCTACGGAGCATGTCTGGGTTTTTCCTTGACCACCTCCTGGGTCCCAGCTTCCCCACACTCCACAAGCTCACCATGAGCGCTGGTCCCAGACGACAATGGGGCTTTCTCCCTGCGGCTCCCCTTGCACTGTGGGGACCGTGTCAGGACTTCTTCCTGACGACCCCTTGGGCCCCTGGGTGATGGGACTTACGGTTTCCGAGGGGCGGTGTTGTCCTTCTCCATCAGCTTGTCCTTCCTGCACCCCCCGCAGCAGGGTCCTCAGTGCTTCAGCTTGTGGCACGCGTGTTACCAAAGACCGACTCGTCGCCATTGTTGAAAAGAAAGTTCCAGGCTTTTTAGATTAACTTTATGTAAGTTTATTTCCAGCTTATAGTTACAGTTCCACATGAAGACATTAAGGACATAAGTAGTGGACAGACACCGGCTCCCATCACCTAGGGCCAGCCAGCAGTATCTGTCACTGAATAGAACACTCACCAAGAATATTCTATCATCCACACACAAACATTCCACATGACATCACCAGATACATCACCAGAGACAGGCACGATACAACACTCATCCCATGGATCTGCAGGCCTGCATTTATGAATGGGATCATTAATGGCTGCACGTGAGGAGGGGGTGAGACATATGGCACTCTCCCAATCTGTTCTCAGGGACCATAACCTATATAAGGTGTTCTCACTACAGCCCTTAGAGCCAGAAATGTATGACAGAAAATGGGTATTGAAGGGCCTGTGGTTTACACCAGATTGTGGGAGTTGGATGACAAGGGGACAGTGTGGACTTGTATAGAAAAAGGGAGGAAGAGAGTAACGCACAGTGGCAAGAGAAGGAAAATGAAGATGTTGTAGAAGGCAATGTTCGATAGAGTGGTGAAAGACTGGTGCCAGAGAAGGGAATGCTCTAAGAGAATGTTGGCATTTTAAGAGGGATAGGGGAGAAGGAAAGAAAAGGACAGGTGCCACAGAAGGCGGTTTCAGGAAAGAGTCGGAGAGAGGAAACAGAACTTTAAAGGCATGGGGAGACTGGAGACAGAGAATGGTGAGCGAGAAGTAGGCGGCAGAGGCCAGAGAGGTCTATGAAATTTGCAGGCATTGGCACCATTGTGCCAATAACTGAGAATGATCCTGACAGACATAAGACTAGACCAGTAGAACCAGAACTTGGGAGCAGCCAGGACAGCAGAGCTGAGAGCCTTGTGGACTTAGAACAAGAAACTGGTAGCAGACAAGACTAGTGGACCTGGCTGAAGTGAGAAGTACAAGTGAGAATGTTTACAGGTTTTCCATGCCTCTACTCCGGGTGCACGTGGAACCCACAAACCCACCAAGCAATTAAGTATACTGAGATTTTAAAAGTTTGGAAGGGGGTGAACCCAAAGCAAATCAGACAAAAGACAATTACAGTCCAACTTTCCAGAAGCTGTAATTCAGTGGCTGGTGGGGTGAAAGTGGTCTGATCCCACAAAGAAAAAGGAGAGATCCCCTGGTAGTGAGCCAGGGGATGGCGAAACCAAGCAACACCTGTCCAGGAGGCTCTCTATATGCTAATAGCATCCCAAAGGGATGCCAGGATCCCCACTACCATAAGAACTGTGAAGGAATGTGTATGATACTCTAGGAGCATGGCTTACCCTGATCATGTCTCACGACAGGCAGGACATTTTGAACATCGGACCACAGCTCTACCAGGAGCCTGCCTCTGGGCTCAATCAACATTCCTATCAATTTGTTTTGGATAACTCTGAATCTGTATGCTCATTTAAGGAGCGTTATCCAGATTTGGTTATGGTTGCTTCAACCTTCCCTATGTTTTGCCCAATGTAGGGATATACCAACCCGAACCGACTCATGATTCATCAAATCTAGGTGGTTTGATCCTGGGCCTCTGAATGCAGGGTGGGCCATCAGTGTAGATCAGCAATACAAGGCCTGTCTTTAGTTTTGATGTTGCCGCAGGTGAACTTCTATTGGGGAGGGTGTGTTCGGGCCCACACAGTAGAAAGAAGAAGTTATGCTGGGGTAAGTTGGGTGTGGTGTTGTGGGGTGTGGAGTGGCCTGTTTGGGGTTCATGCAGAGAAAGGTAAGCATGGGGGTAAACCCACCCATTTAGAAGCAGATTCGGAATCAAAGTGGTCAGGGAGGGGAGTCTGCCAAGAATGAGTGTATAGTGGCTAGGATAGGTGGGGCTGGGAGCTAAGGTGGCCAGGAAGTTGAACCGCCAAGGAAAGAGGCTAATGGGGGGCAGAACCACTCCACTGAGGAGTTAGGAGGAGGGCACTGTTTGAAAGAACGGAATAAGGGAAACCGGGATGTTGAGGGTAATTACATGAGTCAACAGTCCTTTCATTTTTCATGGATCAGTCTGTTGACCTTATTTTGATGATGCACTGTTTCTTTACCTGTAGTCACAATGTATTCCTTAGGATATTCAGTCTCAGCGTTATTTCCTTTTTTCTTAAGTGCGTCCGGCTGTTGATGTCTGTTTTTTCCTTCAATTATGATATGATGAGTCATTTATAACAACCCTGTACACAAATGTTTCTAGGCGCAACAAGACAAGGAAGGGAGACATAAAGGGACGAAATAAACAATCTTACTAGGACTTGTGTCATTCGAATCGTGCAGGGGGAGAGGGAGAAGAGAGGTGCCAGGGGGAGTAAGAGCAGCCAGGATGTCCAGCTCTGGTTAGTGCCAAAGGAGGGGGACTGTGGGGTAACAGATACAGCCCATAAATGCACAGAGGCCCAAAAGCAGTGCAAGTGCTTGCAGGTTGTGGAGGAGCCTGTTGCCTATTGGGTTCAGAAGGCAGACAGGTGACCAGTCAGTGCACCAGACAGGTGGGTCAGCAAGGGAGAGAATAAGAGAAAGCAGAAGTGAGAAGGAATGTCTTGAGCTGCTTCTGGAAGCTAAGGTGGTCCTGCTCGAGTTTGAGAGGGGCAGAGAGGCCTTTCTAGAGGAAAGAGATCTACCTCCCACTCGCTGCTTGGAGAAGCGTCTGACCATCAGAGATTTGGAGGCAGATGAGCGAAGGGTTCTAGAAGGAAGATGTTTAGGAAGAGAGAGTTGGATGTAGTGTGGGCCCCGGCCCCAGGCAGCTTTGTGGACAATGCAGACGGTCTTGAACTTGATCCTTGCAGCCACTGGGATCAAGTGGAGAGATTTCAGGGCTGGAGAGATGTGATGCCCGGGCTTGAGTCCAAGGACAAGTCTCACAGTCCTGTTCTGGATTAGTTGCAGAGGGCGGAGAGTAGAGGCAGGAAGGTTGAGAAAGAGGCTTTTGCAGTAATCCAGCCTAGAGAGAACCAGAGCTCTGGAGACATTGAGCTTCTGGGGAAAGGGAGAAAAGGATTAACACCTCTGAGGAGGTGCAGCTGATTGTGACACTTCTTCCAGAGGCCCGTGATGTGAGGAGAGAAGGAGTGGAGTCGAAAATGACCCCAAGGTTGTTTGCCTCAAAGGACGGCGCAAGGAGAGGGCCTACGGAGGGCGACCAGAGTGAACGAGGGAAAGCAGGAGCAGGGGTCCCAATGAGGAGGATTTCGGTCTTGCTGGCATTGAGGTATAGATCGTTGCAGGCGCACCATTCGTGAATAGTGGATAGACAGTCAGGAATGAGCGAGAGAGGAGCAGAGAGGAAGCAGAGGGGAGCCTGAAAGAGAGCTGAGTGTCATCTGCATAACACTGAAAGGTAGAGGAGAAGGTAGATATGATGTAGGCCATAGGGGCCACATAGGTGTTGAAAAGCCAGGGTAAGAGGTTGGAACCCTGGGGAACACCACACATGGAGAGAGAGGTGATGGAGAGAAAGGAACCAAGTTGGACATGAGAGGGACAGTCCAGGAGGAAAGAGGTCAACCAGGCGATGGGCTGATCGTGATACCCAGGTTCTCATGGAGACGATTGATTAGGATGGCATGGTTGACCGTGTTGAAAGCAGAGGAAAGATCACAGAGGATGAGGACACAAGGAAGGCCAGAATCAATATTAGTGAAAAGGTCTTCACAGGTATTCAGGAGAGCAGTTTCCTTGCCTCTGGCTGTCCTGAAGCCAGACTGATGATCATGGAGACAACCAACTGATTCAGTGTGGAGAATGAGCTGGGAGATGGCCAGTTTTTCCAAGAGTTTGCCCAAGAAAGGAGTGATGGAGATCGGGCTGTAGTTTGCCAGACAGGATGGATCGGTGAAAGGTTTCTTCAAGAGGGAGTACACAAGAGAGTGCTTAAGGGGGAGGGGAAAGTTCCAGTGGCAAGAGTGATTACGGAAATTGGCCAGGGCTGGAGAGAGGGTGTCAATGTGGTCCTTGATGGTTCTGCAAGAGCAGGGGAGAACCTGCTTGGATAACACCTTCTTGGATAGGACCTGTCTAGCAACGTCATCAGGAGTGATCAGAGAAAAAGAGGAGAAGGGAGAGCCAGCAAGACGGGGTCCAGGACAGCGAGAGGAAGTGGAAAGAGAGGAGGAGCGAGAGGAAAGGATGTCCTGAGCTTTACTGGAGAAGTGAGAGGCCTGAGCTGTGTAGAGGATCTGGGAGGGAACAGGAGAGGTATAGGCGGCAGCAGGATTGGCCAGCTCCTTGCAGATTAGATTTTGAAGAGTTTGGCCCTGATGTTAGAGGTTGCAGGGACACAGGCTTGGATGTGATCTCTCTTCTTGGACAGGACAGAATTCTTTATTGACTTTGGAGCAGGCAACTGGCCAGTTTGTCAGAGGATGTGCCAGATGCCCTCCCCTTCCTCTCAGCCACCCTAAACTTGCGATTTAGAGTGGCGAGGTCGGAGTCAGATCAAGAGTTGCACTTGGAGGTAGGCTTCAGGAGAATTCTCATGACAGGGGCAAGGACATCCAGAGTGTTAGTGATGGAAAAATGCAGGCTAGAGAGGGCTGTGTCAGAATGTGAGGCAGTTGCTGGAGTAGGAGGAGGAGGGAAAGAAGCAGCAAAGGCCTCCACTGACACGCGCGTCATGGGCCGGATGACCGAGAAGGTTGGTGGCAGAGCTGGGGTAGACTTCACCTGGAGGACTGAGAGCTTCAGGTGGGAGGAGATCAGAAAGCGGTCAGTCCAAGAGAGAGGTGTGGAGAGAGGGTTAGAGAGGGGGGATGTCAGAGGAGATGAGGACATCTGAGGTGTGCCCAGCAGAGTGTGTTGGGCCAGAGGGTGGAATAGAAAGAGATAGAGTGTCAAAGGGATTGTGGAAGAGCTTCGGGGAGGGATTGGAAGCATCCAGATTGATGTTCAGATCTCCAAGTAGGAGAAGTTGCTACTTCGCTACAAAAATGACTTGGATCAAGATTATTTTATTTTCACTCCACATTAATAAGTGGTGCATGTGTACTCAATTATGTTCAGTACTTGTCATCAAGACCTGTTGTCTTGGCAAGTGACCTGCGTGGATTCATTTCTTTTTTTCACTAGAGATAAGGGTTGTTGCTTTTGTTTGCTCTTTGATCAAGTCCAGTACTACAAAAAACAAAGGCACTATGAAGTTGAATCTGTTGTATGCCTGGAGCAGCAATGAGCTTCACGGCTTGGTAGCTGAGGCATTATCGGCACTAAGTTAGAAGCTGATAGTCTTTCTATGTATCAGAGTGTCCAGGCTCTTAGCCCCTTGAAAACCAATTCCACTTTTGTTTTAAAAAATGTAATTAAATACTTACAATTACTGAATTGAAACCAGGATCTGGACCAACCCTAGGTCCAACAACAGTGCAGTGTTGCATAACAGCAGCCATTAATCATCTGACCTGCTCTCAACATTTTCCATTAGGCACCTGCCAAGCACCACGCCGCGGTGTGTGAGTGTACAGATTTGGGGAGGCGGGGAGGATTTTCAGTTTTTCCGTGGACATTTTCTGTGTTCCCTGAATGCAAGGTGAGTTTCAAACTCATAGTTACAGTGTATTGCCTACTGTACAATAGCTAATGGTGCAAGGTCTCCGAAGCGGCTCCCCCTCGCTTCCTTAGTGAGCACAATGGAGGTACGGTTTCAGGTTTGCGCCACATAACTTCCAGGTTTCCCAGTGAATGGTGTTGCAGTCCGCATGGAGGAATAGAGCAGCGGCGTAGCAGGACGATGATTGCAAGACTGCAGGGGGCTGATCTCCTGCAGCAATTCAAGTGAGCCCAGGAGCCATGACCTGTGAGCCTGGTCCTGACGTGCTCCAATTTGGTTTTCTCGTGGGCCAACCCTGATGCTTTGGCTGATCTTTGGAGCCATTAAGCATCTCTGCACTATTCTAATCTGCATGATGTATTAATGTCAGGAAAACCAGCCTCACACATACATTTCAGGTGATGACAAGCAGAGACAGCTTTATTGTTTTCTTGTAAGGTAAGAAAGACAATAACCTTCCTCTATTGGGTACTAATTACAATGACCTAACCTGTCTTGAGGCACCTCACATTCATAGGTCAATGGTCACTGACCGAATCAAAACCTAAAAAATATTACTAGGCCTTCCAGCAGAAGCATTGTACAATTCGACAACACAATGCATACTTTCATTAGTATCTAGTCCTTTTTCATTAACCAGTTCAGGTCGCGGATGCACATGATAATCTTCCAGTCTCGCCCTTCCTGAGGAATGGTGTAGGCACCGCTCCCACCGTGACAACATCCTTGATCTGTGAGCGGTCCATTCTACTTACCAGACTTAGCCAGTTTGCAAAGTCACCTGGGCTGAAAAGACCTAAGCCCAAACTCGTGCTGAACAGCATTTTTCCAGTCCTAACCAAAAGTCAGCTGTAATCAAGAAATGGCAAAGCAAATTCTAATGGTGTATCAGAACCCTACAAAGTGTGCTAGAAGGAAAACTGGTCCAAGGGCTTTGCTACGGTGATATCAGAGAGGGGTGTGGACTAAACTTTAGTTTTAATTGGGTTTTATTTATTTTACCACTTTATTTATTTGTCTTTATTCATTTAACTTTCCCTACTGCGAGTGTCCCCGCTTTTGCAATTTAGTACAAACCACTGTAAAGAAGAGAAAGCTTTATTTGTAATATTAAAATCTCTTAGAACTGGTCCCCAACCCTGTTAAAATATAGAAGATTTCAGGGGAACTGAGCCGTTGTGGACAGGGCTTTAATTTTCCACGACATTACAACCCAAATTTCAATATTAATCAGGGATAACTCGTAAGCAACATAGAAGATATCATCAGGCATCACAGCGTAATAGAAAACCTGATTATTCAAAACCTCATGGGCTCAGGAGGTGGCAATATTCATAGCATTCCTCTTTTTCTAATGTCTATGTCTATGTCTATGACAACATATTTGCAAGCCATTCGGAAAGAATAGAGAACAGTTCCAAGCTCAAGTCAGTGATTATTAAAGTTTTTTCCTTAGCTCTCTCGGTGAGGAAACATATTATGTCTGTGGGGTGCACAAGGTGGCATACTGGTGTACTCTCTGAAATAACTTTGAATACATTTAATTCTTTTTTATCCTCTCTGGTTTGCTCTACTGTGGCAACAATTCCATAATATCCTTAAAACTATGATGGACTAAAACAATCCAATTCTGTTCAAATTCTTCAGCTTGACTTATCATCCGGGTTCTTTCTGCTGGCCAGAATGCATCATGTATTCTTAGGCAGAAAATGAATTTCTTCAGAAGACAACAACATGTCTATACAACTCTGATTGGCATGAAACAAAACTGTATCCTGAGCAGTACCTTGTGTAGAGCCCTCACAACATTAAGGGCCTAATTCACAGAGTGTTTTACAGTGAGGATTTGCCATTATAACATGCTTCCGTGAATTAGGCCCTAAGTGTCACATGAATAGGACCTGGCAGCTCTCTCCCTTAGTAATATATTGCAGCTGAGGAGACTGAAGGGGCCACAATAAAATATGTAAGTGTACCTAATCCTACCCATAATTTAGGGGTTGTTCCTGGTGCAGTAGTCAGATAGTGATCAGACCTTCCAGGTGTCCACTCCCATACTTTGGTTGCAGTCTACCACGGAGCTGGTACAATCTGGCCTGTCAAGACCCTCATTACAAAGACTGGGCCCTTAGCTTGACATCAACACAGGTAGAGACCTGCTATACTTCCACATGTTCTGCCATGGCCAATGATCTTTTGGGATACTAGAGCCTTGACCAAGTTCCCATGTGTTCTTGAGCTGTAATGCAGTAATAAGCCCTGTTGATGTAAGCAGTCACTTGGAGACTCACAACTATGAACACTCCACAATGCAATGTCTGTGTTTGCACTGCCACAAAGCAACGTCTATATTTGCCCCGTCCCACGCAGTATCAGAAACTTCTTTCGTACTCCTCACTGTCATCCATACTTGCCACTGTTGAGCCAACCTTGTTGCTTCTTCTCTTGAGCAATTGGGAAAATGGCGTCCGTATGAATGCAGACAAACACAGGGAAAAGGAGAACGGTATCTAGTCTTGAATTTACAACAGTATATCTAGACCCCAACTTGTCTATCTCACTAACTGTATCATACCAAGGAGATTGAGACGCTGTAGCACAGAATAGGCAAAGACCCTTTCATTAACCTGAAGATGATAGAACGAATATTACTTATTTATGCAAAACCAATTTGCTCATTATATTTTGTGAATTCATAAAGGTCACCAGATAGCGTTGGCTATCACTGTGTGCATTAATTCCATTTTCATTCCTCATTTCTTCATTGCCTGTATCACAAAATACAGTTGTTGCCACCCTGTTCACAGTGGCCTAACACTGGGGGCTCCCCCTGCAAGCCATGCTGAGGGCCCCTCGCAGGCTTGCCAACAAAGCACAGGCTACGCTACACTCCGTGCCCACCTGCACCACCACGCATTTGCATGATGATCATGCTTCTGCAGGTACACACCACACATTGAGCAGCTGAAAGATGTAAGTGTATGTTTTCTCCACACCCTAAATCTTTCACCTAGCATAGACACAAGGGGTCTGTGTCTGGCTCCTGAGTCCTCAGACCTAAATGTACCAGCCAACTCTGTGCATGGCCAGGAATATTGCTCACAGTAATGATAACATAAGAAAACATGTTCATGCTGACTCTATCAGTGTATGTCAAAATCTCCAGGTACAAACATTCTCTTGTTGGCTTTGCCCTTAATGCCGAAAAAAATCTCCAGCCACAGGAAGATAACATGTTATTGCTGCTGCAAAAATGCTTGCCCACAATCTGCACGACCATGTAATAATACTCTACATGTTGAGTTTATCCTCAATGCCAGTAAAACATACAATGCTACAGTACGGAATCATTTCTTGTTTGGCTGCACAAATGTCTCCACCCACCATGTAAGAACACTCATAATTACGGCTTTGTCCTTAACACCAGTAAAAGACCAATCCAACAGTAAAATAACATTCACTTTCTTACTGTACAAGGGCCCCTATGGACACACATATTGGCTTTGCCTCTTACGTGAGTAAAAAAATTGGATTACGTGGCTAGAGTAGCATTTTTCTGCAGCCAGTCTAGCCATTTCTTAGTGGGGCATGCCATTTTTTACTGGTCATCTATGATAAAGTAAGCATGATAAGTGTTATTACATGTCTGGACTGGACTGTAATTCAGGTGCAACTATTATGGCAAAGACAACAGGAGTATATCCTTACTTGAGAATATTGTCCTATATTAGCAGAGCCAACCTCAACATGTTTTCTTATAGTATCATTACTGGCATTATACACAAAGAAAACATGAGTATGTTCTTAAATGGACAAAATGGCCAGTAAAAATGTCAGCCCACAGTAAGAAATGGCAACACTGTCTGCAACAAAATGCCAGTCTAGCTACTTAACACACATAACATGCTTACTTTATCATGAATGGAGGCCCATTAAAAATGCACAAGTAGCACACCACCCATCCCGCCCCTCACAACGACATGCCAAAATCAGCTCTTCAGTGGCCAGACTAGACCAAACATGCGCCCCCCCATTCACACCACATTCACTCACTCATTTAGTCACATGTGCACTTATATACCAAATACTTGCTCATTCACATGCGCACCCGGCCACCATTACATCATACACTCACTCATTAACACATACATTACATAATATACAACACACCCTTGCATGTATGCACGCATGCATACATACATATATACATCATAAACATGCAACACCTTTGCATGCGCACACACACACACAAACATGTTTTCTTCTTACCTGTTGTTTCCGAATCTGTCTTCCCTGAGGCACTGATGTCTAGAAAACCTCCAGAAACTGTGCTGCATCCTCCACCCCGCCAAAAGGAACCAAGAATCAGGGAGAGCTTGCTGGTTCCGGTCATGTGCAGTGGAGCTGGAGCACTGCTCTCCAACTGTATTTCTCTCTGAAGATTGATGGTGCCCCTCCCAGGACATGGCATAGTGGGGAAACCCACTCCACGGGTTATTCAGGAGTAACCTGCTATGCCAATGTCTGTCCAGCCCCTCTGGAAACCATATTGTATTGTTTATTAGGTTGCTATCTGGATGTGGGATCATTGACCACTCATATAACTTCAAGGTTCTGTTTTTTTGTTTTATAACAGTTGCCTCTCTGTGCCAATCGGCTTCTACAAAATGCAGGTGAGAAAGACAAGGTAGAGGAAACAGATGTGAAGGCCTTGGCCAATTTTCTTCTTCAGAGATGACTGAGACAGCTTTGGGAGCAGTCCCAGTTGCAGCATGGACAGCAGTGGCTGGCGTCACTGTGTAACTCTCACCCCCAGTGCCTTCAAGTAGTAAGTATTTGATAGCCAATTAGTGAGAAAATAGCAGGGAAAAGCAACTTGCCCCAGTTGACACTCACCTGGTTTTTAAATGGAATCACACAAGCGGGGGCCTGGCGGGGGCACCATGCCAGGTTATCATGTACTTATGCTTATACCAGGGCCAGGATTGAACCTTTGAAGTTGTTACTACATTTTCTCCCCCTCCTGCCAGGCCCTTGTCGGGTTGTTGACAGTATATGTCCTTGGGAAAAGGAGAGGTCTTTCTGGGTGAACAGTACATACCAGAATCCCAAAGCTACGGGGCTAAACTGTTTTTAAGCCCCATTGTTCAGGTGTAATATTCGGCTTGCACTGGGAGGCGTGCACCCAGGCGGAGACCTCCTGTACCTCAACTGGTGTTCCAGTGTCCAACAGAACATTGAGGGGACCCCTCCATGTAGTCAGCAGGGCTGTCGTCTTCTGAAACCTCTTCACAACAATGAAAATCTCCAGGCTGGAGCGAATGACAGGCCTCTTCAGGCTTCTTCTGCAAGGCTTCTCGCACCTGCATATGCAAATGCAGGTCAATCAAAATGAAAGTTTTACTGTACTTGAGAAGCACGTAATCTTTAATGTGAATATTGGCATGCATATTTTTGACAGGCATTGAGGAGGGCAAACGTATTTGCTGTCCATACATTCCTTCATGTGGACTGTCCCTCTGCTGGCGTTGCTAAGCAACACTAATGATAGCACTTCTGGGCATTTAAGGCCTTTTTCAGCGCACACTTTGGAGCGCCTGCCTTTGATTACACTGTTTTGCCTCGCAACTGCCCTACTGACTGTGTGGACAGTGGAGATTGTGCCGTATATTCAATGCAAACACAAAGTTCCTTGATGATCTGATTAACAAAATGGGTATCCCTACCACTGTTAATACTGATTGGAATTCCAAATCTTGGTGTAAAATCACTCAGTAATGCTTTAGCTACGGAGGTGGTGTCTGTTCTCCTGCATGGGTAAGCTTTTAGTTACGAAAGGTGTACAGAACAACGAGAATGTATCGGAAATGCATCAAGGCATTTGGAACAATTCAACTTGGATTTGGACAAACGCACCATACTGTGGTGGCTATGTTCACTGTGTTGAGTACTGATTTCCCAGTATTATTTTGCTGGCAGATCACACACAGTCTACAATAAGCCTGCACCACGGCTGGAAAGTCTGGTGCAAACCAGTCCTCATTCAAAATGGAAATCATTGTGCTGTTTCCCCACATGTAAAGGTCCATGGTATATTCTACTCAATTAAGATGAAAGGATTTTAGGGGTGACGAGGTGGCCATGTTCATCCCTCTACAAGGAGTCCTCATTTAGTCAACAAACCTTTTTTGCCCAAAAGTCTTTAACTATTGATGGAGCTGCTTCTTATATGTGAGCTTGGGCCTTCCAGAGTTCGGAACGGAGGCGTCTCGGATGCCCCTTTCACTCTAAAAATATACTGAGAATGAGAGTCCGATATGGCTGCCAACTTAGCAGTAGCATCTGCTGAGTCATTTCTGCATGTGACCCCACTGTCCAGTGGCTGATGTGCTACTCATTTTATTACAGAAATCTATTTTCATAACATAAATAGCTTCCAATAAGGCTTGTAGGTAGGCATGACTCTTTATGGGCAATATAGATGATGCAATAAAGCCACATTGTTTCCAAAACTGTCCAAAATCATGTGCAACTGCAAATGCATACCAGAGTCTGTACATCAGTGGTCGAAGTGTATGAAAAGAAGTAGTGGAGCTATGTCCCCTGCTGGCCTGCCCCTGCTCCCCACAAACCCCATTGCCACAACCCCTCCCACACACAATACACCCCCCAAAACACTTGCACCTGATGTTTAAGGGAACGTTCAGTGCAGTGCACTGAAAGTGAAGGTGTCAACTTCTTCCTACACTTTTATTTTAAAAGAAAACCAATCCGGAACGGTTTCTTTTGAAAATAAAAGTATAGGAGCTGTACATGGTAATTTAAAAAAGTATAGGAGCACCGCTCCCGACCGCTCCCGCTCACTTCGACCACTGCTGTACATATGTTTACTTTGTGTTGTTCTGATCATTTGCATGCACGTGTAAATACAACCAGTTCAGCTACCTAGGCTGACATCACATTGTTGAATTACTCACTTTCTACGGCATTCCCCAATGTACGTAGTGCCTATTCTGCCACCAGTTGACCATCTTTATCCCTATACGAAAAAGCATCCACAAAATAATCTAAATCAGCACTGTGCATTGGAGTATCTAACATATTCCTGCTAGGTGTCAGGAAATAATCAGTAACAGCCACGCTGCCATGCAGCTCACACTTGTGTAGTTCCCAGTTCCCCTTCTGTAGAAATTGGGATACAAGGGATTGATTCAATGTAGGACATCAATTCAGGGTAATATTGTAGCAGCTCATAAGCAACACTAAATATGTGTATGACTGGGACACAGAGATGTATTGTGTTTTGGTCATCAATCTTGTAGTCTGGAAGACCCAAAGCTGGAGCCTCCTGTGCCTACTGAAGTGGCTCTGGTAAATTGACCTTCGTACAGTGTTGTAACATTATGACTACCTCAGCATAACCCAATAGCCACTGTGTACAGTAGCAAATGTCCTCTCTGTGTATCTGTCTGGTGCTTGGGAACCTTATATTTATTTTTTATTTTATTTTTTACATTTATATAGCGCACAGACAGCCCAGTATCATTGTGGCGCTGTTACTTGTAGGAGACTTGGTTACAGTAAGTACACGTTCAAGGCATGGACAGCATGGATGTTATACATATTATGCATAGAAGGCGTACACAATTCGCAATATCTCTGGGGAGGTATGGCAGTCACATCAGAAGGGAGGGTTGATCAGGCAGACAAGGTGGTTTTCATGGCCTTGCGGAAGGCAGTGAGTGATGGTTCGGCTCGCAGGGCAGTGGGGAGGGCGTTCCAGTGTAGGGAGGCCAGGTAGGGGAAGCTGGCGCCACCTGCCCTAGCTCTTTTTACCCTGGGTACGGTGAGCATGTTGGCATAGGGGGTCCTAGTCGGTCTTGTGGAGGAGGCATGGTGGATTGTTTGTGACAGATAGACTGGTGCAGAGATGTGGATGCATTTGTGGGTAAGGGTCAGGGCTTTGAAGATGATCCTCTCCTTTATGGGGAGCCAGTGGGATGCTCTTCTGGGGCAGTGATGTGCTCTCTTTTGGAGATGCCTTGTGCGGTATCCAGTCATATTTTCGAAAACACATTTTTGACATGCCATTTTGTCGACACAAAAATGCTACAAAAAATAATTCGGAATGTATTACTTTTTAATTTATATGTTTTATTTTTGTTTCGTTAGTAAAAAAATAAATTAAAAACAATAATCATTCAACATTTTCTTTCCACGGCATTTTTGTGTCGACAAAATGGCATTTTGAAAATGTGATGTTCGAAAATATCACTATAAACCGCCTTGTGCTGCACGTAGGGTGCTGTTTTGAATTGCTTGCAGTTTCTCAAGGTTTTTTGTTTGCAGTTTCTCAAGGTTTTTTGTGGAGGTCCCTAGAAAGCGAACATTGCAGCAATCCAGCCGGGATCCAGTGATGGCACTAGCTATGTTTGTGCAGGTGTCATTGGAGAGGAAGGGCCTCACTGCATTGGAAAGTTTTGCGTGGTAGGCAGCCGAGGAGGCAATAGCATTTACTTGCCTAGTCATGGATAGATTAGAGTCTAAGTAGACGCCTAGGTTATTTACTGAATCGGATACTGGAATTTTGATGGAGTCAATGGTGAAGTGGCTAAACTGGGCGTCAAGTTTTTTGAGGGTGTCAGGGGAACCTACAAGTAGGAGTTCGGTTTTGTCCGAGTTGAGGCAGAGACTGTTGGCAGCCATCCATGTTTGGATGGTGTTGTAGATGTTGTTGAGAGTCGTGGAGTCAGTGTCATAGTCCCCTGTAAGTGTGAGAAGGATCTGCGTTTCGTCTGCGTAGTTGGTGGAGGAGATGCCCATGGCGTCAAGGATGAGAAAGGGGGGGTGAGTAAAGATGTTGTAAAGGGTGGGAGAGAGACAGGAGCCTTGCGGTACACGACATAACATGATGGTAGGTGAAGCAGTGGCTAGATCAGAGAAGACCTGCATGGCCCTACCTTGTAGGAATGAGGTAATCCATGTACTGGCTTCTGGGGAGAAGTTGGCTGTGGATGTGAGGTGATGGCATAGGACTTCTGATCTACGCGGTTGAATGCGGCGGAGAGATCGAGGAGAAGAAGCAAAACCGGTTTGCCTTGGTCCCTTGCGTCATCCATCTGGTTTTTAAGGTCAAGTAGGGCAGTCTCAGTCCCGTGTTTGGGTAAAAAACCAGATTGTCTCAGTCCTAGGAGTTTATTCTCCTCGAGGAAGTGCTGAACCTGCAGGTATGCTGCCTTGTCCAGAATGTTAAGTAGGAAGGGACAGTGGTAATGGGTCTGTAGTTGTTGGGTGAGGTGGGGTCAAGTGTGGGTTTCTTTATGAGAGGCCTGACCCATGCTTCCTTGAGGGATGAGGGGACTTTCCCTGTGGTGAAGGAGGCATTGACAAAGGCCGTCAGAAATGGAGTGAGGGAGTCAGCACAGTCCTTGATAATGGCGGCGGGGCAGGAGTCTCCTTTGCAATTGGAAGGTTTGATGCCTTTCATTATGTTGATGATGTCTTTTTCCTGGATGGTTTTGAATGAGAAGGTAGGGGAGGTATCCGAGGGGGTGGGCGGTAGCGGGAGTAGGGGGGTAGGGAGCGTAAGTCTTGTGTACATCATTTTAGCTTGAAGCAGGTTCAGCTTGTTACGCATGGCTGTTTGGATGCCATCACACCAGGCCTTATCTTTAGTAAAGTTTTGGGGTGTGGGTGTTGAGGTATCAAGCTCTCTAAATATGGTATACATTTTCTCGGTGTTTAGATTTTGCTTCCTTTTTATATTCTTTGGAACGTGATTTGAAGTCAAGTTTGTCTTTGTCATCATGGGAAGACTGCCAGCGTGCTAGAGCAGAGCGTTTGTCCGTGCAGAGTTTGAGGAGGTCTGGGGTGAACCAGGTACTAGTGTGGCTATTAGGTTTAGATTTCCGAGGTGTGAAAGGGGCAATGGAGTTGATTGCTGCAGAGATGGCAATGTTATAGTTCTGCGCAAGGGTTTCTGGGTTGTTGGAAAAGGGATGTCTGAAGGCAGGTCCCTGTAGGAATGGTAGGAGTCTCTCTTTGGTGAGCAGGCGGGCACTTCTTGTGAGGGCAATGGCAGGGGTTGAGGGGGAGAAGTGGTGGTATGGATATTAAAGGTTATGATGTGGTGGTCAGACCAAGGGGTAGGAATATTACCTGTGATTGTGAGAGGGCAGTTGTGCTGGGCGATCCAGTCAAGTGTTCTGCCTAAGGAATGGGTGGGGTCTGTGACAGTTTTTATAAAGCCTAGGGTTTCAAGGGATGTATTGAGTGATTTGGGGCAGGATCTTTGGTGTTATTTAGGCCTAGGTTGATGTCACCAAGGAGGATGGCTTTGGTTGATTTCTTTAGATTGTCTGCCAAAAGGTGGGTGAAGGAAGACTGAAAGTCACCTAGAGGGCCTGGTGGGCGATAGATGAGATGAAGCGTAATGGTGCAGTGGTGAGAGAGGGTGAGTTTGAGTTGGAGATAATCACTGTTGTCGTTAGTAGTTTTGTCAGTCTTTCTGATGATGATGATGATGGAGTCTTTGGCTATTAGTGCAACTCCTCCACCTTTGGTAGGGCGGTCTTGTCTGGTGACAGCATAGCAAGGTGGGAGTGCAAGGGAAAGTGTGGGGCCTGAGGCTTCATGTAGCCACGTTTCAGTGACCAGGAGGAGGTCTAAGTCGTTGGTGGTGAGGAGGTCATGAATGTCTAGGGCATGGGCGTTGATAGACCGGGTGTTTATCAAGGCACATTTCAGGTGGGGTGGGAGGTGGTAGGAGTAGTGGTGTGTATCATGGAGGCAGCATTTTAAGAGGTCACAGGCATAGATACAGTGGCATGTGCATCAATAAATTGCATGGTTAAGGTAGAAGAATTGGCAATAGTGGGGCTCCCATTTTCAGGGATCACAGGCATAAATACAGTGGCATGTTCATCAATACATTGCATGGTTAAGGTACAAGAATTTGCAATAGTGGGGCTCCCATTTTCAGGGGTCACAGGCATAGATACAGTGGCATGTGCATCAATTCATTGCATGGTTAAGGTAGAAGAATTGGCAATAGTTGAGCTCCCATTTTCAGGGGTCACAGGCATAGATACAGTGGTTTTGTAGTCAGTACGTTTCTCCCTGGGGAGGGCTCATGTTCAGGGTGGTAAGCAGGTTGTTAGATGCTATGGTAGCATTGTTAGTGACTAGGCTGCTCGAGGGGCAAGAGCCTTGAGGGATATGTGAGTCGTGGCGATCGTCGAGAAGTGTCTTGTTTGTGGTTTTGAGGCAACTGGGCAGGCGATGCGAGATGTAGCAATCAATCTAGATTGTAGGCGAGCATTACATGTGCTCGTGGGCGGTGGTAGTGCATTAGGAGAGGCTGTGTGCGTGCGTGATCTTAGACATTCGCGTCTGGAAGTGATGGAGTGGGGCTGCAGAGGCAAGGAGTTGCGGATCTTCTTACCTTGGGGAACAGGCAGTATTTCGCAGCAGGCGGCAGAGAAGAGCTGCTAAGAGGAGCGCTGGCCTTTTTCTGTGGCCTTCTTCTCCCGGCTTCGCCTCACAGCCCACTCCACCTCCATTTAAAGCAGGAGGGGAGGGCCCGGCGAGTCGAGGGAGTGAATAGGCACTCGGGCCTGCAGCAGTCATGTTCCCAGGCTTCAGGGCGGCATTGGTTGCTATGGTCTGGCGTCGGTGGCGACCATCTTATTTGCCTTGGAACACGTGGCAAATGAAATATTTGAATCTGTGAAACCAAAACGAAGACAAACAGCTGATTCAGCCTCAGCTTGCAGGTGCTCTCGCAGCGGAGGTGCTAAGAGGAGCGCTAGCCTTTTTCTGCAGCCTTCTTCTCCCGGCTTCGCCTCATGGCCCACTCCACCTCCATTTAAAGCAGGAGAGGAGGGGCAGGTGAGTCGGGGGAGCGAATAGGCACTCTATGCTTCTGTCCTGGAAGTAGCTATAAACCTGCATCCTATATAATGTTGTGTCCCAAATAATGTACTCTCTCTTCACTTAATTGTCATTCCTTTTTGGATGTTTTGTGCCCTTTGTTTGCTAGTGCAGTTAATAATACCCGAGTATCCTGCTTGCATGCATCATAAGATTGGGAGGCTCATAACAAGTAAGTTACCTGCGTACTGTGCCAACACTGTTCTGTCTGTGATCTTTATATCTACATTTTTCTTGAGCTGTTGTGAGAAAAGTGTAGGGTATTCTGTGTAGCCCTGAGGAAGTCTTGTCAGTGTATACTGAATTTCGCGATTGGAAAATACAAACAGGAACTGAGTGTACAGTTGTATAGGGATAGAGAAGAAAGCAGAACAGAGGTCTACCACAATAAAGTTTGAAACAGTCGGTGGAATGCAGGATATAATAGTAGCTGAGTTGGGTACCGGAGGAATAAAAGTAATAGCTATAGAATGTACAGCTCTCATGTCTTGGACAAACCTATAGTGTTCATTCCAAGCTACTTGACCAGTAGAATCAGGGTATTACAGGGGTTAGACATAGACATAATAACACCTTGTTTCAATAGGGACTCTGTTACTTGTATTATGCCTTCTTCTGCTTCAGGGCATCAGGTCACAATGGGAATTAAGGAATATGTGGTAACTTTCTTAATAGATCTATCTTAATTTTATCAGGTTCACTAGTTCTAATATAACCTACCTCGTTATCATGCACTGAGCATAGAAATGTAGCAATTGAGTTATTCAAATCTTGCAAATCTAGGGTCCATTCATTATCAATGCCCTGCTTTGGTTTCTCATGCAGCATTTATAGAGGGGCTAGGGCTGCTTCTGCATTCTGGGTGGGACCACTGAGGAATACTCTATCCAGAGTACAATAAATCATGTTAAGCCAGGTTTCCCAAATTACCTTAAATCCATGGGACATAGAACATCACAAATTGATTGTCGTCCCCATCAAATGCTGTCGGTCTGGGGACATGCCTAGGGGGTGCCTGAAATGCCTACATTTGTGCTGCTCATACTCAGAAATACAGAGAAAGGGGATGCTACAGGTATTTATGTATTTATTTTCGTTTTTGAGGAAGGCGCTACATGCCCGAAGGCCTCAGAGTGCAGCAAGCAAGAGGAGAGCAAGGCTGGACCAATATAGAGGGATCAGTCAGCTGAAAGATTAATTGGCTAGATTAAAAGAAAGAGTTTTTATACCTTTCTTAACAATTGTAAAAAAAAAAGAGAAGCTTTAATGGTAGGTGGAAGGGCATGGAGCATGGAAATCGAAAGTAGTTTCTCCAAATTGTTTCAAGCGAAAATGCGGTTGAGTTAGCTGAGAGGCATCAGAGGAGTGCAATTTACGACGGGAATGTTATCTATAACTTTTGCCCTGCTAGAGATGGTATCAATCATTTTTTTTAAACTTGATGGAGAAAAGTGAGAAAGTTTATTTCTGCATAGCAAGACTGAAAGAAGCTGCCAACTCTGGCTGAACTTGTTCTTCCCTCTTCTCCTATTTACCTGTTCTTTTCTCCTTCCTTTTATTTTTATCCCCTTTTCCTTTTTCCTTTTCACAGCAATTGACTTTAATAATTGTATTATATGTTTTCAAAGTCATGGAATGTTTTCAGAGTTATAGAATTTTCGTTTACATCATTTCTTTTTCCTTTTCTTTTTCTTAAATTTTTTCTTCTCATTTTTTTTCTTTTCATGCTGAATTTGAACTGTAACTGGTAAAAAAACTTCTTTTGAAGCTAACACTAATAATTAAAAAAAACAAGAAAGAGTTTTTATACCTTTCTTATCAATTGTAAGAAAAAGAGAAGCTTTAATGGCAGGTGGAAGGGCATGAAAAATGGAAATCGAAACTAGTTTCTCCAAATTATTTCAAGCGAAAATGCGGTTGAGTTAGCTGAGAGACATCAGTGGAGCGCAGCTCACGACGGCAATGTTTTGATGATAGTCTCCTAGATAAGAGAGGTGCTTGCTTGTTCTCGCATTTAAAAGCCAGAGACAGTGTCTTGTGCCTTATCTCTGCTTAAATGGACGCCAGTGCCTGTGCAGTTTCCTCCTGAACACTGTCACATGGTCACACCTCGAGAGCCCAAAAACTGCTCTGACAGCTCTGTTTTGTGTGGTCTGGAGGCGGTGGAGATTGGCTTGTGAGGTGCCCAATAGTAGTCTATTAAAATAGTTTAACCTTGAATTCACAAGCAACGATGGCAAGATGTAAGAGGATTCAATCCAGCACTACAGCTAAGTCAATGCCTAGTCTGGGATACTGAATGGAAACCCTTACTGATATATCTTTATGTAAAGTTCATGAGTTCTGGATGACTACCTCTATATAACACCCCTCTCTTGGAATCCCCCTGACCCCACTGAGCCAAGAAGTAGTTCTGTTTTGCAAGTTAAACGGTTTATTTGAGAATTTAAACTATATATATATATATATATATATATATATATATATATATATATATATATATATATATATATATATATATATATCACACTTTATAATAAATTAATCATTGAATATCACACTTAATCTAAGCAGTAATCAATAATGGATAGTCTGGCACTAGCACACTTCTTTATAATCAATGATGAGTGGTTATAGGATGGATAAGATAGCAACAATACTTTTATGGTTTCAAATGGATGCAAGGTGGAATGAAAATGCAGTACAGAAAAAAACTTGATATGATTTCAACAAAACAATGTAATCACTTTTCTCTGGCAATCCACTCCCCCCCTTATGCAATGTAAGTAAATGAAGAGGAGAGCACACAGTTCTTAGAAATGCAATCAAATGTAATTCAGTTCACCCCAGCAAGCTTAGACTACAGAAGTTTGAAACACAGGCCCAAAATGCTTTTATATGTGCTGGCAATGAAGTGAGGAATATGCTGAAAATGGTTTTAATTCCCTTTAGGAGGTTCAGGGTGAGTGAAATATACTTGGGATGAGTTCAGGCTCACTTTAGCAAGGATCTAGGAGTAACTAGCAAGTTAAAAGAATTTTTGGCAAAGGAAAGCAAGGAAGCTGCTGTTTTCACACGTGGCTGGATTTTTAACCAAATCGCGAATCGCGGCAAAATTTGCGAATGCGTGAACACGATTACAGCAAAAGTATGAGGACGATTAAATAAAGGTAGTTTTTCGGATTTGAAATTTTAAAAGTTCAAAGCGACAGGTTACAGCTTGCAGCTAGAAAATGACAGGTGACAGTTAGGAGGCAGTCCTGGTTAGATTTAAAATAGATTGAATTATATTATTTTAACTAAGAGATTGGTTCTGTACAGTTCTGCTAGGTACTCACAATATATTTTGAAATAGGCCTCCCCACGGATCTGGTCAGGTTTTGGACTGGACTCCGGTTCTGGTCTCGGCACTTCACAGTGATATGGGTCAGCTCTCTGGTTCTGCTAACAGCGGTCTGGGTCACTCTGGATCTCTGGCCTCTGGTTCTGGATCCTGGATGTAACACTGCTTTCTGGGTACTGCTACAGGTTCTGGAGATTGATGGATTTGAAGTCTGGATCTCTGGATGTGAAGTTGTCGGTCAGAATGCTCTGCGGCAAATGGAATTAAATGTCCTCTCTAGCTTCCAGTGGCTCTTTTTATGTGTTTTGAAAGTGGGTGGAGAGGCTAGCTTTCTAGGCCCAACCCCTTCAGAGTTCTGATAGGTTGGAGAATTCTTTGCGTTCTCACTGGAGAACAGGATTGTGTGTCAGAATGATGTCATTTAATGGCTTGCAGAAAGGGCACTCCCCTGTCAAATTGCACACAAATCTATATTTGATCAAAATACACATTTCTCACAACATAGTGGTTTGTCATTGCATGTACATATTACCTATCACATGAGGTATACTCTGTTCAAACTCTGCTCTTCCTGAGGGCTTGCATTCAAAAATGGCAACTTATTTTCAATTTTAGTGGGTTATGCAACCTTGGTTCTTCATTAAAAATTATACACATATACACGGCCTGTCCATACATACCCCAGTAAATTCCCATGTCTCTAGCTTAAACACAGAGTCGGTAGTATCAATAAATGGTGGAGTTTTGCCCCAGAACATCACACAAATTGGAGTTTGGGCTTGAATCGAAGGTATATTTTTTAAATGAAGGCTCTCAAAGTTATACATTCCTGTCATTTGATTACAAAGAGTTATCAGTGTTTCTGTAAAATATATATTTTGCTTTCAATTCAGTTCTCAGAGTGTTGGAGTCCGCTTCCAAGACTTGGGTGGGTCAGTGATCACATGTGTCTTCTGGCAGGCAGGCCTTTGTTGACAGGAAACAGTCAAAATCAACATATCCTATTCAAGTGCAAGAGCCTATTGTGTGGTCTCCAGGAGGCTCCCAGCCAGTCTGCCTTCTATCAATCAAGAGGTCATGTGAGATTCTAACTCCTGGTGTGAATCTCTGGAGGTGAGAGGTTTCCCAGCCTTTGGCCTGTTAATTAAATCCGATTGTCTTCTGGGAACAGCATGTGGTTAAGATTTTAATTAACTCCCAGCCTTTGATGTAAAGGCTTCTCCTGCACTCCTGACATGCAGTTTCCCTGTCAGAGTTTAGACCGCTAGCGCCGCCCTCAGTCAAAAGCAGGTACTGCATGCATTTTTGGGATCTTTCTTGGATTAATGCATTCTAAACAGGAATGGTTCTTACATGGTAGTAAATAATCCTTGCTTAACATTGTTTTGATGGGGCTCCTTACAGTAAAATGGTTATGTGGAACCCCACAAAAGGGTTGAATCTTTAAAGTGGTCCGATGAGCCACGATTTCAGCAACTTTTTGACATCCGTAACAGTGGATTTTGTTAACAAAGATCTTTCTTTACACTGGTAGGTGGCAAGTTAGGTAACCATTTTGGTGTGCGCACAAACTGCGTGGTTCTCCTGGATTCTGGCGCACATGTGGGCTTTTTGGCCATCTTGGATTTTCTAAGCCCACAGCACCAAATGTTGCAGCATGATAGCTCAAACGTGTGTCAGGACACCCAACAAAGCCCCCCCACCCGACTGCACTTTAAATTTGAGTCGATGGGGAGTCGTGTGCACAAAAGGTGATGACCCACGCATTGCTATGTCCGCATAATCTTCTTCCAATTCTGCAAATGGCACAGTTCAGCATCTTTTCCTCCATCCGCTATTGATCGATCGGTTCTCCTCGCCGGTCCTCATGGGAATATTGGGCAGTACCCCGGGCCCCTTGCGTCTCTGCTCCCGGTCTCCGGATCGTCCTCCCTGGCCAGTCTCAAGGTTTTCTTTCTCCTAGGACGACAAAGGAAGAGTGGCAATACCTATTCATAGACATTTTTCCCCCACCATTGATATAGTGGGGTTGCATATATATTTTAGAACTCAACAGATATGAACATGCACATTTTTTAAAATTAAGCGACAGGAACACATAAACTTGAGAAACACAGAATTTGATAGGCTATATGTAGGATCTTTTAGGGTTGGAATAGAATTACTCTGGAGCGGTACCCTCTGGGATTGCGGAGGACTCCTCCAGTTGCTGCAAAGTGTGCCTGGGATGGCAACACTTCAACTGGTTTATGTGGACCCACTTGTCTTCCCTCTCTGCCAAACCGCCTTTGGGGATGCGGATCTTGTAGGCCACAGGGGAGATCTTGTCTATAATCTCATAGGGTCCCTTCCATGTAGGCAAAAATTTTCGCTGTTTGGCCTGGTTCCTTTGGAAATTGTATAAATAGACCCGGTCCCCCACCTGATATTCCTTCCTGGAAGTTTTCAGGTCATAGTGGGTCTTCATACTCTCAGCTGATCTTTCTAGATTCCGCTGAGCATAGGCAAAAGTATGTTGAAGGTGTTTCCTTAAATTCTCCACATACTCATGAGTTGTGGAGGCATTTATTAGTGTCTGCTCTTTGGTCCTGTAGAGCAAATGCTGAGGAAGCACCATCTTGCGCCCAGCCATCAACTCAAAGGGTGACATTTTGGTTGCAGATGAAGGGGTAGATCTGATGGCCATTAGGACCAGAGGTAATCGGATATCCCAACTTGGCCCAGAATCTGCCACAATTTTTTTTAAGATGCTCACAATTGTCCGGTTGTAGCGTTCTACTGCTCCAGAAGAAGCTGGCCTGTAAGCAATGTGTATCTTTCTCTTGACCCCCAGTATCTCCCACATCTTTGTCATTACTTCACTGGTGAAGTGGCTACCCCTGTCTGACTCAATCCTTTGAGGTAGACCAAAACGGGAAAAGATGTGGTTAATCATCAGGGCAGCTGCTGTTTCTGCCTTGCAATTTGGGGCTGGGAGACATTCCACCCACTTGGTAAACAAGCATGTAACGGTCAACATGTACTTGTTTCCTCTAGACGAGGGAATCACAGGGCCCACAAAGTCGATTTGCAAATCTGACCATGGCAGTGTCATCCCCCTCTTTTGGAGGGGTGCACGGTGCGTGAGGGATGATGGCTGAAATTGTGCACACACAAGACACCCCTTCAAGTATTGGTCAAGGTCCTGCCCCATGTGTGGCCAGTATGCAACCTCTCTTAAGATTTCCAGTGTTGTGTGAAACCCCCTATGACCTGCGGTGGCCGCATCATGGGCGTGACTTAACATCAGGCTTCGGAATGAGGTAGGAACCACCCACTGATCGTGGCCAGCTTTGGATTTCCTTACCAGCAAACCGTCTTGGATCCGGAACATTTTTGGACATTTCATCAACACTCTTAGGTCCTCTTTCCTAATGTAATCGGTATCTGTCAGGGGAAAGTTCTCAGGGTCCTCAATGTGTTGGTAAAATTTACCAATTATTGGATCCCCCTTCTGAGCTGTAATCAAATCAGCATCAGGGGTCTCCTTGCTCCATTGGGCAGTTGAAAGATCATTGTGAGCATTTGTCTGGGACCTAGTGATAGCAGTGACCTGGATTTCCCCCAACAGGGACTCTATTTCTATTAGAACCCCTTGGATGGCCCCGGTTTTGGCCAGCAGATCAGCTAAGTCATTTCCAGTTTTGTCTGGTCCCTCTACTTTGGAATGACCCTTGATCTTTTTCCAATAGATGGTCATCTCATTCGAGGTGACCAGATCATCAATGTTTTGGATCAACCTCCCATGTTTCAAGGGTTTGTTGTTAGCACATAACTTGCCTCTGGTTTTCCAATTGACCAGGTGCTCCACAAACCCGTTCCGTACATAATCAGAATCTGTGATTATGACCAGTTCGTGGAGTTGATGTTGGACAGCAGTGAGGATGGCTTGATGCACAGCCATCAATTCTGCCACCTGACTACTTCGGGGACCAATTTTGTATCCAGCGGAGGGTTCTGGGGACTCATTCACCCATGCATTCCCTACGCCGGCCACCAGTTCTTTCTCCCTGTTGTTGTCAACATGGTAAGAGCATCCATCCACATAGACAGTGGGCATTCCCTCACACTTGTCCTCTTCAAAGACTTTGTGTGGGGAATTAAGGTATGCCTCCATGTTGTCCTTGATTTTTAGACTTTCGTCCTCGAGACCGTTTTCTCTGGCACAATCATGCAAGTCAGCCAGACCTTGCGCGAGGGGACTCTTCTTGTTTTGGCCATATCGGACCTCCACAGGAAAGCCTTGCATTGACAGAATCCAGGAAGTAATTCGGGAATTACTCACATTTCCGGCCCGGATTCTGTCACTTTGGAGATATTGCAGAGGCTGGTGTGGAGTCTCCACTATGATGTGTTCCCCCTGGATGAACGGGCGGTAATTCTTCAATGCCCACACCGTTGCCAGGAGTGCCTTCTCAAAATCGTTGAATTTTTCCTCCACAGAGGATAAAGTTTTGCTCGCATAGGAGATTACTTTATTGACCTTGTCATGCTTTTGGTATAATACTGCCGTCAAGCACATATTAGAGAACCCTGTCTACAGGAAGAACTCCTTGTTTCTGACAGGGTAAGCTAGGCAAGGCGCTTGCGAGAGGCTTCTTTTGAGTTGTCTTACTGCCTCGGATTGTTCTGGACCCCATTCCCACTTGACCCCCCCCTTCAAGAGATGAATCAGGGGTCTGGTGATCTCTGCGTAGCCCTCAATGAACTTTCTGCTGTAATTAGTCAGTCCAAGGAGGCTCCTTAGTTCCCGCAGAGTTGTGGGGTCTTTCAGTTTTTGGAGTGCTTCCACTTTCTTTTCCTGGGGACAGAGACCCTGAGGAGTAATCTCATGCCCCAAGAAATTAACACGGGTTCTGCACCACTGTGCTTTTTGAAAGGAAAGTTTTGCTCCGGCGGCCCTCAACTGTGTCAGAACATAACGGATCTCCGCTATGTGTTCCTCAACAGTTCAGCTTTTAATGAGGACATCATCTACATAAGCCAGGTTACCCCTCTCACTCAGGTCAGGCATGGCCTTATGTAGGAAAATATTGAACTCATTTCCGGAGTTGAGGTATCCGAAGGGAGTCCGGGTCCATGTGAACTGCTGGCCCCCAAAGGTAAAAGCCAGCTTGTATTGGTCCTCCCTACTGACAGGCACAGTCCAGTATCCATTGGTCAGGTCTATTGCAGTGAATACCTGTGACCCCTGGATCTGGGCCAGCCCTTGGTCAATGTAGGGCAGAGGCCATCGGGAAGTATGGACCCGTTTGTTGAGCTCCCTGAGGTCGGCGCAGAGTCTCCACTTGCCGTTTGGCTTCAATATTCCCAGCACCGGATTATTGAAAGTGCTGTGTATTGGACGAATTATCCTCCGGGTCTCAAGGTTCTTAATGATTTCAGTAAGGGACTCCATGGATGCGAGAGGCAAACGATATTGCTTTACAAACACTGGAGTCATTCCAGGGTCCGTGGGAATTGTTGTTGTGTGGATGTCGGTGCGGCCACAGTCATATGAGTCTACCACAAAGAGATCTTGGAAATCCAAGAAAACTTGTTTCAACTTTTGCTTCTGTTCCAGAGCCACACAGGCATCAGCTAGGTTGACTCTCTCTTCCACCATCTGCCTGAAGCCTTGAAAGACTTCTGGTTTGGCTATCTCAGCGGCCTCCTCCAGCTGGGTGGAGAAGTCCCTGGTCAGAGTGCTGATTTGGATTGGAGGCCTCAGGTGGGAAAGGCAACCCTCATGGACCTGGAAAATATCCTCATCCCTCCTGAAGTCACAAGTCACATCTTCCTTACCATAGGGGCAGGAAGTGTACACCAGGAAGTTCCCCCCATGCCGGGTAAAAATCCTGTCTGGTGTTGTATTGTCCTCACTGTCACTGTCAAAACAGTCCTTGGGGATTGGTCCTAACAGTTCATTTCCTAGATCAATGGAAAAATGTCGGTCATCAACCGCCATTCCAATAATGGTGCCTGCGGCTAGAGTAATACTCTTTAAGTCGCTGTTATCCACCACTATTGGAATGGTGTCATGTTCTATGTTGACTGATGGAGTTGGGTTTACCCCCAACCCTTGCTGTTGGAGAGAAGCGTTTAGATGTATGTAAGCATCAGGGTTTTTCAAATGTTGTCCTCTTTTAGCTTTCACTTCCAGGGAGAATTGTCGGGTCCTTTCTGGGATGGTGACTTCCTCTTTGATCTGAATTTCAACTGCATAAGGTAGCAATTGAGCTGACCTAAATGCTTTTTCTGGATCATCAAAGCCCATGGGATTATCCGCTAATCGGGACCAAGCTTTGGAGTTTATTAGGCCCAAACTAATGGCAAAGCGATTGAGAATGTCACTGCCTAAGTAAAAAGCGGCAGTGACGTCTCGCACGACCCAACAATTATGGACTATGCTCTTGTTGCCAATGGAGATTTTGAGCATACACCTGCTTGGCAGGAGATGTTTGGAATTAGGTGCTTCCAGGTCCATTTCCCATTTGTCTATCAGTTTGAATGTGGGAATGGCTGGATCTTTTGGGAGTTGGCGGAACATGGCTTCGCTGATGAAGCTCTTACCGTTGTTCACACACACTCGAGCGAGAACAGAGTCCTTCCCATCATTTAACTGAACAGGGATGAACAACTGCTCTCCAATTTGCTGAATATCAGCCAGGCTCTGAGCTGATTTCACCTCTTTCTGGACTATAGGAGTGGGAGTTTCTGATTGTGGATTGGTGAAGAATTTCAGAGTGTTTCCATCCAGTGTGGAATACCACCTTAAACTGGAAGGAAGGTTGATTTTCAGAAATAGAGAGGACCCCCCATCACCAGTCTGTTGTCCTACTGCTATTACTGTCACGTCTGGAATTTGGTTGTTCTGGAAGTGAAATTGTACTTGGTCAGATTTTTGTTCAACCATGTGGCAGGTGCCGTTTAAACTAACATGGTTGACACTCTGTTTTAATTTTATTGGTCGGCTAGTCTGGGTCCAGAGGACCTTGTTTACACAATCTATTAGGGGTGACAACCTTCTCAGGAGGTCATTCCCTAGTAAACAAGGGGTGCCCTCTGGAGTCACTACTATGACCGGGTGTTTCACCTTGTGTCGCCCAATTTTAATGTCCAAGTCTGCAGTCCCCTCAACGGGAATTTCCTTCCCGTCAAAGTTCTGCAGTTGTCCAGGAAGAGAGGTGAGAGGAATACGGTAATTCTCCCCCCTTCTGGCATTTAGTTCCTCAAAGGCCCTTTTGGACAGAAGGGTAGCTTGGGATCCAGTGTCCACCAGTGCCAAAATTGTACCCTGCCCCTGTACTTGTACCGGGGCATAGTATCTTCCCTCCTTCTCCTCAAGGGGGCACAGATAATGCACATTTTTGGACAACTGGTGGGCTAACTTTCTGGTTTTGGACATTGCTAGAGAAGAGATTTGGGCAGAATTCTGTGGAGAGTCTTGGGAATCTGAAAGAAAAAGTTGGCAACTGGAGATCAGAGCCATTGTGGGTTCCCCTGGTTAAGGTTCTGGGCCGCCCCCCCCCTTTTTGGAGGCAGTCACCAGGATAGGTTTGAACCAGGGGATTTTGGTATTGTGGGTTCTGGGATGAGATGATGGGCGGCGGTAGCTCAGTCTCCATATCTTCCCAGTCTGGATTGGAATCCCTTGGGACCCATTTTTCTTTGGGAGGAGTTCCCCCATCTCTGAAGGAGATGGTCCTTTCCCCAGGATCCTCTGAGGATCCCTCTCCCTCAAATTGGAAGATCTGTACCTCCTCCACAAAGTGGGTCTGTTTGGGTCCTTTGTTTCTCCTACCCCCCTCTGCTCCTTGGGAGGCAGGCTTTCAGGGGCAGGAGATTTTGTTTCCGGTTCCTGGTTTTCCAGGGGCTGTTTACAAGTTGGGAAGGAAGCTTCCTCCAAGGCTTTACACCCCCCTTCCCCTTGTGCCTTCTCCCTGGGAACCGGTGTGTTATCGGGGTGCTGCCCCCGTCATTGTTCTGGAGCACCAGTTCCAGAGTTTGGGGCATTCTGCGGTGGCATGCTCATCTGAGGGTTCTGTTGAGCCCTCAGTATGTGACCCAGATCCCGTGCCATATTTTGGACCTGGCGCTCTAACTGGGAAACCCGCTCAGGCTGATACGGGGCTCTATTTTCTCCCATGGGCTGATCCCGGGAAGGGTAGCTATCCCTTCTCTGGTAGTACCCCTGGTTGGGAAGATTTTGGTACCCCTCCACCCTTGGCCTCCCCTCTCCCGGATTAGGTTGTCTGGGCTCAGGCAATTGGGGAAAGAAGGGTGAAGGATTTTGGGGCTGGAAATTGGGCGGATACCTGGGGAAAAAGTTCTGCCCAGGATTTGGAGAATTTCTGCCCTCCTGGGGGAAGTTAGGAGGGAAGTTCCCCGGGTCAGGTGCTTGGCTGGACCCCCCCCTTGGGCTGGAGGAGTCCACACATAACCCAGGATTGGTCGGTTTCCCTTGTAGCGGGGACTTACATAGTCAGGGGAGCGGGGGACCCCATTTGTGGGACTACCTCCTCGACTCCCTGTCTGTGACTGGCCCGAGGGAGAGATATGGGCGATTAAATAAAGGTAGTTTTTCGGATTTGAAATTTTAAAAGTTCAAAGCGACAGGTTACAGCTTGCAGCTAGAAAATGACAGGTGACAGTTAGGAGGCAGTCCTGGTTAGATTTAAAATAGATTGAATTATATTATTTTAACTAAGAGATTGGTTCTGCACAGTTCTGCTAGGTACTCACAATATATTTTGAAATAGGCCTCCCCACGGATCTGGTTCTGGTCTCGGCACTTCACAGTGATCTGGGTCAGCTCTCTGGTTCTGCTAACAGCGGTCTGGGTCACTCTGGATCTCTGGCCTCTGGTTCTGGATCCTGGATGTAACACTGCTTTCTGGGTACTGCTACAGGTTCTGGAGATTGATGGATTTGAAGTCTGGATCTCTGGATGTGAAGTTGTCGGTCAGCATGCTCCGCGGCAAATGGAATTGAATGTCCTCTCTAGCTTCCAGTGGCTCTTTTTATGTGTTTTGAAAGTGGATGGAGAGGCTAGCTTTCTAGGCCCAACCCCTTCAGAGTTCTGATAGGTTGGAGAATTCTTTGCGTTCTCACTGGAGAGCAGGATTGTGTGTCAGAATGATGTCATTTAATGGCTTGCAGAAAGGACACTCCCCTGTCAAATTGCACACAAATCTATATTTGATCAAAATACACATTTCTCACATACATAGTGGTTTGTCATTGCATGTACATATTACCTATCACATGAGGTATACTCTGTTCAAACTCTGCTCTTCCTGAGGGCTTGCATTCAAAAATGGCAACTTATTTTCAATTTTAGTGGGTTATGCAACCTTGGTTCTTCATTAAAAATTATACACATATACACGGCCTGTCCATACATACCCCAGTAAATTCCCATGTCTCTAGCTTAAACACAGAGTTGGTAGTATCAATAAATGGTGGAGTTTTGCCCCAGAACATCACACAAATTGGAGTTTGGGCTTGAATCGAAGGTACATTTTTTAAATGAAGGCTCTCAAAGTTATACATTCCTGTCATTTGATTACAAAGAGTTATCAGTGTTTCTGTAAAATATATATTTTGCTTTCAATTCAGTTCTCAGAGTGTTGGAGTCCGCCTCCAAGACTTGGGTGGGTCAGTGATCACATGTGTCTTCTGGCAGGCAGGCCTTTGTTGACAGGAAACAGTCAAAATCAACATATCCTATTCAAGTGCAAGAGCCTATTGTGTGGTCTCCAGGAGGCTCCCAGCCAGTCTGCCTTCTATCAATCAAGAGGTCATGTGAGATTCTAACTCCTGGTGTGAATCTCTGGAGGTGAGAGGTTTCCCAGCCTTTGGCCTATTAATTAAATCAGATTGTCTTCTGGGAACAGCATGTGGTTAAGATTTTAATTAACTCCCAGCCTTTGATGTAAAGGCCTCTCCTGCACTCCTGACATGCAGTTTCCCTGTCAGAGTTTAGACCGCTAGCGCCGCCCTCAGTCAAAAGCGGGTACTGCATGCATTTTTGGGATCTTTCTGGGATTAATGCATTCTAAACAGGAATGGTTCTTACATGGTAGTAAATAATCCTTGCTTAACATTGTTTTGATGGGGCTCCTTACAGTAAAATGGTTATGTGGAACCCCACAAAAAGGTTGAATCTTTAAAGTGGTCCGATGAGCCACGATTTCAGCAACTTTTTGACATCCGTAACAGTGGATTTTGTTAACAAAGATCTTTCTTTACACTGGTGGGTGGCAAGTTAGGTAACCATTTTGGTGTGCGCACAAACTGCGGTGTTCTCCTGGATTCTGGCGCACATGTGGGCTTTTTGGCAATCTTGGATTTTCGAAGCCCACAGCACCAAATGTTGCAGCATGATAGCTCAAACGTGGGTCAGGACACCCAACAAAGAGCAATAGAGAGATAAGGCCTAATTTGACGAAGCAGCTTAATTACGTGACAATATGATGAACATAGCTATGAGACCTGTTTCTTCATAGATAGTTCTGCATCAAAACACACCCCAAGTGTTTTCCCTGACTTACTGACAGCAATAACAGTGCCTGCAATTTCAAAGTTAGGGTATTGGGTCTGGAGCTTCTTCAGACGAGGACCTGATGCCATAATAAGAAGCTCAGTCTTAGAGTCATTAAAGGCGAGAGAGTTTTGTGCCATCCAAATCTGAATTTTATGGGAGACTAGATGGATTGTAACTGCGTCCTTAGAGTGTACTTCAGATAGTTCAAAGAGGATCTGGGTGTCATCCGCATAATTTGCAAATTAGGCACCCAGATAGTCTAGGAGGTCAATGAAAGGTCTTATGTAAATATTGAGCAAGGCTGTCGAAAGCCATGATCCTTTCAGCACACCGCCGAAAAGGATTATGGGACAGGCCTGGCTCCAGGCACTGCCACTCTACTAGTCCTAGGACCAAGGAAAGAAACCAACCAGTTGGCGGCAATTTCCGAACAGTTTGCCACTGTTAGCAATCTGTTATGTAAGAATTTGTGGTCAATAATGTCAAATGCTGAAGATAGGTCTAGCGATAACAGAAGCGCTGGGTTACTTTTTTCAATAATTTCATTTATATTTGATTTAAGATCTAAAAGAGCAATTCCATTGCTATGATAAGATCTAAAACCTGACAGGTGGCTGTTTAGTATGTTATTTTCCTCGATGAAATTCCTGTCGAGAATTTTCAGAAGATGAGGAACATTAGTGATAGGCCTGTAATTCTTTCGAGCTGCAGGATCCAAGGTGGCCTTTTTCAGCAATGAAGTAACCCAGACATCCTTCAGGATGTCGGGTACAGTAGCAGCTTCAAAGGATACATTTCTCATCTTTGTGATCCATGGGATCAGAGCATCTAGAGAGACTTTGAGAACATCAGCGGGGCAGGGATCCCCCAGGCATGAGGTAGATTTCAGACTCTTAATAATTTCCAGAAACTCAACCTCAGGGCAGCTGTGAAATGTGAACCTGGGGGACATAGTGAGTAAGTTAAGATGTTTATTATTTGTTATAACAGGCGCATCATTAGAGACTAGTCTGGTCAGTTGTTTAGCGATAAACAAACGATGAACAGCAATCTTATTAGCAAACTCATCCTGAATGGACTCACACCGTAGTGAGTCTTTAACAATGGATGAAAAGTTGAGGAATGACTTTTGAATTCATTTACAACTTTAAAAAGTTCTTTAGAATTAGATTGTGCATTGTTGATACGGGAGTTATAAATTGTCTTTTTTGCTTCAATAATGACATTTTTATATGTTCTGGAACTCGTCTTGCCCTTCTTGCTTCCACGATCTCGTCATTAAACCGTGTTTTCTTCGTGGCTTCTGTCTTCAGTATCTTCACTTTTTCCGGAGCAGGAATATCAATGGCCTCCCTAATAGCAGAGGATAAATGAGAGGCCAGATCAAAGGAGTTAATATTAGCATTAATATGCTCTAGCTTTGATGTAACAATATTAGAGAAAGCACTAGCCGAGATGTTCTTAGTATTACGACATGTTCTTTTTACTCTTGGGTTAGTGTCAAGTCTAGAAGGGGAAGTGGGAAGGACAATGTCAGTATTGACAAAAAAGTGATAGTGAAGTACAGATAGGAGTATTCTGAACATTATGCGAGAGGATCCAATCCAGTGTATGGCCACATCTGCTGCTCCTAAGAAAGAGAGCAGAGAAACAGCAGAAAGATATGTTGGATCATCAGCCCACAGGTTAAAATCACCCATCAATATTACTGGAGATCTAGCTTTAATGTTACCGTTCAATAGTTCTAGCAATTGTTCTTCAAATAGTTGTAGGGCTTCAGGAGGTTTATAAAGAATGAATAAGGTGAGCGATGTGTTTGAGTTCATTTTCATTTTAACAACACGAAGCTCACAACCATCGAAATTCAGATTGTTGGATGAGTGGCAGTCAAGGTGAGTTTTCACAATAAGTGCAACACCACCACCCCATTGGTCAATGCGATCAGCATGGCAGATTTTACATCCAGCTGGCAAGACATTTTCAGTGGCAGTCTGTGCTGCACCGTGTAACCAGGTTTACAAAAGAGCAAGAACATCGAGATCCTGAGTACAAATGTAATCTTCAATCTCAGTGGCATGCTTCACCAAGGAGCGGGTGTTAAGTAAAGAGATGCATAGTTGATTATTTATAGGTTCTTTCGAATTGCAGTGTACAATATGACCATTATTGGAGTTCCGTTCCAGCTGAGTAGTTACCAGCAATTTTAGGATAAAAGGGGCGGGGAAGGGGGGGCACGGGGGGAACGCGAAGCGTTTCCCCCCGGGGAGTTTTTTGGCGCTGCACATGGCCAGCGAGTGGCCGTGGGGTGCAGAGCGCCCCTCCAGGGGTACTTAAGGGCTCAGGGAAGGTTCGGGAGGCAGGCGACGGTTAGGACTTGGTGATTGTCAAGTCCTGTTGCCTGCTCCCGAGCCTTCCCTGTAGTGCCTGGGCCCTAGGTGCGAGTTAGAGCAGGTGAGGTAGGGGAGTTGTAGTAGAGGAGGGCGGTTAGGTTTTGTGTTAATTTAAAAAAAAAATAATAAATTGTTTAGATACGCTTGAGGAGTTTGTAAGAGGGGTGCCGTAGATAAGACACCCCTCGCGTCTTGCTGTGGGTCTCCGTGCCTCCGGGTGTGCGTCGGTGGTACTCCGTGAGTGGGGGCGTGAGGGCTCCATGGGTTTCCGTCAGGCAGTTGTGGAGGAATTCTTCCTCCGTTCGTGTGCCGGCTGGGCGTGGGGGTTTAGGGGCAGGTTAAGGAGCACAGTGTTAGCGGCTTTCCCGCAGCTCCTCAGTGGGTTTTCCCACGTAGTTCGAGCGTTTGTCTCTCGGCGCTCGCGTGTGTGGGCGTGGTAGCAGCGCTGTGTAGGAAGGGGGCAGGGCAGCGCCATTAAAGGGCCCGTGTTTCTCGAGTGAGGGAGGGGTGCGGTGCTGCTTGTGCACCGCTAGGTGGCAGTGTGCACTGCCGTTATTCAGCACTATTTTGTGCTTGTTGCTAGTGTCTTGGGGGCTCCCTCTTCAGGGATTTCCTAGGTAGAGGGGAGGGAGTGTGTGCAAGGGTAGAATAGTTGAATAGGGTTTTTTTAAAAAAAATAAATATATATATATATTTTACAAAATATCATAAAGGAAATAATAATAGAAATAATACCAGTAATAAAGAGGTAATTAGGTAGGGATATTTTGGGGATTAGTTTTCTTTTATTAATTATCAATACTATATAGGTTAGTTTATTGGTTATCACCCACGTTGTGTTTTGGTTTCTGGGGGCTTTTTTATTTTCTTGTTCGGATTGCACAGTGCCAAGGGTACTAGTCCACGGGTAGGTTCCGGCTCGGGGGCTTAGAGTACCTAGTTGGATTTTAAGAGGCATATTTTTGGGCACACGCGGACTATTGTGCACAATGGCAGGCCGGGGAGCAAGCAAGAAGGGGCTGGTGGATGTGGGGCTTTGAAGAAGGCCCTGGAAATCATTAGCAGGGCAACTAAAGCCCAATTGGAAGGGGCGGTAGGGGAAGTTACGGGAGAAGAGGAGGGTAGTGGGGGCAGGCCGCAGCATAGAGCTGCGGCAGACGGAGCGCTGGCGGCGGTGGTGGCTTGCACCCCTTCGGCAGGGAGAGGGGAGGTTTGGGAATCCAGGGGCAGGAAGATGAGGAGGGAGATAGACAAGAGGGCGGATGGGGTGTTAAGGAGGTCGGGGGGGGGCAGCCAGGGAGGGAGGAAGGGTATGATAGCTCTAGGGAAGAGGGGAATGCTCGAGAAGGTGGGGCTCGAGGGAACAACAGTGGGGGCAGGGATGGGGCACAGATGGGGGTGTCAGGGCAGAGGGGAAGAGGGGGTAAATACCTGCAGAAGAGTGCAGGTGGGAGAAGGAGGGAGAGGTCCCCTTCAATTGAGGAGGGTAGGGTGGGGTGCGGAACGGCCCCTCTGGGTAGGAGGAGTGGGGGCGGAGGGCGCTGCGCAGCCCCCGCTGTCCAGGTGGAGGGTGAGGGTTTCGGTTCGGCCCCTCCTCGGTCAACGCAAGGAGAGCCTAGAGGGCGCAGCACAGCCCCTAGCAATGAGGATTCCAGGGTGGAGGTCGGAACGCCTCGCCCGAGTGAAGACGACCAGGCAGAGGTTCCCACAACCCCGCCGATTATACATCAAAGGAGTGGCGGGGCGGACGCCCCGGGCTCGCAAGAAGATCATCAACTCATCTCCGGCATGAGCTCGCATCCACAAAGGTATTTAAGGGGTGATGAAGTTGGTGGGGAGGAATATGTGGGGCAATGGGAATCGGAAGATTACAGGGTGGAAAGGGAAAGGGTGGAGGAGAGAAGAAGTTCAAGGTGGGATAGGGAAAGGGAAGTGCAGGGGGGACGGGGTGAAAGGGGTCAAGGGAATTATTGGCTGGGTGATTGTGTTGACATGTTTTGTCCCCGCAGTAGGAGCCCTCTAAGAATGGAGAGGAGGAGCACCGGTGTGGACGCCAGGCCGCAGGTGGCAGGTGTGGAAAGAGGTGAGCGGGAAAGGGAATGGTCATCTGCATGGCAGAGAGGGGTTACAAATAGGTGGTTAGGGGATGAACGGGCTGGTTTTCAAGGTTTAATGAAGGAAGTTGGTGTGCAGGCCATTGGAGCCGAGGGGGTTGAGAAGAGCATTTGCTCAGTGGAGGTCCAAACGGACAAAGTGGTGGAGCCATTGGGGCTCGAGGTACAAGCTGGTAAAGATAAAGAGGTGGAAGTGAAAGGAAAGGAGAAGAAATTACCATACATGGGGATAACAAAACCATTGGGGGCACACTTGATGGCAGCGACCAGGGAGAAGATCCAGGCAGGGGAATTTGTGGATGTCTTCAAATTGCTACATAGGGAGGTGAGAGCGAAGGAGGGGTCTAAGGAGGAAGAGAGGGAACTGGCTTCACGCCCGAGGGTCCCGGTGACCATTGAGAATTGGACGTCGGCGTTTATCATTTATGCCAGTGTGTATTGCGAAAAATTCCCGGAGCGTTGCGTGGCCCTGCTTAAATATATGTATGTAATAAGGAATGCTTTTACGAGCTTTGGGGGCTTTGCCTGGGTAAGGTCTGATGAGGAATTTAGAGCGAGAATGGCAGGGGACAGTCAGGCGGTCTGGGGGGAGATAGATATGGATCTTTGGCTGCAATGGATGGCCCCAACGAGGCCTTCCCCGACATTACATACAGCAAGTGGGCTGCCAGTGCCTTTCCGGCCCTTTCTTGGTCGCCCCGCCCATGAGGGGGCGGGAGGAGGAGGCAGGGGCCAGTCCTCAGCAGCGTGCTGGGGGTACAATAAGGATAGCTGCGCAAGGACCATGTGCAGGTTCAAGCACGAGTGTAGCAAGTGCGGGGGAAAACACCCTCTCACGCAGTGTTTCCAACAAGGAGACAGGGGGAGGGGGAGAGGTGCAGGAAAAGGGTTTGGGGGGAAAAGCTTTTACTCCAATTAAAGTGGGTGTGTTGGAAAAATGGTTGCAATTTTATCCGGATAGGGAAGGGGCTAAGATTTTGAGTGAGGGGTTTTGTCAGGGGTTCAGATTAGGTTACCGGGGTCCAAGGGTGCGGCGGTGGGCGGAAAATTTGAAGTCGCGAGAGAAAATGCGGAGGTGGTAAGACAAAAATTGAGCAAGGAAATAGCGGCAGGAAGGATAGTGGGCCCATTTGATGACGTACCGGGTGACTTAGTGATATCCCCATTGGGGGTGGTGCCCAAGAAAGCTCCGGGGGAGTTCAGACTGATTCATCATTTGTCATGGCCAGAGGGTATGTCAGTTAATGATTTCATTGCCCCGGAAGAATGTGGGGTTGTGTATGCGAGTGTTGACCAGGCGGTTGAGCTAATAAGGAAGGAAGGGCGAGGTGCCTTCATAGCCAAGTGCGATATCAAGGCGGCGTTTAGATTATTGCCGGTGCACCCAGAGGATTTTTGGTTGTTAGGTTTGCAGTTTGAGGACCGTATATACATAGACAAAGCATTGCCAATGGGGTGCGCAATTTCCTGTGCTTTGTTTGAACGGTTCAGCTCTTTTCTACAGTGGGTCTTCTCATTTAGCTCGGGGTGGGAGAGTGTGCTGCACTATCTGGATGATTTTCTGTTCATTAGGGGGGCAAAAAGAGAGGAGGATTGCAGAGGAATGCTAAAGTTGTTTCAAGACTTGATGGAGGAGCTGGGGGTACCATTAGCCGAAGAAAAAACAGAAGGGCCGGCAGTGGTGTTAACATTTCTAGGAATTGAACTGGATTCAGTGGCCATGACCTTACGCTTGCCGCACGACAAGGTGAGCAAATTGGTGGTACTGTTGGAGAAAGCGGTGGGGGCCAAGAAAATGATGCTGGTGGAGATGCAGAGATTGGTTGGGCATCTGAATTTTGCATGTAAGGTGGTGGCCCCTGGGCGGACGTTTTGCAGGAACATGGCAAGGGCCATGGCGGGAGCGAAGTGCCCACATCACCGGATAAGAGTATCGGGGGCAGTGAGGGAGGATTGCAGGATTTGGCTGCGCTTCTTGGAGAGTTTCAATGGAATGTCAATGTGGTTGCAGGGAGACCCGGTGACATGGGAAGTTCAGATACTCTTGGATGCAGCGGGGGCCGGTGGTTTTGGAGTGTTTTGGGGGGGGGAATGGTGTGCGGAAAAGTGGCCAGAGAGATGGTTGAAGGAAGGGAGGAGTATAGCATTTCTTGAATTTTTTCCATTACCAGTAGCATTGGAGTTGTGGGGGAAGGAGTTGCGAAACAAGAAGGTGAATTTCAATGTAGACAATGAATGCGTGGTCCATGTGGTAAACAGGCAGTCAACGAGGGATCAGAGGGTGGCAAGGCTGATGAGAGAATTTGTCCTGCGTTGCATGGAATGGAATGTGGTGTTTAAGGCAACACATGTGCCAGGGAAGGATAATGGCATCGCTGATGCATTATCTCGTTTTCAATGGCAGAGATTCCGTGGATTGGCTCCAGATGCATATCAGGAGTGGCAGCAGATTCCGGAGGAGCTGTGGAAGATAGGAAGCTGAGAGCGTTTGCTCTGGTGGAGGGTTCATTGGCTGCGGCATCTAAGAAGTCATGCAGGAGGGCCTGGGAGGATTTTATTAGAGGAGGAGCTAGTAGTTGGAAGGGTAGATGGGATGCGGAAGAGCGGAGGAGGGATGATGTCATGAATTTCCTGCTGAGGTGCATGGACAGGGGCTGGTCAAGGGCAACGATAACAGGAAAGCTAGCAGGGATTTCCTTTTACGGAAAATGGTTTTGGGGTTTTCAACCAAGTGGGGGGGAGATGGCGAGTAGGATGTTGGAAGGATGGGCAAGGGAGAGTAAGAGGGACAAGGACAAGAGGAGGCTGATATCGGCTGAATTGCGGTTGATTGAGGTTTTGGGGGGAGTTTGCTGGTCGGTATGGGAAGGGGAACTTTTTGCGGCTTGTTTTACATGGTTATTTTTCGGGGCCTTCAGGGTTTCTGAGTTGGTCGGGGAAAAAGGGGGGGTAGGGGGTCTGCAGTGGGAAGATGTGCAAATTAGAGAAGAAGGTTTAGACATCAAGATTAAAAGGTCCAAGACGGATCAGAAGGGAAGGGGCTCTTGGGTCCTGCTGGGTCGAGGGAGCGAGGTTTTATGCCCAGTTCAGGCAGGTAAGGTGTGGAAGGAGCGCTGTGGGGTTAATTCAGGTTTGGTTTTCCAGCATTCGGATGGATCGCCGGTTACAGCAGCACAGGTGCTAGGGGTATTGCGAAAGGTGCTGGACACGGTAGGAGAAAAGGCGGAGGAGTTCGGGACTCATTCTTTTAGGTGGTGGTGTGGACTAAGTTGTTGCCGAGAAGAGTGTGGAGGGGAGCAAGAAATGAGGGAGCAATAGAGCGGGCCAGGAAGGGGATAAACAGGGAAATGGAGAAATGTTGTGTGTCAGTGGCGGTGAGGGTCATGGACCATAAGGAAATAACATATGAGGGTTTTCTTATCTTTAGAGAGGATGGGGTACACTTGTCCGTGTATGGGAATAGTCACTACCTGGCTGACTTGGGTTCTTGGCTGGGAGACTGGGTGAACAGTTTGAGGTAGAAAAGTGGGGGGGGGGGGTTGGGGCAGAAAGAACTCCTCGGGGGAGGGTTTTTCTGGTGCTGGGGGTATGGCCCCTTTTGATGTGGGGGGAGGGAAGCACAATGGGGGAATGACACGGGAAAGGAGGGGGTGGCGCTGTTTGCACAAGCAGGTCACCCCGGGGGAACAGGTACTGAGCCTGGAGGGGCATGGCCCCTGGGAGAAAGCGGGATGCCTGGAAAAGGGGCAAGGATACGGTAGGATCCAAGGGATCATTAGGGAGGAAATTGGTTATTTAATTATTTAATTGTTGGGGGGAAAATTAAAATGTTTAAGTTATTTAATTGATTGTTCAAATATCTATTTAGCTTGTTAGGCCATGGAGCCAGTTAAGCGTTTTGATTGTAAGCTTTGGCCTGTCACATTAAAGCGACCTTTTCCACTTTTAATTGAGTCTGGGTTTTTGTGCAGTAAGCCAAAAGGGAGGCCCCGGGGGGAACGCGAAGCCTTTCCCCCTGGGGAGTTTTTTTGGCGCTGCACACGGCCAGCGAGTGGCCGTGGGGTGCAGAGCGCCCCTCCAGGGGTACCTAAGGGCTCAGGGAAGGTTCGGGAGGCAGGCGACGGTTAGGACTTGGTGATTGTCCCGCCCTCCCACCCCTTCATTTTGTTTAGGGTGATGTCAGGTATGGAATAGGGGGGGACCATTTTTCATGGGATTATGCGGGGGGTGTTTCTGGACGTCAGGGGGGGGTTTATGGTTTTAGGGGTCTGTTAGGAGGGTAGGGATGGTAGTTTTGTGTGACAGGTCAGGGCATCGTGAAAGGTGTGTGTAATATATGTTGCTGATGTGGCAGGTCAGGCTGGCTGCAGGTCACAGGAAGGGGGAGTTTGGTGTAGAGGGGAGTTTAAAAGGGGTTGAAGTGGGTCGGGGCGCCGGGGGCATGGCCCCTTTTGATGTGGGGGAAGGGAAGCACAATGGGGGAATGACACGGGAAAGGAGGGGGTGGCGCTGTTTGCACAAGCAGGTCACCCCGGGGGAACAGGTATTGAGCCTGGAGGGGCATGGCCCCTGGGAGAAAGCGGGACGCTGGAAAAGGGGCAAGGATACGGTAGGATCCAAGGGATCATTAGGGAGGAAATTGGTTATTTAATTATTTAATTGTTGGGGGGAAAATGAAAATGTTTAAGTTATTTAATTGATTGTTCAAATATCTATTTAGCTTGTTAGGCCATGGAGCCAGTTAAGCGTTTTGATTGTAAGCTTTGGCCTGTCACATTAAAGCGACCTTTTCCACTTTTAATTGAGTCTGGGTTTTTGTGCAGTAAGCCAAAAGGGAGGCCCCGGGGGGAACGCGAAGCCTTTCCCCCTGGGGAGTTTTTTTGGCGCTGCACACGGCCAGCGAGTGGCCGTGGGGTGCAGAGCGCCCCTCCAGGGGTACCTAAGGGCTCAGGGAAGGTTCGGGAGGCAGGCGACGGTTAGGACTTGGTGATTGTCCCGCCCTCCCACCCCTTCATTTTGTTTAGGGTGATGTCAGGTATGGAATAGGGGGGGACCATTTTTCATGGGATTATGCGGGGGGTGTTTCTGGACGTCAGGGGGGGGTTTATGGTTTTAGGGGTCTGTTAGGAGGGTAGGGATGGTAGTTTTGTGTGACAGGTCAGGGCATCGTGAAAGGTGTGTGTAATATATGTTGCTGATGTGGCAGGTCAGGCTGGCTGCAGGTCACAGGAAGGGGGAGTTTGGTGTAGAGGGGAGTTTAAAAGGGGTTGAAGTGGGTCGGGGCGCCGGGGGCATGGCCCCTTTTGATGTGGGGGAAGGGAAGCACAATGGGGGAATGACACAGGAAAGGAGGGGGTGGCGCTGTTTGCACAAGCAGGTCACCCCGGGGGAACAGGTATTGAGCCTGGAGGGGCATGGCCCCTGGGAGAAAGCGGGACGCTGGAAAAGGGGCAAGGATACGGTAGGATCCAAGGGATCATTAGGGAGGAAATTGGTTATTTAATTATTTAATTGTTGGGGGGAAAATGAAAATGTTTAAGTTATTTAATTGATTGTTCAAATATCTATTTAGCTTGTTAGGCCATGGAGCCAGTTAAGCGTTTTGATTGTAAGCTTTGGCCTGTCACATTAAAGCGACCTTTTCCACTTTTAAATGAGTCTGGGTTTTTGTGCAGTAAGCCAAAAGTTGATAAAAGGGCAAAGCTGGTCTTAAACTTATGTTCGAGTTTGGTAGTTGCTTGTGTATCTGAGATTTTAGGAAGTTAAGGGCTAGTAGCGTAGCAATCGATAGTAGAGATTGATAGGCACTTTGGGGGGTGTACGACAACAAGCTTTTCAATTGCAGTGACATTTTTAGTTTGAGCTCACGTTCTCGGCTTATCAGTCTTATCCCAAGAGATAACTGTGGGATGACAAATTGGAATTTCCTTTGTCACTTTATTTAAGTAGAAACTTAAGGAGACTGATAGGAACGTCACCAAGAAATATTGACTACGTCCTTTTGGCTCCCTGCTCTCACCTCGCACAAACCGACACAAACCGTCTCATTCGCACCAGGCGCGGTCGCGTCTGTGATCTAAATATGAAGCACTAAAGAAATACAGAGGTAACAGGGAACTGTAGTTCCTAATATTCAGTGTGTGCAGAGACTTACAAGCTCTGTTTTAAATCGCATAATTTATGGAACACAGAGACTGCTAAAGTGTGGACACTAGATTGAATGAACAAGAGGGAGTCAACAAGTATTTAAAAGCACAGAGGCTAAAATCAATAAAATGCAATATAACAACACAGAGCGCCGATACAGAATAACAATGCAATCAATATGAATGAGGGTAAAAGAGCCCTTTATACCGGCACTAACTGGCTCATCTGCGCCAGGCGCGTTCGCGACTGTGATTTAAATATGAAGCACGAAAGAACTACAGAGGTACAGGGAACTGTAGTTCCTGATATTCAGTGCGTGCAGAGACGTACAAACTCTATTTTAAATTGCACGATTTATGGAAAACAGAAACTACTAAGGTGTAGACACAAGAAAGAATGAACCCTTTGTTGTGGCCTTAAGGGACGACAGTACGCTGTAGTGAGTTCTAACCGACTTTATTAAATGACAATCGGTGTGGACCCTTATATGTCCAAGCTCAAATCAAGCACTTACTTACAGTTCCGTTCAGTTCAGGACTTCCCCAGTTGAATCACTGTGGGAAGTGTGTGCACTATGATGGCATGCTGTAAGCTTCTAGGGCCCCCATGTAGCCTCCTGTGGCTGTGGTGTTACACCCTAGAAGCTGTGCTGTAAGGCTGCTACAAGTTCTCACTTTCTCAGCTCCTCATCAGGAGCAGCGCTGTGGTGCGACCACTTCATCTGGCGGGCTGCCAGCTCTGAGGCGGGAACGTTTTTCCACGGAGCGTGGGCTCGCGAGATCACGTTATGTGCGATCTCGCGAGAACACGCTCCCGCGATCGTGCATGCCGGAGCCACGTGACCAATGCGTCCGCACTTGGAGCACTCTTTATTCCTGGCGGGGCAGTCGCGATCATTCGCCATGTGCTTGGTGCTGGTGCATCTATAGCATTTGGGTGCCTCCTTTTGCCTGGGACCTTTGTCTCTGGGGCCGTCGCGGGACTGCTTGTCTCTGCGCCCTCTCCATTGTAGCGCCGCAAGTTCGGGCACGGGCAGGTGACTTCCCGCCTCTTTGCGTCTGCTGGAGGTTTCTTCCTCCGCCCTGGCAATTTGGATGGCCTTGTCAAGGGTGACCTCCTTTTCTTGTATGAACTTGTCGTGCACTTTCCTAGAGTTAGTGTGAACGACGAGCATGTCGCAGATGACCTGTTCTGCGTTTTCGCCAAAGGCGCAAAGAGAAGCCAGCTCCCTCATCCTGGTGATGTAGTCGTCCACGGGTTCGCTCCCTTCTTGTTTGCGGGTGTAGAACCTCAGCCTGTGCAGTACAACGTTCTCCTTATTGGTGAACCTCTTCACAATGCGACGAGTTGCTTCCTTGTAGACGTCGTCGTCGTCATCATCGGCCGCAGGTATTGCCTTCAAACTGGCAAAAATGCACTGACCTTCAATCCCCAATGTATTTAACAGCATCCCCCTCTTCCTGACGGGGGCATACTGCGTGCCACCCACTGCTTCCAGATAGGTGGAGAAAAGGGGCTCCCACTGCATCCATGGAATTGCTGGTGTCCCTGGTGAAGGGGGAAGGGGAGGGGGCGGTGTGGCGCCTTGCATGGTGGGCCGTGGGGCTTTTGGTATCCTCGTCGCCAATTAAGTTGTGGCCTTAAGGGACGACAGGATGCTATAGTGAGTTCTAACCGACTTTATTAAATGACAACCGGTGTGGACCCTTATATGTCCAAGCTCAAATCAAGCACTTACTTACAGTTCCGTTCAGTTCAGTTCAGGACTTCCCCAGTTGAATCACTGTGGGAAGTGTGTGCACTATGCTGGCACACTGTAAGCTTCTAGGGCCCCCATGTAGCCTCCTGTGGCTGTGGTGTTACACCCTAGAAGCTGTGCTGTAAGGCTGCTACAAGTTCTCACTTTCTCAGCTCCTCATCAGGAGCAGCGCTGTGGTGCGACCGCTTCATCTGGCGGGCTGCCAGCTCTGAGGCGGGAACGTTTTCCCGCGGAGTGTGGGCTCGCGAGATCACGTTATGTGCGATCTCGCGAGAACACGCTCCCGCGATCGTGTGATGTGCCCACACCTTTGTGTGAACCTTGAGACTGCAGCCCTTCCTGGAGCCAGGGACAGAGGTTTGGGAGCGCTTGCTGCTGGTGGAGGCACCACCCGACTGGATGCATTTGGAGTTGCGGCGTAGCGGTTGGAGGAACTTGAAAGGGCAGGGCGGATTGGAACTACCATTTGTGCCCCCTGATGGGGCATCTTGTATACATTAGTAAATAAATCTATTAGATTCTCTTCAGTTTCTTCATCCTGTTTCTCATCCACAATCTTTGGACAGATTAGAAGTCGAAGCCTTCTCAGTCTACCCCCAATTCATATGACATCGGCCCCATTGTTTTCTATCTATTTTCACCTTCTTTGAATCTAATGCATGCTTTAAAGTGGATGAGCATTCCAAAAGGAAGGTTCCCTCAAGCGGGAATTGTATTCCTCTATTCTCCCGTGTGGAATGATGCCAGGCCTCGATGTACTCGCACCTGACACTGTGATAACTAGTGAACATGTAGTAAGCAGGTGTGGCCCTAGGTTTTAGAGGCATCTGTTTTGACTGACTGTAACCAATGACTAGCCCCTGTTTTAGCTCATACTGCGACTCCACTTTCTTTGTGATCCTGAGAGTGAAGGAAATCAAGTACAGAGACATTGCTGATTAGTTCTGAAAGAGATTGTAGCACTCACTCTATACAAGCCCCTTCTGACTTTCTTTACAGTGGGCCAACCTGACCCTTACCCGTTACATCGTTACATACAATGTATTAACATTTTACAACAAAACAGTTTACGAGGACACGTTACCAGACCACAATATACATACAAGACCAAACCAGATTATGGGTCATTCGCCAGCCCATTATCGGAACAGAACAGATGAATCAGAACCAATATCATTCCAAATGACTACCCTGAAAGGCGTCTGTGTTGTACTTTATCATAATGAAAACCCTTAGCTCCCATAAGTGGCTATCCGAGAGCACCACTTATGGCAGCGCCGACCCAACCGCCCCACTGGAGTTTTTTTTGTTGATGCCTCTTTGCTGCGCGATAGGTGAGAGTCCATGACACCAGAATTGTCACAGAAAACAGGCTCACGCATACATTTCGGGTGATGACAAACAGCAAATGATTTATTGGTGTCTTGCAATACAAGTACATCCACCCACATCTATATCAGGGAACTGGCCACACTGACCCCATTCGTCCTCCAGACCCCTCACCTTCGGACATCAGTGGTCACCTGACTGAATTGAAACCTAAGAACATTCTGGAAAACATCACAAGCACTTCTGACAAAAGCATCCCATTCCCCGCCAACACAATGCCTTATTTCATTAGTATCTAGTCTTTTCTCTATATTCACTTCTAGTTCCTGTGCCATATGGTGAGTTCTGGACTCGCGCTACCCACAGAGGGGCATAGGCACCATTCTAATTGTGACTAATGTGATGAATCCTGCAGAGCCATCACAGAAACCCAGCCTGAAGTCTCCTCCCGTGTGGCCAGGGAAGGCAGCCGCTGCCTGATCCTAACGCTGGGGGTGGTATTAGATGGGTGGATCACATGGTAGGAAAAGGCCATCAAGGGAATGTGGTGACTCCATCAGGAGAGACACAGTATTTATCCCCTTCTGAGGTGGAAGTTCTCCAAATGCCTGAATATCAAGGCTTCCCCTCCCAGACTTATCCAACGTGCCAAGTATGAGAGTCCATTTTGTAATCATGAACATGATGTATATAGAGAACATGGAGATAATACAACTACTTTCACTAGTTACGATTCTACATTGGGTTTGGATCAACTTAAGAGAAAACCATTACCTCCTTTAAAAGCTTCCCTTCAAAATACATCCTATGAACCCCTCAAACAGAGTGGATTAAATGTTCTTAAAACAACTAAAAACTTTATGGATTTCAAGTCTCATAATGATCTTACTACTTAGACGAGGAAGAGTGGCACACAGTTACTAAACCGTAGTGAGCAGCCTAGTTATTCTAATGACCCCCACCTGAGCAGGTCCTTTAAATATTTAAAGGCCTTCCAGGTGCAAATCAGTAGAAAGCAGTGGAAGCAGCAGAAGCAGCAGGAGAAAGCAGAAGTAGGAGCCGCCGCTGTACGGTGTGCAGAGAACATGGCAGAGGTTGGAGTTCCTGGGAGATGCAGAGGATGTGCAGCGGGAAGCGGTGTGAAGCCCAGCTGTCCCAGGGAAGAGAGAAGCTCGCTGTGTCCTGCATCTCGCCCTGATGTGAGGTTTTCACTGGAAATCATGTGGAGCAGAGGAAGATCTCTTGATAGACCGGGCGAGGAGCAGAAAGCTGATTGGAGCTGTCAAATGCCAGGGAAGTCTCGAGGCATTAAGAAGCAGAAGCAGTGAGTCTGAAGAAGACGCCAGTAAAAACTGGTGCGTTGGCCTGACATAGGTGACCTCAGGGTGTTCCGAAGTAGACGGCTGTGTAAAAATACACAATTTGAATACCGAAACTTTGAATTAAAGCAAGTTGAGTGCTACTCTCCTAGTAAGAGAGGTCAAAGAAAACATTGTAACCCATATTGCTAAAGCCAAGAGGGGGCAATAACTGAGCAAATTGAGTGCATCATGCCAAAAGGGAGAGGTCGAATATGTGAACATTGTAACCAGCATTGCCCAAGTCAAAAGGAGACAATAATAAAACAAACGGCATGCAACTGGCCTAAAGAGGGATAGCTAACAAGGGAGCATTGTGTGTAACCAGCATTTCCAAAGCCAAAGAAAGCTAAGAGTGGCATCAAGACCCTTTGAATGTAATAATCCCAGACACGATACTGTGGGAGAAAGTTGTAAAATACATTGCCAACAGCCAATAGATTGTGTAAAAAGGAATCAGAGACTATAGTTGAAAGGTCCCCCTTATAGAAAGGATCAAAGAGGAGAGAAGTGAGACCTGCATTGCCTATGGCAAACAGATCAGTATAAGAAGTATTGATGTAATACATGTAAAAGAAGTTGTGAACCAAGTGTGCTGAAAGTCAACAGACTGAATCAAGAAATAGTTGCTGATTAAACTTTCGCCATTGAAGATTTAAGTGTGAAATGTTTGGAACAACCTCACCACAGAGTACAAGTAGTATTAGTAGGAGTTGTATCCTGCCAGGTAAGTACACCAGGAAAAGGACAAACAGTGGCTAGTCCTGCCAGGTGAGTCAACCAGGAAGAAGATGATTTGAAGTACTGCAATGTGATAGAAGGTTGTAATGGAAAGGAAGTGGTAATTCCACTACTGTGTTTCAATTAACTATTTTATAACCATCCTGACAAAAGTATTGTCTATAAAGATGAAGAGCAATGTGTTAAAAGTGATCGGCCTTTAGAGTAAAAGACATTTACATTGATTTTTATTTGACATATGAAGAGCGAATCTTTTTGGTCTGCCAAGCAAATAGATTTAGCAAGTGTCTCAAAAGTGAAGAGCCCTTTTTTAACTGAATTAACAATTTTGACAAGTGAAAGCTATATTGGAACTGTGTATTCTTCCTGGCTAGTGAAAATAACTTTCCTAAACTAGACAGTTGGTTGGAAACATCCTGAACTGATCCAGGGGAAGGGGATCCAACCCTGGTCATAAGGATTCCTGTTTATAACTTTTGGATTTGAATTTATATGTTATTTTGTGAAGTTTAAATCGCCAAGTGATTCCTGTATACTTTGTTACGTGTGTTAATGTGAGGAACAGTTAATTTTGGACATCATTTTTCCTCATGGACTTCCTAAAATTGCACCACACTACCAATTGGGGTGTGTCTGCCAGAGGATTTGGGGATGTGCCTTCAGACACTCTGACCTACTCTGTTCTCTTCCTCTTTGTCACTGTTGTTCCTTTCCTTCTCTCCATACACTGCTCTCCTTGCTCTACTCTCCAACTTCCTACCTCAACCCCTTTACTTCCTCTTCTTCCTGCATCTTCCCCCTCTGCGCCTCTGGTGTCTCACACTCCTTCTACCACTTGCCTCTACACTTTGATGTTACTAATCTCTCCTCCACACTACCACTCCTTCCTCCACACTACTACTACCTCCTCCACACTTCTACAGCTCCACCCCCCATTCTTCTCAGTCACCCTCCTTTCACATTCACAATCACTTTTCACTCACTCCCTACACTCCTAGCAATCTCACTCACTACTCATGCACATACACTTACGAAACAGTACCACTTGCTCTCACCATCCAATACCTCACCGTTTCCTGAAAATTGCTGCCACGCTCCAATGCTCATCCTTCTCCCTGCTGGTCTCTTGGTCGGCCACCTCCTCCCCCGACCTCACCCGAACAACCCCCAAATCCCTGTTTCCTCCCGCCTCTCTTATCCCTTTTTATCCCTCCCCCATCCTCTTATTGGTTCCATGAACCTGGCCAATCTGGCCCTGTCTTCCACACCTGGGAAAGATCACAATAACAGAATGTCTCAAAAACACAGGTCACACCCAGCCCCTTTTCCCCATGTGGGGCCACTGTGCTGCAGGAAAGGCGGCCCAGCGCTGAAAAGTGTTCAAGTCCGTATTAGGCGACAGAGGCGTGGTTCTCCTTAAGATAAGTGTAGTCATGTTGACTGGTTCCACACTATTTCAAGCCCCTGGTGGTGTAGAGCAGTAGAGCAGCCACAGCAGTTTTGCTTCAATTTGCACCAAGGCTGGGGAGATGTTTGCAGCATCTCCCAAAACCATGTAGGTACTCTGGCTCCCCTTTCTTTGATTCTCCCTCTTCTGGTTGTAGCGGTACGTATATTGCATAGGACCTGGAAAAGCTGGAGGTTTGGCTCTCCTTGCAGAGTCTCTCCCTCTCCACCTGGAATTGTGTGGGGTGCTGATGGGTTGTTGTCCTGCGGGTGGTGTATTTGTTTGGTTGTTATGTTTCTAACAGTTCGAGAAAAAAGAGAGAAGTTGGCTAGCATTTCTGTTACCAGGTATGTGGTGATACTAACTGGTACTGTACAGATAAAGGCAGATACTGGGTGAGAGGAGAGGAATTGGGACCTTCTCAACTGCCACTGCCCCTCTCTGGGGTAGGACTGGCTCTGGCTTCCAACTTGGTAGTTCCTATCCCTTTATGAGGAGTTCCTATCCCTTTATGATGAGTTCCTATCCCTTTATGTACTTTAAGGTACAGTGGAGTTCACGGAGAGCCTAATCAGCAAGGTAGTGCATGTGTTAAACACTATAGGGGCGGATTAAGCTTTAAAACCTAATGGCCTGGTGATGGCTAGGAGGGTCACATGGGTAGGGACCAACCCATAGGACAGCCTGGGGTATATGTGGAGATAAACTTCCGAACTCTCTGCCCTGCCAGTCAGTTTCTGTTGGAAGAGCACCTTCAAGTGTTTGTACGAGGGGGGGGGGGGGGGGTTACCCTGGATCCCTTGAGCTACTTATATGCCCACGCATACCCTAATGCTGATTTTACAACTGAGCCATAGATGTAGAAACTATACGAAATGCCATTCTTTGAACTGTTTTGTTCGCTTTCTGTGTTGAATTTAAAGCGTTCTTCGCATCATTAAAACCGAGAGGAGAGGCATCACTTCGTACAAGCAAATTCTATGCAAGAGCGTGGAAAATAAGCAACCGAAAATACATTTACGAGCAAGCTCTTTTTGCTGTATTGTTTGTATGAGGATACACATAACCAGTTCTACCCAATAAAATCAAGTATTATTTTAGTTCTTGCAAAGAAGACATTTGCAAATAATTGTACTTTGCTGCACAACTAGAGTTTGGAAATGATGTGGTCAAAGACCTAGATTTCTGCTGCACCACTTAACCAAAGTGTGTGATCCTGGGCAATTCTTTCAATCTCACTGTGACTTGCGCATCTAAATTGACAGTCCCTAGAAGAGATTTAGTTCAATATCTGAATTACTGGAAAGAAATCCACACCTTAATGTTGCTCCATAAACAATAGTAGTTGCCTTTCATATACTGCACACCGGAGGGTTTTTGATTCTTGGCTCGTTCATGGAAACAACAATTGTTTCCTACTGTATTTCATGTGAAAGGAATGTGAAGGATACGGGCTATAATCATATGCCATGGACAAGTCATTGTTTGCAGTTTATTCATTTCTTATACTCCCAGGCTGGCATTTCACCCTCTTAGGTGCTCCCAATGTTCGTAGATATGCACACTCTGGAACATGGAGGTAAAGCAAGGTGCCCCAGCTTGCTCATGAGGATCAGGCGAGGGAGTGAGGATTAGATGCCAGGTCACCCAGGATCAGCAGTCACCAACTTAGTCACTAGTTCTCAAGAAGTACTGGCATCTGTGGTACACAGTCTCTTTCCCAAAGACAAAGGATCTCTGAAGAGCTGGGATAGTGCCAGTACATCTGAAAGGCTGGCAGGGTGTTACTGAGCCAGGGCACCGGCCGGGCGCCACCACTGCATACTAGTGCCGGCACATTCATTCTCCTCCACCGGGGGCCTTTATGGTGAGGCATGGGCAGCGCAGTATAGTGCTTCATGTGCCTTTGTTCAGAATACCCAAATATGATGGTTGTGACTGGTATTCAGTGACAACACCAGGGATATGATATATTAGCCTGGGATTGATGCTAATAAATGGCATATGGTACAGCTACCAGACATATGGAGGCATACCTGACACACGAAACTATTGTCTCACATATGATGTTGGCATGTGCCTCCTGCCCTGGAGGCAAGACACATGGCAAGACTTCAATGGGCACTCATTTGATTTCACCCTCCCTGGCAACTGCACAGGTTGAGAGCTGTGGGCATACAATATATACCAGAGCCATCGGCGGGAATACCTAGTTAGCAGCGTGAGTGTCGGCCATTCAATGTGAGAATATGGCCATTTTATGGTTCCATGTAATAATGTCCCTGCAAAAATGTCGCCAAAAGAAATGCTGTTTTTTGAAGGGATATTATTACATTGGACGTCCGAGGGACACCTTCGCAAGCCCCAACACTTTTTTTTCTCAAGAGGGGTGGGGGACAACCCTGCATCCCCCGCTCCCCTGTCCCCATATATATTGTTCCCATATATAATGTTGCCACAACCTTTTTCCTGGCGACATTATGTATGGCGACCACATATATTGGGATAATATTACCGGATACCCATTTTATGGGACTACATGGCTTTTCATGGCAATGCCTTACATCTAATTTCGGTACATGGCATTTGATAGCAATAATTGCTATATGATGTGACTGTCAAGCATCGAGTGGCAATGACTGCCATGGAAGGAGTATCTGGGCATTTGGTGGGGATACCCGGCATCCAATAGAAGTTCTTAGTTGTTCATGGTAATATCGGATACATGTTCCTGAGCATGTGAAGGGAAAGCATGCCATAACATGTGTAAATATGTCATAGTAGGCCGCTGGCTATAGTACATGGCATTTGATGGCACTAGATGTAAAGTAATGGAAGTACCTGGTCTTTTGATGGCATACCTGACAAGCTATGGCATTGAGGGCAATGTCTCTGGCATGTGAGTTTGTAATATTTCAAGGAAATACCTAGCACAAGTACTTGACATAAAATACTTGATATGTGATTTGAGTACCTGGGTGTTCGAATGAAATACCGGACAACAATTTAAAAAAATCACTATAAAAAAGCATTGACAATACCAACAGTTTGGACTTTTGTGTAGGCTTGGGAAAGGCACTTTCCAGGCACAGCAGTAGTGGTATTAACAAACCATTGATGGTAGCAGGTGAACAATGGTAGAAATTCCTGGACATCTAAAGCAGAGCCTGGCAAATGCATAATACTTGTACACAAGCCACAACGGTTGGCTTTGACAATGCTTGTTTTTAATGCTTCAGTAAAGGACAGGCGGAGGGTTTATAAATCGTGGGGCTGAAGGCAAGCCTGGTTGAAACTTTTATTACACCAGTAGCAGGTTTACAACTCCAATTAAGACATAAACTCTCAGCAGACTGCTTTGGGAAAACACTGGCAGGCACTTTGAATGCAACGTTGGATGGTAAGGCTTGATTTAAGCAAGCTCAAAGAGTTCCCATGAGGAGGTGTTTTGGAGGGAGGGGCTGGAACTCGGTGGGAATGGCCACAGGGATTAGCATGGTCATGGGCAGTCAATGGATGGGCAAATAACCAAACAATACCTACAAGTTTTGTGTCCCTCCTCATATGCCATTTCTCCCTAGCTGTACTCTAATGCAATAGTTTCGGCTTATAGGCGTTGCCAATACTTGTTTATATTAGCAGACCCCATGTTGTTTGACAGGACTGTAAAAATAATCTACTATTTTAAAGGATGTATTCCTTTGATATGAGTTGACTGTAAATATTCAATTTATGATCGAAACATCGTTTTTAATAAACCATGAACACGCACATTAACGACCTACGTTTACATTGTACCTGCTAATAGCTAATGCTTTTAGATCTCTCGGTATCCTGTGATGTGACAGATCACAGCCTCTTGCTCTTTCGGGCCAGGAGTGTCCCAAGGACACTAGTTGGCTCTCTTCCTTTCTGACTGAGAGGTCAACTAAAACCAAAAAGGGGTCTTTCCAGTCAGCTGAGGCTTCTGTTGGGTGTGGCGTACCTCAGGGACCCTCTCTGTCGCAGTTGTCGTTTCATTTATGTATGAAGCATCTACCTGACGTCTTGGTTAGCCAATGTACTCCTTCAAAATGATGTGGATGGCTTCGAACAATCTGGAAATGTTTCACGGGACTGTATTGTTCAAAACTAGTGAATCTTGGATGCATAACAACTGGCTCTTTCTTTATCAGGAAAGAAATTGAACTATTGCTAATCTCTAGTACTGAAGCTTATAACTAAAAGGCAAGTCTCAACCAGAATATCTGAATTGGGGATAACACGTTGAAATTACACATGTTCTGCCAACATTCCTGGGTTTTCTTTTGGACTTCTCTCTCTACTATGATGGCCCATGTTAATGCTACGGCCTCATTATCCAGCTACTACCATAGGTTACTCAGGCAGATTCGATATTTTCTTCCCCAGAGCAAGTGTGTTACCATTGCTAGGGCTCTCGTAGGAAGTAAGCTAGGCTATTGACATAATTTGCCATACTGCTGCACGCATCTTCACACATATCTCCCGGCATGGCAGCATCACTCACGTTTTAAGGAAATATCATTCGCTCTCGGTTCCTGACAGAATGAAGTTAAAAACATTAACTCGGTTTTTTAGGGCATTACATGGGCCGGCTCCCCTTTAACACAGAACCCAATTTAAGAGGCACTGCCCAAATTTATTTTTTACAGTGAGCCAATACACGTTGGATCATGCCCCCTATGGCCAAACGGACTAAAGCCATGGGTAGGTCTTTTCGGATTATAGCGCCTAAACTGTGGAACGAGCTCCCAGAAGATACTCAGCTAATCAAGGACCTGATGACATGTCACAGGGAAATGAAAACCGTGCTTTTCTAACTGTATGCCTCCACTTGTTACCCCTGGCACTGTGAGGCTAGCCCCGGATGCCTTGGGGTAGTGGCACTTTATCAGTCTCAATCAATCAGTCACATGTCTTTTGATATAAAAAGGGTTTTAAAGATTATTTTGTGGGCTGGCTCACCTTTTTAAGTTCATTAAAAAAAAGACAAAATATGCATGCGGCGGGTGCGCTTTGTGAAGCCCGGGACTGGTGACAACACATATTCCCGGGCCTTTTTTCCTGCTAGGAAGAGGTGAAGGAATAGCAGGTTGTGGGGAGAGTGACCCTAGAGTGTGGGAAGATAAAGTCCCGGGAGGTTTGCAAAGGAGAGACCGCAGAGCTTAGGGATCTAGAACCCCGGGAGGCTGGAGAAGAGAATACGAGACAGAGGAGTGTCAATGAGAAGGTTGCAATAAGAGTTGAGGAAGAGGAAGCTTAAGGTGACTGCCAGAGCTGGAGGAAACCCAAGTGGAAAGAAAGAGAGGGTGCCGTACTGTGAGCCAAGCTTAGATGGAGGCACAAGCGCATGGCAGAGCGTCGAGGATGTGATCAGGCGAGGAAAGGAGAGGAAGCTGAGGTGCCCCAGGCACAAGCCATGCGGACTCTAGGAGGAGGTTGGGAGAAGACGGGTGTTTGGGACTAGAACTAGGACTATAAGAGAGGGAGGTGGCAAGACCAAACAGACACAGTCTGTAGAGCAGCCAACCAACATACCAAGGGCAGTGTAATGAGCACCTGGGGTCTCCATCTCTCCGGCAGCCTTTTTCACTGACCCTAAAGTGCCTGCCTTCCTTACCCATCAGCCGCCTGCATATAACAATGAGGGGGGTCTTCAGGCTGCTCTCGCTCCTCCTCGTCTGCCGATTCGTAGCTACTTGCTGCCCACAGTGCATGATGTATCTACTTATGAGAGAGAAGTTAGAAAGAGAGAGACAGAGTGAGAGAGATTGACAGTGGCAAGGTGAGAAAGGTCAATGGCAGATGCCTCAGCCAGTGATAGGTGTGTGGAGAGGAGACCAAGCTGTTTCCACTTTTCAGGTCTTTTCATGCTTTGCTACAACTTCTAATATGTCATTAGGCCTTATCAGGGCATGCAAGACCTTGCCGCGCTTTGCAATACGTGGCTTTATTGCTTGTGTCCTTCTCCAACCTGCACATCGCTCCACCTGTACCACTCCCAGATGCCCCACTCGGAGTCTCCCCAATGACTTTTGCTCCTAAGCAGCACGCTGTAGTGTTGCTCCTGTATGTAACACTTTAATTGTTCCCCTCTGAGATTTGGCTCCCTGGTGTCCGAATGTGACTTTGCCCCATGGTGTCCAATGCAATCAGTGCAGTTGTAGTGGGTGGCACCTACATAGCACACCTTGGCCTTGTATCATGCTGAGCTGTTCATAGGTATCCCACCAGGACTCTGCGCTCTCCGGAAACCACTGTCCCCTCAGTACCCGCTGCTGCATGGTCCCCACGTTCCCCCTTTCATAGCGGAGTAGCTGATCTACGCTATACACTGCCTGAGATATCAGCCCCACCACAGTGCCACAAGACATCTCCTCACAACTACCTCACTTGGATGGCATCAGGGCGGAGACCTGGACATTCTGTCCCCAGGTGAACGGTCAAGGTTGCCCACTAGGCCCTCCACTAACCTCCCTGCATATTTAAACACAAACACGCAGCACTCAACACGCATGCCAACTAAACTATTCGCACCTTGCAGTCCATTAATCCTCCCGACAGGCATCAAACAGCAGAACACTACACCACTACAATCAACATACATATCACAGTCCCGGTCAATGTATCATAGCACCACAGGCAAGAGGCAAGAAAGGCTCTGTCTGGTCACAAATGCCTCCGTGCTCTCGACACAGGACACCTAGAAACCCACCTGCACGCAGAGTTCAAGGTACTTCTGGTCTGCACGCATCAACACGACAGCAAATGTATCTTGCATTTCCCCTCACTCCCTGCTACTCTACCCCATGCGCCCACTCTTTCAGTGACCCCAGAGCGCTTGGCGAGCATGCTAATTGCAGCGATGCACGGTAAAAATCCCAATAATACAACATGATACGGTGGCAATACAGCCACGTCATAGTGGCGACACTCATCAATCTAATGAATTATGAGTGCAGTGATTTCATCTAATAAGTACTCATAGTAGTCCAGATATCAAAGAATGGTCCACCCCGCCCCCCCCCCGTTTTTTCTCCACCAAGCCTCATTACACCCACTCCACACCACATAGCGATGCATCATATGTTTCTTTTAAGGAGCATCACTTCCACTTCAAAGCACTTATCTCTGCGAGCCGCACCTGCTCGCCACGGCCATCTCACATCAACATTGTCTCGGATGTGATCTTGTTAAGGTCGAATGCCCCGGCAGCAATACACCGGAGCACACTTCCGGATGGGGTCCTGAGTGGCCACTAGAGCAAACGTATTCTCAGCACATTTAAGCCATCATGTGTCACCATGGAAACGTGCAAGATGCTTGCGCCTGCCATTCATATCAAGAACACCTTTCTCTATGCTTTCTTTACTATACACGGATATTGTTCATAATGTTTTCAATTAATGTTTTGGCATCTAAGATCATTCCTGGACCACTTTATATTACATTCAAAATCAACTGCTCAAATACAATGCACATTCAGGGGGAATGCAAGAAAGACGTGCATATGAAGTGTGAAGTGCTATTCCTAGATAATCAATTCATACTCTGCACAGAAAATGACACAACTACACAAAATACTGTCTGGTAAACTACTCTCCAGTATTGTATTAAAACCTAATGGTACACATGTATGAGTCGCCGTGCATGTTTCAGTTCCATTCAAAAACAACTGACAGAGACCTTCATCAGGATACAACATCTTCTCATGAATGTATGTGCCCAACATTGATTTAACACAAACCGTCAACATCATTCACTTCTATGTTTGCTCAAAACATGCGTAGATTTCTCTGATGAAAGCTACTCTCGCGTTATGTTTATTATCACTTGATATTATGACCCCATCAGTCATTGGCTGAAGCCAAAATTCTTCACAATCCTATTGGCGTGCAGTCAATTGCTTAATCACTAAATGGAAGGTTTCTCTTCATTGTTTTGAAACACTGACGCTGCGTTGTGGTTGCCCATTACAAATGCTGGTAGGCCTCTGCCCAAAGGCCCAACAGCGGGAGATTTGGGAACACCAGACAATGTTATGGCCCAGTCCGACCCTGGATCTAGTGTGTGATTTGCACACGGCTCCAGTCGTCTCCGTAGTACAGACTGTTATTGCTCCACTGTGCTTTACCACGTTTCAAAAGCATATCACCTGCCTGCTAAGACTCCACTTCTAGCCCCACCCTGGTCATTCCAGTCTCCCCCTCCCGAGGTGCGCCCCCAGAGTACATTATTCCCTTTCCTGCGCTGCTGGTAAAGTAGGGTACTATTAAACACCAGATAAATGAACATGCATGTAATACTGATAGCGTTTTCCAGGGCTGTGAAGGCGAAGGGAATGGCACTCGCATCCCCCGAGCTGGCATGTAGTTCCAGTGTCTTCCGTCAGGGCTCCTCTGCTCCTGCTCCATGCACTTTGCTTCCTACCAAGCCCCTGCAGTAGTAGCGCCTCAGGGCAGCACGCGGGCAAGATCTTGAAACCATAATAGAGAGCTGTATGTTGCTCTCCCTTCTCTCCTTGCAGTAGAGAGCGGCCTCTCTTGAAACCAGGCCCTCCTTGCTTCCATGTGGTGTATGCACTTTGTAATATAATTCCTTTATTGCAACTGCAGTGCTTCTGAGGATATTGGCTCAAAGTGGCATTAATTATATTATTTAGAAATACAATAACATTGTCATCTTGCTGGACGGTACTGTTGCCAATTGCACCATAATGATATGGAGCGAGTGGTATACTACAGCTGCTGTAAATGTAATTTAGTAATATGCATTATTAATAACTATTCTGCGCCTGTGGGCGATTTTGTTATGCCCAACAGTTACATGGAATGTTCCAATTCGTTTTATTTTTTATATATGCTTAATGCTAGTGCCCACTGATGCTCCCAAAGTAGGCATATAACGTAATCGAGTGAATGGGAGATAACGTGATCTGCATAAGATCACACATCTGGTAATGCGAGGAACCCATGTTTGTAACTCGGAGAACCCAATGCGCTTCCACACCTGATCTGACCCATACCCCCAGAGAGTTCCCTGAGAACCTAACCCACAAGGCACGTGCTTTAAGATTGAAGTGGGAGAATGGGAAAACAAGCTCCCCCCAATCTCATCAAGACCATGGCCTAAAGCAGAGGTCTTCAAACTGTGGGGCAGCCCCCCCAGGGGGAGGCGGCTGCATCCCAGGCGGGGCGCCAGAGCCCAGCATGAAATGTAAAAAAAAAAATAAAAATAAAAAAAAATATTTGTTTTTTTTTAGATTGGAGGAAATGGGAAGGGGCAGCTCACATGGTCAGACTGGACCATAAAATGGTCTTAGGCACCAATGAAAAAATGGCCAGCAGTTGCAAATGGATATTCAGTCCTTTGGTCACAGACTGTTTGAATAGTACCTAAGGGGTTGTTTTTTGTTCAAATGTAAACAAATTGTGATATTTAAAGAACATTTATTCAGCAACAATGTTCAAAACTACTAGCTGCATAGTGAAGTAACTCCTCAAACTGGCCCACATTGGCCAAAAAAGTGGCCTATTTTGACTGGCCTACACTCGCATTTTGCGTTCTTGGTACGATCATTGCCCTATTGCCCTATACGCCAGTCCAAGCCAGCCGGCTCATCCATAATGGGTGAGGGGGCGTCCACCCACTGGCCACCTCACCCATTATGGAGGAGCCGAGGAGCCAGCCCAGTGAAACACTGAGTAATCCCTCAGCTGCTTTTTACAGCTGAGGGAGTGCTCCTGGGCTGGCTGAACTGTCAAAGGGAAACACTGTTTGCCTTTGACAGTTCATTTCCCCAGCCGCACTTGATCACTGAGCCATGCAACGCTGGGGGGTGTTTTGCTTCGCCAGCCTTGCATAGCTCATTGGAAATGCTGGCTGGGGCACTGCATGTATGTATGTGCGAGGGGATGCTCCTGTGCCTCCTGGCACATATGGGCAGAGCAACCTGGAGCAGGGCATTTTAGCAACCACGCGCAGGCCCCTGCAGAAGGTACGTTTATGGCGATGTATTTTTTATTTAAATGTGTATGGATGTGTGTATGCTTGTGTTATGGGACTGTGATGGGAGCAGGATGGACGGCAGCACTGGGATAGTGGTGGGAGTAGGGTGGGGAGAGCCCAGGGTCTGTACTGGGAGTAGGGTGAGGGCACGGCACACAAAAGTTCATAGCAATTTCTACACACTGCCCATCTGGCACTTTTAGGGGGGCCCCGCCTGTCCAAACTTTGCTCAGGGGGGGCTCAGGCCAAAAAAGTTTGAAGACCACTGGCCTAGAGGATCACGGCCCAGGCACCCCTCACGGGACGAGTTCGTCTATCTACCAGATGACAAAATACCCTGGTTCAGGAACATAAGGGAATGCCCACCAGCCTGTCCGACTCAAGCAAACACCTGCGGCATGGATGAGCTCGACTAAGACAATAGCCACAAGTATCCACATCGTTAGAGATGCCATAACGACCTAGTCAACTGCCAAGAACACACGTGCCACCATGCACACTGGTCACTCACACACCAACCTACACGAAGAACATATTCAGTGCTATGAAGTAGGTGACTGACATACCAACTGAGGTGCATCGTTGTTATTTTTCACATAGGCCTTTTTAATAGTAATGCAGAAAGGCAACTCACCCTGTGACGACACCATCATGTATACCTAACACTGCTTGTGACGCCCTGTCAACCCACAATCTCCATACAAAGGATTATGTACTGCCACCCATGAACTAGGCCCGAGTAGGCCGCAAGCAAGAGTCTCGCCATGAAAATCCTCTCAGAGCAAGAGTACAAGTGTTGATCATGCAGAACGAGCCCCAGCGAGAGCTCACAGCCAAGGCCATGATGTTGCAACTCGCATGCTACCAGCCCAGCGCCAAGGTTACATCTGTAAAAAACGCCAAGCCCACAGAAACGAAATACAAATCTAATGTCCAGAATTCTGCTTCAGCTACGGTCTCTCCACACGTGACCAAGCCGATCTGACAAGGTGCCTGACCCACGAGACAGAAAGTCGCCTGGGTCCCACGTCTGGGACGCAGGTTGCGAAAACGAAGCGGCAAAATGGACACCTACGGTGATGGGAACGACCCGCTCACAAGCCTATGAGCAGACCTGTACGTTGCCTGCACATACATAGTTGCACATTGTTACTAATGACAGGTACACCGCAAGCTGGGAACGACGCTGGTCCCAGGATTGGGGGCTCGCGGGAGGACCAATCAGAACACAGGGGGACTCATCACTGATGTCAGTAGTATTAGCCAATCACCAGGGGCCCCCTTGTAGCCATTTTCAAGTATCTAATAGTAGGGGCAGCCCAAGTGTACCACCTGACTCATCCTTAACCACTAACATCCTTCTCCATATGTACCCTATCCTAGCCCTACCACTCGGGGAACCAATCCGGAGTGGCAATAGGTTTTTTACTAACTTTCCCAGGTGACGCAGATAGCGCGTCATACTGCTGTAAAAAGGGCCTGCGAGCCCCACTAAGAGTGAGAGTCTGGACGGACGCGTATGATCCGAGACCCATCCCTGCCGTTGTTATAATAAACAGCAGAACCACCTTGCTCCTTGTGTGTGTCTCATACTCCTTTTGGGAAATACAGGAGGAGTTGGGGCCTCCCAGCCGGAGGTCTGCGGACAGCTCTGCCGGCCCCGGGATAATCACCCCGACAAGTTGGAGGCACTGCTGAGATATCTTTAAGATCTACCCTTTTGAGTTTTTTTTCCAAGGCCTCTTGTTGCGAGGAGGTCTGGCGGCGCGGCCCCCTCTGCCGCTGCCCCTTTTGAGGACTACAGGACCATCGCGGTACTGAGAGAAGACCGGGCAACGCAATCTGGATATTGGCCCTCGGGAGCCGCTTGAGAAGTATCCCGCCCGCGGTTGGCAACTGTCCAGGCGTGGTCCAGATGAGGGGAGGTGGCGAGCCGCTTGGAGGGGTGCACGCAGTCGAGCGGCGCCGCATCAAGAGAACTTCGTGAGTATGGCACACCCAATGAGCAATGTGACATTGTGAGGGAGGGGGGAGGAACTGTAATAAGGGCGGCGGGAGGTGTTATTACAGTGTGTTGCAAAGATTTGATTAATAAGTGTTGATAGACGAGTGAGTGGTAACGGGACAGGCACGAGGGCCATCCTCTACCACGTCACAGAAGCAGGGTGGGTGGAGCCAGAAGGCACCACATGCGGTTGCTTGTAGACACTGATTGGTCCAGATCGTGGGCACCTGTAGAAGGGGTGTATGGCTTTCCTATGAATTGGCGTTTTTGATCAATGAGTAGACGAGGATCCCTATCGATCGAGTAGTCAAAACTCGATAGATAGATGACGTTTTCCTGTAGGAGGTAGCTAGATTTTTTGCCAAGTATGGAAGATAATTGGCTGGTTAAGCCCCCCGGCGAGGGGTGTGTCACACGCGAGGCGACGCAGCGTGCGTAGTCCGATTATATGAGTGTATTGTTGGTTACCTTGTTCCGGGCGTAACAAGAGGACAGCTGTGGGGTTAACAAGGACAAGAAGTTAAAACATATTGCGCGCTCTCTTGATGTCTAAAGATCTTACCAGTAATAGTCTAAGAGGTTGGTGACGTTGTTAGGAAAGATTTCTTAATTGTGGGTAATTTTCCTTCCATGTGGTAAGCCCTAAACTTTTTGCTGCTGTTTTCATCGTGATCTAGACTTTGCCAGAGAAGTGCAGCCTTTTGCCGCACCCCTCTGGGCTTTCGCTCCATTCTTACGGGGAAACTGACATGCCCTTAAGACAGTCAGTACCGGGAAACGTTGTTTTCCGTAGTTCTTTTATCATGTTGCAGCTTTCGCGCAACATGGCACAAGAGGGCACTGTAAGCTAAGTTACTGCTCTCTTGGGTCTCTAGTCTTCTACAGGCCCTAGACACTCTCTTTGGATTGTTAACGAACGGTGCAAGTGAATCACGGACGGGACTGGTGGCAGCGATCGTTTCTTTGTGTTTTGAGCTCCTTTTGGCTGTTTAAATGCGTTTCTCGCACTTAGCCCAAAATGGTGGCCTGGCTCCCAAAATGGCCAGACCAGGAGGCTCTTTGTCCTGCCCGCTGACCGTCTTGCCCCCTTCATCTTCCCCAGGTCGGGCCGACCCAGGGCCTTCCTTATTTGGGCATGTACTTTCCCGCGAAACACAGGTGCATTCGCGGGCTTCTACAGGCCTTGTGTGTGCCTCCGGGATGTGGGCTGGGATGTCTGGTCCCAATACACATCCTGGGTGCCAGAGAGTCTAGTGTGTCGTGAATGCCTGGGACCACAGTGGTCCATGATAGGTCACATATGGTGTGAGTGTTTTTGTGAGCAGATCTCCCATTGGGACCTCTCCGTTTTGGCACGAAGGGAACCGTGGATAAGAGGAGGCTGGAAACACCACTACCATGTCGATCTCCTGAGTTCTCACGAACAAAGGACTACAGGAACCAAGTATCCTGCAACCAAGAGGCTGAACCGAGGAATCGCTGGTGACCCGCTGAAGGACTGTTCCTCTGCACTGCTGTCGCTTTGTGAAACCCTTTCTACCTCCGATCGAACGAGAAGGCCTGTACTGGTACTTCGACCCTTTGGAATAGTGGGAACAACTATTATCGGCATCTTCACCATCTCCTGCATGTAAGCCTTCGGAAGTGTCTCTGGGCCATCCAGTGGACTGACCAGCCTACCCAGGAGTTTTGCTCTGTAACGGCCGTCAGGTTGCTGCTGTATTACGAGTCCTTGCCACTCTCACACGATTCGTACACTGGGCATTCCCAGGTCTGAAGTGAGAAGTGTACATTGGACTGAAATACACACGGCCGCTCCGTTGCCCTGCTGTGGTAACAATCTGTGCGGGTTCACTGCGTTTGGGACATCCTCAACTCTAACCTCTGCTGCTGCGGAATCTACACAACTCCGAGACGTCCCTTGCTCGTATCTGAACCTGCCAGCATTGAAACTGACGCAGAGAAGCCTGGGTCTGCCTGCATCGGGGACCGGTGAGTAGCATCACTAGGCACTGGTCGCCCTCCTGCAGTAGCCCGTAGCTTTTCCCCGCTGTGTCAAACAGCACGTCTTTCCGTACTCGCGCTCTGCTTCTGCCCACAGTGGAGGCTGCGCTTGAGTCGCGGAGCTCTGCTCATCTTCATTTGTTCACCGAACTGAACTGCCTGATTCTCTCGAAGAGACTCCCCTTTGCCCGTTGGCACCACCGTGTGCAGGTACTTTTGAGCACTAGGCTCCACTCTTCATAGGGCTCGGACTTCCTTCTAGTTAGATGCCTCTGAAGGCGGACTGGGTCTAACTATTATTCGCATTGCCTGTTTTCCTCCCCATCTAGGTGGTCTGCACATTTCGTGCGTCTAACTCGTTATACTCGTTGGTAATTGTATATATATTGTATTTGATTGTGATGTGTTGGTTTACTTGAGTTTTATTGTGATTTCTTGCTACGGTCAATGTTACAAAGGCCTTGTAATAGATGTGTCTATATTTTTAATATAACACCTGCTTGGAGTAATTTGTAAGTGTCCTTGTTTTGTGTGCTCATTGCGGGCTTTCAGTCACCCTCACCCCTCTTGAGACCTAGTCTTGACCGCCGCGATCGCTACCTTGATTGGTCTGGCTTGTCCAGAGGTTACCCTGTTCCAAGAAACTAGGCTGGCCTTCTGAACCTCTGCCCCTCCAGGACAGAGTTCAGAAATCCATCTTAACAGACGTCACCCGTAGGGCCTTCATAGGACACCTTGACCACATTGCGTTGTTTGAGGGGTGGTAGGGGAGTAAGCAGAGGATAAGGGCGGCATAACAGAGGTGGGGAGGCTGCGCACGGAGAACGCCGGCCACCCCCAAATACGGGAAGGGTGAAAAGGGGGAAGTGACTGTGCACGGAGAACGCCGGCCACGCTGAGTAAGGTGGAAGAAAGAGGGGAGTGGAAAAGGTGGGGCGGCTGTACAAGCACGTCACACAGGGCACGCAGCCGCAGGGGGCTCCGTGTGCCGCACCCAGCAGGGGGCCGTACCAATTCTATCAAAGGAGGAAAACAAACAGAGGAAAAGTACTGTATACTTGTAACTGTTTTACTTTTAGCGGACGGTCGAAAGTCCCCAATCTACGGGGCCAGGTAACGAAGGTTGTGCTGAGGAGAGTTAAAAGCACAGTATAACCATGTCATACAGGTCGGGATCTGGAGGGTGGGGGAACACTCTGACTACCCCCTCCAACATATTTGCAGAACGCTGTCACCCCAGAGGGAAAAACTCATCAAATATAGCATAGAATGGACACAAGGAACAGACAACAAAATGACGACACCATGGCCGCCTAACGGCAGTTTTGAACCGTACGTCCAGCACTCACTGCTGACACACATACACAACACGTACAAAGGGAAGAAGTTGGCACATCACGTGGAGATATTTAAGTTGTGGAGGATGTTCCAGGGATCCCGGCCAGGACCAAACGGAATGTTCACCGTGGAATGGACGGCAGAAGAGAAGGGGAGCGAAGAAACAAAGGAGGGGAAGAAGATTAAGGAGGAAGAAGGAAACGGGGAAGCGGCAACCAGTAACACGCAGTGCGCGGAAAGAGACAGGAAGGGGGATGAAAGGTCTGGTAATACTCATGAAGTAGAAGTAAAGAAGGAAGGGACAGAAGACATGCCCCTAGCGAAGGTAGTGAAGAAGGAGGAAAGTGTGTTATATCCAGTGACAGAGTTACGAGAAACAGCAAGGCAACAACTGACGGCAGCTGAGGGGTACTCAAACCCAGCATACAGCCCTCCACCATATACTGCTATAGGTAGCTACCAGAGGGGGGAGGAGGTGACGAGCACGGTGGGTTCGAGTTGCACGCAGGCGCGCACAAAGGGAGGGAAGAGCAGCAAGGAGCACATTTTCAACATAGGACAAGATGAATGGATAGCAGCGCAGGTGCTCTTAAAGCTGCGAGGGACATTACCAGGAGAAGAAAAAGATGTGGTGAGGAGAATGAATAAGGACGACAAAGGTAATAATGGAATAGGGTGAGGAGAATAACACCAGGGAAGGAGAGCTGTCACAGGAAGAAGAGGAGATGTTGGAGGAACAATTGGCTGAATTGAGGGATGAGCGGAGTGCACTGATTAAGCAGTTTGAGCAAGAGGCACGAGGAAGGAGGAAGTGGAGGAAGGAAAGTAGGGATGAGCTAGAAAGGATGAAGGAGCGTACAGAAGAGAGGAAGAGGGAAGCGGAGAGGATGAAGGCAATAGCGGAAAGCGTATCCCGAGCAGTACAGCATGACATGAAGAGGAGGGAGGAAGAGAAGGAAAAGGAAATGGAACTATGGAAGAAGAAAATACTCTCTGAAAGCACCAGGAAATACGAAGAAGGTAAAGTAATAGAGAGCATATTACAAAGTGAAAAGGAGAAATGGGAGAGGAGGAGAGAGGAAGAAAGGATATTAGCAAAGGTAAGTAGTGAGGTGGTGGAGGAATTGAGGAAGAAGAGAGAGGAAATAGGTGGTGGAATAGTGGAAAAGAAGGAAGAGGAGAGCCGAGAAAGGAAACAGGAGCCTGGGGTAAGAACATATGCGCGTCGGGATGCAAAAGTGGCTACAACATCAGCGCAAGGGGGAGTAACTAGTAGAGGCGAACAGAAAGGAACGGATTTAATAGACTTAAAAACGGTGACAGTAAGGGGGAAAAGGACAGATTGGGGGTTGTCGCTCCTGGATGAATTCTGCAGCGAAGAAGAAAAGGGTGTGGGAAGAGAAGGAAGAAGCGGCGGTAGGGAGAGCTTAGATAAATTATACATCACAGGCGGTAACGGGGAATCACCATGGGCATGCAGGAAGAGGGAAGAAGAGAAGAGAAGTGAAGAACAGGTAAGAGAAGTGGCAGGAGGAACAACACACGCAGTAACATCCACATCATCACACCCACCCACGCCCGTGCCTGAACACACACCATACATCGGCAGGCTCAGAGACCTCCCAGGACGCAGGCAGGAAGAATGGCCACTCACACCTGCAGTGAACCAAGAGAATAATAGGAGAGGGAGGAGAAACGAAGGAGAAGGTACGACAAGCAGCGGTAATGTAGATATGGCAGCAGATTTACTTGACATAGAGGAAGAGGAGGAGTACACGGATTCCACCCCGCGACCACGGGGGGAACAAATGGGGTATAATTTAATGCCACTATTGGAGAGGGGAGGGGCTAGAGCACAATATGTCCCCTGGAAGCATGCTGATAAGGAGAATATAAAATGCAGGCTCCCATCACTAAGCAGAGGAGCAGGGAAATGGATATATGAGATGGAAAAACACACCGCGGGACAGATACTAGCAGTGGGAGACGTGATGGGACTATTAATATCAATATTGGGGGATGCGGCAGATGACATTTGGAAGAGGGCAGGCTTTCCCAGAGTAACAATAACAAACACGTCACATGACGGGGCGCCTTTTGCCAATTGCAGGCGTGCATTGTGGCAGGCCCTGAGGGTCCAGTACCCAGACACATCAGACATAGGAGCAATTACGTCACGCAAGATGTGTGAGAATGAAGATCCTGTTGATTATATCCAGGAGATTCAGGAGAAGTGGTGCTTGGAAAGTAGGGAGCAATGAGACAAAACACCAGCCATTTTTTACCACATACTAGTACAAGGGCTCCCGGAGACAATACAAAGGCAACTGAAGAAGATAATGGGAATGAAAGCTAAGGCCTGGCCGGAAATACAACTAACAATAGTACACCTCTGTAGGATGTGGCAAGAAAAAATGAAACAAAAGGAAGAAGATAGGAAAGCAGAAGAGGCAAAATTAGCGCAGAAAAAACTAACAAAGTATACCATGGAAGGAGCACTAATAACTACACCGGCAATAGCGGCACCAACCATCACGCAAGTAGTGGCTGCACAAGATTCCACACAAAAACAAATAGTACCATTGCCACAACCACCACAACTTATAATACAACAGATGCCACCACCCCCACCATACACAGCTCCCACAGGGGGAGGGTACATGCCACCAGCAAATGGATATTATAAAAAATCCCGGGGGAGGGGCGGGATGATGAGGGGGAGAGGGTATGGCCAACATGCACAACAGCAAGGGGGAGGATTTCGAAGTTACTACCCCAATGGGCAGCAAGGGTATCAAGACAATTCAGGGAATTTCCCATGGCAGGCCAGAGAACCACCGGTATGTTGGGTTTGTGGAATGGTAGGACACATGTCACACACATGTAGAATGAAGCCCAACCCACCAGCCTGGGGGGAACAGGGACCACAAGGGCCTATGGGGGAGCAACAGGTTTACCAGCCACAGCAGGGAACGCACCAGAGCAACACACAACAGCATGTATCACCACAACAGCCACAGCAACAGGTGCAACACTACGCTGCACCACAACAACAGTTACAGACATACACACCACCGCAGCAACAGGTGGCAGTAACACAACAACACCAAGTGCAACCAGTACAACATCTCGCTCAAATACAGGACCATAAATTGACACCTATTGATACACCGCTACAACAAACACAGTTAGGGAGGGTGACTGTCTTGGGACACAACCATTACACGCGAAGTGGTCAGTCACTGTACCCACAATAGGACAGCCCACAGACGTCCTTGGAGTGTCCCATCCTGTCGATAACACCTAATAGTGCGGAGGAACCACGCATTCAGGTAGCGATAATTGACAAAAAATGTTCCTTCCTTGTTGACACTGGGGCAACCAGGTCTTGCATAAGGGAGGGTAAATTTAAAATGTCTGGCGAGGCCATGCACACTCAAGGATTCACTGGGGCTAGAGGGTTGGTTCCCTATACTGATATCATCTCCTAATCTATAGGAGATTATGACATGTCTTTCCCACTCCTATATTCAAAGGAGTCGCCAGTGAACATACTTGGAAGGGACATAATGAGCAGATTAAATATGACGAGCTCCTTCACAGAGAACGGCATAATTTGCTCCACACCAGGAATAAACATGCTTACTGCACGACAAATACTGCAAGCTTACTGTGGCCAAACAGTAGCTCGAGCTGAGCCTGTGGATGGCAAAATGTTCCAATATGGAACAGACATGGCATTTCCATGGATGCCAGGAATAGAAGGCAAGATTTAGAGGAGGACAGCAGCATATTTGTTCAGGCCTGAGACACCAGCTAGTGAACCAGGGGGGAAGGTGATTTCGGTGAGCATCGAGAGCATTATAGCAACTGCAGATTACATCGCAGTACATGCCCAAGACAGGGAAGGGAGAGCGTGGAGAGCAGTGATAGCACTGGCTGAGGGATGCAGGCTCACGCAGGTGTCTGACGAAGAGCTCTTTTCAGAGAACAAAGGAGAAGGAGAGATGGTATTTATGATGAGTGTTGACATCTGGTTGAGAGTGACATACAAGCAAGTAGCACTGAAAATGGCAATGGCACTCGAGGCACCTGCATCTACCCCAGTACCATTTTACGAGGAAGACATGGATAAAGTTCCAGCATCACTGTGGACCACCAGTCCCTATGACGTGGGCTGCATAAAGAGGATTGGAGGAGTAAAAATAAAGTTGAAAAAGGGTGCAATACTACCTAGAGTGAAGCAGTACCTACTATCAAAAGAGGCAGATGAGGGCATATACAAAACCATAACAGCCCTGATAAAAAATGGCATATTGGTACCATCAGTATCAACATGTAACACGGCTTTGTTCCCAGTGCGCAAAGCTAAAGGAGGGTCTTGGCATTTCATCCAGGACCTCAGGCCCTTGAATTACATTGTAGAGACAGAATATCTGTAACGCTCACCTGACTCCCACGGAGGCTCTGGCCTGGTTCGCGCTGCTGTGACCTCTTCTAAGGTGATGCGCAGGGTTCGGAAGACGGACTGGACCGGGCCCCCCAAATCTAGCTTGTCTGGCTTGCAGAAGTATCCTTCTGTAGGCGAAAATAGGGTATTAACTGTCTGCGGGGTAATGCAATTGACCTCCCACTCTCTCCTCTCAACCTCCTCGAAACCCTTCTGTGATTCTTCGTAGCGTCTCACCTTAGGGTCTGGAAGGACGAGCTCTCCATCCTGCTTCTGATGCAGGGGCGCGTTGGTATCCAGTTACTTCACTGGATTTTCGGATTGGTGAGAACCAAACTTGCTTGGCTTCCAGTTAAGTTTTTTGATAAGAGGTTCCCCTTGTGTCCATGCATTAATGTACTAATGCTAGTGTCTTTTTCCCCATAGGGGCCGGGGTATGGAATGCCGGGGAACAGGCACCGACCCGAGATGAGAGGTGAAATCCTTGTAGAAATCAGGTAAGTCTTTAATGAGCGTTTTTTGGTAATGTCTTTTCATTCGCTCATTAACACTGATGTCTTTTTTCCCCTTAGGGGCCGGGGTCCGGAAATGCCAGGATGCGGCGCGGACCCGAAATGAAGAGGGAATGAATCAACAGGTAAGTCTTAACATGGAGATTTAGCTTTCCTTATTCCCTTCTCTCTCTCACCTTTTGTTCTTGTCTTTTTCTCCCTAGGCGCTGGGGCGTGACTGCGAATCCGGATGATCGCTGCTGAACATGGAGGCGCCCTGTAAAGGTGAGTGGAATGCGGCGCTGCAGCGATCGACACGATGAGCTTTTAAATATAAGTCTTCCTTTCAGGATTGTCGGCGAGATGTCTCCGGGATGTGGATTTAGCAGGTAAGGACTTTTCCTTCTTCTGTTCTCTTCTTCTCTTCCTTTGCAGGTGATCCAGGATGCTGGCAGCCGTGGCAGAAGTCAGGATGCAGGAGCAGACACAGTGAGCGTCCAGCTGCTAGATGCAAAACAACGCGAAGCACGTGTGGCTGTTCGGGTGGGGTTTAAATAGCCTTGGAAGAAGTTCCAGGTATGTATCCTTCCTCCAATCAGGTATGTATCCTTCCCCGACCACGCCCGGATGGTAAATTAGTCCCAGAGGTAAAGTAGTTCCTTTCAGGCCTCAAGGAGGCCGGGATCCTGTAGCATGGTCTGCATCAGATAAGTGCACCCAAGCATTCCCATAATGAGCCTGGCGCCTATGGCGCCAGGACTGATGTCTTTTATGAGCCTGGCGCCATAGGCGCCAGGACACTGTCCAAAGGGCCCCTATATGGGGTTGCTGGGTCCTTCTTTGGGGACTGGATGTCCGCTTTCGGGGACGCAGGGCTTGAACCGGCTCCCCGGGAGCGGGCATCATGACAATACCCCATAGCAGCAAACCCAGCCACGATACTATGTGGAATACCAGCAGAGGCATCATGGTTCACCGAGATTGACCTCAAAAATGCCTTTTTCTCAATACCTCTGCACCCAGATTCACAAGATTTGACAAGCTTCACATACAGGAATACAAAATGGAAACACACCAGGTTACCACAAGGGTACTGCGAGTCACCCTCAATTTTCAACAGAGTAATACAGATGGATTTGGGAAACATTGAAATGGAGAGCACGGTGCTGCAATATGTTGATAACATAATAATTTTCAGCACAAGTGAGGAGAGGTGCAGGGAAGACTCAGTAAAAATGCTGACAGTGTTGGCAGAAGGGGGGTACAAGGTAGACAAGGAAAAGTTACAGTACTGTCAGGAACAGGTACTATACATTGGGTTTTTGACTACAGCACATACATAGAACCCCTGCTCGAAGCACTAAGAGAGGTACAAAAGGGGGACAAGAGGTTGGGGTGGACAAGAGAAATGAAAGAGGCATTTAATGAGTTGAAACACGCCATATCCACAGCTCCCGTACTAGCCACTCCAAATTACGAAGATCAATTTTTCATTTTTTCACATTGTGACTCAGCAGTAATAAAAGCAGTCTTGACTCAGAAAACTAGCATGGGACACAAGCCAATAGCTTTCTACAGCGGTCACTTGGACTCTGTCATGTTAGGACATTTCCCCCGTTCGAACAGGGGCTCACCGCAGCTGCATTTGCGGCAGAAAAATCATCATCATCAATAACAATGGGGTGCCCCACCACGTTGTTTGTGGAACATGCACTGTTTGCAATTTTAAACAAACCTAAGTCCATACTAACCGCGCCAGGTTAAGAAATAATTGTATCCAGACCCGAATTGACAATTGTCAGATGCAGTAACATAAACCCAGCCAGATTCATAGCAGAAGTTGTTGAGGAAGGTGATTACGCCCACGATTGCACACAGACAATTGAAATGTACTCCAGCACAAGGAAGGTGGAGGAGGATGCCCTTAAGGGGGGTGAGATAATGTACATTGATGGGTCATCAACCATTGATCAGAGCGATGGGATAAGGAGAACAGGGCAGCAGTAGTTAAAATGACGGAAGATTTGATTTATGTCCCGGTAAAATGCGTGCAATTACCGCAGCATTATTCGGCTGAGGCAGCGGAATTGGTTGCACTGATTTTGGCACTAAAGGAAAGTTTTGACAAAAGAGTTACTATATACTCTGACAGAGCATATGTAACATCAACTGTGCACTCTGTGTTAATAAAATGGCAGAGAAGGGGGTTTAGAAGAGCTGATGGCACCCCAGTACAACATGCTCTCTTACTAGCAGAATTGATTGAAGTAATTAACGACCCCCAAGAGATAGCTTTGGTTAAGTGTCAAGCACACACTAATGGAGATGACTATATCTCGATAGGTAATTGAAACAGCAGACGCACATGCCAAGCATGCTGCATATTTTGGCGAAATGTGGACCCCCACAGAATCAGAAAGACGGAGGGGGAGGTCAATGGTAAAACAGATGTTGATGAAGGATGGGTACACTCATCTCCCTGCAACACAGATAATGGAGTTGCAGGCAGCTGCACCAATGGCAGAAAAAGAACTGTGGGTAAAGAGAGGATGTACGATGTTTCCAACAGATGCGCTGTGGCGTCAAAATAATACTGGAAAGGTGGTCATGCCATTGGCACTGTTACACACCGCCCTGGCCCAGCTTCACCATCCAGCCCATACAGGAAAGGAAGTGATTGCAGCACGAATTAGGGAGGCTTGGTTCTGCCCCGAGTTAAATTCTCATGTTGCTAATTTCATCAGCAATTGCCTCACATGCCAGCAGTTTACGGCCGGTCACACGCTGCAAGTGATAAAAGGTACTATTCCTCGGCCAGAAGGACCCTTCCTACACCTTCATATTGACTACGTTGATATGATCAATGTATGTCAAGGAAATAGGTACATGATTGTAGTGGTATGTCCATTTTCTAGGTGGATCGAGGCCAGACCCTGCTCACATGCGGATGCGTTCAGAGCAGCTAGGTGGGGTGTTTGCGAAGTGCTGCGGTCGGACAACGGCCCACACTTTGCAAATGAAATGTTTGATCACATCACATCTTTGCTGGGTATTAAACATAAATTTGCATGTGCATACCATCCGCAGGCCAACGGTATCTGTGACCTCCTGAATGGCCTATTAAAAGAGGACATTGCAAAAATTCAGCAGACAATTAAAAAGAGCTAGTTGTACTGCCTTCCGCTGGCTCTATTTGAGCTGAGGAATAGGCCAGGATCTGATCACCACCTCACTCCACACGAGGTGGTGACAAGATGTCAAATGCGCCCTCCTTTAACGCCAACATCAAGAGCCTTTACTGACCATGATAACACTGCAAATGTTTTTGGTGACAAAATGTATCAATATGTGTCTTCCTTGATTACTAGTGTCGCCTTTGTATCTCAACAGCTAGAGCGCACGCAGGGCGGGTCGAAGAGCTCTCAACAAGAAGACACCAACGAGGAACAAGAAAAGGAAGGACTATGCACTATTGGGGAGGGAGATCACGTGCTCCTCCGCAACTTCAATAGAAAGTGGAACAGCCCACGCTTTACCCGGCCCCACTTGGTAGAGGCAGTGAATCCCAGAGCGGTAAAGCTACACGATAAGCGCGCCTGGAATCACCTACACGACATCAAGTCCTATGCACATCAGACCCGCCATAGCGTTGATGACAGGGCATTACAAGACCAGCAACATCAACAACGTCGGCTACAGTCAGGGATACAGCAACCGCCGCAAGGACAATTGTGACACTGCCCCTGACCACTCCTCAGTAACAAACACTGCCATAGACTTTGGACACTTTCCCATACCGCACCCCATGGTTACGAGATCACAAAGTAAACAAACTTCTACCCAACCCAGCCTCAGTCCCCCGAGCCCCAGCCCCGCCCAGGCCACCACCAATTGAAGGACAGTATACAACAAACTTGGATGTTACACACACACATATATAAAACACTTGTATGTTTTTCTTTTATTTTCTCTTGCACATGCAGGTACCGCATATCATTGTGTTGTTCAGAAAGTGAAGTAACTAACAGTGTGCTCTGCCCAGGAGTAGATGCTGCCCGCAGATGATAACACCCCTGAGGCCCTATCACACCAATTTGTATATCATATAAGAAGGCCAAAGTACCTGAAAAGGAGGAGGGTACGAGTATATTACACCGCATTTGTTTTGGCCATAGAACAATAATTTCCCCATCTTCACGAGCACTTGCCGGCTCTAAGAGATAGGTCACTAAGATTAGTATGGGAACAGCTCTTTGCCTGGGCACTGAACGACTACTTGATAGGGAGAGCTTAGCTAACAAATACTAACAATAATAACGAGCACATTCAGGATTTTCAGGCAGGCACCTTTAACGTCGCAAGAATAATCTGCCAGACTGCAGCAAGGTAAGAGAAAAAATGCCAGTGAGAATAGCTCTTGTAATAAAATTGATAGGAGTGTTGGTCATCACTGGTCTATTGGCTGCCTCTGTATGGCAGAAAAACTATGCTCCCAATGTTATGACTGCATCCAAAACTAACCTACCCCCTACCACGGCTGCAACAGGTATGATATCAGGTGGTACTAGCAACCCTAAAGGTAAGGGAGGTAGAGTTCAACGCAGCACATATACTGACAATAAAGGTATTGATAATTACGTAATAGATTCAGCACACATCTCAAACAACATGTGGTACCAGCACATGACCCAAATTGGTAAGCAGATAACTGAGGACAACTGCTATGTGTGCTCATTGATCCCATACGCCATGAGCGCATCAAGAACATTTGTTGCCACTGAAATACAGGAAATAACTGTGCAATGTATAATATATCTGGCACTATTCCAAACGAGGGGACGATTCCAAGGGACGGTGGTGAGAATGCAGTGGAAAACAAGGGACACATACCCATACGAAAATAATTTCCTCAAGACATATCTGAACTACCATAAAAGCAGCTTACATGCTGAAGCATTCAGATACATGACGGATGGCCCCGAAAAAGGAGAAACAAAGAAAGTAACGCTAGAATACCTGCCGTGTGATTGGTATGCCACTGAAGTTCCTGGTGTACAAGGATGCTGGGAAAGACCACTGATAACAATAACTGGGAAAATATATATGAACAATGAATGGGAAATAGGAGTGGTTGGGAGCAACATGATAACAAGAGAAAATATTACCACCATACAGGAGCACAACGACAGATGTTGGACGACGTGGGGTAAATATGTACCCATGCTGACGTGGATGGAGAAGGACGAAGACCCAATTAACATACTACCACTGACTGCACCCAAACTATGCTACCAACACAAAGGAGATGTGGATGTGGGATACAACACCAACTGTGGAAGCGTGGTGGAACTACCAGAGGGGGGTGCTAGAACAGCAGTTATAATGGACCACTATTGGGCTTGCAGTGATAAGGCATACCACACCTTGCCTCCATTATAGAATGGAGTATGAACCATGGTACACATCAACGTACCATCGCTGGTTGTGCTTCAAAAACATGTTAACATGGCCAATTTCCCCAAGATGGACGAAGGGAACAGGAGGAGGAAAAGGTCTACACAATCACAAGAAGGAGACAAAAACAACAACAATAACATTCTACCAAGAATGAAAAGACAAGGAGAACCCCTGACGGGAAACTATCTGTGGGGAAGATCGGAAACAGCACTCACCTCCATCCCACCAGAACACAGATTATTTAGCAGGGCTGCAATGTTCTTCTTGTCAATAATACACCCAGGACTACAAGCAGATGCAAATGCAAAATGGCTTCAGATTACCCGGTGGGAACTGATGATGACAATTAATTCGATAGTAAATGGATTCAACGCCATAAAAGAAGAACTACGAGCGGTGAGAATGGTAGCACTACAAAACAGATATGTGCTGGATCTTCTCACGGCCATGGAAGGAGGAGTCTGTGCGAAAATTGGACAATCATGCTGCACATTTACCCCTGCTAACGACGCAGATAATGGGACACTTACTGAAGCAGTATCAAAAATGGCCCAGATGCACTCCAAAATGATGGAAGAAAGCAAAGGAGTAAAGAAGGATACCAGTTGGTTTTCATTCATATGGTCATGGATGCCATCATGGCTGTCAGATGGACTGAAGATTATAGTTGGATGCATAATATTAGCTGCAGCTGTATTGATTGTAATAAGGTTCTGGAAGGCCAGAAAAGCATGCACTACAGACGAAATGATAGAAATGGTTGGTATGCACCCCTTGATGCCAACTGATGATGACCAGCACACTGACGTGATAATAAAGGAAAGAGAGAGGCTGCGTAAACAGATCCTTAACAACCACTTGGATCCACCATCTGTGAAAGTGGAGAACCCAAGAAACCCGAGGAGCTATGTCGGAAGGTGGGTATACTGCAGACCAGGCGGCAGCTGTGTGTGTATATATACTGGTCGTTCGAAGATCATGTCAACCACTATGGACACTTGGCTGGAATAACTAAAGTATGGAGAGTAAGAGGAGTCAAAGAAAAATATATGTTTGTGGTCGACAAGTCGACCAGAGGGGGGACTGAAGTGGGAGAATGGGAAAACAAGCTCCCCCCAATCTGATCAAGACCATGGCCTAGAGGATCACAGCCCAGGCACCCCCCACAGGATGAGTTTGTCTATCTACCAGATGACAAAATACCCTGGTTCAGGAACATAAGGGTATGCCCACCAGCCTGTCCGACTCAAGCCGACACTTACGGCATGGATGAGCTTGACTAAGACAATAGCCACAAGTATCCACATCGTTAGAGATGCCATAACGACCTAGTCAACTGCCAAGAACACACGTACCACCATGCACACTGGTCACTCACACACCAACCTACACAAAGAACATATTCAGTGCTATGACGTAGGTGACTGACACACCCACTGACGTGCATCGTTGTTATTTTTCACATAGGCCTTTTTAATAGTAATGCAGAAACGCAAGACGCCTGAAGACCTTGTGTATACGCTTGCTGTCGCTTCTCCCACCACTCGCCCTGTGATGACACCATCATGTATACCTAACACTGCTTGTGACGCCCTGTCAACCCACGATCTCCATACAAAGGATTATGTACCGCCACCCATGAACTAGGCCCGAGTAGGCCGCAAGCAAGAGCCTCGCCATGAAAATCCTCTCAGAGCAAGAGTACAAGTGCTGATCATGCAGAACGAGCCCCAGCGAGAGCTCACAGCCAAGGCCACGATGTTGCAACTCGCATGCTACCAACCCAGCGCCAAGGTTACACCTGTAAAAAAGGCCAAGCCCACAGAAACGAAATACAAATCAGAACACAGGGGGACTCATCACTGACGCCAGTAGTAATAGCCAATCAACAGGGGTCCCCTTGTAGCCATTTTCAAGTATCTAATAGTAGGGACAGCCCAAGTTTACCACCTGACTCATCCTTAACCACTAACATCCTTCTCCATATGTACCCTATACTAACCCTACCACTCGGGGAACCAATCCGGAGTGGCAATAGGTTTTTTACTAACTTTCCCAGGTGACGCAAATAGCGTGTCATACTGCTGTAAAAAGGGTCTGCGAGCCCCACTAAGAGTGAGAGTCTGGATGGACGTGTACGATCCGAGACCCATCCCTGCGTTTGTTATAATAAAGAGCAGAACCACCTTGCTCCTTGTGCGTGTCTCATACTCCTTTTGGGAAATACGGGAGGAGTTGGAGCCTCCCTGCGGACAGCTCTGCCGGCCCGGGATAATCACCCCGACAAGATCCACCCAGCTAACAGGTTTTTTTAGTCATCCACAAGGTGGACATGAGAAAATAAAGTGAGATAAAGCCTCTTAATGGTGTGATGTGTTTTATACCTGTATGATAAACAGCAGAATGATTAAACACCTGGAAGTAATTGTCTTATTAGAGGTTGAACCAACCTGTAATAAGAAAATGACATCACAACAGCTCTTTAATCAGTTAATATGTTTCATTTGTGACATCACAATGCCTGCTGTTTGAGCCGCCTTCGCCCACAGGCCGCGGGCCGTACGAAGTACGGCCCGATGGAGGGCATGGGGGGGTTAGACGCATGGTAGGGGCAGAGGAAGGGGCCCACAACGTGGGAGGGTAGCCAGGAGGCGCCCGCCCCCCACTCAGATGTCATGGCAACATGGCCAAAACACAGGAAAGGTGAGAAGGGAACCAGTGTGGGGCTGGGGAGGGCTGCCCCCCCACTAGAATAACAAAGGGAGGGAGAAGGATAAAAAAGGCCTCTTGGCAAAGGAGAGGCACAGTCCAAAAGAGAGGCACACCCACCTCGGGTACAGCTTCTCACTTCTCAGGAGTCAGATCCCCACCGCGTTGGGTGTTTTTCGGAGAGGAGCAGAGGTCTGCAGCGTCGTGTTAACATTCACAGCGCGGGGCGAAAGAGCAGCATGTGACGGAGCGCAGCGTTGGAACGGACCGTGGAGATCAGAGGAGGAAACACAACTACGACGGATCCGCACACCCGGGGAGTTTTAAGCATCGGGGAACAGCGTTGGAGTAATCTGGAGAACAGCAGAAGAAACACAATTGGCGTAGTCCACACCCTGGACGGCAGGACGGAACGTAGCAAGGAAGAAAGGAGAGCGAGATAAAGTGGTGCGTAAGGGGCGGAACCAGCCTAGACTCACAGAGGCATTGCCTAGAGACGGCATGGCACAGCATGCTCTAAGGTAACAAAGTTGCTGGGTACAGTGGGGCAATCAGTAACAAAAGTTTGAATACAGCTGCATCATTTAAGGAATTGCAAAGACGTTGAGGCAATTGCAGAGAAATATTTAAACACTCAAAGCACTGTGTTTTGCAGCAAAATAATATTGCAGCAAGTGGCTGCGAGCACCGCAGCGGCAGTAGACTTTTAACCAAGGCAAGCCCAACGAGCAGAGGCATTCAGGATTTTAGCGCCAAAACGCCCGTGAGAGAAGGAGCCATTGACACAGAGAAAGGGCAGCACGCTGAAGAGCAAGGGAAAAAGACAATTTGGAATAAATCAAAGCAGACAGAAAGCAGCAGCATTTTCACGCACAGCACTTTGTCCATCTTTCGTAGCAAGCACTGGGAAAAACAGGAGCGTTAAACAGAAGGACATAATGGCAGAGGAGACAGCCAAGAGGGCAAGGGAGTTCAAAGAATGGGGCAAAAAAGCGGAAAAGGAGTTTGGGGCCCAGTGGGTGACTGAAACACTCTGTGGGGCAGATCAAGTAAAGGAGATGTCATCTTTGCTAATAGATGAAACCAGCAGCTGCGAATCTGAGGCGGCAAGGGAAGAGGCGCTCCCACAAAGGCAGACGAGGAGAAGAGAGGCGCCGAGCAAAACAGCGGAAGCAGCAACAGAGGTCCTGAGGAAAAGGAACAAGAAAGAAAAGAATACAGGTACTGTGAAAAGTAAAAACAAAATTGAAAAACGTATTGTTAATATGTTACGCACCGGCATGGCTGGTACGGGAAATTCACCCAGAACCAACGGCAAGGGCAGAGGCGAGAAAGGGCAGAATACGAAGAACAAAAAGCACAGGGAGTAATGGGAGGACTCTACCACAGGTACAGACAGCAGCGAGGATGAATAAACAGAACATTTAAAAGCATGGGTAAAATGGAAAGGTGTGGTGAGCAAATAAAAGGAGAGGGGCTCAGGACTGGGGGGTCCGGCCAAGGGGCAGAGGGGTCTTTACCCACACCACAAGGGCACCCAGTGAGGCTGGTACCCACACCACAAGGGTAGCCGGTGGGAGCACCCAAGGGGCAGGTGGAGGTGGTAGCCACGCCCCGGGGGGAAGAGGCACCCAACTTGGAACCCACAACCACAACAGCCAAAGAGAGAGGGCCAGTAATGATGAAATTTGGCAGGCCAACAATGGGCAAAGATGTACACCGAAGTGCAAGGAAGACAATGACCTGGTACATAGATGAAAAGTGAAGATTAGGAGGAAGGAATTCATAGATATTTTTTCCCTGCTCGAATACCAGAAAAGGGGGGTTGATGTGTCTGGGAGGACAGGAAAGAGGACGGGAAGAGACTATGCAGGAGAGTAACAGTAGAACGGAACTTTGAGAATTGGGTGTCAGCATTCCACATCCTATCCACCATTATCTTACAAAAGTATCCAGAGGAGGGGATGGCGGTGGTGGCATACGAGCAAAGTGTGTTCAAAGTGCACAAGCCTTTTGGGGGTGATGCATGGAGGGAGTATGACCATGAGTTCAGAAAGGAGATGGACTGTTACCCAGACATAGAATGGGACGAGGAGGACTATAAAATATACATATTCAATGTGCTGAAGGAGAAGTGGGAGCATAATACAAGGGGGGGGGGGCAACAGAAAAAACCCTATTGGCAGAATAAATATAGAAGCGAATATAGATACAACAACAGGAGATACGATAACGGGTATCGGCAGACAGGGGTACAGCAGTTTTGGAACAGCCGATTTGGGTCACAGCAAGGCTGGCAGAGCAGCATGCCACCAACAGCACAGGGGGGCAGTGGAGGGGGGGCCAATTGGCCATCACAGGGCCCACCGACCCAATGCTGAAAATTTCAAAGTGGTATCACAGGCAGCTGGGGAAAGGACTGCAAATTCAGTCATAGGTGCACCAAATGTAGCGGGGACCACAGAAGTGCAAAATGCACAAAGGCAGCAACAGGCAGCAATAGGCACAGCGATGGAAAGAGATTTTAGGGACCGGGTTTCAATGGGGAAGTCACAGGTAAGACTGGACAAAATGGAAAGGTGGCTACAGGTATTCGCAGACAAGGAAACAGCTACATTGATAAGGGACAGGTTCAGCGTAGGGTTCACGATCCCGTTTAGGGGGAAAGGGTTACAGGACATACCAAGAAATTTGAAATCAGCCAATGAAAACCTGGGGTTAGTTGGAGAAAAAATAATAAAAGCGATAGAGCTAGGGAGGATGGGGAGTCCCTTCAAGAAACTGCGTTTCCAGGATTTCATCTGCTCACTCCTGGGGTTAGTACCAAAGAAAGAAAAAGGGGAATTTAGACTCATCCACCACCTCTCTTAACCCACAGGCACATCAGTGAACGACAGGATTCCCCCACTGGAGGCAACAGTGTCATACACAGGCTTCCAAGACGCAGTAGAGTTGGTCAGAAATGCAGGCAAGGGGGAATGTGTGGCAAAGGCTGACATAAAATCAGCATTCCGTCTCCTACCAGTACACAGGGCATCACAGCAGTGGTTACGCATGCATTGGGGGGGCTATTATTTCGACAAGTGCCTCCCCATGGGCTGCGCGATCTCCTGCGCATATTTGAAAAAGTGAGCTCATTTTTGCAATTGGCTTTGACCAAAGGATGGCAGAGGCAAGGGTGGTCCACTACCTAGATGATTTCCTGTTTGTAGGACCACGGGGGTCAGGCTTATGTAAGGCGACAATGGAAACATTTGAGGAGTTGAACGAGGAATGGGGGATTCCATTGGCAGGGGAAAAAAACAATGGGTCCAACACAGACCATACAGTTTCTAGGCATAGAGATTGACACAAGGGAGGGGGTATGTCGCATCCTGGAGGAGAAGGTGGCGGATCTCCTAAAAACCATCGGAGAGTTGGGGAAAAATAACAAAGCAACGGTAAAGGAACTACAGTCGTTGTCAGGAAAGTTAAACTTAGAAGGGAGGGTAATACCCCAGGGGAGGGCTTTCCAGAGGACCATAGAACTGAGAACAAGAGGGGCCAGCCTGGGGCATCACAGAGTGAGATTAGGGCAGGGAGTCAAAAAGGACATGGCAGTTTGGGCAGAACTCCTGAGAAACTTCAACGTCTCGGTTAACTGGTGATTGCCTACCAACCAGGAGGGAAGGAGAGTACTGTTCACCGATGCTGCAGGGGCGTACGGGTTTGGGGCAATTTTGGGCACAGAATGGTGCACGGAAGAATGGCCACAGTCATGGCAGGATATTGAATGGACCAGAAATATTACATTGCTGGAACTGTTTCCAATATGGGTGGCAGTATGCGCTTGGTGTGACGACCTGCGCGATAACGAGGTGGCAGTGTGGTCAGACAACATGGCAGTGGTGCAGGAGCTGAATAAGTGAAGCACATCCTGCCCACTGGTGTTGGAGCTAAAATAAGCTAAACGTGGTTGCTGACGCCCTGTCTCGTTTGCAGTGGAAAAGGATCAGGAAGCTGAGGCCAGACGCAAAGGAGCAAAAGACGCCCACACCAGGAAAGGCATGGGCTCCACTGCTGGCTTTGGAGAGGAAAGATAGGTTAGCCACGGGGCTGACGGGGCTGGTGGCAAAGGAAGTAAGGAGCCCAGACGGGTCATAAGGTAAGATGTGTGAATTCTTGGAGGTGGCATTTACACAACGGAAGAGGAAGAGCTGGACGGCTGTGCAACTGGAAGCTGTCGCATACGCCGCAAAAATAGCAGGGGGGGCTCACCCAACAGACAGCCCATTAATAAGATACGCAATGAAGGGTTGGGCAAAATTGGAGGGGAAGGACCTGATAGCAGGAGGCCATTAAACTTTGGGAAACTTTATGAAACTGGTTGGGCGACTAAAGACTCTAGAGGACACATGCTCCACCGCTTATGAAACAGCACTATTCAGGGTGGCCTTTGCATTAGCATATTATGGGGCCCTTAGAATCGGGGAGCTGGTAGCTCGCAATACAGCAGCAGGGGATGGGCTGGCGATGGGAGACATCAGCATTGGTACAAAAGGTATGACCATTCTAATAAGAAAATCCAAAACTGACCAAACAGGAAAAGGGAGAGCAATAGAGCAAAACTGCATCAAGGAGGGGGACCATTGTCCCAGGTGCATCACCCTGGCATTCTTACTTAGAGGACCGGCACTGGGGGGGTCAACACCTAATACACAAGGATGGTACCACCCTCAGCAGATACCAATTCCAGGCAGAGCTGAAGAAATCCATAGCAAAAGCAGTGTGGGAACCATCAGAGTTTGGGACGCACTCGTTTAGAATAGGGGTGGCCATTTCAGCATGGGCTGGGGGCTTGGGAGCAGAAGGAGTCTAGAGAATTGGGGGTTGGTGATCAAATTGTTTAAAAAAATATGTAATATGTAACTGCCTTGCTCCTCCCTCCCATATCTTTAGATGCAGGCCCATACAGATCAGCTTGGATCGTGGGCCACACATTCGTGACCCGTGCAGGTCGGTAGATAGAGGAAGTAAAACAGGGACTTCATGTCCCCCGGATTATCACATCACGGTGGGGGATTTGATTGGCTTTAGAGACCCACCGGAGTACCTGGTGATACATCTGGGGGGTAACGATTTGGCCCGCATGGGGAGGGGAAGGCTACAAAGGGACATTTGCTAGTCTCTGCACAACATATCACACTGCTGGAGGGGAACAGAGATTTCTATGTCTGAGATAATACTACGAAGCATTTGGTATCGAGCAAATTGCAGACAGGCAGTGGAAACATCTAGTAGAAAGCTGAACAAAACACTGGAGAAATACTACAGGAGCATAGGGCTACATTTTATATGACATAGGCTGTCCCAGAACAACCCTGATTTATTCCACCAGGACGGGGTTCACTTGTCCCAAATAGGGATGGAGGTGTTCACAGTGTAAGTGACTTCAATGCAGCACTCCAACTAAGTCAATGCCTAGTCTGGGATGCCCAATGGAAGCCCTTATTTATATATTTTGATGTCAAAGTTCTTAAATCTGGATGATGAACCCTTATATAACGCCCCTCCCTCTGGATCTCCCCGACCTCACTGAGCCAATAAGTAGGTTTGTTTTGCAAATTAAAAGGTTTATTTGAAGAATTAAACAATATATATATATATATATATATCACTTTTATGGATAAAATAATATTTGATAGCACACTTATGAGTATAACAGGGATCAACAATGGGTAATATTACAATAGCACAATCTCTTTAATCTGAAAGGAGTCGGAAGAGGAAGGATAAGGTAGCAGAGAATACTTTTATGGTTCAAGGAAATGCAAGATGGGAAAGCATGAAGCACATAAATAAACTTGATATGAATTCAATCAGAAGATAATATAATCACTTTTTCCCCTGTGACTACTCACTCCCCCCACTATGCAGTATGAAGAGATGGGAAGTAGGGTACACAGGTTTCAAGACTGCAGTTCAATTCCAGTTCCCCCCAGCAAGCTTAGAGGGACACAGGAATGATTTTAAAACATAAGTCAAAACGCTTTGGAATGTGATTGCAATGGATGGGAAAATATACTAAAATGCTTTTAATTCACTAAGGGATATTCAGGATAAGTGATAGTTACTTTAGATTGGTTCAAGTCAACACTAGCAATGATTCATGAGTGATTATCAGATTGAAAATGAAATTCAGCAATTGAGAACAGGCAGTAGCTATTTTGACAGAAAATGAAATTGAGCTAAATTGCAATTTGTGGCACTTTTTCCGAATGCGTAAATCGCGATTACGGAAAAACTATAAGGAATTTGAATGTCGTTTTAGGTTTGTTGGAAATCTGAGGATCTTAGATTTAAAATGACAGTTAAATTTCACTTCGACATATGGTTCAAAAGATACAGACGTTTTTGTGGAGGTAAATTTACAGAAATGAAGTCAAGATTTCAGAATGACTGAAGACGCTTTTACAGATTTGAAATCACAGGATGGACACACAATTCTAAATGCAGTTCTGGACAGGTTGAAATGAATGGAATAAGATTACTTTAAACTAAGAGATTGGTTCTAGACTAGATACTCACTCCTAGTTTTGGAATGGAATGGAAATGGGCCTTGTCACCGATCTGGTCAGGTTTGGACTTTACTCGCCACCGGACGGTCTCAGGCACTGGTTCTGCTCACAGCACGACCTCTGGTCGGGGTCTGACGGGTTCTGGATACAGCGCTGCTTTCTGGGTCTGGACCTCGGTCCTAGCACAGGGTTCTTGGCTAAAATAGAACAGCTCAGCCCAGCCGTTGAATGTGAGAGCCAGGTTGCTAAAGTTCTGAGGCCTGCTGAGAAGGATTCAGCTTGTGCATTAGGCCTTTGCTTCAGGTTCTAGAGCTTGGTTCTAGAGTTTGGTCTCTGGATCTATCTGGAGTCTGGATATTGTCTGGATCTTATATGGCAGAGTGCTTCGTAGGAATCAGTTGAAGTGGAAAAGTGAGTGTGTCCTCGCATGTCCTAAGCAGTCTCTTTTTATGTGTTTTCAAAGTGGGTATGAAGGCTGATTCTACATGCCCAACCCCCTAAGGATTTGATAGGTTAGAGGATTCCCTGTGACCTGACTGGAGAAAGGATTAGCGTGTCAGAATGAGTCAGAGTGATGCTGTGTTTTACAATCTAGTGAAGAAACTCCCCCTTTGCTTTTACTTAGAAAATCAATTTTCCCAAAAACATATTTCCCAGATACACAAGTTGTTGACAATACATGTACACCTCAGAGATGAATTAAGGCAGGGTTCAGTTGTTCAGTTTTTAAAAGGAATTGTTTTAAAATGTCGGCTTTCTGGTAGAGGTGAGCAACGGTACTACACCCATTTTTGACAGATCAATATCTTTAAAATGAGATTTAGCTTGATAGCATATGATTCTTGCTGACATTGTGTTTATGTGGATTCTTGCAGCATAATGATGTGGAACACCCAACAAGGAGGTTGGATCTTTTTGGTGATTTGTGAGCCATGATTTTAGCACATTTTGACAATCAAGAAAATGAATTCCCAAACAGCTCTATGTTGCTTTGGCAATCAGTATTGCTATTTCCAAGTGGTTTCAGGCTACTGTGTGTGTAGCCCAATGGTGGTTTTAGGCATTGACCTCCTGTGCTCACTAATATAGGCAAAAGTGGGTGGCCGCCTATTTTTCCAGTTTTCACTGCACATTTTCTGGTGATCTCTGGCAAACGGCATGCTTTCCAGTGGCCATTCTGATGTTTCTGCTGCCAGCAATGCACAGTACTGTTGCAGGGCTCGGATGTGTGGGTTAATACATCCCACAACGGACAACATTTTTAGGGCTCTAGGGGGGAGGGGATGCAGATAGGAGAACCTTTGGGGGAACCTGAGCAGCTAGGGCACCATCCACTCAGGTGTGGTGGCACATGTCCAGGAGTGGATGCCAAGGGGATCTAGAGACTTGCCAGCGAAGCAAAGGCAACACCCGCCTTTGACACGGTGTGCCAAAAAGCACGCCTGTTTTTTATAAGTTTGGAGTTGGTTATATTTTGTGAGTAAGAAATAAATGCCTTCGGCCAATAATTTTGTCCACACCAAGTTGTATGTATATTTATTCCAAGATAGGAGGTAGGAATCAGAAGCCTGGGGGCCCACACTACTCATCCTAGGCCACAGGCCCCGATGGAGGGCATGGGGGGTTTGGTGCAGGGTGGGGGCAGAGGAAGGGGCCCACACAGTGGGAGGGCAGCTAGGATGCGCCCCACTCAGATGTCATGGCAACATGGCCTAAACACAGGAAAAGTGAGAAGCAAACTGGTGAGGGGCCGGGGGGAGGGCCGGCCCCCCACTAGAATAACAAAGGGAGGGAGAAGGATAAAAACAGCCTCTTGGCAAAGGAGAGGCACAGTCCAAAAGAGAAGCACACCCACCTCAGGTACAGCTTCTCAGGAGGAGGAAGGACCAGGCAAAATCTTTCCCACCCAACCCACCCATTTTGAAAGGAAGTAGAGGGAGACCAAGGAGACCAAGGAACGCCGAGTAGCAGGTTTGGTACCAGGAAAAGGAAGTCATTGGCAGCAGGCAGCACGTGTCCAGGAGCTGATGCCAAGGGGATCTAGAGACTTGCCAGTGAAGCAAGGCATCACCCACCTTGGACACGGTGTGCCCAAAAGTACACTTGTTTTTTATAAGTTTGGGGTTGGTTATATTTTGTGAGTAAGAAATAAATGCCTACGGCCAATAATTTTGTCCTCACCAAGTTGTATGTTGTATTGCAGGCCTAGAAAACATCCCATTGTGTGCCTTGGCACCAGCTGCAAGCTGGCCGCACCGAGGAGGTCTCGGTCCTGAATTCTCTGGGGGCTGTGGCGCGGTGACTGGACAGCCACAGCCTGCTTGAAGACATCAGGACGTTTCTCTGACAAAATCCCCAGCCGCTGGAGTGGCGTGGCAGAGGGGCATATATGCCCGGCAGGAGGGGGAAGTGCAGCCTATTTCTGAGGTGGATGGTAGGACCCGGGCAGTTAAAGCTGCTGTGGATGGAGACCCGGGCCTGCTATTGAAGCAGAGGTATCCCCACCGGGGTGCAGGTGAGGTGGGGCCACCGGTAGTGTTTTGGGGAGTCATGCCCTATGTCCCTGAGGAGAGCAGCGAGTGGGTACTAAGCAAGGACTGGAAGGCCGGTTCCTCCCGGGGTGCTGATATGCAGGGACAGAGAGGGTTTCGCTGTGGTGGACCCTACGTGCAGTGGGAGAACACCTGGCCAAGGTGCCCTAGGCGTGTGTGGGCCGGGGCACAGGGGAATCTGGAGTGGGAGCCGCAGCCCAGTCTTTTGGCCCTGCAAAGATACAGAATGATTGCTCCCATGGAGGACACAGAGTGGAGGTCCGGTGATCCCCTCTACCAAAGACAATGTGAAGGACATCCTACAGGAGATTAAGGCTTTGAGGGGCGATATTCAATCCTCCATCTCAGACTTGAAGGGGAGGGTGGAGGTGCTGGAGGAACATTTTGACCCAATGGAAACAATCACCCCAAGACCAATTTAATGGACATGAAATATGAGGCCAGGATGATGGACATGGAGCAGCAGGATGAGGATTTCCATCTGAAATGGGATGCCCTCGAGAATAGGGAACAGAGAAACAACATGAGGGTATTCGGCCTGAAGGAGCAGAAGAGGGAATCTCCCAATCATGACTGCCGGAAAGTGAATTGTTTATGTTTGTAGATGCTGCGGGAAAGGAGGTTGAGATTGAAAGAGCCCATGTGTTTGGCATGCTGAGGGGGACAGGCCAGAGGTCAGTGGTGGTCCGGTTCGTCCGTTATGGGGACAAAGCCGAGATACTGGAGAAGGCTAAAAGAATGTGTAATATTCAATTTGAGCGGAACACAGTGCAGATATATCAGGATCTCTCCAGCCTCACCCAGTCACGGCGCAGGGACTGCCATCCCATGGTGGGATGACTTTCAGAGAAGGGTCTGTGGTACAGGTGGACATACCCGTTTGCCATGGTCTTTGAGGTCAATGGAGTGGATTACCGGGCAACCACAGGGAGGAAGTGCAGCAGATGCTGAAACACCTTTTGGATGAAGGGGTGGAAGGGGAGAATCACAGTCTGCAGATGTGGAGGAGAGGTGGGCTTCTCGCAGTGCAAGAGAGTCCCCAAGGGCAGGAAATATAAGAGATTAAACACTCCATCTCCGGTGAACTGAAACGACCAAGGATAGGGGACATGGTGACTCTGGTGAAATGGGACGGTGGGGCAGGAAGCAGGGTTCCAGTCTTGCAGGGGTCATTGTTTATGTTTAAGGCAAGGAGGAGCTAGTTACTCTTGGTGGCCCATTTTCGGGTGGGCACCTCGGAGTGGGTTTGGGGACAGGGTCGGGGATTCAGAGGGTGCTGGGTTATGGGGGGAGAATTTGCGGATTAGGAACTGTTTATCAACAGTTGCTCATGGAGTTCAATTGGTCCGTGGGGGTTTGGGCCCTCTCGTTGGATATGGCAGGGGTAGGAGTGGGTAGGGGATTTGGGAGTGATTGTCTAGTGGTGGGAACATTGAATGCCAAGGGGGCCAACTCACCCACCAAACAGTCTTTGATAGCTAGGGAGTTTGGGAGGCTGGGGTTGGACATCCTAATGATTCAGAAGATGAGGATGGTGTTGGGGGAGGAACAACGAATACCCTGTGGGTAGAGTGTACAGGCCTTCTGGGCATCGGGTGAGGTGAAAAAAAGGGGAGTGAGCATTATTTTACAAAAGAGGCTGTGATGGGGGACCTGAAGGTGTGGAGAGAGGAAAGTGGTAGAGCACTGGTGTTGTCGGGGACCATTGGAGGGGTGTGATTGACTTTGGCTATGATGTATTGACCAAACCAGGGGTAGTTGTTTTTTTAGGGGCTCTTTGGAGCGTATATTTGTGAAAAGAAGGGGGGTGTTGTTTTGGGTGGGGATTTTTATCTTTGGGTGGACCCTGGGCTAGATAGGAGCAGGCCTGGGGGAGCAGAGGGGGTGCCAACCACAGGGCAAAGGAGGTCTCCAGGAGCTTCTGGCCGCGCAGGGATTGGTGGATGTATGGAGGGTGCTGCACCCAGAGGAGAGGGGTTTCACGTTTTCTTCGGCAATGCATGGGTCACATACCCGAATTGACTACCTTTGTTTCTGCAGCAAATTCCGGGGGAGGATCTCGTTAACTAGTCAAGTTCCTCTGCAATTCTAGACGTATATTTTATGTGGCCATACCCGTAGCAGTATAACAACAATGCTCATCACTCTTTATTTGCAGATAGTTTCTCCATGTGAGAACGATATGGGGCCCATATGTCTTTGAGTCTGGCTGTCGCTGTGACAGTTTGTATGAAAGTTACCTCATAGTCATTCACAGTCGCCATTTTGTGATACCAATGTCTCAGTGTTGGCGCTTCTTTTGCCTTCCAATTTTGTAGTATACATTTCTTGGCTATGACGCAATCAAGGTTAAACAGTCTACGGATTTAATGTTTGTTTAACCTATATCACACAGTAGATATTTTAGAGGGAGAAGCTTCAGGGGTATGTCCACCATTTCATGGAGTGTTGAGGCTATTAGTCGCCAGAATTCCATTATGTGGGGGCAGTTCAAGAACATGTGTATGGTGTCTGCGTCTTTAGTGTTGCATTTCGGGCAATATTGTACTTGTAGTGGGTTAAACCTGGATATGTGTTTGGGGGTGTAATATAATCGGTTGAGCACTTTATATTGTATCAGCCTCATCCGGGTGTTCAATGATATTTCTTTGGTCAGGTTGCAAATCCTCATCCACTTCTGTTCATCTATTGTTGTCCCTGTGTACCTTTCCCATTTCTCTTTTAGGGTGCTGGTTTGTGGCATTCCCTCCTGGATCATCGAGTACAGTTTCGATAGGAGATTGCGCTTATTGTTCGGTTGTACAATCAGTTCAAGGTAGTCGTTCGATGTGGGCTCCATTGGGAATGACTACCATTTCCTCCGCACTGCTGCTCGCATGCAGTAATACTGTAGTGTTTTAGCAAGGTTATTCCCCATTTTGCTTTTAAATTCGGAAAGCGTGGGGAAGAGGTCGCCTAGTTGCATTTCGTGGTTCGGGTCCCAGGAATTTCAGATATCAAGATCCATTGTGTAGGGGTGGGGCAGGTTTACCCCAGAGTGGGATATGTTTAGTGTAACGGTCATTCATATTCAGTTTAGTCAGCAATCGCCGCCATGCATCCAGCATAGCGCGTAGCGGATCATAGGGACATGGGTCTAGTTTATGTTCTCTTATAAGGGTAGTCTTTATTTCACTCAGTGTTGCTGACTGTTTTTCCAGGTTGAAGTGCGAGTGTACATTGTCTGGGGTGTACTACATGCCTGCGTAATGGGTTTGAGCTACTAGATAATATAGCTAATAGTCAGGGCTGCTAGACCCCCCATGTCATATGGTATTGTGAGGGATCCCCACTTTGCCTGTGCATTTCTCCCTCCCCAATCAAATCCTACCGAAAGCTTCCTGAGGGTATCGCAGAACTGTCTTCCTGGCAATATAGGGATAGCAGTGAAATAGTCCGGGAGTTTAAGATGGCTATCCTGCCTATCAATGACAATGGGAACTTGCCCCACTGATTGAGTTTGTTCTCGAGTTTACCGAGGTAGTCTAAATGGCTTTTATCGTACAATAATTTATGAGATCTTACCACTACGACTCCCAGGTATTTCACCGTCACCTCAGCCCATTTCATCCCAAACATTTGGTTAGGTTTTATGGTCCTGCTATTTAGTGGAAACAGTTCCGATTTTAGGGTGTTAATCTTGTATCTCAAGTGTCTGGTGAAGGTGTTCACCTCCTCTAGCCTGGGCCCTATGTTTCCTTCGGGGTGCTTTAAGTATATCAGGGTGTCGTCAGTGTATAGTGATATAATCTGTGGGGCCCCCAGTATTCTTATTCCCCTATGTCTGTGGTGTTCTCGTATCCTGCTGGCAAAGGGTTATATTGTTAGCGCAAAAAACAGCGGGGAAAACGGGCATCCCTGACGGGTACCTCTGGCCAATTTTATTGGTGCTGATAGGTTCCCATTAGTTCTTACCATTGCCTTGGAATCATTATAGAGTAGTTTAACAAATTTACAGAAGCCGTACCGCAGACCCACGCGTCGAAGGACACCGAACAGGAAGTTCCACGACACGGAGTAGAACTCCTTTTCGGCGTCCAGTACCATTGCCGCCGCTGGGATATCTGGATTGATCTGAGCCATTGTAACGAATAACCTCCTTATTTATAGTGCCGTGGATCTGCCCGGGATGAATCCCGAATGGTCCGGGTGCACCAGTGTAGTCATATGGGGCAAAAGTCTATTTGCCAGCATTTTGGCAAACATCTTTACATCCAAATTTATTAGGGAGAGCAGGCGGTACGAGGACATTTAATTCAGAAGTCTGCCTGGTTTAGCCAGAACTGTTAAAATTGCTTCATTAAGGGAAGGGGGCACTGCGCCGTCCGCACAGGACTCCTCCCAGATCCTTAACAATTTGGGAATCAGGATGTCTTTATATTTTTTGTATAATTCAATGCCGATGCCATCAGGGCTGGGGGCTTTGCTAGAGGCTAGGGAGGATATCGCTTCGTCGATATCCTCCTCAGTGATTGGCCAACCTAATTTCTCGCGGGACTCCCAGTCCAGTGTTGGAAGGTTAGTGCATGTTAGGTACTCCGTCACTGCCTCAATTGGCTCTTTGTCAGTATTTTTATATAGTGTTTGGTAATACTGTCTAAACATATCATTAATTTCCTCTGGGTTTACTGTGGTAGTGCCATCTTGTTTGGTTATCCCGTCAATGTGTTATGCTTCACGCTCCCCCCTGACTGTTACCGCCAGTAGCCTTCTGGGTCGGTCTCCCTCCCTGCATCTCCTGGCTTGTAATTTCCGTGACATATGTTGAGTCTCTTGGTCAACCAACTCACAGAATTTCAGCCTGTTGCCTTTTATCAGACCCAGTAATGCTTTGTTTTCTGTTCCCCCATATTGGTTTTCTAAGTCACAGAGCTTCTTCTCTGTGTTATCTAGTTCCCTTCTGACTGTTTTTAAGGTGCCTGATGTTGTGGCAATCATTACCCCACGGAGCCACACTTTAAATGTTTCCCAAATCGATGCAAATCTGTCTACCGTGCCCTCGTTTTCTGTGAAGAACAATTCTATCTCCATTCTGAGTGATTCTGCTAATGATTCATCTTGTAGTGCAGTTGGGGCCATTCTCCATTTGTATGGTGGTTTGGGAGAGTGTTTCAGCCATATCTCAAGACACACAGGTGAGTGGTCAGACCACGTTCTTGGGAGAATCTTAGTCTCTTGCACGTGGCCTGACCATTGTGCTGAAAGGAGCCATAGGTCTATCCTGGAATGTGCGTCGTGGGCAGAGGAATAATAGGTGTGTTTGGACAGAGCTGGGTGTTGTGTGTGCCATATGTCGATCAGGGTAAATTGTGTCATAATCTGTTGGATAGCCAGGGAGGCCCTAGTACTGGATTTTTGCTTTGTGCTGGACCTGTCCAGTGAGAGGTCCAGTATTGTATTAAAATCCCCTCCCCACACAATTGGAATATTAGGATTTTGGCCAATGAGGGTTGCAACATTGACATAGAATGTTGGGTCGTCCATGTTAGGGCCATAGGTGTTAACCAAGGTCAGTGCTGTGTTGTTAATTGTCCCAGAGACCATTACATATCTACCTTTCATGTCGATATTTGTCACACCAACCTTGAAGTTTAGATTCTTGTGTACCATTATTATTACCCCTCTCTCCTGTGACGAGTAGTTAGTGTAAAACCTCTTGTTCCCCCATTTTGGTGCCATGTATTTGTATATGGGATCTAATGCATGGGCAACCTGTAGCATTGTGATATTAGGGGTGTGTCGGTCCAGATATGCCCAGATCTTTCTACGTTTTATTCGGTTATTGATACACCTCACATTCCACATGATCATTTTAAAATGTGTCACCATGTTGATTGTCAGAGTGTAAATAATAGTGTGACGATGGTGGTGCCCTATTGTGCCTGTTTATGGAAAGTTCCAACTGTCTGTCATCTGTCATAGATTTTATGGTTTTCTTCCTTAACTCTGCTGGGCGAATCGTGGCCCAGTCTGTTTGAACTTTAACATTCAACTTCCCCATATCCCAACTGCCCTCCCAACCCCATCCCTCACCATCTGCCCCAACTCGATGATGTTTCCCATAGTAACTTTTGGATACACCTTGGGGCGCAATGTCGGAAGCCAGATTGAGATTGTCGTTCTTCGTTGCCGTTGATGTTTGCTTTGGTCAGGCGGTGTGGCCCAGCCCCGCCAGGGCCTTTCAGTCATTGTCGTCCATATTGCTCATTGCACCATTCCCTGGTGCATTTGGGTCCGGGCAGGGTGGCCCATGGGGAGTGGGAATCGATGCTTGCACGTATGCCAGTACTTGTGGAGGATTTTCAAAGAAGTGAGTTTTCCCACCATATTGTATCCTCAATTTGGCGGGGACCATCAGAGAGTAGGGCACCTTGCGGGCTCGGAACAATTGTTTCACTGCGTCACACGATCTTTGCTGTGTCTGGACGCTTGTTGCAAAATCAGGATATAAATGGATCGCATTGAAGTCGAATTGTAGCTTGCCCTTTTATCTAGAAATACGTAACATTGTATCACGATCTCTGATGTTTAACAGGCAAGCTGTCACAGTTCTCCGGGAAGCCCGTGGGCGGTGGGGCGCTAGTGTCCGGTAAGCCCTCTCCACCAGGAATTGTGGTGATAGCAGTGAGGGTTCGAACATATCTTTCAGGAAATTTTCAGCAAACTGTTCCATAGGTCCCTTACATGCCGCCTCCGGTATTCCCACTATGCGGATATTATTGCGGCTTGATCTGGACTCAAAATCTTTGCATTCTTGATCATTTTGTTGAACTCTCTCTGTATGCGTCAATGCGCGCACATGTTCCTGGAGTGTGGCCCTGTTAGTGCTGATGCGCGATTCTGCCTCCGTGATGCGTGCACTTTCCTTTTCCACCTTGGTCTTCAGAGAGCCTATGGTGCCCACAATGTCATCTAGTTTAAGATTGATGGCAAGACAGACATTCTGCATCGTCTGGAGTAGATGATCGTCTCTGGAGCTGTTGTCGTCCGCTGCCACGGAGGATGGGCTGGGGTTGGGGAAGCTGAGGCTGCCATTGCTCTGGGACCGGTGAAGCAGTCCATGCGGCCCTTCTTCTTGCTCTTATTGTTTTTATTGCTGGTGCCCTTGGGCATGTTATGTCGCCACAGCTTGATTTGTGGTGCCACATGGATATCCGTAGCGTATAACTTGGTTGCAGAGATCGGGGGGGACACTCCGTCCTATCTCGAACAAGGGTTTTCTGTTGTCTTTGCTTTCGGGGTGAGTCAGTTAGTGGCGTGGCGCTCACCCCCGATATTTGCTGTATCTGTGAGCTGTGGCGGCATGTATCAGTTAGGGCGTCAAGGTCTGGGACCAGCGTGCCATTCCAACTTTCCTACCGGGGCATTGAGGGAGGTTAAGTCCTCCCTCAATGCCCCGGTAGGCGGTTTTCCCCCAGGGCCGCTGCACTAGCCATGTGGTCTGGGCGGTGGCTGCGCTGGGGGTAGTGTTGCGGGCGGCAGAATTTATCGATATATAGACCCCTTATGTCGAGGATCCCTCAGTGTCTGTTTGCCTGTGTGCTTTCGGCTGATTCCTTCCTGGGTAGAGAGTGGGCCCCAGTAAGTGTTCGTGCTACACTCACTGGACCTCTGTTGCCGTCTTCACCGGAGCGTGGGTCTCAGCCTCGGAGCTCGTCTATCTTCTCCTGCTGATGCGGATGCAATGTGGGGGCCTGGGCGTGTATACAGCAATGCTCCGCACAGCGGCGAAGCAGGCTCCCCGCTGGTGTCTGGCGTATGGTGCCAGTGAGTCCTGGCCCTGTATGTTTAAATCAGTGGTGTCATTGTGTGGGGGTGCGCTGCTGGCCGTTGCAATTAAAGCTCACCTTGTCTCTGGGTCTCCGTCTCCTCGAGGGGTGTTTTCTACCCAGTCGCAGGGGGTCACCTTCACAATTCTGCTAAGCAGCCTCGGGAGGGTCTAGGCCAGCAGACTGCCCCAGCTCCAGTCGGAGTGTAATGCAGGCTCCTCGGAGAGCACCGGGGTTCCGCCTCTGCATCGTGGGGGTGCACCCAGCTCTCTTGGCTCCCACGTATTAAGGATGAAGCTGCAGCAGAGAGGCTTGTGCCAGCAATGTGGCCGGACAGTGCGTCGGGATGCATATCTGGAGCCTCTCTTCTCGAACGGGTGTGACAGTGCCTTGTGAGCTTGCCCTTAGTGTGGTTTATTCATGGCGGAGCCGTGTCCTTCGCGGGCCCCACTGGGTTGGTCGCAGTTATCTCTGGTCATGCCTCTGCTCAGGGTCCAGCACCCGTGTACCAAGGCAGTTCTCGTATGCTGTTGGCACCGTAGGGGCCAGGCCATCATCCCAATTCCGGGTCAGTACGGCGCATATCGTCCAGTCTGCTCCGCGACCCTGCTGCATTGGCGCTGGCTCCTCCCCTCGTGTTCCTGTTGAAACCGCTGTTCCACCAGCAACAACAGCAACGAGCACTGTGGGCGTTACAGCCTGTGGTTTTGCACCGGGTTTGGCGTGGAGGTGCCCGACCGGTTCCTCTGCTTACTGAAGTTTCAAAAACTTGAATAAAATGTCTGGCAGCGACAAAGTAAATGTAGGATTAATATTGGGCACGGAGCTCTTCTTCTAGGCAGCCATCGTGTTTGGCTGCTCAACAACGGCCCGAAGGATGCAGTTTTTATGTCTGCCCTGAGGAAAGCATTCTCAGACTATTTTCAGTGAAATGACACAGGGAGGTTGACCTCTGCATGGTGTGGGAGGCAGCGAAGGCAACGTGGTGGGACCTGCTCATCAGGAGGGGTCCAATAAGAAAAGAGAATGGTTATTAGCAGAGGATAAACTATGTAGGAAAATCCTCACATTGGAATCGGAAGATACAGGATAGGCCAAGTGAGCGGGATGGCCTTATAGGGGAAGTTAGGGTAAAAAGAGGAGAGCTTCGGGCCCTGGAGATTGGGACGGTAGTGCAGAAATGATAGTTCCTACACCAGAAATATTATGAAATGGGAGATAAAGCAGATGCTCTCTTGGCAGCGCGGTTGAGGGTCCAGCAGACAGACAGATGGGTTGAGGGGGTTTGTGATACTCAGGGAATCCTGGCTACCGATCCGGGAGAGGCGGGGAACTGCTTTGCAAGGTTCTATGAGCAGTTGTATAGCCCGGATGGGGGGTCCGAACGTGGAAGGTATTGGGGAATACCTTGCTGGGATTCCTCTCCCAGAGTTGACACCTGATTGTTCTCCTTGCCATCAGACGATCGCAAGCAGGTAAGGCCCGGGGGATTACGGGTACTCTATGAGCTTTTTAAAAAGCATTTGCAGAGTTACTAGTCCCACATATTGCAAAATTATTTAATTTCATTATGCCTATGGGGAGGGCAGCTAGATCCTTTTTGTCAGGCATTGATTTTGGTAATACCGAAGGAAGGGAAGGATTCTCGTTTGTGTGGATCGTATGGACTGATTTCCCTCTTTAATGCTGACGCTAAGATTTTTTCCAGAATCCTTGCTTCTCGATTCGAGAGGCTGATGCCTCAGCTGGTCCATTCAGATCAAGTGGGGTTTATCATAGGGCGGCAAGGATCAGACACCTTGCAGAAGACATTGCTCCTATAAGGGTGTCCCTAATTACACTCACACCAGAATAAATACACCCTTCAAGGGGAATAAGGCCAAAAAGCGATCTTGTAAGGATAACAAGATTAATCTTACAAAATGAGGATGGTAGCAAAGGACTCTGCTGCCTGAACTGTCTTCTCCTGTCCCTCTTCCGTTCCTTCCTGCCAAAGAGGAAGGGGTTTATATAGTCCTGTCGGGCCATGGTGGTGTCACTGGATATAGACCATGGCTTCTTCCCAATCCGTCCACTTTCCATACTAGGGAGGCTCCAAAGCCTTCTTTTCTTCATTATCAGCAGTTTTGTGAGAGCATGCTGTTCTACATTTTGCTACCTTATGCAAAACATACTGCAGCTCTGCAGACTTTTACAACACCTTGAGGCTTAGCCCCAGGAAAAACAAAAACATTTTATAAACAATTTTCATTCATTCTATCCATATTTCACTCCTCCTGCTAATGTTGTCTGGGCCCTGTAGGTTCCCCCACACTTAATAATAATAATTTGCCCAATTCTGCATTTTGTCGCACAGAACATACAATTCCTTTTCTTAGCCTGCACGGACTCTTGACAGACAGTAGACAGCTGATGAGTCAGGTTGTGTGCTGCCAGTGCTAGCTTTAGTAATTAACACAGCGGAAGCGCCTGTAGTCAATTTTTAGAATCTCATAGGCCACATTCCTTCTGGGAAGGAGAGGGGAGTTTGACTCATTCTACCGCACTAAGATTTTACAATGCTTAGGATCTGATATTACAAATCTAGCCAGCTAATGGTTAATTTCACCTTATATTCAAACAATAACTGCCTTATTCAGTGCCAGCCCATGTCTGAGTATGTGATTATATTTGCATGAGAGAGCCTTCTGAGTGCCCCTCCTCCCCCTAGTCCATTATAGCACCTAAAGGAAGTCTAGCCTAACTCTAAAGCACATGTGGGTGTGGGAGGACCTTGGTTCCTTCCCAACATTCCCCCCTTTCGTTACTTCTACAGTAACAAATTCATCCCCACCTGTCATATCTACAACCCCAAAAATATTAGTTTGAGTTTTGCTGTTTATTGTATGGCAAGGTATTTTATAACCCCCAATTGATACCATCATCTTTGCACTACTAGGTACTACATTGACACAACATCGGAGACCCAATTGGCACGTGCAGAAGAGGACCAAGAAGAATACAATAATAGGCACCAGTATTTTTACCACTGCCCCCATCCATGATGGGACCCAATCAAAGGCAAGCGATAGCCAATCCGTGTTCTGAAATCCACCTTCTTTCTTCATTTGAACACCCTAGATTGTGCACCGCCTCGATGATGTGGGATAGTGACCCATTCTCAGCATCCTGCGGGAATACAAAATTGCAGCAGCTGCTTCCCAACTTTTTACACACTCATCCTTCTATGTCTGTTAACACATCCAGCATGTAGCAGTTTTTCATCGCAATGCGCCCAGATACCTTTGGGTTTGGAGCACCTTACAAATAAATAAACAAATAAACAAACATGAGTCTCAATGCACAGAACTGTACTTTGATGGCGTTGAACCCATTCTCTGTATCATTGGCGCGCTGGACTAGCTCCCATCGGACTACTTGAACCCACTTGGCGTTAGCAGCTGCTTGTACCCCAGGAGCCAAAAAAGATTAAAAGAAAGTCCCTGCTGAGCTAAAAAGTCAATACTCATCAGGTATTCCTCTGAGCAGTGTGGAAGAGTCTTTTGATTTATAGTTCAATCTCTTCTTTCTTCTCAGCTGTTGAAGGCTTTCTTTTTCTGGCAGCATATGAAATTCTTGTGTGATGTGAAAGTCTCTTTCTGCTTCTTTAGGTGCTGGAGTGGCTGTTGGCAACTTGACAGGCATTTCCTTTCTCTTCAGGTGTTCTTCCGGGATTACTAGTAGTATTGAGTGCAGGTTGGCCAGTGAATACCTGTCTCTCTAGGATGATGGGAGGTGCAAGTAGACTTGTCGACCACAAACCCAGTAGTAATCCATCACTGCTGCTGTAGCTTTCGTCGTATCAGGGATCCCAAGAGTGTGGTTCCGCTGTGTGTTTGCACCAAAAGGAACTGTTCCTTCATTGTTAAAACAAAGTTCATAGTCCATGTCTCTATGTATTCGCACTGACCTCTCCATTGTTGCAATCCATGTCAGCCTTGTGATGTATTGGGACCATATTACTTGGGCTTTTGTTTCTTTTGCTGTACTTGATCATTCCATCTGCCCGGGCACGTCACTGTGGTGCCCTGCCGTTTGTTGTTGACATGTGAGTGACCTCCCAATGAAGAATATGGTGCTTGTAGACACTTGCTGTATTTCGTACTGTCATCGCATAGCGCTGGGTCTAAATCAATGTTCCTCAACTGCACGCTGTGAGCCTGGAATGTGTCCTTTATCCTATGTAGTGCAAGATGTACCAGGTATTATGCCTCGATAATTGGGATTGAATGTTCAACTAAAACCCTAGGCGCCCCTGACATATGCAGGATAAGTGCACACACTTAACAGCTTTCATTGATCACATTTCTTCCCGCAGTACGTATATTGGAGTGCGAGCTATTAGACGACTCTATAAATCATACGTCATTCGTACTTCTCATTTTATTCATCTAAGAAAACCTGTAGGGGTGGCCGGCAAAATGTGAGACAGTGTTTGATTCTTTTTATCATAGACATATTCAAACTAGCATTATTTTCCTTTATAAGTAACTGTCCATCCCCCGTTTATATGACCAGTGTCACACAAAACAATATAATACCAAGAACACATAATACATAATTCCCAGAACTAATTATATTCATTTTAACATCATCCCTACATAACAGAGAGGGTTGAACACGTCAGGCATCCTTTCTTATCCCTGGAGAGGAGAAAAAATGTTATCAGGAAAGTGAGAAATATGAAGAGGGAGAGAGAGTAAGAAAAAGAAAGAGAGAGAGAAGGAGAGAGAGAGAGAAGGAGAGAGAGAGAGGATGAGAGAGAAAGAGAGAGAGAGGGAGAGAAGGAGGGAGAGTGAGAGTGAAAGAGGGAGAGAGAGAGAGAGAGACAGAGAGAGAGAGAAAGAGGAAGAGAGAGAGAGAGAGAGAGAGAGAGAGAGAGAGAGAGAGAGACCCTTTTCCCACCAGGATCAACTGGGTTCTAGACCTTGAAAAATAGAAAAAAGTTACAAAAATAAAAGAACAATAAAAAATCAAAAAAGAAACGAAAGAAAAATCAGGGATGTGCCACTGCACACCACCCTGGAACTGAACCTTTATTAAACATATTCATCCTCAGTTATGTCCTTAAACTGTCAATTGAGCTTTGCTATGTCTCAATTCTTTGATGAGAGCGACAAGTTCCGATGCCCGAGATGAATACTGCATTGTTAATCTTTTTGTGATCAGAGCGTCATTCTCCCCCTTTACTGTGCACCACTGATGCCCCTGTGTGCCTCTGTCCCATCTCTGTGTGAATTGTTGATTACCCATCAACATATAGTATGTCTCCTTCCATCAATGCACTGTCTCTAGCTTCAGATTTACCCTCCTCTTCACCCTCATATGTAGCACAATCATGCGTTTTCAGGTCATCATCAGTGGATGCCTCTGTCAAAAATGTGGCGGTATTCATTGCCCTACACCTTGCTATATGAATATGAGGTTTGGATATTATAATCTCATATGCAGAGGATCTCTGAGTCGTCAAGGTCGATTTAGACCTTTCCAAAATGGTGAATAGTGAATGCTCTACAAACAAGTTAACAGAGCACCCCATGACAATCGGGGAACTTTTTTCTATTGCGAATGCAGCCGCCGCGAGTGCTAGTTCGCATGTGAACTGTCCTTGCATGACTGAGTCGAGCGTCCCACTATAATAAGCCAATGGCTCGTAGCCCATTGAGCTCTTTTAAGTCAATACTGCAGTCATGAGCCATCCATCAGAGTGGGAAAATAAATAAACCTCCTTATATAATCCGGAGTTGCTAAAACTGGGACTCTGCAAATAGCTTCTTTTAAATCCTCAAATTGTCTATTAATTTCTTAAGTCCATTCCAATTTACTGTGTTTTGTCTTTTATCTTTCTCTGGGACTTTGTAACGGTCTTGTGTAGGCTGCGTAGTCTAGGATCCATGCCATCCAATAATTACATAAAGCCACAAACTGCTGTATTTCCTTGACAGTACTGGGCCTAGAGGTGGCCTGTACTGCTGCCTCCCTATCTGGTAATATTTTTTTCCCGTTTGCAGAAATAAGCTGCCCCAAGTATAGTACCTCCTATTGGCAGTATTGTAGCTTCTTTTTATCTGCCTTTTACCCTTTGTGAGCCAGCAATTGCAATAATGCAATAGAATCCCTACTGCACTGATGTTCATTTTCACTAACTACACACCAGCAGATCATCCACATACTGGATGATTGTGTTAGGCACCTGACTGTTTCCCAGGTCGGCATGCAGCACTCTATTGAAAATACTTGGACTTTCCCAGTACCCTTGAGGCAGTTTTGTGTGCTTGAAGCGTCGTTGACCATGCGTAAACGCAGTGAGATACCCTGAATCAGGGTGGAGTGGGATTGAGAAAAATGCTTTCTTCAGATCCACCACTGTGAAGTACATCACTGTCTTGAGAATGCTACATAGGATCATTGCCAGATTTGGAACTACCAGAAACTCCTTCTGCACCACATCATTAAGAGGATGTAGATCCTGGATCATCCTCCAACTACCCTCTGTTTCTTTCTTGACTGGGTATATTGCCGTACTACATAGGGACATGGGTGGCACAATGATCCCTTGCTCTAATAGAGCCGCCTGAGTAGTTCCTTTTAAGCCTTCCTCTGCTTACCTTCACAACGGGTACCGCCGCACCCTCAGGAGTAATGTTCTTGATTTCAACGTAATCTGTACTGGGGTCACATCTCTCAGTAATCCAACATCATGTGGATTAACAGTCTATAATTGTGCTGGCACATGTCGCATGCCCTCCACAAAAAACAAAGACGTGGTCACTACTGCTATCAAGGGGCACTATACCCTCCAATACTGCACCATGATATCACAGGGGATGCAGATTTCCAAAATGATTTCCCCATTTTGCTCACTGGACTCAAATATCTCCTCATCAGTAATTTCCTTCAATTGTACTGTTGGGTCTACACATAGTACTGTGCACCACTCGCACCCATCCTGATCTGTTCCAATCAGGACTACTCTTTTGTCTGACACTACTAGTCCTTGCAAATCTAATGACAATATTGTCCACGCCACCATCTCGGGTGGCACCATGGGACGGAAAATAAAATCTGTGGGCACTCACCAACATTTTGTCACAATTTGAGGCACTGCTTCTGCTAGTACCTTGATGCCATAGACAAATATTTTCGGGACCACAGGAACTCCACGGACTACTTACTCCCTTGTCATTGCATTGATTATTACCATTACTCGAGCTACACACATCCCTGGAGTGGAACACACTACCCCTTGATCTGTGAATTATATAGTTACATTTAGTTTACTGAGCAAATCCCTACCCAACAAGTTAACAGTGGAACTCTCTGAATATAACAAGGGGCCTCGTACTACTTTCGCTCCCACTTTTATATCCAGTTCCTCAGTGTGTGGAACTACCAAAATCGCCCCAGAGAATCCCTGTGTGTCAAGAGTTTTACCTGATAATGGAAAGTTCCCCTCCATAATGCATGATTTAGTTGCACCTGAATCTGCCATAAATCTAAATTGCTTGTTTCCTATTTCTACCTCCACCAAGGGCTCCTCTTCAGGGTGTGCGGTTGTCAATAGGATTGGACACTCAAGTGCTCTCTGGGGGCTGTCCTAATCAGAATATGTATTTGTCCCAGGGAATGAAAAAGGGCCACCCCACCATTGTAACTCCTTGGAACGGGGTGCCTTTTTCCCTGCAATCCTGTAAAACTGTGTTCCATCACCTTGCTGCCGTTGTTGACCACATTGCCATTGCCGGTCAGCCTCTTAAGGGAGCAGATTTTGACCCCCCCAGCCCAAATTGCTGGTGTCCCATTCCTTGAGGCCCTTGGAATCCCTGCCCTGGAGGTGATGGACTATAATTAAATCCCATCCCAGTCCTGTTCCTGCATTCCCTTGCAAAATGCCCCCCATAGCCAGCAATACCAGCACTGTGCTGTTCCCAATCCTCCTCCCCAGGGCCCTACCCCCCAAAGCCTCCTGCTCTTGTTCCTCGAAATCCTCTTCTTCTTCTTGATGCTCCTTCATACTGCCACTGCGGATTGGGGTACTTTCCCCCCCACCCCATTGTCCCTGTCCTTCTTTGGCCCATAGGTGCCATCACCTGTGCTTGGACGACAACCTTTACTAGTTTTGCCTCGTCCATTTGCCGCCTCTGGGTGGTCTCCCTGTCCCGCTCCTTGATTCTCTTTCAATGGTGGACTATTATACTATTATACTTTGAATCTCCGCCCACCCTTTGGTTCAACTCCCACAATTTTATCTAGTGCCTTCTGGACCTCTTTTGGTAATCCCCTTTTTACGATAAAATAAAAAAAATTGTACCGAATGGTCCCATTGCCCTCCTGTCTCTACTCGCCACATTTTCTGTAACTTAAGAATAAACCTAACTGGGTCCTCATCAAAGAATGTAAGTCAGGGGTATCTGGGTACATTTTTCGTAGGGCATCCCATACTCTTGCCCTTACTTCATTAAAGGCTGCTCCATCATGTTCATTATTTGCAAGAATTATCTCAGGGTACCCAGCCCTTGCCCATATGTCACCAGCCTGGTCCCCAACTATGGCGACCAGTAAACTCTTAAGGTCTCCTAATGCTAAAGCTAGCCCTGCTGTTCGTTTCTCAAATTTATAGATCCATTTACTGGCTCCAGCTGTAAACTGGCGAGAGCTTTAATCAAATTATGTTTGTCCATTTGAGGCCATGGCACATAATGCGTTATCCGTACTCCTTTATGTAGAAGAGGCATCTCCATGTCTATTTTATTTTCAAACCCTTTTTTTGTATTTTTCTGATCTTGTACTACCACCATTAAATCTGGTTGATTTCTCGGTCTATGCCTACTCACTTCCTCTTGTGGCAGGGATGGGTTTCTCGCCACCTCCTCTCCTTCATCTCTTTCTTGCCCTTCCCCTTCATTATTTCATCCATCTTCATCTTCCCATTCATTTTCCCATCATCTTTTTCGACACAAACATTTCTTATTGCCCCTGGGTTGAATCTAACCAAAAAATCACCCGGCTTCCAATCCCCTATTTTCTGCACTGGTACCCTTATTTCTAGTGGTACTTCTCTAGGTTCTTGTAACCTGACCAACCTTTCCTGCAACGCTCTTAACTCGTTGTTTATATCTGCTTGTGAAACCCCTGGGTACAATGATGCTACGGGCATGTCAGCGCTTGAGGATGGGTTATATGGAGGTGGAGCTGCAAAAGCTCTTGAGTCCCCACCCCAGTTACTGATCCTGATAATCCTGTTGGCAACAATTTCTCTATCACTGCAGGCTTATAGACTGGATGATTATACCCTACTGCAGGTCAGGTTTAGGCGTTACGGGGTAAAATCCCCTTACATTGTATCTCTTTTTCATCTTCCTGATCTTCCATATCCCTGAATAATCACCAGAGATCTAAAATCACTTTTATTTTTTTGTAATTTGTCCCCTTATATTTTGCTGCTAAAAAGATGGACATTTGTTCTAGCATGTTTCTGTTATGGGAGCCCTGTTCTGGCCAGGAACAGCACACCCCCCTTCCTTTGTTTCCAATACCCATTGTTTATGATATTTGTCTATCCTGTCACAATACAGCGGCAGGGCCCTATGCATGTGTCTTATTGGGGTTTCTTCCCCCATGAAGATGTGCATGTCCCTAATGCTTCACTTAGACCTTACTGCTATGCTGCGTATGCTGCTGCTTGTCACACAAAAATACAGATCAACACATTTTTACCCCACCCCCTTTTTTCTTTTACACTTTGTTTTCACGCACAAATACAAATCGCGACTCATCCACTGTCCTTCCTTTTTTACCACAAAAGACAGCAAAAGAAAATATACAAACATAATTGACTAAAATCCATGCCCATTCCTTACATCGAGCCACTACTTATTTTTTCCTTATATCCTGGTAGTACCACCATCTCAGCTTTTTTACATGCTGAGGCTCCCATTGCTTTTATCGTCATAAAGGAATTTTGTGTGGCACTACCTTCTCAACCTATTATGGGTGAGGATCCCTTACCTCTCTTTATATGCTGAGGCTCCCTTTTTAGAAATATGCAACAATTTCAATACATAACCCACCTATTATCCAATCTATGCCGTAACACACCACCAAAGGTCCTATTCAATCTATACCTTAACACATCACCAAATGTCCTATTTAATCTATGTCATTGACCTCATACTTCATCCATTCACACCAACATACTGTCTCGGGAGGATAGCTCAGGTGCAACATGCTCGCCTTGGAAGTAAGATGACACGGAGCACCACAAATTCAATCCGCGGGTCCGCGCTTAGAAACCTCTGGGTATTAAGCACGTTATAAATAACCTATCTTATCATATCATACACACATATCCCCTTGTTGTTATCTCTTAGAACAATCTACTCACATGTTCGTGTTTGTTCACCCGAGTTTCCTCCGTTACGAGGTCCCAAATACTGGCCAGTCTTTCTCTCTGCTGCCATGCCCCACTTCAGTGAGCAGAGAGGATTTCTTTTAAAATGACTCCTTCTGAAAACTGCTCAGGAAAACATGTGTTATTTGATTTGAGGGACCGATCACTGTACATGGTTGTGACTCCTCCCTGGTGACTAGGCCTGGGCCTTCGCAAAACATGGGGGGAACTGTGATCATGTCGGGGTCACCACTTCTAAGGGTGTCCCTAATTACGCTCACGCCAGAATAAATACACCCTTCTAGGGAAATAAGGCCAAAAAGTGATCTTGTAAGGATAACAAGTTTAATCTTACAAAATGAGGACATAGCAAAGGACTCTGCTGCCTGAACGGTCTTCTCCTGTCCCTCTTCCGTTCCTTCCGGCCAAAGTGGTGCCAGGCATGGGGTTTATATAGTTCTGTCTTGCCATGGTGGTGTCACTGGATATGGGCCATGGCTTCATCCCAATCCGTCCTTCTTCCATACAAGGGATGCTCCAAAGACTTATTTTCTTCGTGTTCAGAGGTTTTGTCAGAGCATGCTGTTCTACATTTTTCTACCTTATGCAAAAACATACTCCAGCTCTGCAGAATTTTACAAACAGTGAGGCCTAACCCCGGGAAAAACTAAACATTTTTATAAAAATTTTCATTTATTCTATCCATATTTCTCTCCTCCTGCTAACGTTATCTGGGCCCTGTAGGTTCCCGCACACTTAATACTGATAATTTGGCTGATTTCGCATTTTGTTGCACAGAACATGTAATTCCTATTCTAAGCTTGCTTGTACCCTTGATGGACAGTAGGCAGCTGGTGAGTCAGTTTGAGTGCTGCCAGTGCTAGCCTTAGTGATGAACACTGCAGAAGTGCCTGTAGTCAATTTTTAGAATCTCACAGGCCACATTGCTTCTGCCAAGGAGGGGGGAGTTTGACTCCTTCTAGCACAGTAAGGGCCTCATTACAAGTATGGCAGTAGAAAACCCGAATTACTGGCATGCTGGTGCTACCGTGTCCGCGTGGCACTGCTGCCGGAATCAACGGTTGATTCTGTGTCAGTGTGCACATGCATTCTGGCATGCCGGAAACAGTAGCACTGCCATGCCGGTAACACCACCAAACGGCACCAAAAAACCCCATATGAGCAGCCTCGCTGACTCGGATTCCAGCTCCGTGCTCCCGGACCTACCAGCACTGTTGTTACCGGTACCGGTATTACCGTTTCCGGTAATAACGTGATCGCCGGAAAAGGAAATGTACTGGCGGCCATTAACAAAACACAATCCATTGCAATCGTTAGTGCACAGGAGTCAGGGCCATATCCAAAGCACTGACAAAGTACCCCAGACATCTCCTGAAGGCAACCAGCTGCAGGGAGGCGCAAGCTGCGTTTCAGCGAGGTTGAACATAACATGTTGGCGGACACGCCAGTGGAGAATGGAGAAGAAATCTTCAGCAGTGATCTACGCCGGCAAATCCAATTGCGGGAAAAAGGCCACCTAGGAGGAGGTTCCCCGGAAGGTGTTAGCGGTCGGGACAACCCCCAGAACAGTCAAGGATTGCCGCAAGAGGTGGGAACATCTCCGGGTGCAGAACGTCCTTTCTGCACAGCGCGCCCAGGGCATGGCATTAGGAAGCAGACCTGCATCACCCATCAAACTCCAGGCCTGGGAAGAAACATGCAGAAGCATCATGCACCTGGAGGCTATCGGGGGAGTTGGAGATGCAGAGCCTGGAGGCATCACATCTGATGAGGCTGGTGAGGCCCTGTAAGCCCAATGTCAGATCACACACCTTGTACCATCTATGCAAATGAGTAGGCCAACATGTCAGGTAGGTTGTACCCAACACCAGTACAGACCTACTGCCAGTCCACCCACCTTCAACCTGGTTTTGCACACATCCGCATAGAACTTGCCCGCAACCCACATCCATACACCACTCACACATCACACAAGTCCCCTGTATCGCCCTCACAAGATGCACCTGCAGGCACTCAGACACACATCCCCCCGACACTGCACAACTGCTGTTATCACAGCTGTGCTGCCAAGTGCCCAAAATCACGTCAGTATAAAGTACCTCCACCACCAGCAAATGACAAGATGCATACATCAATGATACATGTGGTCCATTTGTCCCATCCACCATGTCCCATCCCGCTAAATCACCATCAACACAGCAACTGCCATAGGCAGCAGTCACATGTGTAACACATCCCAATCAGACACAACACCATGTCATACCATTAGTCTCGGGAGGTTATCCCAGGGGCAACATGCTCACCTTGGAAGCAAGTCGACACGGAGCACCACAGGTTCGATCCTGGGTCCACGCTGAGAAACCTGTGGGTATTAAGTGTGTTATAAATAACCTATCATGTCATATCATATCATACAGCTTGTGGGGCACACCCATAACACCCAAACCGGGAAAGACCAGTACCCCAGGCAACAGCCACTGCACACACCATGTACGCACACCACACATGCACCCACACAGTATCCCCGACACATGCATGTGTGCACCATGCCATGGCCACCACCATGTCCATGACAACGCACAGACATCGAAAAGTACTAGCTCTTATGTCTGTCTGATGAATCCACACTCATCACTGATGCCCTGTCCTTCTGATCCACACAGGCACATCATCTGCCAATGAGGCCGAACAGCCGACCACATCCAGGAACGCTACCGCCAGACAACCACCACCTCCACCCAGGATTCAAATTCATCCACCAGCAGACAGGAGCAGGCAACTAGTGCTGCTGCCCAGCCACCACCTGACCAGATGGAACCTGCCGCCCAGCTACCACCTGACCATGAAGCACCTGTGGCACATCCACCACCCCAGCAGGAAGCACCTGTGGCACATCCACCACACCAGCAGGAAGAACCTGCACCCCTTCCGCAAGGGGGTCTACCTGACAATTGGGAACGATGTTGGAATCAAAAATCTATCTAGTGACCAAAGCTATGCAGAGGCTGAGGGATTCAGTCCTGTGGGCCCAATGAGTGCCCAACCCACACAACCACCACCATTATGCAATGTTAGGGATATTGAGGGGCATCTGTCTAGGATGGAGGCACAACAGGAATCAATGGCCAGAAAGGTGCAACAACACCTGCACAAGAGGCAGCTCATGCATGAGACACTTCAGACCATCTCCAGGAGGTTCGCATGGGTGCAGGCAGAGCCACAGCAGCCATTTACCATTTGGCACAGCATGTGAGGGAGGGGAACGTGGTAATGACATCCCTGGTGGAGCCAATATCAGTGTTGGTGCAGGCACTTGCGGATCAACGGCACATGCCCTTGCCACTGGCACCATCCACAAATTCGACTACTGGAAGTTCCCTGCCAAGCAGTCCAAGTCGTAGATCGGAGTGGCTGACTTACCCTGCAGAAGGGCACACCCCTCAGCCCAAAAGGGGAAGTAAATAGGACACAAATTGCATGTGTTAGGGGGGATAGTTGCGGAGGGGATGTGGGGGGATAGTTGGGGAGAGGGTGCGTGAAGGGATAGTTGGGGAGCGGTGCTGGGAGGGATAGTTGGGGACGGGGTGTGGTGAGTGATATTTGGGGAGGGGTGTAGGCAGGGATAGTTGGGGAGGGGTTGTGGGGAGGGATAGTTGGGTGGGATGGTAGAGGGAGTTAAGGCCTTTTACAGTTGTAAATATTTCAAATCACAATATATTTGGTGTTGACAAAAGAAATCATGGCTGGACATTGATCTTTCGGTGTGAGTGCATTTATTCATGTCCAGTGGCCAGTGTGCTCAATGTCATGTGGCGTGTGTGTAACAGGTGCTCAAAATTAGTGATCAATAAGTTTCCCACATGTGGCACGTCCATCCCTGCCATTGCGGGGCTGTCCAATAGCCTTCTCATCATCAGTGTCCTCATCAGCCTCTGGTGGCAGCATGTCCATGTCGGGGGGCAGATGGACGTTGCGCCTGATGCACATGTTGTGCAACATGGCACATGAAGCACAATCTTTCCAACCTTTTCAGGGCTGTACATCAGCGCACCACCAGACCTGCTGAGGCAGCTGAACCTGGCCTTCAACAGGCCGAAAGTCTGCTGAATGGTGCAGCGAGTACGAACATGGGCACGGTTGTACGCCTGTTTGTGGATGTTGTGTGGTTGCCTCACAGGGGTCAATAACCATGGCTTCAGGAGATACCCAGCATCACCTGCACGGGAGCAACAGAAAGTGTATCATGTTGACACAGGCTTTATTGTGTACATTTGAGACAAATAACATGTACAAGCGAAATTGAGTTTTGCTCTCATTTTTTATCTTTCGTGTACCAGATAGGGCACTTGGTCAGTATGCATGTAGGGTGTGTGTTGTGCAGTTGCATGCACATGGACCATTCATATACCTCCTTCCCCCTCCTCCAGCTGACCTGAAATCGGACACTGAAACCACCAGGGGGCGTTTTAGGTCACCAGGGGGCTCCTCCTCTTCCCCTCCCTCCTTCCCCCTTCCTCCCGCTCCCGCAGACCTCAAATAAGACATTGAAACCCTCCTCACCTACCTCCTCTCCCCTCCCTCCCTCTTCCCCTCCTTTTAAGTAAATCGTTCTACATACTGTATCACTGGTTTGCTTCATGTTTGTAAATATGCTTCTTTCAATATTGTACCTTGTTGTTATACTTTAAAGCGCTTTGGATTAAAGCGCTATATAAACTCAATAAACAAAAACATATACTACATGAGCTACATCACTTCTTGTGCAACTGACACACATGTAAATGTACTATATGTCCATGTAGCACGGTGCCCTTAACATTACCACGATGTGCAGGCGTGATTTAATGGTACGAAGGGTATGCAGTCTTCATGACAAATTCTCTATATAGACATGCCTATGTGTCGTGACTCACACATATTGATGAAATGTGTGAATGTGGTGAGGTCTAGTATATACATAAGGGTGGAGGAGGGTATTAAGGGGTGGGAGGCGGTGGTTGGGGGTAACCACTCTAAAAATCATATATTGGAGAGGATATATCTTTCAGTGATTTTACATTTTGCAAGTTTCAGTATGAATGCATTGATTTGTAAAGTATCCGTAATGAAGACATGTATACGGTACTAATAAGCTAACTGTACCAGTCACATGTGTGTGCACTAAGAAGATGTTTTGGGGGTGGTGGCCTATGCATTCTGTGGCTGTGCATCATGAGTTGTCTGCTTGACTGCGTTTTTGCTTCTTGTTGTAGTCACAATTTTGTGTTGCATTCTGGTACATGTCGTTTTTAGGATGTTGCTGTACAGAATAGATGTAGTTATGTGTGAACTGTCTATTCCTCATACATGATGTCACGGCTGTCAAGGCCTTCCACTCTGGCATGGTACTACTGTGTTGCTCCTTGACTTACACCTACACACTTGCACATTTCATGCACTCACAAAGCTGAGTAGGGTCCTGTGCACTTCATGTGTTTCTGGTTTACTGCTCTGACAATTGTGGGTATGATTTGAACTTGCTATTATTCTTTGTCTACCTTCCCCATTTAACACCCTGTGGGGTCTCTGTGCACCTTCACAGAAGTTTGCTAATTGATTCAGAATATTGCAGTGGGTGTAATGATGGTTTAATGCATGCAGTGTGTACATCCACTGGTCATGGGTTTCATACTGGGCCATGATTCAACACAGCACAGGGCCTAATAGTTTGACTCACCCAGCTGCCAGGTATGCTATGCTGGTTACTGCCCCACCCTCACCCCCAATTCAACACAGTACATGGCCTTGTAAGTAGAGACTCACCGAGCTGCCAGGTTTGCTATGCTGGTTCCTGCCCCCCCCCCACCCTAATTCAACAGATCACATGGCCTTGTAGTTAGACTCACCCAGCTGCCAGGTATGCTTTGCTGGTTACTGCCCCACCCCCAATTCAACAGAGTAAATGGTCTTGTAAGTAGACTCAACCAGCTGCCAGGTTTGCTATGCTGGTTACTGGCCCCTCAACCCCCCCAATTCAACAGAGCACATGGCCTTGTAGTTAGTATCACCCAGCTGCCAGGCATGCTATGCCTCCCCCCCAATTCAACAGAACACATGGCCTTGTAGTTAGTATCACCCAGCTGCCAGGCATGCTATGCCTCCCCCCCAATTCAACACAGCACAGGGTCTTGTAGTTGGACTCACCGAACAGCCATGTATGATGTCCAGTGTGTCGTGCCATGTACCAAGGCAGCGTGGAGTTACGCAGCACCATGGAGACATGTTTTGAGCCAGGGAATCTTGCACAGCAATGGGTGATGAGGTGGTGGGCATCACACACCATCTGTATGTTGAGTGAATGTTACAGCTCCCTGTTGCGGTACACTACCTCCACAGCATGCCTGGCCACCAACTCCACATGTGTGCAGTCCACTGCACCAATGACATTAGGCATGCCTGCAAGGGCATGGAATGCTATTTTTATGGCATTCACCTTGTCAGCAGTCCGGGGTAAGCTGATGTGGTCCCGTACGTGACACAGGAGTGCATCAAGCACCTGGAAGAGCACACAGGAGAAACAGGGTTGGGAGATCCCATGCAGGTGCCCAACTGTGTTCTGATATGTGCCTGTGGCAAGAAAGTTATGCACAGGCACTAACTTCAGCAAGGGGGGAATGGCTGTACGGATATTAATGAGGCTCACCAGGTCATCATGTATCAGGTCCACTATAGTGCTGATGGTGTCCCGGTCTAGCCCGTACAGGGCCTTGAATCTGACTGGGGGTGAGGTTGAATGGGGTGGCCCTTAGGCAAGGGATTGGTGGCTGCCTGCAGGGTACAACCTGCTGTACATTGGGTATTTGCTGGGCCATGATGGCCCTCCTTCTTCTCATGGGCCTCCGCTGCATCCTCCGCCTCACTGCCTCTTCAATCAGCAGGTCTGCAGGCATGGCCTCCAGGCTCTGTACTGCTACAGCTACTGCTAGCATTGTGATTTTGGAAGGGGTGTGGGTGTGGGAGTGGTCCTTTTGTGCAGTGGCACAGCCCATTGGGACCACCTGTGCTGATTTTGAGCACCTGGGGCATGTTTCTACACACCAGAATCCACTTAACCCCTGGTCCACGATGCCAGTGTTTCCGGCATTGTTTCACATTGTTACCGGCATGTCCATGGCGGTGATTGTGTGTCTGTGCACCTTGGGAAGTGCACTTACTTATGCCATGTCAGTATCACATGCACGGCTGCCATGTGGCTCCGCAGATAGCGGCAACGGTCACTTACGATGCCTGTGTTTCCGGCATCGCGACTCTGACTACGCCGGCCTGGAAAAAGGTGTACAGATATACCGGCACTGCTATTTCTGGACCGGCATAACTGTAATGAGGCCCTAATGTTTTACAATACCTAGGATCTGACATTACAAATCTATCCAGCTAATAGTTAATTGTGCCTTATATTTAAACAATAACTGCCTTCTTCAGTGCCTGCCCATGTCTGTGTATGTGATTATATTTGCATTAGAGAGCCTTCCCAGTGCCCCTCGTCCCCCCCTACTCCATTATAGAGCCTAAAAGAGGTCTTGCCTAACTGTAAAGTACTTGGGGGTTCTTGGAGGATTGTGGTTCCTTCCCAACACACCTCATGGATATGGCCAGGTGACAGGGGGGTAACCTAACCCTTTTGGCTTTGAATGCCAAAAAAGCATTTGACAGGGTTAACCTGGACTGTCTGTATGCGGTCCTCTGGCAATATGGGATGGGGCCTAACCTCCTCAATGGTAACAAGGCAGTGTATATGGATCCCAGGGCCAAGGTAGCAGAGAATTGTAGGTTTGTGCGTGAGTTCTGTCTCCCCTGTTGTTTGCCTTATCCCTGGAACCCCAGGCAGAGCGGTTGAGGCAAGCCACCCCGTGTGAAGGGAATAGAAGGAGGAAACAGGGAGTTTAAGTTGGGGATGTACGCCAACAATATTCTTTTGCACCTGAGGAATCCGCAAGCTTCAGTTCCAGCGGTATTGGAGGTGGTGAAGGAATATGGCTCCATAGCGGGGTATAAGGTGAACAGTGCGAAATCTGTGTTGTTTCCGTTTGATGTGGATGGTGAGCAGGACGTGGCAGGTATCTCTGACTTGGGGATGGTGGTAGAACTGGAGCGATTCGATACCTCGGGTGTACGTTACAAGGTCATTGGAGGGATGATAGTCCAAACCCCAGGAGATTTCAGGATTGGTTTGAGGCTGGGTTTAACAGAGTGAGCCAGCTGTGGAGGGGGACGGTTTATCACCATCCAGGAGATAGAGGAGGCATTGCAAATTTGGAGACTCCAGGTATTCCCTTTCCTCCAGTTAAAGGGGTTCTTTATGGCAGAGAAATGGAGAAGGCAAGTTCAGAGGGAGTAGATTCTCGACACTCGGGGACCAAGGGGCTTATTTCCTTGCTTCATGGGTCACTGGTGAACACCACCATGGGTGACCAAATGGGAGAGGGACTGGGGCCATGAGATAGATGAACATTTATGGCAGAGGATGTGCAAGGGGGCGTTTAAGACCTCAATTGCTTGTCAGTACAAAATGCATGGGGTAAAGTTGCTTCACCAGTGGCAATACGATCCGGTCCGGCCTTTCCAGGATGTTCTCAGGAACTCGCTCTATGTGCAGGCATGTTTGTGCGGAAAGAGCTACATATTTGCACATATGGTGGTCCTGTAGTAAGGTACAGGTGTACTGGTCACAAGTGCTGGGATGGATTAAGAGTGTGGATGGCATAGTGAGGCAGGCTGACCCCATGTTGGTGCTCTTTGGGTTGGAAAAGGTGGATGGGGATTGGGAGGCCAGTGTTCAGTTCCCAGTCCATGATGCTAATGGTATCATGTAACCGTTTATTGAGGACCGTGTGAAAGGCCGAGGAGACATCAAGAAGCACTGTCCTCAATGTACTACAATTATAAATACCATATACACTTTAATTATATAATTCAACCATATTACAAATACTGTATACTGCCCCTACATTAACCATAATTACTATACCCATATTACTATTCTATATGTTGCCACACCCAGAGCCCTCTGCCATCCCCATAATGTAGTATGTTCAAATAGGTATAAACAGTCCCTATAATAACATCCTACTCTACTGACAGGGATATCAATATGTATAATACAATAAAGAGTAAGATAACACGTCTTGTTTTACTTACATCCAACCCCCTTTACACAGGAACTCTATAAGGTTTTCCGGCATCACTAGTCCTGAAAAAATGGACCGTCTGCTATGATTGATTAAAAAATGTGTATAACAAATTTTTATTCAAATAATTTGAACTGAATTTAAACATAAAACACTACCCTCACCTAACACAGTGTACTAAACACTAAAAAACAGTTACTAAAACATGAAATACAAAGTTCACTTATTTGCATGACACAAAAGATATCACATAACATAACACAAAAAAATCTCAATGTGTCTCTAAAACAACAACCATCCCAACATGTTTCTGTTCTTCACTGCCCAGTTCGGGCGAACATTCTTCAGGGGAAATTTTTTTTAAAAAAGCATCCACTAATCTCTTCAACACCGTGCTGAAAGGGTAGATTCAAACTTCTATACAGGCAAAGGAAGGAAAGAACCTCCGAGCCTTTAAATGGTGAAACTTCAAAGCGCGTCACAGGATGACAAATTCGCTGGTTTCTCGCCAAATGAGAGACCACTACTTCACAAAAGCGTCATAGTCCGCTAAAGTATCGCCACACCTTCACAGATGTAGGGATCAAGACTGTAACAAGCAAAGCAGCAATCAACGTGTTTGCAAAGGAGAAATCCACACAGTCAAGCCGTAAAGTATCAATCTGTACACTCAGAGGGATTAAATCACTCTAAAGGCAGCTTCCAAACGCACACAGCCAACACTGAATTCGTTGATTGCTGCTTTGCTTGTTTTAAAAAAAATTCCCCTGAAGAATGTTCGCCCGAACTGGGCAGTGAAGAACAGAAACATGTTGGGATGGTTGTTGTTTTTGCCACCCCATTTTTTTGTGTTATGTTATGTGATATCTTTTGTGTCATGCAAATAAGTGAACTTTGTATTTCATGTTTTAGTAACTGTTTTTTAGTGTTTAGTACACTGTGTTAGGTGAGGGTAGTGTTTTATGTTTAAATTCAGTTCGAATTATTTGAATAAAAATTTGTTATACACATTTTTTAATCAATCATAGCAGACGGTCCATTTTTTCAGGACTAGTGATGCCGGAAAACCTTATAGAGTTCCTGTGTAAAGGGGGTTGGATGTAAGTAAAACAAGACGTGTTATCTTACTCTTTATTGTATTATCCCCATAATGTCAGCAGGAAACAAGAATTGACCGTGGACTCAGCTGTACATTGCACACCCTTTTTCACCTATAAAAACAGCTCTATATCATCTTTATTTCACCCTCCACCCTTTCCAGGCCCTCTTTCTGCCATCAAATAGCCCCAAATGTGTTTTCCAAACTGTTTGTTCATAGCGTTGTCCACGGACTACCGAGGTGTCAGCGGACTGGGCGGCACCTGCACGCCTTTTTTTCACCTATAAAAAAACCTCCATATCATCTTTATTCCACTTCCCCACCCTATTCAGCCCTTCTTTCGGCCACCAAATAACTCCAAATGTGTTTTCCGGACGTTTCCCCCAGCACGCTATCCACGGATACCTGCCTCTGTTCCCGGATCCAACATGGCAACTGTTTGCAGAAATATGATGCACCTCAAACTTTTGATCATCCAATCAGTGGGCGCGTTCAACGACCACGGGCAACACGCCAACACCCGATTGGTTGAGGGGGTGTTCGCGGACCCGTGTTGGGAAGTGAGTCTGCGGACATGACCCAGATATCACTAATTTTTCTTTACCTACTTTTTGGCTGTTTTAAAAAAAATATTGGATGCGTTTACACCAAATTTACAAAAGAACGCTTTCGGGACCAAGCCGCCGCTCCTTTCACAAAGTTGGTGAAAATCCATGGGTTTGGGCTGTAGGCGTGAGCACATTCTTTTTCCATTGCGTCTACGAGCCTTTCTACAAATTTTGGCACACCCCTATAACTTTTCCCCCCACCCCCCTCCCCCTTCATGGACAAAACCGCACCAAACTTTGCAGAACCATTCCAAGGGGGCCATATATTTATTTTGCAAAGTTTGGTGAGGGTTCATCCATGGGGTACAAAGTTACAAACTGCCGTAAAAGTGCTCTTTCTATGAGTTGAGCAACTTAACCATAACTACAGGGCCACTTCTGCAGGTCCTGTAATACATCTTCTTTAATGTGAACTCCTAGAATGTATCCTGATTAATCTTAGCACGCATCGGGTTGCATTCCCTAATGAATTTATAGTTAGGGTTCTAGCATTAGTTTTCTGTTATATGACGAATAAGATTGTAATTATGCATTGTTTGAAAACAACTTTGTATATTTATGTTTATATTATTGAAATGAAACAAATCTTTCTGAACTAAAAAAAAAAACTACTGTATGCAAAAAGGATATTTGCAAGTTACCTCGAGTTCCATGACCATATTAAGGGACCTTCTGCCTCGTTCCTCTGTTTGGTCCAGAACTCCTCTGTGATTTGCAATATCCTTATAACTAAGGGCAAGGAGGTAGTTTATATCATATATATATATATATATATATATATATATATATATATATATATATATATATTGCATGTACTGACATGTGTTGTCCTAATTTAACATTGAAAGTCTGATGATGAATGTGTTGCCTTTGTTGTATATTTACGTGAAAGGTTTGGTTGAACCATAACCCGTTAAACAAAAATAAACTCCTTAACAGTGCGATTTACATGTGGTGTTTAAACAAGAGTGATCCATCATGTACCATAATACGCAGAAAGTCACCGAGGGGCAGCCGCCATTGTGCTTCCCTCAATGTCACAGTGATATGAATATCATGGATTTGAAAGTCAGTTGGGTTACAGACACCACCACATTGTTCACCCTGTGGAATGGAAGAAAGTCTACATCCCACAATATAGAACGTTTGGAGAAACCCACAGGCTCCCATCTCCCGCCCCCTCCCTCGGTTCTTTCTGCACCTCCCAGATTACAACGATGCCGTAGGAGCACGGTGGCTAGATTATTTTCAAAACGGAAAAACGACTCAAAGGATATGTGAACATTTAGGAAAAGATTAAAAGACGCCTGCAGGCTGCGCATTCCGCATCCTCACCACCTTCCCATGTTGTGTAAGAGGAGTTTCCTCTGGGACTTCCTGCTGGCTTGTCGAAAGCTTCTTGCGTTTCAGTGATCTCACTGCTCTGGGTGTCCAGTATCAACTCTAATGGCTCGCGATGATTCAGTCAGAACGCTGCCACTGCCAAACAGCGCATGCTACTATTTAACGGTCTGTGTAACGGTCGTTCATGAATCCATATTTTGTCAACGCTGCCATGATGGGTGGAAAATGGACACCAAGCTCAAATCAATAGACGCTCACCACAGATACAGACCATTACCCGCCTGTGGGCCTCGTGAACGGTATGCTTGACAGGTTTTGCCCATTAGGGCAGCCAACATTTTATTTACGTGAGTCTTCGGACAACACAGCCTCCATATTTAGTTTTAACTGCAATGTGGTGCCTAAGCGCCACCTATAAGCCGAAAGTCATACATTGGAGTACAACTGAGAAGAGATTGCATATGAGCAGGGGTTGACTGGCCTAAAGGGTACTGGAGATTTCCCAATAGGACTCTGCACCCTGTGCCTCTTTGGTGTTAACCTATTTTATTGCCGAATGTCCTCAAAGGAAAAGGGTCTGGCTTGCTGAAAATGTGTAATAAGGGGCAACTTTGAAAATTATTTCTGGGGCCTGTTTGATTCCCAGTCCAACCGTGCATATGAGGAGGGACACAATGCCTGTACGTGCTGTTTGGTTATTTACTCACTGATTGACTGCCGATGGCCATGCTAATCCCTATGGCCATCTCCACCCACTTACAGCACCTCCACGGCTAAAACACTCCCTCCTGGAATTTCTTTTGAGCTAACTTTATCAAGCCTTAAAATTAAACTGCATTCAAAGTGGTAGCTAGGGTTTCTTACAAAGCAGTCTTCTGAGAGCTAATGGTTTAATTGGTGCTATACACGCTCTACTGGTGTAATAAAAAGGTCTTAACCAGCTCTGCCTTCAGCTAGTTTTTGTATAATCAGTTTGCACATCCTTCACTGAAGTCCTGTTAAAACAAGCATTGTTATGTTATGTTAAGTTGTCTTATATCGCACACTGTTACCATTAGTATGGTCTCCAGGCACTCATGTGGCTATGTACGAAAGAGGCCGGGGTGGATTAGTGAGGGAAGAGGTTGTGCTCTTCTGTTGATGCTTGCAGAATCAGGAGAAACTGACATCTGTGCGTATCTGCTTTCTACATGAGTTTAGATTGTGACCACTGGCTTGTTGTATCCAGAGGGTTAAGGCCCAGTGTCTGGGATTGTTTGTTGTATACAAATGTTTATTATGTTGGGTGTGTGGTTGTGTGTTTCATGTGTGGTTTGGTTGTCCCAATAGGCCCTGTGTGGTACTTGGTAGGTATGTTGGAGACGAGCAGGAGCACGGGTGGTTAGTGCATTGGTTACTCTCAGTGTTCCTCTAAGAGCAATACATTGGCAACCCCTCAAAATTCTTCCAAGTGCAGTACATCGGAGTGCAATGCCTCAGCTAACCCTCTTGATTCAATACGTTGGATAACCCTCAGGTTCTGCTTTGGCTACCCTTGTCGATTCTTCTAAATGCAGTACCTTGGCAAACTATTAAGATGCTTCTAAGTGCAATGCGTTGGCGTCCCTTAAGGGAGCTTCTAAGTGCAGTACATAGGCTAACCTTCATAACTCTTTAAGGGTGATTCATTGGTCAAACTTCACATTTATTCTGTGTGCAATGCATTGGCTACCCTTAGAGATTCTTCTAAGTGCAGTGATTTGGTTGATCCTCACATTTCTTCTATGCGTGATACATTGGTATCGTTGAAGAATCTCCTAAGTGCAATATGGTCGCTAGCTTTCACAAATCCTTTAAGGGCTATACACTGGTTAGCCTTCACAATTCTTATAACAATGATACACTGGCTACCCTCCGGGATTCCTCTAGGTAAAATACATTAATTAGCCGTCACAGTTCTTCTAAGTCTAATACACTGGCTACCCTCGAAGATTCTTCTAACTGCAGTACCATGGTTAACTTGGCAATTCTTCTAAGTGTAATACGTTGGCTAAGCTTCCCCATTTTAAGTGCAATACATAGGCTAACCTTCGGTTCTTCTAAGTGCAATACATTGGCTAACATTCACAGGTCATCTCAGTGCAATACCTTGGTAACATTCACTTTTCCTGTAAGTGAAACACGCTGGCTAACCTTAACAATTCTTTTAAGTGTGATACCATGGCTAACCTTCGTTATTCTTCCAAGTGTAATATATTGGCTAACCTTCAAGGTTTCCTACGTGCAATGCAATGGCTAACCCTCACAACCCTTCTAAGTGCAGTGGATTGGCTACCTTTGAAAATTCTTCTAAGTGCAATACATTAGCTAGCCTTGACCATTCTTCTATGTGCAGTGCATTGGCTAGACTTGACAATTCCTCTAAGTGCTGTATGTTGGCAAGCGTATGAAAATCTTCTAAGTGTATTGCATTGGCTAGCCTTGGAAATTTTCTAAGGGCAATACATTGGCTGACAATCACTATTCATCTAAGTGCAACGCTTTGGCTGACATTCACACTTCTTCTAAGCACAACAAATTGGCTAACCTTCACAATTCTTCTATTCTTCTACGTATGATACCACGGATAGCCTTCACAATTCTTCTAAGTGCAATGCATTGGCTAACATTCACTATTCATCTAAGTGCAATGCATTGGCTAACATTCACAATTCTTCTAAGTGCAATACATTGACTAGCGTTCACAATTCTTCTATGTGTGAATCCATAGCTAACCTTCACAATTCTTCCAATACAACACATTAGCTAAAAATAACAATATTTTAAAGTGCAATGCATTGGGTAACCTTCACAATTCTTCTATGTGTGATACCATGACCAACCTTCACAATTCCTCTGAGGGCAATACATTGGCAAAGCTTCACTATTGATCTAAGTGCAACACATTGGCTAACATTCACGAAACTTCTAAGTGCAATACACTGGATAGCCTTCACCATTCTTCTATGCATGATAAAATGGCTAGCCTTTGGTATTCATCTAAGTGCAACACATTGGTTAACCCTCACATTTCTTCTAAACACAGGGCATTGGCTTCCCTCGAAGATTAATATAGGTGCAATACATTGGCTAGCCTTCACAATTCTTTCAGTATAAAACACTGGCCAACCTTTTGAATAGTGGCCAAATCTTTGAGCGCAGTAGAGGAATCAGCCAAATTGTGATGCTTCTGGATGCACCAAGATTTAGAACCTGACTAAGGAGCAAAGCAGAGATCAACAGAATGATAGAAACGAGTGGTAGTAATGTAATAGTGGCAGGGTTTCTGGGGCCCAGTGATGGCTGGACTCCCAACTCTTACCGTCCTACCTGGTTGTGGCAATAGGATGTTTGTCAGGTGTCCAGCATGAACCGGCGCAAACAGGCAATGGACTTGCTCAACGGAGCTGCCCTTTGCCCCTCCACTGAGAACAAACACTGTTCGAATAATCTATTCTATGGGAGGTTCCCCACTCAGGAGGGTCTACAACCACGTTTTAGCTCACTATGCCTTACAAAGATAAGAAATAACCATTTGCATATCAGTCTAGCCCCACCCACTAGGGCAGTCCAGCGCCGAAATGCAAAGCAATTCTCCTCTGAATAAGAGTACGAACAGCAACCCCAGACATGTGTTACAGCCTTATTGGGCCTCCTCTTTGCGGTGAAGTTGTGCTCTCTAAACACAGTGAGCAAGTGGTGCACGGCTGGATTACCCTGGGTAAATTAGGGTTAAACCCCAAGCTTTACAAACATATATAACATTGTGGGAGCCCCACTACTGAGAACGAACACAGTTCGAATTACCTGTTCTATGCAGGGGTGTTGCAAGGTTTGGAAAAGATCTGGGTCTCGTCTAATATTGGGACTGTTGGGACTCGGTGCTAGCTAGCATCTTGGCTGTAGCACCTGAGCTTCTATCCAGGGCTACAACCGAAAGACCCGGGGCTATAGCCCCCTTAGCCACCCTCTTGCAACGCCTCTGGTTCTACGGGTGGTTTCCCACTGCGGAAGGTCTACCTTGCACAGAGAAGAAATATCCATTTGTATGCTAGTCTGGTCTCACCCACCAAGGAATTCCACCACCAACATATTAGACAATTCCCTGAACAACAGTACCAACAGCAACCCCAGACACATGTTTCGGCCTTGGTGAGCCTACTCAGTAAGGTGAAGCTGTGCCTCTCTAATCACAGTGAGCAAAGGGTCCACGTCTGGATTACGATGGGTAATTTAGGGTTAAACCTCAAGCATTACAAATGTATACACAATTGTGGGTGCCCCTCTTCTGAGAATGAACACAGTTCGAATGACCAGTTCTATCAGAATTTTCCCACTCAGGAAGGTCTACAACCACGTGTTAGCTCACTGTGCCTTGCACAGAGATGAAAAATCCATTGCATATCAGTCTGGTCCCACCCCCCAGCGCACACCAGAAACGAAATGCTAGGCAACTCTCCTCTGAACAGAAATCTCAGACATGTGTTTCAACCTTGTTGAGCCTCACCAGAGAGGTGAAGCTGTGCCTCTCTAAACACAACTGAGCTACAATGCAGTTGTAGACACTCCTGAGTGGAAGACATTCTATAGAAGAGGTTATTTAAACCATGTTCATCCGCAGCAGAGTGGTTCCTACACTCTTGTTTAATAGGTATTAGATATGCATTCACTAGGCACTGCCGTCGTATACCCAGGTAAGTGCACCATGTTCAAGCTGCTACCATTAATGGCCAGTTAGGACCATTATGGCAATGCCTGGCAAATACCTTTCCTATGTGTACAGAAAAGCCAAAACTGTTGTCATTGCCAATGCTTGTTTTAGGAATTGTCTGCGATTTAGGGACCATCCACATCCTCCAGTTTCTTTTCTTTGATCAGATGTTTTCCTTTTTTCACAGGATTTCCCCAATTTTGGAATAACCTATAGTTTCTTCTTGCTCGTGTACTGTTCACTTTTTCGGGTATTCTTGATTTGTTCTTAGCTTGTTCCCTTTCCCAGGCCTCTATTTGGCCTTAGAGACAACTGAATATAAACATATTATGCATCTAGTTTAGCTGACCCTGCATGTTACATTTGACATTCATTGTTGTTAAAACATTCTTCTACCAGCCTTTTGCATCAATCATTCAGCCTCGTGTCCAAACTTGGAATCGACTTATCACTTTTTTTCATATAGGTTCATATGTAGGCCATGCAGGTACACACATGTAAAGATTTATGTTTTTATAAGTTACTCTCCATAAACTGAAGAGAGTATTATTTAGTATATTTCTTGAGCGTTTGTCTCGCACTCTGACCACTGTGATCGACACTTGGGGTTAAGTTACAAGTTTGCCACTCAATGGGACAAGTGTGATCAATGGCCTTATGATTCTTACTATCCTTGTCAATTTGCCCGTCTATGGGACAAGTGTGATTAATCCCATTAGGATTTAAATTCTTCTAATAGACTTGCCACACAGTGGAATGAGCATGATTAATCCCATTATTATTCTCACTCCTCTTATAGGTTCAACACACACTGGGACGAGCATGATTATTGCACCCTATGTTTGGTGTTGTAACATTCATAGATATCCCTATCCACCTTTGTTATTAAGCCAGGTCTCCCGCTCTCTCCCCTTTACCTCTGTTGTAATGGGGCTGTGTCACCGGTTCGGCGTTTCTCCTTGTTCCTCACTACTTACTGTTCATGGCAGCTTCTCCGCTTTCTCTCATTCTCTCTGAACACCCTTCTTGGTCATCCCGCCGTCGTATCAACTCTGTAAGGGTTCTTCTGCTACTTTCCCTTTTGGCCACCAACTCTCACTTCAGTTTGACAGACCCGCCAGGGTCTGTTATCGGCGTGCTTCTCCCTCAGCACATTACAGTTGGGGCTATGCTTCATCCCTAGACAAAAGTACCTCCTGGGACTGGCAGCCTCCCGACACTCTTGAGGTCGGCTGCTCGCAGAACAGTGCACCTCGAGCACTGCTTCTCTCGCCTGGTTTGCAGCCGTGCAATCCAGCATCCTTCCGGAGTCACTGGCTCTCCTCAGACATCTGGTTTGAAACTCCTGGGTCTCTCTCACTTGTTCTCCAGCCCCTCCTACTTTTATCACACTACACTGGGGATTCCCCGCCTGTCAACGTAGTCATTTCTCTGTGTTAGACTTGCGTTCTTTTTTATTCTGCGTGGTTTCTTTGTCACAGTTTTTGGTAGACAGACATTCTTCATTACTTCTGTGATCTTACTCTTCACAGTACCAACCGGATATATTTCTTTAGTATTTGCATTACAATAATACATACCAGAGTCTTGGTGTTTGTAATTTGCTACAACAGGATTGGGTATTTGAGAACAATAAAAAGGGAGTTTCTCCTTGGAAAGGGAGTCCTTGTCCCCAAGAGGGGAGTCTCTTTCTGTGAGGTCCCGCTTGCCACCACCCCTAGGGGGAATGTAGCATAGTGGGGTCGCCTCTCTAGCCTCAAAGGAAAGGGCTCCCCCCCTTGGGGAAAGTGAATGAATCCTTCGATCTGTCACAGTGTCTTAGATCCCAAAAGTTTCACTGGCCTAAACTATTGTGTCAGGGCTCCCCAGCACAGGTTCACGTGCAGAACACTGGCTCCACTTGACTGCATGCTCAATAGAGGCACAGCACGTGTTACCCTTGTTTGAATGATCTCTGATTGTGCACAGCTCTGATCATAACACACAGCTCAACTGTGTAATTTGACATCTAAAAAATCTGGCTCAGTTCTGACACCTTCACTTCTCATCATCGTTCATCAGTAGTGTATGATCGGCCGCCAAGATCCCAGCAAAACACCTCATCTGCCCATGATCATCTTAATGACTTGTTCCTGCTGATATCTATGCTCAAGTCCTCATGTTGCCTGTGAAGTCCTGCTTGCGTCTCACCAGTGTTCCTCCTCCAGTGATGGCCACTCACCAAATTGTCTTTCTTGGTAGGTTTGGGAATGTGTGGGAGAGTACTTGGGTGCTGGGGAGGCTATGGGCATGTCTGTGTACTGATTACTCTTCACCTTCTTCAAACCCCACTGGCGTTAAACTGTGCAGCCATCAAACCCAGCCCTTTTTGCTTCTACTCTGCATGCTTAGTGAAGACACCTGCTCATGCCCAGAAAGCCCCAACGCACTGTCCTTCCTGTGGCACCTCATTAACCCCACAGGAAGTGTTTGGGAGGTGAGGGATGAGTTTTGGGCTATATCAGGTCCTGTTTAATATTGGAGAGTCTAAAGCCTGACAAATTAATGGAAGTGTGCTCCAACAATGTGCTGCGGCCCCTCAAAAGAAAATGTTGCACAATCTTACTTTTGTGACCCATTGAACTGTTAGAAGTCTGGTTAGTGACTAGTGCAGTGTCCATCTAGGAGATACTCAGCTTCAATATTGCCCTCTCCCCCTGGAGGGATTTCCAGAGTCTTATAATTCTATCTGCCTGCATGTACTGTTTCCTGTTTATTAGCCACCATAATGAAGTGCTGTAGTAGGCAGACCCTACAATGATTCCTTATGGGAATTCAGGACTCTTAGCACTTAAGGGGATGTTCCTTTGGATGTGCCCACGGCGGTGGGACGGTTTATTCCTGGGCTGGTATTTTCAGATGTTTCTGAACTGATTCGCAGTACCCCGGGGCTTTGCAGAGTTTCGTATCCAAATAAGCACATTTTATGAATGCCAGCTATTTATCAATGAATGTGGCCAAGTCAGCAATTATGTGTGTAGACTGCTGTAAACCAAAAAAGACAGCGTTTTTATTAAAGGAGCCACTTTATCCCAGCTAACACATTATGATTAACTGGGAGTTCTCCTAATTGTAAACCTGAGCCGAGTCTTGCAAAAAAGAACAGTTGGACTCAAAAGCCTTAAAGTAATTGAGTAATTCTGAATGTAAGAAGGTTAGGACCGAGATCAGCAAGCGAGACGTGTAAGGCTAAATCACTGGGATCAGTAATACAGGTTTCTGGTGTATGGGAATAGGATCCTGCGGATAGATTTAATACTTTGGAAATTAAGTTTATCAGAAGTATTCTAATGGCTCTCAGTCTATCAACGAATTAGATAAATAGAACCAGGTTTTTCGACATGAGGGATGTTTTGCATTCCTAGTCATATGTGGGTGTCAGTGTGGGAAAACCAGACTATTCTGCGTACTCATGCAATATTATATGATGTTATGTTCTCAGTTGTCAGCTCCAGAATAGATTGGGTGTGTAATGTCACAACTCATTAGTGCACCCGGGATAGTCTCATTACTTACACGACAGAAATGTACTTGATGCAAGACATGAAATCTGTGACCCGAGACCTAATTAAGACGGTTACTTGTCTAAAAGAAAACTTTTGAGATCTGTAATCGCATACCTCCCCATTAAGCTTAGTATTGTGTGATGAATATCAGGATGACGTCCCTTTCCCCCTAGTGGGAGACCGCTAAGGCGGTGCATCCATAGTACAGTAGTCCTCCTGGAGGTGTTGCACCGAGGGAGAAATGCATGGGCGAGGAAGCACCTTTTGGGATTGTGGATGATCATACTCAGAAAACGTGGTATTCCCCTGCGTCAATACACCTAGATCCCTCTTCAATGTGAAATCCTTCTTCCCTCTTTTTTGATAGGGCCAATGTGTGCTGTTGTCAAGTTAGCCAACCTAATATACTTGACATGATCAAAACATCAGAGAATGCAAAGCATGCTGCGTATGGTTCAGTATTGGGAAACCTAATGTAGTTGACAAGAGCGAAACATCAGAAAATACAATTGATGCTGCACATGGCTCTATTTCAAGTAATGGGAGTGTTAATATGCATCACAAAAATAAAACATCAGAGAATACCAAGTATGCAACATATGGATCTATTTGGAATAATGAGAAGAAGAAGTTGACCATGAGTCCAAGGATACCTCTGGAGAAGCAGAGTGAACGCTCTAGCTTTTCCCCGTATGTGTTTGGCCCAAAGCAATTTAATTATCCAGCACAAGAGTTTAAACGGAACTCAGCTGCTGCCATCCAAGGAGGAATCCAGGAGAGCTATGTACCGGCCGAGCAGACAAGAGCCAGCAGATGGGAAGCCATGAGCTGACGAGGAGACCCCAAATGTAGTTCAGGAAGGAAGGACTGCGCAAGCTGCTGCCAAATAATATCTCTGGGCATCCCAGGCACCAGCAAAGCATCCGAGTGAGAGGACGCATTGCCATGGAGAAGCAGACATCCGATGAGCTATTGCAAACAACGCTGGAGCCCCGAACGTGACCAGAGCCTCAAGAGATAAAGCAGCTGCTCAGGAAATGCTGGACCCTGCCAGGAAGAAGCAAACAGGTACTTGGGTTACCCAAGAGGTGATGGGAGTCCGTGAAAGAAAGGGGGTGAAGGCAAAAGCTGGAATAACAAGGTTTGGGACCCTGGGAATGAAGTGCAAGTCTGGGACCCACACCTATACAAGAAACAGAACCATTCAGAATATTGCGAGTCTGGGACCCACACCCATATGAGAAACCGAAACAAAGCCATTCAGAATATTGCGAGTCTGGGACCTGCACCAAAAGAGAGACAGTCCATGAGAGGGTAATTGCTTGATAGGAGTGTAAACCAAGCAGTGCTGAATATTACGGGTCTGGGACTCATACCTAAACAGAATCAAGGCCATTCCGAATATTGCAAGTCTGGGACCCGCAAACCAAAGAAAGACATTCCACAAGAGGACAATTGCTTGGCAGCAGAGTAAACCAAGCAGTGCTGAATATTAAGAGTCTGGAACTTGTACCCAAAGAGGGGCAGTCCTTGAGAGGACAAGTGCTTGGCAGGAAAGTAAACCAAGTCATTTTGAATGTTCCAAGTCTGGGACCTGCACTCAAATGAAAAGTTCATCAAAGGACAATTCCTTGGCAAGAGAGTAAACCAAGTAGTTCTGAATATTGCAGGTCGGGAACTCGCACCCAAAAAGGGACAGTCCATGAGAGGACAGAGGTTTGACAGGAGAGTGAACAAAGCCGTTGGAGTACTGCAAGTATGGGACCCGCACCCAAAATTAGAAAATAATTATTACTAAAAAGGGATCCTACGGTTGGTAGAAGGAGTGTGCCAAGTTGTTGGGATAAAACAGTAGAAATCTAAGAAGCATATTCTTGTGAACTGCCCATTGACATATGCCTAAGAAAATACAGGCCAGAGAAGCCCAGAAGGTGAGAAAGTAGTGCAAGAAGGAATCTAGGGAAAAGGATTGTGGCCCTAGGCTTGGAGTCCTACATTTTGGAAATGTCTTTATTTTCACCAGTTTTGATTACCTGAGAGACTGAGAACTTTTCTGTTGGTTGGATCTTTTAAGAAGACTTTACTTTGGGAAGAGATCACCTTGCACAGTTGGTTTAAGTTATACGTGTTCGGGACAGAGGTAGGCTTTTTGAGACACGACAGTGATGGACTTAATAGTTTTGGACATTGTGACCATTTTTTAAATTTCCTTTGAGGCAGGGCATCCCCTTCTAGTTTTAGGGATAGAGAGGCATTTTCCCAACCTATTCTTGAATAATGAACGTTTCTGCCCAAAAACATGCCACCATTGCGTCCAAGCCTTACTTCTGCAATTGGGATGGAACCATATTTGAATTCTATTAGACAAGCAAATCAGTCGCGTCATTTAAGAAAATCATGTTTGGCCAGCTTGATACTAACTGCAACTACAAAATGATTCCCCTTTGATCAAACGAAAATGGTCTCAGTGTTGCCTATATCCTAATTGATGCAGATAAACTTTATATGTAGTCAAAACAAAAACATTTTTATAGATACCCTTTTCAGATCATATAAATTAGGTATATTTATTTCATTGCCCCTGACTTAAAACCATGAACAATAAAAACACATGACATGCGTACAATAAACCATGAAGTTCCACTCTGATCCTTTCCTGCTTTGACTTTTGCCTGCATACTTAATGTGATGCCAAGAAAGGGCAAATTCTTCCAATTTATTCAGTCCATTATTTGAGGGAACACCTGGATACTTGGAACACTTATTCTTCATGGTAGGCTCTTAGGATCCCTGACGGCCCTACTGGGTTCACATATGTTGCAAGGACGCCTGAGCTTTCTCTAGGCTGACATGCTTCCTTCCTTACGGTCCATGGAGGAAGTTCAAGACGCCATATGGCAGATGCACCCGAATGGGAGTATTTCAGGAAGGGAAATTAATAAATGGGGCAGGTTTTCGGGAAACCTGTTGTCAATGTCAGGGATACATACATAAGGATTCTCAGCTTACTGGAGGTTATTATTAAGTAAATACTGTTCAAGTAATCTACAGTGGTGTTCTAAAGGTTTTTTTGATTGAAGTGTTTGGTCTTTTTAAAATTATTCTTTATCGTTTTATTGATTGCTGTTTTCATAGTTTTACTTGTCGATTTTCTGTATTTTAATGAGTAACACTTTCAAAATAACGTTTTATTTCTTGATTGATAAATGCTGATTTTTTTTAAAGCATACTTTTGTCAAGAAACTCAGGGCCTGATGTACAAAAATGCTTTCAATGGGACTTTCCCATGTTAACGCATTTTTGTAAATCCGGCCCTTACTGTTTTCCAACTTTAATGTTTTATTTTCATTAGGTAAGCGGATAAAAGTAGGGGGAAAATGCCAACATCATGACGAAAATACAAACGTCTGTTGAACTTGAACACAGCATGTTTATTTAGACTGGATCTATGGTTATTAAAAACAGCTCTTTGTCTGTAATTCCAGCAGAATGCTTGGCCTAATATTTGGGATTTTCGCTGATTGCCCATTGCACCATTGCCTTCGGGGTCTTTCACCGGACAGCACGATACAAGGTTTCGTTGATGGTAGAAATTGTGATTATAACCTGAATCCCCAAAATGTACCAAATTCTGTTGCCCCTGGACAATCAATGTTCTTTTCTTTTTTACTGTGTGCAACTCAGCCAGTCTGATAACACACAACGTGCAACTCAGCCAGTCTGATAACACACTTTAACGAGCATTATCGTCTGGGGAGGACATCTCAGGGGCAACGTGCTTGCTTTGGAAACCAAATGACACAAAACAACACAGGTTCGATCCCCGGGTCCGTGCTTAAAAAAGTCTGGCCATTAAGCGCGTTATAACATATCATATAGGTCACGCTTACAGCTCTAAAGCTTCATGTGACCGAAGCTGCTGTCCTATTATTTTGTGCAATTCTGGCAAACTGTTTAAACTCCGCTGCCACCTATTTAACCAGTATGGAGTGTCTAGCCAGTGCTTGTACAGATAATCTATGCCTTGCATAATGCCAGCCACATCACAGGTGGCATAACTGTATGCCGACAGAGGGCTCTTACTGCTGGCAAGCCATGAACGCCAGTCTGTGCTTACCTTTGAAATGACTGGTCCAGAAGGTATGAAAGTCCAAGTATTCCAGTCTATGGGTGCCCATTTGGAGTGCACACAGCACCGAGTTGTACTGAAATGTTGCAACATAACCACCAATTCTTTTTTCTTCATTTATTATATATTTCCCTTTTGCCTCAAGCACACAAGGGAATGTTTCTGGTGGCCTGAGTAAGAACTTAGTTCTAAGTAACAGAGGAGATCATTATTCATAAGTATCAGCAGCTGAAAATCAGAGTCATGTATTCACTCATGCTATTTTATTTTAGAGTAACAATGACCTCATGTGACATTTTCTAATTATATCACATGCATGGTAAATTCATATGATTTAATCCTTCTTCGTCGATTAGTTGAGGCATAAAATACCAAAAAAAGAGGAAAGCAAACACCTATAACAGGAGTATATTAAATACCAACGCAGATAAGTGTGAAGAGTGAACAGAGTGCTATAACCAAGGATCTAGTTTTAAGATGCCATGGCAATCGAGAATAAGAAATACTGTGGTCAGCGCTAGGAAGTGAGGATACAATGTGTCATAAGACTTAGAAATGAAACAATAACGCGTTTGGGCGAGCTCGGTCAGGTCGCCTTCCTCAGGACCAAACGCCCTGGTAGAAAAAGAAAAAAAAAGGCTTGGGAATTATTTATGAATACGCTGGAAATTAATAACTTAAGGGATACTTATTTACAAATAAAAGGTGCTGTTCACCTAAACTTCAAGGGGAATATGTTGATCTAATAGGGACAGGCAGAACAAACGCTCCATGAACGTTGTGACGTTTGTTGTTGTATTCTTTGATTTCCCATTTCCCTAAGACCCACCCCCCCCCCCTCTGTGTTTTGTCTTGTGGTGCCTGGAAACACCTGTGTAAAGCCGCCACACAAATGTCCAATAAATAAAGGCAAGGGCCACATAAAGTGTGATATTTGACATGTCCACTGCATGTAGCAAGGCAAAGCAATTACTTATCAAATATGTGTAGGGGTGGCACACACCTCCAGTTAATGGGTCTGAGGTGGCTTTGAAATAGCACAAAGGCCAATGGGGAACATGCTCCACAGACGTAGTGACCTATGTATGTAACAGAATAAAGTAACACAGGAAGTGTACCCTACTTCACGGCACTGTCATAGCCGTAATGTGAATGTAGTCATTTCAAAATTAACCCTAAATGACAGGGTGCTGGAAAAGATGAACCTACTAATCTAAAGGAACTTACTAATGAAGCCGGTGTTAGGTCGGAGCGTGACGCAGCAAGGCAGGCAGTGACGAGGTATGGGGAACTAGCCACGGGAGACACAGAGCTTTCCTCAGTGACCTGACAGACCTGACTGGGAGAGAGCGGGTGGAGAGTTACAGGCACAGTAGGGGGAGAGTCGGCCAGTCTCAGGGGGTGGGGCTGGGTGGCTGCGGCTTGGCTGCTGTAGGCCTGGCTACAGTTCCCCCTGTGAGACTCAGTTTCTGAGGTGGCGTGTACTGTTTGCCATCTTGTGGGAGAGAGGTTGGTTCACTCACAGGGCTGCTGAGGGCAGCGCCGTAAGCGAAGGCATGGCAGATGGTGCTCTGCATGCTGCGGGAAGGGTGAGCCACTGAGTAAAAAGGGGATGCTCAGTACAGAGGAACTAAGTGGTGGGGTGACAGACAAGGGGGCTCAAAGGCAAGGTGCTGGAAAGGGTGGGAAAAAAGAAAATAAAGGGGAATGGGGCAAAGGGAGACTGCTGGTGGCAGAGGGGACAGAGAGGGTTTTCCTCTGGTAAGCAGTGCTAAGGGGTAACGTGAAGGACTGCAAGGAGCCGGTACTATGGAGCAGTCCCGCAGCAGGTCCCCAATGGATAGGAAGGTTGAGGAAACTGGGAGGGCAGCTAGTGAGCAACAAGGTGAAAGAGCTGACAGCAGGTGCAGAACTGGGGAGGATCCAATGGAGGACGATTTGGGGTGGCAAGTGGTCATTAAGTGGTCATTAAGTTGGGTAGGCCTGATAAGGATCTTGGAGGTGTTAGCCCTTTTGTTATTTCAGAATAGGCAAAGAGTGGGATTCATTAGGTACAGTCGGTGCAGGTGATAAGTGGAGGAAGATTGTTGGTAAAAGGTGTAGGTGAGGAAACCAGGAAAAATGCTTTGGATTTAGGAAGCCATGGAAAACACCACGATGGAACAGTATGGGGTCCATGTAAAGGGGTGATATATGGAGTCCATCTTAGCACAAATGATAAGGATATAGTGAGATTACTGAAGGGTATGGTGGTGTTAGAAGTGTGGTGGTAGAGTAGGAACAATTCACTGATGGTGACACAAACATGTCGGAAGGATAAGCGGTGTAGTAAATGTGGTGGCGCAGAGAGCAAGTGGATAGAAGTGGTCTTGCGTGGTCCTTACAGTCTTTTCACCTTATCCTTCGCTGTGACGAGGAGCCTCCTACCTGTGCTTTACTACTAAGACTACACAACCCCCATTGCAGCGCGGAGGGGCAAGTGGATAGATGTGGTCTTGCATGGTCCTTGCAGTCTTTTCACCTTATCCTTTGCTGTGAGGAGAAGCCTGCTACCAGTGCTTCACTACTGAGACTAATTAACCACCATTGCAGCGTGGAGCGCTGCGCCGAGAGCATGTGGACAGAAGTGATCTTGCATGGTCTTTCGGGGGCGGGAGAGATGGGGAGACTTCACCTAATCTGTTCTTCAGAATTTGGTAAGCGAGGTTTGGCAAAACACTGGGTTTACAGCTCTGATTTAGCGATATATCAGCTGTTTGTATTTTTTTCTATTGCCCCTTCTGTTCACTGATAGTCCACTGACTGTGGAAAGCAGAGTAATGTCTGCAGCAGCCCTTGAGTTGTTTCTTTACCCTCCTCCCACCCCACCAAGTGTAGGCCGAAGCAGCGAGCACCCGGAACAATTGCAACACGAGCGGCCAAGCGGGCCACGGTGGCAAAGCAGGGAGTCACAGTAAACCAGCACGAGATCTCCCTGCCGCTTCATGTGGATTTGGTAGAGTGGGGAGCAGAGGAGGTCAACGTAACATCAACGAGCTGGGGCTGTCCTATTCAAAATGGTGGTGCACAAGACAAAAGTCATAGACGGTAATCTAGAATATGTCCTCAATTTACTGTTTAATTGGGGGACGCCACAAGGGGGAGCAAATCAATCAGTACGCAATGAAAAACAGCTACACAACACGGCTGCTATTGATGAACTGTGCACCGATTTAATAAAATAACTCATTGCCTCGCTCCCCTGTCTGGGCTCCATGACTATTCAGACCATAGTTAGGAACTTGATAATTCCTGGTGGTGAACAAAGCCCAGACTTTTCAGTTGTGATTGCTAGCTCACCATTGCATGGCACGCCTCCAGTTAACCTCCTACTTAGCCCAGTACCCATCATCATCTGAACAAGCCGATGCAGAGGTGCAAGCCATTATTTTGGCCAAGGCAGAGGTTAAGGCCGAGCCTTACTTTAACACCTCATTAACTAAAATATCATCGAACCAACTTGTGAGTGAGTTCCTAATAAACAACATGCGGCTAAATAATATATTGACATCTGATGGAGAGCCACTGGAAGAGGTGAATGATACGCCACAAGCGAGTGACGTTAGCGCTCCTTGCAGCAATGTTCAAGATTCTGGAGTCTTTGCTCACTGAATTAAACACCAAATGCGGCAACATTCCAGCTAGGTTGAAGAAATGTTGCTTTGACCCGGAAAAAATAATAGGACCTTTGAACAAATTGTCCAACATTAGGAACGCCCTCACTAGTTCTCTGGATAAAATAAATGAGAACATGATGGCACTAATAAAAGTACCTTTGGACAAGTCGTCTGCCATAGGTGCAATGTTGAGCCTGAACTCTCCTAAGGTTGAAGTGGACTCGGCCATAGGGTATGTCCGAAAGAAGGTTAAACAAGCAATCATATACGAAGACCTACACACCAAAAGAAAGAGAAAAACGCGGCAGGCACTGACAGACACTGGATCTACTAACCCTCATGTTCTTTTAAGTCTAACTTACAAGGACCATACAATAATGTCCCATGCGTGTCGAACTGTGCTATAATTGTCCCACAGGTGATCCTGGACGAGAGTGATACTGCTCTTACGGGTGGCAATAACCAACCCCCGAGCTCTGGTGCCACCATGTGCCGAGGCCCTCATGCAAATAAACACCAGGGCACCACTGAGCAATATATCCTTGAAAATGCACAGCAAATAAGGACAGCAATTTGTAGATAAATAAATCACAGAGGCTGTGACAGAGTCAATATATAACCTTGAAGAGTTATTTGTCGACCAGACTCGGTTAACATGGGTATGGCGGGGCATTGAACAAACAACACCACGGTCCAGATGAACACAGGAAGTACTGCACTTGACACTCTATCTGAGCCTGAAGTCTCAATACATGGCGCTAATACCAAGGCCTTAAAAATCCAAAGAATCTTTTGTGATGGCAAAATATTTTTTTGAAATCAAACTCAGGAAATGGAGATCCGGCAGACTGTTATTCCGCGTCGTTTTATTAGTAGTAATGACATCCACATTGTGGACATCAGCGAAAATGCTTCTTTGATTGTATTTTTCCATGCTTATGGCACTCTTGCACATATAATGGACCATTGTTCCGCGTTCTACAGATTGGGTTATGAACGTACACTCATTGAGGTGGAAGATACATAAGGGACTACATTTATCGCTTCTGCTGGAGGGTTTAAGCTCAGTAATTGTAGAGGTCCTAGCCCCTCACAAAATATTGTACAAAGTAATCCATCAGAAGAACCTAAGACTGGGGAATGCACCAACTTAGGCAGTCTTTCGTCTAAAAATGGGGCTAAGGGGGATGAGTTTAATTGGGTATGGTTAGCCAGTATGGTGGAGCAGCATGGATTACTACGAACCTAGCGGTGACTTTAGCTGCTCTTTTTTGTTTTTAAGTTGGAATGTTCGTGGTCATTGTCACTTGTTTGAAAAGGATGGCCTGTTGGACCACATTGACAGTCTCAATGTGATCGCGCTTCAGGAGACTTGGCTCACGAAATCCATTGTGATTGATGGGTTGAATATGATTACTCGCGTAGCCTCCGAGGGGCTGTGCTAAGGGAGGATCAGCTCTGGGCACCAAGAAACCATTGGGTGTTGTGGATGTCCCCTGTGCATCAGAGTTTGTTCTCATTGGTAGAGTAACTTTCCCCCGGGCGGCTACTCACGTGCACAGGAAAGACATCCTCAATGTCAACATATACGATCCCCCCTATAAGAGACATCACACCGCTATAGCCAATCAAATAGAGGCAATAATAAATCATTTGGAGGGAGGCACTGTTGCTCTTATCTGCAGGGACTTCAACACAGGCATTCCACAAGATCCCCCCCTCAAGTGGGGGACCTGCACCCACTCTCCTGTTCGACTTTGCAGCCTATTAATTTAGATATGGCCTGTCAGCAGGGAAACAGCTAGGCTAGCCTGTTGTTTTCAGCTGGCTTTTCTATGGCAAATGGTGCCTACCTCAAACTTCACACAAATTGGGAACAATAGCAGCAGGATACTCGATTACATTTTTGTTGCAGATTCTCCTTCTATAATCAGAGATATGTGCGCGTGCCAACGCCACGAAAGTGATCACTACCACTTAGTGGCCTCTTTGAATCTGCAATCAGAGCTTCCTATTCTAATCTCTACTGGGAAATTGAATATGAATGTATCATTGAGTCAGACCTTCTGGAGTGATAGTCAGATTGGGCAGGCGTCAGTTTTGGCTATTGAAACTCTTGATGCCTACTCGAGGACTAGTTCTTCGATTGAAGTAAAGCTCTCTAGTCAAGCTGCAACTATAATTCTCTATATATCAAGCATGGAGAAGCTCAAAAACTGTTCCATAGTCAATAGTTAAGTCTAATTCCTATTGTAGGGCCAGTACTGGCTCCAAATAATCTCATCGACATATGTATAATAAGGATATTAAAGGGGGAAAAAAGTGTCCAACGGCGAGAATTTCGAGCCTTGGCTAACTTGAATCTGTATTCAACACAACATGCCCATGAGGCAAAGGTCATCAAAAATACTGACTACAAATGGCTCAAACGACATGAGTTCTCAATCCAATGCTCCCGCTGGCGGGCTCAGGGTCATTTGTCTCTCACTAAAAATCCTATTATGTTTTGGAAGCTAATACATGTAATGTAACAAAGAACAGAGACATCAATGGTGTCTCACAGATGAACTGGGCATCCCACGTGGATATGGTTTTTCGTGGGGGCAAGGTGGAAAATTCCACTATGGCTCAGATAGCCACTAGTTGGATTTTTTCTAAAGGTATTCAGGACATCCATCGTATCATAAGGGCCAGTAAATCCTCCAAGGCACCTGATCAGGACGGGATTTGTAGCATGTTAATCAAGATTGACTCTTTAACTTGGGCAAATACCTTGCATTGGCTTTTTCATTGGATTAGTGTGACCAAATCTATCCCTACATCTCAGCGCGACAGTATTATTGTCCCAATGTTAAAAAAAGAAAAGCATGCAGATCCACGATACTATCGCCTATTAGCAATGATAGATGCTCCGGCAAAGATCTTTGCTCAAGTTCTTCTGGCCGAGCTCGAAGAATGGGCTGAGACACATAATATCACCCTGTTTAACCAAACCGGGTTTCGTAAGGGCTCTAACACCACTGTCAAAAGCTTAACCTGGACCACCATCATACAACAGGCGTGGGTGATACGCAAAATACCGCATTCGTGGCTTCCATCGGTTTCAGTGCCGCATTTGACACTGTTGACAGATGTAGGCTATGGAGAAAGCTGCACAACTGGGAAATTCCCCTAGGCATATTAAACATTATCATCCATCTGCACGATCATACCAGGGTGAAGGTTCGTCTGGATCAACTCAGACGTACTACTGATTGGATAACGACCCAAAAGGGCCTTAAGCAAGGCTGCATTTTAGCACCTATGTTGTTTAATATGAATTTGTCTGCGCTGGGAGACGTCATTGTTAATTCTTCATCTGTTCCCCCGAAACTAGGTAGTACTCCTCTGCAATGGATGGGCTATGTGGATGACATCGTCCTATTGGATCTAACCCCTGGAGGCCTGTATTCGTCCTTTTATCATTTACATATCTATACTAACCATAATTCATTAATTGTGAACAGTACCAAAACGAAAATTATGGTTTTTAGTCCAACACATAAAAAAGTAAAAAGTGTGAGGTGGGTGCTGGCCGGGGTATCAGTTGAAGTAGTCTCTGAGTGCAAATACTTAGGTATCAATCTAGATAACAAAAGTAAAATTTAAAACTGCTACAATAATGGGCTCTATTGGTTCCCTCGTTCGCAAGGCCAGGGGCTATTGATTCTGCTATATCACGCAAATATCCTACCCATTATTTTATATGGGGACGAACCTTGGGTCTTTGCAAATCTCCCTGTGACGTTCAAACTGGAGCGTTATATACTAAAGAGACTACTGAGATTGCCCCCTCTGTACCGCGATCCAAATGATTCACTTGGAATTTGATGTGGTACCCATTCATGCAAAGAAGCTACACCTTTGTTGCCTGACTCTGCTCTGGAGATTGGCGAATGCCCAGCTGACGCATTGATGAGCTTATTATATGAAGTAATCTTATCCAGAGCACCAGCCATGCCATCAAGCAGCATGTTGAAAATAGGGCCATCTGCAGCTAGATGGCTTCCCATGGCACGTGAGTGTGCCCTGAGCTGGCCGTTTAATAAATAAAGAAAATACATTAAGAATATACTAGTTAAGCAGAGCAAGGAACAACTCATTTTTAATTTGGCCACAAAAAACTATGCACTGCCATATGGGGAATACATACAGGCTCTGGAAGCAACACTGAGATATGTTCAAAACTTTGTGGGAAATAGTTTGGCTTGGGACTAAAGACTAGAGAGCTAGTGGGGGCTTGGACTAACACACTGAGGGAGAGTAGGCAATGTCGATTAGGTGGGGAGTAGTGTGTGGAGTCTGTCAGACACCTCTTGACCAGCAGGTCTACTGGGGGTGATATGGCAGATGCTATGTGGGCCATGTTTATGTGAGGAGATAGAGAAGCTTGTATTGTATTTTTCACCATTTTTTTGGCGGAAGATTGTGATCATATTGGACATGTTGCCATGAGGAGACGGTGTTAAAGATATTGTTTAAACTATGCTACACATGTGACCCATGTTTGACATCATATGTCGTTTAACCACTGTTTATTTTCATTGATATGTTATGTGTGGATTTTATTCTGGAATTGGGTTTTATGTTCATGATTTTGAGGTGTTGTATTAAAAGTTGGCTTTTGCCAACTGTACAATCACACAACGGCTGGGGGGACCTCTTTACACACAATTCTTGGCTGGCTTTTTTAGGAACAGTATCACAGTACCCATTCTATCCATTTATGTCTCCTGTCATAATAGGAACTCCAAACCCCTTTGAGCTTTAAGTTCCTCCACTAGAGATGTCTCAGTCTTGAGAGTGATTTAGGAACTTCATCTACAGCCTCCTCCATCTGTGCCTTACCAGATTCTCTCATCAGCATAATTCACACTCTTTATCATGGAAATCAGGTTAGTAGTGTAGCACTCCTCTGACCGAATATGCGGCAGCTCATAATCAGACCTGTTTACAGACACTCTTCACTCATAGTGTCTTATGTTTATAGACCACGCTATTTGGCACCACCTGGGACCAGGTTTTCCTCTGGGCCCCTGTAAAGTCTCCTCCACTCAGTCCTGCTAATCCTACCATCAAGTGCCAGTTTGAAATCTGACCAGCCCATATTCAGGTTAGTAATTTTGTGCTGGTTATGACCTCCATTTGATCTCTGTTTTCTCCCTTTGAGATACATTTGAACCCTCATTTTTTCTGTTCTTTCTCAGAAGAACTTGCAAGTAGGAAGACTGCCCTTTCCGGGCCGCCCGATCCAGTGAGCTTGGAAAACAAGTAAGATAAATGATGACATTAAGAGTCGACAGAATGAAATTAGTCATTACATTTAATAAGTTTGTCGGTATGGAAGGGATCATGTCCACTGATACATGTTGTTGTACATTATTTATTATAGGCTACAGCTTTCGAATGCTCCACCGACCCCACCAAGTCGCATGAAGTGATATCATTTATGATGTTAAAAATGGTTATGCCCCTGAAGAATGCTCTTGATAAACAGCACAGAACATGTTGGGTTGTTTTTAGAGCAGTATAACATTTTCAGGGTAATTCATAGATTTCAGCGTAGAGGCAGCGCACGCGAGCAGCGCAGAGAGCTAGCGTATGCCTGCGTGTGCCAGCTGTGTGCGCTAAACAGCATTCTGGCGCACCGCGTATTCATGGAATATCCAAGCCATTTTGAGCGCTGGCACAGAGAACATCCCGCAGCGCCAGTTACGCCCCCAAGAACGCCCCTTGCGCAAGGATAAGGTATTGAAATCCCCAATGCAGCACAAAGGGCCGCGCTAACCCTGCACCAGTTCACAGGGCTGGGAAAGTGCATTTGGGGGGTGCGCGATAAGTTTCACATGCGATAGGGCTTGGGCTAGCGGGGTACGTGTATTCCGAGGGGTGCGCATGGAGAATCACACGAGATAGGCCTTGTGCGAGTGGGGTACGTGTATTCCGAGGGGTGCGCGGGGAGAACAACACGCAATAGGCCTTTGGGAGCGAGGTACATGTATTCGCAGCGGTGAGCGGGGAGAATCACACGCGATGGGCCTTGGGGAGCAGGGTACGTGTATTTCGGGGGTGCTCATGAAGTATCACACATGATAGGGCTTGGGCTAGCGGGGTACGTGTATTTCGGGGGTGCACGTGAAGTATCACACGCGATAGGGCTTGGGCTAGCGGGGTACGTGTATTCCGAGGGGTGCACAGGGAGAATCACACGCGATAGGCCTTGTGCGAGCGGGGTACGTGTATTCCGAGCGGTGCGCAGGGAGAACCACACGCGATAGGCCTTGGGGAGCGGGGTACGTGTATTCCGAGGGGTGCGCGGGCAGAATCACACGCGACAGGTCTTGGGGAGTGGGGTATGTGTATTTCTGGGGTGCGTGTGAAGTATCACACATGATAGGGCTTGGGCTAACGGGGTACATGTATTTCGGGTGTGCGTGTGAAGTATCAGACGCGATAGGGCTTGGGCTAGCGGGGTACGTGTATTCCGAGGGGTGTGCGGGAAGAATCACACGTGATAGGCCTTGTGCGAGCGGGGTAAGTGTATTCCAAGGGGTGCGCAGGGAGAACCACACGCGATAGGCCTTGGGGAGCGGGGTACGTGTATTCCGAGGGGTGCGTGGAGAAAATCACATGCGATAGGCCTTGGGGAGTGGGGTACGTGTATTTCGGGGGTGCGCGTGAAGTATCACAAGCGATAGGGCTTGGGCTAGTGGGGTATGTGTATTTCAGGGGTGCGCGTGAAGTATCACATGCGATAGGGCTTGGGCTAGCAGGGTACGTGTATTCCGAGGGGTGCGCAGGGAGAATCACACGCGATAGGCCTTGTGCGAGTGGGGTATGTGTATTCCAAAGGGTACGTGGGGAGAACCACACGCGATAGGTCTTGGGGAGCGGGGTACGTGTATTCCGAGGCGTGAGTGGGGAGAATCACACACGATAGGCCTTGGGGAGCGGGGTACGTGTATTTCGGGGGTGCTCGTGAAGTATCAGACGCGATGGGGCTTGGGCTAGCGGGGTACGTGCATTTGGTGGGTGCGCAGTAAGTTTCACATGCCATAGGGCTTGGGCTTGGGCTAGCGGGGTACGTGTATTCCGCGGGGTGCACCGGGAGAATCACACGCGATAGGCCTTGTGCGAGCGGGGTACGTGTATTCCGAGGGGTGCGCAGGGAGAAGCACACACGATAGGCCTTGGGGAGCGGGGAACGTGTATTTCTGGGATGCGCGTGAAGTATCACACGCAATAGGGCTTGGGGAGTGGGGTACGTGTATTCCGAGGGGTGCGCGGGGAGAATCACACATGTTTTCGCTGCCACGGGAGGGGTACGTGTACTCCTGGTGTGCCCCAACGAGAATTGGCAGTGTGTGTCCTCCCAGATGCGCCCTCTCCAGGCCCTGCAGGCAGCCCACAACACAGGGGACTACCCTGCAACCCTGGCCATGCCCCGCAGGCAGCCAATCCACCCTGGCCATGCCCCCCAGCCACCCCACATTTCACCATGCACAAGTCAGCCCCGACACATGTCCCCCTGCACCCTCATCCACCCAGCAGTGACAGGCACCTGCCAGCAGGCCCCCGACTCATGTCCCCCCACCCACCCAGCAGTGACAGGCACCTGCCAGCAGGCCCCGACTCATGTCCCCGCCAACACCTCATGGAGATCCACAATCATGGGCCTTATGGCCACCGAAATCACACCCACGCCACCCCAGTCCAAACACACAACCAGGTATTACATCCACCCCACAATGAAATCCCCATCACATGATGCATCCCAAATGGCAAGTATGCACATCAACATATTTCCGTCACACCCACACAATGGGAGAATGTGATTGAGAAAACACACATTGTGACATGCATGAAATCAAAGAGAGAATACCACACATTGAAGTAGGAAATAAAAATGTATTAAACACAAAAGCAAGGGAATGAAATGAAACACACAATAATGGAAATGATGAATAAAAAGCTGCATGTCCAAAATAAAAATTTAAAATGTAGGAAAGCAGAATCCAAATGAATCCAAAAGCACGTGTCCAAAGTGTCAGTCCGGCAAAACAAATGCAAAGTGAAAAAAGAAGATAAAACCATTGCTCCATGGAAAAATCAAAAATCAAAAGGCAAATCCAATGAAGAACTATTTACAAAGTACAAATCCAGGGTCCATGAGCCCAACCATTCAAATGAAACTTACAAAAAACACTACCTAATGAAGAACTATATACAAAAAGGTGGGGCATTGTCCAAGCGCCCCAACAAAAATAAAAACAGAAAGGAAACCTAACACTAACTAACTTTATACAATGGCGGTGGGCAAGTCCTACGGCTCACTCTGTGATGTCCCGGGCCAGGGCATCATCGAACTCCATGTTGGTGTCCCGGAGGCGGGCCTCTGCCCTGGCCCCGAGGTCTCGTAGGGATGCAGTCATGGCCTGTTCCAACTCCCTGCGAGTTGCTTTGAGGCACTCAGCCCGCCTCAACGCCCTGCGCATGGAGAACTCCGCCTTGACCATGGTGAGCCGTGCCTCTTCCGCCCGCCGCTGCTCCGCATCTATCCGCTGGCCCAACCGCTGCCACACGGAAGACACTCCCATTCCAGGGTCCTCCTGCCCTCCGGCCGATGCCTGCCCCTCTGATGTAGATGGCCCGAGCCATCATCGCTGCCACCTTGAGCCTGCTGCTACTGTCCATGTGCCCTACCCGATGATGCCGGTGCATCCTCCATCTGCTGGTCTCCAGTTGGTGGGGTGTCCACCCCTGCTGGACCTCCGACTCCCGACTGTGGCTGGGATGTGATCTCCACCAAGCTGGCTGTGTTGGTCGGACCAGGTCCACAGGGGCCCTGGTGGAATCTGGGCCGGAAGACGGCAGGGAGAATGACTGACTTATAGTCTCCACAGAGGAGGAGAGGGCCGCCAGAGTGCTCGACACATGTAGGAATCCTGCGACCAGGGCCCCTCCCAACTGTGTGACGTTGCCACGCAGCTGTTCATGATGGCATGCGTGGTCCCCCCAGGAAGTACGCACATCATCACGAATGACACGCGTGCACAACACGACACCAATCAGGACGGACCCCATACGGTCATGGGTCTCCTCGTCCGCAGGTAGTGGAGTGCCAGATGACGTGGGCCTCCCCCCTACCTGCGAATGGGTCTGGGACAGAGAATCCCTGCTGGTGCATGGTGGTGCAGTCACAAGGTCAGGGACAGTGACATGCACAGGCCCCTCAGCGGCGACCTGTGCTGTGCTGCCTCCTGCCCCTGGCCCTGGACTGCACCACTTGCACCAGTGGTACTACCCCCACCAGGCCCCATGTGCGGCTCAGTAGCGGCCTCCTCCTCCTCTGTGGAGACCACCAACCTGGATGTCTCCACACCATCTTCCGCCATCGCAAGCCCCTCTGGAGGCTCACCCAGCCCTTCTGCTACAGCCGTAGTGGCAGACGCGGCACCAGTCCCCTCACTCACAGATGATGGCAATTCCTGGGAGGGTGGCTGGGCCTTGCGTCGCCGCCCGGTGGAGGCATCCCCGCCGCTTTGCTCCACAGCGCCGTCTCTGCCCTCTTCTTCACTCGGCGCTGTGTAGAGGGAGACATAGAACACAAGCATCAGCGTACTGTGCAATAGTCCCCTAGACAGGAAGCAATAACACATTAGTGGCACTGTCAAACGTCACTTCCATCCTGTCCCTCCACAACACATGGGTCAATGCAGGCAACACACATGCAGAAACAGGCACGGCGCATGCAATCAACATCAGCATCCATGTACAAGGGCCTCTATTGACAGAAATGTTGGCTTCAAACTCACATGCATCATGGCTCATACTGATCCCATGCACACACATCACCGGAGGGTCATGCATCAGGGCTCGTACACCACAGACACAGTGGATACAAGGATGACTAGACTGCATAAGTGAATCAACACATCGTCACGGACATGTGTCATGCATCCATGGTGTTTCAAAGTCACACACACGCTACTCAGACACACAGACATGTACACCATACATGTACATGAGAGCAGCACCCATCTCTCACACCCCATCCTTGTCGAAGAACAGAGACAGGCATGCATTCATGTGTGCATTCAGCATGCTGCTCCCCATGTTGCATTGGAACAAATGCACCATTCATGTGGTTCACGCATGACTGGTCTCACATACATTATCATGATGTCCCTGCACACACACATCCATACACGGCCTATGTCACACATACAGGCGAGTAGCTCACTACCAGCACACTGAAACATGCCCTGTTTCACACAGAAATGCATGGCCACTTACCGCTCAACTCCAGACGGGTCTGCCTCTGAAGGATCTGGACGTGGAGCGCTGGGTTTATGCGCTCCAGGACCTTCATCTGGATGTTGCTCAGGCTGACCCGGCACCCCTCTGCATCCTCTGCCTTCAAGAGGCGCCGGGCCTTGTTGAGGGTGCTGGACCTGAAGTCCTCCCAGCGCTTCCGGATGTGCTTGATGTCGCGGGTTGCCACCCCCTCCTCGTTGATGGCAACCACTACGTCCTCCCAGATCCTCTCCTGTCCTTCCTTGTTGGCATGCGATGGTGTGAAGAGGGCATCATAATGCCCCAGAACTTGCTCCACCAGGATACCAACTTCCTTATCGGTGAAGCTGGTAGCCCTCTGCCTCTCTGGCTGGGGGTCGCCAGTGGTCTCGGATGGTGTTTGCCCCAACATGGCAACCCCCAAGTCAGGTGTGGGTGGGCAACTGGGTCCTGGGGCTGGGCTGTGGAGCGATGGTATCCCAGTCGGGAGTCTTTTGTTCCAGCAGGGGTGGACACAGCAACTGGACCCCTGCAGTTGGCTGACGTGCAGGCACCAAACCGCAGGGCATGTGGGCAGCAGGCAGGCAGGCAGCAGCAGATGGCAGATGGGAGCGTGCTCGGGGCTCTGGGGGCAGGTAAATGGCCTTTTGGGCAGGAGCGTGGTCTTCCGTGTGCTGTCACGTGGCCAGCTTGATACGGAGTGATTTGGCACATGAAAAATCTCCACGTCAGCATGTAATTTGAGGAAAGGCCCTTAGTGCATAAGTGCATCTGTGAAGTGACACGCAAGGGCGTTTCCCTCAACACGGGTGCATGTTGATTGTACACGTGCAAAAACTGAACGTCCGGGTGTCACTGCGTGCATTTGGAGGAAAGGGCCTTAGCGCGTACACGCGTAAGTGACGTTGCACGTGTGGGCTGGCTCAAAAGGAACGTGTAGGATGCCATTTTCTTGTATGTGCCTTTTGTGGAGAGCGAGCGGGTGATTCTTGTACTTCTTGTCAGTTCACACGCGATTACTCCACAACGGTTGCAGTTCCTACTCCCTGTTTACTCAGACCGCGTTCAATTCTTCTTTTGGCGGGGGTGTTGCCAACTTTTTCACATTCTTTTTCCAGGCAGACGGTGAGCCGTGCACGTATATTCCAACTGTGGGTGCCCCCGTGTGTCGCGTATCCCTTCAGAGGTCATTGTAGGCTGCGTGCACCACACGTACGCTTATTTTTGTGTTTCTGGGTGCCACAGCGTAGTGTGGGTTCATTTTTCCATGCACGTGGTCTACCAGGGGTTGCGTGCACGTTAAATATTGTTTTCAGGGTGCCTGTGCATTGCGTGACCCGTCATCTTCCCCCAGGGGTCACAGACAGCCTTGCTAGAGCACTAGGGTACGAATTCCATCTAGTACCCTACCCCTTTCACCCCAATTGCCCAGGGCAATTGTTTACTGCAACTCCCATACACACAACAACATCAGTGCCATGGTTGGGAGGCGACCAAGCAGTAAGGGAGGCAAAGGTGGCTGAGGTCAAAGAGGTGGGCGCGGTAGGGGACGTGGCCAGGATGTGCAGGGTGGCCCAAGAGGCCAGTGTGTGGAGGACCAATCAGGATACCTATGCCCCCCCAATGGTTCAGGGAAATGTAGCTGATACCATCCCAGCTCAGCCCTTGTTAAACCGGCCCATATTGTCAACAGAACCGGCACAGGATGACTCCCTGGCTGACTTCTGTGTCAGCAAGTCTAAGCCACGTGTGGCGGTGAAAGTTGCTGTCACCAGGCCACGTGGATCTGGGGCAGCAATGTCATCTGCTGCCCCAAGTAGCCAGGGTGAGGAGGCTGCAGGGGCAGCTGCAGCTCAATCCACCCCAGCTCCGAGTCTCCCAGCCGGGACAGTGTCGGTCCAAGTCCATCACACCGAGGTTGGTCCTGGCAACATCACCCTGCAGCCAATGCCTGCAGTGAGACCTTTGGTCATTGGGCCTTTGGAAACTTCCAGTGCCCAGTCCACCTGCGCTTCTGCCCCTACCAACCAGAGCGGCGTAAGCCACTCAGAGTCCGCACCACCTTCCAAGAAGAAGGGTGCTCTTGCAGTACAGGTTGGGACCCCAGACACAGCTACACACTCCGGCACATCAAGGAAGCCTAGTTTCAATGACGCCGAACTAGATGCACTTGTGGCCTATGTGTCGGCACAAAGCCACAAAATGGTGGTGACTGCAGGGTGCAAGACTACGGCTGCTCAACATAGGGCCCATTGGCAGACCATCGCGGACCGCATTAGTTCCATTGGATTTGTGAAGGGCACAGGTGATGATTGCACTAAGCGGTAGAATGACCTGAAACTCAGAGCAAAGAACAAGCTGGCTTCCAATCATGCCTCTACTCTGGTGACTGGCGGTGGGTCTCCACCAGAGGATGACCAACTCAATGAACATGAGTCTGTCGCTGGAGGCTTCATCACAGAGGATCAATCCGAGATCTTGTAGCATTGTTCGGTGAGTGCCCATGCATGTGTGTGCAATCCATGTGTATGTTGCTTGGGTGATGTGTTCTGATTGAGTGCCAGGTGAGGCTGTGTAGTCATGACTGGGATGGGTCACCCATGTGGTCCCTCCAATCCATTCCCGGGGCTTGGTTTTGGGTATGACAGTATCCCTTCTGACCACAGTTGCCAATTTGCACCTGATTACTACAGTTGCCCTTCAACTGTCATCTTGCAACAACATTGTTCAAAATGTTTTCCTGTTCATTCAGCCTGATTGTTTTAATCCTTGCCATTTTTACCACACATTTCTTTGCAGTACTGACACAAATGTAACATACTTCAGTCATACGCTACATCCCCACAATGGCCCACATTTCTTACCTTGTTATGGGAATGATGTCACCATTCAGGCTGATTGAGTAATGTGCACCTACACATGGCCTGCACACAATCATTTTTGGGCCCTGTTTGAATGTTCAACATGACTGTTGTCTTCTGTCATGTTGAAGTGACCAACCATTGATGTATCCATGTGCCTGCCATCACTGCATCAGTGAACACTGGATTTGTTGCAGCGTGTGGCACATGCAGGTTTTGTCACACTATTTTGCATGTTTTATCTCATGATGTCCATCTCACATGGATGGGTGACAGTACTTATTTCCTACCATATGGCTGTACTTGTCAAATATACCATGGCTATGCTACGTGCCATCTGTGTGCTGGCATGTGTCATGTATGTGTATTGGACATGCCATTCACAGGCTAATGTGTGATGCCAGTGCTATCCAGCATGCAGCACATGTGTTGCTTTTCCATCTTGGAGTCCTCAGTGTCTGTTTTTTGCCTCCCCTTCAAACTCATTTACACTACATGCATGCCAAGGTTATTGTCATGTGGGACATGTGTTATTTATGTACTGGATCTCTGCCTCGTCAGGCCTATGTGTGTGTGCTATGGTGCTCATGCCTTTTCCATTTGTTATCTTTCATGTTTTTGCAGGTGATGAGGCACTTGATGCTGTTGAGGAGGAGGAGATGGTGCAGACCCAGGAGGAATCACAGCCACAACCGGGCACCAGTGGAGGACGTGGGGTGGTGGTGGGTGAAAACCCATTTCTCCTACAGACCATGCTGTCCACGGGTGTCTCTGGGTACACCTCCAGAGACCTCTATGAATCAGGTGCTGAATCAGACATTGAGACATATGTGCCGTCCCAGGTGAGTGTTTCTGGCAGGGATGCTGTTCTGTCCAACCCACCTGCACTGGGGGAGACCCCTCTATGGGGATTTCAGTATTGGAAAGTCCGCCTGTGGTGGTTACGGATGCAGGGTCACACTCCACAATATTTGCTCCTGTTCCTGGGCCAGCAGATCAAAGGAGGAATGCAGTCCTGCAGCCTCAGGCAGTGCCAGCACAGCAAGGTGCACATTGCCTTGCCCCAAACAGGTGTGGTGCCCACCCACCAACGCGGTGGCCGTGCACCACCAGGCAATGCTGTGTGGGAGAACTCCATGAACAGTATAGCAGCACAACAGGGGGCATCGTGTGAAATGATGGCTCAGGCAATGGATAGGGTGGCCACTTCCATTCTCCCCCCTGAAAGGCAGATGGATCTCCAGCAGCAGGCAACAGACTCCATTTGCCACTCACACAGGGAGGACATGTTGGCGTCCAACAGGGACAGACGGGCTGGACTGAAGACTCTGCGCACAGCCATATCTGTAGAGTCACAGGCCCACAGGGAAGCCCTCAGGTTAGAACACAGCTCCCTCAGAGATACTCTGGGTGAACTTGAGGTGTCCCGGAGTACAAGGGCAGAACAGCAGCTGGAGCAGCTGACAAGTACACTGTCAGCTGAGCTCCAGGCAACCCGTCAGGAGATCCGGGCATCACGCGAGGCCATGCAGGCAGAAATGCGTGCTACCCGTGAGGTGCTGCATGGGGATCTCCGTACCATTATCCTCCAGAACCAAACCTTCCACACTCACGTGCTTGCTGCCATGGAGGACCATACCAGGGCTTTGCGTGGTCTGCTTCCCATATCACAGCCACCTTCTGATGTAGCTGCAGAGGGTGATGACAGCGACGACAGTTCTCCCACTGGAGCGTAGCCGTGCAGGCCATCAGCCCATGGAGGGTTTTTTTTCTCTCAACATCCACACATGTGGGTGTTGGGGTGCACCCTGTACCTCGTCCCTCCTGGGTGGCCTCCCCCCCGGTCCACACATGGCCATTTTTGATTTTGACATTTTTTTTTTTTACTGTGTGTTGCTTTGTGTGGCTCCCATAGACATCCACTGTGTATTCCAGCTGGGCACATGCAGGCTTGTCCTGTCTTCGGGTTAGATGCTTAGGTTCCTGACACAGACACACACACCCCTCCTGCTTCCCCTTTCCATGGGCTTGCAAAGTGTGTGACCAAGTGACAGTAACTTACACAGTGACATTGGGCTCCCATGAGTTGTGTGGGCAGTCTGTAGTCAAAACTGCGTGTACATCCCTAGTGGGGATTGTTGTTCAATTCTCCACTGCATGGTGGATTCATATTTGCTTGTGCATCCATGTCTTTATCCTTATATACATGTAGCTTCTTCATGTCTTAACAAGCCCATCTCCTTTGCAGATGCAGTTCATGTTGTATGCAGCACACTGACACATTTGCCTGACAGCAACACTCTGCAGTTGGAAGGGGTCGATGTGCTGCCTTAGTCAGGTTGTGACACTTGCAGTTCTTAAATTTTTTACTGTCATATTTTGCCACTGTTGCATCCTGTACTGATGTGTTGTGTTGCTGGTAAGTATTTGTGCATGTTTGCTGTTTTTTTAGTATTTACAGACAATATGCTCTCAGTATTTATTACTGAGAGCATATTGTCTGTGGCCTGTTTACATTAGGGACAGTGCACTTTGTGACACTTGTGTCATGTGTTGTGCATTCATTTGGTTGCTTTCACATTGCATGCCATGCCATGGTGTGTTGGGTAGCAGAGATGGGGAGGGGTTGGGTGACATGGCACTATTTTGATGTGGTATTTTGCAAGGGGGTAGTCATTCATGCTGCATGAATGTGTGTCTTTTTGTGACACAGTATTGGGTGTCTTTAAGCAGCTAGGCATGCACACAATGTAACACTTCCAGGTGAACAATCTCAGGCTTGTATGGTTGTAACAGTTGACTGTCACTTTTGTCATCATCATTGATTGTCAGCTGGTATGTGCCAGGGCTGTGTGTACTCTGCAGGGGTGGGATTTTAGTTGAAGTAATTTGCCACAAGCTGGGTACGGGCTGCCTCACCACGTGCCCTTTCACCTCCCATGCGCAGCAGCCGTGCATATGGTTGGGGATGTGGGGCACCACCATGTCCACCGGCACGCCCCGGTGGGTTGCAATGTTGTGCAGGACACATGCTGCCACTATGATCCTGCACATTACTGGGGGCGCATATAGCAGATGCCCACCAGAGCGGTCAAGGGAGCGAAAGCGTGACTTGAGCACTCCGAATGGGCGCTCCACTATGCCCTGGGTTGCAATATGGGCTGTGTTGTATCTTGCCTCGGGTGGTGTGGTGGGGTTCCGAATTGGCGTCATCATGTAGGTGCTCAGAGGGTGGGCACTATCCCCTGGGGAGGTGATAATGGCTATCATTAGTGGGGTTTTCACATTACTCAGTGTCTGACATGCATGCATGTGCAGAGGCATTTATACTCACCAATCAGCCATGTGTCGCCATGCCGCCCAGCTTCCAGGTCCCGGTTTAGGGGTGACATTCTGAAAATGAAACTATCATGGATTGACCCTGGATAGTTGGCATATACTGAAGTGATGATTCCCTTGGCATCACATACTACCTGCACATTGATTGAATGCCAGTGCTTGCGGTTTCGATATATGTGCTCAGTGGCCCTGGGAGGACGTAGAGCCACATGGGTGCAATCAATGGCACCTAGCACTTTGGGGAAGTGTGTCACCCCGTAAAAGTCCTGGACCACGGCCTGCCTCTCTGCAGGTGTTCTGGGCATGTATATGTGCCTTCGGACTGAGGGGCGTGCAGTCAATGTGGCCAACACCTAATGTAGGCAGCGTGACTGCGTGGCCTGTGACACCCCCCCCACTATGGCACTTGTCTGCTGAAATGAACCAGTAGCCAAGAAGTGAAGTACATTGAGCACCTTTTGCAAGGGGCTCAGTGCTTGCGAGCACAGGGTGGGTGATGTGAGGTCATCCTCCCACTCCCTCACCAGGTCTAGGATTATGTGTGGTGGTAACCTGTACCTCCCATAGACCTGGTCATCAGGCATCCCAAAAAGGCTGGTCCTGTGTAAAAATGTGGGGCCTGGCTATCCTCCTCCTCCTGTGGTGTCCCACAACCACTGCTGCGAAGAACGGTATATTCATCGTAGCGTCTGAGCTTGTTTGTTGTTTGCATGCACTTTTATGCTGCGCGGAGCCGCTTACGCCTGCTTCCTGCTGGCGTACGTGTTTCCGGATTAGCGTGTCTTTTTTGGCACACGTCTTTCCCCTGTTCCATTCCATGAATACGTGTTGTTAGCACGCGTGTGGGAGTTGCGAGCATTTACCTCCTGTACTTCCCCCGTAACAGCCACATTTTCACACGTTGTTCCCCATTCCGTGTGTTACGCCCCGTGTTACGCCCACTTTTCTTGTGTGCGCTGCGCTATGTGCGCTTTCCCTGTGCACGTAGCGCATGCCGTTTAGTGACATGTGTGCCCGTGTGTGCCACCAATGAATTTAGCGCACATCCCAGGATTTACACGCGCACTGAATTCCATAAATCGATGTGCACGGCTCTGGCACGCGTGTGCTGCGATTTTCACGCTTGCACTGAGAGTTTCACGCTTGCGCTCCCCTTTTTGGCGCACATTTATTCCATGAATCGGCCTGTTAGTGTTACATATACTGTTGAGAGTGGTTGCAGTAGCTGAGACAATACTGGTGGTTTACACCCTGCCTTATACACCCTCTTTTTGGTGTGAATTTAGGGTTTAAGTTCAGCACTTTGTCACCGGGTGTGTTGTAGGACATTTATTGTTTTCAGTTGTGACATTTATTTGTATGTTTACATAAGGCTATATCCGTGCTGTTTTTATAAAATAATGTTGGCTTTGTATGAAGCTTTAATAAAGTATATGTTTTTTAATAAGCTCTTACTATTTATTTATTTCATCTATAGCAGATCAGTGGTACATCCTGTCTTCCTTGCCCACACCTTACATTGAGGGAATACCCTTTGTGTAAATGTGGTGGGCCCCATGATATTAAGGAATGTGTGACTGAGGATATGCCACTTTGTTGTAATTGTGGTGGTGAACATGTTGCATCATATAAAGTTTGCCTTAAGCAAGTAGAGGTCTAGAAAGCAATGCAAATAAAAGTGAGCCGAAAAATCAGCTATGCTGTGGCGGCTCATAAAGTGAGAGAGGAGAGGAAGGAAGTGTTGAGAAGTCCTAAATTCCCTGAGAGACAGGTGGAGGTGGCGGTGTGGCAGATCTGTAGTAGTGGCAAGGTGCCTGGACAGGGGTTTAATGTCTAATTGGAGGACTTGTTATGTTTTATCATTGCAACCATTAACATGACGGCTGAGTGTCAGTCGAAAACTGACAGATTGAATGTGATCGTGACAGCCTCAAAGATGTTTCTGAAGATAGGGAATATCACTGACAGGGATGCTCACAGAATGGTGAGTGGAAGTGATGCTGCCTGTGAAAGTTAAACGGTATGCAATTATGGCAGTGGAATGCTAGGAGTTTATCAGCGAATGGACAGGAGCTGAAGAGAGAGCTGTGATGTTAATATTGTGTGAATACAGGAAACTTGGTCGAGAGGCGGTCTCAACTTTCATTTTCCAGGGTATGTGTTCTATTGGAAGGATAGAGCTGTGGTAGAGGGGGTGGTGCTGGTATTTTGGTTAAGAGTGATATTCGATGCTCAGTGTTTGAGTTTGATGGGGACATTGAACTTATAGGTATAAAATTACTGGTGGGTAATGGAACGATAGTTGTGCGCAACTTCTATAACCTGTGCAAACCCTGATATAGGGGTGTTACAGCATGCCCTGGATCATGGGGCAAGTTTATATTCTGTGGCAACAGTCATAATACCTTATGGAATAATCCTGTGGCATATATGAATGGGGATGTGAGGCAATGGCAGAAGAGTGTGGGCTTGTATTGTTGAGCTCTAAAGAATACACAAGGACGGTTGTGACTACAGGCAATGTGGTCCTGCCTTGATTTGACATGGGTATCAGCGAGTTTGGTGCCTAAGTGTGTGTGGAAGGTGTGGAAGGTAAGGACGGATGGGGAGATGGAGAGCAATCATGGGTCTATTGCTCTGGAGGTAAATGTCAGGATGGTAATAGTTTTTCCCGCAAAGATTGTAACATTAAAACAATGGACTGGGTGAAGTTTGGTGTGAGGTACAGTGGATTGATGGTTGACATTGGAGAAGGTGGAGGGCAGAGTTCACCATTGCCTTCTACAGTAGATGAGTTGGATCAAGCAACAGTGCATGTGTTTTAGAGTGTAGTGGAGGAACTGCCTCCGGCACGGAGAAAGCAGTTTACGAAACCAGAGGTCCCATGGTAGTTGTCAGATTGTTCGTCAGCTGTAAGGGATAGGAAAAATAAAACAGTGGAAGGCCTTGAACTCCCAAAAGTGTGGAGAATGTTGTTGCATATAAAAAGGCCAGGGCTTTTGCCCAACGTGTAATAAGGTCACATAAAAGAGATTATTGAAAGGAATGCTGTGGTCCTCTTTCTGGGGATACGAGTATGGCTCAGTTATGGGCGAGATTTAAACGTATGTCAGGTCAGGCGAGACAGAGTTATCAGATCCCGCTCATTACTGTCAATGGGCGTGAATTGGTGTATGATTGTAGTAAAACAAATGCTTATGGGGCACATTTTGCAGGTGTGCACGGTACGTGTAATTATTCCCCGGCAGCTAGACAAGAGATGACAAATTTGGTGACAGCGAATGTGAGTGTGTTGGAGAATGTGGAGGTGTGGACGCCCTGTATGGATGTGTTTCCATTTAGTGAGTTCCAGAAAGCCTTGAAGGGGGGTAGAGTCTCTACCCCGGGAGAGGATAGTGTGCGATATCTCTTGCTGCAGATGTTTACCGGATAACTGCTTGGAGGTGGTGTTGAGATATGGTGTGGGCCTGTAGGATGACACTGCTTGGGTGGAAGAGGGCTATCACCCTCCCAATTTTGAAACCAGAGAGACCAGCCGATTCCTGTGAGTTCTATTGACCCAAAACTCTGACGTCTGTCGTATGTACAGCAATGGAGAGAATCGTGTGTGAAAGATCGGTGTACTTTCTGGAGTCAGAGTAAACTCAGTGTGTTCCAGCATGGATTCCGGAAACATAGGTGAGTTATGGATGCTGTGATTGCTCTGATGCCGAACATTGAAGAGGCCTTGAGCTGCATAGAAATGGTGGGCGCTATCTTCATAGACATGGAGAAGGCTTATTATATGGTGTGGAGAGGAGGGCTGCTCTACGCATTGCGGGAGAAAGGTGTTCAAGGGAAATTATTTTCCTCAGTGAAGAAGCTTTGGGAAAATAGAGTGTTTCATGTGAAAGTGAGGGATACGTTATGCCAGAAATATCTGATGGTGAATGGGACTCCTCAAGGCAGTGTTATTAGTCCTATCGTCTAGTCGCATATGAATGATCCAGGAGTGTGGATACAAGGTTGGGTCCTATGCGGATGATGGTGTGCTATGGGTGAGAAACACGCAAGGTGGTAGTATTCAGGAGAAGTTGCAAATGACATTGGATGTCATGGAAGGATGATGCACAAAATGGGGTTTTACGATGTCTAACTCCAAATCAGCTTGTATGCTGTCTCATACATAGACTTAGAACAGGAGTAAGCCTGTAACGTAGACTGCATGGGATTGTGGTGGAACAAGTGACAGAATATAGGTACCTGGGACTGTCTCTAGATGAGTGTTTGAATTGCAACACACAGGTGTACAGGATGGTAGCAAAATGTAAAGGGCTCCTAAATCTGCTGAGGGCAGTGTCAGGGCAGGAGTGGGTGGGATGTCAAAAGAGCATGAGCCTGCTGTATATAGGAATGGTTAGGAGTGTACTGGAGTTTGGGGTTCAACTGCAGCCTAGCTACAGTAGACTCAGCTTGGTTTGCAGGATATAGTCCAGGCAAGGTCATTGAGAATTGTGACAGGCACAGTAAGGTAGTCCCCTACTGAAGCCATGCAGGTGTTGGCAGGGGTGTTGCCCTTGGATTTGAGGAGGGTGGAATTGTGTGTTAAATATTGGTTAAAATGCCAATCCTTCACTGAATGGCACCAAGTAAACAAGTGCCTGGAGGTGAACTGAATGCATGTTTACAAAGGTGAAAGCTGGGAGAGAATAGGGGGACCATTGGGTTACATGCTGATAGGTTAGTGAAGTGTCTTGGGGTGGAGGCACTACATATCATGGAGGATGTCAACAGAGTGCTGTTTCCCATATGGATGTTGCACAGACCGAAGATCTGCTTGGAATTGGCAAAGGAAGGATCTGCGTGATTTTTCCGTCACGGAAAAGTCTGTGATGAAAAGGTTTGCATGAGAAGTGTACACAAATGCACATTTCCCATGCACACATACACTGCAAACCACAACATACACACACCCCCACCCATATCCACGACACCCCCCACCCACACCCTCAACACACCCCCACCCACACCCTCAACATAACCAAACCCTACATACCTGTTGTTCACGCTGTGTTCCTGCAGCGCCAGTTCACTTTCACTTCCATGATCGGGAACCGGCGCAGCAGGGTCCTTCTTTTTTTTCCTTTTTTTTACGGGCAGCTGTAGGGGTTTCCCCCGCATCCCCCGCTCACTATACGATAAAGTACAGTGAGCGGGGTGTTTCGGGGGACACCGCTGCAGCCACTGTCTTTTTTTTTCCTTTGTCGGGTGTGCAGCGGGGGTGTCCCCCCCCAACCCCTGCTCACTATACTGTATAGTATGGTGAGCCGGGAGATGTGGGGGACACCCCCAATGCCCCCGCAGTCTTTTTTTTTTACTTACCTAAAATGCATGCCGCCAAAGGTTTGAACTTTTGGTGTTCCAACCTTTGGCGGTATGCATTTTTCAGACTTTTGGTAAAGTCAGACCTTTTTTCAGTCCTTACGCACAGTTCCCAAAGGAAGTGGTGAAAAAGAAGGGTGATAGAGGGGAAATAAAAAAATGTGTGCTTTAGTATGTGGGGGCACAAGTGTTTACTGATGGATCCAGAGACCCCAACAAGCACAAAGTAGGAATGGATTACTATTTTAAGGAGGAAGAGGAGTTCAAGATGGCGGGGCTATCAGATAATGTTTCCATATGCATGGTAGAGTTGATGGCAGTGAATATGGGAGTCTTTAGAGTTATGGGGAAACGGCTGGCAAAAGTAGTGGTATTAGTGTGTTGCAAGCTATAAAGGAATGGAACAGCGATAGAAAATATAGTTTTGTAAATTAGACCGCAGCTGAAGAAATGCACGGTGGCAGGGTTGGGGGCTGAGTTGGCATGGATCCCCAGTCATTTTGGGATATTGGGTAATGAGTTGATGGACAGGGCTGTGTATGAGGCCACAACCAGGGAGGCAGTGGATCTAGAGATCAGTTTAAGTGTGGCTGAGGTTCAGGTGGCTGTGAAAGGCAGAGTTAAGGGAGAATGGCAAAGCAGATGGGATACGAGCAGGAAGGGGCTGCACTTGTACGTGGTACAAAGGAAGGTTCAGTGTAAGAGATGTAGAGGTAATGCAGAGTTGGAACGCAGAGAGGAAACTATCTTAAATAGTGGGCCATGCAGGCTTGAAACGAAGGAAGTTTAAGAGGGGTAGAATCACTTCTGCGAATTGTGAGGCATGCGGAAGCCCAGAAATGGACGATCAGTAGATGATGGGATGTGATCAGTTCAGACTACAGAGGGAACCGCTATTAGCCAGGATGAGTAACATCGGGTGTCAGTGAGAAGAATATCTGATCTGTTTCACCTGAAAACGCGTTCAGAGGATAAGCAGTGCATGATTCTCCTGCAGTATGTTAGGGAGACTGGGAAGTGGGAGGAGCTGTAGCAGAGGTGTGCGGCTGACAAGGATGACTAACGTCAAACATCATCTCTCCAGATGGAAATCGTCAGCTCCGGCCCTTGTGGAGCCATCCCATGAAGAAGGACTAATGAAGCCTTATCTGGAGTAAATGAACAGTTGGCTATGGCACTCATTGGACATTGCATGTTTAGAGTTGCAGTGTGCACTATCACACATAAGGGTTACACAATAGACAGTCAATGAGAGTACACATATGCAAAGAGCTTTTTTCTTTTCCTTTTTTTATTTTCTTACATTAGCTTAATACAAAAGCTTTTTAGCAAAATGAAGGTCCAACTCAAGGGGTCACACATTAAAATAAAAAATGTCATTTATTTTCATCTAGTCCTCATTGGTTAACTGAGGTGGTCCTCTTTCCTAGACATTTTTCTAGGAATATAACTGCTGCAATAGTCAGTGCGTTTTCTTCTCCTCAAACTCAAATACTCGTCAAATAATGTTCGTTGATATTGATATTGATATTTTATTTCTATTTCCCTCGTACACAAGCGTGACAAGCCAAGGGAGGGGAACAGGGGAAAACAAAACAACGATCTTACTAGGCCCAGTGACAATGTGCAAGTGCATGGGTGTGGGGGAGGGGAAAAGTGCATGGAAGTGGAAAGTGCAGAGCAAAGGAGAAACAGATAAATAATAATAAATAAATAAATAATAAAGGCGACAAACAGTGGCAGTGCAGCCAGCAAGTGGCAAGTGCTAGGTTTAAGGCACCAGACAGGGTAGGTCTGATAAGTGCAGGAAGAAAAGGGGGAGCTGTATGGGTACAGATACAGACCCCAGTGCAAGGGGTGGCGCGGAGGCAGCGCGGGAGGATGGCAGGGGGAGCAGGTACCTGGGCCCGGAGGACAGAGGGTGGCCAGGTGCATGGTGCTAAGAGAGAACAGATCAGCAGGGGAGAGGCGGAGCGAAGGCAGAAGAAAAGAGAAAGGTCTTGAGGAGCTTCCGGAACCGGAGATGGTTCTACTCAAGTTTTAGTGTGGCAGGGAGGCTGTTCCAGAGGGAGGCCCCAGCCAAAGACAGAGACCTACCCCCAGCTTGTTTCTTTGAAAAACGACTGACACTGAGGGAGTTAGCAGTAGAGGAGCGAAGAGCTCGAGAGGGGAGGTATTTGCGGAGGTATAGCTGAAGGTATTTTGTACCCATGCCCAAGAGAGCCTTGTGGGGCAATGCAGAGGGTTTTGAATGTAATCCTTGCATTCCTTGGGATGCAAGGATTATGTTTAAATAGTAGCAACAGCATTACATCAAGCAATGCGCATTGCCATCATTGTATACACATATAGCATTCCATCTAGCAACGCACACAACCATCACAGCATACACGTATTGAATATCAGGGAGTGCACTTTCGACAATTGGTATAAATCAGTTATTTAGCAGTTGTTCAGCTTATCAAACAATGCAACATGCTGTAAAGGATGATTTTAAAAACCAACACAGGTTCTACAGTATTAATAACAGCCATGACATCTGCATCGTGACAGCATACATAACGATGCGCAAAAACAGACTGATGTTTTTAACCATAAAAGTAATACTCAAACCTATCAATTAAGTCAACAGCTACGACACATAGAAACAGATTTCACATATGTGTTAACAAAAGTTAACTGTGGACATTACAAATGAGAAATGTGTGATGATCACTTTCTTAAGCGGATCAGATTTACACGACACATTGCTCATTTAAACCATGTAGATGTATATCCATACCATGGATCCAACAGGATTCTCTACATGCAATTGTTCAATATTCTTGTAACCCTTCACAGTGTCACTTAATGTCATCTGGTGAGTGTCTGAGATGGAGGAAGTGCTAGAGTGGGCAATGCCATGTGGGCAGAGCTGACTTAACATCTAATTCTCGACCTGTGTTCGGAGATACTCGTGTTGTGTGCCCTTTCAGTTTTTCAACTACATGACATGATATGATATGTTATTTATAATGCGCTTAATACCCAGAGGTTTCTAAGCGCGGACCCGCGGATTGAACATGTGTTGCTCCATGTCCTCTTGCTTCTAAGGCAAGCACGTTGCTCCTGAGCTATCCTCCCGCTATCCGAGACGGCATGGGCATTCTACACAGCAGATTACTCGTTGTGTTTCATAGTTTGTTAATTCTCGTAATTGGACCTGAAAAGATGTCATTTTCTCAGTAAATCTACAGACAGAATAAGTGCCACATGGGAAATGGCGGATCATTGGACGAGTCACAACATTTTGTATATCTTCCTAACTGGATCAACAGAATGCTACGAATCCACCTACCTCAGTGAATATGGGCATTGCCCATAGTCTCAGGTTGCGCCTCAATTCTGTGGCACAATCCTACCCAACGCAAGGCAGGGGGAGGGTGGATTATCAAATTGTTTATTGTTGTCTCCCCAAAGAAGCAAAGAAAGACACCCCATTAAATATATAAAATACTTCTTAGGAAAGGCTATTGTTTCACAAGGTGTACGGCACATTTAAATTAAAATGGTTGAAGTAACGTGAACAGCTATGGGCACCAAGTGAGCATCGCCTCCTTATCAAGGCAGGTTCGGCTCTCAGAACTCCTGCGCTCCTTGGTAGGTGGTTACTTAAATTGTAGGAATGTGATGTTCATCTACAGAACAAATCTGGTTCTATTAATCCGTCAGATTATCTGCTGAGATGCTGCCAAATTTGAGATTGTGGAGGAGACTGTATCCAAAAATCACATCTCTTTATGATCAGTGCCACTACCCCACTATCAATGTTGCTTCAAGAGGTGGTTGAGGCAACTGTAAGTGATGATTGACAGGAACTGGTGAAAGCTGCCATCACTTTGGAGAGCTGGAGAAGATTGCCAGAACTATTGTCGCGCGGACCAGCAGAATCACCAGACGCTCTTCAGGACTGTGTCAGCGTGCAGGACACGCTATGCATTTCTCAGAAAGCTTTGCGTTAAGAAGGACGAGTATTTGTATTTATTGTTCTTTATAGAGCGCTTAACGCCTAGGCGCTTCACAATCTTCTTTAGATACTTTCTTTTGGTGTGGTTGCCATAAAGGTAACAGCTACATCAACTATAATTAAACAAAATTTAGATCCAATACGTCTCCATTTCATATTTCAACATAATCAGCAGTACAATAAAATGAGTAAAAATAATCAAACCAAAAGAACAAATTGAAAGAAGGTATGTTTTCAGATGATTTTTTAAAAGAGGAAAGGATGAGATAGAATACAAAGAAAGGGGAGGGCATTCCAGTGGGGTGGTGCAAGCAAAGAAAAAGAATGAAAAACGGTAAGGGGCTCAAGGAGGGCATGCAACTATTAGAAGAAAGAGGGATTGTGAACGTAGGGGGTGTGTGGGGGCATTGACAGAAATAAGAGAAGAGAGATAAGGAGGAGCTAGACCATATAAGCATTTAAAGACTATGCAGAGGGAATAAAAGAGCAGACGAGATTCAAAAGACAACCATTGAAGAGTGTGCAGTGCAGAGGAGATGGAATCACGAGGGGACAGGAGGCAGCGCACACAAACAAATGAGCGATAAACAGAACGAAGAGGGGCACAGTGAACAGCAGGTAGTCTAAAGAGAAGGGAAGAACAGTAGACAAGTCAGGAGAAGACAAGAGAAGACATAAGAAGTTTGGAAGCGGAAAGGTTAAGGAGTTATAGAACCGGCAAGCCATCTGGATGTGTTATGGTTGGAAGCCGCATGAATTGTTTTACTAATGTCTTTGATGGAGAAAGTGGTGCATGCACGGCATAAGGGACATTAATGCATGGCCAGGACAAAGGCCAACACTGCATTGTGCTAATGGGCAAACATTACAGGTATCCTGATATGATATTACACAATTCATGCAGCCTCTGTGCTGATTTGAGTCTTTGAAAGGGTGTTTGCCATGCTTGGGCTACTAGAATGTCTTAAATTAGACATAATTAGTCATCGGGCCCCTATTACAAGAAAGAGAGTTTCAACAGTTTGTCCAACAACTTGGGATCAAACACAAGCGCATAAGCTCATGGTGGCAACACGCTAAGCTGCATGAATGTGGGTTGAATCTGGACTATGAATAAGACATTCGGGGTAAACCAAAAGCAGTGTGAAAATCAGGCACTTGCATCCTAAAAATGTCTTAGGGAGTAACATGCCACTCCCCAATCTTCACTGCCCTTGGGACTCATGAAGTACCCCATTAGAGGCACCATGTCGGCACACCCTTCTCGAGTTGTTCCGTTGATGGACTCTGCCGAGGTGTTGAGAAGGCAACTGAAGTCCCATCTGAGAGATACTGTTTGATGAGCCAGTCAAACAAGTCTGAATCAATTAGTTGACAGAGCCCTAGTGAGAAGGCACTTAAGAGAAAGCAAGTTGAGCATACCATTTGAGGCTAGACCATGGATGTTGATGGCTTTGTATGCTGTTACGATGACCCTAGCAGTGGGTTGTTCAGAGTTACCCCCAACTCCAGTCACTTCACGGTTAATGACGGGGAACCCCGTCATAGGAAGTTCCCTGATCACCACAAAGCTGCTGATGGTTTTGGGTAATGCCACTGACAGTCCCCTAAAGCATGACATGCCTCTTTGACCGGCAGGCACTGCTCCGTTCGCCCATGTTGATGGAGGCTTGAATAGATGACAGCCAGGGACATTGAGGAACTATGTTTTAAAGTAAAGAAGGCTACACAGTGCATAATGTTCAGGTTCACCAGATCTTTATTGCTTTCTTTATTTTGGAGAGGGGTGTTATTTGTGCTACTGTTGCAACTGTTCGAACAGCCGAAGATCATGTGTTTGCACACTGCTCTTCATGCATATGATGCTTGTTGCATCATCACGGTTAGACAACAAGCCAATCTCCACACATGCATCGGATCAGTGTGATGATGCCATACCATGTCCCTTGGTCACTTTTGAATGAGAGAGCAGTCAGAGGCCCTCTGCATCTGCCATGTTAAGAGCTCAGGTGTACCTCCCGCCGAACTATCATCTATAGACACACATTCTGGCATCCCCATCCCGTACCAAGGGCTCTGATCCGAGGCCCAGATAATGGGATCTCATCAGGCTTGACCTCTTATCAGACTATTGTCAGAGGTCTAGTTGGGCGCCGGCACCAATCCCCTCATTGACAGCAGGCACTGGTGCACAGGGAAACCAGAGAGAAATGCACAGTATGTAAGATTTGTTCGTCTTTCTTCACGAATTTGTGCAGACTATATAAGATCCCTTTCTTAACAAATAGAATGCAAATATGCAACAGGTTGTATGAGCTATGTACAGTTTTCCTGGACCGTGAGTCAGAATGGAAGCAACTTTTCTTTAGTCATATACAATCTAGTCTTTAAGATGAGCTGGTAGATAGTGGATCACTCTTCAAGTATAGGTCACAGGTTCCTTCTGAAGGGGTGATGGATCATAGGGCCAGTCAACACCAACAGTGACTTTTACCGGTGATGGTAAAGCATAACCATTCAATGTTCCAGGACCTTGGACGGTTATTGTCAAGCGACAGCATTCTTCATCTTGACTATGGAGATCACGTTGTCCTGGACGGCTTGGAGTCTCTTCCGCCAGCAAGTTGAGGGAGAGTACCTTTCTAAAAGAACTGCAGCTGCAAGTGGTTTCTTGCAGGTTCATTTTGGCAGTGGCCATAGATCACCTTCCAATTGTCATGGCCCAGAGTTCTGGTTCAAATGATAGACTTGGGTCGTGTGTCGGGTGCCTAGTCTGTATTAATACACTGCCTCCTGGGCCTGTAGATGAGGGCTGGGTTGTTCCGTCGGAAACTTTCTCTGGCAATAAAAGCGACCTATTTTTTTCAGACATCTTGACTGTTTATGCTGGCAATTGGTCATGAATAATGTGCCGCTAAAGGAACCCATTACCAATGGTCTTGTGAGGGTTTTGGCCACAGACACCCACATCGAGACATGTGGGGTAGTTCTGTCTTCTATTGGGAACTAATAGAGAGGTCTTTTAACACACCGCCTTTGGCACCTGGGCTTTGTGGAATTTCTCATTCAGTGTTTCCACATCCTTGCTAGCTCAGGGCCACACCACTCATGATTCATGATTCGTAATTCAGTGATGTGTTGGTGCACAATGCGGTTTGTTTAAAATAGAATTCATGATACTAAGAAGGGGGTCATTTGTCCATTTTCATGATGTCGGAGGAACCATGTACAAGTACACTTTCTAACGCATGAAAATAATTATGGGCTGCTGTGGCCTGGACAAACTACACTTTGGGGAAGTGAAAACATTCATCAACAAGTACTAATATGTTGCTGATGATGTGACAAAATCCATTTTTACTGTGGACCATGGCCAGTCACTTCTTTTTTGGTGATTGAAGGGGAGCAGTATGATTAGGCATAGTGGTCGCTTGGCACCATGATCACCAACCATGGATGAGGGCATCGACTTTGTTCTTCAGCCCATGGAACAAAGACCTCTTCCATAGCCAGGCCTTTGTCTTGGCTGCTTCCTGGCATCCGGCATGAGCCAGGGTCAGTACTTGGTCGATAAGGCTGACAGGTATAACAATTTTCGGTCTCTGAGTAAAAGCCCCGCTTTGGAGACGTCATTCCGAACTCTCCACAGAATTTAGGAGCATGTTCTTAGTCTCAGCCAATCAGCATTCTTGAAGCTGTAGTACTTCCTTCCCATGGCCTGACACAACGGCTTCAAACAACAAACATTCATCTGTGGCCAACGCCTATCCTATTTCCTCCACCAACATTATGGTCGGCGCTGACATCTGAGTGATTAAATGTACATGATTGTCCGGCACCATCTGTTCCCAAAGGAGGTGTTGGATGGTAGGAAAAATAATCTGCAGAAATGGCCTTCGGTTCCTTATTGCTGGAGTTTGCCGTGAACTGACGACTGTGTGTAGCAGCTGTACTTGCGGTGACTGCTGGGCCCGGGTGCCCTTTGAACCGCCCCTCCCTCCAGAGACGTGAATGCAGCTGCGGCGCAGGAGCGGCCTTTCGCTACTTACTGCTGGATTTCGCTGTGAGGCCGCCAGGCCGTCGTCTGGCAGAACAGCAGAAGAGGATGTAAACATCACGACTGCAGGTGGTGAGTTGCCTTTGGAAACAGATGGTTCCTTGAGATCTACAGATAAAGACGTGGAGGTAAGGAACTGCCCGCAGCGTTTCGCTGCTACCAATACACGTGTTTGTAAATTGCAACATCCGAAAGATGGCCCTGAAGCTCGCATAGTTTTCAATGGGCATGTTCCATTGACAACTATGCAGGCTTCAGGCCCTGCTTTCGAAATGCAACATTTGAAAGCACAGAATAAGAAAATAGCACTTCTTTTCCCACGAAGAGTGGAGGATGCTGTACACACTGGAACCACCCTTGATGCACAGCTGTCCTCTTCACTTTCATGCCTCAGTTAAAAAATGATTGGACACGTTGCTACACTAATAGCTGCATTACACAAAATAAACCAAGGAGCACTTCCTTAAGAATTCCCATTCCACAGGCTGTAGCAGAGGAGGGGGATCAATAATAAGCACCCAAAGAATGAGTTGGTTTACCCACCTCTTCCCCCCAGTGGGATACTTACAGACACAACAAATGTCAAGATCTAATCGATAGGAGTCTCTTGTGTACTCCATCTCTACCATTATAATTCTACTACATCAGAAGAAATGACAGAATCATCTTCAGTTACTTCCCAGTCTCTCATTACTTCCCACAACTTAGAAAATACGCCAAGGGGATTGACACCTATACTACGCAATACAATGCTCTAGTAAACATCTTATTCAGTTTGAGGGAGGACTGCGCCATGATCAAGGAAACACTACTTGCGTGCACAGGATTACCAAATACATTTAATTGCCAGGTGAACCACTTGCGACCTCTTCAAACAAACGTAGCATGCCTTATATCTCTGATTCCATCCATGAGATCACACCTTTCGACAGCACCAAAGCTAATAAGGACTTGGAGATGTGCAATGAGGGGAATGCCAATCTTCTCCGACAATGTGAGAAATGTAAATCTGATGAACAGATTGAGCCGACAACCACCTCAGCTTCCATTTTAGAAGTCTGTACCATCCAGGATCATCAGAATGAGTCTTGTAACAACCGGAAAAAAGGGGAAGCACAGGCTAGTTACTGCCACTACCTCGCAGCCATGTAGGCAAATTCAAAAAAAGGAAGAAAGGGAATAAAAAGACCAGAGGAAACATACATTTGCACCAACTTAATGTGAGACCTATATTGACCACGAACGAAAATAGCCTGCACAAAGTGATATCTCACCCTTAAATCAAAAAGGAAAGTAGCAAATCTAGAAGAAATACAAATTGCACTTCAGAACTAACTATTAACATTTTGGGTGTGGAAATACAGGAGACATTTGAACCACATGATGATAACCACACCTACCTTGATGGGTCCAGAGGAAGGAAAAACAAAAAAAGCAACGATATGGGAAATGACAAATCAAGGAAGGCTCGGAAACACTTTGCCATTTTTGAGGACTTTGAAGAACTTTCTAGGTTGAACAACATTCCCTCTGAGAAGAAGGAAATGTGTAACAAAGCAACCATTGCTAGTGACGGCAATATCACGGCTACAGCAATAGTGGGTGATGAGGAGGTTGCTCTATGAACAGATCAAATGGAACCCATCAATCTGATCCTCACTTTTATTATGCAATAAAAATCCTAAGCATGTTTTGCTTAAGAAGTGACTTTTACCTAAATCGACAAAGGATCCTCGAACACATAATTATACAGTTGAGGACAATGTTATTGTTGATATATTAGAGACTGAAAGAATACCACTTCGATTGTCCACTTTAGCACTACACAAGCCATGGATTATATCAAACTATATGACTCTGAGCTCGGCAGAGTAGGATATGATTGCACCATTATTCATACACAGTTGCGATCACTGGGCGATAGGTTTGGGATATGCAAGAGTGGACTGATTATGTCTCAAGATGCTATTGTTGGGGCCATGAGAAGTGAAGCACAAATGCCAAGCATGTACAGAAGTATTCTGACTGCAGGGAATGTAGAAACACCTGGAAATATAATTGTCCATGAGCCCTAAAATGGGAGACGAACAGTCAGCACTACGGGACACATTGATAATTCAATCTCTTCAAATGAGAATCATTGGGACTGGCTACCTCAGGTGTTGCAACCTCGAATTATTCAACAACCCTAATAGGTCGATTAAACTACTCACTTGGAACACAAGGGGAAATTGATTGCCATTACATGGATCACAAAGGATTAATGGCACATATATCTAAATTCGGAACTGTGGCATTGCAGGAAACTTGGCTTGTTTCTCCGTTAGTAATATGAGGTAGGCATACCATACAGAATGCTCCAATAAAAGGCTTCAACGTAAGACCAAAGGGTGCATTACTGATTAGTGTTAAGAGTATCCATCATGTTACTAAAATAGAGGGACAACCCCAGAATATATCAATAGGCAAAATCACAATACAAGAAAATAGAGGGAAAAGTGCTAAACTCTTGTTGAATAATATATACAATCCTCCTAATGGGAATGACCACCTGAAGTTACTTAAAAAAATTAAGGACACTATTACTGTGCACAAATCTTATACTGCTGCGATAATATGTGACAATTTTAATGCTAAGATACCTATAGATATTTGCGATGATTTTAACTGCTGTAAATCATCGACTATAGAACCCTGTCTGTGTAGTAAAAAGGGACTTACCTGGGCCAAAATGTTATATCCCCTGCACTTCAGAATGTTAAATGGGAATTGCTGGGGGACTGTCCAGGAAAGCGTAGTAGGGGCGCTAACAACAGTGCAACAACTATAGATTATGTATTTGTCTCTAGAATGTTTAGGCAACCTATCTCTGATATGGCCATACCCCATAGACAATTTTCCTATTGTTACTATGATTCTATGGGAAGAACATGAATCTGGGTTGGCAATGCAAGGACATATTGGCCTGAATTCTGGGTCTAATCGTATTAGATGGAATCCAAACAATTTAGAGAAAGCTAATACATTTGGAAACAATACTTACTCCTACGTCCCATCCCCTTTCCTCCATCCTATATGGGCGTCCCTCGCGAGGGATGGGAACGGAACCTCTTTTCCACCAGAAAAATACATTTCCCCTTTAAATTTACTGGCGCGTGGGGGCGCGGCCCCGGGAGCACGGGCTCCCTAAACCCCGCCCACCTGCGCCACATCTCAGTCCCCTTTTCCACATCAATGGCAGCGGACAGCTACCACCGGCACTCCTGGGTTAGGCTTCAAGCCTCGTAATTCCATGCACTTTCCCCAGAATCTTTTCTTTTCTTTTTCTTTTGCAGATTTGGGAACACCGTCCACGTACCCTAGTTTGTCTTTGGCGCATGTCGGCTTCGACAGGCTTTAGCAGGTTCCCGTTGTGCGAAGATCCTTTCCTACCTAGATAAACACACACTCTGTCTCCGGTGCCTTGATGAAGACCACGGATGAGACGGGCACTCCGCGGGCAACGCGCTCACACCCAGGTCGCTTAAATGCTGGCTTGTGCGTTCTAGCGAGCTGTTCAACAAGACTCCTCCACAGAACATCAATAAAGGATGAAAAAGAAGGTAGGTGCCTTATTTTACCAAAGTACCCTCGAGAGACGACTTCTTCCTGGGAAAGCCCTCTGGCAGGAGGGGTCAATCTGACCCCTGCACAGGCTCAGGGATCACCCAGGCTCACACAGCTACCGGCCTCACGGCGGTGGGGTCCAAGGGCCCTTCCGGTTCCACAGCCCATGGGTCTGTAAGCTCTACCAATACTGGGACTCTTCCCGAGGGGCCTGGCCCTGATACCGGGTCCTTACTCGAGGGGGCGCCTATAGGCACGGCCAGCACTACCGGCCGGGTGGCTCAGGGCTCACAGCCTACCAGGTTTACACCTGAGGTGCAGGGCGGGACAGAGCCAGTTCAGACAGGCATGCAGGCCAAGCCCGGGAACACGCTGGCTACAGGTCCACATCCTCAATGCACGGACAAAATGGCAGCAACATGAGACAAGATGACCGTCACTCCTGATCCTCAAAGGCGGGAACCCATACAGGCAGGCAGCGAGTCGATCAACAGAGGAAGCTTAACTCCAAGGGCAGGCTGGGTACCAATGACGCCAATTACCTGGACCATGTCATATCCCACCATCTCGGGTTCTAGGTACAGTGACCCCATGTACAGACAAGGACTGGGGAGGCAGCAGGTGTATTCGCCACCGACTCTCCCGGTGCAGGATCGCCCTCAGCCACAGGTTTTTCGACACATTCTTATCTCTCATAAGGTCTCCACCAATGGACTCCATTCTCAGGGGCATTATCAAGGACATGTTGCCTCTGCAACACAGCCCATGCTGCCGCTTCCATTTCCACTTCCGCAGCAGCCCGTTCCTGAGGCTCCAGCAGCCTTGGTGCAGGTGTGAACACCCATACCGGAAGCACCTTCAAGGGATACTGGCGTCACCCCCCAACCGGGGCAGATGACCAGCCCGACACCAAAGAGGAGGAACAGGACACACCTTCCTCGGCAAGGATTGATGGCCTGTCAGAATACCTGGGCATCTCCCAGTCCCAGAAGGAGCTTCCTGAGGCAGGAATTCTGGCGGAGGTCCTGAGCATCAGGGCGGAGACGAGATCTGGCAATCTCCTACAGAAGTATGTGCAGGCCTTGGCCAAGATGCAGGCCTTGGCCAAGAAGGAGTGGATCAAGCCACACTCCATGCAACCCGTTAACAAAAAGCTGGATGCTAAGTTCAGGCAGGCTGAGGGGGACAGCATGCTACTCTCGACACACCCTCAACCTCCGTCATCGGTTATCACTGCAGCATCCATGTATGCCAAGCCCCAGGCATCCTCCTCTAGTATGGCCATGACAGCCCTCTTGAACAAGGAAGAAAAGACTCTTGAATCATACAGCCAGAAGGTCTACTCTAATGCTGGTCTACACCTCAGGAAGGCCATTGCAGATGCCATTCTGGCTGTGGCTAATCAACGCCTCTAGAGGGAAATTGTAGACATCTTGCCTGACATCCCTAAGGACAGGCAAGCCTCATTCAAAGCTGACCTGGCTGAGGCGAAACATGTGGCTCATGACATTATGGAAGCCACAGTTGGCAACATCGACACGGCTAACAGAGCGATCTGTCTGGCAACAGATATGAGGCACACGGCCTGGCTAAAAGCTACCAGGTTCAACCCAGATGTTGAAAGGGGGTGATCTTTTCTACTCCACAACTGATGAAGAGCTGGACAAGAAGAAGAACAGCTCTCAGACAGCCAAATCACTGGCGATTCTTACCAAGCCAGCAGCAAAGCCTTTCTCACAGGCAAAGTCCTGCTCAGATAACGGTTGATCTTTTGGTGGTTTCTGCAGGTTCCAGGACCGCAAAGCCCGGCAGCCTGACAGTTCTCCCAGTCAGCACAGGCTAAAACACCACAAAGCCTCAAACAAGGGGTTCTTCCAGTCCCCCTCCCACTCATCAGCCAGACCAGAAGAAATAATGGCAATTCTTTTTAGGTCCACAGCACCCCAGTTGGGGGCAGGCTGGCCCTGCACAGTCTGGCTTGGCGGGTGAAGTTCGCAGACGCCTGGGTCATCTCAGTGGTGTCCTGGGGCTTCCGGCTACCTCTTCCTTCTCCTCTCCCGAGTTCTCCCCCTCTCCCACAGATCGGTACACCGTCACTCCTAGCAGAGATTGCTCCCATGTGGAGAGCGAGATGGTAGAGGAGGTCCCTGCCCCCCAGCAGGGGCAGGGCCTTTATTCCAACATCTTTGCTATTCAGAAGAAGAACAAGGCGGTGGTGTTAGATTTGACTTCCCTGAATCTTTATCTACCCCTGCAGAAGTTCAAGAAGGTGATGCCAGTGCTCATAGCTGAGACACTGTATGAGGGACTCTGGACATGCCCCCTGGACCGAAAGGACGCGTATCTCCAAGTTCCTATTGTGCACCCTCACTGGGCCTTCCTCAGGTTCTGGGAAATGGGCCTGCATTTCCAGTACAAGGTTCTGCCCTTTGGGTTAAATTCAGCTCTGAGAGTTTCACGAGACTCATGAATGCATTGGCAGCTCTACTCAGGTCAGAGGGGCTGCATGTCTATCCGTACCTCGATGACTGGTTAGTCAGATTCTTATCTCCGGAGTAGGTTCGAGCCTCTGCAGACAGCCTGTCCGGACAGGCTCATCTCCACCCTATTCGACCTGGGGTTTTCAATCAACTACCAGAAGTCTCAGCTCACTCCTACACATACGCTAGTGTTTCTGGGCCTGTTGTGGGACACACAGCAGAAGAGGGTATTCCCCACGCGGGACACAATTACAGCGATTCAGACTGCCGTCTCCCATTTCCGCAGCAGTCGAGTACCACGACCTGGTGGTATCAACACCTTCTGGGCTTTCTGGAACCTCCTGGCAGTCCTGTACGCAAGACTACACATGAGGATGCTTCAGTTGTATTTTGCGGATTCCCTGGATCGCGCCTTGAAACACTTATGTAAAGGCACGTTATAAATGCCATATCATATCATATCATATCATATCATATCATATCATATGAGGATTCGGGCCATGAGGGGGCACTAGTCTCCATCCCCCAAAATCTGGACCATAATCTCAAGTGGTGGCAGCAGGAGGAGAACATATTGGCGGGAACACCGTTCCGTCCACCCCCATAGAGTACACCATTACCACAGACTCCTCCCTCCATGGGTGGAGAGTTACGCTGGGAACACACTCGGTGCATGGGCTCTGGACCCAAACCGACCGGCAGAATCACATCAACTGGCTGGGACCTATGGCAATCTGGTTGGCCTTCAAGTCCTTTCTCCCAACCATCAAGGGCAGGTCTGGGTGCATTCAGACAGGCAACACGACCTGCATGTACTATATCATCAAACAGGGGATTACCAGATCCACGCAGCTGTGCTTGTTGACCCTGGAAATCTGAGAATGGCCTATCAGTTAGGAGGTGTAGATCTCGGCGGTTCACCTTCCAGGAGAACCCAACCTGGAAGCAGACAGACTCAATCGCCTAGCTGCCGACAATTGCGAGTGGCAGTTGAATGGGAGAGTACTCCAGCAAGTGTTCAGCAAATGGGGCCACCCCACCACAAAACCATTGGCGACAGTAAACAACCAGACATGTCAGCAATTCGCGTCCTGGGGAGGAAGGTAATGCAACTCTCTAGGGGATGCACTCCAGATACCCTGGGACGGGATGTGGGCATATGCATTCCCACAAACACCGCTGGTGCACAAGGTGGTGAGCAAGATCAGGAACTCCAGGAACTTGAAGATAATTCTCATAACGCCACGCTGGCTGGCACAGCCCAGGTTCTTGGACCTGCAGCAGCTGTCAACCCAGCCAGAGATGGTGCTTCCCCTCTGGATGGGCCCTATACTAGCATAGCAGGAAGTTGCAGTGCTTCACCCCTCACCGGAGAGGCTAACCCTAGCGGCCTGGTTCGTGAGCAGCTAACGCTCCAGCACCTTCAGTTGTCTAGCGACAATCTGGAGATCATTCAAAGTGCCAGAGGTCAGGCTATGCGCAAGCAGTACAAAAGCAAATGGACCAGATTCTGTTTTTGGGCTAAGGAAAATGGGGTGAATCCACTGACATGCACCCTGGACCAAGTCTTCTCATTCTCGGCCTATCTCACCAGATCGAGGGTCCAGGTGGATACCTGCCGGACATACCTGGCCGCTATTGGAAAATACAGGAACTCCGACTCTCTTATCCTGTCTTCGGACAACCTCGTAGTAAAGAAACGCCTGACTGGCCTGACCAGGCTGTATCCCCCGGTCAAACGCCTGCATCCCGTGTGGGACCTCAACGTGGTGCTAAGTGCTACAGCCCACAAACCATTCAAACCGATGGCCACAGCAGACATTAAACTGGTCACTCTGAAGACAGCCGTTCTGGTTGGTCTTACGTCAGCCTGCAGAGTGAGTGAGATCCAGGCGTTAGTCGCCTCAGAGCCATACACTAGGTTTCACAAAGACATGGCTCTGCTTCACACACACCCCAAGTTCCTTCCAAAGGTGGTGTCATCCTTTCATATCAATGAGGAGATTGTGCTGCCCAAATTCTTCCCAGACCCCAAGGAAGAAGCAGAGAAGATTCTCCACTGTCTGGATGTCAGGAGAGCGTTGAAATTCTATCTGGACAGAGTGAAGGGCATCCTCAAGACGGATGTACTGTTTGTAACATGTGGAGGCTCCAGGCGTGGACAGCAAGCCCCAAGGAATCTGTAGCTCGATGGATGACAGCAGCGATTCAGGAGGCATACAAGGTGCAATGTAAGGATCTGCTACAGGGCATGCATGCACAAGAGCCAAGGTGACCGCAGTCACGTTCCAGCGCCACGTTCCCTGGCAAGTGATCAGCAGGGCGGCAACCTGGGCCACCCGTTCGGCCTTTTGCAAACACTACTGCTTGGATACCAGTGCCAAGGCAGATGCAGCATTCGGCCAAGTGGTGATGTGTAATTTATTTGCCTAGATGGTCAGGGTCTCCTCCCCAGGGTATTGTTTCAATTGTAATCGCCCATACAGGATGGAAGAAATGGGACAGGACGTAGGAGTAATTAAGTGTTACTCACCGGAGTGACTAACGTACTCCTTGTCCATAGTCCCCTTTCTTCCATACGTCCCACCATCCATCACCCTATATTAAGACCAGTGCGATTGGTAAAGTTTAATACAGCTGACGTGTCGAAAGGGGACTGAGGTATGGCGCCAATGGGCGGGGTTAAGGGAGCCTGTGCTCCTTGGGCCGTGCGCACGTGCAGTAGTACATTTAAAGGGGAAATGTATTTTTCTGGTGGAAAAGAGGTTCCGTTCCGGTCCCTCACGAGGAAAGCCCATACAGGATGGAGGAAAGGGGACTATGGACTAGGAGTACGATGAATATCACTTAATTATCGTAGACATAGCCACATACATATTGGAAGGGCTAGTTGCAATGCACCATTGGAAGCAGATCAAGCCTATATTATACACTATGGGCCTCATTACAAGTTTGCCAGTCCGGGATCTACGGTACCGCTAAGCTTGCTGGTACCATAGTTCCCGGACCGGCAAACTACGAGTTGTGCTCGCAGGTGCCTTTCTGCCCGCCAGGTCTGACCTGGTGAGCAGAGCGGCACCCGCGAGCAGAGCATGCTGCATGCACCGGCACCATTTACGCATGGTGCCGGTGCCTGCAGCTTTCCTGTTCCCTATGGGGCTCAAATGGGAATGGGGAAGATTTTTTCCCGGCGCCCTGGAATGGGCAATGATCGGGTCCGGCAGGGGTTGTAATACCCCAGTAATTGCCCATTCCAGGGCGCCAGGAAAAACATGACTCTGGCGGCAACCGTGCCTGGGGCCCAACACCCTATGAAACTTACCTTAAAAAGGTTGTTTCTTACAACACAAGAAATAAGGTAGAAAAAGATAGTGGTACTTTAGGCATTAAATCAACACATCATTTGTATCACTATGACAACGAAATGAACCGTAGGAAAATAAAAGGTAGATGCGATCTCTGTGAACTTTGATATACTCCTGGGGACTCAGAAGAGTTTGCAAAAGTGTTGAAAGGTATTCGTGGTACATATCAAAAATGGAATAGAACATACCAACGATACAGAGGGCGGGAACATTTTTATATTTTAGTACTCAGTACATAAAATAAGGACAATAGATTATTTTGGAGTTTAGTCAATGGTTCTGATACCCAAACTAAAATGATAGGAGGTGCCTCTCAAAAGGATTGGGAACAGCATATTACTAAGACATTGGGGAAGAGAGGAGAAACATCATGTAAACATCAGATGGTATAATGCATTTGGCATTACACATATATTACGCAAGAAATACTGAACATCATTAAGTCCATTAGCTCATCGAGAGCACCCGGACCAGATGGGCTGTGCAACTTTTTGCTAAAAAATGAATCCGCAAAGTTGGGCTACGTTGCTAGAGGGATTGTTTGGCTCTATTAGTAGAAATAAAAGCTTACCAAATATTTGGAAGGAGACCATATTAGTACCTTTCTATAAAAAAGGCTCTCATTCAGATCCGGGCAATTATCGCATGTTCGCCATGCTTGATGCCCCTGCAAACACTTTTACCCTTGTGTTATTGGTAGAATTACCAAACTATATTGAGCAAAACGGCATATTACTGGTAAATGAAATGGGATTTAGCTGCGGCAACAGCACTATGAAAAATGTGATGGTACTAATCACCATTGTGCAGCAGGCCTGAGCTATATGGAAACAACCAACATATGTTGCATACATAGATTTCAGTGTCGCTTCGCCTTCGATACAATAGATAGCGAACGGCTATTGGAGAAACTGGCTATATGGAAAATTCCCCAGGGAATGTTGAATATGATTGTTGCACTCCACACTGCCACTAAAGTAAAAGTCAGACTGGTTGACATAGGGGCGGCCACTGATTGGATCACCATTTACAATGGCTTAAAGCGTGGATGTATTTTGGCCTCTATCGTATGTAATCTATACCTATCTTTCCTGGGATAGGCTCTTACTGATTCCATTGTTATTCCACCAAAACTATCAGATCATAGGCTACAATAGCTCAGCTATGCTGATGATTGCCATCATGGGTAGCACCCGTAAGGTCCTAGAAAAAGCGATTACCTTGCTAAGTGAATATGACATCCTGAATGGTCTAAAAATGAACACCACTAAAACTAAAATAATATTTTTCAGAGCCAAAGGGCATAGAGTGGGGAAGCATATCAATTGGCACATAAAAAGTTGAAGTGGTGAAAATATATAAATATTTAGGCATTATAATAGATCACCAACGCACATGGCGAAATCATTTTGAAAATGTACAGCTAACAGTGGTACAGCATACTGGAGCCATTCGAGCATTCGCACAAAGATATGGTGGCATTATGATCAAATCCATAATTAGCATTTATAATTCCACAAGAAGGTCTGGGAACCCCTCTACCGAGAATGAACACAGACAAATAACCTTTTCTATGAGAAGGTGCCCATTCAGGAGGGTAAACAACCACGTTTTAGCTCACGATACCTTTCACAGTGAAATATCCATTTGCATATCTGTCTTTGTCCCACCAACAAGGTAAATCCAGCACTGAAATTCTAGGTAATTCTCCTCTGAACAAGGGTACTAACAGCAACCCCAGACACGTGCTTTGGCCTAGTCGGGCCTCATCTTGAGGTGAAGCTGAGCCTCTCTAAGCACAGTGAGCAAGGGGTCCACGTCTGGATTACCCTGGATCACTTAGGGTGAAAGCCAAAGTTCCTAAAAAGGCACAAAATGGCCTGGGAACCTCATTTTTAGCTGGCTTGTCCAACTCGTGTACCACCTGGCGGCTGAGATTGAAGGGGGCCTGTCAATGTTTCAAGACCACTGGCTGAATCGTGTCATCAAAGTGTAGTCTTTCAAGTCGACCCTTGAGACAGCCTACACCTTGGAAAATAGCATAATGGCGTTTTTTAAGCTGGCTACTCCTTGCAGGTCACACCGAAGTTGACAATCTCTAGTTCTGCAACTGTGTCACACCCTAGTAAAGTATCTTCACATATTCCCGTTACATATAATCCAGCTCAAACAGTTTTCTGTCCATGGCTAACATTTGTTTCAAATACACTTTCAAGGAGTGTAGATTTGGATCCACCAAATGTGAACATTTGGATGTTGGTTGTGTCAAGTTTATCTGTGACTGCAATGACTTGAGGTGGGAATGCACCATCACATTCATGGATGCTCCCATGCCTATCGGGGTGGGTGTGTTTATTCTTGTACATTGACCATGCTCTTCTGATGGTGACACTGACTTCTCCCTGCACCTATGACTGTTGATATGAAAAATACCTCCTCTTCTTCCCCTTCTAGGTATGGGCTTGCAGGTGAGCTTCACGGTCAGCTGTCAAAGAAACAGGGCTCATGCATCACTTTTGGGTGATGACAAAAGAAGCATATTTTTATTCATTCTCTTGCAAGTCAACAAAAGCAGCATTCTGCGCCTAATGGAACCCCACCCACCAGATCCCTACTTTATAGAGTAATAGTCCATTGACCAGAGAAGATTCGATAAAAATACTACTAGGCTTTCCGGCACGCTTATCCCATCTACCACCAAAGCAAAGAATGTATTAATTTGTTGATAGTCTGTTTCTGTTCACTTCCGCTTGTGATGTCATATGACGACTTCCTGTCTGCCGATCACGGACAAGGGTCTTTGGACCTCCACCCCCATGACAACTTCTGGTTGCTTATGAGCAGGCTTATTGTTCACAACAGTCCATAGTGGTTTATTTCGCTGTACTGGGGTCATCGTCCTTGGGCCAGTTATCTTGGCAGGACAGCGACTTTTAGACTATTTCTTCAAGAGCATGCTCAAATGAGTCTGCATGGCAGAACTAAAAGAGGAATGTGGAAACCTGAAAATGTTTGCTAAAATAAAATCGAATCTAAAATATGTGGTGAAGTTATAGGGGTGGGGACAAATGTATTCCTATTTGAGAAAGCTTCCCCTTTATTCACTCTAAATGTATTAATGTATTTCAAAGCGGTTTCCCCTTCAGTCCCCACTTTTGCACCATAGTGCAATCTTCATTTATAAATCAATTGTATTCATTTTCTTTTAACAGTGCAATTCCTAGATCCTAGCCCTTTTACTGAATTACTCAGGTTTTTGTGAAAAATGCAAAAACAAGGGGGTGGGTCCTGGGAGAACCTCTGCCGGACAATAGTCCCGGTTACGAGAGCCTTAACCAGATTCTTTCACTCACTATTTTTCACAGAGGAGAAACATCCTAAACTTATCAGTCTTTTTCCTGCCCTGGGGCAGTCCAGCACCGAAATTCTTTGCAATTCTCCTCTGAACAAGAGTGCCGACAGCAACCCCAGACATGTGTTTCGGTCTGGTTGGAGCTCATCAGTAGGGTGAAGCTATGCCTCTAAGAATAGTGAGCAAGCAGTCCCCGTCTAGATTCCCCTATTAACTTATGGTGAGACCCAAAGTTACTTAAATTATATCATGGGAAACGGGCAAATGCAGAGGAGCCTTTACTTCTCCCCTACATTAAAATCTAAATTTCAATATGAATCAATGCATCCAACTCTAGCTCTAATTAATTCAGTTTATCATACACATACTGAAGCATTATTGATGAATAGTAAATTGGATCATTTAACCTCTCTTGCAATCTGGAGGGTCCAACTTAATAACAATTCGGTCCCTTTTATTAGCTCATCCTCGACAACAAATAATTATCCCTGCTGAGTAAGTAAGGCACAGTATTAGACGCACAGAAGTGGCATGAAAATGTATTTTTCGAACTTCTTTAGTGACAGAAAATGTAACATCATAGAGGTTACACAGAGTAGCAATTCAGTGAGCAAGCTCAAAAACTTTGCATCCTGCTTGAACACAACTTCTAAAATATGAGGATCCCACTCTAGATATGCACTTTTTTCAACCTGTTTCAACAAATCTAACATGTTTTCAAACAATTGTGATCGTTTTCAACATGCACCCTCACCATCCATTTCCTTTTTGCGGGTTAATCAACCAAGTGCCTTTTTGTTCCTGTCAGCAAGATAAAATGGATATCCACTGAAAGTAAAGACACCAATTATACACAGCTATAATTCTCATGAAAGAGTGGCCTACGTTGCAATGTTACACCTGTATAACCTTTTCAGCACATTCTATCCCCAACAATATTACCTTTCTGCTTGCTAACTTGCTAAGACATTGCAACTGTGGAGATTACAGAGGCGATGGTTTCCAATGTGTACCAATAATTAGCCACAAATCGGGGCTTATTGCTCGGACAGAAGTGAGGTAATTAGCAGGATTTCCAGGAGGTCCCATCTCCCATGCATCTCTCTGAGTTACGCAGTCCCAATTTCAGCCTGCACAGGGACCTGTTACAATCTCCTTGTAGGAACCAATGTGCATTCCAATGGACCTGTCATTTGGAAGGTGCAGACTCGTCTTTCACAGCTCCATCCACTGTACTTCCACAGGTCTCTCCAAGGCCAAAGATCTTGCAGCATTCCGGAGCCATTACTAAGAATTCTTGGCCAATTGGGATGAAGCACATGTTCTCAGACATAGGGCACAAAAATGCATAACAGCCAAACAGAAAAGCAAACGCAGGGCAGATGAAACACCCCAATCCGACAGCAAACAACGCTGAAGCGTAAATATGGGTAAATAAAAAGCCCCAATCCAAACAATGCCAAAGTGTAAAATAACCACTGGGTCATAAGAATACCTGAAATCTGTCTTATAAACATGGAATTCGTTGACCCAAAACCTATAAAAATGTCAGACCATGGCGCATGGCACCAGTCATCACCATGGCCAAACCGATAACACCCCTGAACCCAAAATGCATGGCACGTCCTTGTACGATGGCCTCCAAAACACCATACCAGCCATGCTAGACCCACCTGGCATACGGCACATCCTTGCGCTAATGCCAAAACAAACCGCCACATCAGCTATGCTGGAACCACCTGGCACATACTTGTGCTATGGCAAAAACCAAAACCACTATACCATCTGTGCTGGAACCACCAGGCACACAGCACCCCCTTGCACCATGGGCAAACCAACAATGTTGAACCTCCCAAAGGGAAAACAGGAACCCCACCCGGCCTTACCCTAACCACACATGGAAGTGGGATACAGCCAACACAAATGTCACATATGATTTGAGACACAAAAAAATACATTTCTCAATTACCCAATGCCATAAACAGCACCCCACACCCGCATGTTCAAATTCCCCAGATTGCAGGCATAAAGTACCTTTCAACAAATGTGAGCAGTTAAACACCACCCAAAACCCAACATGTCCAGGTTTACCTGTAAAAAAACATTTTTGCAATCTTAGATACATATCTTTCACCACCCACATGTCTAAAATGTACCTCTAAAGAATACTTAACATGCCTACACAAAGGCCACAACATGTACACATGACAATACACCAAAAACAGGCCTTGTCACCTAAACACATCTCCCCCGGCCTCCTAGGGAGAGCAGAACCCACAAATCAATACAAAGAGGCCACAACATGAAACACGAAACACAAACAGAATAATTGAAATGACACCAGCCTCAACTGCACCACCCTTAAATTACTCCTCCTCTTTAATGCTGGAATCCTTGATCTGGATGTACAAATCCCAAAGGTCTGAATTGAGTTCCTTAAGAATTACCATGTTCCTACTACAGGGTGGGCAGATATACCCCTCTATCAGCCCCCTGGCATTGCAGATGTCACACTCCTGTGAAAAATCAATTTGCCTGTCCATCTGACACCCCTTGTTTGTTTTATGGCTGCCGCCATCCTCCGCACAATGTCTCTTACCTGTTGAAAGAAAATGCTCACCAGTGTTTTCTGATTCCTCGCACAGACAAGGGAGCAGCACCCCATGTTGAATCCCGACCCCGGAGAACATGTCGCACTCCCGTGGTGTGCACCGTCCGCCGCTCCATCACAGTGCCTCCAAATGTCCATCACATGCATGGTCCTAAAAACTCCAGCCGTGATCTGGCTGTTACCATCCTCTACATCGCAGCCTCCTTGCTCCTTCAATCCATGAGACACATGACCCAAAGAACCTCCTCATATCATGCCATGTGTCTCCATGCATCATGCAGCCATTGGGGATTCCTACGACGTTGCCAGTCGATAACCAGCTCTCGGAGTGGAAAGATCACGAATACCTCTGACATGATCCCCCTACGGCCATGCCAAACTTGGGACCACTCTGCTGCCTCACTGGCTCTACGCCGCCTGGTCACATGCCATCTGGTTTCCAGCCGTTCACCTGCAGACCACAGCTTTTGGGGTCGCCCGGCCTGGCCACGGACAGCCTGGCCTGTAAGACCACCACCTCCAGGGTTTGTTTCCAAATGTTCTCCTCCCTCCTGTCGGCTTATAAAACACTGACTCTGCTGGCATCCATCTCCAGGCAGTAGTATTCGCCACCTAGCACAACACTTTCATAGTCTGGATTAGGGTCATGGACCCCTGCCAGGCCTTCCAACCACCTACACCACCCGACCGGCAGAAGGTGTGGTGGGCTCGCACTGCCCCTGCTGGCCCCCGCCTCCTGAGTGTAGGGTGAACTCCTCACGGGACAGTGTCTGTTCCAGCCTTACTGATCTTCCCCCATCAGCAGTCCTCCGCTTGCTGCCTGCCTGCAGACCAAATTGTCGCCAAAATGTGGTGATGCTGCGGCCCCTGCACAGATCACACATCACCAGATAAGTGCAGTTGTAGTGTAGCTTTATTGCCACCTGCTCCACCAAGCACGTGGGTTGGGTACACGAGAGACACACATTAAGATAGATGGTAAGATAACTGAGACACTGGTTCCCCCACACCCTTTAGCCAGCTCTCCTTCTAATTGCTAGACCAACAGTTCACCTTAGAACCCCAAAGGCACTTGAACACTCCACACACCACAAACATTCCATGCTGTGATATCAGCAGCTCTGACATCACACAAGGCCTAGTCTCATGACACTAGGACCAGACTGCCACACCTACCATAAAAACTGGGAAATCACTTTGGTGATATTTTAATATTCAGAAACTTCCATTTTTTGTTATTCTGATTGTTAAATCACTTAATATGACCTATTTAACTTATCATTGATATATTGACAAATTACATGCAATTAATTAAAACACACCCTATTTGTCACTGTAACATTCATGGGATTTAAAAGCATTTTTAAAAAACGAAATAATTAATGTGTCCAATTGAATCCCATATTGGGCTTCCTTTCCTGTTCACTTAAATCACACCTCCCCGTACCCACTGCTGTGTGAAATCAATGTGGCATATCTGCTCTCCTGTAAATCATTTCTCATTTAATTAGCAGATTGATTACCTGTTTCGTTTACCACCCTGACCCTGATGTTTATAGAATTGATCTTAAACCAGACAATTTTTCCCCTTGTATCCATAAATGTATCTACAAAATACAAAATAGGGAAACAATAACAAGTTGAATCAGATATGTGCATTAATTCAGGCCCGGCTAAGTCATCCGGCACTGTTAGAACGTCTGTAAACTGAGCTTTAGCTTGGATTTCAGGGGCTGGGGTTAAAGTATGTTCTACGGCGAGAGCCTGCAGGCAATCCTCATCCAAAAACCAGTGTGGAGGGGCTTCACACAGATAGGGAATTCAACTTGGTTGACATTCAGCTGGCATTGGTAAGAATCCCAAAAGATAGTAAATTCCATTGTCCCAACTCTCCAAAACTCTCAGGTCCCTCGTGACTAGACCACTATTTAACATATAACAAGGAAATTGTCCCTCCAGGAATGATTTATAGGCAAGCATCAATTTTGAACATACATTTCAAACAGTGCTTTGTACTAGTGCATCAGTCCAAGCAACACCATTGGTGATGTCAACATGATCACCTACACTATACTCCAAAAAATCAAGAGAACACTTTTTGCATAATCTCGCACAAGTCAATATTTTTGTAAATAAAGCAAGATTTTAATAATTCATAAATGATCTCACAAATATTTCATAGAAGACAAAAGGTTTCATATCAGAAAACTTTAGGACAAAACTAATACAGACATCACAATAGTTTACAGGAAAAAGTCATAAAGAGGCCCATTATTAAACGGGTCCCTTTATGCGTTCCCTAGCTGCAATTGCTAACAGAGAACCATTGTAACTACTTTGGGGGACCCTTGAACCAGGGTCTACATATAACGAAAGGTGATCCAGTAAATCTGTGGGGCCTTTCAGACTCATGCACTGCTGACTTAATAGGCCATACGTTTCGGCAGGTTGAGCAAGTGACTCTGTCTTCTTCTGGACCAAACAGAGGACAAGACAACTATGTAACAGCATTTATACCACAACCAGGACTCTACCTCAGAAGAGGCCACTGCATAAGAAAGAATCAATGTCATCCCATTTCTAGTAGGAATTGGCCTGTATGGTTCGGAGAGGAGAAAATAATTCAGACTGATGAGCAAACAATACACTCCCAGGAGCACCTGTCTCACTATGATTAAATTACTCATTTTATGGTAGCACAGTATACAGTGTGAGGCCTGGTACCAGGTAGGAAACTCATTCACCTTCACTGTTGAATTACTAATATGTATTGCCTGGTATGGCACTCGCCACCTAGGAGCCAAAGCTGATTGCCGTTGATAATATCTAACACATAATCCTCAAGGTGAAGGGACTGTCAGGCAGCAGTCAGTTTCTTTGGCAGTGCCTCGATATGAACAGAACTAATGGAGGGAATGAGAGTTTAAACATCTTTAAGAAGGTTATCATCACTCAAATTAAGATTTGGACCAGCATTTTTCAGAGGTGGAAAAGAAGGCAGTGTCATAGGGCATCCACAAGGGACTTTGTTGGGGTTTAGCCCCATTTTCCGGGTTGGAGTGCTTTGCAGTAGCAAAGGAAGTGCTTCTGGCCACTTGAGATTATACAGAAAAAAAGGTTTCACACAGGATAATTTGGGGGAATGTGTCTACAAGAGTGCAAACGTCCGATTTATTTAAGAAAATTAGCAGAAATAAACTCCTTCACAGACACGTTCACATTCATACCTATAGAATAAATCCAAATACTGAATATCCATTTACGATGACAATATGTAATAATATTAATTTCAACAGCAATACATCATTACATTTCATACATGTACACTTTCACATATCAGAATTATTATACCAAAATCAACAGGCACCCATATTTACAAGTGCAATTTTATTGGGCCATTGTGTCAGTACTAATTTAAACACATACCTTTCAAATATGGAACATCTCTTGAATATTGTTACACCGAGTCAGTTCTTCTACTTTCCAATGCGAGAGTCATTGTATAATCCTAAAACCAACTGGCTTTGACATACACGGCCAACTAATGGCACGTCTTCATCAGCATACCATATCTATAAAACAACATTTATATTTAGGATATAACTTGCACCATGCTGCAATAATTTCAACCACTTTTATAACCATTGCATTACTTACTTATTCAGGATGATGCCTGATTTCAGCCTGCAATAGGTAGAAATGATACCAATTGTTCAATTGTTTAAAGCTTTTCTCCTTAAGCCAGTGACCACCATGACATAAAACATGAACGCACATAGGTACTCACATAAACAAGATAAAATACATTTGTCATGTACTTGGTGCTCATAAGATGATAACACTTTAAAAATTCCATGATACTTTATCATCTTTAAATACGCCTGGGTATTATGGGGATATGGGTTAATTGTAATGCCTTACCGGCATCATTTTGCAGTGTAACGTGCTCACTCATATAATAAACACAGCGTCTGCCGGCTCGTGAGGTTCTATTACCCAGTTCTTTCATGGCGAATTATGCTTCATTTGCACACGGGGAAGGGCGCACAGTCAATCAGGTGAGAATACAGTGTGTACCACCCTCTCTTTCCAGTCACCAGAGGCACTTCAGTAGGTGGCGCCATCTTGATTATGAGGCGGCAACAGGTAGCCTCTCCTCCCCACTTACCTGCTGCACCAGAGCTTTGTGCTCCAGTCCCAGTGCTCCTCCCGCTCATGGCCGCCACCATTGAAATGGAAAAGGGACAACGTCCCTTTTTCAATGGCGGCAGCCATCTTTTTTTTCCTCGGGAGATTGAATTTGCACAATAGTGCGTAGCCCATTTCCCAAGAAATAAAGGAACTATTTGCACCTCTGGCAACCTCCCAGGAGCAAATAGCAATCATGCCCGAGCCGGGGGGGGTGAGGGAGTACAGGCCGGTAATGGCCCCATCCCTCGCTGAGGCCGATGCACACATCCTGGCTGGGGTGTGATTGCTACATTAGAGCCTACTAACTTTATAAGCTAAGTGAACACCGAAGAACAAAAGTCTCTGGGTCTCATTACGAGTTTGGAGGCAGCCATGGTGCTATGAGCACCATGGCTGCCTCCAAACCGGGCTCCATTACCGGGTTCCCTCAATGAGGAATAACCGGGTCATTCCAACATTGGAGGACCCGGTTATTCCTCCTTGAAGGAACCATTCCCCATTCCCATTTATAGGGCTCAATGGGAATGGGGAGGGAGGTAATAACGGGCACATTACAAATGGCCTGTTATTACCTCCCTCTTCCCCTTGCGGGACCCGGAATGGACGTCTGGTTTTACAAGACGTCTGGTCCGGGTCCCGCAAAGGGAACCTCTTTTCACCTGGCATCACGTTGTCTGCCTCTTCTTGTAGAAATATTCATTAGACTGATTTGATAGATTCAGCTAGGGCTACACCAGTGATTTCATGCCCCCTGAGATACAGTCACACCCCATAATTCTGGGCAAGAAAAACAACAGTATTTTCTCTCAGAACTCGAAATGTATTTAAAGAAATACTTAATCTTTTATTACCCGCTTAACCCTGGAGACCAGTCTTTGAGTACAGCACTGTGATTGGTACTTGTGCTGCTCTGCGTTGTCTTGCTTCCAAGGCAAACTTGTTGCCCCTGAGCTATCCTGGCGACGGGCAGAGGAAGTAGAGGTAAAGTGAGAAAGGTTGAAAGATGTGCAGACTGCAAAGTTGAGGACTTTGTCCAGAGGTGAAAAAACATAGTTGGGTAGGCCATAGAAAATACTGGCACAGTATTCAAATCTAGAAAGGACTAAGGAAGAGATTAGCTGTTTAGCAGTATTGAAAGGAAGAAGATGATTGATTTTTCAGATATTGAGGAGGTTGAGTCTGGCTGTAGTGGCAGATTTGGAGATGAAGAGTGAGAAGTTGTGTGAAGGGTTGAAGATGACACCGAAGTTACGAGCGGGAGAAGAGTAAGGAAGGTAGTCAGGAGAGAAGAGAAGCAGAGGAGGAGACGAAAGAGAAAGCCTGTTTGGCTGGGAAGTAGAGAACTTCACTTTTAGTGCAGTTGAGCATGAGCAAGAGGACGCCATCCAATATTTGATGGCGGAGAGAGAGTTCTACATTTTTGACAACAACGTGTCAGATAAGTAGTGAACGGAGAAGAGGATCTGGGTGTTGTGAGAAAAGAGTTGATAGGAGAAGCCTTAAGAGGAGACCAGGGCATCAAGAACTGAGTGAAGAGAAGTGGAACAAGAACAGAACTTTGGGGAACTCTAACAGTAAGGCGGGTGAGTGGGGAGGTAAGGCTGTTCCAGGACACCTGAAAGTGTCGGGGGGCAAGGTATGAAGCAAACCAAGCAAGGGCCTTATCTCTGATGCAAAGTAGAGATACTGTGGAGAGAAGGTCAGAATGGACGACAGTACAGAAGGCAGCATAGAGGTCGGGAAGCATAAGAATAGATGAACGGTTTGCATGCTTAGAGGAAGAGATGAAGTTGCTGACATTGACGAGAGCTGTCTCAGCAGAATGCAGAGGTTGAAAGCCAGATTGAAGGGGTCCTGGAGAGTGTGAGTATAGAGGAACTCAGGGAGTCGATAAATACTAATCTTGCTAGGATTTTGGAATATTGTGGTAGAAGAGAGACAGGGCAACAGTTGGCATGACAGTTAGGATATAAACCAGAATTCTTAAGAAGAGGGATGAGAGTAGCTGTTTTATAGGATGAGGGAAAAGTGATATTGTCAAGAGAGGAGTTGAAGAGGGAAGTAATATGTGGAGCAACACTGGGAGCTATGTGCTTCATAATGTGTGGGAGAGTGGTCCATTGGGGGAACAGGAAAGGTTTGACTTGAAGAGTAGGGAAATAATCTCATCAAGGTTGGTGGGGGTAAAGGAAGACATAGTAGCGGGAGAGAAGGGTAGGAGTGGTGGAGAAAAGTGAGCAGAAGAAGGGGATAGAAGGTAATTAGCGAGGGAAGAAATATTTGATTCAAAATAGAGAGCAGGATCATTTTCAGAAAGAGCATAGGAGATGGAGGTAGGTTTAAGAGGTGTAAGAATTCAGTTGAGAGATTTCTGGAGGTGCCTAGGTTGGGAGGATTGAGTCACAATGAGAGAGAAATAGAAGTCATGTTTGGCAGAGTGAAGAGTAGAGGAATAGTTTTGAAGAGCAGTGAGAAAGAGTTGATGATTAGAGGAGTGTCTTGACCTTTGCCAAGTGCAAAGCTTTTTCCACATTGTTGTTTTCAGGGTGCGGATGAGAGTTGTAATCCAAGGCTGTGAAGGATTTAGGAGTGATTTTAGAGGGTAGTTAGAGGAAAAGGGAGCAGTGTTAAACTTAGTGAAGGCTTCTTCAGAGGATGGGAAGATGAGTTCAGCATAGGAGGAGAGACAGTGGTGTTCAGCGAGGAAGTCAGGGAGTTTGGAGTAGGGAAGCTTGTGCTTAGTAATTGTGCTTAGTAATAGTTGTAGTAGGTGGAGAGAGTGAGGAAGACACAGCACTGGAGATTGAGGCAAACACGATAGAGTAATCAGAGGGAGAAGGCGCGTCAGAGATATTAGAGGCAGCGAGTTGAGAGGAGATGAGAATAAGGTCAGGGGAGTTTCCATTTGAATGTGTGGGCAGAGAATTGACAGAAGAGAGTGAGTCATTAAATAGAAGAGAGTTAAAGTCAGTGGATATGGCAGCAGAGAAAGAGGAGAGGTTGAAGTCACCAATGACAATGAAATGGTGATAGGGAGGGAGAGAGCTGAGTCAATTAGTAGGGAGATGTAATTGAAGAACTGATCTACGGGACCAGGTGGCCGGTAGAGAGAGATAATATGTATGGCATAGGGAGCAGTGATTGTGGAGATATTGTATTCGACTGAGGGAGAAATTAGCAGGAGATAGGGGTCTAGGAGAGATAGTAAGTTTGGAGGATGAAAATAGTCCTGCACCACTACCCCTGCCAGTGGGGTGGGGAGAATGATGTGATGAATTCTGCTGAGTCCTCAAAAAGACCCTACCTAAAGTCTCCTCCCAGGTGGCCAGGGGAAGGCAGCCGCTTCCTAGTCCTGACCCTGGGGATGGTATTAGTTGGGAGGATTACCTGGGAGGAGAAGGGTACCAGGGGAACAGGAGGACTCTGTTGGGAGGGACGCAGTATTTATCTTCATCAGAGAAAGAAATATCAGTGATGCCAGAATATGTAATGGCTTGTTGTCAGAGGGAGGATTCCTTTCTTAAAGCTAATTGTCTTGGCGATGGTGATGACTGTCATAATTAAATCATTTATTGGGAGTAAAACCACCCCTTACAAAGTTACCCATAGTTATGGGGTTAAAGTTACTGTGATCAACAGGGGAATGTTAAATGCAAATCTCAAACCATTAACAACTCTAATTCGCCTGTAAATCAGAACCACTCATTAAGTACTTACAAAACTCCTTTAGAAAATGTAATTCAGAATAGAAAAGGTCATTTGTACATTGGGGCTTGAAGTCCCACAATGCCCAAAGTACTTAGACGAAGAAGAGGGATGCAGAGGCACTGGTCTACAAGTTTCAGACTAATAGTACTAATGACCCACACCTGAGGGAGCCTGGGAAGTATAAAAGACCCCCTCAGGTGCAGGCCACAGAGAGCAGTAGTGGGAGGTGAAGTGATTGCAGTAACTCCACGTTGCAGTTGCTGCAGAAGTTGAAGGAAAGCAGAGACGTCTAAGCTGCTGTGATTTGCAGATCGGATGCAGGTTCTGAGAGGGTCTCACCTTCAAAGACCTTGTATGCAGAGGTTGCGCAGTGGGAAGGGTTGTGTGTGAAAGCTTCCCCCCTGAGAACCGTGAATGCAGAGATCATGCGACAGGAAGCGTTCATTTGAAAGGCTTTTCCCATTATGAAGTGGGCTCCGGTGGCAGGAATTTAGAGTGTCCCTGGAGCGAGAAACACTCCATTCCAGACTGGCGTGGGTCGCGGGAAGCAGAAAGTAGCAGTTTTCCGGTGGAGCGTGTTAGGGAGAATTCTCAGAAATGTGCTAATTCCCTCCAATTTAGAGATCCCTAGCAACTTTGCTGGATTTTGAGGACTTGATTTGTTTAACCTGGAGAGAGTGTGACCCCTTTTCCCACTCTCTCATGTATTTTACGTGAATTTTACCTCTGTGTTTCTTTTGGTTGTGGAATCTGACAAACTCCATAGGCAACATCTTTTACATTGTGTCGCACAGCACCTTCAGTGCAGTGGCACAGGGAAGTCTGTCAGATTTCCCAAAGGTTTAAATACCTTCTCTGGGATAAACTACTGTTTCCCAGAGCAGTAAAGTGAAATTGACTTACTTACCATTGTATCTTTCTAGACCCAGCACACCCTATCTTACAATAGAGTGCTGGAGGGGTTACCTAGTATCCCAAATGCACTCTGTGGCTATTGGCTGGCTGACTGTCCGGCAAGGACGGCCACCCTGCTGGGTGACTTGACAGCTAGGCTGGAATGAATGGGAGAGAACTGAATAAAAGGCGAGTCCTTTGGTTTGGAAGGCAGAGTCGCCCATTGGACGAAGGAATCAAAGAAGAGCTTGAAGAGGACGCCTGCTGCAACTCCTGGACCGTTGGTTTGCCCGGTGAAGTCCTGCTGCAGTGCCGAAATGCCAAGTTTGCATCGACAGAGACGTCACTGCAAGGACGACTTCTCCCCTTGAGTTGGTGGGGCCAATCAACTCCAAAGTAAGCCACCAGGACATCCATCTCGGAGCTGGTTGAATTTCCACAGAGTTACTGCTGGAAACTGTATAGCCAGGGAGAGGAACACCAGATTGTGTGTGTTGCTTTTAAGCTGGCCTAGAACTTTTGGAAGATCCTCCGGACTCCCAAGAAGCAGGACTGACCAAACCTGAGCCCCCTCAACAGAGTGCAGGACCCCAGAAGCAAGGAAAGTCCATCTCGACAGCCAGGAACTGCAGTGTTGCTATTTGTGGTAGACGCGGGGAGCTAAAACACTGAACAGCCACTGAAAGTGAAGTTTGCCGGTTGCAAGTTTAGACCGTGGCAGTGCATTGCAGGAGTCCCCCGACGTCCTCCCTCTTGTCCCCACGACCGAGGCCCAGGAACAGTGAGACCTGCAGAGCTGCACAGGAACAGAAGTCATCTGCTGCATCTTTTCTTCATCTTTAAAGGTACTGTAAAAAGTCTGAGAGAACTTACCTCTCACTCTAGAGTGCTTGTAACGTCTACAACTCACAAGTCTAATCAGCTTGTAGCCCTACATTTGATTCTTCTTTTCATGAAAGACTCCTAAGAACTTGTGCAAAGACTTTTCCATTTACTAACCAGGTGTGTTTTAATCCTATACAAGACTTTTGCCCATTGACTTTGGCTTCGCCTATTGAACTGAATGACTCTTCTAGGAATATCTAAAAGTACTTACCTGCTTTGGAATATTTGTGGCCTCTTGTTATTCTAATAACCTTTGCCTTTTACCAACCTTTAAGAGTATTCTCAATGCCTACAGTAAGATATTAATGTCCCAGGCACCATTGTTATTGAAGTCACATGTGGGTGTCGGTTGTGTCTGTGGGCCATCCCAAAAGGGTATTTTCTGATTCAGAAACTCAGAGTGTATAGTTTTTAAGTGTATTTGTGTGTTTCTATTCTGTTGCTCCATTCTGAAAAAGGCTTTATAACTGACTGATAAATAAATTAATAATTGTTTATGCAAGAAACCTTGAGTATAAGAGTTTATTTGAATACCTGTAACTGAATCTTTGTGTAACTCCACTACAGCTCGCTCACATTTACCCTCTTGAGATAAGCCTGGCTGCTCAACATGCTACCAAAACTGTGGAGTATAGCTTATACCAAAGGTTGGGTTGCCTATACCTGTAGTCAGAATTGTGTTTAGTGGTCCCAGAGGGTACTGCATGCAACGTCTGCCTAACACTGGTGGCAGGCGGTGACGATATATTGTAGAGTTGTTGCATTGAGAGTTTGCTTTACTTTTGTTCAACTAAAAACTTTCACAAGGTTAAACTCCACTAGAAAAGCAATTGTAACATGTCAGATATGGATAACTTTGGGCATAAAAGCCCTGATCATTTTAACAGTAGAGGAACTGAAACAAATGTGTAAAGCCAGGAATCTCCCTGTTAAAGGAAAGAACAATAATCTAATTGCAAGATTGTTGAATAATCAAAGTCGGGGTAGTAGGCCTGTAACACCTACTATCCCAGGAAATGTGGAAAATGAAGAGGAAGATGATAGTTCAGACTCTAACTCTAATATTGTTGAAGAGTCAGAAGAGTTAGAGGAGTCTCAGGAAGAGAGCTCCTCTTTACTTCAACAGGCCCTTATGCCGCAGCATTTAGCCACAGGGACCCTACCAGGTCCAGTACTGAGTCCAGAATGTGTCTCTCCTGAAACAATGAGACTTGAGTTAGAGTTCATAAAATTGCAACTCCAAGCTGAAAACAAACATCAGGACATCAAACTAAGGGAAATGGAAATGCAACATGCTCTTGAAATGAAGAAATTGTCTCTTGAAAATCTTTCTATCCCAGAGTTTTCTAGGTCTTCCAGTCCAAAGAGACCTTGCATCCCTAAAGAAGCAGTGAGTATATATGATGTGAAACTTGATATTTTGGATTGGTTGGGTGCTTTTGAATATAACTATGGGATTCAGGGTTTCACAGGGAATCAATTGATTCCTTGGATTTTGTCTAGGCTCCCCCAGGTTGCAACTGATGCTGTAATGGAGGTGGGGGGACTTGAAAGATTGGAGTATGAAAATGTGAAGCTAGCTTTGATAGCTAGATTTGGGGAAACTCCTTCCCAGTACCTTAAGAGGTTTAGAACCCTCAAAAAGACTGATGGTACCCCTTGGGCTACCTGGGTGTGTGAACGTTTGAAAAACTTAGATGATTGGGTTAAGGGTTAGAGAGTAAACTCCTTTGAAGGAATGAGAAATCTGTTTTTGTTCGAATCTATTTGTGATGCTTGCTCTCCTGAGCTGAGACAGCACTTAGCTAACTCTAAAGAGATTGATCCCAAGAAGGAATGAAAAGCTGCTGACTTGTAGGTTGCCAACAGGGCTACTCACAAGGATTGTGGGGCCACTCATAAAAAGGATGAGGGGAAGCAGCATAAGAAAGATGACAAAGAGAATTCTAAAACCTCCCATCCAAAAGAGGGCCACAAACATAAGAAGGGTAAGCCACATGGGAAACCAGGTCAGTCTAGTGAAACCTCTGGTGCCAAACCAGAGGGAGGTCAGCAGAAGCCCCCATTTGTCAAAACATTGGCAAAATGTTATGCGGGTGGGTCAACTGACCATGTGAAAGGGGATCCCAGATGCAAGAGTAAACCTTCAGGGATCCACACTGCCTCCTTAGCCTTCATCCCTGAGGGAGAAGTACATATTGCAAGTGGAAACCTTCAACTATTGGCTGAAGACCCTATTGGAGTCTCTGCCAGTGTTTCTTTAGTGTCCCTGGGTCTGTGGGAACAGCAGAATGTAGATGTGTATAACTCTATCCCAGATAACACAAAAGAATACTACAAGGACCGTGTACTTGTAAACGGTCAGGAGAACCCTGCCATTGGAGACACGGGGGCCAGCATCACAGTGGTGGATGAAACCTTTTTCAAACCTATGGATGTTGCTAAGGCACCCAAAGGTGCCACTAAGCTTTCTGGAGGCCCTATCCAGATGGTTCCAATACTACCAGCTCTCATCCAGTGGAACAATATGACTGTAAGAATACCTGTCGGTGTACAAAGTGAGGTACCTGGGAGAGTCCTGCTGGGGAATGACTTAAAAACACTTGGAGTTGTATCAAGCACCCCCAGGCCTCCCAGTAAAAGGAAGCAGGAGCTGACTAGGAAGGCCAGGGAGCTCACTTTAAATGACTCTCAGTAGGTTGTTACAGAAGAACCTATAACACCCAGACCATAGGAAGAGCCAACCTCTATTTCCAGGAAGAAGGAGGCAAGGGGGAAACCCAGGGTCTCAGGAAACAAGAAAGATAGCACTCCTATGCATCAAACCAGGACGTCCATGAGAGGACAGTCCAAAGTCACACCAGTGACTACTCCACCAGCTGAGGCTGAGTGTGAGATTCAACCAGAAGAGGTTGAGTCAGCTACCGATGATAAAGAGCTGGAAGAAGATCTTCCCCCTGTTGGAGATCTGGATCCTAAAGACCATCCTGAGCTGCAGTCTTTACTGGCAGAAGGTGGTCCCTGTAGGGCAGACTTTAGCAGAGGTGAAAAGAGAGTGTCCTACTCTTGAAGGACCTCGCCAACAGGCAGCTTCCCAGATGGAAGGGCAAGAGCCAGGGAAGCACAGATTATACTGGGAGGATGGCCTCCTCTACAGTGAACCTATTGAGTCTACCCCCAGGAGACTACAGAAGACTTGTAGTGCCCCAGGAGGTGAGACCTCAGTTTCTACAGTTAGCCCATGAGATTCCTTTGGCTGGTCAAGTTTTAAGAAGACCAAGGAAAGCATTTCTCTTTATTTCTACTGACCTAAGATGGGGTCTGATATAGATAAATTCTGTAGAAGCTGTCACACTTGTCAGACATTTGGCAAGAGAGGAGCCAAGAATGTGGCACCTCTGGTGCCTCTTGCAGTGGTTGGAGTTCCTTTTGCGAGGGTAGGAACCAACATTGTTGGTCCCTTAGACCCTCCAACATCTTCAGGCAATCGACTTATATTGGTTGTGGTAGACCATGCTACCAGGTATCCTGAAGCAATACCTATAAGGACTGTCACAGCTCAGGCCGTGGATAAGGCCCTAATTGGTATCTTTAGCAGAGTAGGTTTTCCTAAGGAGGTTATCTCTGACAGGGGATCTAACTTTATGTCCCACTACATGCAGGCCATGTGGAAAAACTGTGGAGTGACCTACAAGTTCTCAATAGCATACCATCCCCAGACCAATGGGTTGGTAGAGAGGTTTAATAGAACTATGAAGAGCACGATAGGTGCTTTAGAAGAACCCCTTAGAAAAAGTGGGACCTTCTATTGCCAAGCCTTCTCTTTGCTTATAGAGAAGTCCCTCAGTAAGGGGTTGGATTCAGTCCCTTTGAGCTTAACTATGGACTTCGGGTTAGAGGTCCATTGGCCCTAATCAAGGAGGGGTTGGAGAGTGCTCCTTCCCACAGGCCGGTGAGAGTCACTGACTATGTGTTAGGTCTCCGAAGGAGAATGACACACATGATCAGATAACTTGAAAGCAGATCAGGCTCTGGAGAATCAGGCCAACATCGTTGAGTTTACTCAAGACCAGCTAGTTTAGTTATGCTACCTACAAGGCAGATGGCCTTACAGGAGAAATCTATTGGACCCGTTAAGGTTGTGGGAAAACATGGAGAAGTCAATTATTTGGTGGACTTACGCAATCCTAAGGAGGCCCCAGGGTCTTTCACACCAATTGCCTAAAAGCATATGTCTCTAGACCAGACCTGGGAGCTTTGCTTCCAGCCTCTGATCAGGAGGAGGAGTAGAGTGAGACTCTACCTGACCTCCTCAGGGGACAACCTTTAGATGGAAAGATAGAAGGGGTTAATCTCTCTTCTGATCTGACACTGGAACAACAGGAGAGTGCAAAGCTCTGTTAAATCAGTTTGCCCCTCTGTTTTCACTCTCACCAAGCTTGACGCCTTGGGCCAGCATGAGATTCTCACTGGTGACTATTTACCTGCTAAAAGCAGAGGTTATAGAATGTCCGACCATGTAAGAACCCACATGAAGGAAGAGGTGAACATGATGCTTAATCTTGGGGTAATAGAGCCATCTACAAGTCCTTGGTCTAGTCCAGTTCTGCTAGTTCCAAAAACAGGATCCAACCACCTACACAACCCGACCAGCAGACGCTGTGGTGGACGCTGTGGTGGGCCCGGCACCGCCCCTGCTGGCCCCTGCCTCCTGAGTGTGTGGTGAACTCCTCAGGGGACAGTGTCTGTTCCGGCCTTACTGCTCCCCCCTGCCAGCAGTCCTCCGCTTGCTACCTGCCTGAAGACCAACTCGTCACCAAAATGTGGTGATGCTGCGGCCCCTGCACAGATCACACATCACCAGATAGGTGCAGTTGTAGTGTAGCTTTATTGCCACCTGGACCACCAAGCACATGGGTTTGGGTACACGAGAGACACACATTAAGATAGATGGTAAGATAACTGAGACACTAGTTCCCCCACACCCTTTAGCCAGCTCTCCCTCTAACTGCTAGACCAACTGTTCACCTCTAGAACCCCAAAGGCACTTGAACACACCACACGCCACAAACACTCCATGCTGTGATGTCAGAAGCTCTGACATCACCCAAGGCCTAGTCTCATGACACTAGGACCAGACTGCCACACCTACCATAAAAACTGTGAAATCACTTTGGTGATATTTTAATATTCAGAAACTTCAATTTTTTGTTATTCTGCTTGTTAAATCACTGAATATGACCTATTTAACTTATCATTGATATGTTGACAAATGACATGCAATTAATTAAAACACACCGTATTTATCACTGTAACATTCATGGGCTTTTGAAAGCGTTTTTAAAAAACGAAATAATTCATGTGTCCAATTGAATCCCATATCGGGCTTCCTTTCCTGTTCACTTAAATCACACCTCCCCATACCCACTGCTGTGTGAAATCCATGTGGCGTATTTGCTCTCCTGTAAATCATTTCTCATTTAATTACCAGATTGATGACCTGTTTCGTTTACCACCCTGACCCTGATGTTTACTGAATTGTTCTTAAACCAGACAATTTTTCCCTTTGTATCCTGAAATGTATCTACAAAATACAGAATAGGGAAACAATAACACGTTGAATCAGATATGTGCATTAATTCCGGCCGGGCTAAGTCATCCCGCACTGTTAGAACGTCTGTAGACTGAGCTTTAGCTTGGACTTCAGGGGCTGGGGTTAAAGTCTGTTCTAAGGCGAGAGCCTGCAGGCAAACCGCATCCAAAAAACAGTTTGGAAGGGCTTCACACAGGTAGGGAATTCAACCTGGTTGATATTCAACTGGCATTGGTAAGGATCCCAAGAGATAGTAAATTCCATTGTCCCAACTCTCCAGAACTCTCAGGTCCCTTGTTGCTAGACCACTATGTAACATATAACAAGGAAATTGTCCCTCCAGGAATGATTTATAAACAAGCATCAATTTTGAACATACATTTCAAACAGTGCTGTGTACTAGTGCATCAGTTCAAGCAACACCATTGGTGATGTCAAAATGATCACCTACACTATACTCCAAAAAATCAAGAGAACACTTTTTGCGTAATCTCACACAAATCAAGATTTTAGTAAATAAACCAAGATTTTAATAATTCATAAACCAACTCACAAATATTTCTTAGAAGACAAAAGGTTTCATATCAAAAAACGTGAGGACAAAACTAATACAGACATCACAATAGTTTACAGGATAAAGTCATATAGAGGCACATTATTAAACCAACAGGGCCATTATGCGTTCCCTAGCTGCAATTGCTAACAGAGAACCACTGTAACTACTTTGAGGGACCCTTGAACAAGGGTCTACCTATAAAGAAAGGTGATCCAATAAATCTGTGGGGCCTTGCAGACTCATGCACTGCTGACTTAATAGGCCATACTTTTCGGCGGGTTGAGCAAGTGACTTCTGGATCAAACAGAAAAGCCCTGGGGACAAGAATATTTAAACTTGTTTCAAATGCTACAAAAAGAGCAAGTGTCAAAGCAGTTGCAAGACAACCATCACCAAAAATGGAGTGGAAAACCTGCCAACTGTTGCAGCACAATAAAACTCTAAATTGTGCTGCATGATCACCAAAGAGTGAGGGCACTACTGTCCTGAAAAGAGAAGGAAACTCATAGCACAAGGGAACTATGTAACAGCATTTATACCACAATCAGGACTCTAGCTCAGAAGAGGCCACTGCATAAGAAAGAATCAATGTCTTCCCATTTCTAGTAGGAATTGGCCTGTATGGTTTGGAGAGAAGAAAATCATTCAGAGTGACGAGCAAACAATACACTCCCAGGAGCACCTGTTTCACTATGATTAAATTACTCATTTTATGATAGCACAGTTATACAGTGTGAGGCATGGTACCAGGTAGGAAGCTCATTCACCTTCATTGTTGAATTAGTAATATGTATTGCCTGGTATGGCACTCGCCACCTAGGAGCCAAAGCTGATTGCCGTTGATAATGTCTAACATATAATCCTCAAGGTGAAGGGACTGTTAGGCAGCAGTCAGTTTCTTTGGCAGTGCCTCAATGTGAACAGAACTAATGGAGGGAATGAGAGTTCAAACATATTCAAGAAGGTTATCATCAGTCAAATGAAGATTTGGACCAACATTTTTCAGAGGTGGAGAAGAAGGCAGTGTCATAGGGCATCCACAAGGGACTTTGTTGGGGTTTATCCCCTTTTTCCGGGTTGGAGTGCTTTGCAGTAGCAAAGGAAGTGCTTCTGGCCACTTGAGATTAAACAGAAAAAAAGTTTCACACAGGATAATTTGGGGGAATTTGTCTACAAGAGTGCAAACATCTGTTGTATTTAAGAAAAGTAGCAGAAATTAACTCCCTCACAGACACGTTCACATTCATACCTATAGAATCAATCCATATACTGAATATCCATTTGTGATGACAATGTGCAATTATATTAATTTCAACAGCAATACATCATTAAATTTTATATATGTACACTTTCACGTTTCAGAATTATTATACCAAAATCAAGAGGCACCCATATTTACAAGTGCAATTTTATTGGGCAATTGTGTCAATACTAATTGAAACACATAACTTTCAAATATGGAAAATCTCTTGCATATTCGTACACTTAGTCAGTTCTTCTACTTTCCAATGCAAGAATCATTTTACAATCCTAAAACCAACGGGCTTCGACATACACAGCCAACTAACGGCACGTCTTCATCAGCATACCATATCTACAAGACAACATTTGTATTTAGGATATAACTTGCTCCATGCTGCAAAAATTACAACCACTTTTATAACCATTGCATTACTTACTTATTCAGGATGATGACTGATTTCAGCCTGCAATGGGTAGAAATGATACCAATTGTTTAAAGCTTTTCTCCTTAAGCCAGTGACCAACATGACATAAAACATTGATGCACAAAGGAACTCACATAAACAAGATAAAATACATTAGTCGTGTACTTGGTGCTCATAGGATGATAATACTTTAGAAATCCCATGATACCATGATATCATCTTTAAATACGCCTGGGTATTATGGGGATACTGATTGTTTGTAATGCTTTACCGGCATCAATTTGCAGTCTAACGTTCTCACTACTAGACAGTTCTTTCATGACGAACTATGCTACATTCGCACACGGGGAAGGGCACACAACCAATCAGGTGAAAATACAGTGTGTACCACCCACTCTTTCCAGTCACCAGAGGCCCTTCCCTGGGTGGTGCCATCTTGATTGTGGGGAGGCAACAGGTAGCCTCTACTCCCCACTTACCTGCTGGACCAGAGCTTTGTGCTCCAGTCCCGGCGCTCCTCCTGCTCATGGCCACCACCATTGAAATGGAATAGGGACAAAGCCCTTTTCCAATGGCGGCAGCAATTTTCTTTTTTTTTTCCTCAGGAGATTGAATTTATGCAAAAGTGTGGAGCCCATTTCCCAAGAAAAAAATGAACTATTTGCAGCTCTCAAAACTCGAAATGTATTTAAAGGAATACTTAATCTTTTATTACCAATGTAACCCTGGAGACCAGTCTTTAAGTGCAGGACTGGTATTTGTACTTGTGCTGCTCTGCGTTGTCTTGCATCCAAGACAAACGTGTTGCCCCTGAGCTATCCTGGCAACTGGCAGAGGAAGTAGAGGTAAAGTGAGAAAGGTTGAAAGATGTGCAGACCGCGAAGTTGTGGACTTTGTCCGGAGATGAAAAAGCATAGTTGGGAAGGCCATAGAGAAGACTGGCACAGTATTCAAATCTAGAAAGGACTAAGGAAGAGATTAGCCGTTTAGCAGTATTGAAAGGAAGATGATGGATGTTTCTGGTATTGAGGAGGTTGAGTCTGGCTGCAGTGGCAGATTTGGAGATGCAGAGTGAGAATTTGTGTGATGGGTCGAAGATGACACCAAGATTACGAGCGGAAGAAGAGTAAGGAAGTTATTCAGGAGTGAAGAGAAGAAGAGGAGGAGGAGACGAAAGAGAAAGCCTGTTTGGCTGGGAAGTAGAGAACTTCACTTTTAGTGCAGTTGAGCATGAGCAAGAGGACGCCATCCAATATTTGATGGCGGAGAGAGAGTTCTACATTTTTGACAAAAACGTGTCAGATAAGTAGTGAACGGAGAAGAGGAACTGGGTGTTGTGAGCAAAGAGTTGATAGGAGAAGCCTTAAGAGGAGACCAGGGCATCAAGAACTGAGTGAAGAGAAGTGGAACAAGAACAGACCTTTGGGGAACTTCACTCTAAGTTGAGCATGAGCAAGTAGATGCCATCCAATATTTGATGGCGGAGAAAGAGCTCTACATTTTTGACAACACTTTGTCAGATATGTAGTGAAAGGAGAAGAAGATCTGGGTGTTGTCAATGAAGAGTTGATAGGAGAAGCCATAAGAGGAGACCAGGGCACCAAGAACTGAGTGAAGAGGAGTGGAACAAAGACAAACCCTTGGGGAACTCTAACAGTAAGGAGGGTGAGTCTGGATGTAAGGCTGTTCCAGGACACCTGAAAGTGTCTGGGGGCACGGTAAGAAGCAAACCAAGCCTCATCTCTAATGCCAAGTAGAGATACTGTGGAGAGTAGGTCAGAATGGTCGGCAGTACAGAAGGCAGCAGAGAGGTCAGGAAGCATAACAATAGATGAACTGTTTGCATGCTTAGAGGAAGAGATGTAGTTGCTGACACTGAGGAGAGCTGTCTCAGCAGAATGCAGAACTTGAAAGCCAGATTGAAGGGGTCCTGTAGATTATGAGTATAGGGGAACTCAGTGAGTTGACTAAATACTACTTTTGGAATAGTGTGTTGAAGAGAGACAGGGCAAAAGTTGGCATGATAGTTAGGATATAGACCAGGCTTAAGGAGAGGGGTGTGAGTAGCTGTCTTATAGGATGAGGGAAAAGTGATATTGTCAAGAGAGGAGTCGAGGGAAGTAAGATGTGGAGCAACACTGGGAGCTATGTGCTTCATAATGTGCGGGAGAGTGGGCCATTGGGGGCACAGGAAAGGTTTGACTTGAGTAGGGAAATAATCTTATCAAGGTTGGTGGGAGCAAAGGAAGACATAGTAGAGGGAGAAAAGGGTAGGAGTGGTGAAGAAAAGTGAGCAGGAGAAGGGGAGAGAAGGTACTTGGTGAGGGTAGAAATATTAGATTCAAAATAGAGAGCAGGATCATTTGCAGAAAGAGCAGAGGAGATGGAGGTAGGTTTAAGAGGTGTGAGAATTCAGTTGTGAGATTTTTGGAGGCTCCTAGGTTGGGATAATTGAATCACAATGAGAGAGAGAGATAGAAGTCATGTTTGGCAGAGGGAAGAGTAGAGGAATTGTATGGAACAGCAGTGAGAAAGAGTTGGGGATTAGAGGAGTGTCTGACCTTTGCCAAGTGTGCACCACATTGTTGTTTTCAGGGTGCAAATGAGAGTTGTAATCCAGGGCCATGGAGGATTTAGGAGTGAGTTTAAGAGGGTAGTTAGAGGAAAAGGGAGAAGTGTTAAACTTAGTGAAGGCTTCTTCAGTGGATGGGAAGGTGAGTTCAGCATTGGAGGAAAGAGAGTGAGAGTGGTGGTCAGAGAGGAAGTCAGGGAATTTGGGGTAGGGAAACTTGTGCTTAGTAATAGTTTTAGTAGGTGGAGAGAGTGAGGAAGACACAGCACTGGAGATTGAGGCAAACACGATAGAGTAATCAGAGGGCGAAGGCGCATCTGAGATATTAGAGGCAGCGAGTTGAGAGGAGATGAGAATAAGGTCAGGGGAGTTGAAGCTGCTAGGGGCTTTTTTCTTTTACTAATCTGCTCGGCGACACCTCCAAAGATAATTGCTTAGTATTGTTCTCGTCACGTCTTAAAAGAGTATAACGGCGAAAAGCTGAATGCTGCTCCTTCTAATATCTTTAAATGATACTCATTAAAGACAAGCTCCATGTTAAATAGTTAACACCACTATTTGTTCATCCAAAGTGTGTGCCCTCTAGATGACATGTGTTTCAGCAATGTGCCCTTTTCAAATCAGGGCACATTTATTTTTCTACTTTTATGTATAACCCATTTAAACATAGACATTGATTGAATCAATTAAAAATAAATTCAAATACATGACAGACATGTCATTTGTCCAAAAGCATACAATTAATTGCATTAACAATTTAAATAACAAATGTGACAGACAAGTCGGGTTGGGATCAGGGAAGGATAGTGAGGGAGTTTTTTGGAGAAAAATAAATAAATAAACCAAAAAGACAAAACAAATGTTGGGAAACAAAATTAGTATCCGTGTTCCTTAATCGTGTTACAATAAAGTGACAGTTGAGCATTTGTATAGTGCCTGTAGTTACAGCTTAAGTGCTTTTCATTCAGTGCATACTCTATTATTTCATTCTGTAGTCCCAAGTATATAGTCTTGGCAGGTTGAGACAACTTACCGTAAATGCAGAGGTTGTGCGGCGGGAAGTGTTAAGTTGAAAGGCTTTCCCCATTATGAAGTGGGCTCCACTGGCAGGAGAGCATCTGAGTGTCCCCGGAGTGAGAAACACTCCATTCCAGACTGGCATGGGCCAGTGGAAGCAGAAAGTAGCAGTTCCACGGAAATTCAGAACATTCCTAAACCAGTGTAAGCTCCACTTCCTGTGTCGCCCACAGGCCTTTCCTGATTCCACGACCAAAGCAGCCTTCACCCTTTCCCATTTGAGTGGGATCGCAGTGGCTTGGCCCAACCGGTTGTTGGAAGACAATAGCCCTATCTTGTACGATTTTGATCTGTTAGTGGCTGAGCATTTGATACTCGTCACATAGCACAGGCCAGAGACCTGGAACTATTGGATGTGGCCCAGGGAAAAAACACATTGGTTGAACATCACCTGCTTTAACCAGTTGTCGGTAGAAACTGCTTGGCCCGAAAACAAAAAAGCAGTGGTGTTCTATAAGGGGTTTAACAACGCCATGAAAGATGCCTTGGCTGTGGTACCCATGCTACCGGCCCAGTACCCCGAACTAGTAGACTTAACCCTCCAAGTAGTTGCACCAAGTGCCGAACGAAAGACTGAAACTGGAAAGTCACCTTGTTCTTTCACCTCTTCTGGCCCACCTTCGAGTCACCCTTCTGGTCAACCTATGCAGATAGGGGGATACATAGTTCTATTTATGCTACCGAAAGAGAAAGACAGAGATCCTCCAGTGCTTGTTTCTATTGTGGTCTGAACAGGCACTTCGTTAAAGAATGCCACCGGCGTCCAAAATGTCTTTCGGGTTTTCAGAAGGCTGGTCCCTAGATCCAGGGGCGCGGATGAGCCTAAACTCGACCCCCTCAGTACCAACCCAGCCTTACACGACCAATGGTGATACATGCCTTGTTTTTTCCCTCCATGATTCCTGACATCAGGTCCTGCCTGTGATAGATTCTGGGCCACAGGCAATAACATAGATATATCACTTGGCACATCCCTGAATCTACCCATACAAAGCAAGGTCAGCTCCGAGCCTGTACATGCCGTAGATGGCTCCCTACTGGTCTTGGGTCCCATCAGGCAACTAGTCATTCATGACAACCATAGAGAGGTCATTACCTTTGACTTAATCACCACCCCACAGTTCGGCATAATCCTTGGAATCCTCTGGCTACAGGTTCACAAGCCGGTGATTGATTGGGCCCAGGGTCGGGTGTTCTTTGAATCGCATCATTTTCAGGAACATTGTTTATCTCCTCCTACAAGCATGGATTCCCCTGCTCAGGCTCTGTTTGCCATTGTTTAGTTGTCCCTTGATGATTCTCTGTTCATGCACAGGATTCCCCTAATCATCTCGTGGGTGCTATTACACTCGGTAATCCCTCAGAATAGCATGATTTCCTTGACGTATTCGATAATGGCTGCTCGGAACGTCTTCCCCCACATCACCAATGTGACTGTCCTATCGACTGCATCCCTGGGGCTGTTATACCATGTGGTCATGTCTACTCTTTAACCCCGTTTTAGGACCAAGCCCTGAGAGAATATATTCAGACCACACTCTGGCTGGGACACATCAGACCATCCCAATCCCCCGTTTCCAGTCCCATATTCTTTGTATTAAAGAGAGAGGGGGATCTCTGGCCCTGTGCGGATTATAGAAGGCTCAACAATATCACTATAAATAACTGGTATCCCATACCATTGATCAACCCATTGTTAGACCGACTGACCCATGCCACTGTGTTTACTAAACTCGATCTCGGGGGGGGGGGGCCTACAACCTGGTTTTCAGCTACATTCCAAAGATTCATGAATTATCTATTCACAATATTATTGATGCTTATGTGGTCATCTATTTAGATTATGGGCCTCATTACACGGATGGCGGTAAGGGTTTACCGGTACCGGTAAGGGTACCAGTGCCGGTAAACCCTTACCGCCTTACTACGAGGTCCCTTTGTGGGACCCTACCTTAACGGCTGGTTTTACCAGCCGTTAAGGACGGGACCCGCAAAGGGACCTTGGAGGTAATTACGGTACCGCAATTTGCGGTACCGTAATTACTGCCTTCCCCATTCCCATTGAGCCCTATGGGGGCAAAAATGGGAATGGGGAAGTGCCATGGTGAATGGGGAATTACCGCCCCCACACACCTTGGAATAGGGTGGTAATTCCGCCATTCAGCATGGCGGACTCGGTAAAATACCGGCTGCAACCATGGCGCTAATAGCGCCATGGTTACCGCCGTCCGTGTAATGTGGCCCTATATCTTGATTTTTTCTCGGTTCCGGCAAATGCACATTGAACATGTCCGAGAGGTGCTTGCCCACTATAGCAACCATCCGCCAGATCTCAGGCTAGTCTTGCACGATAACTGGAGGTGGGACTACTAGCACTGTGGCAATGAACTACACCTTGGTATATGTAGTGTTGGTACACGGTACTGCATCCCATATAGCAGATGCTTGTGCCTGGTGGGCGTGTTTGCTAAAAATATATATAAAATATAAAATACCAGTGTTTAAATCCAAAATGGAAGAAGCAAATAGAATGGGTGGCACATACATATTGTGCCTTTGGTGGCTGTAAAGGGTGGAAACAGCCAGATTTAAAGGCTTCCGCAGCACTTGGCATTGAATTCGGACATGCAATCCATGCTGTGTGTTGTGGGGGTGTCCCATACCCCTTGCGATCTTCTGTGAGCCCCCCAGGCCCCTCTGGTACAGACTCACACAGAGACGTGTTGTAGGCACGAGCTCCCCGGTCGCTCTGCCAATGTGGGCACACTCCCTTTATTTAAAGGCACGCAGCGGAGTGCAGCGTCACTCCGCTGCGTGCCGAAGCCCTTAAAGGGGCAGCACCATACTCCTCCTTTTCCATGAGGACAAACAAATAACAGATGAACTTGCATAATCACACTAACTCAAAACACACTAACAATGTTAAACCACACAACAGTACCCAACAAACCCCTTTATTCACAGCCACCCCAGGGCCCTCCCGCCCCCATATATGGCAGACCATACCTGGGTCAGACACAGTCATTGCTCCAAAACATAGTCGCTGAGGCAAACATGTTTCCCTCACCCTGTCCTCAGGGGGTACCTCCTGCTCGCCTCGGGGATGGGAGTTCCACTGGTGGCTGGTATGCTGACAGGAGATTGAGGGAGGAACTCAGCACCCCCTCCCTCGTCGGGTATGTCCACAATGTCCTGGTCCTGGTGTGCCTTGTTCCTGGGCTCCCCCAGTTTCTTAAAGAAGCTGACATTCCTCGTGACTGATGTCCGGCCATCCGAAGCGGTCACCGTTGACCCTTTTACCGCAATCACATCCATAGGTCAGAGATAACTTCCCGCGTAGGTGCCTGTTTCGAACTAGCACCTTGTCACCAGGCACAAGTTGTTGAGGTCAGAGGCCTCTCCTCACATTCTCCTGCTCGATCCTCAGCCTTGGGTCCTGTTCCACCTGTTGGTCATTGATGACTCCCGGTTCCTTCTCACCGACCTCAGGCAGCAGCCCCCTCGGGCACCACTTGGACAGGGCTTCCGCCGGGGCCACCCCCGTCGAGGTGTGTGGGGTTGTCCGATAGACTTGCTGGAACTGATACAGGGTCCTCTCCAGACACATCCCCTGTCCTTGTGCAAACCAGAACACTTTGTTCAGGGTGCGTATTAGCCTTTCTGCCTCCCCGTTGGCCCTCGGCTAGAGCGGGGTGACCTTCCGATGTTGCACTCCATAGTCGTCCATTAGGGCAGCGAATCGCTCTCCTTGGAAAGGGGCCCCATTGTCCGAGCACAGGGTTGTGGGGAGGCCATGAGCAGCAAACACTTTCTCCATCGCCACCACCACATGTTCAAAGGCCACTGATTGGATGAATTCCACTTCCGGGTACCTGGAGTACTCATCAACCACCACCAGGAAGTGAGTCCCCTGCGAGGTGGAACCAAAGTCCGCACGGACGACCTCACAGGGACACGTGCCTCGTGGCATAGTCTCAATGGCGGGCTCCCTCTGTGCAGGAGAGGCTGCCTGGCACCACACGCATGAAGCTACATATTCATCAACCCGTGGCTCGAGCTCCGAGAACCATAACTTGAGGCATAGGTGGACCTTGGTCTTTGCGGCCTCCTGGTGGCCTTGATGGGCTAGGCCAATCACCTCTTGAACTTTTGCCCGAGGGACCACGATCCGATCTCCTCTCAACAGCAGCCCGTTTGCCGAGAACGATACCTCTTCCCGCACCCTCCACAGCTGCTCGAGCGCCATTTTCGCCTCCTGTGTGTGCCCTGCCAACGACTCCAGAATGCTCCTCCAGGACCCTTGTTGCATGGCCACTCTAAGGATGCGGAAGCACTCGTCCTGAGTGGCCGCCACCTCCAGTTCCTCCAGTGGCAGGGCATTTGGGATGGCCGCCTCGACCACCAGCTGAATGTGATCATCGGCCTCTTCTGCACAGGCATCCCCCTCGCCATCGTGTTGACCTCTCGGATGGCGAGACAGATAGTCGGCCGCGTTGTTGGCGTCAGGCCGATACACCACCGAGACCCCATACTCCAGAAGTGCAAGTATCCACCTTTTGATTCTCTCTGGTGGTTTTGATGAGGACCCGGCCAGGATTGATAGCAGGGGCTTATGGTCGGTAACCACTGTCAATGGCCTACCTAGAATGTACAGACAGAAATGCCTACACCCCCAAAGAACAGCCAGTGCCTCCCGTTCTATCTGAGAATACCGCTGTTCCATCTCAGACAAGGCCTTGCTGGCATAGGCCACCGGGCAGACGCTGGAGTCAGACCCAATTTGTATCAGCACGGCCCCCAGGCCAAAAAGGCTCACATACACGATTATCTTGGACTGGAGTGCAGGGTCAAAGAAAGCCATGGTTTCCTCCTCCGTGAGGGTGCTCTTAATGTCCTCAAAGGCTGCTCGCTCCATTGGTCCCCATTGCCACACGGTCTCCTTCTTGGTAAGGGCTCTTAGGGGCTCGGACCTGGACACCAAGTTTTTAATGAAGGTGCCACAGTAGGTTACCATGCCTAAGAAGCATCTGACTTCAGACACGTTGTCGGGCGGTCGTGCATCTTTAATGTCTTTTACCTTTCTGGGGTCGGGCTACACTCCACCCTCCTTAAACATGAAGCTGAAGAAGGTGATGTTTGTCTTCAGAAATTCACATTTCTCACGATGGAGCGTCAGACCCAGGGATTGCAGCCGTTCGAATGTCTTGGGCAGTTTGTGCAGGGGGTCCACTTCCAACCTGGCGAACACCAGAAGGTCATCGCTGATGTTCAGAACGCCCTCAAGGTCTGCCAGTGCACCCCTGATGATGTTCTGAAAAACCTCAGCCACGGAGGACACCCCGAAGCTGAGTCGCTTATATCGGTACAGGCCCCGGTGAGTCGTGAACGTTGTGATGTATCTTGACTCTGGATGTAAGAGGACTTGATGGTATCCAGCCCTGAGATCAAGCTTCGAGAAGAAGCGAGCCCCACTTGCAGGTCTGTAATAATGTCATCAGTCATTGGTGTGAAATGTCGCTCCATCCGGATTGCCTTGTTGGGGAGTCTCATGTCCACACAAATTCTCACTGAGTCAGGTTGCTTAGGTTTTCTGGCAACCACAATCGGAGATACCAAGGGTGTCAGACCCTCCCCCTTCTCGATGATGTCGAGGTCTACGAGGTTGTCCAATTCCTGATCTACCAACTCCCTCAGGTGGAATGGCACCCTGCGGTGCTTGAGGGCAATGGGCTGCACAGATTTGTCAATGTGCAGCCTCACTGGGTCGCCGGTCATGCGTCCAATCCCTTGAAACAGTTTAGCAAACTTACCAAGTAGAGTTTGTATGTCCTCAGCGTACACAGAGTACACAAAACGTACAATTCCCAGGGCTTCAGCTGCCGCGCAGCTTAACAGTGTGTTGGTGCTGACGGGCGACACATAGAACCGTGCTTTTATTTTTGAGCCTCCGTGCCCCACCTGAGCTACAAATGCACCATCCAAGGGGATAGGATGTGAACCCCTGAACGTAAATATTCGAGCCTTCGGGGTTGAGAGTTTCAGGGGGCAGTCCATGGCATCATAGTGCTCTCTGGCCAACAGACTCTCCCATGTCCAACAGCACCGGAATGGGAGAGTCACTGACTGCCACGACACACCTCGGCTGTCTTCGGCCCTTGGACTTGAGGGATTCAATGCTCGACACGAAGAAAATGTTTTCCTCTTCTTCCTCCTCCTCCTCGTCAGGATGTGCGCCCTCCTCCCCTTGGTCCACCTGGGTGACATTGGGAGGGCGAGACTGTCTGAAGAACCCACACCGTACTGGGCCCCTGGGCACCATCACTGGCAGGGACGCTCTGCGTAGTGGTCTGCCAGGCCGCACCGCCCACATGTTCTTCCTGCTGCTGGGCATTCAGCAGGGTGGGGCAGTTCGTGCCCACACTTCTGGCATGCTTCTCCCAGCTTTCCACCCCTGTTGCGGAGGTTTCCATCCGGCCTCCCGATACCCCTGCCACCATGCCCTGCAGACCTCCTCCGACTTGATAGGATGAGTGCCTGCTTCCATCCTTGACGCGCGTACCTCTGATATTTCCTGGCAGCGACCCAGCTCTAGGATGCAAGGTAGGGTGATCCCTGGTTCTCTCAGCACCTGTCTCCGTAGCTTTCCTGAGGAACACTCTTGGATGAGTTGGTTCTTGACCATGTCGTCTGGGTTGTCCCATGCACATGCCAATGACAGCTTCCTGAGGCGGCCATAAAAAGTGTCCAGCATCCTCCTTTTGGCAAGTGGATAGCATGACAAATCACTCGTAGTCAGCATTGACCAGGGGGAGGAAGTAATTGTGTACAGCAGTTTTAGCTGCGCCATAGGACGCATCTGTAGGCTGGAGGGAATCAAAAATGTTGTGCACCGCAGGCCCTGCGGCATACAGCAACGTAGTCAGCTTGCTGTCATCACTGGTTTCCATTGTTGCCCGAAAGCTCATGTCTAATCAATCAACCCATCGCCTCCACCTAGGCCCCAGGCTGGATGGAGGGCCAGATACATCAAATTCCGTGATTGGTGGAGGGGCCGCCAGGGGCCCTCATATGGGCCATTGCTGGAAGTGGAGGTGGGGGCAGTCCTTGAGGCTGCTGTTGTGCTGCTGGCTGCCCTCCGTCCTGGTTAGCTGGATCACTCATGGGTCAAGCGCACGAGCACCCCTCTTGGATTGCACAGGGGACGCAACTCACCTAGACTGATTGGCCTACTGAGGCCACCTTGATCTTCAGAAGTTCTACACCAGGACACACACAGGACAACACCCCTGCAGGCCTTCTAGATCTTCAGAAATCCCCATCAGGACAGATACAGGGCACAGAGCACCCAACAAAAAGTCCAGACTGGGTAGATGGCGACTGTGGTGTAACCAGGCCCCAAAGTTCAGTGAGCAGTGTCCAAAAACGGAGCCAGGGAGGGGACATGCATAGAACAGCCAGTATCCCCCCAGTATCTCACCTTCACTCGGCAAGATTCACCTCGAAAAGTGAAGAAAAATAAAAATTCCAGGCATGTCCATGTAGGAATAGCTGTCAGCTATTCAAATTTCCCAAAAACTATGTTTGGATGGTATTCACGGGCCCCTCCGGAGCGTCGCGAAACATCCATGCCTTGAAAGACAAAATGGCTGCCGCCGCGTGGGCCGCACCCTCCCCCAGGCGTAGACGAGTGGATTCCGTCCCTCGTTCAAGTACAAAAATTCCAGCCATTCCCACCGGCGGATCCGGGTTCGTTACCGGCCTCCTCGCCACTGTTGTGGGGGTGTCCCATACCCCTAGCGATCTTCTGTGATCCCCCCCGCCCTCTCTGGTACAGACAAACACAGAGACTTGTTGTAGGCTCGGGCTCCCCCGTCGCACTGCCGATGCGGGCACGCCCCATTTATTTAAAGGCACTCGGCAGAGTGCAACGTCAACAAAGCTTAGAACGCAGTAAGATCAGTGAAATTCGGAAGAACCACGCAGTTCTTGTCGTGCGGCATGTGGCACTGGGGAAGAGGACAGGTTGTGGGTGCCGGTGTGAACAAGGATGCCTGGGCTTTGGTATAGAATGGACACCAGTCATACCAGTCACTTGCTATCTAAAGAGGTGGCAGTTGCAAATATTAGAACTACGTGGGCATTTCATAATTAAGTCTCTATTCCCTATCCCAAAGTACACAGAAGATGAATTCATCATGCTTCTATATTAACAAAGGCGCCTGAATGGTAGGATGCATATAGTGTTGCATCATTGTGCCTCCACTTTTGTTCAAAATTGCTGCAGTGTGGTCAAAAGATCCAAGCATGCCTGTCACCTGCTCTCTAAAGGTAGTAGTTTACAAATACGTAGGCATTTCCTCATTGAGTTACTTTTCCCTTTCCAAAGTCCACAGACAATGTATCCATCGTGCTTCTTTGTTAAGGAGGCTCTATTGTGGGTTTGACACATTTTGTACTACATCAATGATCCACCACTTGTGGTCATCCTGAGTTTGTTGCTGAGTTTGTTGCCGTAAGGGCTAGAGCCCATCCACAACATAGCTGCAGGAGCAGCTATACCCGTGATCTTCTCGCCGCAACACCAGTCAGCTGCAGGAGTAGCTAGACCCCCGTTCAGCATCTGTGCGCTCTTAGTAGGTTTACCCTACTTTGTGCACTTATTTTACTAGTCAGGCTCACCAAGCCTGTGTCTTTGCCAAAGCTGTGCCCTGAGGCCCAGTAACCATGTGGACTCGCTGCTCCATGGCTCTGTGGCTCCCTGCCTGCCCCGGTCTGTAAGATGGCCGCCGCAACAAGCAGTTCTTTTTGTTGATGCTGGCTGCCTAGCAACCCTGCAACCGAGAAGCCTATATGCCGTGAGTGAAGCTGGCGGCAGAAGCCAGCCCTCACGCCTAAGGCCCTCCAGCTCAAGGCTACTCCTGTCTTTGCCTGTCTGTGCCTTCAGGGCCTTAGGAGCACCAGACATTGCATGCCCACCGCCTGAACACTAATACCTCCACACACTGCATAACTGTCCTAATTTTGGCACAGTGATCTGCAGCTCAGAACCCCTGCCGCACTCACCTGCAAGTTGCCTGCCTTTGATCTCCACATACACCCAGCAGCTTCTTACCGTGAGTCTCGCCTATGATATACCATATTAGACTTCCATATATGACTTTGACCACTGTGGACTACAGTGCTTCCTGAGTGCTTCTCATCTGGGCCATATCACTTTGATTCCTATGCATAGCTTCAACTGTATTACATTTACATTGCCACCAGCCTTATTGGCCACTTGCCATTGTGCCTGTTATTCACCTGAGACCCTATGGTCGCTAGCCATTGTGCCTGGTACTCACCTGAGACCCTATGGTCGTTAGCGTTTGTGCCTGTTACTCACCTGAGACCCTATGATCACTAGCCATTGTGTTCACCTAAGACCGTATGGTCGCTAGCCATTGTGCCTGTTACTCACCTGAGACCCTATGGTCGCTAGCCATTGTGTTCACCTGAGACCCTATGGTCGCTAACCATTGTGTTCACCTGAGACCCTATGGTCGTTAGCCATTGTGCCTGTTACTCACCTGAGACCATATGGTCGCTAGCCATTGTGTTTACCTGAGACCCAATGGTCGCTAGCCATTGTGTTCACCTGAGACCCTATGGTCGCTAGCCATTGTGCCTGTTACTCACCTGAGACCCTATGGTCACTAGCCATTGTGCCTGATACTCACCTGAGACCCTATGGTCACTAGCCATTGTGTTCACCTGAGACCCTATGGTCGCTAGCCATTGTGTTTACCTAAGACCCTATGGTCGCTAGCCATTGTGCCTGTTACTCACCTGAGACCCTATGGTCGCTAGCCATTGTGCCTGTTACTCACCTGAGACCCTATGGTCACTAGCCATTGTGTTCACCTGAGACCCTATGGTGGCTAGCCATTATGTTCACCTGAAACCCTATGGTCGCTAGCCATTGTGTTCACCTGAGACCCTATGGTCGCTAGCCATTGTGCCTGTTACTCACCTGAGACCCTATGGTCGCTAGCCATTGTGTTCACCTGAGACCTTATGGTTGCTAGCCATTGTGCCTGTTACTCACCTGAGACCCTATGGTAGCTAGCCATTGTGTTCACCTGAGACCCAATGGTCACCAGCCATTGTGCCTGTTACTCACCTGAGACCCTATGATCGCTAGCCATTGTGTTCACCTGAGACCCTATGGTCGCTAGCCATTGTGTTCTCCTCAGACCCTATGGTCGCTAGCCATTGTGCCTGTTACTCACCTGAGACTCTATGGTCACTAGCCAATGTGCCTGTTACTCACATGAGACCCTATGGCCACTAGCCATTGTTCCTGTTACTCACCTGAGACCCTATGGTCGCTAGACATTGTGCTCACCTGAGACCCTATGGTCGCTAGCCATTGTGCCTGTTACTCACCTGAGACCCTATGGTCGCTAGCCATTGTGCTTGTTACTCACCTGAGACCCTATGGTCACTAGCCATTGTGCCTGTTACTCACCTGAGACCCTATGGTCACTAGCCATTGTGTTCACCTAAGACCCTATGGTGGCTAACCACTGTGTCCACACTCTCCCACCACCTACAAATGCCTCCAACCACCACTATGCAAACCACCCCGCCCATGCCCCTACCACAATACGTCCACCTCCCAACTCTGTCCAACCTCATCGCACTGTCCCTACTACTCTGGGCTTCACTCTCTCCACTCTGCCTGCTCCCAACCAACTTTCCCCCTGCTCTCTCTCTGCTCCCTCACTCTTCCAACATCCACAGTACTCCCATTCTCAATAATTCCCTCCTCTCAGCAGCCGACATGATCTCAAGACCCTCTAAACTCAGATCACGCACAACACCCACACCTCTTCTCAGCCTACCCGCTGCCACACCCACGAGAAACCTCAGGCTAGGCTCACGCACCCCCCACACCACTACACCTAAACTCCGCCATCTCCCACTTGAAACCTCTCCCTTCACCACTCAACCTGATACACATCACCTCACAAGAACAATGCACTCGCCAAAACACCAATCCACCTACCATCCCCTCCCAACTCCACCCACCCCACAGCAACACCACCCTCCCCGCCCCTCGCAAAAAGCACACCCCCACCCTCACTCAAATGCGCCCTAATAAATGCACAATCCCTCTCAGCCGATGCTCTAGAGATCAACAACCTCATCTCTGCGCACAATCTAGATGTACTCGCCATCACCGAGACATGGCTCCACGAAGCATCTGGCCCTGCCATCTCCCTAGCCCTACCACACAGATTCTCCATTCTCTGCTCCAACAGACTCCTTTCCAAATGAGGTAGAGTAGCCCTAATCATAAGAGATTCCCTCTCCATAAGACAATGCCACCACCCATGGAAGGGAAACACTGACCTTCTCTCAGCCAAACTTGCCTTATCTCCCAACTGCACAATCGACATACACCTCACCTATAGGCCACTGGGCTCACCATACGATTTCCAAGGACAACTCCTTCACATATTCAGCAACAATCTCAAAAGCTCCACAAAAACTCTCCTCTTGGGCGACCTCAACTTAGGTCTGGGCGACCCCAAACACAAAACAGCCGCCACCCTAGCAAAGGAACTAAAAGAACTTAGCTTCACGCAAAAAGTCACCGATCCAATACACTGCAAGGGACGCACCCTCGACTTGGTGGCTGACCATGAGCACTTATACGGCTATTTATTCATAGTTAAGCACATATAAGCAACACGTGATAACACAGAAATAAATCACAGAAAAGATAGTGAATTAAAGAGAATACATCACCATGGGCGTAACTGAATCCCTCATCTCACCAGAAGCAGCTGGAAGCCCCCGGTAACAGCCAGGCCGAGAGCACAACAGCCCACAGGAAGGTCGGAACAAGACACGCCCCCTCTGACTGAGGTCTTTGTGTTTTTTCCACCTGACCTTTCCAGAGCGCCGCATATTTGCCTCCTCAAAAAGGGGTGGCAATTTCTCGAACCTTCTGGCATTAGCACTTGCGCATTGATGATTGACCGTTGGTTGCCGGCCGTGCCAACCGACAGTAACTCCAAGGAACAAAGCGCTTCCCTCTCTCTAAAGCACCACGGAAAACAATTCTTTAACTCATCCTGAGACCTCGGCGCAAGCATAGCAAGACATAAAAAAAACTTTTTTTTTATATCTGGTACCAGCCAGCACCTGTGGATTCTCGCTTTCCCAGCGCTCTGTCCTTGGCTGAGGCCTGCATACCAGGCTCAGGAATGAATAACGTTGAAAGCATGTTTTTTTAGCAAAGCAAGTGCAGTTTTCACTGAGGCATGGAATAAATATCCATTATGGCTCTGAGTGCCCCCAGAATGCACTGTGCATCAGCGCCATGTTTTAGCTAAAGCATCACACATCCCTATCACGCACACCTTCAAATCCCTCACCTATGCTCCCCCAGCTCAAGTCAGAAGCTCGAAAAAATGAACTAAAGAAAATATCAGACTTTTCATTGAAATCCCTGAAGTCAGACCTCCATACTCCAATGACCCCAGCACTCTCGCTAATATTTACACTGAAACTCTCACCAAAGCTGTGAACGCCATTGCCCCACTAGAAAACAAAAAAGAAAAAAAGTCCATGCATTCAATCCTTGTTCACAGACGAACTACAGGCATTACACTCAAGCAAATGTGCAGCACTATACAATTGGCAATCCAACCCAAATGGCTCCACTAAATCAGAATTCAAAAACCTTTCCAACCAATACAAACACGCCATATTTATGGCTGAATCTAACTCGTTCAACTCTCAATCTAAAGAAATGTTCACCATCTCCATGGCCGCATTACCCCCCCAACCAGCCCAGATGAGATAGTCAAAGATAAAGTATGGTGCACTAGTATCCAAGCAGCCCTACTCAACAAAATCAAACTCCTCCAACAAAAAATACAAGCGCACTCCTTGGCTCTAACTACGCCCATCCCACAGTCTCAGCCAAATCCCCCCACCCAAACTGAACCTACCTTCTCATTGCGTGACATCACAGAAAAGGAAGTCTGTGATCTCCTTATCCACCTCAAGCCAACCACTTGTAAAGCAGACATATGTCCCCCATCCATCATTAAAGACTGTGCCGAATCACTAGCTCCCCTACTAACTGCATTCATTAATGCGTCCTTCTCTACAAATACTGCTCCCCCTAGCCTTAAAGAAGCTTGGGTATTCCTACTTCTAAAAAAAACACTCTAGACCCATCATCCCCTACAAATTACCGACCCATCACCACTGTCCCCTTTCTTCTAAAATTTCTGGACAAAACAGCTGTTAGGAAACCACTTCCTATTGTATTGTCTGCTAACGTTCCTGGTACTGTCAAGAAAACTTCCAGGACAGTACGTGCAGTTAACAGTAAAACTGCCCCCTTCCTTGGTTCAAGTTTGCTGGTGCAATGTTTCTTTTTGACAGCGAGGAATTGTGTCCTGGAGCGTTGCAGGTTGCCATGGTGGTTGGGCCGGCGTCAGCAGCGTTCTTCGCGTACACCGCGTTGTGGTCTGTCACGTGACATTGTGTAAGGGATCCCGGAACTTGCCGCGGCGCTCCTAATTGAATTGCTTCGTTCCGTCTTACTTTATGAAGGATTTTCTGGTGTGCTTTGACTACAGCTTATTTTCTGTTTCACGGATTCTGGTGCCTAACTCTTGTCTGCTTTGTTTTTTGCCCGTTTGGATTTACAACCTTCTGCCTGTTTCCTGGATTGCTTTGGTCTGCGTTTTTGTCATTGGACTTGCCCGCACATTGCTGAACCTTTGTTTTTTTCTGACATTGTTACAATTGCTCTCTGCCCTTAACGCCTTGCTACATACCTGGGATACTGCTGGCCTGTTACACGTTCTTGGGATCTCTGGAGTGGTAGGTTACCAGTATTCTGTCCACCCACTTTACCACGTCTATTCTTCCAGTCTATCAAGATAACATTGGTAATCTCACATCACGCACGTGTAAGGAAGCTTGAGTTCCAGTCAAGCTTCTGGTCCACCAAAGGAGCATCTACCTGCATTAGGCGTCCTTGTGTCGTCGTGTCCGGTGGTCCCATGAGAACTAGAGACTGTCCACCTCAGGGCTAGGCGTCCTTGTGCCGTCGGTTTCTGTGGACCCAAGGAAACTAGAGACTGGTCACAATTAGTGTCAATTCTTGGGACTATTTTTTACTCCTGTGGACAAGAAGTGTTTCAACCATCATCTTCCCGACATTGGTAAGTGTTAACCCCACATCATTTAGTAAGCATCTGTCCTGCAAGTATATTCCTACATTATTGTGTTTGGTCTGGATTTTGATTTGACAAATATTGTATTGTAGGAGGCCATTGGTTTCCTGAGGTTACATCCTGGTGGTATTCATAGATCGGCAGATTCACGTCCAGGTTAGTGTGTCTTTCCCTTATCGGTACTGAGGAGAGTTTTGTTCTGAAACCATTGTTGGTGGTCATTTTCTCTATTGTCCTGCAGATTCTGGGTTACTCGGAGATACTGTCTTTGGTTGATATCGGGACCTCTTGTTGGTTCGTTTTGAAACTACCTGCCTCCACGAGCTTCAGTGGTACCCATCTTCTGGTCAATACCTCCCCTGGTGTGTTTATCAATTGCCTACACACAGGAGTGCTATTGCCTTGAAGAATTCCTCAGCTACACTACAAGTGCAATCCGGCGGAATCCTTACAGCAGCCAACAACCAAATCCAGCACTTCCTAGAAACAAACAAGCTGGTTTCTGTAAAGGCCACGGTACAGAAACCACACTCATGGACCTCAAAAACCAAATAACTTCCATCATGGATAAGGGCAAACCTTCCCGCCTCCGACTTCTAGACCTCTCTGCCGCCTTCAATCTTGTAGATCCCAAAACCCTTACTACACACCTTACCCATGCAGCCCACTTCTCTAACAACGCCTCCTCCTGGATAACATCTTTCCTTGAAGGCAGAGCGATGAAAGTATTTTCAGACCAAGCCAAAGCAGACCCATCTACCATCCACTGCGGGGTCCCACAAGGCTCCTGCACCGCCCCCACCCTCTACAACCTATTTACTAAACCACTTTTTGATAAACTTGACTCCTTCGGCATAGCCTACACAAACTATGCTAATGACACACATGTACTTCTACCCCTCACAGGCACATATGACAAGCACGCTGCAGCCCTCACAAGAATTTACTCCATCATCCAAGCCTGGATGGCAGCCAATGGTCTGTGCCTAAACGGGGAAAAACAAAAATCATCATCATGGGCCCAAAAGAAACACTGGCCAAACTCAACCAACAATACTGCAACTTTTCCATAGATAACACCTCCATCCCCGTCTCCTCCTCAGCCAAAACATTAGGGGTCTATCTAGACTCCACACTATCCATGACAAGACAAGTCAGCACCATAGCCTCTGCATCGGCCCACACTACCAAACTCCTAACCGCAGTCTCGCCTTTCCTATCGAACCAAAACTGCCTATCCATAGCTAGAGCTACAATTGGGGCCAGACTAGATTACTGCAATGTTCTCCTAGCAGGTACCTCCATCAAAAACATCAACCGCCTCCAAACTGTCCAAAATAACGCTCTTAGAGCAGCACTCAAAATCCCAAAAAGAGACCACGTCTCACAGGCCAGAAGAGTTGCCCACTAGCTTCCCATTAGAGAAAAGATCACATTCAAGACACTCACACTAATGCACAAATACCTTAACCTCTCAGCCCCAACATATCTCTCAGAAACCATCTTTAGAGACACATCATCTCACCCCAAAATAATCAACCACACCAACAAACTGCGCATCCATCACATCCACAGAGCAAAAGCAGGAGGCATTGGTTTCCTACACATTGCCCCCAAACTTTGGAACTCACTCCCGAACACACTCAGAGCAGAGACCTCACTCACAGCATTCCGCAAATCTCTGAAAACCAGCCTATTCACCCAGCACTGCCTCCTCAATCCAGAAACTATGTCTGTACCATGTAAAAAATGTATCATAACATGTAAATTTGTCTGTATATTGCAAGTAAGTTCAACTGTCTTTAACAGCGCCACAATGCCCCTGGGCTGATGTGCGCTTTATAAATATGAAATAATAAATAAATCCTGGGAATGTTGGTATTCCAGGAAATGGGATACTAGTGGTGCAGTGTGGTTTCTGCATTGTATCCTGGATCTGTGCTCATTGATTCTGATATAAGCTGCTCTTGTGGTTTCTCCAACATATCTCAAACCGCATGGGCATTCTATGCAATAAATGACATTGCTAGTTTTGCAGTTCGACATGAATCACAATTTCCACCTTTTGCTTTCAATGTGGAATGTAAGTGTTTTGGAAGTGAATTTGCAGGCTGTGTAATTCCCACATGGAAAGTGCATCATAAGTGGGCATAGGTCGCAGTTGCATGTATTGGATCTGGTTTGTTTTGTTTTTGAGTGGACCAATTGATTTTTAGGTTTCTGGACTGCTTGAAAGCAAACAGCGGTGTGTGTGTGTGTGTTGGGTAAACAGGTAAAGATCATTGGCCAATCCTTCTTCAACAATTTCTTGATCGCAAAAGAGTTAGTACTATAGGTTGTGAGACATGTGATCCTGTCCTGCGTGGTGTTCTTCTCTTTTGTCTCCAATAGTATGTCTCTTGGTGTAAACCTTGCTCTTAAATCTGAGCTCAGTTTTTTGGCATTATGGTAATAGTCTGCTGTCTAAGTGCAGTTCTGCCTCAGTCTAAGAAATTGGCTATAAGGGAGGTTCTCTTTTAAGGACCTTGGGTGGAAGCTAGAGAAGTGTAAAGTGGTATTGCGATCAATCTTCTCTCATATAGTGTGCAAGACAGGTATCCCAATTCTGCTTTGATGGTAAGATCAAGGAAATTGATGCAACGTTTGTCACATTTCATAGTGAACTGTATCATGGGATGGAGCTTGTTGATGTATTGTAGGAAATCACACAGGGTTTCTTGTCTTCCATCCCAGATAAAGATGATATCATCAATATACCTATACCAGCTTTTAATCTGTGGTTTGTTTCGGTTGTCAGAATAAACTCTTGTTCAAAAGCTGCCATGAACAACGTGGCTAGGCTTGGTGCAAAATCTGCACCCATTGCCGTTCCTCGGATCTGTAGGTAGAATTGACTAGAAAACTGAAAGAAGTTTTTTCTTAAAGCAATGCTCATTAGCTCTACGATACATTCTGCTGGTACTCTCAGTTGTGTGCTATGGTGGGTCAAAAAGCCCTGTATCTTATCAATTGCTTTGTCCTGTTGTATGATGGTATATAAAGATTTGATATCCATAGTTACTAGAAAGTTATTATCTTTGTCAAAGCTGCGTCCTGCAAAGACTTATTGTGGCAGTCATGTCTTTAAGGTAAATTGCTGTAGCTTGACTAATGGGCTGTAGGAAGACATACTCAAATGTACAGAGAGGTGCCAAAATGGATCTGCGTCCGGATACAATAGGTCTACCTGGTGGTGTGGTGGAGTCCTTGTGTATTTTGGGGAGTGCGTAAAAGGATGGAGTTCTTTATTCTGAATGGTTCAGGTACACCAATTCCTCTTTAGTGAGCCAGCCAAGGTTGAAAGCAGCCTAAGGACTTCGGTGTGCCCAGGGTGACAGGTAGCAGACTCAGGCACAAAAAGATACAAAGACAAAAAGGAAGTAGAACTGCTACCATCAAGGCTCCTACCCAATTTTTGTCAATGAATGAAACAAAATGGAAATCGGGGAGCCTGGTTTGATTGTACTAATGGAATGAATTCCTAGGTTAGTAACCCAAAGGATTGTCCAGAAAGAAAAAAGATCGAATAAGGAAATTCACACATGTCTAGAGTTGTGAATATAAAAGGTTTGTATTGAAACAAAGAAACATCAAGGAAATACATTTGGAAACAATATGTATGAGACAAATTTCTAAAGGTTGTAAACATAAAAGGTTTGTATTAAAGCAAAAGAACATTAAGGAAATACATTTGAAAAACAATATGAATAAGACAGATTTCAATAATCTAGACAGTGAATAACTTAGTTGGATACTTGAGAATATCAAAAAACATTTGAAGGCAATATGTGTAAAAACAAATATCAATAGTCTAGACAACCAAATGGTTCTGGATTTAGAACATGCTCCATGTATAGTGCATGTAAGAGTCAAGAAGGTTTATGGGACCTGTAGGCATCTAGGTCCTGAAATTGCTTCTATCCATGGAAGCATATCATCTTGCTGGTGCCAATATGACAGGAGGAGCTAGGTCAGTTTATAGAATATAATTACTGGCCTATGAATATTTGTTCAATAGGTACTAGTCAAACATATAGATCGATACGGCCCCCTTGCAGATGGTACACGTTTCGGCGGAAGAATTGTCCCATTAGGAAAAGCTTCTGAGTGACACATTTTGTTCAACATGAACCGCCTTCATCAGGGCAAATGGGTGGCCCCACAGAAACCTTGAAGTAAATCTCGCTGTAGGGCAGGCACTCCTTATAGATCAGACCAGTCAAACCGCACTGGAGGTTGCTTGATTGAGTGGAAAGTGGCTGAGTTCAGTCCACAATGATGGATACTGCAGGAAACATCATTCTGTTGAATGATGCCAGAGGCGCTTCCAATTAGATTCTGTCTGGACGGAAATCTTCAGATATCCCAGACGGTACTGGGGTGCGCGTTCGAGCGTGCGATGCTTATGGTCTGGCGGGCTGCTGCAGACTGAAAAGGTTGAAAGCAGCAACATCGTATAGCGAGCACTGGCTGGAACGAACATTCTTTGAAATACATATGAAGATGCAAGTAAAGTTGAACTGCTGATGAGTGATTGAACTTTGAAACCAAGATAGAATACCTTTGACAGAGTGGCCCAGCACCGCGTGCGTGCTCAATCGAAGGTCTCTGTTGATAGAATAAAGAAAGTTTGTGACAAAGTAGATAAAGTTGGTCTGAAACAGGCAGAGCGAGGTCAACTGAAAGCCTTGTATTAAAGTGGGTCTGAGCCCGGCAGAGGGGGTCTGGGGTGAAGCGAAAATCACCAGAGAAGTTTAAAGTGAGTCTGAGCACAGGAGAGCAGGACCTGGAGTGAAGCAAAAATCACCCGAGAAGGTTTTGTGTTAAAGTGGGTCTGAGCCCGGTGGACGGGGATCCGGGATGAACAGAAAATCACCTGAGAAGGTTTTGTCTTTAGAGGATCTGAGCCCCGTGGAGGGGGACCCGGGGTGAACAGAAAATAACCTGAGAATTTGTACATTTGAAATTGAATTTCAATAAACACCCTTGAACTGTGATCACTTGTGTCTGTCTTACTCTTTCATACCAGGCCTTCCTTACACCTACCGGAAACAAATATAGAAAATGAACAAAATGCACCAGCTTCCCAGATGGCAAACTAGATACTCTAAATGAGAAAACATTGCTTGGTTCTCCCTCCATTGAGAATAATAATTCCTTAATAAAAATGTGCATATGACTACAGAGACATTTGTTGGGAGGCATGCAGCAGCAAATATCAGCAGCTCTGGGTTTGTATGATTGGCACACAATTATCTGCTTGCCCCGACCTCCAAAGACTATTATATTCCTCTAATTTTAACTCGACTAGTGAAGGTGGGAGCACGTTATTGTCACAGGTGATTTCTTTTGCTGAAAATGCTGAGATTTCAACACCATCTATGACACTGAACATAATATCAGCTAAAATTGAATCTGTGTTTTCTTTGTGTTCAATATTGCAGGAGAATAACAGGGAAGCAGGAATTGAAATCTATCTTGGCAAAAAGTTGTAGATGTGATCTTGATGTGTAGCCCTGACTTTAATACTAATGTTGTGCCTGTTGCTTCAATTACCACCAAAGTCAATACTAGTCATTTATGTTCCCAGGACTCTTGTCCTTCTGCTCAGGAGTTATACAGCCTGCAGCACACCAGTGTACCACCTCACTTTGATTCTCCTCTTACACTGGTCAAAGGCAGTAGCCTGTGAAAATAGGATGGGAAACTTGCCACTTATCCATTCGTCGTCCTAGATCACTTAGACGGAAGCAAACTAAATGCACAAGTACTGAAATATCTAAACAGGGCTTTTGAAATTAAGAAGTGAACACTATCCATCCATTGAGCATCAGGATTGTATTTTTCTCTCTTCTAACCCTTCCACTCATGCTCCATGGAAGGTCACCAGAGAACAAGGAGAAGGCACCATTAGACAGGTGCACAGACAGGGACCCCTTGACAACCGGATTCGCCCCGGTGTGCATTCCTTCATGCATGCTGGAACTAATTCTATTGTCCCTACTGTGCCCTCAATTATTACCTCTGATCGTAATCAGAGACAAGTTTATAGCAACAAACCTTGTGTTGACTCTAACGCACCTGTTTTTTATCCACAGAATCCTCAGCCTTCTTCTACCTCTATCTCGCACATTCCTATGTGTTGCACATCGAATCCTATTGTTTCTGGTCAGCTTGATTCTCAGACAAAACATAATGCTCAGTGTCCTTCATTCAAGCCCTATGCTTCATTCTGAAAGATCACCAGATGCAATATTATGATTTGGCCTTTCTTCCTTAGGCACCCACTCAAACTCAGGAGCCAACCAGATTTGTTCAGTGGACACCAGGGTCAGTAGAATTTCCGACCTCACATAAAAACCAGGGCACTCATGTTAATTCATGTGAATCTAAAATGGTCTCCGATTTACTGCAAGGTTATAACATGAACCATGATGTCATTGCAAGCCATGCTTATTTTGCTATAAAAATAGCACCTAATGTAACGGCTATTCCTTCTTTAATACCCAGCATTGTTCCAACCAAGGTGGGCGGCTTCGATTCGGGAAATGGGCCAAAATAGAGGCACTCAACCCTGGTATAGACAGCCCATTCATGAATCGCGCTTCATTACTTGAACTGTAGTCCAGAATACCTTGTTTAATCAACCTGTGTTCAGAAGAAATGATAGACATAGAGCTTCCACGGTTGACAATTGTACAAATTGGGCCCTTATAGAGTTTATTTCTCCAGCAGCAGTTTCACTTTTGAGAACATACACATTGGAGTTGCACAGATTGGGCTTTGTGCTTACTGTTTGTAGAAAGCATGTGATGGTTTTTACTGTGGGAAGCAAGCTTAACACCAGAGTATTGTCTGACGATTCCTCTGTCGTTTCGGGGAAATCTGTCTTTGAAAGAGCTATTCTACGAGCTTTGCTAGGTGGAAACAAGACTCTGGCGAGGGGCAAAAGCAAGTGGTAAATTGAGTGACTTAAACATTGAGTATTAACGGGAGCAATTGACAAGCACTGGCTAAGTCAGATGTCGCCTGGTTATGCTGGAATACCAGGGGTTATCATTCATTTCTTTTTTATCCCGAGGGTAGTACACATATTAATGACTGTAAAGTCTTAATGTTTCAAGAACCTTGCCTGAAAAAGTATTTTCACATTGATGGCCATCAAATCCTATGTGGTCCTGCTATTTGTGGATTGAGAGGTAGGCCAGCGGGGATCTTGCCATTGGTGTATGAGTCTAATACAAATTAACGGATCTGGGTTGTTTGAACAAGGTCAAACAGTTTGCGGCGGAAATTGTTCATAATCGATTCTGCCGCAACTCTGTTTGACCTTCGTTCAAACAACCCAAGCCCCTGCACCCGAAACAGCCTTACACTAATCCCCCCTCCCCTACAAACCTTCTCGTTGGCCACTGGTGCTTCTCTCCTCAGCCCGCTGCGTCAGTTCCGTCCCTCAAACGTGGGCTGTAGTTGATGCTGCAGGGTCCCTTTTTTCTTTTTTTGAGTCCCCCGCTTCCATGTCAAAACGTCCATACAGGCAGTTCAATTTGAACAAATTGGGTGGTACCAAATGAACTCCTTAAGATGCCATCTGACACCTTAAATCCTGTCAGCTATTAGCAGCCCCAAATGTTTCCAAACTCCGATCGTAATAATTAATATATACCACCCCCCTTGCCCCTCGGAAGGTACTCGTCTGCATAATGTGTGTGCAGAGCGCAGTTGAAGACATTCTGGCAGTATGGTTGGCATCCCGTCCCAATGGAAAGGTAACTCTTGCCAGTGATTTTAACTCACTGACGCTAATAGCTCATTAGATTTCCATTGGTGGAAATGATTGTAACCTTATTGTAAATAACTCCCAAAACAAATACACTCATAGAATTTCGAAGTGAGGAGCTTTGATCGACACATAAGATTTGCAATGTTTGAATCTAGGAATCTCGCCTGATATGCAGGTTGGCCCTACTTAGTCCAAAGGATGCTCCTTTTCTTGTTTCGATTATGTTTTTACTGATCAGAGGACAAAAAAGAAGTGCAGTTAATTGTTTTTGGAATATACTGGCCTCAGAGATCATGTTATCCTAAAGTGGTTTCTGATGCTAGACTCTTCTTACGATTCGCGTTACATCAAATCGAGAGTAACAGTAAATCCCCATGGTAGCTGCCTCATTTGTAAGGGGACGAACATCAATATAGTGACTAGATTAATTCTAATAAATGAGCTGAGTTTACTGGCTTGGTTGCCATATAATAAATGGGATTTAAAGTTGCTGTTGAGCTCCCTAAGTTATTTGTTTCAATTTAAACATGGGATTGTAGGGTGCAATGATTGCAGTAGATCGTCTTTTGACATATTGATGCATAACAGGAAAAGAGACCGCCGCTTGGCTTGCGCGAAGATTCAGAATAATGAGCTTCATTACGAGTTAGGCGGTTTTCCAGCGAAAATGTATCACTGTTATTGCCACTAGGTCAGATGCAATTTCCGCGTGGTTACAAGTGGTGGTGGCAGTGTAATTCCCCATTTATTTTGGGTCCATTGGACCGAATTGGGCTTTTTTGCGGGATTCCACTGCAGTAATTACACCAAATCTGCCAATTTTGTGGCGTTGAGTGGGAAGATTTACCTTCAGGGTTTTGCTGCAGGTAAATCCTCCTCTCAAAGCCAAAACTCATCATTTTAACACTTACCGCCCAACTTGTAATGCGGCCCAATGTGTCTTTGCCAATGAGAAGTACAGACTGAGAAGGAACATTCTTACCCATTATAGAAATTGGTTAAAGGTCCTTAAAACTCTTTGCGCAAGGTCAAGTGGATGTTGCTCTTTGGCCTGCTACGTACTAACCATAATAAGAAGTTCTGGTCAATGATCAGAAGATATACTGCTGGCACCACACCTTTGGAAGACATTGAGCCTAATTATGACATCGGCTGTAGCCATGCTTGTAATACAGGCACGGCTGCTGCCGGTGTCATTTTTTTTCGGGTGCCCACGAATGTGCAATTACTGGGTCATTACGCCCCTGCCGGACACGGTAATTGCCCATTTGTGGGCGCCGGAAAAAAGATGCTCCCCATTCCCATTCGGCCCCATAGGGCTGAATGGTAATGGGGAGGTTGGATGCACTGGCACCATTAATAATGGTGCCAGTGCATCCGATATGCTATTCTTGCGGGTGGAGGGCAGAAAGGCACACGCAAGCACAAATCGTAGTTTGCCGGTCCGTGAACTACGGTACGGGCATGCTTACCGGTACCGTAGTTCCTGTACCGGCAAACTTATAAAGAGGCCCAATGTTATTCCCGAGTCACCTTGTGTAGCAGCAGTACAAATGTTATATTATCATGTTCGATACAACAACATTACGCAGGACATCCGTCCTTCTTTGAATGGACTACTACATTTTGATGTGGATGATATCCTGATCATTATTAGGGAATTGAACAATTCTAGGGCCCTGGGACCCGATGGAATTGCTAATGCGATAATCATGGCAAACCCGACCTTTTGGCCAAATACTTTGATGCGCCTTTTTTGTAGTATCATCACTTCTGGAGTAATACCTGCCAGTTGGAGGCAGATCATAGTATTTAAGAAAGGGGAAAAGACAGAGCCCTCTAACTACATACTGTTGGCCATGCTAGACATTAGCTAGAAAAAAAGATGAACGCCTCGGCTGAAGAGACGGTGCTGCTTCACAAATTTCAAACTGGTTTCCCGAAAGGCTCATGCGACTACGTTAAACATCTGTGCCCATCAAAGTCTAATAGCTGATGTGAAACAAGATAAAGGGAAAGAGCTACACACTTGCTTTGTGGACTTTTACTGTGCTGCACAATCCATTATGGCAAATCTAACCGGCTGGGGAATCGATCCTAGATTATTATTTTTTAGGTGGTGCGCATTAATCAGGAAGGTCTAGTATCCAAATCTATATCCACCAACCATGGTCTAAGGATGCGTTCTCGCACCCCTGCTTTTTAATTTATATATTTCGGATATGGCTACGACTATTGATGGGGTGAGAAATTTGCCCCCGGTTTTGTGGTGCGATCCATTACCATGGCTCGGCTATGCTGATGATACAGTGTTGCTGGATCGCACATCTATAGGTCTCCAACGTTCTGTAAATGCACTCTCCTCTTATGCCAAGCTAAACAATCTTACCATTAAAATTGACAAAACTAAAATTGTAACTTTTGGTTTGAGTGCAAGGAAAAATAACTGTTTCATTTGGAAAATGTTTGATGTGTGCTCTTGAAGTTGTCGAGAGTTACCTTAGGAGTTCCCATTAAAGATCGACATAATGGTGGGTATAATGGTGATTTTATGATGCCTAAGGTTTGAAAAAAGTGGCGGACCCTTAAAACGTTTGTTAGCAGTAGAGGTGGCTGTAAACATCGAGGGCTGATTCCATATACAGAACTAGTATTGTGCCGGGGATACTTTATGGTGCTATCGCTATTTCAGAGTCTAAAATGAAATGACAGGAAATCCTGGAGGGAAAGGTCTTACGCTCCATTCTGAGGGTACCCAACTAGGTCCCCATTGAAGCTCTACGGCTGAATTTTCAAGCTTGGCTTGTAATTGTAATTGTTTATTTGTAGAGCGCTTATACACATGTGAAGTGCTTCAAATCGCTTCAAGGCGGGAAGGGAACTTGGGAGTAACAGTCGTCATTTTTAGGCCTTGAGATTCCGAATGATTTACAGCAATAGCTAGCATACTAGACCAAAGGCGTATATACCAGTGAGCATGACACAGAGTAAGGGAGGAAGGGGGGAGAAGGAGAGGAGCATACAGGTCAATAGAGCAGTACTGACCTGGCCAACGATTAGGATTGCATGGTAGTTGGTCACCCAAGCGCGTATGCATGAGTATTTCAAGCACTGCCAAGCTAGGGGGGAGACAGAGGGAGGACAAGACAAACAGACTTGCAAGGACTAGACCATTCAAGGTCCAGGAACAAGGTCATGGAACATTCAAGGTCAAGGAACAAGGTCAGGTTTTTGTGCAAATGCGCAAAAACATGAAGTGCGAGGGAAGGGGGACAAGTGCGCCATGTCTAGCAGGGGCCTGGGTTAAGGGCAGAGTGGGTGCCCCGCTCATGGAGCATATTGTAGTAGTGCCTGGCTGAGTGCGGAGGCCCGGAGGCCAGTGCAGACTGGCGGGGGAGCCTGGGACCTGTGAGACTCTGGAGGGCACCAAGCGACCTGTCAGCTAACTAAGCAGGTTCGAGAAGAGAAGGAGGGAGGGAAAGAAACGAGGAGAAAGGATATTAGCATGAGGAGAGGGAGAGCAAAGGGAAAGAGCTTCATACTGAACACTCCTTGTACCTATTTAGTCAAGCCCTGCACAAATCGAATTAGGACATTTATTATATATATGCGATTTAACATTCTTCCCACCAGAGAGGTTTTGGGACGATGGACAGGGGCACCACATGAGGAAAGACTCTGTGGATTTTGTACTGGAGAGTTTGCCATCCCTTGTCACATACTTACTGGTCGTCCTCGGTTGACTGATTTGTATGTAAAAGGCTATGCTACCTTAACTGCTAACTTGGAAAATATAGCAACTGATACATTTTGGAGTTGTATATATAGTCCATCGTATAAACAACAGCGTCTTTTATGTATGGAAAGAGGCTTAGCGTAAAGTGATTTAATTTTTGTATTTTTATAGTGATTTTATTCATCTCAGATTGTATTCATGAATATGAAATAATATATGTATTTTAATATTATTTTATTGTCTGTGTTAATGATGGGTAAAGAAGGGAGACTATTTTAACGTTATTTTAGTGTTCATGTTAATGATGGGTATGGAAAAAATACAGTTTTTTTTTTTGCTGGATTATTAACGTTGCAGTATGGTATTAAGTTTGTAATATATATGCTTATTTTCCTGTGCTTAAGGTTTTGTATTAACCAAATGCACAATAAAGAAAAAAAAATGGGATATATGATAAAGTGATTTTGATGTTTTATGAATTTTAAATTTGCACCTTGAAATGAGTGGAAATGTTTATTTATTAATGAGACACTAATTTTAGGATATTATGAAACATATTATGAAATGAATTGAAAGAGGATGAATTTGAGATGTTGTAAACAAGTGTGATTAACCCCTGTTTGGCCCATAGAATCAGAGCTCGCTCACGAATATTTTAAGACGAGATAGCTGCACCTTGAGGTGATGGGGGTGCAGGCTTCTTATTCCAACACCAATCAATAAGGACAACTCAATGGTCTGGCAAAGGGCAGTCCGTTTAATGACAAGTACAAGAAACGGGGAAACATGGAGGTCAACAATGATGCGATGGTCCGTCTCGCTTCAACTCCCAACAATCTTCATTCAAACAGTAACAGTTATACTAACAATTTGTCATCATTGACGTGTAATACTAGTAAGTTTGTCATACAATTCTATTGGCTTGAAATGGTAACTTACATATAGGTGCTATATCTGTATATGGTAATGGAGTGTGAGGATTGGATAACCCTTATCAGGTGGGCGTCTACACCCTTCCCTCTAACATTACTCATGTAAGACGTCACTACACGTACAACGCCTCATTGGTTCTACTAGCTATAGGACCCTAGATTATTTGGTCCATTGTGATTGGGTCGGCTACAACCCCAAGCATAAATCTCCACTTTAATTAGCAGCATGCAGAACAGACACTCAGATACAGGATGCCCCAAGATTCACCCAGCCTCCCTTCCATCAATCAGTACTCGAATGGCTATGTGTCAATTAGTTGGCTGTGGTTGGCCTCGAAACTGTAGCTTCTTGTCAGGAAAAGTTATGGTATCTTCTGCTTTGGATGACATCAGAGGTTGGTACCTCTTCGCTCTTAGCTGGTCACGTGTTAGCACACCGTGAATTTGCTTCGTTTTCCTTCTATTTGTGCATTTAATTCTTACTTTCGCCCGCCACCTGCCTGGGCCTCCTTATCGCGACCTTCACGGGGCAGGCTGCTCTGCTCCTTAAGTTTTGATTCTCCGAAGTTCCTATCCGCCTCCCATTCTTGGTTTGACCTCGACTTTCCAGGCGCAAGATACTTCTTGCTGAGTTTCGGTTCAGGCCTCTATTCTTGCTTTTTGCTAGACACGAATCCTGGCCTGTTTGACCCTTAGTAACCTGGGTTAGTTCTGCTTTTTGTATAAAGTGGACTCGCACTTATATAATGTGTTTCGTTGAGGTAGATTATGTATAATGGCGCATGCTGCTCTATTCTTCTACTAAGCATCGCAAGCCACACTGGTTTCTTAGCTTCTTGCGTTACAAGCCTATGTACAGGCGTTAGATGGTTGAATATTTTCATCCTGCGTTACAGTTAAATTTCTATCTGGTTGAACATCGCCTCTTCTTCTAAGTTCATTACATCCTTTTTCATAACATTTTGTCTTTGTGTGTCATCTTTTGGTTGTCGTTCGTTCATCTGTACGTCTGTCTGGGCCCTCGTGTCATCATCATTCGTCTTCAATTAAGGCCTCTTGAGTTTCTTCTGGGGCAGTGTTTAAGCAATCTTCATTTCGTGTCATTTGCTGATATGGTTGTCTCAATTGATACCTTATTGTCCATCGTTGTCTGGTTATTGGCACTTCAATAGGTATTGTTCTTCTGATTGGCTCTGGGCAAAGCCCTAGTGCGGCTCTCTGCTGGTTTATTTGCTCATCATACGTCACATATCTTGGTGTGAATGTTCCTGGTACTTCAAAATGGGTGACTGGAGTGCAGACCATATTTGGGACCTCCTGTACACTGTGTTTGTGAATGTGTACATTCTTGAATTGTTTTATGTTTTGAAGTTTTTGTAAACTACTGACACAAATAAATAAATAAATAAAATTTAAAAAATATCATAATCTAGAAGTCTCAAACCCCATCGGGCAATCTGAGGAGGCATACAAGCTTTTGGGTTTTTCTTAGGGAGAATTGTCAGAAATGTGCTAATTCCCGTCTACCTTAGAGACCCCCAACTCTTTTGCTGGGCTTTGACTTTTGAATCTGACAAACCCCATAGGCATCATCTTTACATTGTGTCACACAGCACCTTCCGTGCAGTGGCACAGGGAAGTCTCTTAGATTTCACAAAAGTTTAAATACCTTCTCTTGGTAAAACTACTGTTTCCAAGAGCAGTAAAGTGAAATTGACTTTACTTACATTTTGTAACTTTCTAGACCCAGCTCACACTAGCTTACCATAAGGTGCTGGAGGGGTTACTTAGTATCCCCTTTGTCTAGTTTCTAACAAACATTTTTATTTTACCCTTTCTACAATTAATGGCTGGTGGCAGTGGTTTACTTTTTACTACCATTATGTGTTTTCACCGCTGGCTGCGTTCGCAGCTGCAGTAAAGCACCCATGGGTGCCCATTGTGTCAAAATGGCCCAGTCTTCTTTTTTCGCCATTTCTTGTTGGAGAGGTCCTTCTTGAGGTTTACTTTGTATGCCAAACCAGGTTTGGTTTCTTTATTCGTTTTGCCTTTGGCAAAATTCACGAGTGAAGCCCGCCTCTGGCTCCAGTATGTCTGGCAGGCACAGGAAGTGAGGGAGGTGCCCGAAACTCCCTGTGCTTAATGCTCTTTGTTACAGGAATGCATCCAAAGGTGATTGGCCGGCTGGCTGTCCGGCAAGGACAGCCACCCTGCTGTGTGACTGACAGCTAGACTGGAAAGAATGGGAGAAACCTGCATAAAAGGTGAGGCTTTTTGGCTTGGAAGACAGAGTCGACCACTGGGCGAAGGAATCCGAAGAAGAACTTAGAAGAGAAGCCTGCTGCAACTCCTGGACCGTTGGTTTGCCCTGTGAAACTCTGTGTCACAACATTACTGCTCACATTGACCCCTCTTGAGATAAGCCTGGCTGCTGAGCCACACCACCAACCTGTCTAGTTCAGACTTATACCAAATGTTGGGTCCCTATTGCCAGGAGGTCAAGGTCATTGTAATGCACCCAAAGGGTACTCCATATAATCTTGCCTAACAGTTTCCATATATGGTCAGTAAGGCCTGATGATCCGTAACCACTGTGAATGCTCTCCCGTAAAGGAAATGGTGAAAGTGCTCACAAGCCCACACCACTGGTAATCCCCCTTTTTCTGCTTGCGAGAAGACCTGTTCACTGGAGTACAGGCTCCAGCTCAAATATGAAACAATGCCCTCTGTTAGGGCGATGACAGATCATATTGTGCCAATATGGCCCCTATACCCACCAGGCTAGCATCCACTGTCACCTCTGAGCCAGTATGAAGCAAAAAACAGGCAATTTTATCTTCTGACGTTAGTCTGTGGCAAATTATGGAATCAGGCACAATCTGACAATCCGGGGTCCGCACAAACTCAGTGTGTAATTTTGTAGGATCCCAAAGTGGAGCACTTACTGTGAATGTACCTCATGCAATAGCTTGCCAACCCTAAAAATGAGCAGAGATTCAACACATTTGTAGGTCGACGTTTGTCATATTACGCAGCCATCTTGTCTGGGTCTGGTCTCATACCCTAATCCGAGAATATGTGGCCAAAGAATTGTAGGTTTTGTTTTCGAAACGCACACTTATCTCTATGAGGTCAGGTGAGCAGCCTCTAGTGCCATGCATACCCTATGTAGCATTTCATCATGGCGGTCAACAGTAGTGCCAAATATTAAAATGTCATTGCTATAATTGATGCAGTTAGGTATGTGGCGGATGATCTTGTGAATTTCCTCCTGGACAATATCTGCCACCAAGGAGACACCAAAACAAACACACGTATACTGATACAGGCCTAAGTGGGTAACAAATGTCGTGATGTATCATGACTCAGGGACCAGCTCCAATAGGTGGGACCTCCTATTTACACCCAATTTGGAGAAGATTGTGGCTCAATTGAGGAGATGGATCAGGTCAGTGATCCTTGGATCCTGGTGACATTCCATGGCCTAATTTGGGTGTCTCATGTCCACACATAGACGGATAGCTTTTTCTGAGTTCCTTTTAGGCATGGGGACAATGGTGGATACCCAAGGAGTCAGACCAGTGACTGGTTCAATAATATGATGGTCCAGTGTTTTGTATAGTTCGCTCTCCACCTGTTTCGGGATGTTTATGGGTATGCCTCTATAGTGCCGCACTAATTGCTTCACATATTCATCAATATGGAGCTGCACCTAACAGCCCTTCAGCTCTTCTAGTCCTTTGAATGAAGAAAGAAACAATTGTTCTATCCTGTCCTATGTATTATGTGATGAATCCTGCAGAGTCATCACTGATCTCCAGCCTACAGTCTCCTCCCATGTGGCCAGGTGAAAGCAGCTGCTACCTGATCCTGGCCACAGGGGTGGTATTCTGAGGATGAATCACATGGGAGTGGGGGGGGGGGGGCTGTCAGGGGAGAGTGGTGACTCCACAGGGAGAGAAGAGGTATAACTCTCTTTGTTTTAAAGAAAATTACTTAATTCCTGAATTCTGCATGACTTGCTGCCATTACTCAAAAATATCTGATTGTAAAATTCTGAAAACCAATTTTAAACAGAACCCTACTCAATCTCCATATGTGCATGATGAACATAGAGCATATAAAACATCTGATGTTTTTGGTGATTGTATTTCAAACACAACTGTTCAACAGTGTGATCCAAAATCATATGAAACCTATTGGAACTCCAAGTCCCTGAAAGCTCTAAGTACTGTAATGAAGAGGAGGCCCAAGGAGATAATTTGGAGGAAATTAGACTTTGAAAACAATGTACAGTCTAGTTATTGTCAGCCCAGTCACCTACGCAGGACATTTAAATCCCCCAATCAGCTGTGGAAACGGGGACGACAAGGAGAATGTCAGGAACGAAGAAAGAGAGAGAATGAAGGCTGCAGAGTGCGCAGAGTGGGAAGCATGACCGGTTGGCAGAGGAAGACCTACAGAGGGCCGTGGGGAGAACAAAAGGCACCCACCAGAAGCAGGTTGGTGTCGCTCAGAACCAGAGAGGAACCCCAAGAGAGAGAGACAGCAGATGGCGTGCAGCGGGACTGTACGAGACACGGTTCTGGGACGCTGCGCAGGACAGGAGATATGATGCGGATGTCCAGAGAGACACTGTCAAAAAGGGGAAGCTGGCCCCTTGCGAGGACATCTCAGCCAACGAACGGTGAACTGGTGAGTCTGTCTGGTATCAAGGGGGCCCTGGGACATGCAAACATGCTAAAAAGCATTGTGAAAGTACACTTGAATATCAACCAAATATAATTGAACAGAAAAGGCGAATATGGTGCAATTATCCTGACATAAGAGGTAAGTTCGGAGAAACCTGGAACCAACATTGCCAAGAGCCAAAAGAGATTCTAAAATAATAATAATAATAAGAAATAAAGAGGCGACATTTGTACAATTCTTCTGACATGAAATGTCAGTTGGGGGAAACCTGAACCAAGCATTGCCAAGAGGCATTATAAGAGAGGTTGACAGAAAGAGCTTCAACAAACCTTCATATAAGGGATGCCAGTGTCAGGGAGATTGGTGCAAGTGATAACTGAAGTCAACCAGGGTTGTTCCCCTGGAGAGGTACAACTGTAAGAATCTCTAAAAAGAGAGTGCATGTTGCAGAGAAGCCTGATAAGTGTAGTAGGTAATGAAACCTTTTTGGAAAGAGACACCTAGCAGGATAGTACAAAAAGGGATCTAATTGAACCAAAAGGGGGATATTCCTTGCAGGAGAGTAAACTAGGATAACAGGAGTTTGTTTCAGTTGAAGTTGGGAAGTTTCCTGGCAAGAGAGTGTACCAGGAAACTTACTTTGAATTGTTTTTTTTTTAAAAAGAGACATGGTCATATTAAGTTCATGTTTCAATTGAACATTTTGTCGACCAGAAGCTTTTAAAAGACATGCCTTTTGCCACACTTGAATCACTGTCATGAAAACGACATTTGTGTTGCCATCCTTTTCTTTACCTTATCCGAACCAGTGTTATGAAAGCACATTGGTTTAGTCATCCTAAGGAAGGTATTGGCTGAAAGAAACATTTGTACTGCCTTTAAGAGACTGGTCTTGATGCATGAACATTGTGAATTGCTTACCTGAAGTAATCCAGGAGAAGGGCAGCAATCCTGGATACAAGAAGTGTTTTTGTTGAAGTTATATTTTTGAATTGTTGCACTTTTCTATTAAGTGGAACTTTGAAACATTTCCCTTGCACTGTTTGCTTGTATATGTTAATGTGAGGGTCAGATTGAGTTTGGACACCAGGTCATCCTGCTTTATTTCTAATTTATAGGAAGGGACATTCACATTAGGAGAGGGAAGGTTAGGCCTTCATCCATACCCCTTTTTATGTTAACAAAATGACTTAAATTGAGAAAGGTATCTCTTTGTGTCCGCTTCTCATTGCTGACCCCTCACAATCAGCATATTTGTGTGTCATTACTCTATATATAATGTGCACAGGATCAACTTCGAATGCTGATTTGAAGATGAGGATACACCCAATTTCAGCGGCAGCCTTGAGAATGTGAAGTTGGAAGCAGGTTGAATGTGATTGTATCGACACATGGCCAAGAATGTACCCCAGCATGGTAAAGGAGTCTGTAACCCATATGCATATATGTCAACAGTCGACAGTTATAGCTGTGGCACATAGGTATCTTGTTGTACATGTCCTCACTAATCATGTTGACTGTTGCTCCTGTATCTAAAAAAAATTCTGCAAGGTGATTGTTCATTTGTAGCAGGAGGGTAGGACTGTGGTTGAGCGCCGACTAATTATCTAGTGAGAACACATAACCCTTCTTCCCGTGACTTTCTTGTGAAGAGCTTGAGTCACTATCCGATTGTGATATGGTATCGAAATATCTTATGTTGCTTCTTGATCTGTGAGGACCCTTTTGCTCATCCGACCATTGTTGTCATTTTGTACGTCTTTGTCTTCCGACGATTGAATTCTCAATCTAGGATCCACAGAAGAGTGTTTTTCTCTACCTTCTTGATATTGCAACTGAGGGGAAGCCATGTTATGCTCACCTGTTATCCACAGGGATGCCACTCAGCCCTGATTGGATGGCTTGCACCTCGAGCCCTCTCCCTGATCCCTGGGTAATTTCTCAGAAGGAAGTGAGGCCTGAAATACAGGAGAACTGGATTCAGGACTTGGCTATCTCTTGTAGGGTGCCTTCCCACCTCCCTTGGATTCAAACCCGTCCCCTGGGCTTTCTCCTCACCTTAATTCTTTATGAGGTGCGTTCTCTGTCTTGCTTCTTGTGGCAGGGGCGCGTTGATGAGGGGCGTGCAGCGACCAAGTTACTTCACTGGTGCGTGCCCTGCTGGAGTACAGGCCTGCTGCGACTCCGTTTTGACAAGGTAGGTTTGCTGCTTTACAGTCTTGGTATTCAGTTCTTTATTTAAATAATAATGTCTTTCTTCTTCCTTTTAGGTATGGAAAAATATTTCAGTGTTGTCATGCAGACTGGTGATGAGCACGAGCCGGTAAGTGAATGCGCGGTGTGCGGCGCTGTTTTGTCCTTTTATTTTGCTAACCTGCGTCTTTTCCCTTTCTTCGCAGACCGCTGTGTACTTCGCCGAGCGCCGTGATGTCCAGAAAAAATGCTGACCAAAAGACAACTAACCATGTAAGAATCTTGTGGCTTTCGTTGTTCAGGAGAAACCGTGAGTAAGCGCTCACTAATGCTGTCTTTCTCTCTCTTCTTTCCAGGTTATTGTATTCCAGAAGGCATGTGGCGCCGGGACGGTGGAGTTCACTGACTCGAGTATCTTCAAGTAAGCGAAATCTGCTGCCAGTGATGAGTTGAAGACAGGATGCTGATCACAGGTAAGGTTGAGTTAACAATGTTCTCTTTCTCTTCTGGTTCGTGTAGTCAGGTGAAACAGCATCAAGGAACACTGGAGACCCAATCTGGACACATTGAGCGTTATGCTGCAAACAGCAGAATAACGCAAAGCGTGTTCTGCTGTTTGGGTGCGGTTTAAATAGTCTCAGGTAAAGCAGTCCAGGTAAAGTAGTCCCTGGCCCAGCCACACCCTAAGCACTATGCCGCATAGCTCTGAATTCCCCACATAAAGTAGTCCCATGTAAATAGTTCCATCCTAATGTTGATCTCCGTAATGATTATGAGCCTGGCACCAAAGGCACCAGGACTGACTCCAAGAGATTCTTGGATGAGGTGCTAAGGGCCTTGAGCCCACAATAGAGGCCCCGAACCTGGCCCTAGCTGGGAAGCTGACTTGCCAATGAGGGTCAGGGGCAAGGGTCATGACAGCACTCCTACCCAAGGCCGCTCTCATGGTAGTACTTCTGCCTGGTCCTGGCTTGGTGGGATAATTCTGATGGAACTTTTTAATCAAACGTGGTGCATGGATGTGTTCACTAGGTTCCCATGATCTGTCCTGAGGACCATATCCTTTCCAATCAACTAAGTTCACCCGCCTTCAGGAGTCCGAGAGGGCAGGAGCCCTTCTCCCCCTGCTTCAAAGCATCTACCTTCCCCCACCCATGTGTGGGCACATCTGCAGCCTACAGGACCAGAGCCTGCACCCCTAGGTCAGTGGACCTACACCCCCACCGCATGGTGAGCACAACGCAAGCGCCTCACCCACTCCCAGCTGCCTCCCACATTCGCCGTACCCGACGATCAGCTGTTCTCCGAGCCGTGCCTGGTCCCAAAATGGCCGGCGCAATGCGGCCTCAGATCGAGGCTCCAAGCAGTTGCTGAGCAACCTACCTACCCAGGACACATCCGCCGGCAGGCGGAAGGAAGCCGGCCAGTCGCAGAAGGCCAGGAGTAAAAGACCTTGTTTGCCGTTGTCGACTCCATTCACCCGCCTTCAGGAGTCCGAGAGGGCAGGAGCCCTTCTCCCCCTGCTTCAAAGCATCCACCTTCCCCCACCCATGCGTGGGCACATCTGCAGCCTACAGGACCAGAGCCTGCACCCCTAGGTCAGTGGACCTACACCCCCACCGCATGGTGAGCACAACGCAAGTGCCTCACCCACTCCCAGCTACCTCCCACATTCGCCGTACCCGACGATCAGCTGTTCTCCGAGCCGTGCCTGGTCCCAAAATGGCCGGCGCAATGCGGCCTCAGATCGAGGCTCCAAGCAGTTGCTGAGCAACCTACCTACCCAGGACACATCCGCCGGCAGGCAGAAGGAAGCCGGCCAGTCGCAGAAGGCCAGGAGAAAAAGGCCTTGTTTGCCGTTGTCGACTCCATTCACCCGCCTTCAGGAGTCCGAGAGGGCAGGAGCCCTTCTCCCCCTGCTTCAAAGCATCCACCTTCCCCCATCCATGCGTGGGCACATTTGCAGCCTACAGGACCAGAGCCTGCACCCCTAGGTCAGTGGACCTACACCCCCACCGCATGGTGAGCACAACGCAAGCGCCTCACCCACTCCCAGCTGCCTCCCACATTCGCCGTACCCGACGATCAGCTGTTCTCCGAGCCGTGCCTGGTCCCAAAATGGCCGGCGCAATGCGGCCTCAGATCGAGGCTCCAAGCAGTTGCTGAGCAACCTACCTACCCACGACACATCCGCCGGCAGGCGGAAGGAAGTCGGCCAGTCGCAGAAGGCCAGGAGTAAAAGGCCTTGTTTGCCGTTGTTCGCCGCTTGGGCGCCGGGTCGCCATAACACTCTAAGACACCGGAGGAACAGGAGCCTTGCCTCCACTGCAGGAGCAGTGTGACGTCGCAGAGTGAAGCAGGAGCTTCCCGCACATATCAAGGTAGGCTCCCTGGGCTTGCTAGTTCATATTTAAGTCTGCGCATTCCAGCCGAAATTACGCGCCAACTGTGCTTCCTCTTTTTAACCCTGACCCCCGATTTCTGCTGCAATTTGCATGAAAGTGCCATTTCACGGCAGCATCCCGCCAGAAACCAGCGCGCCCCCCCTTTGTTGTATACTGGGCTGCCTCCCCCAGATGGCCGCCCGCTACGGCCAAATCCAACTTCCATTGATCTGGGTCCTCACAGGCTACAAGCAGCACCCTCATTAGCCGCCCTGACCTAGTAAGTAGCCTATCACCAGCCGGCCAACCAGCCCCCTGCTCGGAACCCTGATCGTAATCTATGAAGACTTTGCCCATAAGGTTCTGTACTAGCTCTGCACCGGCCTCTCACTACTGGAGTAGTCACCTCTCCTCCCACTGCCTTAAGGTAGCCGGCCCTCTACAAGTCACTGCAGTATTGTAGTTCTAGGTACGACTCTGTACCTAGTTGTGGCCCCACTGCATTACATCTTGATCCTAATGTACCTACCATGTGTCGCATAACTGCTTCTCAGTTGATGCATCACTCTGAACTTAGATGCTACCCCGCTGCACCATATGCTGACCTACGATCGCTAATGGACCACATTTGATCTATGCTGTGCCTTATGGTCGCTAATGGACCACATTTGATCTATGCTGTGCCTTATGGTCGCTAATGGACCACTTTTGATTCAGGTTGTGCCTTATGGTCGCTAAATAGACTATGGGCCTCATTAGGACCCAGGCGGTAAGGGGTTTACGGCGGCATAAACAGCGCCGACCCTTACCGCCTGATTCCGAGGTCCCTTAGCGCCATGGAGGTTTTAACACCTGCTTTTAGCAGGTGTTAAAATCCATGGCGCTAAGGGACCTTGTTGTTAATTACGCCACCGTAATTTATGGTGGCGTAATTAATGCCTTCCCCACTCCCATTATGCCCTATGGAATGGGGCGGTAAGTCCGCCAACCACCATGGCGTAACCATAGTTTACGCCATGGTGGTAAAGGTACGACCCAGGCGGTAACTTACCGCCTGGGTCGTAATGAGGCCCTATATCTGATTTATGCTGCACCTTATCCTAGGTTGTTCTGTCTTGTTTATGATGCGCCATGCCTTAGCGGTTCACTGTGGTACACTCAACTTGGCTGAACTTTACACTGCCTTGCCTATTTGCATTAACAACCTAACTTTGCACACCCCTCAGCCTGGTGTATACTGCTCTTTGCTTTAGCTAATATGCCTGATATTTGAATCTAGCTGCGCTGTATTTTGCACTGCATTCCCTGATGTGCCTGATATTTGAATCTAGCTGCGCTGTATTTTGCACTGCATTCCCTGATGTGCCTGATATTTGAATCTAGCTGCGCTGTATTTTGCACTGCACTCCCTGATGTGCCTGATATTCGAATCTAGCTGCGCTGTATTGTGCACTGCATTCCCTGATGTGCCTGATATTTGAATCTAGCTGCGCTGTATTCTGCATATTTGATTCTAGGGGCACTCAGACTGCTGTATATTGTAAAATGCCACCTAGTCTATCTACATCTGCCACCTTAAAACTTGTCAATGCCTGTTAGCCTCAGTTAGCCCGCCTATACCTAGCCATCTTAAAATGCACTGAAATATCTCAATTTTGTACCTAGCCAGTCAGACGCTCCTAGCTTGACGGCACTAAGCATTCTTACATATACCTGAATTCCAAACCGCACCTGGCTTGTTTGTCGCATCCAGGCTGCTCACTTTTAACCAGTTAGCATGTACTCCCTAAATCTAGTGAAACAAACTATTGCTGCCAACCTTAGGATAGCTAAGCTACCTCGCCTCATCACCTCCTCCATCATTTTAGTAGCATTATTACTTAGCCTAGCTACTAAAGTTAGCATACTGCCCCACAGCACCAGGCCACTCCCTACCCACCTCCCATACCACACCATGCCGATATCACAACAAATCATAGGACCTATAGTGAACCAATATCAGGAAGATACTATCTTACAAAGGCCTTGTAGTACCGCAGACAGAAACCTTCGCGCACGCCTACCTAAATTGCACGAACTACCAGCTAAGAAAATTGAACAACTCAATCTCCACAAAAAAAAACACCTACTGTCGAAGCCAATTATAGAATATACCAGGAAAGATAGCAATACCAAAAATCTCACACAAAACTGTTCCAAATCTATCACCACTGCTAGTCTCAGCACCACGAACCCCAAACCTGAAAGTCACAAACATCATCTCAAAGGTGCGCTCATTAACGCTAGGTCGCTAGTAGCACATGCAACAGAGATTTCAGACATCATTCTCGCAGACAACCTCGATTTCCTGGCTATCTCAGAATCGTGGCTTCATGATGCAGCAGGTCCTGCCCTATCATTAGCAGTTCCAGACAATTATACCATCTTACGAGCAGACAGACACACCTCTCGAGGTGGGGGCCTAGCTATCATAGCCAAGCTTAGTCTTGACATGAGAATTACCACAACCCCTATTTCGAAATCTTGCGAATGCCTTGCGGTCAAAATTGCCACCGCTAACTCCCAAACACTGAACCTCATCCTTATCTATAGACCTCCAGGTCCTACTGGAATCTTCGCTGAGGATCTATCTACAACCATATCCAACAACCTAAAAAGCACCTCCCAAACAATAGTGCTAGGGGACTTCAACCTAGGCTATAATGACGCTAAGGATATCCAGTCCACAGCTACAGCTCTGATCCTTGAAGAACTGGGTTTCTCCCAGAAAGTTAACATTCCCACTCATGACAAAGGCGGCATCCTAGACTGGATAGCGGAACATAACTGTGGAGTAACCATCACAGAGACTGTACCCCAGATCTGGACTGACCACCATCTATTACTATTCACAGTAGCTACGAACTCGGCCACGGCTCAGTCCCCACTGGCCCCTCCCATGCCCACGAGGAACAAAAAACTTATGACGGCGGAAAAATTGTTGCCCATCATACTACCACATCTGAACTCGCTCCCAGCGAACACGGATCCAAATGTGCTAGTTGAACAATTTAATGAAACTATCAACACAGCCCTTGACCACATAGCTCCGCTCAAGCTACGTAATAGTAAACCGAAGAAACATCTCAACTCATGGTTCACTCCTCACCTAAAAAAGCTCAGGCTAATCAAAAGAAATCTTGAAACCACCTGGAGACTCTCTCCCTCAGCCGAAAACAAACTCAACCTAGCCAAGGCATCTTCCCAATATAAGAAAGACATCTTACTAGCCAAACAGGAAACGTACAACACCAGAATACCACAATCTAAATCTAGTGTCAGAGAATTGTTCAGCATCCTCAAAGAACTGGAAACTCCTATTGCCCCCCAAGAAAACTGCACCAAGGATAAAAATTGGTGCTCCAGCATACAGTCGGCCCTCACCAACAAAGTAGCCAATCTACAAACTGAAATTGCCCTCAAAAAAGCTTCTCTTACACCTCATATCCCACAGAATATAGTTCCACCTCTAAAACCTAAACAAGAATCACATTTCTGCTTCGCTAAGGTATCGACCATTAAGGTAGAAAAAGTTATCTTGGGACTTAAACCATCCAACTGTAAAGGTGATCAATGCCCTGCCCAATTAATCAAGGATGCTGCGAGAAAATTATCACCATTCATAACCAAACTCATCAACTCATCCTTTACCACAGGCACTGTACCGAATAACCTAAAAGAGTCCTGGGTACTGCCACTCCTAAAGAAGCAAACCCTTGATCCGGCCACTCCTACCAACTTCAGGCCTATCACGACCGTGCCCTTTCTTCTAAAAATCTTAGACAAAGTGGCATACATGCAAATACAAAACTTCCTTGAATCCAACCTTTTACTTGGAACACGACAATCCGGATTCCGCCCACAGCATGGGACTGAGACAGCCCTAATCGATCTCAAGGCCCAAATAGATCAATGTAGAGACAACGGCCAAGCAGCCCTTCTCCTACTGCTAGACCTCTCAGCGGCCTTTGATTTAGTCGACCATACAGTATTATGTAGCCACCTAGACTCTGCAGCCCACTTCTCCAAAGAGGCCATAATATGGATCAAGTCTTTCCCGAGTAACAGAACTATGAGAGTCTTCTCTCCCTCAGCCTCAGCAGACCCGATCCCCATAACGTGTGGGGTACCTCAGGGATCCTGTGTGTCACCCACCCTCTACAATGTATTCACAAAGCCACTCTTTGACGAAATGGATCATCTGGGTATTGCCTACTCTAATTACGCAGACGATACCCAGATCCTCCTCCCGCTTTCAGGTGACTACGTCAGGGATCTGGCTTTAGTGAATAAAATCTACAGCATCGTTCAGGCATGGATGGCCACACACGGCCTATGCCTGAACGATGACAAAACTGAACTCATTATCCTAGGCACCCCGACATACATAACCAAACTCAGCCCGGATTATGCCAATTTCATCATCGATGGGAACAACATAAAAGTAGCGAAGGAAGTGAAGACCCTAGGCTTTTACCTAGATGCCACCTTGAACTTTGCTAAACAAGTTAACTCCCTAGCCTCAGCTACCGCTTACACATGCAAACTCATCAGAGCGAGCAAATAATTCCTTTCTACAGACAGCTGCATCACGCTTGCCAGAGCCCTCATACTTTCCAAACTGGATTATTGCAATGGACTATACATTGGGGCTAATAAACAGACTATTCATAAAATCCAGGTCCTCCAGAACAATGCCCTGAGAGCAGCTCTCAAGATTAGCAGAAAGGAGCATATATCCTCGGTAAGAAGAGAACATAAATGGCTATCCACACAGGATAAAATTCAACTCAAAATTGCCTCCCTCACCCACAAGTGCCTCAACAACAAAGCACCACCATACCTCAAGGATAGGCTACACCCTAGAACCTCGACCAGACTCACAAGAACAGCAAATGCTAACTGCCTACAAGTCCCGCGATTTAAACTCGCGACTATAGGAGGACAGAGCTTCCCAGTCAAGGCAGCGCAGCTGTGGAACTCACTACCCCTTGGCATCAGAGAACCCCAGCCCTTTGCGAAATTCAGGCAGAACTTGATCAATTGGCTGAGAGTAAATGACGCCTAACTAACTTCCCTGTCCTGACTGTTTCCATTGGTAAACTAACTGAAGCTCCTCTGGCACCCCTATACCAGACTATCTAAGTCAACTTCCTTTTGCACTGGAATGTTCCTGATACCTGTATATTACTACTGTATATATTATTGTATACTATATATTGTATGTATATTACTACTGTATATATTATTGTATACTCCCGATAGTATATCCACACCTGTAAAACTGTGTTGCCTCTGGACCTAGTTCCGGCCGTGTATATATATGCCTACTATATACTGTACATTGTATGATACCCTTGTACTGTTACTACTTATTATGTACTTGTAACTAAGCTGAGCATATTCTTGTCCTGTGCGCCCTGATGCCCCAGGGTATGGCGCACCCTATAAATAATAAACTAAACTAAACTAAACTAAGTAGTACGGTTTAGATCTGGTGTATTTTGAGTCCATGATATCCTTTACTTCGAACTATGGTTCTCCGTCGACCAATATTGGTTTTGGTGGTGTTGTAACCCGAGTACCAGGTTGCACCGGTTTCAGGAGTGATACGTGGAACACAGGAAGAATCTGCATAGTTGGTGGTAGGGTTAGTTAAACAGCTACTGGATTTATTATGGATTTAATAGAGTAAGGTCCTAGATATTGGGGACAGATGGTCCGGGTTCCTTTAATGAGCACATATTTTGATGCTAACGAGACTTTATCTCCAACTTGATAGTCGGGGGCCTTTCGACGATGTTGGTCAGCGAATTTCTTTTGTCTGTTCTTAGCTTGGAGTAAGTGTTCAGCCACCTTTTTGAAGGCCTGGGATATGGTTGTATGTAAGGTTTTTACCGCTGGCATTTCCAAAGTGGATGGAAGATCTAGTTCAGACGTACGTGGATGCCTACTGTATATGGTGTAGAAAGGGGTTTGTCCAGTGCTGGTGTGTAATGAGTTATTATAGGCATATTCAGCTATCCATAAGAGGTCCTTCCAATTCCCTTCCACCTGATGTAGCATGCAACATAAGTATTGCTCAAGTATTTGGTTTGTCCTCTCTGTTTCGGCATCTGTTTGAGGATGGTCACTTGTGGATAACTGAATGTCAATTTGGGCCATTGAACAGCACTTCTTCCAAAAGTTGGATATGAACTGACTACCTCGATCTGAGATCAGGACTGATGGAAAGCCATGTAACCATACGATTTCTTCCAGGAATACTGTCGCTAAACTGGATGCGTTTGGAAGACCCTTACAAGGAAGAAAGTGTGCTATTTTTGAGAATAAGTCTACGATCACTAAGATGGTGTTGAATCTCTGACTGGGAGGTAGATCTGTAATGAAATCGAGAGAGAGTGTGTGCAATGGCGCGGGAGGAATTTCCAATGGTTGAAAGAGTCCAGCTGGTTTCTGTTTTTGAGATTTGTTCTGTGCACACACATCGCAAGATTGAATAAAACGGATGATGTATTTGCGCCAAGTGGGTCACCAATAGTTTTGTTTCACTTTGGCTAGAATTTTGGCAATTCCAGGGTGACCTTCTATCAGGGAATCGTGATAGCCTGAAATGACTTGCTCTTGTAATTCCTTACTTGGCAGATATAAACGGCCCCTAAAGTATGGTAGTTGATCTTTAATTGTGTAAAACTCTCCTTGAGCACACCATTCTTATGAGAGCTTGGGATCCATTAGGTATTGAATTTTGATTTGAAGTTCACTTTGTGTCAATGTTATTGTAAGGCCCAGGAGTTTGTCCACTGGAATGATGGCTACTGGATCTGGAGTTGCATATACCTTTTCATCAATGCCCATGCGGGACAAGGTGTCAGCCTTCCCATTTCGGACTCCTGGTCGGTATGTGATCACATAGTAATATTCAGCAAAGAAGAGGGCCCCCCGTAGTTAACGTTAAGATTGAGCCTTCACTGTTTTTAGGTACTGCAGGTTTCGATGATCTGTTATTACCGTGACAGTATATCTGGCACCAAGGAGATAATGTCGCCAAGCCTTAAAAGCTGATTTTATAGCCAAGAGTTCCTTGTCTGTGATAGCGTAGTTAAGCACTGGGGGTGAGAATTCTCGTGACCAGAAGGCCACAGGATGCAACTGGCCAGTTTCTGTGTCCCTTTGCGAGAGGACAGCTCCCATAGCCATGCAGGAGGCATCTTTTTGTACTATATAAGGGAGGTCTGGGTGAGGGTGCCGTAGAATTGGGACAGACGTGAACTTTTTCTTAAATTCTTGGAAAGCCTCCTCTGCTTCTTCGGTCCAATGGACCTTCTTATTGTTTTTTCGTAACAGTGATGTAATGGGATGCACTATGTGAGAAATATCTGGGATGAATCGGCGGTAAAAGTTTGCAAAGCCCAACATACTATGGATACCTTTTAGCGAAGTTGGTGACGGCCAATTCAAAATGGCATCTACCTTGTGTATATCCATTCTGATACCTTTCAGTGTAAGGATAAAACCGAGGAATTCCACTTTGGTGACATGAAAAGAACATTTTTCAAGTTTAGCATACAGGTGATGTTGGCAGAGTTTTGAAAGAATGGAGCAGACGTGCTTGACATGGTCCTGTTTTGAAGCAGAATACACTAAGATGTCATCAATGTACACCAGGGCACAAACGTCGATTAATTCCCGCAAGACATCGTTCATGAAGTACTGGAAAGCAGCGGGAGCGTTGCAAAGTCCGAAAGGCATCACCTGGTATTCATACAAGCCATCTTTAGTACGAAAGGCGGTTTTCCATTCGCCCCCCTTTTTTCCTCTAACAAGGTGGTATGCTCCCCTAAGGTCTAGTTTGGTATAGATGTGAGCGTCCTTAACTTGATCTAATAATTCAGGAATAAGGGGCAGTTGATAGCGATTTTTCACAGTGAACTGGTTTAATGTGCGATAGTCGATGCAAGTTCTCAAATCTCCCTCCTTTTTCAGCACGAAGAATAAGGGAGAGGCTGGCGGTGACTTAGACGGGCGGATAAACCCATTTGCCAAGAACTGATCTAGATAAGATTTCAGATGGAGATTTTCTGGTTCAGTGAGTGCATAGATTCGGCCACAAGGAATTTGCGCACCAGGTATGAGGTCAATCTGACAGTTGTAGGGCCTGTGCGGTGGTAAGGTATTGGCCTGTTCTTTCTGGAACACGTCCTGAAAATCTTGGTATTTTCTTGGTAGAGTACTAGTCACGCCCAGTACTATTCCCTCTGTACTGGAAGCTGCATATGTGCGTGAATCTGGTTCCCCTTCTCCTTGGTAGTAGCAGGTGAGGGCACAGTCATTGGAAAAGGCCATCTTCTTTGTACACCAATCAATTAGAGGATTGTGTGCCATTAACCACGGCATCCCTAAGATTAGTTGAAACTGAGGAGCCTTGATGAGGTCGAAAGCGATAGCTTCTCGGTGTCCGTCCTGGCACAGCAGGGTTAATGCTGCGGTACATTGGGTTACTGGACCGGAAGCTATTTCTGTCCCATCAACAGTGGTAACTTTTTCAGTAGTCGACTTTGAGCATACGGGAAGCCCCATCTCTGCTGCCAGATCTTGGTCTATATAATTTCCAACTGCTCTGCTGTCTATGTAGGCTTCAACAGCATGCATCCGAGATGGTTGTTGGTGATTGATCAAAATTACTTGTACTGCAAAGTGTGAGGTCTGTGGCTTATCCTTCTCGCTCGACAAACGGACCTCTACGCTTGCTGGGCTTGGTAGTTTTCTGACTCCTTGTTGATTTTTGTGTCTTCCTTTTCTGTGACTCCAACAATTCTCCTTGGAGGTTTTACTGGACATTCTTTGAGGAAGTGGCCTGATTTACCGCAGTATAAACATAATTACTGTTGCTATCTCTTGTCTCTTTCAGTTTTAGTTAAAGGAGGCCGTACACCTCCAATTTGCATGGGTTCTACTGTGTTCTCCGATGCATGTGAGATATTATACCTTCGACCGAACATACATAGCACGAGTGTCCATTCTTGTCGGATCTGCTTTTCAGTCTTGTAACCTGTGATCTAGTTGCATGACAAGGTTGATGAATTCTGCACAGTCTTTGGGTGGGTTAACCACTTGAGCAGGGACGTCTTTTAATTCACCTCGTAGACCCCGATGAAATAGCGTGGTTCTTTTATCTTCAGGCCACCCAGTTTCAACGACTAATCTGTTAAAGGTTGCTATATAGGTTAACAAGTCTTGACTTCCGTGACGGAGTGACAAAAGTTCATTGTCTAATGCTTGTCCCTGGGTATGGCGGGCAAAGAGTTTCTCCATTTCCATCTGGAAACCCCCAAAGTCATGTAACAATGGATCAACCTGACTTACTAATGGTACCGACCAATCCGCAGCGCTGCCGCTCAGGTATGATAAAACAAAGGCAACTCGCGCCTGGTCGTTAGGAAAGGCCCCTGGTCTACAAAGGAAATGAAGACGACACTGGTTCATGAACGTTGCATACCTCCTGGGGTCCCTTGTAAATCGTTCAGGTGGGGCCAAAGGAACTGCCCCAGGAAGGGTTATTTGTACTGGAATTGTTGGTGCTGGAACTGACGGAATATTTCCAGGCAATGGGGTCTGTACTGCCTGTGATTGGATTAATTGTCTACTTAATTCCTCTGTACGATCTTTGGTAACAATCAAATCTATCCTGAGAGCGTTGGTTTCTTGCCTGGCTGAATGTACTTCTGCGCATAACTGTCCCAACAACTGGGCCAACTGGTCAATCTCCAATGTTTCCATGACGCCAAGGTGGATAATATTTATTTAGGCTTCGTGTTCTGTTACGCTCACCTGGTATCCATGGGGACGCCACTCAGCCCTGGTTGGATGGCTTGCACCTCGAGCCCTCTCCCTGATACCGTGGGTAATTTCTCAGATGGAAGTGAGGCCTGAAATACAGGAGAACTGGATTTAGGACTTGGCTGTCTCTTGTAGGGTGCCTTCCCACCTCCCTTGGATTCAAACCCTTCCCCTTGGCCTTCTCCTCACCTTAATTCTTTATGAGGTGCGTTCTCCGTCCTGCTCCTCGTGTCAGGGGCGCGTTTATGAGGGGCGTGCAGCGACCAAGTTACTTCACTGGTGCAAGCCCTGCTGGAGTCCAGGCCTGCTTTGACTCCATTTTGACAAGGTAGCTTTGCTGCTTTACAGTCTTGGTATTTAGTTCTTTATTTAAATAATAATGTCTTTCTTCTTCCCTTTAGGTATGCAAAGATATTTCGGCATTGTCGTGCAGATTGGTGATGAGCACAAGCCGGTAAGTGAATGCGCGGTGTGCGGCACTGTTTTGTCCTTTTATTTTGCTAACCTGCCTCTTTTCCCTTTCTTCGCAGGCCGCTGTGTACTTCGCCGAGCACCTTGATATCCAGAAACAATGTTGACCAAAAGACGACTAACCAGGTAAGAATCTTGTGGCTTTCGTTGTTTGGGAGAAAACGTGAGTAAGCGCTCCCTAATGCTGTCCTTCTTTCTCTTCTTTCCAGGTTGTTGTATTCCAGCAGGCATGTGTGCCGGGACGCTGGTGTTCACTGACTCAAGTATCTTCAGGTAAGCGAAATCTGCTGCTGGCGATGAGTTGAAGACAGGATGCTGATCACAGGTAAGGTTGAGTTAACAATGTTCTCTTTCTCTTCAGGTTCGGGGAGTGAGGTGAAGCGGCATCAAGGAACACTGGAGACACTGGACACGGTGAGCGTTACGCTGCAAACAACAGAATAACGCAAAGTGTGTTCTGCTGTTTGGGTGTGGTTTAAATAGTCTCAGGTAAATTAGTCCAGGTAAAGTAGTCCCAGCCCTAGCCACACCCTGCACACTATACCGCATAGCTCAGTTCTTTGTTCCTGAGCTATGTGAGCGCCTCCATGTTAGCTGAAGTCTCCAAATAAAGTAGTCCCATCCTAATGTTGGTCTCCGTAATGATTATGAGCATGGTGCCAAAGGCGCCAGGACTGACTCAGGTGCCAAGGGCCTTGAGCCCACAATAGAGGCCCGGAACCTGGCCCTAGCTGGGAAGCTGACTTGCCAATGAGGGTCAGGGCAAGGGTCATGACAGCCATCGCTGTTGCAGCGGTGGAGCATCTCAAGGTGCGACAGACACACTGCCTTGAAATTATTTAATTATTTTATCTGATTTGCACTGTTTGTGCAAAATTATCCCGTAGGGGGCAAACACCATCATGCTGGAAGTCATAGCCGCACCAAAGCACTATTTAGTGCCATGATTCTGTGGTTGTGTCGAAGCCACCACTTTGTGAACAGTCTCTATACAAAAAGGTTGATGCTTCAGTTTGTCCATGGTGTCTATTTGTTATTTAATGGTCATGGCGGTCTTTGCCATTGACAGTATCTGTTCTAACGTGCATGGGTTTTGCAGCCATTTCTTCAGTAAACCAGACGACTCACATCCAGCTATGATTTGTGACCTCAGAACCTCCTCATTAGCATATCTGTGAAAGTCATAAAGGTTCAGGTAGGCAAGTCGCATCACAAAATTGTCCATGGCTCCCCTTTGTTTTGGAATGTGGTATGAAACAGATGATGCTCATAATTAACATTAGTATTGGGAGCAAAGTATTCAGAAACCATGGCTTTCAGATCATCTAGGGATAGAACGTTGAAACCGCAGATGGTATGTCTTCATCTGACATGGTGTGATCACTGAAGAGGCTGGTAGACAGTCATGAAAGATAATCAATTTGTGTGCTTATTCAGTAAAACCCTCTTGATAAATGTACTTACTCCAAATAGCATAATGTGCAGACAGTATCCTTATAGGATGGTCACCATTCATTGCCCCCACGGTGCACATGATTTGATGTGCAGATGCGTGTAGACTGACCTTGTTGAATCATGTATGGCATAAGTAATGCGGAAGTGGCAGTAACAGCAGTAGAAAAGTGATAGGGCAGAGCACAATCAAGTTGGATCTGATGATCGCAGACTGCCCTGTAGAAAATATACATGGCGTCCCAATTACATCTTCGTCGGCATGCAATGCTTCCATGGCTAGGTGCATCCGTCAGTTTGGTGGGGTAAAAGCACTTGATGGCCATGTAGAAGCACCTAAAATCACATGCCTTCCTCAGCATCTCCTACCGCCTGTGAGGGGTCAGAAATGCTTATGTGTGTGACAAACACCTCTCTCTCCCTAACCAAAAGATGATTTCCCTGCTTATCAAAATAAAACTAGAGGGAAACACTCTAATAAAAGGAATCTGTCCCTCACACTTATACATACATCAGGCTCATAAATGTAGTATATGGCGATTCGGGTTCAAGAGAAAAACCAGTTATAGTCAACATAAACCTAGTAACTGTGTATCCTTGTAACCTGGGTCGGATCTTCAATGATTTCTTCCTGGTCTACTAACCTCCCAAGACTACCACTAAAAGATCACTTTCCTAGTATACTTGCCTGCCAGGACAACACTACTACAAGTACTCCGTGGTGAGGCTTGCTTCAAACCTTTTGAAAAGACTTTGACTTTCAACAACATCAAAATTCAGAACTTCTTCTGGGAAGATTTTTCTGGGAAGATATGATACACATTGATGCTGTTTGTTCCACTGTTTTATTTGCCATGTGCAATGTAGGTTATGCTCCTCTCCTCCTTGATATTTCCTAGCAGGAGGGCTTCTCTCCTGCCACGCTTGTTTTCCCACTTTCACATCAGATAATAAAATAGCCGCTGACAATGTCTCTTTATTACACTTGCCCCTCCTTGACTTAGGCAATACTTGTTGCTGTCTTGCTTAACTATTGCATCTTCCTCATGCTGGGAATTAAGGTTACAATCCTTCTGTAATAGTGTTCTTTTGTTATTTTGCCAATGTGGGATATATGCATTCTGCAATATTGCCCCCTGTTTACGTTGACAATGTTGGTTATAGTTAGCATGCTTCAATATTGCCCCTTCTTTGTCATGGCAATACTTTTGGCTTTGGTAATAATGATTATAACCTTTCTTTTCCTCTTGTAAAGTTCTCATTATGTCAATATGACTTCCTTGCATTAGTTCGGTATTCAAAATAATGATCACAGCAAGCAGTCGAATACGGAGCGTTGCGGGAATATCCAACGAAGGTAAACTCACCTGTTTGTGTATACGCGTCCGTTTGATCCGCTGCTGCTGCCAGTTCTGCTTTTCTGCTGATTCCTGCACAGCTGACTGCTTAAGTCTGTTTCCTGCGGCCTGCACCAATCACGAAAGAAGCTTTTCTCGCTCTTTGTGCACTCTGGTGCTCGTCAACCACTGGGACACGGCACACAAAAGGGAGAGCCTCTCTCTTCAAGGGGAAAGCCTACTAAAACACTGCTTCCGACTGCGCGACCTCTGCACTTTAGGTTATCAGTTTCGAAGACTCTCTCAGTTCCGACATCTGCTTCAAAGACAGTGGCAGCTTTGGGGGCTCAGTTTCTCTGATTTTGCTGCTGCAACTGTGGCTGGCAACTCCTGCTGCTGCTCCATCTTCCTGGTATAATGGCCTGCAACTGAGGTAGCCTTAAATATTCAAATGTTCTGCTCAGGTGTGGGTCAACAGAAGCACTAGACTGCATACTGCAGTTGTGTGCCTCTGAGCTCCTCTTCCTCGTCCCAGTACTTAAGGCATTGTGGGATTTGAAGTCCCCCTTTATTCATCATTAATACAGCCTTCAACTTTATTTGATCTACTATATTGAATATATCCCTAGGGAAGGGTTTTAGAGGGGTCAATGGTTGGTTCAGACTTAAGGGAGAGTTATATTAATCTGAAGCTAGGGTATTAAGGTACTGATTCCCATATCTATTGTTCCCATGTTGATCACATGCATTTTCACTACCACCAAGGTGGTTAGCTTTGGGAACGGAAGTCATATTCTGACAACAATCCATTAAATATTCTAGCAGCATGGAAATATCCCTCTCTGAAGATGACAAATACCGCGCCTCTCCTAATGGAGTTGTCGCGGTCCCTTGGGGGTCTTTTCCTCCCAGGTGATCCACCCGTCTAATACCACCCCCAGGGTTAGGATCAGGTAGCAACTGCCTTCCCCAGGCTACCTGGGAGGAGATGTTGGGCAGGTGTTCTGTGAGGATTCTGCAGGATTCATCACACACCTCAATTACCAACTTAAAGCCTGGAAGTTCATCTTGTTCCATGTCTGCCCAGGACTGGATTATTTGGCTGTGAGGATCCATTTGAATATCTTGCAGTTTTGTGAATTAAAGTTTTTTGTGTTATTGCTCATAGCAAAGTCTGATATTCTCTGGTGATTCAATGGAAAGACTTTATCCAAGAATCTGGCATATCCTTCCCCAAGGGAGATAAAAGCTTTCACTGAAAAGACCTAAGTTTGAGCCACTTTCGAAAGTCTGTGTTGCAGTTGGCATTGGGCAATGCCAGAAGGAGATAGTTTTAAATCTATTTGTGGTTTTTTCACATAACACTTGCAAAATCAACAAGGCCGTCTCAAAGCTCTAAAGGTTTCTGTGGAAAAGCGAGAAACAGTCTTGGATGCATACACAGGAACCAATAGACCTTGAGGCTATACTGAACATCCAGCACATTGGTTTGAATGATATGATATGATATTTGGACAAGTGCTTTGGTGAAGTGTTTTGGCTACGGTCTCGCTGGTTGCTGCAGAGGACTTTGCTCCAGAGGACTTTAACGTGAGCGAGCCGAGGCGAGGCTGTCTGTCAACCTACACGAACAATAGCAGCAAGCTGATTGGCTGCGTTTAACACACCCCCCCACCCGGAACTATACAAAAGCACCGCGCATGCGCATTTGTGCACGCGCATTTGGACAAGTGCTTTGGTGAAGTGTTTTGGCTACTGTCTCGCTGGTTGCTACAGAGGACTTTGCTCCAGAGGACTTTAACGTGAGCGAGCCGAGGCGAGGCTGCCTGCCAACCTACACGAACAATAGCAGCAAGCTGATTGGCTGGTAGGCGCTGCTTGCAATTTGTTCAGTGAACTTGGTATTGGCCCATAGGAGGTCTATTGGCCATTGTTAGCCGTAACAGCAATTTCATTGACATTTTCTTTTTCTCTTTAGCGTTTAACACGCCCCCCCCACCCGGAACTATACAAAAGCACTGCACATGCACATTTGTGCGTGCGCATTTGGACAAGTGCTTTGGTGAAGTGTTTTGGCTACTGTCTCACTGGTTGCTGCAGAGGACTTTGCTCCAGAGGACTTTAACGTGAGCGAGCCGAGGCTGTCTGTCAACCTACACGAACAATAGCAGCAAGCTGGAGTTTAACACGCCCCCCCACCTGGAACTATACAAAAGCACCACGCTTGCGCCTTTGTGCGTGCGCATTTGGACAAGTGCTTTGGTGAAGTGTTTTGGCTACTGTCTCACTATCTAGTGAGTCAGCGTGGGAGCGTGGAGGTGCCTTTTGGTATTTTATTTTGTTTTTTATCTTGGTTGTAGTTTATCTTTGTCTTTCATTGTGTATGGTATTTTTATTATTTATTCATACCTAGGTGAGCTCACGCTAACTACACGAAAATAATTGGGAGCCGGGTGAAGCTAACAACTGATTTATTTATTTATTTAGTTATTTTTGTATTGTTGAGTTGCCACGGTGGTTGAATGAGACATTATACTCTGACTAGCAATATGCCACCCATTTCAGTCATAAGGGCGAAAATTGATGCACCGTGTCCCGACAACATAAATGGGAAAGCCCTCTTGCAAAGTCGCCTAACTGACTACCGAGTGCAGGATGCGCAATTGCTAAGTGTTCGGCCTCAGTGTCTCAAGATATCAGATTATGCCCACCTGAGAGTTTAACTCCTCATGCTGAGTGCAATGGTGACTCAGCCTCTCATAGCGCCCAAACCGTTTTTCAGGTGGCAAAGGTGGCAAGTCAGCAATTGAGTCACATGAGTGATGCTACCACAAATATCCAGTGTATGGGAAATGTTGCTGCAGTTATTGAAAGCGAATCAAACGGTGCTCCTACGGACACCACGATAATTGCTGCCTGCCTTACCGAAGACACGTGGCTATTATCGTCTGATGTGTCGAAGGATAGGATGCTGCAGCCGGTGCTGTGCTCTGTTTTGGCACAACAAAAACTAAGGCAAGCATATGCCCATTTAACTATGATAGGGGAAATCGAGGAGGAGGACATTGAATTCATGAATCTCTCTAATAAAACCCAAGAAGAAAGCAATGAAGTGCTATATGTTTGTTCGAATACTGGCGATTTAATTCAACTGGAAGAAGGTGATAAAAATCACTCAAAAATAGATATAGAAGCCTTATCACCAGTTCTGTCCAATTTTGATGACCAAAAAGAGGAGGCAGTAAGAACCACCAGAGACAAGGAAAATCCTCCTACTCAATATGTAGAGGAATCAGTTTCTTTGATAGCCCCCACGCCAAGGCAACTTAGGTTTGAGCCAGGTGATCAGGACTCTGAGTTTTTTATTAACTCCATTAATAAAGATAGGAGTTCCTTCCCAGAGGCCCCCAACCTGAATAATACCCTATCTGCCATGAACACGGCCTTACTAACTGTTGCAAAACTCTATGAGATATTAGCTACGAAGGTCACTAAATAAACTGAATATATTGAGCAACTGCTACTACTGATATCAACTAATGGGACCCAATCTCAAGAGGGCATGCAAGCTCATGTGTCGGAGTTGAACTGTGGTAAAATTTCTAAGCCAGTTTCAACTCAAACAATTGCAAACAATAGTATCAACCCTTTGCCAGCTCAGCAGACCACAGAGTTAGGAGCACAGTGCACGGCAATTGCAGAGCAATGTGCTCCTAGTAAAATGACGCACCTGGAAACAGTGGGGCTGGCTAACATTAGTCCTGAACGCCCTGAGGTGGTGGTCGAAATGCCAAACCCCACAGTCACCTTAAAACGAGTGGCCACCCAACAAACAGAGACAGATATGCCTGTGCGAGAGCTGGTTCCTACAAACATATTTGAAGTTTTTGGTGCTGTTGGGTGCAAAACTAGACCCTCAAGAGCAAGTAAAAACGTAGAGTTCTGCTGGCAAAATCACAGACTTCTAACTTGAGGCCTCCTAGCGCTAATAAACTGATGAAGACTATGGTAGGGAATCTGACAAAAGTAAACATAAATCAATCCAGCTTGAATCCTTTTAAGCCCACTACGCATGAACAGGAAGTAGATCGGAGTATTGTACCAGGGTTGCCATACAAGCCACTGGACGATTTGGCAAGGATGGTAACAGATATTGACAACCAACAGGTTCTTCAGAAAAGCTTACAGGAGGTAGTTGCACCCACGCAATCAGTTGTGGCAGTTGAGGCAGTAAGTGTGAACCCTGAGCAAAATGCCAATGCACCGGTTTCGTCTGCGATGTCAGTTATCCAGAATCAGATACAAAGCTCAATTGAATCCTACATAAAGCTTCAGCCCACTCAATTACAAAAGATAACATCGGCTGAGCAAGACATTCTACAGCAAACAAATAGAGTACAACCTACGATTGCTCAGGACTCCAATCTAAACACTGTTCAAATTTCAAGTGCAATTGACCAAACAGACCAGATCCTTATACCCCCCCAAGCGTCTAAGAAAACTGACACTTATACTGTCGATTTGCGAGAGGAGGTCAGAGTTTCGGTTGATGCTTATATGGCACAGAACACCAAATCACACTCAACCAATAGCTACTTACATCAACCAATGCAAACGATAACAGCACCTTCTCCAAATATAACAAGACAAGAGATACGCGATGAAATCAAAGCATCTATTGAAGCTTATGTAATGCAAACAAATGCCACCAATCAAAACGTCATGTCACTACATTCAACAGAAAAAAGGTATCCATCATTAATGCCATTACTAAAGGGACCCCAATTTTCCATTTCTAATAATCAGGATAAGTGGGTTCGTAGATCGCCACAGTATTCAGTTAGGGGTAATACCGATCCACATGGTCCAACTTCTGCTAGACCGTTAAATCATGCAAAGGAGAGATCTGCTCAAAACAAAGAAAAAAAAGACCAGACTCACCATTGTTTAATCATCAAGCGTCGGGATACACCATACAAAAAATATGACTTGAACCGTACAAGCGTGTTAAACATCTGTGCAGAAATTCCTGTCCTGGCTGCTATAACAACGGAAGACATTGACCAGATAGAATTAATTAATCACACCGACTTGACCTCGGCACGGTTGTATATACGGTCAGCCTTGGTAGCAAGATGACATTATTTGATATGGGCTTCAGCTTAACACAAGAAATGCCCTCTGGTGTCCCAACGATACTAGGGCAGGTTCACGAATATTTATGTCAACTCGTAATGGCTCACTTCAGCCAGGTCTAGCAGATCAAGTGAATTCTGCATAACTATACACAGATACAAAATCCATAAGTTTGATATCCTGGAATACAAGGAGGCATAGACATCTAAACTCCGTATCCACTGGGGAACTAGCTGACATTGACATCATAGCCCTCCAGGAAACCTGGCTTATGTTACCTCCTATTCGGGATGTTCACATCAGCAGAAAAAAGTTTTTTCTGGGCAGACTCAAAGGTGGGCTGTTGATAGCGGTTAAGAAAACTAGTGGATTTCAAGCAAAGCTTTGCCAGTCTCCATCACCCTCCTTTCAAGTTGCCAAATTGTCTAACAGTAATCAAAAACTAGCTATAGTAAATATATATTGGAGCATTAACACACTAAAATCTGATATTTTCTTTGATCAACGTGTTAATGTATTGGATACCCTAGTATTAGATGTTGGACTAATCCACATTATTATACTTGGTGATCTTAATCTACATCTTATTCCAAATGTGGACGTTGAATTAGCAGCAAATGAACTGATCTGGTCCACAATTATGGCAGAAAGAAATTTCGTTATGATGAATGGGAATATGCGGGGAGACATACCAGCACAGGTGACATGGCAAAGAGGCTCTCAGCATGCTATCTTAGACTACATATACATCAATGCAACTGTCTTTAATTGTGTACCATACGCTGGAGGTACTACACACTGACCTAAGTGACCATAATAAGTTAAAGTTATCATTTGAGAATGTGGATCCCCAAACAACAATGACAATAAATCCAAATATATCAGATGTAACAGTAAGCAACCGGGGTAACAGATTGAAGTGGACACAAGCTAAACTACGAGTCCTCGATCAAAATCTGGAAAAAATATATCGATGTACTGGAATGGTCAATGATGATTATACACTTGCCATGCAGATGTTCAGACAAACCAATAGAGGCGAAAATCCTACTAAACAGCAACATATCCATGTTTTTGATCTGGATATCAAGCATAAGAAAGCGGATTTAAGGCGACAAATTTGGCAGTTGCTGATGTCGGCCACAATAGACTCTGCAACAAAAATTACATTTCTAAAAAAGCAATATAAAAGGTGGCTTAAAACCAGAAGAGCCAAGCAATACGAATTGGATGGGGTGGAAATGCTAAGGCAATTAATTATTAAACCTACAGCTGGCATTTGGGCCTGCTCAATCACATATCTGGAAATCTTCAAGTGATTACCCAGACCAATTCGATATCAGCGGTGGCTTGCCAGGCTTATTCTCAAAATTTGTATCATTCACCTTTCACTAATCTGCAATTATGTCTGCAAAGTGAGGTAACATCCCATGACTTTTTGCTTGATATCAATGATATTAAACTCTGCATTACTAAATTAAGTACATCCCGGGCTGTGGGCCCTGATGGGCTGCATAATGCTATGCTCAAAATGCATTTGAATGAATGGGCCGGGATTCTATATCGTATCTATGACCAGGTCTTTAAATCTCGTCATATTCGATTATCCTGCCTATCTTTAAAAAAGGTGATCATGAAGATCCTAGGTCTTATAGACCGATAGCGCTACTAGATTGCCCTGGGAAATTATTCGCCATACTTTTATTAAATGTCTTTAACACCTGGCTGAATAGTAAGAATTTGCGAGACCCATTTCAAACAGGGTTCTTACAGGGCATAGGTACTGCCATTAATATGATCACCCTTTCAAGCATCATTCAGAAAGCCTTCCAGTGTAATCAACCATTGTATAGAGCATTCATCGATTTCTGGATGGCTTTTGATGCAGTTTCAAGAGAGCTTTTGTACAAAGAATTGGCCAATGCAAATTGCCCTTGGGATCTTAAAATGGATTATTCAACTGCACTCAAATACTACGATCCAGGTTAGATTAACAAAGGGTGGTTTACTATCAGCTCCAATTGAAACTGCCAGAGGCCTGAAGCAGGGGTGTTTGTTAGTGTCTTCTTTATTTAATTTTTTTATATCAGATGTTAACCATGCTTTATCACAGATGACCACGGATTCCCCAAGAATCATGGGTGTGCAAATTCAATGGCTACTGTACGCTGACGACATGGTACTCATGTCCCATACTTCAAAAAGGTTGCATGTCTTATTGGGTGCTCTGGAAAAATATACTCAAGCAAATTGTATAACTATTAATATTCCAAAAACAAAAGTAATTCAATTTGGTACAAGAAGACAACGCTCAGCTCGGCTTCAGGTCCTTTGCAAAAGTGCCAAATTTATGTGACAACTTCTTATGTGTACCTGGGTATGATTATATCTAATCAACGGGCGAATGAGCGCTTCAAACAACAAGGGTTGCTAAAACTTCAAACGGCTATCTTGCAAGCCTGTATCATTAAGGCAAGGTATTGTAAGTTTTCAATTGAGCCAATAATTACTTATTTTAAATTAAAAGTAATTCCTGTCATATTGTATGGTGCTGAGACTCAGAAACTGATGACCTACACTTATTGGGCCTTTAGAGAAGGTCGGTACTGGAGACAAGTGCTAAATTTACCTAACTCTCAACCCTTGCCACTTCTAAGATATGAACTGGGTTTAATTTCCGTATACGCGATCTATAAATGGAAGGTATGTGCGCTATACCGTAAATGTCTGATGAATCAACTAACAAAGGGAATTACCAATATCATTTCAATTTACCTGCTGAGTTCAGCAGATATCTTTCCTAAAATGTGGCACACAAAAACACTGTCCATCTTAGAAAAAGCCCAAATTGATGCAATCTTGTTAATTGAGAACCCAAATCGAGCTAAAACTAAAATCTGGGAGTCGGATTGGATTCGAACTCGCATGGCATGTGCAAAATATAAACATTTTTTGGAATATCCATTTGAATTGAAACGATATCATAATGTTGCAAATTACATGGTCAAATCGCCTAGTGCAGGCCATCGTGACGGCTTCATGAGATTTCGCTTGAACCTATGGTTGACTAATGATGTGTTAAACAGGCGTAACATTGGTGGATCTGTCTTAAGTTGCCGCTACTGCAAACAGCATGCAGAAACTCTCAAACACCTATGTACTGAATGTCCAGGATTGTTGTTGGCGTGATGTGTTCATTTTAAGCAATTATTTACTCAATATAGGGACATGACAATGGACAAGTTATGGGAGTTATTATTCGATACTAAGAGGAAGGCGGTGAGATACGCTGTTGTAAACTACCTATACCAATTGAAATTGTAAATATATGTGCATTTGAAAAGCCTAGTCCTGAATAATGGCCCTTCGGGGGTTGGGGATATATGATAATAATTTTAATGTTTTAATATGTTGGTTTTGTATCATGGTCATATCAGTTCATGTCTGTTAGTATTTTATGTGTATGTGTAAAAAGACAAAATATGTATGTGTAATATGTTAAATCGGAGTTATGTCTAACCTATTGTTTGGTCTTGAGTTAAAAGGTCTCGGGTTTCTTGCGACCAAATCAACTAATTAAAAAAAAAAGATATGATATGGCATTTATAATGCGCCTATACACAAGTGTTTCAAGGTGCAAGGAGGCGGTAACAGAGGGAGGACAGAGACAACGATCTTAGTAGGCAAGTGCAAGGGAGCCCAGATCCAAAGGAAACCAGTTCCTTTCCATCCCTAAAAGGCACACCCCTCGGTGTACAGGAAGCAAGCAGGCGACAAGGAGTGCCTGGATAACCCAATGACACCAGAACAAAGGACTGTGATTTACAAGCAATCGATCCATATAGGAATTATGCATAAATGTAATATTTCTCGCGCACATTCCATACTTGCCAGCTTGTCCCGTTTCGGGAGATTCCTTGCCTCCTGACCTTTGTTTTTTTCTGTACACATTCTGGCACGCATAGTCCCGAACAAGTCCCGTAATGCAAAACAGCGGATTGCCTGGACATCTGCCCAATGTCATGGGTCATTTTGGCATGTGTGCCATCAAGCAGTGGATGCAGGAATATGGCATTTGCGGTAATTCAACCATTCATACTTGCCAGTCATGTTGCATGCATGCCAGTGGGATTTCACAAAGAGAATGACATGAGGGTGGTCCATGTGGTCCCCTGCAAGCCAATCGTTGCCATTCTAGTTTGGATGAAGAATAAAGAACCCTCAAACACATTTCGTGGGGAGTCAGCCTCTCAGCATTATCAAAAATTAAGAAATGTTTCTGGATATTAAAGCTGAAGTAAACCTCCCATGCGTAAGTCGGGCCTTGATTAAAATGGACATGAGTACATATTTGTTATGCGATTTTACCTCATTACTTGAATGTTACCGTTTCCGTTTCAACTGGGAAATCTTATAGAGCAGGTGGCATCACCACGTAGAGAGGGTATTTTGCTAAATAGGGCAAACCACCGAACTGTGCAGGCCGCAGATGTACCTGGTGACATTTCCTGACTGGTGAGGCGCCTGCATCAGGCGCCGGTTCTTTCGCGTTTTACCTCTGAGCCCGTGTTTAGAGGTAGGAGCAGAGCGGAGGTGGGGTGTGTGCACGAGGGTGTTTGCCGTTTGCCGAAGCGCGAATGCTGCATCTTTCCTGTGGGCTGCGCGGGCCCCCACCTCTATCCCTTCCTCCGTGTTAGCTAACGTGACCCCTTATTATACTCCGCAGGCTTCGCATTGCCTCGGTTCCTTAGCAACATGTCGTTGCCCTGGCAACTGTGACAACCTTATGTTCATTAATTTAAAAAGGTTCACAGTATAACAAATGAAATGGTTATAATCTTGTCACAGTGTTAAAAAGAGCTGCACGCCTAGACCTTTCACTAATCACCCAATATTACATACTGTGTGTGTGTCTATACTTACACCAAGATTCGGTAGCGAAAAGATGCTCACCCACCCTCCTGGTTATAACTTTTTTGGGGTGTTAATTATATGCAGCCACTTCTAAGTAAGCATTTGTTGTTCAATTTGAAATTACGAAACGATTTAATAAAAAGGAGCAAAACTGCCACTTAATTGCAGCTTAATATCAGCTGCAAAATTTGTGTAGATACATATATATATATATATATATATATACATATATATATAAATATATGCGCAAGTCACCAAAGCAAGGAGCTCAGCGATCAAATAGTTAATTTATAAGGTCACATAAAGGTGACTTCCTTTCTGTGGGGAATTTTGAGTATCATTACGAGTTGGGCGGCATCCCGGCAATAAATCCGCCAAAATATCTGCCAACTGAATTACTGTTACCTCCACTTGGTCTGGCGGATTTACCGCTGGATTACAAGTGGCAGTGTAAGTCCCCATTTATTTTGAGTCCTTTGGACTCCATGGAGCTTTTTTGGGGGAATTAATGTGGCGGTAATTCTGCCGATTTTTTTTTTCGTCGGTGAGTCAGAGGATTCACCTCCACGATTTTTCTGGAGGTAAATCCTCCACTCTAGGCCGACCTCATAATTTGGCATAGTGGTAAAGTTGGCAGTAACAGATTTTCTGCCAATGTTACCACTTAATGCCATACTTGTATTTATTCCTTATTAAAAATAATAATACAGTCATTCCCTCATTCCCTTTAATACTTGGATCTTGTGCTCAGAGTGTTGAAAAATATCTTCCAATTCTATGGCAATCCCGGAGGCGAGCATTATGCTCAACTTCTTTATTGCCACCCGTCAGCAACTCTTCAAAACTTTTCTTTTAACTGTATTCAAACACAACTTTGAAAACTTCAAGAGGTGGAACTACCAATTCCCATGAGTCCCCTCTATTGAATAGTTTTCCACTCTTTCCAGTGTCAACCAATCTGGACTCTTTTCTCCCCTGCATGTCATGCCCTTTCTGGGTCCTTTCCTCTTCTTTTGTTGCTCTTCAAGCAGATACGTACCTCATTACTAGCAGGAATAATAGGATAAAATAAGGAGTACAGGATTGATTATGCCGTTTGTTGATGTGCATGTCAGAAAACAAAGGGGTGTGTTGTGCAGGATTGTTGCTGTTGGTCAGCTTAGGAACGTATGTGCTGTGCGCAGGCAAAGCACACAGTATAGACTCAGTTGATTATGGAGTTAGAGAGAGCAAGAGAAACACAGCAGCAGGAGCTTAAGCCGAGTCTGTGAGTCGTTTCGCTCGCACATGGGGTCACCAGCTACGCCCACACCAGGGTGACTGACAGGTGCTCCACTATACCAACAGAGGGCGCTCTCGACCACGTCCAATGTGGTTGTTTTTCTCTGCGTCACAAAAGGCACATCTATTAGAGGAGAAGCCCCATAATATGGAACGTCTCTCGAGCGCAGTCAGAGGAACCTCGACGCAAGGGAGTAGAGAATTAAGAGCATGGAGGATAAGTTACATAATGTTGCGATAACTTGAGAGTACATATATCACTAATGCTGCTCGGTCTCTTAAAAAGCGAATAAATAATTGTACGAAGCTGAAGCCTGCTGAGGTCTTTTGAAGGGCATTCTACGAGATGGATGTGGAGGAAGATCAAATCAGGTGCAGCGAGGACATCCAGGAAGAATATATGGCTGAGGAAGGCAGGGATCTGACATTAAGTTTCAAAAAGGTGCTAGAGGACTCCCTAGTGGAAACAGTATCCCAGGGTGTAAAATACTTATAAAACAGGCTCGAAGTACTAAAAGCCCTACTGGGCAACAAGAGTACTGAGAAAGGTGCTGCGAGGGGTAGGAAGAAGAGAGCAGCCAGTCCAGGTGAGGGCACATCCTCTAGCCACCCCCAAGGAGGGGTTGATAACCAAGAGAGTGCGCAGCCTCGGAAGATGAACTTCTCTTCTACTACCACGGGTCAGACTACTGCAGTGAAAAGACAACCTCAAGAGGCAGCCAATGTGATTGATAAGCAAGCTCAAGACTGCATTTCTCCAAAACACGGCTATGCCCAGCCTCTTAACTCCTTCCCCAGGAGTGCAAAATACAGGGGATACAGCTGCATCGTCTGACGGAAACCAGTCAGACAGATGTTCTACCAAACAGGTCGAGAGCAATAAAAAAGATCAAGAATACAATGGGGCCGAAGAGATTTCAGACATGTTTGATCCTGAGAGCATCAGGCATCATACGTCCACTGACTGACTGCCCACTCCCAGAGTAATGCTATACATAGCTCATAGGCTATGTAAGCCCTTAGAAAGGGAGCCAAGGTTCTGCATGAAAGCAGAGTGCCCCAGATCCGAGCTACCGGGCAAAGTGTCTGAGATGCCAGAGCTAGATACAAGAATGCTCACCTTCGTGGCGAAGGCATCTAAATATGTGAGAAAAGGCATGGACAGGGCATGTACGGGATGGAAAGATAAACTCCTAGATTTAGCCGGGCCAAGTGCTAAAATCAATTACCTAGCAGAAAGGAAGAAAGACACCAGGGAACCAGTAGACGCACAGACACTGGCCAACTGGTTTCAATGAGCAGTGTGCATGCTTGATAACTCAACTTGTGCATTGCCCTCTGAGAGGAGGAGATGTCTTTTATTGAAGATAGATGACAATTTGCAAGACCTAGCCTCCCCCGAGGCAGGGGAGATAGCACAGGATCTACTCTTTGGAGAAGCTTTTGCAAGAGATGAACACGTTTGTGGGTACATTTACGGCACAAGAGAAAGCCCAGACCTCCATACGGAAAATATTCGCAATAGAGTTTTTTACCAGGACCGGCAAACAGAGATCTCGCTTGATCGGTTCATATAATTCAGAGAGCAGACCTCAGGGCACGAGATACTGGGAGAACAGTCCATAAAACCTGTTCTTTCTGAGCCACGGAAGGAGTTCAAGAGGCCGCAGAGAAAGAGACTACTACAGGCACCAGGGTGCCAATACAGGTGAGAGGAGCCCCCAGCGAGTGTTAGCCCACGGGGGGAGGCAGAGCAGAGCAATTTTAGTGAATTGACAGGCGCTATAAAGCGATTCGTGGGTCTTACAGATGATGTCAGGTTTCAGACTTGAGTTTGTGAGTCTGCCGCTACAGGCACAAGTTCCTCCCTGCATGCGGACATTGCAGGCAGGGGAGGAACTGTTAGACGCAGAGTAGAACTACTGAGAGCGAAGGAAGCAATCGAAAAGGGGGTCCCGCAGTCGCTACGGTTCTGCAGCAATATTTTCCTAGTGCATCTCCTCAAAAATATCCTCAGAAAAGGGGACTGGCTAGCGAGGTTGGATCTGAAGGATGCTTATCTTACAATACCCGTGGCGTCCGCACACTGTCCCGACTTGAAGTTCATATGGAAAGGGCAATCTTGACAGTTCAGGAGCCTTCAGTTCGGGCTATCGTCGGCCCCGTGGGCCTTTACCAAGCTTGTGAGACCATTAGCATCCGCCATAAGAGAGAGAGGAGTGAGAATAATAGTGTATCTAGACAATCTTCTCCTCCTGGCTCAAGACAGACTAGCACTTCAAGATCAAGTACAGTGGGTGAGCACACTCCTTACATCTCTGGGTTTTTCATAAACAGAGAGAAGTCGGAACATACTCCGAGCAGGCGTATGGTGTTTTTAGGATTCGTCATAGACACCAGCGACTCTAGAACTGCAGATCACAGGATGAGAGCAATAAATAAAGCGTTAGGAGTCTTCAAGAAGACAAATATGTTGCTTCACAGTCTAGCCGGAGTAGTGGGACTTTTAGGTTCCTTGATACATGCAATTTTCCAGGGATCGCTGCACTGCAGAGCACTGCAGACGTTGAAGATCAGACATCTCCAAGGAGGAGTGAAATACCATCAACTAGTTCCCTCTAGACAAGGAGGGAAGACAGGAATTGCAGTGGTGGCTGCACAACATGGAATGGTGGAACGGTCAAGCCATTTTCAGAGACGCTCCTGAGTTAGTGATAGAATCACACGCAAGCAGATTAGGCTGTAGAGCAAGATGTGGGCAACTATTGATGGGCAGCAAATAGTCACAGTCAGAGCTGGAACTGCACATCAACTGCTTTTAGCTATTAGCAGTCTAGTTTCCTGTAAAGGCATTCCTGAGAGACAGGGCAAACTGCTGCATACTCCTCAGGATGGATGACATATCGGCAGTACGGTACATCAACCATTTAGGAGGCATGCGGCCCAAGATGCTGGTGAATTTGACGCAAGACTTCTGGCATTACTGCCTGGAGAGGAAGATGTCGATCATGGCGCAGTATTTCCTGGGAGAGAAGAACATAGTAGGAGACTGAATTCCTGCTACCTGCAGGACTCCAGCGATTGGGTGTTACACAGAGAAATATTTGCAAGGTTAAATGAAATATGGGGCCCACTAGATACAGGCCAGTTCGCGTCCAAATTGAATGCACAGACTCCCAAATATTTCAGCTGAAGATTAGATCCAGGAGCGCTGGGTACAGACGCATTCATACAGAACTGGAGCCGAACAGCTCACAATGTGTTTCCCCCATCCGTAATACTAGCCTGAGCACTGGCAAAGATAGCAGGGAGAGATAGTGGTGTCCACCAGGAAATCACAAGCGTGGTTTCCAGTACTGATGGAACCTTTAGGGTATTTTCCACAGATGATTCCATGGTGACAAGATTCGCTAACGAGCCCACTGGGGCACAATCACCCCATGGTGGAGATGGGGAAACTCCCACTCTTAGCTTGCAGAGTTTCGGGCAGAGATGGAGCATACCAGGAATTTCAGCCCAAGCTGCTAAGTTCATCAGGGAATCAAGGGCTCCCTCTACATTCCAGAGATATGGCACCCCATGGCAGCACTGGGAAGTCTGGTGCGACCAGCAATGTGTTCATCCTGTTTCTGCCCCTTAGGTGCAAGTACTTAATTTCTTAGCATCACTATTGGAGGATAATAGAGCACTCAGGACAGTGGGGATGTACCAGTCAGACATTTCGTGGGATACCAGCAGGTGGACGGGTCGCAGGTCAGCAAGATCCAGCCATGGTATGCCTACTCAGAGGAGTGAAGCTTTGCAAGCTCCCCACTCCAAGGTATTCATCGTTATGGGACATTAACAACATACTGAAGCTTTTCACTCAGTGCAATAGATATCAGGCAAACTGGCAATGTTGCTCTGTTTAGTATCCTGTAGGAGAGTGTCAGACATGAAAGCACTGGAGGTAGACAGAAAGGTGTTTTATCCAGAAGGAGTAGCGTTTTACTTCGCAAAGCGTCCTAAGACTCACTCATCTGTGATACCGTACCCATATTTTCTGGAAGACACCAAGTTGTGTGTAGTTCAATACATCAAAGAATATGAAAGGATAATGGCAGAGGTTAGGCCACGAGGTGTGACATAGCTACTGATAGCACGTAGGAAGCCTTTCCCTGTGGTAGCAGCAGCGACAATAGCCAGATGGGTGAGAGAGATAATCATACAAGCAGGCATTGATCTATCAGTGTTTGGCACACATTCAGTCAGGGGAGTTATGGCTTCCAAAGCATTTGCGCAGGTGTTTCTTTGGAAGACATTTTAAAGTCAGCGGACTGGTCCAACGATTCAACCTTTAAGACATTTTATTTTAAGCCAAAATCATCAGTTGCGGCAATAGTGATAGAACGCTTTGAACAAGCATAATGCACGCCTCTGGTCTTGACTTAGAAGGAAGATTACCCAGGCTTACAGCACAGAGAGTCTTGATTCTATTAAAGATACCGAGGCAAGCATTATCCCTCCCAAAATACGCAGATAGAGGCAAAGTGGGAGCTCTGGGGGGATGTGACTACGTTCAATGAATATGAGTGACTACGTATTTCCCTTCCTAACTTTGGTTTTCTCTCCCGCAGGTGAGGAACAGAAGAACGGGTGAGGCGACTAAGCGGAAGAAGAGTGTGACCTTCAGATGGCTACAGTGCGGCAAGGGTTGGATCGGATAGTTACCACCAGGGAGGATGAATGGGAGTGGTTCTCATGGACTGTTGTTTCGGTTACTGAGAGTTGTCATGAGAGTAGAGGGTGTCAGTTTTCAGGGCACCAAAAGAAGATGAAATAACCTGAACAGGGCATCACATACAGGGGAGAAAAAGCCCAGACTGGTTGATACTGGAAGGAGTGGAAAACTACTCAGTAGATGGGACTCATGGGGATTGTTAGTTCCATCTCTTGAAGTTTTCAAAGTTGTGTTTGAATACAATTTTAAAAAGCTTCTAAAGGGTGGTAATAAAAAAGTTAAGCATACTCCTAGCCTCTGTGTCCATAATAGAATCAAGACTCCCTGTGCTGTAAGCCTGGGTAATCTTCATTGTCCATAAGGAAAGAATAAAAATGCAGATTGTGACGGTTGGCAAAAAAACTCTCAAAAAATGAAATTTGTAATGTTTTGTTGACACACAGTTTAAGCAGACTTAATAAAAATACATTTAAATGTAAATGAAAACAGAAAGTCTGTATGAAGGACAATCAGGAAATTCTGAGATTTTTGATAAATTCTGATACCACACCATTTTGGGAAATGAAAAATAATCTGCCTGGTCGAGTGATTTCCTCAATGGGTGATTGCTTTTCTGAACAAACCAGATGTTCAGCCTCGTGTGAGCAGGAGCACCAAACTTCCAGTGCTCGCTGCAGGAGCAGCGAGGGCATCCACCACCACAAGGTAAGCCATGAGGGCTTCTAGGGGCTCATACAAACAACAAGGAAATAAATAATTATTTTGGAAATAACGAGTGGACCCATGAATTAACGTGGCTTGCAATTTGAACTTAATTGTTAAGGCGACTTTCAAAATGGCCGACACGCCTTCACCTCGCTGAGCAACCCCAGCATAGGGCTGCTGCCCCTCTCTGATTGGCTGCCTGTAGCACTGAAGAGCCAACCGGGTTCGCCAACAGGCGGAAGCCGGCCCCTCCAACACAAGGCCCTATTACCAAGGCTCCTGTCTGTGCCTGTCTGGCCCAAGGAGGGCTTGGAGCGTACCCACCTCTAATCCCTCTTCCAAACTATGAAGCAGCCCCCTGATGTAGCTGGCTCCCACATAAATTTGGGCCGGGCCCCTGCACCTCCACCCTCTGCACATCGACCAGTGAGTGATGGCTGAACTTTTCCACTGCCTCCTCAACTAACAAATCTAAACCATAAATGTGCCTTTCTCACTCTGCCATCCTTGACTCACCTAATCCACCTGTTCCTCACTGCATTTTATGCCCCTTGTTTGATTATAGAATTTAGGTGTGTGTGTTTTAAACATCTTTTACTCCATTCTGCATTGCATTTTGTGCCCCTTGTTTGATTTTCAAATTTAGGTGTGTGTTTTTAACATCTTGCACTCCATTCTACATTGCATTCTGTGTGCTTTGTCTCTCTATTGTAACTACTAGGCTGCCTGGTGAGTTTGGGCTAGGACTGTGCTGTGCAGCCTCTCCTCTATCCTTCAACTATCCTCTGCCACCCTGATGGCACTCACCATAGCTCCTATTTTCTGTTACTGCTACACTATCACCTACCCTCCCTCTCTCACAAAGTCTGGAAGAAAAAAGCACGAAGTATATATCTTGACCACCCACACTGGCCTACCCATTGCTAACATTTATGTCAGTGCAACTTCCCGACACATCTTCATCAATATCCTCTTCTCTGTACCCTCACTAGACCTATGGACTCCTCACCACATCTCTACTCTCTCTCCTTTCATATAGTCTCCTATTAATGGTGGTACCAAGTGGGAAGTCCTCTTTGCGGGCTTCTCATCATCCTGGTGTATCAAGAATATCTACCTCACTAGCACTATCTTGGTCCAGAGTGCTCAACCCAACCTCCTTCTCTTTGACTGGCACCTGCCATCCCTCATTAACTTCCTGCCCATATCTTATTCTCCCCTGCCCACTCTCTCTGTCCTTCCCTTGATACCGGTGTACCACGCCCCTATACCCCACCTCAGAAAAACTTAAAAGTTGAAGACCTCCTTGATCTAGCCACACTTAATGCTCGCTCAGCAAACAAACACTCAGCCGACATTTGCCTCCTTCTTGAAGACATTGATCTCGACATTCTCGCTCTTACTGAGATGTGGTTCAATGCCAGCTCAGTCACTGCTTTTAATCCATTTCTCCCCAATGGCTACAAGATCATTTCCAAGCCCTATCCTAACCACGCTGGACACAAGGTTGCCCTGATTTTCCGTGAGTGGGTCCCTTTCTCCCTCAATCCCACCCAGCCGTACTATTCCATTGAGAGCCTGGTTTGCAAGTTTGTCATGTCTCCCCCCTTCTCTCTGACCATTGCCACTATCTACAGGCCTCCTGGCTCTACCACACTGTTCCTCTCTGAATGGGCCGATGTCTGCTCTTCTCACCTCTCAGCCACCTCTAAACTCCTTCTCTTGGGCAATTTCAACATCCATTTGGACTCCTCTATCACAGCATCCACTCTCTTCTATGATGACCTCTGCACCTCGCTATCCCTCCCCATTCTCCCTTCTGGTCTGACCTACTCATCTGGACACACTCTTGATGCTTTCCTGACCATTGATCACCCCTCTCTCCTGGTCGGGCCACTCTCTCCTCTCCTCTTACCTAGGTCCCCTCAGCCCTCTGACCGCACCTATTCCAGCGCTTCAAAACTAATTCACAAACATCCGTTGGATGAAACGAGTGTCAGCTGCTGCCTTTGCATCCACCTTCATCCCCCATTACCCCCACCCCAGACTCTACCGCTGACTCTGCACTCTGCAACTTCCATCTGGCCATTACTAACACTCTGGACATTCTTGCCCTAGTCATGACGATCTGCCTGAAACCTACCTCTAAGCATAACACCTGATACAACTCTGAACTTGCAGCCCTTAAATGCAAGTGTGGAGCTGCGGAACAGATTTGGAAGACCTCTGGCTCACTCTCTGATAAACTGGCATGTCGCCTGCTCCAAAGACAATATAGACTTTCCATCCATGCCAAGAAAAGGGTACAGTGGTTCCAGTGTCAATGAACAATTGATTACCAGCTCAACGTTTCAGTCTCTTAAAGAGCAAAACGCTGTACGACGAATGCTTTTGTTGTTTTTTTTCAAAAGCTTTATTCGGTTTGGACCTTCAGCATGAAAGACAAATGCCTCCTCATGAGCTAAAACTTAAAGGGATAGTCCAGTAAAGAACTTTATTTTAAAAATAGATAGGCAACATTAAAATAATAATACTAGCACTTTTTAAAAAAAAAAACTTCCTATGTAAAATTTTGAGCTATTCAAGCTCAAAATTCGCAAAAGCAAGCACATGGGCGCATCCATTTTGTGAAATGGATGCCCGCCTGTGCTGGCTTTTGCTTTTGCGGCACTAATGAAGGAAAAGCCAGCCAGCTGTAGTAAACAAAAGCTACCGCTGGGTGGCTTTTCCTTCATCGGTGCTGTACGCAGAGGACGGGGACCGGAGACCAGAGCAGGAAAGCTGCAGCTGAATCTCGGCAAGTGCTATTTATTTTTAAAAAAAAATAAGCAATAGCTGTGTTTTTTTTTCTAAGTTTTCCAGGCTGGAGGAGCCCGGTAAACTTAGAAATAAAACCGCAGCTTTAAAAACGTTCTATTTATGTTTGCGGTCGCTTTTGAAGCTACCGCAAACATAAATACAACGTTGTGTTTGAAAACACTGTGGTTTTTCTTTCCAAGTTTCTCAGGCTCCTCCGGCTCGGAGGAGCCTGAGAAACTCGGAAAGAAAAACTGCAGCGTTTTCAAACACAACCGCGTTGTGTTTCTGCCTGCTGTGGCTATCACATTGGGTCTCCGGTGCTCCCCCAGGGGAGCACCGGAGACCCAAAGTGAAAGCCAAGGCAGGCAGAAACACAATACGGTTGTGTTTACAAGCCGCAGTGTTTCTGCCTACAGCTGATTTCCCATTTGGGGTTCCCGGACTCCCCACGGGGGGCCCGAGAGCATCAAATGGGAAATGCTAAATGCTGCAGTGTTTCTGCCTAAATCTGATTTCCCATCTGGGGCTCTCGGGCTCCCCACGGGGGGCCCGAGAGCCCCAAATGGGAAATGCTAAATGCTGCAGTGTTTCTGCCTAAATCTGCCTTCCCATTTGGGGCTGTCAGGCCCCCCTTGGGGAGCCCGAGAGCCCCAAATGGAAAAGCAGATTTAGGGAGAAACACAACCGCGTTGTGTTTCTGCCTGCCTTGGCTTTCACTTTGGGTCTCCGGTGCTCCCCTAGGGGAGCACCGGAGACCCAAAGTGATAGCCACAGCAGGCAGAAACACAACGCGGTTGTGTTTGAAAACGCTGCGGGTTTTCTTTCCGAGTTTCTCAGGCTCCTCCGAGCCGGAGGAGCCTGAGAAACCTGGAAAGAAAAACTGCAGCGTTTTCAAACACAACGTTGTATTTATGTTTGCGGTCGCTTCAAAAGCGACCGCAAACATAAATACAACATTTTTAAAGCTGCGGTTTTATTTCTAAGTTTTCCGGGCTCCTCCAGCCCGGAAAACTTAGAAAAAAAAACGCAGCTAGTGCTTATTTTTTTTTTTATTTAATTAGCACTTACCGAGATTCAGCTGCAGCTTTCCTGCTCTGGTCTCCTGTCCCCGTCCTCCGCGTACAGCACCAATGAAGGAAAAGCCACCCAGCGGTAGCTTTTGTTTACTACAGCTGGCTGGCTTTTCCTTCATTAGTGCCGCAAAAGCCAGCACAGGTTGGCATCCATTTCACAAAATGGATGTGCCCATGTGCTTGTTTTTGCGAATTTTGAGCTTGAATAGCTCAAAATTTTACATAGGAAGTTTTTTAAAAAAAAGTGTTAGTATTATTTTTTTAATGTTGCCTATCTATTTTTAAAATAGAATTTGTTACTGGACTATCCCTTTAAAGTAGGTGCTGTAATTATGCTGCTACGCAATTTTATGCCATCACTGGCTCTCTGCAATGGAACAAGTTTGACAATTACGCATCTACAAAGACACATCATAGAGGCATTTGTAATCAAGGAATTAAACTTAGATACTGTCCTTATACCACACATACCTCTCATTCCATCTCATACAACTATGCCTTTGAAATACCAAAGAAGATAGTTTCCTATACATTTAGCCTTTTCGATTGACCATTAATAAGTCACAGGGACCCACGCCCCCTTCCTGGAAGCCATCATTGGTAATTCTGATATTTAGGAAGGAGGAGAGAATTGACCCTATGAAATACAGATAGATATTTCCCTTTAAAATATGCTAGAACGGCATATGTTATGCTGGGAACAGCTAGTATATTATTTAGGCCTTCAAGTATATCGGTTACATTTAAAATACTTTAATTTTGACTTTTTATGCAATGAAGAATTTTATGTAGGTCATGTTGAACTAAAAATGTATATATACATCTATTTACAGGTATTCACGCACAATACATTTTTCGATGATCAGCAATTTCTCTTTGCTGCCAAGCATGAAAATACAATTTTCGATCCTAGAAATAATCCTGCTAGGCATCCCAAGTCATTTTTCGTTTGCAAACAAAATTAATTTCCTCTTCGGTATCCCAAATCATTGCCTCCAACGTGCATCAGAATTACATCTGGTATTTTGTCACTGTCATAATACAGAACAAGTTTCTCCATTATGTCTTTCCATTCAGCATGATTGTCAGAATCCTCTCCCCAATCAGACTGATATTCTTTTTCCTCACCTGATTGGTCCTGGCTTGAAGAGGAATCCTTCCGTTTTCCTTTCTTTTTCTTGTGAGACGGCTTCTTCTTTTTATGGAAGAGGTAGGGCCTACCTCGAAGGGAAGCCACTCTGTCTGCCCAGGAGTACGAGCGCACAAGGTGTCTCCTCTCCGAGGCAGCCAATAAGGGGAAAAGACAAAAATGCAGAAAACCCCCTTGCAGTAGTTGGCACTGATGGGTCCTACCCAGAAGGACAAGTAGACTGCTGAGATCCTAGGTGTTTCATCTTGTGAGACCAGTAATAATCTCCAATGAGAGAAACAACACTCTGGGCAGAAAATCCAATCCCACAGAAAGGCGGTTTCTTTCTAGAATCTTTCAGAAGTATTGTGCTGATGTAGAGAGAGCACAAAACAAGGAAATGATAGGGTCCTGCTGGAGTCAACTAGAAGATGTAAGGAAATGCCTAGTAGGTGAGAAAACTGCCCCGCGAACGGGAGAGCCCAAGAGGGAAAGAGAGAGAGAGAGAGCCCAAGAGGAGAGAACCTCCCCCAGTGCCAGACCGAAGCCAGGAGGAATCTTAGAGGGAGCGGGCACCAAACAAGCGGACGGAACGCGAGAGCTCCAGAAAACCAACAGGAAGCAAAGAGGAAGTGTGCTTACGAAAGCAAAGAGGACCTAGCACTAGTGTGGAAACCCGTACCGAAGGAACGGGTTGCAACACGCAGAGGCTAGGAACTGGTGTTCCTTTATGGGATGTGGCAGTGGCCATGTTTGAAAACACTAGACCGCTGTAAGAAGTTATGTGTGAATGTAACGGGCAATTCAATGGCGGCTCCTGCACCTATCCCAAATTCGCCACGGGCAGCCAGGCGTGACAATGATAGCCATGCCATTCCTCATTTCCGCAAGGTAGGAGAGTTAGCACACCTCTCACATAATGTTCAAGACAGGTGTCACCAGTTATCAACTCAGTATTTCCCTAAATTGAAAGAAAAAATCACAATGGACAATACCTTGAACATTTTTCACACACACGTACATAAATGTATGCACATAACCTCTTCTGCAACACTTACTTCTTTTTCCATTTGATGTCTAAACTGCAACATATATTTTTTAACATAATCACTTTTAATCACCATACGCACATAGAAAAATACATTTACAAGCGCATTCATATTGAAAAATACCTACATAACAATTTACATTCAAAATACAAACTATAATCACTTTGCTTTACAGACAATTGATTGTAGTTTAAATTTTGAATGTAAATTGTATATAACATTGTTCGCACGTATAATGTAATAACATTACACCAACACCTATATACACATGACTGGAATCATACTGCACCCCTACTCATATGCACGCACGAGAAATGCAAAATACATTTATATTGTGGCTGCATATATTTTTTCCTTATAAAACTTCAAAAACATAATATACATTAAGAAATAAACATCTACAAATAATACATACACACCACATTTGCTTGAACACTTAACTGGTGTTCCACTTAAAAAAACTGCAATGTCAACTTCTTTAAAAAAACAAATTACTACCAAACACTTTTCCATTCACAGACACACATGCTAACAATTACTAACAGCACATGCATAATATAACTACTTCTATGTTGCTGTAGTAATCATCAATCAGCAGACAGAAACACTGCGCCAAAGTTGTGTTACAACAAACGCACTTGCCATTTATGATTTTATCCACATCCAAACGCAGAACCTTTCCAACAAAGCCTATTAACAATATTAAACACTTTAATTGAAGACAGTGACCAGTGCAGATGCAAAGTAAGTATCCTTTTTTGCATAATGCAGCAACCTCACCCACATCAGGCTCAAGCCCATCCTCACCCCCTCACCATCCACAACACGGATGTTGATACTTGCCAACGTCCGGTGAGCTATCACCCATGCAGCAGACATCACTGACTGCATCACTTCACATGCCATTGATGCCATCTTCATTACCGAGACCTGGCTGACCCCCACCTACATCCTAGATGTCCTTGTCCTCAACGGCTACAGCATCCAACACAGAGACCGACCGAACAAGACATGTGGAGGCCTTGCAGTCATTGACAAGACCTTGTGGCCCTGCACCAGACTTGACGTCGACAACATTGGCTCCTTCGAAGTCCTCTCCTGCCACTTCCAACTCTCCACGACAGACACAGTCATCTTCCATCTCATCTACAGACCACCTAAACCCAACACCATCTTCATCGAAGACTTCACCGACCTGGTCACCACCATGTCCCTTACGCACACCAACAATATCTTCAAATTCAACCTCCCAGGCAACAAGAAACACCAAACTGAAGGAAGCTCTCCTCAGCCTTCTCAACACCCTCAGCCTCACATAGCACACGAAAGACCGAACACATGAGAAAGGTAACATCCTTGGCCTAATCATCACCATACTGTCTTCCCTTCACTACAGCTCTTCTCTACCACTAGACTGGTCTGACAACATCCTGCACACCACTCCTGTCAAGCACTCCCAATAGAAACCAAGCAGACAAACCAACAAGTCCTTCAAGAACTTCCCACCGGAAGTCCTTGCAGAAGACCTCGCAAACCGAACATTGCATGGACCGAACACCCCCAACCAAACTGCTACTCTCTACTGGAAGCACTCAACGCCACCCTCTTAGCCTCCATCGACCAACATGCGCCTCTGAAACAACGTAACTGCAAACCGAAACCATTAGCACCCTTGTACACACAAGAGGTCAACCTCAGAAATCAGGAAACAAGAGAAAACCTGGCCGCTCCAGGACTGCATCTGACCTGGCACTCTGCAAGGAACTCTGGGCAACTTGCTGACAACTAATCACCACAGCCACAGCCTCCTAGTATCACAATCCCATAGCTGAAACCAACAACAAAAGCATAGCCCTCTTCAAAGCAGTCAAGCAGTGCATCAACCCGCTATGCAACCCTGCCATACCACACTCCATCGGAAAATACACCGCCATCAACACCTTCTTCATCGACAAACTCAGCAAGATTCACCAGCATATGGACACCAGCTCTGCATCCACAGACCCACCTCACGTCCCTCCTCGCAATATCTCCAGACCCTGGATAACATTCAAGACACTCTCGACAGAGGACCTGGTAGAAACCATGGCTGCCCTCAAAGCCACATTGTATACAGATAACACCCTCCCAGCATCTATCCTGCAGACCCTCTCCACAGAAGCTCTCCTTCACTACCTGGAGATCATCAACAGCTCCCTAACTCAAGGCACATTCCCATCGACCCTAAAAACAGGACACATCCTCCTTCTACTAAAGAAACCCACTCTGGCTCCTGACAACCTAGGTAACTATCGCCTCGGCACACATCTTCCCTACCTAGGTAAGATCATTGAGAAAGCAGTAGCTGCACAACTACAACAACACATCGACACCAACAATCTCCTCCAAACCTACCAATCTAGATTCAGACCCATATACAGCACGGAAACAGCAACCATACAGGTGGTTGACAAAGCCCTAAAAAATCCTTGATGATGGCTACCCCTACCTCTTGGTTCACTTTACTTCTCAGACGCTTTCGACACAGTAGACCAACAGGCCCTTATGGTCACCATACATTGGTGCATGGGGATCAGCAACATAGCGCTATGCTGATCCAAGTCCTACCTTGCCAACTGCAAGCAGTTTGTTCAGATGGACACCTCTAGATCACCAATGCTAACCGCCACCTGTAGAGACCTGCAGAGTTCCATCCTCTCCCCAGTGATCTTCAATCTATACATGGAGCTGCTGGGAGCCCTCATAGCCACACAGAACATCCACATCAACCAATATTCTAACGGCTCACAGCTATACCTCAAGATCGGCTCCATCAAGGACATCCATAGGCACAAAACCTGTCTCTCACCTTGGATGTCAAGTGCATACTTGAAGCTCAACCCCTCCAAGAACGAATTCCTACTCATCGCCAACAGCACTGAACACCCAGATATAAAGACCTAGTTATCAACCATGAACTCTGAGGGCTTCACACCCGAGCTCACATCCTATGCCAAGTCCCTCCGGTTCCACATCAACAAACACCTCTCCTTCAAGACACACATAGCTAAGAAAACTAAGACAGCTTGCATCAGCTCTCCCTCCTTTGAAAAGTCAAGCCCTTCCTTCATTCGTGCAGCTTTAGATCTGCTGTTCAAGCACTGGTCATATCCCACATGGGTGGCAGCAATGCACTCCTCGAAGCCTCATTCTTCCTTGTGCCCCTGACAAGTGTCCTACATGCGGCCGCATGGGTCATGAAGGGTCTACACAGATACGACCACATCGACCCAGCCCTCATCGACCTTCACTGGTTTGCACTGTATGCACAAATCACCTTCAAATATTGCTGCATCAAGGAGTCTCTTCTCCTCAACACCTAGGCCATCACGTCATCCCTCGTGCCACCTGACTCACTAGATGCCACCAGCCCCTCTCCTCCCTGCCACCCGGTACAGCTGTACCCCTCCTCTATCCCCTCTGTATCCTACTCGCCGCTATATATCTATTCTGTTGTTACCACTGAAAAGTTCTCCACTATGCATCTGTATTGGTGTATACCTCTGTAAAGTACTCGGTTGCTTATTGAAGCTAGGTCTCTAATCAATAAACACCCTAATAATAATAATAATAATAATAATAATAATAATAATAATAATAATAATAATTTCTCTATTTTTCATAAGAATAACAGCTAGTATTATAAATGTTAACCCTGTTAGTAGTACCTACATCTCACTTTGTACACAGAAGTGATAGAAGTTTCTCTGTTCTTGGTTCTGGTGCCTGGAAGTCTCTCCCTCTAGACCTTCGGAAGCATGGCTCCTCTTTATTTCATATGAATCTCAAAACATTACTCTTTTTATATCTCCATGTCATGTGGCAACCTGTTTTTCCTTTGATACAAATCTGGACCCATATACAGTCTCTGTCCGGCTTTCCTCACATCAAGGAAACAATTGTGGTATAAATTAAAAACACAAACTCAAACGTTTTACAATTTCTCATTTCCTACTATAAAATTATTAATGTATGCCTATTTTATTTCAGAAAATTTGAAAATGTCAACCACTACTTTAGACGCTTCTACGGAGCCAGGTTAGTAAAATAGTTATTATAAAATCTACATTTACCTGTGCATTCAACTATTACTTTATGTGAACATTGTTGAACACTAAAAATCTACCCTTATAGTTACTTATTTAATAATGCTATATGACAATGAATATCAACTACAAAAATAACTGTATGCAGTAGCGTACCATTTTGTTGTTCAGCGAGTTCATACGCTACATATTCTTCATAGCTTCAACAAGTGCGTACGCTTAATTACCATGTATTAGGGACAGTTATTTTTTAACAAGTGTCGTAGTAATTCAGTTTATTATTTTGTAATGCTATATAACACTAAATATTAAATGCAAATATGAATCTATGCAGTAGCATACTATTTACTTTATACGCTTCAAGCACCTTATTTTTTGTAGTAGTGTGTACTCTAAATAGCTATCCATAAGGCACATTTACCATTGATCAAGTACAATTATAACATACAGGTGCGTACGCTAAACAGTACGAATAACATAATTAATGTACAATAAACAAAACCTTTAACCAACATTACACATAATGTGCATCTTAAAAAACTTTACACTTTATGTTATAAATCTGGTCATGGATACATTATGTTACTTTAAAATGCATCCTTATTAGGCACTTAAGAATTTTAAAGTGTTTCCCGTTTTCATCATAATGTACCTTTTAATAATGACTTATGTATGCTTAATGTAATGTTTGTAGCACTACATACATTTCATACACTTTACAGTGTTAACAGATGCATACGCTAAACAGTATGTATAACATTAACCATGTTCAAAAGTAAATACCCATCACCAACGTTTCTCAAATTTTCATAAAAATACCCACTAATATTATAAATAATGTTAATCTTCTAAAATGTCTAATTTCCTTTTTTAAATAATGTATGTATGGCCATTTTGGTTCAGAAAATGTCAAAATATCAACCACTGCTTTGCTTCTATGGAACCAGGTTAGTAAAATAGTCATGATAAAATCTACATTTACCAGTCATTGCAACAATTACTTATATGTGAACATTGTTAAAAAATAAAAACCTACCCTTTTAGTTATTTATTTAATAATGCTGTATCACAATATATATATTAATTACAATAACAACTGTATTCAGTAGTGTACAACTTCTTTGTACAACCATTACTTGTATGTGAACATTGTTAAAAAAATACTTCATTGTTCAACTAGTTCATACACTTCATAGTTTCAACAGGTGTGTGCGCTTAATAACTAACTTTTAGGTACACTAACAAGTGTCCTGGTCATTCAGTTACTTCTTTTGCTATATAGCACAAAATATGAACTCCAAATATGGATTTATAATCATAATAATACTATTTATTTATTGTTATGTTTATAGCTCAAAAGAGCTTTATCCTAACACTCACAATTACAATTTCAGACATATTTGATTACACATAATTAAATAAAATGATAGAAATATACAATTATTCTGTCACATTTAAAAAATGTGCATATTCAATTAATTACACTTGCATGTTCAAATACCGATATTAATCTGACACGCGCGCCCAATTAATCACGTTAATGACTGGGGCATAAGCAGAGTCCATTTTGGAATCTAGTGGATTGTGCAACGATGCAATATTAAAGGTGCAGTCTAAAGGTTTGGCCAAAGTTTAGATAAAGCAACAGACATCGCAAAAGCTACTTTGAGCTCAGGGCATTATTCCCAACTTTTCCCAGCCTTAGAATGGCCTTCCAGATGTTGAATAGAGCTATATGCATGGTTTTGTGCCTGGAGTTCAAACAATACAGCCAGAAGGAATCAGTCTTTATGTTATTGCAATCGGACACAAAGGGACCAAGCATCGTTATATATAAGGGTCCATGCTCCGTACATTCAGTCAGAATGTGTTGTGCAGTCGCAAATTTACCCATGACACCTCATGATCGGCAGATTTTCTTTTTTTTCGGGATGCCTAGTTCAGGACTGATGGTGGTTAGTAATGGCAGTTTGCCGATTCGCGCCAGAAGGACAAACCTGTGCAGCTCAGGAGAAGGGGATAGTTTAATGTAGCCTCGGCCAGTCATAAAACAATGTGACAGTGAGTTAATAACAGGGCAGAAACTGCTGAGTGCAGAAAGGTGTATATAGTTGGCACACCAATTCCATTGGGACGTCTTGACACTTGATTTCTTGGTCAGGACATGAAGGTTATCTTCCCAATGGGGACTCCATCCTATAGTGTCAAAACTTGCTAGGCACAAGGAAGACAAGGTGTCGGAAGACCTACCAGGTGGTAGTTGTCCCATCAAGGTGAGGAGGGGACAGATTGGTAACTTATGAGCCTTTAGAAATAGCAAGTTTCTTCTATTCCATGCCATAGATGCCAAGGACATAAGGCCCAGTTCTAGGCGGATGACTTCAACCGGTAATCCAGGGCCGAGTCCAAGCATTTTCCTCTAGAATCTACCCTCAAGAACATTAAGCCTGGAAAAGTCCTTCATACCAATAGCGTCCAGTTCATACAGTACAGTATAGGGTCAATATCGCTTGAAAGCTGAAACCTGATGATGCCTTCACACATCTATATAGCATGTTCATCTTTATTATTGCCTTTTTTTCCTGGCCTCCGCCAATCTGGCATAGTCAGTCTTGGTGGTAAATTCAGCACTGAGATATTTAAAACTGTCAACGTGCTCTATGACATTCCCGTTGATGACCAAGGTGGGTGTCAGAATCCGAGTCTTCGGACTCGTGACTCACCTGTTTATTGCTTGTGGTTCTCTTCTTGGAGTTCGCTAGTTTCTTTTTCCTGGACGAGCGAGCCTTGTAGAGGTAAGGTCTAGAATCCTCTAAATCCATTCTGCTGGGAGGCGATGAGTGCACTGGTTCCTGACTCCCAGCTGCGTTAGCTCCGGGACTTTGGAGGGGTTCAGTGTTCCTGGAAGGTTCAGGACAGAACAGGGACTGGAAAGGAATAAGCTAAGCGAGGCTCTGAATACAGAGGTCACAAAACAGAGCATACAGAGAGACCAGGAAGGATAATGAGGGCGGGCACCAGGAATCACAAAGGGAACAGGGCTAGGAAGATTAGAGCACAACTTGCCGGGACGAAGGTGCAGGCAAGCGGAGCGTTGAGACGCGCCGAAGTGCGGGGGCATGTCAGTTTTCAATGGACCATTAGTACGAACACAGGAAGACTAGACCGCACCGTTCCTTGGCATCGGCCATGTTGGAAGAGATCGGAGTATATTGTTATTGACTAAGAGACCAGGCTGACCAGAAGGGTCGATATCGCCGATTCATGACAGCATGCCTCCTCCTAAGTCCCAGTCCACCAGGCTTGCCTGGATGAGCCAGATGAAAACGCTGTAGATTGCGGGGTGCATTCATGTTGGAGACTGGTTCCCATGTCCGTTCACTTGGTGGATAGCCCTTCCATTCCACCAAATATTGGAGACGTCCTCTTCTGTATCTGGAATCGCAGATCCTAGAAACCTCAAATTCGACTTGGTTGTCGACAATGAGCGGGGGAGGTCGAGGTGTTGACTTGGTTGAGTGGTGGAAAGGTTTCAACAGTGATGTATGAAAAACAGGGTGGATTCTGTTCCAGGAGGCTGGTAATTGGAGTCAGAAGGCAACCGGATTGATGATTTCAGTCACAGTGAAAGGTCTGCTTGTTGGGTCTCAGATGCCTGGGTAGATATCGAGATGAGAGCCAAACTTTATCTCCAACAGCATAGGAAGGCCTGGTCGCCTTTTGGTATCCGCAACATTTTTTAGGTCCATTCTGGCCTTTTCTAGGTGTTTCTTCACTTGCTTGTGAATGGAGACCAGCTGTGCAATCCAAGCATCCACTGAAGGAGTTAATGTGGTCTACGGTAAGAGTGTGGGTAGCATGGATGGAACCCTTGAGTACACAAAAAAGACTGGTTTTAGTCGTGGAATGGTCTGAATCGTTGTAAGCAAATTCAGCCACAGGAATCAGTAGTGACCAATCATCCTGGACTTTCGAAGCGAAACACTGCAGATACTGCTCAAGGGTTTGGTTTACTCTCTCAGTGATGCCATTTGTTTGTGGGTGATAACCTGACAACAAGGCACGTTGAATGCCTAATTGCTAGCAGAGATGTTTCCAAAACCTGGAGATGTATTGTGGCCCGCAGTCGGAAATGATCTTAAGGGGTAGCCCATGCAACTGAAAGATGTGGTTAACAAAGATCCCTGCCATTTCAGGTGCTGAAGGTAGTTTGGTTAGAGGAGTAAAATGGGCCATATGAGAAAAGAGGTCTATAGTGACCATTATGGTGCTAAATCCTTTTGAGGGAGGAAGGTCCACAATGAAATTAGTGGCAATAGTTTCCCAGGGTCGAGATGGTAAGACAGGTTGATGAAGCAGACCCACTGGCTTTCGGTTGTTGGTCTTGTTCTGGTTGCAAACTGAGCATGCTTGTATATAGGCGCTTATGTCAAAGCGCATTTTAGGCCACCAGAAGTTCCTTCTAATCGTCTGATAGGTGGCCTTGATTCCACGGTGCCCAGAATGAAATGTGTCATGGCAAAGACTCATGACCTTAGTCTGAGTATTCTGGGTAGGGATCACCAAATTCTTCTCCCTAAAAAGGTATCCATCCTTGGTAGAAAGAGCCCAGAGATTATCCTTAGTGTACTCCTTCCAAATGTCCGAAGTCGCAGTCTCTGCGCGTATCATTTCTAAGAGCGAGTTGGCCTGGGCTATAAACACCTTGTCAGGAAACCTCTTGGGAAAGGCTAGTGTTTCTTCTTTCATGTAATCCGGTCTCCTGGAGAGAGCATCCGCTATTACATTAGAAGGACCAGTAACAGGTTGAATGCTGAACTGATATTGAGTGAAAAAATAGGCCCATCGTGCTTCGCGACTGTTTCGGCATTCCATAGACTGTAAAACCTGGAGGTTCCGGTGATCAGTCCTTACCAGAACCGGATATCTTGCGCCCAAAAGGAGATGATGCAATTCTGTGAAGGCTTGACTTATGGCGAGCAGTTCCTTCTCCAGGACTGAATAATGAGTTTCGCTAGGATGTCGTGTTCGTGACAGATAGGCAATGGGGTGCTCCTGTCTGTCTTCAGCTTCCTGTTTGCAGACTGCCCCGATTGCGTATTCTGAAGCATCAGTTTCTACCAGGAAGGGTTTAGTGGTGTCCGGTTGAGCCAGGATGGGTTCACTAATGAATTGGTGTTTAAGTTTCTGAAAGGCGGCTTCCTGGATTGCTGTCCATTGAAAGGGCATGTCTTTCTTTAGCAGACAGACAATGGGTTGTACAATAGCTGAGAACGTAGGGATGAATTTCCTGTAAACATTAGCAAGTCCTAGGAATGACTGCACTTGTTTCACTGAGGTTGGAGCCGGCCAGGAGAGGATAGCTTCGACTTTGGTTGGATCCATGGCCACCCCTTGTGGGCTCAGAACGAATCCTAAGTATTTAACCGTGGGTACGTGGAAGATACACTTCTCAGATTTGTCCAGCAGATGGTGTTCACATAACCGTTGTAAGACCAAAGAGACGTGTTTCTGATGCAGGGTCTTGTGAGTAAATCAATATGTCATCTAGGTAGACGATAACAAAAAGAAACAGCATGTCGGAAAGAACTCGGTCCATAAAACGTTGGAATATAGCAGGAGAATTTGCTAACCCAAATGGCATCACCAGATATTCGTAGTGGCCAAAGGGCGTCTGAAAAGCCGTCTTCCATTCATCACCTTCCTTGATGCGAATCAGGTGGTAAGCTCCTCTCAAATCCAGCTTAGTGAAGATCTTCTGTGTCAATAGCACAGTCTTGAGGGCGATGAGGAGGGAGTGACTGGACAATGGCAGAAGAAAATACATCTGAAAATTGATGGTACACCTCAGGTACCTGTGTAATGGTAGAAACAGTGATGTGCTGAGGGTTAGGAAGCTTGTATCCTGTGGACTGTTTTGGGTTTCCCGGATAGACAATGAGTGAGACAAAACTCGGAACCCAAGAACAAAGATCCTGCCGCCCAGTTGATATAAGGATTGTATTTCCGCAACCAAGGTATGTCAAGCACTATGGGGGAGTGAGCTGCCTTGATTATGTCAAAATGCAACAACTCTTGATGGTTGTGAATAGTGAGCAAGAGCTTAGAGGTTTGTTGCGTTATGGGTCCGGTTGATAGGGGTCTTCCGTCGATTCCTTCCACTGCCTGGAAGACATCCTTGGCTTCTCGAGGAATATGATGTCTCTGTGCCCATTTGTCATTGAGGAAAAGACCCATGGCCCCGCAATCCACCAAGGCCAGGATGGAAGATATTTCCTTGTTGGGTGTTGAAAGGGTCACTTGGAGTAGCACTAAGGAATTCTTTAGAGAGCAGTCCAGTGTAAGAGGAACGTCGGAGCATGATTCTTTCTCCCGAAACTGGGCTCTGTTCAGGATCAGGAGCTGGTGTTTCCCGAGCGTCGTGGAGGGGCTATCGGGCAATTTCGCACTAAATGTTTGTCTGAAGCACAATACATACAGAGACCGCTATTGATCCGCTGAGCCCTTTCCTGGGAGGTAATTGGGCCTCTCAAGGAACCAAGCTGCATGGGTTCTGGGTCAGTCGGACCTTGGGTTGGTGTTTCTTTTTCCTTGGAGCTGATGTATTCAGGTGGGGTTTTGGGTGGCGGGTTCCATGTCTTCCTCTTCTCGGCCTTTCTTTCTTGTATCCTGAAATCGATATGTAAGGACAGGTCTAGGAGGGCCTGGAAGGATCCGGGACAGGCTACCCTGGCCAATTCATCCTTAACCTCTTCACTTAATCCGCGTCTAAACAAGGTAAAGCAGGCTTCAGGGGTCCAATTAGCCTCTTTAGCCAATTGTTTGAAGCGGGTGACATATGTCAACATGTCCAGGTTGCCCTGCTGGAATACACCTGTTCAGGATGGTCTAACATGGCCTTGAGGACAGAAACAAATTAATTGTAATTGTCGAGTAACAAATCCCCTGTAGACACTAAAGGGGTAGCCCACGCCAGCGCATTGCCAGATAGATGAGAGATCATAAACCCCACCTTAGCTCCGGGGATGGAGAAGTAGTAAGGTTTAAAGGCAAAATGGACCAGGCATGAGTCCAGGAAGGAGCGTAAGGTCTTTGGATTACCATCGTATTTATCCACAATGCCTGCTACCGATGCACTTTCTTGATATGCCGAATCTCTGGACAAAACAAGCTGTTTTAAGACTGCATTTTCAGCTTTAAAGTTCTGTACTTCTGTAGTAACTTCCTGTATACCTCTCATTAGGTCTTGTATGGCTGCCTCCATTGTGGAAACGGTATTAATTGGGTGGCGTCTCAAACTGTCAGAATCCTAGTCTTCGGACTCGTGACTCACCTGTTTATTGCTTGTGGTTCCGTTTGCTAGTTTCTTTTTCCTGGACGAGCGAGCCTTGTAGAGGTAATGTCTAGAATCCTCTGAATCCAGTCTGCTGGGAGGCAACGAGCACACTGGTTCCTAACTCCCAGCTGCGGCAGCTCCGGGACTTTGGAGGCATTCAATGTTCCTGGAAAGATCCAGCACAGAACAGGGACTGGAAAGGAATAAGGTAAGCAAGGCTCCAAATACGGAGGTCGCGGAAGAGGGCGGACGGAGAGACCAGGAAGGATAATGAGTGCGGGCACCAGGAATCACGAAGGGAACAGGGCTAGGAAGATTAGAACACAACTTATCGGGATGAAGGTGCAGGCAAGCGGAGTGTTGAAACGTGCCGAAGCGCGGGGCGTGTCAGTTTTCAAGGAAGCATGAGAACGAATACAGGAAGACTAGACCGCACCGTTACTTGGCGTTGGCCATGTTGGAAGGGATTGGAGTAAATGGCTATTGACTGAGAGACCAGGCTGACCAGAAGTGTCGATATCGCCGATTCATGACAGTGGGTGCCTTAACATGCTTGTGAGAGAAGAACATGACCTTGGATTTCTCATCATTCAAAGTTAGGTCATGTTCACTAGAGAAACCTAACAGCGCCTCCATGGATCTTTTGAGGCCAGAGAAAATATGATCAAACAAGATCAGGTTGTCCGCATATGAGAGACAATATCGTTGGCTGACACTAATGTACCTTCTCAAGCATACTCGCCAGTTCAGCTAGGTATATGTTGAAAAGTAAGGGGGCTGAAGAGTATCCCTGTTTTACACCAAGATTATTTTTTATTGGTGCTGTTACCATACCCCTACTATGGACCCTAACCTGAACCAAAGTATTTTTGTGCAGGTCTACATTTGCCATTAGTAGATCCCACGGGCACCCTAGATGGTTCATTTTATCCCACAACTTTCTCCTGTTTACTGTTTAAAGGCTGCTCGGAAATCTGTCATAGCAAAATCTGGGCTGCCACTTAGTCTTGGCCCTTCTGGTCAAGAAATCAAGGAGCCATAGACAGTTGGATGTTCCTGAACCTGCCCTGAATCCCATTTGGAAATCACTCAATAGGCCTATCGTCTGCACCCAGTGGGTTAATTTATCAAGTAATAGGGAGGCAAACATTTTCCCAGTCAAGTCTAGCATGGCCAAGAGTCAGAGGTTCTTGGGGCATGTTCTAGGCCCTTTCTTGTGTATGGGACCCAGAATCGATTGGCGCCAGGAGTCAGGGATTGATCCTTCCTCAGACACCCTCTTGAATAGTAAATATATGAGGTCTCCCCAGAATGCCATGTTCTCTTTGAAGATTACATTAGGGAGTCCATTTTGGCCGGGGGCTCTTGAATCTTTTAACGCAGATACTTTTTACATGATCTTAGCATACGTAAAGTTCAAAACAAACTTCTCCCCGGGCCAAGGTAATTTCTCCCACAGGGGGGCATGGGTCAAAAAAAACCTCAGACACATGTCTAGTCCATTCCCGCTCACCAATAGCACAGATATCATGAATTGTACATGTAAGTTAAAGGTGATCAGCAATTTCCACAATTTTCTAGAGTCTTTGTTCTTAGATACATTTATCAAATATTGCCATTGGGTGGTTTTACCTGAGGAGACCCGGTCACACACCCACCTGCGGTATTGCTTTTTAGCCAATTGCTTAGAGGCTGCCGCCTCCTCTACGGAGCTGCAAGACTTACTGATCATATGCAACTCCCTTCTGAGAATCCTCTTACCTTCACAAATGATTTTGTCGCACCAGTATTTTTTAAGGGTTTGGTTTAAGATGTTTTGATGTCCTTTTTGAACCGCCAATTGAGAAGTGCAATCTTTAATGCATTTCTCAGTCTTGGCTGCTGTGGTACTAATTCCCATAAGTGGTAGAATACCTGCCTATTTTGAGAAGAAGATAACAGCCTTCCTTATACTCTTCTCCATCCAACAGATCCTAGTGCCCCCTTGATTAATATCAATTTCCCCGAAACACCACAGGTGGTAAATCTCTAGGGAGCACTGGACCTTCAGGGTAAGGATGGCATGGTCGCTATGGGTTGTTTCCAGAATTTCAAGCTTCCTAACCAGCGGAACTGCCACCGAATTGCAGAAGAATTAACCAAGCTTTGAGTGTTTTGTCCCTGATTTCCAGGTAGTTTTACCTGGGACATCCCCCACTGGTCTTCCATTCAACAAAAAACAGTCCCAATTCAAAACCATTAAGTACACGGTTTCTAATTGGTCTTCAAACTACAAGGTCATTTGTTCTATGTACCTCTAGAATTGGTTAGGAAGCTTGTGCCATGTCTGGAACATTCAGTTCACTTAGCAGCATGTAACCCAGACGCAGGTGCAAGGAGGTGGGCCGGACTCTACCTCCCCGCCCAATTAGCCCAAATCTCTCATTACCCATGCTTTCTGCCATGAAGATTGTCTTTGAACTTGTCCTTGCAAAGTATCCTTGTCTCTGGGAATACATGGGAGTGCAGGTATTGTTTTTCTAGGACTCCAAGTTCGACTCTATTTTCATCCTTGGCTCACATGACAGGAGACCACGATTTGGTCCATTTTGCAACTTTTAAATGTTTTAATTGAATAAAACTGGGCACTCTTGGTGTTCCTTTGTTGCACCTTAACAAGGGATGATTCATCCTTTGTACGCTCACTCCTTTCTAGAATAGATAGCCGACCTTGGCTGCTTCACTCTTGACTTCAGGCCAGACATCCTCGCCATGCAGCTCCACGATTTCAGCTTATTCTTTCTGCGACACAATTCTCCCTTTCCTCTTCATGGCTTTTGGCTTATTAAAATTCATGATACCGATGTGCAGCTTCTATATAATGGCAGCTTTGCCTGCATTCTATTCACTACATATAGCCAGCTTCTATGATGACTTAGTCTACCTTGCGTTTCAGCGTCTGTACAGTTATTGAACAGTTACAACACTTCGTACACGTGTAATCTTTTTCATATTTAAGAGTTTACTAGATTCCTTACTTCGTCATTCATTTCTGTATGATCCATACATCCTCTTTGGTCAGTTCCCTGAGACGTCGTTCATACTCTCTTAGGATGTCACAAACTTCTTTCCTTACTCTTTTTATATTCCTTCAGGGAGTTCCTCCCTCAGATTGTCATCTCTTCTGGGACACATTCGATAGGGTTTTCTCATTGGGTATCTTCTTTTGAATATACGCTGCGGTATTGGCACAACTGCTGGTGTCAAACACAGCACAATCTCAGGCTTCCAACATATAGAAGGTAGGGGGGTGGGATTTCCTGCAGAGTCATGCAGCTGCTCCTCTACACTCGCACGTCAGGTGATAACTTTCACCCCGGGATCCCCCTCTTCTGGGCTTAGATCCACAAAGGTTCTTGGCAATATAAGAACCTTCAGTAGTTATATTTCTTGCTTCTGAGTGCCAGATGAGCTCAAAATCATAATATAAAAGTTCTTCCTTGTTTGTACTTGGGGTGCTAATTCTTCACTCCTGGGTCCTCCTCTTCCAAGATCAGCCCCCTCTCGAATGTCATCCTCCTTCCGGCGGGTTCACCCTGGGTTGTATTCAAACGCTTTCTTTGTGGTACTTCATGTGTCGTGGCGGGGTCATAGCTTCTCACCCCTGGGTCCCCCTCTTCCGGGCTCAGATACCACTCGTCCTGGATCCCCCTCTTCCGGGCTCAGATCCCTCTCAGATGTTTGCTTCCCTCTGTTGGGTTCACTATGACTTTCAGCACAATCTCATCTGTGACATTCACAAATCTTAATGTCCTTTTAAACAGTGCACTGTGGACATCCCTGTTCCAGGTTCACTCTTGTCAAAACACTATTCATTGGGACGTGTGGCTTTGCCCCTTCTCTATCGACATCCCTCCATCGGCTTCACTCTTACCAACTTTGTCAATCACACAGTTTCTTAAACAGTTCTTACGACGTGGGATTCACTTTCCTTAGCTTCACAATCATTTGTCGGTCAAAGACTTTCGACTGTACAGAGGGTTTTACTAGACCCCTGTATGACCACTTTGACACCTTTGACCCCTTTCCCAAGGACTTCTGGTAATGGTAGTTTCAACAATAGGGTAGTCACCCAGAGTTTCCCAAGGGAGAACCCATGTGATGCCTGACTCCACCTCACTGATGATGCCCAACAAGGCTGAAACACGTGTATGGGGTTGCTGTTGTTACTCTTGTTCAGATGGATATTGCTCATGTGGGTGGGACAAAGGCTGATATGCAAATTAATATTTCCCATCTGTGAAAGGTACAGTGAGTTAAAGTGTGGCTGCAAACTCTCAAGTGGGTACCTTTCCAAAGAAAAGGTCAATTGGCAGTGTTAGTTCTCGCAGAGCGGTGCCTATGGACTATTTATTTTATTGTTTAACAGACTTAGGTTTAGGCACCCTAAGTTTCCTGCAGTCATCCAGATGTGGACCCCTTGCTCACTGTGCTCAGAGAGGCCCAGCTCCACCTAAGTGATGAGACCCTAAAATGCTGAAACACGTGTATGGGATTGCTGCTAGTACTCTTGTTCTGAAGGTAATTGCCACATCATTTCGGTGCTGGACTGCCCTTGTGGGCGGGACAAAGACTGATATGTAAATGGGTATTTCCCATCTGTGAAAGATAAATTGAGCTAAAGTGTGGCCGTGAACTCTTGAGTAGGTACATTCCCAAAGAACAGGTCAATGTGCCGTGTTATTCTCGCAGAGGGGCACCTGTGGGCTATTTTTTTTATTGTTTAAGGGACTTAGGTTTAGACTCTACGTTTCCTAGGGTCATCCAGACGTGGACCCCTTGCTCACTGTGCTCAGAGAGGCACTTCTCCAACTCACTGATGAGGCCCAACAAGGCTAAAACACGTGTATGGTGTTGCTGTTGGTACTTTTGTTCAGAAGTGAATTGCCACAGCATTTCGTTGCTGGACTGCTCATGTGGGCGGGACAAAGACTGATATGCAAATGGATGTTTCCCATCTGTGAAAGCTACAGTGAGCTAAACTGTTGCTGCAGACTCTCAAGTAGGTTCCTTCCCAAAGAACAGTTCACTGGAGCATGCTCATTCTCGAGGAGGGGCACCTATGGGCTATTTTTTGATTGTTTAAGGTATTTAGGTTTAGTCACCCTACGTTTCCTAGGGTCATCCAGACGTGGACCCATTGCTCACTGTGTCCAGAGAGGCACAGCTCCACCTCCCTGATGAAGCCCAATAAGGCTGAAACACGTGTACGCCATTGCTGTTGGTGCTCCTGTGTAGAAGGGAATTGCCCATGTGGGCAGAACAAAGACTGATATGCAATGAGTTATTTCCCATCTGTGAAAGGTATAGTAATATTGAAATTGATATTTTATTTGTATCGCGCTCATACACATGTGTCTCAAAGCGTGACGAGGCAAGTGAGGGGATCAAGGGACAACAAAAAAACAATATTACAAGGCCCAGTGACATTGAGAACGCATAAGTGCAGGGGAGACGGAAGGGGTAAGTGGATAGTGCTGTGCATAGGAATGGAGAAAAGAAAAAAAAAACGGTAGTACAGCCAGCAAGTGGCAAGTGCTCGGTTCAAGGCACAGATAGGGGGTGTCTGATAAGAGCAGGGAAAGGGGGGACTGGTTGGTAACAGATACAGACCCGAAGTGCAAGGGTTGCCAGGAGGCAGTACGGGTGCGTGGCAGGGTGGGAAGTACCTGGGCCCGAAATCAAATGGTGACCAGGTGCAGTATGCCTAAGAAAAAGAGATCAATAGGGGAGAGAAGGAGAGAAGGCAGAAGCAAAGAGAAAGGTCTTGAGGTGCTTCAGGAACCGGATGTGGTCCTCATGTTTCAGAGTGGCAGGGAGTCTATTCCAGAGTGCAGCCACAGCCAAAGACAGAGATCTACCCCCAGCACGTTTCTTTGTGAACCGACTAACCCTGAGGCAGTTGGAGGCTGTGGAGTGAAGAGTTTGAGAGGGAAGTTATTTGCAGTGGGAGAGCTAAAGTGAGCTAATGTGTGGCTGCGGACTCGTATATGGGGTTGCTATTGGTATTCTTGTTCTGAAGGGAATTGCCATAGCATTTCAGTGCTGGACTGCGCATGTGGCCGGGACAAAGAATGATATGCAAATGGTTATTTCCCATCTGTCAAAGGTACAGTGAGCTAAAGTGTGGCTGCAAACTCTTGAGTAGGTACCTTCCCAAAGAACAGGTTAATGCACCGTGTAATTTCTCGCAGAGCGGCACCAATGGGCTATTTTTGATTGTTTAAGGTAGTTTGGTTCAGTCACACTACGGTTACTAGGGTCATCCAGACGTGGACCCCTTGATCACTGTGCTCAGAGAGGCACATCTCCAATTCACTGTTGAGGCCCGACAAGGTTAAAACAGGTGTATGGTGTTGCTGTAGGTACTCTTGTTCAGAAGGGGATTACCATAGCATTTCAGTGATGAACTGAGCATGTGGACTTGACAAAGACTGATATACAAATTGATGTTTCCCATCTGTGAAAGGTACAGTGAGCTAAAGTGTGGCTGCGGACTCCCAAGTGGGTACCTTCCCAAATAACAGGTCAATGGTCTGCGTTCGTTCTAGCAGAGGGGCACCTATGGACTATCTTTTGATTGTTTAAGGGACTTAAGTTTAGTCGCCCTAAGTTTCCTAGGGTCATCCAGATGTGGTCCCCTTGCTCACTGTGCTCAGAAAGGCACATCTCCACCTCGCTGATGATACCCAACAAGGCTAAAACACGTTTATGGGGTTGCTGTTGCAACTCTGATTCAGAAGGGAATTGCCATAGCATTTCAGTGTTGGACTGCGGTTTATAGTTAATATTTCAAATTCAATTATTTCAAATGCAAAAATGTCGAAAACGTAAAATCGAAAAAGAAAATTCAAATGCTTCATTTTTTTTTAATGGGGAGTTCCCCCAAACCCCTGTTTTTTTTTACACTTTATTTTACTTACCAAAACCCCCAAAAAACGTATTAAATAAAAAAATTATACATTAGAAATTTTTTTTTTCGACATAATGTTTTCGACATTTTTGCATTCGAAAAAATGCATTCGACATACTAACTGGACACCTTGGACTGCTATTTTGGGCGGGACAAAGACTGATATGCAAATTAATATTTCCCATCTGTGAAAAGTACAGTCAGCTAAAGTGTGGCTCCGGACTCTCGAGTGGGTACCCTCCCAAAGAACAGGTTAATGGGCCGTGTTCTTTCTTGCAGACGTGCGCCTATGGGCTATTTTTTGATTGTTTTGATTGTTTAAGGGATTTAGGCTTAGTCACCCTAAGTTTCCTATGGTCATCCAGACTTGGTCCCCTTGCTCACTGTACTCATAAAGGCACAGCTCCACCTCGCTGATGCGACCAACAAGGCTGAAACACGTGTATGGGGTTGCTGTTGCTACTATTGTTCAGAAGGGAATTGCCATAGCATTTCTGTCAGCGCTGCCGCCCTTATTGATGGTTTGAGCAGAATCACCCTCCTCCTCACCTGACTCCGAGTGCTCTTGCTGTAGCTTCTGTAATCTTCCTTCCCATATGCTCCTTTTTTTTATTTGCAGGTGCGGCCTGTCACGGAATGAAACCACTGTGGGAGTTGGAACCAACAACCCAGGGGCCCCCTTCCGGAACAGCCGAAAAAAAGGGGAAAAAGCCTGTTGGCACAAAAAACCCCTTGGTAGAATGCAGATCGATCGGAACCAAACGAACGGAAAGGACAGGAATACTGGAGCCGCCGAAATCGAAGAGCTAAAGGTGGAAAAATGAGAAAGGGAACGGAAGAAGCCAAAGGAGGAGCAATGAGAAGGGAAACAGGAGAAAGCGAAGCCGGAAGGAGGAACAACAAGGAGGAAAGCGTAAACGAAAGAGGGGAGAAAGACCGGAGGATCCAGAAAGAGAAACCGGAAGACAAGAGAGGAAAAGGTAAACCGAAAAGAAAGCGAACGGATAGAAAGGGAAGGGTCACCGAAGCGGGGGAAGGAAAGAGAAGCAAAGTGTACCGTGTGTACGGAAGCAGAGGAAACTAAGCGATGCCTCCCAAAGAGGAAAGGACGAAACGCCAGCCAAGGGTTGCAACGCACTGTCCACCGGAAGGGGAGGGAAGATAACCCTGCCGGCGGACAACGTCAGAACAACTAGACCGCTAGGCGTGATTCTGGGAACTAAACAGTACTACCATGGTAGCTTAATCGCCAGCGGTTCCAGAGACGTCTACCGACTCGGAACATGACAATTTCAGTGATGGACTGCCTGTGAGGGAGGGACAAAGACGGGTATGCAAATTAATATTTCCCATCTGTGAAAGGTACAGTGAGATAAAGTGTGGCTGCGGACTCTTGAGTGGGTACCTTCCCAAATAACAGGTCAATGGTCTGTGTTCGTTCTTGCAGATGTGCGCCTATGCGCTATTTTTTGATTGTTTAAGGGACTTAGGTTTAGTCACCCCAGGTTTCCTAGGGTCATCCAGATGTAGACTCATTGCTCACTGTGCTCTGAGAGGCACAGCTCAATTTCACGAATGAGAACCAACATGGCTGAAACATGTGTATGGGCTTGCTGTTGGTACTCTTGTTCAGAAGGGAATTGCCATAGCATTTCAGTGCTGGACTGCCCATGTGGGCGGGACAAAGATTGATATGCAAATGGACATTTCCTATCCATGAAGGGTACAGTGATATTGCTCTTGATATTTAATTTGTCTTGCGCTCATACACATGTGTTTCATTGAGTGACGAGGTAAGGGAGGGAACAAGGGAGAACAAAAACAATGCTCTTACTAGGCCCAGTGACGTTGAGAATGCGCTTGTGCAGCAGAGACGGAAGGTGGGGAGGAGGAAGTGGAAAGTGCTGTGCATAGGAATGAAAAACAACAACACATGGTAGTGCAGACAGCAAGTGGCAAGTGCTAGGTTTAAGGCACAGACAAGGGGTTTCTGATAAGTGCAGGGAAAGGGGGGTACGGTAGGGTAACAGATACAGACCCAAAGTGCAAGGGTTGCGAGGAGGCAGTGTGGATGCATGGCAGGGTGGGAAGTACCTGGGCCCGAAACCAGAGGGTAACCAAGTGCACAATGCCGAAGCAGAACAGATCAACAGGGGCGAGGAGGAGAGAAGGCAGAAGCAAAGAGGAAGGTCTTGAGGGGCTTCCGGAACCAGAGCTGGTTCTCCTCAAGTTTCAGAGTGGCAGTGAGACTATTCCAGAGGGAGGCCCCAGCCGAAGACAGAGATCTACTCCCAGCACGTTTCTTTGTGAAGCGACTGACCCTGAGGCAGTTGGAGGCAGAGGGGCGAAGAGCTCGAGAGGGAAGGTATTTGCGGAGGGAGAGCTAAAGTGAGCTAAAGTGTAGCTGCAGACTTTCGAATGGGTACCTTCCCAAGGAACAGGTCAATGTTTCGTGTTTGTTCTCATAGAGGGGCGCCTATGGGCTATTTTTTGATTGTTTAAGGATTTAGGTTTAGTCACCCCAAGTTTCGTAGGGTAATCCAGATATGGATCCCTTGCTCACTGTGTTCAGAGAGGCACAGCTCCACCTCACTTTTGAGGCCCAACAAGGTTGAAACACGTGTATGGGGTTGCTATTGGTACTCTTGTTCAGAATGGAATTGCCATAGCATTTCAGTGCAGGACTGCCTGCGTGGGCGGGACAAAGACTGATATGCAAATGGATATTTCCCTTCTGTGAAAGATACAGTGAGCTAAAGTGCGGCTGCAGACTCTCGAGTGGGTACCGTCCCAAACAACAGGTCAATGGTCCATGTTCGCTCTTGCAGAGGGGCGCCCATGAATGATTTTTTTTATTGTTTAAGAGACTTAGGTTTAGTCATCTTAGGCTTCATAGGGTCATCCAGATGTAGACTCCTTGCTCACTGCTCTGAGAGGCACAGCTCCACCTCACTAATGAGAACCAACATGGCTGAAACATGTGTATGGGCTTGCTGTTGGTACTCTTGTTCAGAAGGGAATTGCCATAGCATTTCAGTGCTGGACTGCCCATGTGGGCAGGACAAAGATTGATATGCAAATGGGCATTTCCCATCTGTGAAAGGTACAGTGATATTGCTATTGATATTTTATTTGTATCGCGCTCATACACATGTGTTTCAGAGCGCGACGAGGTAAGGGAGGGAACAAGGGAAAACAAAAACAACGCTCTTACTAGGTCCAGTGACATTGAGAAAGCTCTAGTGCTGCGGAGAGGGAAGGTGGGGAAGTGCATGGGGGGAGGAAGTGGAAAGTGCTGTGCATAGGAATGAAAAACAACAACAAATGCTAGTGCAGCCAGCAAGTGGCAAGTGCTGGGTTTAAGGCACAGACAAGGGGTTTCTGATAAGTGCAGGGAAAGAGGGGTACTGTAGGGTAACAGATACAGTCCCAAAGTGCAAGGGTTGCGAGGAGGCAGTGTGAGTGCATGGCAGAGTGGGAAGTACCTGGGCCCGAAACCAGAGGGTAACCAGGTGCACGATGCCTAAGCAAAACAGATCAACAGGGCAGAGGAGGAGAGAAGGCAGAAGCAAAGAGGAAGGTCTTGAGGTGCTTCCGGAACCAGAGCTGGTTCTCCTCAAGTTTCAGAGTGGCAGGGAGGCTATTCCAGAGGGAGGCCCCAGCTGAAGACAGAGATCTACTCCCAGCACGTTTCTTTGTGAAGCGACTGAGCCTGAGGCAGTTGGCAGAGGAGTGAAGAGCTCGAGAGTGAAGGTATTTGCGGAGGGAGGGCTAAAGTGAGCTAAAGTGTGGCTGCGGACTCTCGAGTGGGCACCTTCCCAAAGAACAGGTCAATGGGCTGTGTTCGTTCTTGCAGAGGAGCGCCTACGGACTAGTTTTTGATGGTTTAAGGGACTTAGGTTTAGTCACTCTAAGTTTCCTCGGGTCATCCAGACGTGGACACCTTGCTCACTGTGCTCAGAGAGGCACAGCTCCACCTCACTAATGAAGCCCAACAAGGCTGAAACACGTGTATGGGGTTGCTGTTGGTACTGTTGTTCAGAAGGGAATTGCCATAGCATTTTGGTACTGGAATGCCCATGTGGGTGGGACAAAGACTGATATGCAAATGGGTATTTCCCATCTGTGAAAGGTACAGTGAGCTAAAGTGTGGCTTTGGACTCTCAAGTGTGCACCTTCCCAAAGAATAGGCCAGTGGCCTGTGTTTGTTCTCGCAGAGGGGTGCCTATCAAGTATTTTTTGATTGTTTAAGGGACTTAGGTTTAGTCACCCCTAGTTTACCAGGGTCATCCAGACATGGACCACTTGCTCACTGTGCTCAGAGAGGCACAGCTCCACCTCACTGATGAGGCCCAACATGTCTGAAACAGGTGTATGGGATTGCTGTTAGTACTTTGTTCTGAAGGGAATTGCCATAGCATTTTGGTGCTGAACTGCCAATGTGGGCGGGACAAAGACTGATATGCAAATGGTTATTTCGCATCTGTGAAAGATACAGTGAGCTAAAGTGCGGCTGCGGACTCTCAAGTGGGTACCTTCATAAGGAATAGGTCAATCGGCCGTGTTCGTTTTTGCAGAAGGGTGTCTATGGACTATTTTTTGATTGTTTAAGGGACTTAGGTTTAGTCACCCTAAGTGTCCTATGGTCCTCCAGATGTGGACCCCTTGCTCACTGTGCTCAGAGAGGCACAGCTCCACCTCAATGATGAGGCCCCACAAGGCTGAAGCATGTGTATGGCCTTGCTGCTGGTGCTCTTGTTCAGAAAGGAATTGCCATAGCATTTCGGTGCTGGAGTGCCCTTGTGGTTGGGACAAAGACTGATATGCAAATCGATATTTCCCATCTGTGAAAGGTGCAGTGAGCTAAAGTGCGGCTGCGGACTCTCGAGTGGGTACCTTCCCAAAGAGCACTTGAATGGGGCATGTTCGTTTTTGCAGAGGCGTGCCTATGGACTATTTTTTGATTGTTTAAGGGACTTAGGTTTAGTCACCCTACGTTTCCTATGGTCATCCAGATATGGACCACTTGTCCACTGTGCTCAGAGAGGCACATCTCCAACTCACTGATGAGGCCCAACAAGGATGAAACATGTGTATGGGGTTGCTGTTGGTACTGTTGTTCAGAAGGGAATTGCCATATCATTTCGGTGCTGGTCTGCTCATATGGGTGGGACAAAGACTGATATACAAATTAATATTTCCCATCTGTGAAAGGTACAGTGAGCTTAAGTGTGGCTGCGCACTGTTGACTAGGTACCTTCCCAAAAAACAGGTTATTGGGCTATGTTATTTCTTGCAGAGGGGCGCCTATGGGCTATTTTTGATTGTTTAAGGGACTTAGGTTGAGCCACCCTAGGTTCCCTTGCTCACTGTGCTCAGAGAGGCACAGCTCTGCCTCACTGATTTGGCCCAACAAGGCTGTAACACGTGTATGGGGTTGCTGTCGGTACTCTTGTTCAGAAAGGAATTGCCATAGCATTTCAGTGCTGGATTGCCCACCTGGCCAGGACAAAGACTTATATGCAAATAGGTTTTTCCATCAAGTGTGGCTGCGGACTCTCGAGTGGGTACCTTCCCAAAGAACAGGTCAATGGGCTGTGTTAGTTCTCGCAGAGGGGCGCCTATGGACTATTTTTTGATTATTTAAGTGACTTAGGTTTAGTCACCCTAACTTTCCTAGGGTCATCCAGACGTGCACCCTTGCTCACTGTGCTCATAAGGTCACAGATCCACCTTACTGATGAGGCCCAACTAGGCTGAAACATGTGTATTGGGTTGCTGTTGGTATTCTTGTTCCGAAGGAAATTGCCATAGCATTTCGTGTTGGACTGCCCGTTTGGGCGAGGCATAGACTGATATGCACATGGATATTTCCCGTCTACGAAAGGTACAGTGAGCTTAACTGTGGCTGTGCACTCTCGGGTATGTACCTTCCCAAAGAACAGTTCAGTGGGCCATGTTTGTTCTCGAAAAGGGGTGCCTATGGACTATTTTATGATTGTTTAAGGGACTTAGGTTTACTCACCCTAAGTTTCCTAGGATCATCCAGACGTGGACCCCTTGCTCACTGTGCTCAGAGAGGCACAGCTAGACCTCACTGATGAGGCCCAACAAGGCTGTAACACGTGTATGGGGTTGCTGTTGGTACTCTTGTCCAGAAGGGAATTGCCATAGCATTCCGGTGTTGTACTGCTAATGTGGGCCGGACAAAGACTGATATACAAATTATTATTTCCTATCTTTGAAAGGTACAGTGAGCTAATGTGTGGCTGCGTACTCTTGAATGGGTACCTTCCCAAAGAAGAGGTCAATGGAGCGTGTTCGTTCCCGCAGAGTGGCGTCTATGGGCCATTTTTTGATTGTTTAAGGGACTCAAATTTAGTCACCCTAAGTTTCCTAGGGTCATTCAGACGGGAACCCCTTGCTCACTGTGCTCATAAAGGCACAGATCCACCTTACTGATGAGACCCAACAAGGCTGAAACACGTGTATGGGATTGCTGTTGGTACTCTTGTTCAGAAGGGAATTGCCATAGCTTTTCAGTGCTGGACTGCCGTATGGGAGAGACAAAGCTTGATATGCAAATTGATATTTCCCATCTGTGAAAGGTACATTAATATTGATATTCATATTTTATTTGTATCGTGCTCATACACATGTGTTTCAGAGCGTGACGAGGCAAGGGAGGGGAACAAGGGAGAACAAAAACTACGATCTTACTAGGCCCAGTGACATTGAGAATCCGCAAGTGCAGGGAGAGGGAAGGGGGGAAGTGCTAGTGGGGAGGGGGGAAGTGGAAGGTGCTGTGCATAGGAAAGAAAGAACAATAAACAAATGGTAGTGCAGCCAGCAAGTGACAAGTGCTAGAATTAAGGCACAGACAGGGGGTGCATGATAAGTGCAGGGAAAGGGGGACTGTAGGGTAACAGATACAGACTCAAAGTCAAGGGTTGCCAGGAGGTAGTGCGGGTGCATGGCAGGGTGGGAAGTAGCTGCGCCTTAATCAGAGGGTAACCAGGAGCACTATGCCTAAGCAAAACAGATCAACAGGAGAGAGGAAGAGAGAAGACAGAAGCAAAGAGAAAGGTCTTGAGGTGCTTCCGTAACTGGATAGGTCCTCAAGTTTCAGAGTGGCAGGGAGGCTATTCCAGAGGGAGGCCACAGCCAAAGACAGAGATCTACCCCCAGCACGTTTCTTTGAGAATCGACTGAACCTGAGGCAGTTGGAGGCAGAGGAGCGAAGAGATTGAGAGGGGTGTTATTTGTGCAAGGAGAGCTAAAGTGAGCTAAAGTGTGGCTGCGGACTCTCGTGTGGTTTACCTTCCCAAAGAACAGGTCAATGGCCCGTGTTTGTTCTCACAGAGGGGCGCCTATGGACTATTTTTGATTGTTTAAGGGACTTAGGTTAAGTCACCCTAGGTTTCCTAGGGTCATCCAGACATGGACCCCTTGCTCACTGTGCTCAGAAAGGTACAGCTCCACCTCACTGATGATGCCTAAGAAGGCTGATACACGTGTATGGGGTTGCTGTTGGTACTCTTGCTCTGGAGAAAATTGCCATAGCATTTCAGTGCCAGGACTGCCCTTGTGGGCGAGACAAAGACTGATATGCAGAGGGATGTTTCCCATCTTGGAAAGGTACAGTGAGATAAAGTGTGGCTATGGGATCTCGAGGGGGTACCTTCCCAAAGATCAGGTCAAAGTGCTGTGTTTGTTCTTGCAGAGGGGCGCCTATGGACTATTTCCTGATTGTTTAAGGAATTTAGGATTAGTCACCCTCAGATTCCTTGGGTCATCCAGATGTAGACCCCTTGGTCAGGGTGCTCATAGAGGCAAAGCTCCACCTCACTGATGAGGCCCAACAAGGATGAAACACGTGTATGGGGTTGCTTTTGTTACTCTTGTTCTGAAGGGGATTTCCATAACATTTCAGTGCTGGACTGCGCATGTGGCCGGGACAAAGACTGATATGCAAATGGTTATTTCCCATCTGCTAAAGGTACAGTAAGCTAAAGTGTGGCTGCGGACTCTCGAGTGGGTACCTTCCCAAAGAACAGGTCAATGGGCAGTGTTCCTTCTCGCAGAAGGGCGCCTATGGACTATTTTTTGATTATTTATGGGACTTAGGTTAATCACTCTAAGTTTCCTAGAGTCATCCAGATGTGGACCCCTTGCTCACTGTGCTCAGCGAGGCACAACTCTTCCTCACTGATGAAGCCCATCAAGGATGAAACACGTGTATGGGGTTGCTGTTGGGACTGTTGTTCAGAAGGGAATTGCCATTGCATTTCGGTGTTGGACTGCTCATGCGGGTGGGACAAAGACTGATATGCAAATTAGTATTTCCCATCTGTGAAAGGTACAGTGAGCTAAAGTGTGGCTACAGACTCTTGACTAGGTACCTTTCCAAAGAACAGGTTAATGGGCTATGTTATTTCTCGCAAACGAGCACCTATGGGCTATTTTTTGATTGTTTAAGGGACTTAAGTCTAGTCACCCTAAGTTTCCTAGGGTCATCCAGACATGGACCCCTTACTCACTGTGCTCAGTGAGGGACGGCTCCACCTCACTGTTGATGACCAAGAAGACCGAAACATGTATATGGGGTTGCTGTTGGTACTCTTGTTCAGAAGCGTATTGCTCATGTAGACGGGACAAAGACTGATATGCAAATAGATATTTCCGATCTGTGAAAGGTACAGTTAGCTAAAGTGTGGCTGCAAACTCTCGAGTAGGTACCTTCCCAAAGAAAAGGTCAATTGGCAGTGTTAGTTCTCGCAGAGGGGTGCCTATGGACTATTTTTGTTATTGTTTAACTGACTTAGGTTCAGGCACCCTAAGTTAATGCGGTCATCCAGATGTGGACCCCTTGCTCACTGTGCTCAGAGAGGCCCACCTCCACCTCACTAATGAGACCCAACAAGGCTGAAATACGTGTATGGGATTGCAGCTAGTACTCTTGTTCTGAAGGGAATTGCCATATCATTTTGGTGCTGGACTGCCCTTGTGGGCGGGACAAAGACTGATATGTAAATGGGTATTTCCCATCTGTGAAAAGTAGATTGAGCTAAAGTGTGGCTGTGAACTCTTGAGTAGGTAACTTCCCAAAGGACAGGTCAATGTGCCGTGTTATTCTCGCAGAGGGGCACCTGTGGACTATTTTTTTGATATTTTAAGAAAATTAGATTTAGTCACCCTAAGTTTTCTATAGTCATCCAGACATGGACCCCTTGCTCACTGTGCTCAGAGAGGCACAGCTCCACCTCACTGATGAGGCCCAACAAGACTGAACCACGTGTATGGGGTTGCTGTTGGTACTCTTGTTCAGAAGGGAAGTGCCATAGCATTTTGGTGCTGGACTGACCATGTGGGCGGGAGAAAGACTGACCTGGAAATGGGGTTTTCCCATCTGTGAAAGGTACAGTGAGCTAAAGCGTGGCTGCAGACTCTCGAGTGGGTACGTTCCCAAGGAACAGGTCAATGGGACGTGTTCGTTCTCGCAGAGGGGCGCCTGTGGACTATTTTTGGATATTTTAAGAAAATTAGATTTAGTCACCCTAAGTTTCCTAGAGTCATCCAGACGTGGACCCCTTGCTCACTGTGCTCAGAGAGGCACAGCTCCACCTCACTGATGTGACCCAACAAGACTGAAACACGTGTATGGGGTTGCTGTTGGTACTCTTGTTCAGAAAGGAATTGCCATAGCATTTCGGTACTGGACTGCCCATGTGGGCGGGACAAATACTGATATGCAAATGGAAAATGTCCCATCTGTGAAAGGTACAGTGAGCTACAGTGTAACTGCAGACTCTCTTTTTTTTAAACCTTTATTTTTGCTGTCATACGCATTACATCACTTAGATGACCTTAGTTTACATTGTATATATTTGACTTAAGTAACCCTAAGTTTCCAAGGGTCATCCAGCCCTGGACCCCTTGCTCAGTGTGCTCCAAGAGGCACAGCTCCAGCTCACTGACGAGGCCCAACAAGGCTGAAACACATGTATGTGGTTTCTGTTGGTGCTCTTGTTCAAAAGGTAATTACCATGGCATGTCGGTGCTGGACAGACCATGTGAGCGGGAAAAAGACTGATATTGCAAATAGATGTTTCCCATCTGTGAAAGGTACAGTGAGCTAAAGTGTGGCAGTGGACTCTCGAGTGGGTACCTTCCCAAATAACGGGTCAATGGGCCATGTTCGTTCTCACAGAGGGCGCCTATGGACTATTTTTTGATTGTTTAAGGGACTTAAGTTTAGTTACCCTAAGTTTCCTAGGGTCACCCAGACGTAAACCCCTTGCTCACTGTGCTCAGAGAGGCACAGCTCCACCTCAATGATGAGCCCCAACAAGGCTGAAACAAGTGTATGTGTTTCTGTCGGTACCCTTGTCCAGAAGGGAATTCCCATTGCATTTTGGTGCTGGACTGCCCATATGGGTGGGACAAAAACTGATATGCAAATAGATATTTCCCATCTGTGAAAGGTACAGTGAGCTAAAGTGTGGCTGCAGACTCTCGAGTTGGTACCTTTCCAAAGAACGGTTCAATGGGATATGTTTGTTCTTGCAGAGGAGCGCCTATGAACTATTTTTTGATATTTTAAGAGACTTAGGTTTAGTCACCCTAAGTTTCCTAGAGTCATCCAGACGTGGACCCCTTGCTCACTGTGCTCAGAGAGGCACAGCTCCACCTCCATGATGCTGCTCAACAATGCTGAAACATGTGTATGGGGTTGATGTTGGTACTCTTGTTCAGAAGGGAATTGTCATAACATTTCGTTGCTGAACTGCCCATGTCGGCGGGATAAAGACTGATCTAGGAAATGGGGGTTTCCCATGTGTGAAAGGTACAGTGAGCTTAAGAGCCGCTGCGGACTCTCGAGTGGGTACCTTCCAAAGGAACAGGTCAATGGGACGTGTTCGTTCTCGCAGAGGGACGCCTGTGGACTATTTTTTTTATATTTTAAGAAAATTAGATTTAGTCACCCTAAGTTTCCTAGAGTCATCCAGACATGGACCCCTTGCTCACTGTGCTCAGAGGGGCACAGCTCCAACCCCTCTGATGCAGCTCAACAATGCTGAAACACATGCATGGGGTTGATGGTGATACTCTTGTTCAGAAGGGAATTGCCATAGCATTTCAGTGCTGGACTACCCATGTGGGTGGGAGAAAGACTGACCTGGAAATGGGGTTTTCCCATCTGTGAAAGGTAAAGTGAGCTAAAGTGTGGCTGTTGAACTCTTGAGTGGGTACCTTCGCAAAGAACAGGTCAATGGGCTGTGTTTGTTCTCGCAGAGGAGCGCTTATGGACTATTTTTTGATTGTTTAAGGGACTTAGGTTTAGTCACCCTAAGTTTCCTAGGGTCATCCAGACGTGGACCCATTGCTCACTGTGCTCAGAGAGGCACATCTCCGCCTCACTGATGAGACCCAACAAGCCTGAAACATGTGTATGGGGTTGCTGTTGGTACTCTTGTTTAGAAGGCAATTGCCATAGCATTTCCGTACTGGACTGCGGGACAAAAACTGATATGCAAATGGTTATTTCCCATCTGTGAAAGGTACAGTGAGCTAAAGTGTGGCTGCGGACTCTCTAGTGGGTACCTTCCCAAAGAACGGGTTAATGGGATGTGTTCGTTCTCGCAGAGGTGCGCCTATGGACTATTTTTTTAGATTTTAAGAGCCTTAGGTTTACTCACCCTAAGTTTCCTAAAGTTATCCAGATGTGGACCCTTTGCTCACTGTGCTCAGGGAAGCACTGCTCCACCTCCCTGATGCGGCTCAACAATGCTGAAACACATGTATGGGGTTGATGTTGGTACTCTTGTTCAGAAGGAAATCGCCATAGCATTTTGGTGCTGGACTACCCATGTGGGCTGGAGAAAGACTGATCTGGAAATGGGGTTTCCCATCTGTGAAAGGTACAGTGAGCTAAAGTGTGGCTGTTGAACTCTTGATTGGGCACCTTCCCAAAGAACATGCCATTGGGCTGTGTTTGTTCTCTCAGAGGGCGCTTATGGACTATTTTTTGATTGTTTAAGGGACTTAGGTTTAGTCACCCTAAGTTTCCTGGGGTCATCCAGACGTTGACACTTTGCTAACTGTGCTCAGAGAGGCACAGCTCCACCTCACTGATGAGGCCCAACCAGGCTGAAACACGTGTATGGGGTTGCTGTTGGTATGCTTGTTCAGAAGGGAATTGCCATAGCATTTTCGGTGCTGGACTGCCCATGTGGGCGTGACAAAGACTAATATGCAAATGGATATTTCCCATCTGTGAAAGGTACAGTGAGCTACAGTGTGGCTGTGGACTCTCAAATGGGTACCTTCCTAAAGAACAGGTCAATGGACCTTGTTTGTTCTCCTGGAGGTGCCCCTATCTACTTTTTTTTTATTGTTTAAGGGACTTAGGTTTAGTCACCCTAAGTTTCCTAGGGTCATCCAGACGTGGACCCCTTGCTCACTGTGCTCATAGAGGCCCAGCTCCACCTCATGGATGAGGCCCAACAAGCCTGAAACTTGTGTATGGGGTTGCTGTTGGTACTCTTGTTTAGAAGGGAATTGCCATAGAATTTCGGTACTGGACTGCTCATATGGGCGGGACAAAGACTGATATGGAAATGGATATTTCCCATCCATGTAAGGTACAGTGAGCTACGGTGTGGCTGTGGATACTGGAGTGGGTACCTTCCCAAAGAACAGATCAATGGGCTGTGTTCGTTCTCGCAGAGGGGCGCCTATGGACTATTTTTTGATTGTTCAAGGGACTTAGGTTTAGTCACCCTAAGTTTCCTAGGGTCATCCAGACGTACACCCCTTGCTCACTGTGCTCAGAGAGGCACAGCTCCCACCTCACTGATGAAACACCATCTGGACTGGCCATGCCGGTGGGACAAAGACTGATATGCAAATGGATATTTCCCATCTGTGAAAGGTAAAGTGAGTTAATGTGTGGCTGCAGACTCTCGAGGGGGTAACCTAGAAAGAACAGGTCAGTGGACCTGTGGACTATTTTTTGATTGTTTCTTCGGGTGTCTCAACGATGACAAATTGTGTGATCCACTCCGTGATTAGGATCCTTTACTTATTTTTACGGTGAGGAGAAACAGTTTCGACTTGTTCGATGTCTGTCTTTTTGACTGAGTCGATGGGGATTTATGGGTTCTACCTGCCGCAGGCTTTCCTCTGCGCTCCCTTAATGCTTTCAATGTCATGGACAGCCATAAGCATCCCGATTTCGGAGTAGAAGACACTGATGACAAAGCCATTTTCGAAGGTTTCTTTTTCCGAAGGAACCGAAGCGTACCGTATCCGAAGCATTAGCACGGAAAAACTGAACTGAAGCGAACAGACGCTTTGCGCGCTATATATGCCTTCGGTGACGTTGAGAAAGAGGTCTTTGAGGGACATCAAGTCAACAGACATCAACGCGCAGCGCCCTCTGCTGAAAAAATGGTTTCCAAAGCAGCTAAGCTGGATATTGGAAATATCATAAGATAAGGAATATGTGGGAAGACACAATCCATTCAAATGGGGTGTTCTATACCATTATGATCTTGTGAGAGAATTGCCCCTAACCCAACATGTGATGTGACTGTTTTAAGAATTAATTCCCTGTTGAAGTCTGCCACCTTCAACACGGGTTCACCACACGGAATGGTTTTAAGTTTATCAAAACACAGTTGGTCTTCCTCCCTCCAATTTATCTTTTGTGGTTCTGCATTTTTAAGCTTGTCTGTGAGGCAAGAAGTGATGGAGTAATAATTAGGGTTAAATCGCCCATAATACCCTACTAAGCGCACATAAAGGCCCTTAGATCTTTCTTTGTCTCAGGAATTGGAGTTTCTTTGACTGATTTCACCTTTTCATCCTGGGGTTGCACAAGCCCATTGCCAACAAAAAGTCCAAGAAACTTGACTACTGAGTGTGCCAAGTGCCATTTCTTTGGCTTTGCTGTGAAATTGGCTTTTCTCAATGCCCTGGCGACTAAATATAGATGGGGTAAATGCTCTTTGATATGATATGATATGGCATTTATAACGCGCCTATACACAAATGTTTCAAGGCGCGACAAGGCAAGGGGAGAACAGAGGGGGGACAAAAAACAGCAATCTTACTAGGCCTAGTGATAATCAGATCCCGAAAGTGCAGGGGAAAGAGGAGGGGAAAAGTGCTGGGGGGCGGGAGGTTTGAGAAGTGCAGGACAAAGGAACAGGAAACAAGTAATGCAGCCAATTGGTGGCAAGTGCTGGTGTCAGAAGTGCAGACAACAAGTGTCTAGTAAGTGCAGGAGAGGGGAATGCAAGGTTACAGATACAGACCACAAGTGCACGGGTGCCAAGAGGCAGTGCGGGTTTGCAGTTGGACAGGGAGGGCCTGGGCCCGAATTAAGAGGGTGGCCATGTGACAAGTGCAGTATCAGACAGGAGATCAGCAGGGGAGAGGAGGAGAGAAGGCAGAAGCAAAGAGGAAGGTCTGAGGTGCTTCCGGAACTGGATATGGTTCTGCTCAAGTTTCAGAGAGGCAGGGAGGCTGTTCCAGGGGTAGGCACCAGCCGAAGAAAGAGATCTGCCCCCAGCTCGTTGCCTGGAGAAGCGACTGACCTTCAAGGAGTTGGAGGTGGAGGAGTAAAGAGCTCGAGTAGTAAGATATTTCCAAAGAGAGAGGTGAGGTATTGCGGTCCCAAACCCCAGAAAGCCTTGTGAACAATGCAGAGTGTCTTAAACTTGATCATTGCAGCCACTGGGTGCCAGTGGGAGCCAATGGAGAGACGATCCCTGGGCTCGAGGCCAAGGAGAAGTCTTGCAGTCCTGTTCTAGATGAGTTGTAGAGGACAGAGTAGAGGCAGGCAGATTTCAAAAGAGGCTGGTTCAGTAGTCAAGCCTAGAAGTAACCAGAGCTTTAGAGACAGTGAGCTTCTGCGGGAAAGTGAGGAAGTGAGGAAGGGTAGCAGGATTGGCCAACTCCTTGCAGATTTTAAAGAGATTGTCTGAGTTGTTAGAAGCCGCAGAGATGCGGGCTTAGATGTGAGCTCTCTTCTTAGTGAGGACAGAGAGTCGATTTTGCCTTTAGAGCAGGTGGCAAGTCAATTTGTGAGAGGATGCTCAAGATGCCCACTATTTTCTCTCTACCACTCTGCACTTGCATTTGAGGGTAATGAGGTCTGAGTCGTACAAGGACTTGCACTTGGCGTTGTGCTTCAAGCGGATCCTCATGACAGGGGCAAGTACATCAACAGTGTCAGAGATAGCAGAGTGGAGCATGGAAAGGTCTGTGTCAGGATGTAAATCAACCAGAGGTGCAGGAGGGGGAGAGAAACTTGTGCCGAGAGCCTCAACTCACACACACTTCATGGGTCGGATGACCAAGAAGGTGGGTGTCAGTGTGGGGATAGGCTTGGCCTGAGGGGTAGAGAGAGAGAGAGAGAGAGAGAGAGGAGAGGAGAGGAGAGGAGAAAGTGGTCACTGCAGGACAGAGGAGTAGTGAGAGGGTTAGAGAGGGGGAGGTCTGAGGAGATCAGGACATCCAGAGTGTACCCTGCATAGTGATATAGGCCACAGGGGAGAAGAGAGAGAGAGAGAGAAAGAGACAGAGAGTCGCAGGGGTCCAAAAGAGTCCAGTGGAGGGACAGGAAGCATCCGGGTGGATGTTGAAGTCTCCAAGGAGGAAGAATTGAGTGGTTGAGGCCAGGAGGGAGGAGGAGAGGTCCACCCACTCGGAGAGGAAGCAGGTGATCTGGCCAGATGGCTGGTAGATAGTAGCCACAGTGAGAGAGTGGCTGGGAGAGAGAGAAAGCCTGCAGACAAGGCATTCAAAGGAGGAGTAGGCCTGCATAGGAATGATTGAGGCAGGAATCCACTCCGGGGAGAACAAGGCTACACCCCCACAGATACAGTTGAATCTGGGCAGAGGATCTTGTAGCCATCAGGGAGAAGAGTGTCAAAGCTCATGACAGAGCTGGCCGTGAACCATGTCTCAGTGAGAACAAGGACATCCAGGCCGAGTTCTTCCAGGAGACGACAGATGTCAGAGGAATGTTTGACATGGTTACATGTCTTTACATTGACGTAATATGTAATGAATGCCCATATGTCAAACTTTTATCTTTTAAACCTTTATAGTGAATAGATTTATTTTTTATTTTTTGGGAGGTTAGGGGATGCTCCGAAGCTTGTTTCCCACCCCTAAAAACCCATCCAGACCATTTGCCAAAAAAATCGAACCCTTTACCCCACCCCAAATACATTCACTATAAAGGTTTTCAAGATAAAAAATTCGATATAGGGGGACTCAATATATAGGATTCAATATAGACACTGCATACCTTTGACAGGGGAGGGGTGCAGATCAGCGGTACTCCCTGCGGAAGTGTAGAAGGAGGCAGAGGGTGCGCAGAAGAGGAGGGAGGAGAGGGTAAGGTAGCAAAGGAGGGGGATGAGGGTGCCAGAGAGTTGGCCGAGGCGCAAGGCACGGAAGCCAAAGCAGGGAGCGAAGGGACAGTGGGAGAGGAAAGGAAATTGATAAGGCACGGGAAGCGTCTATCAAAGAGGAGGAGGTTGGCCTCAGGGCCTTGTATCAGGACGGTGCCATTCAGGTAAACATTAATGATTACCTTAGAGGAGTGGAAGGGGGCCAGGAGGGCCTCCCACCAGGTGCCACCATTAATGGGAGAGGAGGAAAATGGAGAGAGCACAGAGACCATATGAGGAGTCCATAGGTCTGGTGAAGGAACGACAAAGAGGATGTCGGTGAGGGTCTATCTGGAGTAACTGCTGGTGTAGGTATCAGCGATAGGGAGGCCTGGGTTGGAGACCAGGATATCCTTTTTGAACTTCTTACTACCAGACTTAGTGAGAAGGGCAGGGTAGTAAATAGAAAATAGGAGAAACAGGGAGCACCATAGAGGATGCAGAGCTGGGAGAAAGAGGAGAGATTGAGAGTAGTGTGGGTGAGTGGGAGAAGAACAGTAAAGGGGGGAGACAATGGGGGAGGACACAAGGGGGTGGGGGTGCAAGCAGATGAGACCGAACAAGTCAATAACAAGTAGGAAATAAATAAACTGAAATGTGTTAGACATAGGGCATGGAAGAATAGCACAACAGAACACACGGCAGTGTGAGGAACAACAGTCAGGTTAGCAGGGCATCAAGAAACAGAGTGGTCGATGATAGAAAAACCTAGAAGAAAGAAGAGCACAGCAGAACACAAAGCAATGCACATCAGAGCAGAACAATGAACACAAGAAAACCTAGAGGAAGGAAGAGCACAGCAGGAGATACACAGCAATACACAAAAAAACAGAGCAGTCGACGAAAGATAACCTAGAAGATGGAAGAGCACTGCAGAACACAGAGCAATAAACAGCAAAAACAGAGCAGTCGATGAAGAAAACCTAGAAGATTGGAGAGCACAGCAGAACACAGAACAATACACCAAAGGACAGCGACGCGTCCGGGAGGCGGGACAGGGCAGGGAAAGGCGAGGGTAAGGGTCTGCAGGGGAGCAAGGATGCTCGGGGGTGCATGGCTACTGGCGAGCTCGAGATGCAAGGGCGCGAGGCACATGCGATTGAGGGATTGCGAGGGAACATGCGTGCAAAGGACGCGTAGGTGTGAGCATAGCCAAGGAAGGAGGGTGCGAGGAACCAACCCGATCAAGGATTGTGGGATAAGGACATGCAGGCAAGAGCATAGCCCAAGAAGGAAGGGGCACTGAAGCACACACGATCGAAGATTGTGAGGGACCATGCAAGTCGGGGACACGCAGCGCGATCGAAGCCAAGTAAGCAAGTGGCGCAGAAGCACACGCGAAAATTTGATTGCGACGGACCATGCGGGCTAAGTACGCACAGCGCCAACAGCCAAGGATGGAAGGAGGGTGAGGGTACACATGATCTAAGGTTGCAAGGGACCATGCAAGTCAAGAACTTGCAGCATGAGTGAAGCAAGGAAGGAAGAGGCCCGGAAGCGCACATGACCATGGGATTCGAGGGACCACGCAGGCTGAGGACGTGCAGCGTGGTCAGGCAAGGATAGAAAGGGTGTGGAGGTACATGCGATCAAGGATTACGAGGGACCACGCAGGTGGAATGAGGGGGAGGGCAGGGATGGTAGGGGCGAGAGAGGGGAACTCAAGGAGGGGTTTGAGGGGATAGCGCAGGTAGGAATCAACAGGGAAGGGGGCGCACCCAGCAAGGGGCAAGGGCAGAGGCGCAGGTCGCATGGGTTGGAGGGGACGTAGTCAGGGGAGAGGCACAGTCGGGAGAGCTAAGAAGTGCAGCGCAAGCCAACTCCCAACTTCTTATCTGGCAGCAGCAGACAGGAGGGTGAATCGTCTGCACCACTGTCTGCACCGCAGACCCCTTCATCGCCAAACACCTGCGTCATTCAACACCACAGCCTTGTCCTGCAAGGGCTTTGTCGCAGAGGATCCAAACCTCAGATTTTACAGGTACAGTAGTGTGGACGTAACAAACGTAGATACGGTAGCATGGACGTAACAAACATAACTTTCCATGTTTTACTGTGGATTATGATGTTGTGTGGGAGTATGTACTCATGCTTTTTTAACATTTAGACTCTGCATTTCAACATATGAACTCCGCATTTCACATTAACATTTTAGCGAGGTTTGAACTTCAACTGGGCCCCAGGGTATGAAACTCATTACTGGACTCAAGAGTGTGAGTCTCAGGCAGAATTAAATAGATGCCAATGTACAGAGCACATGCTAGAAATTGATCACTTTGCTTTATGATGATATTTCAATGAACTGAACTGCACTAAATATAATACTAACCTAAATCTAACATACTAATTAACCCAACCTCATTTACCATTTAACAGAATCCCATAATAATATTTAGTGCAAATTAGTCCATGATTAAATAAACTGGATGCAGATTGAGCTAATGCATAATGCTCTGCAAATGGGAAAGAAAAATTAACTTTAAACGTGCAGGCTGAATCTGCGCTTTATGGTAAACTGAAAAATGTGAAGATCTGTTCTGCTAAAAACATGGCTTTGTTTTGGAGCAGGAAGCGCAAGAGAAAAATTCAATATTTTTCTCTTCAGCAGTGCAGTTAGCACAATGAGAAAGACAGATCGCTTGATTCTTAGTGGGATGAGCTGGACAAGGGGAGGTGCTTGTGATAGACAAGGGGTTTCATAAAAAGGGTTTGAGGCAGAGCTAAGGGGGCATTTCTCTTCTGGCACTGACGGATGAAGGAGGAAGAAGTGCTGGTTGCTGAGCAGAGTCCAGTGCTTGCAAGCTGTCTGCTGGCTTAAGGTTGAAATTGAGGCTGTCTCTCTCCAGGGTTGATGATTTTTAGAAAAACTGCAATCTCAAGAATCCTTATCTGGGTTTACCCTGTGTGATGCAGTCAGAAAGGCTGGGGAAGATTTCATTGCCAAGTTGAGTCGCCAAAAGAATATCGCCAAAAGATTTAGGTAAATAGGAGGTTAATTGAGGTGCTAGTGATGTGAATGATACTATGTAACTGAAATAGTTCAGTTCATTTTAGATGGTGCATTAGAGATTCAAATTTAAATATACATGTCATTCTGTGTTCATACTTCTCAAACTCTTTATGTTTCAAAGTATATTTACCCTGCCAAGTTGTGTTATGAAGCCATGGTCCCGGGAGGATAGCTCAGCGATAGCGTGCTCGCTTTGGAAGCAAGACGACACGAAGCAACACAGGTTTGATCCCCGGGTCCACGCTTAGAAAACCTCTGGGTATTTAAGCATGTTATAAATATGCAACTTAGACAAAAAAAAACAATTATGCAACTAAAAACAATTACGCAACTAACAATTCCTGTAACAGTGCCTCGATGCCTGTGGGCTGTGTGAGCGCTTTAAAAATGCTAAATAAAAAAAATAACAATAAATGGTCAATTGGCAGAGCTTTGCAAAGAGTGCCAACAGCTGTTGCAAGAAAAACATACTTGCACTGTGAAGTACAATGTGGACATAAGTGTCACTCTGTGTAACTTGCATAATTCTGTTTTACACTAAAGAACACATGCCAAAAAGTAATTTAGTCTCATTATATTTATTCTGCTTTCAGTCCCTTTGATTTAATATGTATAGAGAGATACAGACGTGCGGTAAGAAATATCACAAAGCAAAGTAGCCGTGGTGAATTGTTTTATCTAGAGAGGCTGAATGAATGTGTTGTATTTCAATTGCATGCTTTACATTTCTTGGAACACAGGGCATAATGTATTATACATAAGATACCACAGGAGGGCATGAGCCATCTGTTCAGAGTGTATTAAGTCCAGCTTTTGTTTGTTGTTAGTGACCTTGGTGATATAATTATTAGGCAGTATTCTGAAATTAGTCTCACCACTGTTAGTAACAATTACCACAAAAATACCACAAAGTAATAGATATAACCCCCAAAATATATCTAACAGATTTGGTGCATGGGCTGAGAAACTTTAAAGCAATTACTGGGCGTGACCTTGCACCCTAAACAATAACCATATTGAGCACTCATTAGTTGAATTAGTGCTGTGAGGTAGTGCAGTACTGTGTGTTCATTGAATCTCATTATAGTGCCATTGGCAATAGTTACACCATGTCCCAGATTCAGGCAGAGTTTTCTGATTTGTCAAATTATCTCGAGGCAAAGCTTTATACCCATGCACTTTGGTCCTCAGAAAATGTGACTATATGGAAAGACAAAATTACCAAAGATGTAGAACGGCAGGCATTTGAAAACATTTTTGATGAAGGAAGCATTATACAGGTGTGCCTCCTTAGGCTATTCCAAGCATCAGAATGCATGGAGAACAGCTGTATCATCAGACTGTGTACAACTATGGTTCCTGCTCCACAGATCTATAAAGATGCAAGGGAATGACAGTGAAGTTATTAGCAAGTTACAAATCAGTTTGAACAATGAATGTGACCAGGTGCAGCAGTTAAAAGCAGAATTAAAGTAGAGGGAGCTAGACATGGAATTGCAAGCCAATTGCAGCGATCTTACTACTCAATTGGCTCAAAGAGAGACAGCCAATTTAATGAGAGTGAGCAAGAATTAACCCACTTAAAAGCAATTTTAGATGAAATAAGACAAGATAAAGATGTTGCTATTTCAGAAATACAAGCCCCTAGAGAAGATGGCAGGGAGAAAGATAAAAAAATGCCATGCTATGGAACAGGAGATATTTAAATTACTGGAAGAAAATTACAAAAAGGCCAAAGCACTTAATCAGTATCAGAAACAAATCAATGAATTGCAAGCAATAATCAATAAGGTCAGGGATGAGAATTCTGATCTCTGTCATGAGGCAGAACAGCTTAATGGACAGTGCAAGAACCTAGAACAGCAAATATTTAATCTCAAATCTCAGGGAAAGTGACAGGGCACTACATTCAATAGAGCTGAATTCAATTACAGCTCTGGCCAAGGAAACAATATACCAACAGCTGTCCCTTTGGCCAGACCTGGTTATTACCCAATGGTGGGGTCTGAATCACCTGCAAACATTCACACCCATTCTTTCCCACAAGAGAACAGGAATGAGCTACATAATGACACACACCATAATGCACCATGTAGTCCTACAAAAAATATGAAATCCATAAAGACTTTAACTAAACCATTCAAAAAGGGAGGTGATTGTTGCAAGGAAGACCATTTAGAAACCATTTGCGATTTATATTCAAAGCCCTCCAGATACCTAAGGAACAAAATAGACAGTACTTTCACCTAACCCTAGATGCAGCATCTGCTAGCATCATTTGTGGTCTCAATGAACAGGAAAATTTGTCATGGGCGGTCTTTACCAGTCCATACAAGATGCCAAAAAAACAGTATATACTATGATGGCAAAGCCAGATATGTCACCTCGCCAATACCTTCAAAATTTAAAAAGAACATTTTCACACTTTGATGTGGCCTTTGACCCTAACTCTGTAGAATTTGACACTGCATACGTTTATGGCTCCAAAATGAAATTGTCTCCCAATTAATTTGTGAATTTGACAGGGAAAAACCACTAGAATGGACCAAACTATATGAAGTGATATTTGGTCAGAGAGAGGAGGGGACTAAGAATAAAGAGACAAATCCAAAGTCTAAGGAATCCACACCAGTGATTTTGGAGGTAAAATCTGTAAAGATGCTGCTAGAACCAGCCCAAACTCAGGCAAGGAACAGCATAACACCAAGCCAAAGGGACGTGCCTCCACAGAGGACATCACCCCAAACTCCTATGTTCCAATCCACTGATGCCAGCAATAGGGTTTCTTATATTAGTCCTAGATAGCTGGGTAATTCTCCCAGAGTGGGATTTCGCCACAATATGCCAGGCCTAAATAACAATCAAAATCAAATTTACAATGGCACGCATCAGACACTAGGGGCCCAGAGTAGATTTTACCCTAATACAATGGTATATGGCCACGAAGAAAGACCGAGATATGTGGATAGATTAATTGAAAATGGAAACCAGCATATGGAACAATTCCCACCAAATGAAAGACAAAATATGAATTATGTTCCTCACCAACATAATCAATCACCACTACCAGCCGATCATGGTCAAAGGATGGTCATTCCACGTTCTCCATCTCCTGTGTCACATGAATTCAGAGGTAACACAAATAGAAATCAATCTCCTGAGAGGTACCAGAACAGGCATAATCAGGGTGAGTTTAATCATTACCGGCCTAGGCCACAAAAGGAGGTTTTCAGAGACATGGACAGGGTTCAATGCTTAGATGTCCAAGTCAAAAGGTTGTCTGAACAGATAGATAAATTATATGCAGTCCAAAAGCAACAGCCAAGTGAAGGTGGTGAAGGCCTTAAGAGTGATCTTGCGCATACTGAGAAGTGACTAGTTATTAACCTCTGCACTGATGAAAACGCAGATGCCTATGAATCACCTTTGAATAACGGTTCCCAATTGCTTAATGATTTAAAAATAAGAAAACAAACGAATGAAAGTGAGACAGGGAATTTCAGGACACACAAAAAAGGAGTGTGGTTCAATTGAGAGTTGAATCAGACCATTCAGGTGTATGTAAATGAAGAACAAGAGGGTGAAAATGAACAAGAACAACCCAAAGAACAGAGAAGCAGATTTAGACAGGACATCTAATATGAAAATAAAACACAAAACGAAGAGTTAAGATCAACAGATAGATTATCCTTACTTGATGATCAGAATACTGTTGATACCCAAACAGAGCAAACAGTGGCTCAGAAGGAGGGTGTGGGTCAATCACCTGAGCAGTATTTTGAACCACGGATATTCCAAGGGACAGAAATGACAGGCTCCATGCAAAACGCAGATAAGTGTCATGCACCAGAAGTTGACAGGCTGTCACGTGACACTTGCAAACTTACCCAGTCAAAAGGTTGCAGTGTAGAAATAAATGATGAGGGCCCAGACAATGAGAAAAGTACAATAAGAAATTGCGGTGTGAACACTAGTGGTCCCAAGTCAGAGGGGCAGTCAGTGGCTACACTCCCAAATGGGTCCTGAGCCTAGGAGAATAGACAAAGAAATTCAAAATGAGGGGGCAAAAAGGAGGATAAAATGTCATTTCATATCCCCATTTGCCTAGCAAAGAGTAAAAAAGAGCTAAGAAAAGTAAGTCCTGAAATCAGCAAACATTCACACTTGTTATGTGTACTAGAAGAGGTTGAAGATAGGTACTATGCTCTAATTACTATTGAAGAAAAATGTAATGCATTGTCCCCGGAGGATAGCTCAGCGGCAACGTGCTTGCCTTGGAAGCAAGACGACACGGAGCAACACAGGTTCGATCCCCAGGTCTGTGCTTAGAAACCTCTGGGTATTAAGCATGTTATAAATAACCTATCATATCATATCCTTTGCAATGATTGATACAGGTGCCCACGCAACAACAATGTCAAAAGAACTGATGAAAAGTATCAATAAAGGGAGATCCCCACAGAGTCATATAATGGTGAGGCAGAATGAAGGCCTTGTTCACAATTTCAATGGGGAAGAAATACCTATAGAAGGTGTCACTGACTTTGACATAAAGAAAGGGAGTCATCGGACGAGACAGGAAGTTTTGATCACATCCATTAATGAAATGTCCTTTCTCATAGGGACGAATTGCCTGAAGAGATTGTTGCCCCTCGTTGATGGGTAAATGGAATATTGTGGTGTGGTCCTTAGTTAAAAAGCCATTGAGACCCAAGAAAATAATGACCGAAAGCAACAGTGTAAAAGAATGCTACACTGTTTCTAAATCTGAAAGTGCAGTGGAAGTATATCTTTAGAGTGGCTGTGTGCCCAGTGTCACCGTCATTCTCATTTGTCAGGATGAAATGCGGGGGGGAAAAAGAGAAGCAGTCTTTGGAGATTTATTTGGACCCCAGAAAAACCGGCAAAACAGAAATAGACGAAAATACGCTGCGATTTTAGCTAAATGAAGAAAAAACACAAACCAAATGTCACTCGAAAGGTAAATAAAGAAAAGTATATTTGAACAATCTCAGAAGTACACATGGGAGATGGGCAGCCATGGATCCCTATCCATGTGAATGGGAATACTGAAATGCTTGAATCCACTTTAGCGATTGAACATGAAAGGAGTTTAATTAATGAAAAGGTACTCCGGCAAATAATTGACAGGGAGTAGATGCCAAAGTTCAGAATAAAGAATCATCACATTTTTGGCCTTGATGACCCAGAGTCGGGACAAAGAATTGTACGAAGATGCATGTTAAAGATTATAATTGACCCTAAGTGTATTCATCACAATGTGTGGATCGTGAGCGGGACACAAAACAAATTCTATTTGGGTATGACATCATGCACAGGATGTGTATGGTATTAGAGTTTCTAAATCAAAAGGTTTGGTCCATGTTGGGTGGCACTGCACCTGAGTTTGAAGACAAAAGACAAGCGTACCATTGTGCCCAAATGACACCATATACAAATGAACTGCAGGTGAAAAAGGATGTTCCATTCCCCATTCACCAGACAATTTACAGTAGCATTAAACTACAGAAAGGGACAACAGATTAAAGGTTCTGATGCATTTGTATCCCTAAATGAATCCATAAGGCAGCAAGGTTTGAATGCGAATATACACCACTGATAGAGATTAGGGATGGACCCTTTCAAATCCTGATGGACAATAAAGGGTGTCAAGACATTAATTTGACAAAGAATTCAGCAATAGGACTGGCAGTACAGAAATGTTACTATACTGATGATTTCAGTAACTCAGCAATCAGGAATATTCCTGAAAGCTATATGACTGCACAGGGTGAGTTGCCAGACTCATTGGAGTCTAAGCCTAAAGGAATCTTTAAAGTTGAGTCTGTGTACCCTTATGAGCCAAGTAAAATTGTGTGCTGTCATCAAGATGATTGTATCCTATTTGAATTAAGTGAATCTAAAAGAGAAAAACAGCATATTGAAATGGAGGTCAATATTCCAAAATATTTGAATATAGCAACCCTCCAAAGAGACACTACCACACAGTTAGAGGAAAGTACAGGGGTTCCTCCTTTGGAGGACTTCCCAGAGTTTAATAAAATGGTGCAGGCGCAAATTCAAGCTGCAGATGTTTGCACAAGTGAGGAAGAAAAAGACCAATTCAGAAAAATATTTATGGAATTCAAACAGGTTTTTGCCAAAGAGGCCTATGGCTGCGGACGGACCAATTTACATGTTGCCACACTACCAGAAAGACATGATAGGGAGCCAGTATTTGTGTGACAATATAGGTTACCCCTGGCATGTTTGAAATCACTAGCTCAAATCATCAATTATTTAGAATCTAGAGGAATCATTAGGCCTATTCATAGTACATCAAATACCCCTATATTATGTGTGCTAAAACCCAATGATCAATGATGCTTGTGTGCAGATCTACAGGAATTAAACAGAAAGGTATCTGTTTGAAGGTGGCCCTTTCCATTTATTGATCAGGGTCTTGCACAGGTTCACGTGTCAAATGTGTTTACCACATTAGACCTTACAGCTGGATATTGGTGTGTGCCACTAGCTGAAGATATTCAAAATGTGTTTGCATTTTCATTTGACAAATCACAATATGCATGGTCCCAGACCCCTTTTGGGTATGTCAATAGTGAGACTGAGTTTGGGTTATTCCTGAGCAAGGCACTCCTAGATGCAGCTGAAAAGGGGAAAATAGTCTACGTGGATAATGTGCTAATCAAAAACGAAGAACTGAAATGCCATTTCAATGAGATTTGGCATGTGCTCAGTCAGCTACAGAAGGCTGGGGCAAAAGTATCTTTACAGAAAGCACAGTGGTGCAGAAAAAGGGTAAACTTCCTAGGTCGTGAAATGACGGAACATGGGTTAAACCCACAAAAGAAAAAGGTGGAGGCGATTCATAAACTAAAAGATCCCACTAGTTTGAAACGTTTAAAGTGCTTGTTAGGAATGACAAGTTACAACAGGAAATTGATTGAAAATTATGCAGAGATTACATAACCTTTAACGAAATTATTGAAGCAGGGCTTACCCTGGAAATGGGAAAAGGAACAAAGTGAGGCACTAGACATGCTAAAAAAGTGTCCAATGAAAGCGGCATGTTTGGCCAATCCAATGAAAAATCTGGATTTCATTGTAGAAATAGGATTTACAGATCAATGCATGTCAGCAGTATATATATCAAAAACATGACGCGAATAACAAAACCATTGCGTATGCTAGCATAGCATTGTCAATGGTAGAGACCAAATTCAGTGAATGCGAAAAAGCACTTCTGATCTCTGTCAGGGCATTACAACATTTCCGCCCCATAATTCAAGGGGAGCGGGTGTTTGTTGAAACAAATCACCAGCCTCTGCAATTTTGCAAAGTAAGAAAATCAGATCAGGGAATTTGGCCCAGTCAAGAATTACTTCTTGGACATTAGCACTTCAGGGTTTTCCTGTAGAAGTGAAATATGGACAAAATAAAAAGAGCCCAGTTGCTCAAGGACTAGCAGAGTTGCATGATTGTGCAGCTATCTTTGTGCTTGATAACACAGGGCTGGAGACAAGTTTGAATGAATTTTGAGCAATCCCCACACAAGGCATTCAACGAAGAAGCATGTAAGGATTTACCAACTGTGTATGTAGATGGATGTGCATACCATGTAGAAAATGACACAGAAAAAGAGCTTGTAGCAGGACTAGGAAGCACAAGGTTTAAATGTGAAAACATTCCAAGAGTAAGCATGAGGATAGGTCCCAAAAGTAGTCAAGTGGCAGAATTGGCTGCTATTTATAAGCCAATATCTACAGCAGTAGAAATTAACTCAAAGAAATAGTTCTAGTAACCTATTCTGATTATGCACAAAATAGTTTTGTGGAGTATTTACCTTTCTGGAAAGTGAAAGGTATGCTCACCTATAACAAGAAGCCACTTAAACATGGCAAGGGGATTCAGGCTATAGACAAGCTGTGTCCTGATAATCCTTTGGAGGAAAACACATGGTCTTTTGAAAATGCCAGGTGAGGATAAGGAGGGAAATGATAAGGCAGATCAATTAGCCAAAATTGGAGCTGTACTGGTGAAGTTATTTCCTATTAAACACCTGCTTGGTGAAATACAGGTCAATGCGATGACACATTCCAAAACTCCAAAAGCAGTTGAACAGCCTGTGGCCCAGTGGAGTTTTGATACTCCAGATCAGGACTTGATCAAGGCACAAAATATCTTATTCTAGGCCCATTCTACAACCATTTGCTTGATGCAGAACAAAATCCGCTGGCTGAAGAGGACTGCAAAGGGAAAGAGGAATTAAGGGTGCTATTAAAAAACAAAAAGAGAATTAACATACAAGATGGACTGATGATTAGAGAATCTGTGACAGGCCAAATCCAACAGGTAGTGCCTTTGTCATATTGGGGATTGATGTTACATCATGCCCACAATGTCATAACTGCAGGACACAGATGTTCACAAAAAACTTTGAACATTTAAAAAGATTATACCTATTGGCCACACATGTCTCAAGATGTTGAGGTCCAAGCCGGAGGGTGTTTAGGTTGTGCACAGTTTCAACCTGCGTCACCGGCTCATAGAGCACCGTTAATGAAAAGGGGTTTCACACTCCCATGGTCTGATTTACATGTCGACTATGTAGGGCCTTTGAGGAGATCAGCAAGGGGAAACAGGTAAATGTTGACAGTTACTTGTCTAATTTCCAAGTGGGTGGAGTGCATTCCAGCTCCAGATTGCAGTGCGCAAACGGTGGCCACTTTACTGGTAAATCATATTTTTTAAAGGTTTGGTTTACCTCAAAGAATAAAGTCAGACCTTGGAAGTCATTTCACTAGTGCATTAATAACAACAATATGGCAAATTTTGGGTGTGACAAGGAAGCTACACATTTCTTACCGGCCCTCCTCTTCAAGGGGGAGGGGAACGTGTAACAGATCAATAGTTGATATGTTGAAAAAGTTTGTAGCTGAAGCAGGATCTAGTTGGGATTTGCGGCTTCCATTGGTACTAATGGCTATCAGGTCGACACCCTCTAAAACAACAAATCTCAGTCCCCATGAAATATTGACAGGAAGGAAAATGGTTCTGCCACACTTGCTTTACAGAACAAATGAAGAAGTGCTTATAAATGCGTCCACAATTCATTAATATGTGGAAGAATTGAGAACGCGTTTGCAATATGTGTTTGCATTTACGCAACGGAATTTGGAAAAGGCTGCTGAAGGTACAAATACACATTATGATAGGAAGGCATATATGAGAGAGTATGAAATAGGAGACCAGGTAAACAAGTTTAATTTTGGGAAGGGAAACATATAAACTCTAAATTCCTTGCAGTATGGCAAGGGCCATATAGAATTGTAGATAAGGTTTCACCTGTGGTCTACAGAATTGCTAAAAAGGAGGGAGAATTAACAGTGGAACCGTTTGTCCATGTTAATCCAATGAAGCCCTTTCACCCGAAACATGAAGTGAAAAGACTAGAGCGAGTTGAAACTGGCAGGGAGTGAAAAGAAGTGAAGCACTTATTTAAATAGAATTGCCATAGCAGGTGGACAGGTGTAAATAGTGTGAAGGAGATTTAAAGAGGTATAAAAAGAGAGTGAAATATATCAAGTTAGTGAACAAAAATCCAAGTGAATAACTAAGAGAAAGGAGGATTGTGTTTGAGACTGTTATCTGAAAAATACCATGTGATATTAGTGTGCTTAATAGTGCATAACTGAAATAGATTTCAGATATCACAGTGAGAAAGGAAAAGTAAACATTTTGAGGTGCTTGATACTTAAATTGTCTTTTCATTTTACTCTAGAAAAATAATTGTTTTCCCCGTCAACGCCGGATCCTTGGAGCACTGAATCCCTGGAGGATATCACTGGAATTGAGTCCCCTGGAAAGCCCCCTGGACTGAAGAAGGGGGTGAAGATGATGACCTCAAAAGACATGTAGATGATGACCCCGAAAGAAGTCCCAAGAAGTCCCGGAGGAATGGTTTCCTGTGCGATTTTTACATTATTTACAAAGACTATTTTTATCACAGACTATTTTTACTATTTATTATCACAAACTGATTTTTATCATGAACTGATTTTTTACTGTTTCTTACATCTGTCTGAGGCCAATGGCACAGTTTTATGGATTTATGTTTTGTGAAAGTGATGATGTATTTCTTTAAAATTACACACCCAAAAATTCCACACAAAACAATTCCACACAAAAAACAAAAAGCAGATCACCAATTAAAAAAAGATAAAAGATAAAGGTGATCAATTGAAGAAAAAACGAAAAAAGCATCAAAAAGACACACATTCTAAAAAATTCTAAAGATTTTTTATTGTTTTCTTAAACATTTTGTTTCCTTCTTTTGCTCTGACTCATAATTCTTTTGCTCTAGACTAGAGATATATATAATTTTTCTCATGTATGAATATTACCATTTGTATGTTATTTAATTTTGACTATTAAGATGTGGTTATTGGGAGAAGCACATGTGTTTTAGAGCCGATGCGTTTGTTTTTCCTGCAGTGATTTCAAGTTATAACCCAGCAAGAAAAAAAGGCAGTGTAGGAGTATGGACTCCACATTTCAACATTCAGACTTTGCATTTCAACATATGGATTCCGCATTTCACATTCACATTTTAGCGAGAGTTTGAACTTCATCTAGGGCCCAGGGTGTGAAACTCATTGCTGGATGCAAGAGTGTTAGTCTCAAGCAGAGTTAAAAATAGATGCCAATCCACAGCACATGCTAGAAATGTATCACTTTGCTTTGTGATATTTCAATGAACTGAACTGTACTAAATATAATACCAACCTAATTCTAACATACTAACTAATTCAAACCCATTTAAACATGTAACAGAATCACATAGTAACATTTAGTTCACATTAGTCCATGATGAAATAAACTGGATTCAGATTGAGCCAATGCAAGATGCTCTGGAAATGGGAAAGAAAAATTAACTTTAAATGTGCTGACTGAATCTGCGCTATCTGGTAAGATGAAAATGTGGTGTTCCATTCTGCTAAAAACATGGCTTTGTTTTGGAGCAGAAAGCGCAAGAGAATAATGAAACATTTTTCTCTTTAACAATGCAAGTAACACAATGAGAAAGGCAGATTGCGTGATTCTAAATGGGATGAGCTGGACAAGAGGAGGTGCTCGTGATTGACAAGGGTTTTCATAAAAAAGGGTTTGAGGCAGAGCTGAGGGGATATTCCTCTTCTGGCACTGAAAGACAAAGGAGGCAGAAGTGCTGGTTGCTGAGAAGACTGAGTCTGGTGCTTTCAAGCTGACTGTCTGCTGGGCTAAGGTTAAAGTTGAGGCTGTCTCTCTCCCGGGTTGGCGATCCTTAGAAAAGCTGCAGTCCTGAGAATCCTTATCTGGGTTGACGCTGTGCGAGGCAGGCAGAAAGGCTGGGGAAGATTTTACTGCCAAGTCGAAAATATCACCAACAGATTTAGGTAAATATGGCTACCTCCAAACTCGGAACAAGGCCCATTTTGTAATTATATCCAGAGAACAAGAAGTGAACACAAGTAAGAGTAAGAAATACAGTATTATGGGAGGGACTACACCATTAGCACATATCTGTCAACACCTTCCTTTGTATAGTGATAAAATACAAAAATATCATGATCAGTGGGTGGTGGAAATAAAAGGAGAGGGTTTATCGCCTATATGGCCGGAAGGAGGGTCCTTTGAGAAACATGTATTGGATCTAGTGTCAACACATCTGCTAGCGAAATACAGGGGAAAGCAATTGCACAACAGAAGGGAAGTATTAGATTTATGGAGAATGTTCGAAGAGGTAGCGCCTAGCGGCAGGGTAAGTAAAGACACAGTACCCGAGAAAGAGAATGTCCCGGAGGGAGGAGAGTGTGCTACAGGGGAAGAATGCACAATAAAAACGAAAGAGAATGATCTCACTAGAATGTACCCATTGTTGACAAGACCTGTAGTGGGATACAGTGAACCCCTGTATGTGCCAGCGCCCACCTCACAGCTACCCCGGCAACAGCATCAGCCACAGCCCCACCGCCATATGAAACAGGAGGGTTATATGGGCCAACTAGTGCCCCTCCAGTGAACTTAGCGCAGCTAACAGGAGACTTAGACAGACAGCTTGCACATGCACAGATGGAAATAACGCAATTAAGAGCCTTGTGCGATAGGGGTCAGATGTTGCCAAGAGGAGGGGAAGTACCACCATTGACAGCAGTTGACCTCACCACTCTACCAAGTGTCGCAGGGGAATCTACATCATCCCTGCCGCCGCTGCCGCCAATACCAAAGGGACAGGAGCAAGAGTGGCAATCAGGAGAGTTCCCGTTCCATTTAAATGGCAAACCCGTAAGAATAATAGACCTACAACCCCAGACAGCCAAAGAGGGGAGGGACAAGGAGAAAGGGAGTCAGAAGGGGAGATAGAAGAAGTATGGAGTGACATAGATGAATATGAGGAGGGGGTGGCAGCGGTGGGGTCTCCACTGCCATTCCCATTCGACCAAGAGGATGAAAGAGCCGCGCCAAGGTGGCAAGGGAGGTTAAGGCAAAGGGTAGGAAACATGTTGGTAAGTAAAACAAAAAAGGGAATGGTAAGTAAAAAAGGAGGAAAAACAAAGCTACAAATGCCACTGATACACAAGGGAGCGGGGAGGCCACACTACGTCCCATGGGCACAGATGGACAAGAATAACCTATTGAAACTTCTCCCTCCACTTTCGGGTGAGGCGGGGAAGTGGATACATGCCTTTGAGAAAAATACAGCAGGAGTGCCCTTAGCCATAGGGGACATAAAAAGTTCACTAGTGTCCGAGGTGGGTGATCAAGCAGACACAGTTTGGGTGAAGGCAGGCTTCCCGGGAGTTACAATGAACTGTGACCACCATGATGGGTCACCATTCAATAATGTCAGAGCGCAAGTATGGGATGCATTGCGGAGAACATTTCCAGACACTCCAGATTTACACTTAGTGATGCAATGCAGTATGGGAGAGGAGGAGTAGCCTACGCAATTCATCCTTCGGGTGCAAGACCTGTGGAGATCTGAAACGGAAACAGCATGGGACCAATCTAGCGCCTTGTTCTACTTTATAATTAAAAAAGGGTTCCCGAAGGAGGTACAGAAGGCCTTGGACAAAATAGCTTGGATAGAAGCAAAGGCTGGCCAGAGATTCAGAGTATAATTTTGCACCATTGTAGGAGTATCAAGAAAGAGAAAGAGTGATAGTACAGAGATGGTTGGCACACGAAGCAAAGCTAGTACAAAATAAATTAGTGACGGTTGCAGAAATTAATACAACGGCATCCACTGACAGACAGGGGGAAGGAGAGGAAGGGATAGGAAATACACCAGCAAGGATGGCCGCAACATGGGCTGCAAATGGACAGGAGCAATGGGACGGAGAAGAGCAGTACGGAGGGCCCCAGTGGCAAGGAAGGCCCACAAGAGGACGAGGTGGGTACCAGGATCGAGAGGGGCATTTGGAGGAATTGGAAATAGATGATTTGGAGGGCAAGGGATGAGGGGAGGACCACAAGGGTCATGTTGGAATTGCGGGAGGTAGGGATAATTTTCAAGAGAATGCAGAATGTGACCAATGGGTTATTACCAGGGGCAGCCCCCAATGGGAAACGAACAGCAGTATGGTCACCCACACGCAGGCAGTCCATATGGGTTACCTATGGGAGGGAATGGCAGAACGAACAATACTATAATGAGCCACTGCAGAGGGAACCATAAATGCAACAAAGACAACAACCACAGCAAAGAGGTATGCAGCAACAAATGGCAAGGCAGAACACTATGGGTAATGCCAACACTTACATTTTTGCAACATCTGCAAATGGCGCACCGGCACCTTTTCGCGGCACAGCGGTAGTGGAGGACAACATATTCTCTGTTCCAGGAACGGAGACATATGCAGACTAGGACAGCCCACAGAAAGCACTTGCGTGTCCAGTCCTATCCACTACCCTATGTGCAGAAGAGGAACCACTGGTGGGGGCAGAGATAGGCAACAAACAGTTCATCTTTATGGTGGACTCGGGAGCTGAAAAATCGTGTCTCATGGAAGGCCGGTTCCCGCTCTCGTGAAAAGATTTGGAAAGGCAAGGGTTCTCTGGGGCTATTTTAAAAGTTCCTTACACAAAAGATCTTGACATAGCGGTGAGAGTAAAAAAAATGCGAGCACTTTTACTATATCATGAAGACTCACCAATAAATTTGTTGGGAAGAGACCTCCTGAGTAAATTGAATATGACCATTTCCTTTTCCGAGTGGGGGATAGTGTGCTCCACCCCAGGAGTGTGCCCAGTAAGGGCAATGCTGATGATTAGCACCGTGACCAACAAAATTGCGGTAACAGGGGTGCCCATAGACATAGATATGTTCATATATGGGATCCAGGTACTCGCCAGAGTAGTGCCAGAGATAACAAGAAAGGAATGGAAAGTGCCTTCAGATTTTGTCTTCCGCCCAATTGTGAATACAGATGTCGTACCAGACACCATTTTGTCTATAGACCTAGAAGGGGTACAGGTTTCAAGTAAACATATCACGGTCATAGGACTGGACACACATGGATGCGAATGGAGAACAGTATTATGCATAGACCCAAATATAATTTTATGCAATTTAACTGATGAGGAATTGTTCACTGACAGTGGGAGTGATGGGGAAATAATAATGGAGATAAGTGTGCCATGTGACATCATGATCCAACACAGGGAAATACACAACCCCCTCATGGCTAGTGTTAATGTGCCACCCACCACATTTGAAGAAGACATGGAAAAGGTCCTGCCAGAAATTTGGACCACAGGCCCCAATGGTGTAGCACTCTATCTATCTATCTATCTATCTATCTATCTATCTATCTATCTATCTATCTATCTATCTATCTATCTATCTATCTATCTATCTAAATTCTTTTATTGCGCCACTAACCCAAAGGCCTCAGGGCGTGCACAAAAGAGAAGGAAAGAGGAGGAACATATGAAAAGTTAAACAAAAACAACAAAATAGAAGAATAGAAAAACATATAGACATAATAGGCCAAGTAGAACAGCCAGCAGAGCCTGCACAAAATATTGTGGATGTTATAGGAGGCAATTGAGAGAAATTGGTGTGGCACTCTAGAGAGATTAGCCTTGATTTGCATCAAAAAGGTATGTTTTTAACTGTTTTTTTTAAATCAGCTAGCGAGTTACTCTCAACCAGATATCCAGGAATGGAATTCAATAAGGCAGGAGCCCACAGATTGAAACTAGCACCCCCAATTTTCTTCAATGAAGACAGGGGTTGGATCAGAGAGACGCCATGATTGGATCATAATGTACGACCAATAGGCTTCTTTTTTATCCTAGCTGTAGGGTAGGAAGGGGCATCGCCCTCAAACATTTAAATACAATAGACAGGCCATTGTGATGGAGCCGTTGTTTAACAGGTAACCAGTGCAGGCTCTGCCTGGCCTCAGAGATATGCACGTTACGCTTGAGTCCGAACACTGCCCGCACAGCAATGTTCTGAACCACCTGCAAAGATTTAAGATTGGCCTCTGATGTGCCAATAAAGAGACTGTTACAATAGTCTAACTTGCAGTTCACAATCAATGCTGCAATTAGGGCAAGATTTTCATTCGACAAATAGGGCCGTATTTGCCAAAGAAGCTGAATATAGAAATGGCAAGAGGATTTCAGGTAACTGATCTGTCGATTGAAAGACAATTGGGGATCAAAGGAGACTCCAAGTGTTTTAACACTTTTTGAGACTTGGATAGAATTTTGTCCAATCAAGAAATTCTCATTTTAAGCATCCAATCTCTTTAACCCTTGGGGGGTACCCAAGATTGAGCTATTCAGTTTTGCCGTTATTGAGAGCCAATGAGTTTGTGGCCATCCAGTTCTGGATTTCCATAAAGATATGGTTAATATGCTCATGATCTTGGTAATAGTCACAAGTTAACTTAATAAGTATCCGCATATCGTCGGCATAGTTGGCATAATATATGCCTATAGCCGCAAAAAGTGCACAGAGAAGACAAGAATAGATATTAAAACGTAATGGTGACAGGCAGACTCCCTGGGGAACACCACATAAGAGAGTAGAGGCGATGGAGAAGACCTTATTTTTTGTTACTTTCATGCTACGTGGTTCCAAGAAGGATTTGAACCAAGCAGTCGTTTCTTTAGAGCATTTGCCCACTGTACTTAGTCTGTCTGCCAAGAGTTGATGATCAACGAGATCGAATGCGGCGGACAGATCCAAGAGACTTACAAGAGGTCACGCCCATCAAAATAAAACTGAAGCCAGTTGCAGTACCACCTAGAATAAAACAATATCCACTTTCAAGGCAGGCAGAGGAAGGGCTACGAGAAACAATAAATGCATTACTGCAACAAGGGATAATAGTGCCATCCACTTCACTATGCAACACAGCGATTTTTCTGATCAAGAAAGCAAGGGACGGGGCTTGGAGGATGATCCAGGACTTATGCCCTCTTAATGACGTCATAAAGAAGGAGTTTCCATTAGTGCCCAACCCCGCATCCATTTTGTGTAGTATACCCAAAGATGCCACCTGTTTCACAGTAGTGGATTTAAAGAACACCTTTTTCTCTATACCACTTGACCCAAGCTGTCAGTATCTCACAGCGTTCACACTAGGGTGGAACAGATATGAATATTGTAGATTTCCCCAGGGATATTGTGAAAGCCCAAGCATTGTCAATAGAATCTTGCATGAAGATCTTGGCAACATTGATGTAGAAAGCACAATAATACAGTACGTAGACAATTTACTCGTCTGCAGTAAAAGTGAAGAACAGTGCAGGGCCGATTCGATAACATTGCTAAATTTACTAGCCACAAAAGGATACAAGGTGGACAAAGGTAAGCTGCAATATTGTCTACCAGAGGTGCTCTATTTAGGACAGCTAATTTCAAAGGATGGAAAGAGAATTTTACCAGATAGAGCAGCAGCAATACGCCACCTGATGATACCAAAGACAGTGAAGGACATATGAACATTTCTTGGCATCTGCAATTACTGCCGAGCCTGGATACTTGACTATGCAGCATACACGCGCCCACTGTTACAGGCCCTGAAGGAAGCACAAAAGAATAAAATCCCATTAAAATGGACAGACGAGATGATGACACAATATTTTAAATTAAAAGAGCTTATTGCACACGCACCCGTTCTAGCGAACCCTGACTATGATCAGGAGTTTTACCTGTTTTCCCACTGCAATGCATTTTAATGACTGCAGTTTTGACCCAGAAAACATCATTAGGTCACAAGCCATTGGCCTACTATAGCGATACATTAGATTCGGTGATGCAGGGCCACTTCACATGCGAACAAGTTCTCGCTGCAGCGGCCTTCGCAATAGAAAAAAGTGCCACCATCGTGATGGGATGCTTAGTGACACTTTACGCAGAATACTCACTCTTTGCAATTCTAGAACGTTCAAATTCTACCTTAACAACACAGAGGGCAACAGCCTATGAAATTATAATATCAATCCCCAACGTTCATGTGGTGAGATGCAAGACAGTAAACCCAGCAATATTCATTACTGAACCATGTAAGTTGAGGACATGCAGGCACATGATTGCGCTACATATGAGGGAGAGGAAGATGATATTCCCGAGGTGAGCGAAAATGCATTGCAGGAGGGGGAGATATACTTTGTAGATGGGTCAGCATCAATAGACAGTGAGACAGGAGAAAAGCATGTAGGGGCGGCAGCTGTAAGAATGGAAGAAGACGGCTATGAGATTATTGTGGTGAAACGCCTACCCTCTCATTACTCGGCTCAAGCAGCAGAACTGACAGCGCTAATTGAAGCTCTGCACACAGCAAAAGGATGTGCTGTCACAATATACTCTGACTCAGCATATGCCACCACAACAGTGCATTCAGAGTTGTCACGATGGTGACAAAGAGAGTTTCGAACGGCAGATGGTTCACCAGTACAACATGCAGCCCTACTGAACGAACTGATAGAAGCACTAGCAGAATCATCAGTGGTAGCGCTGGTGAAGTGCCAAGCACACAAACAACAACACGGACGCAATCTCATTGGGAAACGCATCGGCCAAGGCTGCAGCGAAACACGCTGCATATTTCAATATTCCACAAGCAATAGAGTGCATTGTTAAAATGCCCAGTACCGATACACAAGAAGAGGGATACAGCCATACACCAATTGCCCAAATAATACAGCTTCAAAAACATGCGCCTACCAAAGAACAAGAATTGTGAGGGAAGAGAGGATGTAAACAATCCCCAACAAATCTAATATGGAGACAGGAACTAACAGGGAAGGTAGTAATGCCAGTGGAATTGTTAGAAATAGCATTTCAACAACTACACTTCCCAACACATGTAACTAAACAACACATTGTGGCTGAGATACAGGAACATTGGTTTGTTCTGAACTTGCAGGAACATTTGTCAAAATTCACGGTAGAATGCACAATGTGCCAAACATACAGTTTAGGAATGACCCTAAGGATGCTGCGTGGAACGTTACTGCGTCCAGTGGCCCCTTTTAGAGAGCTCCACATTGACTATGCGGATATGGGGGAAACATGTAATGGAGCGGGATATCTGATTGTGATAGTTTGCCCATTCTCCAGGTGGGTGGAAGCTGGACCATGCCCCCACCCGGACACAAAGTGTGCCGCAAAGTTCCTGGTACGGGAAGTTTTCTCAAGGTGGGGGATATGTGACATAATACAATCAGATAATGGCACCCATTTTATTAATGATCTATTTAAAGAAGTGACCACCCTACTGGGCGTTAAGCGCAAATTATGTTTGATTTATCACCTAATGGCTAACGGATTGGTAGAAAAAATCAACGGCCTGCTCAAAAGCAAATTATCCAAGAAGTGTAACACCCTTAAGAAAAATTGGGTGTTTTGCCTACCCTTAGCACTGTTCCACCTCAGAACTCAACCAAGCAAAGACCATCATTTGAGCCCACACAAAGTAGTGACGGGTCGGCGCATCCATACGCCACGTTCCCCAGTGAGAGGAGCCTCAGACGCTCACAGAGTTGCCACAGTGCTAGGGGATGAATTTAAGGAATACTTCACCCACTTGACATGCGCCGTGCATAGCATAGCGAGAAAGATCGTGGCACCTTTCACACAAAATGCTGAGACAGATACTACCATGCCAGCACAGGACAGCCCAAAGGGTCTATTAATGCCAGGTCAAAATGTGTACCTGCAAAGTTTTGTGCAGAGATGGAATTCTCCAAGATTTCATGGGCCTTATGAGGTTATCTATTGCACACCCACAGCTTTTAAGGTGAAGGGATTGAAATATTGGGTACATCTGTCAGATGTGAGAAGAGCACGCGATAGTGCAATCCCTCAATGTCAACAAAGTACCAGCAATGAAGTTGCAAGTGGATAAAAGACAGGTGTGAAAAAAAGGACAATATTGGGAGTGATAGTGCTCTCTCTCTCTCTCTCTCTCTCTCTCTCTCTCTCTCTCTCTCCCTCTCCCTCTATTTCTCACTGTGTTCCTTTAACTGCCTCTCTGTTTCTGTTCGTATCTCTCACTTTCACTCTGTCTATCGCATCTTCATAACTGACATTATGCACAAAAGAAAAAAAAGTGGCCATCATTACTTGCATCTTCTGTGACAAAAAATGGAGTTTAAATTGAAAGAATTTTAGAATATAAATAACAGTAGCTGAATAGGATACAAATATGCATATTGAAAGTATAATTAATTAAATAGTGACTAAGTGGAAAAATGATTGTAATGACAATGATAAAGAAATTAATGTGAGTAATAATGAAATGTATGCATGCCACTTAACAATTTTATATCGTATCTCCAGGTGGAAAAATGGCAGAAAGGAGGGCACTTACTGACAACGACACAGATTTAGATAGTGATAGGGTAGATAGTAGAGTAAATAAATATTATAGTTTAGAGTGTGGCCTTAAATATGAGGCAATATTGTTTTCTGTGATGTTATTATTTGCTACATGGTACTGGATTGTAGCTTTCATAATTAAGGATATGAAAGAGGAGGGGAGCGGGGTACCTCCTGATACAAGAGGGTTCAATGCTCATATGTGCTGGAGTTAAAACTATGTGGAGACATAATCACTCTGTATATAGCAATCTTACTACGTTGCATAAAAATCGTACTGTCACAGCCCCACGTTTCTCACTTACTGCTATTAAACCAAGTAAAGATAATGAGACCAATCAGTATGATGGGCATTACTCCTGGAGGGTGAGCCAGACCTCATAAATACTGATGTGCAAACAACCACAGAACCTACCTCACAAGGCTCTATAATGATATGATATGATAGGTTATTTATAACGCGTTTAATACCCAGAGGTTTCTAAGCGCAGACCCGGGGATCGAACCTGTGTTCCTCTGTGTCATCTTGCTTCCAAGGCGAGCATGTTGCCGCTGAGCTATCCTCCCGGGATAATGCACTTTAATCCTGCTACTACTATTACACAAGAAACGCCGGAACCACAGGCCTGGCAAGCTGCTAGTGAACCCAATGACACAACATGGGCAGATGTCTTCCCCATAAAGTATAGAAGGGTGAAAATGATAAATAATGGGGGAGGAGGAGACAGAAAAGGGGGGTGGGAGAGAAAAGATATGACGTATACCCTGGCATGGAATTAGATGAAATTGAAGACCCCCGCCACCCAGATCAATCTAACAAATGGTACTCAGACATGAGCGCCACAGCAAACCAAGCCACACATGAGAGCTGCTATGTTTTCTCTCTCATACTGCACGCATCAGACACACCTAAAATACTTGTACCTCAAGAAGTGCCCTTGTCGGATACCCAATGTTTAATCCATCTCGTATTGTATAGAATTCGGAGCACCTTCCAGTCACACACAGTTACACTGGAAATGCTTCTGAACGAGAAAACCTGCACGAGCAAGCCACAAGGAGTGATTTGCATCAAAGAACCATTTTTTGTCATCAAAGGGACAAGGTTTACAGAAAGTAAGGGGGTAATTCATAGAATTTGGCGCACAAGTCGCGCACGCGCCTGGCGCACAGAGTGCGCGTGCGGCAGTCTGCGCCAGCCGCATGCGCCAAAACCCATTTCAATGCACAGCGTATTCATGGATTTCAACATCCATGACCAGCCGTGGTGCAGAGCGGTGCAGCGACCCTGCAGCAGCACCAGTAACGCCCCCATCCCGCCCCTTGCACCAGAAACATCGCACACATTTCCTACATGGCGCAAAGGCCAGGGGACCAGCATACAGCGCCCCCAAGCACAAAAACACGTGGAAAAGTCCATGTGCACCCCTTGGAATACAGGTACCCCTCTCGCGCTATCGAAAAAATGCATGGAAAACTCCCCACGCACCCCTCGGAATACACAAACCCTGCTTGCGCTATCGAAAACACATGTAAAAGTCCATGCGCACCCCTCGGAATACACATACCCCTCTCACGCTGTCGAAAACGCATGGAAAACTCCCAGCGCACCCCGGGAATACGCATACCCTGCTCGCGCTATCGAAAAACGCATGTAAAAGTCCACGCGCACCCCTCAGAATACACGTACCCCTCTTGCACTATCAAAAACGTGTGAAAAACTCCCTGCGCACCCCTCGGAATACACGTACCCCACTCGCGCTATCGAAAACACGTGTAAAAGTCCACACGCCCCCCTCGGAATACACGTACCCCTCCCACAAAAACATGTGGAAAACTCCCAGCGCACCCCTCATATTACACGTACCCCGCTCGCGCTATCGAAAACGTGTGTAAAAGTCCACGCGCACCCCTTGGAATACACGTACCCCGCTCGCACTAGCAAAAACATGTGTAAAAGTCCACGCGCACCTCTTGGAATACACGTACCCCGCTCGCACTATCGAAAACATGTGTAAAAGTCAATGCGCACCCCTCGGAATACACATATCCCACTCGCACCAGCGAAAACGCATGTAAAACTCCCTGTGCACCCCTCGGAATACAAATACCTTGCTTGCGCCAGCCAAAACACGTGGAAAACTCCACACGCACCCTCGGAATACCGCATCCCTGCGCTGGGAGGACTACAAGTCCAGGACCCTCATGAAGGCCCGCCGCCTTTTGGAAGCAGAGGATGCAGTGGGGCACCCGGGGCCAGCTTACCACCCAGCAGATGAGAGTCCTGGAGCACATTTGCCCAGTGCTTCACCACCAGATCCTCAGGATGCAGGCCCGTCTGGAGTCGAGCGGTAAGTGGCCATGCACTCACGTTTAAAAAAGGGCATGTTGCAGTGTGCTGGTAGTTAGCTACTTGGCTGCATGTGTGAAGTGGGCCATGTTTGGATGTGTGTGTGCAGGGACGTGATGGAGCCACATGTGAGTCCAGTCAGGCGTGACCCACATGGATGGTGCATGTGTAACAATGCATAATGCGGAGCAGCATGCGGAACGCACAGATGTATGCATGCCTGTGTGTGTAATTTGGCATGTTTGAGGTGTGAGAGATGTGTGCTGTTGTCATGGACATGCATGATGTACATGTCCGTGTGTTTCAGTAGTGTGTGCGCCATGGATGCATGACACATGTCGGTGACGATGTGTTGATTCACTGATACAACCTAGTCATCCCTGTACCCACTGTGTCCAGGGGTATACCGGGCCAAATGCATGACCCTCCGGTGATGTGTGTGCATGTGACCAGCATGTCCCATGGTGCATGTGAGAATCAGCCCACCATTGCATGCAACTACGGTGCCTTGGACATGGATGCCAATGTATGTTGCATGTGCCATGCCTGTTCCTGCATGTGTGTTGCCTGCACTGACCCATGTGTTGTGGAGGGACATGATGGAAGTGACGTTTGACAGTGCCACTCATGTGCCATTGCTTTCAGTCTAGGGGACTGTAGTTCAGTACCCTGATGCTTATGTTGAATGTCTCCCTTTAAACAGCTGCGAATGAAGAAGAGGGCGGAGACGGCACTGTGGAGGAAAGCGGCAGGGATGCCTCCGATGGCCGGCGACGCAAGGCCCAGTCACCTTCCCAGGAAATAGCATCATCCGGGAGCGAGGGGACTTGTACCGCGTCTGCCACTACGGCTGCAGCGGAAGGGGCCAATTAGCCCCCACAGGGGCTTGCAATGGCAGAAGACAGTGCGGAGCCATCCAGGTTGGTGGTGGGTATAGAGGAGGAGGAGGAGAGCCGCACATGGGGCCTGGTGGGGATGGTACCACTGGTGCAAGTGGTGCAGTCCTGGGGCAGGAATCAGCACAGTTTGCTGCGGAGGTTCCTGTGCATGTCTCTGTCCCCGACACTGTGACTGCATCACCATGCACCAGCAGGGATGCCCAGGTAGGGGGGAAGTCCATGTCATCTGGCACTCCTCTACCTGTGGTTGAGGGGACCCGTGACCGGATGGAGCCCGTCCTGATTGGTGTTGCGTTGCGCCCACGTGACATTTGTGATGACGTGTGTGCTTCCTGGGGGGACCACGCAGGTCATCACGAAGAGCTGTGTGCCAACGTGGCCCAGTTGGGAGGGTCCATGTTCAGGGGTTTCCTCCATGTGTCGGCCAGTCTTGCAGCCCTCTCCTCATCTGTGCACACCATACGCCAGTCATTCTCTGTGCTGTCTTCCGGCCCAGATGCCACCAGGGCCCACTGTGGATCTGCCCCAACCAATGCAGCCAGCCCGGTGGAGATCACATCCCTGCCACAGTCGGAAGTCGGAGGTCCAGCAGGCATGGACACCCCACGAACTGGACCCCAGTGGATGGAGGATGTGCCGGCATCATCGGCAGGGCACGTGCACGACACGCTGGTGGATTCCATCATCCCGGATGCCGTTGTGGTGGCAGAGGCAGTTGCGTCGGAGGCAGTGGCAGACTCACCGCGGGAGGCATCATGGCTCGGGGCCATCTACATCAGAGGGGCAGGCATCGGCCGGAGGGCAGGAGGACCCTGGATTGGGACAGTCTTCCGTGTGGCAGCGGTTGGGCCAGCGGATAGATGCAGAGCGGCCGCGGGTGGAGAAGGCACAGCTCACTATGGTCAGGGCGGAGAACTCCATGCGCAGGGCATTGAGATGGGCTGAGTGCCTCGAGGCAACTCACAGGGAGTTGAAACAGGCCATGACAGCATCCCTGCGAGACCTCGAGGCCAGGGAAGAGGCCCGCCTCCGGGAAATCGACGTGGAGTTCGATGATGCCCTGGCTCCGAACATCGAGTGAGCCGTTGGACTTTCCCGCCGCCATTGTACATAGTTCATTAGTGTTAGGTTTCCTTTGTGTTTTTATTTTATTTTGGAGTTCATGGACATTGCTCCACTTCATGTATATAGTTTTTTCTTCATAGGTCTTTTTTGTAGATTTCCTTTTGTTTGTGGATCATGGACCATTTGGACTTCCATTGTATATAGTTGCAGACTTGTACATACTTTCTTTTTCAATGTTCCCATGAATCAATGGTTTTCTTTAATTTGGATTATGTTTTCCTTATAGACATTGGCAATGGACCACTTTTTCATTCAACATGACGTATTTATTTTTTACTTCATTGGATCACCTTTTTTTTAATATCTCTCATTGTACATTGATTTTCAAGTTTTATTTTGTCAATGTCAGTTCATAATGTATTTAATACATCTTTGCTAACTTCAAGATTGGTGTTGTGTTCTATCATTGGTTTTGTGCATGTCTCAATGAACATTGCCTCAGTCATGTGTTGCCACTGTGTGGCTCCGTTGTGCATTCCTGCATGGGCATGGTGGTCCATTTAGGACTGTCCTGGTATGGGTAATTTGGGATGGGTTCTGTGGATGGTTCTATGCTTCTACTGGGGGCAAAGGGGGAATATGGTTGGCATTAGGGACATGGGTCTGTTTTGTCAGGACATGTTGTGTGGTGGGACATGAGTCGGGGTCTGCTGGCAGGTGTCCGTCACTGCTTTGGGGTGCAGGGGGACATGAGTCGGGGCCTGTTGGCAGGTGCCCTTCACTGCTTGAGGGTGCAGGGGGACATGAGTCAGGGCCTGCTGGCAGGTGCCTGTCACTGCTGGGTGGGTGGTTGGGGGACATCTGTTGGGGCTCACAAGTGCATGGTGCCATGTGGGCTGCCTGTGGGGCATGGTCAGGGGTGTAGGGTAGTCCCCTGTGGTGTGGGCGGCCTGCAGGGCATGGTCAGGGGTATAGGGTAGTTCCCTGTGGTGTAGGATGCCTGCGGGGCATGGTCAGGGGTGTACGGTAGTCCACTGTGGTGTGGGATGCCTGCGGGGCATGGTCAGGGGTGTAGGGTAGTCCCCTGTGGTGTGGGATGCCTGTGGGGCATGGTCAGGGGTTTAGGGTATTCCCCTGTAGTGTGGGCTGCCTTCAGGGCATGGAGAGGGGGAAAAGGGCACATCCGAAGGCCCACATTGCCAATTTGCGTGTAAAAGTCCATGTGCCCCCCTCGGAATACACGTAACCCAACCACGCTAGCAAAAACACATGTAAAACTCCCTGCGCACCCCTCGGAATACGTGCAGGCAGCCCATCCTCCCTCCCCATGCCCTGCAGGCAGCCCACACCGCAGGGGACTACCCTACACCCCTGGGCATGCCCTGTGGCCAGCCCACATGGCACCATGCACTTGGGAGCACAGACTCATGTCCCCCAGCCACCCACCTACCCACCATTGATGGGCACCTGCCAGTAGGCCCCGACTCATGTCCCCCTGCACCAAGCAGTGATGGGCACCTGCCAGCAGGCCCTGACTCATGTCCCCCTTCATCCCAAAACACCCACCCACCCAGCAGTGGCGGGCACCTGCCAGCAGGCCCCGACTCATGTTCCCCTGCACCTCCACCCACCCACCCTTGATGGGCACCTGCCAGCAGGCCCCGACTCATGTCCTCCTGCACCAACACCCACCCACCCAGAAATGACGGGCACCTGCCAGCAGGCCCCGACTCATGTCCCCCTTCATCCCAAAACACCCACCCACCCAGCAGTGGCGGGCACCTGCCAGCAGGCCCGACTCATGTCCCCCTGCACCTCCACCCACCCACCCTTGATGGGCACCTGCCAGCAGGCCCCGACTCATGTCCTCCTGCACCAACACCCACCCACCCAGAAATGACGGGCACCTGCCAGCAGGCCCCGACTCATGTCCCCCTGCACCCCCACCCATCCACCCAGCAGTGACGGGCACCTGCCAGCAGGCCCCGACTCATGTCCCCATGCGCCCCCACCCACCCTTGACGGGCACCTGCCATCAGGCCCCGACTCATGTCCCCCTGCACATGGACCCACCCACCTAGCAGTGACGGGCACCTGCCAGCAGCCCCGACCCATGGCCCCCTGAACACCTGAGCAGTGATGGGCACCTGCCAGCAGACCCCGACTCATATCCCCCTGCACCCCACCCTTGACGGGCACCTGCCAGCAGGCCCCAACTCATGTCCCCCTGCACCTCCACCCACCCTCCCACCCTTGACGGGCACCTGTCAGAAGGCCCCGACTCATGTCCCCCTGCACCCCCACCCACCCACCCAGCAATGATGGGCACCTGCCAGCAGGCCCCGACTCATGGCCCACCAAACAACATGTCTTAACAAAACAGACCCATGTCCCTAATGCCAACCCTATTCCCCCTTGCCCCCCAGTACAAGCACGCAACCATCCACTGCACCCACTCCCAAATCACCCATGCCATGAGAGTCTCAAAAGAACCACCATGGCCATGCATAAATGTACAACAGAGCCACACAGTGGCAACACATGACTGAGGCAATGCTCATAAAGACATGCACAAAACCAATGAGAGTAGACCACACCAACAATGAAGATATATGATATGTATTAAAAAACAAAATGAAAAAACATATTGAAAAATCAAACTTGTAAATCCAATGTTAAACAAAAATCCACAAGACGAAAAAAGGGAAGTGGTCCATTTCCAATGTCCAAATAAAGTACATGAAAAAAATAAAGTATGTACAAGTCTGGAACTAATTACACTGCAAGTCTGAAGGGTCCATGATGCCTAAACAAAAGGAAACTTACCAAAAATCCTATAAAAATAGCTATGTACATAAAGTGGAGCAAAGTCCATGAACTCCAAAATAAAGAAAAAAAAGGAAACCTAACCCCAAAGAACTATGTACAAAGGCGGCGGGCAAGTCCAACGGCTGACTTGTTGATGTCCAGGGCCTCGAACTCCTCTTCAACCTCTTGGAGGCGGGCCTCTTCCCTGGCCCCGAAGTCTTGCAGGGATGAAGCAATGGCCTCCTCCAACTCTCTGTGAGCAACAACTCAGCCCGCCTCAAAGCCCTGTGCATTGAGTTCTCCGCCCTGACCATAGTGAGCTGTGCCTCTTCTGCCCGGCGCCGCTCCGCATCTATATGCCGGCCCAACCGCTGCCACACGGAAGACACTCCCAATCCACGGTCTTCCTGCCCTCTGGCCGATGCCTGCCCCTGTGATGTTGATGGCCCTGAGCCATCATCGCTCCCACCTTGAGCCTGCTGTTGCCGTGCATGTGCCCTGCCTGTCGATGCCTGCACGTCCTCCTCCTGCTGGGGTCCAGTTGTTGGGGTGGCCACCCCTGCTGGACCTCCGACTCCCGACTGTGGCAGGGATGTGTCCTCCACCAGCCTTGCCGCTGGGTCAGGGGCAGCTCCATAGGGTGTCCAGGTGATACATGGGCAGGAACATGGCATGGAGGACGACTGGTGCATAGGGGGTATATTTGAGCAGGGGGTCGCTAGAAGTTCCAGCACACGGAGGAACCCAGCCTTGCTGACCTGTCCTAGTAGGTCGACATGGTCAATGAGGCATTCGAAATGATGTGCATTGTCCACATGAGAACCCTGCAACATTATCCCGAATGCCAATTTGACGCAACGCCACCCCAGCCAGGACAGGCTCAACACGGTCCCGGATTGCCACGTCCGCAGGGAGAGGAAGGCCAGTTGTTGTGTGTGCATCCCCTCCCTGAAAACGGGTCTGGACGAAGGCATCCCTGCTGTTGCCAGATGATGCAGTCACAGGATCGGGGACAGGATTACACACAGGCACCTCCACGGCAGCCTGTGCTGCCTCCTGTCCCTGCCCCTGGACTGCACCACTAGCACCAGTGGAATCCCCCCTCCAGGCCCTGTGTGTGGGCCTTCCACGGCCTCCTCCTCAAACGAACCCCCCAGCAACCTGGATGACTCCGTGCCCTCTTCCTCCATAGGCCCCTGTGGGGTCTCAGCTGCCCCTTCTGCTGCCGAGGAGTCCACCTCCGATCTCCGCCTCTTGGACCTACCCTTGGCAGCTCGGACGCGTCACCAGACTCCTCACTCCCCGAAGAGATGACAACCCGGGAGGGGAGATGGGCCTTGCGTCTCAGGCTGGCCATGGGATCCCTGCCGCTGTGCTCCACAGCACCGTCTCCGCCCTCTTCATCAGTTGTCGCTGCAGACAGGGAGAGACATAACACAGGCATCAGTGAACTGTACAGTGGTCTGATACACACATGACAGTTGCACATGAGTGGCAGTGTCAAACTTCACAGATGCCAACACACTCCCCACCACACATATCATTTGAACCCACACACATGCGCAAATTAACAGGAATGTTGCAGCAGGCAGCACCACCCATACACATACAACAGCATGAGCATCCGAAGCTTAGCCTGACGTCACATGCAACACGGGGAGTGCCGAACACATGCACACACGCCACCAGACATACATGCATCTGTACATCTCCACCACCTGTCACATTGAAATCATTGGCAACTATGTCACATCTGCCAATCAGCCTCCTACATGTCGGTGTCACATGCATCCATGGTGTATCACAGTCGCACACATGTCAAATACACACACAGGCACATGTACACCGTGCACGTACATGAAGGTGGAACCAGCATGCATGTGTCACACCCCAACCATGCCATAGTACATACACAGAAATGCAAACATGTGTGCATCCCCACATGCATTTGGGCATCATGCATTTGAACACATAAACCATTGATTTGCCTCACACATGACTGGACTCACATGCGGCAGGCTCATGTCCCTGTACATACACATCCATACATGGGCCTTTCAAGACATATGTCTAAGCTGGACACTCCTGGCACACCTCAACATGCACTGCACCCAATCAGTAAGCATGGACACTTACCGCTCGACTCCAGACGGGTCTGCCTCTGAAGGACCTGGAGGTGGAGCGCTGGGTGTATACGTTCCAGGACCCTCATCTGGTTGTTGGTAAGGTGGACCCGGCACCCCTCTGCATGTGCTGCCTCCAAGAGGCGCCGGACCTTGCTGAGGGTCCTGGACATGAAGTCCTCCCAGCGCTTCCGGACGTGTGGTATGTCGCGGGCTGCCACCCCCTCCACATTGATGGCAGCCACGATGTCTTTCCAGATCCTCTTCCATCCTTCATTGTCGGCGTGTGGTCTTCCGGAGAGGGCATCATAATGCACCAGGACTTGCTCCACCAGGATGCCAACTTCTGCAGCACTGAAGCTGGTAGCCCTCTTCCTCTCTGGCTGGGGGTTGACAGTGGTGTCTGATGGTGTTTCCCCCGACATGGCAACCCCCGAGGCAGGTGTGGGTGGGCAACTGGGTCCTGGTGCTGGGCTGTGGAGCGATGGAACTTCAGTCGGGAGTCTTCTGTTCCAGCACGGGTGGTCACACCAACTGGACCCTGCAGATGGCTGACGTGCAGGCACCAAATAGCAGGGCACTTGGCCAGAAGGCAGGCAGCAGCAGATGGCTGGTGGGAGTCAGCACAGGGCTCTGGGGGGGCAGTAATTCGGCCTTCTGGGCAAAAGCGTGGTCTTCCGTGTGTTGTCGCGTGGCCAGCTTGATATGGAGTGATTTGGCACGTGAAAAAATTGCATGTCAGCGTGTAATTCGAGGAAAGGCCCTTAGCGCGTAAGCGCATCTGTGACGTAACACGTGCGGGTGTTTCCCTCGTGACGGGTGCCTAGTAAATCAGCACATGAAAAAACAGCACGTCCGCATGTTAATGCGTGTAATTCAAGGAAATGGCCTCAGCACGTAAGTGAAGTGATGCACGTGGGCGTTTCCCTCAGCACGGGTTAAAGGTGAGTGGGGCCAGCAGTTTGCTGTACGTGCCTTTCGTGGAGACTGATGTGTATTGCTACTTCTGGTTGTTTTGCGCACCATCACAACTGCACAGCGGATCAAGGACGTATCTCTTCTTTTGGCGGGAGTATTGGCTATGCGTGTTTTTCATTATCACGCTAGTCAGGCGGTGAGTCGTGCACGCTATTTTTCCCACTGTGGGTGCCCCTGTGTATCATGTACCTGTTTTCAAGGTCAAAGTAGCCTGCGTGTCCCACGCATATGTGTTTTTCGTGTCACTGGGTGCCACCGCGTACTGCGGGAGGTTAATTCCACACACGTGGGCTACCGGGGGTTGCATGCATGGTTTTACTACAGTTTTTGGGTGCCTGAACATTGCGTGACCCGTCACATTATCACCAGGGTCACATACAGCCTTGCAGGTGCAGGGGTAATGTTAACATCTAGTACCCCACCCCCTTCACCCTAATTGCCCAGGACAATTGTCGTGTACACCTCCCATTGGCAATACTACATCTGTGCCAGCACTACTACATCTGTGCCATGGTTGGGAGGCCACAAAAGGTGAGGGGTGCCTCAGCAGGGCATACTCCACATGGTGGGCGTGGTCAGGGATGTGGCCAGGATGACCAGGGAGTAGGGGGCCTCCAGGGTGTCCAGGGTGGCTGCAGAGGGGGAAGAGGCAGGGGTGTGCCACTTCAGCACAATGTTGTGCCACGTGCTGGTGCAGTCATGCCACCACCCCCTGTGGCTCCGGGTGATGCAGCTCTTGCATCTGGCACTGGCGCCCATGTGACCCGGCAGTCCATTTCATCGACTGCCACGGGCCCAAGGGTAGTGGTAGCTGCAGCTGTGGACACCACCACCCAGGCTCAGGGTCATCCAGCGCATGCTGCATTGGCACCTGAAGAATCCCAGGATGATTTTCAGGAGGTCAGGAGGCAAACCGTAAGTGCACGCAGGGCTGCCCTGACCGAGGCACATGTCCCTGGGGCAGTATTGTCATCTGCTGCCCCAAGCAGCCGGGTGTCGGCAAGTGCATGGGCAGATGCAGCCGACACCAGCCCGGCTGTGAGTCTACCATCCAAGGCATTCCCAGTCAGTGACCTTAGCACAGCAGATGTTGCTGAGCAGGGTCAAGTCAGGGGCACCCAGCAGCCACCGACAAAAGTCAGGGCTTCCATCCTTGTTCCACCTGCCACTCCCTTGGTTCAATCCACCAGCGCCACTGCCCATACTGATCAGGGCGGCATTTGCCAGTCAGGGTCCAGACCACTGTCCAAGATGGGGAAGGTTGCACCTGCAGTAGAGGCTGGGACCCCAGACAGAGATCCGGCCTCTGGCACGTCGAGGAAGAAGCCTTTCTGCGTGCAGGAACTGGACTTCCTTGTGGACTACGTGGGGGACCACAACCGTGGTATGCTAGTGGGGCCGAATTGTTACACTACGGCTGCCCATCATATGTCCCACTGGAAGCAAGTTGCGGATTGTGTGAGTGCATTCGGTGCGCATAGCTGAAGAGTTCAAAAAGCGTTGGGATGACCTCCGACGCTGTGCTAAGGCGAAGCGTGCCTCCAATTATGCCATGACTGGGTTGGCTGGCGGTGGGTCACCAGCTCAGGAGGAAGACCTCACTCCGCACGAGTTGATTGTTGCGGAGTTCATACCAGCAGGATTGTACGAAGGAGTGGGAGAGATGCAGGACTTAGATGCCCCGTCCAGTGAGTGTTGTCGCATGTTTGTCCAGACCATGTGTGGTTTGCTTGTGTGATGTGTTGTGCTTGACTGCCACTACATGTCATGTGTACATGGTTCTCATGTGCGAGTCATGCAATGCTTCACTGATGCGTGCCTGCTGTGCAGCATGCTGGGCATGTAGAGCAGACGGGGACTGTCCTCATCACCACACTTGCACCCTACTCATATGCTAGTCACCCGGCTGCCCCTCCGGTCCATGTTCCAGCTCACTGGCCCTTCTGGATGTAGCGTGGCGTGTCTTTCCTCTCAGAACTGGGACTATGTCATCACACGTGTGTTCTGCCTGCATGCAGGTACTCCACGTAGGCATGATCCCTTGCCCATCCACCCCATTGTACCCCAATTTCACCATGGCACTGGTGGGTATCATGTTGGAGTACTGCAATGGCCTGTTCAAGGCTCCTGTGTACATGCACACTTCCCCCTGCCAACCTGCCAGACACATACAGTGGGGTATATCCTTTGTCCTTGATGCAGGGTGTCTCACTCGGACTGTGCAGATGGCAGATGCTCCGCAAGGACATGAGTGCCCATTCATACTCCATGTGCATTCCCTGCATGCCCCTATGTGTCCTTGACCGGATGATCATTGTAGTACATGTCCAGGATGACCTACATTTCATGGCATTTGATCATCCATTCCATGCCCACTCTGGCTCAGCCCTGCATCACGCACATGTTTAGGGGGTCACAGTCTGTGTGGGGCACAGGCCTCCTCCTGTTTCAGGCCCCCTGACTCTGTTCAACTGGTGTAGTGGCTTCTGCACACATGGGTGTAATACTGAGTGTTCATCATGTGTCCTGCTTACTGTCCCATTATCATCTGCTGTGTTGTCAGTTGACTCAGATGATGCAATTGATGCTAGTCAACACTGTCTGTCAATACACAGGTCCTTGGTCACCCTTTCGCTGCCATGCAATGCCTCCCTGCATTTCCACTTGGGGAGGGGGGATTGCTTGTAGCGATGCAACCCATTGCATGCGCATTGCACGTGATGCCTGAACTTGCCCTTACACTGCCTTCACGTTCATTGATAGACATCATAATGTACTAGTTCATGTAGGTAGTGGGTAACGTACACATGTTCTGCACTTCATCAACCCACTTCTGAGCCGTGTTACACCGTTCTACATGCCTACTCACTGATGCAATATCAAAGTGGCTTGGCATGTATGGTCAGATTTTCATCCCTTCTCTGTCATGAATGCCACGGCACAGGTGCATCCTCTGACCCATGTACTCAGTAATGGAACTCCCTAGTGGTTGTTTAGCAAAGTTGATTGGCCAATCTGCAGCCTATACCATCTAGCATAGGGCGCAGATTGCATGTAGCCTGCCAATCGGGTTGTAATGACTGTGGAGCTGCCTTCGCGTGTGTATGTGTACACTTCCACATACATCAAAGCAAGCAGCATTTTAGCTGCTTGCTTTGCTATATTGGATGCTGTTCATGTTCACAATACAGGCGTATGTGGAAAGGGGTGTTTTTAAACGCTTTCACATGTACATATGCAAGCAGCTTCAACGTTGTGTAGTGCAACATTGCGACTACTCACTTATGTGTGTGTGAAAGTGTTCATCGACAAATGTGTATTCCGCAGCTTTTTTGTTGACTGACTAATATGTAGTTGATTGATGTTCACGCTGGTGAGATTTCTGCATTGCGCACGTTATGTTCAACTGGCATAATCCTGAAGGTGCACTGTTGTGCAGTATGTGTACGCCCGGGCCCACTTAGCTAATATGGTGGGGCCTGGCCATGGGGATTTTACACAAGGAATGATGGAATAGGGCACATTCATAGCAAAATGTGCTCAATCAGGCCCTGAGGGGTGTTGTGGAGGCTTCATGTCCTGCAGCTCGGACCGTACTGGGCGTTATGATCCCTCAAGCCTGGTTGCAGGCCCATGCTTTGCTTGGGACATTCACTATATCTACATGGCCCTTGCCACCCAGTACCGGCCGAGCTCCAGATGGATGGAGCTACATTGGTGATGATGGTTTAGTGATGCATGTGTACATGCATATTACGTGTGTCATTGTGTGTTTGGATTCACTTGCAGCAGTGCCATCTCATTGTTGCCATCTGTCTTTTCTGCCTGTGACATGTGCCTGACTGAGGTGGTGTCTGATGGAGTTCATATACTACTTTTTGTACTTGTGTAGGCTTTGCTATTCATACACATCCATTTCTGCTTTTGAAATGTCTTTGCATATCAAGGCAAGTGGATGCATGCCAGGTTCTCATTTGTGTGTGACATGTCTGCTTCATGTGTTGGCTGTCAATGTGATGCCTATGTGTGTGTGGATTATGTGCTTCTGACATGTGTACTCATGTTTGTTTTTTCCCCTTTTCAGATGATGACTCAATGGAGCCAGAGGATGGTGTTGTCATGCCAGGCACAGGGTTGCTATTACACCAGCAACACGGCACAAGTGGGGGTCGGGGTGTGGTAGACCACGAGAACCCACTTGTGTTCCAGACCATCGTGTCTAGGGCTTGCAATGAGTCTAGCGCGGATGATCACTCTGACGACAATGTCGAGTTGGATGTGTGTCGGGTCCATTCGTCAACGGTGAGTGATTCTGATGTGGACGCTCCTCTGTCCGCGACACCTGCACTGAGGGGCCAGACGGTGGTTTGACCTCCGCCTGTGGTGGATCGAGACGCAGGGTCACACTCCACACCAGTTGCTGATGTGCCTGGGGCATCACGTCAACGGAGGAATGTAGTCCTGCAGCAGCGGGCGGTGCCAAACCAACAAGGACGGCGGCTCCTTGGGCCCTGCAGGTGTCAAGCCCAGCAACGCAGTGGCCGTGCGCCACTGGGGTATACTGAGTGGGAGCAAGCCATAGTTGCCAATTCCGAACAACAGGGGGCAGCAATTGATAATATCGCTCAGAGCATGGAGCGTGTGGCCCAATCCGTGCTCCCCCCTGCTAGGCAGGTGGATCTCCAGCAGCGGGCGGCACAGTTCACGGCCCGCTCGCTCAGGCTGAGCATGGCGCCTCAGACAGGGCACGCCGGGCTGAAATGGTATCACTGCATCAAGCAATTGCTGCTCACGCAGAGGCACACAGGGAGGCCCTGAGGGAAGACCATGCTTCCCTCTGAGCTACTCTGGGTGTGCTCTTGATGTCCCAGCCGAAGCAGACAGAGGAGAGGTTGGAGCAGCTGGAGAATACCATCTCGACTGAGCTACGTGCTTGCCAGGAGGTGTCCCAGATGTCCAGCCAGGCCATGCAGGAAGTACTCTGTGTTACACGTGTTACCTTGCAAGAGGAAGCACGCGTATCACGCGAGGTTCTGCATGCTGACCTACGTGTCATTGCCGCACAGAACCAGACTCACCCGTCCCGCAGACTTGCTGCCGACGAGGGGCAACCTGCGCATAGGTGTGGTCAGGGTAATGTGCCACATCAACCTTTTGAGCCAGAAGGTGAGGAGGACGATGACTTATCTTACACACAGGTCGGGCGGTGCAGGCGTTGAGCACATGGAGTTTTTTTTATCTCAACATCATCGCATGTGGGTGTTGAGGTGCACCCTGTACCTCCCCCCTCCTGGGTGCCTTCGCCCTGTGTCGTATGTGTCCATTTTTGATTTTTATAGTTAGTTTAATTAGTTAATATAGTTTAAAATTGCTTGTCTATTGTGCATTCATGTGACAGTGTGGTGCTTTGTGGCTTTTGAAGGCATCCACTGTCTGTTACAGCTGGGCCCTTCAAACTTGTCTCGTGTATGTGTTTGCAGCTTGGGGTCTTGACTCACATATGCCACTCCTGCTTCCCTTATCCATGGGCTCGCAAGGATGGTTCGGTGTTACAACCATTTACACAAGGGCATTGGACTTTCGTAATATCTGTTGCCTGTCTGCTTCTGCACTACTTGTGTTAACACCCCCAATTGGGGATTAAGTAGGTTTTCTCCATGGCATGTCTGCAATCAATTTTGGTGAGTACATCATTGATATGTCCATTTATTGATGTTGATTGTGATGTATGTTCTTTTCTTGCCTGTATATGTGCTTGATGCACTTCATGCTGTAGACAGTAGCCTGCACCCTTTGGCTGTCAAAGTCACACTGATGGTGGGAGGAGTTCGGATGTAGGTCTCAAACATGGCCCAGTGACAACCAGCATGAAGACATACACACAGGGAACTTTCCAGCCTTATTAATAGCTTGTATGCCCTTTCTGCAGGAAAATGAGACTCCAGACTACCTTTCCCAGCAGACACAGGGCCAAGAACTACAGAAACCTGGCCACGTAGGGTGGTGCACGCGTGCGCATGCGTGCGCAAGCAGAAGCACAGGGCTTGTGCTCAGACGTCCGACAGAAGCAGATGTGTTTCCAGGAGCTCCAAGCAAGGTGAGCAGCACGAGGGGCCACACCCCAGCCGACCTTCTACCAGGCCCCTTGCACATGCATGCTAAGTAGCACCAATGCTGGGGAGCTTGGCCAGGCATTGGGGAAGAAGCACACAGTACAGCTAAGACGGGTTGAGGAACAAATGCCACATAGCTTTACAAGTTGTCAGGGCACACGCAGGGGCCGTCGCCCATATCCTCGAGTCCCCTCTGCTCCATAGAAGCTGAGTTATTAGCGCAGTAGCGTTCCTAGCCAGAAACTAATACAGCGCACGGGGCACCCAGCGACGCACAGACTCGAGTGCAGTGCATCTCATTTGCATGTGCAAATTGCCACGTGCACTACCTATTGAAATCCGTGGCTGGCAGAACACGATTTGTACTGAAGTCGCACCTCGCCATACGCGTCTTGCAGCTCAACGAAGGACCATTCTATCATGTGTGATTCTTAACACATTGGTCTTCCATTTACCGCGGGGCCACGTGCACCTGCCTTACTGCATTGACAGTGTATGAACCATCACAGGGGCAAGTTAAAGTATATGAACAAAGCAGCAGACAAGAGTGTTTGTTTGTGGAGAAGTCACTTAGTTTGAGGCATGAATGGTGTTGTGTGTGTGGTGAAAACACACACAGAATAGTAACTCACACTCTCTTTGCAGCATTGAACTGCTCCTGTTACCGGACCTGAGAGTGCGCAGGTAGGAGGCCAGCACTCACCCCAGATATAAGTCTCTCTTTGGTTTGCATTTGACCCATTTTGTACAATGTGCACGAAGAACATTGTTTCTCTGATTGAGTATGTGTTATTGTCAATAGTTGTATTTTGTATGTTGCCTACTTTCCCTTGCCCATCCAACTCCCCTCTACTGCCCCTATTTCCGGTAATCCTGAATACCAATGCCTATCCAAACAACGGATCCCTGACCCTCTTTCCCCGCCGGGGTCTCAGAGGCCTGTGTAAGTTTTACCTTGCAGGTGCCCAGACCGCGGAGGGGGTGGTTGGTTCGTGCCACTCCTGCGCCTGGAGACCGGATCTGTGACACTACCCATCAGTTGTTGCATCCTCATTGTATATTGTTTACTGAAAATGCTACCCATCCTGTTGAACCATTGTTGAACTGTGCTACCTTGGTTGTTCTATCATTCTGCTTGGACATGTGCTTGGGCATTTTCTGTGACTTCAAGTCATCTACTGGAGACTCTTCCAGGGTTTTTTGGTGGCTGCAGGCTTTTTCCCTGGTTTGGGGGTTTAGCTCCTTGGAGTTCTCTGCGATTTGGTATTTTTGGGTATTTTTACCAGTCAAGTTGGCCTCTGAGGGGGCTGGACCCTATTTACATGCAAGCTGGAACATGGAGACCAAGGGGTACAGGGATCCTGAAGCCAGGTAGACAAGAAGGAAGAAGGCTACAGACCCCAGACACAGTTGTTCAGAAGGTCATGGTGATGTGTAAATGAGGGAGGGCCTTTTGTTGTTGGACAGTAAGCTTGGGCTACAGTGTTTGGCCACTCTCTGACATTGTCATTGTTGGGTACTATGTACATGATGTGTTCTGCTGGTCAATGTCTGTTCCTGTGTTTTGCTTACTTTTCAGGTGTCAGGGGATTGTTGTGGTTTGCCATTCTGGGGTGTACACATGGGCAATGTTCACATGTGATGTGTACAGGACACTGAGGGTCACTTGATTTCACATGCATATATTGAGTGCATGTCCCTACTGACACACACACTTATAGAATGCTCCACCACACGTAAAAGCACCCTTCCATGCCCACACGTGCACACAGATTGCCTTCTCTGGCACGCTGTGTCCCTGCAGCGCATGATCAATTACCATTTGGGGATCGTGCACATACATCAATAGGTTATTTTTGTTGCTTGTCCTTTTTATGTGATGTTCAAGGTTTATCCCCAACACAATGGCTGCTCACTGTGCTAAGAGCTGAGCAGTGTGTTGCAGGAGACACGCACAGCACACGGGTTAGGGATTAGCGGATTTGGCTTGGCCAATGTGCATGAGAACAGGCATTCAGTCTTTTGTTGATGCTACCACTGGTGGCAAGCATTTGTGTATGACTTTGTAAGTGTGGGAGGTTGTTGGTCAGTCATTTCATCTGATTCCATGTCAGGCATGATTGTCTGGGGCCTCCTTCCATTTATCTCATGTCACTTTGTATGTAATTGGTCATGTGTTGGGCTTTTGCTGTTGTATGCCATGCCATGGTGTGGCAGACATGGGTGATGTGGGTTGGGAGGGTTTGGGTGACATACAAGTGATTGTCATGGGCTGTTTTGCAGGGGGTGGTGTGATACACACCTTGCATGTGTTCCGTTTGACACAGGATTGGTTATGTTTAAGTAGATAGGGATGCACACAATGTAGCTCTTCCGTGGCAACATTCTCAGTGTGGTAAGGTTGGGACAGTTGACTGTCTCTTTGTCATCATCGATTGTCACCTGGTATGTGCCAGGCCTGTGTGCACTCCACAGGGGTGGGAGTTTAGGTGAAAAATGTGGCCACACGCTGGGCCCAGGCTGCCTCGCCACATGCCCTTTCCCCTCCCATGGGCAGTGCCTGTGCAAGTGGTTGGGGATGTGGGGGTGCCACCGTGTCCACCGGTACGTCCCGCCACAATAATCCTGAACACTACTTGCGGTGCATATAGTAGCTGGCCTCCAGAGCGGTCAAGGGAGTGGAAGCGTGACTTGAGCCCTCCGAATGTGTGCTCCACTATGCCCGTGGTTGCAATATGAGCAGCGTTGTATCTTACCTGGGGTGCTGTGGTGGGGTTCCGGATTGGCGTCATCATGTGGTTGCTCAGAGGGTAGAAACTGTCCCCTGGGGAGGTGATAATGGTTGTGATTAGTTGGGTTTGTGTATTTGTCTGTGTGTGATATGCATGCATGTACCTAGGAGCCATGTGTCGCCATGCTACCCAGCTTCCAGGGCCCGGCTCAGGTCAGACATTCTGTATATGAAACTGTCATGGGTAGACCCAGGGTAGTTTGCATAGACAAAGGTGATGATTCCCTTGGCATCGCATACAACCTGCACGTTGATGGAATGCGAGTGCTTGCGGTTTCAGTAGATGTGCTCAGTAGCCCTAGGTGGACGTAGGGCCACATGGGTGCAATCTATGGCACTGAGCACTTTGTGGAAGTGTGCCACCCTGTAAAAGTCCTGGACCAGGGCCTGCCTTTCTGCAGGTGTTCTGGGCATGTATATGTGCCTGCGGACTGAGGGGTGCGCAGTCATGATTGCCAACACCTGGGGCCTCATTACGAGGTGGGCGGTAAGGGATTACCGGCACTGGTAAGGGCACCGGTGCCGGTAATCCCTTACCGCCCTACTACGAGTTCCCTTTGCGGGTCCTTCCTTAACGCCTGGTTTTTCCAGGCGTTAAGAACGGGACCCGCAAAGGGATACCGGGGTCAATAACGGTACCGCAATTTGCGATACCATTATTGCCACCTTCCCACTTCCCATTGAGCCCTATGGGGGCTCAAATGGGAATGGGGAATGGCTCTGGTGAATGGGGAATTACTGGTCCCGCCGACCTCGGAATGGACCAGTAATTGCTCCATCCACCAGACTGGAGTTGGAAGGATTTTGGAGGCAGCCATGGTGCTAACAGTGCCATGGCTACCTCCAACCTCGTAATGAGGCCCCTGGTTTAGGCAGCGCGACTGCGTGGCCTGTGAGACACACCCGACTATGGCAGTTGTCCATTGAAATGACCCAGTGGCCAAAAAATGCAGGATATTGAGCACTTTCTCCAAGGGGCTCAATGCTTGGGAGCACAGGGTAGGTGATGTAAGGTCATCTTCCCACTCCCTGACCAGGTCTAGGATGATACGAGGTGGAAACCTATACCTGCCATAGACCTGGTCATCAGGCATCCCAAAAAGGCTGGTCCAGGGCAGAAAAATGCAGGGCCTGACTATTGTCCTCCTCCTGCGGTGTCCCACGATCAGTGCTGCGAGAAATGGGGCATTCATTGTAGCAGTATATACGTGTTTGTTGTTTGTGCACACTTTTATACTGCGCGGGACGCTTCTGCCTGCCTTTGTGTGGTGGACGTGTTGACGCCTGTGCGAGTTTTTTGGCGTGCGCGGGTTTCCCGTATTCAATTCCATGAATACGTGTTTTTCACTTGCGTGTGGGCGTTCCGTGTATTTCCCTGCAGTACTTCCCCAGTTACGCCTTCTTTTTTAACGCGTTGTTCCCCATACTGCGTGTTCCACCCCCTTTTTGGTGTGTGCGCCGATGTTGTGCACTTTCGCTGTGAGCATCGCGCCTGGCGTTCGGGATGTTGCTGTGACGTGTGCGCCCGTGCGTGCCACGCTCAGATTTGGCACACATTCTGTAGTAAGCACGCGCAGGCCCTTCCATGAATCATGTGCGCTTGCTTTTTCACGCTTGCGCCAGCTTGCGCCACGATTTTCAGCGCACATTTGTTCCATGAATCTGCCCCTAAATGGCATGACGAAATGATCACGTGCAAAGCTGAGGCACTACGAGGACTAACTGAAGAGAACTTTTAATGGGTCAAAGAAACGTGTACTCCCGTTTTATCCCAGCACATTGCAAAACTCACATGGGGTAATGCGCTTGAGAAACCCATCAAAACCCAAAGAGAAATACTACAAAAACTTTGTTTTCACGGCGAAGGGAAGGTGCAGATGGGGTCCAATAAACAATGCAATAAAACAATCATCATCCCAGATATGAAAAGGGGTATAGCAACACTCATGGACACGTACGGGGAGTGTGGCAAACAAGCTTATCTGCATTTTCCAGCATCATGGAAAGGCACATGCAGCCTGGCCACCCTGCACTCAGCACTAATGGTAATCCCAGAAAGCCATATTCAAGGGGGGAAAGGTTCAGCTGGCATATCGGCAGCAGGACACTCGGCTGACAAACAGGCAGAAAGAGAGTCAGCTGACACATCGGCAGCACCCCAACCAGCACCCACAGAGCCTTCCACATACGAAATTCTGTCTGAAAATAAGCTACAAGAAAGAGTGTTCCGTAAAAAGAGGGCAAACTATATCTCCAACGAATCATCCAACCTTCTCGCCGGGATTCCTACAAAATACAAGCTGTTCAATTCAGCAGAAAGTTTATTCGCCTCCCTCCTAACGCCAGGACTTCAGGAATGAACAAACGCCAAATGGCTACAAATAGTGCGCTGGGAGCTGATCCAACTGGCCAACGACACTGAAGAATGGTTCAATGTGATCAAGGTGGAACTTCGAACCTTGCGTCTAATGACAATGCAGAACCGGTACGTCCTGGACCTTCTCACAGCAATGGACGGCGGTGTTTGGCAAAAAATCGGGAGCGTATGCTGTTCATTCGCACCTTCTGAAGGCGCGGATAATGGGACCCTCTCCCACGTCATCTCGGCAGTACACAGCCTGGAGGAGAGAATGCTGAAGGAAGGAGGAATGGAGCCGAGAAACTGGTTCGACAACATGTTCAATTGGATACCGTCCTGGCTCAGCATCATGATGAAAATTTTTGTTCCAGCCGTCGTTTTTATTTTACTATTTTTCTGTGTGTGCCAACTAGGAATCCGATGTTGTGCAAAATCAATGCCTAATTCAACAATGATGATGGTAACAATGGGCAAACAGACAACAGTAGCAACCATGATAGATGCACAAATGTAGACTGCAGAACAAAAAACACCAAATTACCGCATGACAGCTGTCTATCGCCAGGGGGATGGAGTGGATAGTTTATATCACATAACAATTAAAGAGCGACGGGAGCTGCAATGGCACAGGGAAGTGTGGGTGGACCTGGATGGGGATAGAGGTATACATATGACATGCACACCTGATGAGTATGCAAGAAGAGGGCAGAGCTTGGGAGGTGTATGTAGGGCTTGAATGCCAATAAAGGGTACACCTGCATGGGATGAGGCAGTAGCAGAAGCAGAGTATTATCGGAATGAAAATAATAATAAAAAGTAGTTTGTTACTTTAGATGTAATGAAAGGGGGGAATGTGTGGGAGTGGGGGTTGTTTAGGCCCCCCATACATTCAGCACAATGTAAGCCACTTGCTCATACAATGATGGAGGACGCTTCCATTTGCTCGCATGCACACTAGCAGTTTCATTGGCAGTGGCAGTGGCAGAGGCGAGGTTATTGTGAGGGACACTTGGCTTCCATTTTGTGTACCCTTGACTCCATCTTTGGACTAGGCCTCACTATGATAATACGAAAAGGCCTCTCTCCCCTCTGCAGCGCCGTGCACACCGCGCTCATGGCCCCCACCTTTTCTCACTGTGCTTGAAAGGTTTGCAGCTCTTTTCTCATGGATCAGCCAGAGATCATTAAAACAAATACACCAACGTAACATCTCCCTCTTCCTCTGAGATCATTGTCCTATGTGTGAACCGGCTCAAACCATGCCTTGTAACTCATCCATCTCCACAAACCTACCCGTGCCCTCTTACCCCCGCTGTTGGAAAATTACTGCCACTAAAACCTAGCGTAACCCCAATGTGAATCCCACCCCAGTGTGCCCCCAACTAATACCAGACCTCTGTCACAGTATATTGCACACTAGACTAACAAATGTCAGAATGTCTTATAGCCTCTTTGATGCTCCTGGACCCACCTCACAGCCAAAGTTATCTTACTGACCAGGACGACCCTAAGCTCGGTACTTCATACAAGTCCCAATGAATAATGCTGTGATTATATGTGCGCGATTTATAGATCTATGATGATATGCTCAAAGGAGCTGTAGTGACTGTTAAATGGATTTCTGAACTCTGTCCTGGAGGGGCAGAGGTTCAGAAGGCCAGCCTAGTTTCTTGGAACAGAGTAACCTCTGGACATGCCAGACCAATCAGGGTAGCGATCGCGGCGGTCAAGACTATGTCTCAAGAGGGGTGAGGGTGACTAAAAGCCCGCAATGAGCACACAAAGCAAGGACACTTACAAATTACTCCAAGCAGGTGTTATATTAAAAATATAGACACATTTATTACAAGGCCTTTCTAACATTGACCGTAGCGAGAAATCACAATAAAACTCAAGTAAACCAACACATACCAATCAAATCCAATATATATACAAATACAAACGAGTCTAACGAGTTAGACACACGAAATGTGTAGACCACCTAGATGGGGAGGAAAACAGGCAGTGCGAATAATAATTAGACCCAGTCCGCCTTCAGAGGCACCTAACTAAAAGGAAGTCCGAGCCCTACGAAGAGTGGAGCCTTGTGTTCAAAAGTACCTGCACACGCGGGTACCAACGGGCAAAAGGGGAGTCTCCTCGAGGGGATCAGGCAGTTCAGTTTGGTGAACAAATGAAGATGAACAGAGCCCCGTGACTCAAGCACAGCCTCCACTGGGGGCAGAAGCAGAGCGCGAGTACAGAGAGGCGTGTTGTTTGACACAGCGGGGAAAAGCTATTGGCTACTTGCCGGAGGGCGACCAGTTCCTAGCGATGCTACTCACCTGTCCCTGATGCAGGCAGACCCAGGCTTCTCCACGTCAGTTTCAGTGCTGGCAGGTTCAGATACGAGCAGGGGACGTCTCGGCGTCGTGTAGATTCTGCAGCAGCAGAAGTTGAGTTGAGGATGTCCCAAACGCAGTCAACCCGCACAGTTTGTTACCATAGCAGGGCAATGGAGCGGCCGTGTGTATTTCAGCCCAATGTACACTACTCACTTCAGACCTGGGAATGCCAAGTGTACGAATCGTGTGAGAGTGACAAGGACTCGTAATACAACACAACCTGACGGCGGTTACAGAGCAAGACTCCTGGGTAGGCTGGTCAGTCTGCTGGATGGCCCAGAGACACTTCCGAAGGCTTACGTGCAGGAGATGGTGAAGATGGCGAGAATAGTTGTTCCCACTATTCCAAGGGGTCAAAGTACCAGTACAGGCCTTCTCGTTCGATCAGAGGTAGAAAGGGTTTCACAAAGTGACAGCAGTGCAGAGGAGCAGTCCTTCAGCGGGTCACCAGCGATTCCTCGGTTCAACCTCGTAGTTGCAGGATACTTGGCTCCTGTATTCCTTCGTTCATGAGAACTCAGGAGATCGACATGGTAGTGGTGTTTCCAGCCCCCTCTTATCCACGGTTCCCTTCGCGCCAAAACGGAGGGGACCCGATAGGAGATCTGCTCACAAAACACTCACACCATACGTGGACCTATCATGGACCACGGTGGTCCCAGGCATTCACGACACACTAGACTCTCTGGCACCCAGGATGTGTATTGGGACCAGACATCCCAGCCCACATCCTGGAAGCACACACAAGGCCTGTAGAAGCCTGCGAAAGCATCTGTGTTTCGCAGGAAAGTACATGCCCAAATAAGGAAAGCCCCGGGTCGGCCCGACCTGGGGAAGGTGAAGGGGGCAAGACGGTCAGCGGACAGGACAAAGAGCCTTGTGGTCTGGCCATTTTGGGAGCCAGGCCACCATTTTGGGCTAAGCGCGAGAAACGCGCTTAAACGCCAAAAGGAGTTCAAAAACACAAAGAAACGATCGCTGCCACCAGTCCCGTCCGTGATTCACTTGCACCGTTCATTAACAATCCAAAGAGAGTATCTAGGGCCTGTAGAAGACTAGAGACCCAAGAGAGCAGTAACGTAGCTTACAGTACCCTCTTGTGCCATGTTGCGCGAAAGCTGCAACATGATAAAGAAACTACGGAAAACAACGTTTCCCGGTACTGACTGTCTTAAGGGCATGTCAGTTTCCCCGTAAGAATGGAGTGAAAGCCCTGAGAAGTGCGGCAGAAGGCTGCACTTCTCTGGCAAAGTCTAGATCCTGGTGAAAACAACAGCAAAAAGTTTAGGGGTTGCCACATGGAAGGAAAATTACCCACAATTAAGAAATCTTTCCTAACAGTGACCATTATTTAGTGCATGTCTAATGGTAGTATCTCATGTTAGGATAGTTAGGGCTCGCCCTACCACACCGCGACCTGACCCTCACCCCTCCTGGACGCTTGCAGCCAGACCACGTGAGGTTCACCCTCCCGCCAACGGGGCAACCAATCCGGACGAAGCAGTGCCTACTCGGACATATGTGTCTATATTGTCCATCCAATCCTGCGCTGGTCTAGTACCCTATGTTAGTTGCGTCATATATGACGCTGTTTTTCTTTATATTGTCATGTAATTGTAATGTTTGCCAGAGCATTCTCGGGCAGCAGAGTTCTCTGGATGCCAATTTTACGTAAACAAAACTTAACTCTCGTAGCCAGTTCTCTTAGTCTCATTCCCCATTGGGGTGTGCCTCATTTATTGGTATTGCACGTGTTAGACGGGGAGTGGGCCTATACATTAGTGACGCTGGTGATATAATTATTAGGAAGTGTTCTGAAATTAGTCTCACCACTATAAGCAGAAAATTACCACAAAAATACAACCATAGCAAAAATACCACGAAGTAATAGATATAACCCCAAAATGTATCTAGTAGTTGTCAATACATGCCCCACAGAAGGAAGAGTAAGGTCGGTGGACTTGGCCTATCAACCTTTGAAAGGTGGCTGGGGCCCTGTGCAGTCCAAAAGGTAATACCTTGAACTGAAACACTCTATTGGGGGGTGGAAAAAGCACTTTTCCCCTTGTCCTCTTTATTAATGGGGACTTCCCAGTATCCCTTTGTCAGATCAATCGTGGAGAGGTAAACTGCATCTCCCAATTGATCAATGAAGTCCTCTATCCTTGGCATGGGATAGCTATCAAATTGGGAGACTGCGTTAACCTTTCTGAAATCAATGCAGAACCTTCAGCAACAAGTACAATTGGAGAGGACCAAGGGCTTTGGGATTGCTCAATAATATTAGCTCTTAACATATTTTACTCTTCCTCTATAATCACCTCCTTTCCGGACTCAGGTATTCTGTATGGATTTAAATGGGCAAACTTTCGTGGGGGTGTAGGGATGTAATGGAACATCCCTTTTCCCCTTCCTGGTTCAGCTTTGAAAACATTGCAATTGCTCTCACAAATCTAATAGGTAATCTTTTCGATTTTTGAGGCAGGTCGGAAGGCATCCAGTTGTGATAATTGATTCTTCAGCCAGTAGACTAGTTAATACAACTGTGGTATTTTCAGCTTGATCTTCCTTCCACTACTCAAAGAGATGTATATGATAAATGTGTGTTTTGATTATTCGGTCAGGTTGGGATACCCGAGTATCATGAGGGCCAGTATGTTCTATCACTTCATAAGGACCATGCCCTTTAGACAACATTTAAATTTCTGATTATCGTAGAAGCACAAGGACTTTTTGTCCGATGAAAAAAGATCTGAGCAAGCCTTTTTTATCATGGTAGGTGTTCTGACTTTCCTGAGCACTGACCATGTGAGTATGTACTATTGTTCTGATTGCAGCAATCTGTTATTTTAGCCATTGAGCTGTTTGGGAAAGGGGCAAATTAATTTCTCATTTTCCTCCCAGGTATCCCGTAACTTGCCAAGAACATCCCGTGGCTCTTTTCCATACAACAGTTCAAATGGAGGAAATCCTGTTGAGGATTGTGTCTTTTTCAGATGGGGTGTCATGACGTCCCAATTTTTGCCATGGGCCTCAACTACCTTTTTCAGGATGTGGTTTAAAGTTTTACTGAACCATTACACTAGCCCATCAGTCTTTGGGTGATAAATGGAAGTTCTGAGGGTTTTTACATTCAGAATCTTCTTCACTTCTGACATTAGTTGGCTTATGAAAGTTGTTCCCTGGTTGATTAGAATTTCGTTCGGGAACCCAACTCTTGAAAACAATCAGGACCTATATCCCCTCTATACAATAATCCAGCCTTGCCTTAGGAAAGCAAAATGGCCCTTTTTTCTCTCTGCCCTTTTCTTCGGTTAATACCTGGAGAAAAGGTTCTTCCAGTAGGGGATCATTTCTCTGGGCGAATGTCAGGTCCAGAATAATCCCAGGTTCCGCCCCCAGGGCTTTGGGGGTATTACTTCAGCAGGTTCTGGGACTTCTAGGTCTGCTTCTCCAAAGCCTTTGCTTCCTCTTTCTATTTTGTCACCTTGGGAAATAAATCCCTTTCTAAGATTACCTGAGCTATTCTTTCCCCTGCTGTGACCTGATAGTCATCTCTCCCATTGTTTTGTACCAATATTTTTATATCACCCCTGTAATCAGGATCTATGACTCTTGCTATGAGATCTAAACCATGGCAACATGCAAGACCGGATTTAGAGGCAAGTCTGACCTAGGTTCCTCGTGGGTGTATTAGGACCAAGTCAGTTGGTATCAATACTCGATCTTTGGGTTGTATTAATTCCTCCCTGCTACTGTATAGGTCAAAGCCAATGGAGTGTTTTGTAGCTATTGATGGACCAGAGGCTCTGTTGCTAAGTTTTTCAAACTTGAGGGTTCCCCAATTTAAGTTAACTGATCCCGATCCTACACCTGACACCAAATGTGAAGGGTTAGGAATGACAGTCGGACACAATTTAGAAATGGTTTTGGCTAAAAGACTATTATTGATAAAATAAAAGGGTTGGTTAAAGGTCCCGCTGTCCCTGTACTAGATTGTGGTTCCCTACCTAAACTCAAAGCTAAGGATCTGTCAGTGTAAGAATGTCCAAAACAAAATTGTCCTGTGTCTGATCCTCACATTCTAATGAAATAAATTTTAAGGTGAAAAAGATAATGGGAGTCATTATGACCTTGGCGGAAGGGGTTAATGGCCCCGGTAATGGTGCCGGTGCCATTAACCCTTTACCGCCGCATTATGAGGTCCTTTAGCGGATCCCACTAAGAGCGGATGGTTTTACCAGGTGCCCTTAGTGGGAGCCACTAAAGGACCAGCATGCTAATAACGGGCCCGTTATTAGCATTGTCCCCATTCCCATTGAGCCCTATGGGGGTGTCATGATCTCTGCTTCCAAAAGGTCAGGGTTTTCCCAACTCCCTTGGAAGCAGATCCATAACCCAGGTTCCGAGTGCCAACCAGTCCCAATTGGGACCTTTTGGACCCAGTCCTGGCGCCAGTGGCACCAGGCTCATAAATATGCCCAGTCCCAGCGCTGGAAGCGCCGGGCTCATAATGCTTGGGTGGACTTACCTGCAGCAGACCATGCTGCTTACCTGCCTGCCAGTTGAGCCTCTGATCCCCTTCTGTTTGGAACTACTTTTCCTGTTGGGTGGGGCTGGAGCCACTCCCTAGATTCAGAACACTGGAACTCTTCTGGAAAGCAGGAACTCTTTTCTTACCTAGGCGTGGCTGTGGAAGGAGACACCGAAGCACTACTGGAGGCTATTTAAACCACACCCGGTGGATGAATCTTGCTTTGCGTTATTCTGCAACCTCTGCAGCAGAACGCTCATCGTGTCTTCTGCATCCGGTCCTGGGCCTAAGGAAAAAGGCTTACCATCCTGAATCCAGTCTTCAGCAACACCTATAAAGACAAGAAAGAACAGGTTAGCATTCCGGCATCTGAAAGGCAAAGGCTTACCATCCTGAATCCAGTCTTCAGCAACACCTATAAAGACAAGGAAGAACAGGTTAGCATTCCGGCATCTGAAAGGCAAAGGCTTACCTACTCTTGGTGCGCTCCGGAGGTCTTCACACTGCATTCCGGCATCTGAAAGACAAAAGCTTACCAACTCTTCGCACGCTCCGGAGGCCTTCGGCGCTGCATCCCGCATCTGAAAGACAAAACAAGGTGCGTTTAAGAAATTGGGGAACTTTAATACTCACGTGCCATTACTCCTTTCCACATCTAATCCAGTGGGTATTCCGGCATCCTGCAGCCGCTCCGAACTCGTACCTGCAAAATAAAAAGACAGTTAGAGCGCATCGTGAAGCAGGCAACAAGCGCTTACTTACGTGCTTCCAGGCGCTTCTATTCATCACACGGGCTCCATCTTCAACTCACTTCAGCCCGTCATCCGCCATCGCCGGAACCCTGCAAAACAAGAGACATCATTACTAAAGACTTTACAGACATTTGAATGACTCGAAACTTACCGTTCGTGCAGTAAACGACGGACAGCAGTCCTCTGAAGTCAAGAGGCCTGCGCTACCTATCCAGTGAAGAAACTGGTTACAGCACCCTGCCCCGAGGCAGATGGAGAGCTCGGCATTCACTTACCTAAGGTGAGAGCGTTAACCTTTGGGGGTCTACAGGAGAGGAGAAGAGGAAAGAGATAGGGACACCCCAATAACCCCAGTTCATTAACGCCTTATTTTCTATCTGCAGACATCTTACTCTACACGTCAGGCATACAGTGCACAGAGGTCCAGCCCAAAGAGCCAACCGGGTGCTACACATCACCTTTGAAGATACGGTAGTCGCCCAGTCAAGACCGGCGCCTCTGCGAGAATCAGGTGAGCGTTACAGAACGCAAAGCCTACCGCAAAACTCTCGCCCAGGCGCTATGGAAACCTCGGATACTGACCCCCTAGCCCGGTTACTTGGGGAACTAAGGGCAGAAGTGCATGCAGCTCGTCAGGAAACGAATGCTCTAAGAAGGGAACTAATTATTTCCAAGGAGAGAACAGACAATCTTGCTAGACAAGTGCTACAGTCACAAGCCGGCCAGCAGCCTTTCCAACTGATCAAGCAAAAGTAGCTTTTGTACTTTCGTACCTTAGTGGCAATGCGGCAGACTGGTCGATCCCTCTAGTTAATCAAGATGATCCGGTTCTCCATGATTTTCAAGCCTTTCAGCTTAGTATGGAAAAACTGTTCGCAAGACATTCACAGGGGCAGGCCTTGGACAATGAGCTTCTTTCGTTGCGACAGGGTAATCAAGACCTTTTGGCTTATATTGCATCTTTCAATAGACTAATAGTGGAAACTCAATGGCCTGAGGACAAAAGGATTACGCTGTTTTATAGAGGTCTACGTGGAGAGCTCAAAGACGTTTTAGCCCAAGTAGTGAATCCCCCACAAGACTGTTCGGATTATAAAGACTTGGTCGTTCAAATAGATCACAGGCTGCAGAACAGGAAGGCCGATCGTTCCAAGTTTGATGCTCGAGTATTTTCCAAACCGCCAACTCCTTCCAAAGGAGTAGACTCCGGGGAACCCATGCAAATAGGGGGTCTGAAAGGTCCTCTAACACAAAGGGAGCGGGAAAGGAGGAAACAGTTGCAATTATGCCTATATTGCGGAAACTCAGGACACTTTCTTCGAGACTGTCCGGTGAAACCTGCCAAGAAGGCAGTAGGAGCTGCAGTTACCACCGTTACAAACTCTGAGCAGGGAAACGAACTCGCCCGACAAGAATAGAGGTCCTCTTGCCGAGCGTGAAAAACAGTTCCGTGACCTCGCATTTCGTGATACCGATGGTCCTCATTAGCCCTGATAATCCGGATCGATTACATGCAATTGAAGCTTACGTCGACAGCGGTGCCATCGGCAATTATGTGGATCATGAAATGGTTTTGAGGATGAATCTAACTCTTTGTCCCAAGGCTGTAAAGGACGTCATTACTAAGGTGGATGGTACATGGATAGCCTCCGGGCCAGTAACGCATACCACTCAAGAGGTGACGCTAGTAAGTCAAGATGGACACCATGAGAAGATCGTGTTCGATGTGATCAAGGCCCCTCAGTTTCAGATTATTCTAGGAATACCTTGGTTAGAGAAACACAATCCTCTGATCGATTGGCGAGCAAGAACGGTCCAGTTTCCAGAATGTGTCTCTACTTGTCACCCTCCACCTGGTGTTGCACTGGCCGCAATTTCTTCAGAGACTCCCCAGTTACCTCCCGAATACCTAGAATACCAAGATGTTTTCCGGAAGGATCAGGCTAACTCTCTACCTCCTCATAGGTCTTATGACTGCCAGATAGACCTGATACCTGGATCTACTCCTCCTTGTAGTAGAATTTATGCCCTCACCGAGCATGAGAACCTTCACCTTCGACAATACCTGGATCAATACCTGGCAAATGGGTTTATTCGTCCTTCCAAGTCCCCTGCTTCTTCAGCTTTGTTCTTCGTTCCAAAAAAGGAAGGCGACCTTAGAACTTGTATCGATTATCGCTCCCTGAACCAGATCACCGTTAAGAATAGATATCCGTTACCTTTGATCCCTGAACTCCTGGACCAAGTCAGAAAAGCATGTATATATACAAAGCTGGATCTTAGAGGAGCTTACCACTTGGTACGAGTAAAAGAGGGCGATGAATGGAAAACGGCCTTCCGCACCAAGTATGGGCTATTTGAATATCAGGTCATGCCCTTCGGACTTTGCAATGCCCCGGCCGCCTTTCAATATTTTATGAACGATGTCCTCAGAGAGCTCATAGATGTATGTGTTGTTGTTTACATTGACGACATACTCGTTTATTCTTCATCGGAATCTGAACATCGGAAACACGTGAAAATGGTCCTCGAAAGATTGCGTCAACACAAACTTTTCGCTAAGTTGGAAAAATGTGTTTTCAACGTGACTGAAGTTGAATTCTTGGGATTCATATTATCACCTGGCGGAGTGCGTATGGATTCAAAGAAGGTCGATGCAGTTCTCAAATGGCCATCACCATCCTCCGTAAAAGGTGTGCAAAGCATGTTAGGCTTCGCTAACTTTTACCGCAGGTTTATCCCCAAATTCTCTCGAATAGTCCAGCCCATCACTGCCTTGTTAAAGAAAAACAAACGTTTTGAATGGTCTACCGAGGCGGAACAAGCTTTCCAGGATTTGAAGACTAAATTTATCTCTGCACCAATCTTAAAACACCCTCGCCCCAAACTCCCCTACATCGTGGAAACTGATGCTTCAAGCCTTGCCATGGGGGCAGTTCTATCACAAAAGGACCCGGTAACCAATCAGTTGCATCCCGTGGCATTTTGGTCCCGCAAATTCTCGCCTCCTGAAATCAATTACACGATTACTGACAAGGAACTTCTGGCTATCAAGTCTGCCTTTAAGGCTTGGCGGCATTATCTGCTGGGGGCCCGACACACCGTTACTGTGATTACGGATCACCGAAACCTGCAATATTTGAAAACCGCAAAAGCCCAATCCTCTAGACAACTCCGTTGGGCATTATTCTTTGCCGAGTTTGACTTCATAATTACCTATCGACCTGGTACAAAGAACGGTAAAGCTGATGCCCTTTCTCGGATGGGAGTGGAAGAACACTTGATCAACCCTAAACCTGTACCAATCATTCCCGAACAAAGAATTCTGGGTGTAATCGCCACCGAATCCATAGAGGAAGTTAAGGATAAAGCCAGGCTACTTGTAACTCCAGCAGACATACAGAATTGGCATCTGCAGGGAAAGGACTTTGCAGTAAAGGACAACTTATTGTATTTCCAAGAACGATTATACCTACCCAGCACAGATTTACAGAAAAAAGTAATCTCTTGTTATCACGACTCTTTAATGGAAGGTCATCCCGGTATGGCCAAGACCTCAGAAAAGATCAAGCGCTACTTCTGGTGGCCGTCTTGGAAGAAAGATATCAGAGACTTTATAATGTCCTGTGGAGTATGCGCCCAAAACAAGAGTCAAAAGGAAAGACCAGCAGGCCTCTTACGCCCTATTGACATCCCACCTCGCCCTTGGCATACGCTTTCTATGGACTTCATCACCGATCTACCTCCATGCTCCGGATACAATACGATTCTAGTAATCGTGGACTTATTCTCCAAGATGGCGCATTTCATTCCGCTAAAAGGCTTGCCAACAGCAGCAACTCTGGCCCGAGAATTTCTCGAAAACATCGTCCGACTGCACGGTTTTCCTTCGGTTCTAATTTCGGATCGAGGTAGTCAATTTATTTCTCATTTTTGGCGAAGTTGCTGTCGGTCGGCTCAAATTGATGTGAGACTATCGACCAGTCACCACCCTCAGACCGACGGACAAACCGAGAGGACCAATCAAACTCTGGAACAGTATTTACGCTGCATGCTGCAACAAACTGAAAAAACTTGGAAAGATATCCTTTGGATAGCCGAATATGCCTACAATAACTCTGTCCATTCGGGAACTGGGAAAACCCTGTTTTTTCTTTTGTACGGCAGTCACCCTCGAACCTCGGAGTTGGATCCCCTCCAAGATCTTGAAACACCAGCAGTAGACTACCTGCATTCTACAATCACCCAAGCCTTTAAGGAAGCTGTTTCTCACCTTCAAAGGGCTAAAGAACAATACAAGAAAGGAGCAGATCAACATCGGAAGGAAGCCCCTCACTATCAAGTAGGGGATCAAGTCTGGTTATCCACCAAATATCTATCTCTAAAAGGGCCACGCACATTCAACCCAAGATACCTTGGTCCCTATTCCATCACTACCATAGTAAACCCAGTAGCGGTCAAGTTGGACTTGCCCCCGCACATGAAGATACATCCGGTCTTCCACGTCTCTCTATTAAAACCCGTGCAACCTCAAACCCGACTAACCAAATCTCCAAAACCTATCCTAGTTGTTCGAGAACTCGAGTTTGAAGTCAAAAGCATTCTGGACTCCAAGATCTCCAAATCTAAACTATTCTACCTAATTGACTGGAAAGGCTACGGCCCCCAAGAGATATCCTGGGAACCTGCTGAATATGTCCACGCTCCTCGCCTAATCAAAAGATTTCACCGAACATTTCCTGACAAGCCAAAACCCCCGGAGAAGCCCGGTTTGGGAGGGGCCTTGAGGGGGGGTACTGTCATGATCTCTGCTTCCAAAAGGTCAGGGTTTTCCCAACTCCCTTGGAAGCAGATCCATAACCCAGGTTCCGAGTGCCAACCAGTCCCAATTGGGACCTTTTGGACCCAGTCCTGGCGCCAGTGGCACCAGGCTCATAAATATGCCCAGTCCCAGCGCTGGAAGCGCCGGGCTCATAATGCTTGGGTGGACTTACCTACAGCAGACCATGCTGCTTACTTGCCTGCCAGTTGAGCCTCTGATCCCCTTCTGTTTGGAACTACTTTTCCTGTTGGGTGGGGCTGGAGCCACTCCCTAGATTCAGAACACTGGAACTCTTCTGGAAAGCAGGAACTCTTTTCTTACCTAGGCGTGGCTGTGGAAGGAGGCACCGAAGCACTACTGGAGGCTATTTAAACCACACCCGGTGGATGAATCTTGCTTTGCGTTATTCTGCAACCTCTGCAGCAGAACGCTCATCGTGTCTTCTGCATCCGGTCCTGGGCCTAAGGAAAAAGGCTTACCATCCTGAATCCAGTCTTCAGCAACACCTATAAAGACAAGAAAGAACAGGTTAGCATTCCGGCATCTGAAAGGCAAAGGCTTACCATCCTGAATCCAGTCTTCAGCAACACCTATAAAGACAAGGAAGAACAGGTTAGCATTCCGGCATCTGAAAGGCAAAGGCTTACCTACTCTTGGTGCGCTCCGGAGGTCTTCACACTGCATTCCGGCATCTGAAAGACAAAAGCTTACCAACTCTTCGCACGCTCCGGAGGCCTTCGGCGCTGCATCCCGCATCTGAAAGACAAAACAAGGTGCGTTTAAGACATTGGGGAACTTTAATACTCACGTGCCATTACTCCTTTCCACATCTAATCTAGTGGGTATTCCGGCATCCTGCAGCCGCTCCGAACTCGTACCTGCAAAATAAAAAGACAGTTAGAGCGCATCGTGAAGCAGGCAACAAGCGCTTACTTTCGTGCTTCCAGGCGCTTCTATTCATCACACGGGCTCCATCTTCAACTCACTTCAGCCCGTCATCCGCCATCGCCGGAACCCTGCAAAACAAGAGACATCATTACTAAAGACTTTACAGACATTTGAATGACTCGAAACTTACCGTTCGTGCAGTAAACGACGGACAGCAGTCCTCTGAAGTCAAGAGGCCTGCGCTACCTATCCAGTGAAGAAACTGGTTACAGCACCCTGCCCCGAGGCAGATGGAGAGCTCGGCATTCACTTACCTAAGGTGAGAGCGTTAACCTTTGGGGGTCTACAGGAGAGGAGAAGAGGAAAGAGATAGGGACACCCCAATAACCCCAGTTCATTAACGCCTTATTTTCTATCTGCAGACATCTTACTCTACACGTCAGGCATACAGTGCACAGAGGTCCAGCCCAAAGAGCCAACCGGGTGCTACACATCACCTTTGAAGATACGGTAGTCGCCCAGTCAAGACCGGCGCCTCTGCGAGAATCAGGTGAGCGTTACAGGGGGCTCGAATGGGAATGGGAAGGTACTGGGTCTGGGTTGCTTGAATGAGGAATTACCGGGTCCTCCAAGGTTGGAATGGCCTGGTAATTCCTCATTCGAGGAACCCGGACCCGGTATGCGGTAAGGGGGTAGCCATGGTGCTTTTAGCACTATGGCAACCTCCAACCTTGTAATGACCCCCAATGTCTTTGGCCTTCAGTGTTTCAAAAGTGTTCAAAAAGGAATAAATATCTCCAACATAACGGACCTTATTACAAGAGTGGCGGAATGGGTTAACGGGTGCCGCAAAAGGTTGCAGATCCGTTAACACCATTCCGCCACATTACGAGGTCCCCTCACGGGACCCGCTCTGCACGTCTTGTTTCACCAGACATGCAGAGCGGGTCCCACGAGGGGAAGAGGGAGCTAACAACGGGCCGGTCGTAATCGGCCCGTTGTTAGCTCCCTCCCCCATTCCCATTCAGCCCTATGGGGGCTGAAATGGGAATGGGGAAGGTCCGGGCCCAGGTTCCTGGAGGGAGGAATTACCGGGCCCTCCGAACTTGGAATGGCCCGATAATTCCCCATTCTGGTAACCCAGACCCGATTTTGGCAGCAGCCGTGCCGCCAATAGCGGCATGGCTACCACCAAAATCGTAATGAGGCCCTATGTCTCTCAAGGGAATTGCTCCTTAATCCATAGGGTGTCTCTCTTCCCCTGGATTCTTCTTCACACTTTCTTGACAACAATAGGGGCCTCATTACGAGTTTGGAGGCAGCCATGCCCTAAAAAAGGGCATGGCTGCCTCCAAACTCAGGTCCGGGTTCCTTGAATGAGGAATTACTGGGCCATTCCAAACTTGGAAGACCCGGTAATTCCTCATTCAAAAAACCCATCCCCATTCCCATTTGAGCCCCCATAGGGCTCAAGGGGAATGGGGAGGGAGCTAATAACGGGCCCGTTATTAGCTCCCTGGTCCCCTTGTGGGACCCGCAAAGGATGTCTGGTCTGACCAGACGTTCAGAGCAAGTCCCGCAAGGCAACCTCGTAATAGGGCAGAATGGGTTAACCGGCACCAGCACCCTTACCAGTGCTGTTGAACCCATTCCTCCCACCTCGTAATGAGGCACCTTGTCTTTTCTCTTGCTCAATATCAAAGTCGTATACATATGTGTCTTTGACCTTTAGGTTGTCAGGATACCTGGTATACTCTGCTGCCAGGCCGTCTCTGTTTCCTTATATTCACAAACTTGTGATTGCCTGGTGTATTCTACTGCCATGGCTTCTGGATTTCATACACACAATTACCTGGTATAATCTCCTGCCAGGGCTTTATTTTTTTACACACTTGCAATTGCCTAGTATACTCGCCTGCAGGACTTCTTGTTTTCAACCACTTGCAATTGCCTGGTATACTCTCCTGACAGGACTTCTTGTAGTTGTCCCACTCTGCAGCACCACCATTGATAGTTTACAACGTTAGCCCTTTAATCCATAGTACATTGTCTCATTAGTGTTTTGCTCACACTTCCAATCATTCACCACCTTAGTATTTTACATTGCTCGCTACAGATTCCCTTCTGAGGCCAATGTGCTTTTAACTTCTTACTTTTATTATTAAGAAACAATGTACTTGCATCATTCAACTTGGATTGGATTGTTCAATGTTTAACATAACGCACGTTCAACAATAAGCCCTGGTGCTCCCTTCTTCCCAGCATTGACTCACCGGCTCTTTGTGGCATCTCCTGTTCTGTTTCCAGCTTACCGATGACAGCCACATGATTCTTACTCCTTTGTGCTGTGTGATTTTCGGTTTCCATGTCTCTCGTGGCTCTGACTGCACTTCTCTCCTCGCGGCAAGCTTCTTCTTGTGTTTTTCCACCAGCGCACACCCAGGAACATCGTGCTTGCTTCTGGCATTCCCGCGTGGAATGTTCTTTGCATCGTCCTCTGATGCTCAATGTATGAGCCGGTTGGTTCCAAAATTCTCTTTTTGTTTCTTCGGCAAACCACAGAGAACTGCAGTCCGCTCCCACCAGCAGTCTTCCATTTCTCCTGGTGATACTCTTTTAAATGTCCCGGGCACAGGTATATGCTCACAACAGCTAGAGCGTTGCCTGTGTTTGAGGCTTCTTCTGCTCTGCATTCCTCCATCCCTATTCCTTGTCGCAGTGTTAAGGTGTTTCTGGGAATAGTAGTTGCTTTTTTCTAACTTGCATGAAAAAACTGGAGGAATCGTTTTAACATGTCTTGAGGGGGAATCTATGTTGGAAGGTTGCTCTGAATAACTGTTTAAGGGAAATTCAGCATTCTCCTTTGAGGGAGCAGGGAGAGGGAACCAGAATATGCCATTAGGGTATTGTGTACAGGAGATTCATCCTGTGAAGGGAAGGGGGGATACCATGTCTCATCCATTGGCACTACCACTCCCTCCCGGAGGTTGTCTTCCCCAATGTGGTCCTCCTCCATGTAGCCGCCCCCAGGGTCAGGGTCAGGATCAGGTAGCGGCTGCCGTCCTCTGGCCACATGGGGGAGTTCACCGCCGGAATGGGAATAACAATGCCATCGGATTCATGACAGATTTCTTAGTGAGATGTCACAGGCAGGACAACTCTAATTGTGTAAACAAGTTATCAACATTCATGTATCTTATTAAGGTGACTTCCCCTGCATAAAGTAAGGAGTCCACCTCTGGCTTTCTTTTATTTAAATACATCTGAGTTTTAACTATAAACACAGCCTATTTCTTGTCCCAAAATTGTGGGGTAGAAGTGTATACTGGGGAATGCTAAATCAGGAATTGACACTTAGCGAAAAGAGTGATATATCAACTAATATCTGACCCATATGGCTACTTTATGCACAGTTGAGGCTTTTGCTGATTGGCTCAGTGTAAGGGATGTTCTATGGATGAGTATATATATATATATTTGAATGTTAGGATGATTTGCACCTCACAGACTTTCAAGTGCTGGCAATGCTGCGCAATTGTTCAGGAAGGCTCAAGCTTCCAGAGAAAGAGCATGGTACGTACTCTTTTATCAGTGGGGTGTGTGTTGATTTTACCTGCTATATGTTAGAAGATGAGGCTGGGGACCCTACAAGGGCTGAGCACCATGGCCCACAATGTCCTGTAGGGCCCAGAGAAGGACTAAGGAGGGGACCCGAGGATACCCAGCTCATCTCTTACTTATATTGTCTTCCCCTTTATTCTGGATCACCTAGTGAATGGTCTGGCCCACCAGGGCATTTGCTTGGTTATGGATATCAGCAGAGTCCTGCAGAGAAAACAGGAGAGGACAGTGGAGAGTGTGAGGAAGCAGACATGAGATGACAGTGGAGTGCATAAAGGGTAAGGAAGCAGAGCAAAATGCAGGGAATGGAGAAAGGGCAGAGAGAGAGAGAAGTTCAAGTCAGATATATTAATCAGAAAGGGAGAATCAGAGAGGATTTGAGACCAGAGAGAATCGTAGAGGTGGGGAGAGAAGGAAAACAGAAACAGTGTGTTGGAATAGTTGAAGAGGAAAGAGCAGAAACGCTTGACTATATAGGAGGTAGAGGATAAAGTTTTCCCTCTGTTATAGCCATGAGAGGAAAGTACATGATTAGGCTGTGGGGGTGGAAGAAGCAGAGACAGGAGAATATAGTGGAGAGGGTGAAAACACAAAGGAGATGAGACAGTGGGACAGGTGCATAGAAGGGCAACATGAAAAATAAGGTGACTACAGGACAGATAGAGAAACAAAGGTTCCAGAGGGGGTGAGAAGCCAGAATCACCCAGAGAAGGAGAGAAGTTAGGAGAGAAGGTGAAGTGAGCAAGAGCGTTGTGGGGCATCAAGGAGGAAGAGGGTCAGAAAGTTGAAAAGGGGGAAAAGGGGTTTAAATATTTAAATAGAGAGGATGGTTTTTAACTTTAGTGGCAATGGGTGTGGCAGAGTCGTGTGCCAGTATTTTGAGGCCCACTCCCAAAGTTCTGTCGGCCCTGTGTAATTTGAATAGGACCAACGCAAGTGTGGCAAGACCTAAAACAACTTCGGACCACATGAGTCTGGCAGGTGAGAAGGACCACCTAAACAAGGCTCATCATCCTGACTTTGGTGATAATAGCAGAAGCATGACTACAGCAACATCAATAGGAAAGCCCAGAACCAATCATGAAAGAAGTGCGGAGGACACTTCACACCCCATGTACTGTGCGTGACGTTTGGTTTGACACCAGGAGGAAAATCCCAAGGAAACTGGCTGTAACTGCTCCTTTTTAGTTTCACTTTGAAGATTCCTTATCTTTTTATTATGCCCACCCTAATTCTGGGATATTTGTGTTATAGAATAAACTTAGCTGAACGTTCCTTCTTGATTCTCAAGTTGTTTGTTCACCTCCTTTGACTTGAATACTGCATCCAAGGGAGTGAGGACTTGTCAAAGTTGGAAAGCCATTATGGGATTTGAGATAGATGTTGAGAGCACATTGGGGTTGTTTACACACAAATTATGTATCTGATGCATGTTTCCCACACTCCTCCCACCAATCATTTCTAAATGCAGTACCATGTGGGTCAGAGGAAGCAGAGATCTTTATCTGTGGCCACTCATTGTTGAAATGGGTGGGTCACCAGACTGAGACAAAACCTGGTTGGGGGAGGCATCTACGGGTCCGCTATGGTGACATAGTGATAATATGACTTGGTTTGTGTGGATGAAATGCGACCAGGTCATGCCTACATTGGTATAAATTGAGGAAAACCGGCTCATGTCGGGACCGCTTGTGAACCACTTTGAGCAGAATGGTTTAGGGAAAGATCCAAGTGTGGCTCTGCGGAGAGCAATGAAGCATAACCTGGTGGTAGTGCTTGTGCAATGAAGTGATGCTGAGGCAGCGTGAATGCCAGTACTTACACAGAGACTGTGGAAAGGGCTCAGGGACCAGTTGGCCATGGATAACCTGGTGGGGTATGGAAGCATAAAGCGATTTCACATCCAGTGTGACAAATGTTTTTTCAGGTTGCCCATCCATATTGCCTCTGCTATTCAGAATTCTCATGATATCCGCAGCACAGGGAAACTGTGCTGTTGCATACTCTTAAAGAAAGGGGTTATTGTATTTTAATATGTTTTCGGTCAATGCTCCAATCCCTAAAATGATGTGCCTGTACGATTGCGACTTAGATTCTTGTTATGGCTTCCCAAAAGACATAGACATCTCGCCATGCATCAAAATAAAGTCCTTCATGCTACACTGGATAGCTGGGATAGGTAGGTAACAACAAATATACCTTGCCCCCCTATTTCCCTCCTCACCCCTTCCCTCCTCCTCCTCCTGCTACTTCTGGCACTACCCCAATTGCCATCATAGCCACCTGTCTTCCTCAGCCACCTTGCCCCCCCTTTTCTCCTGTTAAAGCCTGGCACTACCCCAATTGCCGTCAGGCATAGTAATCGTTGCCGCCTGTCTTTCGCAGCCACCCTGCCCGCCCCGCCTACCCCCACCCCATCCTTTTTCTTTATGCCCATAAGCACTTACTCTTATCATTTGTCTCGGGACCTTTCATAGCAGCTTGTCTGTCTCCCCGGTTTGTCTTGACCTATTATGATAGTCGCTTGTTTGTTCCTATCTTTGCAACTGGAGAAAGCACAGAGATCCCTGCCAGATCGTTCTCCCCAGACTCCCCCCCATCCTTGCTCTGGAGAAAGCACAGATATCCCTGCCAGGTCCTTCGCCACAGACTCCCCCATCCTTGCTCTGGAGAAAGCACAGATATCCCTGCCAGATCCTTCGCCCCAGACTCCCCCACCCTTGCTCTGGAGAAAGCACAGATATCCCTGCCAGTTCCTTCTCCCCACACTGCCCCATCATTGCTCTGGAGAAATCACAGAGAACCCTGCCAGATCCTTCTCTCACCAGACTCCCCCCATCCTTGCTCTGGAGAAAGTACAGAGATCCCTACCAGATCCTTCTCCCCAGACTCCCCCCATACTTGCTCTGTATAAAGCACAGAGATCCCTGCCAGATCTTCTCGCCAGACTTCCCCATCCTTGCTCTGGAGAAAGCCCAGAGATCCCTGCCAGATCCTTCTTCCCAGACTCCCCCCATCGTTGCTCTGGAGAAAGCACAGAGATCCATGCCAGTTCCTTCTCCCCAAAACTCCCCAATCATTGCCCTGGAGAAATCGCAGCGGTCCCTGCCAGCTCCTCCTCCCCAGACTCCCCCATAATTTCTCTGGAGAAAGCACAGAGATCCCTGCCAGATCCTTTTGCCAGACTCCCCCCATCCTTGCTCTGGAGAAAGCACAGAGATCCCTGACAGCTCCTTCACCCCAGACTCCCCCATCATTTCTCTGGAGACTGCACAGAGATCCCTGCCAGATCTTTCTCCCTAGACTCCCCCCATCCTTGCTCTGGATAAAGCACAGAGATCCCTGCCAGATCCTTCTCCCCAGACTCCCCCCATCCTTGCTCTGGATAAAGCACAGAGATTGCTGCCAGATCTTCTCCCCAGACTCCCCCATCCTTTCTCTGGAGAAAGCCCAGAGATCCCTGCCAGATCCTTCTCCCCAGACTCCCCCTATCGTTGCTCTGGAGAAAGCACAGAGATCCCTGCCAGTTCCTTCTCCCCAAAACTCCCCCATCATTGCTCTGGAGAAAGCACTGAGATCCCTGCCAGATCCCTTTCTCCCCAGACTCCCCCCATCATTGCTCTGTAGAAAGTACAGAGATCCTTCCCAGGTCCTTCGCCCCAGACTCCCCCATCCTTGCTCTGGAGAAAGCACAGAGATCACTGCCAGATCCTTCTCCCCAAAACTCCCCCATCATTGCTCTGCAGAAAGCACAGATATCCCTGCCAGTTCCTTCTCCTCCCCAAACTCCCCCATCAATGCTCTGGAGAAAGCACAGAGAACCCTGCCAGATCCTTCTCTCCCAGACACTCCCAATCATGGCTCTGGAGAAAGTACAGAGATCCCTGCCAGATCCTTCTCCCCAGACTCCCCCCATCCTTGCTCTAGATAAAGCACTGAGATTGCTGCCAGATCTTCTCCCCAGACTCCCTCCATCCTTGCTCTGGAGAAAGCACAAAGATCCCTGCCAGATTCTTCTCCCCAGACCCCCCATACTTGCTCTGGAGAAAGCACAGAGATCACTGCCAGATCCTTCTCCGCAGACTCTCCCATCATTGCTCTGGAGAAGGCACAGAGATCCCTGCCAGATCCTTTTTCTCCCTAGACTCCCCCCATCATTGCTCTGGACAAAGTACAGCGATCCCTGACAGATCCTTCTCCCCAGACTGCCCCCATCCTTGCTCTGGAGAAAGCACAGAGATCCCTGCCAGATCGTTCTCCCCAGACTCCCCCCATCCTTGCTCTGGAGAAAGCACAGATATCCCTGCCAGGTCCTTCGCCCCAGACTCCCCCATCCTTGCTCTGGAGAAATCACAGATATCCCTGCCAGTTCCTTCTCCCCACACTGCCCCATCATTGCTCTGGAGAAATCACAGAGAACCCTGCCAGATCCTTCTCTCTCCAGACTCCCCCCATCCTTGCTCTGGAGAAAGTACAGAGATCCCTACCCGATCCTTCTCCCCAGACTCCCCCATACTTGCTCTGTATAAAGCACAGAGATCCCTGCCAGATCTTCTCGCCAGACTTCCCCATCCTTGCTCTGGAGAAAGCCCAGAGATCCCTGCCAGATCCTTCTTCCCAGACTCCCCCCATCGTTGCTCTGGAGAAAGCACAGAGATCCATGCCAGTTCCTTCTCCCCAAAACTCCCCAATCATTGCCCTGGATAAAGCACAGAGATCCCTGCCAGATCCTTCTCCCCAGACTCCCCCCATCCTTGCTCTGGATAAAGCACAGAGATTGCTGCCAGATCTTCTCCCCAGACTCCCCCATCCTTTCTCTGGAGAAAGCCCAGAGATCCCTGCCAGATCCTTCTCCCCAGACTCCCCCTATCGTTGCTCTGGAGAAAGCACAGAGATCCCTGCCAGTTCCTTCTCCCCAAAACTCCCCCATCATTGCTCTGGAGAAAGCACTGAGATCCCTGCCAGATCCCTTTCTCCCCAGACTCCCCCCATCATTGCTCTGTAGAAAGTACAGAGATCCTTCCCAGGTCCTTCGCCCCAGACTCCCCCATCCTTGCTCTGGAGAAAGCACAGAGATCACTGCCAGATCCTTCTCCCCAAAACTCCCCCATCATTGCTCTGCAGAAAGCACAGATATCCCTGCCAGTTCCTTCTCCTCCCCAAACTCCCCCATCAATGCTCTGGAGAAAGCACAGAGAACCCTGCCAGATCCTTCTCTCCCAGACACTCCCAATCATGGCTCTGGAGAAAGTACAGAGATCCCTGCCAGATCCTTCTCCCCAGACTCCCCCCATCCTTGCTCTAGATAAAGCACTGAGATTGCTGCCAGATCTTCTCCCCAGACTCCCTCCATCCTTGCTCTGGAGAAAGCACAAAGATCCCTGCCAGATTCTTCTCCCCAGACCCCCCATACTTGCTCTGGAGAAAGCACAGAGATCACTGCCAGATCCTTCTCCGCAGACTCTCCCATCATTGCTCTGGAGAAGGCACAGAGATCCCTGCCAGATCCTTTTTCTCCCTAGACTCCCCCCATCATTGCTCTGGACAAAGTACAGCGATCCCTGACAGATCCTTCTCCCCAGACTGCCCCCATCCTTGCTCTGGAGAAAGCACAGAGATCCCTGCCAGATCGTTCTCCCCAGACTCCCCCCATCCTTGCTCTGGAGAAAGCACAGATATCCCTGCCAGATCCTTCGCCCCAGACTCCCCCATACTTGCTCTGGAGAAAGCACAGATATCCCTGCCAGTTCCTTCTCCCCACACTGCCCCATCATTGCTCTGGAGAAATCACAGAGAACCCTGCCAGATCCTTCTCTCTCCAGACTCCCCCCATCCTTGCTCTGGAGAAAGTACAGAGATCCCTACCCGATCCTTCTCCCCAGACTCCCCCATACTTGCTCTGTATAAAGCACAGAGATCCCTGCCAGATCTTCTCGCCAGACTTCCCCATCCTTGCTCTGGAGAAAGCCCAGAGATCCCTGCCAGATCCTTCTTCCCAGACTCCCCCCATCGTTGCTCTGGAGAAAGCACAGAGATCCATGCCAGTTCCTTCTCCCCAAAACTCCCCAATCATTGCCCTGGAGAAATCGCAGCGATCCCTGCCAGCCCCTCCTCCCCAGACTCCCCCATAATTTCTCTGGAGAAAGCACAGAGATCCCTGCCAGATCCTTTTGCAAGACTCCCCCCATCCTTGCTCTGGAGAAAGCACAGAAATCTCTGCCAGGTCCTTCTACCAAGACTCCCCCATCCTTGCTCTGGAGAAAGCACAGAGATCCCTGACAGCTCCTTCACCCCAGACTCCCCCATCATTTCTCTGGAGACTGCACAGAGATCCCTGCCAGATCTTTCTCCCTAGACTCCCCCCATCCTTGCTCTGGATAAAGCACAGAGATCCCTGCCAGATCCTTCTCCCCAGACTCCCCCCATCCTTGCTCTGGATAAAGCACAGAGATTGCTGCCAGATCTTCTCCCCAGACTCCCCCATCCTTTCTCTGGAGAAAGCCCAGAGATCCCTGCCAGATCCTTCTCCCCAGACTCCCCCTATCGTTGCTCTGGAGAAAGCACAGAGATCCCTGCCAGTTCCTTCTCCCCAAAACTCCCCCATCATTGCTCTGGAGAAAGCACTGAGATCCCTGCCAGATCCCTTTCTCCCCAGACTCCCCCCATCATTGCTCTGTAGAAAGTACAGAGATCCTTCCCAGGTCCTTCACCCCAGACTCCCCCATCCTTGCTCTGGAGAAAGCACAGAGATCACTGCCAGATCCTTCTCCCCAAAACTCCCCCATCATTGCTCTGCAGAAAGCACAGATATCCCTGCCAGTTCCTTCTCCCCAAACTCCCCCATCATTGCTCTGGAGAAAGCACAGAGAACCCTGCCAGATCCTTCTCTCCCAGACACTCCCAATCATGGCTCTGGAGAAAGTACAGAGATCCCTGCCAGATCCTTCTCCCCAGACTCCCCCCATCCTTGCTCTAGATAAAGCACTGAGATTGCTGCCAGATCTTCTCCCCAGACTCCCTCCATCCTTGCTCTGGAGAAAGCACAAAGATCCCTGCCAGATTCTTCTCCCCAGACCCCCCATACTTGCTCTGGAGAAAGCACAGAGATCACTGCCAGATCCTTCTCCGCAGACTCTCCCATCATTGCTCTGGAGAAGGCACAGAGATCCCTGCCAGATCCTTTTTCTCCCTAGACTCCCCCCATCATTGCTCTGGACAAAGTACAGCGATCCTTGACAGATCCTTCTCCCCAGACTGCCCCCATCCTTGCTCTGGAGAAAGCACAGAGATCCCTGCCAGATCGTTCTCCCCAGACTCCCCCCATCCTTGCTCTGGAGAAAGCACAGATATCCCTGCCAGGTCCTTCGCCCCAGACTCCCCCATCCTTGCTCTGGAGAAATCACAGATATCCCTGCCAGATCCTTCGCCCCAGACTCTCCCACCCTTGCTCTGGAGAAAGCACAGATATCCCTGCCAGTTCCTTCTCCCCACACTGCCCCATCATTGCTCTGGAGAAATCACAGAGAACCCTGCCAGATCCTTCTCTCTCCAGACTCCCCCCATCCTTGCTCTGGAGAAAGTACAGAGATCCCTACCAGATCCTTCTCCCCAGACTCACCCATACTTGCTCTGTATAAAGCACAGAGATCCCTGCCAGATCTTCTCGCCAGACTTCCCCATCCTTGCTCTGGAGAAAGCCCAGAGATCCCTGCCAGATCCTTCTTCCCAGACTCCCCCCATCGTTGCTCTGGAGAAAGCACAGAGATCCATGCCAGTTCCTTCTCCCCAAAACTCCCCAATCATTGCTCTGGAGAAAGCACAGAGATCCCTGCCAGAGCCTTTTGCCAGACTCCCCCATCCTTGCTCTGGAGAAAGCACAGAAATCTCTGCCAGGTCCTTCTAACAAGACTCCCCCATCCTTGCTCTGGAGAAAGCACAGAGATCCCTGACAGCTCCTTCACCCCAGACTCCCCCATCATGTCTTTGGAGACTGCACAGAGATCCCTGCCAGAACTTTCTCCCTGGACTCCCCCCATCCTTGCTCTGGATAAAGCACAGAGATCCCTGCCAGATCCTTCTCCCCAGACTCCCCCCATCCTTGCTCTGGATAAAGCACAGAGATTGCTGCCAGATCTTCTCCCCAGACTCCCCCATCCTTTCTCTGGAGAAAGCCCAGAGATCCCTGCCAGATCCTTCTCCCCAGACTCCCCCTATCGTTGCTCTGGAGAAAGCACAGAGATCCCTGCCAGTTCCTTCTCCCCAAAACTCCCCCGTCATTGCTCTGGAGAAAGCACTGAGATCCCTGCCAGATCCCTTTCTCCCCAGACTCCCCCCATCATTGCTCTGTAGAAAGTACAGAGATCCCTGCCAGGTCCTTCTCCCCAGACTCCCCCCATCCTTACTCTGGAGAAAGCACAGATATCCCTACCAGTTCCTTCTCCCCAAAACTCCCCCATCATTGCTCTGCAGAAAGCACAGATATCCCTGCCAGTTCCTTCTCCCCAAACTCCCCCATCATTGCTGTGGAGAAAGCACAGAGATCCCTGCCAGATCTTCTGCCCAGACTCCCCCATCCTTTCTCTGGAGAAAGCCCAGAGATCCCTGCCAGATCCTTCTCCCCAGACTCCCCCATGGTTGCTCTGGAGAAGGCACAGAGGTCTATGCCAGTTCCTTCTCCCCAAAACTCTCCCATCATCTCTCTGGGGAAAGCACAGAGATCCCTGCCAGATCCTTCTCCCCAGACTCCCCCATCATTTCTCTGGAGAAACCACAGAGATCCCTGCCAGATCCTTTTTGCCAGACTCCCCCCCCATCCTTGCTCTGGAGACAATACAGAGATCTCTGCCAGATCCTTCTACCAAGACTCCCCCATCCTTGCTCTGGAGAAAGCACAGAGATCCCTGCCAGCTCCTTCACCCCAGACTCCCCCATCATTTCTCTGGAGAAAGCACAGAGATCCCTGCCAGATCTTTCTCCCCACACTCCCCCCATCCTTGCTCTGGAGAAAGCACAGAGATCCCTGCCAGATCTTTCTCCCCAGACTCCCCCCATCCTTGCTCTGGATAAAGCACAGAGATCCCTACCAGATCCTTCTCCCCAAACTCCCCCCATACTTGCTCTGTATAAAGCACAGAGATCCCTGCCAGATCTTCTTGCCAGACTTCCCCATCCTTGCTCTGGAGAAAGCCCAGAGGTCCCTGCCAGATCCTTCTTCCCAGACTCCCCCCATCGTTGCTCTGGAGAAAGCACAGAGATCCATGCCAGTTCCTTCTCCCCAAAACTCCCCAATCATTGCTCTGGAGAAATCGCAGAGATCCCTGCCAGCTCCTCCTCCCCAGACTCCCCCATCATTTCTCTGGAGAAAGCACAGAGATCCCTGCCAGATCCTTTTGCCAGACTCCCCCCATCCTTGCTCTGGAGAAAGCACAGAAATCTCTGCCAGGTCCTTCTACCAAGACTCCCCCATCCTTGCTCTGGAGAAAGCACAGAGATGCCTGACAGCTCCTTCACCCAAGACTCCCCCATCATTTCTCTGGAGACTGCACAGAGATCCCTGCCAGATCTTTCTCCCTAGACTCTCCCCATCCTTGCTCTGGATAAAGCACAGAGATCCCTGCCAGATCCTTCTCCCCAGACTCCCCCCATCCTTGCTCTGGATAAAGCACAGAGATTGCTGCCAGATCTTCTCCCCAGACTCCCCCATCCTTTCTCTGGAGAAAGCCCAGAGATCCCTGCCAGATCCTTCTCCCCAGACTCCCCCCATCGTTGCTCTGGAGAAAGCACAGAGATCCCTGCCAGTTCCTTCTCCCCAAAACTCCCCCATCATTGCTCTGGAGAAAGCATTGAGATCCCTGCCAGATCCCTTTCTCCCCAGACTCCCCCCATCATTGCTCTGTAGAAAGTACAGAGATCCCTGCCAGGTCCTTCTCCCCAGACTCCCCCATCCTTGCTCTGGAGAAAGCACAGATATCCCTACCAGGTCCTTCGCCCCAGACTCCCCCATCCTTGCTCTGGAGAAAGCACACATATCTCTGCCTGTTCCTTCTCCCCAAAACTCCCCCATCATTGCTCTGCAGAAAGCACACATATCCCTGCCAGTTCCTTCTCCCCAAACTCCCCCATCATTGCTCTGGAGAAAGCACAGAGAACCCTGCCAGATCCTTCCCTCCCAGACTCCCCCAATCATGGCTCTGGAGAAAGTACAGAGATCCCTGCCAGATCCTTCTCCCAGACTCCCCTCATACTTGCTCTGGATAAAGCACAGAGATCCCTGCCAGATCTTCTGCCCAGGCTCCCCCATCCTTGCTCTGGAGAAAGCCCAGAGATCCCTGCCAGATCCTTCTCCCCAGACTCCCCCATCGTTGCTCTGGAGAAGGCACAGAGGTCTATGCTAGTTCCTTCTCCCCAAAACTCTCCCATCATTTCTCTGGAGAAAGCACAGAGATCCCTGCCAGATCCTTCTCCCCAGACTCTCCCATCATTTCTCTGGAGAAACCACAGAGATCCCTGCCAGATCCTTTTTGCCAGACTCCCCCCCATCCTTGCTCTGGAGAAAGCACAGAGATCTCTGCCAGATCCTTCTACCAAGACTCCCCCATCCTTGCTCTGGAGAAAGCACAGAGATCCCTGCCAGCTCCTTCACCCCAGACTCCCCCATCATTTCTCTGGAGAAAGCACAGAGATCCCTGCCAGATCTTTCTCCCCACACTCCCCCCATCCTTGCTCTGGCGAAAGCACAGAGATCCCTGCCAGATCTTTCTCCCCAGACTCCCCCCATCCTTGCTCTGGATAAAGCACAGAGATCCCTGCCAGATCCTTCTCCCCAGACTCCCCCATCCTTGCTCTGGATAAAGCACAGAGATCCCTGCCAGATCTTCTCCTCAGACTCCCCCATCCTTGCTCTGGAGAAAGCCCAGAGATCCCTGCCAGTTCCTTCTCCCCAAAACTCCCCCATCATGGCTCTGGAAAAAGCACAGAGATCCCTGCCAGATCTTTCTCCCCAGACTCCCCCATCATTTCTCTAGAGAAGTCACAGAGATCCCTGCCAAATCCTTTTCGGCAGACTCCCCCCCATCCTTGCTCTGGAGAAAGCACAGAGATCGCTGCCAGATCCTTCTACCAAGACTCCCCCATCCTTGCTCTGGAGAAAGCACAAATATCCCTGTCAGATCTTTCTCCCCAGACTCCCCCCATCCTTGCTCTGGATAAAGCACAGAGATCCCTGCCTGATCCTTCTCCCCAGACTCCCCCCATCCTTGCTATGGAGAAAGCACAAATATCCCTGGCAGTTCCTTCTCCCCAAAACTCCCCCATCATTGCTTTCGAGAAAGCACAGAGATCCCTGCCAGATCCTTCTCCCCAGACTCCCCTATCATTTCTCTAGAGAAAGCACAGAGATCCCTGCCAGATCCTTTTCGGCAGACTCCCCCCATCCTTGCTCTGGAGAAAGTACAGAGATCTCTGCCAGATCCTTCTACCAAGACTCCCCCATCTTTGCTCTGGAGAAAGCACAAATATCCCTGCCAGATCTTTCTCCCCAGACTCCCCCCATCCTTGCTCTGGATAAACCACAGAGATCCCTGCCAGATCCTTCTCCCAATACTCCCCCCATCCGTGCTCTGGATAAAGCACAGAGATCTGTGGCAGATCCTTCTCCCCATTCTTTTTCTGCAAACCCGTTAGATCACTGCGTAACACCTGCTCCCCACACCTCAGAGCATCAACGTTACCATGGCAGCTGAACATACTGTCAGACCTGCCTTCCATCCTCTCTCCTATGCTTCTGCACAGATAAGCTCCGTGGTTTGCGACGGGGATGGTGGGGGGAGGGGAGGGGGTCCATGGCATGGAGACCTTGGGGTGCGCAGGCTTCCCCTTTCCATCTCATGCCTCTGTCTTGGAGTGTTGTGTGGGGGGAACGGCGCCGCAGCACCGCACTTTTTTTTTTATTAAGCCGCATTAGGTACTCCTTCCTTTGCCTGGTATTGCGTTAGAGGGAATCATGCACACACTTGCTCGCTCTGTTCTTTCCGAATTCACGGATACTGTGCATCTCACACTATCTCTATGGCAACAACATGCAGGGAACCAACTGAAATGCTTGCAGAGACAACTGTCACTGCCGCAGGAGCAGTTCAACTTCGACAACTGTATCTATAACAAGTTTTGGAAAACAGCCAGGGAAAACCAGGGAAAATACACGGGTTTGGAATCGATTTATACGAAAGAAAACCATAAAAGGCGGGAACATCTAATGCTCAAGATATATTTGAAGGTGAACAGCGGTGGGACTGGGTGCCAAAAGAGACCCTGAAAATAATGTTCAAAGTGGCCCAATATTACACGTTTTCAGGAAGCCCAACCCTTTTCCTATGGGAACATTTGGAAATAAAAAGGTTATCACACAAAAGAGGCCCAGGGTACAGAGTCCTACTGGGAAATCTCCAGAATTCCCTTTCGGCCAGTCCACCCCTGAAGCTGAAGCTGAAGCGTATTTTTAATGGAACTTTGAATACACCATGGCCTTCCTTTGATGAGCTAGAACCACCCGCCACAGCTTATGAACGGGTGGCAGGGGCATCTCTGCACTGCACTGAAAGAAATCCCTCGCTTTGATGCAAAATGGACACCTTGCAGAAAGAGACTGACGATTCAGATGTTGGTGAGACGTTAGACGAACGCCTACATCAAACCAATGTGTGCTGAAAACTAGGAAAGGTCAGCAAGAATGAAAGCGATGCAAGCATGGCAGGATTTAAACATTTACCAACTAATGTGTCAATGTACCCCACAAAGCCACCAAAGCAGCAGCATTCCGTGACACAGGTTATTTTGCAAGTGACACAGAAACGACATCGCCAATAAAAAAAAGTGTTATATTTAGATGAAGCCTGCATATTTCATGTAGGGACCAATCAGGAGCAGCAATGAAACCAAAAAAAGGATGTAGAGGCTTTTGGATGAGAGCAAGAAAAGCCGAAATGATACATAAAGAAAATCTAGATACGGTTTCTAACAGGGCAGACCATATGAAAGGACATAACATTTCTAAAAACGCTGGATCTCACAACTAAAATCCCCCCAGACACTGACACTGTTCTCTTATAAATTCGTCCACAAGCATGACATGAAAAAATGCTTTGCTCTCGAGCTGACGCCGAATTCTATTGACCGTCCTACTGTGATAAGGCCAGTCTCCTGGCCTTGTCAAGAGGGGGAGGGGGAATCTCAAAACAAAACATCCTAGAGCCGCTTCTAACCCTACAGAAGAATGTGGCAAATAAGGGTACCTCATTCCCAAACCCCTCTTTGTGCCAGAGTGTTGGTCTGCAGTTCGTCTGTCTCCCACGCCATACCTCAATTGCAAGATGCTCGTCAGTGTTTCCTTTTGCCTTGCAGAGCATCCACAGGAACAGATCCACTGGGGGACCAGCCAGCGCCCCATGACGCCCCCAGTCGAGAACCAGAAACCCAGACCCTACGGACAACAGCAACCCTCTTGTAAGCCATACCACCGGCTTCCCATACATGGGGGGATAAGACACAGCGCCGGAGAACAAAGAGACATAGTGCACGAATGACCGCAGTAGAGGCGGCGGTTCACAGCATCTGACCGGCAGGTGGTATGGTGTTTTCCCCATCTAAACCACAGACCACAGGGGACCACGGCAGGGAGTTGGGATCCCCTCACCCCGAGGGCTTACATCTAGGGGCCCAGGAAGTCCGACCAAAACACAAACTTGAACATTGCCCACACCAGGCCCCATTATTACCTTTGGTACGCAGCAAGCATGCGCCGAGAAAGTGGGTGGGGCATAGCCCCCTATTTAATGCTTTTTTGAAAGTAACACCTTCATGGCGGGCTTAGCCCTCTTGTAAAGACTTCTTGCATATACATCTCCCAGGAGGGGAAGATAGATAAGGCATGGCTAGGGCAGGGTTCCACAACATTTGGCTCTCCAGATGTGTTGGACTACAATTCCAATCAGCCGAGTCAATGTATCGCAGGAGTAGTAGTAAAACAAACGAGGTGATGGCTGGAAGGTTTAGAATTAATCTTAACCTCTGGTATTGCTCTGGGCAACCTTCCAGACCATTGTTCTTTGCCTGCTAAGCCATTACAAAAGGGGAAAGGACACATGAAATTCAGGCTTGGTCCCAGCCCAAAAGGAGCTGTTCAGCCCGACCTGCTTGTTCACATCCCTCTGGCCTCATTGGGCGTCATCAGTGAGGAGTAGCTTGGGTCTCTAGGCCTAGCAGGCACGGGACCAATGTCTTGGCATTTTACCGGCCTGATTTTCCCTTTATTAACTGTTACTGGTTGGGTCTGCCTGCCCATGGCTATAAAGGATAAGCCTGAAAAAACTGCCTCCAATCGAGCATGGTCACTTGAGCCTCCATTTTCGATCTTGAATGATTTGCACCTAGAGAGTAGATAAGGTGAAAGGAAGATATAATCAATCGTGGAGGTCGATTTGCCCCACTGCCATATCGCTGCGGGGGGAACGTCCCCCTCTAATGATACATTTAGCATTTTTTAAATTCCAGTTGGTTAGGCACTCCACCCATCACCTTCCCCTGGTGGAGACTCTTATCTGCCTTACGCCTTCCTTGGTACTTGGAGTCTGTAGACATTGATAATTTAAGTCACCCGCTAATATTACATGAGCTCCCCCATGTTCTAAGTCAACCTTGGCTTGCAGACTGATACAGCCACGGTTCCAATACACATTGATCACAAGTACGATAGTTAATTTCACATCCTTACTGTTCATGGCCTGTAAGAATGCCATTGTGTTTTCCCTTGTTCCCTCCCTTGAAGCACTTTAAAACTCATTGTGTATAGGCACTATATAAATAAACTATCCTATCACATCACATCATATTATTTAATTCACAGCCTCTGTCTCGCTTACAGTCCGTCTCAAAACTTTCCTTTGGGTAGGTTTATCAGGAGAAGACATTCTCAACAGTGTTTGCTTCAGCGTAACACAGGAAGGCGATCTTTCAGTACTTTCCATTGCAGACCATTGTTTCTATTTTATTGAGAACGGTGACTTCTTTTCTACGATTCTACTCGTTCCAAATAATGGTGTCTTCTGCTGAGTCTGATTCAGCAGTGGGGGTCGTGGGTGGGATACAGGCAGGGCTAGACTGGTGAACATGCTTTAGCTAAATTCAACATCCAAGCCCTGGAACCCCAGGCTTGTATCTGATGGGTGCTGTGCGGCTTGGAGGTGACATCAAGACCTGCCCGTCTTCAGGTGGTGGCGTGCTGCTTCCAATGTCAGCTGCAGATGGGGCCATCACCGCCCTAGATGAATTAATAACAAAAAAAAGAGGAGTGTGGTTGAAATGCAGAGAGGAGAAAGGGGAAGGGAGAGAAAAAAAGAGGGAAAGGCATGTAAGTAGAGAGGAAAAAGTGAGGGTAAATGTGACGTCATGGGATGGAAAAGTGCGCGAAATTGAAAGGGAAAGGGTGCCAATGATGTGGTAGTGTGTGATGGTGTGTGGTCCTGGTGATGGTGTTGCTGCTTCCACTGCTGGTACTGCTGCTTTGATGTTCCCTTCTGCTGCCCCTGCTCCTAGGGACGAGGAGCCCTTTCCTGGCTCCTCTTCCCAATGGAAAGCGGTTTGGTGGTGACTGGGAGCTAAGACACGCTCCTATAGAGCAGGCCACACAAGTCACCCAGTCGCTTTGCTTCACCCGAAGGAATTTGCCAAAGTGAAGTGTGACACGAATCATGTGCTCATGTAACTGGAGTGTACGCATAGGGCTTAGCAAAGCGTGACACGAAGAACATACGAGAACATGCTTTTCCTTGTCTGAGGCGAAATGTGATGCAAAGCACATGCATCGGAAGGAGGAATGCACCCTTTCCTTTTTCCAAAGCAAAGCGTAGCACGAAACGCAGTTGTGAGAAAACGAAATTCACTCTTTGGCCTGTCTGAAGCAAAGTGTGATGCCAAGTGCTGTGCATGCAATTCGCCTCACACTTCGCTTCAGACACGGAAAAGTGTGCTTTTCTAACCGTGTTAGGTGCAATGCACACTTTGCCTTGTCTGAAGAAAAGTGCGCTTCCTAGCAATGTGCGCACGTAGGAGAAACGCACTCTCTTCCCTTTTTCCGAAGCAAATGGCGAAGCGAGGTGCCTGTATGAGTAGGAGAAACACACTCTTGGCTACGCAAACACCACTTCCCTACAGCAAATAATTGCACATCTGGGAAGTGCTCTGCAAATGCTGCTTCGCTGCTGGAATCCCATACCTGTGAAACTACAACCCCTGAGTGAAGCATAATATTAAATATTACACTGTGGAAATCCGTGGCCCCGCCCACTTTACCCAGAAACCTTCATAAGCACAGCACATGCGCATCTGGGAAGTGCTCTGCAAATGCTGCTTCGCTGCTGGAATCCCATACCTGTGAAACTACAACCCCTGAGTGAAGCATAATATTAAATATTACACTGTGGAAATCCGTGGCCCCGCCCACTTTACCCAGAAACCTTCATAAGCACAGCACATGCGCATCTGGGAAGTGCCCTGGAAGTGCTGCTTCACTGCTGGAATCCCTTACGTGTGAAACTACAACTCCTGAGTGTTACATTACTAACAGTCTCAATCTCAACCTTTACAGAACCTCTGACAGTCAAGCCATCACTTTTATTAATATTACACTGTTTGTTTTTGTTTTAGAAGCATAATATTAAATATTACGCTGTGGAAATCCTTGGCCCTGCTAACTTTACCCAGAAACCTTCATAAGCACAGCTGCGCGCGTGCAAATCTGGGAAGTGCTCTGCAAGTGCTGCTTTGCTGCTGGAATCCCTTACCTGTGAAACTACAACCTCAGAGTGGTACGCTGGAAATTCCTAACAGACTCAATCAGTGACTTTTACAGGACCTCTCATGGTCAAGCCATCACTTTTATTAATATTACACTGTTTGTTTTTGTTTTATAAGTATAATTTTAAATATTACGCTGTGGAAATCCTTGGCCCGCCCACTTTACCTAGAAACCTTCATAAGCACAGCGCGCACGCATCTGCGCGCACACATCTGTGAAGTGCTCTGGAAGTGCTGCTTAGCTGTGCAGCTGTGCAGCAAGCAGCACCTCTGTTGTTACTGGTCTTCAGTCACTTTTATTAACAGGTCAAATGGAATTCCATGTCTTTATTTCTTTAGGTGTCATTGTGTTGTAAACGTTATTGATATTGCCTGTGTACTTGCTGTTAGATGGAATCACCTGACATACCAATTAAGAATCCTAGCATTTACACATTGAAATCCGCCATGCCGATAAGCCTGACCACGCCCAAATTGGGGCTTTCGTCAAAGCATACGCCCAAAAGAACGCTGGCAAATATGCCCATGACCAGAAGCACGAGCACGGCCGAGCTTTTATCAACTAAAACTCATACTGTGGATATCAGAGATTTGTATCATCCCGAACCTCTGATGACTATTATGCTGCCGCAAGCCATATTACTAAAATCTCTGAATTCAGTTTCCTCTGCTGTTGTTTCTCCTATCACGAGCCTCAGAGCCTGCTGCTGGCGACGCTGCCTGACTCTTTGATGGCTGCCGGTGTAATGTCACTTTTTGCTATCTGTCAGAAAATCCTATCGGTAGGAAAATCTGACAGGCATTGTAATGTCATTTTTTCCTACCTGTCAGAAAATCCTACCGAGAGCAGGCATTGGGCAACCCACCCAGGGGTAGGAAAAAGTGACTGGGAAGGAAAATCTGACAGCCTGACCTGTCATTTTTTCCTACCCGTTAGAAAATCCTACCTACAGCAGGCATTGGGCAACCCACCCAGGGGAAGGAAAAAGTGACGGGGTAGGAAAATCTGACAGCCTGACCTGTCATTTTTTCCTACCCGTCAGAAAATCCTACCGACAGCAGGCATTGGGCAACCCACCCAGGGGTAGGAAAAAGTGATGGGTAGGAAAATCTGACAGCCTGACCTGTCATTTTTTCCTACCCGTCAGAAAATCCTACCGACAGCAGGCATTGGGCAACCCACCCAGTGGTAGGAAAAAATGACGGGGTAGGAAAATCAGACACCCTGACCTGTCATTTTTTTCCTACCCTTCAGAAAATTCTACCGACAGCAGGCATTGGGCAACCCACCCAGGGGTAGGAAAAAGTGACGGGGTAGGAAAATCTGACAGCCTGACCTGTCATTTTTTCCTACCCGTCAGAAAATCCTACCAACAGCAGGCATTGGGCAACCCACCCAGGGGTAGGAAAAAGTGATGGGGTAGGAAAATCTGACAGCCTGACCTGTCATTTTTTCCTACCCGTCAGAAAATCCTACCGACAACAGGCATTGGGCAACCCACCAAGGGGTAGGAAAAAGTGACGGGGCAGGAAATCTGACAGCCTGACCTGTCATTTTTTCCTACCCATCAGAAAATCCTACCGAGAGCAGGCATTTGCCCGTGTACCAGGAAAGTGGGGTAAGTGGAGTGAGAGGTTATGGAAACAATTCCTCTTTTTTCAGTTTGATGACATACCCAAGTGGAGGGAAACCTCTCCCGATGCAAGATCCTCACGGAGCTCGGTGGAGGTTTCCGAATGCCCAGCCAGCGTGTTTTTGCTGAGGGGGCAATGTTCAAGGCGCTTTAGGAAGTAGCAGCCTATAAAGAGATGGGGGCATTGCTTAAAGAGTCGGAGACTGAGAACCCTGTGAGTTCCCGGCAGTATGCTGTCACACGTGGGTGGGGTGCAGAGTACCCTCTTACGGCAGCCCAAACACTGATATGCTTTCTTCAAAGAGGTGTTCTATTTGCAGGTAATTTCTTAATGGGGGCGGGCATATTAATGGCAAAATGATGTAAGCAGATTATTGTGTAAATATAGACTGGGGTGTGAGAAAATCACCCCTCAAACAAAAGGGCCCTGCCTCTCTGACTTTCGATCCTGATGAGACCCCCGGCCAGTGTGGACAGGTCTGCATACAGACTGGTGCAGCAGAGGTCCAGCCAAGATCCCCCATGAATGAGGGTCTTGTGGAACGCCAGGCGCACGCTCCCTTCTCCCTGACATCAGCGTGCTTTGCCCTGCCCGCCTCATGATACTGCTGGGGGAGATGGCTCATCCGGGCAGCACTGAGCCTCGACCACATCAAAAAAGATCTAAGACGCGGGCACCCCCTCACCCATGCCCTGGGCCGCTGTACAATGGCTGAGGTGTGTAGACACTCCCCTACCCCTACTGCTTTTCTCTGTACAAAGATGCCTCTGCTATTTCGGCGGCCCTGCCCCCACTATTAAACTATAAGTCATGACTGAGCATGTGCACGCACTGCACACTTTATTTAGTATTCATTTTTGCAGTTATATAGCGCTACAGGCTTCCAAGCGCTGCTCATTACCAACAGAATATGGTGCTCATTTATCAACCTCAGCAGGTTAAACATCAAAGCTTTCTCTGAATACGGAACATGAGGGGAGAAACCTGGGCATGTACAGCAGTGGGGGAGGATGGATGCGAGCACGCGCATGTGTGAAAGAGCCCAGGGGGGCATGGGGAAACATCCACACGGGCTGAGAGGCCAATGTGGGCATGTCTACATACAGACTGGTGCAGCAGAGGTCCACTAATGGCAGCGTTCTCACTGGCCATTTTATGGTCACAGTAAAAAGAGTTTCCTGGGGGACAAGAGGGGCTGGGGTGGGTGGGGGGACACACAAACATCACAGAGGTAATATGCCCTGGTCATTCTACAGCACAAATCCAACCATGGAAAAGACTTTTGAATAAGTTGCCATAAGTAAGCAAAATGGGAAATAAAAGCAAATGTAAGTTATTTAAAAACTTACCTGGAAAGGCAGCAGCAGTACTACTCAGGGACTCTACCTGTGCATATAAGCATTTCCCTGCCTCCCACTATCCAGTCTTGCCTCTGGACAGCCCCTCACACCTTGCCCCAGTATTTGGCCAATGTCCTTCTGCCTCCTGCCATCCTCTTCACCCCAGCATGCCCTCCCTTTTATCACACTTTCCCATTTGCCGGGCATCCCTCCCCCTTGGAACTGCCTGTATCCCCTCCCCCCAAGCCGGTGAATCTCCATGGCTGGTGACTCACCACTAGGTGTTAGGTGTGGAGGCCACCAAGAGGCCAGTGTGGACAAGTCTGCATACAGACTGGTGCAGCAGAGGTCCACGTCACGCTTTTAGTATTCATTTCTGCCTTTACATAGCGCTACAGGCTTCAGCATTTTGGAGCTTGTAGTATTTATTTTATGTCAAATTTAATATGGAACTCCAAGCTCCAGGGTGCAATGCGTGGTTAGCTAAAATTATAGGATCGTCCTACCATTTCATACACCATGAGGAGAAACTGTACGATTTGGTCACAGAACAAGTGTGTTGATAATTGTCCAGTAATCAGGGTATCTGCAAAAAGAAAGATGTTTTTGGAGGGGACATCATTGTGTTACCTGACTAGCACACTTTTGTGTTCTAGGCTTGTGTTTGAGCCGGGATCATGACCTAATCCTGTTGAACGTAAAATAATGAACAATTTGCGCATAACTTTTAGTTTCCTCTTCACGTTTGAAACATATGCTTCTTCCTATCCACCTGCAATTAAATAATTTGAGACAATTGGTTCAATGAAGTGGCTTGAACCCTCTTCGCTCCTTCGGCCGCAGACCCATACTTTTAAATGCTTGTGGTGTTGTCCTCCTTGTTATGCATTTTCACCCTCCTAGCAAAGTAAGGACCTAATCACGAGTGGGAGGTATCCCGGCAGTAAATCTGCAGGGATACCGCCCAACACAATTAGCGTTACCGCAACTTCTTACTGGGTAAGTCTCCATTTTTTTTTAAGTCCAAATAACTCAATGCAGCATTTTTAGGCACAATTACCACGCGGTAATTGTGCTGCGGTAATTTTGTGGAAAATGGGGGGGATGGTCAGCACATTCACCTTCAGCTCAGAGCTGGAGGTGCATGCTCCGAGTTTCCTGCAAACTCGGGATTGGCAGCGGTAATAGTGGTACTGCTGCATTTCTACAACTCCGCCCAACTACTGATGAAGCCCAAAGTGTTATCTTGACCTCAATAGAATGCCCCTCAAAAACATCCAAGCTTGTCCTGCCCCCTTTTCAAGGCTAAACCGGTTTAGTGGTATGCATAAGAGTGGGTGAAGGTGGCCTCTTGACATGCCGTCTCTCAAGGGAAACCCTGGGTAGGAGATTGTCCGACATAGCACATGCACCCATTTCCATGTCCCAGCTAACCTCATGACCAGGAATAGGTTGATGGCCTACCTGTAAATATTTTGCTTCAAGAGGACTTAGCATAAAAATGTTTGAGGACCTGTGAGGAATTCGACCATCTGCACAGGGAGTGTGCGCTCGGCTGGGCATTTTTGACATTTTGTAAGAAGTATAATGATGGGAGATCAACCTCAGAAAATGTGTGGGGCTAATCCACACACATTTACCTATGCTCACTGCACACACAAAAAAACACATAGTCAAGTGTACTCCAGGGGGACACAGCCTACAGGCACAGTCCTCCCTGTGACATTTAGCTGGAATGTGACAGCAACGGGGACATTATAGCATCTCAGGAAGGGGGAAGGCAACACGTTCCTACTGCCATGGCCAATTAAATATCAAAGGCTCCATGGTTCCGCCCTGCTCTATTGTCAAAAGTTCTGTGTAGTGGCAGCACATACTAATGAGAATGAATTGAGGTAGGCCTGTGACGAGGCCTGGTCACAGAACTAACAAAAACGACAGGAAACACCAACACCTCTTTGTTATGGAATGTGTCAGCTTGAAGCTTGCTCCCACCCTTCTGTATGAAGGGCAGTGAATGTCATGTCTGGGACAATGGTTTACAGTAGACAACCCCTGCAGGGAACCCCCTTTCACAGGGAAGAAGTATGTGATTTGATGGAGACAGAAAGTGTGTTCTCGCCACAAACCTCAAAGGAGACCTGCACTTTGATCAGGAGTCACAGAAAGCTAAATTAACCAGAGAGACACTTTGATCCACAATAGACAGGAAGATGGGTGGGACTTAGTAGTACATGTTGTTACCCCTTACCGTTCACATTGCAAAGCTCTCTGGTTATGACATCACGAATAACAGAAGATTATTGTGGGGACCCAGGATTGGTTCATTAAGGTGGGCTTAGCCTGCACCGATCACTGGGGCCCATTTGGCTTTAAAAGAAAGTTGAGCCCCTCTTTTGGCAGATCATCTCACGACTTCGAAAGGAGTAAGAAGGACTCATTGTAATTGGTTATTTATAACATGCTTAATACCCAGAGGTTTCTAAGCGCAGACCAGGGGATCAAACCTGTGTTGCATCACGTCATCTTGCTTCCAAGGTGAGCTATCCACCTGACACAATTTGGACAATTGCTGAAAGTACAGTCTGCCTTACAGCTTCCACCAGTAAAGGAAGGCCAGGATTTCCTAGAGTAAAGCAAGATTCCTCCCATAAACATATCCTCAGGGAACAGAGGGAGATACCGACCTCAGAGGACCCGTCCAGCAGCTCCAGAACTGCTACCCAGCCAGCACACAGCGTACCGTGCTAGGTTCTGCCAGTAAGCTTCCTAGGTGGGAAGTGCCAGAGAGTCTCTGAATAAAGGACAAGGCCGTTGCCTGCAAACACTCTCCTCAGCTTTGGGCTGTGCACCTTAAAGGACGACAAAAGCCATGCGAAGAAACTAGGATTGCCACGACAAGCATCAACCAGCATCCATCTTTTAAGGATATTTTCGAGGCAGTCGAGCACTTGACTCACGACCGGCTGTACCACTGACTGTTGTCACGCTGCAGTCACTAAAGCCGTCTGAGATGCATTGACCAGCAATCCAGATACGCCAATCAGCACAGGAACGATTCTTGACCCCGAGCCACCATGTAGGCCAGCCTATAGTCATCCATCCAGCCTTGCTTGCTGAACTGCCTGCTGCCTGATACCTGCAGCTGTCTCCTGTCTTGAACTTTGTCGCAGGAGCTGCAAAGCATCCTGGGACCGACTCGCCACTGTTGAGCATCAAGATCATCTCAAGCACAAGGTACGTTTTAGTTCTGTCCCCCTGGTCCTTCTCCAAAGGCCCCCAGTGACATTTACGACCCCTTGCTCACTTGGTGCTGAAACCAAATAACCTTGAACACTTAAGACTGATTGTTTTACTGACTACCCTCCTGTCAGTATCCATAGTCCATCCCTTTCCTTCTTGAAACTGTCTGTCCTCTGTTCCTTTACAGGGTGGGTTGCATTTTGTAGTGTGCGCAAACTGTCTGTTATAATAATAATAAAGTAGATATTTTTATACAACCTTGACTGGACAGTCCCTTTTATCATTGGGCAATAATTGTATTTTTGCTGTGTTGCAACAAACCAACGATCCACGACCTTGCGGAGATAAGCCTGCCGTTCCGTCCATGTTACCAAAATTGGACAAGGAAATGTATAAATTATTTGTGTTTCCAATCTGTTCAGATCCCTTCTGGTGTACTAGAGGTGTGCGGCTGGTTGATGGTTTAGAACCCGATATTCAAACCTGGACCACTGGTGCCCCGGAAGTTGATTCATCACATGACCACTGGTCTATGATGTCCCACAGAACCAAAAAGTAGAATACATTTACTTAGTTGAAAGCCCCTCCCCCACCTACAATTTGACATATTGCAATAAGGCGTATATATTTTGTTAGTGAGGTTACTGTTTTGAAGGCGTCGGCAATTGCACCTTTTCGCAATTAATCTACACTGCTCTTAAGTATTTCTTTGACACCACCCACTCACTAGTGTATCTCTGGGTGAGAGAGCTCCAAACGCCCCCAGGTTGTTAGAGACAGTGCCTTGGGCCCACCCCTCTCATCCCATTTTAGAGAACCCATCCACAGCTGAGTCAGGAGTCATGCAGTCGAAGTGCAGTCGGGCTCCTGTGTGCACTGTCAGTGCCGCCTCCTCCCACAAGCACATGCATCCTGTTCTGCTCAGCAAAGGTCTAATATAATGCCCTGATTTCTGCCCCTCGAGGCCATAGCTTCTAAACTTTGTCATCTGAAAATCACTCATCATGATCCCTCAAATCTATAATTCCACTCAACTCTCACTACGCCCCGACCCCTCTTAGCGCTTCAATCACCACTCATTTCTGAACACTAACAATTCAGTCAACAACACCCTGCCCCTTCTCCAATGCAGCACTCGCCACCTACCACAATAATTGGGTGGTGGAAGGGGGGTTATATTCAATTAAATGCACAGAACCAGGATTATTATTACACCAGCAATGAACCCTGGGACTACACACAGAAGAAGGGTGCAATGGCTACACTCGCCGAGCTATCACAAATCATACAAGGAGTTCATAAGAAATCCAGGTCCCACTTGCAAAGGCCCGTTTCAGACAAGTTGGGCAAAGGGCGAGGCCGAGGGGATGACATAGGGCGCAAGTTAGTGTCGGCTGGGTGGGCAAGGAGAAGGATTACTGCCAATGCAGTTACTCTAAAACGTGAACAGTGCAGATAGCCCTCAACATCAATGGTCAATGATACTGCTGTTAAGTGGCGCCATGTTAAGTTAAATGTGGAGCATTTGCACGACAAGAAACACGTGCTGATATATTTAGCCACATTTATTCAGTTCGAGGCAGAATTCCCCTTCGAGGATCATAGCACCCAATCTTTGCAGATAGCACTAAGGACATTGGCACACAGCCTGTGTCTAGAGGGCTCTGGCCCCTTCCTGTGCACTAGTCAGGCAGCACTGAAAACACGTCCGAAATCTTTCGGGCGTCCATTCCAAAAGAAAGAATGTCACAACACATGGGAAAACATTCCTGCATACGTGTGCCATTTTTATTTTTGGAGTAAAATTCGAAAGAATTGCTGTAATTTTTCTTATACGCTCACGGAACTGGAAGGTGGTGGGCGACGAGCATCCACGTGTTCTATACATATATTTACCCAATAGCGGTGTGCACTCGCAGATTAATGTACAGCATTGTCAACAGATAACATCATTGAATGTTCTGTCTGTGCACGATTGTGTATTCTTAAAACATTAATGGTGTCTTCCTAAATGTATTGCTGCTCCTATCCCTGTCACACGCAGCGCCTGCGTTTCCAAACACATTCTCACATTTCTCTGGCTCTACGGTGCCGTGCTTTCGAGCTACAATAGTTCTACCTACGGCCGCTGTTGTGTACTCATCTGGCACCTCTACTGATGGCGGGGCGAGGGCTTACAGAGAGCTACAGAAGCAGGGCCTGTAGAATCGACCCAATAATGTGCGCAAGAGCCCTCCATCCGGGGCTACTTTCTGGTGCCAGTGTTTTACGGCTACGTTGCCTAGAATTGTACATGAAACCCCACCTCCCCAAGGTTCTTCTCTGATGTAGACATACTTCCTGGCTGCAAGCGACAAACAATACCAGTGGCCGCTGTGTCTGTGATCTTTCTGTCCCTTTTGGAGTTGCTCGTGACACGGATTCACCCTGATGTGTTATTTTAGTCAGCCTGTCTCTCATTAAGTTAAACGTAATGCACCCAGCCCCCCATCACCCCAGAAAGACAGGCACGCCACATTCCTGGTGTGAAAAAACCCTATGCTTTCAGTAATGACTGAGCATGAGTACGCATGCTAAGTCAGCAGGACTTATCACGAATATGTACGTGTATGCGAACTAAATGCATTATAATTACGTCAATAATGCACTTAGTTCACATACACATACATATACATTGTTTATGGATTCTTTAATATGTTTGCACATTTAGTGCTTATTAGAATCTTGAGAGTTTATGAAACAAAGTGTCCGCTGGGTTCAGGACGAATCGTCTGCTGGGTTCGTGCTTTTTCAGTTCATTTTGGAGTTGCTTGTAACACGGCTTCACCGTGTTCTGTTATTTAAGAGATCCTGGCTCTCATAAAGTTAAATGTATTGCACCTCTGTGACCCCAGAAAGACAGGTGCACCACATTCCTGGTGTCAAAAAATCCTATCCGTTAAGTAATGACTGAGCATGCGCAGGATAGGATTTTTTGACACATAGCAAAAAGTGACGTTACACCGGCTTCGGTGCATCCCCCTTGATTGAACCTTTACCCGATGCAGTGATTCCACACTCACCCATTTCTGTAGTGAATACAGCTGATAAATTTGCAGACAATGTGGCTTCAGATGAACGCAAACAATCCGAGAATATACCGGAAACTAGTGACCAGCTTTGTACACCATCGTATCACCAACCAGTGACAGTTGAGCCAATAGATCTGTTTCCCTCCCAAGTGGTCGATCCTGAACCGTTAACTTCCGAAAACCTCAGTTTACTGAGTGATCCCCTCATCCCGGTGGAGAGAAATGGCAATTCACGACCAACCATACCTCCCCCTAGTTACAAAGATAGCTTATCTCAATCACCAATTCTGTTTGCGCACTCATCACACAACGTAACAGATAACTCCCCGGCTTTATCTATTTCACTTACCAAAGTAATGCCTAGGAAAAACGAGACAGTCTCTTGCTCTCATGGGTCTTTGATGCCCCAATCTGTTGCCTCCCATCAAGTGAATATTACACTGATAGCCATGCATATGGCATCAATGTCTCTGACTAGATTATTTGAGGTGTTAGAAAAGTTAGCTATCAAACTTCCTTAATTTTTCAATTCTTACCACAGGATTCTGTGGTTGATCGGGATAAGCTCAACAATGTTACACCAAATAAAATCACTGACTCGCCCCCAGTACATGGGGACGATGTCCAGGTAAGTCACCCCTGTTGTAATCATAAGAAGGAAAATAGCTCAGCAATAATAACAGCAATAGAGTCCACTTCTTCAGCTGCTCCACTAAACAGAGCCCCCCCTTATTACTGATGCAGAAATTGATTATCCTGACTCAACCCAGGCACTTGTCCAAAATGCAAAGGGCCGGTCGATTTCTTCAATAAATCAATAGAAGCAAGAATTTAATATCTTTACTCCCGAAGTGAAAACTTGCTCAAAACTCATTCAAAATTTAAAGAAAATAAACATCAAGTGTGCTCCCATACAAACACATTCTGCTTCTAAACATTTTATATGCTTGTTAATAGTGCCAAATAAGCAGATTGAGACAGCTAAAACAGCGATACTTAAACAATATGAGACAATCACCTTAAACTGGAAAGTCCACATTACCGGACCCCCTATCTCTAAATTGAGTTATCAACCATCGGATGACCTAATTTCAGCTGTAGCTGATCAAACTCTGACTAAACCCATAGACCCCCTCTCTCTCAGGGCTCCTGTTCCCCAGATAGACAAAACCATTGCATGCTCCCACAAAGATGATATATGAAGATCAGTTTTTAACTCTTGAACAGAGGCACACCGAAATAGTTAAGTCAGTTGCTCTATTCTTTATTACATCTTAGCAATTAGAGCAGAAAAAATCTCGCCATTCGAATTTTTCTAAGCAGACTGACGCTCCTGAATGTGCGCGGTCAGACTCTCAAGCTTGTTATGCTCCTTTAAAATCTGTACAGTCTAGCCAAAAAGATTTACTTGAAACAAGAAATCATAAGCCATCTTGGGTTATGCCAGTTGAAAACACAACTCATGCTACGCAATTGGCTATCCCATCATCCCATTACCTGTTGGTAATACAATGTCGACCGAAACCATATATAGCATATGATCTAAACAGGGCTAGTTGACTCAACATCTTTTCTGCCATCACAAGTCTAAAGGATATTACGTCCTCTGACATTCATCAAGTTGAATTTTTGCTGGAATCAGATTTATCCCTTGCAAAAATCAAGATTAAATCGAGAGTCATCCCAAATACCATCTGCGCAGCGAGATCAGAGCTTTACCATTTGGGATTTGTTATGCATAAAGACACCTTATTAGACACGCCTCAGAAGCCAACATCCCTATGGGCCCACTGACGACAACTTCAATTAATGCGTCATTAGAAATCACTTGCTCTGCTAACGCTCGGCAGGTTGTGTCATACTCAGACGCTCATCTGTCAGAAAAGATCCAGTGGAAATCACATTTAACTCAAAATGCATAACAATCCCGAGATGGAATCTCAACAGGTCATTACACTTGCAAGTTGGAATATGCGTGGTTTTGCGCATCTATTGAAGCCAATTGCAAGCCACATTAATACATATGACATTGTCATGTTTCAGGAGACCTGGCTAATAGAGCCTCCAGTGCGGGAAGGACACAGCATCTCCCTTTTTCCGGTGAATTTTTAAAGAAAGGCAGACCTACGTCAGGCTTACTTATAGCTGTCAAAGTTGTGTCGGGTATTTCCTTGCAGCCATGGGCCTCTCCAAACTCATATATCCAATTGGTAAAAACACATATTCATCTTAAGGACAGAGTGCTTATCAATATCTATTGGCCGCATTCAAACATTGAGGAGAACAATTTTTTCAATGACCTTGATATGGTCCTTGATCTTATTGCAGCTGATCTCAACACAATTCATTCTATTATTGCAGGAGATCTAAATCTCCATTGCTTCACAGAGGTTAATACTCAGGAAGAAGCATTAAGACGTCGGTGGCTGACTCCCATGAAAGAAAGATAGCCAGTAATGAGAATATGTCTGCAATCGTCAGATCACCCATGTGCATAATTTATCATGCATTTTACTGAACACAAGATCCCTTGTTAAACAGATGGGGATGCTATGTTACGGCACGATCGAGTAGAAGTCGGGGGGGAGGGGCTGGCACTGATATCCAAATCTGAGTTGACTATCTGGGAAATAAGTGGACATATTATGAGCGGCAATGAGTCCTCACACGTGAAAATAGCTCTCAATACCGAAACGACTCGGAATATTCTTTTAGTCTACCGACCACCTTCTCTGACAGAAGATTTTATTTTGGCCTTTTCTAATTATTTGTTAGCCAATTTAAAGCCTAATTCTAGTTTTGTATTACTGGGAGACTATCATTATTGGGTAGGTCATAAGGAGGTTGCTTTGGCCTCTGACCTGGAGCAGGTTCTAACAGATTTTGGATTTGAGCAAAAGATTCGCCTACCCATTCATTGCCTTGGTCATTCTCTTGACTGGGTCTCCACCATTAATGTCACAAGCAAGGATTTTCAGGTTTCTTCTTGCCCATGGTCGGATCATGTTTTTGTGCACTTTACCATCCAGGCAGACTTTCCGAAGAAACAGAAGGGCAGGAGAACGCAGGGTTCCCTGCCAATAAACTTTAAGCTGCTTACACGGGATTGAATTGAACCTTTGATAGGTCCCTCTATTAATTTCTACCCTACTGATTCTGCGGCAGTGATGTCCCAGTCTCTTGTATCCAACCTGGACACTATTACTAATTCTCTTGCACCCCTTAAATAAAAAAAAACTAGGCAAGTTATGAAAAGTAAATCCTAGTTTTCACCAATCCTGAACCCTCAAGCTGTTTTATCTTTGGAAGTCAAATCCTTCACCCGGAGCATCGGCAGCTTATAAAGTAGCTGCCAAGTCATATACACTAGCGATTATAGAGGCGAAAAAAACGGCCTTAATTCCAGAATCTTGAAAGCCAAGTCAGAAGTTAAGGAACTCTTCAAAATATTAAAATAACAAGAAACTACCAATCAAACTTCTGCTAGCCTACTAATTAAGGATGCAGCTTGGTGCCAGGAAATCCAGAATGCCATGCAAAACAAACTAAATGGCATTAGGACAGATATAGTTAATAAAAAAGATGATCTTCACTTGGCTCCGAGTAGGACTAGGGAAGGGTCGTTCGTCAGATGTTCTTATATCCCTCAATTACAATTTTCCATCATTTCGTTGGGTGAGTTGTCGGTCGAAGTGCAACAGCTGAAGGCAACTAGATGTAAACGTGACCCCTGTTTGTCTATGATAATTAAATCTTGCCCGCCAATCTTACTGGATGCCAACTGCAAGTACATGAACTCCTCTCTTGTGGAGGGCCATGTACCAACTGATCTTAAAAAGGCCTGGGTCACTCCTATCCTACAAAAACCTGGCTTGGCAATTGAGGCGCCGCTTAATTATAGGCCCAAAACGAATACACCATTCTTGTTGAATATTGTGGATCGTATCACCTATGACCAGATCTCTCAACATTTGAATAATTATCCCATACTTAATTGCTGCCAATCAGGCTTTAGACAAGGTTTTGGAACTGAGACCACACTTCTGGAGTTGAAATCGAGGCTTCTGGAATGTGTTGACAAGGGTTTATCCTCTATGTTAATGTTATTAGATCTGTCGGCCGTGTTGGACTTGGTCGACCACTCCATCTTGGTCAATAGATTGGAAGAAGTAGCCAACTTTTCCCCTGTATTGGTTCGATGGATTAGTTCATTTCTGGACAACAGAGAAAGTAGACTGTTCTATGAGGAGGCTGAGGTCAAGCCTGTCACTGTTAATATTGGTGTACTGCAGGGTGCCTGTATATCTCCCTGCTTATATAACATCTGTCTGCCCCCCTTTTTCTCCCTTTTGGAACAGGAGGGGGTGGTGTTTACCAATTATGCAGACGATACACAGTGTGTTTTCCTCTTTGTAGGCACCCACTCCCAGAATGAAGAGGAACTGAATAGAGTTTATACCTTGGTTGAGAACTGGATGGTGTGGAACAACTTAGCATAGAATATGGATAAAACGGATCTGTTGATTGTGGGCTCTCAAACGATGTTGGCAAGCTTGGCCCATCCTACAACAATTTCCAACTCGGAGAGGTAAAGATAACCCCCCAAAAGAAAGTTAAAACTTTGGGTGTGGTCTTTGACCAGCAGCTTAATATGAAAGCTCATGTACAGAGCCTTGTATCAGCGGCGGCCTATTATACTAAGCTGTTGGCACATCTCAGACCTTTTATTTCACAGGCCAATGCCAAGATAATTGCTAAAGCAATTATCGGATAAAAAATATATTATTGCAGTAGCCTTTTGGTTGGGCTTGGCAAAGCCGACACTAACAGATTGCAGGTGGTTCAAAACAGTGCCGTTATGGTGGTCGTGGGACTATCCCGTCGTGATCACATATCGGCTGCTAAACAAGCTCTGCATTGGCTCCCTGTGGAAGCTTGTGCCTGTTTCCGTCTTCTCGTTATCACCTATAAATGCAGATAGGACCTAATGCCCTTGTACTTGCAAGATCTCATCTCCAATAAAGTGAACAGCAGATCTCTTAGATCTAGCAACCAGAATTATCTGATGCTTCCCAGATCCAGGACGAAGAAAGTCGAATGTGGAGCTTTTTTCATTGCAGCTCCAAAAGCTTGGAACAAGCTTCCCCTAGATCATAGATGTCACGAAACTATTGAGACTTTAAGAAAAAAATGAAAACGTGGATGTTTGATTCATTCTCCCAGGTTGAGTGGGTTGTGTATTTCTCTGTATTGATGGTTTCTTTTTGTCTTTTTTAATGTTTTGTCTGCACCCTGATGCCCATGGGTCCATGGTTTGCGCAATACAGATGTCTTAAAGTAAAGTAAAGTAAATGGAGCAATCATCGGAGCTATCCCCCAACAAAGTACTTGGAGAAGCGAGAATTCAAAATCAATTATTGATTATATTTACACAGACAGAAACCTCTTTCCATCAGTAGACAGATTTGAGGTTGTGGCTCAGCAGCACAGTGATCACAAACTACTGTCCCTAACCTGGTCATGGATCTCCCATGATGCCCCCAGTGTTAAGCAACAGTACAAGGGCACTCTTGAGCTATCATCAGGCCGAAATCGCTTTCACGGGTCAGAGATCTCGTTAAAAAATCTAGATGATCTAATCAAAAGGGATTATTACAACCTGCATCAAAGTTTACATGCATCCAAAGAACAATATGTCTCAGTATTGCAAGCCTTTAGAGAAATACCTTCACTAACAGTGAAAAAGAATTATAGACACCAACATTGACAGGATGCTGAACTACACACAGGAAGATTGCTTATCCAAAGAATAAAAGATTAACGAAACTGTTACCAACTTCATAACAAACATCTGCGCTTAAACATTTGAAAACCCAGTACAAAAACTGGATACAATCTCGTAAATCACTACTATTGCAACAGGATGGAGAATCCATGCTAACTGCATTGAGAGCAAAATTATGGAACTTGTTAAATGGAGCCGTATATCTGATCCAGGACCCATTTTTTTTATTAATTCAGTATAGGAACACACATGGCAAGATTATTTTTCAATCTATATGCTCTTCCACTCAACAGCAATCCTCTTTTGATTAGATCTTTAACTGAGAAAATGGACCTCTACTTTGATGAGGAAGATATTATGCACTTCATACCAAAACTGAGCTCCTCCAGGGCCCCTGGTCCAGATGTCCTTCATAATGTTATGTTCAAACCACACCCACAGGCCTGGGCAAAAATCTTGTTTACCATCTTCAGCTACGTCCTGGAATCCAAAGCCATTCCCTTGTCATGGCAAAAATCTATAATAGTACCAATCTTTAAAAGAGGTGACAGACGGTCCCCCTCTAATTATAGGCCAACTTCCTTGCTAGATGATCCAGGGAAATTTTTTGGTCGCTTGGTGTTAGGAGACTTCAACAAATGGACTTCTGAATTCCAACACAGAGATCCTTTTCAAACAGGCTTTGTGAGCAGGATGGTAACCTCCATGAATGTAATGACAATTAATGCAATTAAAGCTCATTGCAGTGCAATGAAACAACAACTATATATGGCCTATATAGACTTGTCAGCTTTTGACTCGGTCTCAAGAACTCTCATAATGGATAAGTAAGACAGAACAAAATGCCCTAGAACCATCAGCTCCCTGATTGCACTTCTGCATGACAACCCCACCATTCAAATTCGACTCACATCAGTAGCAGAATTGTGCACTCCAATTTCAACTTTTAGAGGTCTCAAACAGGGCTGCGTGTTAGCCTCAGCTCTGTTCAACTTCTTCATTGCTGACCTCAAAGAAACCTTTGTGAACATTAGATCTGACTCACCAAAACTGGGAAATCATGTCATCACATGGCTTCTCTATGCAGATGACATGGTGCTATTATCCAAGACCCGCAAGTGCCTTCAAAATCTGGTGCACGCCCCGAGCGATTATGCCACCCAAAATCAGTTAGTCATTATTCTAGATAAAACCAAAGTGTTACACTATGGTAGAAGATGAAATGATCGAGGGACTTATAAATGGCAAATGAACAACAAAGCTCTAGAAACGGTACATCATCATCATTACTTAGGAGTCAACACCAATGATCATGCGAGTGATCTTCCAAACGTGTTGAGGATTAAAACTAACATAATGGCCCTCATTACAAGTCAGGCGTTAAGGGTTTAACGGCGCCGTCGGCGCCGTTAACCCTTAACGCCTGATTCACACTTTAATGCCTGCTTTTTGCAGGCGTTAAAGTCCAAGGCGCTAAGCGACCTTGGTGCTAATTACGGCACGTAATTTACGGTGCCGTAATTAGCGCCTTCCCCATCCCCATTATGCCCTATGGGGCAAAAATGGGAATGGGGAAGGGAAAATGGTGAATGGGGAATTACCGCCTCACTCACATTGGAATGGGGCGGTAATTCCGCCATCCACCATGGCGGAATCCGGCATGGACCATGGTGCTAATAGCACCATGGTCCACAGCCTGACTTGTAATGAGGGCTATTGACAGCTACATCGCAGGCTTGGATTATATGGCAAATTTTCCTGCGCCTGTATACTTACATTTTATAACCAAAAAGCTGTGAATAATACGTTATGGCGCTGAGACGAAATCTTGGAAAGCTGAGTCATTTTGGATCAAGCTAGAAGCGTCATTCTGGAGACATGTATTGTCATTACCAAATGGTGTACCTATGCCATGATAAGGCATGAGTTAGGGCTGTTATCACTGTATAGTATGTACTTATGGAAAATGTGTACGCTCTACAGGAAATGTATGATTATGTCTACCACTCACACCTTACTGCAAATCCTGTCGGTGTATATCAGAACTTCTTCACACTTATTTATTTTAACATGGAAGACAGAATTAAACAAGGTGCTAACAGCAGATGGCATATCTGCTGACATGCTTGTATCTAACCTTATGCATGCTAAAGAAAAGCTGTTCCAGCATGACTGGATTAACACGCTGCAAGCATGTTTAAACTGTGTAGACTTCCAGAACAACCCATTTGACCATAAAAGATATCGTATACCAGAAACTTATTTGATCAAATTTCCTTCCCCTTCTTGTAGAAATGCTCTACTACGTTTTAGACTCAATCTCTGGCTAACCAATGAGCTGTTAGCCAGATGGAAAAGAATTTCGAAAGCAGAAAATGTTTGTCGGTTTTGTAAAACATCAAATCAATCTGAATCTGTGAAACACCTGCTAATTGAATGTCCTTCATTAAGCGATAAAAATGTATATTATTTGAAAGAATATTTCAACCAACTAAAGATTCTGGACACAGACATATTGTGGCACGAAATCTTTTCCACCAAAAGACTAGTGGTCAGAATTGGTATTGTGCAATGTTTACTTTCCCTACAGATACACTGAAGATGATGATGATGTACAATTAGGATTTGACAATTGACACAATTCTCGTGTTGATGCTGATACTGGCTCATATTTTAACCTTCTTTTCATGTAAATTCATAAATTAAAATATGTATTTAGTGTTCTAATTGTGTTTTTTCTTTTTTGTTTCCTTTTTTCCTTTTAATGATGTATTGATTACTGATCCAGGTCAAGTGTATAGTGTTGATATGAACTGTTATAAAAAATTGAAAGGTTGATGTTTATTCAACTGTATCAATAAAAAAAATGTGCATGTCCCGTTTGCTGCAGCTTCACTGCGCCATTTTGTTTCACACAAGGCCCACCATAATTGCATGCAAAAAAGCGGAATGACCCAACCGAGCACAAGTTCCTGGATCTCAGCAGAGACGGCTCCATGGCCCCACCCCTACTTTGGACACCACTAAATTCCCAGGGACTGCTAAACTCGGTCTCTCCTCCGTTCCCTATTACACAAGGACTACATCCATGTGTTCCATTTTTAGCACTGACACGAACATTATGTAATCTGACCCCTGCTGCTGAGTGCGGAGCTGTGATGTGTGAAGCTCCTCATTAGGCATGTGCGCCAAGCCACCATGCCAGGCTCCCTTTCTTAACTGCGACCTAGATTTGCAGCAAATGCTGTCAGTCAACCACGAGGCATGACAACGTTGGAGCCCTTCCCTCCAGGCGCTTTTTTGTACTGCCCTGTGCTGCCAGCCAGTTTCTGAAACATTTCGAACATGGGTTGCAGTGGCAGCGCCATGTGCTCAGCCCCAGCCGTCACGAGGCAGCCTTTGTGATGGACGCGCCGAGCCCTAGGGTCATGTTAATGAACCCACCCGCTACGAATCACAGGCCAGGCAGCGACATATACTACTGGGTCATCGTGGCTCCACTTGGGGCAGAGTCTAAACCGACACGGACACTCTGGGGGTCAAATGGATTATGTACCTCACACTGCGGCTCAGCATTGATAACGTGCGTACACTCGATATTTCCCACATAGCACCCCTATTAAAAGAGCGCACCAGCGCGAGGCAAGAAAAGTAGCCTACAGTCAATACAAAAAATAAAAAAAAACCTTGACATGACCACAAACGAGTGTATTTTTGGAAGCAGTTTCTGGGTCTGGTCTCCCAAATTAATTTCAAGATTTACAATTAACGCGATAATAATAATAATAATAATAATGAAACCAGCGGTGACAATCCCTATAATATCCGGTGTGTCGGTTACCGGAATGCTCAATAGTCTTGGCTACTAATGCATACCTTCCTACCTTTTCTTCTGATTTGATTAAGGGTACCATGGTAACCGTGATGCAAATGCATATAGCCCACAGCTCGTCTGCACGTGATTTTACTGGGCATGAGCCAAGCTGCGAAGAGGATCCCCTGCTTAATTACAAGCTATTAGTTCAGTGCCGGAATCTCAGAATCAGCCTATCCCAGCGCGGCGCAGGATGTGAGGGACGGATTCGCAACAGTCAAGTAATAGGGCCTAGACTCGTCCAGCGGTTAAGGCCCAGTAAAAAAAAAAGACCATGCATGCACCCTGTGCCTCCCGGCGCCTCACATGGCGAGCTGATTTTGGCTGGCGGAGAGAGGGGTTGTGTCAGAACCCCCCTTCCACCAAAATCATTTCCATGGCCCAGTCCAAACACGCACACACACATTCACACAACCTTCACATGCATCATGCACTCGCTCATTCACACGCACACAAATCATCATACACTCATTCGTTACACATGACAACAGCACACCCACATACATAGATTATTGAAATCAATGTACCTTCTGCCCTGGTTCGATGTGTCCTCCCAGCGCTCCAGCGCCCACGTAGCATGAACAGGAACCAGGAAGTAAAGCGTGCTTCATGGTTCATGCACATGCGTGCAAGAGCCGGAGCTCTGATGAAGTGCCTCGATGAGGTGCATGACCACCATCGCACATACAAACATGCAGTTCTTAGGCCAGCATCCTCAATGTGCCATGCAAGGTTGGGGAAGCAAAACCCCCCTGGCTTTGCATGGCTCATTGGATATGCGAGGCTGTCAAACGGAAACCGCGTTTTCCATTGACATTTCATGGCAGCCGTGTAGCGCTCCCTCAGCTGCTAGAAAGCAGCTGAGGGAGTGCTCAGTGTTTCCACTGGGCTTGCTCCTCAGCTCCTCCATAATGGTCGAGGCTGGCCGTGGGTCAGCGCCCCATCAATGAATGTATTCACAGCGTCCTTGTGGCTGGAAGTGAAATGCTGTTGGCTTTGAAGTCATGTACAGAAATGGACTAGCAAAGTTGGTAATGCAGTGACTTTGAACACATTAAGGGGTCTATAGACATGACTTACAGTAGAAGGCTCCCACAGTAGCTCAGCAGGTTGAGTGACTGTTGCTAAAATGTTAAATTTCAAAACAAACTGGCTGGAAATCTTATGCTATAAGTGCTATAAAATGTGTTCGGACAGGGGATGGGTTGGCTGGTAGCGTGCTTATATTCAGGGGGAGGATCGGGGAATATCTGCCCCGTAGTGAAAATGAAAAGTTGGTACTCATTAACCCACAGTTTAATTTCTTATAACTGCTGTCAACGCAACAGGAGCACTTATTTGCGATTAAAGTTAGACAAGCATATAACGGCTTTACAAATATATTCTATGATAATGCGCAAAGAAAGGGGCACAAAAATCACAGAGAGTCCAACCAACAAATACACTTTAAAAAAAAGAAAACTAGTGAATGTAAGCTTCAGAAGCATAATCCAGTTTGGAAATTACTTTTGTTTTTTTCTAGACAAGTGTAACCTGCACATTTGGAAAACAATACTGTACCTAGCATCTAGGTGGTCTGATTTTAGCATTGATGGCTCCCACACCAGTGATATTCATGGCCCATTAATTCCCGATGTCCCTTTCAGGCTAGAAGAAAGAGCACAGGCTAGGCAAATAAGACCTGCAAATGTGTGAATGACAGTTGGGCAAATGAGCCCCTTTAAGGCTCCTGGAAAGAGTTATTTGCCAGAGGGGGGCATGCCACCAATTAGGGGGGGAAGCAGCCAATAGGGGGGATTTATCCCCTTTGCCCCCTCTAGGCATGCATGTGTGTCAGGGTAAGATTCCTTTACATAGGACCATTGTTTGATTAAGTAACGTATATCGGGTGGAGAAGGTATAAGAGTGAGAATATATATCAGGGACAGGGACTGAAGGACATACAATATTATTTAACATTGACAACCTGAGGTCAGTATTCAAACATTTATAAATTATATAGAGTGGTCCTGAGGGCAGAATACAGGAGAGGTGGGTTTGGGCAGTCAGTTTGCATAGGAGAGTGGAAGGTTTTGGGGGCTCCATCATCGTAAGCAGGTGGAACCTGAGCCACATTGTTATGAGTTCCACTGCAGAGATAGCCTGGGCGAGAGCATTCCTGGGGGGCTTGGCCAATATGGAAAATGAACACAAGTATAGTGAATGTAGGTAGAGCTGAAGAAGGATCATGGAAGGTTGTTAAGGGGACCTGTTACAAAGTAGATGACAGTGTTCAGAAGAGCATAAGAGTAGAGGGTAGAACAAGAAGTTTGCTTGCACCGTAGTCCTATTTGCTGTGGACAAGAGTAGACATATGTTTTTTAGTTGATTGGTGCATGAGGGGTGGTCAGATTTATTTAATGTTTAGGAGGTTAAGTTTGGCTGTCAGTGTCCACGATGAGCTGGAAGAGTTTGAGGTCCCTCTCAAAGTCATCCCCGAAGTTGAGAGTCGTGGGTGAGAGGGGCATTGGGGAAAGAGATGGGAAAGGGGAGCATGGAGTTGCCATTGTAGGCAGGAAGAAAGGCAACCTCCGTCTTTAAGGAGGTGAGCATGAAGCAGCACAGATCTAGCCAGTGATAGATGGCGGCTAGACAGTTATTTATTTATTCAGAGATTGCAGGGGAAGGAGAAGAAGACCTGAGTATCAGCAGCAAAGATGTGATAGTTAAAGCTGTTGCGGGTGATGAGTTTCTCAAGGAAGGTGATCTATATGAAGAGAACTAGGCCTAGCTCTGATCCTTGAGCAACAGCCATGGGCAGGGGTGTAGAGCACAGGTGGCCGAGTCCCATGAGATGGAGAAAGAGTGGTCAGAGAGATAGGAGAAAACCCAGTTGCATACAGTGTCACTGAAGCTAACGAGGAACAGAGTTTGAAGGAAGAAAGGATGATACATTCTGTTGAATGCAGCAGATAGGCCTAAAAGGGTTGGAATGGGGGAGAGGAGGGAGTGGTAAGAGAATTGCTGACATGGATGAAAGCAGTGTCCATGGAGTGTGTGAACAGGAATACAAATTGGAGAGGGGCACCTCAGGACCATTGACAATATGGTGGAAGACAACGGTCTAGATGACTTTATAGTGGTAGAGAAGTAGAGGCAGCACCTTAGAGTGAGGATGTTGCAGTCAGCACCTAGTTGTTTTAGGAGAGGAATGGCTGTGGTTGTTTTGTAACAGGCTGGGAATATACCAATTGAGAGAGAGGTTGAATAGGGCGATGAGGTGAGAGGAGGTGGCAGGTGCTCTCTCCGTGATGGTTTCTGGTGCAAAGGGGTCAGTTGGAAGACAGGATGGGTTAGCAGGATGAAGGATGGATAGAATGTCAGTGGGAGACGTGAGGGAGATGTGGAATGGAGAGTGGAGTGTGAGGAAGAGGAGAGGAGGGGGCAGAATGAGGTAGGGGTGGCAGAGATGTTATGTTAAGTTAATTTATACCGTGCCCTGCTACCATGTGCATGGTCTCCAGGCACAGGTCTCCCATATTGTATTGATTTAGCTCCTCTCTATATTATATTTGCGAAAAGTGCTGAAAACACACCAGCAAAGGTGCCATTTAATGAATACACAAATATGAAATGCAACTCATTCATTACAGTAAAGATCCAAACAGTTCAGTCTGCACAATCAATACCAGTAGTTTGTTTCTAACATATTTAGCAACAAAAGTATACATCATGTGCCAGAGGGTAAACACGTCCTCCAGGTGGCTCTTGCTAGCACGGATCGCCAAGACCAGCTGCATTGTGTACAAAGCTGTCACCTTGCACGCTGCCCCCTACCAAGCCAACAAGGTCACAATCTCCGATGGCCTAGGCTCCACAAGAAGCCAGGATGCGGTCGCTGCAAAAATGCAAAAAAAGAAACGAACACAGAACAGGAAACAGGATTTCTCGATCCACGCACCAAGGCTGTTGAACCTTATACGCATCACCATTAAGCTCGCACGCACCCTCCTGAAATTCAGGAAGGAGTTCAAGAAGCTCCTCTTCAAGCAGCACCTTCGTCATGTATTATAACACCCTCAATCCCACACCCAGCCGACCCCACCTCACCCCGTTTGCTCCTGTTGCTTTACTGTAATATAATGCAGCCATGTTGTAACTTTGACGCCTAAAGTACTGTTAACCTCTGATGTACAGCACTCATTTTATTCTTGAAGCCAGGTTTGTGCTAAAAAAATACTGAATATCAAATAAAAATAAATAAAATATCATAGGTCTATCCCAGCAAACCATGTCTCCACCTTTTGGTGCTCCTGTTGACCCTCTTCAATTGAAGTCCAGTAATATCCCAACTGTCCTGTGTAAAACACAGTTCTTAAGTCCTTCTGTTTCTTTGCTGCTGATCCTTGACGGTTATATGTGATTTTACCGACGGACATTACAGAGTGGTACATTTAATCACAGACCAAATATCGAAAAACACTGAATTCATTTTTTTATTTTTATTTGGGGTGTCCCATCCCCAAGCCCTCTGTTCTTTACCATTATAACGCCACCCCAATCCCATCCCGACCCATTTTAACCGCTTTACCCCACTTCCCTTTACATATTTATTTAATGTTTTCGGTATATGGTCCTCAGTGAAATTTACCACTCTGTAATGTTTTCGGTAAATTGACTGGGTGCCACCCTTGTCGAGCCCAAATCTTGTTCAAAATTCATTAACTGATCTGACTGGTACATGATAGTGTAAGGGTAATATTATCCCGCTGCCCGTTCAAAAAGAAATATCAGGCTAGGGCAAGCCTTTCAAACCCCTTTGAGGGGGGAGCCAAATAGTTGCTTCTTCATTTAATGTAGCGATACTTGGCTTGGGCTGTCACTTTGCTGCTGAATGTAGTGAAGAGACTGCATTTGCAGCTTTTTATAATTAATAAACAGTTTCTCTTCCGCTGAACGAAGGCGTTCCGTGGTTCGCGGCACTGCTCAGTTCACAGATGCCGATATTTTTAGGATCAGAACATCTATTTTAATAGCCCCCGCTTGAGAGTGTGTAAAACGTAATGCAGTTTGATAAGAGAAGCAGGAATTTTCAAACACCCACTCTGCATTAACCTTAAGACCAGGCACCTAGCCAACAGGTATTGACTCCCCTCTAAAGTTGGTCGATTGTTACCCATTTGGTTTAAGCATTGTCAGTAATGAGGATACATAAGTGACGTGTACTTTAAATAAAAACATTAATCTAGCCAATATGTTTCCTTTAAGGAGCATAGAAAGGATGTGAGGAAGGCATTTTAAACATGGCTCAGAATGACAATCTAGTATCCTTGAAGGATGCAATTAAAATGAAGCCATCTGAACTGAAATCGCTGTTCCACACTAGACGGAGGCTACAATGCTATTTCGATTAAAGACATTGCCCATGTTAGAAATTAAGGGTGGCAGGAAGTATATTTCTCAAGATCAGAGAACTCACAGTTAATGGAAATCTGCCTTTCAACCTGAAACCATCATTTTATGATTTTAGGGATTTATCTGATGGCTGCTGGTTGAAATCCCCTTGTTTTGTATGTGGAAGATGCTACTATGCTTGAAGGCCCAGATGAATGTTGTCTACATTGCTGTCCCAGACTTTTGGAGAGTGATCACACGTAAGCTCAATGCCATAGAATGGTACAATGAGATACTACTATTTGATATAATGCCTTTGTCATAAATACTGTCTAAATTTGAAACAATTTCAGCAATGTCATTATTTTCTTAAACTTTCTCTTAATTGGCATTCCTCCCATAACTCCAAGCATTCCGATATATTCATAAGAGGAGTTTCTCAAATGCCGTTTTTTACTTTACCCGTAAAAACTGAATTTTCTAATGTGTTGAAGATCAGAAAAGCCTCACTTTATGTTTTCCCATCCCAACACTGTTTCATTTGGCAGTCCTTCTTTAGTAAAGACCACCAGGGGGAACAATGAAACTGGCCGCCTTAGACAACAGCTCCGTTCACCGACCTCATACACAAATACCTTTTCCCCTGATTTAATGGTGGAAGGCACTTTCTTCCCCCGCTCTTTGCACTCTTGATGTGGGTTGAATCGCACAGTGAAGATCTGAACCCCACCGAATGTAAAAAAGGCAGCACCCTGACAAATGGAAAGGAGAGGCCATGCCTGGGGCCCCAAAGCCATGGACCATAGTGAGAATTCTCAGAACCGCGAAAGGCGGAGATATCAGCAACCTTGTGGGGTTCTGGCAGCCGGGCAGAGGGGCTGGAGTGGGCCTCCGGTGATTAATGGGGAGTAGTCATGGTGAAACCATCGCTCAACCCTTCAATGCGGGGAACCACAGCCTTTTACTCCTGGAGGTAAAGAGGCATGAAGGAGAGGCAAACCCAGAGGGCCGAGGTGGAGTTGGGTGTCGCTGAATGAAATTATCGTATTGGGGACCCTTCAGAGAGAAAGAAAGGATGGTCACAGTAAGTGACTGGAGTAGAAACTGGACTCCCCCCACCCCATTGGTTCACAGTGCTCCACAGATCCAGAAAGAGGAGGGCAGGTGACAGTGGCCATGCAGCAAAGCATGGGACCAGCAATGGGAAGAAGAAGCAGAGGAAAAGATAAGACAACGTCATAAAAGGAGACCCCCAGAAAACAGAATTAAATGCAACAGGGAGGAAACTAACCCGAGTGGAAAGAGAGGCCTAGAGATCTAATTCATTGAACATCCATCCACACATACGGCAGAAGAGGGGAATAATTATGAGCCTGGACTCTCAGGCAAATAACAGACAAGAAACCCAACTCTACCACTATACCCTCTCAGAGTGATTACCGAAAGACATCTTTGGATGCTTAGAGAATCTCAGCACTGTGACTAGAAAGGAAGGATTACTGTGAATTGATCGAAACAAAATTGACCTCCTGGAGAATTTAACAATTCTTTTTGTTCCATTTGTTTTAATAATTTGGGGGAGGACCCCCTACATCCCCTTGCACCTCCCCCTACCTTAAGCTATTATCTTACTGCACTGCACATCTATATCTAATACACATTAACCAAAATACATAATGAATTCAACACAAAAAAATCAGTCAATTCTGAGTGGGTCAATTTGGTCTTTGATTAATTTGGGTAACACCGAAAGGAAAGGTCTAAATATTTGCCAGACAGGATTACATGTTAATACCAAATTGCAAAATGTTGTCCATGAAGGGCGACAAACAGAACAGAACAGAAAAGACCCTGATCACATAACAAGACATAAAGAGAATAAGAGAACTGAGAGAAAAGAGATTGGTAATTCAGACTACAATGGCAGAACTGAGAAGAAGATTTTTAAAAGTTGAAGTGAGAATAGAAGTACTGGAAATCAACCAATGGTCCGCAGTCTTATTATAATTAAAATACTATCTAAGGTTCGACAGGGCAGAAAAGCAGTTAAAAAACGGTTATACCAGCTTTATGACATAGAAAACCGCAAAAGGAGATGTAACCTAAGAATGTTCAGAACACCCCGGAAAAGACAAATGAAACCATGCAACACGTTGAGAAAGAGGTCCGACAACTAGTAGATCTTCTCTTTGGCAAAGATTAGAAAGTCCAAGTGAAATTTGACAGAGCCTATAGAGGTTAGAAACCCAGAAATTGAACATGAACAATAGTAATGAGGTGTCAGTAATATAAAGTTAATGTAAAAAATTCTACTAAAGTTCTGAGAAATAAATTATCTCCAATGCTAGGGAAATAGTCCTGATATTACTGGATTTGTCAACCCATGCTTTACCCAAATGGAAAGAATGAAAAAACTCACAGTATGGCTCCAGCAAAAACAAATACAGTATTGCTGGCTTTAGCCAGTCGCCCTGACATTCGAGATAGGAGAAGACAAATATGCACTGAAAGACTCTGATGAAATGGAGCAACCACAGAGAAAATAGTGGGTAGAGATACCAACGCAGGAAAAGAAGCAGATTTTGTTTTGTTTTTGTTTATTTATTTAGTATGCACGCCGGACCCGAGGTGATAAGAGTACGTACAGCTTAGTTACAAAGTTTACGGAGCATGATTAAATAGTTTTCCACGGAGTTACAAAGGTTGAGGATCAGAGCAAGTATAGAGGACATACACGTGTTGACAACAAATTATAGATAGCAAGCATAAACATACTAGATAGCTATCATAACTTTTATCTAGAGTACATAAGAGGATGCAGGGATACATGCAAGCAGAGCAGACCAGATATTAATGCAACTGGAGGCTACGTAGGAAGGACATGTTACTTGTCTTTCACTATGAGCCATTTGATTAGATTCTGCCTGAATTTGATGAAAGTTTGGTCTGATCTTATTGTATGTGGTAGGGAGTTCCACAGTTGTGCTGACCTAACTGGGAAGCTGGAGACTCCAATGGTAGATAGTTTGAAACGTGGCACTTGAAGACAGTTGGAGTTGGCTGTTCCTGGGGGTCTGATTGAAGATTTTCTTACAAATCGTTCTGTTAGGTAGCAAGGGGCTTTTTTGTTTAAGCATTTGTGGATGAGGGAAGCAGTTTTAAGATTGATTTTTTCTTCAGTGGATAACCATTTATGTTTCCTTCTTATTTCAGATATGTGTTCTCTTCTTGCAATGCTTAGAGCTGCTCTGAGCACATTGTTTTGGAGCACCTGTATTCTATTGATAATTTGTTTATTCTCCCCTATGTATAGGGCATTACAATAATCAAGTTTTGATAAGATGAGGGCTCTGCATAGGATCAGGCAACTGTCAGCTAACAGGAATTGTTTCTCAGCTAGTATTAATTTGCATGTGTGTGCTGTAGAAGAGGCCAGTGAATGTACGTGTTTGGTAAATGATAGGGTTGAGTCTAAGTAAAAGCCTAGGGTTTTGACTTCTCTGGCAACATTAATAATGTTCCCATTGATGATGAAAGACGAGTAGTCAGAGCTAAGATTGGTAATGTGAGATGCGGTACCCAGGATGATGAGCTCTGTTTTGTCATCATTTAGGCACAAGCCATGATTGGCCATCCATGCCTGAACGATGATATAGACTCTGTTCACCATAGCCAAATCCTCCTCATAATCCCCAGTGAGTGGTAATAGGATCTCTGTATCACCTGCATAATAAGTGGAGGTGATACCCAGATGGGCAAGATCATCAAAGAGTGGCTTGGTGAAGATGTTGTAGAGCATTGGAGAGACACATGATCCCTGGGGCACTCCGCAAGTAATGGGTATAGGGTCTGCTGCTGCCGCTGGGGAGAAGACCCTCATAGTCCTGTCACTGAGGAATTACTGTATCCAAACTATAGCTTCTTTCGAGAAGTGGACTGCTGAGTCTAGGTGGCTGCATAAAACTTTGTGGTCCACCAGGTCAAAAGCAGCTGAGAGGTCAAGTAGGAGGAGAAGTGCTAATTTTCCCTTATCTCTGAGTGTGTCTATTTGGGCCTTCAAATCGATAAGTGCTGTTTCTGTGCCATGTTGTGGCCGGAAACCAGATTGGTGTGAGCCTAGAAGCAGGTTCAACTCTAGGAAATTTTGAATTTGGGTATATGCTATCTTATCTAGGATTTTTGATAGAAATGGCACAGTGGTGATAGGCCTGTAGTTGGTGTGTATATTGGGGTCTAATGTTAATTTTTTAGAAGTGGGAGTACCATTGATTCTTTTAGATTGTGTGGGATGGTGCCAGTGGTGAAGGAGGCGTTGAGGAGTTTGGTGATGAATGGAGCTAGATCTCTGGCAACGTCCTTGATCAGTTGAGCTGGGCATTGGTCACCTTTACAATTAGATGGTTTAAGAGCAAGAATCGTTTTCTCAACCTCAATAATTGAGACCTTGGATAAGTTAAATTTGGTATGGTCTTTAGTCTTGGGCAGCAGTGTTTTATTAGGGGGAGTCTGAGCAGTTAGTAAGGCTTTCTTTTGAGCTATTTTGTTTTGGAGATTGGTAACTTTTTTGACTAGTGCAAGCTGGATGTCCGAGCACCATGTTTTATCTTTGATAGAATCATCCGATGCTATGATAGGATTTTCTAATTCTTTTAGAATGGTGAAGAGCTCCTTCATGCTGGAGTTAGCTTGTGTGATTCTGTCGTTATAAGTTTCTTGTTTGGCCATGAGGATATCCTTTTTGTATTGAGTTGAGATATTGATTAGATTAGTTTTATTTTCTGTTGTGGGATGTAGTTTCCAAACCGTTTCACATCTTCTTTTCTGTAATCTTAGGTTTTTTTAGTTGGGGTGTGAACCAGGAGTTGAGATGATTTTTAGGTTTACTGTCAAGAGCAATAGTCATAGCGTTATTATATTCTTCTACTAATAGACTTGGGTCTGAATAGTCTGGTAGAGAATTAAGATTAGGTAAAATATGGGGTAGGAGGTTGTCTACTGTAATATTTTTCTTGTTTCTGTTTAATAGGGGGGCAGGCGGTGGTGTTTGTACAATGGGTCTTTTAGTAGTTAGAGTAAAGGATATAAGGTGGTGGTCAGTCCAGATTTGTGGAGAGATGGAGGGGATGGAGAGGTTACAATTGTGGTTGGCTACCCAATCGAGAGTTCTTCCTTTAATATGCATAGATGCGTTCACTCTCTGTGCGAAGCCCAGAGTATGTGCAACCTGTCACGGTTTATTGCATGGCACACACCAGCTAGGGAACTCCTCCCCCTAGAACGAATGTGGCGCACAATAAAACATTTTTTATTTTTAATATACTACAGATTCTTTTTGAGTAGGCCTCCAACCCGTCTTGCACCCAACCTCCACAAACACCCCTTGTGACAATGGACTAGGAACTAGGCCAGTGTGCATTAATAAGATATTTATTAATTTATTATTTAATGAAAAAAGGAAAATCAACCAATTACACAGCCACCAATGGTGTGGCAACACAAAAGGCAATCATCTCTATGAAACAACCAGGTTACGATATACTATTACAGTTAATTCAGTTTTTTTAATGACAGAGCAGAAAAAGCACAATTTACCACAATGATAGCACTACGGTTAGGCACTCCCCCCTGCAACACTCACCCCCAAACATCCATCTGGACTTGATTCCTTTGGATGGAAGGCAGTGGCAAGGAGTAGGAATATAGGGGGAAAATCGGTTTTGGGGTGAAGCCCACTACCACAGGATGGGAAGCCAGCAAAGAAAGGGAAAACCCGTTTTTGGAGCAAAATGGAAGAATGGGTTTTTACTATTTCTCAAAACTGCTAGTGGAGAGAATAGAAGAACATTCGTATTGCTTACACTTAGGAGATAGGCAAAGTTTTTGAGAATACTAATAAGCACACCAGGAAAATTGTTTTTTGGGAGAAAGCAAATGCAAATGGAAAATACAGTGGCAAATGGAAATTCATTTACACTGAGGCTTTTAATGACAGGTAGGCTCTGGGAAAGGGTAACTTACAATAGGGAAATCGGTTTTCAGTTACAAGGACAGAGGCACATAACAGGTAGACTTCTAGGCCAAGGGATTGCTCACTTTAATGAAACCATTTAGGGATTAAACTGACACATGCAAATGGGAATTCATTGGGTAATGCACACTTTAAATACCCAGACAAATTTGGTTTTCAGTTCACAAGGGGAATAATTCTTTTGGGGCAACAATTTAATGACTATAACAATTAACAAAAACGCTGGGAACAAGATTGCTGGTTTCAAATTTCAACAATTCCAATCTGTGAAATTCAATCAGGGAATTAATTGATTTACTTACAAAAATACAAAAGATTTACACAGACAAATGATGGGTTGTTCAATGGGGATATGCTAACACACACAGGCAAACAAGAGATTATCCTATGGGGAGATGACTGAACTACACTGGGAATTTGGGGTTTTCAATGGGGAAATATTGGATTCACTGCTACAAAAATGAAGGGCTTTCTGCAGTTTAGTGCTGGGGTTATTGCTACTTACTTAGCAAGCCTTTGTTTAAGATTCAGGAAAGACAGCTGGAACTCAGGACCCTCTGGAAAGAAAGGGCAAGTGTCTGGTCACTGCACTCTCAAAGATGGGAAGTTTCAGCAGCCTTCTCTCCGTCGTCCTTTAACTGTCGTAGCCGGTTTTTGTGTCTATCCTAGTAGAGTCCCCCTAATATAGCAGAAATGAAATCACTAATTTTACAACATAGGGAAAGTACCCTGCAATCATCTCTGCTGCTAGGATTGGACAGTTACCCTCTCTCTCTCTGCCCCCTGTCAGGATTGGTTTGGGGGCTGGAAGCCCCATCTATCTTTTCCCATTTGTCATCTTTTTGTTCTCTTTTCAAGTTTTTGGCAAAAACTAGTTATGTATCATAACTTCATAATTGTACTAGCCACTGCCATATGAAACATGTATTCTGTTTAAGATGATCATGGGGAATTAGATAAGCCGGCCGCCAAATCCTTACGATGTAGCATGGCCATGTGTCACATTTTTGTTGTTTTCATAAAATATACAACAGTTATGAATGTGTAAGTTATCAAGCATGCTCCTAATTTCATTTTCCACCTTTTCATCAACTCTCATAATTGTCACATGTTCAGATCAGTCAGAAACCTAATCTAACTAGCCATTACAGTTCCCAGACTCCCAAAGAGATGCTTTTTATATCCCCAAAACCGACTGGAAATTACATGAAAAATAGCATAAAAACGAAATTACTCCTCAGTCTGATTGCTGTGTAACATGCCTAAAATGAGAATAGTCTTTTGAATTAAATGGTAGTGTCTCCTGTTCAACAAATGGGATTGCTGCTTCATCCCCCACAGCCATGCCTGGGCTCTGCTGTAACCAGAGTCTTGTATGAGTCTCTTTGAGGTCTGTGTGGGATCTTTTGAAGTGGGTGCGACAAGTGTTCACACCGTTTTGTCATGCTTCAGCCAGCGATGGGCTCTTTTGAAGTCTCTGCTCTCCTGCCAACCAGTCTGCAGAATAGGGAATTTTGACACCTTCAGCAGCATCACATTTTATTGTGGGGTTATTAGATGTGAGGTGTAACATCCAGCTGCAGTGGGGCTTTTCATTGTGAAGTTTCTGTAGCCAGCCAGAACAGGTTTTTCCTGAAGTAAGTGTCTCTGCAACTGTAACTGGAGTTTTGTGGGTGAAACTTAATATACATTTGATTTGGTCACCCCACACATTATGTTCTGCTTTCCTGACATGCTTCTGTGAGAAGTGATATCTTTTTCCATTGTGGCTTGTTAAAGCAGGCCGTTTTTGCTTTTAATGTTTAAAAATCCTGTTTTCCATGTGTCAGGATTCCTTGATTCCTCCTTCCTTTGGGAATCAACTGCTGCATGTCCATTGATAATGATAGGTAGGCCCCTTTCCACATGGCTCTCAAACTTTACATGAAACAAAAAGAAAAGCCAGGCCGTTTTTGTTGCAATTTTTAAATTCCTGCCATTCATGTGACAGGGAAAGCAAAAGCCAGACCGTTTTTGTTAAAATGGTTTAAATGCCTGTTATTCATGGGAAATGGACTTCTGTTTGGGGCCTTTAAATGCACCGAACAAACTCTCAGACTCAACAAAAAGATTAGGTGGTCTGACCCGAAAGGGAAAGATGACAGGGTCCAGGAAATGTAAGACACTGGCCTATCTAACTTTGCGGAAAGAGGGGAGAGGATGTGCGCATTGATAATGGACTCCTGACATAGAGCCACAAACATTTCAGGAAGTTTGGGAGGGAAGAGTGGAGGATAATTCGAGCAAAAGAGGACAGGTCATCTACTAGATAATAATCTCTTAGAATATGAAACAAGACACCAACATCAATGTGAGCGACAATGTGAAAAGAGGGGAGAAGGAGTTTATGTTTGTAAAGGTACTCGATGGAGTACAAATTTACAACCAAAAGTTGAACTAAGAGTTGAACCGTGGTGTACTCGTATTTATAGCAACATGAAGGGTAGTTTCAAATGGCCAGGCACTGCATTTCTTGATTTTGGACCCAAACCGACATATCAGAAGATACCGAATCACTGGGGCAACCACCAGAAGGGGGAGGGATTGGAGGAGGGGAGACTAGGATAAGGGGGAAGAGTAGGGCTTGGACAGACAAGGAACAACAGTGAAAATTAGGGAGTCAGGGAAACAACTAACAAAAGCAAAAGAAAGTTTAATTTGTTTCTTATATCTTGCTTCATGCCTTTAAGTGTGGGACTGGAAATGGGTATCAAACCCGTGCTGCCCAATATAGTCTTGTTTCCAAGACAAGCACATTGCCACTGAGCTATCCTCCTGACTAAACACTCAATTCATACTCCAGAGTCAATGAGAGAGTAAAAAGGCCAAGTAGTTTTCAGGCAGCACAACAGGGTATAGGGACACACACTGAGTATGACGGGCATTGGAAAAACAATGAAGGGCTGGAATGTGGCACCTCTGAATTTAAAGGGTCTGAATTCTCTGCAGAAAAGATCTATGTTACTGCAGAGGTTAAAACGTGCTCCCTACAAATACTAATAATGCAAGAAACACACTAAAAACAGTCTCTGAAAGAGAGTTGTGAAGCACACAGGTGAGTTGGACCTTTGGACCTCTCAACAATCACAGAAAGGCAGAGTGGGTATACTTCTAGTAAGGGATTTAAAGCTGTCAGAAATTAAAATCTTGAAGGCACTAAATAATAGGTTCCTCATGGCTAAAGGACTATATGATGGTGAAAAATATAAAATGTGAACATGATTTGCCCCCAACCAGGGTACAGAGGAGTTCTTCAAAAGGAAAAGGAGAAATAGAATGCCTTTACAATGTAGCACATGAGTTTGGACATTACACGGCCCATGGGAGCGGACGTGTAATAATGGTTAAGTTGCTCATCTCATAGGAAGAGAACTTTTTCAGCGGCTAATAACTTCGCTCACACTGGACGAATCCTCACCAAACTTTTTTTTAAAAGTATATGGGCCGCTCTGATTTTTTTTGCTATGTTTGGTGATGTTTCATCAAGGGGGGGCAAAGTTATAGGGGATCCCACATTTTTTTTCTCCATAGATTGAATGGAGAAAAGCTTTGCTCACGCCTTCAGCCCAAACCACTGGATTCATCAAATTTGCGGCAGGAGTGGCAGATTGATCCCAAAAGCGTGCTTTTGTAAATTTGGATAAAATCCGTTCAGCAGTGTTTTTTAAAAACAGGCAAAATGTAGGTCCCAAAAAATTAGTGCTATCTGGGTTCGGTCCGCGGACCCATTTGCCTGTTCGGTCCGTGGACAGGCATCCAATTAGCTTAGAGCATGACGTGCTGTTCACGGACATCGGACGCTTCCACTGATTGGATGATGAAAAGCGTGAAGTGCGTCAGATTTTTGGAAACGGCCGCCATGTTGGATTTGCGGACTTCGGCAGATGTCCGCAGACATTGCAGTAAAAAAGTATTAAAAAACACAAAATTAAACTTGTCAAACTTATCAAACAATCTCTGGGGAGGGGAGGGTTGATGTGGATGGGATGAGATATGGCCATAAGAAGCCAAAGAAATGTTTCTTTTCACCATAAAAGTCTGCAAACAGCCCTGGGCTGTTCAGGGACATTTCAGATGTTCGGGGGCAGTTCTTGGATGGCCTATAACTTTGGCACCACTCAATGAAACTGCATGACATTTTGGAATTCTATTCTAGACCTGGTACTGGAAGGCTTTGCAAAGGTTGGTGGGATTCTGTAAGTGATGTCACCAATGATATTTGTGATGTTTGTGATGTCATCTTTGATGTCCTGGGTGTTAGTCTTAGCAGTGCACGGCGGTGGCATGAGCAATGGTTGCTTACTTACCACAACTGGCGAATTTCTGATGTTTTTCGGTTTTATCTGTAACCATAACATCCCTGAAATAATTGAATTTCATCGGTTTTTATTAGTGCAACTTAACCGTAACGTCCCTTAACTAAGTTTTTTCATTGAATTTCATAGGTTTTTACTAGTGCAACTTAATCATAATGCCCCTTTAACAAAGTTTTTTCATTGAATATATATATATATCACTTCATATAAAACTCATATAAGACTCAACATTATACATTTCTAAGATCGGTATCACATTTTACAACATGTCCAAGGCACAGTACTCTGGCATTAAAAAGGATAAGAGAACGGAAAAACAAAAGAAGAAAACATTTAAAATAGAAGAAAAGCACATGTTAAGACTATGGTCCTATTAGCAGCAATAGCATACAGTACATTCAGAGTAACGTACAGTACAATGAAGCTGATGAAGCAATATCATGCGATACTTGAAATATTACTACGACAGGGCATCTATCAAGAAATCATTAAGAGACTTTAGCTGCTAATTTAATTTGGCGGTATACTTAAGTTTAAAGGTAGTAAAAACCCTCATAGTATTCCCCCATCACCAGTGATAATCAGGACAGAGAGAGCTTCAGAAAGGGACGAGGGCCTGTTTATTGTTTCTGTTCCAGGGCCATTGAGAGGTTCATGGATTTAATGAAGGATGCTACTGCCAAACCTTCTGATATATTCTGAATGCTAATACATCTGCTCCAAATATATTTGACATCACCCCTTGTCCCTCACTCTATAAACTTCTCCAGATAAGTCAATGTCCTTGCCAGCAATGGTGGGCAATGCAATAGCAAGTGCTCCGTTGATTATGTTTCTCCTGTTTTCCCACAGTAACAGCACCATGGGTTCACCACGTCTGTCAACTTACTCCTATAGAGAACCTCTCCTGTCAGCAGGATGTTCCAACTTAATCTAAGCAATAAATTACAATAATATTGGTTCGGAAATTGAGTCATCAAAACGGAGGCAGCCACACAATGTTTATGGACCCTCTGTAGATGACTGAGAGACGGATAAGTATGAAGTTTGTCTGTTGTTATAATCCAATCCCTTTCATATAGTAATGATTTCGCTTCATCGGGATTCCATAGCAAAGTAAATCTGTCTGTGTCCATATCCAATAACAACTTATTGCAGATGTCCCGGAGTGAAATCAGATATTTGCAGGGGGAATATCCCATCATGTCAGTGGAGAAAAGCCTGTTCAGGTCTTCGTATAGTGTATTTTTCAAAGGTGCAATGATGTTTCTAAACAGTGTAATCATTCGCCATTCTACCTGAACCTGCAGCGAGGCAAAACCAAGTTCAAACCTGATTGCAGACATGGGGGTATTATGAGGTACCCCCATGGTCTTCCTCCACAACCTGTCCTCCAGGAATTCCCAACATTTTAACAATTCGTTGTAATGGAACTCAATTCCATGTATAATTTTGGGAACTATCTTCCCCTCATAAAAGGTCATTGCAGGTTTGTTTCAGAAGCGACCAAATTTATGATCTAATTTCATCAATTGGTTAGCTAACGGATCAGCTTTTTGTTTAAAAAAAAACACGTAGTCCGCCAATGGATGGTTGCGCCATTAATGGGAAGCCTAAATTCATTACCTTTGTGGTAATTTCTATGGGTACTCCACTCATAGTCCATCCCATTTTATTCTTTCTTTTACCTTTGGGGAATATCAGAACATGTGTCTTTCTAGGATTTGTAATAAGTCAGTTCCTGGCCGCATATTCCCCAAATTTATTTTGGGCCAGGCACTGGATCTTATACAACAGTCCCGAAAGGGACACCCTGCAAGTACAACAGGCTGTACCTCAATAACATTGCACTCCTTCACTAACCTGTGGAGTCCACCGAGCTAACTGTGCAAGGATACACACATGGAATGGGGTACTTTAGGAGAACCATAATCTGGAAAAGCTTTGGATCTCTCCTGGGGCACATTACGGAGCTGTGTTCCTGGTGATGCTGTAGCTTCGGTTCAGGGAAAGAAAAGTAAACAAATTGCCAATTAGAAAAAAAACAAAAAGTACAGGGTTCCTTTCACAGAGGTACAGTTTTAGAACTTTCGACATCAGATGCAGCACTGTAGCATGCCTTCTTAAAGTTTGCAACAGTGAAGTGCAAACAGTGAATCCCAGCCACACCTACTAATGCATGGAGTGCCCCAAGGATCCACCCTTTCGCCTCTCCTTTTCAACATTTACACTACAGCCCTTCTGGACCTCATCAGCTTGGCTGTACTCGCCTGCTACAATTACGGAGATGTATACAAGATACACCAGGGAACCCTGAAAAACGTACAAAGAACAGGGAAATATAGATCAATACTAGGGAATTCATTCTACGTTGGAATCTAACAAATTACTATTGTTTAATTTATCTTTTTCAGTTCAAAACACTAGCCTATAATTCCTAATTCCATTTTCAACTCTTTTATTCTAATCTGACATTTATTTTGTAGCGCTATACACTTGCTATATTAAAACGAGACATTAAAGTGAAACAATTATTTACCAAACATATACAGTACATTTTGTGTACACAAAAGTATAGTTGATACATTGCTAACGACCAATTAAGATCATAATACATTGAGACCCATGAAGATGAGACTTTTCATGACAAACCTCATACAATGTGATTAATTTTTTATATAAATATGGTCAGAACTTTGTTGACTGCCAATAACATTTATGTAAAGACACAGACAATAAAAAGCTTACAATCAATGAATAAAGTGCATAGTGCTAGCCTGAGCTGTTTAGAATAGCAAGTATGAAGTATACCATGAGTGTCATATCTAATCCCCATCAAGTGCCTAGTAATAAAGTAACGAACCCATCCTTCCTGTTTCAAAGTTGTACTTCTATTAAATACAATATTAAATACTATATTTTCATGAGGAGTCGCATTACTGGTTTTGATTACTAACTGGACTCAGTCTTTTGGCCAGCATTGTCTTCTTCAGGGCAGATGGAGGTTAAGTAAGTTGTGCAGATTCTACAAAGAGACAAAGTCGACGTCATTGAAAGAATATTTAACAGCATATCAGATGCCAGTGTTTCTGAATCAGATAATGCAGAGGGAATTACCTGGATGTAGGCATCATTGACTTCATCAAATGGGTTTTCAATTATTCTGTATTTATGATGAATCAAACAGAGAAACCGTCTAAATTCACATTACTTAGCGTTAGGTCGTTGGCGAATTACCTTTTCATTCTTTCATAGTGTAACAGCAGGGTCTGTGGAAATGATTTGAAAACAAGTATTCTAACCGTTTTCCACTGATTCTGCTGGTTCCAGTGACCCCATTGGCCACGAATTGTATTGTATGTGTTTGGTAAAGAATTCTAATCTAACAAGTAAATAGTGCTCCCAAAAAATTGTCATAAAAGACATGAAAATTAAATTTAGAATTATAGGCTGGTGTTTCAAATAGGAAATGATAAATTAAACAATAATGATTTTTTAATTATATACCGCAAGGAATGTGCAGCCCCAAGAAGACAATCCCTGAGACACCTGATAACCGAATGTATGGGAACAAGGAACCTACGACTGAAAAAACTAGGGAGGTTCGTAGAAAGATCTGACTGGTTAACATCAGAAAATATGTGGCATAGAATAATTGCAGGCCACGAAATCCAACTCACAGCAGCAGTGCGGAATCTACTTCAAGCCCTGCATCTGGTATAGGGGAACATCCACATTAAAGGGAAGAGTGGAAGAAGCAAAGAAACATCATCATAGCAACAAAACAAACAAAAAACAACTGGAAAAATGGAAAACTAAAAGTGTAAGTGCAAACCAAAAGATTGGACTTGGAAGAAACCAAGATCAGGGGACGACTGGAAGCAAAGACAGAAAAGAAGATAAGGAACAACTACATCAGGGGAACTCGCAGAATATTTATCTGTTAAATCACCTGGGTATAAGTGGGAGAAGAGAAAAGAGATGGACTTGTTATTTGCAAAAGCCTCTATCTCCTTTCCTAGAACTCTGATCTGCTATGCTCCTGGTAGTTATTCCTCCCCTCTCTTTCCTATTCCTATCTCCTTTACGTCTAATCTTACTAGCTATATACTGTCCACATCCTGCCCTTCCCACTCTCCCTTTCACCTCCTTCCTCTTGTTACCTCCTTTACCTCTTTCTTTGCTTCCTTCATTATTTTAGAACTGTTTATTTTTCCCCTTCGTAAGAGGGGTAAGAAATTGCTTGTTTTATTTTGTTTTATAGAAAGAAGTTCCTTCTTGATTTTCTTATATCTATTTGTATTAAATTGTTAAGGTTTTTTTGACTCATCATGAGTCTGGCGGTAACCCTTAAATGTGGCTATTACTGCCGCATTTAAGGATCTGCCAGATCATGGCTTTGGCGGATTTCCCTCCAGCTCTGAGCTGGCGGGAAATCCGCTGCAAAATTGCTGATTTTCGGCCCGATTACCGCCGGCGGTAATAGCGCGAATTTTCCTCATTGGGCCCAATGGGAAATGAGGAATTCCCAAATGGGCCCAATGGGGAATGGGCAATAAACCTTCCGCCAAACCCGTGATCCGGTAATACCGCCGGGGGGTTTGGTGGTAGGGCTATTAGCGCTGGCGCTAATAGCGCCGGCGTTACTGCCCAACTCGTGATGAGGCCCATAGACTGCAAACCATAAACAAAAAAAACAAAAAAAAAATAATTATGATTTTTTAGATTCTAAAGTACAAAGACAATGCCCTAGAATTGATCTACCATTACGCAGATGACACACAGATAATCTACAATTTAAAAAACAACTTCTTAACAGAAACACAGAACCTAAAAGCGTGCCTCCAACAGATGCACACTTGGATGACAACAAACATCCTAGAGCCTCATGCTTTATCCACAGTTTAGCGCCATTATGAGAAGTTGCTGTTTCCAACTTCACACTATACCACACATCAGGCCTAATTTCAAGTTTGGTGGTATTCCGCTGGTAAATCTGCCAGAATACCATCAAACAGAATTGCTGCCACTTGTCCAGAGGAATGACTGCCAGATTACAAGTGGTGGTATGGCAGTGTTAGTTCCCATGGGGATTTCGGTGGAATTACCATCAGCGGTAATTCTGCCAGCTTTGATGACTTTTGGCAGTAAGGCAGCAGAGTTATCTACAGAATTTTGCTGGAGGTTTTTCCTCCACCTCACAGCCAAAGTTATAGTATGGTGGTGTGGTAATGTGGCTGCTCTCATGAGTTCTCCCCGGGCTCACCTGTTTGCACTTGGAGTTCTTCTTCTTTGTCGCAGGAGACTTGTCCTTTTTCTTGGTGCGGGTGTCTCTGAGATAAGGGTGCGGGTCTCCAAGCGCCACCCTGTCAGCCAGGGCTGGATAGACAGGCACCGGAAGGTACCGTACGTTTAGGAGTTTGAACAATGTCAGTCCTGGAAGGAGTCCTGGAAGGACCAGGGACTAAGAACCAGGAAGAAGTGGGCTAAATAACGCGCAAGAGGCCAGGAAAGAGAGAGGGATAGGTGGCAGCAAGCAGGTGAAGGACAGGAAGGAGAGAGGCTGCCTAAGAGGGTATGGAATACAAGCAACAACGCGCTGAGCTCAGAGTTAGAGCATTGAGACGCGCAGCTGAATTCGAGTCCGGCGCCTGTCTGCTGTGACGAAAACACGATCCAGGAAACTAGACCGCTGATGTGGCTGGAAAGACGTTGGTCGCCATGTTGGAAGGAAAAATGGACGCCGCTAGACGGTGTTGTTGTGACACGATCTCCAGAAGGGGCAAGCCCATCGAGTCATGACAGCTGCAATGCAGTGTTTTTTTTTCCCACACCAGTGTCCTTCTAATGAGGAATGATCATGCCTTATTTGTTCTTTACCCAAAGTACCATGGTCATGATGTCATTAACTCTGTCAAGACGGGACTATGCAAATCGTCTCTATCACAGCTTCCCCGAATACCTCCTGTAAAACTTCTGTTGTGAGATTCCAAAATGCAGCAGCCAGACTTCTTCATCGAATGAAAAGGTTTGAACATATTACCCCATCGCTATGCATTCTCTATTGGCTTCTGGTTAAGAAACAAAAGACTCTTCAAAGCCTTCTGCATCGCCCACTATCCCTACCTTGGAAATGGTCCAGTTTCTTTCCTGAGGAAGTTCCACCATCACACATCATCAAGGGCTCTAAGGTATAGTAATGCCGCTTCAGTACTAGATCCTAGCTTCAGCAGGAAAGAAAGAGAGGATCCTCTTTCTTGCTATAAGCCACCAAGCTGTGGATCTCACTTCCTAAGCATCTTCACATGGAAGAGGACAACCAAACGTTCAGAATGTATCTCAAGGTGTGGCTCTTCAACTGACTACTATAACCATCCATTGAAAGCTGAGGAAGGCGTTGGTCAATAGACATTCAATTCTATATTCTAATTCAATAATACATCCCATTGACAAGGTTTCGGCCAAAATGAGCGAATCTAAATGACCTACATCACCAAAAGTCCTAAAAGATTTACCACTAATTGTTCTACTTACCAAAAGTTCGACTTATACATTATAGTGAGCAGGGTTTGCAGGGCTGTCCCGCAGTCACAAAAAACAAAAGGCTGCGGGGGCTGCAGGGGTGTCTCCCGCAACGCCCGCTTACTCTATTATACAGTAGAGTGAGGGGGGTTTGCGCGGGACACCCCCACAGCTGTCCTGCTCTCACACAAAAGAAAAAAGTGCAGGGGCTACAGTGGTGTCCCCCGCAACGCCCGGCTCACTATACTATAAAGTGTAGTGAGCAGAGGTTGCAGGGGACACCCCGCAGCTGACCCAAAGAAAAAAAAAAGGTAAGGGCCCTGGGGCGCAGGTTCCCAATCACAGAAGTGAAAGGGAACAGGTGTTGCAGGGACACAGCGAGACAGAAAGCAAGGTAAGTTGGGTGGTGGGGGTGTGGATGGGGTGTGGGTAGGGGTTTGGATGAGGTTATGGGTAGGGGTTTGGGCACATCGGGAATGTTCATCATTTCTCCCTCAAACATTTCCACCTCGGTTAAACAACCCCAAATCATTGGCAAACCACCAATCGCATTCCTTTGTCTAAAAGTTAATCCCCTATCCACAATCTTCAAACCAGAGTTCAACCACTCCAACCAAGGAAGAACCCCACCATGCATCTGACGATGTTTCTTCCTGGGCCCGCACTACCCTTCCTCTTTTTCCCTATTTTTCCAGCATCATTAACTCTCTCACTGCTAAAACCTTAAACGTTTTACACCAAACTCACGCCCTATCAGATGGCCCACAATGCCTAGCATAAAAATTGCAGACTCCTACACTTCCCTGCTGCTATTAACACTCTGGCTACATCTATTGCATCTCCCTCAACCCTGAAAGCTCCCTTATGGATAACCCACTCAGTGTCCTTTTGTATCTGACCACAGGGAAACCCTAACACCGCGCAGGTAATGTGTTCTTCTGACCGACACTCATCAATGCAACAGTTTTCTGAACCTGACTCTCCCTCTATTCTACGAATAGTCCCCTGCACTCTTCTTTTTTACAGAACCATTTGCATGAAGGCAAGCATTGACAGAAGGGTGCTTTACAAGACCACTTACCTTACCATCTACTGATACGCCAGATAAAAATGATGATCATGAGGGAGACATTTATGATGAAAAGACAAAGATTATGATTAATCAGAGTAAAGACAGGAACATAATTGCTGCTGGAAAGTAGTGATACTGAGAAGAGGGAGGAGAATAACAGCACAGATACAGACACTGCCATAGTAATACACGCTCAGCCCTAATTGTGTACTGCCTCTACAGGTAGCATGTTTCCTGACATAGATAAAAAAAGCACATCACCTTATAATGTAGCATCTAGAACCAATACCGGCAGCACCATTGGGCCGACGTGAGCCCAGCCTGTGTGTTTTATCCCAGCACAATGGTCAAAAGTGTAGTAGTAATCCACACAGAATAAATATTTACTTAATCTCGCTGCTTGTACACTCAGTTGGAAACAGTGTGCAGAGAGAAGGCAGAGACCAACGTGGCACCATCCACAGACATGGGAAGAATTCAAAACATCTGAAATGCATCCTTCCCCTTACATTCATACAAGCAGCCCACCACCACCAGTCCACAAAACTATCCAAGAAAATACTGCAACTGCATCAGTACTTGCCAGTGGAATAGCGAGAACAACTCCCAGGCCCTTCCCATATCCCAGACATGCCTAGCAGTGAGATCCAATTTGATCAGGCTAGTGTTATGGAAGCATTTGAGTGTGGCCAAAAATAGGACTATCTCCTTGCTATTTGGATTGCTACTTCCCATGACAATCACCCACTAAGCACTGTATATACCACCAGTGGACTCATACATGTAAAATATCTGATACTTCCTTGGGCCATATCTCATCCGTTTGATAAAAATGGCTGGTTAAACTAATGCCATGAAAAAACAGGCTAAACATGATGACTTTACATAAACGTCTCCATCTTCTTTGGATAAAAACCAATGATAATGCAGCCAAATTCACATCCAGATCCAGCATACCACAGCCGGATGACTCCCTTGCTAGCCTGTTATAGTGCCTCCAACATTTTGGGGTCAGATGACAGACCATGGGCCTCATTCCGAGTTGGACGGTAAGGGATATCGGGCACCGGTAAGGAGACCGGTGCTGGTAATCCCTTACCGCCCAATTCCGAGGTCCCTTAGCGGGAACCGCAAAGGATGTGTGGTCTGACCACATGTTCTTTACTGGACCCGTTAAGGGAACTTGGAGCTAATAACGGGCCCGCAATTAGCGGGCCCGTTATTAGCGCCTTCCCATTGAGCCCTATGGGGGCTCAAATGGGAATGGGGAATGGCATTTGGAATGGGGACATACCGGGTCCGCCTAGGTCGGAATGTCCCGGTCAGTCCCCATTCCACCAGACCGGATCCAGACCCTGTATGGACGGCAGCCATCGCGCTAGTAGCGCCATGGCTACCGCCCAACTCGGAATGAGGCCCCATGTCTGGTTGATGCTAACCTGGCTATAATTTTGACAGTAGACTTTGTTCCCTGCTGTTTCGTGGAAAACCCTGGATTCCAGCAGGTTGTCGGAAGAATCGATCACCACTGGGAAATTTCCAGTCACTGACTCATCGCTCACTAGGTGGTACCAGAATTGTACAACCATATAATGACTACAACAGGACAGGTACTACAGCAGTCCATGAGGCAAAGAATTCACTTCCAGATGCACATGTTGACTAGTGGTAAGAGCATTGACTAAATGACTGTCAAACACACTGGGTGGCCTTTCCTTCCTCTTCCATTCAAGAGTGGCCCCAGAGTAAAGCAAGGTGGTAGCAGGTGTATGCATTTCAGAAACAGGTAACATTGTTTATGCAAAAGTTACATAGAATACACCACACATGAGTTCACATTTGGGAGAAGGTGGAGGAAGTCAAGGAACGGGGGCCAAGGCCTTGTAATTTGTATTTGGGCTTTATTGCATCAGGCAATTAATCAAATATCCTTTCAGCCTGAACGCGTATCTCTAGCTAGTCCCTCGGCATCTGTCATCCAGGGGGCCAGGACACGGCCATCGCTATTTGACCCAGTTCCTGGGGGTGGACCAGTGAGGGAGGATCATCTAGATGGGGGTCCTCAGGGAGTGGGAGTGAGACACCGACAGGTGAGATGCGTGACACATTTTCCCCATTCTCTCACGTAGGACATTCAAAACCCTTGCCCCCCCTTTTCCAACACAAACACTTTTGCACAACACAAAGTACAACGGACTAACACCAGAGCCGTTTACCTGACATATCCCAATACAAGGGTCAGGCAAAGTCAGGCAATTAATCAGAATCATACACACCTGACAGCCCTTTCCCTTCCCCACAGGGATAAAAGGTGAAAAGCACAGTATGAGCACGAAAGACAGCATGACTAGACGGCTAACCAGGCGCGGCAGTTCAAGAGAAGGAGAAAGGCGGCAGGAATCAAGAGGGTGGCGAGGAGAGAAGTGACTTTGCCCTTTTCATCCCAGACCCATGGATCCTTTGAGGAAGAAAGCCTAAGACTGCGAACAATAGCACAAGTGCCTTGCAGCAGATGTCAACGGTACACTGGGCAAGCCTATGCCAATAAGCAGGAGCAAGGGAAGCTCCCGCGACCATGGTACCAGCCTTAACTCCAGAGAACCGATAAGAACCAGGCTGTGTTCATTGAGGATTGCAATGTGGCAAGTTTTAACCAAGTTCAATGAACTATGAAAGAACTGTAAAAGTGTTAAGGGGAGACCAGCTGCAGAGGGAATCCGGCACCATGTGGATGCTAACTCAAGAGACTCCGGTTGATACCCATCTGTGCGGAACTACTGACACCAAGAGGCCATAAGAGGGCCACCAAAATAGGTCAAAGTGGTCATACTGAGGGTCAAGCAAAATGTAACGCTCACCTGGCTCCCACGGAGGCGCTGGTCTGGTCTGGGTTGCTGTGGCCTCTTCAAGCGTGATGCGCAGAATTCGGACCACCGATTGAACAGGACCCCCAAATCTTGCTTGTCGGGCCCGTAGGAATATCCTTCTGCAGATGAGAAAGGGGATTAACTGTCTGCTGAATAGTGTGCTTTCTCCCACCTTCCCCCCTTCGTTCTTCTCTGATTCCTCCAAAACCCCCGGTTTAAGCTCACCTTATGGTTTGGAAGGATGAACTCTCCATCCTGCTTCTGGTGCAGGGGCGCGCGTTCGTCCAGTTACTTCACTGGTTTTCAGAATGGCGCTGGCACATCCACTTGACTTTTCTGAGCGATACGCCGTAAGTATGAAGATGCAAAAGTTCAAGTGTGAGCCTCCTTTTATGTTGTCTTTTCTGTCCTTTATTTCAGGTGCAGAACAAAGGCGATGCGTTGAGGGGTTAAATTGCCGGTGGTAAAATCAGGTGAGTTAGTGATGAGGGCGACCCCTCTAAATGTCTTTATAATTCCCCAGTAATGTCTTTTGTCCTTTCCCCATGGGGGCCGGGGTGCGGTACCTGCCAAAGATGCAGCGCCGACCCGAGATGTGGAATGGTTCACCAAGAAAAGCCGGTAAGTAATATGGCTCAAAATGTCCTTTCCCCATAGGGGCCGAGGTGCGGTACCTGCCAAAGATGCGGCGCCGACCCGAGATGTGGAATGGTTCACCAAGAAAAGCCGGTAAGTTATCTGGCTGAAAATTCGGCTTTCCTCTTGTGTTCCCTTGCTCACCTTTTGTCTCTTCTTCTCTCCCCTAGGTGCAGAGATGTGGCGACCGGTGCTGAGAGCTGCGATGGAGCCGGGCGGCGTCTCGGGAACAGGTGAGTGAAGCGCGGCGCTGCAGCGAGCAACGCAGTGCTTTTAAAGGGAAGTCTTCCTTCAGGAATGCTGGCGTGAAGATTCCGGATGCAGGTAAGAAGGTTGAATAAGTTCTTGGTTTTCACCTTTCTCTTCTCTTATTCCCTTACAGGTGTTCCAGGTTCGAGGCGGGCGTGGCTGGAGTCCAGGTGCCGGAGCAGACACGGTGAGCGTTCAGCTGCTGGGATGCAGAACAACGCGAAGCACGTGTGGCTGTCCGGGCGTGGCTTAAATAGCTTTGGAAGAAGTTCCAGGTGAGTATTCTTCCACAGCCCCACCCCAGTAACAAAATAGTTCCTTCAGAAAAATAGTCCCTCCTAAGCCTCATTTGGCTTGGTTCTTCATGCAGCATGGTCTGCATCAGGTGAGTGTGCAGCATGGTCTGCTTCAGGTAAGTGCACCAAACACTTCCCCTTATGAGCCTGGCGCCTATGGCACCAGGACTGATGTCCAACATGAGCCTGGTGCCAACGGTGCCAGGACAGAGTCCAAAGAGCCCCTATAAAGGGCCGCTGGGCTTTTACCCGGGGGCGTGATGCCTGCTCCCGGGGGTGCTGGGCCTGGCCTGGTGCTCCGGGGGTAGTCATCATGACACAAAATCCCTGTACAATCAAAAGACTTTGTTCTACAAACTGTGTGAGAGAAATTGAAGTGAATCCCATACTGAGAGAAAACAAGGGAAGTAAATCCCAACAGGGCCAAAGTCTAAAGTCCCAAGAAATAGTGTGTTGACAGAAGTGAACCCGGGCGAGGGATGTCCGCTGCAACTGTTTAAAAAGACATTAAGATTTGTGAAGAAGGAAAAGCCATAGTAAATCTGACCGAGGGAGGCTTAAATCAAGAGGGGTCAGCGCCCGGAAGAGGGAGACCCAAGGGTGGAGAATCCTCACCCTAAGTGAAACAAAGAAACAAACTTTCATTTGTTGAAGGAACTTTTGTTTTATTATTTTGAAGTCATCCGGTACTCGAGGGCAAGAGACTTTCAAGTGAAATTAGATTTGGCCATCGACAGCTGTGATAGTTGAAAACTGAACTGTCATCTTGTGCTGGGAAAGCTTGAGAGTGTGCTGTGCTCCACGATCCTACCTTACACCATGCTCAAAACCTGGGGAAGTGAGATCCAGGCTATCGCATCCTGATGTATTATTTGAGAACACTTCTTTCTTTTCTTGAGAACTATCCCACCCCCCTTGTTGTATTAGTTATAAGGTTTGGCATTAGGTTACTTAGTATAGGCCCTTTTATTTGAAAGACGCCACAAGGACTCCCTTACTTTTCATTTGACGGTTGACGCTTGCACCCATCTTAGATTGAGGTTTAGATTAGGTGTTTTTCCAACCTGCATATAGCATTCATTGTTCAATAAACACCCTTGAACTGTGATCACTTGTTTCCACCATGAGTTCTTCACACTTGCAATTTGGGAAGACAATGCACGTCCCCTGCTTTGCACATGTCACTAACCCCGTGGTCACACTCTTTATCAGAAATTTTCATTTTGTGAAAGAAATGGTTTCTGTGACCCAGAAGATCAGCTCCCATTTCAGCTAGGTTTTACCTTGCCATAAATGCACTCTGTCAACTGCTGGTACACCTTATGTTGTCAGTGCACAACTTGAAAAGTGCAGTGTCGACCCACCGGAACTATGTGTTTGAAGTGTTGGATAAAATATGTGAGCAATACAATGTCACCATAGAATACTGCAACATTCATAGCCGAGTGATAGACGGGCCATTGTTGACACTGCCTTATCATGAGTTGGGCGGTAGCCCTCAAATGAGACAGTAACGGTATTACCGCCACATTTAAGGACTGGCCCGATCACAAGTTGGGTGCTAAATGGGCTGTTTTACCTCCAGCTTTTTGCTGAATCCCATTTAGCTCCCTGTTTTCTGCACAATTACCGCTGGCTCTATTAGCACATAGTATTTGTGCTGACAATACCCCATTGGGTCCAATGGACCCAGTGCGGAATGGGGATTTACCATTAACTCAATGATCCGGCTCTAATAACGCCAGACCGGCTGGTGCTAACGCTATTACAGTCGGGATACCACCCAACTCGTGATGAGGCCCACTGTGTCAAGTGGCAGCTGCTGGTTTATGTTTGCCAAACAACCTTTCAAGGAGACCACAAGATGGTTAGCCATCACAATGCATTCCTCAGTAAGGTTCCCCTGTGCCTTGGCAGGTAATGTCAATGCAGCACAGCTGGTATGGGACCTGCTTCCAACCTTGCATGCTGATCCATGGTTAGTTGGATTTAAAGTTAACATTGAGTACCTGCTGCATCCTGATGGACCCAGGTTTCAAGCTATAAGTGGCTGCTAATAATTGGCATATGTCAGAGAGGACTGCTTGCAGCAAATATTGACTTATTATTTTTTATTTACTGAATATTTATAAGGCGCCTATACAGCAAATGGTGTTTCCAGGTACCAAATATGACCACACAGACACACTATGCAAATGTACAGGAATGCTTTGCTGCAGTGCTTGCAACATAAATTGGAGAACAAACGCGGGCAGCAGGAAGATGATCAGCTATACGAAATGTGGCCAACTACGCTGGCAATGCCAAGCTCAGCATGAATGGCATCAATGGGCAGTGCATCATTGTCACCTGTTGAAAGCTTTTTGAGTACTGCAGAGTCACCCTGTGGTGAGGAGATGCATGTGTGATCTCCTTCTTAAGCATCTTGTATACAATTGGGTCATCCGCAGGATCAGACAGAGCCGATCATCAGACACGTAGATATTTGCAACCTTTCTACATGACACTTCATCTATTCAAAGGGATGATGACCCATTACAGGACTGTTTCAGCAAGTGGTTCACCTGGCCAGCCACACTTGTGAGAGTTGTTGTTGACCCACTAAGCTCCCCCACAATAAATGTGCAACCTAAAAGAATTTTTAGTATAACTGTGGCTTTTGTCTCTAAGCTAAGGAAACGTTCAGTTTTGAACGTTGACAAATCGACATTTATCAAAATGAACAGTGGCTTCATTAAGAAACACTATGCAATGACATCTACCTACAGCCAACACACTAGCTCAGATGATAATGATGATTTGTTATCCAGTGCAGGTGGGACACTGAAAAGTTTGGAAACAGATAGCTGTCGTAGTGACTGAGAGACCCTTACTACTTGCTGTCTTACACATGCCGTTGCCTATTGTACCAGTACTGTTTTGAAATCCGGCTATTTGTCACCATCACAGGAACCTTTTTTAAAATATTCTCAGGCTCTCTCAGAGGTTGCAGCCACCCACTTAAACACCTCTGGTGATATCACAGGGGACATGCAACCACTAAAGCTCTCGGGCACCCCCGACGAGTTCTCAAAATGCTAACCACTAAAGTTCATAAGCTTTTCCACAGCTTTTCCACAGAGCGTTGCGTTCCCTGAAAGTTCTCAAGCTGGCCCAGAGACTGCTGCTACATTCAGCTGTGGAGAGTCTCCTACGAGTCTCCAGGCAAGGCTTTTCTGTTCCCTAATGACTACTTCATTCAGTCCTCCTGCACAGTGACCTGCAGGATGGGAGGATGGCACACCTGCATGTGCCTCTCCGTGTTGGTCGCAGCTAATCAGTAGTGCAGATACCCTCGACTTACATGCACCTCACAATGCAGGCAATTTGTCTGCATTTCTCAAGTCCGGTCCCAGGGGTTCTGTCCAAATGCGGCCGCTGCCAGTGGCGTGACACCTCCAACCACTGGCAAAAATGGCTTGCTGCTGGTCTCAGTTGCTGGTGCCACTGACACTGATTTGTCAGGCTGCATGGATGCAGGTGTTTTGGCAGAGCATTAAGACAGATAAGGGCCTGCTCCTCACCATTAACAACAACAAATAACATGCAGTGGGAACTGGCAAAGGCTAAAAAACTGTTTTGTGTGTTATTTTTTGGAAACAGAATCAGGGAAAGAGTAAGGAGTCGGACTATAAGGTGTTATGTTCAACTTGCCTTTATTCAAATAATAAAGAAAATGCCTCATGAACCCTAGTCTATGGGGTGCCCTACCTAACAAAACTAAACTAGGGTGCTCATCATCAGATGTGAAGTCCAAATTTAATAATCCGTCCTCCTTCTAACTAGCCTAAAATGACCCTACCACTATTAATACATAACAAAAGACCAGGAGAATGACTCCCTTCTCCTGGGGTATGCTTCTCAGCCCACGTCTATTCCTTATTACATTATATAGGATCATTTAGTGGTATACATTTTTGCTGGTGGTATTTTCTGGTGGTAAATTACTTAGTGCTGAGCATGATTTTCCTTCCCTTCATTATAACCCCATCATACAAAACCTTCCTTATTCTTATAATACTTCTGTGATCAATAGAGAGCCTTGGACTTACATTATTCAGAAATACCACATTTTCATATAGCGTGCCACCTGTGGCTGTTATCACTGATTTATCTACACCAGTGAACTATGTTTCCATATAGTATTCACAATAACCTGTGGTATTATCACTAATTTATATACATTAGTGAGCTATGTTTCCATAAAGTATTCACAATAACCTGTGGTATTATCACTAATTTATATACATTAGTGAACTATTTTTTCCATAGGCCTCTTTGCTGATTCATGTACGCCCAGCAATATCTATTGTATCATATTCCACTCAAACACCACACTGAGTGGAAACACGCACGCAGCTATTTATAATTGCTAGTGTTATTATTTCTTCTGCATGGGAAACATGACACACGTACTACCTAAACAAAAAATCCCCATTTCCTATAATATCATACTAGATGCACCAAAGAAAAAGCCAAAACAAAGACACTCTACACGATTTATGTACATTATACTTATATTATAAACAATTGCATTTCAAAATAACACCTCACCCTTCTGTTTTAACGAAATAAACAGAAAAATGTACAACAGCAGAATGAGATCCACTTAGCATCATCTGTAACAAGAAGAAAAAAATACGGCAAAAGAACATTCACTTTGCAACATTACAGCGTGTCAATTAAACACAGGGGATTCCCTATTGCTACTGTGCCTGCCTGATATTAGGTAATTCGTACAGCAGTCGCAGTAATCTCCATTCACTTTGATAATTACCAGCTATCTGTAGTTCTCCCCCACGCGACCTTCCTGCGCTCGTCTCCGAGGAATGGGCCCGGGTTTTCTTTATAATCTTGAAGGATTAAAGTGCACAGCGAGAACATGCAGTTCAATCTGCAGTTCTCAAGCCGTGCTAAGTGAGACTCGACCTGCCTCACAGCCAGTCTCAGATGCTCCATCTCCACAGCTCAGCCAAAGCAAACTCCTCACGGTAGCTCAGCCAAATCCATCTAAACTCAGTTCTGTCAGACCTTGTCCAGCAAACCTCTGTTGCATCCCCCCATTCTTACGTGTCACCAATCAATTTCAAGATACCGTATCCTCCTACTTACAACAATAGCTCGACTTTTAGAGTAAGAAACTGTATCTAAACGCATTTCCTGGCATGCAGATTTCGCTTCCTGCAACACAGTGAACAGAGAGAGCAAGAAAAAAAGAAATCTAAATGCACGTTTATAAATGACTCTCAGAGCACGTCTCTTCTGCCTCTTTTTCCACATGGAGAGCACATTATAATGTTATTGAGTTAGTATCGGTGTTAGTATTTGTTAATTAAGTCAGTCAATTAGACAGCTAATGTAGTCTCCTGTAAATGAGGCATTTCAAATAAAAAATTTACTTTTAAATCTGCAGCCTGTCTCCATTTGCATACCCATATGTTACACTAGCGACATAGGGCTGGCTATATGTGCCACATTATTGCTGGCAATAAAATGCTATACTTCCAAACACTATAAATTATACTACAATGCCGGGTCCTTGAAGGATCGTCACTCTTTATAGACTTTTGCCAATCACTGGGACGAGGATTCAGGGTCCTTGAGTGCTCTTCACTCAATATATACTTTTGCCAATCACTGGGACGAGGATGCAAGGCCCCTGAGTGATCGTCACTTGTTATAGGGCCTCATTACACGGAAGGCGGTAGGGGTTTACCGGCACCGGTAAGGGCACCGGTGCCGGTAATCCCCACCGCCCTACTACGAGGTCCCTCAGCGGGTCCTGTCCTTAACGTGTGGTCAGACCACACGTTAAGGACGGGACCCACTGAGGGACTTCAGTGCATATAACGGTACCGCAAATTGCGGTACCGTTATTTGCTCCTTCCCCATTCCCATTGAGCCCTATGGGGGATCAAATGGGAATGGGGAATGGTTCCCGGAATGGGGACTTACCGGTCCTGCAAAGGTCAGAGTAGGCCGGTAAGTCCCTATTCCGGGAACCCAGCCTCCGACAGCGGTAAGGGGGTAGCCATGGCGCTAATAGCGCCATGGCTACCGCTTTCCGTGTAATGAGGCCCATATACTTTTGCCAGCCATTAGGACAAGGATGAAGTGTCCCAGAGTGATATTCACTCAATGCATACTTTTACCAATCACTGGGATGAGGGTGCATGGTCTCTGGGTGATCCTCACTTGTTATATACTTTTGCCAGTCACAGGAAGAGGATGCAGGGTCCCCAAGTGATCTTCCCTCTTTAAAGACTTTTGTCAATCATTGGGACAAGGATGCAGTGTCCCGGAGTGATATCCACTCGCAATATATTTTTGCCAATCCCTGGGAAAAGGATGCAGGGGTCCCTAAGTGATTGTACCTCTTTCCGCCGCGGTCCCCGGGTATCATCAAGCAGAGCCCGTGGTATCTATGGAGGAGGTGGAGGCACTGTTATTAACTTGCCCTCATGTCTTTTCCCCAACGTGAGAGCACGTTCCAGCTTTCCTCATCCTTCGCCAATATGAGCTGGCTCTGCCCCTTCACCGCTGAGTTGCATCTGCCTTGCTTCGTGCTCCTAGGTTGTCACGCTGTTGTGTTTTCCTTGGCTCTGTAGCTCCTGCGCATTCATACTCTCTCCTGTGCCCCTTCTGGTCTGCTTGCTCTCCTTCTCCGATTCGCTCATGGGTGACCTTGTCCCTCATTTGGTCACGCGGTTCCTCCGCGCCACACACCCTCATTGCCTCGCGGCTTCTCCCCTCCACTGTTCCTCAATTTTTCCTGCGACTCCTCCACTCTGCATCTCCTCTGGGTTCTCCTCTCTCCCCTTTCCTGGTCCACCCTACTCCCTGTCACCCGCTCTCCTCACCCTCTAGAGCCCAGTTCTTGGATTATTTTCTCCTGTTTTGCTTCCTGCCTTCTCCATACTACAGTTCATCCAGTTTTCCTTATCTGGGACCGTCCTTCCTGCAAACATCGTCTACTGCCTTATTGGATATACTGCACTCCTGACTACCTACTTAACAAAAGAATGTTTCTTTATTTCCTCAGGCTTTTTCCCTTCACTCCTGGTGGCTTCTGGAGGGTCAGCCTCTTGTCTTGGCCGTGCACCCAGCGGGCATAGTGGCTACCTCCCGGGGTCGGTCATTGCTCTACAAAGAAAGGAAGACTTACAGGAAGAAGGGATCTACTACACCATCGAACTAGGAAGTGGTATTGTCATCTGAGGAAGATTTAGGTGAGGAAGGGGTTTCACCAGAGGACACCGGGTCACCCGCTTTCCCCTGTACCTGAATTGAAGGGGTTCCGCATCACCCGGTCAGCGTTCTCCTTCTCTCATCTGAGGTCAGTCACAATGGTTCCTTCTGAGTCGCTCTTCTGACACACTTCGCTCTTCTTTTGCGGTTTCAGCGATGAAAGGATTTATCCTTCGGTTGCATTCTAAGCAACCACCTTTTTCTTTATTTGGTTTGTTCTTTGGGGTCTCCACTCATTAACAGGCCTCCTCGGGTATGTAATCGGCATATCACCTACTCAGCACCCCAACAATGGGTCTCTTCCCTGGCCCTTCTCAAGCGTCCCTCCTGGGACCAGTATGAATTTCCTTTGTCTGCTGGTCTGGCAGCATGCTGCTGTCCCTTTTTTCTGTAGTTGCTTTCAAAAAGGCAAGGCAGCGTCTCCCTTGGTTTCTCAGCCTTCTCGATCCGGCCGGTTCAAAGCTCCCAGGTATCACTTCCTTTTTTCTTTTGGCCCTTCTCTTTTTATGACGCACTGCTGGGGCTTCCCCAGCTTCCAAAGAAAGTCCTTCCTTTGTGTTGGCTCCATATTCACTTTGCCTCCAATTGGCTTCTTCGTGTCAGTATTTGATAGCCAAGTACTCTTCATTACTCTCATGTTATTACTCTTCACAGTATCAGGATGACATTGGTCTTCTGGTATTATATTACAATAATACATGCAAGAGGTGTTTAGTTGTCTGTCAGTTCATGAATTTGTACTGGGTTTTAGAGGATAATGAGAAAGGAGTTCCCTATGGGAAAAGGAGTCCTTATCCCCAAGAGGGGAGTCTCTCCATGTGAGGTCCAGCTTACAGCCACCCCTAGGGGGAATGTTGCATTGCGGGCTCACCTCCATAGCCTCACAGGAAGGGACACCCCTCTTAGGGGTAGTGACTGATTTCCTCGATTCGTCACAAAACACATACGCCTAACACCCCTAAAGTTCTCAAAAGTCTTCCCAAAGCACTCCAAAACCCTCCAAACACTATTTGACTTCCTTCACAATCCTGAAAAACCTACAAAGGAGTTTGAAGTGAGCAAGGAATTTTGTCGAGGGTCACTGCAGAGTTCAAATAGAGAAGTGTAAAAAGGCGTTCACCATCGCTTTACACTTCTCATGTGTACTCTGCAGTGCAAATGATGAAAATTGCCTGAAGGAGACCTGTTTGCATGAAAACATGAGCGTTGTCTCCGGGCAATTTACATTTTCAAGGAACATGAGCTCCATAATCTTGTCCTCTCTTGCCCTCCACATTCAAGTGCTAGGCTCAGAAACTATCTCCCTTTGTTGCCTTTTCCTCTTTGAGCTGCTACCTAATTGTGACCTGCCAGGCACTTTGACCCCCTAAGCATGCACTGAAATTGGAACCTTGGACTTTCAACAAAAAGATCCCTACTGCAGGCACATAAACCACCTCCACCCCCCAAGCTACCTTACTTGGGGTTATGGGAATCACATTGAGCCTACTTCTGCAGGAGTCTGTCCTGATTCATTCTGGTTTCACCATCACTGTCTTGTGGCCAATTCTGGATTTTACTTTTATGGACTTGATTGATTCACGGTGCGTCACCCTTTTCCTTGGTGGCCCTGAATCATGCTGTTCCCATCTTCATCTTGTATCCTGGCTTGCAACATTAGGTGTTACTGCTGACTTCTGCAATTGCATTCACTCTCCCCTCTTGCTTCTCCACTCTTTTTGACTGCTTACTCTCTGTTCCCTCCTCCTCTCCCTTTCTCCCTTTTCCTATCCCCTCCCATCTTCCCCTTACTTTCTTCTATGCATTTACTCTATCAGAATTGTCCCTGGACCTAGTATGATGGCAATCTCGTCTGTCTTCTTGCCTCTCTCCTTACTCGTCCCCTCCCCCTCCAGCACTATCTGAAATGTCGTCAGGCCTATTACGATAGTCGCTTGTTTTGTTCCTCCCCTCCCTTTCTGCACCCCTCTCTCTCACCTTTTGTTTTCTCAGGCTCTACCAGAAATGTCATCAGGCCTAGTACGGTAGTCGCCTGTCTGTTTCCATTACCTTCCCACTCTCCCCCTCTCTTCCTTATCTATGTCTTAGCTCTTACATTATCTGAAATGTCGTCAGGCTGATTACGATAGTTAATTTCACATCCTTACTGTTTATGGCCTGTAAGAATGTCATTGTATTTTCCCTTGTTCCCTCCCTTGCCTTGGAGTGCTTTGAAACACATTGGGCCTCATTACGAGGTGGGTGGTAAGGGTTAACGGGCACCGGTAAGGAGACCGGTGCCGGTAAACCCTTACCGCCCTAATCCGAGGTCCGTTAGCGGGAGCCGCTAAGGGACCAGGGAGCTAATAACGGGCCCGCAATTAACGTCCCGTTATTAGCTCCATCCCCATTGAGCCCTATGGGGGCTCGAATGGGGAATGGTTCTCGGAATGGGGACTTACCGGGTCCTCCAAGGTTTTTTCAAGAACCCGGAATGCAGTAAGGGGGTAGCACCATGGCTGCCTCCTACCTCGTAATGAGGCACTTGTGTATAGGCACCATATAAATAAACTATCATATCATATCATATCATTGAAGAAGATTTGGGGAGAGCTTGTCTGTAGTTGCAATATTGGCAAAGCGTTTTACATTCCACTTGTGACACACTTTCTTCAGAGGAAAACATTTCACTTGGGCTGAACCCTAACCAAGGAGATGCAAATCTTAGTTTTTAAAAATCTTTCATAAATATCTCACTTCAACTCGAGCAGCTGTTTCGTCGTATGGCATTTGACCAATGAAGATTGGCCAAAAAATTGACAGTTGATGTATTTTCTAGTCCCACCCTTTGCACCATATCCAGCATAAGCACTGTTAGTTAATTTTGAATAATTTGACAACCTTTCCTCTTGACAGTAAAAAAAGAGGATTATTTGGGAGCTATCTATCCATAAATGTTCATGTTCCGTGAATGCATGATAAAGACAACCAATCAACTCTCGTATCATATAATGTATTCCCCTGCACTCTATTTATAGGTGATATGCTCCTCAACGTTATTTGTTGCTCTCTCCTTGCACATCCAGGGTCTACTCCTGGAGCAAAACAATGTTATGTACTCTCTATCCTCAAAATTCCAAAATGTGACCGCAGATCTTGTTGGAACAACCTTTTTTCCAACAAAACCTCTGTGGTGAAATTTCTCGAGCAGCCTAAGGTCAGACCTTGCGATCTCGAGCCTAGGTGTGGGGTTCTGATGAGGGTAAACACATGGTAATTGCATGCTGGAAGGATGCCACTTACACACGTCTAGTTAGCTCTAGCTGGCTGCTGTATTTCACATTCATAACAACACTGGACTTGGGGTTGTGTACGCTTAACTCGTTGGTCACTCGCATTTCACTCGTGCAATGCACACTGTTATATCATGCAGCTCTTGCACCACTGACAGTAGAGCAGACATTTTAGGGATCTCTCTCTCTCTCTCTCTCTCTCTCTCTCTCTCTCTCTCTCATAAATAAACCTTCTCTATCACAGACTCTCCCACTTCCTTTGTAACAGCCTTGAACAATAATAATACTCTGTCACCAGACTGTGGCGATAAGGGAGACATTAATGGTGCACGCTTCATTTGCATCTCAGGAACTCAGAGCAAGGTAGACTGGTGCATGCTTCCCTTTAGAGGAAGGCACCCTTCCATGCCACATCAGATCAAGGCCGTCCTATGCCAAAGGGTCTTGACGACTGACAGCATCCAAGGAGTAATGAGTAGATTCCCCAGTGCCATCACAGAAAAAAAGAAAACAGAAAAACTCAGCCAGGAGCACATCAACATATAATGACATTTAGGCATTGCCTATGGTCTGGCAATAAATATAAATTGAAACAGAGACAGAAAAGCTAACTCCTAAACTGAGTAACTGAGCTGCAAAACCCAAATAAAAGCGAAAGAGGGTGCAAAGACTAAAATAAATAATGACCACACCACAAAATAGTCACAGACTCCAAGCACCCAGCTGGCAGCATACAAGTAGGTGAGGACGAACCAAGGGCAGCCAACCCCCACACACTAATGCTACAACACATGGGGCCTCACCAGAAATGTGTTTAATATCTTGGTTTTTCCAGCATTCCCTGAGGTGGAAGCAGGAATTTTTGATGTACCTGGAAGCCTATTTCCATCGGCCAAGAAGGCAGTCCTCCTAAACTGCCTAGGGGCAGAAGCACAAGCCCTTCCAGCACCAAGCGCACCCTCCATGTGTACATTTGAAGAAACCGTAGAGAGACTGCACAGATACTACTTACCAAAAGTGAACACAGGCATAGAAAGGTAGGTCTTCTACACCAGGGAACAAAAACTGGGAGAGATCATTGAACTGTCCATGGCTGCGCTATGCACCCTTGCAGCCACCTGCAAGTTCGGGGTGTTCCAGAACAAAGTTATAAAAGACCAATTAATGGTACACACCAACAATCAGAAGGTTCAAGACCAACTCTGGTTCACCAGAGAACCCTCCTTGGATGAAGCCATCACATTAGCCAAAGGTTTGGAATAGTACATAGTATTGAGCAATGCCATAGCATGCCAGGAAAGTCAAACACTTCCAATATCACATCATGCTCAAGAAAGATGCTTAATGAATTAAGCACCTCCTCTAGCCTCAGGACAAACAATGTGCTCTGTGTGCACTGTAGGTGGAACCAAATGACCTGACAGGTATCCCCCTCAAACCAGGGGCAACAGGAAGCCAAGTTAATCCGCTAGACCATAAACTACATTGCCTGAGATGAGGCAGAAACATATACACTTCAGAATGCAAAGGTTGTCAGGCTTGGGGCAGCAGAATGCGCGTAAGTATGTCTGCAAAACAAATGAGGACAGACAGAATATAATGGTGCACATCGCAGCATTACAAGATCCATTGTAGCAACCATTGATGAACTACAACAATCAAATCAAGAGGAAGGTGAGCTCATCAACCACCTTACAAACACATTACTGACCCCCAGTAGAATGGAGGAACATACAGGCCTCACCAAACGTACAATACAAATAGACATAGCAGGCATGCATAATTTCCTTTATTACAGACTCAGGGTTCCTATACAAGTGATTCGAGGAGAATCTTTATCACCAAACCTGTCTGGGGAAATCGGCTAACTGGCCCCCATTTCCTTCTCACCCACTGTGTACAACTTGGGCGCTTTGAAACACAATTTACTTTACAATTTACTTGTTGTAGCAGTGCCTTACAAATGCAAAATAAATGTTTTAAAAAATATTAGGGCCATCGCAAAGAAATCCTCTGCTACTTAAAAGCAATAATAAAGTATAATAAATCGTCCATGATAGGCAACAAATACCGGGTGGCGAGAGGGCTGCCAGTTGTCATCTGAAAGCATCAGGTCCTTTTTCATTCAAAACTACTTCCTGATGAAGACCAACAAATACTGACAATGGGTAAAGCTGGCTCCAACAACCATGAACAAGCAAAGCAGACAATAAGTCCTGAACTCCAAACAGAATGAGGTAAAGCTCATGCACTACTTAACCAGCTTAAACAAGTTTCCCAGTGTGTTCAATTCTGCCCTCAGGAAAGTCAAACACTTCCAACATCACATCATGCTCAAGAATGATGGGCAATGAATTAAACAGCTGCTGTGCAAAGGGCCTCACTGTGTCCAAGACCAGTTAAAAATACACATCATAGAAATGTTGGAAGCTGGCATACTACAAGCAGTAAAAAGAACCGAGTGGCTTGCCCCAACAGTTTTAGCTTGCAATACAGACAGATATATCAGGATGTGCGTGGATCCCGGCAGCTTGAATAGGAATATAAAAATTGCTAACACCCATTTCACAAGATCTCAGAGATGGCAAGCAGGATGAGCAAAGCTAAATTCCTCTCTACCTTAGAGCTAAGGTCAGAGTATCACCAAGTCAAACTAACAGAAGACTCTATAGAATTCACTGCTTTCATTACTACGGTTGGCGCCTATCAAGTTCTGTCAATGCCCTTCAGGCTGGCTTCAGATGCAGATGTGCGACAATGTCTAATGAACAACTTGTCAGGAATATAATAGAAGTGCTAACATTTCAGAATGACTTCCTCATCTACACAGTGACCATGGAAAAACATGGTGCACTATTCCATTGAGTCATTGAAATCATGAAATAATATGGGCTCACCCTAAAAACCAGAAAATGCCAGTTAGTAAATGCAGAATTAAAATATATGGACTACACGTTGTCATCTCAAGGAGTACGCCCAAGCACAATCTAACAAAAGCTATTGCAGAAGCACCAAACTTACAACCATTCAACACCTAAAACAAATCTGTTCTAACAGTAAGCAAGTACGAAAGGCCTAGGGGCAGTTCTATCTCAAATCAAGAATGGTAGAGAATGCACAAAAGCATTTTGGGTCCAGGACACTCCTACACACAGAGACAATTACTCTGTCATTGATCGGGAGGCCTCAGCATGCGTCTGGCCAGCTCACCATTTCCGTCAGTATCATTGAGGAGCATTTTTCATATTGAGAACAGACCACAAAGCCATTAACAAGTTGACGCCATAGCCACCAACATTGAGTTGAATATTTCTAACTGAGAGTGCATCAGCATGGAGGACTGGCTCTTGGTGAATAGTGTGGATTTAACTTTATAGGAAGTAAAGTGATATGTAGAGTGGATGCCCCCACTAAAGCATTTAGATGACAGCCTTCATTCATATCAGAAAGTCCAGGATGATCTGTGATCCATTTTTATACAAGGCAGAGAAAGTGGTTTCTCCCACAAGCATCACATTGAAGCTACTTTGAGCCACTCAAAAGGTCCATCTATGCATCATACATTCAAAGAAGGCCATCAAATAGGATTATTGGTGGCCAGCAATTGACTTGGATTCCAAAAGATATGTGAAACAATGCCCAATTTGTGTGAAGTTAGACAAAACTCTGATCACCAGATCATCCGCTATCACCCCAATGCCCATTCCAGAAGGGCCCCAGTGCACCATGGCCATTAACATTTTGGGACTATACAGCACCCTCCCTCCTTCTCATAAGTTTGCTATGGCGATCCTTGGCCATTTCTTCAAGTGGCCTGAATTTAAATTCGTAGAGTTGGTTAGTACTGAATCAGTCATAGAGGTCCTGAGAGAGCTCTTTGGGAAAGGAGGGCCTTCCAGAAACTCCTGTTTCAGATAATGGGGTTAAATTAAACTCAGGGGCCATAAACGCCTTTTCGAGCTTGTGTGGGGCCATTCATCTCACAACCTCTCTTTATCACCCCAAAGGGAACAGCATAGTTGAGAGGTTCAACAGGGTCCTAACATCCACAGTGTATATTGCCATAAAAGGCAACTTATAACCCCATGAGGCAGTGCAGCACATGTTGCTTACGTAGAGGACTGGCCCTCACTCAACTCTGCAACAAAGAGGCTGGTGGTTCAAAAAGTGGTTTGAACATGGCGGCCGTAGGGATGAGCTCTAGTTCAAGCCAGGGCAACAATGTGCTCAGCTGGCATAGTGCAGCGGCAAACTAGTTTGAATGTGCAGGACAGCTTCATAAAGATGAAGCGAGTGTCAAGGGCAGCTCCGCCAGGTCCTGTTGGTTTGTCTGCTTCAAATGGGTTTGAAACATGAATCGAAGTGGTTTGGCGGCAATAATGCAGGGATCCCTGCTGTTCTGGCTATCAGGTTGCTTTGAGTCCCAAAACAAGGGCTTAGGGACAAGATAGGTCCTTGTTCTTGTTCTCGCAAACATGAGCAGGCTGGCAAACACCTGCATGAGTACTTCACATCCAGTGCAGTCAAGGCTGCATGAGTGGCTGGGAAAGAGGCAAGTCTTGGTCCAGCAGCCCCAATGTGCCCAGAGGATGGTAAGGGAGCAGAGCTTACCTTTGCCTTGAGCTACCTGTCTTCACCTCACAACTGGAAGACTTTGGAAAGGACTGCACTTCCAACAGGGCACCACAATTCTTCCTGAAGTGATAAAGCCCGGAGATGAATCAGAGAAAACGTGGGAAACCCCCTTTTTTCACAGGTGATTGGACAAAAGCAAGCCTGCTTTAAGGGGTCCAATCCCTGTTCATATGAATAGTGGTTTTTGCCTTCTGGCATCATACCCTAAGTGCTTTGTGCTAAAGGAAGTGTAGGAAACAGAAAGGAAAGAGAGGTACAGAGAGAAACAAGATGGTAGAACCCTTCCCCACTTTTGCTGAGCTCTCTCTATCTACACTAAACCAGACATCTTCTCAGGCCCTTTAGTATCCAACACCCTGATGTGGGCTAGTCCTTTTGTGAAGGATATGCCCTTTGATGCTGGTTTCCCTGCTAAGAGACTGTCTCCCTGTGCAGAGGTATTACCCGAGGTGTTACCCAACCTCACAAAGGATCAAAGGAAAGTAAAGGCACAGCCATTCAGCCTTTTGCCCTGGAGGTTGTCAGGGCCAGGCTGTCTGACCAGACTACACATAACCCTTCCACAGCTGAGCTGGGTTCACAGTGCTGACACGTGTATGGTATAAATCAGATATAGCTCCTTATAACTTTGTGAATTATTATCTACCATATCCTGAACTCAGGCATGGCTTTATGTTTAAAGATCAAAATACCACCAGAATAGTAATTTCTCATGACTGGTGGTTTTTGAACAGAGGTACAGACTCTAATTGCAGCCTCTGTGCTGAAGTGACTTGGCTGTAGAAACGGCACTCATGACCTGTGAAACCTCTCTGTGCCACTGGGGAGGAGGAGTGGTAGATCAAGAGACTATGCAGCATGGGCGTCACTATGCTTTTGGCATGAAATTTATGAAAGGGGGGACTGATCTCCTCTGAAATGAAATTACCCGCATTATTTTATTAGTTATTAAAAATGTTAAAAAAGGCCATGGCTTCTACACCATTGCCAGATGGCAATTCCTAACGCTGAATATTTCTTTTCCTTAGCATGATTTAGTTAACAAACAAAATGGTTAAGTTTTAATGCAAATCATACACAAACATTAAAACCATTAATGATAGACAAAAGAATAAAAAACACCAATGAACACAAATCTCCCACAATTCCCAAACACATCTGATTTGCAGTCAAAGAACCAGTATTGCTGAATAATCCAGCAATAACTGCAATTCAGCTCCAACAAGTACCTAAACAAATTTAGACTCTGCCTCAGGTTAAAAGGTTTAAGATAACAACAATTTTTTTCCACAATCTGGTTAAAAAGATGATAAATCCCTCGTGATGACCAGACATAAAAATGCACCAGAGGCTTTCCGTAGAAATGCAAACATGAAGTCCAGCCGCCTGTACTGCATTACCACATAACTCGGTCAGAGAAGAACATTCACAAATAAGATTAAACACAGAATGTAGATCTAGTTCTCCACATAATCGGCATTGTCTTTAACTTCTCTGAATCCTTAACCAAGCACCTGTGATTTCCAATGTTTTGACACAGTTAAACTTCAATCTCATATAGTCCCAGACCAGGGTGTTGCCGACAAAATGATGGCTATATGTTGACTAATTCTCTTGTTCCATTATGTATGATGTAAACCTGCAGGCATTTGATTTAGTAGCTAAATTAGTCATCAGTTGCTCCATTGTCAATGATCTTAGTAACCCTTTCATTGTTTGTTTGTAAGAAACCAAAGACATGCCAAAGGGTTCCATTGTAAGTATAGTGTGCCATTTATTTGCCACTAACTTTATCTGTCCCAAGACACTTAACTGCATAAATTAAATTCTGCTAGGAAAAACTTTGCAAAGCCAGCCCATGAGTGTATCCCTCGGAGCATAGACTATTTTCCATTAACAGTTTAGGAAGCGCAGTTCAACTCTCTCTCTAACTGGCAAAACATTAAATTCCAAATATGGAATTTCAACAGAAGTAAATACAGGCAGTCTTAGAAGTTTCTGTAGAATACCCAATTCCAGTCTAGTGATCTCAGTAAAAAGCCTCAACTCCCAGATCACAGCGGCATAAAGCACTACTGGCAAGATCTTGGTGGAATACAGCTGAACCAAGATTCCAAGAGAGTATCCTCCCCCTTTATGTGCCAGGGAGCCAATACCGTCCATGATTTGGGCTGTTCTAATCCTCAGTCTGTCCAAATGTGCCTGACCTTTAAGTTGATGATCCAAGGTCACACCCAAATGAGTATAATTAGTAACTTCTTCTATTGTTTTCGCATCCATCTGCCATTTAAGGCGCTCAGATCCTTTGCCACTCTTATTGAATAACTTCATTTTGGTCTTAGTGGTGTTTACTTTCAGTGAGTTATTAGTGGAATATGTATGAGGATTACTTACAGCAGCCTGTAGGCCACCTGGAATCAAGTCTAATAGGACAAGATCATCAGTGTAACCCATTCACTGCAAAGGTCAAACGCCCTTTTTTTTGTGGGATGCACTCAAGGGCTCTGCCTATGTCGGAGAGATAAGGATGAAACAACATGAGGGCTAATATGCACCCCTGCTTAACGCCCATTTGAGTCCTGATCCAGCTGGAAGTACCGCCATGAATCTCCAGTCCTACTTTAACTCTGGTCTGTTCATGTAACAACAATAATTTTAAGAAGGCCAGATGGAATGCCCCAGCTAGCTAATGTCCCCCACAGTCTGGTTCTAGAGACAGTGTCAAAGGCTGCACTGAAATCAATGAATGCAGCATACACTAGCCGCTTGCGTGTGGGCCATGCCTGTTCAACAATAGTCACAAGTGCCAGACCATTAATAACAGCAGAACAACCCTTGTGATAACAGATCTGATTTAAGGGAATTATGTTGTTACCATCAGCCCACATACACAGCTACTCCAGCAGTATCCTCACAAAGATCTTAGCTGGAGCATCCAACATCGCCAGTAACCGGTAGTTACAAGGGTCTGCATGAGAGCCTTTTCTCAGCACAGGCATTAAGATGCCATCACGCCAGGACTTTCAGTGCACTGCACAGGACGTTTCCTTAAAGAGCAGGCACATGTTTTTGGGGGGTTTTATTGTGCATGGGCGGGGCGCGGCGATGGGGTCTGTGGGGAGCGCTGCAGGTCAGTAGGGAACATAGTTCCACTACTTCTTTTCGTACACTTCGACCACTGGCTATATTGTTTAGCAGCCATACATCTTCCCCTGCCAGACAGAAGAAGCGTTTGGAGGGGCACTCTAGGAGGATTTAGAGACAGTACTTTGTCCACTCTGTCCAGCACATCCCCACAATTTATTTTTATTTAGGGCAATTCTATAGTATATAAATCAAGGTGCCCCTGTCCTTTCCACATCCCCAGCGCATATCACTGTCCAACATATTAAGACTATGCATAAGTATGGGGTCCAGTATAGGCGACCCAGAACCTTCTGATGTGTGAGTCTTAAATTCAAATCTAGCTTGCTCCTAAAGCCTGCTTGTTGCACTTGCCTCGATTCGTTATCTGAAATATCACAGCCTAAGTTACCCTCCCATGACCTTCGTAGTTTTTCCCAAGACTCAATAATTAGATGATCCAAAGGCATTAAATTAGGATATGTAGATACCATGTGTGGCAAAGATGCAAATATAGCACATTTCTAAGCAGATTCATTCAACAGAACTAGGTCCTTCAGAATAATGACTCTGTTAGGACTTTCTAGGTATTGTCTCTTCAGCAGGATCCAACCTTTTGGAGGAACAGATGACCACATAGATCGAACAAGTGTATAAATCGAATGAGTATGTGGATCGGATGAAGGTATAAAATGGATGAACATGATAAGCGGATGAGCATGTACAATGGTTGGGTATGTATATCAGACGAGCGCGTATGGCAGACGAGGGCATAAATACAGAGAAGCGAATGTTGAACTGATGATTGCACAGAACGTATGAGCGTGTAGAGTGGAGGAGAGTGTAGAGTGGGGGAGTGTGCAGGATGGGGGAGCGTGTAGGGTGAGGGGGCGTGTAGAGTGGGGGGGCGTGTAGAGTGGGGGTCGTGTAGAGTGGGGGAGCATGTAGAGTGGGGGAGCGTGTAGAGTGGGGGAGCATGTAGAGTGGGGGAGTGTGTAGAGTGGATGAGGTTATAGAGCGGTTGAGGCTAGAGAGCAGATGAGGTTAGAGGGCAAATGAATTTATAGAACTGGACTACTGCGTACTAACGAATGACTCTAAGGGGCTGATGAGTGCATACTAATGTTGAATGCGGGGAAAGCATGAGTGCATAGAGCGGATGAGTGTGCGGAGCTTGTGAGTGCAGGGAACTGGTGAGTCCCGGGAGTGGGAGAATGCGGGGAGCGGGTGACTGCACACGGTGGGTGAACGCGAAGTACAGGCGCAGACAGGGTGCATGCGAGGGGCAGACAGGAGTGCATGCGTGGGGCAGTCAGGAGCGCGCGGAGCGGACTGGAATGCATGAATGCATCGAGCAGATCGGAGTGTGTTGCACTGACGGGGACGCAAGGAATGAATAAAAGTCCATAGAATGGACAGAAGCGCATAGAACTGCGCGACGTACATAGTATGGTCTGGAATGCAGAGAACGTATGAAAGAGCATATAACCCATCATATCACACCCCATGCTTACACTCTTCTTTACACCACCACTCAACTAGAACACCTCCCGCTCACTCCCCATCACTCTAAGTAAACACTGCTGGTTACACACCCCCCAGCCAGGCGTTCTCCTCAGGCCTAACGCAGCCACAGTCGATCTGGATAAATCCTGCCAGAACGAACACATACCCCTGACCTCAACCGCCACACCTACCGCTAAGAAGCAGCTATTTAACGAATACCGCACCAGCTGCACACATACCCGGTGCGCACACGCGCCGTTGACTCTCCCTACTCTCTCTACTGACCTGAACTTCGGTTCCCAAGGGCGTTCAACCTACCAGCGCCTTCAGACCATACCAATGGTATATAAGGTGCTATATAAGTGCAAAATAACATAACATAACATAAAGTCAAATTATCCCAAAAGTCCCAACACAGTGTTTTTGGGTCCCAATTTTCTATATAGTATTTCACTTATTTTACTTCTACATCTACACTGCCACTTAGGGGGTCATTACCACCCTTCCGGTAAGGGGTTAACGGTGCTGGTAATGGTGCCAGAGCTGTCAACCCCTTACCACCCCATTACGAGTCTGCACACGGGACCCGCAAAGGGTGCCTGGTAAAACCAGGTGCCCTTAGCGGGTCCCGCTAGCAGACCAGGGAGCTAACAACGGGCCCGTTATTAACAGGCCGTTGTTAGCTCCCTACCAGGGAGCTAACAACGGGCCCGTTATTAACGGGCCGTTGTTAGCTCCCTCCCCATTCCCATTCGAGCCCTATGGGGGCTCGAATGGGAATGGGGATGTACCGGCTCCGGGTTCCTTGAATGAGGAATTACCGGGTCCTCCAAGGTTGGAATGGCCCGGTAATTCCTCATTCAAGGATCCCGGACATGGTACCCGGTAAGGGGGTAACCATGCCGCAAATTGCTGCATGGTTACCTCCAAGGTCGTAATGACCCCCTTAGTATTTAAGTTCAACCTCCAGGTTCCAATTGCCTCTCAGGCATAGGTGCTACTTCAGAGGTCTAACTGCCTGTTAGGCTCAAGCTCCTCTCCAGGTTTCAAACTCTTCAGAGGTTTAAGCATTCGTTTAGGGTTCAAAGCATGACTCATATTGAAGCACCCTGCAGGATCAAAGTGTCTCTGAGGTTCAAGTGGCGCTTCAAGGCTCAAAGCCTCTCAATTTCATGTGTCTGCATGGTTCATAACACCTCTCAGGTTAATGCACTATTTTTCCTTATTTTTTAACAAATGTTTTTTATTGGCATAACTAGTTTAATTAAAAAAACTTTTTAGCAAAACATGTCAACACATCAACATCAAAAGTGTCCAAAAATATTCCATCCATCCATTTAAGAGAACATCAGTTTTGATGAACACTTTTCCCTCTTCGGACAGCAAGACCTGGACAATCCATTAGAAATGTGACTGCTGCAACAGTCATTGCGCTTCTTTCCTCACTCAATAATTGAGACCACCATTTGTCTGCCGTCAAAGTAGAACATCCATCCACAAAGTTTGAGAAATATCTTGTTCTCTGCCAAGTTTATGTCTGGGCCATCGGGTCGATAGGAGGGGGCAACTCCTCCAATGCATCATCACCCTTGCAGAATCCACAAGACGCCCTTTGCACTATTTCAGGATTCAAAGTGTCTCTGAGGTTCAAGCATTATTTCAGGACAGCACAGGGGCAACGTGCTGGTCTTGGAAGCCAGACCACGCAGGGCAACAGAGGTTTAGATCCGGATCCGCGCTTAGAAACCTAACTCAGATATTAAGCCCATTATTAAAAAAAAAACGGTTAAAATAAATACATTAAATAAAAAAGGCCCCATATGATTTAAACGCCATTTCAGGTTGAAACTGCCATTAAGATTCAAGAGCCACTTCAGGGATCAATGTGTCTCTCAAGTTCAAGTACCACTTCCTGGTTCAGAACACCTCTCAGAGCTATGCATTATGTTAAGCTTCAAAGCACCTTTCAGTTCCTAGCATTTATTCAAGTGCATAGGGCCTCTAAGTGTAAAGTGCCACTTCAAGTTTGAAAGCACCTCTCAGGTTCAAGCATCCCTTCTGGTTTCAAAGTACCTCTCTTCTTCAAGCACAGCTCCAGAATTCCAAGCAATTGCAGGCTCAAGCCTATTTCAGGGTTCCAAGAGCCACTTAGGGGTTCATGCGGCCTCTCAGGCTCATGCAAGGTCCTGCCATGACTCTAGCTGTTGCAGCCCATATACACTGATGAACCACATCTTGCCGGTCGCTCCTCACATAAGGGTGTCTTTCCGGAAGTTATCAGCAGACTTTTTTTTTTTTTTTTTTGCCTACATGTACTTTGATCTCAAGATCAGTTGTGGCATTCAAGGTTTCTTCATCAAAATACATGTATATTCTGTAGTAAACGTATTGTGAATACCGTGTTTTATTCCATCATCTGTATAGATCATGTATTCCATAGTTTTCACAGACACTAGCAAATGTATTGAAGATACCACAGAACACACTGGTGATTAGCGCAGAAACTGTCATTACTCAAATACTCTCAAATACTCTTCTGCATGGGGGTGCGAATGAAAGCTCAGAATACTACAATAGCCTTACGACAATGTTGTTTTAAACATGTTTATTAGCTAAAGACAGTCATCACTCAGCAATCACAGATGTTCTGTGACACACTGATGGCCTGATTCTGAGGTTGTCACAAAAACTGCATTTACAGCTCTAAATGTGCACTTTCCATTGTACCATTTCAGGATCCCTGTTTAGCACATTGATTTTGGTTGTGGCGTAGATGTCAGCGCATGATGTCCAAGAACGGAGAAATAATGTTCTTAATGGGGGTCATTTTGTACACGGGCGAAACGTGAATGGGAGGCGTAAAAGCCTCCCATGTCACGCCTCATTTTCATTCATTTGTATGGCGGAGATGAGGGGCGTAACGCGACTTGTATTTCCACCACCCTTCTGCTCCAGCATTTGGGCCGCATGCATTTTTTATTTTTTATATTTCTTTATTATATTTTAAACAATCAACAGCTCACATGTACCATGCCATCTCGAAGCCATTCAATGGGTTACCATAGCACATCATCATGAAAAAGCATATTTTTCCTATGATCATTACATACATTGTGTGCCATCAGCTTCAATTATACCAAAGACAGTTGAGTAGTCTGATATACAAACAACCCACAAAAAACAAAACAAGGAAGGGGAAAAACCCTATGTTGCCTACCCTTAAATTTGTCAAATGTCAGTTTCGGCTCCACACTGCCCGAGGTGGATGGCGAGGAGTAGGGGGGGCAGGGTCAACCCCAGGGAGAAGGTGAAGGTGCAACCCAATGCCAGTCTTCATTCTGTCTGCTATAAGCGAGGAAATATATTGTCTACGGTAGACCCTCTCTGGGAGGTTTCTCATCTGATGCTCTTGACAATTTTATGAGTACCTCTTCTCATTACAACAGTATATCCTATATGGTGTGTGAATGCATCTATGAATTCTCTCTCAAGATGGTTGCCTCCGCTCTTACCCATTTCCAGGCCATGGCTATTTTTCAAATCGCTCGGATATTTGCCAAGATTAACATTTTGTCCAGATTCGATCGGTGCCTTTTCTCGGGAAGGAGGCCCATCAAGTAGCTGCCTGTGGTGTGGGCTGCCTGCAGGGCCTGGGGAGGGGGGAGAGGGCATACCTGGGAGGACCCAGACTGTGAATTTGCATGTGAGACTCACCGCGCACTCCTCAGACTACACGGGCCTGGGATAGGTCATCCCTGCTGGTGCATGGTGGTGCAGTCACAGTGTCAGGGACAGTGAGATGCACAGGCCCCTTCATGGCCACCTGTGCTGCCTCCTGCCCCTGGACTGCACCTCTTGCACCAGTGGTACCATCTCCACCAGGCCCCATGTGCGGCTCAGTAGTGGCCTCCTCCTCCTGTGTGGAAACCACCAACCTGGATGGCTCCACACCTTCCGCTCCTCTCTCCGTGATACATGCACTGAAGGGCCAGACGGTGGAGGGACCTCCGCCTGTGGTGGATCGGGATGCAGGGTCACCCTCCACACCAGTCGCTGATGTGCCTGGGACATCACGTCGACGGGGGAATGTAGTCCTGTAGCCGTGGGCGGTGCCAACCCGACAAGGATGACCAGTCCGTGGGACCCGCAGGTGTCAAGCCCAGCAACGCGGTGGCCGCGCGTCACCGAGGTATACTGAGTGGGAGCAAGACATGATGGCCAATTCAGAACGCCAGGGGGCAGCAATTGAAAACATCGCTGTGAGCATGGAGCGTGTGGCCCAATCTGTGCTCCCCCCCTGCTAGGCAGATGCTTCTCCAGCAGCGGGCGGCACAGTCCACGGCCCGCTCACTCAGGCTGGGCATGGCGGCCTCAGACAGAGCACGCCAGGCTGAAATGTTGTCTTTGCATCAAGCAATTGCTGCTCACGCAAAGGCACATATGGAGGCCCTGAGGGCTGAGTATGAATCCCTCAGATCCACTTTGGTTGACCTCTTGATGTCCCAGAGTGAGCGGTCAGAGGAAAGGTTTGCGCAGCTTAAGCGTACCATCTCGGCTGAGCTACGTGCTTGCCATGAGGTGCATCAGTTGTCCAGCCAGGCCACGCAGGAAGAACTCTGTGTTACACGTGCTACCTTGCAAGAGGAAGCACGCGTATTACGAGAGGTTCTGCATGCTGACCTACATGTCATCGCCGCACAGAACCAGGCTCATCCGTCTGGCAGACTTGCTGCCGACGAGGGGCAAGCTGCGCCTAGGCGTGGTCAGACTCCTGTACCACGTCTACCTTTTCAGGAAGAGGCTGACTCAGACGACGAGATATCTCCCACACAGGCCGGGCTGTGCAGGCGTTGAGCCCATGGAGTTTTTTTTTTTACTAAACATCATAGTGTTGAGCTGCACCCTGTACCTCCCCCCTCCTGGATGCCTCCCCCCTGGGTCGTATGTGACCATTTTTGATATTTCATTTTAGTTTAGTTAGTTAACATTGTTTTTGATAGTGAGTTTAATTAGGTAATGTAGGTTTTTTATAGTTAATTTAATTAGTTAATATAATTTAAAATTGCTTGTGACAGTGAGGTGCTTTGTGGCTTTTGAAAGCATCCACTGTCTGTTCCAGCTGGGCCCTTCAAGCTTGTCTCGTGTATGTGTTTGCAGCTTGGGGTCCTGACTCACATAGGCCACTCCTGCTTCCCTTATCCACGGGCTCGCAAGGATGGTTTGTTGTTACAGTCATTTACACAATGGCTTTGGACTGTCATATCTGTGGCCTATCTTCTGCTGTACTACTTGTGTTAACACCCCTAGTGGGGATTGTGGGGGTTTTATCCACGGCATGTCTGCATTAGAATTGGGTGGGTTCATGACTGATGTGTCCATTAATTGATATACATTGTGCTGTATGTTTTTTTTTCTTTTCTGTACATGTGCTTCATGCACTTCATGCTGTAGACAGTGGCCGGCACCCTTTGCCTGTCAAAGTCACACTGATGGTGGGAGGAATTCTGATGTAGGTGTCTGACATGGCCCAGTCACAACCAGCATGAAGAGACACACACAGGGAACTTTCCTGCGTTAAGTATATGTTTTGTGCCCTTTCTGCAGGCGAATGAGCCTCCAGACCACCTTTTCCAGCAGACGTGGGCTATTGTAGGACATACAGCTGGCCACGTTTGGTGGGGCAGACATGCACATGAGTGCGCAAGCAGTGCCACAGCGCTTGTGCTCAGACGGCCAACAGAAGCAGACATGGTTCCAGGAGCTCAAGGCAAGGTGACCATCACAAGGGGGCCACACCGCAGCCAAGCTTCCACCAGGCCGCTTGCACATGCATGCTAAGTAGCGCCACTGATGGGGAGCTAGGACAGATATTGTTGTTGAAGTGCACAGTACAGCTAAGATGCGTTGGGGGTCAAATGGCAAGTTGCTTACCAAGTTGTCAGAGGCACACGCAGGGGCTGTCACACATATCCTCGGCTCCACCCTGCTCCATAGAAGCAGAGTCAATGGCACAGTAGCGTTCCTAGCCAGTAAATGAAGCAGTGCACAGAGACACCCAGCAAGGCACAGACTCGTGTGCAGTGTATATCATTTACATGTGCTAATTGACATGTGCACTACCTATTTTAATCTGCGGGTGCCAGTACACAACTTGTACTGGAGTCGCACCTCGCTATACGCATCTAGCTGCTCACCCAGGGAACATTGTATGATGTGTGATTCTTGACACATTGGTCTTCCATTTGCCGCGCGCCCACGTGCGCCTGCTTTTCTGCACTGACAGTGTATGGACCTTCATGGGGGCAAGCTAACGTATGGGTACAAAGCAGCAGATAAGAGTGTTTGTTTGTGAAGGAGTCACTTACTTTGGGGCATTTATGGTGTTGTGTGTGTGTGTTGTAGACACACACAGATTAGTAACTCACACTCTCTTTGCAGCATTGAACTGCTTCTGTTATCGGACCTGAGAGTGCGCAGGCAGGAGGCCAGCACTCACCCAAGAGATAAGTCTCTGTTTGCCTTGCATTTGACTCATTTGGTACAATGTGCATGATGAACATGTTTTGTCTGATTGAGAATGTGTTATTGTGAATAGTTGTATTTTGTATTTTCCCTACATTCCCTTGACAATCCTACTCCCCTCTCCTGCCCCTCTTTCCGGTTATCCTGAATACAAATGCCTGTCCAAACAACATATCCCTGACCCTCCTTCCCCACCGGGGTCTCATAGGCCTGTGTAAGTTTGACCTTGCAGGTGCCAAGACCACGGAGGGGGTGGTTGGTTTGTGCGACTCCTGCGCCTGGACACCGGAGCTGTGACACTACCCATCAGTTGGTGCATCATCATTGTATATTTTGTACCGAACATGGTACCCTGTTCTGGCATTGTTGAACTGTGCTACCTTGGTTGTTTTATCATTGTGCTTGGACATGTGCTTGGACATTCTCTGCTACTTCAAGTCATCTACTGGAGACTCTTCCAGGATTTTTGGTTGCCTACAGGCTTTTTCCATGGTTTGTGGTTTTGGCTCCTTGGAGTTCTCTGCAATTTGGTTTTTTTTGCCAGTCAAGGTGGCCTCTGAGGCCACCTTGGCGTAGGGTGATGCTGTGGCTAGGTATACTTAGGAAGAAGGCTACATACCCCAGACACAGTTCTTCAGTAGGTCATGGTGATGTATGAAGGAGGGAGGGCCTTTTGTTGTTGGAAAGTTGGCTTCGGCTACAGTGTTTTGGGCACTCTGACATTGTAATTGTGGGGTACTATGTACTATGTACATGATGTGTTCTGCTGGTCAATGCCTGTTCCTGTGTTGTCTTTACTTTTCAGGTGTGAGGGGGTTGGTGTGGTTTGACATGCTGGGGTGTACACATGGGCAATGTTCACATGTGATGTGTACAGGACACTGAGGATCACTTGATTTCGCATGCATGTATTGAGTGCATGTCCCTACTGACACACACAGTTGGACGATGATCCACCACATGTACAACCACCCTTCCATGGCCACTGGTGCACACAGATTGCCTTCTGGGGCCCGCTGTGTCCCTGCAGTACATGATCTATGGCCATTTGGGGATCCTGTACATGCGTCAATTGGTTATTTTTAAAATGTGTCCTTTTCATGTGATGCTCAAGGTGTATCTCAGACACAATGGCTGCTCACTGTGCTGTGTGCTGAGCAGTGTGTTGCAGGAGACACACAGCACACAGGTTCGGGAGTAGGGATTTTGCCTTGCCCAATGTGCATGTGATACACACCTTGCATGTGTTCCATTTGGTCACACAGGATTGTTTATGTTTAAGTAGCTAGGGATGCACACAATGTAGCACTTCCATGGCAACATTCTCAGGGTGGTAAGGTTGTGACAGTTGACTGTCTCTTTGTCATCATCGATTGTCACCTGGTATGTGTCAGGCTTGTGTGCACTCAGCAGGGGTGGGAGTTTAGGTGAAAAATGTGGCCACAAGCTGGGTCTGGGCTGCCTCGCCACGTGCCCTATCCCCTCCCACGGGCAGCGCCTGTGCCTGTGGTTGGGGATGTGGGGGCACCACCATGTCCACCGGTACACCCTGCCGTGTTGCAACATTGTGCAGGACACATGCTGCCATAATGATCCTGCACACTACTTGGGGGGCATATAGTAGCTGCCCGCCAGAGCGGTCAAGGGAGCGGAAGCGTGACTTGAGCACTCCGAATGTGCACTCCACTATGCCTCTGGTTGCAATATGGGCAGCGTTGTATCTTACCTGGGGTGGTGTGGTGGGGTTCCGGATTGGCGTCATCATGTGGTTGCTCAGAGGGTAGGCACTGTCCCCTGGGGTGGTGATAATGGTTGTGATTATTAGGGTTTGTGTATTTGTCTGTGTGTGACATGCATGCATGTGCACGGGCATTTGTACTCACTTAGGAGCCATGTGTCGCCATGCTGCCCAGCTTCCAGGGCCCGGCTCAGGGTGGACATTCTGCATATGAAACTGTCATGGGTGGAGCCAGGGTAGTTTGCATAGACAGGGGTGATTATTCCCTTTGCATCGCATACGACCTGCACATTGATGGAATGCCAGTGCTCGCGGTTTCGATAGATGTTCTCAGTGGCCCTAGGTGGATTTAGGGCCACATGGGTGCAATCTATGGCACCGAGCACTTTGGGGAAGTGTGCCACCCTGTAAAAGCCCTGGACCACGGCCTGCCTTTCTGCAGGTGTTCTGGGCATGTATATGTGCCTGCGGACTGAGGGGCACGCAGTCATGATTGCCAACACCTGGTGTAGGCAGTGTGACTGCGTGGCCTGTGAGACCCCCCCACTATGGCAGTAGTCCACTGAAATGACCCAGTGGCCAGAAAATGCAGGACATTGAGCACCTTCTCCAAGGGGCTCAATGCTTGGGAGCACAGGGTGGGGGATCTAAGGTCATCTTCCCACTCCCTGACCAGGTCTAGGATGATACGAGGTGGAAACCTATACCTGCCATAGACCTGGTCGTCAAGCATCCCAAAAAGGCTCTTCCGGGGGGAATAAATGCAGGCCCTGGCTACTCTCCTCCTTCTGCAGTGTCCCACGATCAGTGCTGCGACAAATGGTGCATTCATCGTAGCTGTACATACGTTTTTGTTGTTTGTGCACACTTTTATACTGTGCGCGGGGACGCTTAGGCCTGCCTTCCTGTGGCTGACGTGTTGATGCATGTGCGCGTTTTTTAGCATGCGCGTGTTTCCCGTATTCGATTCCGTGAATACGTGTTGTTCGCGTGCGTGTAGAGGTTCTGTCTATTTCCCTGCAGTACTTCCCCAGTTACGCCTTCTTTTTCACGCATTGTTCCCCATTCCGCATGTTACGCCCCGTGTCCCGCCCCCTTTTTGGTGTGTGCGCCGTTGTGCACTTTCCCTGTGCGCGACGCGCACAGCGTTTGGGATGTTGCAATGACGAGTGCGCCTGTGTGCGGCACGCACGGATTTGGCGCACATCCAGGGGAAAACACGCGCAGGCCCTTCCTTGAATCGCACGCGTGTGCGTGCGCTTGCGCCAGCTTGCGCCGAGATTTTCGGCACACATTTGTTACATGAATCGGCCCCTATGTGTCCCTTCCCAGGGGATGACAGATAGGCAGTCCCAAAACATGTGCATCAGATTTGTGTTTGATAAGTGGGATCTGGGGCAATAATGAGAAGAGGCAGGGTAGATTTGTGACAGTCTGCCTGGGGTCAAGTATGTCCTGTGAAGGAGGTTGCACTGAATCACTCTGCGTCTCTGGTTGCGAGAACATCCTAGTGTGTTTCTGCTTAATGTACCATTGCATATCGTCAAGAGTAATTCCTAGGTCCTCTTCCCATGCTTGCCTGATGGATAACCCTTTGTGCGCCTCGTCTCTAAGCATGAGGTCATACATGGTTGCTATTACTGTTGTCCTTCCCCCTCTCATATAGTGCCATCAGTACTGGGCCGCACATCAGTTACTCTGAAAATTCAGCCCAAGCGCGTTAGGCGGCAAATCGTAGAGCCATATGTTTCAAGAACTGGCTCAGTGGTATATCGCGAGTGTCTTGTAAATTCTGTAAGGAGCATAGACTACAGCCCTGGAACAAGTTGCCCCATGTTACCATGTATGCCTCAATACTGGGCCGAAATGGGAGGTAAATGTACTTGCCTTACTGGATGCGATACCTATATCCAGACATTTGGTAAATGCCAGGGCACAAATTAACACTCCATTCTCAAATGAAAAACTTATTTTGGTCATAAAAGAGCTTCTGAGGAGTAAATCCACGGGCCCTGACGGGCTAGCATCGTAATACTGGCCCCCTATCTCCTGAAAGTCTGGGAGGAGTCGCTACAGACTGGCACACTTCCAGAGACGTTGCTTGAAGCAGTCATTATAGTTATACTCAAATCTGGGAAACCAGGTGAAGACTGTGGCTCATACCGCCCACTGTCAGTGATACATGTTGATACCAAAATATATGCACAAATTGTAACAAACCGATTGTTGCCTTTGATGCCTTATCTGGTTCACCAGGACCAAGCAGGACTGACACCCGGGAGGTCCACATCCCTCAATATAAGGCGATTGTTTAATATCATGGCCTGAATCTCACAGGAGGCTGCAGTCATGGCAATAATGTACTATGCGCAGAAGGCTTTTAATATGGAGTCCTGGGAATACTTAATTGTTGTATTAAATAAGTGTGATCTGGGTGGCCAGATTATCAAATTAATTACTATATAAACGCTCCGGTCGCCAGGGTGCGGGTAAATGGGGTAACGTCGGAACCATTCGTGGTGGGTAGAGGGGCACACCAAGGCTGCCCTCTATCCCTTATATTATTCATCATAGCGATAGATCCAATGGCAGACCTGGTCAGAAAATGGTGAGACCCGCATATCGGGCCCCTCTGAGATCATCTTGCTATATGCAGATGATGTAATAACGTAGAATAGAGATCCCCAAATAAACCTTGACCCAATAATAGAGGATATTACCCGCTTCAGGGAGTTCTCTGGGTTCACTGTGAACTACACAAAGTCTGAAATCTTCCCCCTAACAGATAACACAGTTACGCCGCTAGGGGTATTCCCCCTGAAATGGGCACCGGATAGAATCAAATATCTGGCGGTGATAGTATCCTCTGGAAAGAGCACATTAGTCACTGACAACTATAGTGCACACACAGATTATGTAATGTGAGGGGTCAGAAGTGTGAGGCGGACAATTTTGTAAATAGTTTTCAATTTTAGCCATTTTTTTTAACTAAAAAGTTTGGATAAACAACTCACCCTGACAAGATTTTCCCTGCCTAAAATAAACTAAAGGCAAGACTCTAACAAAAGAATATCTATCCCTCACACTTGTACATTCAAAAAACGATAACAACAAGTATGGCAGGTCAATGCAACACAAATATATATCTATAGCATATGATTGAATTTACTATATAACCAATATCTCTTTTCATAACCTGGGTGAATTTCCCTTCGCCAGGTCTGAGCAATCTTTCTCTCCACAGCTCAAAATAAATCAGTAAATGGTTTGCCACAAAGTTCCAACACAGTTCTTGAGAATTTAAGCCTGATAGCAAAGGTTCAGTTGTCTCAACAATGTACCAGAAGAAAGAATATGTTCCAACTCCTCCTGGAGTAAGAACAGGATTCACATTTGTCTCTTCAAGTATACAAGAACAATTGTCGTTGTCAGGATGATTTGCCACAACAATTATTTTAAAAGAAATAATATGTTCCAACGACTCCTGGGGTAAGAACAGGTTTCACATCTGTCTTCTTCCAACGATCAAAATTGTCTTTTTTTCAGGATAATTTTCCACAACTTTGATTTAAAAAAGGAACAGTAATTCCCCCAAAGCAGGTTTAATGCATTGTCTTTGTTAGAATCACAATTCAGCACTTTAATCAACCACTACCTGGTTTACACTCATGCCGGGACTTCTACATCAGCAACTTGCCATACGGGTTTACTTGCCTGCCTGTTCAATATTCCACAAAAGAACAAAGTGTGCTAAAGTCGTAACTTCCAAATTAGAACAACAACTTCACAAGGTTTCATTGGCATCAAAACTTAAACCACTTTTGGGGATCCAAGGAATCACATTAGTGCTCTTTAGAACTTCTGTGCAATTATGCTCTTCTCCCTCTGGATGCACTTTTCAAGAAGGGCAGCCTGGTTGCCACCTTTCTTTCCCCTCTACACCCACAGCCAAGTAGTCACCAGGATATAGTCTTACGCTGGCCCTGTCTTGGCCTTGGCAATGTATGCTTATATCATCTGTTGATCTATAGTTAATACCACATGGTCAGCAAGTCTTACAACTCTTGGGGTTCCCAATATTCCCCTCTAGCCTTGAGCAATGATTGTTATGTTGGTATTGCTGGGTTTCTAATTACTTTTGGCTTGGGTATTGCTTGTAAGCTTTTGTTGGACTAAAGCTTCCCCACAGGGTTTTTGGGCCTTCCACAAACTCACACGCTTGCTTCCACAGTAACTTTAATTCAACAGATACAGTTTTTGTTGTTTTCGAACAGTTCAGTATTCAAAAGTGCCACTACTGCTTTTTTCACTCACAAACAAGTGAAACTGCCTGCCGTGAACACCAGGACAGTGTGTGAGCGCTCCAGAGTCACTCGCAAGCTGTGAATTTACCGGGTAAGTCACATGATCACGATCTGCTTGGTGTTCGCAAGTCTTCTGTAATTGCGGCCTCCTCGCGGTTCGGCGAACAACCTCCTCTGGTCCTCCTCTGCCCTCGCTACTCAGAATTGGAGCTTCCTCTGCTCCGGAGAGGTTCATGTGCACCCCTGCCACCTGAAGCCTTTGAAGAGGGCAGACTTCCCTCGCTATTTCTGCTTCCTGCTGCGCAACCTCTACACAAGAAGCCTTCAATGGGTAAGCGTCCTTTTCTTACGCTTCACGCTGAGTGACCTTTGGACCATGGATAACTTGAGGCAAAGACTGTCTCAGGACCTGCCATTGCGTTAGGATTTACAGTGGTCCTGGTGTCTTCTCTAACCTCCAGCTTCACACATACACAATCATTTTACAGTAATCATTTTCAATAACAGAAATTCCTGCGAAAGAGTAATGGTTCAGCGATTAAAGTGATAACGGGAAAAATTGTTCAGAGTCAAAAAGTCTTCCACATCCTCACAGGCACTTAACATGTATCCCCCTTCTTTGTTCCAGGTCCCCTCACTACACTCAATTGCTTTTTCCCTCCCTCACCATCTCCCAATACCTCATCATTCATTGCTTCGTGGGATGCAAATTTCTTCCTAAGCACGTGTTGCGGCATTGCCGCGATAATCTCATGAGGTTCCTGCGGTCTTCCCAAAATAAACCAAACATTTTATACCCCCACCGACCCCAAATCCCCATCTTCACATGGTGTCTTCTTTGCCACTCCCATCCGCTAGCCTGATGTGATTGCTATTGCTGTTGGTATTGGTATTTATATAGCACCTACGGCCAGGCCATCTAAGCGCTGTCGTTCAAAACAATCATTGTTCCCCTATGAGTGACTACATAAACAGAAGAGTTTTGGGTCTCTTTCTGAAGTCAAGAATGTTATTAGACTCGGTGGGGTTGTGTGGAAGTGCGTTCCAAAGTTTATGGCATCCTTTTTCCTTCTCCAAATAGCATTTTGAGATCTTTCGTTTGCGTCTCATCCCAGGAATATCGCAGGAAGCACTCACATTGAGCACAAAAATAAATGGTGGCTTTTCATTTCTAAAAAGTCTCGTAGCCTCTCTGATGCAAAGCACCAAGGCAGATATGTATAAAGGTTTTAAGGAACAGGGGGAACCCCCATGTTTCTGTCGAATATTTTAAAATCTACTGGATGGATTTACCGCAAACTGGTCAAGGAAATTAAGTCAATAATTTATTCTCAAATTGTTTTCTTATTTTGTCCAAATCTGCTCAGTGGTTTTCACGCTACGGCTTTTAAAATATTGCACTTTTTCTCTATAGGAAAATAAATGGGCTGTGGTGTTTTATTTTCCTATTAACCTTTTCATTTTATAATGTATTGTTCACAAAATTTGCAGTTTGGTAGGGCCCTTGACAAACATTTTCTTTTGATATTTTCATTCAAATCCATCCAGCAAGTGAAACGTGATTAGCAATAGAATTTTCAGGGAAAATGGCTGCTTTTTCATTTCTGAAAAGCCTCTCATCCTCTCGGCTGCAAAGCACTATCGGATATATAACTATTTTTTTGGAAGCACCCCCTTCCCCGTCGAATATTTTTAAAACTCCTGAACAAAAATTATCCCAAATCCGTCCCAGAAATCAAGTCAGTGCTTTGTGCCCAAGTTGTATCGTATTTGATCCAATTCCACCCAGCAGTTTTTGCGCTTCAGCTTTACAAGTTTTGGATTTCTTTTCTATAGGAAAATGAATGGGACTGGACAGAAAACAGTGTTTTTTTGCTTTCTTAATAACATATTCATTTTTTTTACAACTTCTTCCCAAAATGTCCAGTCTGGGGGGAGTGGGACATCATCTGAATCCATCTACCAAGTCAAAAGTTATTAGCAATAGAATTTTCGGATTTCCTATGTCACAGGGCACTCACCTTAAATATAGGGTGGTGACCGCTGGTCGCCGTCCTATAGTTAAGATGAAATTGACTCCCACAAGAAATCTGAAAAATGAATTGCTAATAACTTTTGACTGATGTGATGGATATGGTTGAAATTCTGAAGATAACTAGGTATGCCCCCCAGACACTCACCACAGCCCGAACCGCATTTGGACCATGTGCGAAACAACTTGGGCATGAAGCGTTGACTCGTGGTCCTTAAGTGGTTTGGGCTTATTCCGTCCAGCAGTTTTTATAATATTTGATGGAAAAGGGCGTACCACCACCTCCAAAATACATAGGTATATCTCTGGTAAATTGCCAAGAAACCGGGGGTTTATAAATGAAGGGCTGCCACCTTTTTTTTCTCCATGCAAGATAGCCGCATGTATAGACAAAGGTATAGGAAAATGAAACGCAGAAAAAAAAGCTCTTTAATATAAAAAAACATGCACATGCCATCAGGCTTGAGGTCCGGCGTGGCGTCACGAGAACGCCAAAGGATATTTAGGAGTTTGAGGGGGTCTAGAAACCGAGTTTGCAACACAAAGCTTTTCTGTAACCTCGGCTATCAGACAGAATAGCCAACATTTCAAAGCCAACTGCGTCACAGAAACAGCGATAGTTGTTGGGGAATGGGGGAGGGCAGGAGAAGTAAGGAAGCCTTCAGGGGAGTGGGGGCAATGGCACAGATGAGGGGGGCACTTGGTGAGGGCCTGGGAGGACAAGAAAACATTTTCTCTGCCATTTTTCCTATTTGCGTCTATAAAACAACACATACCGCAGCTGTTTATAGTCCATACAAAACTAGGCATCCAAGTCTCCCATGCATACAGTAACAGGTACTGACCGTACTTAGTTTCAAAGCGAGTAAGGGGCTTTCTCCCTCAGTCCATGTTGCCTAATAAATGATCACAAGTTACAAGACCACTTAGGGCAACATGGCATGAGGTGAAGACCCCTTCCTAGTTTTGAAACAAAGCAGGGTCGGTCCCATTTACTGCATGGATGGGAGACAGTCCACAGTCCTGATTGCCATGTGTTTTCTTAGTTTTACATATCTCATTACACACTAATAAAACACATGGCATCGGTATTATTATGTTTTAAACCATGCTACTGTCAGTCCTTAAAAGTATTGCACTCAGAGACCATTTTCTTCCTTTTTGCTGAATTGCATTCTGGTATTTGTAGTCTCCCAGTCATGATGGGGACATAATGCCACAATTGTACACTCTTTGCCCAACATAGTTATATATTTAAGTGACACTATGGTTTGTGTATTTTTCAAGTTATCTTTATAAAGCAGACTATTGTTGAAAGCCAGATATGGGGATGAGGAGGGAAAATGACAAGAGGGCAAGTAAGTAACGAAAATGTGCCCTGGATGTGGCAAGAGAGTTTGCAATCCTGGACACTGGTGAATGTATTTTTTCCTGATTGTAACTGTTTTTGAGGGGACAAGTAAATGAGGGATGCAGGTGGACAGCGTACCTTTTTGTCAGAGGGTGGATGCAACCCCTTGTTTTTTTATGTGGCTAAGCTTGCTCAAGTATTTGGCTACAGGATTTTACTCAGGTTGTCATGTTCCCAGTGCAGACACTTACCCACAAGACCACTTATTGGGATTTTGTTTTCCATGGAATATTTCACTAAAGGTTGCTGGGTTTAAAAGGTGACCACCTTTTATACTTTGCCAGCATATTTATTGGAAAATTTCCTCTCTTAGGTTATTTTTCTGGTGTTTATTACTTTTTTTTTAAAGTCCAATGCGATTTTGTCTTGTGCACTTCAATTGAACTACATGTGTATATTTCACTTTAAGGTAAATGTTCACTTACTGTGCATATATTCATGGGTGCCAGTTTTTGATTTTTGCTATGGGGGCAAAGTACCAGGGTATAAATTACTCTTGCACCCAGTCATTTTTCCCCCTTTTTCATGCTGCAAAAATGTGGTTAGTTGGAATCATGGAATGTATCACAACAGTCACTAAGAGATGAACCATAAAAGAAGTGGCTTGTAGCACGCTACTTAACCAAAGTGTGTAATGCTTGGGAAATAATTTGATCTCACTGACAGTGCTTAAAAAAATTATTGTGAGTTCTTAAAGCCTGCTATCTTTTATACATAACAATACAACAGTTAAAACAGGTCAAAATCAGTCTTTGATTGATTAATGTCTTTGCGCGATGGGTTGCAAGAGTTAAAATATAGAGTGGGAACGGACGAAGGCCATGCCCACTAGCCATGGCAAGAGACCATGGCTAGTGGTCTGGTAGTGTTCTAAAATAGACAATGGGCAGTGGTGCTGCAAAACTCTGTGGAATAACAAAACCTCTGAAATTCAAATAAACAACGTTAGTTGCAGGAATGTTAATGTAAGACTGTAACTCAACGAAACTCCTGAAATTCAGCTAATGCCACCTTAACTTCACGCCCCCTGTTGTGAAACCTATGGCCACAATGATGACATCCCTGATGACATCACTGATGACATCACTGGTGATATCACAATATCTACCTCCAATCCTGCCTGGACACTGTGCGACCTGACCCAGATCTGCATCACAGGCACACTGTGTATAGACGCATGGTGAGATATTTAATTTACATGAAGTTGACCTCTGCCATTGAAGTAAATCATCTGTTTCTTCCTCAATCAAAAATATATATGTTTGGAAGAATAGCTCAGGGGCAACACACTTTCTTTGGGAACAAGAGGATGCATTGCAACATGGGTTCAGTTCCTGTTCCAATGCTTAGAAGCTGGAGGAGGCTGGCATACAGCAAGATGTAAAGGCCAAGCAAAATAATAAAATGGGCCTTTTCTAGGGGTGATATCATGGAGCTGCTGCTGCTGTTTACATTTTAAAATTAAGAAAACCCTCCAAGTACTATGACCTTCAACATATCCTTCCCCTATATCTATTTAATATTATGGAGGCTGGTACTGGATATGTAAAATGTTGCACTAGTGGCTTACAGATGTTGGAAGAGAGTGTTTGAGACGTTATGTGTTGTAAGAGAGCCGTAATGCATTGAATGCAGATATAAGATGTGTGAGGAGGGTATATGAGTCTCACACTGTTGGGGTGTTAAAGGAAGGTACTGGTGACTTAAGTTACTAGTTTGCTTGAGGTTGATGGTATTGAAGAATTTCGGAAACTTAAGTTACAGGAGGGTGGCACTGTATAAACATGAAGGTGTTTAAGCAAGGCATTGGAGGTGATAGTTGTTGGAGGGCTGCAGTGGCTGCAAGACATTTAAAGCTATTGACGGAGGGCCCTTAGTGACTCACATTGGATGGTGGGGGACCTGTGGTGAAAATGGTTGGGGGATATACAGGCTCTGTGGGGGGTGGGTTGCTGTACAATGGTGCAAAGTGCACTGTTGACAAGAAAATCTCTGAGCGTATTGTCCAAGTGTAAAAGCATGGAGTGGTACAGCCGCTGATTCTCTTCTGGTTAGACTTGTGTTTGTCAGTTGCTGTTTCCAGCCTGTGGCCAGATACTTGGCAGGCACTGGTTGGCTGCGCTTGGGGTTTAGGCCGCATTCGAGATACTCTGTCTGTTTACAGTTTAGCCTGAGCGCTGTATAAATGTCCAGGATGTTGTAATCGGTGTCTGCTTACATTCACAGTAATTTGGTAATATTGGCCCATAAACACTGATAATAATGCTACATACGGCGATCCATGCTTGTATGCAATGTATATCATATTAGTGATATCGTATTCATATTTTTCTTAGCGTACTGAATGGGTGAAAGGTTGTGTACATCACTTCCCATGATGCCACTTGGGGGTGGGGTCAAATTACATCACTCCCTGTTATATCATCAGAGGTCAAGAGGCATGTGATGTCACTTCCTCTACCCTGGCATTTTGGTAAACTGACGTCCCTGAACTGCACCCATGCATGCATTTGTCAGCTTGGGACAGATAGTAATAACTAAATGGAACAGACAGAAGTCACCACTTTGCTATAGTTGGTAGATTGAAGACTTTGGAACTTAATAAACAGAATTCTATGGCAAGACTGGGGGCTCGTATTATGCTTCTCCATCATTACTCTACAGAGAACAGCTATTTACACAAACGTGCGTAAAACTTCCATAAACTTCCATAAACTTCCTCCGCAATGTGGTCCTGGTGCAAAAGAAAGACAAAATAAGACCAGTGATAAATCTAATGGGCCTAAACATATACTTAGTGTACAGACAATTAAAAATGGAGAGAATTCATCTCCTGTGGGACCTGCTGCAGTCCAGGGACTAATTCGCCTGACTGGATCTTAAGTACGCATACGTAGCGATTCTGATCTTTTCCCCACACAGGCTTTCCTGCGATTTAAATAGGCAGGTCAAACCTGGAGTTTTCGAGTGTGCCATTCTGTTTGCTGCCCCCTGGTGCTTTACAAAGCTCCTCAAGCTGGTAGCGGCCAGAGTTCGGGAACAAGGCATAACAATTATCATCTGTCTAGAAGATATAATTACATTGTCGCAGGACAGGGAGCTTTTGGCTTTCTAGCTTCTTTTCCGTTTTTTATGTGTTGTTTTCAAATCTCTCAATGGTCTTGCCCCCCACCTCTGCTCTTTGGTTTCTCTATACGTCCCTGCACGCTTGCTCGATTCTCAGTTTCCCTTTCCTCTTTCTGTCCCTAAACCACCCTGCGCTTCCTCTCGCTTCCACTCATTTGCGCTTCTTGCATCCAAACACTAGAACTCTCTTCCTCTCCCTCTATTTTCTTCCCCACGCCTCCAGGTCACAAGGTCTGGCCCCATTTCATTCTGTTTGGGTCCAAGGAAAGTAACGAGGCTTGCCTCAAGAATACATGTCAGCATTACCACTATAAAACACATCTTTATGTTGGTAGTGCCCAAAAAAAGCCTGTCTCAATAATATATGCCTGTGCTGCCCACCTTTCCTGCTGCTTGTGCCAAAATCAATGCCTGCAGTCTCGTTAGAAATGTTTTTCACTGTCCCCAGTTCAGCATTTTGCTGCTTTCAGCTGCCACAAACTGTGCACCTGACACATACATATATGTGCACAGAAACACAGATACGCAAAGATGCATGCAAGCAAACTTCTTTTAAACAAATATTTGTTATGTGTTATGAGCCTAAAAGCCGGTAATGGTTAATGATTCACCAACTGACATTTGAAAACATGAGATCTCGTTCAACTGCCCTTTGCACAATTAGCCCAGGACAGACACCCCTAGAAGAGTCATTGTGATGAACTGACCTCCTTGTAGTAATTGTATGACAAATGTATGCATCATGTGTACAACATTTGCACATCAAACAATCATCTGTAAAATTGAAGGCAATCTGACATATTTTAGAGTAGCAGTTTACCCTGCATTGTTTACAATATCTGCGCAAAGGTCAATTGCTAGTTCATGGTGCATGTCCATCTGCAATTTGTCATAATCCCATGTAAAATTGAGTGACACTACAGTTGGAGTGTATTTGAAGTTTCAATTGGCAGTCAGAAGGGAGGCCTCAGACAACAAAATAGAAACTGTGCGCCCTAAATTGTAAAGAGTATTTTGCAGGGATATAAACAGATAAATGTGACCAACTGAGATAGTTCCAAAGTGTAAAGGATTGTCCCCAGTTATTGGGTGATTTGTTGGGCAAGACATGGTAACAATAACTACCTCAAAACCTTACTGTCTCACGCCTTAACAGACAAGACAGCTTGTCATACAACTCCAGCTCCGAAACAATACAGGTTTTACACTGGAACGTACACCGCCCGAAGACATGTGCCGACACCAAATGTCCATATGCACCACAGTAGCTCACCAGAGATAGACCAACACGACTGCCCATGCTCCTTTAAAAGCACTCTGACAGACACCACATACAGCCACACAAACAATTTACATTAGCAACTTGGAGCATACATTAACCACTGCTCCAGACAAGTCATAGAATATCTAAAATGTGCACACCACAGCAAACCTTAGATTTAAGGATCTGCACAAATCATCATTGAACCAAAGCAACCTTGCCCTGCTCCCACTGCTTCTACGCTAGTCCTCTAACTCACCTCTTGCAGATCACAACGCTCCAAGAACCTGTGAAAACAGCAGAAGGTATGCAGTGCAAGAATAAATAACATAACATAACAGGGCATATCAAATAGTTTTACTCATTCGCCTGTGTGGCTGCGCTCTAGTGACTTGCAGCAACAAGAGAGAACATTAATGTTGGTTCTGCCGGGGTCAGTCTGCTAGATTTGAATTTCTGGTGCACTGACTGGCTAGTGAAAGTATATATCTGCCTGTCAAATCAAGTGTTATGGAGTGGCGGAGAGAGCCAGTGCAACAATAACTCAATTCTAAGTGTCGGTTGCAGGGCTCACTAACAAAGGCACAAAAAGGGACACCATTTTCTCACTAAAATCATTCAATCTGCCCCATTGCAAAGGAGTGATTTTTATTTTGAATGATGTGAACGTAATTACTTTTAAGGATTCCAATTTTAGCAGCTAAGTCACAGTGGACCTAACTGATTTGCCCATCATTGCACTATTTCACCTGGTTGGGTTAAGGAGTTAAGCCAGGTTTTAACCTACTCTGCAATTTAGGTACTTTCCAAGTTATACGTGGTACAAATATTGGCATTCAAAGACTACAATATTACTGTTTTATAGGGATTACTGTCAAAATACAAGAATCACGTAAAGTAGCCGGTCAATATATAAATCCTAATAGAAAAATGTTAAGCCAACAGCATATCATTTGGCTTTAATTCCACATTTTGGATAGAAAACTGCAAGCCCCAGAATGCAAAATAATGCAAGTGTAAAAAATTCCTTATTGACAACTACTGTGTACTTTTATCCCTTTAAGACACACACTACAAGAAGATTGTTTGCCACAAACACCAAGCTTACTGTTATGCATGATGTTAAGAACACCTGACTATCCACGTAAAAGAAGACCCTTTTTTCATGTCAGGGTAGTAGGCATCATGGATATAACTTAATGTTTAAAGGCGCTTTATTGCGTTCCTCAATTTAATTGCCTTGATAACAGACCCAAATTAATTAGGTAACTGGAGGTGTGCAGATGTCTTTTATTTTATTTGGACATATTCCATCACTGCCAATTGACTAAACGGTCTTGCCTAAGAAAGGTGCTACTAACAAAAGAAATGTTTTATAAAGTAAATTGAGAAGCTGGTGGTAAGCTTCCTTTTGTCATCCGCATTCTGTCCTGCTCACGGCAGCACAGAGCAGGTCCCTTCAACAGAGGCCCAAAATGGGAAGGGGTGGCCGCAGCCATTAAAGTAAGCTTCTACCCATACCTGGAGGAAAAGTCCTGGACTGCTCCGAAATTTCCTGATTGTATGCACTTTGTAGCTCTCTGAGGATGGGGGCAAACTGCCCCGTCTGCTCCCATCCACCCCCGTCGTTACACTACTAGAGGTGAGGGTGTAATTTGCTCTGCACGGTTTGAGCTTGCAACCTCTGTCCGAGGCCAACCAGAACCTCAAAGCCGAGCTCAACTTTTACAATTTACAAAAGTAAATGAGAGACATATACATTGCAACTGCATTTAGGACCTTTGCCCACCAGACCCCTGCTTTTGCTGCCAGTGGTGTGGTGTGTGACCCTCGCAAGTGTGTTGCCCCTTTAAGGGAATGTGTACCTCCCCTGTGTGTTGCCCTTTTAGCATGGGCCAAGACTGTGCCATGGCCCAAGCTGATAAAAGGAGCCTCTGCAGACACGTGCACCAGAACGGCTGCAGACTCCCACAGAGGGACGACTGAGTCCTGTCTCATTCTTGTAGGCCTGCAGGCCCACACCGTGGGAGCACAGGCCTGCAGGCCATGATGCCGTGGGACCCTTGTGCCAGGACGGTGGCAGAGGTCTGAATGGTCGTAGGCATGGTTTGCCATGCCCCCACTACAGATGGTGCTGATGCCCCATAGCACCCTGGGGCCTGCGGGATGTCCATAATGTTATGCTATGTGAATTTAATTTAATAAAGCATGGCATAGACCGAAGGGTATCTTGGCGCTATTGGTCTATTATCAACCAATAGGACCACATGAGTAGGAGGTGACACAGAAACACTTGCTTACTCTACACATACAAAAAGGTCTTGAGTTCTTTTCTGAAGGACAAATGGTCAACAATAGCCCTCAAAGCAAATGGAAGGGAATTCCAAAGAATTGGAGCTACAACTGAAAATGCCCAACCACCAGTGGTACTCCTAGCCACCCAAGGAACATGGAGGAGCAAAAGATTTGCAGAGCGAAGATTATGGGAGGGAGCATGTTTAACAAATCTCTACTGTAAATACACCGCTCCACGGCAATTAAAGGCCCTATGGCCAACGCAGATGGATTTAAATTAAACCCTATCCTCCACCGTGAGCCAGTAAAGATCACGTAACACCTGGGACATGTTGGTCGATTTAGGCAGACCTCTGGCCAAACGGTACCTGCAAGCCTTGGATCAGGAATTTAGGCTGGGAAAGAAACATGGCATTGCAGTAGTCCAGGGTGTTTGATATGGTAGCAGAGACTCCTGGCTTTTCATACTCTCTGGAATGTAGGGCATCATTTTCTCAGTGTCCTAAGTTTGAAATGGCCAGGGCTACATCTAGCGCTGCCTTCTGAAGCAGGAAGAACAGCAGAAACATTTGTACTCCCAAGTTCTTGACTATGCGACCCGGGTCGGCAGAGGGCCCCAGGAACTGGGCCAAAAATCTTTTGCAATAGTGGATTTGCCCACAACCATAATTTCTGTTTCCTCACAATGAAGCCTGAGTAAATTGGCGTTCATAAAATTGCCAATGGTGTAGAGGCAATTACTCAAGCAAGCTGTCATCAGATCACAGTCACAATCAATGCAGAGGATCCGCTGTGTGTCATCCGCATATGCATAAAAGCGGAATCTGTGGGCATGAATATGTTTTGCTAGTGTTGGAAGGACATAGACGTTAAACAATAAGGGAGAGATGGCTGAACCTGTGAAACTCCACGAACAAGAGAGGTAGGAGCAGCGGAGAAAGGAGGAAGAAAAATTTGAGTTCTGCCATCCAAAAATGACCTAAACCAATCAAGAGAAGCCCCGCCAATCCCAATATCCTCAAGGCGTTGACACAGTTTGGCATGATCAACAATGTCAAACGCTGCTGAGAGGTCCAACATGATAAGCAACCCTACGCCGCCCTGATCAAGGATCGGAGACAGGTCATGCATGACAGATGTTCCCATAGCCGGGCAGAAACCGGATTGAAAAACATGTAACATCGCTGACAGTTCAAGGAAATCGTTCAGTTGAGGGCTTACTATAGCCTCCAGTAACTTCTTTGGAAAGCTCAGCAAGGAGATGGGCCAAAAATTGGCAAGCACCGCAGGGTCGGGGGAGGGTGTCTTTAATAGAGGAAAGACCACGGCACATTTCAGCACAGGAGAGATAAAATCAGAATACATCGAAAAATTCAAAGCTCCAGTAAGAATCGGAGCAAGATCTTTGCCACACTTTTTAATCATGTTTAGATGAACAGGATGTGTAGGAGAAGAATATTTCATTTGCATTAGTATTTTGTTAACTTGGTCCTCAGTAACCGGGGAAAAAGTCAAGAATAAGGGGCTTTTCCCAGCTAAAACAGGACTGAGAATAACAGAAGGGACCACATGGTGCCGAAGAGGATGCCAAAATATTTGTTTGAATCATTGATATCTTGTCATTAAAAAAAGCTGACAGGGAGTCGCACAGAGTCTGTGACGCTGGTATAACTGAGGCAACAACGACAGGGGTAAAGAGTTCTTTTGAACTATTCCCTGTAGCCAAAATGCGATTAGAGATATAAACAATTTTGGCGTTTTTAATGGCCTTGTTGTACTTGAGTCGAGCAATCTTTAAGGGTACTTTATTCTCCTCCAAATAGGTACAACACCAGTGGCGTTCTACCTGTTTATATTGGAGTTTAGAATCGTGAAGCTCCAGAGAGACCCAAGGAGCAGATCTCCTTGATGGTTTTTTAGGTTTTTTTCAGGCGCCAAATCATCTGCAGCACGCCCACAAGCGATTTGAAAAGCATATAGTGGGTCCTCATCGGGATCCAACATACGATAGTCATATTGCTCAGAGATGGAACTGGACAGGGTAGAAGGTTCCACCTGCCTCGTCTCAAGAATGGAAACGGTGTGACTTTAACCTAAGGGGTGGAGGGGGCAGGAGGAGCACTGCGGATGACTTCGCTATGCCATGCAAGCCTACACGTACACCAATCGTTTTTTCCTGAGGTCACCGTCATGTTTTTGGTTTGATCTACAGTTCCATCTGGTGCGACATGCCATGAAGCAGTTTGCAATTTTCTAGCCAATGCCTCCTCAATAAAATCTGCCAAAAACAGTCACTTCTACCCCACCATTATGTACAATGCCCATACCAAGAGCCATGGTGCTGTTTCTAAACGTTCACGGTTTAATACTTTCACAGCTATTCATGAAGAGCCGTCTGGGCCTACTTGCCCCATGTATCTTCATCTCTCTAAACGTCCTCGCTCTGACATTGGTCGGTACATTTTTTACCACCTGAAACTTACACCTGCTCAGCTCTCCTTTAACTCTAAATAAGTTTGAATTGCCCTCTCTGAAAAGATGTGCTAGGAGGAAAGATGCAGGCCCTTTCTCAACAATCAATCCAATCTCACATATGTATGGACCATTGCATTCACTCAACTTCAGTGCAGGACTCAAGAGAAATGATGAGTGTAACTGAACACTGAAGCAAATGATCTGTGAAGAGCAACTTGCAACCCAACCCTCATAGTACGGCAAATGGTGTGTGCCCCTTACACTTTCCCGTATTCCCCCACAACTTCTGTGAATATTAGCATTCTTGTTAACACCTCAGCTCTGCCTCTGTCCACCAGTTCCTTTTCTCCAAGTCAGTTTTCTAGCTGATCTATAGTTCTTAATGATTCTGTGAACCAATAACATCTGGACCAGCACATAGGTCAATATTTATAAAAGTAATCCACTGTGTTTGTCCATCCAGGTTATATAACGTGTGGCAGGATAGCTGGTTGGGAGGCACAAAGAGGCTCACACAAGGATCTCATTTTAAAAAGATTGGACTTTATTCTTACAACTCTCTCTCTCTCTCTCTCTCTCTCTCTCTCTCTCTCTCTCTCTCTCTCTCTATCTCTCTCCCCTCCCAGTCTTGCTCCAAATCTTACTACCCTCCTCAAGGCATCTCTTGACAGTGCCACTTTTCCATCATCCTACAAATTGGCTATTGTCGTCCCTATCCTTAGAAACGTGACCTAGATCCTAAGTGTCCTGACAACTTTCATCCTGTCTTCTTCTACCTCATTATTCCGAAATCCTAGAGCATGCAGTTTTCAACGGAGTCACTGAGTTTCTTGACACACTCAACTTCTGGGATCCTCTTCAATCTGACATCCGACCTCTGCCCTCTATTGAGCCAGCTCTCATTGTCAGCAACTACATCCTTTCAGCTTGTCATGCTAACTAATCATCTATTCTTCTTCTCAACCTCTCTGCTGTCTTCCATATCGTCAACCATTCTGACCTTCTCTCAGCCGTATCTCTCCTAGGCATAATGGACAAGGCTTGGTTTGGTTTGCTTCATATCTCATCCCCAGACACTTAAAGGTGTCCTGGAAAAGCCTTATCTGCCCACTCACACCCCTTACTGTTGATGTTCCCCATGTCCGTTCTGGGTCTACTTCTCTTCAATCTCCATACCACTGCTCTTGGCATCTTGATCTCCTCCTATGGCTTCTCCAATCAACTCCTTCCTGATGACACTCAGGTCTTCTTCTCCTGTCCCTCCTTGTTTGACGAGCTACGGTAGAAAATGTCTGTCTCTCTGCCATCAAATACTCTATGGCATCCCACTCACTCTTGCTCAACTCCACTACAACTGAGGTTCTCTACTTCCCATCCAAACAGGATATCTCTTCCCTTCCCCCTCTTGTATTCTTCTCTTCGACCCATCTTACAACTTCTTGCTCTTTATCGCCAAATGGGTCACTGTGGCCAGACTTGGAGCATAATGCACAGAAGCGTTTTATAATGGCGCAATCCCATTGGAAAATGTTCTGTGAATCAGGTCCTTAATCTCCTCAACACTGCTAAACACCTGATCTCCTCTTTAGTACTCTTTTGCTCTGACTACACTGCCTGTCTACTGTGCCTGTGCCTGTCTACTCTCTGACCATCCCAACTATGCTTTTTCACTTCTTGACAAAGTCCTCAACTTTGCTCTCCGTACACTTTTCAACCTTCCCTGCTTCACCACCTCCTCCCCAACCTGTTGTCAGGGTGATTATCTATGGGACAGAGGGCAAAGTATAAACTAATTCTTGTCATCTTCAAAATTATACACATACTTGTCCCACCTGACCTATCAGTCCTTCTCACATCATTCTCTCCCTCTCACGCTCTACCATCATCCTCAGCTCACCTCCTTAGCACCTCTTGTGCCCCTTGTGCACCTTCTCATTTCTGCTCTCTTATTCTTGTCGCTCCCTTCCTCTGGAATGCTCTTCTTCTCCATCTCTGCACTGCTCTCTCTCCATCTGCATTTAAATGCAACTTCCTAGCTCTCCTCCTTTCTGAAGAACCACTGCCCTAGCATTCTACTCCACCACATCGCCCTGTTCTCCTCGCCCCCTACCTCTCTATGACAACCCCCTATGGCACTTATCCCTCACACATTCATCCTAAAATATAGCACTTCCTCCACTATCTCGTTCCCATACCGTGCTCCACTGTGCTTGTCCCTAGTTCATGTTTCTACCTCCCCTGCATAATCTGCTGTTATATCCACATATTTTCACTCATTGTTAAAGACACTGGCCCTCCGCTGTCTAAATCAATGTTAAAATGATTTGTAAGCATTTTTGTGCTAAAAATGCATTGTTTTCCCTGTAATCTTCATTAAATAAATACATCTTTGGGGGTACTAGGCACCCCCCTCTCTCTGTGATGGTCACCTATATTTGCGGCAGTTTTGGGGGTTGGGGGGGTGAGTGCTCCTGTGACTGCTTCTGTCTTAGTGTGGGGAAACTAGTGAGGGTGGTCTTCAGACGCCCTGCATAACCCCTGTGGGCCCAGCATTCACCCTGACCCTATGACCTGCCTACTATCAGTCTCCAAGGTTAGGCAGGGGACTTTATTGCAAATTATACATCAGATAACATACTCTGCAGTTGTACAGTTTTGCTAAAGTTGAGATTCCCCATGCACAACGCAATTTTGCATATGAATATGCAGTGCATTCACCCACTAACACTCTCTTCTGCAGCTACTGAATACCAACTTTTTCTTCCCGGGCATTCTATCAAATATACCTTCGTCTATGCTAAACTACTCACACTGGAAGTACCTTTCATCGCTACTACCTCATCCAAAATGTCCACGCAACCCCAAGCCGGCTTTTGGGCCTATTTTGGGTGGGTTTGAGATGCCAGCATGGGCTCTGCGTCATCCGCCTCCTCCACCTATACTCCCCCTCTGCTCCGCAGTTGGTTCTACCTGCCTTTCCCTACATGTTATTTTCAGCTGCTCTACTTCCTGTCCTTCTCCCAGTGTCAGTCGAGCACGGGCCAATGCTAACTCTCAAGGCCTGTGCTCAACTTAGGCTGACACTTAACCACCACCGCCCGAGTTATTCTGCTGATGAAAAGGGTAATGGGCCATAAATGACCACATTAACCACACAGCGGTAGGTTTGGGGTAGGGAACAATGACAAAGAATGCTTTCATACATACACAACATTTTCCTGCATTACACCCATGAATTTGATGTATCTGAGAAGTGTTCTAAGATCACATTAACCCTTGAATTTGGGGCCAGACACGGCAAGGAAAGGCCCTGAGCCCTCAGTGAGGCTGGCAAAACCTCGGGCTGGCAGGCCATTACCAGGTGTCTCTGCCCCGAACCTGGGGGTTTATGCTTTATTAGAAGTCCTTACCCCTGCGAGGGCACTCTATTCTACAAAGTAACATTGTACATGAAGTGGCAAACAGAAAAGATAAACTCAATGTAATAAATCCTTAGCCTCCTGGCTACCCTACGCTAGTAACACCAATGTCCCAAACGTGACCAACACAAGAGTTCTCCAAACCCATTCTTAAAAGTCCATCCCCAATTCATTCAACTGAGTCGTGGGTGCAAATGAGTACTTTTCCAGATGTAGGATGGCAGCATTTGGTGCCGCAATGAGGGGGCGGCAGCAGCTAGTGAAGGACTCTTTAGCTTCAAGAGCAAGACAGCATACAGTAGCCCAACACACACTGGCACAGACGTCTGCCTGCTGTAGTTAGATGTTGGTCGCATTCTGCGTGCGTGCCAATGTTAGTAGAAGGCTGTGAGGTCATCTAAGGGTTTGGTGAGTGTCAGTACAAGTGTTCCAGAAGAGACCGTTGAAAGTGGAAGCTGGCTGGTGTGGGTCTGCCTGTGTCTCTGTCCCAGTGTTACTTATCTTGGATGGCACTTACCTGAAGGAGGCACGGACAATAAACTTGCCTACAAGAAGAGAGTGCCCAGGCGTCTTCTCAAACCCATAGAGCTATTTCAAAGTCCCCACGAGAACTCTTCCTTCTGCATGTGACACAGCATGCGCATTTATTGTAAACGTGGTATATATACTGTAAATGGGGGAGCGTGGCACGCTTTTTTGCACATCTGCATTTATTTACAGAAAAACAAGGCGTGCGAGACCCTTTTCTGTTAGCAAAGAACCGCACAGATCAGAGGCGCTTACTGAGAACTGGTTACTGGCCCCATCAAAATGTGTCACTACAAAATTGAAAAGCTTGAGGAACAAAACGATGACACGTTTTGTTGATATCAATTCTTTGAGAACACCTGCTCCAGGCTGAAAGTCTGTTTGTACTTCGAAATTAAGAATATTATGAAGTCACTAAACAAAAAATGTTGAAAGGAATGAGACAATGCCTTGCCCAGTGGCTCAGAGATTGACGGGAAATTGTTCTTCATAGGCATACCTACATTAGCAACGCAATACTAAGTACTTAGTTGACAGCAGAGGTCATAAAAAAGGCATACTTTTAAGAAACACACCCATTTTATTTACACGCCCTCGTCCTGCTATAGGTTATTCTGGAGATTTTTAAGTGGACGTTTTTAACAATTAACTGAAACGAAACATATTTTAACAGGAAATGAGCTAGTTATCCTACGTTCTAATTTACTGTATATCCAAGAACAAGAATAACCCGTTCAGCTGGTTGTGACTGGATTGGCCAGTCCTGCATTTCATAAAAGCAGAACGAGTGACTGACAGCAAAGGTTTGCATAGAGCCGTGCATCCTTCATTCTGGGAGGGCCCGTGCCTCACCCAGAGCAGGTGCTGCCCGAGGCTCGCACGCCACAGCCTTCTTCCCAGGTTCGACAATACGAGCTTTCAATTTAACTCTGTCAGATTCTGACCTCAGCTGCCTGTGGTTTTATTTCTTACTAGCAGAAGTACCCGTAGACAGACATGATACCAATGATCCTGTAGGTCGCTGTTCTGATAGCCTTATCGCTTGATGTGCTTTGCACCCTGAAGTGAACTGCATTGTGAATGGGTGAGTGTGGCTGGCTGACATACCCTACAGCAGACATTGGGGCGAGGCGAGGGTTGGTGCAAATATCTTGGAAAACGTGCATCTTAGGCCCTGGACCTCAAGTTGTGTTCCTCGTGTTGGGACCGGTCCTTCTACGACCTCATTGATGTTTCGCCGATTTCAGGCAGCCGTCTCATATGTGAAGGTGCTGAAATTAAGAGAACGGGGTAGAGTGTCGAAATGTCATGTAGCTAGTGATGTCTGCATGGTCTAACAGGTAAATATGCATGATTAGGTGCAGATTGGTGAAATGGTGTGGAATTGTATAAGGAACAATGCTTTGCCATGCCACAAACAAATTTTGACTTGTGCTGAAATCCGAGGAATGGGGTGCGGTGTTCAAATGTCATCTAGCCAGTAGTGTCCGGAGGGTCCTAACGGGTAACTATGCAAAATGTGGTGCAGATTGATGGAACGGTGTGGAATTGTATAAGGAACATCGCTTCGGCACAAACCTGCAAACAAATGTTGACTTTTTCTGAAATCCAGGGAAATGGATGGGGTGTCCAAATGTCAGGTAGCCAATAATGTCTGGAGGGTCCTAACAGACAATTATGCAAAATGTGGTGCAGATTGGTGAAACAGTGTGGAATTTTATACAGAACAACGCTTCGCCACAAATCCCACCACAAACAAATGTTGACTTTTATTGTGAATAGTTTCTATAAAGTGCTCACTGCCTTGTTACTTACTTCAGGTGCCCAAGAGCAATAATGTACATGGACATTCAAAAAGCACCTAGAAAAATAAGAGTGCTTTTTTCCCATGAAACTGAGGACGCAGTTATTTCTTGTGAGGTGGAAGAGAGTTTGAAGTTTTGTTCCGCTTCTTAATGACTTGAATGGGAGCTTGGGCAGCTTTGGCGTGGACTACCCAAAGATAGGGAGACCCCCCTGCCCTTTTTGATGTTCTCCTGGCCAGAAGCAAAATAGTCTTGGATAGGACCTCAACCTGTTTTGAGCTCTACTGCATAAAGAAACACCCCCACCGTTAACGGTGCAAAGCTAAGGTGCATGGTATGTGGAAGGGGAAACAACTTCATGAACATTCAAGATTGGTGGAAATTCTGGAGATGCTGTAGCGCATGTTGATAATTTGGGACTCAAATTTTCAGCATCAGGAAATGGTGTACAGCGTGCATGGTAAATAGTGTTCACAATTACAAATAAATTATCTCTGACATGCAAGCAGGTCAGGCAGCATTTAATTGTAATTTGTGCACACTGCCTGACATGCTTTCGTGGCAGGCAGCATGTACAATGGATCCCTACGGGTTCCGCCAGCTTTATGCTAGTGAACATCCATGCTGGCTCAAATGCTGGATCATTTCTATGGCGGAGCGGAAGGAGCGTGGCGAAAATACAGGTTGCATTCTGCCCCTCCTCTCCACCATACAAATCATTGAAAATGTGGCGTGGTGTGAATAAAAGGCGTTCAAGCCTTACTCAAGGTTTTTACGCCTTTCATTCACGTTACGCCACAATAGAGCATGAGATTTTCATGCAGGAGTAAAGCTAAAGGATTATAAAGGAATACTCCTCATATTAGCACCTGCTAATGGGCAGGTGGATTCCATTGGACTCTCTTTTAAAAACGCTGCCTGCAAAGCATGATTGCAGACAGCGTTTTATATCGCTCAAAGCAGAGAGTAAAACTGAGGAGTAAAGGCAATTTTCCTTCATTTTACTCTTTAGTTGTACCTTCCCCTTTGAGTATAACAAAAATTGCATGCAGGCGACCGCACAGCATGTAAGTGCAAATATGGCAATCTCCTGCATGCAATTTCCGATTTTTTCAAATGCCCCACTGAGATTCCCTGGCAATTAAGTGGGTGAACTTTCCCTCGTTGCAGGTTAGATTGCTAACTTCTATTTCCATCTGGAGCTGGGGTCTGCACCATTTGGCTCGCCTAAGGTTTTGTACTTCAGGCAAAGCATAGCAAGTATAGTCAATTGTGTGAATTCAAGTGAGTCATAGTGCAAAACATTCAGAGAGCCGCAAGTTGCAGACCCTGCTATGGAGAGGGAGTTTTCATGAATGTGTTTTAGCCTTTTTTAACAGAAGCCATTTGTGTGCCTTTTCAAAAACTATTTCTATACACCTTTTTTGTATATCAGCCGGGGAGTGATAGAGGATGGCCTATCAAATTGATATCCACGTAAAAAAGGTGAAAATCTGAGCGAAACAGTGAAGAGGAGGAGGATTAATGTAAGTTCAGCGTAGGGTTTAAACTAACAAATGGAAGGTTAAGAGCCCATTCTCTGTTATAGTTTTAAAACTCCTAGGCATTGTGATGAATCCTGCAGAGGCCTCGCAAAAACCGTACCTAAAGTCTCCTCGCAGGGGGCCAGGGAAAAGCAGATGCTTCCTGATCCTGACCCTGGGGGTGGTATTAGCTGGGAGGATCACCTGGGAGGAGAAGGGCCCCAGGGGAGCAAGAGGACTCTGTTGGATGAGACGCAGTACTTATCTTTCTCAAGGGCGGAAATGTCAGTGATACCAAAATATGTATTGCTGTCAGAGACAACTGTCCACCTCCCAAGCTAACTATCTAAGTGTGGTTGAAACCAATCATAACCACTTATTCCTTTGGAAGAGGAAAACCCCATTTGAGGTCACAGACATTCACAGAGGTGAAAGATCAAATAAATATAAAAGGAATATTAAAGATGAGTCTGTAAATATTACCAACTTAAAGGTTGCATGTAAAACACGCCGGGATGTCACAAGCGGCAGCGGTAATGGTAAATCCCCATTTCCATGGAGTCCTGGGTCACTGATGCACCAGCACTGTTGCTAACGGTGGTGGTGCTTCAGTGACAACCATGCTGGTAGGGGCCTGAAAACCCGGCAGGTCATGCCTGCCAGGGGATCAGTGCACCCTACCGGCATTGTTGTAGTATGGCGGTCTGGAAAGGGTGCTGGTACGTTGCTACCGGCACCCTTATTTCCAGACCGCCAGGGCCAAACACTGAAAATCAAAAATTCTTCGTAAAACCAAATCCTTCATTTAATCCTTATAAGACTCCTTTAAGGAATATAAACAAGGAAATAAATGAACTGGATATTGATGTTTTCCTTGGAAAAGCGGATATTTACATTATGGACTCCAAGTCCCATTATTCCCAAAGTACTGGGACGAAGAAGAGGGCTACAGAGGCACAGGATTGTGTGTGGCAGCCTATTAGTAGCAATGACCCACACCTGAAGGAGACTCAGAGGCATAAAATGCCCCCCTAGGTGCAGGCCATATAGAAGGGGAGTAGCAGCAGGAGTTGGAGTTGTGGAACCTCAATATGGCAGCAGAAGCAGAAGTTAGAGGAGGAAGAGACATTGGGACCACCATTGAGAGGTGAACGTATGCTAGTCCTGATAGGGTCACCTCTTTCCAAGACGTTAAATGCAGAGGTTGAGCAGCGGAAAGCGTACAATTTAAAAGCTTTCCCCAGTTTTAGCTGGGCTACGGTGGCAGGCGAGCACCAGAGAGCCGCTAGAGCAAGGAGAGCTCCTTTTTCAAATTTTGTGAGTCGAGGGAAGCCAAGAAGCAGAGGTTGCTGGCCCATGCAGGAAAGCAGAAGCAGAGGACCTGGAGGCAGCGAGGCAAACAGTTGCGCCCGCCAGACCCAGTGAATTCACTAAGAGATTGTGACACCGGAGCACTCTGTAACCGCCTGCTGGCCAGTTCTGCGTGCCGTAAGCACAACAATCCTATAAGCAGAGTAAAATGGAAAAGAAATTGTGTTTTTGAATACCGAACTATTATAAAGCAGACCAATCATTTTTTATTAAACCAAGCTGACTCTAAAGGAGCAAGTGTCAGAATACAAACTGCACCTCAGACCAGAAGGGTGTGATTGTATGCATGAAAGTCAGATTAAAGGCCAGCAATAAGAGAGGCCAATCATTCGAACAAACAGCTATTACCAAAGCCAAAAGAGAAATGTACCAAAACAAGTTGATAAGAATGAATATTGCCAATGCCAAGAGAGGGCCATTGAGTATCCCAGTGTTTGTAAAACACATTCCCCATATACAAAGAGGGTCATAAGAGAAACTGGTTTAAACCCAAATTGGCAAAGCCAAAGAAATTTAAATGTGGGAGAGAGCCATGGTCAGCAGCTGATTAATGTGGAAGTGGGAAACCAAGAGTGGCAGGAAGGCTGCCCTTCTGATAAGAGGCACCCGGGAGGAGTCGAGCATAACCTGCATTGTATGTGGCAATCAAAAGAGTGTAATAAACAGCACCAGTGTGTTTCTTGTTTTCCCAGAAGAAATACTTATACCTGATGTTGTGAAGCAAGAGACATTGCTAACTTGTTGGAAGCTAACCTTTGCCACAGAAGAACTTGTAGATAGTAGTTTATTCTGGCCTGGCAGGAGAGTATAACATATAAGCTAGAGGTAGTTGGATACTATCAACAGTTATACCAGAAAACACATTGGGCCTCATTACGACTTTGACGGAATGGGTTAACGGGTGCCGCTAATGGAGGCAGACCCGTTAAACCCATTCTGCCTCATTACGAGGTTCCCTCGCGGGACCCGGTAAGGACGCCTGGTAAATACAGCCTAAGAGCTCTCAATACAGTCTTTTGTATTACAGGCTTCAGTTGTAGGCCCCTCCAGGGCATCTTATTGTTGAACCTGTAGAATGAGTCTTCTCCAGTGCCTCCTAATTCACAGGTGAACCTCTGCCTGACCTCTTGATTCTCCATGATATTAGACCGTTCTCTCGAAGACATCTAATTTCTCAACATTCATGAACAGGTCTCGCCACAACATCTCGGTTCTCAGCATTCATAGACAGGTCTCTCCAAGCCAGCCCTCTTGCTTCTCAACATTCATGGACCGGTCTCTCCCAGACCTCTTGTTTCTCAGCTTTCATGGACAGGTATCTCTCAGGACCTGTGGCAGTATCTCCATCCTTGTACATAGGGTTAGTCGTTGTTGGATGGCTTCCATTAAAGTGGCCACCTTACACCAGGCAACAGTCTCCCAGAAAGTTGTCCATGTGCAGCTTGAGGTGCTCTGCAACTCCTTGTGTTCCATGCAATCCCTGCTGCTGTGATTCATCTCGGCCCTCCGGTCGTGTCACTGTCTCTCTTCTTTCAATGGGCAAGTGAGGGGAATATTTCAATCAAGGTCCATAAAATCAGCAGAATCTGGAATTAAGGTTGAGTGCCTTTTCAAATCTCTGGGTGTTGGTCCGTGAGCCATATCCACCTTACCTAAAGCTGTTTGGGAGTTGTAGTCTATATCTGTAGCTTGTGGCAGGGATGTCCCAGTTAGGTTGTTACCATGTTTTAGAGGTGGTGGGGAGCATGCAGAATGACACTTGATTGACTCTCTAGGAGGCACACCAGAGAGCTGCTGAATCATCCCATTATCTTGTTGATCAGCCCCCTCACAAAAGATAAAGGAGGTGGGGGAAGTCATTCTCTCCCCTATCTGGGTGCTTCAGGCTAGGATTTTCTCTACCACTACTTGGATTCTGAAAATGTATTAAGACTTCTTTATTTGGGTGGTGGTCTTGCAACTGCAATTCTAGGCCTGAACTCCAAGCTGACTCCACTAGAAATGGTTTGCCTCATGCTTTGGCTCCTGCCAGTCTTTAGTGCCAGGTTCTCAGCAGGCCGTTTACTCACGCCTGTACCTTCAACTTGGCCTCAAACAAGGTGTGACTTAGTTGGACAAGACACCCCTGTCAATACGTAAGATCCCATATGTTTCAGTAGTGAAAACTCCCCAGTGAGCTCCTTGCTGATGTTTGGTAGTGTTTTTTAGCACTTCAGCTTTTATTTCTGTTTTTTAACCCTGTTTGCCTTCCGTCTTTCTGCCTCTCGCTTGGTACTGTTTCCATCCCTCTATTTTGCCAATTTTATATTACTGGATTGCTCACCTTCGTCCCTTAGATTATTTGTTTCGGTCCACTGATTTCCTATTTGCTACTTCTTGCTGGCTCGGTTGTAACCTTCTCCTCCCCTTCCTCTCTTCCCTAAGGTTTCTCTGTCTCTGTGGGTGTTCCTTCCTTAGCTATTGTCCCATTCCTTTTCACTGGAATTTCTCTGCTGTCCCTTTCATGCATCCTGTCTGTACCTATCCCATTGGGGACCCTGGTCCACGTTTCACTGGATACAGAACTGTGGTATTTGAAACTGCCTTTGGAATCTTTTCCCCATCCTGTGGACCTGTGGAAAGCTAGATCCCAGATAATCTTGGACATATCACCTCCAGTTGTAGCTACCTCCATTCTGACTTTCTACAGTGCACGTCCTGTGCCTACCGTACCTCCTGTTCCTGATTATTTTGGCCTCACATATCACTCATCCCCAACCAGCAGTTTATTTTGCCTTGTTATTGTATATTGTTTTTCTGATGATACACATTCATCTTTCTCAGTTTCTGTTGGAGGCATGGAGTTCTTCCCCCGTACATTTCATTCTTTGGTCTGTGAATTGTATTTATTCATATGACGGCTGGAAGGACAAGTCCATGGGAATCAGCAGCACAGCCAAAGTTGGCCTGACAGATTGAGGAACATGATGTATGTTTGTTTTCGGTGGATCCTGCATCTGACCCAGTGGCTGCCTTAATTTAATAATAATAATTAATTAATAATAATAATAATAATTAGCAATAATAATAATAATAATAATAATAATAATTTAGCATTTATATAGCGCTACGAACCCTCAGGTATCTCAGCGCTGCTTATTATTACCCACGGTGTGTGTTGCTCATTTATCGACCTCATTCAAACCTGCATCAGCAGGTTCTGCACAGATCTCAAAGCGAGCGCTCTTGTCCCATTCCCTTGGTGTAGGCCATCCGCCTCAATGCACAGAAGTGACAACCCCACATACAGCTATAAATATTCCATTAGATTAACTGCAGGCCATTCTCTACCCCTCTCCAGGGAAGGTAGATGAGTTGGGGGTTGTGAGTACTCTTTGGCTCTCACCTCAGCTGTAGCCACATTCTCTCAGGTGCCACCTCTGGTGCTCAAAGCAACTTTCCCCTCGTACCATTTCTGCGAGCACCACTGGAAAGGTCTTAGGGAGACTAACTCCTTTTGAAACTTCCAAAAACAGTGCAATCTACATTTTCTATGCCACCTGCCACATTCTCTGACTCTCCTTCCAAGGCTGCAGTTCTACTTTCATATCTACGGTGAGTGGCAGATGCTTGGGTAAACTGCTTGGTAGAAATCAATGACCACCCTTTGTACACTTTTGAGGTCCTGACAGCGCCTTGTCTATATTCGATATTAAATACAAGACTCAAGCGGCCAATTCAGTATTCCTCTATCTGAAGCAAACCAATCAAGATTTACTGCAGTGCATGGAGAATGCCATGATTGCAAGAGTTCTAGCCTCTTAACTATTGTAAACCGTTCATGTTCAAAATAGTTCTATGAAGCACATTGGTAAACAAAAGCATTGGCACAAGGATATCAAATATACACATAAGGTTCAAGGTTGCCCCTGGACCATCCAAGCAATCTCTTTGTCCCCTTCTCACAGGTTGAATCAAAGTTTTTATTCGAGTTCTAATCTTGGCAGTGCAGTAATCCCTATGATTGGATCATATTTTCCATGTATGTTGGTTTTGTGACTCGGTTCTTCTTTTGCTCCATAAAAGGCAGAGAAAAGTCACAAAAAGTGTTCTAAAGCCAATGCATTTCAGATGTTAGTCCGTCTTCAGGCTGAAACACTGCACATATCTGTACGTTTGTGCATGACTGAGTCTTCCTGATAACCTCCTCGAGGTGAAGAGCCACGTTCTGCTTTAATGTACATATGGCCTATGACGAGAGATTCAACTCACAGCCGCAGAGCCATGCATCGAATGCCCCAATTGCCACCACTACTGCCTGGTCCCAAACCAAGAAGGCTGCCACGTTTTATCAGGCATTGCATAAATAAATCAAGGACACCCTCTCTGTGGTTTCCTTCCTTCCTTCCACATTCCCAGAATTACTGGACTTTGATTTTTTGATTGACCATGGACAATTGGAAGGGAATGGGGTACACAGAAAGACACTCGAATAATGTCTTTCTCTGAGATTTTATTGTCTGAATCACAAGCCCACAACCACAATCAAAGCACGCCTTTCACACTGACTTGAAACATGAACCTTAACCAGATTTTGCTCTCCCCCATGCACAACAAAGGCAACACCCTAGTCTTAGACTTTATATCATCCCCCTTCATAACCTGCGCAGACCCTAACCCACTCAACACGTCAGACCACACTGCCATCCCACTATCGGTCACTCACTTGACTACAGCCCACAAAGGTCAAGCTAAACACCCCCTCACCCAGCAGCGCTCATTCAAAAAGTTCCTAGTCAATGCGCTAGAAGTAAACATTGCAGACTTCCCCACCACAGGGACTTCCTCGGTCCTCCTGGAATTATTCAACAAACCCTGTTATGAAACTGATGGACCTTCATGCCCCCCAAAACACAGCCGCGCTAATACTAAAGTATCCACCCCTTGGTACACCCCCAAGCTCTTCTCCAACAAACACTGAATCAGAGCTCCAGAGATATGGTGACACAAAAAACATATCCCTGGAGACCTCACCAACCTCAATCCTCTTTGTGACAACCATAGAATTCTGATTACTGAGGCCAAAGCCGCTTACTGCTCCACCACCATCGGTCAGTGTATAACAGGAGCAAAGCCCTCTTTATAGTGGTAAAGCAATATACCAAACCCTCACCCGCCACCAAGGTAGCATCAGCTGGTCAGACAGCACAGTGAGCTAAGCGCTCATCGCTGATATCTATGCACAGCCTGCTGTGGCAGGTTCGAATCCTGGCAGGGTCAACTCAGCCTTTCATCCTTCCGCGGTCGATAAATTGAATACCACTCTGTGGGATTATAACATATCCTCCTATTTCAGCTCTCTAAGACCTATGGGTGTGTAGCGCTTTATAAGAAATATATAATCTAATGATCAAATCAGGAAAAATGAGACAAAATCAATAACTTTACAATAAAAAATATACAGAATCAGAGAGATCATCGAATCAACCTCCAAACTGCATTAGTGCCATCTGCACCCGAGCATGCACACTGCCCCTCTGGACTGAATTCTCTCCTGTATCTCCTCCGGACTGCCTAAAAACAATTGCCTACTTCCTACTCTGATTATATCCTCCTGGCATTGATCATTAAACAATTGATGAGACCCTCACAGAAGGATCATTCCCAGACACCCTCAAGACTGGTCTCCTACAAACTCTTTTAAGAAAACCAATCCTAGACCCAGGTGACCTTGCCAAATGCCATCCCATTATGAACCGTTAATTTGAAAAATCTTGGAAAAAGTTGTCACTACACAACTACTCACTGGATTTGAAAAATATCACCTCCAGTCAGGGTTCTGCTACAAGTGTAGCATTGAGACAGGCACCATGCATGTGATGGATGATACCCTCCAAATCATGGAGAAGGGTGACTCATACCTCTTTGTCCTCTTTGACCTCTCAGCTGCATTCAACAACATTGAGCCCCACATTCCCCTTTCCCTTTTCACGGACTGGGTGGGATTCTCTGGCACTGTCCTACATTGGTTGACCTCCCGCTTCTTGGGCAGACACCAGGCCATCCAGTTGAACCTATTGAATTTTAACCAACTCCGCTCTCCTGCGGAGTCCTCCAAGGCCCATCCTCTCGTCAATCCTTTATAATCTTTACATGAAGCACGTGCATGCTGTCCTCTAAAATCCCATTATAGCCATACACAATTATGTGTATAATGCTCAGTAGTACATGGGAGTAGAAGGTCCACAGGACATCAGTCATCTCCGTTATTACCTAGCCAACATACATCCCTTTATGTCGACTGCCTACCTCAAACTTAACCCATCTAAAACTGAATTCCTCCTCATAAGTCCCCCCATTAAACAACACATCAATGTCAGTTCCTCAAAGGGATTTGGTCAAACCCCATTTCATCGAAAACATTTTGACTGCATTTTCCTGCAATTAAAAGCCAGGGGTAAGCCCCATACACCCCTATCACCTCGCTCCCACCCTTCTCAATACCTAAACCGAACCCAATATACATAACTGAGATAAAATGCTGTAAAATATTTTTGAGGAAATAGGGTTCGATGAAAGTGGCCTGAGAGGAAAGGGGTAATTTGCTACACAACTTGCCCAGCAATGGCTCAATGATACGCGCCTAGAAGGATTTGATCTACAACCATCAGATTCAGAAAAATCTATAATGCTTCATCATTGACAGCAGGTCATCCTTCCAGAAACATATAGTCAAGAAGGCCCGAACGGCCTGGCACCAAATCTCCACCATTCGCAAAATCAATCCTTCATCCTGTTGCAGGACTTCCAGATCATAGTGCGGGCCCTTATGGTCTCACACATTGATGGGACTCCCAGCTTCTCACTTAGCTCCCCTAAAGGTAGTCCACCGCGCTGCAGCACATCTTACTATGGGTGCACTGAAATTTAACAAAATCACAGCGTCCTACACAAACTACATTGGCTTCCGCTCCAGGACAGTATAGTGTTCAAGACTGCATGCATCATCTACAAAGCAGTACCTGGCAGCTAATCCCCATATATCTAGTGGCATATGCTCCTCGCGTAAAAAAAATGACCAACTGACTAGAATCACAATTAGTCAACAAAGAGAAGACCCACAAACAATCATTCCCTTGAACGCACCCACCCTCTGCAACTCTATCCTTGAATCGGTTCACAATTCTCTAATTTCACAAATGTCTCAAAACGTGGCTTTTTCAACAAGATCTGACTCAATGGATGTGCATACCGATGCACAGATGTCAACTTGCAATACTGCCCTACTGTTAAAAGATGCCATCCCAAACCCTGGCCGCCCACACTGTGTACAGTGCTCTGCTGCTCTCAAGTTAGGTCCGTGCTTTAACCAAAAGGAAGTTTGATTTTGTCTGTGGTCTTGTGCAAGACTCCTCTGTACCTTCAAAACCACAGGTGCTTGAAGGAACTCCTGAACCAATGCAGATTGCCAGGGTCAGTGCTCCCCTCTCCTATGAAGAGTGTGAAAAGAGACAGTTGTCCACTCGTCATTTAATTAAAGGAGGTCGTCGGCACCCATGAAGATAAAGTGGCTGTCCAGTTAAAGCATCGAATGAAAAAGGATCGGATGCAAAAGGATCGACACAAAAGGGCCGAAAAAAAAGGATTTAATTTTTTTTTAATTATATATATTTTTGGGGGTTTTCGTATAGGTAAAAAAAATGTTTTTTACCAAAAAAAAGGTGGTTGGGGGGATCCCCCCAAAAAAGTTAAAAAAAAGTAAAAAAAAAATATTCAATCCTTTTGTTTTCGGTACTTTTGAGTCGATCCTTTGACCATACAACCCTTTTTTTCCGATCCTTTAACCTATAACCGATAAAGTGAAATGCCAGTGCCTGCTCTTACTGGAACCCGAAAGTTTGGAACACAGCCACCTGGTTACCTTTCTCTTGCCACCACCCTACAATCTGCAGTCCCTCATATCCCCATGCATGCGGTCTTGCTACTCCCTGGATGTGCACCACTGGCCAAGGCTGCCCTGCTTGATTACGATGCCACAGACAATTTTATAGCTATCAGTCTTGCTACAGTTCTGAAACCTACCACTGAGGAGGTACATGCTGTAGATATAAACAGTCTCACTTCTGGAAATATCCAGTACCAGACAAAAGACAAATGACCTATCAATGCGAACATCAAAAGGTGCTGATCTTTGACCTGATGAAAGTACTGGTGCTCGGGCTGATATTGCCTCGAGGTGGTTGGGTGCACCAAACTATCAGATTCATTTCCCAGTATTGTCCCCAGCATTTCCCAGTATTGGGGAAGAACTGTCTGGGAACACCACCGTTCGGCCCCACTCACTGGTTGCATGTTCGCTGGAGCATCTTGACGGTGTCGCTACTGTGCGCCTCCCTGATTATTACTCTATCTTCTAGGGAGTCCTTGATATGAGCAAGGCTAATCAATAATCCCCACATCAGGATTTTGATTGCTCCATTTACTTCGTACCAGGGTCCAAGATTCCGTGTAGCTAGGTAGCTAGGTAGTCGTCTTTAGAGACGAAATTAAGACTATCTACAACAATACTTCCCAAAAGCCCTTCTTATCCATCTCTCTTCTTTACCTGCTGAACTCCCCTCACTTTTATGTTCTGAAAAAAGGGGGCTCCTACCATATACCGACCAACAAGCATTGAATGATTTTATGATAAAGTTAAGGTACCTCTGCCAGTCATCTTGACTTTGCTAGACTAAGGGCCTCATTACGAGTTTGGTGGTAGCCGTGCCCTTATTAAGGGCACGGCTACCGCCAATCTCGGTACCAGCCCCGGTACCAGCCCCGGCACCCGCGAATGGGCCATTACCGGCCCATTACGAGTTAATGATGGTGCTGGTGCAATCACGAGTTCTGCTCGCAGGTGCCGGTCTGCAAACCTGGTCAGACCACGCGTGCAGTCCGGCACCGGCAAGCAGAACTTGTAATGTGGCAGAGAGGTAACAATGGCGCCAGTAGCACTACTAGCAATGTTGTTGCCTTTCCGCCACATTCGTAATGAGGCCCTAAGTCTGAGTTGCTCAGATATTCACAAAACTTGACCTATAAGGTGCCTACTACCTCATTTACATAAGTAAAGGAGATGAATGGAAAACAGCCTTCCAAATGAAATATGGGCTAGTCAAAAGCCCAGCTATGGCCTTCTGTCTGTGTAATGCCAATCTAGCATTTCAGACATGTATCGATTATGTGCCTTATGATGCCCTTGATTAATTTGACCTGGTATAGGAGAGGTTTAAACAACTGATCTGGAAATGTAGATAAAGCATGTCAAGGCAGTTCTTCAGAGGCTACAAGCAAATCTTCTACAGGCAAAACCTCTACATTGTATGTTTCAAACCTTGTGTGTGAAATTTCTGGGGCAGATCCTGTCCCTGATAGAGTAGGCACGGTTGGTCACACGATCAAAGCTGAACTTGAGTGGCTGGTCAAAGTAACCCTTAAGGCATCACAGATATTTCATGGCTTTGCAGATTTTTAAATATGGTGTATTACAGGGTTCTCTTCCCTGGCACGTGCCCTCACACAGTTGACAAAAAAGGGATACTGTGCCACACGGCCACGCATGCCCAAGAGGCCTCTGACATCCTGAAACAGGCCTTTGCGAGTATCTCCGTTTTGCTGCATGTGAACCCTCACATGCCGTGCATTTAGAACACTGATGCCTCATCACTTGCTATGGGGGTGATATTGTCCCAAAGGTGCCGGCAAATAAACCATCTGTATCCAGTGGCGTTGCATTCGTGGAAACATACACCATGCAAAATCAATTACACCATTACGAAGAAAGAACTCCTTACAGTCTGCATGCCTTAGTGAAATGGGAGCAATACCCACAAGAGGCGTGCGTCAGCTAGATGCTGCAGGTAATTCCTCTACTGTGGATTTACCGCATCAGAATTACTGCTTGTGTTAAATATGCAACAGAACACCACTCCTCTCTCTATCCTACTCCCTCTTCACCTTACTAACCCATCCCACCTTCTCGTTTACAGATTCATCAGAGCGCCTGGGGACTCTAAAAATGGGGTACTACACCGCCATAACTACACTTGATATCCCCTGGTAAATTTGCTGGACCAAGTGGCAGTAACGGTCCTCGGGTTTGCTGGTAAATCCATTGAAATACCACAAAATGACTGCCAAACCAGTCCTGAGGCCAGGTATCCCTAAGTGACCGATTTGCTTTCTAGCCCCAGAGTTACTGTTCATCAAATGACCTGCAATACCATCAGGAGGCCCTGCAGGTATTTTAAGCTTGCATATCTAACAGCGTTTCTTGAGAGCCACTCATACACCCAACACTAGGTAGGTAGGTGGGTAGAACATTTATAAAGAGTGCTACTCGCGTCGGAGGCAGCATCAAGCGCTCCCACATAAAAGACCTCTGCCCTGCAAGCTGATATAGATACTCAGGAACTTCAAAGTGTTCAGACAATCATTGGGCCTCATTAGAAGTGTGGTGGTCCAGTGGTTACCAGCACCCTTAATTCCTGACCGCCACACTACGAGTCTGCCTGCTGGGGCCCCTGCGCCCGACAGGTCTGACCCTGCTGAGCACAGCGGCCCCGGCTGCCATAGTAGCACCAGCACCCCGGGATCTGGGATTTCCTAAGTGCAGCTGTGCCTGACAGCGTTTTCTTCTTCTGGGTCATTTTCTCCAACTCCTGCTGCTTCTATCCCCAGTCTACGACAAAAACTGCGGAACCTTTGGCACTTTTGTAACATTGCTGATTATTTTGATTGAGGAATAAAGGTTTTAATAGGTTACTTCCTAGTCTGCCTCTATCGTGAGTCTCTCTATGGTGCTGTCTGCATACCAGCTGGGTGTTGCAATCGTCGTCAGAAAGGCCCCCTAATCGCTATTTAACCACTCCTTGCACAAAGCTCTGTATCCCAAAAACGGACTACGATTCCCATTATGCACCTGCAAGATATTCAGAAAACCAAGCAACCTTATTCAGAAAATTTCTTTGACTTTCATTTGCATATGCATTGGCTTCTTAAAGAAAAAATAAAAAAGCGTGTTTGTTTCTTAAAGATCAGAAAAAAGAAAACATATTGAAAATAACTGCAATACTCAGAATGCTGTGGCAAATACAGTGCTTTCATTTCTGTACAAAAGCTCATGGTGTTCGTCACCACTGATTGCTCTCCAAAAGTGCATGGCAGAGTAGAACTAACAACACCTGTGGCTGCTTGTGTGCAGCCCAATCACATTACTCCACCCTGGGTTTCCTACCTGCTGGCCCTGCCTATAAGCAGCCACACCCTGAAGCTTCTTGTTTGTGCATTGAGTGAAACCTCGTGCAGCTGGAACCAGTTTCGAATTGCTCTCTGCCCTACTGATCACTCTGCCTTGTACTTGTCAGTATGTGTTTCCGGCTGCTGCGCTGCCTTGCTCCATTTTTTCAGCCCTGTCTTGGAAGCTGAGCGGCTGATTCATGGAATTTGTGTGCCGAAAAACGGGGATTTGTAAGCCATTCTGCCCGCAAATCCCTGTTTAATAAATGGGGATTTGCGGGCAGAATGGCGCAAATCCCAGTTTTTCGGTGCACAAATTCCATGAATCAGCCCCTGAGTCTTTCCAGGTACGTCATTTCACCAAACTTCCAGGGGTAGCAGAAGTGACATCACACGACCCTTGACCTCTGATAACATCACAGGAAGTGATGTCATATGACCCCACCCCGAAGTGATATTGCATGAAGCGATGGAACACGACCTTTCACCCGTTGACAAAACAGAAAGTGGCATGACATAGCATTGTACACTACGAAAAATATGGTTTTGATATCACTGTAATGTGATGTACATTTCATACAAGAATGGACTCGCCATATGTATCGTTAAGATCAGTGTGTATAGGCCCATATTACCAAATTACTGTGAATGCAAGAAGACGTCCACGACCAAATGTAATGATGTGTTATTATATAGCACTTACGCTTAAGCGTTTTATATATAAAACATATACACCCAATATCACCCAACCTATGTTGGAACTCATTTATCGACCTCAGAAGGATGAAAGGCTGAGTTGAGGCGTTTAAGAACAGACTAAATCAGGGACTCACCCCCTGAAGTGTGCCTGAAATAAACCTTTAATGAGTCTAGTAATTATTGTATAGAATTCCAGAAAGACACATTATTTGGTATTCCTATTCTTTCTTATTTAGGGTCAGTGCTGAAAGTGTTAGACTTGTGGCACACCTGTTCTTATTTTTCTTCTTTTTTTAAGGGGCCTGAACAACAAAGCCAGCCACTCCAGAAGCAAAGAGCCACATGGTGCTGGCCACAGCCCAGGAGCTTGCATTACACACAACAAAACAATCTCTGGCCCTTTCTTTTCTGGCCTTATTGCCTTTCTTGTAGCATTTAGTGAAGTTAATGGAACACTGTATTGGTTTCTCTTTTCATGTAAAGCATCCACGGTGTGCTCCGGTGGACTGACTCAGAAGCCCCTCTTGCTGTCCTTCTTCCAGGGGCGTTGCTAGGGGGGGCTAAGGGGGCTATAGCCCCTGATCTTTTGGTTGTAGCCCCGGATAGAATCTCAGGAGCTACAGCCAAAAGACTAGCTAGCCCCCAGTCCCAACAGTACTGACAACAGTTTAGCCCCGGGACTTTTTCAGACCTAGCAACTCCCCTGCCTTCTTCCTTGGGCTTTCGGGTTCAGTATCTGCACAGAGCCCGTGAGATGCCCTTTGTTTCCGTGCATAGTCCCTCGCCAACCTGCAAGCTGCCCCAGTGGGATGCCCGATTGTTTATCCAGTGCACGGTTGCCTTGCCTTCTTGTTCGCAGCCTCGGCCTCCCTTTGTCAGTGGTGTCTATTCATCAACCTCCAATTTATAGACAGTTGCAGCTGATAGCCATTTTCTGAATGGCATTACAAACTGATAGGCGTTTCATACCCGTTGACATGTCGCATTTATAGACACCTTGACAATCGTTTTCCATTCAATATTCTCAGATAACATTTAATTGCAAAATAGAAAGTATATGCATCTCATTTATTTATAACATTTTATTTTCTCACTGTATTTTTTTGAACGATTAATATAATACGTGATATTTATTCTTTGTTACAGGCTGATAAATGCCTTGAACTGTAGGTAAACAAGAATTACATGTCAGTACATTTTTCAAACTGTGACATAAGAAATTGGGGAGTTTGGGGGTTTACTAGGTTTATTGACATGGTTTCTGGTATTTCATGTCCGTTTTTGTTTTGTTTTCTATTCACTTCGGTATGGTGGCTCTAGAGTACACCCCCGATCTATTTGTAACTTAATAAATAATGGGTGAAGTATTTCATGTGTGCCTGAGGTAGTTATATAACTGTGACTACCTTTTAATTTGACGTATGAGGTATTGGGTGTACTTTCATTTTCTCTATTATTCATTTTTAATATAAAAGTGCAGCTTCTTTTCAAAATCTCATAACGCCTCGTTTTATATTTACCTTTGAAGTATTTCCATAAGAAATTAGTTCTTTATTTTTAGTTTGATAACCTTTTTCACATCGCAGTCACTAGGAGGCGATCAGTAATCGCATTTTTATTGTTTTTCCCTAATTTCGACCAGTTTACTCTGGTGATCAGTTTAGGTCGATCAATTTCGCATTCACAATTTCTTTGGGGAGCAATATACATGGTGTTCCTTTATTCTTATTTGCATCACCTGTTTTGTCTTCTTGTTTGTTTCTCCTGCTGTATGCAGCTTGCGTGACCCTTTGCACCAACATGGGAGTTTCCGATCCTAGGGGGAGTCTTCCGTCTGAGGCCTCGGACGCACACTTTCCTTAGAGAGTGATGGTTAGCCACTCTTTCCCTATCAAACATTTTCAATGGCCAGTTCGGGTAAAGCAGCTTCCAAGCCACCTAAAGTGGCCGCTGCCATTGGCCTGTTGCCATCGCTAGTTACCATTTTGCATGAATCATGGTGTTCTTCCATGCCCTGTGCCACCCCTAAAGTCACCCGAAGTGACCAACCTGCAGACATTGCCGGAGGTCCCTCTGCAAGGGACATGCCCTTTGGGTATTCTTCCACCCCCAAGCCACCCGAAATGGCCACTATCCATGGACTGCAGTGCTGGGCAGTGGCAACTGTGCCCAGCGCATTGCATTCAGCCATTCAGTGGGCCGCCATAGCCGCCGTAAGTGGGCACTGGCCATGGCCTTCAGCCGTTCCCCTGTCCTGACAAGTCACAAAGAATGGCTATCGAGCCTATATTCTGTCTGGACCCAGTGGCTTCTTTACCCTTTGCTTTAGCCCTGGGCTCCTCCGAGCCACCGACTCCATACACTGTGCATGGCCTGCAACTATAACTTTGTTGTTTTATGCTGTGCCCATAGCATTCCTTTAACAACGTTTTTCTTACTGAATTTCACAGATTTTTGTAAGATAATGTTAACCATAACATCACGTTAGCCAATGTTTTTTTCACTGAATGTTTTGTTTAATCTATGGTTACACACCTACATTGCCCAGTGGCATTCTGGCCTGGGTCGTGGCCTTAGGCCATGCCGCGGCGCGGGCTCCACAAAGCCACCCAGGCCATGCCCAGTGGACACTTTGCCCCTAGTCTGAATACACATGGCCTTTTGAGTGCCCTGAGACTGGCAATATGGACCTCGTCATCATATATTCTTTTATCATCTCATTCCACCAGAATTTATCTCAGAGTGGACCAGAATCTTTCCACGTCACTGCAGTAGAGGATTAGCCAAAATGATGGCTTTCTGAAAGAAATTAGGATTTTGGTTGATTTCGGTGCCATCATTTAGATGTGATTCACACTCAAAATGATTTGAAAAGATGGTAGTCTAATGAGGATCAAGGAGCCACTATCAGCAACAATACTTCAGAAGATGAAAAGCTATGATTACTTCACGTACATATGCATCCAGTCTGCGGGTCCTTCCCGACATCCTGAACAACTGGGTGAGAGTGTCGGAAGCCATCAAATAAGTAAGGCAGGAGAATAATACATTAAGCAGAGCACCTTGTAGTGATCATGTGTGGTAGAACCAACACACTGGATGAGAGAGTTAGTCCTCTCAGTGGTCCCTTTGAATTGGAGATTGCTCTCCTTTCCATTATTCGCTTGATGATCAACAATACAAGTGCATATAAGGAAGGGCTCGAACAAGTAAGGCCTAAATTGTACATACTCAAAAGTACATTATTTGTTCAATTGAGCATAGGACCGAGTATGAACATAGTACACTGGCATTATGCATCTGCCCGAAGTTACACCCACAACATATCTTCACCTTTCCCAAGCCATCAGAGAATTTGACCGGGATCGCTAGGTCATTTAAAAGATTCAGTGAAAAAATGAAGTTTGGAAATATTCAGAAATATGTTTAAATCCCTGCTATTTCAAGGGGAGTTCACAAGAGGTATTAAGCGGGTGAGCTTAAACTATGAAGTCTAAGGATAACATATCTTGACAGCGCTTAAGAATGGCTCATGCCTCAGTTCAATGGCAGAGGTTGGAAACAGTGACTGTTGCCAGAAACGATTGATTTAACTCGTTAGCAGTTGTCTTCTACTACAGTGTTTCCCCTGTTACAGATAAAGCAGTAGATCATAGAGTTCGTGGCTTGTATCTGCTTCTGTGTTTTATAAATTGAATATCATCATTGTGAACACTTTAGCTCTTACTAATAACGTGACAGACAGCTACATTTGTACGCTCAGCAGTGCTTCACATGAGCATATTTTCCATAATGTTGCTAACTAATCTCTTGGGATCAGTAGAAAGCATCAAGGTAGGTCACCAGGAGCCTAATTAAAATCATAATTGTTCTTTTATAATGCACTTAATAGATGGACCAGTTTGTAAGGCAGGAACCCGGGGTTTGAACCTGTGTTGCTATGCATTGTTTTGCTTCCAAGACAAACGGTTGCTCCTGAGCTATCCTCCCAGGCCTAATGGCATTGTTGTTGGATTGCAAACTATGACCAATGTCTTATCTTCCCTGAGCTAATAACACAAAATCCTGCCAAACTCAAGCACCTGATCTAAAATGTATTGTATGATGTGCACTACTCGCAAAGACCATAGGGTCATTGGTAAAAACAGGAATTTTAACTGGACCATTTTGATCAAAGTGAAAGAAATGAATATTATAGGACATCCTAAGAGCAAAACACGAAAGGATCGATATACATATAAGGACGTTAATAATGCTGAAGAGATAAGCCTTGACATGACCCCGACTCTATCCCAGTGCAGCGTCTTTCATGTGACGCATGTGAAATAAGTTGATTGAACAGGTTACATTACCCAGAGGTACATGGGAGTGCAATTTCAGAGAAGTACATACATTGACAACAGCAGTCAGACGTGAAAACATAGACATAATCTAAAGCAATTTAACATTTCCCATCTGTTCTGAAAAACACATTTTATGAAATGTGAAATGTGACCTACTTTGACAAAATATAATTGACATCAATATGTTTACGCGAGTAGTCTGAAATGAAAAATAATTGTAACTGCGCATGCAACACAAGTTCCCCCTTAAATTTCCACTACTTGTGCTAATGAAAAGAAATGAAGATTGCATGAACATTTGCTCCTTTTATTTTGTTAACTTGAACTTCGTGTTTTCATTCACTGGGCACTGTGATGAAGCGATCAGTAGAACATACAATAGTCATCAGTATAGTTCAAAACAACAGTATGGTCATGGGTACCTCCAGTAAGGCCTGGGAGAGCCTCTCTTCAAAGAAGTATATGGAATCCCAATGCCAATACTAAACGGTCAATATTGGATAACTCGAGATGAGACCTAACTATGGGACTCAGAAGCTTACAAACACTCCACTGTATTTGGCTTTCACTTAAGGTTTGGGGCATATAGCGCCCAGTTCGCTTTATGGCTTCACATTCCCTGGGATAAAGCAGCCAGCTCAATTCCTGGATCCTCGGAGCAACAAATATTCATGCACCCTGGTTTAACAGTTTATGTCAGGCTGAAATGTTATCGCCCCTGCCCATGGATCACCCGACTGGGACAATGCCCTGAGTCATTCCAGACACTCTCCTACCAGCAAGTACTTTCCTCCCGCTTGCTTAGCACTGATTCTACCTTTGATGTTATCTTACCAGCAAGTGTCCCCCCCCCCTCTTGCATGCAGTCTTCGTCAGTTCAGGACCAGGCCATGTCACTTTGTCAATCTCACTCTCTTCTGGAATCTCCCACTTTACACCTCGCAATGCCAGATTTACAGCCCGCCTGGGGGGTCAAAAAGAATGTCTCCCCACAAGTTGCAAACCAGAAGGGCCCTTTCACAAGACTTCCTCAGCACTTCCACAAGACTGCCATGGATGGATCAAATGAAAGCTCCAAAATACCTAGCAGACCCTGCTGACCTTCACACTAGCATCCTCAATGTTTACGCTGAAACACCCTGAACACAGTCCAACTATGCCACTGCCGCATGGCAATCTCAAGATCCCTCTTAGCATTATTCAAACAACACAAAACTACTCCCCTACAACCTACTCAAATACCACATCACCGGACAATGCATCCTAGCACCAAAGGCACATGAGGCGCAACTCTGGAAACGAAATGCCGCAGTGCGCCAGAAAAATAACACTTAGACAAACTCACACAGAGAGCTCAGGATATATCCGGTCTGCACCCTCCAACACAACAGAAAAGCTATCTTGCACTTTCTCCCACTCAGGGACATCCTTTGGGGGTTGCCCAGGGTTGCAACTGTGACCCCTTGTAACTCCCATGCAACCACTAGCACTGCCTCGTTCGGTAGCCCCTGATTATGGGGGGGCTTGGATTTCAGAAAGAAATCATCTCTTTTTGAAGTCACTGTGACTTCAGAAAGAAATTATTTCCATTACGGTTTTCATAACGGAAATCATTTCTTTTTTAAATCAGTCAGAGTGACTTCAAAACTAAATGATTTATTGTTTAACTAAGAGGCCCCCTGCCCAGCATATGGAGGTCTCCGGCTCCTATGCTGTGCTGTGCATGGCATGAACCAGAGCTGGTTCCTTGCGTGCATGCCGGAGCATGGGAATCCGAGACATGCCTGCAGTGGGGGAGCAATGGATTCGGGAAGGAAAGGAAATGTATTTTTTAAGTGTAAGAGTGTGTTTGTGTATATATTATGCAATGTGTGTATGTGTATATTATGTAATGTGCATGTGTGTGTGTGTGTGTGTGTGTGTATATATATATATATATATATATATATATATATATATATAATGTAATGTGTGGGAATGTGTGAGTGAATGATGTATGGGTGGATAGGTGTGTGTGTGTTTCTAAAGCGCTTTTACCAGGCATCTGCTCGTGACTAAGGCTAAACAGCAGAGCGGCGTCCAGCGCTGCATCGATTGATTAATATTTGGGCTTTTATTTAAAGTATTTAAAGAGGCGCGCTCTGCACCTTTCCAGACTAAAACCTCCATCCATTTACTGAACCTCCCACCCGCCTCCCAATCTTCGCTCCACCCCTGATTGGCCCTTGCTTTTTGGCATACATTTAGCCCTCGCTGTGTGTTCCCCAAGCGCTTTTACCAGGCATCTGCTCGTGGGTAAAGCTAAACAGCAGAGCGGCGTCCAGCGCTGCATCTATTGATATATTTGGACATTTCTTAAAGTATTTAAAGAAGCGCACTTGGCAACTTTCTAGCCTTAACCCTCCATCCATTTCCTGAACCTCCCGCCCACCTCCCAACCCTCCCTCCACCCCTGATTGGCCACTTCCATCAGGGGCTGCAGGTGAGTTTGCTAGCCCCCTCCCCCGCCCCACGAGACCTATCAGGTCTTGTGGGCCTAATTTGAGGCATTTTTGTTTTTTAATCACACCCAGCACCTACCGAGCTCTCTGCACCTGGCCCCTGTCCCCTACACCTAACTTCCTGATTGTCCTCACTGCTCCCGCCTTTCATCCCTCCCACCCCTGCTGATTGGCTGAATAGAATCCCATTTAGAGTCCACATCCAGGGCAGCCACTTGCCCGTGGCAGCCCCTGCGCCGAAAGGGTTGCAGCTCTCAAAGTAGCAACCCCAGGCCGTGTTGGCCGTTGTTAGCCTGTGGAACCTGCAGCCATCATCCAGCAGCGAATGACTGAGCAAGTGTGGTTACGGGCAGAGGGTACAGCCATTACTGCCCCCCACTAAACTGAAAAACCCAATCCCACTTTATTAATCCTGCATTCGACCTGCTTGTGTCAGATAGCCTGATTGTTTCAGATAACCACACTTCTCATTTAACCTGATTGTGCCAGATAGACTGATTGTGCCAGATAGTCACACTTTGCATTTAACCTGATTGTGCCAGTCAGCCTCATTGTGCCAGTGAGCCACTTTTCACATTTAACCTCATTGTGCCAGATAGCCACATTTTGCATTCAACCTGGTTGTGCCAGATAGTCTGATTGTGCCAGATAGCCACATTTTGCATTCAACCTGCTTGTGCCAGATAGTTTGATTGTGCCAGATAGCCACTTTTCACGTTTAACCTGCTTGTGCTTGATAGCCTGATTGGCCCAGATAGCCACTTTTCGCATTTAACCTGTGTGTGCCAGAAAGCCTGACTGTTCCAAATAGCAACATCTTGTGTTTAACCCACCTGTGCCAGATAGTCCCTGTTTAAATTCAACCTGTTTGTACCAGATAGCCTGATTGTGCCAGATAGCCTGACTGTGCCAGATAGCCACTTGTTTGCATTTAACCTGCTTGTGCCGGATGGCCTGATTGTGCCAGATAGTCACTTTTTGCATTTAACCTGCTTGTGCCAGATAGCCACTTTTCACATTTAACCTGCTTGTGCCAGATAACCTGTTTGTACCAGATAGCCACACTTAGCATTTAGCGTGATTGTGCAGATAGCCTGACTGTGCCAAATAGCAACATTCTGTGTTTAATCCACTTGTGCCAGTTAGCCTGATTTTGCCAGATAGACACTGTTTGCATTCAACTTGCTTGTGCCAGATAGCCTGATTGTGCCAGATAGCCTGACTGTGCTAGATAGCCACTTTTTCGCATTTAACCTGCTTGTACCAGATCGCCTGATTGTGCCAGATAGCCTGATTGTGCCATATAGCCACCTGATTGTGCCAAATAGCACCTTTTCCCATTTAACCTGCTTGTGCCAGATAACCTGATTGTACCAGATTGCCACTTTTCGCATTTAACCTGCTTGTGCCAGATAACCTGATTGTGCCAGATTGTCACACTTCGCATTTAGCCTGATTGTGCCAGATAGCCTTTTTTTGCGTTTAATCTGCTTGTGCCAAATAGTCTGATTGTGCCAGAACTGTGAATCCGTAGTCCTTCACCTGTCAGTAAATCCGAAAACAAACATAACATTCATAATGGTCTACAAACCACCGACATACGATGGAACTTTCATCTAGAACTTCGTAGAAGCCATCACCAACAAAGCCATCCAACATGAACATCTGATAATCCTCGGGGATTTTAATATTTCGTTTGAAGAAGAAAGCGCAAACTCACAAAAACTACTGACCAAGCAACTAAAAACAATGATAGTATGACAACTGGTTAAAGGAGCAACACACACAGCAGGAACACAAGGTGGAGGCAATCTTCGCCAACAAAAACCTTATCATCACTGCACCACCAATACAGATACTCTAGAGCGACCACTTCATCATTCTATTTGTGATCAAGCTACCAGCTAAAGCAGCCAAACTGCCGAATAAACTCCCAACTACCACAAAACGAAACTGGAAGACCATCAAAGCAAGCAACTTAATATAACAACTTGAATTCACAAAACCACCAACCACTAAACTGGACGAAGCTAACCTTGATGATAAAACAGAGCTACTTCATAAATTAATTGCTGAAATAATCGACAGCATCTCCCCTGAAAAACCTTTCACCCCATCATGAAAGAGAGCAATGGCAAAATGGTTTACCCCGGTTCAGTGCCATGAAAAGGAAGAACAAGAAGCACAAACTAGAATGGAGGAAAGAATACAACCAGGCAAAAAGATCACAATATCAAAGACAAATTCAATCTTACAAAAAGGAAATTCAAAAGGCCAAAAATAAATACTATGACAATAGAATCACCAAAACCACCAATGCCCAAAAATAACTGTTCAACACCGTAAATGAAATGAGGAACCCACCGGGATGCAACAACACTCCAGTACCTTCACAAAAACTATGCAACGACCTCAGGGACCACTTCAAAAATAAAATCAGTGCCATCCATCAAATTATACAAAGCAGGCCAGTCAACAAGAACACACAACTCACCCAGCCAACCATGGAACCACAGAATAAACTCCGAAGCTTCCCACAAATATCAATGGAGACATTCATCAAGCTGGGAAGCGATAGCAATAAAGCAGGCTCCCCCATGGACCAATGTCCTCCAGACATCTGCAAATCAATCCTCACACAGGGCGAACCATTGGAATGCTACAGAAGCCTCTTTAACCTATCATTCACAACTAGAAAAGTACTGTGGTCATTCAAATCAGTGCACATCAAACCATTCCTCAAGGACACGAGAGGCGACGTGGAAGACCTCTCCAATTACAGACCTATTTAAAACATGCCCTACCCAACAAAACTGCTGGAAAGCTACGTCTACAAATAAACACAGGAATACGTAGAAAAACACCAACTGCTGTATTGATATTAATATTTTATTTCTATCGCGCTCCTACACAAGTATTTCAGAGTGCAACAAGGCAAGGAAGGGGAACAGGGGAGAACAAAATCATCTTACTAGGCACAGTGACATTGCACACGCGCAAGTGCATGGGAGAAGGGGAGGGGAAAAGTGCATGGAAGGGAGGAGAAGTGGAAAGTGCAGAGCAAAGGAGACACAGATACATAATAATAAATAAATAAATAATAAAGGCAACAAACCGTGGTAGTGCAGCCAGCAATTGGCTAGTGCTGGGTTTGAAGCAGCAGACAGGGTAGGTCTGATAAGTGCAGGAAGAAAAAGGGGGGCTGTATGGGTACAGATACAGACCCTAGTGCAAGGGGTGGCCCGGAGGCAGTGCAGGAGTATGGCAGGGTGAGCAGGTATCTGGGCCCGGAGGACAGAGGGTGGCCAGGTGCACAGTGCCAAGAGAGAACAGACCAGCAGGGAAGTGGTAGAGCAAAGGAAGAAGCAAAGAGGAACATCTTGAGGTGCTTCCGGGAACCGGAGATGGTTCTCCTCAAATTTTAGAGTGGCAGGGAGGCTGTTCCAGAGGGAGACCCCAGCCGAAGAAAGAGATCTACCACCAGCTTGTTTCTTTGAAAAACGACTGACCCTGAGGGAGTTAGAGGTAGAGGAGCGAAGAGCTCGAGAGGGGAGGTATTTGCGGAGGGATAGCTAAAGGTATTTTGGACCCAGGCCCCAGAAAGCCTTGTGGACAATGCAGAGGGTTTTGAATTTAATCCTTGCATCCACTGGGAGCCAATGGAGAGATTTCAGAGCTGGAGAGATATGATCCCAGGGCTTGAGGCCAAGGACAAGTCTTGCAGTCCTGTTCTGGATTAGTTGCAGATGGCGGAGAGTAGAGGCAGGTAGATTTAGAAATAGGCTGTTACAGTAGTGCAACCTAGAGAGAACCAGAGCATGGGAGACCATGAGCTTCTGTGGGAAGGAGAGGAAAGGAAGAGTACCTCTGAGGAGGTGCAGTAGGAATTATGACTTTTTAGAGACCTCAGAGATGTGGGCAAAGAAGGAAAGTGTGGAGGCTAAGAACCTCTGGGTCATCTTTGACTCCACACTTTCCTTCTTCGCCCACATCTCTGAGGTGATGACCCAGAGGTTCTTAGCCTCGCAGGTGGGGGTAGGAGGAGGGCCAAGGGAGGCCGGCAAGAGAGTGAGGGGAAAGGATGGTGAAGGAGTGCCCATGAGAAGGATCTCCATCTTGCTGGCATTCAGACAAAGATCATTGGCGTTACACCAATCTTGAATGGCAGTTAGGCAATAAGGCAATTAGGCAATCAGAGATGAGAGAGGGAGAGGAGGTGGTCAAGGGTAGTCTGAAAATGAGTTGAGTGTTGTCAGCGTAGCACTGGAAATTTGAGCAGAAAATGGCAAGGCAGTGGGCGAGAGTTGCCAGGTATTGGTGGAAAAGCCAGGGTGAGAGTTAGACCCCTGGGGAACACCACAGGTAGAGAGGAAGATAGATGATAGGAAGGAACCAAGTTGGATGTGGGAGGGTCGATCAGAGAGGAAAGAGGTCAGCCAGGTTATCACAGAGACGGTTGAGCAGGATGGTATGGTTGACCGTGTCGAAGGCAGAGGAGAGATCAAGTAGTATGAGGACAGAGGGAATGTTAGAGTCAAGGTTGGAGAGCAGATCTTCACGGATGTTCAGGAGAGCAGATTCCATGCTTTGGTGGTCATGGAGACAGCCAACAGAATCAGAATGTAGGTTAAGCTGAGAGATGGCCAATTATTCCAGCAGTTTGCCCAGAAAGGGCGTAATGGAAATTGGGCGATAGTTAGCCAGACAAGGAGGATCAGCTGTGGGTTTCTTGAGAAGAGGATGGACAGGGGAGTGCTTGTACCAGGCACAAGTCGGATTTAGATCAGCGAGAGGAATAGAAACGGCACTCCTGTCTATCTGGGATGACCTGAAGACAAATGCAGATTCCAATACAAACTCAGCCCTGATACTACTCGACCTCTCTGCAGCTTTCAACATGATCAACCATAAGATCCTCATCAAGAAAATAGAAGAAATAGGAATAACAGACTTAGCCCTACTTTGGATTAAATCTTTCCTAGCGAACAGAATGGAATCTGTCTGGATAAAACCCTTCAAATTCCATTCCACTGGAAACCAACTGTGGAATGCCACAAGGATCATCCCTATCCCCACTGTTCTTCAATATCTACCTGAGCCCGCTAATACAAATAATCAAAAAACACAAACTCACGTCCTACAACTACGCAGACGACACACAAATCATCTATAAAATCGAAGGACAAGAAGAGAGCACAATGCTGGGAGAATGTCTCAAAGAACTCTATGGATGACCACAAACAGTCTCAAACTCAACCCAGGCAAGACAGAAATCCTGGTTATATCCGAAAACCTGGAAAATAACATCTATATATCTAAATGACGTTAGTGCACACCAATTTCAGATAATATAAAATTGACAGTTCAATCAAAAGAATAATCAAAAATTAAAGGTGCAGGGGAGGAACTATGATCCTGGCACAGAATCACAATAAAATAAGAAAAGGCAAAGAGGATCCAAAGGTAATAACCGCCCGTCCCCTGCACACTCTCTAATACTGAATATACAGTCAATACATCCAGAAGGCTCCCTGGTGCGTTACATGAGTTAATTTATAATTTGACCCAAAACATTCTCAACATTAGTGTGTACAACATGATGAAGACACGTTTTACATCGAAGTACCAATTAATTGCAAATATGCTGCCACAACAAAATTTCATACATGGATTCTACAATGGTGTGGCTTTATATAATCAGTTAATGCGGCGGTGACATCTGAAACACAGACAGGACTCATTCGCATATTTATGATACTTATGGTGAACATACACCATATGTATTTTCATACAAGTTACTGCATTGGATACGATATGTTGTACAGCATATGTCATAACGCTAATAGAGCATAAGTCATAAGTTCAACAAAAATCAGATTCATTATTACACATTCATCATGCATGTCAAACCCACAATCATCGAAAGGTATCTCAGAAAGGTATCGAAAGTTATCTCAGAAAGACAAATTGTACATCATTATGCAAAACAGTTTAGGGAAAAGTCCTCATTGAGGCCTTTGGGTTGTACCTGCTTGCGGGAATCTTGTCTTGTTTAAATTTCTATGATGATAAAATTCTTGCCAATTATAGACTATTTCCATTTAAATAGTCGAATGTGTCACGTTTGAACTTCCTCAATTTCCTTTGTTCTATGTCTGATTTGTAAGAGGCTAATTTAGCATTCACCGCTTCCAACAAAAGTGTAAGTTCCTGTTCAGATTTTAAAGCCGCAAGCTGATATTTTAAAGCTGTGATATCCGTATCAATAGTTGTTAAGACGGATTCCTGAACTCTGTCCTGGAGGCGCAGAGGTTCAGAAGGCCAGCCTAGTTTCTTGGAATAGGGTAACCTCTGGACAAGCCAGACCAATCAGGGTAGCGATCGCAGCGGTCAAGACTAGGTCTCAAGAAGGGTGAGGGTGACTGAAAGCCCGCAATGAGCACACAAAGCAAGGACACTTACAAATTACTCCAAACAGGTGTTATATTAAAAATATATACACATTTATTACAAGGCCTTTGTAACATTGACCGTAGCGAGAAATCACAATAAAACTCCAGTAAACCAACACATACCAAACCAATACAATATATATACAAATACAAATGAATCTAATGAATTAGATGCACGAAATGTGTAGACCACCTAGATGAGGAGGAAAACAGGCAGTGTGAATAATAATTAGACCCAGTCCGCCTTCAGAGGCACCTAACTAAAAGGAAGTCCAAGCCCTACGAAGAGTGGAGCCTTGTGCTCAAAAGTACCTGCACACACTGGTGCCAAAGGGCAAAAAGGGGAGTCTCTTCGAGGGAATTAGGCAGTTTAGTTCGGTGAACAAATGAAGATGAACAGAGCTCCGCGACTCAAGCGCAGCCTCCACTGGGGGCAGAAGCAGAGCACAAGTACGGAGAGGCGTGCTGTTTGCACAGCGGGGAAAAGCTATGGGCACCTGCAGGAGGGCGACCAGTTCCTAGCTATGCTACTCACCGGTCCCCGATGCAAGCAGACCCAGGCTTCTCCCCGTCCGTTTCAGTGCTGGCAGGTTCAGATAGGAGCAGGGGACGTCTCGTCGTCGTGTAGATTCCGCAGCAGCAGAACTTGAGTTGGGGACGTCCCAAACGCATTGAACCCGCACAGTTTGTTACCACAGCAGGGCAACGGAGCGGCCGTGTGTATTCCAGCCAAATGTACACTCCTCAGTTCAGACTTGGGAATGCCAAGTGTACGAATCGTGTGAGAGTGACAAGGACTCGTAATACAACAGAACCTGACGGCGGTTACAGAGCAAGACTCCTGGGTAGGCTGGTCAGTCTGCTGGATGGCCCAGAGACACTTCCGAAGGATTACGTGCCGAGATGGTGAAGATGCCGAGAATAGTTGTTCCCACTATTCCAAGGGTCGAAGTACCAGTACAGGCCTTCTCGTTCGATCCGAGGTAGACAGGGTTTCACAAAGCGAGAGCAGTGCAGAGGAGCAGTCCTTCAGCGGGTCACCAGCGATTCCTCGGTTCAGCCTCGTGGTTGCAGGATACTTGGCTCCTGTATTTCTTTGTTCGTGAGAACTCAGGAGATCGACATGGTAGTGGCGTTTCCAGCCCCCTCTTATCCACGGTTCCCTTCGCACCAAAATGGCGGGGGCCCAATGGGAGATCCGCTCATAAAACACTCACACCATCTGTGGACCTCATCACGGACCACGGGGGTCCCAGGCATTCACACCACCCTAGACTCTCTGGCGCCCAGGATGTGTATTGGGACCAGACATCCCAGCCCCCATCCTGGAGGCACACACAGGCCTGTAGAAGCCCACGAAAGCATCTGTGTTTCGCGGGAAAGTACATGCCCAAATAAGGAAGGCCCCGGGTCGGCTCGACCTGGAGGAGGTGAAGGGGGCAAGAGCCTCGTGGTCTGGCCATTTTGGGAGCCAGGCCACCATTTTGGGCTAAGCGCGAGAAACGCGCTTAAAACGCCAAAAGGAGCTCAAAAACACAAGAAACGATCGCTGCCACCAATCCCATCCCTGATTCACTTGCACCGTTCATTTACAATCCAAAGAGAGTATCTAAGGCCTGTAGACGACTAGAGACCCAAGAAAGCAGTAACTTAGCTTACAGTGCCCTCTTGTGCCATGTTGCACGAAAGCTGCAACATGATAAAGAAACTACGGAAAACAACGTTTCCCGGTACTGACTGTCTTAAGGGCATGTCAGTTTCCCCGTAAGAATGGAGCGAATGCCCAGAGGAGTGCGGCTGAGGGCTGCACTTCTCTGGCAAAGTCTAGGTCCTGGTGAAAACAACAGCAAAAAGTTTAGGGGTTGCAACATGGAAGGAAAATTACCCACAATTAAGAAATCTTTCCTAACACTCACCCCTCCCAGACTATGGACAGGGGGAACTAATCCACCCCATGGATGAGTCTCTTGTTCAGGTCGGTTAAACATTCTGGACAACCCATCAGCACTGCTATGTTGGACACCTGGCCCATGCTCAATAGTGAAGTCGAAGCCTTGTAGACTTATGGACCACCTAAGCAACTTTGGATTCTCTCCCTTCATGTTCATTAGCCACTTTAAGGGCTTATGGTCAGTTTGCACAGTGAAGTGGGTCCCATAGAGGTAGGGCCTCAGCTTCCGTAGGGCCCACACAACAGAGAAACATTCTTTCTCCACTGTGGACCATCTGAGCTCTCTGTCCTTAAGCTGCCGACTAATAAAACCAATAGGGTGTTCCTTACCCTTCTCATCTACTTGCGATAGTACAGCTCCTATCCCAGTGTCAGAGGCGTCTGTCTGCACAATAAAAGGTCTTTGATAATCAGGGGCCCTGAGGACAGGGGCCTGGCACAAGGAGTCTTTTAAGCCATTGAAGGCCTTCTCACACTCGTCGGTCCAAGTTACCTTCTTGGGTTTCTTCGGACTGGTGAGGGCAGTCAGAGGGGCAGCTATGGTGACATAGTCTGCCACGAAGTTGCGGTAATACCCCGTCAGTCCTAAGAAGGCTCTCACTTGTGTCTGTGTAGTGGGGGTAGGCCAGTCTTGTACTGCTTGTACTTTACTGGGAAGAGGCTGTATCCTCCCTCCACCTACTTCATGTCCAAGGTAAACCACTGAGCCTTGTCCAATCTGGCATTTACTAGCCTTTATGGTCAAGTGTGCTTTCTGAAGAGCCTGGAGCACAATCCCGAGGTGTTTCACATGATCTTCCCAGGTGGCACTGAAAACTGCTATATCGTCCAGATATGCAAGACAGAATTCGTCCAACCCATTCAACACATGATTCACAAGCCTCTGGAAAGTGGCAGGTGCATTTTTCAACCCGAACGGCATTACCCTGAATTGGTAAAGGCCGTCTGGAGTAGAAAACGCTGTCTTCTCCTTGGCATGTTCTGCTAACGCTATTTGCCAATAGCCAGCAGTGAGGTCAAACGTGCTGAGGTACTTGGAGGCACCCAAAGTATCCACCAGCTCATCTGTTCGAGGCAAGGGGTGTGCATCTGTCTTGGTGACAGCATTCAGAGCCCTGTAATGCACGCAGAACCTCAATTCAGAAGTGCCTGCCTTTGGAACCAAAACCACAGGGCTGGACAACGGACTACTAGAGGGTTCAATCACCCCAAGGTCTAACATCTTGTTGACCTCGGTCTTAATGTAAGACCGTACTTTGTCTGCCATTCTGTATCCCCTACCTTTGGTAGGTACACTGTCTCCTGTGTCTATGTTATGTTTGCACCAAGGTGTCAAACCAGGCGACTGTGAAAACAGGGGGGAAAACTGCCTAAGCAAACTTTTCACCTCAGTCTGCTGATTAGAAGTCAGGTGAGGGGCCACTCGGACACCCTCAAAGGAGCTATCTGAAGGACCACTTTGGAACAGGTCGGGGAGAGGCTCAGACTCCTCTTTCTCAACACCTGAAGCCAGTAGCAGTGCTGCAATTTCGACTCTTGGGACGAAAGCCTTCAGCCTATTTACGTGGAACACTTTTGGAGCCTGTCCAGGCCTTCCAAGGTCCACTAAATAGTTAACCTCACCCATGGGCTCCACCACTGTGTAAGGGCCTGACCATTTGTCCTGTAAAGCTCGAGGCCTTATGGGATTCATGATCAGGACTTGCTGACCAGGTGTAAAGTTGATGAGGGAAGCTTTCTGGTCGTATCAATGTTTCACCAGTGCTTGCCCTGCCTTAAATTTATCGCTAGCCAAGCCCATCAGGAGTACCATCCGTTTTCTGAGCCCCAGCAGATAATCTACTACGTTGGTAGTAACAAGGGGAGTGGGCATCTCCCATCCCTCTTTGACTGTGGCTAAGGGTCCCCGTACAGGATGACCGAACAGAAGTTCGAAGGGGCTGAAGCCAACACCCTCCTGTGGTACCTCTCGGTAGGCAAACAGTAAGCATGGTAAAAGAAGATACCATTTTCTTCTCTGAGGTTCTTCCAGAGCCCCAATCATGCTCTTTAACGTTCTGTTGAAACGTTCCACCAGACCATTGGTCTGGGGGTGGTATGCAGAAGAGAACTTGTAGGTGACCCCACATTCTTTCCACATAGCCTGCAAATACTTTGACATAAAGTTGCTGCCTCTGTCAGACACAACTTCTTTAGGGAAGCCAACCCTAGTAAAGATGCCAAGTAACGCTTTTGCAACTAACTTGGCAGTTACAGTTTTCAATGGGATGGCCTCAGGATATCTGGTAGCATAGTCGACTAGCACCAAGATAAACCTATTGCCTGAGGATGTTTGCGGGTCAAGGGGACCAACAATGTCGATCCCTACCCTTTCGAATGGTACTCCTACCACTGGGAGTGGTACCAATGGAGCTTGGATTGTCGAGCCAACCTTACCAGATAACTGGCAGGAGGCACAACTCCTGCAGTGACTTTCTACTTGCACCCCCATCTTGGGCCAGTAGAAGTGCATGGATAACCTTTGCTTGGTCCTCTTAATACCAGGGTGACCAGAAAGGGGCACTTCATGCGCCAGCTGCAGGAGGAAGGGTCTTACAGCAAGGGGTACCACCAACCTCCTATGGTCTCCTTCTGTAGACTCTGTGGGCTCACTATACAGGAGTCCACCTTCCCAATAAATCCGGTGCGTCCCAGGAGGTTCACCCTCGACATGGGAGCAGGCCTGTCTCCTTAGGCCTTCTAGAGATGGGCACTCACGTTGGCCTTTACTGAATTCTTCTCTGTCAGGACCACCTTCTACTAACAAGTCTTTTAGTTCCGGATGGTCGTTGGGGTCAAGTACTTTAGGCATCGCCACCTCCTCATCAGGCCCGGGCGATTGACCAACTTCCTCCACCGCAGTGGTAGGCGAGCTCGGGGGAATGTTGTCTTTCCCTCGTCTTGACTTTCTTACTCCTTTCGCCTTGGGTTTCCCTGTCGGCGGGGGTGGCGTATTGGTCTTGGCCAATGCTGCCTGTGTTTGAGACCGTGTGCAGGGTCTGTCGGCAGTGTCTCCTACGAGCCCTAAAGCTCTGAGATCATTGCCTAACAAGACCTTTCCTGGGACGTTTCTCTGAATGCTCACTGGAATCCTGACTGCTGTACCATTTAAAGTAAGATTTACAGGTATTACTGGGAACATGCGAGGTGGGCCATCAGCCAACTTAGTGGGCATCAGAGTAGCTCTGGCAACTTCCTCTGAGTCTACCAAGGTAGCATCCACTACAGTTCGACTGCACCCACTATCCCTAAGAGCTGGAGTATCCACTCCATTGATCAGCATACTGTCTTTAAAGTAGTGCTTGGTATTATCTGGAATCCTAGAATAAGCCTCTGCGACTTTAGGCTCCCAGGAACCCAGGGAAACTAAAACTACCTCAGCTTCTATCCCGCTGGGGAAGGAGTCTGAGGAGAAGGATGCGCCTGTAATCTCTTCTTCCTCGTAGGAGGAGAAGGCCAGATTAGCGGACTGGACCCCCAAAGGTTTAACCTTACACCGGGGATCCCCCTTCACGTGGTCAGTTGCTCCACAAGCAAAACAAGATCCATTGGGTCTGTTTACATAGGGAGGCTTATTGTAACCAGAGTTCTGTTTTGGAGGCTGACCTCCACTACCCTGTGAGTTCTCTTGTGTCTTACCCTTATTTTTCTTTTTGTGGCCCTTTTGAGAAGAAGATTTATCAGATTCTCCACCCTCCTTATCTTTGGACTTTTTCCCTTCCTCCTGCTTACCAGGATGAGTTTTGTCCTTATGGGACACTCGATGTGACACCCATAGGTCTGCTGCAATGGCCAGCTTCTTAGGAACTATCTCCTTCGAATCGGCCAAATGCTGCTTAAGCTCCAGGGAAGAAGATGCAAAAATGTGTTCCAGCATGACAAGATTTATCATGCCTTCAAAGGTAGAAACCTTATAACCTTCGACCCAGCCAGTCAAGTTTTTTAAGGATTCGGTTACATAAGATACCCAAGTACCACCTTCTTTTTTCTTGTACTCTCGGAATCGTTTTAAATATTGGGCAGGAGCCTTTCCAAACTTTAAAATGAGAGTATGCTTTAACATTGCGAAATCAGCTTGCTCAGCCTTCGACATTTCCATAATGGCACTACAGCCAGAATGGAGCAGTCTGCTGAGTAACCAGGCAATCTTATCAGCATTGTCAACTTGTTGAACTTCACATGCATACTCAAACGTATTCAGCCAGTCCATAATGTCATTCCTTTCTTCGTACACACTGAGCAGATCTTTCGGAAACCGTGGATGAGAGGAGGCCCCAGACCCATGTCCAGGACTTTTGGATCCATTTGCAACCTGAAGCTTGGCCAGTTCCAACTGGTGATCCCTATCTTTCTGTTTTTCAGCCTGTTCGATTCTTAGTTTGGTTATGTTGAACTCAAGCTCCTTCTGCCTAAACCGCAGCTCTTGCTTCTTGAATTCAAGCATAGCCTCCCCATCGACACTAGCAGAGGAAACATTAGACATCTCATCCTCCCTTTCCTCGTGGTCGCGGTGGATCAGTACAGCGGCAGAACCGTCGGTTCTACCAGTGAGAGCAGCCCCACCTCCTTCCACACTGTCCTCAGAAGTTATAGCATCAAGCAGCGCTTCTTGCCACGCCACGATTCTTTGGATCATATCCAATTTGGTGCCTTGAGAGGAGACACCTCTCTCCGCACACATCTTTTTCAATGTTTCGGATTTAGAAGCATTTAAAGTTAACAAGGTATTTGTTTCCATACTGTTAGATAGGACTATGGCCTTTTTAACGTTATACTACGACAATTCACTACGTGTCCTGGTAGGAATAACTTGAAATGCTTCACTCGTGCGCAACACTGGATACCTTCAGTCGTATCCCACCGCTGTACACCAATTTGTTAAGACTGATTCCTGAACTCTGTCCTGGAGACGCAGAGGTTCAGAAGGCCAGCCTAGTTTCTTGGAACAGGGTAACCTCTGGACAAGCCAGACCAATCAGGGTAGCGATCGCGGCGGTCAAGACTAGGTCTCAAGAGGGGTGAGGGTGACTGAAAGCCTGCAATGAGCACACAAAGCAAGGACACTTACAAATTACTGCAAACAGGTGTTATATAAAAAATATATACACATTTATTACAAGGCCTTTGTAACATTGACCGTAGCGAGAATCACAATAAAACTCCAGTAAACCAACACATACCAAACCAATACAATATATATACAAATACAAACGAGTCTAACGAGTTAGACGCACGAATCCTAGCTATGCTACTCACCAGTGCCCGATGCAAGCAGACCCAGGCTTCTCCGCGTCCGTTTCAGTGCTGGCAGGTTCAGATAGGAGCAGGGGACGTCTCGTCGTCGTGTAGATTCCGCAGCAGCAGAAGTTGAGTTGGGGAGGACCCAAATGCAGTGAACCCGCACAGTTTGTTACCACAGCAGGGCAACGGAGCGGCCGTGTGAATTCCAGACAAATGTACACTCCTCAGTTCAGACCTGGGAATGACAAGTGTACGAATCGTGTGAGAGTGACAAGGACTCGTAATACAACAGAACCTGACGGCGGTTACAGAGCAAGACTCCTGGGTAGGCTGGTCAGTCTGCTGGATGGCCCAGAGACACTTCCGAAGGCTTACGTGCAGGAGATGGTGAAGATGCCGAGAATAGTTGTTCCCACTATTCCAAGGGTCGAAGTACCAGTACAGGCCTTCTCGTTCGAATCGAGGTAGACAGGGTTTCACAAAGCGACAGCAGTGCAGAGGAGCAGTCCTTCAGCGGGTCACCAGCGATTCCTCGGTTCAGCCTCGTGGTTGCAGGATACTTGGCTCCTGTATTCCTTTGTTCGTGAGAACTCAGGAGATCGACATGGTAGTGGCGTTTCCAGGCCCCTCTTATACACGGTTCCCTTCGCGCCAAAACAGAGGGGCCCCAATGGGAGATCCGCTCATAAAACACTCACACCATCTGTGGACCTCATCACGGACCACGGGGGTCCCAGGCATTCACACCACCCAAGACTCTCTGGTGCCCAGGATGTGTATTGGGACCAGACATCCCAGCCCCCATCCTGTAGGCACACACAGGCCTGTAGAAGCCCGCGAAAGCATCTGTGTTTCGCGGGAAAGTACATGCCCAAATAAGGAAGGCCCCGGGTCGGCTCGACCTGGGGGAGGTGAAGGGGGCAAGACGGTCAGCGGACAGGATAAAGAGCCACGTGGTCTGGTCATTTTGGGAGCCAGGCCACCATTTTGGGCTAAGCGCGAGAAACGCGCTTAAAATGCCAAAAGGAGCTCAAAAACACAAGAAACGATCGCTGCCACCAATCCTGTCCGTGATTCACTTGCACCGTTCATTTACAATCCAAAGAGAGTATCTAGGGCCTGTAGATGACTAGAGACCCAAGAGAGCAGTAACTTAGCTTACAGTGCCCTCTTGTGCCATGTTGCACGAAAGCTGCAACATGATAAAGAAACTACAGAAAACAACGTTTCGCGGTAGTGACTGTCTTAAGGGCATGTCAGTTTCCCCATAAGAATGGAGCGAAAGCCCAGAGGAGTGCGGCTGAGGGCTGCACTTCTCTGGCAAAGTCTAGATCCTGGTGAAAACAACAGCAAAAAGTTTAGGGGTTGCCACGTGGAAGGAACATTACCCACAATTAAGAAATCTTTCCTAACACTAGTAATGAGGGACTTAGATAATACTTCTATCGTTAACTGGATCAAATTTAATGAACATTTGTCCATGATTTGGTCCCATTTAATGACAAAATCCTCTCTCTTTCTGTGAATACGAGAGATTAGTCCTTCTTTTGTATCAGGCTGTATTTAACCCTGTGTTTATAACAACGGTTGATTTCAACGCATAGTGGGTTCTGTCACATTGATTACAGAGGTGCATGTTGCATACTGACTTCAGCTAGACTGTAGATTAATTCCCAGTAGAGGGTGCGCAAGTGATGTTTAACAGCGCGAGTGTGGTGGCTCCTGAAATTTACTTTTCTCGAGTCCACGCTAAGAGGGACAACTGTCTATCATTTCATGTGTTTACTTTAGGTCTCTCACTGATTTGATATTGTCGGAGTACGGATTAGCTAGATCATGGACTTTTGAGAATGCCATCACGGCATTTTGGACACTTTCCATTCATTACTATTGTGAAACACATTGATTTGGAAGACGTGGAATCATGACCCTTTGATGGGGTAAGTGATTCCCATTTGATCATTCTCAATATTATTGGGATGTTACTTGACAATAACAAGTATGCAGTGTGAATATTAGAATGTGGGGGGTAATGCCATATTTCTTACTGGCCGTTTTGCTTTGCATTATAGGGAGATTCTGTTAATTTGCGAACACCCCTAACTGTTAGTTGAATTACCTACGTGCATTTCAAGGCACTCACTTGGATTGGCTACCCTGAAGTTGACGAGTGGGGAATACTGCAGGTCTTTGAGCTGTAGTGAATTGGAACTCACCTATGAGTATGTTGTAATCGGAATTGGTTGCAATCTATGTTACAGCGTTTCTTTCCTTCTTACACTACAGGATTTGGTACCTCAGAGTACTGTGAGTTTGCTTTATTTTTTCATTTACCGAACCTGGTCTGTGGTGCCCTGGTAAGCCCTTTCTTATGAGTGGGCTTTTCCTGCACTTATTGGTCACTAATGCATGATATAGGGTTTCCACATGGGGGCACAATTCGCATTTGATTAAAGGACTGAATATTAGGTATTTGGCTTACCCCTTTGTGTAGTCACATCCAGCTGGCTCTTGGTGGTGGATGATTCCTTTAGAATATACTTAGAACTTAATGTTTGCTACACTGATGATCCAAGGAGGATGATTTCTTTAGAAGCTTAATACATACTTAATGACCTATACCTATATAATGAGAGTATACAAGGCTGATCTAGTTCTACGTGTCATTTTCTCTTCCAGTCTGAATTGATCTTGGAGAAGGGGCTGTAGACCCCGAAACGCGTCAGCTATCTTTGGACTAAAAATCATTTTTGGAAAGCTTGATGCTATTAAAACTATTTTCTTCATTGAAACAAATACTCTCTTCATTCTTTTTAGTTGTGTACTTACTGTCTTATGTCTTTCTACTAAATCTATTAAGTATTGACTGTATATTCAATATTAAAGAGTGTGCAGGGGACGAGAGGTTCCTATCTTTAAATAACATATATATCCCATGGCCCACATAACTAGGAACAGCACCCACACCATCGAAAATAGTCAAGAACCTCTGAATCCTAATGGACAACACACTAACTTTAGAACCACAAATAAATGCAATAATCAAGAAAATCTTCTTCCTCCTACACTCGATAAATATAATCCTATTGTTCCTGTTCTTCTCTCATAAAACACTGACAATTATCACCCTCATCTTGTCAAGAATTGACTACACAAACAGTCTCTACCTCAGAATGCCGAAACACCTGCTGAAGAAACTGCTACGCATCCAAAAAGCTGCGGCCAGGCTCTTCCTTAAACTATCATGAAGGGACCACATCACAGAGTGCTAAAAATGCTACACTGGCTGCCAATCAAACAACAAATCACTTTCAAAATGATTTGCATAACGCTCAGAGCAATCCACGGCCAAGGAGCAGAATTCCTACAAAGGAAAATAACCATTTACCAACCGACAAGAACACTCAGATCAAGCAGTAACATCCACTTGGAAACAAAACCACACACAAGACAAAAAACGTGGGGGATCCTTATTCTCCCACCTAGCAGCAAAAACGTGGAACACACTTCCGAAAGTAATACGCAATTCAAAGGACCACCTAAAATTCAGGAAACTACTCAAAGCCTGGCTCTTCGCCTCAGAACAGGACCGATCAACTAACAAACACAAATGGAAATAGAACGTGCCAGAAACAAGCGCACGTGGCAATAAATAGGGAGCGAATGAGGAAACCCAGGATTCATCCTCTCCAGAGCCTCTCCCAAACCAAAACACTCTGCTAGGCAAAGCCAAAAGAGACAGTAGCCGAAGATGAAGGACCACTAATCATTACTTAGCACCCAACAGAACAGGTGACCCTTAGGACCCGGAGGGTCGAAAACGCACCCCAGAAGCTCAGGGAGGCACGAGCAGGCAGGCCCCACCGACAACCAAAGAGCAACCCACAAGTTTAGCAATCTCAACCCTGGACAGGGGAGGCCCCCACCACCTTCCCACTCCCAGATCTCCAGTAACAGAGACATGCCACCACCTTGGGCAGAACCAGATGAATGAACCGCTAAAGGAACGCGCCTGCAGACAGCAAGGGCAAAAACGCCAAACACAGAAAAAATGAGGTAACCCCATTAACCCATCCGCTAAAAAAACTCAACTCTCCACTTTCATGTCTAACAACCTAAGCAAACACAACCACCCTTTTGCACAGCAAACCGCACGCACTTCACTACAACAACAAAGCAAACCACACATAGTATCACACAACAGCACATGGGAGTCTACAGATCCGTAAACCACACCCATGCTCAGTGAACAGTGTTAACAGGACTGAAGCTGCCAACAGGACATCACCAATCTGTTCTACCTTTATCCCGCAACACCCTACTAACCCTCTCTACCCTCTTACCTTCCAGATCTGCCAGAGTGTCAGGGGACCACTCCACTAGTGGTAGCACATGGTATAAATGCCCTTGAACATTAACATGTGTGTGTGAGTGAATGGTGAATGGGTGCACGTGTAAATGGGCAAGTGTTTGGATGTGTATGCTTATGTTCAAAGTCTGGATTACTAGCTGGTAATTTTCATTACTCCTAGTCCTACTATTCCTCTTTGCAGTACTTGCCGATGAAGCACCTTGCCTCATACACAAGTACTGGGATGATGAAGAGGCACATGGAGGTAATGCTAGGCTGAGGAGATGATTATTGGGGTTGGTGGAGCAGAGGGGGAGCGAGAGGGGACGTGTGAGAAGAGTGAGGCAGGACAGGGGTACACTAATACATAATGGTCATCAATGTTAAAGCAGGTATGATGTGTTATTAGTGGCTAGACTGGCATTTGGGTGTAGCCAGTTTTAGCCATTTGTAACTGTGTCATGGCATATTTTTCTGGGCATATATAATGAAGTAAGCATCATGAGTGCTGTTACGTGGCTAGACTTGTAGTTTGCTGCAGTTAGTCTAGTCATTTCTTACTGTGGCTTTCCATTTTATACTGGGAGCAGAACACAAAATATGAGGCAACCCACATGTTATTATTTTGAAGCAGAAACCCATTAGTGGGATCTACATACAACCTATACACAAACAGTGAGGGTTCTGCAACCTTTAAAGCTGAATTTAAATAAGGTCCAAAACTAGCAATCAAATGAAGATTTACTCAATGTTGTTGTTTAATATGACCATTTAATCGTAGTTATTGATTCATAGCCATCAGCAACATATTAAGACATATGTACAAAGACAGAATATATATTAACCTACTTTGAACCAAGAATTTCTCAAAAAGCTGTTGTATAAGCAAGGTAACTTGTTCTCCCCAAGGGTGCTCATCTCCATTGCACAAAGCAACACCAATTGTGCCAACACCGTGACAAGACAATAAACGTGTCAAAAATTAACAGAAAACAGAAGCAATAATAAATACATGGCATAGTATTCACACTTGAGTATCAGCTGATGCACCCACACACTTTTCATATGTGCGAACGCTTTATTTACTCGTTGATCAATATAGGTAAATCAATGCCCATATGTTCACTGTAGCAGTTACAGGAGTAGTCTAAAAGAGTTGAAGTTGCCTACTCGAGTTCTGCTACAATGGTGGCCCAAGAATTTACAGTGGCACAGCATTCTTCAGGGCATAGAACAAGTTCATCGGAGAGAACAAGGTCCAAGGCACATAATCTGGCTCAGAGTCTACATTTTCATCCTCCAACACAACGGATAATTATGCACGCATGTAGCCTGTCCCAAACTGGTTGTGGTGAACCAACCACCTAGCTAATCTCAAACCCGACATCTTGTGAAAATATTAATTAAAAGAGGCATTCAGAGGAATTGATCAAGCTTCAGGCTGACTATAATGCTTGGAGTAACTTCATCACAGAGTCAGAGTACGGAATGCAACGGACCCTAGATTTGGCTTCAAGCTGCCGTTTTGTACTGTTCTGATAAGTGTAATTACCTGGCTAGACTGGCATTTGGGTGAAGCCAGTCTAGCCTTTGCTTATTGTGGCATTGTATATGTTTCTAGGCATCTATGATAAAGTAAACATGAGAATTGTTTTTATGTGGTTAGACTGGCATGGTGTTAGGAAAGATTTCGCTCTTAGGCAACTTTCCCTCCATTTCTATGGAGCCCTCCCCCCTGCAAAAATACATTTTGCTTTTAGTTTTGAATCTGACCTGACCTTTTTCCATGGGGAAGCTGACTAGTCCTTGAGGTTGTCAGTACTGGGAAACTGTGTTTCTCTTAGTTGGATACATGTTATCTATCTTTCTTGTGTAACTTTGTATCATTGCACAGTGCATCTTACAATGCAGTGTAATTGGGTTATTTTTACATGACCCTTGGCTTAGATACTGAGAATTTTGGATACCTTTGATGTGCCTAAAAGACAAGCTGGTGGCAGCAGTTGCATTTTTATTATGTTTGCAATACTTTTCTTTAGTCGTACATTGTTTACAGCATTTGGCTACTTACTGTAGCTAGCGTTCCAAGAAGGGCCGAGCCACAAGGTTTTTGCTTGCTCTTTTGGCCATCTTGTTCTCTGACCTTCTTCCTGCCCTGCCAGCTCAGGAATTCCTTTTAAGGTCACGCACTTGCCTGGGAAAGCCTTGGTTTTCGCAGGCTAGTGCAGGGCCCTGTGTGTGTGTGTGTGTGTTCCCAGGAAGTGGGCTGAGACTGTCTGGTCCCAAACCACATACTGGTGCCTGAATGTTTGTTGTGCATGCTTGCATGAGACCCTGAGTGGTCCTTGATTGGACCACTGTTGGTGTGCATAAGTGTGGCAGATCTTACCATTGGAGGTCTGAGTCTGAGCACTCACCTGACTTTGGATAAGAAGAGGAGTCTTACAACAATGTTCCAGAGTTCCTGAAAGAACCTCTGCAAGGAGTCAAGTATCCTGAATTGTTGAAGATGAGTGAAGGGACCATGGACACGTCTGAAGAAGGCCTGGCAACCAACCTCTGCTGCTGTCCTGGAAGAGCCCTGTCTGGCAAGAGATCTTTAGAAGTTTTTAATGGGAGCTTCGACCCTGGGAGAGGAGGGAATATCCATTCCAGACGTCTGCTTGGTGTCCTATGAATCAGAGCCTTTGGAAGTGTCCCGGTGTCACAACCCTCACCCAAAACCCCCTCTGGCAAACCCATTGGCCAGGTGGAGTCAGGACTCGGGCCTCTAGAGCTTGGCATACTCTTCAAAAGCCCTCATGAGGCCAGTCCTGGCGCCAGGCTCATACACCATGAAAAACAATGTGCTTGGGAACTACTTTATTGTATTGTCAGCCAACATGGAGGCATTCACATAGCTTGGTTCCTAAGAACCAAGCTATGCGGTCTAGTGTTTTGGGTGTGGTATCCTAGGGACTACTTTGCCTGGACTATTTTTTGGGGCTATTTAAACCACACCCGAGCAAGACAACACGCTTTGCGTTACTTTGCAGCTTGCAACGTGACGCTCACCGTGTCCAGCTATTCCCTCGAGCCTCGGAAAAGCAAAACCTGCAAGGAGACAAAAGGAACATCATTAGCAGCAGCATCTTACCTGCAGTCTTCATCTTTAAACACTTGCAGCTACTGAGAACAGCTTCCTCGAATCTGCACGCCTCCCGGACAGAACGACCTGAAAGAGGAAGATAGAGGCAACATTAAAGAAAGCAGTAGAGACATTTACAAATTACGAACTGCTCAAAAGGCTTACCTGGCTGGTCGCCTCTCGGCTGGCACCACTCCGGACATTCCACTTGCGCTGAAGAACACCGCGACCTACAAGGAAGAAAAACACAGGTTACCAAAGGCAAGACTTTGCAGCGCTGCGCATAGCGCATACTTACCGCATCATAGCGCTCTTAATGCGCCATCATTTACCAGCGGGGCTCAACCAAGCCAGTTCGCCGCGCTGAAGCTCAGCATACCTAAGGGGGAAAAAAGAGACATTTTAAACAAAAAAAGGCATGCAGGATAGCAACAAAACTAAAGAACAGCAATAAGACCTACCTGAACAATATCAAACAGGCCGGCGACAGTGAAGTAACTGGATCGCTCTCGCCCATGAAAGACAACGTGCCCCTGAAAAGAAGGCAGGACGGAGAGCACGCCTAATTCTACCACAAGTTGAGGAGAGGGCGGCAGAGGGACTGAAATCATACGGGGGTGGAGGGAGGATACTTACCCCAGTCGGTCAGTCTTGAACACAGTCCTCCTGTATTTTCAGGCAGAATCTTCCCTGCAGACCACATCAGTGCAAAGCTGAGAAGCATACCAGCGAGTAACCCAGCTGGGTGGTGTCCCTGTGGATACCAGGTGAGCGTAACAGAACGCGAAGCCTGCCATAACAAATCCACCTGGGCGCCATGGAGACATCAGAAATGGACCAATTGGCCCAATTACTAGGAGAGCTTTGTGCTGAGGTTCATTCTGCCCGACAAGAGACTAATGCCCTCCGGAGAGACCTCATAGTGACCAAAGAACGCACTGAAGAGATTAGCAGGCAATACTTGCAATCACATGCAGGACAGACGTCTCTACCTGGAAGCAATCCAACGATGCAAAACCCTGCCATACCACCCACTCCGGCACAGATCACGTTGCCTGGAACAGTGCCCCTGGCACCACCAGAAAGGTTCTCAGGCGACCCACGGAAGTATGCAGCATTCATCAATCAGTGCCGTCTTCATTTTCTTTGTAGGCCTGGAGCATTTCCAAATGGCCAAGCTCGGGTAGCTTTTGTCTTATCATACCTGAGTGGTAGTGCAGCAGATTGGTCGGTGCCGTTGGTAACCCATGATGATCCTCTATTACATGACTTTGGGGGGTTCCAGAGAGAAATGGAAAAACTTTTTGCTCGCCATACCCAGGAACAAGCAGTAGACAATGAACTCTTGTCCCTCCGACAGGGGAATCAGGATTGTTAACGTACATTGCTACCTTCAACAGACTGGTTGCCGAAGCTAGGTGGCCAGAAAACAAAAGAACCAAGTTATTCCATCGAGGCTTACGAGGCGAATTAAAGGACGTCTTAGCCCAGGTGGTTGATCCACCCAGAGACTGCAGAATTCATAAATCTGGTTGTGCAGCTAGACCACCAGTTGCAGGACCGAAAGGCAGACCGGTCTAAGACAGACTCTCGCACTGTGTATGTTCGACCAAGGGAAAACACACCCCATGTACCTGAAAATGCTGTAGAACCCATGCAGATTGGAGGGATACGGCCTCCATTAACAAAACAAGAGCGGGACAAAAGAAGACAACAACAGCTTTGTTTGCATTGTGGGAATCCAGTACATTTTCTGAAGGACTGTCCAGTAAAACCCCCAAGAAGAACAGTCGGGGCCACAGATAAAGATGCAGCTAAGGAATCGGAAAACTACTAATCTCGACAAACGTAGAGGTCAGTTTGTGGAGTGAGAAGAAAGAGTTGCTGACTTCGCACTCTGCAATACCAGTGATCTTAATTAACCACCAACAGTCGTCAAGAATGCATGCCGTTGAAGCATACATCGATAGCGGACCAGTTGGAAATTATATTGATCAAGAACTGGCAGCAGAGATGGGGCTTCCTTTGTGTTCTAAGCCAACTATGGACAAGGTAACCACCGTGGATGGGACGGAAATCGCTTCCGGACCAGTAACCCAGTGCACAGCCAGGGTAACCTTGCTGTGCCAGGACAGACATCGGTAGTCTATTTCATTCGATCTCATCAAGGCACCTCAGTTCAGGCTAATACTAGGGATGCCATGGTTGGTTGCTCACAACCCTTTGATAGACTGGCGGGCACGAAAATTAACCTTCCCCGGTGACTGCTCCCCTGCCTGCTATTACCAAGAGGAGAAACCCGACGTCTGTATCCCCATGACTCCCGGAGAGACAGTATCAACCCTGGGAGCAACAAATACCTTGCCAAGTGAATACCTTGATTTCCAGGATGTTTTCCGAAAGGACCAAGTCAATACATTGCCGCTGCACAGGCCCTATAACTGTCAGATCGACCTTGTTCCTGGTGCACAAATCCCTTGCGGCAGGATCTACGCTCTCACAGAACCAGAAAACCTTCATTTGAAATCCTATTTAGACCAGTACCTTGCAAACAGATTTATCCGTCCTTCGAAGTCCCCCGCAGGCAGTCCTTTGTTCTTCGTACCGAAAAAGGAAGGAGACTTGAGAACCTGTATTGACTACCGCGCATTGAACCAGATCACCGTGAAGAACCGCTACCCCTTGCCACTTATCCCTGAGATGATAGACCAAGTTAAAGATGCCCATATTTATACCAAATTGGACCTTCAAGGAGCGTACCACCTGGTCCGAGTCAGAAAAGGAGATGAATGGAAAACCGCCTTCCGTACTAAATATGGCTAGTTTGAATATCAAGTTATGCCCTCCGGGTTATGCAACGCTCCTGCGGCATTCCAATATTTCATGAATGACGTCTTAAGGGAGTTAATTGATGTGTGCGCCTTAGTGTACATAGACGACATCTTAGTATACTCAGCCTCGGAACAAGATCATGTCAGGCACGTTCATTCAGTCCTCACCAAGCTCCGTCAACATCGCTTGTTTGCAAAGCTTGAAAAATGCTTTTTTCACATCATCGAAGTAGAATTTCTTGGTTTTATCCTTACTCCAGGAGGCATCAGAATGGACGTGCACAAGGTAGATGCCATTCTGAAATGGCCTTCACCGACGTCTCTGAAAGGGGTACAAAGCATGCTGGGCTTTGCGAACTTCTACTGCCGGTTCATCCCAGACTTCTCTCAGGTTGTGCACCCAATCACAGTACTATTACGAAAAAACAATAAAAAGTTTGCTTGGACTGAAGAAGCAGAAGAAGCCTTTCAGGAACTTAAACAAAGGTTTACCTCCGCTCCAATCCTGCAACATCCTCGTCCAAACCTCCCTTATGTCATTGAAACTGATGCGTCCAGTCTTGCAATGGGGGCTGTCCTTTCACAGAGAGACCCAGAAACCAGTCAGCTACATCCTGTGGCCTTCTGGTCGAAAAAGTTCTCACCTCCAGAGATTAATTATGCCATCACAGACAAGGAACTCCTGGCTATCAAATCCGCCTCTAAAGCCTGGAGGCACTACCTTCTGGGGGCCAGACACACCATTACAGTCATCACAGACCACCAAAACCTGCAATATATCAAAACAGCCAAGGCCCAGTCCTCGCGCCAATTACGGTATGCCCTTTTCTTCGCCGAATATGATTATGTAATCACATTCCGAACAGGAGTCAGAAACGGAAAGGCAGATGCCTTATCTTGCATGGGCATGGATGAAATAGTATATACAACTCCAGACCCAGTACCTATTATACCTGAAGACTAACTCTTGGGTATCATGACAGCCTTAACACAAGCAGAACTACGAAAAGAAATCCAACAGACAATGCATCCTGATGCTTACCTCACATGGCAAACTCAAGTACAACAATATACCATCAAGGACCATCTACCCTTTTTTAGGGATGGCCTATATGTATCCAAGAAGGAATTACAACAGCATATTATTTCAAACTATCACGATTCACTGATCGAATGGCATCCTGGGATCGCCAAAACCCTAGCTAAGGTGAAAGAGAACTTTTGGTGGCCTACCTGGCGTACGGACATCATTCAGTATATTCAGTCTTGCAGTGTCTGCGCACAAAATAAATCACAGAAACAAAAACCATCTGGTCTCCTAAAACCATTGGACATTCCTCCAGTTCCATGGCACACTCTTTCCCTTGACTTCATCACAGATCTACCTCCAAGCCAAGGGTTCAACACCATCCTTGTAGTTGTGGACTTATTCTCGAAGATGGCCCATTTTATTCCTCTCAAAGGCCTCCCAGACGGAGCCACTTTAGCAAAAGTGTTCCTGGATGGTGTGGTTAAGCTACATGGCTTCCCTTCGGTTCTGGTCTCTGATCGAGGCAGCCAGTTTGTTTCAAACTTCTGGAAAAATGTTTGTGCAATGGCGCAGATCGACGTTCGGCTATCTACCAGTCACCATCCCCAAATGCACGGCCAAACCGAGAGAACCAATCAGACACTTGAGCAATATTTACGGTGCATGCTGCACCACAAACAAAGGAATTGGAAAGACCTATTATGGATAGCCGGATATGCATATAACAATTCTTTGCATTCAAGCACGGGACAAACGCCCTTCTATACCCTTTATGGCAGACATCCATGTACCTCTGAACTAGACCTTCCAGCCAGCTTGGAAATGCCAGCGGTAAAGACTCTACACACAACCATTACTCAGGCTTTCAAAAGGGCAAAGGAACACCTTATTCATGCCAAAGAAAAACAAAAGAGATTCGCCGACCAACACCGGAAAAAGGCCCCTAATTATCAAGTAGGAGACAAAGTTTGGTTAGCCGCTAAATTCGTACCCATCATGGGAACCCGGACCTTTCATCGCAGATTCTTAGGACCCTATACCATTAAGGCAATTATCAACCCAGCAGCCGTGAAACTGGATTTACCACCTAATCTACACATCCACCCGGTATTCTATGTGTCCCTCCAGAAACCAATGCAACCCGGCACACGGATTGGGACACCACCTAAGCCCATACTTGTTGACAGAGAACCAGAATTCGAAGTCAAAGATATCTTGGATTCTAAATACTCTAGGACCAAGCTATATCATCTTGTCGATTGGAAAGGATTTGGACCACAAGATAGCTCCTGGGAGCCCAGTGAGAATATCCACGCACCACGTCTAATCAGGAAATTCCATCGAAACTTCCCAACCAAACCTGGGCCAGACAGAAGGAACACCATGGGAGGGGCCTTAGGGGGGAGTGCTGTTGCGACCCTCGCGCAAATCCCCCTTTGGCAAACCCAATGGCCAGGTGGAGTCAGGACTCGGGCCTCTAGAGCCTGGCATCCTCTTCAAAAGCCCTCATGGGGCCAGTCTTGGCGCCTATGGCGCCAGGCTCATACACCATGAAAAACAATGTGCTTGGGAACTACTTTATTGTATTGTCAGCCAACATGGAGGCATCCACATAGCTTGGTTCTTAAGAACCAAGCTATGCGGTCTAGTGTTTTGGGTGTGGTAGCCTAGGGACTACTTTACCTGAACTATTTTGTTGGGGCTATTTAAACCACACCCGAGAAAGACAACACACTTCGCGTTACTTTGCAGCTTGCAACGTGACGCTCACCGTGTCCAGCTATTCCCTCGAACCTCGGAGAAGCAGAACCTGCAAGGAGACAAAAGGAACATCATTAGCAGCAGCATCTTACCTGCAGTCTTCATCTTTAAACACTCTCAGCTACTGAGAACAGCTTCCTCGAATCTGCACGCCTCCCAGACAGAACGACCTGAAAGAGGAAGATAGAGGCATTATTAAAGAAAGCAGTAGAGACATTTACAAATTACGAACTGCTCAAAAGGCTTACCTGGCTGGTCGCCTCTCAGCTGGCACCACTCCAGACATTGCACTCGCGCTGAAGAACACCGCAACCTACAAGGAAGGAAAACACAGGTTAGCAAAGGCAAGACTTCGCAGCGCTGCGCATAGCGCATACTTACCGCATCATAGCGCTCTTAATGCGCCATCATTTACCAGCGGGGCTCAAACAAGCCAGTTCGTCGCGCTGAATCTCAGCATACCTAAGGGAGAAAAAAGAGACATTTTAAACAAAGAAAGGGATGCAGGATAGCAACAAAACTAAAGAACAGCAATAAGACCTACCTGAACAATATCAAACAGGCCGGTGTCAGTGAAGTAACTGGACCGCACTCGCCCATGAAAGACAATGCACCCCTGCAAAGAAGGCAGGACGGAGAGTACGCCTAATTGTACCACAAGGTGAGGAGAGGGCGCCAGAGGGACTGAAATCATACGGGGTGGAGGGAGGATACTTACCCCAGTCGGTCAGTCTTGAACATAGTCCCCCTGTATTTTCAGGCAGAACCTTCCCCGCAGACCACATCAGGGCAAAGCTGAGAAGAATACCAGCGAGTAACCCGGCTGGGTGGTGTCCCTGTGGATACCAGGTGAGCGTAACACCCGGAGCCAATCTTTCACTGACCAGCTTTAGTTTTGAGCTACCACACTGCGGATGTCACCTTTCGGCACTGAGGCTCAGAACTTTGGGGATCAAAAGCATGTGCTACTGGACTCATCCCTACCGAATTTCATTGTGCGAGCATCGAGGGGACCCGAGATAGGAGGCAAAGTCCAACTGCAATAAGTGTGTACCCCTGTGTCACTGTGCACCGGTGGTCCAAAGCAGCTTTCCTGCTAAGAGGGGCCATGAAATGAGTTCTTCTGCATTCTTCATCCTGCAGACCTTGCACCAGCAACAGTTGCCAACCTGAGAAGTGCTCAAACCTGCAACCCCTGGGCACTGAGGACCAGAGTTGATGGAAGGAAATTAGAGTTCAGGAGGTGAGTTACAGTGGTACTTACCTGATCCATATCTCCACCTTCTAAAAGTTTGGTAACTTGGCTTTGCCATTGCTTGCTTGTGCAAGTATTCCGAAAGTCGGGAACAGTTTTGTTGACTGCAAAAGAGTGTCCTCTAACTCGTGGAACCATTCCCAGGTCCCCAGGAACCCAATCCTAGTTGTTTCCCGCTTCACAAACGTCCTTGGAACTTTGCTGTACTTTTGGGAATAAGGTCCCATTCAACATAGTGTTGGATTTCTGAAGATTGTGATTCCTGGGACCTGACAGTGTTATATGACTTAATTTCCTTCCTTTTTAGGTGTTGTGTAGTATTTCTGGAATTATTGCACTATCTATGTGGCTGTATATATTTGTTTTATATTAGTTTGTGTGATAGTAACTACCTACTTATAGTCATTTTTCATTGTGTGTGTTTGGCCATATAATAAATATTATTTTTATAACTATTTGTCTAAGGGTTATTCTTGCCTTCTTACCTTTAGGACTTATTGTAGACCCCTTATCAAGCTCACCATTGGTTTGGGTATAGCTCCCAGATTTATCCCTGCCCCAATCATTGGGTGGTCTCTATACATCTGTCCACCAGGTCAGAGTATAGAAAACCAGTCCTAACACATGAGATGTTTTACTGTGAATCATCAAGGCTACATCAAACATGATAAGTGTTATTACGTGTCTGGTCTACATACATTGTGGAGCCACTTTTGACATGTTTTCAATCGCAAAGCAGTAAGATAGTCCATTGCATTGATGGCTTGCTGCTGCAATCTATGTGTGATTTGCAGGTCTCAAGTTTGAATCCCGGCAAGCCCAACTCAGCCTTTCCTTCTTCCTAGGTTGCTAAATGAGTACCAACTTCGGTTGGGATGAGGATTGTATGTAAATATGAGCTATGTATAGCACTTTGGCAAAAGCGCTATACCAATAACAATTAATTATCATGAATGAAAGCATAAATGCTCCTGTGCACTGTTGGTAACCTGCATCTATTGGATTTTTGGATACTGTATTATCACAGTAATTAACATTGTAGGGGCTCTACTTAACATTAAATGACAATACCTGACAGGCAGCATAATATGGAAGTAACTGGCCATACGTTGCTGAAGTGGCATATCTATGGCAGTGCCTTGGCCTATGTTGATTCTATTGAGTCTAACTCTATCATATCATGACCTCATTCATGGCATATGAAGGCAGCACTCTTGTTAAAATGTAGTTGGCATCTAAAGTATTCCTGTCTTCTTTAGTACCTATTTGGTATTCTAAAAATGGTACGTTCATGTACTGGTTTTTACGGCCGCAAACCTCCTCCTGTGATGTCACCAGGATTAAAGAGGAAATGTGACATCACTTCCTGTGATGTCATCTGGCGTGTAATGTCACTTCCGCTACCCCAGACATTTTGGTGAATCCTCATCCCCGCTCCCTCTCCTCTAGCCTTGCTTCACAACCTCTGCTTCAGATCTGCCAGAGCACCTAGAGACTATGCAAATGTCAGCAGCGTGCATTATAAATCTCATTAATGTGATGCAACATAACATAATACGAACTGACATTGCAAAGGTTTATGTGATGAATTGTGCATAAATAAATAAATATAATGATGAAATATATAATATAAAAGATGTCATTTTTCATTGGCATATGTTCTTATTAAGTAAAAATAAAAATATGATTTTTTCATGAAGCAGTCATTCGTTTTTTGTCATCATATACTCAAGAGTCTCAACTGTCTTTGCAGCCTTGCAATACTTTGCCCAGGGCCAAATAACAGTAGTGCACTCTTTTTTGGAATCCGTTTACCAACTTTTCTTTATAATATTGGGGTCATGCTTGCATTGTTCGGCAATGTTTTAATTAGTGTAAGAGAAGCCTCAGCAACAACCCTCCCACACAGTTTGATGTGTATATACCATGAAACAGCAACAGTCATCCCATTTAGCATACACCACTTTCCTAGCAAGAACCAGTTTCCACTTCTCCACCCAAACGCCCCCTGGGGTCCCCCTTCTCCAAATGCCCACCGAGGCAACACACCTCTGCTTCAATTAAAGGCCCCGAACAGCAGCTCGCATCCAACACAAGATCCTTCCATCTTGCCCAGATGTGCAGGTATTTTGTGCATGCAGCACGTGAGACCATGTACTGCTTTCCCAAACACAGCATATTTGTCCATACCTGTTATCGACCTATCCATAAGTGGTAGAACTGTTTTCGACAAATACATTCAAATGTCTCTCTTGATAACCATACACACAATCAATGCAAAAGCCCTGTTGCACCCCATCAAGTGTATTTCTGGGCAATGCCTAGTCATGTCTATTTCAGCCTACCAAGTGGCCACCACCCGACACATTCCTCATAACAGACTCAAAGTTCCGCCAAACCTTGCACCAATCTGCAGGACCACAACATTTGCAATAGCGTCTCTGCCTCCTTTTGCACCTATTACACCATGCAGAATCCCTTCTATCCATCCTGAACAGTCATGCGGATGTGCAGTAGGATCTATGGCCGATTGTCCACTATATCACATGGAATTGGGAGCTAAACTTCGCCTGCAACAAATCAGCAAGTGGACCTAATTCTTGTTTCCATTTCACCATAAACTACGAAAAACATTATCTGTATCCACAAAGTAGCAAACTAAGTAGCCCCTAGAGTTTAGCAACCTACATGCTAGCGGCTTTTTCATCCAACAATGTCTTTCTAAGAGGCTACAATAGCGGTGGTGAACTTAGATCTCAAATGTATGGCCCCCACATTGTTCAGAAAGAATCTGTGGCAACATATATCTCCCAGTAAACGGTATGTCTATAGTATTAGGTTAACTCTTGGATGGTGGGAAGCACTTGGCGGATGTGCTTGCCACTGTGTCAGTACTCCCTTGCTTAGAAAAACCAGAGCCCTACCCTGGACTTTACCTTCTTCTGTATCTTCTGTTTTTTTAAATCCCTTGGTCCTCTTTTCTCTTATCTCTTTTTTGTCTGTAGGGTCTGAAGCCCAGTGGGCCCATTCTCCTACTTTCTCTTTCTAGGTGTGTAGCCAAAAGCCATCTAAGGCCACCCAATATGTTATCTTTTTGAATCTTGGATTGAAAGCCTGTCGACCCAACTCTATCCTAGTGTCTTTTCAGATATTTGACTTAAAGACCATCTAGTCCATTAATTGTGCGATCAGTGCCCTAATCACGCATTTGAAACCTATCAAAATCTGGACTGACACAGTAATCCTTCTGCGGCACTTGGCCAATAACATCCCACAGTCCCCCTGCCTTTCCACACCAGTGGCCTCTGTCAATGAAACAGGGAGAACGTTCTTGCATCTTTCATTTGCAAAATCCTTAAACTCTCCATATCTTCTTCCTCAGCAAGCCACTTGATATGACAAAGCGCCAGAAGAAAGATGACAGGCCAATGGTTATGTGGGTCTCTGTTTTTGTTTCTCTGTAATTGTATTCTCTGTTATCACTGGATACCGTACAAAATCTCTTGCCTAATGCACATTCCATACCTTGAATGTGATCTGGTACATTGTAATACTGTCCAGCGCCTGATTTCATTAAATACCAGAAGACCAATGTCCTCCCATTTATCATTAATTAATTGCTGTGGGGAGAGATACTGCAAGCATACAAAAAATAGGGGTTGAACCACTGTGTTTATAATAACACTTAATTACAACATACGACCAACTTCATTCTGTATGACTCAGGTTAGGAGCAGTCGAAAATGCAAATGTAATGTAATGTCTAAGCACTTTATTCTTTCATAAAGATTTTGGCACATGCAATTTACAAAGAAGAAATCTAGGTGTTTGTATCATGAAACGTGTAGACTTTCCATTAAGTGCTACATACCCATGGGTTCTGAATAGACACAGTTCATCCAACTCATACCGACACAGGTTTCAACACAAGGGAGGGGAAAAACATTTGAACACAGTTGTAATTGCACATGTGATTATCACTAAAGAAAACAATGTTGTTTGATCTAATGTCCATCCCTCGCACGTCTTCCTCAGGGTTGCTATGCATCACGGGGAAAACTACAAAAGGAATTGAAAGTGGAAAACATGCATCAACAGATGTGCGCAATGTAAAATCCCACGTGTCTAATGTCTATATCACAAGTCTCGCATAAGGAGATACTGCAGAGTCATCACTACGCAATGATATCATTTGGAACTTATTTACACGGATACAAACTACACACTGGCATGATGACACTTTATGTGTTTCTGGAGGTTTTTTGAACTACAACTCCCATGCTCCCAAACCTCTGAAAATGCTGCCTACTGCTTATTGAAGTTGAAGTCCAAAACATATGGAGGGTAACATAATGAGTATCTATGCCAGAGTCTCTCCTTTTATTGTTCATTGGATGCCCCTAACACTGAACATCAAAGCGTTGACAATGATGCTGATATAGAAGGTACATTTGCATTAACTCTTAGGATCTGTCTTTATGTGTCCAGTCATCTGGGTGCTCACCATTTCTTTAGGTAAAATATTGTTCTGCGCTTGGAGAAATGCCCACATCAACCAATGTCCTCCAGAAATCTGCCTTCTAAGACCTTGGCGAAGGGATGCACACCTGGCATCAGACACCTCCAGCATTACAGATTTCATCTTTTGTCTGGAAAATAAGGACAGTCAAAGTAGTGCATTGAAGTTATCAAGATCATACCACAACCACGTGCAGACAAGCTCTATGAGAAGATATTATTCATGCAGTGTGTGGACAATGTCTTTCTGCCCACTGTAACATCTTAAACTACATCAGTGACAGGATTCCCATCCATCGGAATAATGATTACCGAGCAAGTCTTTATTCAGGCATGAAACTCAGTCTGCACCAATGGCCACCTTAGACCAGAATGCAGCAAGGCTTTAAGTCAATGTGTGTGCCTAGTGGGTGTGGGATATTTTGACCCATTCACATATGCCCCACTGCATCAATTTACAAATGTGGAAAGAAACAGCCAAAAATGGATGCGCTAAACCTTGTGCTGCAACCCCCTGCCACACACACTCACAGTGGGGGAGGACACAGAATTCTCACTGCAGGAGCATGCCAGTGGGTGCTGTTACATTTAACATGAAGCAAGGCCACAGAATGGAGCTAAAAACGGAAAATGCCTTTTAAAATGCAGATTTGCAAACTTCAAAGTGCTGTTTTGGCGCTAGATCCATTCATTTCCAGTGAATCCTTGAGAGTAAAAGGGTTACAGATCATCCAGAGTTGGATTGAGGGGCTCAGAGGAGCCAGGCCTCACTGACTGAAAGCAGCTAAGAAATGTATTTCATGAAAAAGGCAGCCAGCAACATTGTTTTTAGTTCCACAGGAAAAATGCAGCTAAAAATGGCAACATGCAACAATTTCAGCTTTGCAGAGAGAACTCCAAGCAAACGCTGGATACATCCAGACTGCAGACAAATTCCAGCACTCAAGGACAGAAATAATGCTGAATAAAATGTGTATGCTGCAGAGGAAAATCTGATGAAAAAGATTCAGTTTAAATGTGCTTTTTCCATGAAGAAAGTGCAAAATCACCTGTTTAAATGCATGTTTTGGGTTAAAGGTTTAATTCTTGAAGAAAAGTCAAAGTATTGCTAATGTCAAAATACACTGATAACTGTGTGCATTTTATATGTTTAATGAAAGATGTAGGTAACTTAAAGTCAAACCCAGCGCTGAGTTAATTAAATAGTTAATTCTGGGCTGACAGCTTCAGCCTGGGAATGCTTGACACCTCGCCACTGACAGGAAAGGGCTAATTGTTTCTGGAAGGTTCTTGCATACTCAGAACAAAGAACTCATTAGACATTCATCTGTGGCCCAGCCAAAGACAGTGGCAAGTTGAACACTCATCCCTACAGGGGAGGTGCAGGAAACTTCCCTCTGGACCCCACCCTGATCAAAGGAATTTGACAGTTGTTGCCAATTGAAAGAAAAGTAAAAAAAAACTGCTAAGAACTTTTGGTGGTTAAATGACTATTTGTACTTAAACTTTAAAAACCTTTAACTTTTGCCACATGAAGGAGGATAAATCAAAACATTGGTAGTTGTAAATCTAATTTTACGCTCTTTCTGTGAAGAAATGATTGAACCCTGTACTACATAAGGGACAAAAGTAACACAAAAAGAATAATTGTGCCAAAACTATTGATGCTGCAAATATAATATTGTATACCCGTGTGCTAGGGGTGATTGCTCAGATATGTACTGAAATAGGAATTGTTAGGCCACCCCTTTATGATTAAAATGACAAAAATCCACAGAAAGACAAAGCCAGCTCTCACTGACACAGAGTTGGAATTAAAGGTAACCCACAAAATATGTAATGCATGTGTCCGATTTTATTAGAGGGCATAATTATATAAATGTGGATTTATGGGAAAGTTAAATAGTGGTTCAAGTAATTGTGGGAGTTCCCAAGTGACATCATAAAATGTGACAGCTATTTCTGTCTTTCAACAAGAAAAAGGCAAGTGCCTGTGAGCTATCCTAGCCTTGGGGGTGTGGATTGTAATTCTGCCCCTACCATAAACTTAGTGATGTCACTTGGCATGATAAATAAGGGAACTTTACTACACACAGGCACACACCAATTCCTGAATACATCCTGATTTCTGTGTGACGCTCTGGTCCTGACTTCTTCATCCTGTTCCAGAACTTTTCATCTTGTCCTGATTCCAGACTACTTTGCAAAACCCAGGACTCAGCATTTGCTGAACTCTTTTCAGATAGGCCCAAATCCTGGACCATCCCAAAACTTAATAAGGGAAATAATTCTGATCCAGTCTGGCTTGCTACCATTCATGCTTGCCTGCTGAAATTTGCCATCCCGCTAATCTACAGTGTCCAATGACCAGAAGGGCCAATCCAATCGAATCCAATCTGAGGTGCAGTCCAATTGACCAGAACCGCCCAGCTGACCATCCCGCCAGAAGTGCCCTGCTGCCTGTAGACCCAATCCGTGATGACCAGAACCTGACAGTCCAATATTCATTTACAGTGGACTGTAAGTATAAACAGGAATCATAGTAACCCATAACATATTTGCCTTGTCCTACCCCAATCTCAATCCATCCTCTCTTTAACTTAAGAACTTGTGCTAGTAATCATTTCCGAAATCCCAAACCCTTAAAATCATCCCACGGGTAATCTGAGTGTGTCCTCCAAGGCGGACACGGAGGTGCTGGGGTTGGTTTCCGTGAAGCACTCTGGAGCTTACTGTGTTTCAAACTGGTAACCAGCCTGAATACCCAATTTAGAGCATAATTTTCATTGTAAAAACTGATTTCTGTTTTCATTTTCACGTCTTTATTTTCAAAAATGCCTCTCATTCAAACTTGCATAACTTCTTCAATTTTATAGATAGCGACTTAATTTCAACTCTCACTTAAACCTAAAACCTGTAGCTACATCCACAACAGCATTGCGAAACAGTATATTTGACCCATTTTTTATTAAAAATCGCATAGTGAAATGTAGTATTTCCAACCTCCCATTCTGATTTAAAGTGTGTTCTGTTGCTCATATTGTAGCTCATGTGTGTTAGAATCTGTTCAGTGTTGCTCCCATAGGAATTTATATAAATTTAAGGATTTTTGCACACTTTTCATTGTTTCACAAAGCCATTTTCAACTGTCAAATTAAAAAGTGTACATTTCCCCAAAACGTTTTTCTCTCTTGTTTGGGGAGGGAAGATTATATTCAAATACTGTATTATGTTTTTTTCATTCCTGAATACCTGCTTCTTACTTACATCTGCGTAGAATTGCTCATATGTGAATTAAGAACTTTGCAGGGGGAAATCTTAACCTAAGCGCTAATTTTTCACAAGCCAAAACTGTTCTTTTCCCTGTGTTTTATCTTCTGTGCTGCTAACAAGTGAATTCATTGCCTTACTTACCTTCTGAATGGTTTTTTCACCACATTGGTGATTGCTGCCCCATATATTAAAATGTATGTGTAATTTGAATTTTAAATAATGAATAAATATTTACCTTTACCAACCAGCCTGATTCCTGGTCCAGTGTGACCTGGGGGGTATTTTGAGAAGGGTGTGATATGAGTGGTATATCACTCAGAATATTGAACCTATAGACACAATAAATAAGTATTTCATCTGTGCATTACATGCTAGGCAAGACCCGGGTATATTGCCTGGTTGAAATCCTTAACATGGGAGAAATATGAATTTGCCCTGGGGCACATGGCACTCCCTGGCATAATTTGGAGATTTAAAGGATATCTGGGTAGCTTTGTGGAATCCACAAATGGTGGGTGCTCATCTTAGAGTTGCTCATAAAAGTTGCAGTAAATATTTGTTTCTGCGATGATCTTGAATGGGACATGCACCCGATTGGTATCCACGTCACTAGCAGTTCAGTGCTATGCACAATGTAAGCTAAAACATAACTTTTCCATTGATATTGCAGATGTTTTGAGGTCTATCTATGGGTAGGGCCTTTAGTTCACCCTGGTTTCTATATTCTTAAAGGTATAATGGCATATCCCATACGAAGGTTATCAGATCACCTCCTCTGCATGGTTCCTTTGTACGGGGCTAGGCGCAACAACGAAGTAGGTGTATCGTAATCACTACAGAGAGTAACTCAATGAAAACACTTCTGTAGACCAGCTGGAGGAATGCACTGCAATGGGATTTGTATTAGCTTACAATATCTAGGGCTTCATTTCGGTAACTTCGCCCAAACGGAAATACTGTTACCGCATGGGAAATACATGTGGTATCGGAAAGGGTCCACATCATTTCGAGTCAGGAAAACCTTTCAGTTATTGGTCCTTTGTGGAGTCCCATAGGACTCCATGGGGATCGGATATTACTGAATGCAGGATGCAGTAATGGTTTTGGTGGAGGAGATCTCCTCCGCAGAAGATCATGTAGCTTTCAGAGTTTCATTTTGAAACTCTGAATTTGGTGTTGAGAAAAAGTGGCTGTAATCCTGTTGACACCACTTTTTTTTACTGCACCCCCAAACTCTAAACGAGGCCCTAGTTTCAATTTAAAAAAGTATCTAATGAGCAAGCAAGTTTTACAGACATAGAAAACCTGCTTTATGGCATAGCTACATGGTTTGAGAAAAAGTGTAAAGATCGTATTTATATATATTTTTAAAAAAATGGAAACACCATGTAGGCTGGTCCTTGCAGCTCCCTTAGGAAGGTCTTGTTAATTAACAACAAACTGCTCAAACAAATATTGTTTTACGATTATTGGTGTATATGTATTACGGCCATCCATTGCTCAACAGCAAATGATCAAGAAAACGTGCCATGGGTTATGCTCTGAATGCATTAATTAGGTTTCTCACCAAGATAGGGGTAAGCAGAGTTTCATACACCTTGCTGACTTATAACTCAAAAGCTCTGTGGTCGCATAGTAGGGCCAAGGGAATTTGGGGTATGCTGACTGAGTGTAGAATAAATGTATAAAAGCACTATTTTCACAGCCACCTCAGCCCCCACTCTACAATTGTGCCAGAAAGTAGGTGTAAGAGGAATTGAAAACGTGTTAACATTGAGATCCCTGCGTTTTTGGCTATAGACGTTGTGAGAAACCTCTAGGTGTCTCCCTAGCTGGTCCCCAGGATCTGTTGTCCAGGTAGCCAGGACATATCCATTGCTATTGGATCCAGTTCCTGGGGGTGGACCACCCAGGGGGTCACCTGGATGGGGGTTCTCGGGGAGTGGGACACTGATGGGTGAGACGTGGTATCACCCTTCTTCTAACACCTTTTCCCCACCCTACCACGTAGAAAATCTTTCTCAACACAAACACTTAAGCACAACACAACAGAGAACGTACTAACACCAGAGCCATTTACCTGACATGTCTCAATACAAGGGTCAGGCAAAGTCAGGCAATTGACCCTAATCACATACACACCTGACGGCCCTTTCCTTTGCCCCAGGGATAAAAGGTTGAACAAGAGAGCACACTATGAGTACGGCAGACAGCACAATGAGACGGCTAAGCAGGCGCAGCAGTTCAAGAGATGGAGAAAGGCGGCGGGAAGCGAGAGGGTGGCGAGGAGAGAAGTGGCCTTGCCCTTTTCATCCCAGACCCACAGAACCTTTGTGGAGGATAGCCTAAGACCGCGGACAAGAGCACAAGTGTCGCGCAGCAGATGTCAACGGTACACAGAGTATGTCGACACTGATAAGTGGGAGCGAGGGAAACTCCTGCTACCGTGATACCGGCCTTGACTCCAGTAAAGCAGAAAGCAAAGCGATTCATCACAGCCGGTGAGTCGAGGGGAGAACCGATAAGAGCCGGGCTGTGTTGAATGAAGAATGCAAGGTGGCAACTTTGAACTGCAATGAACTATGAAAGAACTGTAAAAGTGTTGAGGGGAGACCAGCTGCAAAGGCAAACAGTACCACGTGGGTATCACTCCTAGAGACTATGGTCGATCCTCAGATCCTCCTTTGAGTAAAACTAAAGAAACCAGAAGGCTGTAGAAGAGCCGCCAGAAGAGGTCAAAGTGATCATATTGGAGGTCTAGTAAAATCCTCATACAATCAAAAGACTTTGATCTACATATTTGAGAAACTAAGGGAAGTGAATCTCGCATGGTGAAAGTAAAAGAGGAAAGTGAATCCCATGAACTTTACAAGTGAAAGTGAATGTGAAGTTGGCAAGAGTGAACACAGAAGAGGGATGCTAACGAGAAGCGGGCAAAGTCTAAAGTCCAGAGAAACAGTTTGTTCACAAAGACAAGGGATGTCCACTATGAACTGTTTGAAAAGACATTGAGACGCTAAGGAGGGGACAGGAGGAGTACACAGTCCTCCTTGTCAAAGAAGGGTCTGACCCAGAAGAGGGGGACCCAGGAGTGAGCCGTTATTACCCTGCTCACGTGAACCCGAGAAAGGGAGATTGACAGCAAACTGCTGAACATACTTTTTGTAAGAACAATAGCAGAAGACTGGTTGAAAGCCATAGGGAACCCAACGGAGGGAGGCCAACAATCGAGATGGGTCCGAGCTCGAACGTGGGAGATTCAGGGGTGAAGTCATCACCCAACACCCATTAAGAAGAGGAACTGTTTTTGAAGGGTCAGCCCCAGAAAAGGGGGACCCAAGGGTGAAACCATTACCCGACGTGAACTGCAAAGAGAACTTTGTGTTTGTTTGTGAATACATCAGGCCCTCGAATGTAAAAGACTTTTTCAAGAGGAATAAGACTTAGCAATCGACGATCCTGATTGCTGCCATTGGAACTGTTAGCTTGTGCTGGGAAAGCTCGAGTGTGCGCTGTGCTCCAAGCTCCCATTTTAGCCCATGAAGAAAATGTGGAGAAGGGAGTCCCAAGCTACCGCATCCTGACGTTTTATTTACAAACACTTCTTTATTTTCCTTAAAACTATCCAGCACCCTTTTTTGCATTAGATGTGAGGTTTGACAATAGGTTTCTTATTCCCTATATTTTTCATTTGATGGTTGAAGCTTGTCCCCATGTTAGATTTAGGTTTGGAATAGGCATTTTTCCAACCTGCATACATAATGAATTGTTCAATAAACAACCCTGAACTTTGATCACTTGTATCTGTCCTACTTGTTGCCACTAGGAGTTCTTCACAAAGTGGACAAGATAATAGCAGCTAAAAGAAAGGTCCATGGAAGGCTGAGCCTTTAAGACAAGGAACTGAATATGTTTATTTTGTGTTTTCTTTATTGAAACCATGCAAAATAGGTTGGGGTTAATATATTCTATTATATCCAAAGCATGTGATAGTTAGGACAAAATTATTTGAACCGAACCACATGGGGCGTTTCCCGCCCCTCCTGTGATTATCTCTAATCTTATGAAGACACTCTACTCTAAACAGGTAAAAGTGTTGAGTATGACCAGCTCTCTGTGCCCTTTGGTCCTGAAGTTATTGTGTGTGGTGTGCAGAGTGACTAGTACAGTAAGGTCCTACTGACCTTGTGTGTTAGAAAGATTGAAAAAATGTGCTTGTTAATCGCGCTCGCCCCAACAGATTATTGCGAATGAATATATCCAATTTTCTCAGTTTACTGAAGAAAAAACAGCCAACGCATGTTTCTGCACAGAGTCTTTCTCAAGGCTGTATTAAAGAAAAACAGTAGCAGTATTGATAAGTTTCAATAATAACAGCAAACGAAATTTTGAAAATTAGAGTAAAAAACAAAATCATATAAGGTTTCAAAAATACATACCAAAATCAATGGTTATAGCATGTGGACCAATGGAGAAAGGTAATCCAGACAAAGTCAGGGTAAGGCAGTTATATACTGTGAGAAACCATAGGGTGTCTCACCTGCTTTTCCCTGGGGATCTCTCAGGTGGCCAGGGCACGGCATCGACTTTGGTTCCAGACCCTGGGGGTGGACCAGTGTGGGAGGATCACCTGGGTGAGGGGTCTTTGGGGAGTGGGGGTGAGACAACCGATGGTGAGATGCAGTATTCTCGACATTTTTTTTATCTGCCCCATCCTATTTTGTAGGATTGTGCGAAGTCCCATCTCCCCCTCCCCTTTTTAGACAAACACTGGGCAGAGGAAGAGGGTGACTGAGAATAAACAGACTCACTCTCTCGTATCGTACTGGACATGTCCCGTTAATCGGGTCAGGCAAAGTCAGGCACTTTACACCTAGTGCATACACCTGATACCAGTTAGCTCTTCTCACACAAATAAAAGGCAACACCTAAAGACACACTCTGAACAAGGCAGAACACAAGTACGAGCAGATGCTTCCGGGACACATGCACACCTACTGGACCAGAACAATGGACCAAGGGACAAGAGCAGCAGGCCGAAACCCCCAAGGGTTCCCTACTGGAGGTCGTTGCCTCTGACAGACCGAGAAAGACACAGGGAGAAAGACAGATCCCACAAGTGAAGATTGCATTGTGTTTCAAGGATGCCAGCGGCCCTGCCGGGTGAACGGCAGAGTTGGGGAGGCGAGGCCAAGCCTGTGGTAGTAACCTTGACTCCTGAATTGGAAATACCAAAACAGGAAAGAAGTGCACACAGCCAATGAGTTGGCAAGCAACCTGAGAGACTGGTGTGTGTTAAAGAGAATGAAGTAGCAACATATATCACAAGTGAAGGCTGCACGCGTGTGGATGAGACACAAAGAAAGGCAGACCTGTGAATGACCTTTGAAGTAAAAGGCAGCTGTGAGATCAGCGATACTAATTAACAGAGTGGTCCGGCGAAAGGAAGTAGCCCATCTGAAAGTCTCTGTGAAAGGTACATTATTTGAAGCTATAAAGCGAACAAACAGCAAAAGTGAATTAAGCTAGAGTAAATGTGAACTTTGAGTCGAGGTGGTGGTGCAGTGGTCTGTAACAAGAGCCGCGCACATTCAAAAGTCTTCGACATCCGAAAGGGGTGCAAGCGCGATTGAGGGAGACCCGAAGTACAATAAGCTTGGGGAAGGGAGCCCCTCCCCATCGGCAAGTTTGTGTTGAACTGTGACATGAAAGGTCTGAGCCCAACAGACAGGGACCTACGTGAACAGTGTGCAGTAAGGTCTGCGCCCGGCAGAGGGAGACCTTTGTGAACTTTACCTTGGAATACAATTTTGAAAGTCAAGAAGGAGACTTTAACGTGGAAGGCCAGGTGGGCCTCAATCCTCGGTTTGGAAATACTTACAGTGTTAGAAACCGAGCCAGAGTGTGTCATGCTGCCTACAAGGACAGCCTCACTCTATGAGGTTTAACGTGACAAGGAGAGCTGGTTGAACTACCTTTATTCTTTTGAACCCTGATTTTTCCTCTGCATACATTTCTCCTTTTTACACTTTTTGTACAAGAGATGGGGCAGGCATGAGGTTTTTTTTAGCATCGGCCATTTTGATTTGACAGACTGTTTTATTTTTTGATGGTTTAGACAACTCACATCTTAGTTTTAGGGCCAAATAGGAGTTTCTCCGACCCCAACATTTTCAATAAAGGTTTTACAAATTGTATCCATTGTGTCATTGTCATATTCGTGATATCATGACTTCCCTACAATACATTCTTCAAATAATTGTCAATTGATATCAGAAAATGGAGATATTAGAGTGATTCTCTTAAATTGAAACTACAGGTAGCGAGTGAATGATACAAACGATAGCCTGTTGATACTGTGGATCAAGACAAAGCACCCAAAATATTGCTATGCAATGTGTTGAATAATATATAGTCCCATGAGTTGTAAATTAGAGAAATTAGTGAAAAATTAACATATGATTGGCTTAGTATATGCATGCCAGCAATTGCCAAACATGCAGGTGAGTCCCAAAATGTGCAGTGGTTTATAATTCTAAGTGTTGCAATGAAAAGTGGTAATGCCACTCAGCAGTGTTCGCTGATTAGGTGTCACTGTTCAGTAAAGCAAAAATAATCCTAGGCTCATGGTAAGTACTAGGCATTGCAAGGAATGTTGTTCAATATTAGCACTTTTGTGTTCCAAGTAATATTTAAAAGCAGTTCCCCAGTGCCTATTCGAATTCTTCTGAAGGAAATGTCAACCAATAATGCCTCAGATGGCGAGTGGTTTGTCTGCTGGAAAATTGACAATTGGCTATTTAAAATAGTGTTGGCATAATGCACTCACTGGTGAATACATTTACAAGATACTGCCACTCACCTATAGAAACATGGTATTTCAATATATGGTAATAGTATTAGCGCAGATCAGCAAATACATATATAGTCTTGCAGTGTTTCTTTTGGTACAAAAACCTTTTCAATGTAAGTTTCCCGAAAAAACGTAAATATGTTTATTTAGAAATTAGTGGTGTTACGGAGGTACAGGAAAGTTACCCTAAGAAATGTTACAAAGCAAGTCAGATTCCAAGTCCCTCTAGTACAAAAATCTCAACAATAAACCACACAATTGGGGCAGGAGGGCAGGGAGGAGCAAGTACAGACGAAGAATACGGTCGAACAGGCAGATTGACAAGCTCAGGCTCCAGAAAACAATTGACAACATGGTATACTAAACTCATCATTCACCATTCCATTACATTGGAGATCTGGGAAATAGTCACGTATACAGCACCATGCCAGCAACTTACGAGTGATCTTGGCATATTGGTACATAAGAATTCATCACTTATGACACCATTACAGGAGTTGTCATTTTTCTTGCTGCATTTTTATGATCACATGTCTTCAGTACACTTACGTCATGTGAATGGGGCATCTAGTCCCTGGTATTAATTAACTACATGTGATTATTGACAATTGCCTACCGCAAGTTAATCATCTAATTATCATGCTGTGGGTCGGATGAAGCACCCCACATACTCATGAATAAAGATGAACATTGGACAGTGTGCCACCAATATTAAATTAGCTATCAAACTTTGGCATACATCTGGTTCTAGTCACACACCCCGAGTTACACTACTGGTCAGGAGATACCCCTCCGATTCTCCTGCACTAGATACTCATGTCCACTTACTCATTTGGGACAATATCATCAAACCCCTTTTTTATATGAATGGTCTGGTTATCACCATTATGACTAGGTGCCAACGAGGGCCCACACATCATTTTGGGACGTGGGACATTATAGTGAACCCCATAACGTCAACATTACATTTGGCTGCAATTTTCCATTTTAGAAGTCAGTATTTCAATGACAACAATGGTAGTTTTTTCTTTTTAAAGACCGACTTCAAATAGAGGTCGGTTCAGTGTTTACAGCAGGTAGCATGGCTGTGACGTCACGTACGTAACACGTGTGATGTTACACACACAGGAATTACATAACTACTAGATCACTAATGGCGCCGGCTGTTGCAGGGTGAAAGCGAGCGTGCCACCTTAAATACTAGACCACCTTAAGTCAAAGAGGAAGGACCTGACACGAGGGACAGGGAGGAAGAGGAGGGGCTACTAGAGCCCGGGAACAGAGCTGTGTAGAGGGCAATAAAGGAGGTTGTTTCCTAAGCTGTCTCCTGTGTGTCTTTGTACGAGATGGCCCCCTCGGGGCTCGCAGGCGCAGAGGTGCATGTTGGCCCCATGTGGTGGTCCCAGTGAGGAGTACAACAACTGGCGACAAAGTGATTCGAACCCTACGCTATGCGGCTGATGGAACTAAACTGATTGTATGATGCACAGTCGATGACGGAGGGGGCACAGTGAGCCCAACAAGACGGGTGCGCAGAGCCCACCAGTGTGACAGGCAAGGAGCGTCCAGCAGAGCGGAGCGGACAGGATAGCAACACGGGAGAGGAGGATTACTCTGCCGCGTAAGAGGCGCCCCCGCAGGAGGAGAGGTGGGTGTGAGGAGCCCAGCAGCCCGTACCACAACCCAGGAGCGGCCCACAAAGAGTGCCCGGCTATGCAGGCCACAGAGTACGGGAGGTGCAGGTGACGTCCCAGCAAAGAGTCGAGTCAAGAGGAGCCCAGGGGACAGGATAAAGCAGTGAGCCCAACATCGCAGGCTACAGAGGAGGTGAGGTGCGCTTCCCGCAGCAGCAGGCCGCAGAGCAGAAGCGGCGCAGAGACACTGGTACCGACGGGGACAACAGCCCAGCAGCACAGCACCAAGGGGGGAACAACCGTCATGGTGAGCACCCACTGAAGACCCAATGCGCAATGCGTGAAGACCGCCAGATGATGTGAGGATAGGAGCAGAGGGAAGGACACAGAGTGCCCAGCTGAGGAGAAACACACGACGCACTGGCCAGTGCGCCCGCCATCAAGAGTACGGGCCAAGCAGGCAAATAGATACGCGTGTCTTCAAGGGACCCGGCACTGCACGTGTGACATTACTGGCCCTTGCATGAGAACCAGAACTACATGAGATGCAGCGCTGAGTCAGGGAGATGCCAGCATTGGCAGGGCAGAGTCAGCCAAGCTTGGCAGAGCGCAGCGTGAGACACAACACCGTGGGCGAGATCGACCCACAAGAGAGAGGCCACAGGATTGCAGGAGGGTCCACTGCACACATGGGATCCAGCGACCAGCGTTACGAGACAGAGGGAGAGACACCCGAATGGCATGAGGAGTAACACTATATGGCTGAGACACATCACAGTACCAGAGAAGCCCGCACTAAAAGTGAGGCAACACCACCTGAGTGAGACAGCACATCAGTGGACACCACTCTTTTAGGTGACAACACTGAAGTAGGCACTGCACCGTGCAAGCTAAGACGGCGCAAGAGGCAGAAGAGGCCCGTGTGCCACCAGTCAGAGCACGCAGGACCAGCGCAAGGAGAGGAGCGGCACAGGACGGTGCCAAGAAGAGGATCGTGTGCCCAGCAGAAGTGGCCACAAGGAGCAGGCATCGCTGCCTGTGGTAGAAGAGGGTAATCGGACCCTGCAGAGCCAAGGAAGGCTGTAGTCCCGGTGTGCCCAGCAGTGGAGGTGTAGCATGCACTGCTACATCTAAGAGAGTCCATCGGGAGAGTAAGGGAGCCCAGCAGGCGGAAGAAGCACAGAGGAGCCCCAACGCAAAACGAAGACCGTAGCGGCCCAGAATGGGAGGCACCAGACACCGGTAAGGCAGTCCACACCCCTCCTCCATCGGGGCATGTAGAACATAGGCCTGCGCAAGCGTCGCAAAGAGGCCCGCGCCCCTCACCCATCGCAGCCTGCCAAACGAAGAGCAACGCCAGCAAAAAGCACCACAAGCGCGCCAAAACGCCCCTGTGAGCGTGGGAAAAAAAAAAAAACACACGGCACACTAACTGGGACACCGTCATCCCGCCAGCCATGACGGCAGCGAACTGCCCGCAAAAGCGCCAAAACGCTCCCGCGAAGCAAGGAATGTTTCTAAATATCAAAAGGGAACATACGAAACTAACATACCGGGACATGACATCGTGCCAACCGAGGGGGTCCACATCATAAAAGCAGCACGAAACCGCAGAGCACGAGTCCAAGTGATAAAAGACACACATGACAAGTGCGTTACGACAAGACTCCGGAGGACACCGGCGCCATCAATCCTCAGGCTCACAGAGGGTTAACCAGAAGAAAGCTATAAGGGCCAATCACCGACCACCACTACAGTGTCCACCCCACACCACGCAGACCACCGGTACTGCAAGTTGCCAAGCCCACAGAAGGACAATAACACGAATGAGCAACACCACGAGGATAACCACAAGGTGGGAAGCCATCACGTCGCTCACACCACTGCTGAGGACCAAGGGCACGCATTTGTAGACTGCCAACAGCCCCAAAAGAGCAAAACCACGCCATAAACCACAGCCCAGGGAACCACAGACACATGTAGCAGCCCATACAAACCACCTGCAATTGTGACAAGAACATGCTCACAACAGAGACTACCAGAGACTGCTCATCTGAGTGCCACCAGCAACGCGGGAACGACTTGGGAGCTGGCAATGGGAAAAGGCGGTCTGGCAACGCCACACACCACCCACTGAAGACCCAAGGAGCACCAAGAGATCTCATGCAGTACTAAAACCCTGTGGAGGGATACCGCTTGAGACCTGCTGCTCTCAGCTGGCCAGCAGCTAGCCCAGTGAAACACAACATAGAGGGTCAAGCACGAACATTGTAGTACAGCGTTGTTGCAGAGGAACTAACACAGGGACGATTGCCACGGGAGATTTATGGCACATACAGCATGTAACAGACCACGGACGGCATGAGGACAGGACGTAAAATGGCCGGTTACGAACCAGGAGCATGGCGCCGGAGAACAAGGATGAGAGCGGATTGACAGCGGGACCGGAGAACGACAGGATAGCAGTACCGCAAAGAACAGGTGATGGAGGAAGATCTTGATGACCCTGAGGCAACAGCAAATGAGACAGCTTCAAGAGAAAATTGCCCAAAAGGAGGGGGGCAAGGAAAAGCGGAGGGAAGAGGGGGAAGTCCAACCACAGTGGAAAGGGGACACTCCGCCCAACAGCAAGAAATGAGAGGAAGGCAATTCGCCCACATAGATGGCAGCCCACTGCACAAGTAGCAGGAAGGCCCAAGAGACCCACAGCAGAAAATGGAGCCCAGAAAGGAGGGCAGCAGAAAATGGAGCCCAGAAAGGAGGGCAGCAGAAAAGGGAGCCCAAAAGGAGGGCAGCAGAAACAGCAGAAAATGGAGCCCAGAAAGGAGGGCAGCAGAAAAGGGAGCCCCCAAAGGAGGGCAGCAGAAAACGGAGCCCAGAAAGGAGGGCAGCAGAAAAAGAAGCCCAGAAGGAGGGCAGCAGAAAAGGGAGCCCGAAAAGAGGGCAGCAGAAAACAGAGCCCAAAAGGAGGGCAGCAGAAAAAGAAGCCCAGAAAGGAGGGCAGCAGAAAAGAGAGCCCAGAAAAGAGGGCAGCAAGAAAAGGAGGCACACAGGAAAGGAAGCCCAGGTGGAAGGGCCAGAGGACAGAACAGGAAGGAGTAGGACACCTGCAACAAAAGGAACCCAGAAAAGGGAGCCACCGGAAAGAACAAGACCGACTGCTGAATACCACAAAGGATAGCCCAAATACGCGACTACTGCACAGTAATCACATCAGCAAGGAGCACTGCAGGACAACAGTAGAAAAGGAGCTATCTGCGAGAACGGAGAGACTCAGGGAGGAGGACATAAGAGCAGCGGCTAACAAGACTAAAGCGCACACAGCAGCGACCACCAGAACGCAACACAAGTCGCCGACCCCACAAAGATGTTAAGCAGGGGGGAGGTGTTGCAGGGTGAAAGCGAGCGTGCCACCTTAAATACTAGACCACCTTAAGTCAAAGAGGAAGGACCTGACACGAGGGACAGGGAGGAAGAGGAGGGGCTACTAGAGCCCGGGAACAGAGCTGTGTAGAGGGCAATAAAGGAGGTTGTTTCCTAAGCTGTCTCCTGTGTGTCTTTGTACGAGATGGCCCCCTCGGGGCTCGCAGGCGCAGAGGTGCATGTTGGCCCCATGTGGTGGTCCCAGTGAGGAGTACAACACCGGCCTGGTCAGGACACGCAGATGGCCTGCCAGGACCCTCTAACTGGCAACCCTATCCATCTTAGGAAAGAACCCTTCATCCACTAGGTAGAATTACTTTTTTGTATCTGCTTTCATTAGACAATAGAGGCGCCAAACACTCGCTGTTGTGCTTCATTTTGTCTTACAAAAACAGGTCAGCAACTAGCTTGCTTTAATTTTAAATGGACATGGCCATACAATATTATTTCTTGTTTTTTGCGGGATTATATATTTTTCTTCTGGTCTGCGCAAATACTATCACCTTATATTGAATAACAAGTTTCTAAAGGTGAGTGGCAGTATCTTGTAAATGTATTCACCAGTGAGTGCATTATGCCAACATCATTCTAAATAGCCAATTGTCAATTTTCCAGCAGACAAACCACTCGCCATCCGAGGCATTATTGACTGACATTTCCTTCAGGAGAATTCAAACAGAAACATGGGTAGGTGCTTTAAAATATTACTTGGAACATACAAGTGCTAAGTCAACAACATTCCTTGCAATGGCCATAACTTACCAGGAACCCACGATTATTTTTGCTTTACCCAAAAGGGACATCTAATCAGCGAACACTGGTGAGTGCCATTGCCACTTTTGATTGCAAAACTTAGAATTATAAACCACTGCACATCTTGGGACTCACCTGCATGTTTGGCAATTGCTGGCATGCACATACAAAGCCAGTCATATGGTCATTTTTCTCTAATTTCTCTAATTTACAACTCATTGGAACATATATTATTGAACACATTGCATATTTTGGGTGCTTCGTCTTGATCCACCGTATCAACAGGCTATCGTTTGTATCATTCACTCACTACCTGTAGTCTCATTTTAAGAGAATCACTCTTATATCTCCATTTTGAGATATCAATTGACAATTATTTGAAAAATGTATATAACTATGATACATATCTGCCTACACCTTACTTGGTCTGGATTATCTTTCTCCCTCGGTCCACATGCTATAACCAATGATTCTGGTATGTATTTTCGAAACCTTATTTGATTTTGTTCTTGAGTCTGATTTTCAAAATGTTTGTTAGTTGTTATTATTGAAACTTGTAAATACTGCTACTGTTTTGCTTTACTACAGACTTGAGAAAGACTCAGTGTTGTAACACGTGTTGGCTGTTATTTTCCCTAAGAGTGGACTTAATTAAATCGAGAATATTCAATATAATTCATTTGCAATAATGTGTTGCGGCGAGCGCGATTAACTAACTCTACTCTAAACAGCTACATTTTCAAACAGGTTGCTAAGAAAAAATATGAAATCCTAATCTTATGAAGTCCTTAGTCTTCCTAATAGGTAGGTCTAACAACAAAGTCCCTATGGTTTGCCTAAATAAATAGTCCAAATCCTACTCTTCAAAAGATGGCTGGTCTTCAGTGTTCCACCACAGCACATATGTGTCATGATGCCTACCCCCAGAGCACCAGGCCAGGCCCAGCACCCCCGGAAGCAGGCATCATGCCCTCGGGTAAAAGCCCAGCAGCCCCTTGTAGGGGCTCTTTGGACTCAGTCCTGGCGCCTTTGGCGCCAGGCTCATTTTGGACATCAGTCCTGGCGCCATAGGCGCCAGGCTCATAAAGGGAGGTGTTTTGTGCACTTACCTGATGCAGACCATGCTGCACGCTTCAGGCCTCCCTGAGACCTGAAAGGGACTATTTTTTCATAGGGACTATTTTTTCACTCGGGCGTGGCCAGGGAAGGATACATACCTAGTTGGGGAAGGATACATACCTGGGACTTCTTTGGAGGCTATTTAAGCCACGCCCAGACAGCAGCTCATGCTTCACGTTGTTCTGCTTCCTGCAGCTTAACGCTCACCGTGTCTGCTCCTGGACTCCAGCCACACCCGCCTCGAACCTGGAAGACCTGCAAGGAAGGAAGAGAAGAGAAAGGTGAAAACCAAGGAATATTTCAAACTTCTTACCTGCATCCGTAATCTTCTCGCCAGCATCCCTGAAGAAAGACTTCCATTTAAAAGCATTGCGTTGCTCGCTGCAGCGCCACGCTTCACTCACCTGTCCTCGAGACATCTCCCGGCTCCATCGCGGCTGTCAGCATCGGACACCACATCTCTGCACCTAGGGGAGAGAGGAAGAAACAAAAGATGAGCAGAAGGAACACAGAAGGAAAGCCTGATTAACAGCCATAATACTTAACGGCTTTTCTTCCACATTTCGGGTCGGCGCCGCCCCGTTGGCAGGTACCGTACCCCGGCCCCTATGGGGAAAGGACAAGAGACATTTCTGGGGAATGATAAGGACATTTAGAGGGATCGCCCTCATCACTACTTACCTTGGCAGTTTAACCCCTCGATGCATCGCCTTCATTCTGCACCTGAAATAAAGGACAGATCACAGGTTAGAAAGACAACATAAAGGGGGCCTCACTTGAACTTTGAACTTTCATACTTACGGCGCATCGCTGAGGAAAGTCAAGTGGATTTTGCCAGCGCCATTCTGAAAACCAGTGAAGTAACTGGACGAACGCGCGCCCCTGCACCAGAAGCAGGATGGAGAGTTCATCCTTCCAAACCATAAGGTGAGCTTAAACCGGGGTTTGGAGGAAGTTAGAGAGGAACGAAGGGGGAAAGGGGGGAACTAGCACAGTATTCTGCAGACTGTTAACCCCTTTCTCATCTGCAGAAGGATATTCCTACGGGCCAGGCAAGCACGATTTGGAGGTCCTGTCCAATCGGTGTTCCGGGTCCTGCGCATCACGCTAGAAGAGGCCACAGCAATCCAGACTAGACCAGCGCCCCGTGGGAACCAGGTGAGCATTACAATATGGCTGATGTATCTTCAGCTTTTCTGTCAAGGGGGCGGCAATGGCAGAGAAAGGGGGATGAAACATCTGTAGTATCCAAATAGTGCCAAGAAGGACTTAAAGTCTTTTTTAATGTTGGGCACATGGGTCTCTCTGGTCACCTGTACCTTCTTTTCTCGAGGTTTAATGAAGGCATTCCCCACAAAAGAACAACCTATCTGCACTTTGGGCCAAGTGGCATTTTCCAGGGTTTGTCATTCGACCAGCTGTTAATACATCCCAAGTAACCTCAAAAATATTATGCATATTGTCTGCTTATGTGTCCCTGTATATTATGAAATCATCAAGGTTGGCTCCGGCTAAAGCACAATTAGGATTTAGAAAGATACCTGTGAGCTTTCGAAACATGGCTGGTGGCCAATGTACACCCAGCTGCAAGTTGGTGAACTGGTAATGCCCATTGCTTGTCTTGAAGGCTATCCTTTCTCGATCACATGGGAGAAGGGGGGCCTATCAATACCCCCTGGTGAGATCTAGGGTAGAGATATATTTGGGTTACCCCCAACTGCTCTACTTATTCTTCAATTTGCAAAATGGGGTTGTTGTAAAATGCTCAGATCTTGTCTCAGGTCAATTCAAAACCTCAAGGTCTCGTCAGGATTTCAACAAGGACTACTGGAGAAGGCCGTTCACTATTTGATGGCTCTCAGAGATCACATCAGGGAATTAGCCCAGGAAGTCTTGCAGATCTTGCTTTCAGAGGATTCCAGGGTCACAAGAATAAGTTTGGAAGTGTTGCAAGTGTTGCCTGAGCACATTAAGATGGATATAGATTTCCCAATCTATAGCTATATCTAATCTATATTTGGGTCTTTCCATTCTTTGAGTAGGCTGACGTTAGATACTTGCTGTTTTATTCTTTGGTCGGGTTGTTGAACCCGATAATAATGGTTAATGATCACCTCTACAATGTTTATGAGGTTGCATGGTGTGTGCCATTTGAAAAGAAGTTTATTTTTGGAGGTGGGCAGGAGTATCAGGAACTGATTGCTGACCTAAAATGTCCTTAGATAGGCCTTTTGTTTGTGTGGATATTGTTGGATTTTTGTATGGACCTTGTGGACAATGGGTGGTTACTATCATCCAGATAAGGGTCACCTGAGGTTGTATGACCTGTGTAAATTCGGCAAAATGTTCCCCTTGATGTTCTTATCTTTCCAAGCTTTCCTCCAGCATATCTATTATGTCACGTGGATCTTGGCCGTAAACTAACTCAATTGGGGAAAAACCTGTGTAATCTTGTGAGGTTTTCCTGACTGCAAAAAAGCCTGACAGTGTTAGGATATCCTAGTTTCACCAATCCATCTGCACCAGTTTTCTTAGGATGTTCTTCAGAGTTTTTTAAAACCATTCCACTAGGCCATTTGTTCGGAGATGATGCACGTGTGCCTTTACGTTTTCTATGCCCAATATCTCCTTGATATCACCCATGATCTTCAACACTAGGTTACTCCCCTGATCTTTTAGGATCTCCTCAGAGAAACCAACCCGCATAAAGATGGACATTAGATGTTTAAAGATTTGTTGCAAGGTGTTAGTTATCAGGGGAAATCCCTTGGTGTAATGGGTGCATAATCCAAGATGACTACAATATACATTTTGACTTCTTTTGAAGAGTTTAGTGGTCCAATAATGTTGTCACACCTCTGGAGAATCTCGCAACTCCTTCCTGACCACAAAGCCAAATGTAGTGGACTCCTCCCACCTCGGTTGGCACAGGCTCCTGAGGGTAACTTCGAGACAGACAATGGAGAAGAGGGTTAGGGAGAATTTGCGGATAGGGAAGGGGGTGTTTAGGGTGACCGGAGAGAGGGTTAGGGTTCATGAAATTAATGGGTACAGGGGTTGAAATGGAAAAGCACAAACAACATTGCCCATAAGCAATAGTAGTAACCCTCTTGCTAACTGGGTTCCTTTCCTCCTGACCTCTCTCCTACTCAACAGAACCTCATCCTTCTTGATTATGAATATGCTCTCATAGGTCCTATACCTTCAGACCATTCATACCAAGATTATGAGCGACTAACATAAGCACATAGCATCCAGGAGACTCCTGGACAAGCAGTAGCACTGAACATGAAACAGGAAAGAACAAATCATGACATTAGCCTTTAACATGGGCTGACAGCATACCCCCTCCCCCTCTAAACTCTTAATGCCTTCCACCAGGGGTTGCTTCCACAGTTCATTACACAAAAGACTCAGCACATTCTCTGCATGCCTTTCCATGAGCCGTTGTGAGCAAGCCGGGACAAACAAACATAGCGTGCTCTGAAACTCAATGTTCACGAGCAGAGTGTTCCTGGAAATGTCCAACGCTTCCGACACAGCTTTCACTGATTAGCGTTCATGTGTAGCAGTAGTGTTTCTCACACACACAGCGTTCAAGCACTGTCTTCTCATTTTCCTATGCACTGTCCTTGACAGACAATCTCAGTAATGCACTTAACTGAGGATTGGGGGGCCTGTACAGCACCTCCCCAGGCAGTGAAGTTCCTGCTTTGAGTGGGCGAGCCTGCAGTCTCAGTAATGCCTGCCTTGTGTGCCACGAGAGAGAGGGAGAGAGCAGTGACTCCTCATTCACACCATCTGCTCTGCCTCCTACCCCTCCTCACCACTGGTACCCAGGTCCTCCAGTACGCTGCCCTGCTCTCCTCTGGCCCATGCCTGCAAATGCCAAAATCACCAACAAGCAGCACAGGCCGGGGAGGAGTTTATATAGAACAATAACGCATGCACACTCCAAAACCTCCATGTATTCATCAGAACTGAAGTCTTCTAGGTTCCGCGGCCTGAAAACAGCCTTGCCGGTCTCTTCCATGCCCCAATTTCCTCACAGATGTCTATTGCAATTTGAGGGGAATGGGACCTCAGTAATGAGCAACGGCTGTAAAGGAGCTTTAAGGATGGGATGGAGTGAGGTTTGTTAACTGTCGTCAAAGTGTTCTTCGTATCTTTTAATATGATTGTGCACCTAATGCCAACAAAAGCATAATAAGACCTTAATTTGAGTTTTAGAGTGCCCTTGGTGCACAGTGGTAAACGGTGCATGGGCAGTATCCATATCTGCTTTCTGTAAAGGAGTAGGGCCCAAGAGCTGATGACAAGCCCTGCTGTCACCCTATAGATTGGGTCTATGAGATATAATAGCCAAGGCTTCTCAATGAAGTAGGGCTCCTACTGCTATTTCCTAGATGCCTCTAGGATGACTTTTGGCATTCCTTAGGTTGGGGATGCTGCGCCTGGCATTAGCAAAGTTGGGGTGGGGGTATATCATAAGCTTATACCTCTTCTTCTAATATGGGTAGGTTCTGGTCCTCTACAAAAGGACCAGTGGAGGTCATTGTAGAGCTGAAACCACCTCTTTACTCTAGGGTGAGCCCCAGGGAGTTGACTTCCTCTATCTGGTCTAAGGTGATCACTTCATAGCCTCCCCTCTGTAATCATTATCGATTATGCCCACTTTTACATAGACCAAGTGGAGGAGAGCTAGACTAGACTTCGGGGTAATGTGGCCATAGGTGTTAGAGGGCAGTTGGAATCTAGTCCAGTTTTAATGCCCACCCTTCCACCTGCTGCAATGGTAATTTCTTCAATACTAAAGAGGACAAGTCTGGGCAAGCCTGGAGTTCCTGAGGTTAGTAATTTGGCCTCTGACTAGGCCCATACAACATTTAGCTTTGGCTTCTTTACTGTTTGTGGAGTCAGAGTCACAGGGCCAGATTCACAAAAATGTATTGGCCTTTTGGCACATCTGATCACTTGTGTCAAAAAATGGAGCAGCCCAATCCACACAGGAAATTAAATGAATGCATCTTAGTGGCGCTCATTCAGATGCTCTTTTTCACTCCTTTATGCATGTTTGCAAATCAGGCGGCATTTCTGCACATTTTAAAATGCATCTGAATTCACATACAGGATGCACTTTTAAGGGTGTCAAGTTAAAGGATCGAATACAAAAGGTGAGAGTCAATAGGATCGAAAAACAAAAGGTTCGAATTTTTTTTATTAATTATATATTTATTTGGGGTTTCCGTATAGGTAAAAAAAGTGTTTTTTACCACAAAAATAGGGATTGGGGGGACCCCCCAAAAAAAGAATTTGAACCTTTTGTTTTCGGTCCTTTTGATTCAAACCTATTGTATTTTGAATCTTTTGATGTGAACCTTTGACCTATAACCACTTTTAAGCATGTAGAAATGTGGGTCATCCCCCTGCACCTATTACGATCAGGCGCAGGGGGGTGTCGAATCATGACAGGGTCATTTCTGATGGGCCATTTAAGAGGCCATCTCTGGGAAATGTGTTCCCAACAACCACATGATTATAGGGAGCCTGTCTTACTTTAGAATTCAGGGTGGCTGAATAGTGCAGCTATGTGTTATTGTCCAACCTCTCCTGCAACACACAGGTCATCTTTGAGAATAAAGCTGTGTGCATTTCCAAAAGAAGCGCAAATGAAACAAGTGCATTCTTTGCCCTCCTTTCATTTGTGCTATGTTTGATATTCTGTCCCCATACTCTGACAGCTTGCCATCCCACTTCTGACACCACTTGTGGTAGGAAAGAAGTGAGACTGAGGACTCTCTGTGTTTAGTTTGTGTTTTCTTTAGTAATATGATACAATATTCATGCCTCTTGATCATAGGGGTATCACTACAAATAATGTATTCTACAATCAACAAAGGATGTGTGGGCAGGACACTCTGAAATTATCCACCTGGGACTTTCAAATACACCCTTCTCCGAAAAGAACAGGTGGCTAACTGAAAATTTAAAATGTTAATCTTACAATGTCCCTAGCTTTCCACTTACCATATTCTAACAACAAAATGTCCAACAGTTAGCCAAAACAAAAAGTCCAAAATGTACTGTTCAAAAGTACATCCCTATTCTAATGCAGTAAACATCATGATTATTCTGAAAATATTTCTCAAAGTGCTTTCTTTCTGACAACACCGCTTTAACCTGGTTTTCCCTAAGGCACTTCCCAGGAGACAGGATTCGGGTTTCTGCTATCTTCTCATGTTCTTTTTGAGAACCCTTCTGGATTTTCCACAATTCCTGCAGAGCAATCAATGGTCCTTGCTTTGGAGATCTGGACTCCCTCCAGGTCCTGGGTTCTCTCAAGTTTCACAACAAGTCCATTCTCCTGAACTTTTGGTTCTGTATTTTCTCACTTGGTCTCTTTCTGTACTGTGTTTTAGTTTGGTATGGTATGGGATGGTTTGGTATGGTAAAAGTATTGTAAAGCACAGAATCGCTGAGAATCAAAGTGCCCAGGTAGGCTAACAAGTCTCTATGAGTTTTTTAACCCACCGTAAGTTCCTCATATATACATTGGCTTTCCAGGCATACACCAGATCTTCCTCCAGACTTCCAACCTGCACTTTGAGATTAGCAACCAGTATTTCACTAGACCTTATATTTTTGGCTTACTTGCCTGCTAAGGTTTCCATCAACCTAGATTTCAGGACTCACGTTAAACCGTTACTAGAACTTAGCTCAGGTTTTCCATTAGGTCTTCCGTCAGACCTTAGTCTCAGGTTTCACAGTAGGTCTTTCACTAGACTGGCTGCATTCTGGTTTTCTTTCAGGTATAACGCCAGACCCTCAGTTCAGAATTCACAATAGGCCTTTCAATAGGCTTTGATTTCATGTTTTTCTTCAAGTTTTCCACCTGACCTTGGTTCAGGATGCACAGCAGGCATTTCACTAGGCCTTTGCTTCAGCTTTCTTTCCAGGTCTTGCGCCAGGCCTTGTAGCAGATTTCCTGGTAGGTCGTTTGACTAGACCTTGGATTTAGATCTCACTCCAGGTCTTCTGCAAGACCTTGGTTTAGGATTCATAGGCCTTTCACTAGACATAGGTTTCAGGTTTCTTGTCAGCTCTTCTGGTGGTAGGTAATTCTCCCCCCTCATCTGGGTCCTTGTCAGGCAGATGAAATTCTAATGACCTACTGCCACATGTTAGTCCTTTTCCCTGGGTTTGCTGGTAAGGGTCCTACGCTCCTGGCCTTCCAGTTCCCTACGGGTTAAGGATTGTTGGTCTCCACCTCCTGGTCAACCTTTCCATCCAACATTCCCCCTTATTAGTAGCTTCTGATATGGCCCTGAGTAATCCTTCCAAGAAGTAAGCAGGGTCCATCATCCTGCAGTGTTTCTGGTTCTCTCCTCCTTCAGGTTCTCCCCTTCATTCAAGGAAGCAAGACAGACATGTCTGCCTCCTTCAGGATCCTCTTCCTATCTATGATCTCCCTGCTCTTATTATCCTACCTCAAAAGGGGCTGTTTTTCCATCTGAGCTCCCATAGGTTTTTTAAAAAGTCTGTTTAAATCAGGGTACCCGATTGATTAATCCCCGTTCATGTTACTTCTCTTCATAATATCATTATTAGCTCTCTGTGTTGATTAGGTGGATGTTTGGTAGGTTTGATTAGCAATAATGATTGACTGTGGGGTGTTAAAGGGAAGCCCAGCAGTAGATGCAATCTTGGAACTCTCTTGGATGCGGTATGTCAGACTGCACAGTTCTACTTTGTTCTGTGTCACAATCTCTGGTGACTCTACAGGAATTCCACTTCATGGTCTGTGTGAACCTCTTTCTCCCAGCTTTGAAATAGGTAACCATTGCTGCTGTCAGGAGTGAATTCCGACAATGCTGAATTCCAAAATGCTGTACATTTGCATAATTGATAATAGTCTTCACCTGGATTCCATGTGTGTTGTGGAAGCAGCTCAGGATTATAGCATTGATGATAGTTATCCCTCTAATACGGAGGGAGTTCTGTGAATACATTAAAATATGTCTTTCAGGGCACTCTGAGGGTTTTGGGACATTACAGACTAAGAGTAGAAGCCCAGTGGTAATTCTAGGATCTGTAGTTTACCAATCCCCCTTCCAGCCCCATACAGTTGGCTGAAGTGTTGCAGCATCTCTAGATGACCAGCGAGCCTGCAGGATCCACCCTTGGAGGGTGCCATCGGGTAGCACATGGATCCATTACGATCCCAGTGGCCAGCTACTTCTACAGATAAACATGAAGAATGGAAATCAGCAAACTTACCAGAGAGGTATAGGTTTGCTGGGGTGTGAAGATTGGAGAAAATGTTGGCACTCTTTTTCCTGCACCGTTATCACTAGTTTATCTCCTGAGCAAAACCACAGAGGGATTCTAGATTTACCGACATTATTAAATGCCCTCAGATTAAAACCCTATTTCTAAAACTGAGATTACAGACCTTGTCAATTCTCTTGTTACTGAGCAGATTAAAGAAATGGTATATAGCGTATAGGATCTGTCCATGTAGCCTTGGCCACTGTAAGGAAGGCATGGTATCGCAGTAAGACAGACACAAGTGACCACTGTTCAAGTGTGTTTATTGAACTTTCACAAAGGGGTGAAAACTGCCTATCTAAACCTAAATCTACAGATGAGAGCAAGCTACGACCATCAAATAATAATAATTCAGTCCTAGATGAGTCTTGTCAAAATAAAAGTGCCTATACTAAAAAACATATTGCCAATCCTTACCGGTAATTTACAAATAGTGTCGGGGAATTTTCATGCAGAAGAAAGTAGTGTTCACAAAATGAGGAGTCAGGATGTTCGACCCGTTGGCCTCCCTTCCCCACGTTTTCAGCACGGGGCAAGGTGGTTCATTCAAGCCAAGCACACACTATGGCTTCCTCGACAAGATGATATAGTTCCAATTCCAGCATCAGGGCCTTCTGTGCCCAAGTCTCTTTTCTCATCAAAGTCTCTTGATTCAGAGGGACTGATGTACAAAACAAAAATAGAAAGACATTCTCTTCTTACAATTCAGGTGCCTCACCCTGTATCCCCCTCAGCCAGGCTCAGATTCCTTTATTTTAAAGTTCCAAAAAATATTCTTTTTCTGATGACTCATGGTTCACCATGGATCCCCCTCAGCCAACCTCAGATCCCTTTTCCACTTTCAATTAGTCTCCCTCAGCCAGGCTCGGACCAATTGCAGTTCACTTTATACTTATCAAGCTTCGATACAAAGTTCCTTTTTTACAATGCCATTCAGTTGGATAACTTACAGAGACCTTCGAATGAGCAACCACGTGGCGCCGAAGCACTCAGTACATGGTATCCTATTCGGACTTTTCAAAGTACATTCACTCCTTTAGTTTCCACTTGTTTGCACCTCTCATTATATGCACTTCAAAACTGTCCTTTGTGGATTTCTTCATACAATGATGCCGCTTGCAACCTTGGTTGAAACACAAGCTGATTTCATATCATTTTCTCCCACACACTGGCTGTGCTGCTTTTACTAGCGCGGCTTTCTTGAAGGAATCATGGCAAGAACCATGGCGGCAATCGCTCCTCCCAGCCTGGGTTATCGACACAGGATCGCCCCGGATACCTTTGATGCACAGTGTAGGATTGTTCAGCTTCAGTTCCCGGTTTTAGGCTTCTCACTTTCCAAGGCTCGTAAAAATAACGTATTCTAGAGGTCAAGGGTACTTCCCTCTTTGCAACCCTCTCCGGCCGCCTTTCTTCTTGTGTTAAACTGCCATCTTGGAACTGCTGCTTCAAAGTGTGCTTTTCCTTGCCCAGTGTGTGCTTTCATGCTCTGCCTTTTATCTGTGTGGGGAAGTGTGATGGGAGGCAGGTGTTTGTAATGATTAGTAATTGCCTGACCTTGCCTGACAATGGTGTTGGGACATGTCAGGTTTATGGCTCTGTTGTTAGTTTGTTGTCGCTCACAATGAACTGTCCGTGAGAAAGTATTCGTGTTGGGAAAGGGGGGTTGAGTTTCTAGGTATCCTACCTGTTGGGATAGGGAAAAGGTGTTACAGGGAAAGGGATACCGTGTCTCACCCTTCGGTGTCCCGCCTCCAATCCCTGAGGATCCCTCATCCAGGTGATCCTCCCGTACTGGCCCACCACCAGGAACTGGATCCAAAAGCGATGGCCATGTTCTGGCCACCTGGATGACAGATTCCTGGGAACTAGCGGGTGAGACGCCTTCAGGTTTCTCACATACCCTTCCCCAATGCGAGGTGGATATGCCTGTTCTTTGTCCAGGTTTTCCGTTGTTAAGACCTGGCAGAGTACAGGGATGAGCTATTTCCAAGAACTCTCGCATATTCCATTGATTTTCTTTGCAAATATAGGTAGAGCTGGAGTGATATTATTGGTCTCTCTAAAGTAACCCATGAACTGGTCTCTAAGGGTTGCCTCTGGTTGTATATATTCTTTATATCTTGTAGGGGTTTCGTGGGGTTCTGATTTTTCCTAGTCCCATATTGGTGAGTTTTTGGAGTAGTAATTTGACTGCCTGCAATTCTGAGGTAATAAATCTCCAATGGGAGGTGAGGTTTCCTGCATGAGAGTAAGAAAAGTAGGGAAATCCCGACCCAGAATAACTTCCTCTGGGAGTCCAGGAATGATGGCTGAAGACATTAAACAGGACTCGCCCCGAATGATAATGTGTACAGGAGGTATTTTGGAGTATACTTCATTGTCCCTGTGTACACAGGTAACTCTAACTAGAGTAGCGTTCTCCAGGTCCTTTCTTGTGACCAAGTCAGCTCGTATAGCGGTTTGCTTGCTACCGGAGTCAATTAATGCCTTTACTTGCTTCCCATTCACCCAAGCCTTTTCATATGTGACGTCAGCAGATGTCTCTAAGTCTTCTTCTGGTTCTTCTCACTCTTCTCCCTTTAAACAGCCTATTTCCATAGCTTCGTCCCTTAAATGCTTTGGGCAGTGTCTAGCTAAATGCCCCATTTCTGTACAGGAAAAGCAGATATGATGGGGTGGTCTGATTCCTTTAGATTCCTCCCTTTTGCTTTTGTCTTTGTTTCTAGGGTCATATCTCTTGATTTCTAGTCTTTCTTTTGGTATCCATTACTTGATTCGGTATGACCCTCCTTGTTTGTCCACTCCCTGAGGCTGAGGTCGGTGGATATGTTTATAATCTTTCAGTTCCTCTCTTCGATGTGCCGAGTGGAAGTGTTTAGCCGCATCTGAGTGGTTTTGTTCAGTTTCAATGGCCATGGCTAGTGTAGGTCGACTTAACTGTAAGACGGCTTTTTGCAAAAAAGGGGGTAAGGAATTGGTGAAATGTTTTAAGGTGATCATTTCTATTAACTCTTCTAGGGATTTGTTATTGAGCCAAAGGACTGCGGTGTTTTTGACACGTTCGCCCATTTCTATGAGGGTTTCTCCCAGGTTTAATCTAATGGCCCTCAATTTCTGCCGATAGAAATTGTAAGTTTGCCCCACTCTTTTCAAAAACCCTCTTTGATGGATACAAAGGTCGCATATACGGCCACTTTTGCCTAGCATTTGCATCGTCTAATTTCCTATATAGGTTAGATATTAGCACCTTGGATCCGTTGTTGAATAGGAGGAATTTTTCAAACTGTGTTGTTTTCCTGACCGCTGTCTTTCTGTTTCCGGGGTCCAATACCCAATGCCGTATTGCGCATACATGAGTCTTTCCCCTTCCTTTACCGCAAATTCCCTTTTACACTCCTCAAACAAGAGTATTCCCTCCCCTGGAACATATCTCCCAGCTTCCTACACCCCCCCCCTCTTGTCATTGCTTGAAATCCCCCTTTTCTAACCCAGGTGTAAAGTCCCTGTTGTTGAATATAGGCGTGAAGGGGGACGAGAAGGTTGTTATCCCCTTAGTTCCCACCAATGTATTCCAATTGTCCACTACCAGTTTAGTTATGGTGCTCTCGTATAAGTGCTTTGGCCTGTGCTCTTTCGGTAGCTACAGTACTTCCGCCAGTTTATGGTGCGCTACCGCTCTGTATATTTTCACCCATTGATTATCTTGCATGATCTCCCCTTCCTGAAGCCATTCTCTAATCACCCACAGCTGTGTGGCCTCATAGCACTGCTGAAAAATTCGGTAACGCCAACCCTCCCTCCCGCCTGGGTGCCATCAATAAGTACCTACTGACCCTCGCTCTTTCTCCCTCCCATAAGAAATCATTGATCAGGACTTTAACTCCCTGAAAAAGCTTGTTGGCATCGCCTGAGGGATTGCCTGGAATAGATACAGCAATCGAGGGAGCATGACCATTTTAACTGTAGCTAGCCGACCCAGCCACGAGACCTAGAGATTCCTCCACCTATGGAAATCCTGCTTGATGTCCTTCAGTAACGGGGGATAATTAGCTGCATACCAGCCCACGATGGTTGCTGTGATTCTCTCTCCCAGATACCTGAATCCCCCCGGACTTTACACAAAGGGGGTAACTGCCCTCAATGTGTCACGGTCCCCTGCTTTCAGGGTTAAGTTCAAGAGTTCGGATTTGCTGATGTTGACTTTCAGGCCTGAGACCTCCCCAAACTTCTCCAGCACAGTTCTACTCGCCTGGATAGACTCTACTGGTGTTGTCAGGATGAGCAATATGTCATCGGTGAACGCTGCCACCTTTTGGTGTTCCCCCCAAATGGAATGCCCCGTATCCCATCCACCTCCCTTATAGCCTGTGGGAGAGGCTCCAGATAGATTGCATAAAGCATTGGTGACAGCGGGCATCCTTGTTTCGTGCCTCTGCTCAGCCTAAAGGGTCTAGACATAGCCCCATTCACCGCAACCCTCATTGACGGTGCCTGGTAATTGGCCTGAACCGATTTCAGAAAGTCCCCTCCGAGGCCCATTTTCTGCATTACCCGGAACAAGAAGGACCACTCAACGCGGTCAAATGCTTTTTCTGCATCGAAGGGATAGTAGAACCGCAGGAGTGTCTGTCTTTTGTACGTTTTCCACCAGGTGAGCCACCCTCCTGATATTGTCCGCCTTTTGCCTGCCTCTTTTAAATCCCGCCTGATCTGGGTGGATCAGGTCTGGTAGAAAATTCTCTTGCCTATTTGCCAAGATCTTTGTATAGATCTTGGCATCAACATTTATCAATGCACTGGGCCTTTGAGATGTTCTCTCCTCTGGGTCTTTGTTAGGTTTGAGGATAAGGGTAAATCTGGCCTCCTCCATAGAGGGGATATTCTGCCTGTGGACCTGAATGTGTTGAAAAGAAATGTCAGGTGCGGGGTTAGTTCTGTTGCAAACGTTTTGTAGAAAGCTGCAGTGTGGCTGTTTGGGCCAGGGCCTTATTTGATGGCAGGTTACCAATCACCCTCCTTACTTCCTCCTACTCCGTGATCTCCCGACTAAGGCACTCCTGTGCCTCCCTCCCAATTTTGTGCATCATCATCTTATCCAGGAATTCCACCTGTAGATGGGCCTGAGGGCTTTGTGAAGCATTTAGGGATTCATAAAATTCTTCCAGTGTTTCCTGGATGCCCCCCGCCGGTCTGACCCGCTCCCCTGTTCTCGATTTCAGGGCTGGAATCGCCCCTTCAGCTTTTTTAGTTCAGAGGACCTCTACTTGCCCTAGTGCCCGTCTATACTCCCTCATGGAGGACCTAGTCCTGCCTTGTGTCTTGCCGCCTCCACCTCCACCTCTAGCTGCACCTCCAGCGCCTTCAGCTGATTTTCCCTCTGTGCCATTGTTGCTATCAATTCTCCCCTTGAGCGTGGCTTTCAAAGTGTCCCATCTTGTCTCCTCCCTCATGTCCCCCCTCTTGTTATGTGTGAAGAAGCTCTTAATCTTCCCTTCCATTTCCTCTGTGATTACTGGTTCCCTAAGAAGGAACTTTGGGTATTTCCATCCCCACACCCCTCTTTCCCTGCGCCCTAAGTCCATTTGAATGGATACAATCTTGTGGTCCGCTATTCTATTGGGGCCTGTCTTCACATCTCGAATCGGACCCAACCGATCCGTTGATACCCAAATGTAGTCAATTCTAAATTGTGACCCATGGATTCCCGAGGGGAAAGTGTAGCCCTCCTCGTCCCCCTTCAGCTCCTGCCATATATCCCGTAGCCCTGCTCTCCCAATCCTAACCTTTAGTTCTGCGGGCATCACTACTCCCCCTCACCTCAGAGGGGCTCCCGACCCGTTCCGGTCCCTATCCCAAGCTATATTGATGTCCCCCATCAGGATTATTTGACCCCATGCTTTATCTTCCAGTACCCCCGTGATACACCTCAGAAACTGCTCCTGGCCTGAGTTTGGTGCGTACACTACCGCCATGGTGTAGGGTATATCATCCTGGGGCAACCCCCTGACTATAATATACCTATCCTCCTTATCCCAAAGTCAACCGTGTTTCTGATGGCTAGGACCACTCCCCCGTTTTGTTCTTCCCAGAGGCATGCCAAATCTGGTCGAACCCCCGCAAATTTAGCTGCCCCTGATCTTTATGCCTGAGGTGTGTTTCCTGCAGCCCCCGGACATCCGGGCCTTCTTTCCTTCTGAATTGTTCTAATTATTTTCTCTTGAGGGGGGTATTAAGCCCCCTGACGTTATGCGTTAACCACTAACGATCTTTCCTTGCCCTTGGCTTGCCAATGGCCCCCTTTCTCTCTCTCTTATGATATTCTGCCACGCCCCCTCTACCCTGTCCCTCCCCTTTTCTTTCCCGTTTGTTGTGCCCATCCCCCTCTCTGCCCGGGAGGCCCCCCTTTCCCTCTCCCCCCTGCCCCGCTTCCCCAACTGGGTCCTCTACTACCCCGAGACTCTGCGTTCCTTGCTGTGTGCCCTAGTTGAGACGCCTTCCCCCTCCCCTGCACCCCGTCCCACCTTCCCTCCCGCCCTCCTGCCCCTCCCTGGAAGAGCTTGCCCTTCCCGCCCCCTAACCTTCCTCAGGCCTTCTCGCCCTTTCTGATTCCCAGATGGTTGCCCCCCCCCCTGCTTTGCTACCACCTTTAGAGGCCCACTACCCTTGTATTGCTAGTTTTATTTAGGGCTCATCATGTACCGCTTCTACCATTTCCCCCATGCTTTCCTTATTCCTATCTATCGGTGGTGGTCTGCTCAGCCTTGCCCCCCTTATTCTTTTCTCCCCCACTGTTGTCCACTCCCACAGTCTTAGCCTTGTGCCTGTTATCCACTGCATGCGTTCCTTCTCTTGTGGGGAACTCGTCCAGGGCCATCTGTAAAACGTCCACCCCTTCCTGTACCGATGTGATGCGCTTTTGGGCTCTCTCCCATTCGAATACCAGACCGAACGGGAAAATCCATTTGTATCGAATTCCTCGCCAGTTGAGCACTTTTAGCACTGGTTCCATCTATCTCCTCTTCATTAACGTGCTACTTGACAGGTCTTGATACAGTGCTATTCTATGGTCTTTGTACATTATCGGTTCTTGCTTCCTTGCTGCCTGGAGGACTGCCTCCTTTTGGGTGTACCTAGTGAATGCTGCCAATACATACCTTGGTCTTGCGGCAGGACCTTTAACCATTTTTCCAACTCTGTGGATACGGTCTAGTTCCACCCTGTCAGGGGACGCTTCCCCCACAATCTCGGCGAAAATTGTCTGGACCACCTCCTTCAGCTCTTTATCTGAGACCGTTTCCAGCAGCATTTAGTGTTCATTTTTCCATTCTTGGAATTATGCATTTTTAACGTTGCTGCCATAAAATGTAAAACCTCTACCGGCAAAGCAAGAATATATGCCAAAGAGGATTACATGGCGCTTCCCGTACCTGGTGATGATGGCACATTTTCTGTTGGTAAGTGCAGTCCTCTGCCCCTTTCTTGTGGTGCTGTGGGGCATTCCTAGTGTTGCCTTAACGTGCTGGAAACCTGGAAATGTCTCCTTTCTCTGAAAAATCTGAATTGGGCAGATGGATTTAGAGGAGGATGAGTTTGGTTTGCTTTATATTGCACAATACCATCTGGTAGCTGGATATGAGCATTTACAGTGGAGGCGGGAGGTCAATGGCGGGGGTCGCGGGCAGCCTTGCGTGTAAGCCGAGAAGAAGTGTAGTGCAAGTGGTCTAGTATTCCTAAACCTACGATGATGCATCTAGACACAAAACATATGAACTCCACCTGAGGTATGGCAAACAGGGTTTGGGCCGCCATTTGTAGGTTTATTATCAGTAGCTACTGTATGCAAACTCCTATGAGCTACCTTAGCCTTAGGACTAAAACAGATAACTGGGAGAGACAGGGGGCCTGCTTCACAAGCTCCGTGAATCAGGCCCCCAGAGAGTCTTGACATCTGTGCACTGTTTTCTGTGCATTCAATGCAGTATTGTATAGTCTGAAATGTTTAGGCAGTAGATGAGTCAGCCAGTATGGATGCAGGTGACCACCATTTTGTGTAAGCACCTTACTGGAAGACTCTGCGTAGATAGTATTGCTAGATAGGACAGTAGTGCTATGTTTGATGATGCCCTGCATGAGTCTTAGGCAATAGGACTTGCGGTATGAAGGCCAGGTCTGAGGAAAAATCACCCTTGCGTGTAAGCTGGCTTCATGGGGACATGTACATGCCCCATTAGACATCAACACACCTGGGAAGATGAGGCTATGAGAATAAGGAGGGCATAGGTGCAGAGGACCGAAGAGCAGGATCATTGGTGTGTATGTACCTTGGCCTTGATATGCAAGAGGCAACCTCTGACCTCCTATTTACTACCACTCTTTTCCTATAGTGTGAACTTCAGTTGGGGGCCACATCTATACATTGAATAGCTGACTGTTGAGCTGCCAGGGCTGAGTGCCAACGGAGCAATATACAGGCGTAGCAGAGGATTGACAATCAGGCCATCTCTGGGATATGACTCTGGAGAGATGTGTGATGGAAAAGTGGACAGTTTTGACTAGTCGGGGGGCTTGAAGAAGGAAATGTATAACAATACCCATTGTTAAAGGGGGAGTAGGAGAGGCATGCTCTACTGTGTCAAAAACCATAGAGTTCGTCAGATTCAGCAAGCAGGTGAGTTTCTGGTCTCCGATTGTAAATGTCTTTTCCCTAAAGACTGTGGGGGGAAGTTTCCTTGACTACAAAGCCGTAATGCTACCCTCCTAGCCGCTGAGGAGCCGTTACAGCTCACATGGGAAGGGAGCAGCAATGAAACCACGGTTTAATGATAAATTAAATCTAACATGACAGTGCGCTGTCTTTTTCCGCGCAGCGCGAATATACTAGGGCTAATGGTGCCAAAGAAACCAGTTTGAGAGAAGAATGCGGCTATATTCGGAATGCCTCGCCTCTCGCCAAGTATGAAGCATGTTTGTAGACAGAGCGATCCCTGCCGCCAGTCGCTGCGAGGGAATCCGGCTGAGGGGGACGCTTCCGATCCGTCGCCACCACAGCCTCCTCCAGCAGCAGCTGACAGGAACAGCAACAGCAACAGAGCCTAAACAGTCTGCGCTTATCTATACGTCTGCAGATCATTAAAACAAACACATATGCAATGAATTTCGAGGGAAGGCGAATGCTGATGAACTATTCCAATGGAGAGAGACAGAGATCATAACTACCTATGCCTGCCTCTGGATACGCATTCCGTATAGTGTTGCTTCGGGTGTTAAAGCCTTGGTGGAAAATACCCATGGCGGGAAGCTTGAATAGACACTGGCACCGATAGCACAGTCCAGATGAAGTCACTTATACCCGTGAACTACAGAGAACATGCAGGGCACCTTTCCAAATTTCCTGCAAGTCGAAAGAAATATTACTTGCTCAAATATAGGATGTTTGCAGTTAGATTTCAAATCCCCCCCCCCTTTTTAATTGGCCAGAATGTACTACTTCCAAATTGTATAGTAGATTGAAAAAATGGAACTGCCAGTAGAACATTTGAAATATTCAATTCTCATTTTAAGAGACAAAGGTTTAAGACAGTCGTATGAAATACTCATATACTGTGTTTTAAGGAAACTTTATTTTAACAAGCTTTATATCGCATTTCTTCAAATAAAGTCACAATATTCTTCATAAAAATCAAACACAGGCAATGCATAATTGAACAGTAAATCAAAGGAAAGGAAAACAAAGAAAAGGAAAACACCGCCCCAGCATAATAAAACTATTAGTTGCATGGTTAGATTCATAAACGATAAAAGTTGTACAACATCTGGGGTGTATGGCTTAGATGTTCATGGTTTTTTAAGTAATCAATAACAGGTAACCAGGTCTGATAGAATGTTTGAAAGGAGCCGTTCAGAACAGCAGTGATCTCTTCCATAGAAACTAGAGACCAGATGCTCACCCACCATTGTGCTACCATTGGGCCCTCTGGTCGCTTCCAAGCTGCCACCAAGGTGAGTCTAGCTGCCAGGAGAAGTTGGGTGATAACCCTCACTTTCGGCCCTCGCAGGGGGCAATGCCCCTCTTCATCCGTGTCGCCTAGTATCATCACCATTGAGTCCCATGGGATTAAAACCCCTGTGAGATCTTTGATATGCGAGGGTATCTCATTCCAATAAACCTGAGAGATTCTACATTTCCACTATAAATGCCCCATTGTACCCTTTTCTCCGCATCCCTCAAACAAGAATCTGGGATACTAGCATTTATACCATGGAGTCTGTTTGGGGTCATGTTCCAGCAGCAAAGGGTTTTGTACGCAAATTCTTTGAGACCAGTGCAACGAGTCGCCCTATGTGCCCTTTCCCAAATGTGTCCCCATGGTGAGAGCTGGATTTCCACTCCCAGATCCTTTTACCACTTTTGCATGTATGGTAAAGTGTCTGTGTCCTCTGTCAGATCGAGAAGCCTGTAACATTTCGATGTGCGATTCTTGGCTAAGTCCTCTGAGAAGGTTCATTCTAAACCCATAGGTTCCCTTGTGCCCCCTTTCTTTTTCTCTGTGCTAGAGATGCAATGTAAGATTTGGGTGTAGTGTAAACGTTACCTCTCCCCCAGATTGAAATGTGAGAGGCTTTGAGTTTGTGTATAGATGTCCCAACCTAACTGTCCCATCAGATTCCCAGGCTTAAAAGGCTCCCTTCAGCATTCCAGGGTTAAAGTCCTGCTTCAACAAAATCGGGGTTTGAGGCCCCATCCCAACCGGGATTCTCACGGTGCATGTCCCCATTTTCCAGTAGTTGAAGGAGGCCTTCTCAGTGCTCAGGAGTTGGCTGCCTCCTTCCCAACTACGGGGAGACAAGAACAGTACATTTATCAGGGGAATGTTTGTTCTCACTTGTTCTAGCTGCACCCATGTTTTGGGGCTTGTACTGGCCCAATCAAATAACACTCCAATTTGGGCAGCCACTAGGAACCGTTTTAGTGATGGGACACCCATTCCACCCTGGCACAGTGATCGCAATAGTGTTTACCAATTAATTCACAGAGAGATCTTCCCCCCAAATGAATTTCAAGACTGTTCTTTTTGGGTTCAGCGGGTACTTTAACTGGGAGAGAATGAAAGGCACATAACAGTCTGGGCACGATTGAGATCTTCACCACAGTTACCCTACCCAACCAGGAAATCTGCTGGTGTTCCCAACGTTGGAGATCCTGTTTGCATTCTTTAAACAAGGTTAGGAAACTCGCCGTGTATAGCTCCTCATGGTTCAGGGTTAAGACAGCCCCCTGGTAGCTTAATTTATTCCGGGTCCAAGAGAGTCGCGTTGACGCTCATAAGTCTGCTATAGTTTGTTCAGATTTTGAAATATTAATTCCCGTGGATTTAGTATAGGTAATAGTGAATTCAGAATGTCTACCAAATTTTTCTATGATTCCCAAAGAGCTAGGTATGGATTTGTTTGCGTTGGTAAGGAGCAATAGCACATCATCAGCATATAGTGCTATATTGTGCTAACCAGTTCGTAGGACAATGCCCTCCACCTGATCATTCGCCCTAAATGCCATGCAAGGCGCTCCATTGCCAAGGCAAACAAAGGGGACAGAGGGAATCCCTGTCTGGTGCCACGTTTGATCTCGATTGGGCTTGTGTATCCCTTGCTCACCTTTTATCTTGTCCTAGGGGCGTGAAAACTGGTTAGGATCATTCTAGTAAACCCCAGACCCATCCCATATGCCACCAACACCCTCTCCATATATGGCCAGAGCAGGCTTTCAAAGGCCTTGTTCACGTCTGGTAAAAGGGCGCAAAAGCTCAGTTCTATTAAGTCGATTGCTCCTCTAATATTATCAAAAGTGGACAGTCCCCCAATAAACCCTGTTTGATCACTATCAATAAGTGTGGGCATGAGTGCAGAGAGTCTGTTGGCCAGAACCTTGGTATACATTTTTGCGTCACAGTTAAGCAAAGCAATAGGCCTATAAGATCTGAGATCGATAGGGCCTTTCCCAGGCTACAAGATCATGGAATGTCTAGACTCTGCGAATGATGCAGAGACCCTTGTGGTGGATTGGAAAGAGCTGAAAAGTTTCACCAGGTGTGGTAACAATAATGAATGGATCGTTTAAAATAAAAAATTGGTAATGCATCAGGACCCGGGCCTTATTGTTCTGTAGCTGCTGAATAACCATGTAAACCTCTGAAGCTGTTATTGCGCCCTCCAAGGAAACTCTATTGGCTTCTGGAATGTGAGGGAGGGAGGCCAGAGAGGTCTAGCTTTGTCTTGGGGTGATCAAAGGATCTATCACCTTTCCCCCAGTAGCTTCTTGTGAAAATCCTCAACTACGCTGAGTTTATGGTGTTCCCCACTTTCAATATTCCCCTGAGACTTCCTGTGTTTGGACCTGATTCCGTTTCACTACCAGACTTTATTAGCTTTATCACCCTTGGAGTAATAATATTGTTTGGCATAAAGCAGTGACTGCACTCCTAAGCCCACTTGTAAGGTCTCTAATTTGGTTTTCACTGTACACAGCTCCCTGAGAGACTTCACCGGCCGTCTCCACTTATGGTCCTCCTCTCCATCCCTCAGTTACAGTTAAACTGCCTGTTTAAGTTGGGTTTTCACACAGCGTAGGGCTGCTGTCTTCCCAATTAATTCCCCCCTGAACATAGCTTTCCCTGCACCCCATGACAATCCCAAGTCCATATTCCCCAGGTCATTTTCCTTAAAAAGTTATTGTTTACTTCTTCCATCTCTCTCCAGTTCACTTGATTCTGTATGATTGTGCTTTTTAATTGTCAAGGTGCTAGTCTCCCCAGTGTAGGGCACAGACCCTTCAGTGTAAGTCTGATTGAGGCATGATCTGTAAGGTGAGTAGTCTCTATCTCTATGGCGCTTGTATAAGGAACCACGTTCAGGGCAGTGAGAAATAAATGTATCCTGGAGAAGGACCTCTGGAATGCCCAATAAAATGTGTAGTCCCATTCATCTTGCTGGTGGAATCTCAAGGTTTCTATAAAATCTACCTCCTGCAGTAACGTTGTAATGGATCTAAAGTTGGAGAGGTCAGCTTGGGGAGCTAAGGGAGGTCTTGTCCATCTGCGGATCTAGAACTCAATTAAAATCTCCTGCAGTGATCAAATACCCAGATCTAAAAGCCTGAATAACAGGTATGAGCCCCGTGGAAAATGTGCCCTGATTGCCATTCGGGGCCCTGCCGCACAATCCTCTCACAGCCAAGTATCTTCCCCCAGGTCCTGCAATGCATCATCAACCCTAAATCGAGTAGCTCTAGACAATAGGATACTCAACCCTTTTTTCTTAACCGCCTATGCTGCTAAAATAGCCCAGAGTATATGTCCAAGCTTGCACACCCATTTCGTTTTGGGGGAATAGATGGGATTCCTGTAAAAAAGCGACATCCCACCTCTGAGCCCTCAATCGTCCCAAAATTGCCTTACATTTCATGGGGGAATTCAGACCTCTTAAATTCCACGACCCTACCCTAAGTGACAATGCTAAGTCAGCAAATTAAGCCATGTCCCCGAATTGCTTTTGCCTGTGCTTTGGGGAGAACCACTCCATGAACCTTACTTCCCTGCCACTCCCACCCCAGTTCCCCTCCCAACACCCCAGAGTTCCCCCCAGTAAACAACCTCCCTGCCCGTTTCCTAAAGAAAAATCATACTGTGATTCTCCCTGCAGGTTTAGTTCCAATGTCAGGGCAGCTGTGGGAATCAGACCATGTGACGTCCCGTGGATTTTCATTAGGTTATGATGCAAACTGGAACACCCTGAGTAACTAGAGGGCTTCAACGTACCAGTTTGCCTGCTTTATTCTTGCCTCTGCCTGGGGGACCTCTTGGCCTAGGCCTCTTTCTCCCCAATTCTTGCGTAAAGTCTTCCAGTTCCGCATTGTCAAAATCCATTGCTGTGTCCTTGCCCTCCATCAGGGCCGAAACCTCCTCTTCCTTAGATATGACATACCTCTTGCCGTCCATCTAAAAAAAACAGCTTACAAGGATAACCCCGCCTATATGGGATTTTATGATCCTGTAGCCAGGCTGTAACCACATTCGGATTTATATGGGGTAGTCTGTGACAAGTCCTGGTAGAGCAGAAGCACTAACTCCCTATACTGTATCTCATTCAGTTTGCGGGCTTCCCACATGATTTTCTCTTTGTGGTGGTAAAAATGAACCCGCGTTAGAACATCAGGCAGAAGGTTATTCTTATTTTGGTAAGCAGTGTACCCTGCAGGTATTATCCAGAACGATGTCACCGCCCTCCAGTTCCGGATTCAGTGTTTGGCATAGCCTTTCTATGTAGGCAGGTAGGTCTTGGTCCGTTTTGGGATCCCTCTCATGCAGCTATTAGTACGCTGCGATCCTTATTCAGCATCTTCATGTCTAGATGGGAACCCCTCTAGCTGTTGATCCAGGGCTTCTACTCTGTCTGTCAGCGTAGAACGTTCCTGTGCCTGTTTTCCCACCGCTCCCTCCACTTCCTCCAGCCACGATTCTGCCGCCGTTATGTGGGATTTTAGGTTGCAAATGGAGAGAGAGCGCCAGCTTGTCTGCGTTACTTTGCATATCCGCCTTAAGCTCCTACTTAAGCTCCATCAGCAGATATCTGATAACAGCCTTTGTGGCAGGCACATCCATCTGTTCTCCCTCTGGAGTTGGGGTACTGGTAGTGTGGAACTGAGCACTGACCTGTAGCTTTTTCTTAGCAGGAAGTTCTTGCGCCTTTAAGAGTTGCTTAATATTGACAGCCAGGTCAGCTTTCCCTTTAGGTGTACCTGCAGCCATGTTGCAAATTTAACCCAGTAAACGTGGCTTTCCTCAGCCTCAAAAGTTGCTCTCCCAGTCCAAACTTGAACTCTCCCTAACCTGCAGCCTGCAGGATCGTGTGAGCAGCTACAAGTGCCAACCTCAAGGGACCACTCCTACCGGTGTCTTGTACTCTCCCCACTGCTGAGTGCCTCAGCTGAGCCTACATGCAGAGCTCACTGGTGGTATTAAGGGAGCATAGTGTGCAATCAGTCACAGGCCACAGGGTGCACCTCCCGGCTCCATGTGCGATCATGTTGTCTTCTCCCCCATGGTGGCGCCTCCATCCATCCACACGTTTCGGTAGGGCCGAGGCCCAAATCTGTCCAGGAGGGAATGTGGTGGCAGAGTGCTTCCCCTGCAGCCTCATGGGATGGTCGGCAGGTATGCACAGGCAGTAACATACCCCAGCGTCCTCAGATGCCAGCCAAGCTCTCATTGCCAGTACTCTGTGGTGGCCCTGAGGTGCTGGAGCAGTGTGTTGGGCGATCACCCACCGCAGGCACCTCAGAGCTGGCGTCATCCTCCCTCAGCGGCTGCGTCAGATGGCGGCAGCCATTTTGCCTGTGCCTCACAGTGAATGCGGGGCAGGTCTTCAGAGCAAAATCCTCTGCCGACTTGGCACCACAACTCAATTCAATGGGACAGAGGGAATCAGGGGGTCTTCCCACATCGACTCCCTCACATTGCAGGTTTCAGGACCGGCTCATTAGCGTCCATGAGGTCCATTCAGGCCCCACCGGCACAGAGCTCACAGATCCGACATCCGCGCTGCTCTCTGCTCGGCCATGCCCACTAAGGAAACTTTTTTAATATCTTCTGAAATAAACCATTAGCATTTTATTTGATTCAGGATAGTGTAACAGTACAGTTGGGTGAGTGATCATCAGTACTGTGTTGGAGGCATCAATGTTGACTATGTGTTGTGAGTGTGATATAGGCACAAAGGAAGGCAGGTAAAACGAGCAAATGTTGCTGGTGATGCATGTGATCAAGTATCAACCTGAAGGTGTCTCGCCCACTAGTCATCAGGGATCTGTCATCCAGGTGGCCAGGACACAGCCAGCGCTATTAGATTCAGTTCCTGGGGGTGGACCAGTGCGGGAGGATCACCTGGGAGAGGGGTCTTCAGGGAGTGGGAGTGGGACACCGAAAGGTGAGATGTGGTATCCTCTTCCCGGTAACACCATTACCCCATCCTACCAGGTAGGATATTTATGAACTCTACCCCTGCCCTTTTCCAGCACAAACACTTTCCCACTGACAGCCTGCTATGAGAGAAAACAGACTAACACCCGAGAAGCTAACACCCGAGCAGTATACCTGACGTGTCCCAATACAATGGTCAGGCGAGGTCAGGCAATTACTGACGATATCACACATCTGACTTCCATTAAGCTTCCCCACACGGATAAAAGGCGGAGCATAAGAGCACACTGTGAGCAAGGCAAAGCACACAAGGAAACTGCAGTTTCGGGATGGCAGCTGAACCAGAGAGGAAAGATCTGTGCAGCCCCGCTCCTCCGGCGAGGCTTGAGACGACATCAGCGTTGCTGTGATGTTGATTAGCAACATCCAGCAACTCACAAGCCACACCTGTAGCCTCATCTTCAACTCGCTTTTGCCAGCTATAAGACCCACCTCCAGGCGAATTTGGTCCAAGTTTCTGCTTCCTGCTGTCTGCAGCGGCCGTGTGAGCTACATCATCTACACCTGCCTGGATTGTGAGGGACACAGCACCTCTGACTGTACAGGAGTACAATCAGTAAAGGTCTGTGCTGCCCTGCTCCTCTGTCGAGGCTTGAGACGACATCAGCGTTGCTATGACGTTGCTTAGAAACATCCAGCAACTCACAAGCCACGCCCCCAGCCTCATCTTCATCCCACTTTCGCCGACTATAAAACCTGCATCCAGGCCAAACCGCAGCGAAGTTGGCCAAGTTGCTGCTTCCTGCTGTCTGCAGCTATCCGCGGCAGGAACATGGCCCATGGCCCTGTAGCCATGTCTCCTTACAACCTCCACTCTTCCCCAGTGCTCCCGGGCAACCCATCACCCGGCATAAGGAATTTCATCAAGGTACTGGCCTGCATTTTCATGACTGTAAGAATACCACATTTTCTATCTCCTGATAGCCTCAATCTAGCTAGGTTTACATACACCTGTCCTAATCCTAACCTTACCTATCCATTGACTACTAATACTTCTGCTGCTATAGACCTGGGCCTCTGGAACGCTAGTTCACTATGTAATAAAACAACTGCAGTACTGGACTTCTTTTTAAGACTAAGCTTTCATTTTCTATGCATTACTGAAACCTGGATTGTTCCTCATAACATGACTGTTGCTGCTTCCCTTACTTCTTCTCTGTCTTCTTTTGCTCATGTACCCGTGCCAGCAGTCGCGGAGGGGGCACTGGCATACTTTATTGCTCCTCTTATTCCTCTATTCCTCCACCTGTTGCTACGCCAGTCTACTCCTCTTTTGAATTTATCTATAAGATCTTCACCACTCCTCATGCTATTTCATTCCTCATTGTTTATCGTCCCCTTGGCCCACTTGGCTCCTTTTGTGATGATATTGATCCTCTTCTGTCCCACATCACACCTAGTCCAACTCCACTTGTACTGTTAGAAGAATTCAATCTTCATCTTTCTGCTATACACTCAGCCACTCTGTTTCTCTATCCTTGATTCCCACTCGCTTTCACCTCTTCCTACTCCTCCTACTCCTCCTACTCCTCACAATTCTGGTTCTTCACTAGACCTTATCTTTCTCTCCGCTTTCACTGCTTCTTATGTATTAACTCTACCTGTTTACTTATCTGACTACTCTTTACTCTCTGTATGATTTATTTTTTCTATTCCTCAGATCCTCCCTACTTCATTTTCACCCAAAAAAGAAATTCGGCATGACCTACAAAATTTCAACTCCTCGCTCTTTCATGACACTTGCACCACTATTCTTCCCTCTTTCTTGAACTTCCCTACTCTGCTCTCTCATCATCCCTTTTGCTTGGTCTCGATCAACTCTAGCCTCTTTCTGCTTTTCAGCCTACCCGTAAACCCTCTCAACCCTGGCTCTCCTCTCATCTCCGTACTATGCAACATCTTCTCCGCCGACTGGAAAGGCGCTGGCTCAAAACAAGGTCTTCATCTAATCCCTCTGCCTATTTCTCCTATCACACCCTCTATTACAACTGTCTAATCTCTGCTAAACGTGCCTATTTTTCAGATCTCCTTCACACCCAATCTGCCCATCAAAGGGGTCTTTTTCAAACTCTAACACGGCTCCTCCTTCTCCTGATCACTCTATTAACTCTTTTGTGTCCACATCTGATTTTGCTCACTTTTTTTCTTCTAATGTTCACTCTTTGCACCAAAACATTGTGAACTCTCTCTCCCCAAACACCTTACTTTCATCGCCTCCTATTTCTTCTGCCTTCATCTCCAGCTTTGCTCCTGTTTCCAACTCTGATGTACTACTCCTGTTAGCCAAAGCCCATCCCACTGCAACCCCCAGTGACCCAATTCCATCTGCTCTTATTCCTAAGGTCTACCCCCTTCTTATACCGTATCTTGTCTCTTTCTTTAACACTTGTCTCTGTACTTCTACCTTTCCTACAGCCTTTAAACATGCAACTATCATTCCTATATTGAAAATCCTACAGCTAATCCTCTTATTGTTTCTAATTTCTGTCCTATCTCCCTCCTACCCTACCTCTCTAAACTCTTAGAGCGTCTTGTGTACTCTCAGATCTCATTCTTTGTCACTGATTTATCACTTCTTCCTCGCTTTCAGTCTCAATTCCGTCCTCTTCACTCTACCGAGACAGCTCTGATCTGTGTGCTTAACTCTCTTCTGTCAGCTTGCTATTCCAAACACTCCTCTTTTCTTATTCTTCTGGACTTATCTGCTGCTTTTGACACTGTGGATCATTCCTTTCTTTTGCAATCCCTCTCTTCCTTTGGTGCTAGGAGTTCTGTCCTCCCCTGGATCTCCTCTTATCTGTCTAACAGAACTTTTTTCGCCTCCTGGGCTGGCAATATCTCCTCCCCTTTCCCCCTGGAGCACGGAGTTCACCAAGGATCAGTCTTGGGTCCTTTTCTCTCCTCATTGTACACTTCTCAACTTGCTGCCATAATCTTTTCTTTTGGTCTCTCTCGTCACTTCTACGCTGATGATACACAACCTTTTCTATCCTTTTCATCCTTCACTTCTGAAATTCACCACACCCTTACCACCTGTCTTTCTGGCCTCTTACTTTCTCACTCTAAATGCCGGGAAGACTGAGGTTCTATTCTTCCCTGCTAACACTCTTCTCCCTCATCGTCCACCCCCTCTCATACACTTTCCTCCCTCTTGTCTCTCTATGTCTCCCACAGCTCGCTATCTTGGCCTCTACTTTGATTCTAATCTCTCTTTTACTCACCATATTTCTTTTACCTCTCGTTCCTGTCATTTCCATATCTATAATATTCGTAAAGTTCTGCCTTTCTTCACTTTTCAAGCTACTAAACTTCTGATCTCCTTCCTAATCTTCTCCTGACTTTTCTACTGCTCTACCACTCTTTTTGGTCCCCTGACCTCTTGTCTTGCTCCCTTAAAATCAATCTATAATTCTTCTGTTTGTCTACTTTGTCTTCTCTCTTATCGAGGTTCTATCTCCACTTCACTTGCCTCACTTGGCTGGTTACCCTTTCATTCCCAAATCAAATTTAATTTTCTTTGCTTAATCTTTAAATCCCTCTACGGCTTGCACCTGACTATCTTGCTGCACTCGTATCTTTCTATACTCTCTCCCGTTCTCTCCGCTCTTCTTGTCTCTTTAGACTGAATGTTACCCCGTCCTCCATGTGCCCAGTCCCGTTTCTGATCTTTTCAGCTTCTTGCTCCTTTATATTGGAATGCTCTCCCACTCTCTCTCCACTCCATCACTGTTGACTCTCTCTTTCAGTTCTCTCTGAAAATGCATCTTCTTCATTAATCCCTGATTACTTGCTCCCGAGATTGATGTTTACTGCCTATCATTATTTTGTACCGTACCCTGTTTTTAAAATGTGCAGCACTTTGGTTTAATGCACTATATAAAATACAATAAAATACAAACACAAAATACAATAAAAGACGGCAAAACAGAAGGGTATCGCAAGGAGGGAAGTTCCCTTGAACTTTTCGATAAGCAACAACTACTTTCCACAAACCTCACGAAGAGAAAGTGTAAGACCTGGAAACCTGGCTAAAGAATTCTGCATTGTGTGTCGGAAATACCCAGGGCTCTTCTGCATCAATGATCAAGGTGGGGATAAGGAACAGGCGCCGTGGTACCATCCTTGCCTCCATGAACAAGGCAGCATCAGTAAAATCAACACAGCCGGTATGTTGGGGAGACCGATACAAGACCAGTCTGTGTTGAAGCCAAGGTTGCAAGCAGCAACAATGTATGGCGAGCTCTTGGGCAAGCGCTGAAATGAACATTGTTAAAACACATGTGATAAGCGACGCAAGTAAAACTGAGCTGCTAATGAGTGATTGAACTTTGAATGCAAAATACAATACGTTTGACAGAGTGGTCCAGCACCGCGTGGGTGCTCAATCGAAAGTCTCTGTACGGTACCTAGCTGAGAAGTAGCCGAAGTGAAAGTGAGAAAAGGTTATACCAGGAAGATAACGTGTAATTTTGACTCGAAGTGGTCATTCAACGGGTCGAGCAAAATCTGCGCACAGTCAAAAGTCTTTGATTTGAATGAAACAGAGAAAGTTTGGAAAGTAGATACATTTGGTCTGAGTCCAGCAGAGGTGGAACCGGGGGGTGGACAGTAAATCACCCGAGAAGTTGTATATGTGAAATCCTAAGAAGAAAGGAACTTTAAGTCTGTCTTGTTGCGTCAGGCCCTCTGAAGGAAGAGACTTTGAATGGCAAAGAACCTTTGGCACAGAAGGCCCTGGTGTTGGAGTTTTGAACTGCATCCTTGTGCTGTAGAAGCCAGAGAGTGTGCTAAGCTCGAGTGTGCCACCTTGTCCCGTGCTGAAAACGTGGTGAAGGGAAGCCAATGGCTTGAATATCCTGACATATCATTTCTTGAACACTTGTGTCTGTCTTACCGTTTGATACCATGCCTTCCTTACTGTAAACACTGGAGGGGGTATCTCTACTTCTGCCCTCTATATGGCAGGGTAGATGGGGGCCCTATGGGGGCTCGAATGGGAATGGGGAATGGTTTTCAGAATGGGGATTTACCGGGTCCTCCAAGGTTGGAATGACCCAGTAAATCCCCATTCCGACTACCCGGACACGCTAATAGCGCCATGGCTACCTCCAAACTCGTAATGACCCCCTTAGACTTTAGATTCCTTTCAAATGCATCAACTGCTGGCAGTTATGATAGAGAATACAAATCATTCAGTAAGGTGTATCAGCATTGAAAATAGGGAAGGAAGGCAAGTTAAGGTTAAGCAATGGCAGAATGCTTTCTTTGGATATAGATGTACAATTCTGAATGAGGATCCCCCACCTGGGCAACCTGTAATAAAATAATTACCAAGTCCAGTCCATAAATGCTTAATAAGCCTTGCTTCTTGGTTAAAAAGTTCAACCACCCCAATGTACCTGAAGTGGGAGAGTTTCTTCAATGGTTCTTCAACGATATCCTTCAAGGATGGACCCCCTTTAAAGAAGGAGCCACTGGGTGTCGAGAACCTTGAGGAAAAGCCAGACACTTGCAGTGATACAGCAGTTCGAACCTTCGCGGTGCTCTTGGGCGATCAATCGTTTCCTCAATGGTGGAAGTCCTGCAAAGAGGAGGCGTGCTGTGGACATCAATGCAAAGTGTTCGCTGCTGCAAGTATGACTCAAAAAAACTTCGGCATAGATGGATGCAGGCCTGGCAGCTGGTGAGCTGGTGTTGGATGTCAGGTGTTACGGTCGGCGATCCTCTGGCCTGTGGGTGCTGTAGCTGCAGCACGTACATCAGGATAGCTTCAGCGATCAGGACTCGACCACAGGCGGGACCTTAGATCTTCACTCCGTCAGTGTCCTCAGGAAGACTTTGTTGGCTTTGGGTGGTGGGGAACCCACCAGCGGACTTTCCTCGGTAGCCGCTACCTCATCTTTCTTCCGGCTGGACAAAGTGGTCGACGGTGATGGCCAGGGAGCCCTCTTCCAAATGTTCTCAGGGGCAGTGCAGCACCGAAATGCTAGGCAATTCTTCTCTGAACAAGAGTACCAACAGCAACCCCAGACATGTGTCGGGCCTCATCAGTGAGGTGGGGCTGTGCCTCGCCAAGAACAGTGAGCAAGGGGTCCACGTCTGGATTCCCCTGGTAACTTAGGGTGAGACCCAAAGTTACTTAAGATACAAAACATATTTTAGAAAACAATTATACTGGAATGAACGTTTTTGTAAACCAAAAATGTCATAAGGATATTCGACTAATTTGAGCTGTGCTGGGCCCTTATCAATATCTCCTAAATCTGTTGCCTCACTAGATCTATTGACAGCCATAGGTCCACGACTTAATCTTTCTGGAACTGTACTCTGACATGTGTCAGTACCTGAACCTTCCTGAGCATGTTGTGAATAATCATCAACCTGAATACTCTCTTCTGCAGTCTCAGATTCCTCTTGGTGCTGCTGAGACTCATTGGATGCAGATGATGAAGAAACTGTTGCTTCTGCTGCTGCACCCTTACTGCCAAAGTACTTCCTAATATCCATTTCCTAAAGTAAAGAAATTAATTTCAGATTCTGCCTTGTTCTCATGTGTATCATCTTAGAAGCCTTCTCACTTATTGGACAGTCCATGATACAGGCTCACTAATATGTAATCTCTGGATAGAGTGCAGCAGTACAGACTAGAGGTTGGATCATTAAGAATTGTATGGTTTAAAAGGCTGCAGATATCAGATGGTGCACATAAACAAGCAACATTCTCAAATAAGCAACAGCAACACCTGAACTCAAAAAGCAGCAAACAAGGATATTGTACTAGGATTTACTCACCACGTCAGCTGCTGTAGTGAGTTTCTCTGCGGGGCCTGTACTGTAGTAATTTGATTGAATAGCAAGCTATGGAGTTGTGGAAGAGGTGACTTCTGTGGATGATGTGACTTTGAAAGTCCAGCAGGCGACTTATTGTTGGTTGTTGGGCTCAGGGCTGGCTGGCCTAGATGGATTTCCTCTGCAAGGTAGAATATTGCAAATATGATGACTAATCACATGGGGACGTTACACATTTAGTAGATGAAAAAAACAAATCTGTCCGGTATTAAATGTGCCCAGACAGCATACATCCCTAATCCATTTCATCCTATTCCCGTGCTAGTAGGGGCACAGAGATAAAAGGCATTCTTAAATGAGCATTGCGAATGCAAGTTTTGCTTTTGTGTAGGCATGGGAAATGCATTTGCCAGGCACTGGTATTAACTGGACTGTAGCAGCTGCAAGGTGGTGAGAGTACCTGGGCATATAATAGTAAAGTCTTTTTGGGGCTGATTAATTTCAATTGTGAAATGGTAGCATCACCTTTTTGGGCGTGATTACTTGAAAATGATAGAGGGATGAAAGATGCATGTTCTATTGCACACACTTTGTGCTGGGCTGACTGGTCCTTTTTATAGGCTTGATGCTGTGCCTTTTTGTTATATAGTGGAAACAACTTTTGGGGTGATTGCTTTAAGTTGATTTGGGGATGAAGGGTGCATGTGATGTCATTTTCTGGGCACTATGCAGTGCCTCCTTGTGAATTGGCAACAGCACCTTTTGGTGATGAATTCTTTGCAAATGGTGTACACACTTTCTTATTGATCATGTCTCAGCTCTGCGGGCCTACACATCACCAGTTTGCCACAGTGGACCTTTTAGGAAACAAAAGAAAAGGAAACACGGAGAACGTTGCAGAAAAAAGCACTATTTGGCAGACTGGCACTTTTCAGATTCTGCATGCATAACCACTAAAAATAAAAAGAAGACCCACAATTGTACTTCCGAAAATCTCCCTTGGAATGGTAGAAGCATATTGATGCCAAAACCCACCCTACATTGTTATCAGTTGTCCCGTCCAACACCAAAAAGAAAGGTCTGATATTTTCCTCAAAAGAAATAGCAGTGATTCTAATGTGGCTTTTCATCTCCTGGGGTCGAATCAGAAGACAAGGATGGAATCATGAATGAAATGTTAGCTATCTAGGAAACTGTTTCCACCTGTGCAACTCTCTTTTCACATAGAATCAGTAAGCTACCCTAGGATATTGACGGTGCACCAAACATTTCGTTCTCATGTACCTCACCTCAGGCAGAGATTCAGCACTGGTCGGTAGCAGTAAGCATATGTTTTGGTTTGGGTTATTAGGTCACTTTAGCACCACCTATAAGCCCAAACTATTGCATTAGAATACAGATGGAGAGAAATGGCATTTGAGGAGGGACACAAAGCTTGTATGTGTTGTTTGGTTAGTTGCCCATCCATTGTCTGCCCATGAACATACTAATCCTTAAGGCCATTTCCATCCAGTTTCTGCCCCCTCGGCCCCTCCTCGACCAAAGCACCTCCTCATGGGAACTCTTTGAGCTTGCTTTAATCAAGTCTTCCCATCAAACTTTACACTCAACGTGCCTGCCAGCGTTTTTTTTTAAAGCTGTCGTCTGAGAATTAATGACTTATATGGAGATGTAAAATCACTACTGATGTGCTGAAAATGCCTTAACCAGGTCTGCCTTCAGCCACTCGATGTATAAGCAGTCTACGTGTCCTTCACTGAAGTGCTGTTTAAAAAAAGGAAAACAGTTTGGGTTTTTGTGTAGGCAAAGGCTTGGCACTTGCCATGCACTGCCAGGGTGGTTCTGCATGCTCGGAAGCAAGCAACCGCTGGAAGATGGTGCAAGTACGTGGGCATTCTTGAGAAACACTCATCTAGTCTATACATTTTAGCCAAAGTATTGGCTTTGCCAATGCTTGTTTTAAACAGAAATGTGGTGCAAGGACACATAACTCCATATTTAAAAGGGCGGCAGACCGTCCTTCACAATTAGGCATCAGAGGTGATTTTTGCAGTGGGGCTTCTATGGCTCGAATAACATTTTATTGCACAAAAGTCAGACACAGGACAGAAGGAAAAGTAAAACGACCCTGGTGCTGAAGCCGCAAACACGACCCTACTATAGGATATAAGAAAGGCCCCCCGCCACAGACCCCAGCAGCCCTGCCCACTCCCCCACAGATCGTCCCACCTCACAAATACGCTCATCCAGAGAGGAACGGAAAACACATGGGCCTCATTACGAGGTAGGTGGTAAGGGATTACCGGCACCGGTAAGGACACCAGTGCCGGTAATCCCTTACCACCCTATTCGAAGGTCGCTTAGCGGGTCCCTTCCTTAATGCCTGGTTTTACCAGGCGCTATGGAAGGGACCCGATAAGGGACTTCAGAGCTAATAACGGTACCGCAAATTGCGGTACCGTTATTAGCTCCATCCCCATTCCCATTGAGCCCTATGTGGGCTCGAATGGGAATGGGGAATGGGGAATGGTTCCCGGAATGGGGACTTACCGGGTCCTCCAAGGTTGGAATGGCCCGATAAATCCCTATTTCGGGAACCGGGCCCCGGAATGCGGAAAGGGGGTAGCCATGGTGCTAATAGCACCATGGCTACCTCCTACCTCATAATGAGGCCCATTGAGGTAATAATATCCAAAGATGAACCGGACTGCACAAACAACACAGCAACACCAAACACATGCCCCAAACAGGAGCCCTCACATCTGTAAATCATATAACCTCATCAAGTTTTACTCTTTTCCAGCCGGGCCCCTATGTATTTCCTGGGGATACTGTATGAGAGCATTAACGTGTCATATATGTTTAAACAGACATGCTAATTAATTAACAAGGCTGGTTTCAGTGCAGTGTGTCCAGTCTGCTCATGATGGGGCTCTTTCACTAATAGGGTTGGTACAAACCCCCAGAAGGCCCATGTTTCCTGTTTGAAAAGTGGTGGATTGTTTTTATTGCATACACAGAAATACAATAAGGCTCAGTTCATGTGCTCTGTGAAGCTGAATTTGGACCACGTCCTAGCTGCCCTAATTGTCATTTCCTACATCACACCGGCAGAAAGAATGGCCAAAAACAAAACCATTTGTTTTCTTTTCAAACATCTTTATATACTATGGTTTGAGGCAACATCAGTTTGTGCCCTCCCTTGCTACACGGTCGGGCGCACAAACTGGTTTTCAGTACATTTGCTCCTTTTCTAGACTGCTGCACATATTAGATAACAAAGGTCCGCTTCAAAACTGTCTGCTCTGCACCCAGTGCCTTGAAGCCCCACTAAACCGCCTCCGCACAACCATCAGGAATGAGCTTTTCGTACACTTTCTGGAGGTGGCCTTTGCTCAGTCACTGCAACGTACTGTGGCCTGGGCACTGCAGAGACAAGCCCATCTACCACTGTCTATAATGTGCCTGTCAGAACATCCTATTTATATGAAAGAAGTCAGACTATGGCATGCTTTCATTGATGTTGTATGTCCTCGTGAAACAGCATAAAACGAGCCCTGCTCCCTTTCCTCCCTTGTGCCAAATGGCGAGTAGCAAGATCTTCTTGCTACTATCAGGATCATATCAGAAGTGGGTACTTATGAATTCTGCATAATCTGTTCCTATACTTACGTTTGACAAGAAAATATGTTCATTATGAAGTAGGTGCATACACTGCAGTAAGTATATGTACCAGTTAAGTTGGTTTCTAAGGACACCTTTGTAAATGTTAGCCAGGAACTCTACATATATTGAAATTCCTGTAGTTAAATATACATTCTGTGGGCACATTAAACGTGTCTCCAAAGACCAAGTTGGGCGGTGCATATGTCCTCGCACCCACTACCCTGCTTGTCAACGTTGGAGGTCATTTGAAGGCTCTCTAGACCTTTCAAACAAACTGTGGGAGTGAGCATGTTGCTTAGCAAGAAACTTACTATTAGCACCTGCAACAAATGGGTGGCGAATGGGAATCTTTTTCAATATAAAAAGCCTTCTTTCAGAAAGGATACAAACATAAGCCAAGTTTGCTGACGGGCAGGAAGGAAAAGGAGATTGAGCCCCTTTGAGATTTACATGATATCTGAAAAGAGAAAGTGGGAGGGTTAAAGGTGTGGTGAAGTAAGACTGGGGGGAAAAAGAATGACATTGTGTGGATGGTGAGGTGGTACTGTAGAAGCATGCTGCAGCAGTGCTGGTTGGGAGGCCCTGAATGGCGGCTTTCACCATTGGGTAAGGTCTGCACTTTCAAAATCCTTATTTGCTAAATGGTATTTAATTACATGTGTGGTACAACCAGACATGAACCAGGCATGACCGAAGTCCTAGAACCAGGGGCGTTGCTAGGGGGGGGCTAAGGGGGCTATAGCCCCTGATCTTTTGGTTGTAGCCCCGGATAGAATCTCAGGAGCTACAGCCAAAAGACTAGCTAGCCCCCAGTCCCAACATCAGCGTAGCCCCCGGTCTTTTCCAGACCTAGCAACTCCCCTGCCTAGAACGATCCCAGATCATCAGGAAAGCCCTTTTTACACTGAGGGCCGATCCTCAAAACCTACCATTGACATATTGCAGTGGTCCATGGAGTGAACCACGAGCAACACGTGAGGAAAAGAAAGATAGTAGCATAAACGCTACATCGTGCCTAGAAACACTTGTGTACAGGCGCATTATAAATGCCACATCATATCATAAAACACATGAACAAAAGGAAGATGGCGGTCATGGCATCAGAATAGAGTAGCTCGCAGACTGCAAGTCCACACATCAGCAGACACTGGCAGGGTCATGCTGGGGCGGGGCATCAGAAAGAGACTGCCTAACTCCAAGACGGTGGGTTTCCATTTTATGTCCCCGTGGTGCAGAGCTGCAGTGCAGCACACATTACAAACAGCCACACATGGTGACACACATGGCAGTTCCACCGAGTCTCAGCCAATCAGAAAGGGTGGAAATACTACATGCTGGGACTCCGAGTGCGAGTACCTACTTGGAACATACTCGGAAAGTCACACCAGCACGAAACCATGTATGACAAAGACACCCGGACCGAAACACTGTGCTGGTGGGACTCAGAGTGAGAGTACCTGGAACATACTCAGAAAGTCACACCAGCATGAAACAATGTGTAGTACTGAGCAAGGCACCTGGACAGAAACACTGTGTTGCTGGGCCTCAGAGTGAGAGTACCTGGCAACCAAGTGAGTAGCCAAAAACAATTACAAGGAACAACTGTGTATGTTTGGCATACAACCAAGAACACAGATCAGCATGCGTCTAGACACGATCAGCAGTACTATGTTTTGAATGTTCGCTGCCATCACCTCCACCTATCACACTTTTTTCTTTCTTTTTTCTTTTAATTGAAAGGCTATGTCAAAGAGCTGCACGAGAACAGACGTGTTTCAATGTTGAGGGATAGGCTATGGCTAAGGAAGAAAGTGTGGTAGGGTGGTGACGCAGAGAAGTGATGCGACTGGGCCAGAGCAAGGTTATTCTATGATGGACACGTTTTGCAGCAAAAACTCAAAATGCGAGTCAGCATGGTTCATTTAATGTTTAAACAAACCTGGTAAAGTGTAATACAATATATATTGCCTGGATTACCTGAGAGATGTCTGTGTGTGTAAATGAACCGTCCGACATTATTTTAGACATTCACTTCACACTCAACTGTCTAAAATTATGTTGATTTGGTTCCAATTACAATTACAAATGTAGGCCGCAACCTGCGGCTATTACTGTAACCTGACCTACCTCGGGTGGCACCGGTGCACATGCCGGCACATGGGGTGGGGGGACGGCTAGATGACACGGCTGGGGGGGTCACACAAGCAGATGGTGGCGTTGTCGTGGCAGCTCGAGTTCCTCGCAGCAGGGGCTGCGAGCATCAGTGTCTGCAGCCACAGGGTCTCTCACACCTGCTACTGGCTACTGTGCAAGTGCGCATGCAGGGAAAGACCCCGAAGGGCATGTGCGTTTGTGCCTGGGCAGTGGCTCAGCTCCCTGCGCAAGCACAGACTGTGCATCCCCATGAGTCAGCACAGCAGCAGCACGAGGCATTGGCTTTAATGCCCAGGAGGCAGCGATGTTCGTGTCACTCACCATTTTTTATTCAAATCACGAACGTTGCTGCTGCCTCCTGGCCTGCATGCTGCGTCTACCTGTGCCACCCACCCGCTGTCAAATTTTCATTTCCAGCACTGCAGCAGCAAAATATGTTCAACCAAAAGATCTGGGGCTATAGCCCCTCTAGCCCCCCCTAACGACGCCCCTGATATCACTCTTCAGCTATAGAGTGTTCAGCAGTCCATCCTAAGTGCATGCCTTCAGTCCCAGAGCCTACTGCTTGTTTGCCTTCAGTTCATGAGACACCAGTGCCCTGCTTATCCTCGGTGCCAATATCAGAAGTATACCTGTCTACACCGTCAGATCCAGCTTCATTTTCATCTGCTCCAGTGATTCCTCCTAAATCCCAACCATTTACTGCCGAAGAACTTCCAGCCTGCCCTTCTTATACTTCAGGGGGACCAGCAGCATGCCTGTCTTCTACACAAGATGATTCAGCCAACTGCTTGACTTCAGCACCAAAACCTCCCGAATATTCAGCATCAGATTTTGAGACTTTTGCCAGCATGCTTGCAGTTTCCTTGCCTCCCGCCTATCCGCTCTCAGCAGAAAGGCTAACAGACCACCTACCATTGTCTAATGTATGTTGCACTAGCCTGCATTCATCCTCAAGGACTTACAACTGTCTGCTCCCAATAACTGAGTTTCCTGTGCCTTTCAACTCTGCTTCAGATCCTGCAAGTCCTTCAGGCCTTGAGGCCTGCCTATGATTCTTCTATACTGCAGTCTGATTATATGCACTCCAGTCCATCTGCCTTTGCCCAAAGGCCAACATTTCCATCAGTGCCACCTCCAAAGAAAAAGCACACCTATCATGGAAAGAAGATGCCAAGTGCGAGTGGCGGGCACCAGAAGAAAGCTGTGGGAGGGGTTATACTGTCACGATTTGCTCCCTTTGCTCCCGTTCCCACCACTTGGGGCATGATTTGGGGTTTATTCCCTACTGGACCTTCCTTCCAAACATTATGCTACAGTGCTGTAGTGAATTGGGAGTTCTAAATCCTTATTATCCATACTACTTCCCCTCTGGATCCATTCCAGGTTTTTGGCAGCCAGCATGCTGCTTTAATCAAAAGACTATGCTTCCCAGAATGCCTGGCTCACTGCTTCATCTCCACCCTTGCAGGACAAGGTTGGGTGGAGGATAAGCAACACCTGTGGCTGGCAGGTGCAGCAAGCAGCACACCTGAGGCGTGTGCTCGCTAAGCAGCTTTACGACCCTCAGATTGCTTCAGTCCAGCGCTGGTCATTGATGCAGTGTTCCTGTTTGTGACTGGTCCCCTGTTCCTGGTTCCTAGCTTAGTGCCTAGTTCCTAGTTTCTATTTTCTTGTTCCTTTTCCCAGAATTTCAAATTAAATGTGCTTATTAGTGATTTCTGCTTCCTGGATTCCCTTTCTGTCTTCCTCTGTTTTGCAGGCAGCACTTCCCAGTGTTTTCCTTTTTCTGCGCAGCCCAGTTTGCCTGTGTTCTATATTTCTTTGATGTTGCCCTACTCTGCTGTGAAACCTTGATCCTTTAGTCTCTCCTCGTTTATAGATTTAACGTTTTGCCTTTTTTCCCTGGATGGGGAGGTGGAGGTTTTCCTTTACTTTCTCTTGGAATCTATTTCAGGTTTTCCCTTGCACTTCTCCATTTGTTTCCTATTGATTATTAGGTGTGGAGTGCTTTTATAGCTAGCTCCTGTGTGAATGCCTATGTTTTCCTCACTATTCTGTAATCACTAGCCCTACTTTCCCCTTGTCATGAGTCCTAAGTATTAAGTTATCCTCCCATTTCTGTTAGAGCCTTTATGGGTCCATGTTTGATCAACAGGGTTCGTGGGCTTCGCTGACATTCAGGTAGTATTTCTCGTCCTCGTGAGTATTGTCTTTAAGTTATCTTATACAATACCATCAAGTGTTTCACACACAAATCCTGTCTTTGCTTGCCCTGTATGTGGGTTTATCACTGTCAGTATCTGTAACAGCAATTGTGGGGAAGGAGCTTGCCGACTTTCCTTGTAATCATAAGGAGCTTCTAAGTGCTTACCCAATATTCCTTTTCATATATTTCTATTGTATCCTGCTCTATTTGCACAACCTGGGCTTTAGTGTAAATGTGTCTTGGTTCCTGTGTGCATGTTGATTGACTCAATGTAAATTAATATTGATATTGATATTTTATTTCTATCGCCCTCATACACAAGTGTTCGATCTTGTGCACATTTCCCTTCCCATATTCACTGCCTTTGTCCTCTCAGGACACATTTAAACCTGAAGGCTGTCCGCAGAGGGAGAATAGAGAAGGAGGCAAGGAGCGAGGCAGCAGAGTACACGGAGCAGGAAGTAAGACCGGCAGCAGAGGCATTGCAGAGGAGAAGAGCTGCAGGGAGAGTAGTGAACGTGTGCCTGCAGCAGGCTGTCAGAGTTCTGAGCCAGAGAAGAGGGACTGCGTTAGAAAGAAGGTGCACGAAGTGCTGCTGAGCCAGGGGAGATGATGCCATGAAGAGCCATGCAGGTTCTAGCAGCGAAGGAAGCAAACACTGATGCAGGAACCAAACAAACCTCTGCTTAGTCAGGAAAGACGGCCCCGTGACAGACTCTTGCAGCAACAGCACAGTATACCGATGAGTCAATATGAGAATGAGAGAGGCCCCAAGAAGTGCAGAAAGTGAAAGACTATTTGAAAGACATTTTTGAATACCGACCGATGGAAAGAGAAGGCAAACATGGTACAATTCTCATCACATCACATGTCTGTCGGGGGAAACCTGGAACCAGCATTGCCATGAGCCAAAATACATTGTGAGAAAGACAAAGAGACAGCAGTTGTGCAATTCTCCTGACATAAGATGTCAGTTTGTGGAAATCTGGTACAAGCGTTGCCGAGAGAGGTTGACAGACAGAGCTTGAACAACCCCTCATATGTGAAATGTCTACATGAGGGAAATTGGTGCAACTAGTCACTAAAGTTAATGAGTTGTGTTGTTGAAGAAACATGATTCTGTAATAACAAAAGTGGAAGAAAGCTTACAAAAAAAACCTGACAAGAGCATCAGGTAAGGACCATTTGATGAAAGAGATGTTCCTGACAAGAGACTAAAACCAGGATATCAAGAGTTTGGTTTTGAGCTCAGATATTCCTGGCAGAAGAGGAAACCAGGATATCAAGAGTTTTGTTTTGAATTGAGAAATTCCTGGCAGAGGAGTATACCAGGAGAGGAATAATCGCATAAGAGAGAAACCTTATTGGTATAAACTCTATTCTATGAAAGAAACATTTGGTGTTGCCATCCTGAGAAAAGTGTTCTATGGAAGAGACATTTGGTTTTGCCATCTGTGAGGGGTCAGAAATGCAAAACGAACACAAAGGTATACTTTTCTCAAACTTTGCCATTTATTAAAATGAAAAGGGGTGAGATAAACGCCTATCTTTCTCTATGCTAACAAGGATGTCCCTACCTAGCAACCTAAACAAAAGAAAGAGGGCCTATCGTTCAAAAATACTTTGACCCTCACACTAATACATACAACAAAATAACACAAGGAATGTATGTCTGTCTTCACTTGAACACAACACTGGAAAAGTTCAACTTCTGAAGTACTTGTGACCACGGTTGGGTTCCCTTCCCTGGAAAAGTAAACTTGGAAAAGTTCTGATTCAACAAAGTTCTTGTTCAGCTTAACATAAAAGATCCTCTCCTTCCAATGTGACCTTCCACTGGCAAACTAAAAGTCTCTTTCACAACCATGTGTTCAAAACAAAATCAAAGCAATTGTTGTTCTCCACAATATACTACTTGGTATGGCCAATGTTTTTCTCACAAAACATAATTTCACAACCAAAGCAATTGATTTCCTCAAGATGCAAAAGCAATTATTATCATATCACACGTGTTCTTCAAATAGAGTACTTTTGCCAGCATAGCACAGCAACTACGTTTGGTGATGTAACAGTTTATCAGAATGATAATATGGTTAACAATTTCTTTCCACCACACCTTGTTGCCACAGTCACACTTCTTCAAAATATCTTCTTCTTTACTGGTATCCTCGCCTGCCAGGAATAACTTCTATTGATCCCTTTGTTGGTTACTCGCCTGCCAGGATAACAACTCCTACAACTACAATCAGTCTTAGTGGCAATATTTGTTTCAAGGTTCTCCACACCACTGTCCCATGTGAGGTGGGTTGAACAAAAGCTGCCTCTTTTTGTAGTTTCTTGACAATGTGGGGTACTGGTGCCCCCAAGGTGATATCCCAAAGAAGGGGACTTGTACCATTGTTGACTTTGTATTAGTTATTTACAGCCTCTTGGCAGTGGGCAATATGGGTTACAGTTTTCCCCAGATTGGTATCCCAGGGAAGGGGAATTGCACCCTTGATTCCTTTGTAATTCTGCGTTATAGCCTTTTGGCTGTGGGCAATGCAGGTTACAGATTTTCCCAAATTGGTATCCCAGATGAGGGGAATTGCGCCCTTGTTGCCTTTGTAATGCTTCTTTATTAGTTTGATTTTCAAAATCATTAATTTCTGCAAAATATCCTCCTCGGAGAACTCCAGGGTCACCTTTAACTACCAGCCAAGTCACCCATCTGTTGTGGCATCTCTGCTTCACTTTCTGCTGCTGCAACAAAGTTTCTGCACTCAGCTCGCTCCTCTGCCATAGTCCGGGTAACCTCAGCGGTCTGCCCATCTCTACTCTGTTCCACAACCGCTTCCCCCCACTCACCAATGCAGCACATGTTGGGTTGGAAACATGTCGGGGTTGGGAACACACTTCCCAAACGGCTGGGCCTCTTCACCCGTTGCCGTCCTAAATGTCGCTTTCTGCTGTATACGCTCTGCAGTCTCGCCAGCTTCCTCTGGTCACAGAGGCTTCAGCTGGTGGTCTTCCTTCGGCATCTACTCTGTTTTCAGGATTTTGGACTGCTTCTGCCTCTACTACTCCTTCCACACTTCTCACCTGAAGCCCATTCTTCGGTTTAAATGTCCCGCTCAGGTGGCTCATTCTACAATAACTAGACTGCACATTTTGTTTAACAGTACTTCTAATCCTCAGTAACTCTGAGTTCCTCTTCCTTGTCCCAGTACCACATGCATTATGGATATTCAAGTCCATAGTGGTTTTGGTTCTTTTATATTCAGGTACATTGGTTTATTTTTCTTTACAATAGGCCATTAATACTTCAGGGAGAATATGAGAATCATGAGTTGAAGAAGTCACCACTTCCACCAGATATGAATCCCCTCCCACGTGATCCTCCCACATAATACTTCCCCTACAGTCAGGATTAGGTAGTTGTTGCCTTCCCCATGCCACATGAGAGGAGGCCCATACCAGGCTTTTAGTGATTACTCAATAGATTCATTGCACATCCCAAGAAAAGGGTTCTGCTGAAAAGATATGTGTTATGCTATTCTCACAACAGTATTGTATGGGTGAGACATTTTTGATTTGATAATCCAAGGAAGACATTCTTTTGTGAAAGAGACATGTTCATTCATTTGTCAGAATATTGTTGGAACAACATATTTTCAATAGGCTTCCTGAAGTTGTTTAGGGGAAGGGAGCCAACTTCTGAACATAAGGATTGCTTTGTTGGAACTACCTATTTGAACTTTAACATTCTTTATTCGTTAAGTTGGAATCAGAGACATTTACCCTACACATATGTTTTGCATATGTTAGTGTGAGGGTCAGATATAGTTTGGACACAAGGTCAACTTGCTTTAGTTTTAGTTTGGCATGTAGGAACATTCTCATTAGGATAGGGACAGATAGGCCTTCACCCAACCCTTTTAATTTGAATAAACATGGCAAATATTAAGAACCCCCAAAACTTTGTGTTTGTCTCTGATTTCTGACACCTCATATATGGTGTTAGTAGTGGGATTGGATTCAGTTGATACAAACTGGGGATCTCACATAATTATGGTAGATACTAGGCCCACATATGCTATGCCTGGAGAAGAGTGGAATAGTAACCATCCTTCCATCGATTGGTCATATCCCCAAGAACCTGACCCAGATTATGTCTCTGTAACATCTATACATGGAGAAAAATGTAAACAAGCCCCTTTTAATATCGACGGAATGGAAGTATTGGGAGATGACCATGAAACCTTTTGGCAGGTACCTTCTAATGTAGGAGTTATTTTTCAATGGTAATCCAGTCTGGCCCATTACACCTATTCGGCAGACTGTGGAGAGTAATATTTATCACCTCTTCTGTCCTCAGAACTATGTGTTCCTAGGAAAAGACAACATAATAGTTTATTTAAAAATAGGAATAAAATGCCCTGCCAATGTGTCCCTCTATATTATTGCTTACCAAGAGGCAGAACTGAACATATTTCCTATCATTTCCTGTAGTGAGGAATTAAAGTAAATGTGTTTGAACTCCTCCCCATGCCCCTTAAATAATAAAGTAGGAAACTCTGTATATGACATTTCCTGAGAGGCATTGAATAAACGAATCCTACAGAGTCAACACTCATTCCCAGTCTAAAGTCTCCTCCCATGTGGACAGGGTTAGGCAGTCGCTACCTGATCCTGATTCTGGGGGTGGTAATATGGAGGAGTATCACATGGGAGGAGATGGCTGTCAGGGAGATGTGATGACTTCTGTAGGAGAGGTGCAGTATTCTTTTCTATATGAAGAGGAAAAGCCCATATTCACTAAATACCTGTTGGCATGTTGTCATATTGCAAATCTTCCCATGTTAAAAACCCAAACTACTGTCTATTAAAAACTTCCCCAATGAAATGACATTTACCCCTCAGGTATGCAGGGTTTACCTTCAACATCCATTGATTGTAAGGGGTTTTTGTCTGTATAGGAGTTTTGAGCAAAACTTCACTACACAAAATGTTCATATAACATTTCCTGATCCTGGCATTCTTTATTCCAACAAACATTTAAAACTATATTGCTTTGAGAAGTCTAGAACATATATGGACTCCAATTCCCATAACAATTGGAGTACTGAGACGAAGAAGAACCATGAGTTAATGGGGGTGAAACGTGGCTTTAAACATGAAGTGCAGTCTAGTTATTAAGACTGAATCAACTCTGCGGGAAATTTAAACCTGAAGGTTACCTGCAGCTGTAGGATCGAGAAGGATGCAAGGAGAGAGGCTGTAGAGTGTGCGTAGCAGGAAGTGAGACAGGCAGCAGAGGCAGTCCAGAGGAGAAGAGCCACGGGGAGAGCGGTGAACGTGTGTCTGTAGCAGGCTAGCAGCATTCTAAGCCAAAGAAGAGACACTCCGGTAGAAAGAAGGTGCACGAAGCGACGCTCATTCATGGGAGTAGAGACCCTGCAGAGCCATGCAGGTTCTGGCAGGGAAGGAAACAAACTCTGGTGCGGGATCCAAACAAACATTTGCGTAGTCAGGGAAGCCGGTCCGCGACGGACTCTTGCAGCAACAGCACAGTATATCGACGGTTGAGTCAATCTGAGAGTAAGAAGGGCCCGAGACGTGTGAGAACTTGAAAGAGAAAGAGCACAGACTGCCCCATCTTACCTAGCAGAAATAATTCACCAGGCCCCAGCACACAGACCAAAACGTGACCAATACGCTGACCTGTTCTCCGTCCCAGCCTTTAACAGGGCTAAATCTGGCAGCACTAGTTTCGAAGTCCTAGAACCAAAAGCCTGGAATGCGCTCCCACTGAGCCTAAAAAATGAACAAGCCCTTTCAACTTTCAGGAAAGTGCTAAAAACAAATCTATTCGGAACACCTCTCAACAATGTCTTGTTATTTCCTGTACCACTTCCTCTGTGAATTATCTGTACTATGTGATTAAGTGAATGTCCTGTAACAGCGCCACAATGCCTCAGGGCCGCTGGGCGCTTTATAAATCCAAATAAATAAAAATAAAATATGAGTATTTGAAAGACATTTTTTAATACTGACCGTCCCTCAGACATTTCTGATTCAATGTTTTCATGGACATCCTTGATGAAAGACACCTATTATTCCCTAACACAGATAACTAATATTATTATTATTATTATATTTATTTCGGATGTGACTCCATAAAAGCAAAACAATTCAAAGTCAATTAACACTAATTTCTGGAAATCTGTTTGTTGAGCACCAATTTCCACATCTCCTAAAATTCATTCCATGCTTAAAGTTAGTTCTAACTAAAAAACCTCTGTATAGAAAAAGAGGGGGTGAGGCGCGCACTGTAGTTCCCAGCTTTGGATACCTGCTGCAGTTCAGTTGCTCTTCTCCTCCAAGCGCATTCATGTCCCTTACAATCTTCAGGGAGGCAGTCTTTTCAGGTGTTACTAATTAGTCTCAATTTTGGTCTCAGGAAATTCTGGTAGCTGTAGTCAATTCTAGCAGGCATGAACCAACTCCCCTCCAATAGCACATTGTTTTTCCCATGGTTGGAGGAGGGGGTAAAACCATCAATGTAGCTCTCCAAGGTAGGGCATGGTGACCCCGATGCCATTGATTTAGACTAATCAGTAACACCTGAAAAGACTGCCTCCCTGAAGAGTGTAAGAGACATGAAAGCGCTTGGAGGAGAAGAGCAACTGAACTGCTGCAGGTATACAGCTGGGAACTAGAGTGCGCGACTCACCCCCTCTTTTTTCTAACTAAAAAACCTCGAATAATATTATTTCTCTTAGTGCTCATTGGATATCTCCACCATTATTAAGATTTGCTCTATGTAAACCAAACAAATTTCTTACACCCAGCTCAGTCTGTTCTATCCAAACAGGGAATTCCCAGATGCACGTAGATGCTTCGTCCCCTTTTCTGCCGGAGGATATGCTCTGACGAGAAAATTTGACACTGCAAATATGACATCTATTTGGGCACAGGACCTGCACAAAGTGGTAGCTTCAGTTAGTGTCCTCACACCATATTTGTTTAAGCAACCTCTCAATTTAGAGCTTTTAATGTTTGTGTACAATGGCACAGGAACAGAAAGTGCTCTGCTGTTTCTTTGCAACTCCAGCAATAAAAGCAGGAGTTATTCTGAATATTCTGAATAATCAGTGATCAGAGGAATGCCTAGTCAAACTTTAAGGTGGAGTTTTGGAGCCTGAGCGGGTCCAATTATATCTAATTTATGAATACATTATTCTTGGCCTATAGATAATTATGCTGTGGTAGGATATTGTTTGGGAGAAGAAACTACCATGAAATGTCCAATTTAAACAGAGGTGCAATCGAAATTCACAAACTTGAGGCAGGCACCCCAACATTAGACGAGGAGTATTAGGGTATATTACTTTTTGCACATAAAGCCATACTAGTAATGAAAACAGCGAATTTATTTTAGGAAGGAATTTGATGGTCTGAAATAATTTTGCTATAAACAAGGCCTAGTAATCATACCCAAAAAAGAATTCTAAGGTTTGAATAGGAATTGCTCTTTGAAAGAGCAGCTGGCAAAAAGAGAAATGACACTAAACCAAAGAGTAGGTGCACTCTGTCGTTTGCAATAAATATAGTGTTGGATGTGTTAACCCTGCTGTAGAAGTGTACCGAGCTTAATTGCAGTTGCTGCAACCTTTCGGGCAGAGATTTGGGGACACCAAAAATAAGATACCCCAGTGCGAAAGGAACAGAAATTCCTTAGGTAATTACTATCACAATAGGTTGATTAGAGTTCTCCACCTCCAGGGGGTAATGCCCGCTCCGGTTTTGGTATTAACATGGGTAGGAAGGCCTGTTGTTAAATTTGAAATGTTCCTGGACACTTATGGGGAGTGGTCTGTGGATCTGTTGATAGTACAAACGATGGTCGCTGAGAATTTGCTGAAGTGAGCAATCTGTGGGCTCAACCCACTTTGGAAGTCAAAGGTGAATGTCAAAAAGAGAAAGGTGTCTGTGTGTTTGCTTTTATAAGAGGAAGGCAGATCCAATGTGCAAAGGGATAAAGAGAGATGAGAGAGAGAGAGAGAGAAAGAGAGAGCATTAAAAGCACCCCCAGAGACGCACAGAGGTGTGAGGGAAAGGGGGATCTATGCCAGAGATTTCAGAAGGAGATTCAGAGGTACAGAGATGTCTCTACACGTGAATTTAAGTGAATGTGCGTGAGAGAGAAACATATATGGTAGAAAACAAAATGTATGTGAGAGAGAGCTCCACAGCACCCTCAAAGGTATACTGATGTAAAAGTGTTAACTCTCTCTTGTATCCTGAAACATCTACACTTTTCTGGTATTTAGTAGATATTTCATGAAGGAGTTCTGGAAAGTCTTGGCAGACTTGGTCGGGAAATTGTATGCAAGGAAAATTGGCATTTAAAGAAAAAAAAATGATGTTTTGTTTTTAAGTAATACAATTCTTGTTAGCACTCGGCAGGTTCGGCTTCACTAAGCAGGTGGTTTGGAATCTGATCAATAACCCCTGCCATTGCTCTGGAGATTCTAGGCACCTTTGCGTGTCACCGTTGCCCATGACATGCTCAGCAGCTCGGCTTCATCATCTTCTTCCTCGCTTCTCCTCCTGCTCCTCGTTGGTCTCTACCTCTGAGTGTTGGAATACATCTGTGGAAATTGGGAGGAGGTCATTGGGCCTCATTATGCGTATGAGGTGTGGTAAAAAAGTGGAGGTAATAGAACCCCCTTGAATCAGAAAGAGATCTACTGGGTTCCCTTCATTTCCTTTGGCATTCATGCAGCATTCCACGAAGAGTTGGTGGAGTTAAAAGAAAAACATTGTGTTCCCTCCATGTGGGCAATTGGCACGGATGTCGGAACACCTGCAGAAAGTGTGTTTCTTCTGGTTTTCCACATCTGTGTCATTGTATAACCTAAGGAAAATTAGGCCATACACCTTTGACATTTAATAGGGATTTTTATAGGCAATGGTTGATGTGCCCAGGCTTTAAATGAACTTTGGAATACTTTGGATGCATCATGTCAAAGTCTAGTGTTCATTATCATTGCAGGAATTAAATGTGTAGCTCAAGGGAACTGCTAGTTGTGGCTGCAAGTAAAGACTACCTTTATTTTGGTTTAGAAAAATATTCCCAATATTATTGTGAGAGAAGTGTTTTAGGAGGATGTCCACGCTTTTGGACTGTCATGGTCAGGGCCGTTCTTTGCATCAGGGATTTGCGGGCGGCTGCGTGATGTACCAGCCTCCAGGGGCGCCACCGCCATCAGGTGTGAAGGGGAGTGTGAACGAGGTGTGAATGGGAGGCAAAATGAACTCGTGGGATTAAAAGAAGTGCTTCTATTCCTGCAAGTTAATTTTGACATTTCAAAGATACATGGCCTGATGCAAAGACTGGCATTGCCCACACACTTACACTCAGACAAACGTGCGCTACACACACTTTGAAACTCAGGCGCCTATGCTGAACCTTCAGACACCCAGGGATGCTTGTGGCATAGGAGTAGAACACAGTAGGGAGACTCGGGATGAAGCACCAGACCACACGTTTGTCTGGGGAGTAGAAATGGCTCCCAGTCAGGTTGAACATGCCTAGTCACTTGTCTCATGGCACTTAACTGAGATCTTTGTACCTTTTAGAATATGTCCTATCATGCATGTACAATGGGAATTGAAAAACCTAAGAACCAGAATTTAAACTGATAGGATTTAAGAAAACAACCATTTGGTGAAAGTATCACTACTGTGGGCACCATGGGGTGTTCTCAGAAATGAGGGACAGTCTTCTTAAAAATATAGGCCACAGACATGCTTTAGTTTACCTAAAAACCCACACGTTGTAACACATCTGCTACAGGAGCATTTAAAAGCACATAGCTGGGCATAGCAAAAAGTGCCGGGAGCATGAGTTTTTGATGAACACTTGCCTAGCTGTCAAGTGGTCCCATATCATGCCCGATACCACGAGCCTGTTCTTGCTTTTGACTTTGCATGCTGGAATTTGTAGGCCCATACTTAGCAGGGGAAAAATGAAACTATAAATCCAATCATGCAACGGGAAAAGCCAGGAATTGCTCTCAGTGTCTGACATCGCAGCTAAGCATTTGGACATCAAGTAGTGGCAGGGAGTTTGGAAATGGAAGCCAGGGTCTGACTGGTCAGCAGGATAGGAAGATGACCGTTAAATGCAGCGTGAAGCATATCACACTGAAACCAATGTTTGGGCGACTAGTTAGTGATGCAGTGAATGGAAGCATGTCTGTATGTATGCATTAAAACAACTTCATTTATAGCACAGAACTCTTCCTTTGTCATGTTTGAAAATGCTGGCATAGTTGCTGGTATAGAACCTCTTTGCCGTAGTCTGCTAAGTAGGCTCACAGTTTGCACCCCCTGAACCGACAACTCATTGGCATTCCTTTTGTAAATTACTGTGTATTGTAAGGGCATGTGGGCATTGCCCCCACCAAACACCTGCGAGGAAGCTTGTATCAGAGTATTGCCAAGCAATACGATTAACCCATACCTTTTACCTCTCTGCATCTTACTATCCTTACGTTTAGTTGGTGCAGGAGCCATATTTGTATAGTGAACTGTAGAATTGTAGTCATACTTACATGCCTCTTTTTATAACCAGTGTTCAAGAGAATAATTAACGTATTTATGTTGGTAAATAATGCATTGTATGGTAGGAATATTCTGCAGGGAAGATTATGCAGGTGTAATTAGTTTATGATTTCTAACCATAGCCCACTCTGAATCACGCCCCCAAAATACTATAGTCAGAGGGTCTGTGCTGATCTGCACTCGATTTATGTTGTTGTCATTTTTTGTTGGGGGCAGGCGCGCCAACGATGCTTCCTGCCTGGGATGCAATCTGCTGTAAATCCGGCCCTGGTCATGGTATTTTCCAAATTCAGATACAACGCTAAGTATAATTCTTGTCACATTTGGGGCAACTTATCTATTCGCTAGTACCCAGTTTTCAAATCCTCATAATTGATGCTTTGGGAAAGAAAGGCATTTCATTACACTAACCTCTAATTATAATTTAATATGAAATGTATTTAATTAAAGCCTAACCTTTATCTTTTCCGCATTGTTTGAGTACATTCCCTGTCAGAACATGTTGTAAAAGGTTTGCTGCTTTATCAAAGCTATTTCTGCAGCAAACCAATGTCAGTATCTTTTTGCTGGGAAAAGAGCTAGACTCTTCACAAACTGGAGATTGCTAAAAATCTCCTTCAGTCAAAAATAGAGCCCCTCTGTGCTTTATCCCGTGGCTGCTTATATTTCAGTTTGGTTTCCTCATCAGAGGTGTCCAGTCAAAACAAGGATATGGACTGAGATGAGGGCATCGTTCAGCACCCGAAGGACAGAGTGGGATCTCTTTACCAGTGGAGGAAAGGGAAGGAAATAGGAATACTTTGTGGAGATATACATGCAAGCAGTGCTCTGCAGTGCTGCACGCACAGTTGTAAAAGGAGAAAGTAAAATGTCGACGTGGAGATTTTTGTTGCCATTTCTTGAGGCACCTGCTTTGGAATGGGGCCCTTGAGGGGTGCAAGAGCAGTAGCATGGAAAGCACTCTTAAAATGCCAAGCATTGAGACACCATTTGATGGCATGCTTCCCATCTAGGCCTTTTTACACGGGCAGGAGGGGGGTGGGTCATGTGCAAACCCAATTCTGGATTTCCCTATGCTCATGTCTTCCCTTAAAGCTGTGGTGTGAGGGTAATGCCAATGGTGCCAGTCCTGCATAAGAGCAAGGCTGTGCTTAGTTACCTGATTGGTGTAACCATTGAGGCCTGAGTAATTAGATTGCCTTCTCTGGCGTGCGTTGTTTGGCAAGATTGTATGCAGTAACCCTGTGGGAGACTACACCAGCCTTGTCCTCTTGGCAATAGGTAACCCAACCTTTGGTATAGGCCTGCACTACACACGTTGGTAGAGTGACCGAGCAGCCAGGCTTATCTCAAGATGGGTCCATGTGAGCTGTATGGTTGCAACATAGAGGTTCACAGTGACATGCATTCAAATAACACTTATACTCAAGGTTTCTTAATTACAATAATTATTTATTAATTTAACAGTCACTTTTAAAGTAAGCCTTCTTTAGAAGGGGAGCAATTGGTAACACTCAAATACACTTCAAAAATACACTCCTTCAGTTTCAGTTAAGTAGATACCCTTTTGGGATTTAACACACACACACTTCCTACACCCTGAGGTGACTTCAATAGCTAGGACACTGTGGAGGACATAAATATATCACTTTACACTTAAATGCAAGACTGGAGTTGTGGAAAAGGTTAAAGGTTAGGGAAGGAAACAATGGTTAACAAGTTTCTCCAAACAGGTAAGTACATTTACAATCCCCCAATGAAATATAGGTTAACCCTTTCCCAGCTATACAAATAAGATATGTATGACTTTTTGAGGGACAGATAATCACAAAGTCAGAGGGTAAGAAGAGTCTACAGGGAGCCAGGACAGCCAATGTCAGTTGAGCAAAGTCTAGGAAAGCTGAGGTACTTCTTGAAGATAGCACAAACGTTTTGCACAATGTTAAAGAGAGATTTGTAGCAAAAGATTCATTGTTGGGCCACAAGCTGGGAGGCTGTGAGAAGCAAAGATGCAAGCAATTCTGCAACTTCCCATGTAGACGGGACAAAGACTGATATGCAAATGGAGATTTCCCATCTGTGAAAGGTACAGTGAGCAAAAAGCATGTGCTGCAAACTCTCATTTCAGAACAGGTTATCATGCCATGTTCTTTCTGAAGAGGAGCGCCTGCTACCTTTTTTGAAATATTTGCAAGGAACTTGGGGATGGTCTCCCTGAGTTACGCGGAGGCAACAGATGTGGACTCCCTGCTCACTGTGCTCAGAGAGGCACAGCTTCACCTCACTGATGAGGCCCAACAAGGCTGAAACACGTGTTTGGGGTTGCTTTTGGTACTCTTGTTCAGAGAGGAATTGCCAGAGCATTTCAGTGCTGGACTGCCCGTGTGGGCGGGAAAAAGACTGATATGCAAATGGATATTTCCTATCTGTGAAAGGTACAGTGAGCAAAAAGCATGTGCTGCAAACTCTCATCTCAGAACAGGTTATCATGCCATGTTCTTTCTGAAGAGGAGCGCCTGCTAACTTTTTTGAAATATTTGCAAGGAACTTGGGGATGGTCACCCTGAGTTACGCGGAGGCAACATATGTGGACTCCCTACTCACTGTGCTCAGAGAGGCACAGCTTCACCTCACTGATGAGACCCAACAAGGCTGAACCACAAACACATGTATGGGGTTGCTGTTGGTAATCTTGGTCAGAGAGGAATTGCCATAGCATTTTGGTGCTGGACTGCCCATGTGGGCGGGACAAAGACTGATATGCAAATGGAGATTTCCCATTTGTGAAAGGTACAGTGAGCAAAAGGTGTATGCTGCAAACTCTCATCTCAGAACAGGTTATCATGCCATGTTCTTTCTGGAGAGGAGCGCCTGCTACCTTTTTTGAAATATTTGCAAGGGACATGGGGTTGGTCACCCTGAGTTACCTGTGGGCAACCAGACGTGGACTCCCTGCTCACTGTGCTCAGGGAGGCACAGCTTCACCTCACCGATGAGGCCCAACAAGGATGAAACACGTGTATGGGGTTGCTGTTGGTACTCTTGTTCAGAGAGGAATTGCCATAGCATTTCAGTGTTGGACCGCCCGGGACAAAGACGGATATGCAAATGGATATTTCCCATCTGTGAAAGGTACAGTGAGCAAAAAAGCGTGTGCTGCAAACTCTCATCTCAGAACAGGTTATTATGCCATGTTCTTTCAAGAGAGGAGCGCCTGCTACCTTGAAATGTTTGTCAACTAGGTGGTACACTTGAGGAAGTTGCATGTGCACACATTGGAACAGCTAACAGTTCTGGTGTTTACATTTGTGTATTGCATTCTATATTTATAAGTACGCGTACAGTAAATACTAGGGCTCTTCTTAACCCGAAATTCCAAAACATGCCTGGAAGTTAGTCTTTTCAGTTAGTCTTTTCAAGCAATATACAAAGTAGAAAGACTTCTCTTCACTGAAGTACATCAAAGTAATTTAACAATGTCTATTACTAATGTTAGGTGGCAGAAAACACTACGTTACAAACGTGTGGAACTTTTAAAGTAAGGATCATCATCCCTGCTTCTCTCTTTTGTGTTAGCAATTCTTCGCCACATAGGTGGCGCTAGTGCCACCAAATGCGCTAAAAGCAAAAATGAAAGGAGGCGGAGATTGAGAAAGAAGACTGAAACAACGTGAGAGCTAATGGCTACACAAATTACGGGCCTTGATGATAAAAGGAATTAACAAATATTTGGATTTATTATGCCACTTGTGAATTAGGCTTTATGTATAGGTAACACATGCTACTACATGTGTGGCAAAGTCCCCTGCCCAAACTTGGGTACTGAAAATGAAGTGTTCAAAGGGGTAAGAAATGCCCAAAGCTAGTCAGTGCTGAACTTGGAGATAGTATACAGGGGATACCCCAACTGGATCCCCAAACTAAGGCATGGTAAAGTCGCAGGAGCACTAACACCATCACCCGTAAATCCCCCAGTGATGGCCTAGGGGTAATCATACCCACATCCCTGGTACCAATATGCAAGACTACTAAGGTGGTAGTCACCAGGGCACTCTTACCCCAGCCAACCCTGCTCATACCAAGGACCACCACAGGGAGAGGAGGAGGCCCACATCCCTTTAAGAGACCCCTTCTCACAAGGCTGGCAATATCAGATAGGTATTCCAGCTTCCTGTCCAGACCAAAACATCCAGCGCAGCAAAAAGAACCTCTCCCTTCAAGGGAACAAGGTTGCAACATTTCAAAGTTAATAAGGAGTGAAGAAATATTTTTGTTGTTGACACCAATGCCAAAGAAATTATTTCTCATTGTGCCTCATGCTGATGCAGCTCACAGAAGCGCTACAGATGCAAAGGGTCAAATGAATGGAGTGGAGAAAATGAACATATTTAATTTGCACTCATTTCGGAAATGCACAGGTCACCTTACTCACAAAGAAGACCTAAGCTTTTCAGGAGGGGCTTGGACAATAACTCAAATATGCGCCTTGAAGCCTCCTTGCATACATTAGTATCGACTAGCTCGGGGAAATCCCCAAACTCTTTAACCACGCCACTGATGGTCCCCAAGATTAGGTGGGAGACTTTATCACACTAGATACTTCTCTCAACAATACTTCCTCCTTCACTTGTTTTCTTGTTGGTGATTGTAATTTTCATCTCTCATTGACACATGCATCCTGTCCTTTTCTTCAAAAAATTGGAAGAGGTTGCAGCCAACAAAGCACTCCTGGCGACCGCTACTACTGGGTTGAAGGAGAACTGGTGTAGGGTAACTTAAAAAAGATACACAATGGTTGTCAGCATGGGTACTTCCCCAGGTCTGTGTGGCTGCTACACAGATAAACCAAAAGTTGAAAACAAATAGATGATTCAAACTGCATTACCATTAGGGTGAGTCAAACACTATGAACTCATATACAGATTCAAATGATTCTATTATTTCTGTTGTGTAAAAGTTTTCTTTTTGAGGATTATAAACAAATGTTTGGTTTCTTTTTTTTCTTTAATTACCAGGATATTATCCTTTCTCCTGATGAACCATTGTTAGGTTCAACGGGGAAACACATGTCGAGTGAGCTAAGGATTTAGAATTTGAAACGTCACAAGGACCTGTGTATGTTATCTACTTTGAAAGTTACAAAGTGTGAAGTCAACACTGGTCAAAAAATGATTTCTGTTTGCTTTATATTTTGACCATATCACGAGAATAAAAGAGGATTATAAGAATACTAGTATACGGAATGGAAAATCTTCTTTCTTGATTGAAAATTGGACTCTATTGGATGACTCACCGTTCAAAATACTTGAATAAGGTTGGGGCATTTGAGTAATCATTTCCCAAATTCTTTATCTACTGTCCTTTTCTTCCCCTTCTTTAATTCTATGATCTTACACATTTCCCTTTTCCTCCTTTGTACATATCTGGGGGTTCCAGTTGATCTAATCTTTTCCTCCATTTCTTCTCCTTCTCCCATCACTACATCTCCTATTCACTCCACTGACCACACTCTTCCTCCCTTTTCTCTTTCCCCTATTACCCCTCTATCTTCCCTCTCTATTCCTTCATGTGACCCTATCTACACTTGTAATATCGAAACTGTCAATACTCCCTTCTTTCTTTCATCTTTATCTACATCCCTCCCTTCCTTTTAACTCGTATCCCCTAACAATGCTTCAACATCTTTTATTTATTCACTTATTTCTATTCTTCATTCCTCCCATTCTTTATTACTTTTCCCATCCTCCCACAAACCTCCCCAGCCTTGTCCCTCCCTGTAGATTTGCTCCTTGCGCTCTTCCCTCTGTTGCGCTGAATGCCGACGGAGGAACTCTCAATCCTCTGGTAATCTTTTACTCTCATCTCTTCATATATCTTATGATGCTACTCTTGAAGCTGACACAAAACTTTGCTTCTCTGACCTTCTCTTCTGATCTTGCGTACTATTTCAATACCAAAGTACTTTAAATACTTTCTGCTCTTTATTCCCTTCCTCTACCTCTTTCTCAACCCTCCTCTCCATCTGTCTCGTACTGAAACATTATCTTCTTTTCATCCTCTTTCTGATACCTCTACATTTCTTAATCATGCTCATCCGACCTCTTCTACTGATGACGCTCTGCTCTTATCCCTAAATGTTTCCTTCACTGATCCCATACTCGACGTTACTTTTAAACTCTTTCCTCTCCTCCACTAACTTCCCTCAGCACACAAACACGCTACTATCCTCCCTGATCTGAACAATTCCCCTCTTGATCGCTCTCTTCCCTCTAGCTATCGTTTTATTGTTGTAGCCTAGCGCCTAGCCTTGCTCTAGTGCTTAGCTTTACATCAGGCTAGATGAGTTGTGTGTATGTGTCTGAGAGTAGTGGAGCTTGGAGTGTTGGTGTGAGGCCTGGAACAGAGGGAGCATGAGGGTTCCAGGAATGATGGTTGGGGGAGACAGACAGAGAGAGCCAGAGGAGGTAGAAGCACATTACCTGTTCTCCATTACTTGCCTTCCTAATTTGATTCCTTTTTCTCTCATGCTTCCACTATTTCTCACAGCTGTCTATTCAAACTATTTAACATCTGGAAAATTCGACCTTTTGCGACCTTTTGATTTCCTCTCTGCTACTAAAATTCTTTCATCTGATTTTGTCTTCTCAATACTTTTCTACTGTTCCTCTCTGCGTATCCATCTTCCTGCTTACCCACTGAGTCCACTTCAATCTAGCTACAGGGTCTCAATTTGTTTTATTCTGACTCTTTCCTCTCGCTCATCCATCATTTCTTCTCTCCACTCCTTATCCTGGCTCTATTTTGGATCATGTATCCTTTTCTACTTTCCCTGTCTGGTTTATAAGTGCCTCTATGGCCTTGCCTCGCCATATATTTCTTCACTCGTCTCCTTCTACTCCACACACTGTCCCCAAGCCCTATTCTTGCTTGCCATGCCCAAACTGGCATGTGCACAGTCCTGCTTAAGTTCTTTCTCACTCCTCGCCCCAAAACATTGGAACGCACTCCCTCTCACTATTTGCTCCTCTTCCTCTCTCCTTCTATTTCACTATCTTGCCTTAAATCCCACCTTCGTTCATCTCCTGCCTAAGCATTGCATTGTTTTTGTCTGCTAAATCATCATTGTTTATTGTCCGTAACTAATGTGTACATCGCTTAAGCGCCTTATAAATAATAATAAAATATACATACTTACAATGACAATACTGGCATTATTGGTCATCCCTGCCTCATGGTTCTCCTTCATCTTTCTGCAGCCTTCAACTCATACATCAAGCCCTCATTTAATGATTACACAACTCCTTTGTTTTGCCTCATACCCAGAAGTCTGCCATCAGATGGATACCTCCAGATCACTCCAAAACTTGCATTCTCACGAGAATCCATCCTCTCACCCTTGATTGTTAAACTCAATTGGAGTCCCTGGGATCCCTCCTTGCCATCCACAACATTGATTTCTACCAATACCCAGTTGATATTCCAAATCTCTTCCAGCAAGGTCATCCACCAGGTTATTGCCTGCTTCAACCCTGATAGCAACCCAGATGTCCAGGACATACCTCAAACTCAATTCGATCCCAAGAAAACAAAAGTCCTTCTTCTTTTCAATAGCACCCAATATAACCACATGCAGTCTTTGCTATCCACGCTGAACTTAGGGGGACTCACACCACTGCTGGCACCATGTTGCAAGTCCCTGGAATTCCTTCAAATCCCACATAGCCAAGAAAACTTGACAACTTGGCACTAAATAAATCTCTCTTTTGAGGAAAATCAAACAATTAATTCTAGACAATACCTTCCTATACACAGTATAGGCCTTCATCCTTTCTTACCTGGATTGGCAGAAATACCCTGCTCACCGGCCTACCTGCCTCCGCCCTGGCACCGATATGAAGCATCCTCCACTTTGGAGCTTGCTTTAACTCTTATCCGCCAGTTGCACACCTGCACTGCCCCCCTGGCAACCCTTGCACTCTGGGACTGTTTCTGTATCCCTACAGCCCCCGAACAGCACTCAACACCTGATGTCTGCACTTACCCTTGCACTGGCGACCAGCTGGCAGCACTTTTATTTATTGTCTTTATTTATTTTACTGCTATCCTATGTACTGCACTGCCCCCTCCCCTTCCCCCCACACTTTTCCTCTTCCCCCTCCCCTACACTTGCACGATCTCATTGTCACCTGGGCTAGTAAGATCGTTGTCTGTCTTCCCTTTGTTCTCCCCCCTTGCCTCGTCACGCCTTGAAACACTTGTGTATAGGCGTGTTATAAATCCAATATCATATCATATCATAGCTCGTCGACATCAGCACTCGTCATACTCACTGGTTGTCTGCACAAGTATGCATAACCTTCAAGACGAACTGCATCATTTACAAAGCTGTCACTTTGCATGCAAACCTTTACCTAGCAAATCAGGTCACCATCACTAGTGGTTAATACTCCACAAGAAGCCACGTCATGGACAGGTTTGACTTGCATAAATGTAAAAAAAAAAACAGGAAACCTTCTTTATGCAGCTGAAACCCCACAATGCCCCTCGTCAGCCAACCACCACTTCGCCCCTAATAACTCCTCTTGTTACTTATTTGTAATTACTACTACCCTGTATTCCAAGTAACCCATAGTCGTAATGCACTCTGCTGCTTCTTAAAGCTAAATCTTTCCTCAAATAATCAAAATTAAATAAAATGAAATACATTTTGGACAAAGCCAATACAAGTGTGTATGAACAATGGTATTAAAAGTCTTATTGGATAAATCCAACATGATTGTGTGCTCACAGAAGCAGTCCTGGGATTACTGGGCAAGGCCATCACGTGTGTCTATGTATTTACAGACGTACTAATGGCCTTATTTGACAAAGCCATCTCATGTGCATTTAAAGGGGCAAATACACATGCAATAGAAGGATGAAAACACACACTTGTACATTGAAAGTTACCCTCTCTTGTTCATGAAAGCAGCACATACATATTTTGAGAAGACTGGATACACATGTTCAGAGTAGAGTGCAAGAATCCCTGTTTTAAAATGTGTATGCAAAGCTTACAATTCTTTCAGCGTCCTAATCGTTCTAGAACTTGTGTTGTCTTAATTTCTTAATATCCTCTCGATAGTTAGATACATTGGCAAACATTTTATTGAAAAGGGGCTCTGTTTCTCCAGCTTTGAATCAGTTCTTGAAGCTTTTCTGCTTCAGAGGCACACTTAGTCGCTACTCTCTGTTTTAGGCAGAGTGGGTACATGGCCATATATGTGATAGTTTGGTCCAACACCTGATACTGCTGCTTGAGTAATCAATTAACCATTTCCGTTAGAATGTGCACATATAACTCCAGCAATAGAGGTTGCAGGTGAACATTCAATAGATGACAATTAAATACTCAGAGAAACCTCTGTGTTCTTATAACTCTCTGATTTCAACATTTACGATCTGGCAGGGTACCACGAGTTGTGGTATCAGTGAGATTACCGCTTAGTCCAAATGTAGATTGGCTTACTTTGCAAGTTGATTTGGCTTTCACTGTACTTCCTGTATTAACTACAAGGAAGGAATAGAACTTGTCAGACTGATGGAACGTTGCATATATTATTCTACGGATGAATTCTGCATGCAGAGAAAGTACCTGGTTATCAGCTTCTTCCACTCCAAAGTCCACCTTACATTGGGAGAATTGCTTTATGTCTGGCCCTTTGAACATGTCCTGAATCTTTTGGCAGCCTCCTTCCAACTACGCCCCAAAGCCGTTTTCTCCTTTCCCTGGAGTGAAGTGTGGATTGCCAAAAATGAGTGTGAATCGAGATGGGAATGTGGTTATTTGGGCCTGCCTTATAAGCTTGTCCCATGAGTCCCCTACCACCGACAGTATCTTGCTGCAGTACATTTTATTTGGTCTTTCTCCCTTCAGTTTCCATCGTACTTTCTCAAGATGTTTCCCTACTACTGCCTTGTCCATTGCCCTCCATATCTTTTCCCAATCGTCCTTCAACCAGTGCCTTATCACCTTTATTTGTGCTGCCATAAAGTATACTTTACGGTCTGGTTCCCCATTTCTCCCCTGCTTCTGAGCGTCATCATTACCCTTCGCACTATCCTTGGTCTTTTATTGTTCCAGACAAATGTTTCAGTGTGTTGTTGGATAGCTCGGAAGAAAGAGGCAGGGACATGCGTTGGGAGAGTCATGAAGTAGTACAACAGCTGAGGAAGGATAACCATCTATAAGATGTTGATTCTACTCAACAAGGTTATCGCTAGGGATCCCCAGTCGATCAATTTATTCTTCATTACTTCTAGCATGGGCAAATAATTGGCAGAAATAGCTCATCCACTGATTTAGTAAATGTAATTCCTACATAGGTTATTGACTTCTTGACCCATCTATATGGATGCATGCCCTTGAGCCCCTCCTTCATCTCTCTTGTTATCATCAGGTTACAAATTTCTGTTTTCAGTGTGTTGTTGGATAGCTCGGAAGAAAGAGGCAGGGACATGCGTTGGGAGAGTCATGAAGTAGTACAACAGCTGAGGAAGGATAACCATCTATAAGATGTTGATTCTACTCAACAAGGTTATCGCTAGGGGTCCCCAGTCGATCAATTTATTCTTCATTACTTCTAGCATGGGCAAATAATTGGCAGAAATAGCTCATCCACTGATTTAGTAAATGTAATTCCTACATAGGTTGTTGACTTCTTGACCCATCTATATGGATGCATGCCCTTTAGCCCCTCCTTCATCTCTCTTGTTATCGTCAGGTTAAAAATTTCTGTTTTGTGGGGGTTTATTTTAAGCCATGCTACCGACCCGAACCCCAGCATCTATCTCTCAATTGCCTTAAGTATCTGTCAGGATCAACAACATGTCATCCACAAATGTGGCAATCTTGTGGACCCTACTCCCAAATGGTATCCCTGTAATCTCCCCATTGGTTCTTATTTATGCCAAAAGTGGCTCCAGATTAATTGCATGGAGCAAGGAGGAGAGGGGGCAGTCCTGCTTCATACCCCCTTGCAACTTTATGGGCTCAGACACTTAGCCATTAATTGCTAGCCTTAGGGATGGGTTCTGGTAGAGGGCCTTGATCTTTGTTAAAAACCTATCACCAAAGCCTATTCACTTCATTACAATGAACAGGAACCACCACTTTACCCTGTCAAAGGCCTTTTCGGCATCTAGGGCTACCAAAATGGAGGGGGCATTCTCTTTATCAACCTTTTCTATAAGGTATTCTCCTTGTGTTATCACTCGTCTGGCTGCCCCTGATGAAACCTGACTGGTCTTGGCTAATTATTTTTGGCAGTATTTGGTCTAAACGATTCACCAATACCTTCGTATAGATTGTAGCGTTTGCATCAATTAGGGGCTGTCAGCCTATACGTACCACATACAGTTGGATCCTTGCCTTCTTTCGGGAGAAGGACTACTTTCGCCTCTTCCGTGGTAGCTGTAATTTGTCCTCTACTCGCAATTCCGTTAAGAAGAGGCACCAGCTGTGGAATCAATATTTCCCAAATGAATCTATAAAATGCTAGGGTAAAGCCGTCCGGGCCAAGAGACTTATTACTCGGTAGTGACATAATGACCCTGTGCAACTCGTCTGATGTACAATCTAGGTCTAGTGCTTCTCTCTCCTGTTCTGTTACTTGTATCAGTTCCCTTTTTCCTATATATTCCTCTTGACTCCGTTCAGATGGGTTTGCCGAGCTTTATAGCTCTGAGTAGAACCTTGAGACTTTGCGGGCAATGTCGTTGGTGTCCGTGCTGGTTCACCCCTTCCACCTTTATTTGTTGTTTTGGCCTTCTCTTCCCTTCTCAACATCCTAGCCAAAAGTCTATCTGATTTGTTGGCTTTAATGTAATATTTCTGTTTTAAAAACAACAGATCTTTCTGCTGCCTTAGCCTGTAAAAGGTCCTATTGGCCTTTTATAGCTCTATACTCCTTTCTTGCTTCCCCACTTGCTCCCACCCCCATCCTGGCCATTTCCATCTTAAATATTTCTTCTAGATCTTATTGTACAAGCCTTAATTCCCTGTCCCTGCAGGCCTTGATCGCAATGATTTCCCCCCTAATCTTGGCCTTGAAGGCATCCCACCTTGTCTGCATGGAAGTGTCTTCTGAGTTGTTATCGTCACAGAAGTGCATGACTGCTTCCTACTAATCCTTCCTCAGAGATGCCTCCCTGAACAGGTATGCTGGTTGCCTCCATTCCCAGAGTCCTAAAGGGCATGGCCATCTACCGATTTTCAGTGTCAAGGGTGCATGATCTGATAGGAGTATTACCCCAACCTCTATAGCACCTACCCATCCCAGGAGTGTCTGAGATGCCCACATATAGTCTATTCTTGACGATGATCAATGGATGTGTGAGAAAAATGTGTATCCTCCTTGTCCGCCTCCTTTTCCCTCCATATGTCCACTAGTGCTAGCCTTTCTACTTTCTCTGTCAATTCTTGGAAAGGTTCCCCTGAGCTCCTTTGGTTTTCTTGGATCTATCCTTCTCCTGGTCCCAGGCCATGTTAAAATCCCCAGGCAAAATGATGGGTCCCTTTGCAAATTTCCCAATTTTGACATGGGCATATTGAATGAAGGCCCGTGTTTGGAGCATACATTTTTGCTACCGTGTAGCCCTCCCCCTCCCTTTCAGATTCAGGGCTAAGTATCTCCCCTGAGAATCCCTATCCGTCTCAGTAACTATAAAATCAAGGTTGTTCCGTAGGGCTATCAACACTCGCCCTTTTTTTTCTTGTCTTGGGCCTGATACATTTGATGAAAGCCTTGCAATCTCAGTTGATCCTTGTCCCGGGTCTGTACATAGGTCTCCTGTAATATTATTATATCGGATACCTCCCTCTGTATGTACCTTTCCCGTTTTTTCTTCTTCAAAGGGGAGTTTAATCCCTTGATATTCAGGGATGTGATACCTAGTTTGTTGTGACTAGCCATTATGGTACGGTTGTCGATCATTTTTATACGCCCTCACCAGAACGTGGTCGGACTCCCACCCCCAGACCTCTTCCCTCACCCTCTTGTCACCTCCCCTTCTCCCTTCCCTTTGCTCCCCCCTATCCTTTGCTGGAAGGGCTCAACCAGCCTAAAGCCCACCGAATTGCCCTCTCAGGATTGAGCCCCTTACCAATCCCAGCTAGTACTTCAGCTGGTTCCCCCATCCCATTCCGGATTCCATCCCTCCCTACCATGCCCCCTCGGGACCTCCTGTGTCAATCCCATTGCCCGCCCTCCCTAGGGTCGCTGTTCAGTTAGCCCTTTGTACCTCTTTGTCCATCCCACAATATTCTGTCCTTCGTAAGAAGAAGCTTCCTTTCCTGTTCTTTTCAGAGGGCTGGATATTTCAATAGGGTTTGGTACCCTCTCTTCTTGTTTCTCTTTGGTTTTACCACCGTTGATCATTCCTAGCTTTTGTGCAAGCTTTGGAGCTTTTCCTGAGGAGCCCTTGACTCCTGATCTTCCTCCCCGATCCCCAAGATTCTCCCACCCTCTTCGAAGGAAGCAATCTGATTTTGCTTCCCCTGCCACTCGAACACCAGTCCAAATGGGAACATCCACCTATATCGGATATCCTTGTCTTGAAGGACCCGCAAGACCGGGGCCATTTTTCTCCTTTTGACCAAAGTTGTCTGGGACAAGTCTTGGAAAAGCAGCAGCTCAGTTCCATTGTAAGTTATTTGTTTGGCCTTCCTTGATGTTTCCCAGACCTGTTCCTTTGTTTTATAGTCTTGCGGGGCTGCTAATATGTCTCTAGGCCAGGACCCTTGTTCCGCTCTTCGTGGGCCGACTCTATGGATTCTGTTTATCCTCACATCTGCCTTTTCCTCTGCATCTAGTAGGTCCACAAAGAAGTCTTTTACCACAACTTTGAGGTCTTTGTTTAGGACATCCTCAGGCAGATTTTTGAGTCGGATATTTGATTTCCTTGACCTGCTCTCTCGGTCCTCGTTCTGTAGTTTCAGATTGGGGGACGCGGTTGCCAGTGGCTCAACCCAGGTTTCCGTCTTCCTTGAGTCCTCTGTCAACTCTTGTATAGCTTTTTCGTTAATGTCCACCCTTTCCTCCATTTTGTTCACATCTTGCTTTATCTCCTGCAGCGCTGACCCAGATCCTCTCTCATTATGGTCATTTGTTTCTGACCTGTGGCAGCGATTCTATCACAGAATTCGGTGAAGTATTGCTTGAGTAATGACTGTGTCACATTCTGTTCTTGGCCTTCTTCTGTTTGCAGATCTCCCTGCTCTGTTTGCTCCTGACCCAGATGCATTCCCGAGGGGAGCTGACATCTTTGCTCCACATCCTCTGAAGGTTGCTCTCCGGGGGTTTCCTGGGACCCTTTGATGCTGGTGGTGGATCTTTTCCCCTGGTCTTGGACATTTTCACTTGCCTCTCTTCCTCCTGAGTGCCCCCTCCCTCTCCGGTGCAAAAAACCCCACCAACTGGGGCCTCCTCACTGCTTCCTTCTTTCTCTATGGGTAGTGTGATTCTCACCATGTTTGTTCTCCTTTCCCTTGTGATGGAGGGCCAATTAGTTCCAAATTGAGCTTCAGAAATCAGCAGTGTATAGGGCTTGTTTGTTGAGGGGGGTGCCCAATATATCCCCAAAGCTTCTTAGAGTCTGTGGCCCTCTTTCGTTCTTTCCTCACTTCCTGAAATGTTATATATCTGTACTTAGCCCCCCTTTCTAGTGGCTATGTGGTGGGCTCCATGAGTCAGGGCCCTTCCGTAGATAGTGGTGACCTTTGTGCCTAGCATGGGCCCCCTCTTTCTGGCTGTCCCCCTCTGTGGGCTTGTACCCCCTTGCCTTGGGCCAGGACCTTTCTCCCCTCTCACTCGCCAGTCCGTACCACTCCCGTCGTGGGACATCTACCCTGGTCGCTCCGGGACCCTGAGCAGGCCTCTTCTCCCTGATAAGGGCACTGTCATCAGCTGACCCCCCCGAGCCTCTCCTCTAGTACGTGCTCCTCCTCTCCGTTCTTCGATCTCCACTTACCACACTAATGTCACCGGTTGTGCCGAGCTGGTGAGAGCGGGTCTCCAGTGGTCCCTTTCTGGAGCTCAGATCCCTCCTGGGTGCTGGAGTCATGTGGCTTTGAGGATTCCCTCACCTCGCTCCCTTCCGCTCTTCTTTACCCCCTTTCCGGGCTTCGAGTGGTCTTCTCTTGGCAAGGACCCCAGGTGTCTTTGCGCTCTCCTGGACGAGACCCCTAGCCTTCCTCGCCCGCCTCACTTTTCCGTTTTCCCAGTTCGCTCTGCTCCACAAGGTCTCTGACTATCTTTCATTGCCTCTGCTATGTATGCAAGCGGTTCCACCTTCCAGCTCTCATGTCAGCGTCCCTCAGGAATATAAAAGCTTGCTTTTCTTTGGTGTGGAGGGGAATAGAGTCAGCCCCTACCTGTTCAGGCTCTTCCGCTGCAGTTTCTGATGCCTGGGCAGGTGATAGTACTCATTTAAGGATTATAGATGTCTCGAGGTTCAGGAGTGCATCGGTCCTGGTGCTCTCCCTGTGGCAGCCATCTTGGTTCCCCTAAGGACATTTTAATTGAATTTAGAGACTAGCTTGTCAAGACAAGGCTGAGAATCAAACAATAACTGTACCCCATTTAAATGACAAGGCCTAGACAATTGGAGTGTTTTGCCACCAAAAGAACTCAGCAGGATGCACTTGTGTACTTTCAAAAACTGTATTCAATTTCATTGACTGTACTTGCTACCTACTTTCCTTAACCAAAATAATGTAAAATCTCCTATCGAAAAAGCAGCATTTAAAATTCACTTTTTGTTGTACATTGCATGTACTTCACTTTGAATGCTGTGATGCATCATTTAAAACTCAAAATGAACACGTTTGAACATATTGCAGATGTAGCATGGGGTAACATGAAACAGTATGCAAATTAACCATTCTAAAATCTAGCCCCAGTTCAGGAATGTGCATCACAAGACAGAGGTCACACAGAACTATTGAGATGCTGGCTAATGGACAGCTTCAAAGAGAACTGCCACAGCTATCATTTCTGACCTCATCAAATCCATTAGCTAAAGTCATGCAATATTTTCTCCGATCTCATTGAACAGCAGAAAAAGAAGCCTTGCCTAGACATATTTTCATATCAGGAAAGAGAAAGTTCAGGAATGTATCAACAGTCACATCTGCAGTCCGAAGTGAGCACATTTTCCCCTCTCTGAAAAGAAAGCTAATGGATGGCATGTTTAGTCAAAAATGTTTGAAAAATCATATCTTTTGAAAGCATGTCTTTTCAACATGGGGACAGTTGTAGATTATATATAGACAATATGGGACTCATTACGACTTTGGAGGCAGCCAGGGTGCTTTTAGCACCATGGCTGCCTCCAAACCGGGCTCCAATACCGGGTTCCTGCAATGAGGAATAACCGGGTCATTCCGACATAGGAGGACCCGGTAATTCCTCCTTGCAGGGACACGGATTTACCAGATGTCTAATCCGGATCCCGCACAGGGAGCCTCGTAATCGGCGCTCCCGTAATGAAGGGGGCTGGTCCCGTGCCGGCCCCCTTCATTACGGGAGTGCCAGGTTTATAATGAGGCCCTATGTCTTTTCACTCAATGCAAAATATGCATGCAGTATCATGGGGTGTCATGGAAAGATTTGGAGCCAAATGGGAAAAACACTGAAAATATTCATCATACAGGGACAGGCGGTGCATGTGACCATGTGCACTGATCTTTTACCTCTCCCTTCTAGATCATGGGACTGGTGAAAACCACAACCAGTCACAATGCAGGTGCAGACCTGAACAAAATATATAATAGCATGCACACATGGAGGAGAATTCATTAATATGGTGAGATGAACAATCAAGATATTCTGGAAACAACTGGAGAGAGAAGGCTTGGGAGAACTGTGACCTGGAGGCTGATTGGAAGAGCGACAGGAGTGATAAGTAGTCCTTGGTCCCAAGCAAGCGGCAGAACAAGGGCATTGCTGAGTGCAGCATCTGCAGAAAGAGTGTCCAAGCTGGTTTTCACCTATTGAGAAGCCACATTTAAAAAGGCAAAAAAAACAAAGTGCAACTCCAAGCTGTCCCTATAGGCTGCCCATGGTAAAATCTTGGAAATCAAAGGGGCTGGTCATTGGAGTGAAAACCCATTATGGCAATGTTCCAAGTGAAGTGTTAGATAATGTCCTGTTTCTTTAACTTACATTGACTATAAAGTGAATCTGAAGGAGATGTAATTTCCTTAAAATCCAATGCATTTTTATATTGAGAGGTGAAAAACTGCATGCAATTTGGTGCAACTTAGATACAGACTGTTTTTGTAAGATTAAACATCATTAAATATAATGCTTGGTTCATGCGAAATAGAAACACAGAGGCCATGGTGTAACCGTGACACACTATCGATAAGCAACTGTTGTGAGTCAAGTCATGAATTACATTTAAATTAGCGCAGAGAATTCATCCTTTGAAAATTGTGCTACATGTTAAACCTTTGAAGTCCCTTATCGTGAAAAGCCCAGGCAGTTAAATCTGTAATGTGAACGAGCAGGGGTATTTTAAAATTGTACCTTTACTGGAGAACATTACATCACCAACTAAAAATGTATAGAGCTGTAGGCAAAGGAATAGGAGTAGATTGAAAGCTTTGAACACACAATGCATATTTAAAGCTGCACACACATGTGCATTTAAAGGTCCACATACACATGCGGATAGAAGACTGCAAACATACACTTGTACGTGAAAAGTTACCTACTCTTCGAAGCCGCACATAGATTATAGTGCAAGAAGGCCTGCAAGCATAATTTCTTAATCTAAACCTGTGTGAGGCATATTCAAATTGGTTCTTGTCTACATTTAATGGATTCAAAACCTCACACCCGTGTACATGAGAATTAAGTAGAGAATTTGTTTTTATTCCTCTCATTGTACATTGATAAGTTTCATTTCGTCAATGTCAGTTCATGATGTTTTTAATACATTTGTTGTGTTCTATCATTGGTTGTGTGCATGTCTCAATGATCATTGCCTCAGTCATGTGTTGCCACTGTGTGGCTCCGTTGTGCATTCCTGCATGGGCATGGTGGTCCATTTAAGACTGTCATGGCATGGGTAACTTGGGAGTGGGTTCTGTGGATGGTTGCATGCTTGAACTGGGGAGCAAGGGGGAATAGGGTTGGCATTAGGGACATGGGTCTGTTTTGTCAGGACATGTTGTTTGGTGGGCCATGTGTCAGGGCCTGCTGGCAGGTGCCCGTCACTGCTGGGTGGGTGGTTGGGCGGATGGGGGATATGAGTTGGGGCCTGCTTGCACATGCCCGTCATAAGTGCTGCAGGGGGTCATGAGTCAGGGCCTGCTGGCAGGTGCCCATCACTGCTTTGGTTGGGTGGCTGGGGGACATGAGTCGGGGCCTGCTGGCAGGTGCCCGTCAATGGTGGGATGGGTGGGGGACATGTGTTGGGGCTCACAAGTGCATGGTGCAATGTGGGCTGCCTGCAGGGCATGGTCAGGGGTGTAGGGTAGTCCCCTGTGGTGTGGGATGCCTGCGGGGCATGGTCAGGGGTGTAGGGTAGTCCCCTTTGGTGTGGGCTGCCTGCAGGGCATGGGGAGGGGGGAAATGCCATGCGTGGACCTTCCACGGCCTCCTCCTCAACCAAACCCACCACCAAATTGGATGACTCCATGCCATCTTCCTCCATAGGCCCCTGTGGGGCTCAGCTGCCCCTTCTGCTGCCGAGGAGTCCACCTCTGACCTCTGCCTCTTGGACCTAACCTCAGCAGCTGCAGCCGCGGACACGGCACCAGACTCCTCACTCCCTGAGGAGATGGCAACCTGGGAGGGGAGCTGGGCCTTTCATCTCCGGCTGGCGGTGGGATCCCTGCCGCTGTCCTCCACAGCATCGTCTCCGTCCTCTTCATCAGTTGACGCTGCAGACAGGGAGAGATAGAGTACAGGCATCAGAGCACTGTACAGTGGTCTGATACACACATGACAGTTGCACATGAGTGGCAGTGTCAAACTTCACAAATGGCGTCACACTCCCCAACACACATATCATTTGAGCCCACACACATGCGCAAATTAACAGGAATGTTGCAGCAGGCAGCAACATCCATACACATACAACAGCATGAGCATCCGAAGGATAGCTTGACATCACATGCAACACGGGGAGTGCTGAACGCATGCACACAAGCCATCAGACATACATGCATCTGTACATCTCCACCACCTATCACAGTGAAACATTGGCAACTATGTCACATCTGCCAATCAGCCTCCTACATGTCTGTGTCACATGCATCCATGACGTATCACATTCGCACACATGTCAAACACGCACACGCACATGTATGCCATGCACATACATGAAGGTGGAACCAGCATCCATGTGTCACACCACAACCATGCCACAGTACATACACAGAAATGCAAACATGTGTGCATCCCCACATGCATCCGTGCATCATTCATTTGAACACATACTCCATTGATGTGACTCACACATGACTGGACTCACATGCGGCATGCTCATGTCCCTGCACATGCACATCCATACATGGGGCTTTCCAGACATATGTCCAAGCTGCCCACTCCTGGCACACTTCAACATGTACTGAGTCCAGTCAGTGCCCATGGACACTTACCGCTCGACTCCAGACGGGTCTGCCTCTGAAGGACCTGGAGTTGGAGAGCTGGGCGTATACGTTCCAGGACCCTCACCTGGTTGTTGGTAAGGCAGACCCGGCACCCCTCTGCATGCGCTGCCCCCAAGAGGCGCCGGGTCTTCCTGAGGGTCCTGGACCTGAAGTCCTCCCAGCACTTCTGGACATGTGCCATGTCTCGGGCTGCCACCCCCTCCATGTTGATGGCAGCCACAATGTCCTTCCAGATCCTCTTCCTTCCTTCATTGTCGGCGCATGGTCTTCCGAAGAGGGCATCATAATGCACCAGGACTTGCTCCACCAGGATACCAACCTCTGCCTCTCTGGCTGGGGGTTGCCAGTGGTCTCTGATGGTGTTTCCCCCGACATGGCAACCCCCGAGGCAGGTGTGGGTGGGCAACTGGGTCCTGGTGCAGGGCTGTGGAGCGATGTAACTTCAGTCGGGCATCTTCTGTTCCAGCAGGGTTGGTCACAGCAACTGGACCCCTGCAGATGGCTGATGTGCAGGCACTATATAGCATGGCATGTGGCCAGCAGGCAGGCAGGCAGCAGGAGATGGCTCGTGGGAGGCTGCTCGGGGCTCTGGGGGACAGTAATTCGGCCTTCTGGGCAGGAACGTGGTCTTCCGTGTGTTGACGCGTGGCCAGCTTGATACAGAGTGATTTGGCATGTGAAAAAACAGCATGTCAGCGTGTAATTCAAGGAAAGGCCCTTAGCGCGTAAGCTCATATGTGACGTAACATGCGCGGGCGTTCCCCTCATCATGAAAAAACAGTGCGTCCGCATGTTAATGCATGTAATTTGAGGAAAGAGCCTAAGCGCGTAAGTGACATGACGCACGCGGGCGTTTCCCTCAGCACAGATTAGAGGTGAGTGGGGCCAGCAGTTCGCTGTACGTGCCTTTCGTGGAGACCGACGTGTGTTGCTACTTGCTGGTTGTTTTGCGCACCATCACAACTTCACATTATCAAGGACGTATCTCTTCTTTTGGCGGGGGTATTGGCTATGCGTGTTTTCCATTATCATGCTAGTCAGACGATGAGTTGTGCACGCTATATTTCCCACTGCGGGTGCCCCTGTGTATCGCGTACCCGTTTTCGAGGTCATAGTAACCTGCGTGTCCCACGCGTATGTGTTTTTCATGTCCCTGGGTGCCACCGCGTACTGTGGGAGGTTAATCCACACACGAGGGCTACTGGAGGTTGCGTGCACGGTTTTACTGCAGTTTTGGGGTGCCTGAGTGTTGCTTGACCCGTCACTTTATCACCGGGGTCACATACAGCCTTGCAGGAGCAGGGGTGCTGTTAACATCTAGTACCCCACGCCCTTCACCCCAATTGCCGAGGTCAATTGTCGTGTATACCTCCCATTGGCAATACTACATCTGTGCCGGCACTACTACATCTGTGCCATGGTTGGGAGGCCACGAAATGTGAGGGGCGCCTCAGCTGGGTGTACTCCACGTGGTGGGCATGGTCAGGGAGTGGCCAGGGTGACCAGGATATAGGGGGACTTCAGGGTGTCCAGGGTGGCTGCAGAGGGGGTAGAGGCAGGGGTGTGCCACTTCAGCACGATGTAGTGCCACGTGTTGGTGCAGTCATGCCACCACCTCCTGTGGCTCCGGGAGATGCAGCTCTTGCATCTGGCACTGGTGCCCATGTGACCCCTATCCCGCGAGGTTCTGTATGCTGACCTACGTGTCATCGCCGCACAGAACCATGCTCATCGGTCCCGCAGACTTGCTGCCGATGAGGGGCAAGCTGCGCATAGGTGTGATCAGGGTACTGTGTCACGTACACCTTTTGAGTCAGAGGGTGAGGGGGACAACAACTTATCTCCCACATAGGTTGGCCATGCAGGCGTTGAGCCCATGGAGGTTTCTTTTTATCTCGACATCATCGCATGTGGGTGTTGAGGTGCACCCTGTACCTCCTCCCTCCTGGGTGCCTCTCCCCCAGTTTGTATGTGGCCATTTTTGATTTTTATAGTTAGTTTAATTAGTTAATATAGGTTAAAATTGCTTGTCTATTGTGCATTTATGTGATGGTGTGGTGCTTTGTGGCTTTTGAAAGCATCCACTGTCTGTTCCAGCTGGGCCCTTAAAGCTTGTCACATATGCCACTCCTGCGTCCCCTATTCATGGGCTCGCAAGGATGGTTCAGTGTTACAACCTTTTACACAAGGGCATTGGACTTTTGTCATATCTGTGGGCTGTCTCCTGCTGTACTACTTGTGTTAACACCCCTAGTGGGGAAAATGTATATTTTCTCCACTGCATGCCTGCAATCAATTTTGGTGAGTACATCATTGATATGTCCATTTATTGATGTTGATTTTGATGTATGTTCTTTTCTTGCCTGTATATGTGCTTCATGCACTTCACGCTGTAGACAGTAGCCTGCACCCTTTGGTGGTTAAAGTTCCACTGATGGTGGGAGGAGGTTGGATGTAGGTCTCAGACATGGCCCAGTGACAACCAGCGTGAAGACACACACATACATGAAACTTGCCAGCCTTATTAAAAGCTTGTATGCCCTTTCTGCAGGAAAATGAGCCTCCAGACTACCTTACCCAGCAGACACAGGACCAAGAATTACAGAAACCTGGACACGTTGGGTGGTGCATATGTGCGCATGCATGCGCAAGCAGACTCACAGGGCTTGTGCTCAGACGTCCAACAGAAGCAGATGTGTTTCCAGGATCTCCAAGCAAGGTGAGCAGCAGGAGGGCCACACCCCAGCCGACCTTCCTCCAGCCCCCTCGCACATGCATGCTAGGTTGCTCCAGTGCTGGGGAGCTTGGGCAGTCATTGGGGAAGAAGTGCACAGTACAGCTAAGCCGTCTTGAGGAACAAATGCCAAGTGGCTTTACAAGTTGTCAGGGGCACACGCAGGGGGGGGTCACCCATATCCTGGAGTCCCCCCTGCTCCATAGAGGCTGAGTTATTAGCACTGTAGCGTTCGTAGCCATAAACTAATACAGTGCACGGGGCAGCCAGCGACGCACAGACTCGAGTGCAGTGCGTATCATTTGCATATGCAAATTGACACATGCGCTACCTATGGAAATTCGCGGCTGCCAGAACACGACTTGTACTGCAGTCGCACCTCGCCACATGCACCTAGCAGCTCATGTATCATGTGTGATCCTTGACACATTGGTCTTCCATTTACCGCGGGGCCACATGTGGCTGCCTTACCGCATTGACAGTGTATGACCCATCATGGGGGCAAGCAAAAGTATACGAACAAAGCAGCAGACAAGAGTGTTTCTTTGGGGAAGAGTCACTAAGTTTGAGGCATGAATGGTGTTGTGTGTGTGGTGAAAACACACACAGAATAGTAACTCACACTCTCTTTGTAGCATTGAACTGCTCCTGTTACCAGACCTGAGAGTGCGCAGGCAGGAGGCCAGCACTCACCCCAGAGATAAGTCTCTCTTTGGCTTTCATTTGACCCATTTTGTACAATGTGCATGAAGAACATGGTTTCGCTGATTGAGTATGTGTTATTGTCAATAGTTGTATTTTGTCTTTTACCTACTTTCCCTTGGCCATCTACTTCCCTTGCCCATCTACCTCCCCTCTCCTGACCAACTTTCTGGTTATCCTGAATACCGAAGCCTATCCAAAGAACGGATCCCTAACCCTCTTTCCCCACCGGGGTCTCGGAGGCCTTTGTAAGTTTTACCTTGCAGGCGCCAAGACCGCGGTGGGGGTGGTTGGTTCGTGCCACTCCTGTGCCTCGAGACTGGGGCTGTGACACTACCCATCAGTTGTTGCATCCTCATTGATTATTGTGTACTGAAAATGCTACCCATCCTGTTGAACCATTGTTGAACTGTGCTACCTGGGTTGTACTTCTATCATTCTGCTTGGACTTGTACTTTGCAATTTTCTGCAACTTCTATTCATCTACTGGAGACTCTTCCAGGGTTTTTTTGAGGCTACAGGCTTCTTCCCTGGTTTGGGGGTTTGGCTCCTTGGAGTTCTCTGCAATTTGGTATTTTTACCAGTCAAGGTGGCCTCTGAGGGGGCTGGACCCTATTTACACGCACGGTAGAACATGGAAACCAAGGGCTAGGTGGATCCTGAAGCCAGGTAGACAAGAAGGAAGAAGGCAACAGACCCCACACACAGTTCTTCCGAAGATCATGGTAATGTGTCAATGAGGGAGGGCCTTTTGTTGTGGGACAGTACGCTTAGGCTACAATGTTTGGGCCCTCTCTGACATTTAAATTGTGGGGTACTATGTGCATGATGTGTTCTGCTGGTCAATGGCTATTCCTGTGTTGTGTTTACTTTTTGGGTGTCAGGGGACTGTTGTGGTTTGACATTCTGTGGTGTACACATAGGCAATGTTGTACACTGAGGGTCACTTGATTTCACATGCATGTTTGAGGGCATGTCCCTACTGACACACACTCTTCACAATGCTCCACCACACATACAACCACCCTTCCATGCCCACAGGTGCACACAGATTGCCTTCTCTGGAATGCTGTGTCCCTCCAGCGCATGATCACTTACCATTTGGGTTTCATGTACATGCATCAGTAGGTTATTTTTGTTGCTTGTCCTTTTTATATGATGCTCAAGGTTTATCTCTGACACAATGGCTGCTCACTTGCTGTGTGCCGAGCAGTGTGTTGCAGGAGACACACACAGCACACAGGTTAGGGATTAGCGGATTTGGCTTGGCCAATGTGCATGACAAGAGGCATTCAGTGTTTTGTTGATGGTACCACTGGTGGCATGCATTTTTGTATCACTTTGTATGTGTGGGAGGTTGTTGGTCAGTCATTTCATCTGATTCCATGTCAGGTGTGATTGTCTCGGGCATCTTTCCATTTATCACATGTCACGTCGTATCTAATTGGTCAAGGGTTGGGCTTTTGCTGTTGCATGCCATGTCATGGTGTGGTTGACAAGGGTAATTTTTGTTGGGAGGGTTTGGGTGACATACCAGTGATTGTAATGGACTGTTTTGCGGGGGGTGGTGTGATACACACCTTGCATGTGTTACTTTTGGTCACACAGGATTGGTTATATTTGAGTAGCTAGGGATGCACACAATGTAGCACCTCCGTGGCAACATTCTCAGGGTGGTAGGGTTGTGACAGTTGACTGTCTCTTTGTCATCATCGATTGTCACCTGGTATGTGCCAGCCCTGTGTGCACTCCGCAGTGGTGGGAGTTTAGGTGAAAAATGTGGCCACAAGCTGGGCCCGGGCTGCCTCGCCACATGCCCTTTCCCCTCCCATGGCCAGCGCCTTTGCATGTGGTTGGGGATGTGGAGGCACCACCATGTCCACCGGTAGTCCCGCCATGTTGCAACATTGTGCAGGACACATGCTGCCACAATGATCCTGCACACTACTGGGGGGATTATAGTAGCTGCCCACCAGAGCGGTCAAAGGAGCGGAAGCATGAATTGAGCACTCCGAATGTACGCTCCACTATGCCCCTGGTTGCAATATGGGCAGCGTTGTATCTTACCTGGGGTGGTGTGGTGGGGTTCCGGATTGGCGTCATCATGTGGTTGCTCGGAGGGTAGGCACTGTCCCCTGGGGAGGTGATTATGGTTGTGATTAGTTGGGTTTGTGTATTTGTCTGTGTATGACATGCATGCATGTGCACAGGCATTTGTACTCACCTAGGAGCCATGTGTCGCCATGCTTCCCAGCTTCCAGGGCCTGGCTCAGGGCAGACATTCTATATATGAAAATGTCATGGGTAGACCCAGGGTAGTTTGCATAGACAGAGGTGATGATTCCCTTGGCATCGCATACAACCTGCACATTGATGGAATGCCAGTGCTTGCGGTTTTCATAGATGTGCTCAGTGGCCCTATGTGGACGTAGGGCCACATGGGTGCCATCTATGGCACCGAGCACTTTGGGGAAGTGTGCCACCCTGTAAAAGTCCTGGACCACGGCCTGCCTTTCTCCGGGTGTTCTGGCATGTATATGTGCCTGCGGACTGAGGGGCGCACAGTCATGATTGCCAACACCTGGTGTAGGCAGCGTGACTCCATGGCCTGTGAGACACCCCCAACTATGGCAGTTGTCCGCTGAAATTACCCAGTGGCCAAAAAATGCAGGACATTGAGCACCTTCTCCAAGGGGCTCAATGCTTGGGAGCACAGGGTGGGTGATGTAAGGTCATCTTCCCACTCCCTGACCAGGTCGAGGACGATACGAGGTGAAAACCTATACCTGCCATAGACCTAGTCGTCAGGCATCCCAAAAAGGCTGGTCCGGGGCAAAAGAATGCAGGGCTTGGCTATTCTCCTCCTCCTACGGTGTCCCACGATCAGTGGTGCGACAAATGGGGCATTCATCGTAGCTTTATATACGTATTTGTTGTTTGCGTGGACTTTTATAATGCGTGCGGGGACGCTTCCGCCTGCCTTCGTGTGGCGGACGTGTTGACGCCTGTGCGCGTCTTTTGGCGTGCATGGGTTTCCCGTATTCGATTCCATGAATAAGTGTTGTTCGAATGCGTGTGGATGTTCTGTGTATTTCCCAGCAGTACTTCTCCAGTTACGCCTTTTTCACACGTTGTTCCCCATTCTGCGTGTTCCGCCCCGTGTTCCACCCCCTTTTTGGTGTGTGTGCTGACGTGTGCTTTCGCTGTGTGCGTCATGTACGGCATTCGGCATGTTGCTGTGACGTGGGAGCACGTGCACGCTACGCTCGGATTTGGCACACATCCCGGAGTAAACACGCGCAGGCTCTTCCATGAATCACACGTGTGCGCTTGCTTTTTCACACTTGCGCCAGCTTGCGCCACGATTGTCGGTGCACATTTGTTCCATGAATCGGCCCCACTGTCTGTTTTTCTTGGCCAGAATTATGGAGTGGGGATGTCTATATCAGGGGGCATGAAATCACTTGTGCCACCCTAGCGGAACCTCTAAATAAACCTATCAATAGATATTTCTTCACTCCGGACATGTATATAACTTTCATAAAGGCTAATAAGCAAATGTGAGCATAATTACTTACCACAAGGTTAGAACCCTTTTTTCCTTTATTGATTCCTTTATTTACTTTTTCATCAAATATTAAACTAACAGCACAATTTGCAACCACCAGGGATCAAAACAACATCATTGTAATGGGTTTAAATTCTTCTGGATGCAAGCCAATGGTAAAAGGTACGATATCCTTAATCACATTCCTTTGCCAAGAATGTGTTACAACTTTACTAAAGTGATATAAATGTTCTTACCACCGTATTTACAATAAATCACATTTGAGGAATCTATATTAAGGGCCACACATCATGTACTAGAATCCCTTGTGGAAACATTGCTGTAATTAATGATGAAAAAACTGACATTTATTTAGTGCATGCTTATCGATACCTTGCGGAAAAATTGCTGCAATTAATGATTAGTAAGCACACATTTACTCAGTGCCTGCGTATCAATACTGTAACTTATTAACTCAAATACTCTAATGTTATCACACAAGGTATGTTCTCTAACAGATGAAAGTATTCATAAGTGTATGAATTAACTCTTAAATGATTTTGGAAATACTGCAGTGTTTTGTTTACAAATGGACACTGTTGTATGGAATGATTACAACACTGTACTGTTTTCATTATGATGTTTCTTTTTTTAAAATGTTTGTTATCTTCTTGAAAGGAAACACGAGCAAGGATATGATACATATATTAGTGTTATCTCTATACTATTATGCAACACTGGAACACACCATGCCATGAAATGCCATTGATGCACAGCATCAACATTATTTGCTGGTAAAAGCACCTGTGCATTAAACAAGTGTTTACACATTTGCTTGAATGTGAGGTTTTCAAGTTCCAAAATGGGAATAAAGGCAATCACTCTAGATGGTCTGTAAAAACGGTCAACTTTTATTTAAACTGAACACAAACTTTTAACTGCAAGAAAGATTCTCTGTAGTTGTTTAGAAAACAAGCTTCTATTCACTGCTGAAGTGTTATTTCTTTAAATTCTTCCAAAAGCTGTGCCAGAGTCAGTCTCTCAACTTGTCACTTAGACAGAACTTTTCTTATCTACTAAATGTAACTTGAACGTTCTCCTGCCACTTTCAATCACATCTTAAAAGTCTTTGCATTCTTTCTTTTCTTGTTTTTATTTTTCTCTCCTTCCACTTTACACTCCATTTAAGCAATAGAACCCGAGCGTCGGGGGCATTACCGTCTCAGGTAATGCCCCGGGGCCCATAGGTAAGGACCCGAGCGAAGCCATGCACCCAACACTCTATGCCCTGGCCACAACCACCGCAGCATATCACATTTATAGTTGCTTATAACTTTGGGTCAAAAACAAATTTATAAGGAATAAAGTTATAAAATACTATGGGTGTGATATGCTGTGATGGTTGTGGCCAGGGCATAGAGTGTATAATATACTTACTGTTTGGTTTAGTAACTGGAGTACATGTATTTCTTGTTAATTTCTGTGATAAAAGAAAATAGCATGTTAGTATGAGTATTTTGTAATGACTTTTTACATTGTATAATCAACATTTTTCTTTTTTGGACCCTCATATTTAGTAGATTACAAACCAGAGTACTGTGCAATTTGCTCAGTTTCTGTATTCGTTGCTAAAATCATTGGGTCTGTGGGAGAAAAGAAAATCCATGTTGGATTTAAAAAAAAGCCTTTTTCTGTTATGCTACAGTTTATTTGTTTGTTTGTTTTCAGTGTTCATTTGTTTTTTCTGGCTAATGCTTTATACATTGGGTTGTTGCATTTTTTTTTGGAGCAGTAACATATTATTTATTTGTTTGGATATTATGAAATTTTGGAGCAGTTAGATACCAGTAGGCGTATTCTAACTGTCTATTTTTTTTATATATTTTAGTGGTATTGATTTATGTATTGATTTATCTATTTGGATATTGTTAAATTTTGGGACAGTTAGATACCAATTGGCGTATTCTAACTGTCTATTTTTTGATATATTTTAGTGGTATTGATTTATCTTGTTTCGATGTTGTTAAATTTTGGGACAGTTAGATACCAATTGGCGTATTCTAATTGTCTATTTTTTGCTCTAATTTAGTGGTATTCATTTAAGTGATTAAGTGTTGTAGAATCTTTGGGCAGTTAGATAGCTTTTGGAATATTCTAACAGTTTATATTTTTTACTACAAGTTTACTTGAGGTTTAAGTACAGTTTAGTTATCAAATTTTGGTTTTAAGAACATTAAATAAGCATTTGTAAGATTTGCTGGTAATCTCTGCTTTAGAATAATGGTACAATCATTACATTGAAACCATCCACATTTCTTTTTTATATATGCAGTGTAGTGCCCTGAATTGGTTGTGGCTCCTGTGTGGTAGATTATACCTATTGTTGTGAAGGTTTTCTTACCAAGTGATATTTGACCATGTGTGAATCCAGTCAGCTTGCAGTTATTTTTGGTACCATCTGCATTGTAACATAGAAGCATTAGAATTACGTATTTACTATGTGTTTGTATTACTAACGTGGAGCAATTATCTGAATTGCAGGTAGAACATAATCTATCATGGTTTGCATTTTGTGCAAGTTGCTGAAATGGAATGGATTCACAATTAGGTATTGATATATATACGAAGCATTCATTGGGGATTTCTTCTTGTGTCACATTGTTGCAGAGAGGGCATGTATGTTTCCACATGTATGAAATCTGTTTTTGTTTTCCAGTACTTGTAGTAAGTACATTAGAAATTATTGTGGATCTTCCTGTGAGTTTATAGTGAATTTCACCATTCCAGCACAGTAGTCCAATTGTTGTCTTATTCCATAAACACTATACGTGTTGTCAGGATTGTTTGCTGCATTTCTGTGAAGTACTAACATTTGCAAACACAATGGGTCTGTAATGTGTAAATAAATGTTCTCAACAATTGGTGGTAATTGAAATAGAATATTCATTGCTACATTTGCGTAGCAACTTAAACCAACTATATTTAAGAGTTTAAATGGACCAGGTAGTTCTGTATCTGACTGATTTCTTTGGAGTTTGTCTTCCTTCTTTGAAGAAGTACCTGGTTTACTTTCCCTAATTGATTCTTTTTTGCTTGTGGTACTTGATGAAGTATTACTTTCTTTTACTCTCTTTGGAGGATTTGCAGTGACATCCTGTTGCTTTTCTGTTTGATTTATTTTTCTTTTATATGTTTTACTTTTTGTGGAACAGAATATGTGTTTAGATAGGGAGTGTATAGTGAGCGAAGTCTATTGTATTCTAAAATGCAAGGAATATCAGCGTTTATTTTACTTGCATCAAAGTTGATTAGAAATAGACCATCAAGTGTACGTAAGCGTGATAGTGCTACGTAGCTCATGCCTTCTTTAAAGACTGTGTTACCAATATCTATCATTGCTTTGTCTACGGTAAGACCTTGTGATTTATGAATTGTGAAGGCGTATGCAAGAGTTAGAGAAAATTGTTCTCTGCGTACATACATGTCTTTGAAGAGAAGGAATCGAGATGTTGAGCGTCCTATCCTTTTAACATCTGAAGGTTTGTCAAAGAATATATTGACAAACTGAATTTTGTTGTCACATGTGTTTGTTTGAAAGCCAACAACTGTACCGAGTGCTCCATTAACTAGTCCTTGGTCCATGTCAAGGTTACGTTTAAGCATTACTCTGCAATGTAAGGATAATTTTAATATCTTTTGTAAGCCTGCTGTGTTTGAGATTGATTTTTCTAAACTATTTAGTCTTGTTGTGGCTTGGTCACACATAGGTAGTGTCATATCATGTACATCTAGTTTGTCTGTGGCGCTAATTTCCATTATTGGTTGCATTTCTTTACTTAACATTATGTCATTGAATTTGAAACAGCTTGCAAGAGTTGGCATTAAGGCCATACAATTGACATTTTTGTGGGCTAATTGTTCCATAACATCTGTAGCACATGCATTATCGCCATAAAGTGCATTAATTTGCCGGGTTTTCAATATTGTTTCTGCTTCTTTAGAGAGTATACCAACTCTGATACTTTTTAAGATGTTGGCATAAGTGAGATCTGCAGATTGCCGCATGTTTTCTGTTAATTCTCTGTATTGGAAATGTTGCCAAAGGTTGACATTTCCAATGCTGCCAACAGTTTTATGGCAGAGTTTGTGTCCTAATGTTTTAAAAATAGGCTCACCTTTTACTGGTGTCAATTGAAGAAGATCTCAGAAAACAACAATGGCCCTCATTACGACCCTGGCGGAGAGGGGTTTACGCCAGCGTAATGCATGGCGTACCTCTCCGCCAGATTAGGACTTTTTGCAGCGCCATGGTGATTTTTACGCCCGGATTTTCCGGGCGGAAAAATCCATGGCGCTACGGGTCCCCTCGTTAATTACGCCACCGTATTCTACGGTGGCGTAATTAACGCCTTCCCCACTCCCATTATACCCTATGGGGCAAAAATGGGAATGGGGAAGGGTAAATGGGGATTGGGGACTTACCGCCCCGCCAAGGTCGGAATGGGGCGGTAAGTCCGCCAACCCCCATGGCGGAGTTGGCAGCTCTGCGCCATGGTCCATGGTGCAAATTGCACCATGGACCTCCGCCAGGGTCGTAATGAGGGCCAATGTGTTTTCCTGCAAAGAGCTCTTCATAATTTGTTTTCAGTATTTCTTGTAATCTGAGGTGAATCAAAGCCAACATTAGGTTGGAGAACATGCTCACTTCATCTATTAGTAGCATTTTCATTTGTTTTAATACTCTGCGTAGTTCTATTGCAGCTTCTGCAGAAAGTTTGTAATAGTCTAATTTGTTCTGGTGTTCTACTGGCAATAGTAGTAATTGGTGTAAAGTGACACCACCTATGTTGTAGGCGGCTAAACCTGTGGGGGCAGTGACAACAGCTGACAGTTTGTTGTTTGCCAATTGTTGAAGGAATTTACTGACGATTTTGATTAGGAATGTTTTGCCAGAACCAGCTTCACCCCTGACGTACAGTAGTATAGGTTCATAATTATGGCAGGAACATTCTTTATTTTCATGTTGTACACCATGTGCAGTTTGTTTTGTTACTTCTTCAAAAATGCTACGTTGTTCGTTGTTTAGTTTTGATTGTAGTATAGTTAAGTCTTCTTTCTCTTCATACTGACACATGGTGTTTTCTACTTCTATCATAGCTAATTCTGCCTCATTTATTATTAGTGGTTCTCCCAGTGGTTCTTGGCTTCCTGCTACAGAAGGTTGACTACTGTCAGGAGTGCCTTTATCTAGTTGGGCCTGGAGTTCTTCGTGTTGCTGTTCATTGTGCAACATTGTTTTGTACTGTGTAAAGTTTACATCAGTTATAGTGCTTTAATTTGCTTTGAAAGCATCTTCATATGAGTCATAGTTTTCTAGTATTTCTTCTTCTTTTCTCCATGGTTTAAAGAGTTGTAGCAGGGACATGTAATATATTTCTTTATGTTGAGGAGTCGTCAATGACAATTTGATATGATTAATTAAATTTGGTTTAGTGAGTTTAACTAAGCTGCCTTCACAGTTTGTCACTCTGTATTTACCTTTTTTTTCATCAGGTTTTATATTATTTTTGTATGTGTAGTTTTGGGCTATGTGGTATAGACGCATGGTTTACAAAGTATTACTTCTGTTTGGGTAGTAGGTGTCCAATAAATTGTTTTTTAAAATGTCTTGGCTGTTGGGATCATGTTTGGCTATTGCTTCTATATCTTCGTATGTTTTTAGAACTCTTTTTATAGATTTAGCTGGACCAAGACTTAGCCATACTATATTTTCAGATTTACCATATAATGCAGTACCAGTTAAACAATCAGCTGCTTCATATGATCCACATTCTCTATGGGAGAGCATTTTTATGCCCAAGCTGTATAATTTCTGAGACACTGTTTTATCTGATGAAAGGTCATTCCAGAGGTCTTGGAGCTCTGTCTTTTCTGCTTTGGTTAAGTATGCTGTGACATATTGTGCAACTGTGTAGAATTGTCTGCAATGTACTGCACATCTATGTTTGCATTCCATAAGTGGGCAATGATTGCATTATAATGATTGATATATTTTTCTTCTTCTTTTCTTTTTATGTAATATGTATTTTTAGGTGACTTACCTTTAACACTATGTCTAACTGAAGACATGAGGTTGTTCACTTGACCTGTATTTGTAACTAGTCTAGGGAAACCAAATCGGCATTTGGTGTAGTATTTCCCTTTGTTTTTGTATTTGCAACGACAATATTTGCCACATTTATGTCTTTGAAATTGTAAAATTTGTGCATGAAGATCACTATTTGTGGATACTGATGGAATTTCACAAGTGACATATTTTTCAATAAATTGTAAAACAGTGGCATCACTGTCTTGACCAAATTTAGGAGCATCTTTAATCCATAACAGCATGTGGATATGTGGTGCTCCTCTGGCTTGGTATTCTTTTCTCCAAAAGAAGTGTTGCACTTCTCCAAGGGGAGGAACAGTTTTATTACAAATAAAATGTAGCATAGCAATGAAGCGATGGTGAAAATATCTTGAAACATTAACAGGATCCAAAGAACAAAGTTCTCCTGGTGTTAGTATATCTATGTTTGTTTTGTTTTTATTTGATATGCGTAGGAAATCATGTAAATCTTCCCATTCATATTCTGCACAACTTAATGTAACAAACCAAGTGGGTGGGCCAAGGTTTCTGATCATACAACGTACATCTCTGTGACATCGAAACCAGTACTCTTTAGTACCACGCATATTTGCTAATAGATTTGTAATATTTGATTGTAAAACCTCATCCTTTTGTTGCACTTTTTGTAATAATTGTGTAGCTGTCATATTCTGAAAGTGGGATCCTGATTTTAATATGTGTGCAACTCTGTACATAAAGTTGCTAGTTCACTTTCAAAGAGTAGGTGGAATATGTATTCCACATTTTGTCTAAATCTGGGATCTTCAGAATACATCCGTAATGAGCGGTATTCTGAAGCTGATAGTTGAATAGGTCTATTATCATACCTTCCTCCTTTGCCAGTAGGAAAGAGTAGAAGAAAAGCATGTGCTTCTATACTTTTTCCCATATGCTGATTGGTGATCCTTTTGTTTGACGCATTTAGTACGTTTCCAGTGCATCTTCTATGGTGTCATTAGAGTTCAAAGGATGAATTGTATAATAGTCTAAAGTATTTAATATTGTATCAGGATCTAGTAGTTCAAATTGACCAGCTTCTCTTGTTTCTTGAATTATTTCAGTTGTATATTTCACGTTTTCTTCAATATTAATTTCTTTGTAATATTCATTATTCTCTTTAAGATATTGTAAGGCTTATCTAACTTTATGTAAATCTACCAGCTGTTGCCATATTTTTTTGTCTTTTGTAGGTACTCCATTTACTAAGATAATTAAAGATTGCTGCATTGGACGTTGCACTCCTAGAGTATGCACATTTTCTTTTAGATCTAATGGTAAATAAACTACTTTTCGACGAATGCCTTTTACCAATTCAGAGGGAGGTAATTTTACTGTTTTTGGTTGAAGGCGTATTATTGCTTGAAATGGGTGTACTGTTTGAATTATGATGCTCTCATATAAATTAAGTTGTTGTAGGGGTTTTGGTAGTGGGTATAATTCCAAATTATTTGTGATAGCACCTGAAGGAGTTTGGTTGTTGTCAAGTTTTGTAGTGCAGTAACTGCAAAGTATTAAGGGGTCACTTATTTCGTATTTGTTTTCTGCTACAAGGTAGAGAGCTAATTCAAACCATTTAGAATCTTGAATGTCTTCTATTTTATATGATAGGTCTACCGTTTTCGTGTTACGTTTATAAAAAGTTCTGCGCAACATACACATACATGGTTTGGTACTTCAGCTGATGTACTTTTAAATTTTAGTATTTCTTTTTTGTATGTGTTTAGAAAAAGGTTGCCATGTGTAGAATTGTTGCTAATTTGGTTTAAAGCTATTTCATTCTGTAAATGGCTTTCACTTCCAAAATATTTTCTCTGGATATAGTCAATTTCTTGAAGTAGGTCTTTCGCTGTACCATGTAGAAGAATGTTATTTAAATTTGCTAGTGCTAAAGCAGGACTTTTAGCATAGTACAGTTTATAGACTAGATTTCTTATAGTTGAATGATGTGTTGATATTCTTTTGATATCATGGAAGGTGGTTTTACAAGTAGGTCCTGTAATGCAGGCCAATGAATGTCCTTGTAGTCCTGTGTATTTGCGCACTGGACAGGTATCCATATTTTGCAGTAGTTTAATTTTGATTTTGTCTTTGCTTTTTACATATTGATTGAGGAATTGGCGTAAAGACTTGAAATATTGTTTAGGAATGTTACATATTGACGTGCATGGCTATTTGTACACTAGACGTTCTGATTCAGTTGAATGGAGGGGTAATTCTAAGTTTTCAGGGCATATTTTTGTAAGGAGTACTTCTTGTTCTTATTAACTTTTTCATAACCTCGACCACTGCTATGTATGGCAATTGTATTTGTTTACTTTTGTTTCTACGCTTCTTCATTTAAGTATGGTTCTGTGCTCGTAGTGTGACTCCATTCACCTCCGCAGATACTTAAGAAGTTCTTTCGGTTGACATTTCGTTTATTGAGAAGTCTTTTTTGTAATTTAGGTATTAGTTTTGTTAGTGGTTTCATTTTGTTTAACACTAAAATAAATACATTTCTTTTGAGAAGAATTGCAGTATCTATCAACGCTTCTAAAATTAATTTCCTACAATAGGTTTTAAGCATTGAACCTGATTTCTCTCCTGTTTTGATAAGATTTTGAAGGACTTTGTGACAGAACATTTTGGCTAAAATTATTTTCTTGGTATGCTTACTTTGCACTATATTAACATTTAAAGAAGTAGTTTTATCTGTAGTGATAGCTGATTTTCTGTTAATTGTTTTTTGGTTTGTTTTACATTTTGATAGAGGAGGCAAAGTTTTTGTACTTGAAACTTCTTGTGTTTCACTAAATGACTGTATTAGCTGTTTTGTTTCAACTTTTTTTTTACAAATTCTGCTAGAGATCGATACTTATGTTGGACACTTTTATTTTCATTTGCTCTATTTCTGCGTTGCTTTCTACAGACTTGACTTTTGGTAGGCATTCTTTAGGCTCTGTTGAAAAAAATAAAGAAGGTATGGGTTGGGGTGTTCTGCAATGTATGTGTGCTGTGTGCATGAGTGTTTGAGTAAGATGATGTATGTAATGGTGTCTGATTGTGCATTGGGAACTACAACTAGTAGGGATGTGTATTCTTCAATTAATATGTTATTAAACTCGGGTTCAGATGACAGAAAAAAATAAGCTAGTGGTGTGGAGAAGTACAAATAGTAAATCTAATGTATACAATAAAAACAGTTGTTTGATCTATAATATGAAAATTCTAGTGGTTGAGTTGGGTAATTTGTGTGTCCAAAAGTAGGAATTTGTGTGCCAATCTGGCTGTAAATCGCTGTTTAAGACATGGGGATTTTTGGACAGAATGGTGCACAATCTCTATTTTTTAGGCATAGAAATAGCATTAATTAACTTTACAGTATGTTTGAGTAATAATACAAATATTATGGTGATATTCTACTTACTTTTTTTCTAAAATGAGCAGTTTAATTCTTAGTTCTTCTTTGTTCTTGAAATTCGGCTGCTTATTTTGAGGAGAATGGTCTTCACTGCAATTGTAAAAGAAACAAATTAGTAATTTTGGTTGTATATAGCATTGTTTTTAATTTAGATATTGATTTTTTTAATTGAAATCCTCAGCACCTTCCTTAAAACCATTAAAACTACCTTATTCACATAAGATACGTTGCACCAGTTCAATACACATGATATGTTCTTAATGAACAAATCGTATTGCAATGAGTAACTGTAACAAACAAAATATCTTTAGTATGTCTTGTGAAATTCATAATGTACCACTGAATACCACCATTTCTGTAACTAAGCTGCTCTAGGTAATAGTGCCTTAATGTCATACTTAAATTAAAGTAACCAAATAAATAAATAAATAAATGTAATTGTATAAGTATTATTTTTTGAGATTGGAACATAGAGTGTGCATTCAAACAATTTTGTTTCAATATATGTAGTCTATACATTTCATTTCAAAAATGTTAGTTTAACATGATTTGATAGTGTGTGTATAAAGAAAGTAAATAGTATAAAGGTTTATAAGTGATAGTTGATTTTAGGAAATTGGAAAAAAGACAGTAGATTCATTTTACAGATTACACAAGCTAAAAGTCAGTTTGAAAATGTGTTCATGTACTGCACAGAAAATATGCATAACTGTAGTTTGTGTTCATACATATGGATATGCATGGAGCTGCAAGTAGAAATCTTGGAGACTTGTACAGTATTTCTTGTAGATAGTGCTTGCCAATGATATGACACAGTACATTTGCAGTGCTGATCTATGATGATGCAGTTAGATGTAGAGGTCTTGAATGTGACTGGTGCATGGTCATGTGATTTCTTAGCTACATCCAATGAGGGAATGGCACAGAGAGTGAAGTGGAAATGGTAGAAAGGCTGTTCATGTTAAGATATGTCCGCGGACATGGCGGTAGTTCGCAGACATCGGGAGTTACATCTGGGGATTTTTGGGTTCAGAAGTCATGAAAATGAGAATGAGCACTGAAAGGGATTGGTCGTGAAAGTTTAGTTGGTGTGTTGTGCCAGGAGAGAGTTTCTCAGATACTCTTTTTGCTGAGTGAACAACAGATAGCTATGGCTGTGTGTTTCAGAGAACAGATTGTTTGGATTTTGGTAGATTTGTGGATACATTGGTTGAAGGTGCATGCAGAAAGCTGTGGAGTAGCTGTAGATCTTGGATTTCCACATGTGGAAGTACACTGGCATGGAGTACATGGAATGAAGTGGTTGGACTTGCTACCTCTCTGTGCTACTTTGGAAACAAAGTAACATCCAGACATAATTGCAATTCATTGTGGAGGGAACAGTTTAGGACATGTGTCTGGAATTTCTTTGCAATTTGCTATGAAAGAAGGATTTGGGAAAGTCATGGATATGTTTCCTAATTCTCAAGTAATATTTTCACGGATTGCGCAGAGACAAATGTGGCTTCGTTCTTCTTCATTTGGTCCACAAATGGAAAAAGCAAAGCGCAATGTTAATAAGGCTGTTTGTGCATTCCTAAGAGATTTTGGTATGTCCTCTTTTCACAATGAAAATATTATGTTTCGTAGTACATACATGTTTCGCAGAGATGGAGTCCATCTTACTTATGCTGGCAATCAGATTTTTCTGAGAAATGTACAAAATGCATTGCGACCTTTTTTAGAAATACAGCATCCATTTTGAAGTAGGTGTTAAGTATTTATAATTTTTGACATACAAACACCTCTTTTCAGAGCCACCACTTCCTCCCAGAGAAAATTGCAATGTTTGTGATAGGGTAGCAACCCAATTTTTAAAATGTTCACGAACTGTCCACAGACCTCTAAAAAATACAAAGGGCCCTGCTTCATTTATTTTCACTTCTATTTTTTAACTGTGAAAGGCGGCTCTGAAAAGAGCCTTATTTTTTTGATTTTTGTAATTTTGTATTTTTTTGGGGTTTTTTTAGACACGACACACTAGGAGAGGATGGGAAAGGAGGGTAAAGGGGGGGACACCAACCACAGGGATAAGAAAGGGTGAGCTGAGAGAGGAAGATGTAGAGTGGGTTTTATTTGGGTAGTGAGCAGGTCTTCTCATGCTCTGAGACAATAGTCTCAAAAGCACTCTGAAGTCGCTCCCCCCTGCAGAATATGTGTCACAGTACATACATACAACTGTGACCCTCGAAAGGTAAGGGTCATCAGAATTCTGTATGGCCTGTGAGGCAGCTTGAGGAAGACGCTGTCCCACAGAGGTGGTCCTTGTGGTGACAGGATCAGAAAGAGAGGATGAAGTAGAGGAAATCAACCTACTACGTTCTTCGCAAGGTACAACCTTGCAAATAGCCCCAGAGTGAAATGACCTCAGGTGTCGCTTCACGGTCGTGGTCCCAAAGCTGTACGAACCGTGCTTCCCGCGACTGAGTATCATTTTGCACTCATTGCAGATAACACGGTTCGCACGAGCCTTAGGACCATTCCCATAAATGGAAAATAACCGCCACACCCAAGACTCACGTCTAGTGCGGGTAGTAGGGATTTCCTCTACCTCATTCTCGTCATCCTCTTCTTCCTCCTCTGCATCCTGACTCCTGTTCCCCTCTTCAGGCCCTTGGGAAGGTGGTGGTGGTGGAGGGGGTGGGGGTGGTGCTGAAGCAGGTGCAGCACCAGGTGGCAGTTCTGCAGCCAGGGATGCCATCTCGATGGTGGAATCAGCAAGTTGCTGGAGAAATAGCTGTGCTCTGAAGAATAGCCAGAAACACAGTGAGAATAAGCTCTAGGGCATGGTCTTTTATAGGGGTGCTTGTACACGGTTCACGGACATGCGTGCTGTCCGCGGACAGATCGAACAAAAAAAGGGTTCAAAAAGTTTAAAAAGATATGTAGAAACTCAGGATTACTATGTGGGACTTGTGCCATGATGAGTTTTTATGAAAAAATATTGTGGATTACTCGAAAATGTACTTTTAAATTGTTCAGGGACACGAACAGTGTCCGCATTCAGAACACGTGATCAGCATGGGCGCGGTCACACGATCCCTTCGCGAACAGGTCCGCGAAGGAAGCTCCTGTCTGCAGGACACCAAATGCATGGACATTTGTTTGCGCATGCGCGTTGATGTTCTACGGACAGTGATCGGGTCCTGAATTAATTAAAAGTGTGTCACACATCAAACGAACATTTCTGGACATCGCGTATGTTCTAGAACAGTTTAAACTTGCTAGCGAACACTACAGACAGATATAGTGTTCTTTAGGACACCTCCATTTTCGTTTAATTACAAACATTTCAGGACACCAATTGGGTTCTTAGAACAGTTTGAAGTTGCTAGCGAACAGTACGGACAGGTATAGTGTTCTTTAGGACACCTCCATTTTCGTTTAATTACGAACATTTCAGGACACCGCTTGTGTTCTTAGAACAGTTTCAACTCGCTAGCGAACAATATGGACAGGTATAGTGTTCTTCAGGACACCTCCATTTTCGTTTATTTACGAACATTTCAGGACACCGCTTGTGTTCTTAGAACAGTTTCAACTTGGTAGCGAACAGTACAGACAGGTATAGTGTTCTTTATTAGGACACCTCCATTTTTGTTTAATTACGAACATTTCAGGACACCAATTGGGTTCTTAGAACAGTTTCAACTTGCTAGCGAACAATACGGACAGGTATAGTGTTCTTCAGGACACCTCCATTTTTCGTTTATTTATGAACATTTCAGAACACCCGCGCTGTCCGCGGACATCTACATTGTTTTTAAAAAAAATAAAAAATGGGAAGTAATTACACCACAATATAAAAATGTAACTTTATTTCACATATATTAATAATTTCTGATAGAGAAGTTGAGGCAGAAACAGAAACAAAAACAGGAGAATTAGGGGTTTCAACGTGATTGATATCAGGTGAAGAAGGGATGGAAGTCTCATCAAAACGTTTTGGATTATGGAGAGGGTTTGGGGATAATTGACTGGGATATGGTGAGGGAGGACAAGTACACATGGGACAATGGTATGAGGTTTTTTGTTTTAAAATGATCCTCAACAAAAGTTTTCAAATTATTAAAATTGCTCAATAATAAAGCCATTTTTTCTTTTAAGCTGTCAAGCTTGTTTTCTATAACAGTTTCTTCATACATATTTTCTATTTTGGTATGCTCTGTACAAAAGGATATATATATGTTAAATATATATAAAATAATAACACTTAAATGGCTTATATTGTGAAGTGTGTACCATTAACTTCACTATTTCATGACATTTAGTCATGTGTGAAGTGCTCCTCTAGCCATTCCAGAGTACTAGACATTTCTGTGAGAAAAAAAAAAATAAAAATATATAATATTTTTTTAATCTAATAGAGAAAGTTTATAAAGATATGAGTAAAATGATGTACACTTACTATTTCAGGTAAGATATGTTCTGAGTAGTCTGTAGGTCTGGTGTTGGTCTTAGTTGTGGAGTGTCTGTCAGGTAATTATGTTGGAAGCCTATTTATCTTCTCTTGGTATATTCAGTTTCAGAATGTATTGTATTTAAATGAATGGTTAGTGTGGTACATATATGGGTTACATTTCTTATGTATTACTACATATAATATGTATGTGTACTACTTTGTGAATTTTTAAATGTTATCATGTTGTAATATAACAATGAAACATTCCCCCCCCTGCAGACTTTTTTTAGGTAGTGGTACTGTTGTCCGAATATGTCCGCGGACATCAAAAATGTTCGCGGACATTACATTCAGTAGAAGTGGTTCAGTATGTTCCATATTACATGTACATAAAGTCAAAGTTACTATTGTTAAGCTTTGCTACTAAAAACCTATGAAATTCAGTGAAAAAACTTTATTAAAGGGACATTATGGTTAAGTTGTGCTACAAAAAACCTATGAAATTCAGTGAAAAAATCTTTGTTAAAGGGACGTCATGGTTAAGTTGTGCTACTAAAAACCTATGAAATTCAGTGAAAAAACTTTGTTAAAGGGACATTATGGTTAAGTTGTGCTACTAAAAATCTATGAAATTCAGTGAAAAAAACATTGTTAAAGGGACGTTATGGTTCCAAGTAAAACCGAAAAACCCTTGAAATTCGCCAGTTATGGTAAGCTAAGCAACCATAACTCGCGCCACCACCGTGCACTGCTAAGCCTAACACCCAGGACATCAAAGATGACATCACAAATGTCATTGATGACATCACATGTGCATTTATCTTTCATGAAAAGTCTGTACAAGGGTTTCTTATTGTAATTTTAATAAAAAAATTGTCAAGGATTATTGGAATAAATATCAAGTGCTAATTCGTCCATCCAGTATACTAAGGTGCTCATGTAGAAACATAGGCATTGCGTGCAGCATACATGATGGAGGTGCAATATTCATAAACTTGCGATGTTGAATAGTGAAATGATAACTGTTTTCTTATTAGACTTTTGGATACTGTGAAACATGTGATAAGTAGATAATAAAACCCACTTACTACATAATTACATTATTATAGACGAAACACAAAGAGACAACACCACATACAAATATGAGTATATACAAGGAAATTGAAGTAAGAAAAAAAACAGCAGTAGTAGCAAAAAGTGTTCATGACCTGATTACCTTTATGCAGAGAAAAGATTGCTCTGTTTCAAACCTGCTACTTACCCTATGTATATATATATATCAAATGATGTGCCTGGACTCTAAGGAAAATAGTGTGAATACAAGATATAAAAATAGGAACATATACAGGGAAAGTACAGTAATAAAAAACAACAGAACTATCAGAAAGTGCTGACAACTCTACTGATTATTTTAATGCACAGAAAGGATTGCTGTCTTTCAAGCTTGTGTCTTCCCCTATGTATATGTTTCATATGATATGACTGGACCCTAAGGGAATTATTGTAAGAACATACTTGAAGGATAAGTCTACAAATATACTACCTTTTTCCAATTTTAATTCCTGACTGTTACTGAAGAAAACCATGTGGCCTAGATATGTCAGTAAAGGAAAAAAGGGGGGGCCAGACATGTGATGTCATCAGTGATGTCATCAATGACATTTGTGATGTCATCTTTGATGTCCTGGGTGTTAGGCTTAGCAGTGCACGGTGGTGGTGCGAGTTATGGTTGCTTATCTTACCATAACTGGCGAATTTCAAGGGTTTTTCAGTTTTACTTGGAACCATAACGACCCTTTAATGTTTTTTCACTGAATTTCATAGGTTTTTAGTAGCACAACTTAACCATAATGTCCCTTTAACAAAGTTTTTTCACTGAATATATATATATTCAATGATAAAACTTTGTTAAAGGGACGTTATGGTTAAGTTGCACTAATAAAAACATATGAAATTCAAAGAAAAATCTTTGTTAAACAGACGTTATGGTTCCAAGCAAAACCGAAAAAAACCCTGAAATTTGCCAGTTATGGTAAGCTAAGCAACCATAACTCACGCCACCACTGTGCACTAAGACTAACACCCAGGACATCAAAGATGACATCACACATGTCATTGATGACATCACATATCTGGGCCACATGTTTTTGTTCCTTGACATATATAGGCCAGGTGGTTTTGTTCACTGGCAGTCAGAATAATAACATTTTAAAAGGTGCTATATATCTAGATGTTAACATTGTCATATGTTCTTTATGTACTTTCCTTAGGGTTTGGTCTCAGCTCATGGTGCACAAACATGGGGAAATGAGCAGGCCTCAAACACACAATTCATTTGTGTACATGAAGATAAACTTTAATGTCATTAACATCTTCTGATGAGGCAGTTTCTTTCTTCCTTACTTTAGTTTCGCTGTATGTGCCCCTGATTTGTATGCATTGTGGTGCTTCATATGTATTGTTTGTACCAGCACAAGTGCTGTAAGTCTTGAATTGTTAGCTAGTTATTACATGTTTAGCATTACTCAAAACTGTGATAAGAGAGCATTCATTATTGTACTTTACAAAATTACAATATTATAAATTACGTACTTCTATGGTGCATGCTGCAGTCATTCCCTATCTTTATATATGATTAGGTTTCTGTATGAACAACAACACTCCAATAAAATGATATTAAATGAGTACATTCTTTAATAGATTAAGTAGTTCATGATAGGTCTCCCGATCACTCCTGACATCTTGTTATCAACAATATAAACACAACTCCTTGTACAGACTTTTCATCAAAATATATTTCACGTGTGATGTCATCAGTGATGTCATCAATGACATTTGTGATGTCATCTTTGATATCCTGGGTGTTAGTCTTAGCAGTGCACAGTTGTGGCATGTATTATGGTTGCTTAGCTTAAAATAACTGGCGAATTTCGGGTTTTTTTCGGTTTTACTTGGAACCATAACGTCCGTTTAACACAGATTTTTCTTTTAATTTCATAGGTTTTTATTAGTCCAACTTAACCATAACGTCCCTTTAACAAAGATTTTTCAGTGAATTTCAAAGGTTTTTATTAGTGCAACTTAACCATAATGTCCCTTTAACAAAGCTTTTTCATTGAATTTCATAGGTTTTTACCAGTGCATGCTATTTTCCTACAACTTACTAATATCATACTTACCCAATTTAGCAATATTTGTGTCCAATTTCCAAATTTTCACCTTAAAACTCTGCCATTTCACACCATCTAGACACATTTTTAACACTTCTATACACTTCTTGCAACTATTTCAACTAGCTTTGCATCCGTAGACGTCTATGAACATCTGACTTCATAGCGGACCTTCCGGACAGTGCCACATGACCATATGCTGGCGCGCGGCATGATGACGTGTCTGACAACCCGTCCACACTGCACAATAATATCTCTGCTTGGCGGACAGTTCGGAACTGCATTTTCTACTAATCTAGCAACTTCCAACTTCAAAATGTCCCTTGCACAGCTCCAACACCTATTCCTACTCATTATCCATTAACAATCTAGTACACAGTACATACTTTTAGAAAACTGCTATTTATCTTAGAATGGCATCAGCTAATGCCATCCCTCCTCCCCAAGAGCCACCACCAGTCCTGTAATCAAGGAGCATGAGAAACAGTGCCCCCTAACTTAGAAATAACACACGTGCAACATTTTCCCTTGTCCACCTATCCCTCCATATTAGTGCTTGGTTGCTCTTCCCTCATTGTCCTCCCCACCTTTTGTTCTCAGCTCTCCTGCCAAATAAAATACACCCAAAAACAACCAACGACAAATTCCTTTAGGAACCACCTTTCACAGTTAAGTTAAAAAATAGAACTAAAAAAAAAATGTATAGACTCCATCTACTTTATATTTCTCTGTAAAGTACATAGACTAAATAACATTTTCCAACATTTCCATTTGCATTTTGTGTTATACTATTGGGAATATTGTGGCGTTCATCTTCTGTTCCAGGGACTGGAACGCTGGATACCGGCCCAACAGCCCAAGTTATCAGCCCAAGCGAAGTGAGGGTGGATAACGAGGTCTCTGGACCATTATCCCCCCATTCCACCCCCTGAAATGGGGGATGAAGGCCATTAGCACCCTAGGTTCCCAAAGCGGGAACCCAGGGTGCTAAAAAATAGGATTTTTCTTCCAACACCGGGACGCCTGCGTCGTCCCGGTGTAGGAAGGAAAATCTTTTTCCAGGATGGCCACCATGGAAAGGGAAGGTGAGGGTTCCAAACAGTGCCCCTCTTCACTTTCCATAGCAGCCTGCAGAAGGCAAAAAGAGATCCCTATGACTTTTTGGTCATTTTTTAAAAAACTACTGGATGGATTTTCACCAAATTTACAAAAGCACGCTTTCGGGACCAAGCCGCTGCTCCTGCCGCAAATTGGTGAAAATCCGTGCAGTGTTTTGGGCTGTAGGCATGAGCAAAGTTTTTTCCCCATTCAGTCTATGGGAAAAAAATACATGTTGGGACCCCCCCTATAACTTTGCCCCCCCTGGACCAAACCTCACCGTGGCCGTGTAATACATATATTACACACCCACAGTAGTGGCTGTGTATTTATGGTTAAGTTGCTGTTTCCATAGGAAGAGCCCTTTTTGGGCGGCTTATAACTCTGCTCTCCCTGGACGAATCCTCACCAAACTTTTCAAAAAAGTATATGGGTGACTGTGAATTTTTTTGCAAAGTTTGGTGAGGTGTAGTCCAGGGGGGGCAAAACTTATTTTTTTCCCATAGACGGAATGGGGAAAAAACTTTGCTCATGCCTACAGGCCAAACCGCTGGACGGATTTTCACCAAATTTGGGCCAGGAGCAGCGGGTTGGTCCCGAAAGTGTGCTTTTGCAAATTTGGTGAAAATGCATCCAGTAGTTCTTTTTAAAAATGACCAAAAAGTAGGTCACAAAAAATTTGTGATATCTATGTTCGGTCCGCGGACACACTTCCCTGTTCGCTCTGCAGACTGTGTCCTGATTGGCCAATCGGCTTGCATCACGTCTGCGGACATGCAACGTGTTCGCTGATTGGACGGTGAAGAGCGTGAAGTGCGTCAGATTATTGGAAACGCCCGTCATCTTGGATTCTCAGACGTCCGTGGACAGCACGGTGAAACTTGGTGGAAAAATACTATTTAGTAAAGTGTTTTGGTGTGTAAGACTGTTTGGGGAGATGGGGGAGTAAGAGAAGGGTTAAATGTTGTATTTATTTAGGTGGCAGGCACCCCTGTTGTGTTCGTTTTGACCATGGACAATACGGGTGTCCTGAAATGTTCGTAAATAAATGAAATGAGGGTGTTCTGAGGACACTACGCCTGTCCGTATGGTTCGTAGGCAAGTTGAAACTGTTCTAAGAACACATCAAGTGTCCTGGGATGTTCTAAATAAACGAAATGGGGGTGTCATGAAGACGGTATACCTGTCCGCACTGTTCGTAGGCAAGTTGAAACTGTTCTAAGACCACATCAAGTGTTCTGGGATGTTCATCAATGAACAAAATGGGGGTGTCCTGAGGACGCTATGCCTGTCCGTACTGTTCGCAGGCAAGTTGAAATTGTTCTAAAAACACATCAAGTGTCCTGGGATGTTCGTAAATAAACAAAATGGGGGTGTTCTGAGGACGCTAGAACTGTCCGAATTTTTCGCAAGCTAGCTGAAACTGTTCTAAGAACACACGCAGTGTCCTGAAATGTTCGTAAATAAATGAAATAGGTGTGTCCTGAGTATGCTATGACTGTCCGTATTGTTTGCAGGCAAGTTGAAACTGTTCTAAGAATACAGACGATGTCCTGAAATGTTCGTAAATAAAGAAATGGTGGTGTCCTGAGGACGTTGTCTGTATTGTTCGTAGGCAAGTTGAAATTGTTCTAAGAACATGTGTCCTGGGATGTTCGTAAATAAACAAAATGGGGGTGTCCTGAGTATGCTATACCTGTCCGAACTGTTCGTAGGCAAGTTAAAATTGTTCTAAGAACACATCAAGTGTCCTGGGATGTTTGTAAATAAACAAAATGGGGGTGTTCAGAGGACGCTAGACCTGTCCGAATTGTTTGCAAGCAAGCTGAAACTGTCCTAAGAACACACGTGGTGTCCTGAAATGTTCGTAAATAAACAAAATGGGTGTTTCCTGAGGATGCTATGACTATCCGTATTGTTCACAGTCAAGTTGAAACTGTTCTAAGAATATAGACGATGTCCTGACATGTTCGTAAATAAACGAAATGGGGTTGTCCTGAGGACTCTGTCCATATTGTCCATAGGCAAGTTGAAATTGTTCTAAGAACACATTATGTGTCCTGGGATGTTCGTAAATAAACAAAATGGGGGTGTACTGAGGATGCTATACCTGTCCGTACTGTTCGTAGGCAAGTTGAAACTGTTCTAAGAACACATCAAATGGCTTGGGATGTTCATAAATAAACAAAATAGGCGTGTACTGAGGACGCTATACCTGTCCGTACTGTTCGTGGGCAAGTTGAAACTGTTCTAAGAACACTCGTCATGTTCGCGGACATTAAAAGTGCCCATATGGCATAGTTAAAATGTTTGACTCTATGGGTGTGATATGCTGCGTCGGTTGTGGCCAGGGCATAGAGTCTTGGGAGCATGGCTGTATGCCATGCACCCAAGACTCTATGCCCTGGCCACAACCACCGCAGCATATCACACCCATAGTGGCTTATCCAGTCTTGGGTGCATGGACAAGACCAAATTTATAAGCACCGAAGTTATAAGCTATTATGGGTGTGGTATGCTGCGGTCGTTGTGGCCAGGGCCTAGAGTCTTGGGTGCATGGTCAAGACCAAATTTATAAACACTGAAGTTATAAGTCACTGTGGGTGTGATTTGCTGCGGTGGTTGTACTTATTATAAGATACTTACTGTTTGGTTTAGTAACTGGAGTACATGTATTCCTTGTTAATTTCTGTGATAAAAGAAAAGATCATGTTAGTATTGGTATTTTGTAACGACTCATAACATTGAATAATCAACTTTTTTTTACCCTCATATTTAGTAGATTACAAACCAGTGTACTGTGCAATTTGCTCAGTTTCTGTGTTTGTTGCTAAAATCATTTAGTCTGTGGAGAAAAAAAATCCATGTTGGATTAAAAAAAAACGTATTTTGTTATGCTACAGTCTATTTGTTTGTTTGTTTTCAGTGTTCACTTGTTGTTTCTGGGTAATGTTCTATATGTTGGCTTGTTGCAGATTTTTGGAGCAGTTAGATACCTGTTGACATATTGTAACTGTCTATTTTTTGTTATAATGAAGTGGTATTGATTTATCTGTTTCGATATTGTAAAATCTTGGGGCAGTTAGATACAAGTTGGCGTATTCTAACTGTCTATTTTATGATATAATTTAGTGGTATTCATTCATCTGTTTAGTTGTTGTAAAATCTTGGGGCAGTTAGATAGCTGTTGGCATATTCTAACATTTTATAGTTTTTTAATAGAAGTTTTGTTAATGTTTACGTACAGTTTAGTTAATAAATTTTGGTTTTAAGAAGATTAAATAAGCGTTTGTAATATTTGCTGGTAATCTCTGCTTTAGAGTAATGGTACAATCATTACATTCGAACCATCCACATTTTTTTTATATATATGCAGTATAGTGACCTGCATTGGTTGTGGCTCCTGTGTGGTAGATTATACCTATTGTTGTGAAGGTTTTCTTACCAATTGATACTTGACCATGTGTGAATCCAGTCTGCTTGCAGTTGTTTTTGGCACCCTCTGCATTGTAACATAGAAGCATTAGTATTACGTATTTACTATGTGTTTGTATTAGTAAGGCGGAGCGATTATCCGAATTGCAGGTAGTACATATCTACCATGGTTTGCATTTTGTACAAGTTGCTGAAATGAAACGGATTCCCAATTAGGTATTGATACATACACAAAGCGCTCATTGGGGATTTGTTCTTGTGTCACATTGTGCAGAGAGTGGATGTATGTTTCTGCATGTATGAAATCTTTTATAGGTATGTTTTTGTTGTCCAGTACTTGTAGTAAGTACATTACAAATTCTTGTGGATCTTCCTGTGAGTTTATAGTGAATTTCACCATTCCAGCACAGTAGTCCAATTGTTGTGTTATTCCATAAACACTATACGTGTTGTCAGGATTGCTTGTTGCGTTTCTATGAAGTACTAACATTTGCAAACACAATTGGTCTGTACTGTGTAAGTAAATGTTGTCAACAATTGGTGGCAATTGAAATAGAATATTCATTGCTACATTTGCGTAGCAACTTACACCAATTACATTTGAAAGTTTAAATGGACCAGGTAGTTCTGTATCTGAGTGCTTTTTTTTAGTTTGTCTTCCTTTTTTGAAGAAGCACCTGGTTTACTTTCCCTAATAGTTTCTTTTTTGTTTGTGGTACTTGATGAAGTATTCGTTTTTTTACTCTCTTTGGAGGATTTGCAGTGACATCCTGTTGCATTTCTGTTTGATTTAGTTTTCTTTTCCAACATTTTACTTTTTGTGGAACAGGATATGTTTTTAGATGGGGGGTGTATAGTGAACAAAGTCTATTGTACTCTAAAATGCAAGGAATATCAGCGTTTACGTTTCTTGCATCAAAGTTGATTAGAAATAGACTGTCAAGTGTACGTAAGCGTGATGGTGCTACGTAGCTCATGCCTTCTTTAAAGACTGTGTTACCAATGTCTATCAATGCTTTGTCTAGGGTAAGAACTTGTGATTTATGAATGGTGACTGCGTATGCAAGAGTTAGAGAAAATTGCTCTCTGCGTACATACATGTCTTTGAAGAGAAGGAATCGAGCTGTTGAGCGTCCTATCCTTTTCACTGCTGAAAGTTTGTCAAAGAGAATATTGACAAACTGAATGTTGTTGCCACGTGGGTATGTTTGAAAGCCAACAACTGTACCCAGTGCTCCATTAACTAGTCCTTGATCCACGTCAAGGTTACGTTTAAGCATTACTCTGCAATTTAAGGATAATTTTAATATTTTTTCCAATCCAGCTGGGTTGGAGATTGAATTTTCTAAACTATTTAGTCTTGTTGTGGCTTGTTCACACATGGGTAGTGTCATACCATGTAAGTCTAGGTTGTCTGTGGCGCTAATTTCAATTATTGGTTGTATTTCTTTAACATTGTTTCATTGAATTTGAAACAGCTTGCAAGAGTTGGCATTAAGGCCATACAATTGACATTGTTGTGGGCTAATTGTTGCATAACATCAGTAGCACATGCATTATCGCCATAAAGTGCATGAATGTGCCGGGTTTTCAATATTGCTTGTGCTTCTTGAGATAGTACACCGACTCTAATACTTTTTAAGATTTTGGCATAAGTGAGATCTGCAGATTGCTGCATGTTTCCTGTTAATTCTCTGTATTGGAAATGTTGCCAAAGGTTGACATTTCCTATGCTGCCAACAGTTTTACGGCAGAGTCTGTGTCCTAAGATTTTAAAAATAGGCTCACCTTTCACTGGTGTCAATTGAAGAAGATCTCCGAAAACAATAATGTGTTTTCCTCCAAAGAGCTCTTCGTAGTTTGTTTTGAGTGCTTCTTGTAATCTGAGGTGAATCAAAGACAACATTAGGTTGGAGACCATGCTCACTTCATCTATTAGTAGCATTTTCATTTGTTTTAATACTCTGTGTAGTTCCATTGCAGCTTCTGCAGAAAGTTTGTAATAGTTTCATTTGTCTTGGTGTTCTACTGGCAGCAGTAGTAATCGGTGTAAAGTGGCACTGCCTATGTTGTAGGCAGCTAAACCTGTGGGGGCAGTGACAACAGCTGACAGTTTGTTGTTTGTCAATTGCTGAAAGAATTTGCTGATGATTTTGATTAAGAATGTTTTGCCAGAACCAGCTTCACCACTGATGTACAGTAGTATAGGTTTGTAATTTTGGCAGGTGCATTCTTTATTTTCATGTTGTACACCATGTGAAATTTCTTTTGTTACTTCTTGAAAAATGCTACGTTGCTCATTGTTTAGTTTTGATTGTAGTATAGTTAAGTCTTCTTTATCTTCATACTGACACATGGTGTTTTCTACTTCCGTCATAGCTAATTCTGCCTCATTTGTTATTAGTGGCTGTCCCAGTGGTTCTTGGCTTCCTGTTACAGAAGGTTGACTACTGTCAGGAGTGTCCTTATCTAGTTGGGCGTGGAGTTCTTCTTTGTGTTGCTGTTCATTGTGCAACATTGTTTTGTAATGTGTAAAGTTTACATTGGCTATAATGCTTTCATTTGCTTTGAAAGCGTCTTCGTAGAAGTCATAGTTATCTAGTATTTCTTCTTCTTTTCTCCATGGTTTAAAGAGTTGTAGCAGGGACATGTAATATAGTTCTTTATGTTGAGGAGTCTTTAATGACAATTTGAAATGATTAATTAAATTTGGTTTGGTAAGTTTTACTAAGCTGCCTTCACAATTTGACACTCTGTATCTACCTTTTTTTTCATCGAGTTTTATATTATTTTTGTATATGAAGTTTTGGGCCATGTGGTATAGACACATGGTTTCCAAAGTGGTACTTCTGTTTGGGTAGTATGTGTCCAGCAAATTGTTTTTTAAAATGTCTTGGCTGTTGGGATCATGTTTGGCTATTGTTTCTCTGTCGTCGTATGATTTCAGAACTCTTTTTCTAGATTTAGCAGGACCAAGACTTAGCCATACAATATTTTCAGTTGTTCCATACAAAGCAGTACCGGTTAAACGATCTGCTGCTTCATAGGAGCCACATTCTCTATGGGAGAGCATTTTTATGCCCAAGCTGTATAATTTCTGAGACAGTGTTTTGTCTGATGACAGGTCATTCCAGAGGTCTTGGAGCTCTGTTTTTTCTGCTTTGTTAAGTATGCTGTAACATATCGTGCAACTGCAGTGGAATTGTCTGCAATGTACTGCACATCTATGTTTGCATTCCATAAGTGGGCAATGATTGCATTGTAATCATTGATATATTTTTCTTCTTCTGTTCTTTTTATGTCATATGTATTTTTAGGTGATTTAACACTATGTATAACTGAAGACATGAAGTTGTTTACTTGACCTTTTTTTGTAACCGGTCTAGGGAAACCAAAGCGGCATTTGGTGTAGTATTTCCCTTTGTTTTTGTATTTGCAACGACAATATTTGCCACATTTTTGTCTTTGAAATTTTAAAATGTGTGCGTGAAGATCACTATTTGTTGCTTCTGATGGAATTCCACAAGTGACATATTTTTCAGTAAACTGTAAAAACAGTGGCGTCACTGTCTTGACCAAATTTAGGAGCATCTTTAATCCATAAAAGCATGTGGATATGTGGTGCTCCTCTGGCTTGGTATTCTTTTCTCCAAAAGAAGTGTTGCACTTCGCTGAGGGGAGGAACAGTTTTATTACAAATAAAGTGTAGCATAGCAATGAAGCGATGGTGAAAATATCTTAAAACATTAACAGAATCTAGAGAACAAAGTTCTCCAGGTGTTAGTATATCTATGTTGTTTTTGTTTGATATGCGTAGGAAATCATGTAAATCTTCCCATGCATATTCTGCACAACTTAATGTAACAAACGAAGTGGGTGGGCCAAGGTTTCTTATCATTCAACGCACATCTCCATGATGTCGGAACCAGTACTCTTTAGTACCACACATGTTTGCTGATAGATTTGTAATACTTGATTGTAAAACCTCATCTTTTTGTTGCACTTTTTGTAATAATTGTGTAGCTGACATATTTTGAAAGTAGGTTCCTGATTTTAATGTGTGTGCAACTCCGTAACATAGAGTTGCTAGTTCACTTTCAAAGAGTAGGTGGAATATGTATTCCACATTTTGTCTAAATCTGGGATCTTCAGAATACATCCGTAATGAGCGGTATTCTGATGCTGTTATTTGAATAGGTCTATCATCGTACCTTCCTCCTTTGCCAGTAGGAAAGAGTAGAGGAAAAGCATGTGCTTCTATACTTTTTTCCCATGTGCTGATTGGTGATCCTTTTGTTTGTCGCATTTGGTACGTTTCTAGTGCATCTTCTATGGTGTCATTAGAGTGCAATGGATGAATTGTATAATGGTCTAAAGTATTGGATACTGTAGCAGGATCTAAAAGCTAAAATTGACCAGCTTCTGGTGGTGACTCTTGAATTATTTCAGTGGTTTCCTTCAAGTTTTCTTCAATATTAATTTCTTTGTAATATTCATTATTGTCTTTTAAATATTGCAAGGCTTGTCTAACTTTATGTAAATCTACCAGTTGTTATTGCCAAAATGTTTTGTCTTTTGTAGGTACACCATTTACTAAGATAGTTAAAGATTGCTCCATTGGACGTTGCACTCCCAGAGTGTGCACATTTTGTTTTAGATCTAATGGTAAATACACTACTTTTCCACGAATGCTTTTCACCAATTCAGAGGGAGGTAATTTTGCTGTTTTTGATTGAAGGCATATTTTTGCTTGAAAGGGGTGCACTGTTAAAATTATGATGCTCTCATATAAATTGAGTTGTTGTAGGGGTTTTGGTAGTGGAAATTATTCCAAATTAATTGTGATAGCACTTGAAGGAGTTTGGTTGTTGTCAAGTTTTGTAGTGCAGTAACTGCAAAGTATTAAGGGGTCAGTTATTTCGTATTTGTTTTCTGCTACAAGGTAGAGAGCTAATTCAAACCATTTAGAATCTTCATTGTCTTCTATTTTGTATGTCAGGTGTACAGTTTTTGTGTTATTTGTATAAAAAGTTCTGCGGCAACATACACACACATGGTTTGGTACCTCAGCAGATGTACTTTTAAATTTCAGTATTTCTTTTTTGTATGTGTGTAGTAGAAGGTTGCCATGCATAGAATTGTTGCTAATTTGTTTTAAAGCTATTTCATTCTGTAAGTGGCTTTCACTTCCAAAATATTTGTTCTGGATATAGTCGATTTCTTTAAGTAGGTCTTTTGCTGTACCATGTAGAAGATTGTTATTTAAATTGGCCAGTGCTAAAGCAAGACTTTTAGCATAGTACAGTTTATAGACTAGATTTCTTATAGTTGAATGATGTGTTGATATCATTTTGATATGATGGAAGGTGGTTTTGCAAGTAGGTCCTGAAATGCAGGCCAATGAATGTCCTTGTAGTCCTGTGTACTTGTGCACTGGACAGATATCCATATTTTGAAGTAGTTTAATTTTGATTTTGTCTTTGCCTTTCACATACTGATTGAGGAATTGGCGTAAAGACTTGAAAGATTTTTTGGGAATGTTAAACATTGACGTGCATGGCCATTTGTATACTAGACGTTCTGATTCAGTTGAATGGAGAGGTAATTGTAAGTTTTCTGGGGATATTTTTGTAAGGAGTACTTCTTGTTCCATTATGGTATTATTAACTTTTCTATAACCTCATCCACTGCTATGTATGGCAATTGTATTTGTTTGCTTTTGTTTGTATGCTTCTTCATTAAAATATGGTTCTGTGCTTGTAGTGTGACTCCACTCACCTCCACAGATATTTAAGAAGTTATTTTTGTTGACATGTTGTTTATTGAGAAGTCTTTTTTGTAATTTAGTCATTAGTTTTGTTAGCAGTTTCATTTTGTTTAACCCTAATATAAACAACTTTCTTTTGAGAAGGATTGCACTGTCTATCAAAGTTTCTAAGATTAATTTCCTGCGGTAGGTTTTAAGGGTTGTGCATGATTTCTCTCCTGTTTTTATAAGATTTTGAAGGACTCTGTGGTAGAAAATATTTGCTAAAATACTTTTTTTGGTATGCTTACTTGGCACTATATCAAGATTTATAGGAGCAGTTTTATCAGTAGTGGTAGCTGAATTCTTGTTAATTGTTTTCTGTTTCATTTTACATTTTGATAGAGGAGGCAAAGTTTCTGTACTTGAAGCTTGTTTTGTTTCACTAAATGACTGTATTAGCTGTTTTGTTTGAACTTTTTTTTAATGTTAATGTTAATGTTAATCACCACCGGAGTGGTCCCCTGGCGCTCTGGCATCTCTGAAAAAGCGAGGGGGGGCGAGTTAGTGGGAATGAGCTGGAAAAGTGCAAGATAGCAGTGATGTGCTGTTGGCAGCCTCAGCCCGGTGGGTCCGTTGGCTGGGCTTGGGGTGTTTTACGGTCGGTAGTCGTCATATGCTGTTGTGCAAGACTATGTTTGGTTTGTTTTGTTGTTGCAGTGTAGTGAAGTTTGTGCGGTTTGCTGCATTTAAGGCTTATGGTTGTGTTTTTGGTTCGAGTTTGAGGGGTGTATGCAGAGGAGTGAAGTTGTTAGTGGGTTAGTTATTGATTCATGATTGCACGTTTGGTTAGTCTTGGCAGGAGAGTCGTATATCGATCATTGAATTACATTTCTATCAAGATGCGACATAGGCCAAACTTTAGGACTCCACCCAAGAGTGGCGCATGCTAACAGATACAATTCTATCTAAATGCAATGCAGGCTAAACTTGAGAATCCTATCTAAGTGTGTCACATGCCAACATTCACAATTCCATCGACATGTGCCGCAGGCTAAACTGGAGGATCCCATCTAAGTGTGTCACATGCCAACATTCGCAATTCCATCTACATGCGACGCAGGCTGACCTTGAGGATTCCATCTAAATGTGGCATATGCCAACATTTACAATTCTGTCCACATGCAATGTAGGCTAAACTTGAGGGTTCCATCTATGTCTGGCACATGCTAACATTTACAACATTGTGAAATAAATGACAGTTATATGCAGAGCTACCATGCGGAAAGGTCCCAAGCTCCCACTACATACATCGATTGAGTCATCCTTCGCCATTTGTCCACTGTAAGAAAGTAGTGCACACAAAATAAACATACACCTAACACGCAATCGCGTGTAAATAGATCAATAATTTAATTTAAACATATCTCTAACGTTTCATGCCTTCTGAGCAATGCCAAAAGTATTCTGTCGCAAACACCCTCTGTGTTTTCCACTGGATGGCAGGATAAAATAATAATGTACAGTGCTAACCAAATGCTAAGAACACAAAAAAGGAGCCTGGTGGCACTCTGGGGGTGTAGAAAGCAGTGCCTATAAATCACGCGCACTGCTCAGCAGGGGTTCCATTGGTTTTACTTTGAATATAGGGTCTGAATGCAGTATGCGCGCACCTGAGCGAAGTATCGAGAAGTACAGCTTTGCCGCCCATCTCTCCAGTCTGTATACGTGAATTGAACTGAATTGCTGCACAATACGGTACATTACTCCTATACGGCATCAATGACTACTTTCCCTGTTGTGGACTATTGTGGATTGATTTTAAGTTCTTTTCTTTTTTTATTTGCAGCGTAAGAAAGCCTTTAACTAGGCTGTTATCACGTAAATGTTAGGCTCCGCCCCTTTTTTCAGCATGAGCCTACTTAATATGGCACGCACGCGCACCTGAGCGAAGTATCGAGAAGTACCGCTTTGCAGCGGTCACGCGTGCAGAGCAGGCTTCTTTGTACTCTGTACTTTCGCTTTGTTCATTGCAGGGTGTTTGGGGTTTGGGTTTTGTTGCTTTTGTTGTTTTTTTTTGCTTTGAATTGCCTTGTTTGTTGTGCTCATTGAGTGTACGTATTGTAGTGCCTCATTTGTCATTAGCGAAGCTTCATAATGAAAAGGAGCCTTTACACGCTCCTTACAGGCATGCCTCCTCTCCATTGTGAAAGTTGGGATGACAATTGTAAACAGCCCAAAGTAGCTGCCCCCACTGTTTCTATACAACATCAAGCGTGCTCCACCCTGAATGCTCGCTTTAAAGATAAGAAGCGGGTGACACGACTCACTATTAATACAAAAGACACTTTTGCGCGTGATATACGGTTTTTTATCCTGAGTCTGCAGTGAAACTGCAGGCTTCTAAAAGTGATAATCTCTTACCTCCAGCAAAGATTGACTTGGCTGCCTGTCATTCCCATACTAATATGGATACAAAAAGTAAATCTGCTCAGTGCACTACTATTAACATCTCCCTTTCTGATAGCACAGTCATGAGGGGGGACTCCATGGCTCCTATAGCCTTAACTTGTCAGGATAAAAGTTCTGTAGTTTCTGCAGCTTCTGATGATGTTGCATTCATCGATCTAGAGTCACTAGAGTCTAATTTCACTGTACACGAGACTAATGAGAACTTGTCTTTTTCGCCGAAGATATTTTCCAATGCTGATTTTACTAAATCAAATGTTACCTCTTCCTTTCTTGCTCTCACCCCACGGAAATGTAATGTCACAGAAAGTCGACCAAATATTCAAGGCATCCCAAAGGTGGTCGAACTTACATTGGAACAATGAAGACCATTACCCAACTTTTCAACACGTTGAAGGTGAAATTAGATGTTCAAAGTTCACAACTAACTTCTGTTATTGCATGGCAAACGAAACAGGACCAATACATGGAACAAAAGAGTGTTCATTTAGTTGAACAATCTTTGCATAACAATGTGCCTACTATATTAGTAGATGAAAGCTCATCGCCCATGAAATCTTTAAGGTCTGGCATTTCAACAAATATTCCTTTCGCAATATTGCAAAAAGACTCCTCCGCTATGAACCTTTTGGTCCCATGTCCGCCGTTGAAAATAAATATAACGATTGCTGATAATACTGCTTTAACACAAGAAACATATACCATTTTTTGTATAAAAAAAATACCATTAAGCAAGAAAATCATTGCTCCCCTGGGGGAAAAAAACGAAAAATATAAAAATGATCAAAGTTACCACAACAGCTGGGTCGAAACAATTTATTAAAACATTGACTGTCCCCCCAAAGAACAATCACTTAGCCTCTATGGCTGTAACTAAGAAATATTTTCAACTGAACCAAGCTCGTAAATTGAAACTTGCTACTGCAAATATTACTACTTCGTCTATAATGCCCTATGCACCACTGGATAACAACTTTGGAAGCCAAAAATATAAAAGCTACATTATCTGTTGACACTGATCATGCAACCAGCTTTAGAACTTCGAATCACCAAACCACCCCTATCAGCTGACAATGATCAAGCAGCGCAAGATATAAGGAGACAGGAGATAAGGAAGGAAGTTGATGCGTATATCAGTAGATTTCCACCTGCCCCATTATTACAGGCCCCAGTGCTAATCCCTAATGTATGTCCACCTGCAATAGACCTTGAGCCTTTAAATCAACTATCTTTGCCTGATAGGTGATTAGATCGATATAACAAACCATCTTTAAAGGCACAGCCTAGTAATAGTGGTTCAGAATCAGTATCTCAACTTCGCAAACCTACTCATGACGCCGAGATAGCCTTATTGTTACAATCTCTTTTACCTTCAAATCAAAATAACGCCTTAGCCCCCATAGCGTCCAACGCCCAAAAAATGAGCCAAAACCAAAAACAAACCTTAAATTTGAAAGATCGTAACAAGAACTCTATTGCGCGAATCCTTGGTTGTCGACCTTTGCCCTATCCGCAGTATGTCCTTAACAGACATCGTTTTCTATAACTATTCTCTGACATTCCACTGTTGGAGGACATTAGCACTGCGGACATTGAACAAGTTGAATTCTTTAATGACTCTACATTGAGCACGGCTTGTCTGTGGCTGAGCTCTCGAGTAGAGTTGGGTCCGGTCAATACTAGTGACGAACAACCAAAAGCGGGTTTGTGGATAGATGAGACCTCAAAGGAACTTGCCATACTCCCTACAGTTAGAAATTCAGAACAATCTAGCTCAAAATGCATTTGTTATTGTGATTCCAGAAGTTAACTAGAGCATACTGGTGGAAAAGATTGTTTTATAACTCTAGCATCTTGGAATACACGTGGTCACCATCATCTGATCAATAATGAAACTGTACATTGAACAGTTATGATTTGATACTATTACAGGAGACTTGGCTAACAGCAGCGCCCACTTGGGACGACCACGCACTTCACTTTACCCCTGCCCTTAAGGGCAATAAGGGTCGTCCCATGTCTGGCCTTTTGTTCCAAATTGAGTTCTAAAATTAGTATAATTTTTTCTCATACTCCGAATTCATATTCACAACTTACTATTGTTAACAATTGATGCTGTTTTATATGCACTAGTTAACTTATACTGGAACCCTAAGAGCATTGACTAAGAGAGGTTCTTGTTGGACGTTTTCATCCTGTTGGATTACATTGTACTGGTGCCTGAAATTGGTCATACTATTGTGGCTGGAGATCTAAATTTGCAATGCCTTTTACAAAAGAATAGTCACAAACTTTCAAGACGTACACAATGGGACCAGCTTTTGGCTTCTAGAGGATTTTGCATGCTTAATGGAAGTAGTTTCGATAATAGCGATTCAAAACACACATGGTCTCAAGGGTGTAACAAAGCTACCATTGATTATATCTATGCAGATGACAAACTTTTCTCAAAAACAAAATCCTTTCAAATCAAATCCATGGTGGGCAGTGACCATCAAATACTTATCTTTAAGTGGATTGTTGCTTTGTCCCAACCAGAACAGGCTACTTTGCCCATAAAAGGAACAATGTTTGTCAATGGGCACTTGAATCGAATAAAATGGACTGAAACAACCTTAACTCAATTTGAGCAATCTTTACACTCTGCTTTCGTCCATTCGCGAGTAAATCAACCATCTCGCGACATTCCTATTATGACCTTATGCAACTATTTGTTGTGAGAAGTAACAATTATTCAACTCACGGACGCCGAAACCATACTTTCGATGTTGAGGCTAAAAATATGAAAACTGCTTTTCGTTCACAAAAGCGAGAAGCCATGAATTTGTCAATAACGTCTAGATTTAAAGCCTTAAGTAAGTCTAAGACAAGCTACAGAAATTGGTGCCATTGGCGTAGCATTAAATTGTTGCAACAAGATGGTGAGACTATGTTATTAGCCACTCGCGAAAAACACACTGTCCATATTTGGAAAGCGTTGAATAATGCTTTCGCTACTCCTCAGACAATGTCTCAAATACACAGTGTTCCTGAGTCTGTGTGGATCAGCCATTTTACAAAAATCTATGCTATTCCAACTAGCACAGAAAAAGCATGTAAAACCCATTCCGATAGCCCTTTCTTTATCAATATAATAAAGTATGATATATTATATTTCATCAACACAATAAGTCAATTAAGAGCACCGGCCCTGACGGCCTTTCTAATAAAACATTTAAAAAACATCCTGAAATTTGGTCTTCAATTCTACAACAAATATTCAAACAAATCAACATAACACAAAACATACCATCTTCATGGAAACATTCCATAATTGTCCCTATCCATAAGAAAGATGATCGCTGTTTGCCTGAGAGTTACAGACGCATTACCTTACTGGATGCCCCTGGAAAGATCTATAGTCGTATCTTATTACAAGAACTAAACTCGTGGACTATGAGTGTAAAAGAGACCCTTTTCAATCCGGTTTTGTCTCTGGGCTTGGCACCTCTCTAAACATGATCACGGTAAATATGCAAAAATCCAAATATTTTGAGCGAAACCAATCCATCCATATGGCTTTCATGGATTTTCGCATAGCCTTTGACTCGGTTGACCGAGAACTTCTATTTGGTAAACTTAATCAATACGGTTGCCCTTCTTCACTTCTAACTGTTTTAAGAAGTTGCATACAAACACAACTATACAAGTTAGACTTTCGTTAGATGGCACTCTATCAGCTAAAATCAAGACTCAGAGGGGACTAAAGCAAGGGTGCATACTTGCATCAACATTATTCAACCTTTTTCTGTTGGACATAGGAATGTCCTTTGAAGAGGTCATGTCTGATTCTCCCAAACTAGGCCTTCAGAAGATTATCTGGCTTTTATACGCTGACAATCTCGTTCTACTTTACCAAACTCCAAATGGACTTCAAGAGCTATTGAATAAACTAGACGAATATGTCGGTAATAATAATTTGACCATTAATGTTGACAAAACTCATACTGGTTTGTGAAAAAAAAGAATCCTAGAATGTTAAACTATCAATGGGCCCTCCAGAAAAAAAACACTCATGGTGGTCCCTCATTACAAATATTTGGGATTGCCCTTTTCAGGGGCCTTGGGCGATCTGATCTATGAAGCCACTCTTGACGCTAAAATAAGATAATTAATTTTGCAAGCAAAAATCATATTGCATAGATATGGAAAATTCACCACGGTTCATATATTAACCTTTTTTCGTCAAAAAGCGTTCCCTATTCTATCATACGGAGCGGATACCATATTACCTAGACCAAGATCATTTTGGGACCGCTATGAGGAAAAATGTGGAAGTCCTTTTTTTGTTTACCTCCCTGTACTCCGATAAGTCTTCTGCGTTATGAACTGGGTTTTATCTCTGTATCTGGCCAAGTGCTTTGGAAGATGTGTAATCTTTATAGAAAATGCTTATTGGGAATGAATGCAGCAAACATCTTAGGCTTGGTCGCAGCTTACATCCAGACTTCGGAAGCTGAATTTCCTAGAAAATGGGTTAAATGTGTTCTGAATACTCTCATTGATGCAGGCTTAACAATTGACCTATTGCTAACCAATCTTGTGAAGGCGAAAATTCAATTCTATCGTTATGATTGGATCACAACACAAAATTCTTGTGCTCGTTATGTAGACTTTAATCTGCAATTGTTTCCACAGAAGAACTTCAGAACCATGGAAAGTTATTTTATCAAATGTCCTTCAGCTTCCGATAGATCTCAAATGTTAAGACTCCGACAAAATTTATGCCCAACTAACCAAATTTTTTCGAGAAGAGGTCTAATACACAAAAGTCAAAACTTCTGTTGATTCTGTAAAGATTTACAGCAGTTGAAGACTTTATCACATTTAATAGTAGAATGTCCAGCACATCTCCAAATAAGAGTACAGTACTTTCGCAATTTAATGCAATTTACATCGACTCGCACTACAGATGAAATATGGAATGCTTTGATAATAGCTCTAGAACGGTGATAAACATCGCTTTAACTCAATTCATAAAACTATACCAAGATAATTGTATTCGAATGCAAACTGAGTAACGGTAATCACTTATTTATTCTGAAATGTGTATTGTTTCTAACATATTAAGAACAGAAATGCTCCTTTTTTAACCTGAACTGTTTCAAATAATTAATTGTTTGTAAACTTATATTTTAATATTGGATTTGTGAAGATTTTATGTCTATTATTGTTTATGAACATTTGTACATTGCTAATGGTGAATATTATTTGATGTAAATAACGAAATTAAGTATGTTGAAATTATAAATTTTGAAAGGTTGAATTTTTCAGCCCAACAAAAAAATAAATAAATAAAGGATTATGCAGTTCAAGCGCATCTTATAATATTTTAAATTACTGTTGGAACACTGACAAAATAGCGATAGTCGGCTGAAAGTTTGCACTCGACACTGGCTAGTAAAAATTGACTCTTGCTGAATAAGAAAATGCTTATTGGGAAGTGTAAGTGGAGTGAAACCAAGTAATGAATGGGCCCAGCCCAAAAGTGAGAGCCCCCACCCCAGTAGCAAGCATAGGTGGGTGCAGCTCAATCGGACAACTCTCTTGTATTGCAAGGTAAACTGCAGCTTTGCTTTTTTACGACTGTGCTTCACTTTACATTTGCCTTCAACTCTTTGCGAGTGCAAAGTTCCAATTAAACCAACAAATAGGACTTAACGGCACGAGTAGCCTTGTGCCCCTGTCAATTGAAAAAGTTGAAATGGCCTCAACACAGTTGGTACACAAGTACTACGGAATTAATGGACGCATCTCTCTCAACTCAGCACTAACTCCATAGATCACACTACTGCCAATCCACCTGTAAACACAATACCTTCGTACTATACAAACTAATACTAACAATTATTAAATAAATGATTCACTTACAGGTGGCTAAATCGCCTACTATTTACTCATGGGTACTAGACCCAAGTGGAACCAGCTACTTTAATTCACTGCGAGTATACCGATATAAATCATTGCATTTTAATCAATACAGCATTATGGAGAATACACACATTGGAAAGTTACACTTATACATATGTAAATAAATCAACCAATTCACAAATAACATACACACGTTACCAAATGTGCAAATTAAAACCAATTCTGCTTAGGCCAGGCACCGTCAATTACAAAGTGCATCAGTTAAACAAGGTGCTGCCAGTGCGAACATAAAGTGCAGTGCAAATAATGGATAACTTGCAGTCATGTTCCCCACATTAGGCAAAGTAGGTTGTCACAACGGCTTGGTAGTGTACAAACAGTGGAACAACTGATTGGTAATGAACAAACCAAGCCTATACAAACCAGGCCTACTAGTGTACTACATCAATGTACAAGACGCCCCCCATACATATCAAGGTTGAAAATTGAGGGGAGCTATTTAGTTCTCGCTTGTACCCTAGAAGAGCATGGTTGTCTTGACACCAAGAGCCAACAGGAGCACCCTTTCGCTCCCTGTTCCAACTGATGCCAAACAAATACACCCAAGTGAATTTAATTCTATTTATAGATTGTCCCAAATTCACAAACATTATGCACATGTATATGACAAAGCATAAAGAGTCAGAAATAATGGACAAAATCATATGTTTCCATCTTACGTGCACGTTAGATTTGCGGAACACTATGTACTAGCTCCTCTTTCCCCAGTGGTAGCTCCTGCTTAATGAAAGATACCCAGGAGCTGCTTTTAGGTCCTGCATATCCAATCTTAATTTCGATCCCTGGATGTTTCCCATTACAGTGGTTGATATACATTTACAGATTCAGCACAGATGAATCTGGTGTAAGGGTGCTCATTTCGACAACATATGAAAGCTGCATCTTCATCAGGGCCAATTCAACACTACAAGGTAAATAAATGCAATCAATTAGGCAAGACATGCATTGTGTGACCTTAAACATGGTCAAAGTATGCTGGTGAAATATATGAGTGCCTCTCATATGAACGAATCTGGTGCCATCAGTCTACCATTAGACAGAATTGTTCTACAATACAATGAGTAGGAATTAATTCTAGCACATTGTGTGTAATGTCATAAAGTAAAATCATCTGAAAGAGGAACATATTTACTTGTTCATTACTTTGCCTCGAATTATGTTTATCAGAGACACCGCACTGTTGGACGGGTCGTAGTACACACTAGCTAATGGTGCAGTCTAAAAGAGCCAAATATGTTCACTCAACGTCACATACCGCTAAGACTAGATGGAGACTAGAGCAAGACCAGTTCAGTTGCTAATTTACAGAACGCTGCCCCCCTTTAAAGGAAGTACACAGACACAAAAGAAATGATAATCAAGTACTCATTAACTTGAAGAAATGCATTTAACATGCTGAAAAAAAGCCATGATGACATGCGAAATCTGCATTAAGTTTCAAATGATTCCTAACACTTTACACATATATAACCCATTGGTCCTCCTTACGGGTCCGGCGTAAACCGTGCCGGTAATACCGGCGGGTAGCTGCCAGACCCTTAATGATTAACAGGAGCCTGACTTCCCGGTAACACCGGGAGATTACAACCCTGGTGAGCCTGAAAGTCAGGGGCCGTTAAATTGTAAGTCCTTTAGGACTCTATGGGAGCGGGGACCATGGAAGCAACGGCATCGTTAATAATGGTGCTGGTGTTTCCGTGAAAATTCTGCAAGCTGGTGCCGCTCGGCCCGGCAAGTCCGACCTGCTAGAGATGGATGCTTATTTTGGACACTTCTATTTTCATTTGCTCCACTTCTGCGTTGCTTTCTACGGACTTGATTTTTGGTAGGCATTCTTTAGGGAAAAAATAAAGAAGGTATGGGTTGGGGTGTTCTGCAATGTATGTGTGCTGTGTGCATGAGTGTCTGAGTATGATGACAAAGATGTATGTGATGGTGTGTGGTTGTGCATTGGGCAACTACAACTAGTTGGGATGGGTATTCTTGAATTTATGTGCTAGTAAACTGGGGTTCAGATGACAGTAGAAAGTAAGCGAGTGGTGAGGAGAAGCACAAATAGTAAATCTAATGGTATACAATTAAAACGGTTGTTTGTTCTATAATATCAAAATTCTAGGGGCTGAGTTGTGTCATTTGTGCGCCAAAAAATGGGAATTTGTGCGCCATTCTGCCTGTAAATCTCTGTTTAACAAATGGGGATTTGTGGACAGAATGGTGCATAGTCTCTGTTTTTAGGCACAGAAATTACATGAATTAACCATACAGTGTGTTTGAGTAATAGTACAAATATTATGGTGGTATTTAACTTACTTTTGTTGTGAAATGAGCAGGTTTCTTCTTAGTTGTTGTTTGTACTTCGAAATTCTGCTGCTGCTTTTCAGGAGAGTGGTCTTCACTGCAATTGTAAAGGAAACAAATTAGTAATTTTGTTTGTATATAGCACTGATGTTAATTTAGACATTGATTTTTATGTTTTTGTACAAGTATTGTTTGATATTTGAACATAGTGTGAGCATGCAATTTTGTTTGACTATGTGCACTCTTTATATTTTACTTTAAATATTTTAGTTCAACATGCACATGTACTATACAGAAAATATGCATACCTGTAGTTTGTGTTCATGCATATGGATATGCACGCAGCTGCAAGTAGAAATCTTGGAGACTTGTACAGTATTTCTTGTAGCAGGTGCTTTCCAATGATATGACACTTGTACTCAGAGTGATTAACAGTACATTTGAAGTGCTGATCTATGATGATGGAGTTAGATGTAGAGATCTTGGATGTGATTGGTGGATGGTCGTGTGACTGCTTAGCTATATCCAATGAGGGAATGGCACAGAGAGTGAAATGGAAATGGTGGAAGAACTGTCCATGTTACGATATGTCTGCGGACATGGCGGAGGTCCGCGGACATCGCGTGTTACATCTGGGGATTTTGGGGTGGGGATGCATGCAAATGAGAATGAGAATGAGCAGAGCAAGGGATTGGTCAGTAAAGTTTAGTGGGTGTATTGTGCCAGGAGAGAGTTTGTCAGATACTTTTTTTCCTGAGAGAAGAACAGATAGCTATGGCTGTGTTTTCAGAAAACAGCTTGTTTGGATTTTGGGAGACTCGTGGATACATTGGTTGAAGGTGCATGCAGAAAGCTGTGGAGTAGCTGTAGATCTTGGATTCCAACATGTGGAAGTGCACTGGCATGGAGTACGTGGAATTAAGTGGTTGGACTTGCTACCTCTCTGTGCTACTTTGGAGACAGAGCATCATCCAGACATAATTGTAATTAATTGTGGAGGGAACAGTTTAGGACATGTGTCTGGAATTTCTTTGCAATTTGCAATGAAAGAAGGACTTGGGAAGGTCATGGACATGTTTCCAAATTCTCAAGTAATTTTTTCTCAGATTGCGCAGAGACAAATGTGCCTGTGTTCTTCTTCATTTGGTCCACAAATGGAGAAAGCGAGGCACAATGTCAATAAGGCTGTTTGTGCCTTTCTAAGAGATGTTGGCATGTCCTCTTTTCACAATGAAAATATTATGTTTCGTAGCACATACATTTTTCGCAGAGATGTTGTCCATTTTACTTATTCTGGCAATCAGATTTTTCTGAGAAATTTACAAAATGCATTGTGACCTTTTCTGGAATTGCAGCATCCATTTTGTAGCAGGTGTTGACCATTTCAAGTTTTTCAAACACAAACAAACACCACCAAAAGGTTCTTTTCAGAGCCACCACTTCCTCCCAGACAAAACTGCAATGGTTATGATAGGGCAGCACCCCAAAATTTTAGATGTTCGCAGACTGCCGCGGACTTCTAATAAATACACAAGCCCCTACTTCATTTATTTGCACTTCTATTTTTAAACTGTGAAAGGCGGCTCTGAAAAGAGCCTTTTTTTAAATTTTGTTTTTTTTATATTTTTATATAGAGTCTAAAAAGCACTTCGAAGTCTCTTCCCCCTTCAGAGTACTGCGTCACAGTACATACACACAACTGTGACCCTCGAAAGTTAAGGGTCATCAGCATTGTGAATGGCCTGTGAGGCAGCTGGAGGAATACGCTGTCCCACAGGAGTGTTCCTTGTGGTGACAGGATCGGAAACGGAGGATGTAGTAGAGGAAGTCAACCCACTACGCTCTTTGCAAGGTACAACCTTGTGAATGGCCCCAGCATGGAATGACCTTAGGTGTCTCTTCATAGAAGTCGTACCAAAGCTGTACAAACCAAGCCTCCCGTGACTGAGCACCATTTTGCACTCTTTGCAGGTGACTTGGTTTGCACGTGCCTTAGGTCCGTTACCATGAATGGTAAATAACCGCCACACCCAAGACTCACAGCGAGTGCTGGTAGTAGGGACTTCCACTACCTAATTCTCGTCATCCGCTTCATCCTCCTCTGCATCCTCACTCCTGTTCCCCTCTCCAGGCGCTTGGGGCGGTGGTGGTGGGGGTGGTGCTGAGGCAGAAGTAGGACCAGGTGGCAGTAGTGCAGTCATGGATGCCATCAGGTTTCAGAAACAAATCTGGAAAATTGACAGCAGAAATGCACTGTGTTATGTAATTTAGCCGGAAACACAATGACGATGAGCTCTGGGGTGTGGCCTTTTATAGGGGTGCTTGTGCGCGGTTCGCAGACACCCGTGCTGTCCATGGACAGATCGAACACCAAAAAAAGGTTCAAAAAGTCCCTAAAAGTTTGTAGAAAGTCAGGATTACTGTCTGGGACTTGCGCTATGGTGATTTATTATTGAAAAATATTGTGGATTGCCTGAAAAGGTAGTTTTAAATTGTTCGGGGACACAAACAGTGTCCGCAGTCAGAACACATGCTCAGCGTGGGCGCGGTCACATGATAGCTTTGCGAACATGTCCGGAAAGGGAAGTGGTGTCCGGAGGACACCAAATGCACGGGAACTGTTTTGCGCATGCGCGTTTGGTGTTCTACGGACACTGTTCGGATCCTGAAACTAATTAAAAGCGCGACACAAGCGAAACGAACAGTTACGAACAGGCGTTTGTTCTTAGAACAGTTTCAATCTGCTTGCACACAATACGGACAGGCATACCGTCCTCAGGACACCCCTATTTTGTTTATTTACGAACATGTCAGGACACTGCGTTTGTTCTTAGAATAGTTTCAACTCGCTTGCGAACAATATGGACAGCGTTCTCAGGACACCCCCATTTTGATTATTTACGAACATTTCAGGGTATTGCCTGTGTTCTTAGAACAGTTCAACTCGCCTGTGAACAATACGGACAGCGTCCTCAGGACACCCCCATTTTGATTATTTACGAACATTTTAGGATATTGCCTGTGTTCTTAGAACAGTTTCAACTCGCATGCAAACAATACAGACAGACATAGTGTCCTGAGGACACCCCTATTTTGTTTATTTACGAACATCCCAGAACACTTGATGTGTTCTTAGAACAGTTTCAACCTGCCTACGAACAGCACGGACAGGTCTAGCGTCCTCAGGACACCCCCATTTTGTTTATTTACGAACTTTTCAGGACACAACGTGTGTTAGTTTGATTACGGACATCCCGGACATCGAATGTGTTCTTAGAACAGTTTGGACTTGTTTGCAAACATTACAGACAGGCATAATGTTCTTAGAACATGTCCATTTTAGTTAATTGTGGATATCCCGGACATCTCGTGTATTCTTAGAACAGTTTCAACTTGCTAGCAAACAGTACAGACAGGTATAGTGTTCTTAGGACACCTCCATTTTCGTTTCTTCATGGACATTCCGGACACCCGCGCTGTCCGCGGACACCTCAACTGCTTTTAAAAAACAAGAAGTTAATTAGGACACAATATAATAATTTTACTTTATTATATATGGATGTTAAATTTATGACATAGAAGGTCAAGCAGAAACTGAGACAAACACAGGAGAATTGGGGTTTCAAGAGGATTCATATGAGGTGAAGAAGGGATGGAAGTCTCATCAAAACGTTTTTGTTCATGGAGAGGGTTTGGGGATAATTGACTGGGATATGGTGAGGGAGGACAGGTACATGTGGGACAATGGTATCTAGTGTTTTGTTTCAAGTGATCCTCCACAAAGTTTTTTAAATTGTTGAAATTTTCCATGAGTAGGTCAATTTTTCCTTCCATGTGGTGGAGAGTCTTATCCAATATTTCTTTTTGTTTACTATTTTCAATGTTTGTATGGTCTGTACACATTTTTTTTTATATGTTAAATGTATATAAAATATTATTTATTAATTGGTTTATATAGAAAAGTGTCTACCATTAGGTTCACTATCTTCAGACATTTCCTCACATGGGAAATGCTCCTCTAGCCACTCCAGAGTAATAGACATTTCTGTGAGAAAAAAAAATAATATCACTTTCTTTGTATTTAATACAGACATTTTAGAAATATATGAGTACAATGAAGTACACTTACTAGCTTCTGGCAAGGTGTGTTCTTACTGGTCTGTAGATCTGCTGTTGCTCTTCGTTGTGGAGTTTCTGTGGGGTAATCATGTTTGAAGCCTATCTTTCTTCTTTTGGTATATTCCATTTTAGAACATATTGTATTTAAATGAATGGTTGATGTGTTATATATATATGGGTTACACTTCTTATTAATTACTACATATAATGTGTATGTGTGCTGGTTTGTGAATTTGTGCAGTGTTCATATGTTATGATATAACAATTAAAGATACCCCCCCAGACTTTTTGGATAGTGCTGCTGTTGTCCGCACATGTCCGTGGACATTAGAAGAGTTCGCTGACATCAAATTCAGTATAGGGGGTTCATTATGTTCCATGTTACATGTACATAAAGTCAGAGATATTATTGTTCAGCTGTGCTACTAAAAACCTATGAAATTCAGTAAAAAAAACTGTGTTAAAGGGACGTTATGGTTAAGTTGCGCTACTAAAAACCTATGAAATTCAGTGAAAAAACTTTGTTAAAGGGACGTTATGGTTAAGTTGTGCTACTAAAAACCTATGAAATTCAGTAGAAAAACTTTGTTAAAGGGACGTTATGGTTCCAAGTAAAACCGAAAATCCCCTGAAATTCGCCAGTTATGGTAAGTTAAACAACCATAACTCGCACCACCACTGTGCACTGCTAACACTAACACCAGAGACATCAAAGATGACATCACAAATGTCATTGATGACATCACATGTGCATTTACTTTTCATAAAAAGTCTGTGCAATTCATTCTTATTATAATGTTCACAAAAAAGTGTCAAGGATCATTTGCATAAATATCATGAGCTACTTAGTGCATTAATCAATACATTGATATAAATACATTCTATTAGAAATTCTATCAAGTATACTAACATACTCATGTAGAAACATACGCATTGTGTGCAACATACATGATGGAAGTGTAATATACATAATTTTGCGATATTCAATACTGAAATGATAACTACTTTCTTATTACAGTTTTGCATACTGTTACACATGCAATAAGTAACTAATAAAACCTACTTACTACAGACAAACACAAATAAATAACAACACATACAAATACTAGTATATACATGGAAAGTGAAATAAGCAAAAAAACAATAGCAGTAGCAGATAGTGTTCATAACCTAACTAATTATCTTTTTGTAGAGAAATGATTATTCTGTTTCAAAGGTGCAACTTACCCTATGTATCACATGATGTGACTGCACCCTAAAGAAAGTAGTGTGAGTAAAATGTGAACAAATATGAATATATATACATGGAAAGTACAGTAATAAAAAAAAGAAATATCAAAAGTGCTGATAACCCTAAAGATTATCTTAATGCACAGAAATAATTGCTGTCTTTCAAGCCTATGTCTTCCATTATGTATATGTTTCATATGATATGACTGGACCCTAAGAGAATTACTGTAAAAAAAAAATTGAGGGATTACTCTACTAATATAGTACCTTTTCAATTGTTATTTCCTGCCTCCTACTGAAGAAAACCATGTGCCCTAGATATGTCAGTAAAGGAATAAAGGGGGAGCCAGACATGTGATGTCATCAGTGATGTCATCAATGACATTTGTGATGTGATCTTTGATGTCCTGGGTGTTAGTCTTAGCAGTGCACAGTGGTGGCGTGAGTTATGGTTGTTTAACTTACCACATGCATGAGTATAGAGTACAGGTATGCATATTTTAATCAGAGAAGATGTGCAACCCTTATGATTTCATTTAAACAAATTAATGATGCTAAATCTGCATAGGCAATACATACCAACGCTTCCCCTTTTAAGTGCAAGATGTCTGATTTTTCATTGGCAAACCGCACTACTTCTTATTGTCTCCCGCATAACCTATACATACGTTACAGGCATGCCTATTTAGCGCAAAACTCGAGTTTACATTACAAAATGTCTGAGTTGTGTACTGTGTACGGCCTACAGTAATGCTACTTGCAATGCGATCGTATGGGAAAAATAAGCGCTCCCGATTTCTGTGGTGACATCTCCCTCTGAGGGTCTCCCGATTTTTCACCATCGTACTTATAATTTGAAAGTAGAACATTTTCTCCCATCTACTATAATGTCCTATCGCTTACAAACCTCTCTCCTATAGATAAAATAGCTTCCAAAAAACAAGGCATTTTCATAACCTTAAAATTGTTCACATTTCTGAAGGACTTGCAAGTAACATACTGCAAAAAACATACAAAGTCAGCACATGGTGAAGTGAAATGCACACATGCACTGTGTTGCAATACGAAAGGAGAATACTCTGACAAATGATGCACAATTAACGTTTACAGTATCATCACTGCTTTAAACACACAAAGTTACTATTTTTTTTCTCAATCGCAGTGAAGACTACTCTCCTGGGAAGCAACAGCATCTGCACTGCAAACGACATATCTGAAGAAACCTGGTCTTTTCGCAAAAAAAAGTAAGTACAGTACTACCTTTATATTCTAACTATTCCTCAGAGAGGCTGCAAGGGTTATGTCATGATGCCTACCTCCAAGGAGCCAGGTCCGACCCAGCAACCCCACAGGCAGGCATCATTCCCCCCAGGGAAGTGCCAGCGGGCCCAAGCTGGGGCCCTTTGGACACAGTCCTGGCGCCTTAGGCGCCAGGCTCATGTTAGACCCCTGTCCTGGCGCCTTAGGCGCCAGGCTCATAAAGCTAGACATGTGTTCAAGTGTTTTAATGTGCACTTACCTGATGCAGACCATGCTGCTACATCCAGGCCCTCTTGAGGCCTGAATGGAACTACTTTATCTGTGGGACTACTTTCCACCTGGGTGTGGTCAGGGAAGGATACATACCTGATCGGTGGAAGGATACATATCTGGAACTTCTTCCAAAGCTATTTAAACCACACCCGATCAGCAACTCACGCTTCATGTTGTTCTGCTCCTCGCAGCTGGACGCTCACCGTGTCAGCTCCTGCATCTGGACTTCAGCCACGCCTGTCAGCATCCTGGGTCGCCTGCAAGGGGAGATAAGAGAGAATTGGAGAGAAAGAAGACCTTACCAGCTAAAGCTGCATCACGGAGACATCACACCGACGATCCTGAAAGCGATAGCGCCTAGCCGGTCCAATTAACTCCTGCAATGACACGCACGAACAGGAAATCCCCCGTATGTCACATACCCTCACCATCTACAAGAACACATGCAGTTCCGTGTCGCTGTTGAGTCCCAGGGTAGTACAACGTAATCTACACCTGGCGATGACATGCACGAATTGAAATTCAGAAGATATACACATTGTGATTATGGTGCATGGAGATCCACATGCACCCCATTTACACATCTTGTGGACCAGCACTGGGTAGCACATAAATTGTATTAACTGCGTATTGATGTTAGTTTAGAATATTGTTGCATGTTACTCCAATCATACATATATAAATAATGACACGTTCTTTTATTTTGCATTCTTTTTTCTTGAACTATTTTTCTTTATGTGCCGCCTGTGATAATGTTGCTACATCCATCCTGCTGGTAATGTATATATGCACTTGCCATTATCCTTGTTTGTTGTGCTCATTGTATTTCATGTCCTGGATTACCAATGGGGATCTTTATGCATTACAACATTGTATATTTCGTTTGCTGTACAGAGTTTTGCCTTGAGAAAGACCGAGAGAGGTCGAAACACGTGTTGGCATTGTACTCTGTTACGTCACAACACACATTGGATGTGATGAAGATTAAACTTTCAAAATTTTCATTATTGTGTTAATCAGATTAATTATCGCACAGGAAGTGTGCGAGAGGACTTCTCTATTTTCATAATTCAAACAGTTCACCCATTTCAAGCAATTATACGCCTTCATCCAAAAACAGCAAAATTACCTCCCTCTGTATTGGTGAAAGGCATTCGTGGCAAAGTAGTTTATTTGCCATTAGATCTATCCAAAAATGTACACACTTTCGGAGTGCAACGTTCAATAGAGCATTCTTTAATAGTCTTGGTAAATGGTGTACCAACAAAAGACAAAATAATTTGGCAACAACTGGTGGATTTACATAAAGTTAGACAAGCATTGCAATATTTAAAAGACAATAACGAGTACTACAAGGAAATCAATATTGAAGAAAGCTTAAGGAAAACAACTGAAATAATTCAAGAGCCATCAGAAACTGAAGAATTCCAACTTCTGGATCCTGCTACAGTATCCACTCTTTTGGACCAGTACACAATTCATCCATTGCATTCCAATGAAAGCATAGATGATGCACTAGAAACCTACCAAATGCAACAAACCAAAGGTTCACCAATGAGTATATGGGAAAAAAGTATAGAAGTACGTGCTTTTCCACTGCTATTTCCTACTGGCAAAGGTGGAAGATACGATGATAGACACACTCAGACTGGGGCACCAGTATACCACTCATTACGAATGTATTCGCAAGATCCCAGATTTAGACAAAATGTGGAATACATATTCCACCTACTCTATGAAAGTGAATTAGCAACGCTATATTACAGAGTTGCACACATTTTGAAATCTGGAACCCACTTTCAAAATATGTCAGCTACACAGTTAATACAAAAAGTACAGGAAAAAGATGAGGTTTTACAATCAAGTATAACAAATTTGTTTGCAAACATGCGTGGTACGAAGGAATACTGGTTCCGAAAGCACGGAGACGTGCGTTGTATGGTCAGAAACCTTGGACCACTGACTTGGTTTGTTACACTAAGTTGTGCAGAATATGCATGGGAAGATTTACATGAGTTCCTACGCATAGCAAACAGCAACAAAAACAACATAGATATATTAACACCTGGAGAACATTGCTCTCTAGATCCAGTTAATGTGTCATCATCATCATTTCATTGCCATGCTACACTTTATTTGCAATAAAACTGTTCCTCCCCTTGGAGAAATGCAACACTTCTTTTGGAGAAAAGAATATCAAGCGAGAGGAGCACCACATATTCACATGCTGTTATGGATCAAAGGTGTACCTAAATTTGGTCACGACAGTGATAGCACTGTTTTGCAGTTTATCCAAAAATATGTCACTTGTGAAATCCCTTCACAACAGACACATAGTGAGCTACATGGGTAGATTTTACAATTTCAAAGACACAAATGTGGCAAATATTGTCATCACAAATAGAAAAACAAAGGTAAATATTACACCAAATGCCGCTTTGGTTTCCCTAGACCAATTACAGAAACAGGTGAAGTAAACAACTTCATGCCTTCAGTTCGACATAGTGTTAAAGGTAAATCACCTAAGAACACGTATTAAATAAAAAGAACAGAAGAATCAATCAAAATGTATCAATGATTACAATGCAATCATTGCCCTCTTATGGAATGCAAACATAGATGTGCAGTACATTGCAGACAATTCTACTGCTGTTGCACGATATGTTACAGCCTACTTAACAAAAGCAGAAAAAACAGAGCCTCAAGACCTCTGGGATGACCTAGCATCAGACAAAACACTATCACAGAAATTGTACAGCCTAGGCATAAAAATGCTCTCTCATAGAGAATGCGGCGCCTATGAAGCAGCAGATCGTTTAACCGGTACTGCTTTGTATGGAAAATCATACAACATAGTATGGCTAAGTCTTTGTCCTGCTAAATCTACAAAAAGAGTGCTGAAATTATATGAGGACATAGAAACAATTGCCAGAAATTATCCCAACAGCCAAGACATTCTAAAAAACAATTTTTCTGGACACATACTATCCGAACAGGAGTAGCACTTTGGAAAGCATGTGTCTATACCACATTGCACAAAACTTTGCATACAAAATTAATTTAAAACCCGATTAAAGCAAACGTAGGTATAGAGTGACCGATTGTGAAGGGAGCTTTGTGAAACTTACCAAACGAAGCTTAATTAATCATGTAAAATTGTCATTAAAAACTCCTCAAAAGAAAGAACTATATTACATGTCTCTGTTACAACTTTTTAAACCATGGAGAAAAGAGGAAGACATACTAGATAACTATGACTGCTATGAAGATGCTTTCAAAGCAAATGAAAGAGCTATCATCGATGTGAACTTTACGCTGTACAAAACAATGTTACACAATGAGCAGCAACAGGAAGAAGAACTTCAGACCCAACTAGATAAGGACTCTTCCGACAGTAGTCAACCTTCAGTAACAGGAAGTCAAGACCACTTATAGCAAATGAGGCTGAAGTAGCTATGACAGAAGTAGAAAACATCATGTATCACTATCAAGAAGATCCAGAAGACTTAACTGTACAACAAGCAAAACTTAACAAAGATCAGCGCACCATTTTTGAAGACGTAACAAAACAAATTGTACATGGTGTCCAACACAAAAATAAAGAATGTACCTGTGAAAATTACAAACCTATACTGCTGTATGTGAGTGGTGAAGCTGGATCAGGAAAAACATTCTTAATCAAATTCATCAGCAAGTTCCTTCAACAATTGACAAACAACAAACTGTCAGCTGTTGTAACGGCCTCCACAGGTTTAGCTGCCTACAACATGGGCGGTGTCACTTTACACCGATTACTACTGCTTCCAGTAGAGCATCAAAATAAATTAGACTATTACAAACTTTCTGTAGAAGCTGCAATGGAAGTATGCAGAGTATTGAAACAAATGAAAATGCTACTAATAAATGAAGTGAGCATGGTCTCCAACCTAATCTTGGCTTTGATTCACCTCAGATTGCAAGAAGTACTTAAAAGTAACAACAAAGAACTCTTTGCAGGGAAACACATTATCGTTTTTGGAGATCTTCTACAATTGACACCAGTGAAAGGTGAACCTATTTTTAAAACCTTAGGCCACAAACTCTGCCGTAAAACTGTTGGCAGCATAGGAAATGTCAACCTTTGGCAACATTTCCAATACAGAGAATTAACAGAGAACATGCGGCAATCTGCAGATCTCACTTATGCTAACATCCTAGAAAGTATTAGAGTTGGTGCACTATCGCAAGAAGCACAAGTAGTGTTGAAAAACCGGCACATTCATGCACTTTATGGCGATAATGCATGTGCAACTGATGTTATGGAACAATTAGCGCACAAACATGTCAATTGTATGGCCTTAATGCCAACTCTTGCAAGCTGTTTCAAATTCAATGAAACAATGTTAAATAATGAAATGCAACCAATAAAGGAAATTAGCGCTACAGACAAACTAGACGTACTTGGTATGACAGTACCCATGTGTGAGCAAGCCACAACAAGACTAAATAGTTTAGAAAATTCAATCTCCAACACAGCTGGGTTGGAAAAAATATTAAAATTATCCTTAAATTGTAGAGTAATGCTTAAACGTAACCTTGACGTCGAGCAAGGGCTAGTTAATGGAGCACTGGGTACAGTTGTTGGCTTTCAATCATACCAACGTGACAGCAATATTCAGTTTGTCAATATTCGCTTTGATAAACTTTCAGAAGTGAAAAGGATAGGGCGCTCAATTGCTCGATTCCTTCTCTTCAAAGACATGTATGTGCGTAGAGAGCAATTTTCTCTAACTCTTGCATATGCAGTTACCATTCATAAATCCAAAGGTCTTACCCTATACAAAGCATTGATAGATATAAGAAACACAGTCTTTAAAGAAGGAATGAGCTACCTAGCATTATCATGCTTACGTACACTTGATGGTGTATTGCTAATGAACTTTGATGCAAGTAAAGTCAAAGCTGATATTCCTTGCATTCTAGAATACAATAGACTGTGTTCACTGTACACCCCCCATCTGAAACAATATCCTGTTCCAGATAAAGTAAAACGTGGTAAAAGAAAAGTAAATCAAACAGAAATGCAACAGAATCCAACACCAAATCCCTCAAAGAAAACAAAAGAAGCTAAAGCTTCAATTACCACAAACAAAGAAGACCTATTAGGGAGTGTAAACCAGATACGTCTTCAAAGAAGGAACAGAAACTCTGAAAAATGCACTCAGACACAGAACTAGCTGGTCCATTCAAATTTGTAAATGAAACTGGGGTAAGTTGCTATGCAAATGTAGCAATTAATATTCTATTTCAATTGCCACCAATTGTTAACAATATTTACTTACACAGTACAGACCAATTGTGTTTGCCAATGTTAGTGCTTCACAGAAACGCAACAAACAATCCTGACAACACGTACAGTGTTCATGGAATAAGGCAAGAATTGCACTACTGTGCTAGAATGGTGAGATTCACTATAAACTCACAAGAAGTTCCACAAGAATTTCTAATGTACTTACTACTAGTATTGGAAAACAAAAGCAAACCTGTAAATGAAATCTTCCAGATTTCGTACATGTGGAAACATACATGAACTCTCTGCAGCAATGTGATACAGGAACAAATCCCAAAATGAGCGATTTGTGTATGTTTCCATACCTAACTGTGAATCCATTCCATTTCAGCAACTTGTACAGAATGCAAACCATGGCAGATTATGTACTATTTGCAATTCAGACAATCACGCCACCTTACTGATACAATCACATAGTGCCTACATAATACCTATGCTTCTACGTTATAATGCAGATGGTACCAAAAACAACTGCAAACTGACTGTATTCACACACGGGCAAGTGTCACTTGGAAAGAAAACCTTTACAACAATAGGTATAATCTACCATGCAGGAGCTACAACCAATGCAGGTCACTACACTGCATACATTAAAAAGAAATGTGGATGGTTCAAATGTAATGACAGCACCATTACTCAAAAGCAGATATTGCCAGCTAATCTTACAAATGCGTATTTAATCTTCTTAAAACCAAAATTTAATAAATAATGTGTACTTCAAGATTACCAAAAAATGATGTGAAAGACTACAAACAGTTAGAATATGGCAACAGGTATCTAACTGCCCAAGAGGATATAACAACAACACAAATAAATGAATATCACAGATCTGTAAGAACAAATGCACAGTTAGAATACGCCCAAAGGTAGATAAAAATCAGCAGCAAGGCAACAAACATAACATTAATCAGAAAGAAGAAGGAAACACTCAAAGGAAACAAGGAAGTAGTTAGTACCATAGCAAATAAAGGGCTATTTTAATCCGACAAGGATTTTTTTTCCCCAGACCCAAGGATTAGAAAAGCAAACACAGAAACTGAGCAGAATGCACAGTACAATGGTTTGTAAATTAAATATGAGGGTAAAAAAAGGTAAACTGTCTATTATGCAATGTAGTAAGTTTCCCTAAAATGCAAAGACTAACATACCTTTTTCTTTTTTCACAGAAATAAAAAAGGACACTTCCGCCAAGTACTAAAGGCATTTAAAACATATATGGATTCTGAACAAAGTAAGGAGTAAGTATATTGGCAGTCATTTTGTACACATGCGAACCTACACATCTAATCTATGGTACTAATATGCTGCCGTGGCTGTAGGCTGGCCCTTACATCTTGGTTGTGTAATCTACCACCTACACCTTACGACCAAGGTACAAAGAGTATAGTTCCTACCCACAACCATTGTTGCATATCAAAACCATGGTCCTTGTAAATTAACTACTTATAAGTTAACTTTTGGGACCATCGTCTGCAGCTATGCAGCCAAGACGCTAAGACGTGCACACAACTACCGCATTACACCACACCCATATTCACTTATAACCCCACTGCTTATGACTTCAGTCTTGGGTGCATGGCCTTTGGGCATGCAGGCAAGACTCTGGATCCTGGGCAGAAACACCACAATATATCTGAACCATTGTGCCTTGTATTTTCACTACGTACATAGTTGGTTTTGGGAGCATGGCGCTACGCCCTCCCTACAACCATTTTAATGATGTTGCATAGTACAAGTGTACCTATAGCTGTTATATGCTGCAGTAGTTTGTAGCCACAGGCTACAGACGTGAGTGTGAGGCCATAGATTTATCAATGTATGGGTATACAGTATATACAATCCATAGTTACTTACAACTGCAGTGCTTATTACTTTGTTCAAATACCCTACATCGTGGACACTACTACCATACCATATGACATCCATTGGGGCATATAACTACACTACGTACAAAAGTGCTTTTGGGGTTATGGCCTTTGTGCATGCACCCATGACTGCAGCCCCTCCCCACAGACGCCCGAGTAATGCACTACCACACCATATCACACCCATTGTGCCTTGTAAGTACACTACATATAACTGTGCTGTTGGGTGCATGGCCTGTGGCCATGCATTCATGACTGCAGACCCTCCCCACAGCCACCTGAGTGATGGTCAATACTAGGGATGTCTGTCTCTGTAGCTGTGAAATGCTGCAGTGGTTGTGGGCAGGGCCTAAAATCTTAGGTGTATTTCCATACATTTCAATATATGGATGGAAAGTGGCTTATTACTCCAGTGCTTAGAAGTTTCTTCTTGGGTGCATGGCCTTTGGCCATGCAGCCTAGACTGTACACACTCCCCACAACCATCTGATCAATAATGAATACTACAGGTGTACCCATTTCTGTGACATGCTGAGGTGGCTGTGGCCAGGGCCTACAGTCTTGGAAGTATGGCGTCCGGCCTACGGCCTACGGCCATGCACCCAAGACTGTAGGCCCTGGCCACAATCACTGCAGCATATTTCACCCATGGTTGCTTAAAAATCAGTAGCACACCCATAGAAGGAAACATTGTAAATGTAGCATGTACTGAATTTGTACCCAAAACTCTGGGAGCTGGCCACACCTGCCAGATACATAATCGATTGTGTGGGTGTGAAGTATAAATGTGATAAACTGCAGTGGTTGTGGTCAGTGTGTACATGCTTGGGTGTATCGCATACAGCCTGCAACCATGCACCCAAAAGTATACATCTTGGCCACAACCACTGCACTAGATAAAACCCATGTTGGCTTGTAAGTGAAGAGGTTATAACTTCATTGTTGGGTGCATGGCCTTTGGCCATGCACCCAAGAGTGCAGGGTCTCCCCACACCCACCTCAGCGATGTGTGGTAGTTGGGGTTTTTCTATAGGTGTGGTATCCTTCAGTGCTTCTGGCCAGAGGCTGCACTCCTAGATGTATGTCCCCACCTTAGTGATGTGTGGTAGTTGGGGTGTTTCTATAGGTGTGGTATCCTTCAGTGCTTCTGGCCAGAGGCTGCACTCCTAGCTGTATGTCCATAGATATTACATGGCATGGGTGTGCAGTGGTTTGGACGTCCAGTGCTTATAACTTTGTTCTTGGGTGCATGGCCTTCGGCCATGCACCCAAGACTGCACACACTCCCCACAACCAGGCAATCGATATGCAATACTACGGGTGTATCCTTGGGTGTGACATGCTGAGGTGGCTGTGGCCAGGGCCTACAGCCTTGGAAGTAAGGCCTTCGGCCTTCGGACGACGGCCATGTATCCAAGACTCTAGGCCCTGGCCACAACCACTGTAGCATGTCACACCCATGGCGGCGTACTAATGAATACAATACCCATAGGAAAAAGTAATACAATTACAGCATGTTGTCAATTTCAATGTTCGCTAAAATCACGCGTGTCCTTACAACAGTTCCAAGTTCCCTGTGTACTGCATGGACTGTAATACTACCGTTATTACACCCCTCATTTTCTGTGCGTACAAGGTGGTCATAGAAAATACATCATGAAGACCGACCGCCAGAACAAATGCATTGATCACCCATGTCTTACTGTCTGAACCTTTCCCAACGCTCCATGACACAGCAAAAGAGTTTTATAAATATAGCATGTTTCCGCTGGTTGACGCTCCGCTATCGGCAGATCCAAGATGTCGGCCGCATCCAAACAATCTGACGCTGAACACGTCTCGCTGCAGCCAATCGGCAGAGACGTCGCGTGTCTGCGGTCATGACGTCTGACCCTTAGCCAATCGGTATCTTTTCCGTGGACCGAACAGGGAAGTGTGACCGCGAAGCGGACATAGATATCACACATTTTTTCAGACCTACTTTTTGGTCATTTTAATGAACAGTACTGCACGGAAGGTCACCAAATTTACAGGACCAAGCCTGTGTACCTGCAGCAAATTTTATGAAAATCCGTTCAGCGGTTTGACCTGTAGCCGTGCGCAAAGTTTTTCCCCCATTCAGTCTATGGGAAAAAAAGACGTTTTGGGACCCCACCATATAACTTTCCACCCCCAGGCCAAACCTCACCAAACTTTGCGAAAACATTCAGAGTGGCCCATATACTTTTTTTGCAAAGTTTGATGAGGATTCGTCCAGGGGGAGCAGAGTTATAAGCCGCCCAAAAAGTGCTCTTCCTATGGAAACAGCAACTTAACCATAACTACATGGCCACTATCGTGGCCGTCTAATATATATATATATTCACTGAACCTGAACAGACTTTGTTAAAGGGACGTGATGTTATGGTTAAGTTTCACTAATAAAAACCTATAAAATTCAATTAAAAAAACATGTTAAAGGGATATTATGGTTACAAGTAAAACCAAAACCCCCCAGAAATTTGCCAGTTATGGTAAATTAAGCAACATAACTAGCGCCACCACCGTACATTGCTAAGACTAACACCCAGGACATCAATGATGACATCACAAATGTCATTGATGACATCAATTAATTTAGATGAAAACCCCTACAAGGGGTTGTGTTTATAATGTTGGTAACATGATGTCAGAGGTGATCGGGAGACGTTTCATGAACTACTTAATGTATTAAAGAATGTACTCATCTAAACAAAACATTGTGGGGGTAATTCATAGAATTCAGCGCACAAGTGGTGCACGCGGCTGGCACACAGTGTGCGCGTGCAAATTTCTGCACCAGCCGCGTACGCTAAAATCCATTTCTGCGCACAGCGTATTAATGGATTTTAGGTTCCAAAACCAGCCGTGGCGCAGAGTGGCGCAGCGACCCTGCAGCAGCGCCAGTTACACCCCCACCCCCTCCCAGTGCGCCATGCACAGCGCACAAATCCCGTACATGGCGCACAGGCCCCCAACCACGAAAACGCCTGTAAAACTCCCCGCGCACCTCTCCGAATACACGTACCCCGCTGCACGGGGAGTGTCACACACGATTGGAGTGGGGTACGTGTATTTCGGGGGTGCGCTGGAAGTTTCACACGCGATAGGCTCTGTGCGAGTGGGGTATATGTATTCCTGGGGTGCGCGGGAAGTTTCACACGCGATTGGAGAGGGGAACGTGTATTTCGGGGGTGCGCAGGATGTTTCACACGCAAAATGCCCTTTGTGAGTGGGGTACGTGTATTCCTGGGGTGCGCGGGAAGTTTCACACGCAATTGGAGAGGGCAACATGAATAACTGGGCTTCGCGTGAAGTTTCACACGCGATTTTGCTGTCAGAGCGGGGTACGTGAATTTTGGGGGTGCGCGGGGAGTCCTACACGTGAATTGGCAGTGTGGGTCCTCCCAGGTGTTCCCTCTACACCCTCCACTGCCCCTGCAGGCAGCCCACACCACAGGAGACTAACCTTCACCCCTGGTCATGTCCCGCAGGCAGCCCATCCACCATGGGCATGCCCCCTAGCCAAGCCACATGTCACCTTGCACTAGTGATCACCAACTCATGTCCCCCAGCACCCCCACCCCCCAGCAGACATGGGCACCTGCCAGCAGACCCCCACTCATGTCCCCCAGCACCCCCAACCTCCAGCAGTCAGGGGCACCTGCCAGCAGGCCCCACACATGTCCCACACATGTCCCCCAGCAGCCCCACCCCCCAGCAGTCAGGGGCACCTGCCAGCAGGCCCCCACTCATGTCCCACACATGTCCCCCAGCACTCCCACCCCCCAGCAGTCAGGGGTACCTGCCAGCAGGCCCCCACTCATGTCCCCCAGCACTCCCACACCCCAGCAGTCAGGGGTACCTGCCAGCAGGCCCCCACACATGTCCCCCAGCACCCCCACCCCCCAGCAGTCAGGGGCACCTGCCAGCAGGGCCCCACTCATGTCCCACACATGTCCCCCAGCACCCCCAACCCCCAGCAGTCAGGGGCACCTGCCAGCAGGCCCCGAGTCATGTCCCCCAGCACCCCCAACCCCCCGGCAGTCAGGGGCACCTGCCAGCAGGCCCCCACTCATGTCCCCTAGCACCTCCACCCCCCAGAAGTCAGGGGCACCTGCCAGCAGGCCCCCACTCATGTCCCACACATGTCCCCCAGCACCCCCACCCCCAGCAGTCAGGGGCACCTGCCAGCAGGCCCCCACTCATGTCCCACACATGTCCCCCAGCACCCCCACCCCCCAGCAGTCAGGGGCACCTGCCAGTAGGCCCCCACTCATGTCCCCCAGCACCCCCACCCCCCAGCAGTCAGGGGCACCTGCCGGCAGGCCCCCACTCATGTCCCCCAGCACCCCCACCCCCCAGCAGTCAGGGGCACCTGCCAGCAGGCCCCCACACATGTCCCACACATGCCCCCTGCACCCCCACCCCCCAGCAGTCAGGGGCACCTGCCAGCAGGCCCCCACTCATGTCCCACACATGTCCCCCTGCACTCCCACCCCCCAGCAGTCAGGGGCACCAGCCAGCAGGCCCCCACACATGTCCCCCAGCACCCCCACCCCCCAGCAGTCAGGGGCACCTGCCAGCAGGCCCCTACTCATGTCCCACACATGTCCCCCAGCACCCCCACCCCCCAGCAGTCAGGGGCACCTGCCAGCAGGCCCCCACTCATGTCCCACACATGTCCCCCTGCACTCCCACCCCCCAGCAGTCAGGGGCACCAGCCAGAAGGCCCCCACACATGTCCCACACATGTCCCTCTGCACCCCCACCCCCCAGCAGTCAGGGGCACCTGCCAGCAGGCCCCCACACATGTCCCCCAGCACCCCCACGCCCCCAGCAGCCAGGGGCACCTGCCAGCAGGCCCCCACTCAAGTCCCACACATGTCCCCCAGCACCCCCACCTCCAAGCAGTCAGGGGCACCTGCCAGAAGGCCCCCACTCATGTCTCCCTGCACCTCCACCCCCCAGCAGTCTGGGGCACCTGCCAGCAGGCCCCCACTCACGTCCCCCTGCACCCCCACCCCCCAGCGGTCAGGGGCACCTGCCAGCAGGACCCCACTCATGTCCCACACATATCCCCCAGCACCCCCACCCCCAGCAGTCAGGGGCACCTGCCAGCAGGCCCCCACTCATGTCCCACACATGTCCCCCAGCACCCATGTCATGACGATCCTCAATCATGGGCCTCATGGCCACCCACATCACAACCCACACCACCCCAGCCCAAAGACCCAAACAAGTATTGCATCCACCCACAAAGAAATGGCCATTACATGATACAACCTGAATGGCAAGTATGTACATGAACACATGTCCATCACACACACACAATGGGTGCAAGTGAATGTGAAAACACATATCATGACATGCATGAAACCAATGAGAGAATAGCACAAATCGAAGTATGAAAGAAAAATGTATTGCACACAACATGAATGTAATGAAAAAAAAATCAGTAATGGGAATAAGAAATAAAATGCAGCATGTCCGGAAATAAATAAAAAATATGAAATCAGAATCCAAAGAAATCCAAATGAAAATTCGTCCAAAGTCTCAGTCCAACAAAGCAAATCCAAGGGAAAAAAAATATATGAAATCCATTGCGCCATGGTGAAATTAAAATAAAAACGAGAAACATCCACTGTTCAAATCACCAATCCAGGGTCCATGAGCCCAGCAATTGAAATTAAACCTACAAAAAACACTACCTAATAAGGAACTATATACAAAAATGTGGTGCATTGTCCAAGTGGCCCAAAATAAAATAAAAAAAACAAAGGAAACCTCACACTATCTAACTATTTACAATGGCAGTGGGCTAGTCCGATGGCTCACTTTTTGATGTCCCGGGCCAGGGCATCATCAAACTCCCGCTCAATGTCCTGGAGGCGGTCCTCTTCCATGGCCCAGAGGGTTCGCAGGGACGACGACATGTTCACCTCCAACTCCCTGCGAATTGCCTCGAGGCACTCGGCCCGCCTCAGGGCCCTCCGCATGGAGTTCTCCGCCCTGCCCCTTGTGACCCATGCCTCTTCCGCCCGCATCTGTGGCGTGGCCCAACCGCTGCCACACGGAAGACACTTGAAATCCGGGGTCCTCCCGCCCTATGGCCGATGCCTGCCCCTCCAGTGTAGAAGGCCCGTAGCCATCATTGCTCCCACCATGTTGCTGCTGCTGTGCCTGTGCCTGTGCCTGCGCCCTGGCTCTTGCTGCCTGCATGTCCTCCTCTGGCTGGGGTGCAGTTGTCGTGGTGGCCACCCCTGCTGGACGTCCGACTCCCGACTCCCGACTGTGGCAGGGATGTGTCCTCCACCAGCCTGGCCGCTGGGTCAGGGGCAGCTCCACAGGGTACCCAGATGATACATGGTTGGGAAGATGGCATGGAGGACGACTGGCGCGTAGGGGGTTCAGGTGAGGAGCGGGTCACAAGAAGGTCCAGCACACGGAGGAATCCAGCACCCGTGACCCGTCCCAGAAGGTCAACGTGGTCAAAGAGGCATGCGAGACGACGTGCAGTCTCTCCACGAAAAGACTGCAGGTCACCTCGCATGCCCGTTGACGCAAGGCTATCCCAGCCAGGACAGGCTCAACACGGTCCCGGATAGCCACTTCCACAGGGAGAGGAAGGCCAATTGTTGTGCGCTCATCCCCTCCCTGAAAACGGGTCTGGACGTAGGCATCCCTGCTGGTGCCAGATGATGCAGTGACAGGATCAGGGACATGATTACACACAGGCACCTCCGCGGCTGCCTGTGCTGCCTCCTGTCCCTGCCCCTGCACTGCACCACTAGCACCAGGGGAATCCCCACCTCCAGACCCCGTGTGTGTCCCTTCCGCGGCCTCCTCCTCCACCAAACCCCCCACCAATCTGGATGACTCCGTGCCATCTTCCTCCATTGGACCCTGAGGGGTCTCAGCTGCCCCTTCTGCTGCCGAGGAGTCCACCTCCGACCTCTGCCTCTTGGACCTACCCTCGGCAGCTGTGGCCTGGGATGCGGCACCAGACTCCTCACTCCCCGACGAGATGACTATCTGGGAGGGGAGCCGGGCCTTGCGTCTCCGGCTGGTGGTGTGATCCCTACCGCTGTGCTCCACAGCACCCTCTCCGCCCTCTTCATCAGTTGACTCTGCAGACAGGGAGAGATAAAACACAGACATCAGGGCAATGTACAATGGACTGATACACACATGACAGTTGCACAAGAGTGGCAGTGTCAAACTTCAGACATGGCATCACACTCCACGACACACATGTAATTTCAACTCACACACATGAGCATTTCCACAGCAATATTGCACCAGGCAGCAACATCCATATACATACAACAGCATGAACAGCCGAAGGTGAGCCTGACATTACATGAAACACAGGGAGTGCACTAGACATGCACGCACGCCACCATACTTACATGCATGTCTACATCTCCTCCAACTGTCGCAGTGATGCGATCGCCATACATGTCACATCTGGCATTCAGCCTTCTACATATCAGTGTCACGTGCATCCATGTTGCATCACAGTTGCACACTTGTCAAATACACAGACATGCACATGTACACAGTGCAGATACATGCAGCAGGAACCACCATCCATGTGTGACACCACAACCATGCCAACGTACATACACAGAAATTCAAACATGTGTGCTCCCACACCTGCATTTGCACAACATGCTTACCAACACATACACCATTGATGTGTCTCACACCTAAGAGGACTCACTTATGGCAGCCTCACGCCCCTGTTCACACACATCCCTACATGGCCCTACGAAAACACATGTGCAACCTGCACACTACTGGCACACCACCACATGCACAGCGTCCTATCAGTATGCATGTACACTTACTGCTCGACTCCAGACGGGTCTGCCTCTCAAGGACCTGGACGTGGAGCGTTAGGCATATGTGTTCCAGGACCCTCATCTGGTGGTCGGACGGTGGCCCCGCACCGCTTGGCATCCGCTGCCTTCAAGAGGCGGCGGGCCTTGTTGAGGGTCCTGGACCTGAAGTCCTCCCAGCGCTTCTTGACATGTTGTAAATTGCGGACTGCCACCCCCTCCGTGTTGATGGCAGTCACAATGTCCATCCAAATCCTGGTCCGTCCTTCATTGTCGGCGCGCGAACTTCCAAAGAGGGCATCATACTGCCCCAGGAATTGCTCCGCCAAGACACCAACTTCCCTGGCACTGAAGCTGGTGGCCCTCTGCCTCTCTGGCTGGGGGTTGCCAGTAGTGCCAGATGGTGTTGTGCCCGACATGGCAACCCCAGAGGCGGAAGTGGGTGGGCAACTGGGTCCTGGGGCTGGGCTGTGGAGCGATGGTATCCCAGTCGGGAGTCTTCGGTTCCAGCAGGGGTGGTCACAGCAACTGCACCCCTGGCTGACGTGCAGGCAGCAAATAGCAGGGCATGTGGGCCGCAGGCAGTCAGGCAGCAGCAGATGGCAGGTGGGAGCGTGCTCGGGGCTCTGTGGGGCAGTAATTCAGCCTTCTGGGCAGGAGCGTGGTCTTCCATGTGTCGTTGCATGGCCAGCTTGATACGGAGTGATTTGGCACGTGAAAATCTTGCACGTCAGTGTGTAATTCGAGGAAAGGCCCTTCGCCCGTAAGCGCGTCAGCACACGTACGCGGTTTCATTGGACCAAAGGCCCTTAGCGCGTAAGCACTTCTGTGACGTGACTCGTGCGGGCGTTTCCCTCGTGACATGGGCATAGTGGTTCAGCGCGTGTGAAAAAACTGCACGTCCGCGTGTGGATGCGTGTAATCCGAGAAAAGGGCCTACGGGCGTAAGTGACGTACTGCGCGCGGGCGTTTCCATCAACATGGGTGCATGTTCATCGTACACGTCCAAAAACTGCACTGTCTGAGTGTCAGCTCGTCTAATTGGAGGAAAGGGCCTTTTATCGCGTACACGCGTAAGTGACACTGTACGTGTGGGCTGCTTTAAAAGGTACATGTAGGACACCATTCCCTTGTGCGTGCTTTTCGTGGAGAGCGAGTGGGTGAATTCTGTACTTCTTGTCAGTTCACACGTGATTACTTCACAGTGTTTCAAGTTCGTACTCCCTGTTACCTCTGACAGCGTTCTTTATTTTTTTTGGGCCTGTTTCCTCAAACAGAGTTCACTTCTTCTTTTGTCCTGTCTCCTCAGACAGCGTACAGTTCTTCTTTTGGTGGGGGTGTTGCCTACACGCACATGCGTGTTTTTTTCACGTTCTTTTTCCAGGCAGACGGTGAGTCACGCACGCATTTACCAACTGTGCTTGCCCCGTGTGTTGTGTACCCCTTTAGAGGGCATTGTAGGCTGCGTGTAACACGCGTACGCTTGTTTTTGTGTTTCTGGGTGCCACAGCGTAGTGCGGGTTCATTTTTCCACGCACGTGGTCTACGAGGGGTTGCGTGCACGTTACTTTTTGTCTTTGGGGTGCCTGTGCGTTGCACAAACTGCCATCTTCCCCCAGGGGTCACATACAGCCTTGCTAGAGCACTAGGGTACGAATTCCATCTAGTACCCTACCCCTTTCACCCCCAATTGCCCAGGACAATTGTTTACTGCAACTCCAATACGCACAACAACATCAGTGCCATGGTTGGGAGGCGACCAAGCGGTAAGGGAGGCAAAGGTGGCCGACCTCCAAAAGGTGGGCATGGTGGGTGCGGTAGGGGACGTGGCCAGGATTTGCAGGGTGCCCCTAGACCCACATGTGTGGAGGACCAATCAGGGACACCCATGCCCCCCCATCCCATAGTTGAGGGAAACGTGGCTGACACCATCCCAGCTCAGCCCTTGTTGGACCAGCCCATTGTGGCACCTGAGCCGGCACAGGATGACTCCCAGGCTGACTTCCAGGTCAGCAAGTCTAAGCCACGTGTGCCAGTGCAAGTTGGTGTCACCAGGCCACGTGGATCTCGGGCAGCGATGTCATCTGCTGCCCCAAGTAGGCAGGGTGGGGAGGCTGCAGGGTAGCTGCAGCTCTATCCACCCCAGCTCTGAGTCTCCCAGCCGGGACAGTGTCGGTCCTGGAACATCAAACTGATGTTGCCCCTGACGACATCACACTTCAGCCAATGCCTGCACCAAGACCTATGGTCATTGTGCCTTCGCACACTCCCAGTACCCAGTCCACCTGCGCTTCTGCCCCTACTGACCAGAGCAGCGCAAGCCACTCAGGCTCTGCTCCACCTTTGAAGAAGAGGAAGAAGGGTGCTCTGACACTACAGGCTGAGACCCCAGACACGGCTACACAGTCCTGTACGTCAAGGAAGCCTAGCTTTAATGACCCCGAACTTGATGCACTTGTGACCTATGTGTCGGCACATAGCCACGAAATGTTGGTGACTGCAGGGTGCAAGACCACACCTGGTCAACGTAGGGCACACTGGCAGACCATCGCGGACCGCATAATTGCCCTTGGATTTGTGAGGCGCACAGCTGATGATTGCTACAAGTGGTGGAATGACCTGAAACGCAGAGCAAAGAACAAGCTGGCCTCAAATCATGCCGCTACTCTGGTGACTGGTGGTGGGTCTCCACAAGAGGACAACAAACTCACTGAACATGAGTCTGTTGCTGGGACCTTCGTCACAGAGGAACAGATCCAAGGTGTGGGAGATGTACCTGATTACGACGCATTGTCCGGTGAGTGCCCATGCGTGTGTGTGTAATCCATGTGTATGTTGTTTGTGTGACGGGTTCTGATTGAGTGCCAGGTGAGGGTGGGTACTCCTGAGTGTTATGGGTCACCCTTTTGCTTCCTCCCATACATTCACGTGCCTTGGATTTGGGTATGACTGTATCCCTTCTGCCCACAGTTGCCAATTAGGGCCACATTAGTGCACTTTACCTTCAACTGTCATCTTGCAACTACATTGTTCAGATGTTGTAAGTGTTCATTCAGGCTGATTGTTTCCACTCTCCCATTTTTACTATGCATTTTTCTGCCCTATTGCAACATATGTGATATGCTTCGGTCATTGTTTACAGCCCACACTGGGCAACTATTTTTACCTGGTTATGTTAATGATTACAACATTCAGGCCGATGGAGTATTGGGCTGCAGAAATGTTTTAATAGGGCCTGTTTGCATGTGGAACATGACAGATGTTTCCTGTAATGTTAAAGTGACCAACCATTGATCAGCCCACAATGACTGTATTATTGGACACTGTATGTGTTTCAGTGTGTGGCACATGCATATTTAGCAACACTATTCAGCATTAATCTTTGCATCATGTCGATGTGACATGGATGTGTGACAGTACTCATTCACTGACATATTGCTGTAGTTTTGTAATTTAACGTGGCTATGCTATATGACATCTGTGTGGTGGCATGTGTCATGTATGTGTATTGGACATGCCACTCACAGCCTGATGTGTGATGCCAGTGCTACCCAACATGCTGCAAATGTGTTGCTTTTCCATCTTGCTCTCCCCAGTGTCTGCCTTTTTGACTCCACTTCCAACTCTTTGACAGTGGCAGGGTTATAGTCATGTGGGACATGCCTAAATCATGTACTGGATCTCTGGCTTGTCACGGCCTATGTGTGTGCTATGGTGCTCATGCCTGTTTCCATTTGTTGTCTTTCATGTTTTTGCAGGTGATGACGCACTTGATGCTGTTGAGGTTGAGGAGATGGTGCAGACCCAGGAGGAATCTCTGGCACGACCGGGCACCAGTGGGGGACGTGGTGTGGTGGTGGGTGAAAACCCAATGTTACTGCAGACCATACTGTCCAGGGGTGTCTCTGGGTGCACCTCCCCAGACCTCTATTCAGGTGCTGAATCGGATGATGAGACTTATGTGCAGTCGCAGGTAAGTGTTTCTAGCAGGGATTCTGTTCTGTCCAACCCACCTGCACCAGGGGTAGAACCCTCTATGGGGATGTCAGTGTTGGTAGGTCCGCCTTTGGTGGTTATGGATGCAGGGTCACACTCCACAGCATCTGATCCTGTTCCTGGGCCAGCAGATCAGAGGGGGAATGCAGTCCTGCAGCCTCAGGCAGTGCCAACACAGCAAGGTGCAGATCGCCTTGCCCCAGACAGGTGTGGTGCCCGTTGACGCGGTGGCCGTGCGCCACCAGGCAATACTGTATGGGAAAACTCCATGTACGGTATGGCAACCCAACAGGCAGCATCAGTAGAAATGATGGCTCAGGCAATGGAGAGGGTGGCCACTTCCATTATCCCCCCTGAAAGGCAGATGGAGCAACAACAGCAGGCAACAGACTCCATTTGCCAATCACACAGGGAAGACATGTTGGCGTCCAACAGGGACAGATGGGTGGCACTGGAGACTCTGCGTGAATCCATATCAATAGAGTCCCAGGGCCACAGGGAAGCCCTGAGGGTAGAATTACATAACCTCAGGCAGACTCTGGTTGCACTTGAGGCTTCCAGTAATTTAAGGACAGAACAGCAGCTGGAGCAGCTCACACGTTCGCTCTCAGCTGAGCTGCATGCAACACGTGAGGAGATCCGGGCTTCATGCGAGGCCATGCGTGCAGAAATGCATGGCAACCCGTGATGTGCTGCATGGGGATCTCCACACTTTAATCCTCCAGAATCAGACCTTCCAGACCTGCATACTTGCTGCCATGGAGGACCATACCAGGGCTTTGCCTGGGCTGCCTCCCATAGTGCCACCGCCTCCTGATGCAGTGTCACGATCCCTCATCATGCGGTCCCCAGGGCACTCCCTCATCCCCAGTCCCGCCCTTCTCTCACTTCCCCCCTTCCCCGGGACTCACGTGGACTCACACACGTCTTGCGGGCACACCCGCGCCTGGTCCGTAATAGGACGGCTGTCAGACTACGGCCGTTTCTACATTGGCAACTGCCTTGGCGCATAGGATCGCGAAGGGCTAACCCTGAGCTTCCGCATCGCGGGACTGTGAGGTCACGTGATGCTCTTGCCCGATCACGTGACCATGCCACGCATCACGTGACCAGAAGCGCGAGTACATAAACCCGGAAACCTGGGTATTCGTTGCTTCTCAGCTGTGCTCTGCATTCTGTTTGGCGCTACGGACTTTGAATCATCTTTTGGATCACTCACGGAATCGACCTGGCCTGCTTTACTGGACTCCTCTTGGATTTACCCCTTCGGATTTGTTTGCACAGTGATACACGGCTCTCGACCACGGACTGTTATTGGACTGCCTCCTGGATCACCCTTTTGCACCCTGGTTCTTTGAACTCCTTGCCTCACAGTTCCACAGCTCCACAGCTCCTGCTGACAGGCGAACAACTGAGCCTACTCCTCTTGGGGTACTGCCGTCCACGTGGGTCCCGGATCTCTCCACTAGGTTCCTCATCCCCTCCTTGACCCTGATTGGTAAGACCTTTCCGGTTATTCTAATACTGTAGTTACTGTTTCTTGCTTGGTACTTAATCCGCATTTTCTTGCAGCAGTGTGGGGTCCCAGAGGTTCGCGTTCCCGGACTTGGACATTTGAACATCTTCGCCTGTGACCTCAACGGCTGCACAGAGAGTTGCTTTAAGTTCTCCCTGTGCGGCATTTGGGGACGGAGGCCTCTACTGCCTACACGACACTCAAGTCTCAACAGACTGAGAAGCCTATAGTCGTGTAGGCAATGGAGGGGAACGCTGAAGACCCCATGTCTGCTATAGTCCAAGCCATTACAGTGCTACGAGCCGATATGGCGGCAGCCAACACGGCTATCCATCAACGTCTCGACCACATACAGAGTGCCAGACACCCTTTACCCCCAGATGTAGAATTCGGAGACACACCCTCTGTTTCTCGACCTGTTCCACCTCCGATTGTTCCCCAGAATCCCGTTCCCATGATGCTACCTACTCCATTCCCATTGGCGGCCCCTGAGAGATACCACGGGGATCCCAAGAAATTTAGGACCTTCCTAAACCAATGCAAGTTGCATTTCCTGTGCCGGCCTCAGGCTTTTCCAGATTCCACCACGAAAGCGGCATTTACCCTTTCCCATTTGGCTGGGATTGCCGCTGCATGGGCCAACCCCTTATTGGAGAACGATAACCCGGCCTTATATGATTTCGATCTCCTCGTCACCGAGATGTCCAGGGTTTTTGATACTAGACACAAGGCCCGATCCCGAGATCTGGAACTTCTGGACTTGTGCCAGGGTAGGGGTTCTCTCATTGAATACATAACCCGTTTTAACCAGCTATCCGCTGAAACCTCTTGGCCAGAGGGCAAGAAAGCAGTCGTCTTCTATAGGGGCCTCAGCAACCCTTTGAAGGACGCCTTATCAGTAGTACCCTCATTACCCACTGCATTCCAAGATCTGGTTGACTTGTCACTCCAGGTGGACGCACGTAGGTCCGAAAGAAGAGCGGAAGCAGGTTTCACTCACTCCTCCACTTCTCCCATGACAGTTCCTTCTTCTGACTCCTCCCAAGAACCCATGCAGATCGGGGGGGTCAGGAGTCCGATATCTCCTTTGGAAAGGGAACGCAGGAGGGCGGATAACGCTTGCTACTACTGCGGCACCCTAGGTCATTTTGTTAAGGAATGCCCACGTCGTCCCAAAAACAAGCCACAGGGTTTTCAGATAGCTCGATCATAGTACCGGGGACGGGATCGAGCTATACCACAGACACCCCGAACCCTACACCCTCTTTCGGGCGTATCCGGCCCATTCATGTACAAGCCACTCTACAGCCCACAGCGTCCGTTTCACATCCTGTTACTCTGATAATTGACTCTGGGGCCACGGGAAACTTTATCGACATTTCCTTGGCCCGTTTGTTAAACCTGCCCCTCTTGACCAAGACCAGGCCTGAACCGGTACAGGCTGTAGATGGCTCGTCCTTGATTTCGGGCCCAGTCAAACAACAAACAGCCCCTTTGCTATTAACAATACAATCCAGACATAGGGAGACCATTAGTTTTGACCTTATCACCACGCCACAGTTTGGGCTCATCCTGGGAATCCCTTGGCTTCAGGAACATAATCCCCTCATTGATTGGAAATTGGGTTTGGTTCATTTTGAGTCGGCTGTCTGCCAGCACTTCTGTCTTCCCACAGACGCACACAGCGACAATCCTGCCCAGGCTATAGCTCATCTTACAGTACAGGATCCGCAAGATACACCATCAGAACACGTAGTTGGGTTAGTGGCACTAGACGTTCCCCAGGTCTATCAAGATTTTGCAGCTGTCTTTGATCGTGGCTCCTCTGAAACACTGCCTCCACATCGCCCGTACGATTGCCCCATCGATCTACTCCCTGATACAGTGGTTCCCACGGGGCGGATCTATTCCCTCTCGCCATCCGAGGAAATGACTCTCAAGGAGTACATTAGGAAGTCCTTGAGCTTAGGGCACATACGACCATCCACCTCGCCTGCAGCCAGCCCTATCTTTTTTGTGCCGAAAAAGGAAGGCGATCTACGCCCATGTGTTGATTATAGACGCCTGAATGCTATCACGAGGAAAGATCGGTACCCTATTCCCCTCATCACGCCCTTGCTGGACCGACTCACACACGCTACCATTTTTACAAAACTGGACCTCCGCGGAGCCTACAACCTGGTCCGCGTCCGTTCCGGGGACGAATGGAAAACCGCTTTCTGTACCCGGTACGGCCTATACGAATATACAGTCATGCCCTTTGGGCTGTGTAATGCCCCGGCGACCTTCCAGAGGTTTATGAATGATATCCTGAGCGATATCTTAGATGTTTACGTCGTGGTTTACCTCGATGACATCTTAATCTTTTCTCAATCCCTGGAAGAGCATGTGCGACACGTTCATGAGGTATTAACACGCTTACAGAAACACTCACTATATGCCAAACCGGAAAAGTGCCTGCTCCACGTTGGTAATGTTGATTTCCTCGGGTTCTGTATCACTCCCGGGGGGTTGTCCATGAACCACTCCAAGGTTAAAGCGGTTTTGGACTGGCCTATTCCTGCGAACCTGAAAGCCCTTCAGTCCTTTTTGGGTTTTGCGAATTTCTACAGGAGATTCATCTCTGGGTTTTCTTCTATCGTGTCTCCCCTCACTGCATTAACCAGTCCTAGAGTTCCCTTCCTTTGGTCTGATACACAACAGAAGGCCTTTGATTCACTGAAGACTGCTTTCACCACAGCCCCTGTTCTTCAGCATCCCGACTCTGAACTCCCTTTTATCGTGGAAGCTGACGCCTCCTCCTTCGCTCTTGGTGCTGTCTTATCCCAAGCATGTCAGGCCACGGGTCGTCTGCACCCTGTTGCATTTCATTCCCGCAAGTTTACCACCCCCGAGTCACACTACACCGTGACCGAGAAGGAGTTGTTGGCGGTTATGGACGCTTTCCGCGTGTGGCGACACCATCTCTTGGGCGCCAAGTATCGAGTCACGGTGTTTACTGATCACCAGAACCTGCAGGACTTGGCTTCCCTGAAGTGCCTTAACAGCCGTCAGGTGAGGTGGCACCTTTTCTTCGCAGCATTCGATTTCCAAATTCGGCATCGGGCTGGTTCCGCACACGGCAAGGCCGATGCGCTGTCCCGCTCTCCCGGGGGGGTCTCTCTTCCCGTATACCCTAACACAATGTTGGACGACACTAAGGTCGTTTGTCTATGTACTCCCTCGATGCCCTTAGTGGACGCAGTACGCAAGTGGGTGTCCTTACATCCCGACCAACTATCTGAGTGGGATCCGGTGTTCCAGGACGGCCTCCCGTTTGTGCTGAACCGCCTATTCTTGCCCACTGCCGACACACGCAACATGGCAATGGAATGGTCGCACGATGCCCCTGTGAATGGTCATCCTGGCCAACGCCGTACGTTATCCCTCCTGAAGCGTTGGTGTTGGTGGCCGGGCATGAAGAGGGACGTGGATTGTTACGTCAATACATGCACCATTTGTACACAATGCAAAACCCGTAGGGGTCGCCCGTTAGGCCTGCTTCTCCCTTTACCTGTGCCCCCGAAACCATGGCATACGGTAACCATGGACTTTGTCACGGAACTCCCTCGGGTACAGGGTTACGACACTATTTGGGTGGTGGTGGATTCCTTCTCAAAGATGGCACGCTTCATCCCCTGCAAGGGTATCCCCTCTGCTTCCATCCTGGCCACCCTGTTCTTTGATACCGTCTTTTGTCTTTTTGGGTTACCCTCTGTCCTTATATCAGACCTGGGATCGCAATTCACTTCTCGCTTCTGGCGCGCTCTAACTAGGTTGTTGGGTATCGATGTCCGGTTCTCTTCGGCCTACCACCCGGAGACGGATGGTCAGACCGAAAGGACTAATCAAACAATGGAACAATATCTCCGCTGTCTGATCCTGCAACAACAGTGCTCTTGGTTGCGTGCCCTCCGACACGCTGAATTTGCTTATGACAATGCGGTTCATGCATCCACTGGGTTCTCCCCCTTCTATGTTCTCTATGGCCAACATCCCCGTACATTACCGATCCCTGACCTTGCGGCCTCCACCAATCCGGCCGCCAGCGCCTGTCTTAGGGATTTGTCCTCTATCCACGACCAGACTGCTTTACATCTCCGTGAGGCTCAGTCTTCCATGAAGGTCCAGGCAGATAAGAAACGGCTGTTGGCTCCGTCTTTCTCGGTGGGTTCCCGGGTATGGCTTTCCACTCGTCACTTGAGGCTAGTGGGTTGTAGGAAGTTGTTGCCCCGTTTTGTGGGTCCCTATGTGGTTTCCCGGGTTATCAACCCTGTCACATACCGACTGGTTCTCCCGGGTTCTTGGAGGGTACACCCTGTATTTCATGTCTCCCTTCTCAAACCGTGTCCGGCCCCGTCCCGCTTGCGCGCCTCTGCTGCCCCGGTGTCCTTGGCTTCCCCAGACGAGTATGAGGTTTCCTCCATTCTGGGCTCCCGGGTCTGCAGGGGGCGCTTGCAATACCTGGTTGATTGGGTCGGTTATGGTCCGGAGGAGCGCTCTTGGGTTCCTGCTATTGATGTCCACGCTCCCCGGTTGGTGGCTCGCTTCCACCGGGATCACCCTTCCTGCCCACGGGGTCGTGGGCCTTTGGGAGGGGGTTCTGTCACGATCCCTCATCATGCGGTCCCCAGGGCACTCCCTCATCCCCAGTCCCGCCCTTCTCTCACTGCTCTTGCCCGATCACGTGACCATGCCACGCATCACGTGACCAGAAGCGCGAGTACATAAACCCGGAAACCTGGGTATTCGTTGCTTCTCAGCTGTGCTCTGCATTCTGTTTGGCGCTACGGACTTTGAATCATCTTTTGGATCACTCACGGAATCGACCTGGCCTGCTTTACTGGACTCCTCTTGGATTTACCCCTTCGGATTTGTTTGCACAGTGATACACGGCTCTCGACCACGGACTGTTATTGGACTGCCTCCTGGATCACCCTTTTGCACCCTGGTTCTTTGAACTCCTTGCCTCACAGTTCCACAGCTCCACAGCTCCTGCTGACAGGCGAACAACTGAGCCTACTCCTCTTGGGGTACTGCCGTCCACGTGGGTCCCGGATCTCTCCACTAGGTTCCTCATCCCCTCCTTGACCCTGATTGGTAAGACCTTTCCGGTTATTCTAATACTGTAGTTACTGTTTCTTGCTTGGTACTTAATCCGCATTTTCTTGCAGCAGTGTGGGGTCCCAGAGGTTCGCGTTCCCGGACTTGGACATTTGAACATCTTCGCCTGTGACCTCAACGGCTGCACAGAGAGTTGCTTTAAGTTCTCCCTGTGCGGCATTTGGGGACGGAGGCCTCTACTGCCTACACGACACTCAAGTCTCAACATGCAGCAGCAGAGGATGAGCAGAGCAACAGCAGTTCTCCCACAATGGCATAGCCGTGCAGGCCATGAGCCCATGGAGGTATTTTTTTTTCCGCAACATCCACGCAGGTGGGTGTTGGTGTGCACCCTGTCCTCGAACCTCCTGGGTGGCCTCCCCCACCCCCCTGACCCCCACATGGCCATTTTTGATGTTTTTTTTTCAGTGTGTTGCCTTGTGTGGCTCCCATGGGCATCCACTGTATTCTGGCTGGGCACATGCAGGCTTGTCCTGAGTTTGGGTTAGATGCTTGGGTTCGTGAGACACACACCGCTCCTGCTTCCTGTTTCCATGGGCTTGCAAAGGGTGTGACCAAGTGACAGTGAATTACACAGTGACGTTGGGCTCCCATGAGCTGTGTGGGCAGTCTGTAGTCAATACTGTGTAGACATCCCTAGTGGATATTGTTGTTGTATTGTACACTGCATTGTGTATTGATATGTGCTTATGCATCCATGTCTTCCTCCTAATCTGTAGGTTCCTTCCTCATGTCTTCACAAGGCCGTCTACTTTTCAGATGCAGTTCATGTTGTATGCAGTACACTGAGACATTTGCGTGGCAGCAACACTCTACAGTTGTAAGGGGTCAAAGTGCTGGCTTATTCAGGTTGTAAGACTACCACTACTTGAACTTAGTACTGTCATGTTTTTGCATTTTTCCATGCTTTGTTGCTGTATTGTGTTGCTGGTAAGTATTTGGTAATGTGTGCTGTTAGTTATACATTACTGGGAGCATATTGTGTGTGGGCAGTTTCCATTAGGGACAGTGTAATTTGTGACACTTGTGTCAGGTCTTGTGCATTGCTTTGTTTGCTTTCACATTGCATGACATGCCATGGTGTGTTTGGTGGTGGAGCTGGGGAGGGGTTGGGTGACATGGCGCTGTTCCCGTGTTGTATTTAGCAAGGGGGTAATGAATTTAGCAGCATAGATGTATGTCTTTTGATGACACAGCATTGGTGGTGTTTGGGTAGGTAGGGATGCACACAATGTAACACTTCCAGGTGACCAATCTCAGGATGGTATGGTTGTGACAGTTGAGTGTCACTTATGTCATCATCATTGATTGTCAGCTGGTATGTGCCAGGGCTGTGTGCACTCCACAGGGGTGTGATTTTATGTGAAGTAATTAGCCACCATCTGCGTACGGACTGCCTCACCACGTGCCCTTCCCCTCCCATGCGCAGCGGGCGTGCATGTGGTTGGGGATGTGGGGGCACCACCATGTCCACCGGCAGGCCCCAGCGTGTTGCAACGTTGTGCAGGACACATGCTGCCACTATGATCCTGCACATTACTGGGGGAGCGTATAACAGCTGCCCACCAGAACGGTCAAGGGAGCGAAAGCGTGACTTGAGCACTCCGAATGTGCGCTCCACTATGCCTCGGGTTGCAATATGGGCTGCGTTGTATTTTACCTCGGGTGGCGTGGTGGGGTTCCGAATTGGCGTCATCATGTGGGTGCTCAGAGGGTAGGCACTGTCCCCTGGGGAGGTGGTGATGGGTATCATTAGTGGGGTTGTGACATTACTCAGTATCTGACATGCATGCATGTGCAGTGACATTTATACTCACCAAGCAGACATCTATCGCCATGCCGCCCAGCTTCTAGGTCCCGGTTTAGGGTTGACATTCTGTTAATGAAACTGTCATGGGTGGACCCTGGATAGTTGGCATATACTGAAATGATGATTCCCTTGGCATCACATACTACCTGCACGTTGATGGAATGCCAGTGCTTGCGGTTTCTATAGATGTGCTCAGATGCCCTGGTGGGACGTAGAGCCACATGGGTGCAATCAATGGTACCTAGCACTTTGGGGAATTGTGCCACCCCGTAGAAATCCTGGACGGCAGCCTGCCTTTCTGCAGGTGTTCTGGGCAGATATATGTGCCTGCGGACTGATGGACCTGCAGTCATGATGGCCAACACCTGGTGTAGGCAGCGTGATTGCGTGGCCTGTGACACCCCCCCCCCACTATAGCACTTGTCTGCTGAAATGATCCAGTGGCCAAGAAGTTCAGTACATTGAGGACCTTCTCCAGGGGGCTGAGTGCTTGGGAAGACAGGGTGGATGATGTGAGATCATCCTCCCACTCACTCACCAGGTCGAGTATTATGTGAGGTGGAAATCTGTACCTCCCATACACCTGGTCATCAGGCATCCCAAAAAGGCTGGTTCTGGGTGTAAAAATTCTGGGCCTGACTATCCTCCTCCTCCTCCTGCGGTATCCCACGACCACTGCTGCTAGGAACGGTATATTCATCTTGGTGTCTGAGCTTGTTTGTTGTTTGCGCGCACTTTAATGCTGCACGGGTCCACGTATGCCTGCTTCCTGCTGGCGTACGTGTTTCCGGTATAGCGGGTCTTTTTTGGCACACTCATTAGCCCCGTTCGATTCCATGAATACGTGTTGTAGATGCGCGTGTGGGCGTTCCGTGCCTCCTGTACTTCCCCCATGATGCCCACATTTTCACGCGTTGTTCCCCATTCCGCGTGTTACGCCCCCTGTTCCGTCTACTTTTGTTGTGTGCGCTGCGCTATGTGCGCTTTCGCTGTGCGCTTAGCGCATGCTGTTTGGAGACGTGTGCGCCACGCAGAATATTAGCACACATCCAGGGATTTACACGCGAACGGACTTCCATGAATCGCTGTGCGCGGGTTTCGCTGCGATTTTCGCACTTGCACTGCGATTCGCATGCTTTCGCACACTTGCGCTGAAAATTTCAGCCCACATTAATTCCATGAATCGGCCTGCAAATTGGAGTGTTATTGTTAATATAGGATCATAATCATAGATTAACATAGGCAATGGCTGCACGATGCACCATAGATCTACAATATTTTTAATCTGGTAATTTTGGATAATAAAAATAATGAATGCATTTTATCAGAGTTTTCAATAATATTAAACACAGAATAAATAGCTAATAATTCAAGACGTACTACACATGTGTGTTAGTACAAACAAATGCATAGGAGGACCCACAATGCATACAAATCAGAGGCACATACAGGGAAACTAAAGTAAGGAAGAAAGAAACAAGATTATCAGAAAATGGCAATAACATAAGTTAGTTCATCTTAATGTATACAAATTAATTGAGTGTTTGAGGCCTGCTTATTGACCTCTGTATGTGCACCATGAGCTGAGACCAAACCCTAATAAATGTACTTTAAGAACATACAACAAGGTTAACATGGAGATATATAGCATCTTTTGAATTTCCATATTCTGACAGTCGGGGAACAAAAACACCTAGCGTAGATGTGTCAGTGAATAAAAACAATTTTCTGTCTGAAATTCTTCTCTCTAGTATTCAATAAAAGCCATAATCATTGCCCTTTATGACTACCCACAGTCTCCGCATTCCCCCGTCTAGCCCATGCCTTATCAGAAAACCTGGATTGCACATGCACACCATCACACAAGACAGCCCTTCTACTCACTTTACTGTTATGTTTGTAATACTCCCTCATTGCCTGCTTTAAACCATCTACACATGTATCCACTAATCAGTTAAAAAACTCTAAATATAGCCTATGAATATATTAAACTTACACACACAAACTGCCACTTAACAATGTTCTACAATTGTTTTTCATCGGCATTTCCTATACTTCCACTAAAACATTTTACATAGTGCTCCTATAAATGCACATATGCATTGTGCAGTGAAAGAAGTGCATAAATAAAAGGGGCAGTACGGGTGGGCAACTGCTCATGGAAGCGCAGGAGGGAAGTGCTAAGGGATGCCAAGGTGGGATGTGACTAACTACTGGGGCAGAGAAATCCCAAGGGTGGAGTACATCTTAACCATAACATCCCTTTAACAAAGTTTTTTCTGTGAATTAAAGAGGTTTTTATAAGTGAAAATGTTTCATAATGTTACATAACTGTATATAAGTTATTAATACAAGGTAGACAAGGTAGAGGCGACTGGGAGTAGTGCATGCTAATTGCACCACTCTGGTACTGTTGTGAGGGTCAGGCATGTCCTCTTGCCTCTTCCTCGCCTCAGTACCGGGGTGGTGCAAGTTGGCATGTGCTGCTCCCAGTTGCCTCTAACTATGGTCGGGCAACACCTGATTTGTGACTCAATTCGTGTTGTGCCTTATGGTCGCCAATAGACTACAATTGACCTGTGCCTCAATCTGTGCTGTGCCCTATGGTTGCCATTAGACTTTACCTGATTTGTGCCTCAATTTGTGTTGTGCCTTATGGTCGCCAATAGACTACAATTGACCTGTGCCTCAATCTGTGCTGTGCCCTATGGTTGCCATTAGACTTTACCTGATTTGTGCCTCAATTTGTGTTGTGCCTTATGGTCGCCAATAGACTACAGTTGACCTTTGCCTTAATCTGTGCTGCTGCAGATAGTACTTCACCTGACTTGTGCCCCTGCCCTATGGTTGTCATTAGGTATAACACTGCCCTAGCCACTTTATATACTTCAATGTGCTTCTAGTCGCCCTGACACACTTAGGTGACACACTACCTAGCTAGCCTTCTACACTTGCCTATTTTGCCACCGCTTTGCCCACATAGAACCTAGCCTGGTTCTCGCCTAGATCACCTAACTGCCAATATACAGGTCTCTTTACAGACTGCTCAGACCTCTCTGGCACCGAACCACCAGCTACACGCCCTTGCATGCAACCTAGTCCACGCCCTTAGTTTGAACCTGGACTTGCCCACCCTCTCATCCCTGTCCACTACCAGAATGAAAATCACCCATTACCAATCTCTACACATTGCCCTGAGCCTCCTTACCACCATGGCATTTGCAACCGCGGACTCACACCCTGCTAAAGACAGAAACATGAGACTGAGGGCAAGACTGTCCTGTCTTCATGAACCATCTTCCTACCACAATCACAGAGGATATATCGATCTAGCAAACAAACGTTCGCAATACCCCAAACCTACCACCCCTCGCCCTGTTCCTATATCTACTAACCAGCCACTGTCACAAAGAGTTGCCCCCACTAAAAATAAACAACCCCCCTCGACTCAACCAACTAGTACCTTATCAATAATTGGATCTCTCATTAATGCAAGATCCATGGTCGCCCATGCTACTGAGATCTCGGACACCCTAACTAATGAAAACTTAGACCTATTAGTCATAACCGAAACATGGCTCCATGACGCGGCTGGCCCTGCCATCATGCTAGCTATACCAGAGGGCTACCAACTACTAAGAGTCGATAGACCTAACACTAAAGGTGGCGGCCTAGCCATCATTCATAAAGCTACCTTACCTATCAAACTAGCTACTACCCTGATATTCTCATCTTGTGAACTCCTTACTGCCAAATTGCACCTCTCTTGCAACCGGACTCTCACCTTGCATGTTATCTACAGACCTCCTGGACCATTGGGAACCTTTGAAGACGACATAACCAGTATCATAACCAACAATACTAAAGACCATGCTCAAATACTATTACTGGGAGACTTTAACCTGGGCTTTAATGACAGCAACGACAAACATGCCCTATCTGTCGCCTCACTCCTGAATGACTACGCCCTATCTCAAAAAGTCTCTTCTCCTACTCATGCCAAAGGTAGAACCCTAGACTGGGTTGCTGATCGGAACTGTAACATCAGTATTACCAACATAATACCACAATCCTGGACTGACCACCACTTAATTGTATTCAATGCCTCACTAGACCTTATCCGGCCCAAACCTATACCCATGGCCCCGCCACTTCCCACCAGAAGTAAAAAAGACATCACATCAGAACAACTCCTACCCCACCTTCTCCCTACTCTCAATAACTTAGACAACATCACAGACCCTACGTTGCTTGTAGAAGCTTATAACAGCTCTATGATCAAGGCACTTGACTCGATTGCCCCTACCAAGCTGCGCAAAAGTAAACAACTCTGTCACCTTAACAACTGGTTCACGCCATACCTGAAAGACCTTAGAATCCAAAAAAGAAAGTTGCAGTCTATCTGGCAACACTCACCCACTGAGGAGAACAAAACCAAATTAGCCACCCTCGCCAAACAGTATAAAAAGGAAATCATAAGCACTAAAAGAAACACCTTCAATGACAGAATCTCCAAAGCCAAATCAGACACTAAGGAGCTATTTTCCATCCTCCGTGAAATGGAAACACCCATAACCCCACCTGACAACATTCCTAAAAACAAGCCCTGGTGCACTAATATACAAAATGCCCTGGCGGGTAAAATCAGCCTGCTCCAATCTAAAATTGCTAACAAAAAAGGTTCCTTGCTCCTGCCTACAGAACCCATATTGCAACCTCAGCTCCTCCCAAACCAATCTAACACCCCTCACCTATTTAGCTTCAGAAAAATATCCATATTGGAGACAGAAAAAATCATACTATCTCTAAAACCCTCCAACTGTAAAGGTGATAACTGTCCGGCCCAAATTATAAAAGATGCAGCTCGAGATCTAGCACCCTTCATTTCGAAACTCATTAATGCATCCTTTAAGTCTAATCTAGTACCTAACAACGTCAAACAATCCTGGGTGCTTCCCTTGCTAAAAAAACAAACACTTGACCCTGCTATACCAACTAACTACAGACCCATCACTACTGTCCCTTTCTTACTTAAAATTATAGACAGAGTAGCATACCTGCAAATCCAGGACTACTTAGAAACTAACAATTTACTAGGATCACGGCAATCTGGCTTCCGTCCCCTTCATGGCACTGAAACAGCCTTGATTGACCTCAAGACCCAAATTGACGAGTTGAAGGACAATGGTAAAACAGCGATGCTACTCCTCCTTGACCTATCTGCGGCCTTCGACTTGGTAGATCATGCAGTCTTATGCAATCACCTAAGCTCAGCCGCTCATTTCTCAAGTGATGCCATAACCTGAGTACAATCCTTCCTTGCAAACCGGACAATGAGAGTCTTCTCCCCCTCAGCAGCCGCTGATCCCATACAAGTTTCATGCGGTGTCCCCCAAGGATCATGTGTTTCTCCGACGATGTATAACATCTTTACTAAGCCCCTGTTTGATAAGCTGGACAGACTGGGTGTTGTCTACACTAATTACGCAGATGACACTCAGATTCTAATCCCCCTTTCGGGTAACTTCTTGGAAGACACGGACTTAGTAAATAAGATATATCTCCTCATTCAGGCTTGGATGGCATCCCATGGCCTCTGCCTGAACGACGACAAGACTGAGCTACTGATCATTGGCTCAGCGTTGGCTATCAAAAAACTTGACCCTAACTATGCCTCATTTAACATCGACAATAACGTCATCAAAGTGATGCCTGCAGTCAAAACCCTCGGGGTTTATCTTGACTCAACGCTCACCTTCAAAAAACAAACGAACTCTCTAGCATCCTCCACGGCATATACTTGCAAATTGATCCGAGCATGTAGACCTTTTCTAACTGAGACTAGCTGCATCACATTAGCCAATGCTCTCGTCATATCCAAGCTGGATTACTGCAATGCCCTCTATGCAGGCTCTAACAAGTATATCCTTGACAAACTACAAACTGTCCAAAATAACGCTATCAGAGTAGCTTTAAATATTCCTAACAGAGCCCACATCTCCACCTTTAGGAAAAATATCCATTGGCTAAAAATCAAAGACAGGATCACCCTCAAAATACTCTCCCTCACCTCCAAATGTCTTAACAACATTGCCCCCCCTTATCTGGCCAATAGAATCCACAGGAGAACCTCAAACCATCCCACTAGACTGACCAACGCCTTCACCTTAGTGATGCCTAGATACAAAAAGAGTACAGCCGGCGGCTCTAGTTTCCCAATCATAGCTGCGCAAACTTGGAACAAACTCCCTTTGGATCTCAGAATGGACCAACCTTACTCTAGTTTCAGGCGAAAAGTCCTCACTTGGATCCATGCCAATGACACTTAGCTTGACCTTCCCCTCCCACATAGACACTAGACGTCTGCAACCAGCTGAATGACATCCGATCAACTAGACTGAACCGTAGTTCCGCATTTTTTCTTCTTTTCCTTCTGCTTTCCTTCTATACTTACCTTTGATCTAACGTGAACTGTATAAACTGCACTTTTCTTGATTTAACTGCGAACTGCATAAATTGTATTTCTCCTGTAACTAAGTTCTTAAGTAATCTTGTACTGTTTGCGCCCAGCTACCCCTTCGGGTTTGGTTCTGCGCTATACCAAATAAACAAACAAACAAATAATAATTCCTCTTATAAAATACATGAAAGAACTATAAACTTCATTTAACAAACATATTTTTTGCAATGCATTCTTAGGTCTTTCATTATTAGCAGCGCATGCTGGGGATACAAGTCATTGGTCAATTGCCTAGGCCATGAAGCTCGACCATGACCCCAGCCCCACCAAACCACCCCAGTTATCCACTGCACCTACCCAGCATCCTAGTTCAGTGTCCACTATACCATCATAATGTAACCAATGGCCAGCGCTCATAGCTTGCATGTCCAATACCCACAATCCATGGGGCAATGGCTTCAGTCATGCTGCATACCCCAATAGGCAAATCAGAGTAGACGTTTGTCCTTGCCAAGGTCCAGGACCACTGCCCACAGCAGCAAAGTGATATCACTATTTTTTGTACTCACTTTTTGACACTTTCAAAAAAGTAAAACACAGGACAGATTTGCAGAAGCATGCTTTCAGGTAGTTGCTAATATGTGCAGGATTCCTGTCCAGCAGTTCGGGCTGTAGCCATGAGCAGACTTTAGTTCCCATTGAAACCTATCCCGATTTTGAAAAACTTTACCACATAGCCGGTCCCTGGTTGCCATGCCGACTTTAACTCCATTACTGGTTCCTCGTGGTCATGGCCAGTAGCCAGATTGTCCAGGTCAGGGCCTTTGGCCGTGACTCAGACAATTTGGCATTGACCATGGCCACAGGCTATACCTCAGTCACCAAAGGTAATTTTCTTCCCCAAACCCGGCTGCAATCCCCACTTGAACCCCTTTGCCAATCCCTCGTGGTCATGGGAAGTAGTCAGATTGTCCACTCGTACAATCTGGTCACTGCCCACCGCCACATGCTATACCCCAGTCCCCAAAGGTAAATCACCATTTTTTGTACCTACATTATGACACTTTTCAAAAAATAAAACACATTTGCAAAACCATACTTTCACATCCTTGCCAACACTCCTTGCATGAGTTTTCTGCAAATCCCTCCATGTTTTATTTTTTGAAGTGTCAAAATGTATGTACATAAAATAGTCATATAACTAAGCCCCCACTTGACAAAATCCACTCATACTTTGCAGAAACATTCAGGGTTGGATGTTTAATCTCTCTTATATCTTTTGTGCACATTCGTCAAACAGCAGCAAAGGTATGAGCCATCTAAAAATGTTGACACCCCCCTTCTAATTTTGCCCCGGCTTGACAAGATCTAACCAGACCTTGCAAACACATTCAAATCTGGGTCCTAAATCTTTGAGCAAACCTTTGTACAGATTCGTAAAATGGCACCAAATGTATAATTCTTTCAAATATTTTGGAACACCCCTCCTAATTTTGTTCTCTCTTGGCAAAACACCACCAAACTTTTATGCAGTATCATTGAGTGGCGCCAAAGTTATAAGCCATCCAAAAGCTGCTTTTCACCAACTCTGTAATACAAAAATATGCAAGGGTGTCGCCAAACATCTGACATGTTCGCTGACTTCTTAGAAGAAAAAACACCCGTTTTCTGGCTTTTTATGGTCATATCCGATTCCATCCTCATCACCCCTCACCTCCCCAGAGATTGTTTCATTAGTTTGCAAGTGAAATGTTATTTTTAATATGTTTTTATCGTGACTCCAACATGGCGACCGTTTCAAAATATCTGACACAGCTCACATTTTTCACCATTCAATCAGGTGCAAATTTGTTGAAAGTCCGTCTAGTGGTTTGTGCTGTAGGCATGAGCAAAATCAATCAGCTCAGTAAAGATTCATCGGGGGAGGGGGAGTTATAAGCCGCCCAAAAAGTGCTCTTCCCATGGGTTGAGCAACTTAACCACAACTGCACGCCCGCTACCGCAGGCCGTGTAATATATATCTCAAAGCTTGTGGACCAGGTATCAAAACTGGTGGACAGAATTTGTTGTACTTTGTTGGCTAGTTGTGCTCAAACTTCCTGGAGTCCAGTGGATTTGTGACATCCCCTCGGGAATAGCATGGTATAGTACCTGAGGCTTTGTGTCAATAATCGTTTCCAGTGGTAGAATAAAGGTACTGCAAAGCACCAGCAGAACCACACTTCAGCCATGCAAAGATGTATATTTTAAAAACCTTGGTGATTATATATGCAGTACAAATCTGTGCTGCCAGTTCTCACACATGTAGCATATGTTTTGCCTCCTGCATGATGCTTTCTCAAATAAATATTTATCTTTACTGGTGGTAGTTTTAATAATCACCATCAGTTAAAATGACAGTGCAATTTAAATTAATTATTGAGTGTAATGAAAGAAACATGAATCTAAAGTTAATAATCACTGGTCATGTATAAACATGTGTTTTCCCCAAAAATGTATATATATAATTGTGTAAGAAATGTTGAACATGCTAAAATAGGAAAACGTATGAATACTTAATGCATCTCGTCAACACTCTGTCATGCCCCATCAAGAATACATTCTTAAAAGTGTGCAATTATGTAGATCACATCTAATGCATATAATATATCCTGTCAATCAAAGGATTCATAGTTAACGTAACAATAACCAAAAGAAGATGCAATGTACAGTACAATATGCTGTCAAGCATAAGACAGTTCAGGACATTAGCAGATGAATGACTTGCATATTATGCATACTTTCATGTTACAATATAGGTAGAAACCCTTCACAACACTATAGTCTTGAATGTACTGTGTTTGATTTCATAATTCAATTGGGCTCTGCTCATCTGAATTATTATAATTTTTATGGGATATATTGAGCACGGACCTAGCTACGAGAAGCAACTGAGCACTTTACAGAGGTATACAACAGTATAGATGCATGACGAAACGCTTTTCAGAGATTACAACAGAACACATATACAGCGGGGGTAGGATACAGAGGGACACAGAGGAGGGCTACAGCTGTACAGGGTGACTGGGAGGAGAGGGCAGACGGCATCTTGCTAGTCAGGTGGTGCAGGGGACGATGTGATGGCCTAGTTTTTGAGGAGGAGAGACTCCTTGAAGAGGTGGGTCTTGAGTTATTTTCTTAATTTTAGGAGCGTGGGGACAATTTTGATGCTGACGGGGAAGAGGTTCCATAGTCTTGGGGTGTAGCCAGAGAAGGCTTTTTTTCCGGTCGTTTCCTTTATGCAGCGGCAGATTTCAAGTCTGCACGTGTCCTGGCTTCTCATGGTGCACTGTCCAACAGAGATGCTGAGTTTCTCAGCAAAATAGCTGGGTGACTTGAGGGTGACTGCCTTATAGATGATGCAGCAAGACTTTAAGGTGTTTTGTGTGTGCAGTGCGAGCCAGTGAAGGTCGGTGAGGGCCAGGGTGATGTGGTTGTATCTGAGTAGATCCTTGATGAGGCATGCAGCCGCTTGTAGGACACTTCTCAGGGACACAAGGGGGGGCGATGGGAGACATTTGAAGAGGGCATTGGCCCCATCCAGGTGGGAAAGGACAATCTAAAGCTGTCCAGAGGAGGGAGGAAGGGCCTGATAATTAGCAGTTATCAACTCTAACATTACAAACAACTATTTCAATTTTCAGGAATTTTAACAATTTGTAGTCAATATTGTGATTATCTAAACATTGTACAGCCACTGAATACCAGGCTTCCGCATTTCTAATAACCTGCTTATATTCCTGAATATATAGCTATGATTTTCTAATAGTGCAAGCTACAACTTGCATATCACATTGGCATGTTATCATATACACAATTGCAGTTAAAAAGTTTCCTAAGAAACGCCTTTGAACCTATTTTCCTTAACCAAGAATGTGTGTGGCTTGTTAACAGAGCAAATCCCCCAATGGAAAAAATCTTACTCCCCTATGCAGCCAATTAGAGACAAGGACAAAAGTTATACCTTCAGAAAAGCTGTTTAACTAAGACATCTTCAAAACAGTCATGATGATACTTGGATATTTGCTTGTTGAGGGTTCAACATCATTATCAAGATGAAAAACATGTCAATGTCTGACCAAACTCTTTTGAATCTCACTTGATGTATTGGAGAAGTTGGTAAGGAAACAAATAGAACAATTCCTGTCTTTATTCACTACCAGCTTCTCCAATAATGCGTTATCCCTGCTGAAAATCGAACCTACCACACATGCGCTGATCCCAAAACAAAATCCAGGTCAAGACTACAATCCCTTCTCGCATGGAGCAATTCTCCATTTGTAATGTTACATGAAGTGGGCACCATAAAAATGCATGCCTTTGCCTGGATGTCCACAAATTAATTTTCAAATACAGTTAATCTCCACTCGTAATATTCATATGTAAACTTCAAATTCACATTGTTTGAGTACACATGATCCACATCTCTAATGAAAGCCAAGTCCCCTTGACACACCAATAGATCATCAACATACATAGCCACATGAAAGCATTTTCTTTGCACCTGTCTCCAGATCCTGCAAAGGCCCATGTCTTCTCCCACCATCTAACCAGAAAGGTGACATAGGGCCTCATCACGACCCAGGCGCTGGACCATGGTGCTTATAGCACCATGGTCCATGTGGATGGCGGAATTACCGCCCCCATCACAAGGTTGGCGGGGGCGGTAATTCCCCATTCACCATTTGCCCTTCCCCATTCCCATTTTGACCCATAGAGCATAATGGGGATGGGGAAGGCGCTAATTAGGGCACCGTAAATTACGGTTGCCGTAATTAGCTCCAAGGTCCCTTAGCGGGTTGGATTTTAACGCCTGCAAAAAGCAGGCGTTAAAGCCTCCAACCCGCTAAGGGACCTTGTAATCAGGCGCTAATGGTTTAACGGTGCCGTTAAACCATTAGCGCCAGGGTCGTAATGAGGCCCATAGACTAGAACAGAACGTCAGCCAATCCCCTACACTTGAGTTGTATAAACTACTTTGCATCATGCATAAAGAAATAGTTATACACGCATAACTTGATCACATCCCGTACCATGTCTGCATCTTGCAAATAGTTAAGAAGAGTGTCCTGAAAGACATATTCCATTGTCTTATAGCCATCATTATATCCATTACATCTTGTGAAAGGGGAGACCACATTTAGGGGATGATTCATGGAACAAATGTGCACCGAAAATCTTGGCGCAAGCTGGCGCAAGCATGAAAAAGCAAGCGCACGTGCACGCGTGCGATTCATGGAAGGGCCTGCGCGTGTTTACTGAGGGATTTGCGCCAAATCCTTGCGTGGCGCACACAGGCGGACACGTCATTCCAACATCCCGAACGCTGTGCGCGACGTGCCCAGCGATAGTGCACAGCGTCAGTGCACACACCAAAAAGGGGGCGGGACACGGGGCGTAACATGTGGAATGGGGAACAATGCGTGAAAACGAAGGCGTAACTGGGGAAGTACTGCAGGAAAATACATTGAACGCCCACACGAACGCGAACAACACATATTCATGGAATAGAATATGGGAAACACGCGCACGCTAATAGACGCGCACAGGCGTCAACACGTCCGCCACAGGAAGGCAGGCGGAAGCGTTCCCGCGCACAGTATAAAAGTGCGCGCAACAACAAACATGAATACACAGCTACGATGAATGCCCCATTTGTCGCAGCTCTGATTGTGGGACACCACAGGAGGAGGAGAATAGCCAGGCCCCGCATTTTTTTGCCCCGGACCAGCCTTTTTGGGATGCCTGACGACCAGGTCTATGGCAGGTATAGGTTTCCACCTCATATCATCCTAGATCTTGTCAGGGAGCAGGAAGATGACCTTACATCCCCCACCCTGTGCTCCCAAGCATTGCCCACCCTGTGCTCCCAAGCATTGAACCCCTTGGAGAAGGTGCTCAATGTCCTGCATTTTTTGGCCACTGGGTCATTTCAGGGGACAACTGCCATAGTGGGGGGGGTCTCATAGGCCACGCAGTCACGCTGCCTACACCAGGTGTTGGCAACCATGACTGCGCGCCCCTCAGTTCGCAGGCGCATATACATGCCCAGAACACCCACATAAAGGCAGGCCATGGTCCAGGACTTCTACAGGGTAGCACACTTCCCCAAAGTGCTCGGTGCCATAGATTGCACCCATGTGGCCCTACGTCCACCTAGGGCCACTGAGCACATATATCGAAACCGTAAGCACTGGCATTCCATCAACGTGCAGGTTGTATGCGATGCAAAGGGAATCATCACCTCTGTCTATGCAAACTACCCTGGGTCTACCCATGACAGTTTCATATACAGAATGTCTGCCCTGAGCCGGGCCCTGGAAGCTGGGATGCATGGCGACACATGGCTCCTAGGTGAGAATAAATGCATGTGCACATGCATGCATGTCACACACAGACAAATACACAAACCCAACTAATCACAACCATCCTCACCTCCCCAGGGGACAGTGCCTACCCTCTGAGCAACCACATGATGACGCCAATCCGGAAACCCACCACACCACCCCAAGTAAGATACAACGCTGCCCATATTGCAACCAGGGCCATAGTGGAGCGCACATTCGGAGTGCTCAAGTCACGCTTCCGCTCCCTTGACCGCTCTGGCGGATAGCTACTATATGCACCCCCAGTAGTGTGCAGGATCATTGTGGCGGCATGTGTCGTGCACAATGTTGCAACACAGCAGGGCGTACTGGTGGACATGGTGGTGACCCCACATCCCCAACCACATGCATCGGCGCTGCCCATGGGAGGGGAGAGGGGAAGTGGTGAGGCAGCCCGGACCCAGCTTGTGGCCACATTTTTCACCTAAACTCCCACCCCTGTGGAGTACACAAAGGCCTGGCACATACCAGGTGACAACTGATGATGACAAAGAGACAGTCAACTGTCACAAACTTACCAGCCTGAGGATGTTGCCATGGAAGTGCTACATTGTGTGCATCCCTAGCTACTTAAACATAACCAATCCCGTGTGACCGAAAGGAACACATGTAAGCTTTGTATCACACCCCCCACAAAACAGGCCATGACAATCCCTGGTATGTCACCCAAACCCTCCCAAACCACATCCCCCTTGTCTGCAACACCATGATATGGCATGCAACAGCAAAAACCAAACACATGACCAATAAGATATGGCGTGATATGTGATAAATGGAAAATGGGCCGAGACAATGATGCCTGACATAGAATCAGATGAAATGACTGACCAACAACCTCCCACACATAACAAGTCATACACAAATGCCTTGCACCAGTGGTAGCTTCAACACAGCACTGAATGCCTGTTCACATGCACATTTGGCAAGGCAACCTCGCTACTCCCCAGCCAGTGTGCTGTGTGCCTCTCCTGCTACACACTGCTCAGCACACAGCACAGTGAGCAGCCATTGTGTTGGGGATACACCTTCAGCACCACATGAAAAGGACTAAGGTAAAAAATAAACTATTGACACATGTACAGGATCCCCAAATGACAATTCATCATGCGCTGGAGGGACACAGCGTGCCCGAGAAGGCAATATGTGTGCACCTGTGGACATGGAAGGGTGGTTGCATGTGTGGTTGAGAATTGTGCAACTGTGTGTGTCAGTAGGGACATGCACTCAATATATGCATGTGAAATAAAGTGACCCTCATTGTCTTGTACACATCGCATGTGAACACTGACCATGTGTACACCCCAGCATGTCAAAGCACAACAATCCCCTGACACCTGAAAACTAAATACAACACAGAAACAGCCCTTGACCAGCACAACACATCATGTAAATAGTACCACACAATGACATTGTCAGAGAGTGACCAAACCCTGTAGGCCAGGCTTATTGTACAACAACAAAAGGCCCACCCTCATGTACACATCACCATGACCTTCTGAACAACTGTGCCTGTGGTATGTAGCCTTCTTCCTTCTAGTCTACCTGGCTACAGGATCCCCCTACCCCTTGGTGTTCATGTCCCACATTGCATGTAAATAGTGTGCAGCCCCCTCAGAGGCCTCTTTGACTGGTAAAAATACCAAATTGCAGAGAACTCAAAGGACCCAAACCCCAAACACATGGGAAGAGGCTCTAGGCACCAAAAAACCCTGGAAGAGTGTCCAGTAGATAACTTGAAGTGCAAAATTAAGACCAGGCATATGTACAAGCACAATGATACAACTAGCAAGGTAGCACAGTTGAACAATGGGCCAACAGGATGGGTACCTTTTCCTGGAAACCACATCCAATGAGGATGCAACAACTGATGGGTAGTGTCACAGCTCCGGTCTCCTGGCGCAGGAGTGGCATGAACCAACCACCCCCTCTGTGGTCTGGGCGCCTGCAAGTTAAAACTTACACAGGCTGCTGAGACCCCGGCGGGGAAAGAGGGTCAGGGATCCGTTGGTTGGACAGGCATTGCTATTCAGGATAACCGGAAAGAGGGGCAGGAGAGGGGAGTTGGATTGGCAAAGGAAAGTAGGCCAAATACAAAATACCACAATTCACAATAACATGCTCAATCAGAGAAACCATGTTCTACATGCACATCGTACCAAATGAGTCAAATGCAAGACAAAGAGAGACTTATCTCTGGGGTGAGTGCTGGCCTCCTGCCTGCACCCTCCCTGGTCCGTTAACAAGATCAGTTCCATGCTGCAAAGAGAGCGAGAGTCATCAATCCGTGTGCGTTTAGAACACACACACACAACACCATCAATGCCCAAAGTCACTGACTTCTACACAAACAAACACACTTTTCTGGTGCTATGTACATAAACGTTAGCTTGCCATTGTGATGGTTCATACACTGTTAATGCAGTAAGGGCGGCGCACGTGGCCAAGCAGGAAATGGAAGAGCAATGCCTCAAGATTCACACATAATAGAATGGTCCCTGGGTGAGCTGCTAGACGCGTATAGCGAGGTGCGACTTCAGTACAATTCGTGTCCTGCCAGCCGTGGCTCACTCACTCCTGATGAATGGACCCGATGCACATCAAACTCGATATGGTCGTCAGAGTGATCATCCGGGCTTGACTCATTGCCAGCCACAGACAAGATGGTCTGTTAAACATGTGGGTTCTCATCGTCTACCACCCCATGACCCCCACTTGTGCCGGGTTGCTGGTGTGATAGCAAACCTGTGTCTGGCATGACAACACCATCCTCTGGCTCCATTGCGTCATCATCTGGAAAGTGGAGAAAAATGTACATTAGTACACATGGCAGAAGCACATAACACACACAAACATAGACATCACACAGACAGCCAACACATGAAGCAGACATGTCACACACAAATGTGAACCTGGCATGCATGCCAGGCCACTTTGACATAGCATCAGGGAGTAGGCATGTAGAACGGTGTACCACGGCCCTGAAGTGGGTTGATGCAGTGCAGAACATGTGTACGCTATCCACTATCTACATGAACAAGTACATCATGATGTGTATCAATTAACTTGAAGGCAGTGCAAGGGCAAGTTCAGGCATCACGTGCAATGTGCATGCAATGTGTTGCATGGCTACAAGCAACCCCCCCCTAAGTGAAAATGCAGGGATGCATTGTATGGCAGCGAAAGGGCGACCAGAGACCTGTGTATTGGCAGACAGTGGTGGCTAGCATCAATTGCATCATCTGAGTCAACTGACAACACAGCAGATGATGATGGGACAGAAAGCAGGACACATGATGAACCCTCAGTAGTACAGCCATGTGTGCAGAAGCCGCTACACCAGTTGAACGGAGTTAGTGGGCCTGAAACGGGGGGAGGTCTGTGCCCTGCACAGACTGTGACACCCTAAACATGTGTGTGATGCAGGACTGAGCTAGAGTGGGCATGGAATGGATGATCAAATGCAAAGAAATGCAGGTCATCCTGGACACGTACTACAATGATCATCCAGTCAAGAACACATAGGGGCATGCATGTAATACACATGGAGCATGAATGGGAACTCATGTCCCTGCGGAGCATCTGCCATCTGCACAGTCCAAGTGAGACACCCTGCATGAAGTGCAGAGGATGTACCCCACTGCATGTGTCTGGCAGGTTGGCTGGTGGAAGTTTGCATGCACACAGGAGTCTTGAACAGGCCATTGCAGCACACAAACATGATGCACACCTGTGCCATGTTGAAATTGGGGTGCCGGGGTGGTGGAGGGGCAAGGGAGAATGCCTATGTGGAGTACCCGCATGCATGCAGAGGACACATGCACGTCAGTCATGCAATGACATAGTCCCAGTGCTGAGAGGAAACACACCCCAGGCTACATGCAGAAGGGCCATTGAGCTGGAACACGGACTGCAGGGGCAGCTGGGTGACTAGCATGTGAGTAGGGTGCAAGTGTGGTGGTGAGGACAGTCCCTGTCTGCTCTACAGGTCCACTATCCTGCACAGCAGGCATGCATCAGTGAAGCATTGCATGACTTGCACATGAGAACCATGTACACATAACATGCAGTGGCAGTCAAACACAACACACCACACAAGCAAAACACACATGTCCTCGACGAACAGGTGACAACACTCACTGGACGGGGCAGCAAAGTCCTGCATCTCTCCCACTCCTTCGACCATTCCTGTTGGTGTGAACTCCGCAACGAGTGACTCGTGCGGAGTGAGGTCTTCCTCCTCACGTGGTGGCCCACTGCCAGTCACCAGAGTCATGTTGTAATTAGAGGCACGCTTCGCCTTAGTGCTGTGTTTGAGGTCATCCCAACGCTTTTTGCGCTCTTGCGCTGTGCGCACCTCATGGCCGAATGCACTCACATGATCCGCAACTTGCTTCCAGTGGGTATTACGATGGGCAGCCGTAGTTTGACAATTCGGCCCCACTATCATATCACAGTTGTGTTCCCGCACGTAGTCCACGAGGAAGTTCAGTTCCTGCTTGCAGAAAGGCTTCTTCCTCGACGTGCCGAAGGCCGTAGCTGTGTCTGGGGTCCCAGCCTGTACTGCAGGTGCAACCTTCCTCCTCTTGGACACTGATCTGGACCCTGGCTGGCAAATGCCGCCCTGATCAGTATGGGCAGTGGCGCTGGTGGAATGAGCCGAGGGAGTGGCAGGTGGAACATGGAGTGAAGCCCTGACTTGCGTCAGTGGCTGCTGGGTGCCCTGGAATGGACCCTGCGCAGCAACATCCGCTGTGCCAGTGTTATTGACCGGGACTGTCCTGGTTGGTAGACTCACAACCGGGGTGGTGTCGGCTGTATCTGCCCCTACACTTGCCAACACCCGGCTGGTTGGGGCAGCAGATGACATTACTGCCCCAGGGACACGTGCCTCGGTCAGGACAGCCCTGTGTGCACCTACGGTGTGCCTCCTGACCTCCTGGAAATCTTCCATGGACTCTTCAATTGCCAACGCAGCCTGCGCTGGCAGACCCTGAGCCTGGGTGGTGGTGTCCACAGCTGCACCTGCAGCTACCACTACCCTTGGGCCCGTGGCAGTCGATGAAACGGACTGCCGGGTCACATGGGCACCAGTGCCAGATGCAAGAATTGCATCTCCCGGAGCCGCAGGGGGTGGTGGCATGACTGCACCAACACGTGGCACAACATCATGCCGATCTGGCGCACCCCTGCCTCTTCCCCCTCTGCAGCCACCCTCGACACCTTGGAGTCCCCCTACTCCCTGGTCACCCTGCCCACGTCCCTGACCATGCCTGCCACGGGGAGTATGCCCAGCTGAGGCGCCCCTCACCTTTCGTGGCCTCCCAGCCATGGCACAGATGAAGCAGTGCCGGCACAGATGTAGTAGTGCCAATGGGAGGTGTACATGCCAATTGTCCTGGGCAATTGGGGTGAAGGGGGTAGTATACAAGATGTGAACAGCACCCTTGCACCTGCAAGGCTGTATGTGACCTGTGCTGCCTCCTGCCCCTGAACTGCACCACTTGAACGAGTGGTACCACCCCCACCAGGCCCCATGATTAAGTGACGGGTCACGCAACGCTCAGGCACCCCAAAACTGCTGTAAAAACCGTGCACGCAACCCCCGTAGCCCACGTGTGTGGAATTAACCTCCCGCAGTACGCGGTGGCACCCAGGAACACGAAAAACGCGTACGCATGGGACACGCAGGCTACTATGACCTTGAAAATGGTACGCGATACACAGGGGGGCCCACAGTGGGAAAAATAGCATGCACGACTCACCGTCTGACTAGAGTGATAATGAAAAACACGCACAGCCAATCCCCCCGCCAAAAGAAGAGATACGTCCTTGATCCACTGCGAAGTAGTGATGGTGTGTGAAACAACACAAAGTAGCAAAACACACGTCGGTCTCCACGAAAGGTACGTACAGGGAACTGCTGGCCCTGCTAACCTTTAACCCATGCTGAGGGAAACGCTGCGTGCGTCACGTCACTTATGCGCTTAGGCCCTTTCCTCAGATTACACGCATTAACACGGGGACGTGCAGTTTTTTCACATGCTGATTCACTATGCACCCGTCACGAGGCAAACGCCCGCGCACGTAACATCACAGACGCGCTTACACGCTAAGGGCCTTTCCTCGAATTACACACTGATCTGCAGGTTTTTCATGTGCCAAATCACTCCGTATCAAGCTGGCCACGCGACAACACATGGAAGACCACGCTCCTGCCCAGAAGACGATTTTCCTGCCCCCCAGAGTCCCGAGCAGCCTCCCACGACCCATCTGCTGCTGCCTGCCTGCTGCCACCGTGCCCTGCCATTTGGTGCCTGCACATCTGCCATCTGCAGGGGTCCAGTTGCAGTGACCACCCCTGCTGGCAAAGAAGACTCCCGACTGGTGTTAGATCACTCCACAGCCCAGCCCCAGGACCCAGTTGCCCACCCACACCTGCCTCGGGGGTTTCCATGACCGACACAACACCTTCCGGCACCATTGGCAACCCCCAGCCAGAGAGGCAGAGGGCTGCCAGTTTCACTTCCGAAGAAGTTGGCATCCTAGTGGAGAAAGTCCTGGGGCAGTATGATGCCCTCTTCACACCAGCGTGTGCCGACAAAGAAGGACGGAGGAGGATCTGGACGGACATAGTGGGTGCCATCAATGCGTAGGGGGTGGCACCCCGCGACATGTTACATGTCCAGAAGCGCTGGGAGGACAAGTCCAGGGCCCTCAAGAAGGCCCGACGCCTCTTATAAGCAGAGGATGCAGTGGGGCGCCGGGGCCAGCTTACCAACCAGCAGATGAGGACCCTGGAGCGCATTCGCCCAGTGCTTCGCCACCAGATCCTCAGGATGCAGGCCCATCTGGAGTCGAGCGGTAAGTGGCCATGCATTGCTGTGTGAAACAGGGCATATTGCAGTGTGCTGGTAGTCAGCTACTTGGCTGTATGTGTGACATAGGCCATGTATGGATGTGTATGTGCAGGGACATCATGGTGCTGCATGTGAGACCAGTCATGAGTGAACCACATGGATGGTGCATGTGTTACAATGCAACATGCGGAGCAACATGCAGAATGCACACATGAATGCATACCTGTCTCTGTTGTTGGACATGGATGGGGTGTGAGAGATGGATGCTGCTGTCAAGGACATGTATGGTGTACATGTCTATGTGTCTGAGTAGCGTGTGTGTGACTTGTAAATGCCATGGATGCATGACACATGTCCGTGACAATGTTCTGATTCACTGATGCAGCCTAGTCATCCTTGTATCCACTGTGTCTGGGATGTACGAGGCCAGATGGATGAAACTACGGTGATGTGCGTGCATGTGATCAGTATGACCCATGATGCATGTGAGTTTCAAACCACCATTGTATGTTTCAACAGTTCCTTGGACATGTATGCAAATGTTCTTTGCATGCACCATGCCTGTTTCTGCATGTGTGTTGCCTGCACTGACCCATGTGTTGTGGAGGGACATGATGGAAGTGACGTTTGACAGTGCCACTCATGTGCTATTGCTTCCTGTCTAGGGGACTATTGTACAGTACCCTGATGCTTGTGTTCTATGTCTCCCTCTACACAGCGGCGAGTGAAGAAGAGGGCGGAGACGGCGCTGTGGAGCAAAACAGCGGGGATGCCTTCACCGGCCGGCAACGCAAGGCCCAGTCACCCTCCCAGGAATTACGATCATCTGGGAGCGAGGGGACTGGTGCCGCGTCTGCCACTACGGTTGCAGAGTAAGGGGTGGGAGAGCCCCCACAGGGGCTTGCAACGGCGGAAGACGGTGTGGAGCCATCCAGGTTGGTGGTTTACACAGAGGAGGAGGAGGCCGCTACTGAGCCACACATGGGGCCTGGTGGGGGTGGTACCACTCGTGCAAGTGGTGCAGTTCAGGGGAAGGAGGCAGCACAGGTCGCCGTGGAGGGGCCTGTGCATGTCACTGTCCCTGACACTGTGACTGCACCACCATGCACCAGCAGGGATGCCCCATCCCAGGCCCATCCGCAGCTAGGGGGGAGGTCCACGTCATCTGCCACTCCTCTACCTGCGGACGAGGGAACCCGTGACCGTATGGAGACCGTCCTGATTGGTGTCGCGTTGCGCACGCGTAACATTCGTGATGACGTGCGTGCTTCCTGGAGGGAGCACGCACGTCATCAGGAAGAGCTGCGTGCCAATGTGGCCCAGTTGGGAGGGGCCATAGTCGGGGTTTCATACATGTGTCAGGCACTCTGGCGGCCCTCTCCTCCTCTGTGAAGACTATGCACCAGTCATTCCCCATGCCGTCTTCCGGCCCAGATGCCACCAGGGCCCCCTGTGGACCTGCCCTGACCAACATAGCCAACTCGGTGGAGATCCCTGCCACAGTCGGGAGTCGGAGGTCCAGCAGGGGTGGACACCCCAGCAACTGGACCCCAGCAGATGGAGGATGTGCCGGCATCATCGGGCAGGGCATGTGCACGCCGGCGCCGGTGGATTCCATCAGCCTGGATGCCGTCGTGCTGGCAGAGGCAGTTGCGTCAGAGGCAGCGGCAGGCTCAACGTCGGAGGCATCATGGCTCAGGGCCATCAACATCAGAGGGGCAGGCATCGGCTGGAGGGCAGGAGGACCCTGGAATGGGAGTGTCTTCCATGTGGAAGCGGTTGGGCCAGCGGATAGATGCGGAGCGACAGTGGGCGGAGGAGGCACGGCTCACTATGGTCACGGCGGAGAACTCCATGCGCAGGGTGCTGAGGCGGGCTGAGTGCCTTGAGGGAATTTGCAGGGAGTTGGCAGTGGACATGGCGTTATCCTTGTGAGACCTCGGGGCCAGGGAACAGGCCCGCCTCCAGGACGTTGAACAGGAGTTCGATGATGCCCTGGCCTGGGAAATCAACTAGTGAGCCGTAGGACTTGCCCGCCGCCATTGTATATAGTTAATTAGTGTTAGATTTCATTTATGTTTTTCTTTCATTTGGGGCGCTTGGACTATGCCCCACCTTTTTGTAGATAGTTCTTTATTAGGTAGGGTTTTTTGTAGGTTTCCTTTCAATAGTTGGGTTTATAAACCCTGGATTTGTTCTTTGTATATAGTTGAAGACTGCATTTCTCATCACTTTTTTTTTGTTCACCATGGAGCAATGGATTATTCTTAATTTTTTCTTTGGATTTGGTTTGCTGGACGGACACTTTGGACCCATTTTCATTTGGATTTATTTGGATTCTGCTTTCATATTTTTTATTTCATTTTTTTGGAACATGCTGCATTTTCTTTATTATTTGCATTATTGTGTGATTTGATTTAATACCTTGCTTTTGTGTTCAATACATTTTTGTTTCATACTTCAATTTGTGGTATTCCCTCATTGGTTTCATGCATGTCACAATGTGGGTTTTCTCATTCACTTGCACCCATTGTGTGGGTGTGACGGACATGTGTTGATGTGCATACTTGCCGTTTGGGTTGTATCATGCAATGGGCATTTCTATGTGGGGTGGATGGAATACTTGGGTGTTTGGACAGGGGTGGTGTGGGGTGTGATTTGGGTGGCCATAAGGCCCATGATCGTGGATTGTGATGACGTGTTGGGGGGGACATGAGTCAGGGCCTGCTGGCAGGTGCCCGTCAATGCTGGGTGGGTGGGGGTGCAGAGGGACATGAGTCGGAGCCTGCTGGCAGGTGCCCGTCAATGCTGGGTGGGTGGGGATACAGGGGGACATGAGTCGGGGCCTGCTGGCAGGTGCCCGTTAATGCTGGGTGTGTGGGGGTGCAGGGGAACATGAGTCAGGGCTCACTAGTGCATGGTGCCATGTGGGCTGGCTGCGGGCATGCCCAGAGTGTATGGGCTGCCTGCGGGGCATGGCCAGGTGGTGCAGGGTAGTCCCCTGTGGTGTGGGCTGCCTGCGGCCAATGGCCAGGGGGGATGGGCTGCCTGCAGGGCATGGCCAGGGGTGCAGGGTAGTCCCCTGTGGTGTGGGCTGCCTGTAGGGCCTGGGGAGGGGGGAGAGGGCACACCTGGGAGGACCCACACTGCCAATTTGCGTGTGGTACTCCCCACGCACCCCAGGAATACACATACCCCGCTTGCCAAGTGAAATCATGTGTAAAGCTCCCTGCGCACCCCTCGGAATACACGTACCCCTCTCGCGCTAGCGAAATCGCGTGTAAAACTCCCTGCGCACCCCTCAGAATACACATACCCCTCTCGCGCTAGTGAAATCGCGTGTAAAACTCCCCTTGAAACCCTCAGAATAGACGTACACCTCTCGCACTAGCGAAATCGCATGTAAAATTCCCCGTGCACCCCTCAGAATACACGTACCCCTCTCGCGCTAGCGAAATCGCCAATAGTCGTTGGTTCTAAAATTCTGTTGGGATTCAAAACAAAATAATAATAATAGCTTTCCTGCTGATTAGAAAAGTGTGCATAGCTCCAACATACATTTGAATAAGGAAAATAAGGAATAAGAAAGATCAACCTGAGTATTTGCCCAATCAAAGCCCCTATATTGTGAAAAATGTAAGCCTTTCTCAAGTACAGTGCTTTCTGTTCCCGAGAGAGCATCGGATGAACTATTTTTAGTTTTTTTTATTTTTATTTTCAGGCTTTTCTTACCACCTCTTACAACTTTGGTACTCAGACGGGGTACTCACGGCTCTTCGGACTCTAAGATCAGACGTGAAGAGGTAAGAGGCGTCCCCCCGGAGGTCCAGAGGGCAGATAATCTGTGCTCTGTGCTCCCCAGGGGGCCGCCCCCTGGGAAACCCTCTTGGGGAAGAAAACCCAGACTCTGCAGGTGTAGAGGAGGATCAGATGCACAATGTCCGTAGTGTCAGGTAGAAGGACGAAGAATATCCCAATCCAATCGGTGCAAAAATGGCTGAAGATTCTTGAATGCAGTAGAATATGTGGACGGCTGTAGCAAGAAGGTAAGGAATGGGGCAGCAGAATAAAAGGACAGAGGAGAGACAAGAATGAAAGGAGAGAGAGAAGGACAGCTAGATCCGTGAAGAAGAAGAGTTAGGTAAGTCAAAGCTGAGACGGGTGAAAGGTAAGCGCAGAAAGAAGCCGCGAGCGGCTGCAACAACAGAAGCTGCAAGCGCAGGCTAACCGAAGCCGGAGGAAAAGAAATGCTGAGGGCGGCAGAAAAGATAAGCAATGGAAGTAGCCGCGAACGGCTGGAAAGAACAGGGGTCGCAAGCGGCGGCGAATAGGAGACGGAAGGATAGGATGCCAAGGGCGGCAGAAAAGACAGAGAGCAGATAACAGTGCCGAGAACGGCTAATAGGTCACAGGCTCCGAACAGAGGAGTCGGAAGCGGGATGAAAGGAATAGGAAGAAACCGAAGTGACGGTGACTTGCGAAGGAAGAGAAAAGGAGGAGGAAAGAAGGAGGACTCAGAAGGAGGTCTGAGTGAGAGCAGGTACCAAAAGATACGAGCGAACAACAACAAGGGAGCAATGCTATGAACAGAGTAGCAATGCAGTTACCAGTTTGTTCGCGGGGAATAAGTACGAACAATTGGTAGAAAGAGAAGAAGGACAAAGTGGAAGAAAAAGACTAGACCTGCATTGTTAGTGGATAGAGATGTTATCAAGGAGCCGCCATCTTGGATTCCACTGAGTATATTGTGGTTGATGTAACTTCCAGTGTCTCCATAGGCTTCTAGGAGTTCTTCTAACAGCTTCTCTTCTTGTACCTGTTGTGAAACTGTTGGAATTGACTCTTGGAGTGTGTTGTAATCTCTGAACTTGCTCCTTGTGACTTTATCCCACTCTTCACTCCTTCCTAACAGCGCTGTCTCTGTATATTGTCCTCATCTAGTTCATTTCCTTTTGGAATTCATTCTCTGTTTCTTTTTGGATATTGTACCCTTTGCTAGCCCAGCCGGAGGACCCCCGGTTCATTTACAAAGAAACACCCCTCGACCTGGTAGGCCTGTCTTTTCCGTCTGCAGACTCAGTTTGAGATGAGAATTACTGTATTGTGGGGCATTTATGGTCTCAACCTGCCCTTTGCCAGCTTCAATAAAACAGTTCTGTTTCCTAGTAGTTAAAGCTTGGTGTATGATATCAAAGTTGCATGCAAAAGTAACAATTCTTTCAGCTTCCTAATCGTTCCAGAACTTGTGTTGTCTTCATTTCTTAATATCCCCTGGATAGTTAGAAACATTTGCAACCATTTTGCTAAAAAAAGGGCTCTGTTTCTCCAGCTTTGAATCAGTTCTTCAAGCTTTTCTGCTTCAGAGGCACACTTAGTCGCTACTCTCTGTTTTGGACAGAGTGGATACATGGTCATATGTGTGATAGTTTGGTCCAACACCTGATACTGCTGCTTGAGTAATCAATTAACCATTTCCATTAGAATGTGCACCTATAACTCCAGCAATAGAGGTTGCAGGTGAACATTCAATATAGGACAATTAAATACTCAGAGAAACCCCTGTGTTCTTATAACTCTCTGATTTCAACATTTACGGTCTGGCAGGGTACCACGAGTTGTGGTATCAGAGAGATTACCGATTATTTCAAATATAGATTGATTTACTTTTTCAAGTTGATTTGGCTTTCACTGTACTTCCTGTATTAGTCACAAGGAAGGAATAGAACTTGTCAGACTGATGGAACGTTGCATATATTATTCTACGGATGAAGTCTGCATGCGAGAACGTACCTGGTCGTCATTGTGCGAATGCTTGAAGTTGTGCCTTTGCCATTGTGTCTTTCGGCTTTTTGATGCTGATGTAATAATCAGGCACAATGCCAGACACATGAATATCAGGAATACTGGAGATCTTCCTGTTACCAATTTCGAGAGAAATGCAATTACATGTGAACCCTCTTTCAGTGTTGTCTTGTTCAATAGGTAACGTTGACCAATAATGTGAAAGGGCCTTTCAAAGTTACAAATTTTGAAGTAGTCCCTCTATCATTTGTATCAAGGAAGCAGAGTTGGAAGACAAGTTTACAGTTAACGCCAAAATTGATTCTCTTGCTTTCTCGAATGTCTGATCAGGGCTTGTGACTTGAATGCAAATAACTTTTAGCTCTGCTCTTTACAGTGATAGTTCTGGAAACCCGAACCTTTAAAGTGCTCCATTGGACCAGTTCAAAGGTATACTTTTAGTTTGAAATGATGGATTTAATTGAAGCATTTGACTCTCTAAATACCTTTATGCCGTAAAACGAGAAAGTCGTTAACACTCGATTATGTTAATTTAACTCATGTCCCATAATGTATTTTTTAAAACGCTAGTATGCAGGGCCAGCTTAAGAATTTTTGGAGCCCTGGGCATGGACATCTTTGGGGACCCCCCTCCCCTCCACCAAACCAAAGGAATTGAGTGCTCAACAATATCTGGTGGTGCCCTCCTCCCCACCGTGATCATAACCTATAGGTTGATATGCTGCCCCGCATCAATCAAAATAAGCATGTTTACTCCCTTTAAGTCCCCTTAACCTCTTCATTCTTTCTCAAATCAGAATGATAAACAAGTAGCATTGGAAGGCCAACATTAGCAATCTACAAAGAGGTTACTTCTCTCCTAGTATAGAATCAGGATACTTTTAATCAATAGCATCTGGGAAAGTATGCAGTCTGTAGTATTAATGCAGGACTGTATGTAAAAGGTACATGTAACCCAGAATAGGCAGAGAACTCACATTGGCTGCCTCTGAGAATGTGAAAGTGCTCAAGCAGATATAGAGTAGACCAATTGTAAGGAATGAGAAATCTACATATAGCATAGCATGGATAGTGAGTGCAGATTAGAAGCTACCAGGAAGGGGTGTCTATCCAGACAGACTGAGATTAGAAGTGGGACATGGCTTTCAAATAGTGTTGCCATTCGAGATCAAGGGAACAAGCGCCTGTGGTGTGCAGTATATCAATGCTCACTATTATAGTGGAAGCAATTCTATAGCCAGTGAAATGAGTGAGGTTTTTATGAAGAGCATACCCTGAGAAGAAAATCACTCTGAAGTGCTGACAATTTTGAAGGGTTTCCGGACTGGAAATTCTGGGAAGTTAGACAATAAAATATTAAATTAGATGCCCAGGATCACACATTGCTTAAGGGGTGAAAGTGGGATTTGCGCCAACTATGCATTTTCTGCATTTGAACACTTTTCCAGCTCTCACCATGTACTTAAACAATCTTATTTTATAAAACTGACTTGCAAAGTACACAAATCACATTTCTAAACCTGACCATTTTTAAAACCAAGATATTACAGAAGGGTGTTACGCAAAATGGGAATGATTCTAGATTCATTCTCTCCATCATCAAGGGAAGTATATAAGTACCAGCATACCAATCAATGTGATTTAACAGTTATAATCTAGGTATGTCTTTTGTACTTTTAAGCTTTAAATACTTCCAAAACAATGGCTTGTGAAATTGTCATTCATAAACCTGCAGAAAAACCTTTGACTTTTATACAAAATGCAAAACGTGTTTTGTGTCAAACGAGCAGACCTTAAAATATGCTTGCCCAAGGCCTACATCATCTCGTCCGCTCTCTCTTGTCTACAACCCCTTTCACTCAAATGACCTACATAGGAAGAAATATCAAGCAATGAGCTAAACGATGCCACAAACATGCAAGAAGGCAAACCTCACAGAAGACAGCACAGTAATGCAAGAGATTTTATATGGTTTGACCAGGATCACTGCATCGTCTGCTGGCAAAGCCAGGATACAAGAATGAACATTTTGGTTCCACAGTCTTGAATTTGGATACTTATTCACCTCTTGGACTAAGAGTTTATGCTCATCTTTGGAGGGTATTGCCTAGGTTTTAGAATGCTCCATCTGAACAACCCAATTTCTAGGCCATTACCATACGAATGACATGTTAGTTTTATAGCAACCCCTATCTAGTGCAGGAACATTTCTGATAATAGCACCTCTTATGCTGCAAAACCATATGCAGGTATGTTTATCAACTTCAGACATAGGAAAGGTTCAGCCAGCCCTGCTAGAATGTGCTCTTCTAATCTTTCATATGAACACATATCTCTGCAATGAGTGCTTAACGCACTGAGCTAACTTCTGAACCTATTAGAGCACGGGCAATTCTCAGTTGCACTGCACCCAAGAGTGCAATATAGGCATGTGTTGCAAGTAATTGAAGAGAGATGAGGTTATATATCTGATGGATTTATTTGCAAAGTAGCCTGACACGTGTTTCGAGTCTAAACCGACTCTTCATCTGAGGCTGTAAATGGGGCTTCCTTTCACATCACTTTGGCTTTTCCTGCTATGCTGAAATTACCGCAATTGCGAAGCCGTGAGAGAGTTTTCTGGCACTGTCCTTCATTCAATGTATCTTAGGTCCCATCTCCCATTTACAGCCTCGGATGAAGAGTCGGTTTAGACTCGAAACACGTGTCAGGCTACTTTGCAAATAAATCCATCAGACTTTTAACCACATCTCTCTTCAATTACTTACAACACATGCCTATATTGCACTCTTGGGCGCAGTGCGACTGAGAATTGCCTGTGCTCTAATTGTTTCCACAACAGTGGGTTGTACTTGGCAGTACTCACACACCTCTCAGGCACCTGCAGCCTATGTGCACTCTTTATATATATTCATACAAGTGCTGTGGTTTTGTGACTTTTTCTGTCAAACCTGTGTTTTTCTTAACTTCTGAAGCATTTTGGCACTCAATTTATCAATATGGATTTCAACTTTGGCTATTGCACATGATCAACATAATTCCCACAGGAAGGAAAGAATGCTACAGAGGTTGTACCTTATGGAACACACAAACTATGCATTCCACAGTGAACACAGAAAGCATTACATGATTAATTGATCAAGGCAGAATGCACTTGTCAAAACAGACAGGCAATAGGTTTAGCGCCTCAGCAGCATGCCATAAAATCTCATGGCTTGTGCTATTTAAGTCCAGTGAACAATGGAATCTTACTTTAGATCAGGCAGCCTTGTGGGGCCCCCCCACATGGGCAAGTGCCGCTTTTGCCCTCCCATAAAAACGTCTTTGCAAGTATGCAGTTATGATATTGTATATGTTCATTCTAAAACAATTATTGATATTTTGGATACTGTTCATCAAATTAATGCACATGCACATGACAAAGAGTTCCTTAGTCCATAAAAATGTGGACTAAGATTGGGCATAGAGTTCTACATGAGAGTACAGAATGTAATCCTTAAGGAACTGCGTGAGGATTAACTTCCAACCATAGCAAGTTCGTAGTGGAATCTGTCATCATCCAAAGTTTTAGCTGTCACTGTACTAAGGGGCTCATTACGAGCCTGGCGGTACATGGTAAAAGTAGCAATAATGGAATGACCACTATTTTTACCATACCGCTGAATTAGGAGTCAGTGCTAATCCCTCCAGCGGAATTAGCGCTAGCAGAATAAACGCCAGCATGTGGCGGAATCATTGCCAAGATGCAAAGCAGTATTATCGCTCCATTGCAAGTTGAATTATCGGCAAAATACTGCCGAAAATAGGCGGTAATCATAATAAAACACAGTGCAGTTACCGCCACTAACTGCATACCAGTTGATGGAAAAGGCCCACACCTTCTCCACATTAAGCTGCATATGCGGAAGGAGCAGCACAGGGTACAGGGCACAGAGAGGAGGAGGAGGAGACGCAATACAAGGTGAGCGCCCATACCCAGGCTAAGGCCCTCACCGTGGACCTTGACTGACAACTTATCACCCTGTATCGGCTGAACAGGGTGACCGTTGCTGAACTGCTCACCCTGATCCAGGATGACAGAGAGCAGGATCAACATTAGAACAGCCTTACACCCACGGTTGAAGCCTATGTCAGCCCTACATTTCTTGGTGACTGGCATCTTCCAGCACACTGTGGGCATGCTGCATGGAATGTCCCAGCCTGTGTTTTCTAATGTGTTTGTGCAGGTGCGGGAAGCACTCCTGTGCCATGTCTCCCAGCAAGTCCCTGTCCACTACCCCGGTACAAGAGAATGCCATGAAGGCATATTTTCATGCAGCAACCCACATGCCCAACGTGATTGTCGCTCTGGACTGCACCCATGTGAAGTTGGTGTCTCCCAGGCATCTGAAGAGGTATACCGCAACAGAGAGCAGTATCACTCCCTGAATGTCCAGGTCACCTTCGATCCTGACCTCATTACACACTGCTGTTCTTGCTTCCCTGGTTCCACCCACGCTGCCATGGTCCTGCGGAACAGCACACTGCCTGAATACATGGAGAGGCAAAAGGGCAATGAACATGGATATTGGGTGAGTGCAAGTGCCATCCCACAAACTGATCTCGCAGCACCAGTGAAATGCCATGTGAAATGGGGGTCAGGGGCATTACCACAACTGAACAATCCATTCCCTGTCAAGGCCCTGCAATTGCAGGACCTGCCCTATCACCCTGCACATGACAGCCAACAAACCACAGGACTAGGACATGCTTGACAATGCAGTAATAATTCACCAATGCATATTGCCCCAACAGGCAAGTAACCCTGGCACACAGGACGACATGAACCACAATGCAACATTATACATCATTATACATGGAAGGACACAGTTCAACACCGCACAAAGACGATGCAACACTGGCAGAAGGTAATGCAATGTACTCAGGTAACCATATATGTGAAGCCAATATGGAATAGACACAGACAACACACACCTGCAGAAGTACAACAAAGTACCTATCAGGGCACATGCATGAGAGCAACGCACAGTCCCCATCACATTCTGCAATGCCAATCATAGACCCTGAAAGTGACAAGTGCTGACCGTGAGCTGTGTGCATGGTGTTAAAAGGCAATGCAAACGTTCTCCCATAGTGAATGACTCCACATTAAAGTACTGTGATGGTAAATCATGTTGTGTGGAAAATACTTGTAAAATGCATGCACAGAGTGTCTATCAACATGCCATTGGAAAAAGCAACAAATCCACAATGCTCTGTGACTTACACCTACAACCTTTGCCCTTGCAGGTGTCTCTGGATACTCCCAGCTACCATGGTTGATGACATCTGTGCGGAATCCATATACGCCACTGGAGGTGGCCTACAATGCGGCACACGTCCAGACCAGACTGTGGATCAAGCAGACCTTTGGCCTGTTGAAGGGTCATTCCCGGTGCCTACACTGGGCCGTAGGGGCCTTGATGTACAGGCCAGAGAAGGTGGGAGAAATTGTTCATGTCGGTGCCATGCTGCACAACATTTGCATCATGCAGGATGCCACCCTGGCCCCTGATGAGGACATGCCACCCCCAGAAGAGGAAGACTCACTACCTGCGGGTGTTGTGCTGCCACGCAGTGAGCGGGAAGATGTCTAGTTCGGCAAGAGCTTACATACAATTTATTTTTAGCACATTGATATCCACATGCTATGCACCTCTGTATATAGTCACGTTATGAATTAAACATATGCACACAATAAAGAATGTCATAACATTGCTTCAATTGAAGTTGTATGTAATTATGAAATGTTAAAACACCCTGCTCACCCGCCTCCGCCATTACCAATGCACCGTCCCCAACACACCCTCCCCACCCACCTCCCCATCCCCAAAACATCATGCCCAACCCATCATCTCCAACACACCCTCTCCACCCACCTACCACTTCCCAAAGCACCATCCCCAACATGCACTCCCCACCCACCTTCCCCTCCCCAAAACAGCATCCCCAACACACCCTCACCACGCACCTCCCCATTCCCAAGGCACCATCCCCAACACACCCTCCCCACCCCCTCCCCTCGCCAAAAACACCATCACCAACACACTCTCAACACCCACCTCCCCAACACACCCTCCGCACCCACCTTCCCACCCAAAACCACCACCCCAACACACCATCCCCAACCACCTCCCCCCTCCCCAACACACTATCCACAACACACCTTTCTCACCCACCTCTCCCTTTCCCAAAATACCAGCCCAACACTCCCTCCCCACCCACCTCCCTTGAGCAAAATGTACATAGTGAACATTACTTCAGCTGTATCTTGGCCTTGGCCCTCTGTTCCAGCACCTTAGATGTGCGGTGTCACAAGGAGCGCCGCCTTGGGATGATGGGCAGAGATCCCTCCATGGGCGTAACAAAGGTGGATGGCTCCGAACCCTAGACCCAGATGTGCATCAGAGTTGAAAGGCTAACATGCCCTCCGTATGTTCCCTTATCCTCTGCCATACCGTGGTGATGGCAGCGGTCGTCTGGCAGCGGGAATGGGAAATCCTCTGACAGGATCCCTGGAGGCAGTCCCTCTTTGCCTGCATATGCTCCACCTGCTGGGCCACCAGTTGTTCCATTGAGACCTGGCTCTGCTCAATGGCATCCAGCACCACCCATATGACTGCCATGGTGTTGTGTGGCACGGGTGGTGGGTCTCTGGAGAGAAATGGGGCTGAAACAGGGTGAGTGGAAGTCTGTGTCTTTCTCCTCCTCATGGGTGGATCTGTCATTGCCTTTGTCTGGGAGAGGTTTACGCTGGTGATACATGTCCCGTGCTGGTGACAATGGGGTGCTAGGTCCCAGATATGTAGGTGCTGGTGCGTGGACAGCATCCTTTTGTATTGCCACAGGGGCCGGCTGTGGAGTGGCTGTGGCTTTACCTGAATCGGCTTCTGCCATGCCACCTGCATGGCGGTTGGTGGGCCATTGCGCCCTGATAGGGGGACATTAGATTCCTTGATACCTGCCACACATGCCACCGCCATGGCATCCTGTGGCCTTGTTTCTCCCTCCTGCTCTTCTCCTCCTGCTGCTTTCGTTATGGCCTTTGCAGGGGTGGAGGTGGATGTACAGCCAGTGAGGGAGGTGTCCAGGACAGTGGAGGGCCAGGCCTCTTTGGCATCAGTGGAGTGTGTCCATCTTGGGTGAATAATGACATGCTGTCAGTCATCTTGCATACATGTTAGTGGACTAGGAATACACTCATGCGACATTGTGTTTGTTTTGGTTACACACATTTTGTATGATGGGCATATGTGGTTTAAGCCAATGAGGGCTGCTACTGCTAGGTAGAGGTAGTGCCTGCTGAGGGTGTACACAGTTCATGCATGTGCACGTTGCCTGTTGGCATGCCAAGGTTGCTTGTTGTGAGGGTACTGGGTGTTCACTTGCCAAAATGGACTTTCATGGCAAACATGGGTGCTTCTCCCATATCCATGTGTTGGCATGCACATTTCATCTACAGTCCATGTGCATTACTACATTCTCCCACCTCGACTGGCACATGCCTTTGCACTGTGCCTTTGCACTGATTACCATGCGTTTTCCCATTCCTTTGCCCGTTGTGCTCATCTATGCTGGGGGACGAATGCTTTTTTGCCAGTGTGTTCACATGTGAGTGGAGACTGATAGACTTACCACCATCCCTGTGACTTGCTGCTCCGGCCTCTGCTCTCCCGTTCTCATCCATATGGAGGATGGAGCTGGCCATCTCCCACAGTGACAGGGTGAGGGGTTCTACAGTGCTACCTCATGTGGCTGCACTCTCTCTCCTGTGGTGGGAAATGAGGCTGTGTACCCTGGACTTAAGGTCGTTCCATCTCTTCCTGCAGTCTTCTGAGTCTCGTGGGACGATGCCCACTGCCACTACCTTGTCCCTATTAGGATTAATTTCCTACACCCCAAATGTGAGAGGAAATACAAATTAAGGAAATCCTTATAAAATGGACTATAGGCCTAGTAGAATGCCAGTGGCCTAAATTACAGGTACACCCTGCCTGCTCCAAATCAGTAGCAAGGCCAAGAAACACGTTTATGAGAGCATTGCATGAAGAAATGAAGGCAGACACATGTATTAGAAATGCACATTGAGAGCATAGCCCATGTGAGATAATGCAGTAGGCAAATATTGTGCAACAATGCAGTAGGTACGAACAAATGTGTAAGCAGAGAAAGGTGCAAAGCGCACCACAAGCAGTGGAAAAGCACTCTCTTAGTAATGCCACAGCTAATAACTACAAAACACAATATAAATATGTGTTGCCACCTATTGATGCATATCATGTAGAGAAGGCTTCATTGGACCATTTAGAAAATGCACACACAAGGCCAATGACCTTGAAAGACAGTGTGTAAAGCTGCGCTGGGATTGGTCAGTATAGAGAGGAACAGCTGATTTCTCAGGCTTCGAGTGAGAAGTAATGATACTATTAAATGTTGCAACCTAGAGCAAAAGTTTAGCCAGGCAAGCAGCGCAGGTTGCAGGGAACACAGTAATGCCGAATTGAGGCCAAAGAGTAGAGATCTAAAGTGCGGACAACACTGCCCCCTTGCAGAAAATGGTCACTTAGAACAAAGCTACAGGCAAGTGGTTACTGACCTCGTTGGCAAATAAATAATGAAACCAGGAAACATGACTGCAGAAGGAAATGTTTAAAGGGATTAAAACAATGAGTTATAATGAGGTGGGGTGAAACTCTAATCCCCCCAATTCACTGGTGCACAGGTAATCCAAGGCAAACTAAGAACGTAGACATATTAAAGCACCTATTCCCTGAACAAGCAGTTCTGAGTAGTGTTCAGCATGAAGTCATTGATTCCTATGAGAAGCAGGAAGAAGGTGAAACATGTGTCCAAGGAAAAGTCACAAATTAAACTGCTAGGTGTGCATTTGTAATGGTGACAACCATCAGGGGATGCCAACAATTCTGGTCGCCTTGGGAATGGGATGAAGTATTAATTTCTTAAATGTCACACTGTCTGTACTTCACTGGCATTGGAAAGGAATAGGGGTTAAGCACACCATGAGAGCCCGCAACCAATGGAAAACGGGTTGCCAGTAACCATTTGTATCATCAGAGTTGTTAAGACGGATTTCTGAACTCTGTCCTGGTGGCGCAGAAGTTCAGAAGGCCAACCTAATTACTTGGAACAGGGTAACCTCTGGACAAGCCAGACCAATCAAGGTAGCGATCGCGGCGGTCAAGACTAGGTCTCAAGAGGGGTGAGGGTGACTGAAAGCCCGCAATGAGCACACAAAGCAAGAGCGCTTACAAACTACTCCAAACAGTTGTTTATATCAAAAATAGATACACATTTATTATAAGGCCTTGAAACTAATAACCACAGTAAAAGCAGCAATATACAACGATATTAAACCAACACATACACTATCCACCCAATATATATACAGAATACACAGTTTCACAGCATTAGCAGCACGAAAGATGCAGTGCGAACCAATGCGTGTGATATGTCCGCCTTCTGAGGCCCCTAACTGGATGGTAGTCCAATCCCTACGAAGAGTGGAGCCTAGCGCTCAAAAGTACCTGCACACGCCGGTGCCAATGGGCAGAAGGTGAAGCTCTTCGGAGGACGTTGAACAGCTCTGTAGGGAGCTCTAATGAAGGAGAACACGGTCCGCGACTCTAGCGCAGCCTCCACTGTGAGGCAGAAGCAGGGCGCGAGTACGGACAAGGGGTGCTGTATTCACAGCGGGGAAAAGCAAAGGGCACTGCAGGAGGGCGACCAGATCCTAGCTAATCTACTCACCGGTCCCCGAAGCAAGCAGGCCCGAGCTTCTCCTCGATAGATGCAGCTTCTGGCAGGTTCTGAAGAGCAGGGAACGTCTCGTCGTCGTGCAGAGTAAAAAGACGTCCCGATCGAAGAAACAAGCACAGTTTTGTCGCCACAGCAGGGCAACGGAACGGCCGGGTGTATTCAAGCCAAACGAGCACTGCTCACCTCTAGCTTAGGGTTGCTAAGCAAACGAAGCGTGTGAGCGTGCCCCGGACTCAGAATACCACCCAACCTGTCGGCGATTACAGAGCAGGACTCCTTAGTAAGCTGGTCAGTCAACTGGATGGCCCAGAGACACTTCCGAAGGCTTACAGCAGGAGTTGATGAAGGTGCCGGGAATAGCTGGTCCTGCTATTCCAATAGGTCGAAGCGCCAGTACAGGCCTTCTTGTTCGATCTTAGGTGGAAAGGGCTTCACCGGACGACAGCAATGAGGAGCAGAAGTTCTTCAGGGGGTCACCAGCGATTCCTCGGTCCAGCCTCGTGTTCGCAGGATACTTGGCTCCTGTATCCCTGGGTTCGTAAGAACTCAGGAGATCGACCTGGCAGTGGTGTTTCCAGCTCCCTCTTATCCACGGTTCCCTTCGCGCCAAAACGGAGGGGGCCAATGGGAGATCCGCTCATCAACACACATACCATACGTGGACCAATCACGGACCACAGTGGTCCCAGGCATTCACACCACCCTAGACTCTCTGGCACCCAGGATGTGTATTGGGACCAGACAGCCCAGCCCACATCCTGGGGGCACTCAAACGACATGTAGAAGCCCGCGAAAGCAACCGTGTTTCGCGGGAAACTACATGCCCAAATAAGGAAGGCCCCGGGTCGCCTGACCCGGGGGAAGGTAAAGGGAGCAAGACGGACAGTGGACGAGACAAAGGAGCCTCGTGGTCCGGCCATTTTGGGTAGCCGGGCCACCCTTTTGTGTTCGCGGCAAAAAGGTGCTCAGAACGGCAAAAGGAGCTCAAAATAAACCAAATGATCGCTGCCACCAGCCCAGTCCCTGAATGACTTGCACCGATCCAAAAACCATCCTACAAGAGTGTCTAGGGTCTGTAGAAGGCTAGAGACCCAAGAGAGCTGTAACTTAGCTTACAGTGCCCTCTTGTGTCGTGTTGCTCTAAAATGGCGACACGATAAAAGAAACTACGGGAAACAGCGTTCCCCGGTACTGACTGTCTTAAGGGCATGTCAGTTTCCCCGTAAGAAAGGAGCGAAAGTCCAGAGGAGTACGGCAGAAGGCTGCACTTCTCTGGCAAAGTCAAGAAAACAGGTTGAAAACAATAGCAAAAAGTTTAGGGGTTGCCACATGGAAGGAAAGTTCCCTACAATAACGAAATCTTTCCTAACACTCGCCCCTCCCAGACTATGGACAGGGGGAACTAATCCACCCCTGGATGAGTCTCTTGTTCAGGTCGGTAAAACATTCTGGACAACCCATCAGCATTGCTATGTTGGACACCTGGCCTATGCTCAATAGTGAAGTCGAAGCCTTGTAGACTTATGGACCACCTAAGCAACTTTGGATTCTCCCCCTTCATGTTCATTAGCCACTTTAACGGCTTATGGTCAGTCTGCACAGTGAAGTGGGTCCCATAGAGGTAGGGCCGCAGCTTCCTTAGGGCCCACACAACAGAGAAACATTCTTTCTCTACCGTGGACCATCTGAGCTCTCTGTCCTTAAGCTGGCGACTAATAAAACCGATAGGGTGTTCCTTACCCTTCTCATCTACTTGTGATAGTACAGCTCCTATCCCAGTGTCAGAGGCATCCGTCTGCACGATAAAAGGTCTTTGATAATCAGGGGCCCTGAGCACAGGGGCCTGGCACAAGGAGTCTTTCAAGCCATTGAAGGCCTTCTCACACTCGTCAGTCCAAGTTACCTTCTTGGGTTTCTTCGGAGTTGTGAGGGCAGTCAGAGGAGCAGCTATGGTGCCATAGTCTGCCATAAAATTGCGGTAATAACCCGTGAGTCCTAAGAAGGCTCTCACTTGGGTTTGTGTAGTGGGGGTAGGCCAGTCTTGTACTGCTTGTACTTTACTGGGGAGAGGCTGTATCCTTCCTCCACCTACTTCATGCCCAAGGTAAACCACTGAGCCTTGTCCAATCTGGCATTTACTCGCCTTTATGGTCAAGTGGGCTTTCTGAAGAGCCTGGAGCACAATCCCGAGGTGTTTCACATGGTCTTCCCAGGTGGCACTGAAAACTGCTATATCGTCTAGATATGCAAGACAGAATTCGTCCAACCCATTCAACACATGATTCACAAGCCTCTGGAAAGTGGCAGGTGCATTCTTCAATCCGAACGGCATTACCCGGAATTGGTAAAGCCCGTCGGGAGTTGAAAATGCTGTCTTCTCCTTGGCATGTTCTGCTAAAGCTATTTGCCAATAGCCCGCAGTCAGGTCAAACGTGCTGAGGTACTTGGAGGCACCCAAGGTATCCACCAGCTCGTCAGTTCGAGGCAAGGGGTGAGCGTCTGTCTTGGTGACAGCATTCAGAGCCCTGTAATCCACGCAGAACCTCAATTCAGAAGTGCCTGCCTTTGGAACCAATACCACAGGACTGGACCAAGGACTACTAGAGGGTTCAATCACCCCAAGGTCTAACATCTTGTTGACCTCGGTCTTAATATAAGGCCGTACTTTATCCGACATCCTGTATCCCCTACTTTTGGTAGGTACACTGTCTCCTGTGTCAATGTTATGTTTGCACCAAGGTGTCAAACCAGGCGACTGTGAAAACAGGGGGGAAAACTGCCTAAGCAAACTTTTCACCTCAGCCTGCTGATCAGAAGTCAGGTGATGGGCCACTCGGACACCCTCAACGGAGCTATCTGAAGGACCGCTTTGGAACAGGTCGGGAAGAGGTTCTGACTCCTCTTCCTCAACGTCTGACGCCAGTAGCAGTGCTGCGATTTCGACTCTTGGGACGAAAGCCTTCAGCCTATTTACGTGGAACACTTTTGGAGCCTGTCCAGGCCTTCCAAGGTCCACTAAATAGTTCACCTCACCCAGGGGCTCCACCACTGTGTAAGGGCCTGACCATTTGTCCTGTAAAGCGCGAGGCCTTATAGGGTTCATGATCAGGACTTGCTGACCAGGGGTAAAGTGAATTAAGGAAGCTTTCTGGTCGTACCAATGTTTCACCAGCGCTTGTCCTGCCTTCAACTTTTCACTAGCCAAGCCCATCAGGAGTACCATCCGTTTTCTGAGCCCTAGCACATAGTCAACTACATTGGTAGTAACAGGGGGAGTGGGCATCTCCCATCCCTCTTTGACGATGGCTAAGGGTCCCCGTACGGGATGACCGAACAGAAGTTCGAAGGGGCTGAAGCCAACACCCTCCTGTGGTACCTCTCGGTAGGCAAACAACAAGCATGGTAAAAGAAGGTCCCATTTCCTCCTCTGGGGCTCCTCCAGAGCCCCAATCATGCTCTTTAACGTTCTGTTGAAACGTTCCACCAGACCATTGGTCTGGGGGTGATATGCAGAAGAGAACTTGTAGGTGACCCCACATTCTTTCCACATAGCCTGCATATACTTCGACATAAAGTTGCTGCCACGATCTGACACAACTTCTTTAGGGAAGCCAACCCTAGTAAATATGCCGAGTAAAGCTTTTGCAACTGACTTGGCAGTTACAGTCTTTAATGGGATGGCCTCAGGATACCTGGTTGCATGGTCGACCAGCACCAGGATAAACCTATTGCCTGAGGATGTTTGCGGGTCAAGGGGACCAACGATGTCGATCCCTACCCTTTCAAATGGTACCCCCACAACTGGGAGCGGTACCAGCGGAGCTTGGATTGTCGCGCCAACCTTACCAGACAACTGGCAGGAGGCACAACTCCTGCAGTGACTTTCTACTTGCACCCCCATCTTGGGCCAGTAGAAGTGCATAGATAACCTTTGCTTGGTCCTCTTCATTCCAAGGTGACCAGCAAGGGGAACTTCATGCGCCAACTGCAGGAGGAAGGGTCTAACAGAAAGGGGAACCACCAACCTCCTATGGTCTCCTTCTGTAGACTCTGTGGGCTCACTATACAGGAGTCCACCTTCCCAATAAATCCGATGCTTCCCAGGAGGTTCACCCTCAAGCTGGGAGCAGGCCTGTCTCCTTAGGCCTTCCAGAGATGGGCACTCACGTTGGCCCTTACTGAAGTCGTCCCTATCAGGACCTCCTTCAACTAACAAGTCTTTTAGTTCAGGATGGTCGTTGGGGTCGAACACTTCAGGCATCGCCACCTCCTCGTCAGGCTCGGGCGATTGACCAACTCCCTCCACCGCAGTGGTAGGCGAGCTCGGGGGAATATTCTCTTTCCCCCGTCGGGACTTGTTGACTCCTTTCGCCTTGGGTTTCCCCTTCGGCTGGGGCGGCGTATTGGACTTGGCCAATGCTGCCCGTGCTTGAGACCGTGTGTAGGGTCTTTCGGCAGTGTCTCCTACGAGCCCTAGAGCTCTGAGATCATTGCCCAACAAGACCTTTCCCGGGACGTTTCTCTGAATGCTCACTGGAATCCTAACTGCTGTACCATTTAAAGTTAGATTAACAGGGATCACGGGAAACATACGGAGGGGGCCGTCAGCCAGCTTAGTGGGCATCAGAGTAGCTCTGGCAACTTCCTCTGAGTCTACCAAGGTAGAATCCACTACAGTTCGACTGCACCCACTATCCCTAAGAGCTGGAGTATCCACTCCATTGATCAGCACACTGTCTTTAAAGTAGTGCTTGGTATTATCCGGAATCCTAGCATACGCCTCTGCGACTTTAGGCTCCCAGGAACCCAGGGACACTAAAACTACCTCAGCCTCTATTCCGCTGGGAAATGAGTCTGAGGAGAAGGATGCTCCTGTAATCTCTTCTTCCTCGTAGGAGGAGAAGGCCAGATTAGCGGAGTGGACCCCCAAAGGTCTAACCTTACAACGGGGATCCCCCTTCACATGGTCAGTTGCTCCACAAGAAAAACAAGCCCCATTGGGTCTGTTTACGTAGGGAGGCTTATTACAACCAGAGTTCTGTTTCGGAGGCGAACCTCCGCTACCCTGTGAGTTCTCGTATGGCTTACCCTTATTTTTCTTTTTGTGGCCCTTATGGGAAGAAGATTTAGCAGATTCCCCACCCTCCATATCTTTGGACTTTTTCCCTTCCTCCTGCTTACCAGGATGAGTTTTGTCCTTATGGGACACTCGATGTGACACCCATAAGTCTGCTGCAATGGCCAGCTTCTTAGGATCTATCTCCTTCGAATCGGCCAAATGCTGCTTAAGCTCCGGGGAAGAAGAAGCAAAAATGTGTTCCAGCATGACCAGATTGATCATGCCTTCGAAGGTAGAAACCTTATAACCTTCAACCCAGCCAGTCAAGTTTTTCAGGGACTCAGCTACATACGACACCCAAGTACCACCTTCCTTTTTCTTATACTCTCTAAACCTTTTCAAATATTGGGTCGGAGTCTTCCCAAACTTTAAAATGAGAGTCTGCTTCAACATTGCAAAATCAGCGCGCTCAGCCTTCGACATTTCCATAATGGCACTGCAACCAGAATGGGGCAGTCTGCTGAGTAACCATGCAATCTTATCCGCATTATCAACCTCTTGAACCTCGCATGCATACTCAAACGCATTTAACCAGTCCATAATGTCATTTCGTTCCTCATACACACTGAGCAGATCTTTTGGAAACCGTGGATGAGAGGAAGCCCCAGAACCATGTCCAGGACCCTTGGACCCATTTGCGAACTGAAGCTTGGCCAGTTCCAACTGGTGATCCCTGTCTTTTTGTTTTTCTGCCTGGTCGATTTTCAGTTTGGCTATGCTGAATTCAAGCTCCTGCTGCCTAAACCGCAGCTCTTGCTTCTTGAATTCAAGCATAGCCTCCCCATCAACACTGGCAGAGGAAACGTTAGACATTACATCCTCCCTGTCCTCGTGGTCGTGATGGATCAGTGCAGCGGCAGAACCGTCGGTTCTGCCAGTGAGAGCAGCCCCACCACCTTCTGCACTGTCCTCGGAAGTTATAGCGTCAAGCTGCGCTTCTTGCCACGCCACGATTCTCTGGATCATTTCCAATTTAGTGCCTTGAGAGGAAACCCCTCTCTCCGCACACATCTTCTTCAATGTTTCAGATTTCGAAGCATTTAAGGTTAATAAAGTATTCGTTTCCATACTGTCGATAGGACTATGGCCTTTTTAACGTTATATTCAATACTTTACTGCGTGTCCTGGTTGGAATAACCTGAAAACGCCTTAGCTCGTGCGCAATACTGGATACCTTCAGTCGTATCCCACCGCTGTACACCAATTTGTTAAGACGGATTTCTGAACTCTGTCCTGGTGGCGCAGAAGTTCAGAAGGCCAACCTAATTACTTGGAACAGGGTAACCTCTGGATAAGCCAGACCAATCAAGGTAGCGATCGCGGCGGTCAAGACTAGGTCTCAAGAGGGGTGAGGGTGACTGAAAGCCCGCAATGAGCACACAAAGCAAGAGCGCTTACAAACTACTCCAAACAGTTGTTTATATCAAAAATAGATACACATTTATTATAAGGCCTTGAAACTAATAACCACAGTAAAAGCAGCAATATACAACGATATTAAACCAACACATACACTATCCACCCAATATATATACAGAATACACAGTTTCACAGCATTAGCAGCACGAAAGATGCAGTGCGAACCAATGCGTGTGATATGTCCGCCTTCTGAGGCCCCTAACTGGATGGTAGTCCAATCCCTACGAAGAGTGGAGCCTAGCGCTCAAAAGTACCTGCACACGCCGGTGCCAATGGGCAGAAGGTGAAGCTCTTCGGAGGACGTTGAACAGCTCTGTAGGGAGCTCTAATGAAGGAGAACACGGTCCGCGACTCTAGCGCAGCCTCCACTGTGAGGCAGAAGCAGGGCGCGAGTACGGACAAGGGGTGCTGTATTCACAGCGGGGAAAAGCAAAGGGCACTGCAGGAGGGCGACCAGATCCTAGCTAATCTACTCACCGGTCCCCGAAGCAAGCAGGCCCGAGCTTCTCCTCGATAGATGCAGCTTCTGGCAGGTTCTGAAGAGCAGGGAACGTCTCGTCGTCGTGCAGAGTAAAAAGACGTCCCGATCGAAGAAACAAGCACAGTTTTGTCGCCACAGCAGGGCAACGGAACGGCCGGGTGTATTCAAGCCAAACGAGCACTGCTCACCTCTAGCTTAGGGTTGCTAAGCAAACGAAGCGTGTGAGCGTGCCCCGGACTCAGAATACCACCCAACCTGTCGGCGATTACAGAGCAGGACTCCTTAGTAAGCTGGTCAGTCAACTGGATGGCCCAGAGACACTTCCGAAGGCTTACAGCAGGAGTTGATGAAGGTGCCGGGAATAGCTGGTCCTGCTATTCCAATAGGTCGAAGCGCCAGTACAGGCCTTCTTGTTCGATCTTAGGTGGAAAGGGCTTCACCGGACGACAGCAATGAGGAGCAGAAGTTCTTCAGGGGGTCACCAGCGATTCCTCGGTCCAGCCTCGTGTTCGCAGGATACTTGGCTCCTGTATCCCTGGGTTCGTAAGAACTCAGGAGATCGACCTGGCAGTGGTGTTTCCAGCTCCCTCTTATCCACGGTTCCCTTCGCGCCAAAACGGAGGGGGCCAATGGGAGATCCGCTCATCAACACACATACCATACGTGGACCAATCACGGACCACAGTGGTCCCAGGCATTCACACCACCCTAGACTCTCTGGCACCCAGGATGTGTATTGGGACCAGACAGCCCAGCCCACATCCTGGGGGCACTCAAACGACATGTAGAAGCCCGCGAAAGCAACCGTGTTTCGCGGGAAACTACATGCCCAAATAAGGAAGGCCCCGGGTCGCCTGACCCGGGGGAAGGTAAAGGGAGCAAGACGGACAGTGGACGAGACAAAGGAGCCTCGTGGTCCGGCCATTTTGGGTAGCCGGGCCACCCTTTTGTGTTCGCGGCAAAAAGGTGCTCAGAACGGCAAAAGGAGCTCAAAATAAACCAAATGATCGCTGCCACCAGCCCAGTCCCTGAATGACTTGCACCGATCCAAAAACCATCCTACAAGAGTGTCTAGGGTCTGTAGAAGGCTAGAGACCCAAGAGAGCTGTAACTTAGCTTACAGTGCCCTCTTGTGTCGTGTTGCTCTAAAATGGCGACACGATAAAAGAAACTACGGGAAACAGCGTTCCCCGGTACTGACTGTCTTAAGGGCATGTCAGTTTCCCCGTAAGAAAGGAGCGAAAGTCCAGAGGAGTACGGCAGAAGGCTGCACTTCTCTGGCAAAGTCAAGAAAACAGGTTGAAAACAATAGCAAAAAGTTTAGGGGTTGCCACATGGAAGGAAAGTTCCCTACAATAACGAAATCTTTCCTAACAAGAGTCAACCAATAAAAACTGTGAAACTGCATCTAAATTGGATGTTGGGTCATGATTAGGGGGAAGGTTTAAGCCAATAGGGAACAGTAATGTATATTCGCCTATATGGGATTTAAATTGTGAACCAATCAGTGCACTAAGAATTATATGTGAAACAAACAATGTCCAGGTTATGGCCTGTTTTCTTTGATATATAAACCACCATTTAATGATTACACGTTGAATGCAGCTTATCTTTTATACCCGGGCGAGTCCGCATGTAATAAACTTTTGTTATTCTTGCAACCTTGTGCACTCATTTTCTGCTCCTTTGATTGATTAAAAGAAAATCCTATGAAAGTAAAGAAAGAACTGGAAATAATGGATTGGATTAGGACAGGGCTGAAATGAGGCTTGTAAAACCAAAGAACAGTTTTCTAGTAGTGGAAAAAAACTGGGAGAACTGCCTAAATATCTGCTAAAACATCCAAGCAGTGAATCAAGATCTGTCTTTCTCAGGGCGCGCCTAAATCTAATTAACACAGTCGAGATTTTAAACATCAGAAGGCAGTCAGAACCTAATATTTTGTAAAGTTTGTGCAAATCAAAATAAGCAAAACCTGCACCATCTGCTCTTGGAACTTGGCAAATCAGAGTCTTGTACTTTGGGAAATTTGTCCATAGACTTGAATGCTTGCATTCAGAGAACTTTTGGAATCGATTGATCTCGGGGCAAAACACTGCCTTGACGATTGCAGTGGGTCAGGTTCTTTTAAAACTTGGCCTGATCCAAACAGGCGTTTGGCAGACTGGGACTAATGTTTCCTAAGAAAAATTGGTTCATCTTAGTGGTAGAACTTAATAATTGAGGAGGAGGTGCAGTTTCTTTGGGGAAATGGAAGTCATCCTTTTCTTTTGTTTGTTTTCCTTCCTTCAAAAGGTATGTCTTCTGTTTGGTATAGATGTTAAAAAAAAAAAAAAAGAACTGTAAACTCAATGTTGATTTTAATTTGGCAATAAGTTGGTTTTTAATATTTTGTAAAGATCTAATTTGATCAAAACAAATAAAAAAAATAATAAAAAAGATTGATTTTTATTTGTGACAGGTTTTGGGCCTAACTTACATTTGGTTATCATGAGACACGATTCTAGGCTGCTCCAAGGATCCAAGAGCTCCCCTGCCAAATGGCCTGGGCAGCGGCACTGTGAAGGAACACGCTGGACAGACTATGAAGGAACACACTGGACAGATGTCGCGCTCAAACAAAAGTTGTCTTTGTTGACTTGAATGGAATGGAATGGAAAAAAACAATTAAAAGGATCCCAATTGTTCTTAATGTAGTCCAAAAGTAGTTAGCTATTGGGCTTCTTAGAGGATAGGGCAGGAATCTGGAGCTAATCCTCGTAAACCCAACGGAACACTGCAGCTTCTTCTTCACCTCTGGCTCTATTCTGTAATAGAAGGGAGAAGTGTCCGTCAGTCCCTCTTTGCTGTTTGGCTTAAATAGGGGCTGGAGTCCCCTAGTCCAATCAGGGTCCACCACACACTGGAAGCTTGATAAGCCCCCCCCAAGCTCCGCCCCCATCATTCCATGTCGGCCGCAATGATAGAATCAGCACGGGTGACTTGAGGGAACTGCCTTTTGGAATAGCGTGTACCGGCATTATGGGTAAGTCACAATAAGCGTTGTTAAATGCTACATTATGTTCAAGTGTACGTGTTTTCTTTCTTTTTGTTGAACGGCACTCTGATGCCAATCCGTATGGGGTTTGCTCCCTTCCCAGCATCCGGGTATGGTGATGGCGTCCCGGTTGTTGAACTATCATGCTTTCGGCGGCTCGCCGTGCAGAGACCATTTCCCTACTTTCTTCTTCTGGGGCGGTAATGTGTAGTCAATTCTTTCTCCCCGCTATCCATTCAGCCTGTGTTTCATCACCTTCCCCTCGAACTTGTCCGCGTTTACTGTCCTCTCCAGTGTCACTCGTCTCTTTCTGTTCTTTGGGTGGGTGTTCTGTCCAGGTCGTGTCCTTGCTCCACCAAGTGAATTCCCTGTCTTCATCGACTGCCTTCTTAATTCCAGTGGTTACACCGTGTTCTCTTTGGATGCATTCCGGGTCGAGCCCCTTCTCATTACTAAGGCTTTTACAGGCACCTACCTACATGGAGCAGAAACTGCCCACCTAAAAGAAAAAGGCCAGCAAGCGTCAGGTTACCCAAAAGCTTGCCTGATCGCCGCAGAGTTGGCACTGCACCCAGCTGCACAGGCCTTTTTGGGGAGAGTCGGCATCGGGAAACCACGGAAGAACACCCGGAATGGGAGTGCACGTGTGCAGGACCGGAAAAAGGAGGGTGTGAGCATTAAGAGTGAGTGGAAACGAGTATGGAATAGAGAAACCATGTGGTGTTCGATTTTGTATTCCTTACTGGTAGTAAGAGAAAAGAGGGTTCCCGCAGAGGGGAGGGTGACGTTACAGTGGTAAAAGCATATTGATGTAAAGTCAAGTGGAGACTCCCTCGAGAGAGGAAGGAGGGGCAGCGATGCTTAGAAACAAGTGAGTGTCCTGTAGTGGAGAAGACTGGAATCCCTCTGTCCCAAACTGAGGGGGCGAGAGGAGGAAAAATAAACCATTGTGTAAATAAGTGTTCTTTTGACTTTTGTTGCATAAATTGTATATAGAGGTGTTTTTGAGTGGAGCAAGAAGCGTTTGGTGTGCTTGTAGAAAGAGAGTTTTGAATTTGGAACGCATTTGTTGGGGAGTTTTTTTGGGAGGGTATTGTTATATTAAATGCATTAAGCGTTTGTTATAGTGGAGTAGGGGTGCTGGAGGGACGACCTGATGGAAGGTTAGTGGTAGCAGTGGTTTTTGTGTTGTGATTTTTTTTTTGTCTTTGTCATTTATTGTTGCATCATGGGTCTTATTTTGAAAAATGAGTATGCCAATCGAACATATGTGTAAAGAGTCCCTAATGTTTAAGGACCACATCTTGAAGTACCACAGAGAGTGGGTGGAAGGGACAGAAGTAAAGATGTTTACTGCGTGGCCCTACGAGGGTACACATGTTAGGCAAGTACTCAAACACATGTACACACATTTGTGAAGAAAAGACCGAGCATATTTGAACTATGGAAAGTGTAACATGAGGTAGAAGATGCTCCAGAAGGTAGAAATAAAGTAGAGGATAAGGCTCCCGCACAGACCACCTTCCCGCCCCTCAAGGCAGAACGCACCAACTCAGCACAGGCTAAGAGGCCTGCGCAGCCGAGTGCCCCACTTCTAACTGGAAAATATCCTTTACAGCCTGCCATGGGATATACAAATCCCTAGTAACTACACCAAGCAGACTCTAATACAGAAAATGCAAAACAGTGTTTGGACAAAGAGAAAGCGCAAGACCCACACATAATATAGATGGAAAATAGAGCACACAGGGACCTAGAAGCAACAATACAGAGAACGGAGGAGGAGCTGGCAAGAGCGACATGCAAAAGCGCTGGGGGTGGGCAGTTCTCCGCAATAGACACTGACACATGGAAGACGGAGTAGATACTCCTCAATATGGAGGGGAAAGGGAAAGTGTGGGTAGGGGAGGGGGCAGTGCAATACATAGGATCAACTGTAAAAAATAAATTGAATAAATAAAAACAAAAGGTAAAAGTGCAGCCAGCTAGTGGCAAGTGCAGGAGTAAGTGCAGACATCAAGTGTCAATAACTGGTGGGGACTGTAGGGATACAGAAACAGCCCCCAAGTGCAGGGGCTGCCTGGAAGGCAAGAGATCTACCATCAACTCGTTGCTGGAGAAGCGACTGACCCTGAGAGAGTTGGAGGCGGACGAGTGAAGAGCTCGAGAAGGAAGATATTTAGGAAGAGAGAGTTGGAAGTATTGAGACCCCAGGCCACAGAAGGCCTTGTGGACAATGCATAGGGTGGTTTTGAACTTAATCCTTGCAACCACTGGGAGCCAATGCAAAGATTTCAGTCCTGGAGAGATACAATCCCTGGGCTTGAGGCCAAGGACAAGGCTTGCAGGCCTGTTTTGGATGAGTTGAAGAGGGCAGAGCATAGAAGCAGGCAGATTTTGAAAGAGGCTGTTGCAGTAGTCCAGCCTAGAGAGAACCAGAGCTCTGGAGACAGTGAGCTTCTGGGGGAAGGAGAGGAAAGGAAAAATACCTCTGCTGAGGAGGTGCATCTGGTAGTGTGCCCAACAGAAGAGCAGTGCAGGAAAGATGCCATTCAGCTCCTAGAGATACTTGCAGACAAGGGGTACAAGATGGACAAAGACAAATTACAGTGTTACCAAAAAGAGGTAGTATATTTAGGACAGATATTATCATCAGAAGGGAGATGGGTTACCCCAGAGAGGACAGCGGCAGATCACAACACACCTCCACCTACCACTGTCAAGGAAATGCGACAATTTCTAGGGTTGTGCAATTACTGCAGAACCTGGATATTCGATTATAGCATATATACAAGATTATACAAGAGGGGAGACAAGATGGGCCAAAGAACAAGCAAGCAAGCACCACGCTAGATACTGTCAAGTGGCAGCCAAAGAGCAGCGCCAGAGGCTCCAACAAACAGACTCCCTTACTAACACATCCCCCTTCCTGCTCCTCCAACATAACTGACGCCATACCAGACCTTGGGCTAGCCACACTACACATTGACAGACCAAGAATCAATTCTATGATCACATCCATCATCTCTAGATGCTGAAGCACACCTACAGTGAACCACCCACATAGTTCATAAAACCATCAACAATGCAATTACACACCAAGACACTGGATTCTTACAGCTACTGCCACCAGTGATTTTGGATCCCTGTGGACACTATCTAACCAGTCCGTACAAGCAAACCCACCACATCCCCACTCAACACACTAACACCAACACAAAACACTATCACAGATCTGAGGCACTGACTATTACCCATACGGTTACAACACAAGAGGCCATCCCCACAAACTATTACATGTAAAACAACACTCACAGATGCCTGTTCCTCCTGGTTCTGCACCTATCCTCTCATTGTATCCTCACTAACCTCCCCTCATCCCTCTCTTGCTGGGTCATGCGAGTGCCTGGAGACTGCCCCTGGGTGGTAGCAGTTCACGATATAAATCAACATAACATAACATATGTTAGGCCCATACTACAGGCATTGAAAGCTGCACAGAAGACAAAAGAACCTCTCAAATGTACAGGTAAGATAAGAAAAAATTTTGGAGACCTTAAAATGGCCATCAGTGATGCTGCAGTGTTCGCTATACCTGATTACAGCAAGCTTTTTTTCTTGTTTTCACATTCTGCTGGTCAGGTAATGACAACAGCACTCACTCACCGTACAACATTGGGATACACGCTCTTAGCATACTACAGTGGACTATTAGACCCAGTGATGCAGGGCCACTTCCCCTGTAAACAGGAATTCGCTGCTGCAGCAATTGCTGTGGAGAAATTCTCAGCAATAACAATGGGGTGTTAGAAACATTATATGTGGAACATGCCATTTTTTCCATTCTAGAAAGAAACAAGTCCACTCTTTCAACACAAAGAGCATCGGGTTACGAAGTGATCTTATAAAACCCAGCAAAACACATAGTCAGATGTCATGGGTAAACCCGGCCAGATTCAAGCAAAACCAGGGGAAGTGCATGACATAGTGCACGACTGTAACATACACCAGCACACCAGAAAAAGAAACCCAAGTGAAAGAAGACCCACTAGATACAGGAGAGGTTTTGCATTTTGATGGGTCTTCAATGATAGATCAGGAGAACAGACACACAGAGTCAGCAGTAGTAAGATATGTGAAGGGACAGGAAGAGAGATTGCACGTATACTTCTCAGCACAAGCAGCAGAACTCATAGCACTAATTAAAGCCCTAGAGATGTCACAAGATGATGACTTTACCATATACACAGATTCTGCGTACATGACATTGACGGTACATTCAGGCTTATCTAGATGGCGAAGGAGGCGTTTCAAAAGATATGATGGATCCCCTGTGCAAAATGCAACACTATTGTCTAGATTAATTGTGCTTTGAAATACCCTAGCAGAGTGACCATTGTAAAATATGGCGCCAATACAAAGGGAACAGACCCAATCTCTTGACATAATGCAGCGGCAGAGGCAGCTGACAAACAAGCTGTATATTTGCCTTTTCAAGATACACATGAAGCCCCAATAACTGCCCTACAACAGGAACAACTGACAGTACTGCATTGTCTATGGCCAACATAGTAGAACTACAGGAAGGGGCTCCACCAGAAGTAAGCGCCCTATGGGTCAAGAGAGAGTGTGCATTATCACCCACCGACCTGATAGGAAGATAAAGTGTTACAGGTAAAGTAGTCCTGCCTTTGAAGTTACTTGATGTTGATAAATGTATGGCCTACTGTCATGATCTCTGCTTCCAAAAGATCAGGACCTGCCCGACTCCCTTGGAAGCAGACCCATAACCCCGGTTCCGAGTGCCAGCCAGTCCCAATTGGGACCTTTTGGACCCTGTCCTGGCGCCAGTGGCACCAGGCTCATAAAGATGCCCAGTCCCAGCGCTGGAAGCGCCGGGCTCATAATGCTTGGGTGGACTTACCTGCAGCAGACCATGCTGCTTATTTACCTGCCAGTTGAACCCCTGATCCTCTTCTGTTTGGGACTACTTTTCCTGTTGGGTGGGGCAGGAGCCACTCCCTAGGTTCAGAACACTGGAACTCTTCTGGAAAGCAGGAACTCTTTTCTTACCTAGGCGTGGCTGTGGAAGGAGACACCTAAGCACTACAGGAGGCTATTTAAACCACACCCGATGGATGAATCTTGCTTTGTGTTATTCTGCATTCTCTGCAGCAGAACGCTCATCGTGTCTTCTGCTTCTGATCCTGGGCCTAAGGGAACAAAGGCTTACCATCCTGGAATCCAGTCTTCAGCAGCATCTGTAAAGACAAAGAAAGAACAGGTTAGCACTACGGTCTTCAGTGGCAGCGCATCTCTTACCTGGTCCATCGGCTGTCACCAACGCCTCGCGCTGCATTCCGGCATCTGAAAGACAAAGGCTTACCTACTCTTCGCATGCTCCGGAGGTCTTCGCACTGCATTCCGGCATCTGAAAGACAAAAGCTTATCAGCTCTTTGCACGCTCCGGAGGCCTTCGGCGCTGCATCCCGCATCTGAAAGACAAAAGAAGGTGCGTTTAAAGACATTGGGCAACTTTATTACTCACGTGCCATTACTCCTTCCCACGCCGAATCCAGTGGGTATTCCAGTACCCTTCAGCTTCTCTAAAGCTCCGAACTTGTACCTGCAAGATAAAAGGGACAGTTAGTGCGCATCGTGAAGCAGGCTACAAGCGCTTACTTACGTGCTTCCAGGCGCTTCTATTCCTCACGCGGGTTCGATCCTCAACTCTCATCAGCCTGCCATCCGCCATCGCCGGAACCCTGCAAAACAAGAGATATCATTACAAAAGACTTTTAAGACATTTGAAGTGCCCAGAACTTACCGTTCGTGCAGTTAACGACGGACAGCAGTCCTCTGAGGTCAAGAGGCCTGCACCCTTATCCAGTGAAGAAACTGGTTACGGCACCCTGCCCCGAGGCAGATGGAGAGCTCGGCGTTCACTTACCTAAGGTGAGGGCGTTAACCTTTGGGGTTCTACAGGAGAAGAGAAAGGGAAGAGGAGAGAGGCACCCAATAACCCCAGTTCATTAATCCCATATTTTCTATCTGCAGACATCTTACTCTTCGAGTCAGACATACAGTGCACAGAGGTCCAGCCCAAAGAGCCAACCGTGTGTTACACATCACCTTTGAAGATACGGCATTCACCCAGTCAAGACCGGCGCCTCTGCGGGAATCAGGTGAGCGTTACACCTACTGTCCAACATGCAACCTGTTCCACACAGTGCACACTATGAAGACTCTGAAAGCAACACTGCCCCGCCCATCGTGCCCCTTCAAGTAGCTCCATATCAACTTGGTTGATATGATTAACAGGTGTAATAGCTTTTGTTATATGCTTGTTATCGCATGCCCATTTTTGTGATGGCTTGAGACTGGTCTCTGCGTCCAGATCAGCTGCCAAAGCTTTGGATCAGGGAAGTATTTCGGAGGTGCAGAATATCTGACATCCTGAGGCCAGATAATGATCCCCATTTTGCAAAGGAAGCTGCCAAAGCTTTAGTCAGGGAAGTATTTCGGAGGTGCAGAATATCGGTCATCCTGAGGTCAGATAATGATCCCATTTTGCAAAGGAACTCTTCCAAGAGATCACCAAATTACTGAGCATATGACATAAGCTCTGCTCAGCGTACCACCCATAAATCAATGGGATTGTGGAGATACTGAATGCTCTCTTAAAAAGTAAATTAGCAAAAATATCTCATTCACTCAAACAAAGAGCTCTATTGTTTGCCTTTGGAAGTGTTCAGTTTGTGCAATTAGCCAAGAACGGACCACCTCATGAGATGTTAACAGGACGGCAAATGCATACGCCAGTCCTGCCTGCCTGAATAGTGCACACAAAAGGTCTGAGATTCTGGGAGAATAGTTCTGGGGGTAGCTGAGGGACTGGACAACATGTGCAAGACTTACATCTCATCAGTTAACTTCACAAGTGCACCAACCAGCTGCAACACTCCACAGCAACGAGATACACCTGAAGCAGACTCCTTTGTACCCAGGAGACACCGTCTAAGTTTGAACATACAACAGGAAATGTAATCAGCCAAAGTTCAGCGGTCCCCATGAAATCGTCTACTCAATGTGAACAGCTGCAAAAGTAAAGGGATGCCATGCCTGGCCTCACCAATAGGATATTCACAGGGACCCCAGCACCAACCTCGCCTCGCATGGAGATGGAAAATAAAGGACTACCAATTTAAGTTGAGTACATAAAAAAACCATATGAGAAAAACCTTGAGCTCTGTATAGCCCTTTGGGCGAACAGGAGGAAGAACATCACCATGGATGTTGGAAGCACAAAGAGGGAATGGCAATAGAACCAAAAAAATGAATTATGTATATATGGGCCTCATTACAGGGTGGCCAGTAAAACCTGCTGGTAAGCGGCAGGTTACCGGCAACCCCGTAACACCATTTCTGCTGCCTGACTTCCCGGTGCCACTGGGATATTATGACAGGTGGCAGTAATGGTAAATCCCCATTCCCATGGAGCCCCATAGGAGTCCCAACAGGTCAGGACGGCCGGGAGTTCCGTACCCCTACCGCAAACTCTTAGTTTGGCGGTCCAGAAAGGGTGCTGGTACGTTGCTATCAGCATCCTTATTTCTGGTCCGCCAAACTCATAAGGAGGCCCATATTGTTTGTTTGTCTCATTCTTTCTCATGTTTTAATAAGTTGAATGAACCTGGAAAAGGGGATTAGGGGGAGAAAAGGGACTAACGCTAGTAACGTAGCTACAAGTAGTAGAAAGAATGTGACCAGACATAAAAAAAGATGTTTCAATGCGAGAAATAATATATACCAATATCGCAGGAGAAGTATGTTCAGATAACAGCAATTCATGGTATGACACAATGAAGAAAGGAGAGAACGCAGTATAATGCCTCATGCTATATGTTTGCCCTCATTCTGCATGCAGGTGGCGCCCCCAGATTATTCTTTACTCAGGAAGATCATTCTTATCCCAGGAAGTGTCATAATTAGAGGCACAGTGCTTGGCACACCTTGTTCTCTGTAAAGGACACGGGCAGTTCCAGAGACACACAGTACAGGTCATATTTTAAAGAATTGACAAAGCATGATGTGAAGGGAAGAAGGGACTAGAAAATATAAAATGTACGACCATGCCACAGATGAATATAGGAGGAGCAAACACTTGAAACAACAAATGGATGAACGGGCAAGCTGTGTTTAAAGCCGTAGGGCTGGTGGGATTTACTGAAGAAGTAATAAGGAATACAAACATATATTGTAAAAACAGAGACACATTCAATCTTACTTCTGTTTCAGAAGTAAAGGAACAGTACCAGAGGGCCAGAGTACAAACTGTAATAGAACAATTCAGGTGCCAGCTTTACAAGATGGGACTACCACCACAATGGACCTATTCTGGCAGTGTGGAGGCGCAGCTTATTTCCAGCTACCAGCAACCTAGAAAGGAGTATGTACATTAGTCACTTTGCACTCAACTTTGATGTTGATTCCCAAAAACCACAGTACTTTTCCTAAAGAAGAAATTGAGAAACCCCCACAGCCCTTCACCCAACCACAGAAGAAAAAGTCATTGACAATGTCACAGAAAAAAAAAAAGCGATTACTTTTCTCAGAAAGTAGAAGATGCCTTAAGCAAAATACCCACCCAATACCAAATGTTCTCAAGAACAGAAAGTTTCTATGCATCATATTCAATCCCTGGTATACAGGCCGCAACACATGTCAAATGACTTCAACTGGTACGCTGGAACGTGCTCCAGCTTGCAAACACCACTGAACATGGCCTCAATGCTGTCTGAGATTAGCTCAATCGTAGAGAATGACACAACAAAATAGATTTGTATTGGATCTCCTCACAGCCATGGATGGAGTTGTTTGCAAGAACACAAGGGAAAGTGTGGGGGTGTGTCACAGCGTCAGCCCTACTTCTTGTTATTAAGTGAGTATTTATATTTGGCTATACTGTCTGCATCAGGCAGGGAGAGGACTGCAACAGCTTACCAGACAGTTTAAGAAATTGCAATGAACATGTTTTTTTCCCCACAGTCATGAGCTAGATAGGTTTAATCTGAATATTAAGTCTTGTTCAGTTTTGCACATGCAATCATATGTAATTAACCAATTCAAATGAAACAACCTAATGAATTGGCCAACAACCACCATTTAGCACAGGTGCCTATTGTTTCGCCATTGTTTGGCTTTCTGTAGGCTAAGAAGTGATTACCTGTTTAATTACTAAGTCATTAAACAAGTTAGAGATACATTTGAGAAATGTATCCCATTACATCTAACCTTTTGCCATCTTACTGCATGTAAATGTATCTGTTTTTTTTACAAATGTGTAAACACAATTTTGATCTGATTGTCATCAAGCTCTAGTTAAATCACAATCTCATTACATAAGAGTTCATAAACATTTCTTTTGTATGATTTTGGAGTTCAATCCTTTGATGTAGGTAGCGAATAATTAACAAATATAATTTTCCTTTGTCCATTCAGAATGAAATGTTCATGTCGGCCCTTGACCTTGTAATTATTTCCTTCCTTAAGGAGCGTGCTCCATGCTCTCTGTTCATCTGTGCCAACTGGTTTATGGTTCAATTCGTAAACTCAGTCTCGTTATGTCATCTTTTTCATAATCTCAGGATCCTTGATCTATATTGCTTGGCCTTGGTATTCAAGGATTGATTCCTAAAGCTGTCACTAGCCTCCTTGGTCCAGTGTGCTCTTGTAGACTTCTTCTATATTTTAAGTCTTTGTTCAGGTTTCTTATATGGTGCGATCACTTTCTTATATGGTGCGATCACCTTAAAAACTTGTAGTTTGCAGGTTTGTTTTAAGACGGTGGCAGCAGCGTTCCCTATGGGAGATTCCAAAAGAAGAAAAGGGAAAAATGTTGCACATACGTGCCTCCAAATCCTATAAACAATGATTCATTGAGCATTGCAATAAAAACACTCCATAAATTAAGAAGAGGCATGGAAAAGGAAGGAGGAATTGCCAGAGTAAAAGACTGGGTAGCAGAAATATTTTCCTGGATGCTCACTTGGTTAACAGTAACATGTATAATATTCTAGGATAGGGGCATGGCTTGACACAGACGAAGATGGCTGTATAGGCGCGCTGCTCTGGCCTAATACTTCTTATCTCTTTGTGCAACACCTCTTACCCACCAAACATCCTCCCCTTCTCCTTACCTGGCATTGGCGACGGAAGCAGGCTGCCCATTATTCCATTCCTACGAGCTCCTGTGCTGAGGCGGGCTCCATTCTTCATCTCCTGTGCCCTGCTGCTGCTCACTCGCAAAGTATCCGACTTCCGTGTGCACAACCCCTGCGGCTTCGTTGTTTGCACTGCACCACCTCATGGTCTCTTCAGTTACTGCGACATAATCAGGAAAGGGACACAATAACCAAAAAGGAGGGAGAGAATAAGATTAAATAACAAGGAAAGGACATTCTTTTGAGGTAACATTTTCCACTCCTTCTCAGAGTTACCTCCTTCCTTTTATCCTCTGTAATTGCTATTATTTTTCTTTTGTGCTGGTGTGAAATGTCTTCCTTCATTAAGCCATTATCCCCTCATTTGGAGACCAATTATTCAGCATGGCCTCTGGTAAAAAATAACCAGAAATCATCGACTGCCTCTAAGGATGTGCAAGCCATGTCTGCCACCGATAAAGACTTAAACGTGATTTGCCTACACCACTATCCTCCTCTGACCATGCCATTCAGGCCATATTATAAGAAATGATGTCAAACCTTTCATCGAAATCACTAACCATAAATTACAACAATAAGATGAAAGGTGGAATATCTTTGATAATAGAATGAGTGAAATGGAAAGTAGAATCGGTCATGTGGAGGACGTTCCACCTAGAGTGTCACAGTTGGAAAAAGTGGTAAGAGACCTTAAAAAACATAATGAAGAATTGGAAAATAGAAGTAGGCGCAATAACCTACGTATTACAGGCCTCCTGGAGGTATGTGAAGGGAATGACGCTACCATATTTCTTCAAAATGTGTTATCTGCCCTACTTCATATACCAAAAGAAATCTCCCTCAATATTCAACACGCTCATCGCATTGGCCCAGTAAGAAGCTTGCAATCTTAACAATTTCCACCACGCACTTTGATATTATTATCTGCTGGAATATACCCAATTGCAACTTATCATCTTAAAAGTGAAGGAGAAGGACACGCTGGTCTGACATGGCAATAGGTTTTACATATCTCAGGATGTGGCTAAGAAGACTGTCCAACGCAGAGTTATCTCTTATCGTCCAGCGTTGAAAGAACTTAATGTCAGATATGGCCTATATCATCTGTGCTCCTTCAAGGTGATATACGAAGGTCATACATCCATATTCAATGATCTGGCTGATCTCAAGGATTACATTCAGTCCCTCAAAACTGAAAAATATGGATAGTTTGCTCCCTACCAATGCCTCCTGCTCTGGTTCTTGACTCTGTCTATCATTCGGTGTTGCCACAACTAATCTTTGCCCTCAGTTATGGTGGGCTGGGTACCACTGGTGTACCCTTCTTCTTCCAGGGCTATATAGGTTCTTTGGCACTGCAGGTGTCATCTGCTCCTGTATCTTTTTGCTCATTTCTCCTTCTTGTAACTTGATCCTTTTCTTTTTCTTATACTTTATGTGGCTCAATGCTTTATTCTGTTCAGTGTCATGCCTCATATATTTGGCGTATTACACCTGGTTAGGTTTCCCCTTCCTCCCCCTCGTCCCTTTTGTTTTATCCTGTTCTGCTTTTCCTTTGAATTTTGGGGCACTTATTTTAGTTGGATATATCTATGCTTATGTTGTGCTTTATGATGATCTGGCCTGCAGCATTACATACATTTCCCTTCCAGAGGTATTTTTACGATACAGTATTAACAATTTAGCTCATCTACAATGGTTTTTAAATGTGCAATGTGGAACATTAAGGGCTGCAATAACCCAATTAAGAGATACAAAATGATATCCGATCTCAAAAAGCTGAACCCATCTATTGCCTGCATCCAAGAAACCCACCTCTCTCTTACAGAAGCTATGAAACTCAAATCCTTCTGGATCAAGGATGTTATTGTTAGTCCAGCTGCTGGGAACAAAAATTGAGTGGCCATACTTATCAGCAAGAGGTTATCTTATAAAATGTTATGTCAAGATGCAGATACCAATGGGAGATGGGTTTGGGTCAAATTGCTAATTGGAACAGATATTGTTAATGTTATGAATATTTATGGTCCAGCCTGCCCGATCCCAATTTGTGGGACTTGATCAAACAGACTATTCTCAAATCAAATCTCACTGACCATGTCCTGGAAACTTTTTTACACTGAAAATCCAAATGTTCATTCTAAAAGTTCCAAGACCTATGAAGCGTTTATGTGCTGCTTCACAGAAACAGGCCTTATAGACACCTGGAGACTTGCCCACTCAGTTGACTTAGAGTATACGCTTCATTCTCATCCCCATGACACTCTCTCATACCTAAACTACATTTTCACTACCAAATCCATCAACAATACTATTGTAGAGTCCCTCATAACCAGTGTTGTTATTTCTGACTATGCACCTGTCATTACCTACTTTGATCTCTCTGATATCAAGTCATCATCTTCCAGATGGAAATTCAATAATATTCTACTTCAGGACAACAATTTATTCAGTTTTAAAGCTGCTTAAGAGGTCACATAATTGCCTACATGAGTATGAAAATTAAGCGATATAAGAAAGACCTTGATGCCTTATATCACCAATTCTCCAAGGCTGAAAAACAATTCTATCGCTCCTCTAGACCTTCACACTGTCCTGTCCCTAGATTTTCAAATTAATAAACTCACTGAACAAGCCTCAGGAGCTATCTTAAAATACAAATACAAAATATATCAAACCTCCAACAAAGCTGGTAAAGCGTTTGCTTCTTATCTCAAAGCCAGAAAAGAAAAAACACTTATCTCCCAAATTAAAGAATCTTCTGGCTCTATAATTACAGATCCTACCGGTATTATTGAAGCCTTCAAAAATGTCTTTGCTGATCTGTACTCCCCAGAACCATCGATCCCAGAGAATAATCTTAAATCTTTCTTTGAGAACAACAGTAGAAGTTCTTATCCCTCATTGGATCTTAGTTGCCTATGAAATGTCCTAACTATGCAGGAGATCAACCAAGCCATCAAGGGGTAGGGGAGGGACAAAGCCCCTGGCCCTGATGGTCTTTTCATAGTTTTTTAACCAATTTCCGGGCTCCTTAACCCCTAGACTTAGAACCCTATTCTCTGCTTTTATCTCCAAGGGCTCTTCTTCTGGAACCTTTTCCGAGGCACTCCTCATCCTATTTCCAAAGGCAGACAAAGATCCTGATTCCCCTAAAAACCATAGACCCATCTCCCTTACCAACGTAGAAAGTAAGATTTTTCCCAAACTAATTGCCAACAGAATTGGGCTATGACAAAGTGGGTTATGTCAAAGGGAGGAACATCTCAGCCAATGCGAGGCTTCTTTTTGATGCCATGCACATTATTTCTAAGGACAAAAATGACAAATTGGGTTTGCTGCTATTGCACTTGACACTGAGAAAGCCTTTGATTGGATTAATTGGGAATATATGTTCTAGGTCCTGCGTTGGCATGAGTGTGGGGAGGACTTTATATCTTTAGTTAAACTGCTATATTCTGATCTGAAAACCGCCATATGCATAAATGGCAGTACCTCTTCTTTTTTCCCTTTACAAAGTGGCTCTAGGCAGCGATGCCCCTTATCTCCCATTCTGTATGTATTATCCCTTGAACCCCTTTTGAAACATATTATAGCTCATAAAAATATCCCTGGTATTCATCAAAGTATCCATTAAACCAAGATAGCTGCCTATGCTGATGCTATTCTCATTCTTCTGAAAAACCCTAAAAAGCACTTGGCCCATCTTTTGGCCAAATTACAATAATCTTCTTCAGTATCTGGATATAAGCTTATTAGAGACAAATCAGAGTTACTACCTCTCAATCCTTTTTGCCTCAAGCATGCACTGAATGTCTTTGGTTTTAATGTACATCCTCTGACAAACTGGCCTGCCGCCTGCTGCAAAGGCAATACCGGTTCTCTGTCCGCACCAAGAAGAGAGCCCACATCCAAACCTGCATCTCTGCAGCATCTAACAACTCGGCTGAACTCTTTAAAATCTGCAAGGAACTGGCCAATCCTGCCACAGTCTCTACCTCCCTTGTCCCTTCCCAGGCCCCAGGCACAGCACTGGTCTCTCATTTCATCTCTAAAACTCAGGACACCTTGTCCTCACCCTCCACCTATTCCTCCCTTTCCCCTACTTCCTGCTCTTCCTCTGGCCCTCCTGCAGCCACCCCTCCTCCCTCCTTCTCTTCCTTTCCCCTTTTCTCTGCACACAAGGTTTCTAGACAAGTCCGATCTATGAAAGTCTCGTCAAAACAGGTTCACCCCTGTACATCCAAAACTATCAAGGACCGCATCGACTCCCTGGCTCCGGCCCTGGCTGATTTCTGCAACCACTCATTCGCCACCTGAGTCTTCCCAACCCCCCTGAAGCACTCCCTTGTGCGCCCTCTTCTTAAGAAACCCTCTGCCAATCTCTCCTGCCCGGCTAACTATCGCCCAATCTCCATTACTCCTTTCCTGGGCAAGCTCCTGGAGAAACTGGCCATCTCCCAGCTTAATCTCCACACCAAAGCTCTTGGTTGTCTTCATGACCATCAGTCTGGCTTCAGAGCTGCCAGAAGCACGGAAACTGCTCTCCTGAACATCCGTGAAGACCTGCTCTCCAATCTTGACTCTAACACCCCTTGTGTCCACATCTTGCTTGATCTCTCTTCTGCCTTTGACACTGTAAACCATGCCATCCTGCTCAACCGTCTCTTTGATAACCTGGAAATCACTGGTCAGGCTCTGGCGTGGCTGTCTTCTTTCCTCTCTGACTGACCCTCCCAGGACCAACTTGGGTCCTTCCTCTCCGATACCTTTTTCTCTATCTGTGGTGTCCCCCAGGGATCTAACCTCTCTCCCTGGCTGTTCAATACCTGGCACTCCTTGCCCACTGCATCGCCGCTCTCTACCCAAATTTCCAGTGCTATGCGGATGGTACCCAGCTCATTTTCAGGATTCCCTCGGCCTCTTCCTCTCCTTCCCTCATCTCTGACTGTCTATCTGCTATCCAGGAATGGTGTGCCGCCAATGACTTCTGCCTTAATGCCAGTAAGACTGAGATTCTACTCATCGGCACACCCACTCCCTGCAGCTCTCTGGCCGGTCTCTCTTGGCCCTCTTCCTGCTCCCACCTGCAAGGCTAAAAACCTCTGGGTCATCTTCGATTCCACTCTCTCCTTCTCTCCTCACATCTCTGATGTCTCTAAGAAGTCACACTACCAGTTGCACCTCTTCAGAGGTATTCTTCCTTTCCTCTACTTCCCCCAGAAGCTCACCGTCTCCAGAGCCCTGGTTCTCTCTAGGCTGGACTATTGTAACAGCCTCTATCTTAATCTGCCTGCCTCTACTCTCCGCCCTCTTCAACTTATCCAGAACAGGACTGCGAGACTTATCCTTGGCCTCAAGCCCAGGGATCGTATCTCTGCGGGACTGAAATCTCTGCACTGGCTCCCAAAATGCTGAGAGGATTAAGTTCAAAACCCTCTGCATTGTCTACAAGGCCTTCTGGGGTCTGGGGCCGCATTACCTTCAACTCTCATCCCAAATATCTTCCTTCTCGAGCTCTTCGCTCATCTGCCTCCAACTTCCTCAGGGTCAGTCGCTTCTCCAAGCAACGAGTTGGTGGTAGATCTCTCTCTTCAGCAGGGGCCTCGCCCTGGAACAGCCTTCCTGCCTCTCTGAAACTTGAGGAGAACCATCTCTGGTTCCGGAAGCACATCAAAACCTTCCTCTTTGCCTCCGCTTTCTCTCCCTCTCTCCCCTGCTGAATTCCTGGCTGAAACTGCACTGGTTACCTGGCCACTCTTTCTAATCTCGGGCCCAGGCCCCTCCAGTTGCACACCTGCACTGCCTCCCTGGCAACCCCTGGGACTGTTTTTCTGCATCCCTACGGTCCCCCTACCAGATCCTATGTCTGCACTTACCTCGCACTTGCCACCATCTGGCCGTTTTATCCATGTACTGCACTTTCCCCTGTCCTCTCCCCCACACACTTTCCCTCTCCCTCCTTCCCTCCAATTGCGTGATTTGAATGACACCTGGCCTAGTAAGATCGTTGTCTGTCCTCCCTTGTTCTCCCTCCCTTGCCTCGCCGCGTTATAAATTCCATATCATATCATTTCATATCAAATGGTGTGACTCGTTTAACTACTTAGGCTTATAGTTTGCTTCCTCCATTAGTCACACTCTCAAATTGAATATTGATTTCTTGCTCAATGGACTTAAGGAATTATTCTCTGTTTGGTCTCCTCTATATCTATCCTGGTGGGGTGGTCTCGATACTATCAAAATAATGCTATCTCCCTTTATCCTGTATTACATACAAATGCTTCTGTTACCACTCCAAACTAAATTATTAAGTCCATCAACTCAATCTTACTTAATTTTCTATGGGATAGAGTAAATGTTAGAGAATTGCTATTAACAAACTTAAAACCTAAACCTTTTGAAAATGGAGGTGTCAGATTTCCCAACTTTAAAAAATACTGTAACGCTTTCCTTCTTAAGCAAACCTGTGCTGGATTCTGCCACCTGATACTGGCGAAATACCTTCCAGGTGCAAGCTTGAGAAACTGTTAGGTTCCGCTGGTGAAATCGCTGACATATTCTATATTTTCAGCCACTGTGGCGCCACATATTCCGACCCGATCTAAGCCTCTAGATCTGCCCTTAGAATCTTCCTTCCCCCATCAATCAAATCCCTGTCCCTTGAACTAGCACTATATTTATGGCACAACAGGTCCTTCTGCTATAAATGGCAGAGCATTGTATCGTAAATCCTGGCTTATCAAGGCCATCAGATTCATTTATCCATTTGTACAAAAACATACCATCACATCATTTCAAGACCCCAGACGCTCCTTCTCCTTACTAGTCTCAGACTTCACCTTTTGACAGCCTTCAAACACACTCTAGCTTTTCTCACACCTGATACATCCAGGCTACAACTCTTGACTACAGACACAGATATCAGAGCTGCCAAATTGTACAAATTGCTTACTAATATTGACTCTCCTACTATCAAGTGGCTAGTTCAATTCCAATGGGAGACAGATTGTAATCAAGTCTTCGATGACAACACATGGGTTCAACTATGGACTATGATCAAGTGCAACTCCACCTCTGCCAATGTTACATAAATTCTTCTCTTTTTTATGAACAGAGTCTTTATTACCCCCTCGCAAATAGACAAAGTCTAAAAGGGATTCAGATGGGAACTGATGGCCTTTTGGAGATAACCCTGGCTCTTAATATGCACATGTTTTATGACTGTCCTTATGTTTTTAAGATGCAGCAGGAAGTTAGGAAATTCTTGAAAGCTATTTGTAAAATCCCTCTTTCTTTTGCTAATGTTTTCCTTGGCAGTATGGCTATCTCACATGGTGGATCACTCCCATCCCCCATCTTATATGACCTTTTTATTGCCACTGCCATCAGGCTTATAATTGCCAAATGGAAACATTTTCAAAACATATCTATTAACGGTTGGTGGAACAACATCTGTTATTTACATAGAATTGAACATTGCATGGCCACCTACCTTGATACTATACTGAAATACAATATTAAATGGGATCCATTTATTGAATATCTAGATTTGTATAATATGACCGCGCATGGTTAATTAATTGATTTCTCCTTGTCTAATGTACACCTATGTCTACAAATGTTGTGCATTTGTTGCATGTATCCATATTGATCTGTAAATGTATTCATTAAAAGGTGCCCTTCTTCCCTACCCCCCTCCTTACTGTACCGTGTCTGTCTCTTGTTTGTCCACAAGTGAGTCCTACGATCAATCATTTTCCTATCACTATGCCAATCATATATCAGTGAACACTCATTTTATCGTCTCTACAGATTGGTTTTGTATTTCCAAGTACTCTTGTTCAAAGGCACTAGTCTAGTCTCATTTTTATTGAGTATGTGTCATGATGCCTACCCCCGGTTTAAATAGCCTTCAAAGTAGTCCCAGGTAAGAAGTTCCCCCAAGACCACACCCGAGTAAGAAAATAGTCCCTGAAGTAAAGTAGTTCCCTTCAGGCTTCACGTTGGCTTGGATTCTTAGCAGCATGGTCTGCATGAGGTAAGTGTAAGCATATGAGCCTGGCGCCTATGGCGCCAGGACTGACCCCTTCTATGAGCCTGGTGCCTAGGGCGCCAGGACTGTACCCAGATAGCCCCTAGCATAATTGCATGAGCCCAAAATTGCATAATTTTGCATAAGCCCAAAAAACTGCTACATTTCCTTCACAGTACTGGGCCTAGGGGTGGTGCATACGGCCGCCGCCCTATCTGATCATTTATTTTTTCCCCATTACAAAAATGAGTTGCCCCAAGTATAGTCCCTCCTGTTGGCATTAAAGTAGCTTCTTTGTATCTGCCTTGTACCTTTTGTGAGCTAGCAATTACAATAATGCAACAAAATCCCTCCTGTACTGATGTTTATGTTCACTACATCTCAACCGATCATCCACATACTGGGTGATTTGTGCGAAGTACCTTATTTCAATGCAATCTGTACAGGGGTCACAGCTCTCAGTAACCCAATATCGTGTGGATAAACAGTCCATAATTGTGCTGGTACATATCCCATGTCCTCCTCAAAAATAAAAATATCTGAGTTACTACTGCCATCAGGGGGCACTGTACCTCCCTATGCTGCACCATGATATCACAGGGGATGCAGATTCCCAAAATAATCTCCCCATTTTATTCACTGTCGTCAAATAACTCCTTATCCATCATTTCCTTTAAATACACTGTCGGGTCTATACATAATATTGTGTGCCACTCGCACCCGTCCTGGTCTTTTCCAATCAGGACTACTCTTTTTCTGACACTACTAGTCCTTGCAAATCTAATGACAATATTGTCCCTGCCACCATCTCGGGAGGCACCATGGGTCGGAAAATAAAATCTGTATGTACTTGCCAACACTTTGTCACAATTTGAGGCACTGCATTTACTAGTACCTTAAAAACAAAAAAACAAATATATATATATATATATATATATCTAGGGGGCCACAGGAACCCCATGTACTACTGACTCCCTTGCTATTGCATTGATTATTACCATTGCTTGAGTTACCTACAGCACTGGATTGGAACATACTACCCCCTGATCTGTGAATAATAAAGTTATATTTATTTTACTGAGCAGATCCCTACCCAACAAGTTCACTGGGGAACTCTCTGACTATAAAAAAGGGCTCGTACTACCTCCCCTCTCACTTTTATATCCAGCTCCTCAGTCTATGGAACTCTAGAAATAGCCCCAGAGAATCCCTGCATGTAAAGAGTTTTTACCTGATAACGGAAAGTTCCCTTCCATTATGCATGATTTGGTTACACCGGAATTTGTCATAAACATAAATTAACTGTTTCCTATTTCCTCTTCCACCAAGGGCTCCTCTTCAGGGTGTGCAGTTATCAATAGTATTGGACATGCAAGTGCTTTATGTGGGCTGTCCTAATCAGAATATGTATTTGTCCTGGGGAATGAAAAAGGGCCGCCCCGTCATAGTAACTCCTTGGAATGGGGCACCTATTCCCCCTGCCATTCTGTTAAACTGTGTTCCCTCACCCTGCTGTAGTTGTTGCCCATGCTGCCCTTGCCTGTCAGCACCATAAGGGAACTGATTTGGACCCCCTCGCCAAATTGCAGTTGTCTCCTTCCTTGAGGCCCTTTGAATCCCTGCCATGGAGGTGATGGCCCATAATTAAATCGCATCCCAGGCCTGTTCCTGCATTCCCTTGTGAAATGCCCCCATTTCCCGCAACACCAGCACTGTGATGGTCTGAGTCCTGCTCCCCGAGGCTCTATCCTCTGAAAGCCTCCTGCTCTTGCTCCTCAAAATCCCCCTTTTTCCCTTGGTGCTCCTTCATACTGCCACTGTGGGTTGGGGTACTGTCCTCCCCACCCCATTGTCCCTGTCCTCCTTCACCCCATAGTGCCGCAGTTGTGGCATTCCCAATTTGTTGAGTATCTCCTGTCCTTTCTTCCTGAGCCGGTGCCTTCACTGATGCTTGGACGACAAACGTATTTAGTTTCTTCTCCACTAGTTTTGCCTCGTCCATTTGCCGCTTCTGTGCTGTCTCCCTATCCCGCTCCTTGATTCTCTTACAATTGTGGACTATTATACTTTGTATCTCTGCCCACCCTTTGGCTTCAATTCCCACAATTTTATCCAGTGCCCTCTGGCCCTCTTTTGGTAGTCCTCTCTTTACAATAAAATAGAAAAATTGTACTGTCTAAACTCTCCACATTTCCTGTAACTTAAGAATAAACCTAACTGGGTCCTCATCATCACCCATTGTGCACTGCATTAAAGAATGTAAGTCAGGGGTATCTGGTTACATCCTTCGTAGGGCATCCCATACCCTTGCCCTTACCTCATCAAAGGCTGCTCCATCATGTCCATTATCTGCAAGACTTACCCCAGCCCTTGCCCATATGTCCCCAGCCTTGCCCCCGACTATGGTGACCAGTACACTCTTAAAGTCTCCTACTGCTAAAGCTACCCCTGCTGTTTGTTTTTCAAATTCATAGATCCATTTACTAGCTCCGTCTATCAGCTTGGGAGAGAGCTTTAGTCAAATATTTTCTGTCCTTTTGAGGCTATGGCACATACTATGTTCTCCCTACTTCTTTATGTGTTAGAGGCATCTGCATATCTATTTTGTTTTCTACCCCTTTAGTATTCTTCTGATCTGCCTTAAACTCGCTGCCTGATACACTAGGTCCATCCACACTAGTCAATAAATTCAACACAGTCATGGCCAATGACTTGGATACCATTGCCCCATTAAAAATGCGAAACAGTATACCTAGAGCACACCTAAATACCTGGTTTACCCCTTACCTAAAATCACTAAGGAAAGAAAAATGTAAATGCAAATCCGCTTGGAGACTAGTACCATCAGAGGCTAATAAAGCCACCCTTATCAATACCTCTACAAAATACAAAATGAAATTAGGCGAGCAAAAAAAGAAAGCTTTGACAACAGAATATTGCAAGCCAAATCAGGCACCAAGGAGCTCTTTACAATACTAAAGGAATTGGAGAACCCTATCCCGGTACCTGACAATTGTGTCAAAAATAAATCATGGTGCTCTAACATTCAGAAAGCCCTTTTTGACAAAATAGCCACCCTTCAAGTCAAAATTGATTTAAAAAAACTAAACATACCTCCCACAAATTCCCAACTTGAAAAATCACATGTTACTGCTAAACCAGAACTACGATTCAACTTCAACAAAGTCTCCATATTGGAGGTTGAACAAAATAATACTATCGCTCAAACCCTCAAACTGTCAAGGTGATAACTGCCCTGCACAAATAATAAAAGATGCAGCAAGAGATGTATCACCATTTATCTCTAAGCTCATTAATACTTCATTCTCCTCAGGTACTATACCGAATAATCTCAAGGAATCTTGGGTCCTCCCCCTCCTTAAGAAGCAATCATTGGACCCAGCTACACCTACAAATTATAGGCCCATCACCACGGTGCCATTCTTACTAAAGATATTAGATAGTGACCTACATACAGATACAAACATTTCTGGAGCTGCACCAACTCGTAGGCACCCGGCAATCAGGTTTCAGACCACATCATGCGACGGAAACACCACTCATTGATCTTAAGGCCCAGGTCGACGAGCTTAGAGACCAAGGGAAGACTGCCTTGCTCCTCCTTCTGGATCTCTCTACAGCATTTGACCTGGTGGACCACAAAGTGCTCTGCAACCACTTAGAATCCAAATCGCACTTCTAGCACCAAGCCATAGCATAGATTAAATCATTTTTATGTGAAAGAACTATGAGGGTTTTCTCTACCTCAGCAGCTGCAGACCCTGCTCCCATTATGTGCAGTGTACCCCAGGGTTCTTGTGTTTCCCCTACCATGTATAACATTTTTACTAAGCCACTGTTTGATGATCTGGACCTTCTAGGTCTCACCTACACTAATTATGCAGATGACACACAGACATAGGGAACCAAGCTGCACCTCACTGAAGAGGCCCAACAAGGCCGAAACATGTCTGGGGTTGCTTGTGTTTCCGTGCAGAGGGAACCTGACCTAGCAGTTTGCGCTGGGCTGCTACCATTGGTGGCAGTACCTGACTGATTTGCATATGGCTGGACCCCTTTTGCAATGGCGCAGACGGGCTAAAAAACAGTGGTGTGGAAGGTTGCCCAGAGCAATGCCAGTGATTCAGATTCATGCAAAACCTTCCACCCATCACTTTTGTGCTTACAGATGACACACAGATTCTCATCCCACTTTCTGGGGATTACAAATAGGATTTGGCCTTGGTGAATAAGATATGCCTCATCATCCAGGCATGGATGGCACTTCACAGTCTATACCTGAATGATGACAAAACGGAACTCATCATTCTGGGGACTACAGCGAACATTAAGAAACTTAGTCAAGACTACACATCCTTTGTCATAGATGGCCACTCAATTAAAGTCTCCAAGGAGGTAAAAACGTTAGGTTTTTACCTCGACTCTAGCCTTACCATGGCTAAACAGGTGAACGATATGGCATCATCCACAGCCTACATGTGTAAATTGATCAGATCAGCTAAACCATACCTCTCCACAATCGGCTGCACCACTTTGGCAAGAGCACTTGTGCTTTCCAAACTGGATTATTGTAACGCTCTCTATCTGGGATCCAACAAATACATTACTCAGAAAATCCAAATACTGCAAAATAATGCCCTTAGAGCAGCACTAGGAATTTCCAAAAGAGAACATATATCTACGATTAGAAGACAATCCAACTGGCTCTCCACTGCTGACAAAAGTAAACTTAAAACTGCATCCCTTACGTTTAAATCCCTCAATAACCTAGCACCAAGACACGTGACAGTGAGGTTCAAAAGAAGAGTCACATCCATACCTACCAGAGCAACCTATACAAACTGCCTCTTAGTTCCCCACTTCAAAATGTCCATAACCAGAGGGAATAGCTTCCCTGTCAAAGCAGCCAAACTGTGGAATTCCTTACCACCGACCCTAAGGACTGACCAATCCTACTCACTCTTTAGATCGAATACCCTCAACTGCCTTAAAGGAAATGATCAGTAATCCTAGCATTACCAGATAGTGACTTAGCAACCAATTTGGACCCGGCGCTACCACTGGGAATCCTTGTACCACACCTGCACCACACTTGTAAATGCATATGTGCCACGTGCTGTATTTGTACTTAACTGTAATGTATCCTTGTAACCATGTAATTCTATAACCTGTAAGCCAAAAGTATTCTTGTTTTCGTGCCCTGATACCTTCTGGTCTGGCGTGCGCTATAAATAAATAAACAAACACACCATGATTAAATCTGGTCTATTTCTTGGTTAGTCCCTCCCCGCTGCCTCTGGCAGGGATGGGTTACTCGCCACCTCCTCTCCATGATCTCCTTCTTGCCCTGCCTCTTCATTATTTCTACCGCCTTGATCTTCCCCTCCATTATCCCTTGCTTGTTCTACCTCTTGTCCCAGGACTGTCCATACACTCTGCCCATTATCTTTTTCAACACAAACATTTCTTATTGCTCCAGGGTTAAACCTAAACAAAAAATCTCCTAAATTCCAATCCCCTGTTTTCTGCACTGGTACCCTTATTTCTGGTGATACTTCTTCAGGTTCTTGTAAACTGACCAACCTTTCCTGCAATGCTCTTAAATCGCTGTCTATCTCTACTTGTGGACCCTCTGGGTACACCAATGCTGCAAGTTCTGAGATTGTTGCCCAACAAGACCTTTCCTGGGACGTTTCTCTGAATGCTCACTGGAATCCTGACTGCTGTACGATTTAAAGTAAGATTTACAGGTATTACTGGAAACATTCGAGGTGGGCCGTCAGCCAACTTAGTGGGCATCAGAGTAGCTCTGGCAACTTCCTCTGAGTCTACCAAGGTAGAATCCACTACAGTTGGACTGCACCCACTATCCCTAAGAGCTGGAGTATCTACTCCATTGATCAGCACACTGTCTTTAAAGTAGTGCTTGGTATTATCTGGAATCCTAGCATAAGCCTCTGCGACTTTAGGCTCCCAGGAACCCAGGGAAACTAAAACTACCTCAGCTTCTATCCCACTGGGGAAGGAGTCTGAGGAGAAGGATGCTCCTGTAATCGCTTCTTCCTCATAGGAGGAGAAGGCCAGATTAACGGAGTGGACCCCCAAAGGTTTAACCTTACACCGGGGATCCCCCTTCACGTGGTCAGTTGCTCCACAAGCAAAACAAGATCCATTGGGTCTGTTTACATAGGGAGGCTTACTATAACCAGAGTTCTGTTTCAGAGGCTGACCTCCACTACCCTGTGAGTTCTCTTGTGTCTTACCCTTATTTTTCTTTTTGTGGCCCTTTTGAGAAGAAGATTTATCAGATTCTCCACCCTCCTTATCTTTGGACTTTTTCCCTTCCTCCTGCTTACCAGGATGAGTTTTGTCCTTATGGGACACTCGATGTGACACCCATAAATCTGCTGCAGTGGCCAGCTTCTTAGGATCTATCTCCTTTGAATCGGCCAAATGCTGCTTAAGCTCCGGGGAAGAAGATGCAAAAATATGTTCCAGCATGACGAGACTTATCATGCCTTCAAAGGTAGAAACCTTAACCTTCGACCCAGCCAGTCAAGTTTTTTAAGGATTTGGTCACATAAGATACCCAAGTACCACCTTCTTTTTTCTTATACTCTCGGAATCGTTTTAAATATTGGGCAGGAGTCTTTCCAACTTTAAAATGAGAGTTTGCTTCAACATTGCAAAATCTGCTCGCTCAGCCTTCGACATTTCCATAATGGCACTGCAGCCAGAATGGGGCAATCTGATGAGTAACCAGGCAATCTTATCAGCATTGTCAACTTGTTGAACTTCACATGCATACTCAAACGTATTCAGCCAGTCCATAATGCCATTCTTTTCCTCATACACACTGAGCAGATCTTTTGTAAACCTTGGATAAGAGGAGGCCCCAGACCCATGTCCAGGACCCTTGGATCCATTTGCAACCTGAAGCTTGGCCAGTTCCAACTGGTGATCCCTGTCTTTCTGTTTTTCTGCCTGTTCGATTTTTAGCTTGACCCTATTGAACTCAAGCTCTTCCTGTAGTTTGGCCATATTGAACTCGAGCTCCTTCTGCCTAAACAGCAGCTCTTGCTTCTTGAATTCAAGCATGGCCTCCCCATCGACACTGGCAGAGGAAACATTAGACATCACATCCTCCCTGTCCTCATGGTCGCGGTGGACCAGTGCAGCGGCAGAACCATCGGTTCTGCCAGTGAGAGCAGCCCCACCTCCTTCTGCACTGTCCTCGAAGTTATAGCGTCAAGCTGAGCTTCTTGCCACTCCACGATTCTTTGGATCATATCCAACTTAGTGCCTTGAGAGGAGACACCTCTCTCCGCACACATCCTTTTCAATGTTTCGGATTTAGACGCATTTAAAGTTAACAAGCTATTTGTTTCCATACTGTTAGATAGGACTATAGCCTTTTAAAAGTTATACTCCGACAATTCACTACGTGTCCTGGTAGGAATAACTTGAAATGCCTTTGCTCGGGCGCAACACTGGATACCTTCAGTCGTATCCCACCCCTGCCACCAATTTGTTAAGATGGATTTCTGAACTCTGTCCTGGAGGGGCAGAGGTTCCGAAGGCCAGCCTAGTTTCTTGGAACAGGGTAACCTCTGGACAAGCCAGACCAATCAGGGTAGCGATGGCGGCGGTCAAGACTAGGTCTCAAGAGGGGTGAGGGTGACTGAAAGCCCGCAATGAGCACACAAAACAAGGACACTTACAAAAATACTCCAAGCAGGTGTTATATTAAAAATATAGACACATTTATTACAAGGCCTTTGTAATATTGACCATAGTAAAGAATCACGATAAAACTCAAGTAAACCAACACATCACAATCAAATACAATATAAATACAATTACCGGGGTCTAAAGAGTTAGAAGCATGAAATATGTGGACCACCTAGATGGGGAGGAAAACAGGCAGTGCAAGTAATCGTTTAGACCCAGTTCGCCTTCAGAGGCCACCTAACTAGAAGGAAGTCTGAGCACTACGAAGAGTGGAGCCTTGTGCTCAAAAGTACCTGCACACGCTGGTGCCGATGGGCCAAGGGGAGTCTCTTCAAGGAAGTCAGGCAGTTCAGAGTGGTGAACAAAGGAGGGAGAACAGATCTCCGCTACTCAAGCACGGCCTCCACTTGCGGGCAGAAGCAGAGCGTGAGTGCGAAAAAGGTGTGCTGTTTAACACAGCGAGGAAAAGCTACGGGCTAATGCAGGAGGGTGACCAGTTCCTAGCGTTGCTACTCACCTGTCCCCGATGCAGGCAGACCCAGGCTTCTCCGCATCAGTTTCAGTGCTGGCAGGTTCAGATGCGAGCCGGGGAATTCTCAGCGTTGTGTAGATTCCACGGCAGCAGAAGTTAGAGTTGAGGATGTCCCAAACGCAGTGAACCCGCACAGATTGTTACCACAGCAGGGCAACGAAGCGGCTGTGTGTATTTCAGCCCAATGTACACTTCTCACTTCAGACCTGGGAATGCCAAGTGTACGAATCGTGTGAGAGTGTCAAGGAGGACTCGGAATACAGCAGCAACCTGACGGCGGTGACAGAGCAAGACTCCTGGGTAAGCTGGTCAGTCCACTGGATGGCCCAGAGACGCTTCCGAAGGCTTACGTACAGGAGATGATGAAGATGCTGAGAATAGTTGTTCCCACTATTCCAAAGGGTCGAAGTACCACTACAGGCGTTCTCGTTCGATCAGAGGAAGAATGGTCTCACAGGGTGACAGCAGTGCAGAGGAGCAGTCCTTCAGCTGGTCACCAGCGATTCCTCGGTTCAGCCTCTTAGTTGCAGGATACTTGGCTCCTTCTATCCGTCGTTCGTGATAACTCAGGAGATCGACATGGTAGTGGTGTTTCCAGCCTCCTCTCATCTAGGGTTCCCTTCGCTCCAAAACTGAGAGGACCCAATGGGAAATCTGCTCACAAAACACTCACACCATACGTGGACCTATCACGGACCACTGTGGTCCCAGGCATTCAAGACACACTAGGCTCTCTGGCACCCAGGATGTGTATTGGGACCAGACATCCCAGCCCACATCCTGGAGGCACACACAAGGCCTGTAGAAGCCTGCAAAAGCATCTGTGTTTCGCGGGAAAGTACATGCCCAAATAAGGGAGGCCCCGGGTCGGCTCGACCTGGTGAAGGGGGCAAGACGGTCAGTGGGCAGGACAAAGAGCCTTGTGGTCTGGCCATTTTGGAAGCCAGGCCACCATTTTGGGCTAAGTGCGAGAAACACGCTTAAACAGCCAAAAGGAGCTCAAAACACAAACGATCGCTGCCACCAGTCCCGTCCGTGATTCACTTGCACCGTTCGTTAACAATCCAAAGAGTGTGTCTAGGGCCTGTAGAGTGACTAGAGACCCAAGAGAGCAGTAACTTAGCTTACAGTGCCCTGCTTATAGAGTAGATTTTTATACCCTACTGCAGGTTTAGGCGTTACAGGGTATATCCCCTTACATGGGATCTCTTTTACACCTTCCTGATCTCCCATATCCTCAACTATTTTACAGAGATCTACAATCTCTTCTCTTTTTTGGACTTGTTCCCTTCATATTTTGCTGCTACAAAGATGGACATTTTTTCTAGCATGTTTCTGTTATGGGAGCCCTGCTCTGGCCAGGATCAGGACACCCCCCCCCTTCCTTTGTTTCTACTATCAAGTGTTTATTTATTCTGTCACAACACAGTGGCAAAACCCTATGCATGTGTTTTACTGGAGTTACTTCCTCCATAATATTGCGCGCGTCCCTAATGCTTCACTTAAACCCTACTGCTATGCTGCCCGTGCTTCAAAAATACAGATTAACCCACTTTTTCCCCATCCCCTTTTACACTTTCTCCAATTTGATTTCACACATACACCCACACCGCGAGTCATCCACCTTCCTTCCTTTTTTACCACAAAAGACAGCAAGAGAAAATATCAAAAATTGACTAAGGTCCAGACTCCCTCCTTAATACTGAGCCACTACGTAATACCACTTATTGCTTTTATCGTCATAAGAAGAATAATGTGTGGTAGCGTTACCTCTTAATCTTTATAAACTGGGGATCCCTTTCCATTATAAAAAGTAGAAAAACAGAAATACGTGACCATTTTAATACATTACCCACTTTTTATTCAATCTACTCCTCAACACATCACCTGAAATCCAATCTAACCTATCCACTCTTATGCCTTATCACCAAAAATCCTACTTTATACTTCATCACCAATACTTCATCACCAAAAGTCCTATGCCATAATACATCACCAAGTCCTTATTTCATTGACCGCGTACATCCCCATACCATATCTTTCACATCACCATATCATACACATACATGTTCCCATTTTGTTATCACATGCAAGAGTATACTCACATGGGCGTTGTTCACTTGAGTTTCCCTCTGTTACGAAGTCCCCATGCCTGTCGTTCTGGAGCCACGCCCTGCTCCAGTGAGCCGAAAGGATTTCTTTTAAAATGTCTTCTACTAAAGGCGCTCAGGATACATGGGTTTTTTGAGTTAGGAGTCTAATCACTACAGTTGGACGGGGCTGGCCTGCCTGGGGCTTCGCAAAGTACAGGGGAAGAAACTAAGGTCACGTCAAGGGGTCACCACTGAAAGCGAACCCCAACATTCAGGGGCGCCCTTAAATATTTTTGGGTACCCCCTCATCACCCTCAAATCAGATTAAATGCTCCCCTGTAGGGAATTAAAAGCCATGAGTCTATCTTGCAGGTGATAACAAGACTTTACTCTTTACAGATCATGAGGATTGGGGAAATGACAGAGGACTCTGCCATTTCAGACCAGCATTCTGCTGCCTTTGCTGGCTCCCAGGCCCTGAAGACTGATGCTGGGCCTGGGGCTTAAACATTCTTGACTTGGTCACTGGATACCAGCAGAGCTCCTCCAAAATTGTCTTTCTTGCCATACAAAGGATGCTGCAGAGTCTCCAGTGTGCATGGCAAGGTTCTGTTTGGGACAAGCGCATAACATTATGCTGCATATGCAGGAATACTTTATTGCTCTTGTTTAGCATAATTTACTATGTTATAAACATTCATACATAAACACATCTCCCTGCCATAATCTCAACAGTTACGCAACATAATTATATTTGATGTGGTCCAGTAATTCCTACAAAAAAAACCCTTTTTATCTAGTACTCTGTAGTTGTGCATTGAATCTTTTTTATTCCCCATTGGCTTGTGATTGACAGGAACAGCTGCTCAGCCACTTCATGCTCTCTTCCAGCCTGCCTGTAATCTATATTTAGCACAGCCTGACCTTACTGTGTGCTTTGAGCAAAGGCTAACTTACAAATTAATAGTTTTCCATATATATATATATATATCCATCTGAATAGTTGTTTGCACTTATGTTTCAATACTAACTATCTTTATTTAGTGACCCTCCTCCCCCCTGGACTCTTGAAGTGCTTAGAAAACAGTTATCTGGAAATTATTGGGCTGACCATTTGCCAAAATTGCAGCTCTTCAGGGAGACTTCATAGATATGGAACACCTCATGGGAGAAATCCAGGGCACTGACATGACTAGATCAAAAACTTGCATTGATAGTGACTTTTCATCTCCTCTGTGGAGATGTGGAGTAAAGATGCTTCTGATACAGACTTGATCACTGCTTAAAAGGAGGATCCCATCAGTGATCAATTTGAATCACTATTTTGAAGACGCAGTCTGTTTTCTTTTTTATCAAGGAAAGGAAACCCTCTGAATTCTGATGACATATGGGCTAGGATTTTAAAACCTATTTAAAGGGATGTTTCCTGTTGTTCAATTCCAACAGAGTTCTCGCACACATAGATCTCCTCTACAGAAAAGAGGAATGACGTTACCATGGTCTGATTTGCAACTGGATTTCATTGGATTAGTACCTAGCTCTTCCAGAGGAAACGCATACATGTTTACAGTGGAATGCTCTTCACAAAGTGGATTGATTCCTTCCATCCCCAAATTGTAAGGCAGAGACATCTGCCACTTTGATGATCAACCCCATTTTTCTCACTTCCATCTTCCACAAAGGAATGAGTCTTACAAAGGTATTAATTTCACCAGTGAGGTGATGACTAGGATGTGGGAAATCTTAGGGATGAAAAGAAACCTCCACATTTCCTACTGCCAAGCATCTAGCGGGGCTGTGAAGAGATACAACAAAACAATTGCGACTTTCTTGAAGGAGTTTGTGATTTGATTGTTTCTGGGCAAAGTTGGGACATCTGATTGTGACTTGTCCTGTCCTGATGGTTCTCAGATCTACACCTTCTTCTGCCACAAAGAGGTCTCCATTTGAATTCATGACTGGGCAAACAATTGTAGTATCTCAACAACTGCTTTACCAAACACATGACCAGATGTTGATTACTGTCTAAGATGTCTAAGTACTCATGAGTACTTAGAGAATCTGATAAGTCACTCACAACATGCTTTTTCTACATAAGGGATACATACTTACTATGACCTGATTTACCAAAGAGGGAGCACATGGTAGGTACAGGGTTTATCTCTATAATTTTCCCAGGAACCAATCCAAGAGAAGAGGTTTTTAACATCTTGGAGAGGTGATTTTGTAATTATTGATAAGATTTCTCCTGTCGCTTATTAGATCTGAATCTCAAAAGGCGATCTGTTTGAGGAAAAAGGGGCCCATATCAATCAATTGAAAAGCTGTACCTTTGACCAGCTTTGAGAATGCTTGAGGAGCCATCTAAAGTCACGGTTGAAGAAAATCCTAAAGAACCTGGAGAACAGAAAAAGTAAAGGAGTTTAAAAGAGGGACATTAAATGGTGAGTAACAAAATTAAAGTGTAGAGAATGACTGGATGAAAATATCAGTAGTATGACAATTCATGATTAAATGTAATATAACATCTCTGTTACTAAACCAGACTTTCTACCCCTCTTCACAGTGAATAATCAGTCCATTCCTTCCAGGGCCCAAGGTACAGGGAAGGATCCTCCCGAAGGAAAATCCAGAGAAGGGAGATGACCCATAAAACAAACCTCAATCGTTCCCTTAAAAAAGGAAGAAGAGTTGGTGAAAGAATATCTCATCAATAACTATCTAGAAAGATTCCAGAAGAAGAGGCCCTTGTCCTTCCCCTTTTGCTGCCACAAGTAGAAAGTCAGGGGAGGGGGAATTGTATAGGGAGATCTATCCTAAAGAAAAGGAGAACATTAAAATTCCCCATTGAAATATACATATATGAAATGCATTCTGCTCAAAGCATTTGAAAAAAAGCATGTGAGGGAATGTTGTGATATAAGCAGGTCAGCTACAACAAAAGTGTATTTGTCTACAATAGAAAAAAACAATGTCCAAAATGTGTCTTTTTAGTTGCGTGAAAGTAGAAAGCAATCTGTATTTAATGGAGAACATTTCATCTGGGATGAAAAAGCACAGCATTTTAAGGAAAATTGAAAATGTAATTGAGGCCTGCATTATGTCTGCTTTCTTCTTTAAAGGACTGAGAATCAGATTTATATAATGAAACCTACAGAGACTTGAAGTGTACATTTGTTTTGACAGGAACCTGATTGCAAACATTTTACAATGCCCCTGTTTAAAGAACAAAATATAATGTGGAAATGAAAGTGACCTCATATGCTACATTTGTACATGCAACAAGCAACAGTGGCTAAAAAGCAAAATCGCATTTCCTCTACACTCAACAGCACTGCTGAGGAGAGGTTTTCCCTAAAGAACTGAAACCAAGGTCTGGAGGCTGGCTGTAAACTTTATGACAGAGTCCTTGCACCAAATTATCAAATGCTCTTTGTTCTGAAAGCAGGCATTAGTAATATGACAAATGATGCACCTTAACAGTTTCCATTTGTTACTGGGTCTAAGCATTCCATAAAAATATAGAAATATGTTCTGGAACCTGGGCCCACAGTGGGCTTGCCCAGGTTATCAGGAGCTCTCATCAAACCAGCTTTCGATTAAGCATGGTATTCACGCTGGCATTTGTGACATCCAGCTTGTTTAATCCCTTAAGAGGCCGAGAACTTTGTCAACATTTGGCTGTAAACAGATTAATTTCAAAGAACCTTATGACAAAAAGCCTTGACAACCAGGGATCTCAGGTGTCATAAATAGCCTTGCTCTGAAGCCTCAAAGGATTGACCACATATGGTTGTTGCCAGGTCATGCAATGGAACTACTATTTAATATTTTCTTAAATACAGAAAATAAGTTGATCTTTGAATTCTACACCCGGAATCATATTTTCCTGAATGTCTTTAGATAGTAGTGTTGTGGCAACTTTTTTAAATTGTTCATAGAGAAAGCTCTATTAGCCAAATGTAAAATAATAATTTTATGGTATTCTTTTGTATGTAAATTGTACAAATCTAGAAATATCTGCACAGGAAAGTTGCACGTCAGTGGCTCATATCTCGTCACATCCGTGCTGGCTATGCTCAGATCCTGGGATGGGAATAGAATCTTTGAGTGAAAGTATCAGAGAATAAAAAGCACAAATCAGTCACACACACACATCAGATGTTGTGCTGAGATGAGACTAGCATTATTTGAATCACCCGAGAGCAATGTGGCAATCTAACTAATAACTTAATCACATGTGTGCAACAATGTTTTAGAAAACCGCAATTGTTTAATGTAAAAAAATGGAGATGAAATCACATCAAATGGGAGGGAAACTAGGTTAGAATGTTACTCACATTGCACTGCCCTCTTCATTGATATGCCCCATTAGTACAAAGGAGTTGCTTTAGTGTGATGTCACTTTTTGAACACTGTCCAATCACATAAACTGATCAATTAAAATAAAGAAATGATACACACCTCTAAAAGGAGTGGGCTTTAACCTATAAAATCTCAAACCCCAGATTTCAGGGAGCTAACCGACAGACTGTCATGAGTACGAGGCTTGTACGTCCTACTGGTGCTAGTAGAAGGGAGGGGCTGGTAGGAGCATCTTGGGTGAAAGCCTGGCAGGCTAGGAATAAAGCTTCCTGCATATATCCCATAGACACTCAGTATACATGAGGCACTTCCTGTTTCCCTCCAACATGGATTCCCTGATGCCATCTGCATACTTACTGCTCGTTTCAGTCTCTGGGCGTGGGGGCCTATTTAAGCCACGCCCAAAGGATGAATCATGCTTCGCGTACATTCTGCAGCCTGAGGCACACGCTTACCTGATTCCCGGCCATCCTTTCCAGTTCGAGTGCCACGCATGGGCGTTTTCTCTCACGGACTTCGAGCACCTGAAAAAACAAGAAGAAGCATTAGTAATTCTCTGAGTTCAGCATTGTTTGCTTACCTCTTCAGTAGTGCGTTCGGCAGCGGTGCCGGCAGCAGGATCCTGATCTCTTCTTCGCACAAACTTTTTGGATTATGTTACACCGCTTGCTTCCGATCTTCGGAGCAGACCCACTGCAGCGCTACAGAAACCTGCAAGCAAGAAGAAGAGAGAAAACAGGTTAGAACGAACTAACTTCCATTTCAGGAGTCGCTTGAGCCCGCATTCCATACCCAGTGAAGCAACTGGTAGAAACTTACCTGATTCCACAAACTAACCTGGTTCAGCATTCCACACCAGTGAAGCAACTGGTAGAGACTTACCTGATTCCACACTTATTTGGCTCAACATTCCACACTAGTGAAGCAACTGGTAGGGACTTACCTGATTCCACGAACTTACCTGGAACTGTAATTCATACCCAGTGAGGCAACTGGGAGAAACAAACTCACCAGCACTCATCAGACTCTAAACCGGTACGAGGACTGCCAAAGTGCAGCAGTGCGGCCATCCACTCCGCACAGAGAGGACATCGAGTCTATAGCGCCCCTGAATATGCAGGATGGAGAGCTCGCCAAATCACATCAAAAGGTGAGCCACTAGCCTTTGCACCAACACTGACCACGATAACAAGGAACCCAGAGGGGTGTGGGTGAGGGGTCCTTAGGGTAATTCCTCTGGTTTAACGGACCTATCATTCTCTTTTAGGTGATTACTCCAATACCCCCGGGGACGGAGTGGAGTCACAGGCAGGGACAGGAGGGCCTCATCGCTTCCGCAGAGACTCAGGTGAGCGTGACACAGACTGACTGGAAGCAGGGATAGAAAGAAGAACTGACAACAGAAAGGAGAATTGAAAAGGTTGATTTCTCTTGAACACATTTTGGATTGCTAGCAGACCATTGTGAGAGATGCTCACCTAGATTGCAACCCCAGGCCTGCCTCAGTGGAACAGGAAGCAGACAGGCCATATGCAGAATGAGAGAGACCAGGCTGTGGAGGGAAGATGACCCATCTTGCTGACTGATGCCCACCTGTTACTAGAAGGGGAGAATTGAACCAGACCATGAGAAGGTACCCCCTGTTGGTGAAGCAGCAAAAATGAAATTCCTATGTGAGTGTAATGCCAGGGGGAAATATAATTCTAATTGCAGCTATACTCGAAAGGGGAAGAGATTTATTCTCAGCCCATCCTATTTGTGAAAGTACTGAGGGGGTTGTATCAATTGACTGAACAATATTTCAGAAGTATAAATTAGTATGACTCTGACCTAGCCTTGTTGAAACACAAGTGTAAAGTTGCGGAACAGAAGTGGTTGGCTTCTAGCTTATCCTCTGACAAACTGGCCTGCCACCTGCTCCAAAGACAATACAGATTCTCCATCTGTCCCAAGGAGCAGGCCCACATCCAAGGCTGCATTGCTGGGGCCACAAACAACACAGGTGAGCTTTTCAAAATCTGTAAGGAACTTGCCAATCATACTGCAGTCTCCTTCTCCTCTTCCTTCCCAGGCCCTCTGCATGGCTCTGGCCTCCAATATCACAACAACTCACTCATAGCACCGAACAAGGTCACTAAGACAGTTTTCTCCATGAAAGTTGTGTTGGGAAGGAGCCTAGTGCTATCCTTCATTTCCAAACTTTCAAGCACTTTAGAACTAGGCAAGATAGTTGTATGACAACAATCATACAAGTCAACTGAGAAGATACTCTCTAAATCCAGGAATACCTGTCTTAGATGTTGTCGTTGTTTATCAATGACACAGGCATTTGCCAGACTGATCAGTTCTTCAACCATCTGCCGGAAACACAGAAATACCTCTAGTATTTGAATTTTTCAGAAGTATCCTCCATTTCGGTGGATAGATCTCTTTTGATGGTGTTTACCTGAACAGGGAGTTCCATGGATATTATTTACTCTAAATGATACCTCATATTCCAAGAAGTCTTCCCCCCAATAAGGGCATAAAGAATACACCAAGAAATGTCCCCCCTCTGGGGTATGAATCTTCTGTCAGTTTTGTTGTAACAATCTTCAGGTATTTTACATATAATTTCATTTTTTAAATCAATCAAATAGTATTGGGAGTCGACCACCATTACAATAGAAGTGTCTGGGCCCAAAGTTGCACTTTGAGGATCGCTGTTATTCACCAATTTTCAAATGGTGTTGTCATTGAAATCGACTGGGAATGTTAGATGTAGAGACAATACTTGTTGTTGTAAGGCATGACTCAAATGTATAAACGCTTCCTGATTTATCAGTATTGGTCCTCTCATTAGTTTGATTGGTACAGTAATTTGTTGTATCTGTCCTGGAAAAGAAACCACTTCTTTTGCTTGGACTTCAACAGCATAGGGCAACAGTTGAGCTGACCGAAATGCTTTCTCACCATTGTAAAAGTCTATTGGGTCAACAGCCAGTCTTGACCAAAGGTTATTATAAATACAATCCAAATTAATTGCAAAGCATTGGAGAATGTCACCACCCAGATAAAATTCAGAAGTGACACCTCTTATAATCCAACTATTCTGTGCATTAGTTTTAACGTCAATTGACATTTTTAGCATAGACCAGGTAGGTAGTATATATTTCAAATGTTGGGTTTTCAGGCCAACTTCCCATTTATTTCTTTTATTAAAAGAGGGAATGGTCTTATCTTTTTGGAGTCGAAGGAACAAGGTTTTTCTAATTAATCTTTGTCCATTGCTTAGACAGACTCTGGTAAGCACATGACCTTTCCCTACATTTATCTGAACAGTGTAAAATGTGTGATTGCCACTTTTCTGAATGTCAATCAAATTGTGGATATGTTTTTCTGGACTCTTTTTAGGAGAACCTTTGATTGGTTTGTGATCCCTTTGGGTCTAGAACGTCAAGGTATCCCCTTCCAGTGCCAAAGATCATGTATTGTAGGGAGGGAGATTAATTTTTAGGGGTTGGAATAAGGTCCCCCTCATGACTTGGTTCTCCTACTGAGAAAATGATGATCTCAGGTACCTGGTTGTTCTGAAAATGATATTCTAGCTGGTTGGGGTATCATTCACTCAAGTGATGAGTGCCATTCAGGCTGTCATGTTTGGCAGTCCTCTTCAGCCTGATGGGATGTTTTCTTTAGGTCCAGAGAACCGTGTTCATGCTGTCAATCAGAGGGGGACAGCCCCCGTAGAAATCGCTCTCTGGAAAATAGACTGTGCCCTCTGGAGCTACGGCGATTACTGGATTTTTCAGACAGTGTCACCCAATTTTGATCTCCATATCCGCAACCCCATTGACAAAAATATCCTTTCCATGACATTTTTGGAGTTCTCCTAGAAGAAGAATTTTATGACTCTCTCCTTTCCTACATTGAGTTGGACAAATGTTTGTTTTGAAATCAAGATACCCTGTTACCCTGTGTCTACTAGATACATCACACTGACCTTGCAACCAAGCATGCTCATAGAATCTGCCTTCTTTAAACTCTACTTCAAAAAGAAAGAGGTTGTTACTGGGCTGCCTGGTAAGAATTTCTTGATGTAATTTATTTCTCGAACGTGGCCTTAGGGCGCAACTATGTATGCACATCCTTCTTTGGGCTCAAGTTCACGTGAGTTGGTTTCGGAACCTGTCAAAATAAACACACACTTGGAAATAAAATATGGAGTAGGTGTATCCCCCTTTCCAACAGACTCTGTGCTGCTTTCTCTTTTCAAATGACAATCTTCAGAATCCTTTAGTAAGGAGGGTAACTCTACTGTTTCTGGACTTTCTTAGTTTATAACTTCTCTTTTATTAGATTGGCTTTTGAGTGCAGGGGTTTCTTCACACTTCTCAGTCCCTGTTTCTATGCTATCCGATTCAGGATTTTCTATTTTGATCCACTTTTCTTTTGGGGGTGTGGTACCATCTCCGAAAGAGAAGACTTTCTTTTTGTGTTTTCTCGGTTCTCCTTTCTCCCAAAGGTGACTATTTTACATTTATTTGTGTGGAATTTCAATATTTTTCTCTGTTCATTTGGTTCTAGTTCCCAGTGATAGGAATTGTCACTTCTAGTGTCTAGCATTTATTTATTTAATTCAGGGGGCATATTATGGGCCAGAAAGGTTTCCACATAGACTGGCCATATCTTATGCTCTGTATGCCCTTTTTCCTCTTCCACTAGATCCCTGTTATCGCAATTGGGTTTCACAAATTACATTTGGGGTTGACCAGGGGTTGCAGCTGCAACATTTGAGGCCTCGCTTGCTACCCCTCTGATCGCCCTTGCTACCCTTAAAAAAAAGAAAAACATTTATTTTTTTAAATGGAAGTTCCTGGGCTGTGGCCTCCGCCATGTGGCTCTTTGTTCCTGGAGTGGCTGACTTTCTTGTTCGGGCCTCTTAAAAAACCAGTGCGTTCCACAAGTGTAAAACTTTGAGCAGTAAATAAGAAAGAATAGGAATAACAAATAATTTGTCTTTCTGGAATTCTATACAATAATTTCTAGACTCATTAAAGGTTTATTTCAGGCACACGTCAGGGGGTGAGTCACTAATTTAACCTGTTCTTAAACACCTCAAATTCACAATGCAGACAAAAACGTCCAAAAAGCATTTAGAGTAGAATAAGTATCCATTTCGGAGTATATATGTTGCTTTTCACAAGTTGTAGTTATTGCATGTAATTTTCTGCCGTTGTCGCTGATGCGAGCATCAAAATCTTGGTGTCCTCGGTCACTCGACAAAATCCTTGTGCCTAAAAGCTTGTGTACAGTGTAGAAATGTTTGACCTAGCACAACAAGTGGCCCTTGGTTTCATTGTGCTGCAATTAATGCTTTGTTGTAATGTGTCTATCTTTCCTATTTCCCTAGCATGCTGTTCAGGATGTTTGTTTGCATGTATGAGGTAACGAGTGCCCAGAGTATGGGATGCCATGTGAGTGTGCTACCTTACCCGCACTACTCTAAATTCTTTAATACAGTTATGAACCCTCACAATGGTATGTTGTTTGCCAACCTCTGAAGCCAGAAAGGTAGATCCACACAGGCTTGTCTTGTGGCCAACTTTGCACCAGACCAGCAGATCAACTGGCCTGCTGTTAAATCTCAGTTACCAGTTTAATGGTATCCACTACAGAGTGTAATTTGCTTTCGGTCTTTGAGAACATGCAGACATGTAATTGCTCATTTTACTGTAGCCGGAAAGATAGTTATAGCTGGTAAGATAGCTCAGTGTGTTGAGCACTCACTGCTGTGATGTGTGTGTGATCTGCAGGTTGCAGGATCGATTCCTGGCAAGGCCTACTTAGCCTTTCATTCTTCTGAATTCGAAAAAAATGAGTACCAACACAGGTTGGGCGATGTTGTATGTATATTTGTTCTGTCTAAAGTGCTTAAGTGTACGTGCTATATATTAACACATCATTATCATTTGTCCTTGGACGTCTGCTTGCATTCATTAATTTGGTAATATGGGCCTATACATACTGATATTAATGATACATATGGTGATCCATTCTTGAATGAACTGTATATCGCATTACAGTGATATCGTAACCAGATTTTTCGTAACATACTTAGGAACAATGCTATGTGATGCCACTTCCTGTTTTGTCAAGGGGTGAAAGGTCAGGTTCCATCGCTTCCCGTGGTGGGGTCAAGTGACAACACTTTCTGTGATCTCATCAGAGGTCAAGGGTTGTGTGATATCACTTCCGCAACCCCTGATATTTTGGTGAAATGACGTCCCTGGATGGTTTCCTAGGTGTTGAGGCATTTTAGGGAATACTGGTAATCTGTGGTTTCTGTATTTGGGAGCATGGGTTGAGGTCCACTCAATTAGAACTGCCAGTCATTCTGTTTGTTAGTAAGAGGAGTATTTTTCGACCCTTCTGCCTCCAGAACAAAAGGAGTAGCGCTCTTCAGCTCTGCACATTCACGGTGGTTGGTGCTGTAGGTGATATAGGAGTTTTGGGATTATTTTTAGTTTCTGTAGGCTTTTGGGCCTTGTTAAACCTTGTAGCTTGAAAATCACTAATTCGAGACTTCGCGAATCATCGATGTCCTCACTAATTGGGTGACCATGTATTCTGGAAGGGTGTGAAAAAATGTAGTAATTAACTCCATACTCTTGGTATTTCCTCGCTGAGAAGTCTGTGCGAATGCACGCTTCAACTCTTGAGGAAAGTCTCTTGGAGATTGGTCCTCGCCACAAAGCATACTATATGCAGCTTTATAGGGCTCTTGGGGATTTCTACATGTAAAAAAGTGTTTTAGTATAGCTGCCTTATAAGTTGACCTTTTATAGTGGTTTTGGTCCTCCAGCCCGCAAATAAGCTGGACAATTTAGGAGAGAATATCCATTTTGCATACTGCATGCTATTGAAATCATTCCTTATTCCAAATCAGGACATCATTTGTTCATACCATTCTAGATGTTCCACACCAACTATTTCCCGTTTTTGTGATAAGAAGTCATCAAACATGTGATGGCTTTTATTTTATTGGGTCTTTGATGAAACTCTTTTAGGATCTACCCTTCTTGCGTCTTTTTTTTATAACTCTTTTTATTTGTTTTCCAATAATAAACAGTTAATAAACAACAATCCACACACAATAAATACAGTGACATTACTTCCATGACAGAGGCTGCCTAACATTTATATTCAAAAGAAACTTGTGATCTCCCATCCTAGTCTGCAGCAGGGACGTCCACCCCAAGTTTGGCCACTGGGGGCTCACCTCACTCATAATAGTTTTAATCGCTTTTCTCCATGCAGACCAGATCTTATCAAATTTATGCGGACAACCCCGGGATCTGTAAACCCACTCCTCCATTGCCATATAGTCATCCATATCCAGTACCCAGTGGGACACTGGCCCCTCCTGCCCCCCACAGCATGGGAATGTTTAATGTTGCCACTATCAAGGCATTTGACACAAACAGCTTTCGTAGCGATAAAGCTCGGCCTCCCCCAAATTCCAAGCAGAAGCAGTTTCTGGTCGGCTGAGGTGAGAGACCAGTGCTGACATTTGTCGTATTACGCCAGCCCAAAAACATTGACTCATGTGACATTTCCAGACCGTATGGTAGAACGTTTACTCCTCTTTATAGCAATGCAGTCAGTGGGGGTCTAGTGTGCAGTCCCATTTAGAGAGTAGTTCTCTGGTGTAATATATCCTATATAATATATTTAGTTGTATAATCCGGTAGCAAGCTGGGGTATGTGTTTCCCTCTGGGACATCAGGGCCTCATGCCACTCTTCTGACTCTAAGGCCCCTATGTCAGTTTCCCATCTCTGCTGTAGGTTCACCAGTGGTTGTGTAATATAGCTCATTGGTATCTGGTATAGGGTCGGGAACGCCCTTTTGGCAAGGAGATCTGTGTGTGCATTAGCCTCCACTGGTGTCCATTCGGAACATTCATAACTTCCCCAAAATTGTGTCGATAGGGCATTTCTGAGTTGAATATACTACTAATAGTCACCTCCTTCTAAATGGAAGGTCTGTTGTAGTTCTGTAAATGGACGTATCTGGCCGGTCTCTAAAACGTCCCCCATGCCGGGTGTCTCGCAAAGGGCAATGTCTTCAATTCTGGTAAATCCATGTTGTGCCATATTGGGGTAATTTTAGTCACCACCCATTTCCTTCCAACCGATTTCGTGGAACTACTATATGCTTGTATCACTTGTGAAATTCGGGGTAGTCGAGCCAACCCAGGTTCCCGATGTAGCACCTGTAGCGTATCCCCGCCACCCAGACCGTCCAATTCCACCTTAATATGTGGGCTGGACGGATGTCCCCTGAACCATCCATTTGCTACTGCCAGTTGGGAAGTCCAATAATACTTCAGGAGATCTGGGAGCCCTATCTCCATCCCATGTTGAGCTATATAGGTGTTTTAGGGTGATCCTTGGAGGAGCATCTTTCCACAGCAGTTTCCGTATTGTGTCTTTGATTCGCTGAAACTCACTTTCTGGGATTTTAGCCAGGGTGTTCTGAAGGACATATAGAAATCTGGCCAGCACCACCATCTTGACCATCACTGCTTTCCCCAATAGTGAGATCGGCTACCTCTACCAAAAGTAGATTTCTGCAATGAAACGCTTTGTTATTGGTGTCAGGTTTAGTTCTAAGGATTCTGCCCTCAATCAGCAGATTTGTATTCCAAAATACTGAAATTATCCTACCATTAATGGAAAGGGACAGTTGTCGGGAATAGCTAGAGAGCAGCCCTGTACCAGGAATAAGATAGATTTAGTCCAGTTAACCGTCTTGCATCTTTCAACCTGAGTGCCCTCTCCCTAAGGATCAGAGCTACTGCTATAACCCTATTGCCTATTTCCATCTGGGCCCTTCATACTGTATGGATTTCAAGAATGCCTTCTACAAGCACTGCACTCAGGCTCCTTCCTTTGTCTTTTCTGTGTGACTTCTCAGTGTTATTTTCCCAAGATACCCTTTTAGAGGTTGTGTAATAGTGGGTTTCTTCCTCTGAGGGTAGGAAATAAACACAGTCTCTTCTCCTAGAGGAACTACAAGAGTCCTCCCAGTCTCCCTGTTGAGAAAAGCCTTTTAAAATGCCATTCTTGGGCTGAAGATTCTTAATGTGTCTTTCTATCTCAGCCAAGTGGGCTCGATGAATTCCTCAGGTCCAGATGCATTTTCATTCCCACTCCTGCCACCTTCTGACATGCTAAATGGGGCACCCTCTTCCCATCTTGCTGGCAAGGGTTCTGCAGCTCATCGTGATATGTCTTTATTTCAGCTTGCATTTCATCAATTACATTTTGCTGTTGTAATACTGAAACATTACTTTATTTCAGTGCTTCTTGCTACCTCAAAATATCTTCTAGCTTGTCATTGCACAATTGTTTGGTGCTCAGAGCCTCCGACTTTTTCTAGGGAGCTTCCTGCCACTGTTTAATCTGAATATCCCTGTCTGCTAACCTGTCTTCCACAAACTGATGCAGGATACACAGGTATGCATAGTCATATCCGGTTAAAACCTTTGTTGTGTAGTCATATGTAGCTTCTTGAGGGACTGATTTAAACGTCCTTTTCCATCTCAAATATCTAAATCAACAGATGCCACTCTTTCGATTATTTCTGTCTTTTATAAGTCAATATCTGTGGCTCCCAAATTCCCCCCTCAAAAATAATTTTGAAAGAACATTTTCAGGCTGCCCTCTGCCACCTCCTCTCCCTCTCTCATCTATGATTGCCTAACTGCCATTCAAGATTGGTGTGCGCCAATGATCTTTGTCTGAATGCCAGCAAGACGGAGATCCTCCTCATTGGCACACCTTCACCATCCTTTCCCCTCACTCTCTGGCCGGCCTCCCTTGGCCCTCCTCCTACACCCACCTGCGAGGCTAAGAACCTCTGGGTCATCTTTGACTCCACCCTTTCCTTCTCCGCCCACATCTCTGAGGTCTCTAAAAAGTAAAACTTCCGACTGCACCTCCTCTAATGTACTCTGCCTTTCCTCTCCTTCCCCCAGAAGCTCATGGTATCCCAAGCTCTGGTTCTCTCTAGCTTGGACTATTGTAACAGCCTCTTTCTAAATCTACCTGCCTCTACTCTCTGCCCTCTGCAACTAATCCAGAACAGGAATGCAAGACTTGTCCTTGGCCTCAAGTCCTGGGATCGTATCTCTCCAGCTCTGAAATCTCTCCATTGGCTCCCAGTGGATGCAAGGATTAAATTCAAAACCCTCTGCATTGTCCACAAGGCTTTCTGGGGCCTGGGTCCAAAATACCTTCAGCTATCCCTCTGCAAATAGCTCCCCTCTGGAGCTCTTCGCTCCTCTACCTCCAACTCCCTCACGGTCAGTCATTTTTCAAAGAAACGAGCTGGGGTTAGATCCCTGTCTTCGGCTGAGGCCTCCCTCTGGAACAGCCTCCCTGCCGCTCTAAAACCTGAGGAGAACCATCTCCGGTTGCGGAAGCACCTCAAGACCTTCCTCTTTTCTTCTGCCTTCGCTCCCCCTCTCCCCTGCTGATCTGTTCGCTCTTGGCACTGTGCACCTTGCCACCCTCTGTCCTTCGGGCCCAGGTACCTGCTCACCCTGCCACCCTCCTGCACTGCCTCCGGGCCACCCCTTGCACTGGGGTCTGTATCTGGACCCATACAGCCCCTCCTTTTTCTTCCTGCACTTATAGGACCTACCCTGTCTGCTGTCTTAAACCTAGCACTTGCAAATTGCTGGCTGCACTACCAGTGTTTGTTGCCTTTATTATTGATTTATTGTTATTTATCTGTTTCTCCTCTGCTTCGCACTTTCCACTTCGCCCCTCTTGAATGCACTTTTCCCCTCCCCCTCCCATACACTTGCGCGTTCTCAATGTCACTGGGCCTAGTAAGATCGCTGTTTTGTTCTCCCCAGTTCCCCTCCCCTCCCTTGCCTTGTCGCGCTCTGAAACACTTGTATACGAGCGCGATAGAAATAAAATATCAATCAATCAACCAACATGGGCTTTAATCACAGGCATTTCTATGTCAATGTTAAAATGTAGCATTATACCTCCAAAATTCTCACTAAACAGACAAATTGAAAATGTTTTACTCCTATTTTACCACTCACTCACTCACTTCCAAACAAATAGAAACACAAATACTTTCTCTACACAATTATAAGCTTCTGTGCACACCTTACTATCTCTTAGTGAGGCTCTTTATTTATTTGTATTGTTCGTTTATAACGTGCTTAATACCAGCAAGTGGTTTCTAAGTGCTGGATTGCGATTCCAACCTTTGTTGCGCCGTGTTGTCTTGCTTCCAAGACAAACATGTTGCCACTGAGCTATCCTTCCTCTGGTGTAAACCCTATGTGAACTCCATGGATCTCTTTTAATCAGTGGTTTAACATGAATGAAAGGCATAAAGCCTTGCATAAGGCTTTCACGCCTTTCATTCATGCCTTGCCACATTTTCATTCATTTTATGGCAGAGAGGAGGGGCAGAATACAACCTACGTTTCTGCTTCCACCCTCCATTTGCGCTGGGATGCATTTTCATGCTGGGGCAAAGGGTGGGGATCCCTAATGAGACCACTGGCTTTATCCACCAGCAGAAATCAGGTGGACTCCATAGGGATCCATTGTAAATGCTGCCTGCCATGCTCTGGCATGGTTTATAGTTCAACTCTGCCTACCACGCATGCATGAACAGGGTATTTGACCCACGTTCATTCTCAGTAGAAGGGCTCCCACATCCTTGCTTAATTTGTAAAACTTGGGGTTTCATACTAAGTGGCTCAAGGGTAATCCAGACGTGGACCCCTTTGCCACTGTGCCTTAGAGAGGCTCAGCTTCACCTCACTGAGGAGGCCCAACAAGGTCAAAACAGCAAGTGAGTGAGCAACGCTCATGTAGAAGCAAAAGTAGTTCAGAGAATAATTTTGAATTCAGAACTATCACGAAGCAGCAGAAGCAGCACTTGCATGTGAATGAAAGGGATTCCCAAGTTTATTTTGAATACCGAACTAGGGAAAAGCAGCAAAAACATATTATAACAAGGCCAAATGACTGTACCTTAAAATAGAGAGTCTGTTGAAACCCCAGGACCAGAGGGGGAAGGAGGGTGACGTTGTTGAGGGTGAATACTTGCAAGCCTGGCCCTGGACAAGAGACTAAGACCAAGGCCAATACAGCCGAGTACATTTGGCCAACAACAGAAGGGGGCTGATGCAAAGTCTATACGTTCTGGAACTTGTTGCCCATACTGTGTGCATTATATGATAACAGCTGGGATAAACACAAATTACCAAAACAAAGGGAGGAGCAAAAAGAGACTCTATCCATGTTAGTCTTGGGTTACCTGTGTAGTGGGGAAATAAGAGTGGCAAAAAGGCTCCCATTCTGTGAAGAAATATCCAGAAGGAGAGGAACATCATTTGCAGGAGCGTGTTTAAGAGCAAAGGTGAATAATCTTTTCCCTGAAAAGTTGTTGAAAGTTTTGAAGCTGCAATTTGTTGAATGCTGTGAACCTCTTGTCAGTTGGTCTTAACCACAACATTACTTGTTGTGAAACGCTGTTCAAGCAGGGGAGAGTACCCGGATGGCAAACATTTGGAGACTGTGGGTCTGGCATGGAAGTAGGCCAGGTGGAAGTTGACTGTAAACTGGTCCTGACAGAGACACGTTATGTTATTTGTGGTACTACAGGAAGAGCCGTGCAAGGCTGTTGCAGAGAAGTTGTATTCTTTTAAGTTATCAAACTGGCTAATCCTCCTAACCAAGACAATAATTGTTGCCTTTGAGGAATTGAGAATCTATTTAAGGAAGAAGAGGAGCCTTCTATCTTCTGTGTTGTAACTTTCTGTTGGCAAGTTGAAGTTGCATCAAACTGCATTGGAACTTTGTTGCAAACCAGGATTTCCTTGTGTTCTTTTCTTGAACGGTAAAGCAGAATCATATTTAAGGCTCGTGAAGGGGAGCCCAGGTTATTAAGAGAGACTGTGGTACATTGTGAATTCGATCTTTATTGTTTTGAACTGCCATGCATTTACTTATTTTTTGTTGTATGTATAAGTGTGAGGGACAGATATCCTTTGTTAGAGTGCTCCCTTTAGTTTATTTTAGGCATGGAAATTCTCATCACGGTAGGTATATTGAGGTGTTCATCCAACCTCTCTATATAATAAAATGGCATGTGTCGAGAAAACTTCACAAAATTGTCCGCCTAACATTTCTGACCCCTCACACTTCTTTGTTATCATTTCCTCAGGCTTGACTATGCTAACAGTCTTTAGGTGCCTTACCTTTCTTACTTAATTAGTGGACAAAAATACTTTACACGAGTGTGCCGTGATTCAAACATTAGAGGTAGGGCTCTTAATATTTATTTTATTTTATTCTATTGGTTGACCTTATATGATATACCTTACAGAATTAGCATACAATTCCCATTGATTTTCTCTAGTTAAAAAAATGTCAGAACCAACCCTCCCCTGTTTCCGGTGTGGGAGCCCATTCCAATAGGACCACAATAACAATTAGAGAAACACCCTGTGATGACCAACAAGGTGATGCATTTATACATATTGAGTCTAATGGAATTATTTCACTACTATTGATACTATATTCAACCGTACTTTTGGCTTACCTTATAAATGAGAGTTGAAGCTTGAAGACTTATACAAGTACATGAAGTATATGAATATTTTGCTTGTTATGAAGGGATTATGTTTCTCGAAACACGTTGAGCTCTTTTAATCAATACTATGTTATTGTTTCTTTGAAGAATACTATTTGTGTAAATACTACGGTTTTGAAAATTATTAATAAAAACAGGTATTTCACATAGAAATGTGTTTGCCCAGACACAACGATTATTGAGCAGTGTTAACTACTTCAACAAAACCTGACTGACTATATTGTTAGTACATATGGTGTGCAGGGAACGTGAGTGTCCACTAATTAAGGACACTTACTTTTTTGTGATTGTATATTAGCGACATTTGGTGCCAGAGCCGCATTTTCTCCCCTGCACCTAGGAACTTCCTTGAATTTAGTACATACAAGTTAGACCATACTCGTTGACAAACTAGGTGCGCGTCCCTGATATTCTTTTGCGTACATTATTTTTCTTGCTTGCCAGACTGCAGAGAGTACAGAATGCTGCATGCAGACTGCAACTTCACGTATGATGCAGGGTTCATATAACACCTGCCTTGATTTCATTACAGTAGCTACCAGTATCCCACAGAATGACCTACAGGATGTGCATTCTTTCTCCCTTTTTCTCATATGAGACAAAGAAATGTTTTCACCTTTATGAACAATCAGATTGTGCGCTCTTCTATTTAATATTGAATGAACATCATTACCCAGCACTACTCCACAAGCATTGATCTGCCTAGAGACTGCCAAAATAAACAATGACCAAAATCACTTCTCACCTCACAATCCTATGTTTAGATTTTCTACTCAAGTTTCCTTGCACTAAATTTCCATAGATTTTCTAGTTCATTCATTGATGAAACACCTGATCTATTTCAGTATTTGAGTTATTCTCTGATTGTTTTCCTATATGCTTATTATTTTCATACCACCGCTTTAAGAATTATGTTTTTTCTTTTGCAATTACTTCGATTATTGAACCTTTTATTTGTATACCCTTATTTATTATCTGGTGTTCTTTCTATCTCATAGCTGTGATGAATCCGATGGTGTCATCACTGTTTCCCCTGGTTTCCCAGGGGGTGACTTCCTTCCATGTGGCCAGGGTGAGACATGGTATCACGGGTGAGACATGGTATCCCCCTTTCCCCATGCAGAATTAATCTCCAATACAAAACACTGTAATGGCCTATTGTGCTTCTTTCCGTACTCTCTCAAAGGAGAATGCTGAATTTCTCTCAATCCAATCTGCAAATCAATTTTTAAACACTGACTTGCCCTCGGACCATGTTAAAACCTTTTCTCCAATGTCTTTGTGCAAGTTAGTTAAAAGGAACTACTGTTCCCAGAAACACCTTAACACTGCGATGAGGAAGAGGAATAGAGGAATACAGAGCAGGGGAAGTCCCAAGCAGAGGCAACACACTAATTGTTGGGAGCATGCACCTGTGCCCGGAAGCTTTAAAAATGGTTTGCCACAAGAGATGGCAGACTGCTGGTGGGAGCGGGCTATTGCTCTTTGCGCCACTGAAGATTCGAAAAGGAAACAATGGAGCGGTCCAACTCAAGTGCCAAAAAAGAAAAAGGCTGCGAGAAGAAGATTCAACGTGGGAATGCCAGAAGCAAGTACAGAGCTCCTGTACGTTCGCCGGAGGAAAGAAGCAACAAGGCGCTAACCAGAGACCCGCGACAAGAAGTCCAAGAGAAACAATGGGAAGCAGGGAAGGCGAAAGTCGAATAGCGTGAGGAAGAGAACATCCGCGGCTGTCATCAGCATGCTGCGAGCAGAGCAGGAAACACAATGAAGAGCCTAGGACGAAGGGGACACCAGGGCGTATTGGTGAGCACGCTGCATGTTGAAAGTTAAACAACCCGTAGCGGTAAAGAAAGAAAGACACATGTTAATATAGAAAGCTAGGGAGTAAAAGTGCATTTACCACAAAAGGGATTCCTTGACGTTTACCCTGATGTACAAAGGATAAGAAACAGTAAAAAGTCAATATTTACTGGGCAATGTGAATTAGCCAATAGCGCTAAGGGGGTGTATTACCAAAGTTGGAAGTGTATAAAAAGTGTGTGAATATTGGACAAAAGGAATTAGCTAAAAGACCTAGTGTGTTGAATTATCAAAAGTGGAATTGCAGAAACAGACAACTACAAGTGTCCAACAACTATATGAATGTCAGAAGTCCTTGCAGGAGAGAATACCAGGAAAACAAAAGTGTATAAACACAGGAAGCACTTGCAGAAGAGTATACCTGGCAATCACAAATATCTGAATACAGGAATCCCTGGCAGGATAGTATACCAGTAAATACAGAAAGCCCTGGAAGGAGAGTACCAGGCAATCACAAGTGCATGAATACAGGAAGTCCTGGCAGGAAGGTATACAAGGCAATCACAGGTGTTTGAATACAAGAAGTCCTGGCAGTAGAGTACATCAGGCAATTGCAAGAGTGTGAGTGCAGAAAGCCCTGGCAGTAGCGTATACCAGGCAATCACAAATATCTGAATACAGGAATCCCTGGCAGGATAGTATACCAGTAAATACAGAAAGCCCTGGAAGGAGAGTACCAGGCAATCACAAGTGCATGAATACAGGAAGTCCTGGCAGGAAGGTATACAAGGCAATCACAGGTGTTTGAATACAAGAAGTCCTGGCAGTAGAGTACATCAGGCAATTGCAAGAGTGTGAGTGCAGAAAGCCCTGGCAGTAGCGTATACCAGGCAATCACAAATATCTGAATACAGGAATCCCTGGCAGGATAGTATACCAGTAAATACAGAAAGCCCTGGAAGGAGAGTACCAGGCAATCACAAGTGCATGAATACAGGAAGTCCTGGCAGGAAGGTATACAAGGCAATCACAGGTGTTTGAATACAAGAAGTCCTGGCAGTAGAGTACATCAGGCAATTGCAAGAGTGTGAGTGCAGAAAGCCCTGGCAGTAGCGTACACCAGGCAATCACAAGTGTGTGACTATAATCGAACAGAGAATCTCTGGCAGGAGAGTATACAAGGTATCCTGACAACCCAAATGCCAAAGATAAATACACATGACATTGGTATTAAATAAGAGAAAAGACAAGAACTGTCATTATTTAGGAAGCCATGGAGAAGAATCCAGGAGAAGGGAAACACCCTTTGGATTAGGGAGCAATATCTTGAGAGACTTTTTGTTAGTTATTTATTCCTTTTATCTTTTTGAACATTTTTGAAACACTGAAGGCTAAAGACATTATCCTTTTCACCTCATGATTTATTTGCTTAGAATGTGAGGGTCAGGATAGTACTTTGGACCCAGGACAGTTTTGTTTTGGACATTCTGATGCTGACAGAGCCTTAATTTTTAGTTTAGCTAGGGAAACACTTTTAGCACAGGGACAGCGAGGCATTTTCCAAGCCCTTTATTTATCAATAAAAGTCTTTAGCCAAAACCATGTTTAACTTGTGTCAGAGTTTCATTCCTGATTCCTCACATAGCTCATTAGCATATTTATTGTGTGGGATTGATACTTTTTAGGATTGGATATTTCATCATACAGCTCATATCTGCTTCTTCTTTGAAGACAGATTTGCTCCTTTTGTTCTGTCCTATCCTCTATTAAAGATTTACATCCTTGGAAATACTTCTCTGCTCTTTTGCCTGTTTTACTAACCTATCTTTCCTCTTTCCTTCCTACTCAATCATATATTTTCTATCTTTATATAAACAATATATATTTATAGGCATACCTCTGTGGTGCCACAGAGATCACCATATTAATATGCTGTACAAAGTTGCCTAATTTATTTGAATGTTTAAAGTTTGGTATTGCATGTGTTTTGTATAAATATATATATATATATATATAATGGCCAAAACTAGGTGTTGGGAAAATGTATCATTTCTCTGCCACTGCCTCCCCTGGCCGTTTTGGTGCTGAACAGAATCATTTTGAACTTTTGTCCTTCCTGAATAAAGAAGACATTTTACAATTCTCATTATTGTGGACACTGGTGATTCCTCTGAGACTGTGAGTTGCTAGAATGGCATTTCTTTGACTGAGAGTGCGACTCGTACGAGACCAGTGTGCACATACTGGCTGAATTTGGATTATATATATATATATATATATATATTCAGTGAAAAAACTTTGTTAAAGGGACGTTATGGTTAACTTGCGCTACTAAAAACCTATGAAATTCAGTGAAAAAACTTTGTCAAAGGGACGTTATGGTTCCAAGTAAAACCGAAAAACCCTTGAAATTCACCAGTTATGGTAACCTAAGCAACCATAACTCGCGCCACCACCGTGCACTGCTAAGACTAACACCCAGGACATCAAAGATAACATAACAAATGTCATTGATGACATCACATGTGTATGTACTTTTCATGAAATATGTGTACAAGGGATTCTTATTATAATGTTGCGAAACAAGTGTCAAGGATCATTGCAATAAATATCATACCCTAATTAGTGCATTGAACGATGCATTGATATAAATAGCATTCTATTATGGGGTTCTATATAGTATACTAAGCTACTCATACAGAAACATAACATTGTGTGCAGTGTACAAGATGAAGGTATAATATTCGTAATGTTAATATGTTGAATAATGAAATGATAATTGTTTTCTTAATAGATTTTTGTGTACTGTGAAATATGTAATAAGTAGCTAATAAAACACATGTATTACATAATTGCATTACTATAGACAAAACACAAAGACACAAGAGCACATACCAGTATGGGTATATACAGGGAACGTGAAGTTAGCAAAAAAGCACAAGTAGTAGCAGAAACAATTCATAATTGAACTGATTATTTTCATTCCAGTAAATGATTGCTCTGTTTCAAAGCTGCTATTTACCCTAGGTATATGTATCACTTGATGTGATAGGACCCTAAGGAAAGTAGTGTGAGTACAATGTATACAAATATGACCATATACAGGGAAAGGACAGCCATAAAAAAAACAGAACTATCAGAAAGTGCTCATAAGTCTATTGATTATCTTTATGCACAAAAAGGATTGCTGTCTTTCAAGCTTGTGTCTTCCCGTATGTATATGTTTCATATGATGTGACTGGACTCAAAGGGAATTACTGTAAGAACATACTTGAAGGATACGTCTACAAATAAAATAACATTTTTAGTTTCTGACTGTTACTGAAGAAAACCATGTGGCCTAGATATGTCAGCAAAAGAAAAAAGAGTGAGCCAGACATGTGATGTCATCAGTGATGTCATCAATTACATTTGTGATGTCATCTTTGATGTCCTGGGTGTTAGTCTTAGCAGTGCACGGTGGTGGCGCGAGTTATGGTTGCTTAGCTTACCATAACTGGCGAATTTCAAGGGTTTTTCGGTTTTACTTGGAACCATAACGTCCCTTTGACAACGTTTTTTCACTGAATTTCATAGGTTTTTAGTAGCGCAACTTAACCATAACGTCCCTTTAACAAAGTTTTTTCACTGAATTTCATAGGTTTTTAGTAGCGCAACTTAACCATAACGTCCCTTTAACAAAGTTTTTTCATTGAATTTCATAGGTTTTTATTAGTGCAACTTAACCAGAACGTCCCTGTAACATTTTTTTTTAACTAAATTTTAAAGGTTTTTATTAGTGCATCGTCACCATAACATCCTTTTCAATAGATGAAGACCACTAACATTTTATGTCCTCAAAGTGGGAACGCCGGATGGTAAAAAAAACAAAAAGATTTTCCGCCTGCGGCGTCCCGGTGTAGGAAGGAAAATCTTTTACCAAGATGGCCACCATGGAAAGGGAAGGCGGGGTGTATAAAGAACACAACAGGGCATGAGCGGGGGGTGGGGGGGAACAGGGGAGACACATGGGCATGAGCAGGGGGTGAGAGGGAACAGGGTAGAAACGGGGCATGAGCAGGGGGTGGGGGGAAAAGGAAGGAAACAAGGGGCATGAGCGGTGGTGGGGGGAACACGAGAGAGACACGGGGCATGAGCAGCGGGTGGGGAGGAACATGAGGGAGACACGGGGTATGAGCGGGGAGTGGGGAGGAATACGAGGGAGTCATGGGGCATGAGCGGGGGGTACAGGGCACACACGGGACATGAGCGGGGGTGGGGGGGAAACGAGAGAGACAAGGGGCATGAGCGGGGGGGTGGGGGGAACAGGAGGGAGACACGGAGCATGAGCGGGTAGGTGGGGGGTAATACGAGGGAAACATGGGGCATGAGCGGGGGGTGGGGGGAACATGAGGGAGACACGGGGCATTAGCGGGGGATGGGGGGCAACAGGAGACACGGGGCATGAGCGGGGTTTGGGGCCAACAGGAGAGAGACACAGGGTATGAGCGGGGAGTGGGGAGGAACACAAGGGAGACACGGGGCATGAACGGGGGTACAGGGCACACACGGGGCATGAGCAGGGGGTGGGGGGCAACAGGAGACAGACACGGGGCATGAGCGGGGGGTGGGGCCAACAGGAGACAGACACGGGGCATGAGCGGGGGGTGGGGAGAACAGGAGACAGACACGATGCATGAGCGGGGGGGTGGGGAGAACAGGAGACAGACACAGGGCATGAGCGGGGGTGGAGGGGTACAGGAGACAGACACGGGGCATGAGCGGGGGGTGGGGGTACAGGAGACAGACACGGGGCATGAGCGGGGGGCAACAGGAGAGAGAAACGGGGCATGAGCGGGGGGTGGGGGGCAACAGGAGACAGGCACGGGGCATGAGCGGGGGGTGGGGGGGCAACAGGAGACAGACACAGGGCATAAGCGGGGGGTGGGGGGAACAGGAGACAGACACGGAGCATGAGCGGGGGGTGGGGAGAACAGGAGACAGACACGGGGCATGAGCAGGGGGTGGGGGGCAACAGGAGAGACACGGGGCATGAGCGGGGGGTGGGGGAACAACAGAGACAGACGCGGGGCATGAGCAGGGGGTGGGGGGAACAACAGAGACAGACACGGGGCATGAGCAGGGGGTGAGGGGCAACAGGAGACAGACACGGGACATGAGCAGGGGGTGGGGGCAACAGGAAACAGACACGGGGCATGAGCAGGGGGTGGGGGGCAACAGGAGACAGACACGGAGCATGAGCGGGGGTTGGGGGCAACAGGGGAGAGACACGGGGCATGAGCGGGGGGTGGGGGGCAACAGGAGAGACACAGGGCATGAGCGGGGGGTGGGGGCAACAGGGGAGAGACACGGGGCATGAGCGGGGGGTGGGGGGCAACAGGAGAGACACGGGGCATGAGCGGGGTGTGAGGGGAACAGGAGACAGACACGGGGCATGAGCAGGGGGTGGGGGGAACAACAGACACGGGGCATGAGCGGGGAGTGGGGAGAACAGACACGGGGTATGAGCGGGGGGTGGGGGGCAACAAGAGAGACACGGGGCATGAGCGGGTGGGGGGAACAGGAGACAGACATGGGGCATGAGCGGGTGGGGGAACAGGAGACAGACACAGGGCATGAGCGGGGGTGTGGGGGGCAACAAGAGAGAGACACGGGGCATGAGCGGGTGGGGGGAACAGGAGACAGACACGGGGCATGAGCCGGGGTGTGGGGGGCAACAAGAGAGAGACACGGGGCATGAGCGGGTGGGGGGAAACAGGAGACAGACACGGGGCATGAGCGGGGGGTGAGGAGAACAGGAGACAGACACGGGGCATTAGCGGGGGGCGTGGGGGGCAACAGGAGACACACGGGGCATGAGCGGGTGGGGGGAACAGGAGACAGACACGGGGCATGAGCGAGGAGTGGAGGGAAGGGGAGAGAGACACACGGGGCATGGGCGGGATGGGGAGAGACACACGGGGCATGAGCGGGGTGGGGAGGAAGGAGAGAGAGACACACGGGGCATGAGCGGGGGGTGGGGGGAAGGGGAGAGAGACACACGGGGCATGAGCAGGGGTGGAGGGGAGGGAGAGAGACGCACAGGGCATGAGCGGGGGTGGGGGGAAGGGAGAGAGACACACTGGGCATGAGCGGGGGGGTGGGGGGGAGGGAGACACATGGGGCATGAGCGGGGGGTGGGGGGAGGGAGAGAGACACACGGGGCATGAGCGGGAGTGGGGGGAAGGGGAGAGCGACACACGGGGCATGAGCGGGGGGTGGGCGGGAGGCGGAGAAACACACGGGGCATGAGCGGGGTGGGGGGGAGAGAGACAGACGGGCCATGAGCGGGGGTGGGGGGCGGGAGAGAGACACACGGGACATGAGCGGGGGTGGAGGGGGGAGAGACACACGGCATTCGTGTGCAGGCGGCAGATCCCGCTCCTCGGCCCTCCGCTGGCCACCGTGTGCCGATGGCGTGAGCGGGGGCTGGAGGAACAGGGGAGACACGGAGCATGAGTGGGGGGACAAGAAGGGCACACGGGGCATGAGCGGGGGTGGGAGGAACAGGAGACAGACACAAGACTTACTGTGCAGGCGGCGAGGAACAAAGATGGCGGGCGTCTCTGAAGCCAGACCCACTGCACGCTTTCACCGTATCTAATGAGAGAGCACGTCAGATGTCCGCGGACATCACGCAAGCTGCTTGCCCAATCACTGTCCTGTCCGCGGAGCGAACAGGGAAGTGTGTCCGTGAAGCGAACACGGATATCACTCATTTTTTTCACTTACATTTTTGTCATTTTTTTAAAAACTACTGGACGGATTTACACCAAATAAAGCGAAGCACGCTTTTGGGACCAAGCCGCCGCTCCTGCCGCAAATTTGGTGTAAATCCGTCCAGCGGTTTGGGCTGTAGACGCGAGCAAACATTTTTCCCATTATGTCTACGGGGAAAAAAAAAAGTTTTGGGACCTCCCCTATAACTTTGCCCCCTCTGGACGAAACTTCACCACACTTTGCAAAAAAATTCAGAGTGACCCAAATACTTTTTTTTACAAAGTTTGGTGAGGATTCGTCCAGGCAGAGCGAAGTTATAAGCCGCCCAAAAAGTGCTCTTCCTATGGAAACACCAACTTAACCATAACTACATGGCCACTAGCGTGGCCATGTAATATATATAGCTATCTGCGGGTCTTTCTATCTAGACAATCTATTAAAATGTCGAAAAAGATACAATCTACATAATAAATGTTCATGGTCAACCTTGCCCACAACATACAGCCTGAACAGATCTCAAGCCCCTCATGCTCCCAACTATACATTCTAAATTACAATTATTCTCTTCTCTTCAATCATTCATTCCCACTACTGATCAAAGTCAATTCCTTCATTACTACACTTCTTCTCTTATCTTTTCTTTTATCTCACTCTATTTTCCTGAGAAAAGTCCAAGGTGCTGTGATCCATGTGGAAGGGCACAATATGCCGATATCTCGGACAAGGTTTACGCAATTTTTTCAGACCACTACGGCGGTAAACTGGGGCAGTATAAAAACCCATCAATTAAATAATTGATAAACCCAGGACTACAAGTTCCAGAAATACAAAAAAGGTAGCAGTCGCCACTCTCTCGAAAGAACACAGCATGATAACCTGTTCAGTGGTTTTTAACCACTTTGAGAGTTTGCAGCCATCTGCTTTTTGCTCACTGTACCTTTCACAGATGGGAAATATCCATTTGCATATCAGTCTTTGCCTCGCCCACATAGGCAGTTCAACACCGAAATGCTATGGCAATTCCCTTCTGAAGAAGAGTACCAACAGCAACCCCATACACGTGTTTCAGCCTTATTGGGCCTCATCAGTGAGGTCTAGCTGTGCCTCTCTGAGCACAGTGAGCAGAGAGTCCAAGTCTGGTTGCCCTCAGGTAACTTAGGGTGACCAACCCTAGGTTCCTTCCAAAAATACAAAAAAGGAAGCAGGCACCCCTCTCCCGAAAGAACATGGCATGGTAACCTGTTCAGTGATTTTTAACAACTCAGAGTTTGCAGCCATCTGCTTTTTGATCACTGTACCTTTCACAGATGGGAAATATGCATTTGCAGATCAGTCTTTGTCACACCCACATGGGCAGTCCAGCACCGAAATTCTATGGCAATTCCCTTCTGAACAAGAGTACCAACAGTAACCCCATACACGTGTTTCAGCTTTGTTGGACATCATCAATGAGGTGGAGTTGCACCTCTCTGAGCACAGTGAGCAGGGAGTCCACATCTGGTTGCCCCCAGGTAACTTAGGGTGACCAACCTTAAGTTTCTTCTGAAAATACAAAAAAGGTAGCAGGCGCTCCTCTCTCTCGAGAACACGGCATGATAACCTGTTGAGTGGTTTTTAACCACTTTGAGAGTTCGGAGCCATCTGCTTTTTGCTCACTGTACTTTTCACAGATGGGAAATAAACATTTGCATATCACTCTTTATCCCACCAACCAGCAACTAAATGCTATGGCAATTCCCTTCTGAACAAGAGTACCAACAGCAACCCCATACACGTGTTTCAGCCTTGTTGGACCTCATCAGTGAGTTGGAGCTGTGCCTCTTTGAGCCACTAAACAGGTTATCATGCAGTGTTCTTTTGAGAGAGGATTGCCTGCTACCTTGTTTCTACAAGTCCCAGAATGTGAAGTTAAATTCAGGACTGGACCAGTATTGCAGGACTGAAATAGGGAATAATGGAAATTGACTACTTTCTACTCTTCTCACAGACACACTGGGCAGCATGCAGACCATTGGGTTTGATGACTGAATCACTGTCAAGATCATGCCTTACCTTTGTGGTGGAGAAAGAGGTCTTATGATGTATAAGGTGTTCAGTTCCCTGGACAGCCACAAATACCCAGAGGTTGAAAACAGGCTCTTAGCCCTGCCCACGGGACGCAGAGCCGAATGGTGGAAAAACTCTCACTAAAGGGAAAAACTTGCTAGGTGTTTTGCTGGAGGAGGACTCTGTAGATTTTGAATGAAAAGCGCAAGGAGCAGCTACTGGCTCGGAGCTGGAAGTAGGAAGGAAGGCTCTGTGATGGTAAGCACAGGCAAGGAAAAAATGGAGCGCAAAGCACAGGAGAGTTGGGAAGGAAACCAGGGCGTAAGCAAGGATGAAGAGTTAAGGAGGGAGATTTCAAGGAGAGAACACAATGTACAAGCAATACGGAAGCTATTGCAATGCAAAGCTTACTGGCACTGTTGCTCTGATAATAAAGGTCTGAATCCCTCAGGGTTTTGACCCTCCATGATTGACTGTGAAGCACCACCAGCTTCCCCGTAGAGAACAAGTAGCCTGCCCGGGGCTGCAGCAGGGCATCATGACTTCATGCCCCCGTCCAGATCATGTTCCACCTGGTTTCCAAGGAAATGCTCGATGAAATTGTCGAAGAAGTTGAAGAGCGTGGATGTTACTTACAGTTTCCCACGTGTTCTCACTCAAAGGGTAGCCTTTCCGATTGACCAGATTTTGTATACAACCACGGTGGAAACATGAGTCGCAGATACCTTCCACCTCGTATTCTAAGGATGAATCAAGCAGCACAGGCAGAGGAGGTTGCTTGATTTTGTGTAGGTCTGGAATATGCAGAGAAGCATGGAAGACTGGATGGATTTGTCTCCAACTTGAATGTAGGATCAATTTGAAAGCAACTGGATTCATGATTTTAGAAATCTTGAATGGGCTATAAAACCGAGGTGAAAACTTAGATGTTCTTAAGCGAGTAGGCAGAAGTTGAGATGACAACCAAACAAGATCGCCCAATTTGTAGTTTGGTACAGCTCAGCGGTTACGGTCAGCAAAGCATTTGACCGAAGTGCAAGCTTTTTGTAAATTGAGGAAAGCTCTCTTATGTGTTTGTCAAATGGACTGAACTGCTGCTTCCACCATAGGTACATAGGTACTCTGTTTGTTGAGTATGGGTAGCCAGCGAGGTTGAAACCCATAGGTACAGACAAACTGACTCATTACTAATGAGGAGTGGAATTAATTATTGTACGAAAATTCAGCTATTGGAAGCAGAGCAGCCCAATTATTAGAAACAGAGGATGCAAAACTTCAGAGATATTGCTCGATGGTTTGATTAGTTCATTCTGTCAAACCATTAGTTTCCAGATGGTAACCTGAGGAGCGAGAGTGCTGCATTCCTTGAGTGTTACAGAAAGCCGACCAGAACTTGGAGGTATATTGAGAACCCTGATCCGATATGATCTTGAATGGTATAACGTGTAAACGAAACATTTCAGAAATGAAAATACTGCTCAACTCAGTGGCAGTGGGGACCTTTTTTAAAAGCAGTAAAATGGGCCATCTTAGAAATAACATTGATTCTGAACATTATTATGGCAAATCAATTAGAAGGGGGCAGGTCCATGATAAAGTCAGTGGAAATGGTGTGCGAAGGGATGGTCAGAAAATCACGTTGTATGAGCGCCCTTATGGGCTTTCCATGATGGTATTTAGATTGTGCACAGATAGAACAGGATGTAACAAACTGCGCAACATCCTTTGCAAGTGTCGGCCACCATAAATTTCACTTAACTCATTCCTTAATAGGTCTGATTCCATGATGTCTGGCAATCTTAGAATCATGGCACATCCAGAGGCTCTCCTGTTGCAGTGCTTCGGTGGGGACATACAGTCTTGAGCCATGAAACAAAAACCTAGTGTTGTTTTTGAGCTGTCCCTTGCATACCAAATGATCTTTTGGAAGGGCTTCTTTAACACGCTGAAGAAAGATATCCATGATAGCCTCCTGAGGAAAACATTTTCCACTCTTTTCAGCATGCTCAGTAGTGAAGCACAGGCTTTTAGATAATCCCTCAGCCACCACATTTTGGGAGCCAGATATGTGTGTGAAGATCAACTCATAGTGCTGGGAAAAATGCGACCATCTGGCCTTTCGTCTCTTACGACAGTCCAAAATCCTGCAAGTATTGTAAATTGCGTGATCAGTACAGATACTGTAGGATGTTTAGCTCCCAGTAATAGAAAACACCATCTTGACAAGACAACTTGATAGCAAGTAGCTCTTTTTCGAGAACAGAGTAGTTCTTCTCCGTAGACGACAAGGTTTTAGAATAACAGGCCAAAGGGTGTTCCATGCTGTCTTTATGCATTTGTTTGAGGACGGCTCGGACGGCTCGGACGACTCGGGCGGCATTGTCATAAGCATTGGTTTTCAAGAAAGATCAATTTTTGGGATCTGGCTGGCAGAGAACATGAACAGATGTAATTGCTGTTTGAGCAGATGAAAAGCCTCATTGGCTTCCTTGGATCAATTAATCCAAGCATTTTTATTACAATACTGGAAAAAGATGGTACACATGTTCTATAGAAGTTTGCTAGCCCTAGAAAACGCTATATTTCCTTCACAGAGCGAGGTGCTTCCCATGCTAGAAAAGCCTTGATTTTACAGGTAAACACCTTTATCTGAAAGAACATACCCTAAATAGGTAACTTCAGTGATACTAAACATAAATTGTTTCATTTTGGTCCTTAACTGATTGCATTGTAATCTTCAGAGTACTTCTCGGGCGTGATCATGATGGTCTTCTTTTTTCAGAGAGAAAATCAAAATATCGTCTAAATAGATGATAACGGTATGCAGCAATAAGTCAGGGAATAGATGATCAACAAATCTTTGAAACACTGCTGAAGCATTGGCCAAACCAAAGGGCAGGACACCGCCTTCCTTTAATCTAAACAGGTGGTAAGCCACTCTGAGATCTAGTTTTGTGAATATATTAGCTGTTCTTACTGCCTCCAGTATATCAGATATTGGGGGAAGAGGGTATGTATCCTTCACAGTTATTCTGTTTAATCCCTTGTAATCCAGGCAAGGCCTAAACTGGCTGGTATCTTTTCTTGCCACAAAAAAAGAGAAGCACTTGTTGAGGATTTAGATTTGGTAATTAAGCTGTTGGCTAAGTTCTCCTTTAGGTACGTCCATAAGACTTATTTTTCTTTGGGAGACAGAATAAACATTTGATTGAATGGGACTTCTGTATCTAGTAGCAGATCTATGGAACAGTCCTCAGGTCTGTGAGGTGGTAGCTTCTTGGTTGTCTCATTAATAATCACACATCCATAGTCACTATATTCTGTGGGAATCAGACAATTTACAGAACATGAAGGGGGTTCTTCCATAGATGATATGAAACAATGAATGGCAGCCATGTTAGCCATAAGACAAGAGGTCACACAGTGTTCTGAACCAAAAAATGACTATTAGACTTCCAATTGATATAAGGGTTGTGCTCCTCCAACCATGGCATACCTAAAATAGCTTGGTAACTTGTTATTTGAATGAGGTCAAAGGGTAGGACTTCATGATGCTATTGTATGCTCAAAGTCAATGACCTCAGCCCATCAAAGTCCATAAAAATACCAGCTGCTCCAGAATGCACTAAAGCAGTGGTCTCAATGTCTGCATGGTTTGGTGTAGTAATGCTGAACCTAAGAATGAGCAAAGTAAAACCAGGCTTGTGAGTAATCCTGGTCGAAGACAAGGCATTTTTCGTTATCTCCCAATCCTGTATCCCTTCTAAGGACAGGAGGAGGTGTTTCCCTGACGGCATGGAATAGCAACTGGTCCGTAGTCAATGCTCTGCAGATCCGCAGTACATGCTTTGAGAATACCTGAGGGAATTCTCACTCCTGCTTCCCTTGGATCCTCTGCTCAGGTGATCAGGGAAAGGCCTTCGCTCTTGGATACCGACCCTGGGGGTGTAGAAGCGAGGGAGAATCACCTAGGTGGAGCATCCTTGGGGATTGGGAGTGGGGTACACACAGGCGAGACATGGTATCCCTCTTTTCCTGTTGAAGACCAATCTACCCCTCCCCCACCTTTATGAGTTTCTATAACGCTGTTCCCCTCATTTCCCCATGTTAGGAAAGATAATTTTCCCTCGAGTTGCATACCCCCCAACTTTTTGCTGTTGTCTGACCATCATAGCCTGACTTTTGCCAGTGAAGCCCAGCCTTCTGCTGTACTCTGCTGGGCATTTGCTCATTTTGTTATGGGGAAACAGACATGCCCTTAAGACAGTCAGTACTGGGAGACTTTGTTTCCCTTTGTCATTCACTTTGTCGCTATTCTTTAGTAACATTTTCATCAGTGCATAAAGTGCCTTACAGTACAGTGCGCTGGCGTCCCTTTTTCGATTGTAGGGCCCTAGACACCCTCAAAGGATTTTTTGTGAATGTACAAGTGTGCCTTGGACAGAGCTGGTGGCAGCTGTTACTTTTTATGTGTTTTCAACTCTTAATGGTCCATACCGCGTTTACCGTGTTTGGACCAGGACAGTGGCCAGTGCCGAATAAATGGCCACCTAGAAGGCCTGCAAGGGCACTTCGACCCATTGGAATAGTGGGACCAACTATTCTCGGCAGCTCCAAATTAACCTGTAAGTGAGCCTTTTCGGAAGTGTTCCTGCACCGCCCAGTGATCTGACCAGCTCATACGGGACCTTTGCCCTGGAACCGCTGCCATCTCGAGTTTTTACTTGAGCCTTTGGAGACTGTAAGCTCTGGGTATAAGGCACTTTAACACTGAGTTTCATACACCAGGCATTGCTAGGTCTGGAATTAGGAGAGTACGCCTTAACCCGAGCATACGCGGTCACCATGTCACACAGCTGTGGTTACAAACTTTTGTCGGTGCCTGGCTGCTGTGCCCACCTGTGCCCTCAGACCCGCTGCAGTGGACTGGCCTGATCCCTTCATCAGGAGCAAAGAATTCACCAATTTCCCGCCACAGAATCATTCCTGGAACGCAGGCCCTGAAAGTCACAGAGCCGCACAACTCCAGGATTTGAACCTGTGACCGAAGTGGACTCGACTGCCAGAGTTTGGTCCAGAGGGCGCTGAGGGTTGGTGAGTACTTGCAACCCTTACCATTGGCCCCTGGCACATCCATCCATGTTTACGCTTATGTGTCCCCTGAGGGCCACTCTTCTGCTACTGAGCTATTCCCAACTCTTGGATCCTTTTCTGCCCTTTTGGGGAGTACCTCCTCAAATAGTGGGAACTTATTCTTCACTACCTCACCCACCTTCCTGAGTCGCTGCAGCCCCTTGAAGAGACCCCGTTTTGACTTAACCGCACTTCGCATGCTCTAGCACTGAAAGTACTTTTTAGCTCAAGGCTCCACTCGTCTTAGGGACTGGACTGCCTCTTAGTTAAGGTTTGAATTGTGAGGGGCTGCCACAGAGATATTTGCACTGTATAACCCCTTTCTTTGCAGGTTGTGGAACTGCACCGAGTAATATCCCTGTTGGCCAGTGGTTGATGTATATATGTTTGCTACATTAGTGTTGTGTTGGTTTTGTTATTACTGCTGAATAATTACTTTGTGTTTGACTTAAAAGACCTTTAATAAATGTATATATATTTTTAATTCAAAGAAAAAACTTTGTTAAACGGTTGTTATGGTTCCAAGTAAAACCGAAAACCCCTGAAATTCGCCAGTTATGGTAAGCTAAGCAACCATAACTCGAACCACCACCGTGTACTGCTAAGACTAACACCCAGGACATCAAAGATGACATCAAAAATGCCATTGATGACATCGCTGATGACATCACATGTGAAATACATTTTGATGAAAAGTCTTTACAAGGAGTTGTGTTTATATTGTTGATAACAAGATGTCAGGAGTGATCGGGAGACCTATCATGAACTACTTAATCTATTAAAGAAGGTACTCATGTAATATCATTGTATTGGAGTGTTGTTGTTAATACAGAAACCTAATCATATATAAACATAGGCAATGACTGCAGCATGCACCATAGAAGTACACTATTTATAATATTGTAATTTTGGATAGTACAATAACTAATGCTCCCTTATCAGAGTGCTCATTGTGGGCTTTCAATCACCCTCACGCCTCCTGATGCCTAGTCTTGACCGCCGCCAATGCTACTGTGTTTGTTCTGGCTTGTCCAGAAGGTTACCCTGTTCCAATAAACTAGTCTGGCCCACCAGGTCAGAGTTCAGAAATCCATCTTAACAAATTGGTGTACAGCGGTGGGATAGAATCAAAGGTATCCAGTGTTGTGCACTGGTAAAGGTACCCAGATTACACTTACCCAGGACACATAAAGACCTTAGTAGTAACGTAACAGTAAAGGCTAACGACCTATCTTAAAACATGGAAGCAATAACCAACATAACCTTGAATTTTTCCAAGTCAAACACTGAGAATGGTGTGTACCGAGAGAGGCTTATCTGCTCAAGGTACAAAGAGTGAAATGATCCAAAGGATCATGGATTGGCAAGAGGTGCAACTCAATGCCATTACCTCAGATGAGAGTGCAGAAGTTGGTGGGGCTGCTATCATTGACGAAAGGGATGAAGAAAGGGATGAAGATGAGTCCCAAGTTTTATCTGTCAACTCTGATGCTGAAGCCAGGCATGAATTAAAGAAGCAAGAACTGCTGTTTAAGCAGAAAGAGGTTGAGTTCAACATGGCAAAGATGAGAGTTGAGCAGGCATAAAAACAGAAGTGATCACCAGTTGGAGCTGGCCAAGATTTAGGCTACAACTGGCTCCTCCAAGGGATCTGGACATGGGTCTGCGTCCTCCCCTCAACCAAGATTTCCTAAAGATCTGCTCAGTATGTATGATGATAAGAATTACATTATGGACTGGCACACTGCATTTGAGTATGCATGTGATGTACAAGAGGTTGTGGATGCTGACAAGATTGCATGGCTGCTCAATACACTAACCCCGTTTTGGCTGCAGTGCCGTTATGGAAATGTCTAAGACTGATAGAGTAGATTTTGTGAAAATGAAGCAAACTCTCATCTTAAAGTTTGGGAAGACTCCTGCTCAATACTTAAAGAGATTTAGAGAGTACAAAAAGAAAGAAGGTAACACTTGGGTGTTCTATGTTACTGATTCCTTGAAAAACTTGACTGGCTGAGTTGAAGGCTATAAGGTCACCACCTTTGAGGGTATGATATGTTTAGTCATGCTTGAACATATTTTTGTATCTTGTTCCCCTGAGCTTAAGCAGCACCTGGCTGATTCAAATGAGATAGATCCTAAGAATCTGGCTAGTGCAGCAAATTTGTGGGTGTTACACAGAGTGTCCCATATAGACAAGACTACGCCTGGTAAGCAGGAGGAGAGGGAAAAGAACAAAGATAAGGAGGGTGGGGGATCTGATAAAACTTCCTCCCAAAATAGCCACAGTGAGAGTTATACTGCGGTGTTCCACAGGGATCATGCACTGCGCCCACCCTCTACAACCTGTTCACCAGGCCCCTTTTTGACAAAGTGGACTCCTTCGGCATAGCCTACACAAACTATGCCAATGAAAAACAAGTTCTCCTTCCCCTCACCGGCTCGTATGACCATGATTCGGCAGCCCTTCTACAAATATACACCACCATTCAAGCATGGATGGCAGCCAATGGACTATGCCTTAACGGAGAAAAAACGGAGATCATTCTCTTAGGCCCAAAAGAAATACTGAACAAACCGAACCAAAAGTACCGGAATTTCGTCATTGATAACACTACCATCACAGCCTCCTCCTCAGTGAAGACCCTTGGGGTCTATCTTGACTCCACTTTATCCATGAATAGACAGGTCAGTGCCATTGCCCCCGTCTCTGCCCACACCACCAAACTTATAAATGCTATCAAACCATTCCTGTCTAACCAAAACTGCCTCTCTAGTGCTCGAGCCACAATCGGTGCCAAGCTAAATTACTGTAATGTTCTCCTTGCAGGCACTTCAGCTAAAAACAGAAACCGGCTCCAAGCAGTCCAGAACAACGTGCTCAGAGCAGCACTCAACATCCCCAAAAGAGATCACATTACACAAGCAAGATGAGATGCCCACTGGCTCCCAGTTAAGGAAAGAATTACATTTAAGACTCTTACCGTAGCGCACAAATGCCTCAGCCTCTCTGCCCCCCATACCTATCTGAAACCATCAGCAGAGACGCCTCCACACGGCCTAGAAAAACGGATCACAATAACCAACTTCTCATCCCACCCATCAGAAGAGCTAAAGCAGGAGGTTTTGGCTTCCCTCACTTAGCTCGCAAACTGTGGAATGCCTTGCCCAACACTCTTTGGGCTGAAACTTCCCTCACTACTTACTGCAAAAGCCTCAAAACCACATTTTTCAACTGATTCCCAACATCACCTGCCGAACCATGTATCTGCTGTTTCGACTGGAACTAAGTATGTATAACACGTTAGACTGTTTGTAATCAAACATGCTTACTGCATGTCTCTGTAAACTGTTAATGCTCCATGCAACCAGATGTGTTCACTGTAAGACCGGCACAATGCCTAAGGGCTGATGTGCGCTATATAAATGTTAATAAATAAATAAATACTCCCAGACAGAGCTCTGGTTATAGTAAGCCTTCCTATGTCCCAAGACCCAGTGGATCTTGTGTGGCTTGTGGAGCAAATTACCATGTGAAGTGGGACCCCAGATGTAAGGTCAAAACCTTGGGGTTCCACTCTGTGAGTCTGGCCTTCCCCTCCTATGTGGAGGAAGACATCACAGGGGAATCCTTCTCCTCGGACTGCTTCCCCAGTGGGATCAAATCTGAGGTAGTCCTAGTTTCCCTGGGTTCCTGGGAGCCTAAAGTCTCAGAAGCGTATGCTAGCATTCCAGACAATACCAAGCACTACTTTAAGGACAGTGTGCTAATCAGTGGAGTAGATACTCCTGCCCTTAGGGATAGTGGGGCCTGCAGAACGGTGGTGGATTCCACTCTGGTAAACCCAGAGCTTGTCAGAGCTTCCCCTGATGCCCAGCAAGTTAGCTAATGGCCCCCCTCTCAAGTTCCCAGTAATGCCTGTAAATCTTACTATAAATGGTACTATGGTCAGGTATACACAGGACAGTCCCAGGTAAGGTTCTGCTGGGGAATGATCTCAGAGACTTAGGTCTTGTGTGTGACACAGCAGAGAGACTATGCACAAGGTCACAAACAAGGGCTGCCTTAGCCAAGACCAAGGCAAAGCCCAGACCAAAGGGGAACCCAAGGCTAAAGTCGTCAAAGACCAGAGAGGGAAAGAAAACATTCCCCCTAACTCACCTACCACTGAGGTGGAGGTAGTTGGCCAAACACCTGAACCTGACGAGGAAGAGGTGTTGGCTGAAATTTTTAATCCGCATGACCGTCCTGAACTCCAAAGTTTATTGGTTGAAGGTGGTCCTTGTTGTATTGTGCCTGTCTTTGGTGATGTAGCTGGTGATGTCATGTGGAATGTTTGTGTGTGGATGATAGAATATTCTTGGTGAGTGTTCCATTCAGTGACAGTTACTGCTGGCTGGCCCTGGGTGATGGGAGCCGGTGTCTGTCAATGTTAATGTCCTTAATGTCCTTAATGTCTTCATGTGGAACTGCAAAAGATTAAGCTGGTAATAAACTTACATGGAGTACTTAAAAGAGCCTGGAACCTGCTTTTTAACAATGGCGACGAGTCGGTCTTGGATCAATGGAACACGCGTGCCACCAGTTGGAAGTCAGAGGACCCTGCTGCGGGGGGTGCAGGAAGGACAAGCTGTTGGAGAAGGACAACACCGCCCCACAAGAACTGTGAGACCCATCACCCAGGGCACAAGGTGAGCTGGAGGGATGAAGCTCCATTGTTGGTGGGACCAGCCATCATAAACCGTGTGCAAGCTGGGTCCCAGGAGGTTATCAAGGGGAATCCACTGGTCAATGCTCACCCTTTCGTGTGGATTAGCGCTTAATGGACCAGAGGGGGAGGATGCTGCCATTTGAGCACAGGAGAGAAGCTGCGCCTATAAGATGAAATGCTAGTTGCACCGTCCCATAAAGTAAAGAAAGGGATTTGGCTCTGGTGTAATCATTACGTGACTTGTGGACGGAATTAGCATATTTTAGCAGTATTGCGCAGGGTGAATGAGGTTAAATGCTTTATGCGCTATGCAATCGTGCAATTCTGAAACCGCCCTGTGTCTCTTTGGGACTGTTACTATGCCGGGATTGATGGTGTGTGGAAGGGCGGATGTGCGACCGTTTGGGAGCAGATGTGTTTTGCTCCGTCGCTGAGGTCGACTGGTGACGTCACGGTGAGTGCAGCTGGTGACAATGATGGATAGAACTCCATGGGAAGTCTTAGCATGGATGGCCGTTGCATTCAAAATGTTATTTCCGAATGCGTCTTGGCCAAGGAACTTTCAAGTAAAGGACCCGAGAACGTTGCAAAACGTGCCCAGGAAGCCTATGGCTGCGGTACCCGTGGAGCATTAGAGGTACACGGCAGCCAATACAAGGCTATGCTTCATTTGTTTACAGGAAATGTGGGACACGCAGTGAGACGTCTCTCATGCAGTGAGGCGTAATTGCTTCTTGCGGTCATGGGTTGGACTGCGGTGAGCAAAAAAACAAAATATGGAGATAATAATACACTACGGGACAGTGGAGTTCGCTTTTACGTGCAAAGGTCTGGACTGAACATTGAGCGTACGAGGGATAAAGTCAGCTGTAACTGACATCGTTCCGCTTTGGACGGTGAGGTGCAATGGAGCGCCCGGTAGCGAGGACAATAAGGGAAGTTCTGCTACTTCTCATTCTTACTATTTGGCATAGTGACGTTTTACAGGGTTGTGCTGCGTTATGGTTTTTGCATGCATTTGAGTTTTGAGTAAGAAGCTCTTAACCATATAGTGCTTGGGAGAAAGATTATACACCAGTGATTGTATTTTGTATTAATTGGGCTTGGACAACGGTTGCAAGGTTGATTATACCTTGTGTGGTTTGAATGCTGGTATGTATCGCATTTGTGCCTGTTAAGTTGGTATACATATTTAACACTTTTGAGGATTTGCAGGTTCTAATCACTGGACATTATAGATAAAACTGCATATTTGAATGCAAAGAATTATAGTGGGAGATGTGTGAGTGTGCAAGTGCTAATCTAACATTTTGAAGAATTTTAGGTGTTAGATGGTTATATGTTAAATGACAATATTGCATTGGTCTATGTTTGTGATAGTGTTAACCTTTTTGGGAGATTTTCAGGTTTGGAGTGTCTTGCTTTTGGCACATGGACTTCCGCTTGCACAATATGTTACTGTGTTGATGCAATGCATGCACATATGAGTATGTTTGTATGTGACGGTCAAATCTAACTGTTTTCTTTTAGCTTTGCAGCATTTAGAGTTGCATGAAGCTATATGGACAGGTAGCGATTTCTTTGGAGCCCAAATGGCTATGGACATTTAGGTTGTGATGGAGCCTAGTAATGGCTATGGATCCCTAGGTTCATTCAAGTTTTGGGTTTGGTGTTTTGCATTATTTATAGCAAAATATGGTTAATGCATGTAATTGTTTTCAAATGCATGTAATCAATCTGACTCGTATAATGTTGTATGTAATGTGCAATTTCTGTATCTGGATGGGGAGTGAGTCAGTGAGAGCTTGGTAACGGAGTGTACTCACAGTTATATGGGCTATGCGTGTTGTTTGGTTTTGGTTAATACGTGGGTAATGTGGGCTTGGTATGGTTTGGGAAATGTTATATTGTGGCAAGTAGTTGCCATGAAGCACTGTACTCATGTTAGGTTTTTGGTGAAAGTTGAATCGGTGATGTAGTTCTAGAGCGGGGTAGCGCCCATGCTCTTTCGGTGCAGGGGAATGTTTGTCTTTTAAGTTTGGAGTTGGGTTTGGTTGATGAGTTTATCTCATTTCCTAAGTAAAGTTTGAACAACTATGTTGGTTGTTTTAAGGGGAGGTAGCGCCTTCTCTATGGTTTCTTAACCTTCTCATCATATTGGACTGTTGGTAGCTGACGTTGAAGGGGTAGCTGGGGACGCCTAGTAATGACCCGGTGATAGTGAGAGTGGTATGTCCATAGCTGGTGAGTAAATGATTTTCTATGTTACTTGTGATTTTGTTGTGGATTTTGTCTTGCCTTTTGGTTCCAACAGTTTGACTTGTGTGAGGATGCCATCCTGGCTAAAAAGACTGTTCAGTTTTTACCAGTTTATGATGTTCGCTTTGGGAGTATGTGGCCACTGCTCTCAATGCGTTTGGAGGGATTGCACATCCTGGTCTGGTGCGGTGTGTATGGTGTTGGGTCCATGGGTGTTTCTGTTGGTTTGAGTGATGTTCTGTGTTTCCATTCAGTATTCCCTGAGGAGTGAGGTTGTGGTTGTGGTTTTGGAGACTTTGAGGTCTCAGCTCTCTAGAGTGGCAGTCTAGAGGCCTGCTGGAGATTCCAGGGTGGCAGCCTGGACATCCGCACTGTTGTAGGCGGGGGCAGGTGGCAGGAGGCGAAGCAGTTGTGTGGTGGTCAGGAATGTAGGTGATGTTGCCCAGGTCAGGGTTGGTCGGTCATGTGGTGAGAGCCCAGTTGCTTGTTTGTGGCAGGAACAGGCAGATGGATGATAGTATTTTTGCGAGGGAATTTGGTTTGTGGTTTGTCAGGGTGTGATGTTTTTGTTGGTTGGGGTTGGCTGTGGAAGTGTCCGTTTTCAGTTTAGTGTCATGTGTGTCTGCTCTTGGAAGGTAGCAGTCTTGTTGAAGTGTGTGACTTGTTTTGTGCAGGTTAGTTTTGTAAAGGAGGGAGTGTTGTATTGTGCCTGTCTTTGGTGATGTAGCTGGTGATGTCATGTGGAATGTTTGTGTGTGGATGATAGAATATTCTTGGTGAGTGTTCCATTCAGTGACAGTTACTGCTGGCTGGCCCTGGGTGATGGGAGCTGGTGTCTGTCAATGTTAATGTCCTTAATGTCCTTAATGTCCTTAATGTCCTTAATGTCTTCATGTGGAACTCCAAAAGATTAAGCTGGTAATAAACTTACATGGAGTACTTAAAAGAGCCTGGAACCTGCTTTTTAACAGTCCTGATAGGGTTAAGTTTAGTAAGGGCCAACGTGAGTGTCCATCTTTGGAAGGCCTAAGGAGACAGGCCTGCTCCCAGTTTGAGGGTGAACCTCCTGGGAAGCACATGATTTATTGGAAATGTGGGCTCCTCTGCAGGGAGCCCTCAGAGTCTATGGAAGGAGACCATAGGAGGTTGGTGTTTCCCCTTCATGTAAGACCCTTCCTCTTGCAGCTGGCGGCTGAAGTCCCCCTTGCTGGTTACCTTGGCATCAAGAGCACCAATCAAAGGTTAGCTATGCACTTCTACTGGCCCAAGATGAGGGTCCAGGTAGAAAGTCACTGCAGGTGTTGTTCCACATGCCAGTTATCTGGAAACAGTGGAACAATCCAAGCTCCATTGGTACCACTCCCAGTTGTGGGGTACCATTTGAGAGGGTAGAGATTGACATTGTTGGTACCCTTGACCCTCAAACATCCTCAGGCAATAGGATTATCCTGGTGCTGGTCGACCATTCGACTAGGTATCCTGAGGCCATCCCATTGAAAACTGTAACTACCAAGTCAGTTACAAAAGCTTTGCTTGGCATATTCACTAGGGTTGGCCTCCCTAAAGAAGTTGTGTCTGTTAGGGGCAGCAACTTCATTTCGAAGTACATGCAAGCCATGTGGAAGGAGTGTGAGATTACTTACAAGTTTCCCTTAGCATATCACCCCCAAACCAATGACTTAGTTGAGAGGTTCAATAGGACCCTCAAACCCATGATTTGTGGCTCTGGAAGAGCCCCAGAGGAGGAAATGGGATCTTCTTCTGCCATGCTTGTTGTTTGCCTACAGAGAGGTACCTCAGGAGGGGGTTGGCTTCAGCCCCTTTGAGCTTCTTTTTGGGTACCCTGTAAGAGGAATCCTTAGCTATAGTCAAGGAGGGTTGATAGGTACCTACTTCCCCTACTTCCCCTGTCACTACTAATGTAGTGGACTATGTGCCTGGTCTAAGAAAAATAACGGTCCTCCTGATGGGTCAGGCTAGTGCAAAGCTGAAGGCTGGGCAAGCTCTGGTATGACCAGAAGGCTTCCCTTGTCAATTTTACACCAGGCCAGCAAGTCCTGATCATGAACCCCATAAGGCCCAGAGCTTTACAGGATAAAGGGTCAGCCCCTTACTCAGTATTGAAGTCACTGGGTGAGGTTAACTATTTAGTGGACCTTGGAAGGGCTGGACAGGCTCCAAAAGTGTTACATGTGACTAGGTGGAAGGCTTTCATCCCTAAGGTTGAAATAGCTGCACTGCTGTTGGCTTCAGATGTAGAGGAGTATGAGTTAGAATCTCTTCCTGATCTTTTCCAGGGCAGTCCCTCAGACAGCTCCATCAAGGGTGTCAAAGTGGCCCCTCACTTGACTTCTGTTCAGCAACGTGAGGTGAGAAGATTGCAATTCTCCCCTTTGTTCTCCCTAGTTCCAGGTTTGATACCTTGGCGCAAATATGATATTGACACAGGTGATAGCGTACCTACCAAAGTAGGGGATACAGGATGTCAGATAAGGTGAGATCTTACACCAAGACTGAGATCAACAAGATTTTAGATTTTGGAGTGATTGAACCCTCTAGTAGTCCTTGCTCCATTCCTGTGGTTCTGGTTCCAAAAGCAGGTTCCCCTGAGTTGAGGTTCTGTGTGGATTGCAGGGTTCGGAATGCTGTCATCAAGACAGATGCACACGCCTTACCTACAACTGATGAGCTGGTGGATACCTTGGGTGCCTCCAAGTACCTCAGCACATTTGACCTCACTACAGGGTATTGGCTAGTAGACCTAGAAGAACATGCCAAGGAGAAGACAACATTCTCAACTCCAGAAGGCCTTTACCTGTTCAGGGTAATGCCATATGGGTTGAAAAATGCACCTGCCACTTTTCAGAGGCTTGTGAATCATGTCCTAATGGGTTGGATGAATTATGTCTTGCATAACATTTAACATTTAACATATCTGGATGATATAGCAGTTTTCAGTGCCACCTGGGAGGATCATGTGAAACACCTTAAAGTTGTGTTGCAGGCTCTTCAGAAGGCCCACTTGACCATAAAGACCAGCAAGTGCCAGATTGGTCAAGGTTCAGTGGTCTACCTTGGGCATGTAGTAGGTGGATGGAGGATTCAGCCTCTAACCAGTAAAGTACAAGTAGTACAAGTCTGGCCTACGTGCATTACACAAAGCCAGGTGAGAGCATTCTTAGGTCTCACTGGGTATTAGAGAAACTTTATGGCAGACTACCGTACCATATCTGCCCCTCTGACTGCTCTCACGTCTCCTAGGAAACCCAAGAAGGTCTCTTGGTCTGAGGAGTGTGGGAAGGCCTTCCGTGGCTTAAAAGACTCCTTGTGCCAGGCCCCTGATTACAAAAGACCTTTTATTGGGCAGACAGATGCCTCTGACACTGGGATAGGTGCTGTACTATCACAGGTAGATGAGAAAGGCAAGGAACACCCTATTGGACTCATAAGTCACCAGTTTAAGGACAGATAGCTCAGGTGGTCCACAGTAGAGAAAGAAAGTTTCTCTGTTGTGTGGGCCCTAAGGAAGCTGAAACTCTGCCTCTATGGGACCCGCCTCACTGTGAAAACTGACCATAAGCCCTAAAAGTGGCTCATGAACATGAAGGGAGAGAATCCTAAATTGCTCAGGTGGTCCATAAGCCTGCAAGGGTTTAACTTCAGCATTGAGCATAGGCCAGGTATCCAACATAGCTATGCTGATGGGTTGCCCAGAATGTTTAACCGACCTGAACAAGTAGCTCATCCAGTGGTGGATTAGTTCCCCCTGTCCTTGGTCTTGGAGAGGTGAGTGTTAGGAAAGATTTCCATTTATGGGTAATTTTCCCCTCCAGTTGTGTACCCCCAACTTTTTGCTGTTGTCTGACCATCCTAGCCTGACTTTTGCCAGTGGAGCCCACCCTTCTGCTGTACTCGGCTGTACTTTTGCTCATTTTGTTATGGGGAAACTGACATGCCCTTAATACAGTCACTACTGGGAGACTTTGGGCCTCATTACGAGAATATAGGTAGCCATGGAGCTGCTAGCTCCATGGCTGCCTCCATTCCGGGCTCCATTACCGGGTTCCTGCAATGGGGACTTAACAGGTTACTCCGACATAGCAGGACCCGGTAAGTCCTCCATGCAGGAACCCATCCCCATTCACATTTGAGCCCCCATAGGGCTCAATGGGAATGGGGAGGGAGGTAATAACGGGCAGATTACATCTGGCCCGTTATTGCCTCCCTCTTCCCCTCGGGGGACCCGGAAAGCACGCCTGGTTTTACCAGGTGTGCAATCCGGGTTCCACGATGGGAAGCTCGTAATCGGTGCTCCCGGAATGAAGGGGGCCGGTGCTGTACCGGCCCCCTTCATTCCGGGAGCGCCAGCCTTATAATGAGGCCCTTTGTTTCCCTTAGTCTTTCACTTGGTTGCTATTCTTTAGTAACATTCTATCAGTGCACACAGTACCTTACAGTACAGTGCACTAGGGTAACATTTTCATTTTTAAGTCCCTAGGCACCCTCTTAGGACTTTTTGTGAATGTAAAAGTGTGCCTTGGACAGAGCTAGTGGCAGCTGTTACTTTTTATGTGCTTTCAACACTTTTAAAGGTCTATACCGCATTTACCGCGTTTTGCCCAGGACAGTGGCCAGTGCCTAAAATGGCCATGTCACAAGGTCCTTTGTTCTGTCTTGTGGCCTCCTTGTCCCTTTGCCTTCCCCGGATCGAGCAGACCTGGGAAATTCCTTATTTGGGCATTATGATCCCCATGCAAACCGAAGCTTTTGCAGGCTTCTGCATGCCTTGTGTGGGTGCCTACAGGATGTGGGCTGGAACTGTCTAGTTCCAATACACATCCTGAGTGCCAGGAATTCTGCTGTGCTGGGATGACTGGGACCACTGTGGTCTGTGATTGGTCCACGTCTGGGATGGCTGTATGTGAAGAGATCTCCCATTGGTTTCTCTTATGTTTGGCGCAAAGGAGATTTTGGATAAAAGAAGGCATGTTACACCCATTCCTGGTCGATCTTCTGAGTTCACACTGAACTTAGTAAAGGAGCCAAGTATCCTGAATCAACTAAGCAAATCCGTGGAACCGCTGGTGACCCGCTGGAAGGTTTGGCACCCTGAGCCCGCTGTTGTCCAGTTGGTCCCCCTGTTTCTGATCAAACCTGGAACCGCTGACATCTCCAGTTTTTACTTGAGCCTTTGGAGACTCTAAGCTCTGGGTATAAGGCACTCTCCTGTCGGGTTTTGTACACCTAGCATTTAGGTCTGGAATTAGGAGAGTATGCCTGAACCCAAGCATACGCGGTCACTGTGTCACCGAGCTATGGTGACAAACTTCGTGGGTGCCTGGATGCTGTGCCCCCCTGTGCCCTCAGACTCGCTGCAGTGGAACTGGCCTAATCCCTTCATAAGGAGCGGAGAAATCGACACTGACCCACCACGGAACGCTGCCCCTGAAAGCCACAAAGTCGCACAACTGCAGGATTTGAACCTGCGACCGAAGTGGACTCGACTGCCAAAGTTTGGTCTGGAGTGCACCAAGGGTCGGTGAGTACTTGCAACCCTTACCAGTGGCCCCTGGCACATCCATCCATTTTTATGCACGAGTGTCCCCTGAGGGCCACTCTTCTTTATCAAGGTAGCCTGTGCTACTGAGCTATTCCCAACTCTTGGATCCTATTCTGCCCTCTTGTCGAGACCCTCCTCATATAGTGGGAACATATTCTTCACTGCCTCACCCACCTACCTGAGTCGCTACGGCCCCTTGAAGAAACCCCATTTTGACTTAACCGCACGATCGCGTGCACAAGCACCAAAGGTACTTTTGAGCTCAAGGCTCCACTCATCTTAGGAACTGGACTGCCTCTTAGTTAGGGTTTGAATTGTGAAGGACTGTCACCGAGATATTCGCACTGTATAACCCCTTTCTTTGCAGATTGTGGAACTGTACTGAGCAATATCCCTGTTGGCCATTGGTTGATGTATATATGGTTGCTAGATTAGCGTTGTGTTGGTTTTGTTATTACTGCTGAATAATTACTTTGCGTTTGACTTAAAAGGCCTTTAATAAATGTATATATTTTTTTAATATACACCTGACTGAGAGTAATTTGTGGTATTGTTTGCTCTGTGTGCTCAATGCGGGCTTTCGATCACCCTCACCCCTCCTGAAACCTAGTCTTGACTGCCGCCAATGCTACAGTGATTGGTCTGGATTGTCCAGAAGGTTACCCTGTTCCAAGAAACTAGGCTGTCTTTCTGAACCTCTGCCCACCAGGTCAGAGTTCAGAAATCCATTTTAACTCCCCACATGTGATACTTGACAGTACTGAGATGAGGAAGAGGTGACTAAGAGTAGTGAATATTATACCATTTCACTGCTCTAGCACTGGGACGAAGAGGGTGCCTGCAGAGGGTTGCAAGAGTCGGGCATGTCCCCTTAATCAAAGTCATGCAGACACATGGAACCTGTTAATTGGTTGCAGGTGTAAAATGAGAGGCATAGAACACCAAGAAGTGCAAGAGGGAGGCCTGTGTGCGAGAGACCAGCAGGGGACCTTTGTTAAGAAGAGGCTGCCATGGTGGGACGGGAGAAGGAGCCAGGATGCCGGCATATCTCCAAGAGGACTTGCGGGACCCAAAACAAGTGGGCTTTGTAATGGCTGCAGGTCTGGGAGCCTCAGTAATAAAGAGCAGGCAGCTGGAGCTGCAAGAAAGCCAAGAAAATAGAGGACACCGCTAGCGTACGTGAAGAAGCATTCAGGTTGCCGGTGTGCAGAGGGAAACACCCAGCAGATGAGCTGGGCTTGTAGCAGTGGACTTCCCGGCTTCAGAAGGGCAGAGGAAGCAGAGAGGAGACGTCTGAAACTGGCGAGCATCAGGGAGGGCACTCGAGCGCCGGGGCACTCCTGTTGGACCAGAATTAAGTAAAAGTCCACAAAATTAAGTGAAATAAATGCCTATTGAATACCGAACTGAGTGGAAGCTTTAAATTAAGCAAAACAAATGCATATTGAATGCCGAACTGAGTGGAAGCTTTAAATTAAGCAAAACAAATGCATATTGAATGCCGAAGTGAATGGAAACCTCAAATTAAGCAAAACAAATGCATATTGAACTTTTGGAGAAGTTGGTAATCTCACAACTAATCCATTAAACTGAATCTGTTGGTTGTCTCCACGAACACCAGTCTGGCTTCAGAGCTGCCAGATGCACGGAAACTGCTCTCCTGAACATCTGTGATGACTTTCTCTAAAATCTCAATTCCAACTCTCATTCTATTCTCATCCTTCTCAATCTGTCCTCTGCCTTTGACACAGTCAATCATTCCATCCTCATAAATCGACTCTGTGTTCCCCTGGACACCATGAACCGGGCACTGTATTGGTTGTCCCCTTTCCCTTCGAATCGGCCCTACCAAGTGCAACTAGGACCTTTTCTCTCCTCTACCTCACTCTCTTCTTGGGGCATCCCTCAGGGTTCTCTCCTCTCGCCGTGGCTCTTCAACATTTACCTTGCACCTCTTCCCACTTGATCTCCACCTTCACGCCACATTGCCAGTGTTATGCTGATGACACACAGCTCTCCTTTAAGCTTCCCTCCTCTTCTTCTTCTCCTTCTTCTCTCATTCCTGACTGTCTGACTGCTATTCAGGCATGTTGTGCTGCTAATGATATTTGCCTTAACGCCAGCAAGACTGAGATCCTTCTCATTGGGACTACTGCCCTCTCCTTCCCTCCTACTGTCTGGCCGCCCTTCTTGGGACCCCTCCCCTCACCCTTGTGTGAGGCTAAAAATGTCGGTGTCATCTTCAACGCCTCTCTCTCCTTCTCACCTCACATTGCTGACCTTGCCACGAAGGCCCACTTTCAGCTGCACCTCCTCAGAGGCATTCTCCCTTTCATCACCTTCCCCAAAAACTCAATTTCTCCAGAGCTCTGGTTCTCTCTAGGCAGGATTGCTGCAACAGCCTCCTCCTTAATCTGGCTCTTTCCTCCCCCTGCCCTCTTCAACTAATACAGACTAGGACTGCAAGACTTATCCTTGGCCTCAATCCCAGGGATCGCATCTTTCCAGCCCTAAAAGCCCTCCACCGGCTCCCGATGGTTGCAAGGATCAAATTCAATACCCCATTTCTCATTCACAAGGCTTTTTGGGGCCTGGAACCTCGCAACATCCAACTCTCTCCCTAAATACCTCCCTGCTAGAGTCCTTCGGTCCTCAAGCTCCAACTCTCTACAGATCAGACGTTTTGTCATGCCCCATGGCAATAGATGGTCTGTATGGCAACATTGGAAAGGCATTTGGTTGGTTTACCTAAGTACACCCAACATGGCGCTATGGAGATGAGGCTGCATTCAGTTTCGAGAGGAGCCTCTAGGGGGGCTAGCTCCACCCCTGTTGTCAAGGAGCCAATATCTGTTTTCAGGTCCAGAGCAGCATCACGTTGCTACTCTTTCCATGGCTACGCTCCTTAGGTTCGCCCTCACTATTCTATGAATTCTATCTGTCTATCCTTCTTCGTTCCATCTCTGTACTGATCCTTTCCCTGTATCCCTCGATTCTTAGATTGCAATCCTCGTTTGGAAGAGAGAGCTTCCGCGGCTGCTCCGACAAGACTTATCGTCTGAGATCTCAACACTTTAGCCAAGTAATTAGAATTCCTCTGACTCGGGCTGGGGGGAAGTGTAATCTTATTTGATCGCATTGTTTGATCTACGCGATCCTTTGTCTTTGTTCTAGTATTCACGACAACACTTTTTTTAATGCTGCTCGTTTGTCAAGGCAACCGGTCTCGCATCCAGCGAACCCGGACGCCTGCGAGCGGTGGGACACAGCAGGCAGTCTCTCCGCTCCCTTTCAAGTAGAACTCACAGAAACAAGTAGCGAAGCCCTGCTCCATCATTCTTGAATCGTTCCTGTTTCTATTATCAACCCTCCATTCAATCCTTTTCCTCCTGGTTCACAGAACTCGTTACGTCCACTGTAACGTATGCATCACATATGAAGATCCTTGACAGAACCTTCCCAGCTTACGAATCCTAGACGCCCGCAGTGTATTGGAAAGCCAGTTTTCACTAAAATCTCGATCACTAAGTTTAGAGGCAGTAGTGCTTGTTATGTTATTCGATTTGTAATGCACCAAAGCCCGTGGGCATCCAGGCGCAGAGAGACCGTAAGGAAGGCGAGATGCAGTGCATATAGTTCTAGTAAAATATGATTGTCTTCAGTTGTTTACGAAAAACAAGGTGGTCCTCTGTCTTTCGTAACTGTAAGGGGAGTGCATTCCATGCTTGCGCCCCTTGGAAGTGAAAAGTACAACCTAAACCCCTTGATCATTTTATCCAGGGTAGTTCCAACAGGAACCTTTCAGCAGATCTTAGAGATTTCCTTGGTCGATAGATGCTAATCCTTTCCTTCAGGTATAAGGGGGCATTACCATAGATCCATTTATGGCAAGTCGTAAGCAGTTTGAACTGAATACGTGCTGCCACCGGGAGCCAGTGGAGTTTTTTTCTGGCTGCACTGGTGGGTTCTGAGAGTTTCATCTGGTAGATGATCCAAATTGCAGCATTCTGTATCTTCTGTAGCTGCTGTATGTCTGCTTTATTGGCACCTCCCAGTAGTGCATTCTCGTGGCCGTATCACCGCCCTTACGAGTTTGATACGGTTTTCCACCGAAATTAGTGGTGCCACTTGTCTGAGGACCTTAAGGTGATAATTGGTGTTTGTGGAGATAGCTGTAACATGCACCTCGCAATCTAAGCTTTCCTCCATGTATGTACCTAGTGTCTTGACTTTTTGCACTACTTTAATTTATTTTCCCTCGATGGTAAAATGGGCGTACTTGTGATCTAATTTAATTTGGGCCTGTCGAGGGCCAAAGAGCATTAGTTGTGTCTTGGCCGCATTTAGGCAGAGCCAATTCGAGGACATCCATTGTTTTATGAACAGGTAAACTGCTTCTAGTGTAAGCAGGTCAAGATCATAGTTCCCAGTGATTTTCAGCACCAGTTGTAAGTCATTGGCGTAGTTGCAAAAGAAGATCCCCAAGGATTCTAATTCAACACACAGAGGAAAGATGTACAGATTGAACAACAGGGGGAAAGACAGGACCCCTGCGGGACTCCACATGTCGTGGTCTATGGCTCGGAGGAACAGTCACCCAAATAGACCTGTGACAGGCGATCCTCCAAAAAGGATCCAAGCCAGGTAGTGGCATTTTTAGATAGTACGCTGGCAATAGACATCTGGTCGAGCAGGATTTTATGTTCTAGCAAGTCGAAGGCTGCTGATAGGTCTAACAACATCAGCAGCCCCGACTTACTATGTTCCAATTTGGATAGCATGGGCGTCTCCAAATCAAACAATGCAGTCTCGGTGCCATGGAAACTCCGAAAACCAGATTGCTTCACATGCAGTTTGCCAGTGTCTAGTACGTAGGATTGCAATTGTACAGTAGCTACCTTGTCAATGAGTTTGAGGAAAAAGAGGGTGTTACTAATGGGCCTTAGGTTAGCCGCCTCCAGTGTGTCCAGTCCTGCTTTTTTCAACAAAGGAGTGACAGCTAAACTTTTAATAGACTGCGGGATTAAGCCAGTGCGAAAAGAAGAGCTGACAAACCGGCAGAGGAAGGGAGCAAACAGGTCCCGGTGCTCTAGAATAAATTTAGAAGGAAGAAGTTCGCCCTGACAATTTGTGGGATGCATGGTTTTAAGCAAACCCAACATTTTGGTTAGGGTCGGTTCTTTAAACTCAAAGTCATTAGGTCGGCCACATTGACCAGCTGCTGCAAAGTTCTGACTTGTCCGATTTTTTGACGAGTCGGTATAGGTAGCTATTTTGGGCTGGTTAAGATTAGATGTGGGACCTAGTAATGAGGATGTTTGTATCTCTTGCTTAATTTTATTTTGAGCCTTCAGGAGCTTCTCAGCGAAAGCTTTCTGGACTCTGTTACAGTCGTCGGATGTAGGTTTGATTTGGGGATTGAAGACGAGAGGTTTCTCCCATGTTCTAAATAACCAGAAGAGTTCTTTAGTCTTGTCTCCAGATTGATTTATTTGGTCATTATAGAAGGTTTTCTTGGACTCTATAATCGTCCTCTTATTCTGCTTTTCGATGAGTTTCCAAGCCAGAAGATTTTCATTGGATTTGTCTTTAAGCCAGGCGTCTTCTGCCTGTATTTTACTGGTTTTCAGCTCAGCTAATGCGGGGGAGAACCATTTGTGGCGATTCGGCAAGTATTTGACTGTTTTGTCCTTCATAGGGGCATGTTTATCTAGCATTTCAAGCATTATTTCGTTGTAACTACTTATAAGACTCTCAGGGCCAATAAGGCTGTTAGTCTGGGTCATGAGTGACTCCATACAAGCCGTTAGGATATGAGGGGTGACATTTTTAAAGTTTTGGGCTTTAACCGAGTGTGCCACCACATGTACTCTTGAAGCTTTACTAGGGAGCTTCAGACAGCATGACACAAAATAGTGGTCAGACCAAATGCATGGGGTAGTGGAAATAGGTCAAAAATGGACATTCCCGCTTCCAATCCAATCAAGTATATGACCCTTATTGTGTGTGGGTTCAGTATTGTGACATATGATATGATGTGTTTTCAATTTTTTTTCTAGTTGGAGTGCCTTTTTATCTGATTTATCATTTTTCCAGAGGTTGAAATCACCCAAGACGACTAGTCCTGAGATTGTGGTCATCATGGGTGCGACGGTATTGACTAAATCATCATTAAAATTACATGTGTCTCCTGGTGGGCAGTAGAGTAGTACCACATTTAGACTATAGATGGGATTTGAGGTCAGTTTCACATGAATGATCTCAATGCCTACGCATTGTATTTTGGCCTCATAGAATCCCAACTGCTTTTTACAAATAATTGCCACACCACCCTAACATTTTCCTCCCTGTGCCTCCCAAAGAACACATAACCTGGCGGGGTCACCTGCTCTATGGTTGGCCCATGGGCTTCGGTAAACCAAGTTTCAGTGAGGCACATGACATCAGGTTCATGCTCTTGAACATAGTCATGTACTTCTATGGCGTGTTTTACCAGAGATCGAGTCTTTAATAGAACGATGGTGAGTTCAGTGAGAGAAGTTCCAATGGACTTTTTGTTATGGTTATCTTGCGTGAAATGATGAGATTCGCTAGTAGATCTAACATTAGAGGTAACTCCCTTGGTCTGTGGTGTGGGTTCCTCCTGGGGGTCCCTTATCATACACGTTCCATTTGACTTACCAGTGGTCGCCATGATCCAGCGTTTCAGACTAGCAGAGTGAGCAGCAGAGCTGCACGAATGCGCACAGACCTGCACAGACTCGCTGGTCTTGTTAGCACCGGCGCATTGGCGCCTGTGGACAGAACAAGTACTGCAGGAGAACTACAGTCCTACAGTCCTTCTGGGGGCTGAAGTTTAATCTCCTGGCACATTTGTGCCAAGATACAATCTCCGGTTCAAATCACCCGCGCTTTGATTCCACGTCTCATCTTGTGATAAGCGAGTGTCAGTATGCAATTGCAATCAATCAGGCAATATTAGGAATATTAGGAATACAATTTAAAAGTGAACAGGTAACTGTAACTGTCGCAGTAGTTAAAACAATTCTAAAAGATACCTTAAGTTGCACAACTAATAAAAAGTAAAGGCTGCCACACCAGCACCTACTTGTCTATCTCTAAGTGAGACCAAGCGATGTCTGGCAGATATACCCGCACAGACTCGCTGGTCTTGTTCGCACCGGCGCATTTGCGCCTGTGGATGGAACAAGTACTGCAGGAGAACTCCAGTCCTTCTGGGGGCTGTAGTTTAATCTCCTGGTGTGTGTGCCGAGATACAATCTCGGATTCAAATCACCCGTGCTTTGATTCCACGTCTCGTCTTGTGATAAGCGAGTGTCAGTATGCAATCAAACAGGCAATATTAGGAATATTAGGAAAACAATTTAAAAGTGAACAGGTAACTGTCACAGTAGTTAAACAATTCGAAAAGAGACCAAGCAACGTCAGACCTCTTACCTTCACAGAGCAGAAGGAGGTCGATTAAGAAACTCTCGCTACATTCAGAGTCATGCTGACAAAGCTTACAAGACATCACCGAAGACGACATATTAGCCCTCTTCAGCTACAGGGTTTTCTTCCCCAGAGCCCAGAGTCACCTCAGAGACTTCTCAGAGAGGACCTTAGGACACTAGGGGAATTCTACTCTCATCACTGCGGTGGTGTGGAACCAGGTAGGAGGATTCCTTTATGCATCAGTATGTATAAGACATTGTGATAATCAGAGGTTACCCGGCATAACACGTTTCTCCAAGCACAGAGTGGGGATATATCTCATTCTTCGGCAGGAGCCTCCCTCTGGAACGGCCTCCCTGCACCTCTCCAACTTGAGCTGGATCTCCTTAAGTTCTGGAAGCTTCTTAAGACCTTCCTTTTCTCCTCGTCCTCCCCCCCCCCTTCCCATGCTAGTCTCCACCTGCTGCTGCGACTGGTTGCCTGTGTCCGTTATGAGTTTTACTGGGGCCAGGTCTCCTTCGACAAGTCTCCCCCTGCACCTCTTCCAGCACTTTCCCTCAGTCACCCATTCCTGATTAGCCTATTGAGTCTGGTCCACCACGTCCTTGCACTAGCTGACTCCCACCCCTGCTTCCCCATATACTTGCCATCCTGGTCTCCCCTTAGCACTTTCCCAGCCCCCTCTTTCCCCTCTCTCTATCCCATCCCTTCGCCCTGATCTGCACTCTCCTCCTGCACCTCTTGATACTGCACATGCATAATCTGAATGTCACAAGGCATAGTAGGACCGTTATTGTTGTTTTTTCTCCTCTGCCCCCCCCCCCCCCCCCCCCAACCCCTTTTGTCTTGTGGCGCCTGGAAACACTTTTGGTTGTAAAGGAGCCTTGCAAATGTTCAATAAATAAATACAAATATTGACTACCGAACTGAATGGAAACTTTAAATTAAGTAAAATGAGTACATATGGAATACTGAAGATATTGAGCGAAATATTGAAACTAAACATATTGAACATTGAATGGAATGAAACCTTATGGGCAAAGCAAATAACAGAGAAGTGCCCAACTGCCCATGTGAAGGTGAATGACAGAAAAGGGTGCCAGTGTGAGCGAGCGCCATAACAGGTGGGGTGTGAACAAAATCCCCCTCCCCCTGCCCCAAGGGAACTTTTATGAGTGAATGCAGTGCGGAAAGGCCAGCAAGAGGTGTGCGACATGTGATGGCAGAGCCACAAGGCTGACAAAGGGAAGCCAGGGGAGAAGAAAGCAGCACATAAAGCCAAGAGGCTGATATAGAAAAACTAAGTGACAGTGATTTGGTACACAGGAGCCAGTGCCAAAAAATCTTTGTGGGCTGAAGGACCTGTGAAACAAACCAATGAAAGCACTATAAGTGATCTGGTGAGGCAAAACAGAAGGAGGGTCAAGTGGACCCCGAGTTGTGTGTAACCTTTTTGAAGAGACTGAAGCAAGTATAAGTAGTGAAGATAAAGTCTTGGGGAAGGGAGACTTGAGAAACTGCATGTTTTGTCTTGAGAACGGAGACTCAAGATATTTTGTTTTTGAACTTTGTTGCTTGGAACATGGGGAAGGGAACCCCGAGGAGTGTTTGGAAATGTATTGCCTTGAACTTAAGAGAGGTAATCTTGAGACGGTTTGTGGAACTTTCTTACACTTAGGGAAGGGGAGCTGAAAGAGAGCTGGGAGCTGGAAGAAGCTCAGAACATTTAGTCGAACACTATTTCTTGTATTATTGACATCCCTACACATTGTTTAGCTTAAGTTGTGAGGGCAAGTATAGGCTTTGGACACAGACAGATTTTTTATTTGAACTCTTTGACTCAGACCTTCCTTAGTTTCATTCAGGTAGGGAACCCACAACTTCACATCGGGCAGGTTAGGCCTTCTACCGTCCTGACATTTGATTTAATAAAGTATTTTTTTTAAAACTTTAAGTCTGTTGTCTGTGTCTTGCTTCATGATGGTTTCAAAATGCAAAGTCCTTTCGTTCTTCGGAAAATCCTTTCTTCAGTTGTCAATGGACCTCGAGCAGTGTTTGTCTGCATTGGCTCCTAAAGCTTGGTCTCTTTTTCAACTGGGGAAGGACTGGCACCGACCTAAAGCTGACCTCGTTTCATTTCCACCTTTCTTTCTTGTAATCTGAAGTCAATTTGTAAGGTTAATTTGATTAAATCCTCAAAGATGAGGGGACGAGGTACACAAGCAATTTCATCTTTGAGGTCATCTTTTAACCCTCTGCTAAAGAGAGCAAAACAGGCTTATTCTGGCCATCCAGTTGTTTGAACAATTTTTCTGAACTTAGTGATGTATGTGACCTGTCCAGTTGCTCTGCCATGCCAATCAGGAAAACACCTGCTCCTGTCCTTAGAAGGTATACAGGATCAGGAGATATGAAACAATCCTTTGTATTACTACAAACATGCCCTTAAAGTCTATCAAAAAAGCTGCATAATTGTCTAGGATGGGGTCCCCAACTACCACCAAAGATGTGGCCCAAGTAAGAGCACTTGAGGTCAGATGAGTAATGATGAAACCCACGTTAGCCCGGTCATTGGGAAAGGCTTGTTGCAGGAAGGTTAGTAAGCACGTGTCCAGAAATTCCTTTCATTTTTTGGGATCTCCATGAACTTTTCTACAGATGGCTGTACAGATATAGTGTTTACGGGGGTGAAATCCCAGTTCAACAAAGCTTGGCGGAGATAGACGTTTTCAGTTTTGACTTGCTGCATTTCAGCAGTCAGCCCCTGGACTGTGTTAAACAATTTTTGGAATTGATCAATTTTTTCTTTATTATTTAGGCATTGCAATCTGTCAAGATCACACCCAACCTTTGTGGAGGATGTGACGTATAAGGCGTCCAGTCCCCTGGATAGCCACCGTGACCCAGAAGTTAAAAACAGGCTCTTAGCCCCGCAGGGGGACGCATAGCCAAAATTTGGGAAAAAACCTCAGTAGAGAGAAAAGAAAAACTAGGTGTTTTGCTGGAGGAGGACTGTGAGAAACGAGAAGGTGTCTCACCCGTTAGTCCCCACAAATCTCGCTCTCAGGTGGCCAGGGCACAGCCATCTCCTTTTGATGCAGACCATGGGGGTAGACCAGTGCGAGAGGATCACCTGGATGAGGGGTCCTTGGGGAGTAGGAGTGGAATACCGAATGGTGAGAGACGGAATCCCTCTCTTCCCTGTAACACCTTTACCCATCCTACCCGATGGAATATTTAGAAACTCAACCCCCTCAAACCCACTTTTCCTACATTAACACTTTTACACAGACAGCCCGATCTGGGAGCAAACAGACTCATACCTGAGCCGTGCACCTGACATGTCCCAATACTATAGTCAGGCGAGGTCAGGCAATTATCAACTATCACTCACACCTGACTTCCATTACACTTCCCCACACAGATAAAAGGCGCAGCACGAGAGCACACTCTGAGCAAGGCAAAACACACAAAGGTACAGCATTTTCGAGTCGGCAGCTGAACGAGGGGAGAAAGACGGCCAGACAGGAGAAGTTCACGAGACGGGCAACACCCTTGACCTTTTTAGCAGGAAGCCGTTGCTTTCAAGAAACCTTCAAGGCAGAAAACATAAGACCAGGAAACCTGGCTGAAGAATCCTGCATTGTTGTCAGAGATACCGAGGGTCCTCCCGCATAACTGATCAAGGCGGGGAGGAGCAGCAGACGCTGTGTTATCATCCTTGGCTCCAAGAACAAAGAAGCGACAGAGAAAAACACAGTCTGTGAGTTGGGGAGACTGATGCCAGACCGGCCTGCGTTGAAGTCAAGGTTGCAAGTGGCAACATTGTAAATCATGTGCTGGAACGAACATTGTTAAATGCGTGTGATGAAAGACATGAGTGAAGCTAAATTGCTGGTAAATATTGGAACATTAGAAGGAAAAATAGGATACAGTTGACAGAGTGGTCCGGCACTGTGAATGTGCTCAGTCGTAGGTCACTGTACGGTATTCTGACAAAAGAAACAAAAATAGAAGATTGATCTGATGTGTAAATTGTGAGAAGTGAATTGCAGTGGTTCTGCAACAGTTTAAGCAAAACCCATCGCACATTCGAAAGTCTTCAATTCTGATATCAAAAAGGATCTGAGCCCGGACGAGGGGAATCCATGGTCTGAGCCCAAATGAGGGAGACCAAATTGTGAACATCGTAGAACAGGTGTCTGAGCGCGGACGCGGGAGACCCGCGGTCCGAACCTGGAGGAGGGAGACCAGTCTTGAACTTGTGAAAGTGAAAACCCTGACAAAGGAAAGGAACTTGTGTGTTTTGTTTGTTACATCAGGCCCTCTGCAATAAGAGGCTGTCATTGCAAGAGAGACTTTGGCAGAAGGTCCTGATGCTTATGTGTTGAACTGTTATCTAGTGGCCAAGAAGCCAGAGTGTGTATGAAGCCCGCACGAGCCGCCTTGCCCCGTGCTGAAAACATGGGCAAGGGAAGCCAACTGCTCAGCTATCCTGACATATCCTTTCATGAACACTTTTCTTTTGCATATATTATTATCCCACACCATTTTGTATTTTGAAGTAAGGATTGGCAATAGGTTTATTAGTATAGGCCCTTTTATTTTGACAGACTTCACTAGGACCACGTTATTATTATTTGATGGTCGTAGCTTGCTCCAATCTTTAGATTTAGGTTTAGATAAACACCCTTGAACACCCTTGAACTGTGATCACGTGTGTCGGTCTTCACTGTGATATACCACGCCTTCCTTACAGGACTCAGTAGATTTTGAATGCGAAACAAGAGGAGTAGCTGATGGCTTCGAGTGGGAAGCAGGGAGGAAGGCTCTGTGATGGTAAAAACAGACGCAGAATAAATGGAGAGAAAGGCACCAGAAGGGAGGGAAGGCAACTAGGTCTGAAGCCAGGATGAAGTGGCAAGATGGAAGATTTCACAGAGAGAACACAGCGTACAAGCTTACTGGCACTGCTGCTCTGATAAAGGTCTGAATCCTTCCGGGTTTCTGGAGGTATGACATCACTGCATGTTGTAACGTGAAGACACAGCGCAACCCTCCATAATGGAATGGGAAGTGTTGCCAGCATCTCCCTAGACACCACCTAGCCAGCCTGGGCTGCAGCGATGCATCGTGACAAGCACACTCTCAGAGTACCGACTGTCCCCAGGCATAGGCAACCCTGGAAGGGGGAATACATTTCCTCCCAAATTGATTCCTTTTCCCCCCTAATTAGTGCCCTTCCCTTTGCCACCTGGCCAAAGAACACTTTTTGGGAGTCTGAAAAGTGGTCTTACGACCAGCAATAAATGTTGTGTTTTCAGCCTCTGTTTGTTTGGCTGTTCTTTCCTCTGACCTGAGGCAGGCACCACAGAAATAGATGGGTCTTGAATATCATTGGGGTGGGGACATCAATGTTAAAAAGGAGCTTCCCACATGCTAGGCACACTATTGTTTTTTAAATGTGCAGCTTACAATTTCATAGCAACAACAAAAAAGACATTTCCAAAGTGAAACGTGCTTCTTAAACTTAAATCCACCAGTTTCCTTGAAAATGTGTTTAGCTTTTTTTGTCGTGCTACCCCCACACATGTCCTGTGATTTTTGTATTCCTTCCTTTAAGTTTGATCACAGGGTATATTTGCTTGTCAAATTACTCCGACAAAAGTAAACGCTTCTATTACACTGATAGCAGTTACTAGGAAAAGGAACTGCTGGTTCATGGATGCCAACTTTTGAATTTCACTATAGGGGTATAAATTCCCCTAGCACTGCCCTGAATAAGAGCAAGCAGCCAGCCCAGCCCATTCCTTTGCTGAACGCAGCCTTTTACAGCACTTATTTCTTATAGTAAACTAGCTGATATACCCAGCGTTGCCCAGGCTTTCATTCCCTCATAGGTACAGGTAACTGTGCACACTTTGGTGCAGATTTGTGAAATGGTGTGGAATTATATAAGGAACAACGCTTCGCCAAGTCACAAACCCACAAACCCACAAATAAATTGTGACTTTTGCTGAAATCTGGAGAAAGGGGTGGGGTGTCTGAATTTCATGTAGTCAGTAATGCCCAGAGGGTCCTAACAGGTGACTGTGCACAATTTGGTGCAGATTGGTGAAACAGTGTGGGATTGTATAGGGAACATAAGCAAAGCCACAAACCCACACACAGATTTTCACTTTTGCTGAAATCTGAGGAAAGGGGTGGGGTTTACAAATGTCATGTAGCCAGTAATGTCCAGAGGGCCCTAACGGATGACTGTGCAAAATTTGGTGCAGATTGGTGAAACGGTGTGGAATTGTATAGGGAACATACGCGAAGCCACAAATCCACAAGCCCAGACCCACATTTTCACTTTTGCTGAAATCCAGGGAAAGGGGTGGGGTGTCCAGATGTCATGTAACTAGTAATGTCCAGAGAATCTTTACAGGTGACTGTACAAAATTTGGTGCAGATTGGTGAAATGGTCTGCAATTGTATGGGGAACATACGTGAAGCCTCAAACCCAAAAATAAAACACTTTTTCACTTGTATGCTGTAATCCAGGGCAAGCCGTGGGGTGTCCAGATGTCATATAGCTAGTAATATATATTTTTTATTTTATTTTTTTATTTGGTTAGTTCAATTCATTGAACCTTTACAATACTACAATAAAATCACATAATCATCATCATATTATACATATTCTTAAACATCTTAAAATCGATATATCTATACAATATATTTTCTTAATTCATTTTAGCATTTCCTTAACGGAAACAAATATCTAATATATACTTGCCACACCATATATACACCATATGTGCAGTAACTTTTTCGTTCAATATCAGTGTCTATTTTTCTTAATATTATTCAATCATCTTCAGATTTAAACAATTCATTCGGAAATTGAATAGTAGCAATTTGTACCGATAGTTTAGTGGGAGAGAATAACCATTTCCAAGCTTCAGACTGATTCAAAGGGAGTAATCCAGAAGTGATTCTGGAGAAATATTTCTTTCGCAAGTCACTAAAATTTGGACATTCTATTATACAATGCTTCAAGGTTTCTTTTTGGGCTTGTACTCTACACCATCTACAATAGTTTTCTTCTTGCCAAGACTGATCTTGTATGCCGAAGGTTACATCTAAAGCGTAAATATTGATTGCACGTATGCGGCGATGGATATTTTTGTAAATAACTAGCCTTGGTTCCCAATTTTTTATGACCAAATAAGGTTACATCAAAATCTTTCATTCTGGAGCATTCCTCAATCGTTACAATACAATCAATTTGGAATAGCTTCAATTTTGCTCTAACAGGATTATCAAGCAAAATATCTAGAGAAATATTGGAATCTGCAAGAATATTTAAAATATTCTGCGTCCATGTCTTGGAAAAGGAATCATTTGTGGTTGCCAGATAAGAAGCTAATATTCCAACTACATTAGTCGAGCCAATATTTTGCAGGCATTTTCTGAAAAGCGCACATCTTTTCCATGGATCTTGTGAAAACATAGATGTCAAACCCAATTCAAACCGTAGTATTGCTTTCGACATAGACATAGGAAGACTCAGGATTTCTTTCCAGAACTTAGATTCTAGCCCATCCCAAAATTTATGCTGTTTTGGTAATGTAGTTTCGGCCCCATATGTGAGAATGGGAATCACTTTCTGTTTGTAATATAACAGTATATGGGAGTAAGAGAACTTTGCATATTTATGCATCCAAAGACCTCGCCTGAGCGATCAGAGGGAGTAATTTCTGAGTGATTCCAATCTCATTATCATTTTTTTTTAGAGAGTTGGAGATCATAACACCCAGGTATTTATACATGTTGACTATTTCAAGTTGTTCGCTTCCCAAATACCATTGATAAGAGTTGACCTTCAACCGCGTCTTAGGTTTACAGACTAGTACTTGCGTCTTAGCCATATTAATCACCAAGTTGTTTTTTGATGCATACAAATTTAGTGCGTTCAACATACTTTGTAATCCACTGGGTGTTTTGGATAAGAGAATGAGATCATCTGCATAAAGTAGATAATTGATCAGATGGGTACCCAATTTGGGAGCGTCACACATTATATGTAAAAAGACAAGACTAATGTCTAAGATAAAAAGATTGAACAGTGTTGATGCTAGAATGCATCCCTATTTTAATCCTCTCTGTGTACGAATATAGGCAGATAGTATGCCATTTAGAGTCAACCTCACTTGCATAGAAGTATTTGAGCGCAGCGACCCAATTAGAGCTAGAAGGGTATCCGGGCAATTATAATGCCTTAGTTTCTGATAAAGAAGTAATCGATCCACAGAATCAAACGCTATTCTGAAGCCAACAAATGCGAGATAAATCGGTTGGCCAAGTTTTGCATACTTATCCTTGATCATATTCAGGATCATTATATTAGGTATGGTACCAACCCCAGTAACAAACCTGCTTGAAAAGGATCCAACAAATGTTTGTTCCGGGCCCAATGTTTAAGTTTTTTTAAGATTAGGTGCGTAAAGATCTTCCCCGGTGCATCTAGTAATGCTATGGGGCGATAGCTATTAGGAGCTTTACAGTTACCCTTTTTGTAAATCGGGACTGTTATCGAGTGTCTCCACGATTGGGGAATTGATTGAGATTCATTCATCAGAGTAAAGATATTAAAAAGGATTTGGGCCCATATCTTAGGACTCTGTCTTAACGTATGATTGGATAGTCCATCAGGACCACATGCTCTCGATCGACTTATAGGTTTAATGCATATTTGGATATCCAAGAGATCGAATTCCAAGTTGAATTTAGTAGGACAATTTAATGTATCCAAACTTGCATTTGTTGGTTGAGCGTACAGATTAGAGAAATAAGATATCCAATCCGACTCCATAGCCAGTAATATGAAGAGGGTCCTAATAGGTGACTGTGAAACATTTGGTGCAGATTGGTGAAAAGGTGTGGGATTGTATAGGGAACATACGTGAAGCCATGCTTATAAATATAGAATTGTAGAAAAATTTAAGATTTACCACCAGATTTAAACATATAAAAACTGAGCAAACGCACTTAACCTGGTGAGGTACCTTGGTAGCTTTCTTATTTAATACAGGTCACTCTACCATCAAATAATTAAACACCAGATACAGATCCTGTCTCTGAACGTGCTTAAAATTAGTGCATAAGCAGCAGTACAGTTTATCTACATGACATAAAAGCTAATAGCGTTTAATCTCGAGCCAGACTGGCACTGTGTACAGTCATTTAGGATGTGCAGCCAGAAACTAAATACTGCTAACAATCTCTATGGGAAACAGTGAGATTCCTACCCCATTGCTAAAGAACTAAGGGGGCAGTTGCTCTCTTTTCCCCATGTACTCTGTACCTTTCGGTGATAGGTTGTAGGATGTTCTAATCAGGTGACTTCCAAATCGGAGGAATTTTACACCCACCCCAAACCAACATTTTTATTTATTGAATAAAGTTCTTTTAATGAACCTGGAAACCCTAATTTCATAATATTGATTCCCATCAGCCCCCCCACCTTTCAAGGACAAGAAACATGCTAGGTTGCACAGCAGGTCAATTTATCAATAAAATCGAATTAATTAAATCAATTTAAATATAAGCAAATTATGCATCTATGAAATTCCAACTTCAAGCATCAAAACGGCATTAACATGAAAGTAAACTTTTAAATCACACACATCACCATATGTACACTTGATGTATCCTATGCGCACATCCACCATCCACTGAGCAGTGTATGAGGGCTTGGGATACATTTGTAATTTTACAAAAACACAAATTATATCAAAACAACCCTGCCTATCTAATCTCTCTACTTCTTATTCATTGCAAATAAATACCTTCCCCACGTCAATAACCATACCAGAATATCAAACAGTGGTCCAGAAAACTCAATTACAGGACAACATTCCCGCCTATGAATCACATACAAAATGAAAACATATGTTTTCTAAACTCTTTTCAGTGGTGTTTCTATTGTAGTAATGTGTGCAAGTGCACATTTCTAATTTTCAATGGATAACTTAAAGGTGGGAAAATGGGCAGTGATTAATCAGCCTTTCCCTTTTTCTTAAATGTATCAGCAACAGTAACAAGACTCTGCTTGACAGGCAAACTGGAAATTACTTCAATTACCTTATTTTTCTAGGTATGCAAACAGTTAGATGTCATTTTAGTCCCCAAATTCTTCTTCTGTGTTAGATCATTACACAGAGAAGGAGTCAGGGGATCTCCTAGTCTAAATGCCATAGGACCTATTCTATCATATCTGCAATTGCAGAAGTAGGTACACTTCTGAAATATTTATTAATGTCTCAGGATGTACAGTTAATTTATATGGCACATTCCTCTGTAATTACAATTGAAAGGGGCTGCTCTATGTACTTACAAATCAAAGAGGCTGAGACGTAATCTATTCCCCTTCAGAGTATTTCCCCCAGAATTAGATTTCCCCAGGTGGGCAACCTCTGATTTAATTTGCTGCCCACCCCCCAGAACAGGTGGACATCAGTCAGCAAAATTGTGTCATCTTCCCTCGACAATCTGGTTCCCTTCTTCCTTTATTTGGCTATGTCTGCTGTCCATCCCACTAAAGAAGGCCTGTGGTTTTAACCCCAGGTAGGCCTCTCTTGAGTTATGTGATTAGTAATCCAAAATGAGTCCAAAAGAAAAAGCAATATATTGCATTCTCTTTTCTTTTGTTATCAATTCTCCTTTGTTTCCTTCTTCCCCTCCATCAGTGAGTGACCGAGTGAGTAAATCTCAGAATCTATGGGTTTGGAACTTTTAAACAGCAGAAACCACTTCCTTCAGAGGTGTGTATAATTTATCTAATGTCATTGGTCAATATATTTTATTGGACATTGTTCCAAAAGTGACATCATACTAAACCACCCCCTTCATACTCATTTGACATTTTAATGAAGAGGGCAGTCTCATGGAAGTGACTTCTATGCCCAGTTTCCCTCCCATCTGATGTGATTTCATCTTAGAGATTTTGACATTAAACAATTTTAACTTTCTAAAACATTGTGCTCGTCATATGTTATCATGTTATTAATTAGTTCATCATATTGCTCTCACTTAGACAAATATAATATCTTGTTATCTGCAACCACTTGGCATTTGCAGCCATTTGCACGCCAGGGGCAAGGTAGGACATAAATATCATTGCTGCTTTGCCAAACAGTTATTGTTAATCTGGTATGCCATCATATGCTTCTACTGATTAACCAACAAGTACTTTTGTCTTTTTGCGTGTTTTAGAGTGATATACCTTTTGTTTAAGATGATTTTGTTTATCATGGGGAAGCCACCAATCTGCACATCACTATGCGCCACCACTAGTGCTAGTGCACTTATGATCACTAGGGAGCAGAGGCCTCCCCAATTTGGGGGAAGCTGCATATAGGCTTTTGAACCACAAGCCGAATAGTGGTCCATAGAGTACAGCTGTGCCGACTTTCATGCCTGGCACGTCAAAAATGTGTCTGCATCCTGTGCTCATTCCTACTTTCACTGTGCCATTATTTCTGAAGCACAGGGTAGCATTTTACCTGGTATTATGGGTACTGGTCCTCCCTTATCCTCTACCCAGGTGAGCAGTTTTCATATATTTCGGCCATTCTCCAAGGTATTCTTTATTTGCATTCTGCACACACAACCTCATCATGCTGCTCTAGCACTGCTAATGCTTTGCATCCTATCATTCCATCGACCCACTATTTCCTTTTATTTGTAATTGGCCCTATTCCAGCAACCAGGGATTTTCATTTTTGTGCATCAATGTACTGCAGCATTTTGTGTTCTTCAATACTAACCTCTTCCCTATTTGGATCTAACAATACATTTTTCATTACTTTGTGCTGTGTTTCCCAATGATCATTAGGGGCATTTGTTATATAAAATTATCCTCACATGGAGAGTACTTCTGTGGCTATGAAAACTCGAAAGGAACTTGGAGGGAATTATCAAAATACTTGCTCAAGCGGTAGCAGTCATTTGGCACACTTCTTAATCTTGTAATTAGTGTGCTCACTTCAGGGAATGATTCAGGCAATGCTTTGGATGTCATTTTGCTTGCTATCCTTTCAGTCATTATACTTATGTTAGTTTCACTAACTGATATGCAAATTATAAAATACAAACAACAAAATGAGAAAAAGTGGCTATAACCAAGATAGCTTGCGTGTCTGCCTATTGCAAACTTTGCAAAAAAAGTATATGGGCCACTCTGAATTTTTTGGCAAAGTTTGGTGATTTTTGGTCCGGGGGGGAAAAGTGATAGGGGGGTCCCAAAACATATTTTTTTCCAAAAGACTGAATGGGGGAAAAACTTTGCGCACGCCTACAGCTCAAACCGCTGGATGGATTTTCACCAAATTTGTGCTAGGAGGAGGACCTTGGTGCCGAAAGCGTGCTTTTGTAAATTTGGTGGCAATCCGTCCAGTAGTTTTCTTGAAAATGACCAAAAAGTATGTCTCAAAGAATTAGTGATATCTTTGTCCGCTCCGCGGTCACACTTCCCTGTTCGGTCCATGGACAAGATACCGATTGGCTAAGGGGCTCGTGTCATGATTGCGAACACGCAACGTGTCCTCCGATTGGCTGGAGTGAGGCGTGATGTGGGTCAGATTGTTTGGATGCGCCCAACATCTTGGATCCGCCGACAGCGCGGCGCCGACCAGAGGCGAAATGCTGTTTTGGGGAGTGTTTTGGTGTGTCACAGTGCTTGGGCAGGTTCACAGAGTAGGAGATGGGTGAAATACTGTATTTGTTTAGGCGGCAGGTGCTAATGATTTATTCGCCATGCCCGCGCTGTCCGGGATGTTTGTAATTAGTGAAAATGAGGGGTCTCATAAGGATACTAAATTCGTCCGTGCTGTGCGCAGGCAAGTTGAAACTGTTCTAAAGACACGTGTGGTGTTAGCGAATGTTACAATTGACTACATGCCGCAGTTAAAAATGTTGTTTCTATGGGTGTGGTACTGAATTATAAGCCACCATGGGTGTGATATGTTGCAGTGGTTATGGCCAGGGCCTAGAGTCTTGGGTGCATGGCCGTAGGCCGTAGGCCATATTCCCAAGACTCTAGGCCCTGGCCAGAACCACTGCAGCATATCACTGCAATAGATACACCCTTAGTATCGAATATCAATCAGGTGGTTGTGGGGAGGGCCTAGAGTGTTGGTTGCATGGCCAAAGGCCTTGCACCCAAGCCCAAATTTATAAGCACTGAAGTTATAAGCCAATATGGGTTTTATATAGTGCACGCCCATAGATTCCAATATATATGGCCATACACCCAAGACTCTAGGCCCTGGCCACAACTAGTGCAGCACATCACAGCTATAGATACACCCGTAGTATTGAACATCGATCAGCTGGTTGTGGGAAGGGCTAAGCGTCCTGGGTGCAAATTGAGTATATGCTGCAGTTAAAATGTTTCATTCTATGGGTGTGGTAATGACTTTTTAGCCACAATGGGTGTGATATGCTGCAGTGGTTGTGGCCAGGGCCTAGAGTCTTGGGTGCATGGCCGTAGGCCGTAGGCCATATACCCAAGACTGTAGGCCCTGGCCACAACCACCGCAGCATATCACACCCATACATACATGCATAGAATTTAATATCTATCAGGTGGTTGTGGCCAGGGCCTAAAGTCTTGGGTGCATGGCCAGAGGCCATGCACCCAAGACCGAAGTTATTAGCACTGACGTTATAAGCCACCATGGGTTTCATATATTGTGGTGGTTGTGTCGAGGACCTACAGTCTTGGGTGCATGGTCGAAGGCCATGCACACAAGTCCAAAGTTCTAGGTACTAAAGTTATAAGCCACAATGGGTGTGATATGTTGCAGTGGTTTTGGCCAGGACCTACAGTCTTCGATGCATAGCCGAAGGCCATGGACACAAGACCAAAGTTATAAGCAGTGCAGTTATAAGCAGTGAAGTTGGGTGCATGGCCAAAGGCCATGCACCCAGGACCAAAGTTATACGCCCTGAAGTTATAAGATAACATGGATTTCATATACTGCACTGGTTGTGTCCAGAACCCAGACTCTTCCGTGCATGGCAGAAAGCCATGCACCCAAGGACAAAGTTCTAAGTACTGAAGTTATAAGGCACAATGGGTGTGATATGCTGTAGTGGTGTGGCCAGGACCTACAGTTTTGGGTGCATGGCCAAAGGCCATGCACCCAAAACCAAAGTTATAAGCTGTGAAGTTATAAGCCAGCATGGGTTTTATATAATGTGGTGGTTGTGGCCAGGATGTAGAGTCTTGGCCATGCACCCAAGACTAAAGTTGTCAGTACTGAAGTTATAAGTCACAATGGGTGTAATATGCTGCGGTGGTTGTGGTTAGCACCTAAAGTGTTGGGGGCATGGCCGAAGGCCATGCTCCCAAGACTGAAATTATAAGCATTGAAGTTATAAGTCAGCATGGGTGTGCTGTGGTGCTGTGGTTGTGTGCACGGCCTAGAGACCTAAACCAAAGTTGTAAGCAGTGAAGTTATAAGCAACCATGGTTTTGATATGCTGTGGTGGTTGTGGGTAGGACCTACAGTCTTGGTTGCATGGCCGCACGGTGTAGGCCATTGGTTATACATCCAAGACTCTAGGCCCTGCCCACAGCCACTGCACCATATCACAACCATAGATCACACGTATAGATTTGAATATGTAAGAAATGTGTGAAATTATACTTACTGTTTAATTTGTTGAGATTGCATATATTTCTTACATGACTTTAGTACTTGGAAAAAATATTCTTTTTCAATTTCTGTGATAAAAGAAAAGAGCATTTTAATGTTTGTATTTTATAAAGATCTATTACATTGTATAATAGACATTTTAGCTTTTTTTTACCCTCATATTTACTTCACAAACCAGTGTACTGTGCATTTTGCTCAGTTTCTGTGTTTGATTTTCAAATCATTAGGTTTGGGGGAAAAAAATCCTTGTCGGATTAAAAAAAAACTTGTTTTGCTATGCTACAAACGATTACTTTGTTTCCTTTGAGTGTTCACTTGTTATTTCGGATTAATTTTCTATATGTTGGCTTTTTGCAGATTTCTTAAACAGTTAGATACCTGTTGGTGTATTCTAACTGTGTATTTTTTGTTGCAAAATGGTAGTATTGATGTATCTGTGTGGTTGTTGTACAAAGTTGGGCAGTTAGATACCTGTTGGCATATTCTAACTGTTTACAGTTTTTTAATTGAATTTTTGTTAATGTTGACGTACACATTAGTTATTAAATTTTGGCTTTAAGAAGATTAAATAAGCGTTTGTAAGATTTGCTGGTAATCTCTGCTTTAGAGTAATGCTACTATCATTACATTCGAACCATCCACTTTTCTTTTTAATATATGCAATGTAGTGACCTGCATTGGTTGTGGTTCCTGCGTGGTAGATTATACCTATTGTTGTGAAGGTTTTCTTGTGACACTTGACCGTGTGTGAATCCAGTCAGCTTGCAGTTGTTTTTGGTACCATCTGCATTGTAACATAGAAGCATTAGTATTATGTAGTTACTATGTGTTTGTATCTGTAAGGTGGAGCGATTATCTGAATTGCAGATAGTACATAATCTACCATGGTTTGCATTTTGTAGAAGTTGCTGAAATGGAATGGATTCACATTTAGGTATGGATACATACACAAATCGCTTATTACGGATTTATTCCTGTGTCACATTGTTACAGAGAGTGCATGTATGTTTCCACATGTATGAAATCTGGAAGATTTCATTTATAGGTATGTTTTTGTTTTCAAGTACTTGTAGTAAGTACATTAGAAATTCTTGTGGATCTTCTTGTGAGTTTATAGTGAACCTCACCATTCCAGCACAGTAGTCCAATTCTTGTCTTATTCCGTGAACACTATACGTGTTGTCAGGATTGTTTGTTGCGTTTCCATGAAGGACTAACATTTGCAAACACAATTGGTCTGTACTGTGTAAGTAAATGTTGTTAACAATTGGTGGCAATTGAAATAGAATATTCATTGCGACATTTGCATAGCAACTTACACCAGTTACATTTGAAAATTTGAATGGACCAGATAGTTCTGTGTCCGAGTGATTTTTTCGGAGGTTGTGTTCCTTTTTTGAAGAAGTGCCTGATTTACTTTCACTAATAGGTTCTTCTTTGCTTGTGGTAATTAGTGAAGTATTAGCTTCTTTTGATTTCTTTGAAGGATTTGCAGTCAGATCCTGTGGCATTTCTGTCTGAATTAGTTTTCTTTTACAACATTTTCCTTTTTCTGGAACAGGATATGATTTCAGGTGGTGGGTGTACAGTGAACGCAGTCTATTGTATTCTAAAATGCAAGGAATATCAGCGTTCAATTTACTTGCATCAAAGTTGATTAGAAATAGACCGGCAAGTGTACGTAAGAGTAATAGTGCTACGTAGCTCATGCCTTCTTTAAAGACTGTTAAGCCGATTCATGGAATTAATGTGCGCCGAAAATTCCCGCGCAGAGGTGCCAAAACGTGCGATTCGCAGTAAAAGTGCGAAAATGGCAGTGCAACTGCGAAAATCGCAGGGAAACCACCGCACATCGATTCATGGAAGTCCGTGCGCGAGAAAAATATTGGATGTGCGCTGAAAAAGTGCACGGCGCACGCCGGTGCACAGGTCATCCAACGGCGTGTGCTACGGCCGCTGCGAAATCGCACATAGCGCGGTGCACATTACAAAAGTAGGCGGAACACGGGGCGTAACACTCGGAATGGGGAACCACACGTGAAAATATGGGCGTCACGGGGGAAGTACAGGAGGCAAGTGCGCGGAACGCCCACACGCTCGCCTATTACTCGTATTCATGGAATCGAATAGTGCAAACCAGCGCACGGGCAAAAACGCGCACAGGGCCAAACAAGTACGCCACAACAAAGCAGGTGGTAGCGTCCCTGCGCCTGAAATAAATGTGCGGCAAAATGTGCGCTAACAAAAAGCACCCATATACAGCTATGATGAATGATCCATACAGTGGCCCTCTAGGACAAATGAGGAGCAAAGGGGTACCGACAAACACGGACACCCGCTGTGTGAAAAATAGCGTGTGCGTGTATTACGGGGTTCGCTGGAAGTTCCACACGCGATAGGCCTGGGCACGTGTATTCCGGGGTGCGCGGGAAGTTTCACACGCGAATTTGCAGGGTACGTGTATTTCGGTGTGCGCGTGAAGTTCTACACGCAATTTCAGCAGGGTACGTGTACTCCGGGTGCGCAGCAAATTCCACACGCAAATCCAGCAGCCTACGTGTATTTCGGGGGTGCCGGGGAGTCCCACACGTGAATTGGCCGTGTGGGTCCTGCCAGCTGTTCCTTCTACACCCTCCACGGCCCCTGCAGGTGGCCCACACCACAGGGGACTACCCTGCAACCCTGCACATGTCCCGCAGGCAGCCCATCCACCATGGCCATGCCTCCCAGCCAACCCACATGTCACCTTGCACTACTGCCCACCAACGCATGTCTCCCAGCACCCCCACCCTCCAGCATCCAAGGGCACCCTCCACCAGGCCCCTACTCATGTCTCCCAGCACCCCCACCCCCCTGCATCCAGGGGCACCCTCCACCAGGCCCCCACTCCTGTCTTCCTGCATCCAGGGGCACCCTCCACCAGGCCCCCACTCATGTCCCCCTGCACCCCCACCCCCCAGCACTGTAGGGCACCCTCCACCAGGCCCCCACTCCTGTCCCCCTGCATCCCCACCCGCCTGCATCCAGGGGCACCTTCCACCAGGCCCCCACTCATGTCCCCCTGCACCCCCACCCCCCAGCACTGTAGGGTACCCTCCACCAGGCCACCACTCCTGTCCCCCTGCACCCCCACCCCCCTGCATCCAGGGGCACCCTCCACCAGGCCCCCACTCATGTCTCCCTGCACCCCCACCCCCCAGCCGTGTGATTTGCCTGGGTACGTGTATTCCAGGGGTGCGCGGGTAGTCTCACACGCGATTCAATCAGGGTACGTGTATTATGGGTCCGCATGAACTTCCACACGCGATACCAGCAGGGTACGTGTATTTCGGGGTGCGCGGGAAGTTACACACGCATATTTGCAGGGTACGTGTATTTCGGTGTGCGCGTGAAGTTCCACACGCAATTTCAGCAGGGTACGTGTACTCCGGGTGCGGGGCAAATTCCACACGCGAATCCAGCAGCCTACGTGTATTTCGGGGGTGCCGGGGAGTCCCATACGTGAATTGGCCGTGTGGGTCCTCCCAGCTGTTCCCTCTACACCCTCCATAGCCCCTGCAGGCGGCCCACACCACAGGGGACTACCCTGCACCCGTGCACATGTCCTGCAGGCAGCCCATCCACCATGGCCATGCCCCCCAGCCAACCCACATGTCACCTTGCACTACTGCCCACCAGCGCATGTCTCCCAGCACCCCCACCCCCCAGCATCCAGGGGCACCCTCCACCAGGCCCCCACTCATGTCTCCCAGCACCCCCACCCCCCTGCATCCAGGGGCACCCTCCACCAGGCCCCCACTCCTGTCTCCCTGCACCCCCACCTCCCTGCATCCAGGGACACCCTCCACCATGCCCCCACTCCTGTCTCCCTGCACCCCCACCCCCCAGCACTGTAGGGCACCCTCCACTAGGCCCCCACTCCTGTCTCCCTGCACCCCACCCCCCTGCATCCAGGGGCACCCTCCACCATGCCCCCACTCCTGTCTCCCTGCACCCTCTCCCCCCAGCACTGTAGGGCGCCCTCCACCAGGCCCCCACTCCTGTCCCCCTGCACCCCCACCCCCCTGCATCCAGGGGCACCCTCCACCAGGCCCCCACTCATGTCCCCCTGCACCCCCACCCCCCAGTACTGTAGGGCACCCTCCACCAGGCCACCACTCCTGTCCCCCTGAACCCCCACCCCCCTGCATCCAGGGGCACCCTCCACCAGGCCCCCACTCCTGTCTCCCAGCACCCCCACCCCCCTGCATCCAGGGGCACCCTCCACCAGGCCCCCACTCCTGTCTCCCAGCACCCCCAACCCCCAGCATCCAGGGGCACCCTCCACCAAGCTCCCACTCATGTCTCCCAGCACCCCGACCCCCTGCATCAAGGGGCACCCTCCACCAGGCCCCCACTCATGTCCCCCTGCACCCCCACCAGGCCACCACTCCTGTCCCACTGAACCCCCACCCCCCTACATCGAGGGGCTCCCTCCACCAGGCCCCCACTCATGTCCCCCTGCACCCCCACCCCCTGCATCCAGGGGCACCCTCCACCAGTCCACCACTCCTGTCTGCCTGCATCCCCACCCCCCTGCATCCAGGGGCACCCTCCACCAGGCCCCCACTCCTGTCCCCCTGCTCCCCCACCCCCCTGCATCCAGGGGCACCCTCCACCAGGCCCCCACTCCTGTCTCCCTGTACCCCCACCCCCCTGCATCCAGGGGCACCCTCCACCAGGCCCCCACTCATGTCCCCCTGCACCCCCACCAGGCCACCACTCCTGCCCCCTGAACCCCCACCCCCCTGCATCCAGGGGCACCCTCCACCAGGCCCCCACTCCTGTCCCCCTGCACCCCCACCCCCCTACATCCAGGGGCTCCCTCCACCAGGCCCCCACTCATGTCCCCCTGTACCCCCACCCCCCAGCACTGTAGGGCACCCTCCACCAGGCCACCACTCCTGTCCGCCTGAACCCCACCCCCTGCATCCAGGGGCACCCTCCACCAGGCCCCCACTCCTGTCCCCCTGCACCCCCACCCCCCTGCATCCAGGGGCACCCTCCACCAGGCCCCCACTCCTGTCTCCCTGTACCCCCACCCCCCTGCATCCAGGGGCACCCTCCACCAGGCCACCACTCCTGTCCCCCTGCATCCAGGGGCACCCTCCACCAGGCCCCCACTCATGTCCCCCTGCACCCCCACCCCCCAGCACTGTAGGGCACCCTCCACCAGGCCACCACTCCTGTCCCCCTGCACCCCCACCCCCCTGCATCCAGGGGCACCCTCCACCAGGCCCCCACTCCTGTCCCCCTGCTCCCCCAGCCCCTTCATCCAGGGGCACCCTCCACCAGGCCCCCACTCATGTCCCCCTGAACTCCCACCCCCCAGCAGTGTAGGGCACCCTCCACCAGGCCACCACTCCTGTCCCCCTGCACCCCCACCCCCCTGCATCCAGGGGCACCCTCCACCAGGCCCCCACTCCTGTCCCCCTGCACCCCCACCCCCCTGCATCCAGGGGCACCCTCCACCAGGCCCCCACTCATGTCCCCCTGCACCCCCACCCCCTGCATCCAGGGGCACCCTCCACCAGGCCCCCACTCCTGTCTCCTTGCACCCCCACCCCCCAGCCGTGCGATTTGCCTAGGTACGTGTATTCCAGGGGTGCGCGGGTAGTCTCACACATGATTCCATCAGGGTATGTGTATTATAGGTCCGCGTGAACTTCCACACGCGATACCAGCAGGGTACGTGTATTCCAGGGGTGCGCGGGTAGTCTCACATGCGATTCCATCTGGGTACGTGTAATATGGGTCCGCGTGAACTTCCACACGTGATACCAGCAGGGTACGTGTATTAAGGGGTGTGCCGGAAGTTCCACACGTGATTCCCCTCGGTACGTGTATTTCGGGGTGCGCGGGAAGTTCCACACGCAATATCAGCAGGGTACATGTACTCCGGGTGCGCGGCAAATTCCACACGCGAATCCAGCAGCCTACATGTATTTCGGGGGTGCCGGGGAGTCCCACACGTGAATTGGCCGTGTGGGTCCTCCCAGCTGTTCCCTCTACACCCTCCACGGCCCCTGCAGGCGGCCCACACCACAGGGAACTACCCTGCACCCCTGCACGTGTCCCGCAGGCAGCCCATCCACCATGGCCATGTCCCCCAGCCAACCCACATGTCACCTTGCACTACTGCCCACCAACGCATGTCTCCCAGCACCCCCACCCCCCAGCATCCAGGGGCACCCTCCACCAGGCCCCCACTCATGTCTCCCAGCACCCCCACCCCCCTGCATCCAGAGGCACCCTCCACCAGGCCCCCACTCCTGTCTCCCAGCACCCCCACCCCCCAGCATCCAGGGGCACCCTCCACCAGGCCCCCACTCCTGTCTCCCTGCACCCCCACCCTCCAGCACTGTAGGGCACCCTCCACCAGGCCCCCACTCCTGTCTCCCTGCACCCCCACACCCCTGCATCCAGGGGCACCCTCCACCAGGCCCCCACTCATGTCCCCCTGCACCCCCACCCCCCAGCACTGTAGGGCACCCTCTACCAGGCCACCACTCCTATCCCCCTGCACCCCCACCCCCCTGCATCCAGGGGCACCCTCCACCAGGCCCCTACTCCTGTCCCCCTGCACCCCCACCCCCCTGCATCCAGGGGGAACCCTCCACCAGGCCCCCACTCCTGTCCCCCTGCACTCCCACCCCCCTGCATCCAGGGGCACCCTCCAACAGGCCACCACTCCTGTCCCCCTGCACCCCCACCCCCCTGCATCCAGGGGCACCCTCCACCAGGCCCCCACTCATGTCCCCCTGCACCCCCAACCCCCAGCACTGTAGGGCACCCTCCACCAGGCCACCACTCCTGTCCCCCTGCACCCCCCACCCCCCTGCATCCAGGGGTGCCCTCCACCAGGCCCCCACTCCTGTCCCCCTGCACCCCCACCGCCCTGCATCCAGGGGCACCCTCCACCAGGCCCCCACTCCTGTCTCCCTGCACCCCCACCCCCTTGCATCCAGGGGCACTCTCCACCAGGCCACCACTCCTGTCCCCCTGCACCCCCACCCCCCTGCATCCAGGGGCACCCTCCACCAGGCCCCCACTCATGTCCCCCTGCACCCCCACCCCCCAGCACTGTAAGGCACCCTCCACCAGGCCACCACTCCTGTCCCCCTGCACCCCCACCCCCCTGCATCCAGGGGCACCCTCCACCAGGCCCCCACTCCTGTCCCCCTGCAACCCCACCGCCCTGCATCCAGTGGCACCCTCCACCAGGCCCCCACTCATGTCCCTTGCACCCCCACCCCCCAGCACTGTAGGGCACCCTCCACCAGGCCACCACTCCTGTCCCCCTGCACCCCCACTCCCCTGCATCCAGGGGCACCCTCCACCAGGCCCCCACTCCTGTCCCCCTGCACCCCCACCCCCCTGCATCCAGGGGCACCCTCCACCAGGCCCCCACTCATGTCCCCCTGCACCCCCACACCCCTGCATCCAGGGGCACCCTCCACCAGGCCCCCACTCCTGTCTCCCTGCACCCGCACCCCCCCAGCTGTGCGATTTGCCTGGGTACGTGTATTCCAGGGGTGCGCGGGTAGTCTCACACGCAATTCCATCTGGGTACGTGTATTATGGGTCCGCGTGAACTTCCACACGCGATACCAGCAGGGTACGTGTATTCCAGGGGTGCGCGGGTAGTCTCACACGCGATTCCATCAGGATACGTGTATTATGGGTCCGCCTGAACTTCCACACGCAATACCAGCAGGGTACGTGTATTACGGGGTGCACGTGAAGTTCCACACGCAATTTCAGCAGGGTACGTGTACTCTGGGTGTGCGGCAAATTCCACACTCGAATCCAGCAGACTACGTGTATTTCGGGGGTGCCGGGGAGTCCCACAGGTGAATTGGCCATGTGGGTCCTCCCAGCTGTTCCCTCTACACCCTCCATGGCCCCTGCAGGCGGCCCACACCACAGGGGACTACCCTGCACCCCTGCACATGTCCCGCAGGCAGCCCATCCACCATGGCCATGCCCCCCAGCCAACCCACATGTCACCTTGCACTACTGCCCACCAACGCATGTCTCCCAGCACCCCCACCCCCCAGCATCCAGGGGCACCGTCCACCAGGCCCCCACTCATGTCTCCTAGCACCCCCACCCCCCTGCATCCAGGGGCACCCTCCACCAGGCCCCCACTCATGTCTCCCAGCAACCCCACCCCCCTGCATCCAGGGGCAGCCTCCACCAGGCCCCCACTCCTGTCTCCCTGCACCCCCACCCCCAGCACTGTAGGGCACCCTCCACCAGGCCACCACTCCTGTCCCCCTGCACCCCCACCCCCCTGCATCCAGGGGCACCCTCCACCAGGCCCCAACTCCTGTCCCCCTGCACTCCCACGCCCCTCCATCCAGGGGCACCCTCCACCAGGCCCCCACTCATGTCCCCCTGCACCCCCACCCCCCAGCACTGTAGGGCACCCTCCACCAGGCCCCCACTCATGTCCTCCTGCACCCCCACCCTCCACCAGGCCCCCACTCCTGTCTCCCTGCACCCCCACTCCCCAGCCGTGCGATTTGCCTGGGTACGTGTATTCCAGGGGTGCGCGGGTAGTCTCACACGCGATTCCATCAGGGTACGTGTATTATGGGTCCACGTGAACTTCCACACGCAATACCAGCAGGGTACGTGTATTTCGGTGTGCGCGTGAAGTTCCACACGCGACTGGGCCTGTGAGAGTGGGGTACGTCTATTCCAGGGGTGGACGGGAATATTTACTCGCGACTGGGCCTGGGAGAGCGTGTTACGTGTATTCCTGAGGTGGGCGGGAAGATTTACACGGTCGCCTACAACGCGCCAAAAAATAAAAGGTCCAATCCTGAAACACGTATGCCAGTATGAAGCAGGCGCACGTCCCGAGGAGCAGAAATGAGTGCGCAAAAAACAAACAAACTCAGACGCCAGGATCAATATACCGTTCCTAGCAGCAGTGGCCGTGGGATACCGCAGGAGGAGGAGAAGGATAGTCAGGGCCAGAATATTCACACCCAGAACCAGCCTATTTGGTATGCCTGATGACCATGTGTATGCGAGGTACAGGTTTCCACCACACATAATACTCGACCTGGTCAGTGAGTGGGAGGATGACCTCACATCACCCACCCTGTGCTCCCAAGCACTCAGCCCCCTGGAGAAGGTCCTCAATGTACTGCACTTCTTGGCTACCGGATCATTTCAGCGGACAAGTGCCATAGTGGGCGGGGGGTGTCACAGGCCACGCAGTCACAGTGCCTACACCAGGTGTTGGCCATCATCACTGCACGCCCATCAGTCCGCAGGCACATATACCTGCCCAGAACACCTGCAGAAAGGCAGGCTGTCAGCCAGGATTTCTACAGGGTGGCACAATTCCCCAAAGTGCTAGGTGCCATTGATTGCACCCATGTGGCTCTACGTCCCCCCAGGGCATCTGGGCACATCTATAGAAACCGCAAGCACTGGCATTCCATCAACGTCCAGGTAGTATGTGATGCCAAGGGAATCATCACCTCAGTATGTGCCAACTATCCATGGTCCACCCACGACAGCTTCATTTACAGGATGTCAACCCTAAACCGGGACATGGAAGCTGGGCGGCATGGCGATGCATGGCTGCTTGGTGAGTAGAAATGCCACAGCACACGCATGCATGACAGATACAGAGTAATGCCAATACCCCACTAATGATCCCCATCACCACCTCCCACATGATGACGCCAATTCGGAACCCCATCACGCCTCCCGAGGTAAGATACAACACAGCCCATATTGCAACACGGGGCATAGTGGAGCGCACATTCGGAGTGCTCAAGTCACGCTTTCGCTCCCTTGACCGTTCTGGTGGGCAGCTGTTATATGCTCCCCCAGTAGTGTGCAGGATCATAGTGGCAGCATGTGTCCTGCACAATGTTGCAACACGCCGGGGCCTGGCTGTGGACATGGTGGTGCCCCCACATCCCCAACCACATGCACGCCCGCTGCACATGGGAGGGGAAAGGGCACGGGGTGGCAGCCCGTACGCAGCTGGTGGCTAATTACTTCACATAGAAAGCACACCCCTGTGGAGTGCACACAGCCCTGGCACATACCATCTGACAATCAATGATGACTCAATCTGACAATTCTGATGAATTAAGGGACAGTCAACTGTCAGAACCATAGCAGCCTGAGATTGTTCATCTGGAAGTGTCACAATGTGTGCATCCCTACCTACACAAACACCACCAATGCAGTGTCATCAAAAGACACACTTCCATGCAGCAAAAATGAATACCCACTTGCAAAATACAACATAACAGTGCCATGTCACCCAACCCCTCCCCGGCACGGCCACACAACACACCATGGCATGTCATGCAATGTGAGAGCAAACAAATTAATCCCCACAACATGCCCCAAGTGTCACCAACTACAGTGTCCCTAGTGGAAACTGGCCACACATGAAATGCTCACAGTAATGCAGGACCAACAACACACATTACCAAATACTTATCAATAATACCAATCACCTACACAACCTCCAACCTACCATAAACATGACAGTACAGACTTAAAAAATTGGTAGTCTCACTACCTGATAATGCCAGCACTTCGAACACTTCCAACTATACAGTATAGCACCACGCAAGAGTGTAGGTGCACTGCTTACAACTTGGACTCCAGTTCCAAAGTAGACCGCCTTGTGAAGACATGAGAAATGGACCTGCAAATTAGGAGGATGAGATGGATGCAGAGGCACATATCAATACACCATGCAGTGTACAATACAACCACAATATGCACTAGGAATGTATACACAGTATTGACTACAGACTGCCCACACATCAAATGGGAGTCCAACGTCACCGTGTAAGTCAATGTCACTTGGGCACACCCTTTGCATGCCCATGGAAACGGGAAGCAGAAGGGGTGTGTGTCACACAAACCCAAGCATCTGACCCAAATTCAGGACAAGCCTGCATGTGCCCAGCCACAATACAGCGTATGCCCACGGGAGCCACACAAGGCAACACACTGTCAAAAAAATCAAGATTCAAAAATCAAAAAAAAACCATCAAAAATGGCCATGAATGGGCCCAGGGGGGGGTGGTGGGGGAGGCCACCCAGGAGGTCCGAGGACAGGGTGCACACCAAAACCCACCTGTGTGGATCTTGCAGAAAAAAAACGCCTCCATGGGCTCATGGACTGCACGGCTACCCTATTGTGGGAGAATCGCTGCTGTCGCTCTCCTCACCCTCTGCAGCTGCATCAGGAGGTGGTGGCACTATGGGAGGCAGCCCACGCAAAGCCCTAGTCTGGTCCTCCATGGCAGCAAGCATGCGGGTGTGGAAGGTCTGGTTCTGGAGGATAATTGTGCGTAGGTCCACATGCAACAACTCACGGGATGCCCGGACCTCCGCCCTAGTTGCCTGCATCTCAGCTGAGAGCGTACGTGTGAGCCGCTCCAGCTGCTGTTCTGTCCTCGTGTTAGCTGAAGCCTCAAGCTCAACCAGAGTTGCCCTGAGCTGACGGAGTTCCACCCTCAGGGCTTCCCTGTTAGCACCACGCAAGAGTGTAGGTGCACTGCTTACAACTTGGACTCCAGTTCCAAAGTAGACCGCCTTGTGAAGACATGAGAAATGGACCTGCAAATTAGGAGGATGAGATGGATGCAGAGGCACATATCAATACACCATGCAGTGTACAATACAACCACAATATGCACTAGGAATGTATACACAGTATTGACTACAGACTGCCCACACATCAAATGGGAGTCCAACGTCACCGTGTAAGTCAATGTCACTTGGGCACACCCTTTGCATGCCCATGGAAACGGGAAGCAGAAGGGGTGTGTGTCACACAAACCCAAGCATCTGACCCAAATTCAGGACAAGCCTGCATGTGCCCAGCCACAATACAGCGTATGCCCACGGGAGCCACACAAGGCAACACACTGTCAAAAAAATCAAGATTCAAAAATCAAAAAAAACCCATCAAAAATGGCCATGAATGGGCCCAGGGGGGGGTGGTGGGGGAGGCCACCCAGGAGGTCCGAGGACAGGGTGCACACCAAAACCCACCTGTGTGGATCTTGCAGAAAAAAAACGCCTCCATGGGCTCATGGACTGCACGGCTACCCTATTGTGGGAGAATCGCTGCTGTCGCTCTCCTCACCCTCTGCAGCTGCATCAGGAGGTGGTGGCACTATGGGAGGCAGCCCACGCAAAGCCCTAGTCTGGTCCTCCATGGCAGCAAGCATGCGGGTGTGGAAGGTCTGGTTCTGGAGGATAATTGTGCGTAGGTCCACATGCAACAACTCACGGGATGCCCGGACCTCCGCCCTAGTTGCCTGCATCTCAGCTGAGAGCGTACGTGTGAGCCGCTCCAGCTGCTGTTCTGTCCTCGTGTTAGCTGAAGCCTCAAGCTCAACCAGAGTTGCCCTGAGCTGACGGAGTTCCACCCTCAGGGCTTCCCTGTGGCCCTGGGGATCAATAGAAATGGCTTCCCGCAGAGTCTCCAGTGCCGCCCGCCTGTCCCTGTTGGAGGCCAACATGTCCTCCCTGTGTGACTGGCTAATGGAGTCTGTTGCCTGCTGTAGTTGTTCAATTAGCCTTTCTTGGGGGACAATGGAAGTGGCCACCCTATCCATGGCCTGAGCCATCATCTCAGTTGATGCTGCCTGTTGGTTTGCCATACCGTATATGGATTGCTCCCATGCGGTATTGCCAGGTGGCATACGGCCACCGCGTCGGCGGGCACCACACCTGTCTGGGGCAAGGCGAACTGCGCCTTGCTGTGCCGGCACTGCCTGAGGCTGCAGGACTGCATTCCCCCTCTGATCTGCTGGCCCAGGAACAGGATCAGATGTAGCAGAGTGTGACCCTGCATCCGTAACCACCAAAGGCGGACCTACCAACACTGACATCCCCATTGAGGGTTCTACCCCTGGTGCAGGTGGGTTGGACAGTACAGAATCCCTCCCAGAAACACTTACCTGCAACGGCACATAGGTCCCATCATCCGAATCGACACCTGAATAGAGCTCGGGGGAGGTGCACCCAGAGACACCCCTTGAGATGACGGCCTGCAGCAAGTGTGGGTTCTCACCCACCACCACACCACGTCCCTCCTGGGTCTGCACCATCTCCACAACCCCAGCAGTATCAAGTGTGTCATCCCCTGCAAAGACATGAAAGAAAAGAAATGGGAACAGGCATTAGCAACATGGAACACAATTAGGGCTGAGAAGCAACAGAAACAGTACTTCATTGACACATGTACCACATGACTATAACCCTCCCATGCATGCACTGCCACTGCGTATGAAGGGGAGGCAAATGGCACACATTGATGACACCAAGATGGAAGACCAACAAATTTGCTGCATGCTGCCTAGCAGTGCCATCACACATTGGCCTGTGATTGGCATGTCCAATACACGTACATGACACATGCCATCACACAGATGGCATGTACCCTAGCCATGTCACACATGTGACAATAGGACTGAGAAATGCCTAGTGAAAGTGGTGGAATGCAGACAATCAGCCTGAATGAACACAGAATAACATGCAACTATGTTGTGGCAAGATGACAATTCAAGGGCAACTGGCGTGAGGTTGGGCTGAATGTCTACTGTTGCCAGAAGGGATACTGCAACACCCAAATCCTGGTGCGCAGAATGTATTGGATGAAGCACATGGGTGACCCAAACCACTCAGGCACACACCCCCTCACCTGGCACTCAATCAGAAGCACTCACACACACACCATGCACATGGATGACACACACATGCATGTGCACTCACTGGACAATGCCTCGTAATCTGGCAGGTCTCCCACGCCTTGGATCTGTTCCTCCGTGACGTAGGTCCCAGCAACATACTCTTGTGGAGTGAGTTCTATGTCCTCTGCCAGAGACCCACCTCCAGTCACTAAAGTTGCGGCATGACTTGAGGCCAGCTTTTTCTTTGACCTGCGCTTAAGGTCATTCCAGCGCTTGTAGCAATCATTAGCTGTGCGCCTCATGAATCCAAGGGCACTTATGAGTTCCGCAATGGTCTGCCAGTGTGCCTGACGTTGTGCAGATGTGGTCTTGCATCCTGCAGTAATCACCATTTCGCTGTCATGTGCGGACACATACTCCACAAGTGCATCAAGTTCGGCCTGATTGAAGTTGGGCTTCCTTGGTGGGCCGGACTGTGTAGCCGTGTCTGGGGCATCAGCCTGTACTGGACGAGCACTCTTCCTCTTCCGCTTGGAAGGTGGTGGTGATACTGAGTGTCCTACGCCGCTCTAGACACTAGGGGCAGGAGCCACGGTGGACTGTGGACTAGGAGTGTGGGAATGAACACTCACCATGGGACTTGGTGCAGGCATTAGCTGAAGTGTGATGTAGTCAGGGGGAACGTCGGCAGGATGGACTAGGACCGACACTGTCCTGGCTGGGACACTCAGAGCTGGGGTGGATGGAGCCGCAGCTGCCCCTGCAGCCTCCCCACCCTGCCTACTCGGGGCAGGAGATGACATAGCTGCCCCTGATGCACGTGTGCACCCTGTTAGTCCTGGCCTCGTCCTACCGTATCCACCACGGCCACCTCTTGTGGCTCGCCCACCTTTGCCACCCTTACCGCGTGCTCGCCTCCCAACCATGGCACTGATGTTGTTGTGCGTATGGGAGTTGCAGTAAACTATTGTCCTGGGCAATTGGGGGTCAAAGGGGTAGGGTACTAGATGGAATTCGTACCCTAGTGCTCTAGCAGGGCTGTATGTGACCCCTGGGGGAAGATGACGGGTCACGCAACGCACAGGCACCCTGAAAAAGGGAGATAATGTGCACGCAACCCCTCCTAGACCACGTGCGTGGAAAAAAAAAAAACCTGCACTACGCTGTGGCACCCAGAAACACAAAAATGAACGTATGCGTGTCACACGCAGCCTAGCCTGACCTCTGAAGGGGTAGGCAACACACGAGGCAAGCACAGATGTCAAATACGTGCGCGACTCACCGTCTGCCAGGAAAAATCGCGTGAAAAATACGCGCGTGTGCGCGTTGGCAACACCCCCGCCAAAAGAAGAATTGTACGCTGTCTGAGGAGACAGGACAACAGGAGAAGTGAACGCTGTTTGAGGAAACAGGCCCAGGAAAAAGACAAGAAGACAAAAAGCTGTCAGAGGTAACAGGGAGTACGAACTTGGAACGCTGTGAAGTAAATCGCGTGTGAACCGACAAGAAGTACAGATTTCACCCACTCGCTCTCCACGAAAAGCACGTACAAGGAAATGGTGTTCTACACGTACCTTTTAAACATGCCCACACGTCCAGCGTCACTTCCGTGTGTACGCGCTAAGGCCCCATCCTCCAATTACACGAGCTGACACTCTGACGTGCAGTCCTTGGACGTGTAACATGCACCCGTGTACAGGGAAACAGACGCGCATACGCGCTGGTGGCCTTTGGGCCAATGAATTCGCGTACGTGTGCTGACGCGCTTACGCGCTAAGGACCTTTCCTCGAATTACACGCATACGTGCTGGATTTTCACGTGCCAAATCACTCTGTATCAAGCTGGCCACCCGTAAGCACACGAAAGACCACGCTCCTGCCCAGAAGGCCGAATTACTGCCCCCCAGAGCCCTGAGCACGCTCCCACCTGCCATCTGCTGCTGCCTGATTGCCTGCTGCCCACGTGCCCTGCCATTTGCTGCCTGCACATCAGCCAGGGGTGCTGTTGCTGTGACCAGCCCTGGTGGAACCGAAGACTCCCGACTGGGATTCCATCGCTCCACAGCCCAGCCCCAGGTCCCAGTTGCCCTCCGACTCCTGCCTCTGGGGTTGTCATGTCGGGCACTGCAACATCTAGCACCACTGACAACCCCCGGCCAGAGAAGCAGAGGGGCACCAGCTTCACTGCCACCGAAGTTGGTGTCCTAGTGGAGCAAGTCCTGGGGCAGTATGATGCCCTCTTCGGAAGTTTGCACGCCGACAAGGAAGGACGGACTCGGATCTGGATGGACATCGTGACTGCCATCAACGCGGAGGGGGTGGCAGTCCGACTATTCCATCATGTCAAGAAGCGCTGGGAGGACTTCAGGTCCAGGACCCTCAACAAGGCCCGGCGCCTCTTGAAGGCAGAGGATGCTAAGGGGCGCCGGGGCCACTTGCCGGACGATCAGATGAGGGTCCTGGAACGCATATCCCCAGCGCTCCAAGTCCAGGTCCTTGAGAGGCAGACCCGTCTGGAGTCGAGCGGTAAGTGTACATGCATCATGATTGTAAGCTGTGCATGTGGTGATGTGCCAGTAGTGTGCAGGTTGCACATCTGTTTGTATGGGGCCAAGTATGGGTGGGGGTGTACAGGGCCGTGAGGCTAACACATGCTAGGGCTGTCATGTGTGAGAGATGGATGGTGCTTGTGTGTGTATGCTTGCATGCCAAATGCAGTTGTGTGGGCACACATGTTTGGATGAATGTGTATGTAAGTAGGCATGTTCGTGATGTCACACATGGATGTTGTTTTCAGCTGCATGTATCAGCACTGTGTAGATGTGCATGTGTGTGTATTTGACAAGGGTGCAACAGTGATGCAACATGGATGCATGTGACAGCGGGATGTGGAAGCCTGATTGGCAGATGTGACATGGATGCCGATCTGAACACTGCGACAGTTGGCAGAGGTGTACACATGCATGCAAGTGTGGTGGTGTGTGTACATGTGTAGTGCACTCCGTGTTGCATGTGATGTCTGGCTCACCTTTGCCTGCTCATGCTGTTGTATGTGTATGGATGGTGCTGGCAGTTGCGATATGGCTGTGGTATGGCTCATGTGTGCAAGTTGAAATGATGTGTGTTGGCGATTGTGATGCCATGTCTGAGGTTTGCCAATGCCACTCATGTACAACTGTCATGTGTGTATGTGTCCATTGTACAGTGCCCTGATGCCTGTGTTTTATTTCTCCCTGTCTGCAGCGTCAACTCATGAAGGGGGCGGAGAAGGTGCTGTGGAGCACAGCGGCGGGGATCGCACCGCCAGCCCGAGACGCAAGGCCCGGCTCCCCTCCCAGGTTGTGATCTCGTCGGGGAGTGAGGAGTCCGGTGCCGCGTCCCAGGCCGCAGCTGCCGAGGGGAGGTCCCAGAGGCGGAGGTCAGAGTTGGACTCCTCGGCAGCAGAAGGGGCAGCTGGGACCCCACAGGGCCCAACGGGGGAAGATGGCACGGAGTCATCCAGGTTGGTGGGGGGTTTGGTGGAGGAGGAGGCCGTGCAAGCAACAGAGATGGGGTCTGGAGGTGGGGATTCCACTGGTGCTAGTGGTGCAGTGCAGGACCAGGGACAGGAGGCAGCACAGGCTGCCGCGGAGGTGCCTGTGTGCAATCCTGTCCCTGATCCTGTCACTGCATCATCTTGCATCAGCAGGGATGCCTACGTCCAGACCCGTTTTCAGGCAGGGGATGAGCTCACAACAACTGGCCTTCCTCTGCCTGCGGACGTGGCTATCCGGGTCCGGGTTGAGCCTGTCCTGACTGGTGTGGCGTTGCGTCAACGGGCCATGCGAGGTGACCTGCAGTCTTTTCATGAGGAGACTGCACGTCATCTCGAATGGCTCGTTGACCGCGTCGGCCTACTGGGACAGGTCACCCAGGCAGGATTCCTCCGTTTGATGGGGCTTGCTCAGACCCCCTCCTCAACTGAACCCCCTATGCGCCAGTCGTCCTCCATGCCATCTTCCCACCCATTAGTCACCTGGGTGCCCTGTGGAGCTGCCTCTGACGGTGCGGCAAGGCTGGTGGAGGAGGCATCCCTGCCACAGTCTGGAGTCGGACATCCAGCAAGGGTGGCCACATCAACGACTGCACCCCAGCCGGTGGAGGATGTGCAGGCAGCAGGAGCCAGGGCACAGGCACAGCAGCAGCAGCAATGAGGTGGGAGCCATGATGGCTCGGGGCCTTCGACATCGGAGGGACAGGCATCGGCCGGAGGGCAGGAGGACCCAGGACGGGAAGTGTCTTCCGTGTGGCAGCGGTTGGGCCACGCCATAGATGCGGAGCGGCAGCGGGCGGAAGAGGCACGGCTCAGTGTTAGGGAGAATTCTCTGTTTAGGCTGAATTTCCTAACCTAGTGAGTCCCCCAGCAGCTTTGCTGGATTTCTGGAGTTTGTTTTTTTCCATCCTGCCAAGAGTGAGACTCTTTTCCTCCCACTCTTGGACATGAATGTGTGTAATTCCTTTGAATGTCAATGTGTTCTATGGGCTATGGGGTCTTTTACTCGATAGGGTCTCATATGTTTTTCTATGTGTGTTACACCGCACCCTACGTGCCGTAACACTGGGGCGTCCTAGCGGACCTCCATCATAGACTCCATACCCGGGGACTGACTACTGTCTCCCCAGGCATGTAAAGTCACCATTGGCTTTACTAGACCTAAATTTACTAACAGAACTAGTACAAACCATCCTATTGTGGACGTACTAGTAGGGGTAATTCGATTACTCCTGGGTCTGTTATTCGAGGGGGCACTGTCCCGTCCCCCCTCGTCGAGTTTTGGCTGGTGGCAGTGGAAACTACTGATCAAGATCTAGCTCGTGAATGGGAAGAAAATCTTACGGGCAGTTCGGAGAAAATGTTGCAACTTCTGATCACACATGCTGAACGTGAACATGCAAGAGTCTCAACTCAAATTGAGTCTTTACATAAAGAAATTGAGTCAATGGGCAATTCAAAGGTAGTCAAAGACAAATATTTTACTACTATGCATAAAATATTGAAGGATTATCAGGACGAGATTAAAATTCGCAAATTTCGCAAATTTTTCAGGGACGAGAGAGATTATAAGAATGATCGAGTGTATACATTCCAAGCTAAGTTTGATAAAGACAACATAGGTCCATCAGTCAAAACACCGACAGGAAGTCCAGCTTCCTCAGAGGCTGATTCTGAGGAAGAACCCGCGATCCTTATAGAAGGTGCAGGGGGAGAGAACCCTATCACCTCCTCAACTTATCGCAGGAGGGGTTTTATGGCAGAAATTAAAAGGTACAAGAAAGGAAATTTTTCGAACTATAATGCTCCCGTTAATAAACACGTTAGATTTACTGTCCCTTTAGGGCAAGCTATTACAACACCCAGCATATCATCAGAGGAAGAAGAGGAAGAGGATCTAGGGCAAGGTACAGGGCACACTGCAAACAAACGCCAAACCAGGGCCAGTCTCAGGAACCTTCAAGCGAAATCAATTCTGAAAACTTAGTACATAATCTTTCCTCTAGAGTTCTTACCACGGCTGAAGTGTCTCTTTTGAATAAAGGTCTTTCTTTTGCACCAAGTCGTCAACCTGATCTTATTGATTTTCAAATAGATCTGTTTAAGTTTGTACGGAAATTGAAGCTAAAAAAGTTTTTCCACACACAGGTCAAACAATACACACCGAGGAATATTCCCAGTTCCCCTAGTCATATCACGATATCAGACATTGAAGATACGGCATTATTGTTGTCCTTGTCAGAGGCTTCTGAACTCCAGAAAGGCCAATTAGAACAGGAATTAGGCATACAACAGTTACCACTTCAAATGGTAGAACATAAGAAGCCATCCAAATTCGTACCACCATCACATGATGAGAGCGTAATTGACACCTTTTATCAGGCTGTTTTACAAGATTTGCATTTCCTTATGGATCATCCCAAGAATAGATTGCGACACTATCATAATCTCTCTGAGGCAGAACAACAAGCTTTAACCACATTGATGTTAGATCCGGGTATAGTCATTAAGGAAGCCGACAAAGGCGGCAATATTGTTTTACTTAACAGAGATGATTATATTCAGATGGCCAATGATCATCTTGCTACTCCTGGTTGTTACCTATTATTGGCAGGGAATCCAACTCTCCAAACGGTGGCCAATCTGTCTGACCTTATTCGAAAATGGCACTCACATGGCCTCATTACTGACGATGAAAAATGTTTTTTGCATCGGACGGCTCCAGTTATGCCGACAATGTACTTTTTACCCAAGATTCATAAAAAATATACTCAGCTACCACAAGTGAGACCGATTTTAAGCGGTTTAGGTTGGGCCACTGAAGGGCTTTCACAATACATCGATACCGCAATAAAAAGCCTGGTTGCCACACTGCCTGCCTATCTACGAGACACTACTCATACTCTACAGTCCTTAGCTTCCATTAAGTGGTTAGACCATTTTTCGTTAGTAACTTATGATGTCAAATCACTCTACACTGCTATTCAGCATCACTTGGCACTTGAAACTATTGACTTTTCCTTCAGAAATCATTCGGCGTCTCATGCTGACCATATATCAATGATCAAGGAATTCTTGGCTTTTACGCTTAAACATAACCAGTTTCTATTTAATGGTCAATATTACGCCCAAACTCGAGGAGTGGCCATGGGGGCCAAATATGCACCCTCCCTGGCCAATCTCTTCATGGGTTTTTTTGAATATCAATACATACACAGTACTCATATATTTCAAGATTATATTGTACTATGGAAAAGATACATTGATGATATTTTGGTGGTTTGGAGTGGGCCCACAGAAACTTTTCAACAATTTACTGACTATCTGAATAACAATACATTTGGGATCGAATTCGTGGGACATATCAGCACCACCGGAATGGAATTTTTGGATCTAGTCATTACGATTGTAAATGGTCAAATACAGACTCAAACTTTCCGAAAACCAACAGCTGTGAATTCGATTCTGCAGGCTACAAGTTGCCACAAACGTACAGTGATAGACAATATACCCTTTGGAGAATTTTATCGTGCACGACGCAATTGTAGTAATTTGGAGGAATTTACTAATGAGGTGTCCCAAATTCATACACGGTTTAAACAAAGAGGTTATTCAAATCGTTGCATACAAAATGGCATAAATCGGGTGAGTGTTATATCACGTGATGAGATGTTGATTGACCAGGGGAGGCCAAGACCCTCTGGGTTCTCTGATGTACGCATCATCACCAAATATGTTCATAATTCAGAGGTGTTATATAAATTGTTGAATAAGCATTGGCATCTGTTACAATTGGACCCCAATATTACACCCTATATAGCTGATCATCCGAAATTCATTTTCTTGCGGAATCGTACACTCAAGGGGCATTTATGTCCTTCCTTTCTAGCCCCTACAATCCACTACATCCACTCCATTCCAGATCATGGTTACCACCCAAACCAAAGGGTTTCTTTAAATGTGGCTCATGTAATTTTTGTCAATTTGCCATTTCAGGTGATAATTTTGTCTGTCATAACGGCTTATCAGTCCAAATACGTGACTTCTTGAATTCTTAGACTAAATATGTGGTCTATGCTATCTTGTGTATTTGTGGTAAAGTGTATGTTGGCTCGACTATTAGGGAATTACGGATACGCATCAGGGAACATTTTGCGAGCTTGAGGAAGTTTGATTCCAAATTACCCTTAGCCATACATTGGCAGGAACGGCATCAAATGGAAAATGTGAGCGATATCAGGTTTATAGGCCTTATGCAGGCAAGACCTCATCCTAGAGGTGGAGACCGCTCAGCATTACTGCGCCAATTAGAAGCACGTATTATCTGTAGGTTACGCTGTACTACCCTGGGACTCAACAGTGACACGGAACTGCATGTGTTCTTGTAGACAGTGAGGTTATGTGTGGCACACAGGGGAATCTCTGTTCGTGCATTTCGTTGCGGGAGTCATTTGGACCGGCAATAGCACTATCGCAACGCCCATGGGTCAATTTTAACGCGTATAATATTATTCTTTTTTATCCCATTTGGTTATTGTTTCGGCTAATCTGCTTTCACACTTATTTCATTTTCTCCATACTATGTGGATTGGTATACTCCTTTTCCTTTTCATTTCATGCATTCCCACGAGTTATTCTTTGATGTTATCCTCGCTTGTTTTTTGCTATTATTGCACGAGATCCGTGTTTTCACACGTGATCCAACATCATGTGATCGCGACTTTTGCTTTCCTTATTTGTTATCCACGCACGACGTCGCACACGTGATTCGCTATCACGTGTTCGTAGGGTGCTTTTTTCTAATTTTTTTCTGTTTCTTTTTAAATGGGTACGCGGACTTTATCGGGTTTAGTTATGTAACGGCACAATAGGATTCAACGCAGACGAGAGATTATTGATGGTAAGGGGCGCTTACATTTTTAACTTTCAAGGCTCCATTATGAAATAGAAATTTGTTTCTTGAGAATTGTGTTATATCGACGGATGTTTTGGTTGATTTCAACAGACATGCCAATTCAGACGGGACGTGTTTTCTGAATTAGAATGATTAAAGGTCGCATTGATATATTCCCAACTCTGGTAAAAGAAGGTAATGGCTTATTTTTTACCTTCACTGGTTTCAAGTGGTTTCACCACCTGGACTTAACCATCACATGTTTCTCCAGATTTGTAGGACGTGAGAATAGACCCAAGATATCCAACATTAGTAAAACAAACCACGGTAATTTGTTGAATTCGATTTTGGTGATTTGTCACCCACATAGGGTGTGGGTTTGTAATCTTCTGGTGCTCACAAGTTTTAACTGGTTTTTTCATTTTGACATTGCATGGGGTATGTTTGACTCAATTTAAGCTTTGACCCAATGGGTTCGGTGATGTGTGCGGATTTGTCGGTTCTTTGGCACCTGGCGATGACTTACACGAATTGAAATTCACACAATATATACACTGTTAATTTGGTGCATGGATATCCACATGCATAACAATTACACAACATGTGGACGAGCACTGGGCAGCCCTTCCACTATACCAACTGGGTATTGATGTGAGTTTAGAATGTTGGCACATGTTATTTTACTCATGCTCATATATACATGTAATTTATTTTTCAATTGGTATTCCCTTTTTTTCTTGAAATATTTTTCATGTACTGCCTCGGAAATGTTGCTACATTCATCTGCTGGTAATGTATATATGCATTTGTTATTATCGTTGTTTGCTGTGCTCACTGTATTTCATGTCACGGTTTACCAATGGGGACCGTTTATGCATTATTCAAATTGTATATTTCATTTATTGCACAGAGTTTTGCCTTGAGAAAGACCGAGAGAGGTCGAAACACGTGTTGGCACATTACTCTGTCACGGCACAACCCACATCGGTTGTGATGAAGATTAAACTTTCAAAATTTTTATTTTTGTGTTAATTCAGATTAATACATTGCACAGGAAGTGTGCAAGAGTACTTTTCTATTGTATAATTGTTATGCTGGCAGCGCATCCATAATGTGGGAACACCCCATGTTCCATTTGTCTTTTTAAGTGGGTTTGAGGTGCCCGCTTTTCCCTCAGGGTGCTGCAGCCTAACCTTTCAGGTTCAATTAAGTTGACGCTGTAAAATCTAACTGCTCACGCGCTATTCACCTGGTACACCTCAGCATTTTTGTGTTACTTGTTATATTCGACCCCGAATATAACCCTATGGGATTCTTCCCATTGTTAGAGATTGATACTGTTTCTCGTTAATCTCTAACGTACCACCGGTCTACTTATCTTAAATAAGTCTATTGGATGGTATTTTCTGCCAGAACTCGGTTTTTAAAATGGCATCTGTGTTCGTCTCTGTGACTCCTAAACCAAAGGTCGAGCCCTTTGTTCCACTTTTTGGCGGGCTTCTGTACAGAGACCCTCCAAAGTGGTTCCATTCTGTCTGGGTTACCACAGGGGTGTGGGAGGGGGTTTAGGCACCCTGGACCGAGTTGCCTTGCCAACTCCGGTCGCACGCGGATAGCCACTACCCCTGTACCGCGACCAAAAGGTGGTGCCTTGTGACGGAGCACTCCGCGGCTGGTCTCTTCCCTGGTGGTGCAACGATCTTGAACTTTCCTTCGACGACAAGATCCACTCTTCTCTTGGCAAAGACCGGACGTGGATCCACCACCAGGAACAACTGCCCCCGCCGGAGCTGTCTCGCCACAATCAAGGTACTGTGTCCGCCTGGCTTTCCTTGTTGCCGGATAGAGTGAGGTGTCTTAATCCTCGCCTCTCCATAGGGTCGCCTCCAAGCTTTCTCTAGCGTGTTGTTCTGAACTGGTCCAATCTGCCGATAACAATTTGCTTCAAAGACTCGAACGCATTTCCACTAAGATACTTTTGGGACATATCGCCTCGCTTCTCTCCGAGTGGGCCTGGCCTCTGAACTTTATAATATATCGCGGTTCTTGTCTTCTTGCCTTGCATTTGTCCGTTCAGTATTGGGACCGTGTTGATTTCGTAACCTGCTTATTTTTCTCTCCCGTCATAACAAATACTAGTGTGCCATCTAGGTTGAGGCATACACCTCTGTCTGCAAATAAGTGATGCTGGTAGAACCTAGACTTGTCGAACTATTGTTAGGGGGATTGATCTGTTTTCTTCGTAGAGTAATTGTAATTGAAGTGTTTGCCGTGATAGTACCAAAGTGTTTTCTATAGATGTGCCGTTATAAATAAATACCTTTATATCTTTACACTGAAGCCTTGTTGCGTGTTTGCTTGTCTTACTGTGAAGAATTGCCCTATTTTGTATACTCCACATACTGCTTAACTCTTCTTGAGGGAAGTCTGACTGCTCAGCCACAGCTACCAAGTGAATCTGTGTGGTACAGACTGCTATCAAGTGGGTTTACTGCCAAACACCTGTAGTCCTAAATCTTTTGCAGTGGTCCCAGAGGGAACTGCACAGGTTTCAGCCTAACACTCACGATGGTCAGGGCGGAGAACTCCATGCGGAGGGCCCTGAGGCGAGCCGAGTGCCTCGAGGCAATCCGCAGGGAGTTGGAGGTGAACATGTCGACGGCCCTGCAGACCCTCGGGGCCATGGAGGAGGACCGCCTCCGGGACATTGAGCAGGAGTTGGATGATGCCCTGGCCCGGAACATCCTGAAGTGAGCCGTCGGACTGGCCCGCTGCCCTTGTAAATAGTTCTGTAGTTAGTGTTAGGTTTCCTTTGGTTTGGCCACATTTTTGTATATAGTTTTTTTTTATTAGGTAGTGTTATTAGATAGGTTTAATTTCTTCTGTTGGGATCATGGACCCTGGATTGTTTATCTGTATATAGTTGACTGTTGGATTTTCTATTTTTTTTTTTATAATTTACCCATGGAGCAATGGTTTTCGATTTTAATTTTCCATTGGATTTACTTTTGTGAACTGTGACTTTGGACACCTTTCCTTTGGATTAAGATTTGTGGTTTTACATTATTTTACGGACATGCTGCTTTCTTTTTTTTAATTCCCATTTTTGTTTGTTTATTTTTGATTCAATTTATGTTGCTTTTAATACATATTTTTTCTTCACACTTCAATGTGTAGTATCATCTCATTGGTTTCATGCATATCATGATATGGGTTTTGACATTCACTGACACCCATTGTGTGTATGTGAGGGACATGTGTTCATTTACAAACTTGCCATTGGGGTTGTATCATGTAATTGGCATTTCTAAGTGGGTGGATGCAATACTCGGGTGGGTGTTTGGCATTTGGAGGCTGCCCATAAGGCCCAGGGATCTAGATTGTGATGACATGTTGGCTGGGGGACATGTGTGGGGGCCTGCTGGCAGGTGCCCCTGCCTGTTGGGTGGTGGGGGTGCAGGGGGACATGAGTGGGGGCCTGGTGGAGGTGCCCCACAGTGCTGGTGGCTGGTGGTGCAGGGGGACATGAGTGGGGGCCTGGTGGAGGGTGCCCCACAGTGCTGCGGGGTGGGGGTGCAGGGGGACATGAGTTGGACATGAGTGGGGGCCTGGTGGAGGGTGCCCCACAGTGCTGGGGGTGGGGGTGCAGGGGGACATGAGTTGGACATGAGTGGGGGCCTGGTGGAGGGTGCCCCACAGTGCTGCGGGGTGGGGGTGCAGGGGGACATGAGTTGGACATGAGTGGGGGCCTGGTGGAGGGTGCCCCACAGTGCTGGGGGTGGGGGTGCAGGGGGACATGAGTTGGACATGAGTGGGGGCCTGGTGGAGGGTGCCCCACAGTGCTGGGGGGTGGGGGTGCAGGGGGACATGAGTTGGAAATGAGTGGGGGCCTTGTGGATGGTGCCCCACAGTGCTGGGGGGTGTGGGTGTAAGGGGACATGAGGTGGGGGCCTGGTGGAGGGTGCCCCACAGTGCTGGGGTTTGGGGGTGCTAGGAGACATGTGTGGGGGCCTGGTGGAGGGTGCCCCACAGTGCTGGGGGTGGGGGTGCTGGGAGACATGAGTGGGACATGAGTGGGGGCCTGGTGGAGGGTGCCCCACAGTGCTGGGGGGTGGGGGTGCTGGGAGACATGAGTGGGGGCCTGGTGGAGGGTGGCCCACAGTGCTGGGGGTGCTGGGAGACATGTGTTGGACATGAGTGGGGGCCTGGTGGAGGGTGCCCCACAGTGCTGGGGGGTGGGGGTGCAGGGGGACATGTGTTGGACATGAGTGGGGGCCTGGTGGAGGGTGCCCCACAGTGCTGGGGGGTGGGGGTGCAGGGGGACATGAGTTGGACATGAGTGGGGGCCTGGTTGAGGGTGCTCCACAGTGCTGGGGGTGGGGGTGCAGGGGGACATGAGTGGGGGCCTGGTGGAGGGTGCCCCACAGTGCTGGGGGGTGGGGGTGCAGGGGGACATGTGTTGGACATGAGTGGGGGCCGGGTGGAGGGTGCCCCACAGTGCTGGGGGGTGGGGGTGCAGGGGGACATGAGTTGGACATGAGTGGGGGCCTGGTTGAGGGTGCTCCACAGTGCTGGGGGTGGGGGTGCAGGGGGACATGAGTGGGGGCCTGGTGGAGGGTGCCCCACAGTGCTGGGGGGTGGGGGTGCTGGGAGACATGAGTTGGACATGAGTGGGGTCTTGGTGGAGGTTGCCCCATAGTGCTGGGGGGTGGGGGTGCAGGGGGACATGAGTTGGACATGAGTGGGGGCCTGGCGGAGGGTGCCCCACAGTGCTGGGGGGTGGGGGTGCTGGGAGACATGAGTTGGACATGAGTGGGGGCCTGGTGGAGGGTGCCCCACAGTGCTGGGGGGTGGGGGTGCAGGGGGACATGAGTGGGGGCCTGGTGGAGGGTGCCCCACAGTGCAGGGGGGGTAGGGGTTCAGGGGGACATGAGTGGGGGCCTGGTGGAGGGTGCCCCACAGTGCAGGGGGGGTAGGGGTTCAGGGGGACATGAGTGGGGGCCTGGTGGAGGGTGCCCCTGAATGCTGGGGGGGTGGGGGTGCAGGGGGACATGCGTTGGTGGGCAGTAGTGCAAGGTGACATGTGGGTTGGCTGGGGGGCATGGGCATGGTGGATGGGCTGCCTGCGGGACATGTGCAGGGTAGTCCCCTGTGGTGTGGGCCGCCTGCAGGGGCCGTGGAGGGTGTCGAGTGAACAGCTGGGAGGACCCACACGGCCGATTCACGTGTAGGACTGCCCGGCACCCCCGGAATACACATAGGCTGCTGGATTCGCGTGTGGAATTTCCCTTGCACCTTGGAATACACGTACCCTGCTGAAATCGCGTGTGAAACTTCACGCGCAACCCGAAATACACGCACCAGGGACAATCGCGTGTGGAACTTCCCGCGCACCCCAAAATACACGTGCCCAGGGCATTCGCGTGTGGAACTTCCCGCGCACCTTGGAATACACGTACCCTGCTGAAATCGCGTGTGAAACTTCACGCGCAACCCGAAATACACGCACCAGGGACAATCGCGTGTGGAACTTCCCGCGCACCCCAAAATACACGTGCCCAGGGCATTCGCGTGTGGAACTTCCCGCGCACCTTGGAATACACGTACCCTGCTGAAATCGCGTGTGGAACTTCCCGCACACCCCGAAATACACGTACCCAGGGCAATCGCAAGTGGAACTTCCCGCGAACCCCGTAATACACGTACCCTGCTGATATTGCATGTGGAAGTTCACGCGGACCCATAATACACGTACCCTGATGAATTTGCGTGTCAGACTACACGCGCAACCCTGATATACATGTACACAGGCGAATCGCACTGCCGAGGGGTAGGGGGAGTGGTAGAAAGGAGCGGGGGCCTGGTGGAGGGTGCGCCTGGATGCTGGGGGGTGGGGGTGCTGGGAAACATGAGTGTGGGCCTGGTGGAGGGTGCCCCACAGTGCTGGGGGGGTGGGGGTGCAGGGGGACATGAGTTGGACATGTCTGGGGGCCTGCTGGCAGGTGCCCCACAGTGCTGGGGGGTGAGGGTGCTGGGAGACATGCGTTGTTGATCAGTAGTGCAAGGTGACAAGTGGCTTTGCTGGGGGGCATAGCCAAGGTGGATGGGCTGCCTGCGGGACATGAGCAGGGGTGCAGGGTAGTCCCCTGTGGTGTGGGCTGGCTGCAGGGGCCATGGAGGGTGTAGAGGGAACACCTGGGAGGACCAACACGGCCAATTCACATGTAGTGCTCCCCGCACACCCCTGAAATACACGTGCCCTGATGGAATCGCATGTGATACTTCCCGCGCACCCCTGAAATACACGTACCCTGCTGATTTTGTGTGTGATACTTCCTGCGCACCCCTGGAATACATGTGCCCTGATGGAATTGCGTGTGTTACTTCACGCGCACCCCTGATGTACATGTACCCAGGACAATCGCATGTGAAACTTCCCGCGAACCACTGAAATACACGTTCCCCGCTTGGCATTTGCTGTTTGGCAGCCCTGTGAACTGGTACAGGGTTAGCGCAGCCCTTTGCGATTAATTGGGAATTTTGATGGCTTTTCCTTGCGCGAGGGCGTTCTTGGGGGTGTAACTGGCGCTGCTGCAGGGTCGCTGCGCCACGGCTGGTTTTGGAGGCTGAAATCCATGAATACGCTGTGCGATGAAATGGATTTTATCGCACGCGGCTGGCGCAGTGTATCGCATGGGGACACTGTGCGCCAGCCGCGTGCGCCACTTTTGTGCGAAATTCTATGAATTACCCTGTGTGTTTCCAATATCTACCAATGCTTTGTCTAGGGTAAAACCTTGGGATTTATGACTGGTGACTGCATATGCAAGAGTTAGAGAAAATTGTTCTCTACGTACATACATGGCTTTGAAGAGAAGGAATCGAGCTGTTGAGCACCCTATCCTTTTCACTTCTGAAAGTTTGTCAAAGAGAATATTGACAAACTGAATGTTGTTGTCACGTGGGTATGTTTGAAAGCCAACAACTGTACCCAGTGCCCCATTAACTAGTCCTTGCTCCACGTCAATGTTACGTTTAAGCATTACTCTACAATTTAAGGACAATGTTAATATTTTTCCAACCCAGCTGTGTTGGAGATTGAATTTTCTATGGTATTTAGTCTTGTTGTGGCTTGCTGATACATGGGTAGTGTCATACCATGTATGTCCAGTTTGTCTGTGGAGCAAATTTCAATTATTGGTTGCATTTCTTTTTTAACATCGTTTCATTGAATTTGGAACAGCTTGCAAGATTTGGAATTAAGGCCATACAATTGACATTTTTGTGCGCTAATTGTTCCATAACATCAGTAGCACTTGCGTTATCGCCATAAAGTGCATGGATTTTGCCGGTTTTTCAATATTGCTTGTGCTTCTTGAGATAGAACACCAATTCTAATACTTTTTAAAATGTTGGCATAAGTGAGGTCTGCAGATTGATGCATGTTTTCTGTTAATACTCTGTATTGGAAATGTTGCCAAAGGTTGACATTTTGTATGCTGCCAACAATTTTACGGTAGAGTTTGTGTCCTAAGTTTTTAAAAATAGGTTCACCTTTCACTGGTGTCAGTTGTAGAAGATCTCTGAAAACGATAATGTATTTTCCTGCAAATAGTTCTTAGTACTTTGTTTTAAGTACTTCTTGCAATCTGAGGTGAATCAAAGCCAAAATTAGGTTGGAGACCATGCTCACTTCATCTATTAGTAGCATTTTCATTTGTTTTAATACTCTGCGTAGTTCCATTGCAGCTTCTGTAGATAGTTTATAATAGTCTAATTTGTTTCGGTGTTCTACTGGAAGTAGTAGTAATCGGAGTAAAGTCACACTGCCTATGTTGTAGGCAGCGAAACCTGTGGGGGCAGTTACAACAGCTGACAGTTTGTTGTTTGTCAATTGTTGAAGGAACTTGCTGATGATTTTGATTAAGAATGTTTTGCCTGAACCAGCTTCCCCTCTGACGTACAGCAGTATATGTTTGTAATTTTGGCAGGTACATTCTTTATTTTCGTGCTGTACACCTTGTGCAATTTCTTTTGTTACTTCTTCAAAAATGGCGCGCTGGTCTTTGTTAAGTTTTGATTGTTAAGTCTTCTGTATTTTCTTCATAGTGACAGATGGTGTTTTCCACTTCTGTCATAGCTAATTCTGCCTCATTTGCTATTAGTGGCTGACCTAGTGGTTTTTGACTTCCTGTTATAAATGGTTGACTACTGTCGGAAGTGTCCTTATCTAGTTGGGCCTGGAGTTCTTCTTCGTGTTGCTGTTCATTGTGCAACATTGTTTTGTACTGCGTAAAGTTCACATTGGTGATAGCGCTTTCATTTGCTTTGAAAGCCTCTTCATAGCAGTCATAGTTATCTAGTATCTCTTCCTCTTTTCTCCATGGTTTGAAAAGTTGTAGCAGGGACATGTAATATAGTTCTTTCTGTTGAGGATTTTGTAATGACAATTTGACATGATTAATTAAGCTTTGTTTGGTAAGTTTCACTAAGCTGCCTTCACAATCTGTCACTCTATATCTATCTTTGCTTTCATCAGGTTTTATATTATTTTTGTATGCAAAGTTTTGGGTATAGACACATGATTTCCAAAGTGGTACTCCTGTTCGGGTAATATGAGTCTAGTAAATTGTTCTTTCAAATGTCTTGGCTGTTGGGATCATTTTTGGCTATTGTTTCTATGTCCTGATATGATTTGAAAACTCTTTTTCTAGATTTAGCAGGACCAAGACTTAGCCATACCATATTTTCAGTTTTCCATACAAAGCAGTACCGGTTAAACGATCTGCAGCTTCACAGGCGCCACATTCTCTATGAGAGCATTTTTATGCCTAGGCTGTACAATTTCTGAGATAGTGTTTTGTCTGATGATAGGTCATTCCAGAGGACTCGCAACTCTGTTTTTTTCTGCTTTTGTTAAGTAGGCTGTAACATATTGTGTAACTGCAGTGGAATTGTCTTCAATGTACTGCACATCTATGTTTGCATTCCATAAGAGGGCATTGATTGCATTGTAATCATTGATATATTTTGATTCTTCTGTTCTTTTTATGTAATACGTGTTGTTACGTGATTTATCTTTAACACTTTGTCCAACTGAAGACATGAAGTTGTTCACTTCACCTGTTTCTGTAACTGGTCGAGGGAAACCAAAGCGGCATTTGGTGTAGTATTTCCTTTGCTTTTGTATTTGCGACGACAATATTTGCCACATTTGTGTCTTTGAAATTGTACAATTTGTCCATGAAGGTCACTATGTGTCCTTTGTGAAGGGATCTCATAAGTGACATATTTTTGGATGAACTGCAAAACAGTGGCATCACTGTCCTGACCAAATTTAGGTGCACCTTTAATCCATAAAAGCATGTGGATATGTGGTGCTCCTCTGGCTTGGTATTCTTTTCTCCAAAAGAAGTGTTGCATTTCTCCGAGGGGAGGAACAGTTTTATTACAAATAAAGTTTAGCATAGCAATGAAACGATGGTGGAAATATCTTGAAACATTAACAGGATCTAGAGAGCAAAGTTCTCCAGATATTAGTATATCTATGTTGGTTTTGTTGTTGTTTGAGATGCGTAGGAAATCATGTAAATCTTCCCATGCATATTCTGCACAACTTAATGTAACAAACCAAGTTGTTGGGTGGTCCAAGCTTTCTGATCATACAACGTACATCTCCGTGACGTCGGAACCAGTATTCTTTCGTACCCCGCATGTTTGCAAACAGATTTGTTATGCTTGATTGTAAAACCTCATCTTTTTCTTGCACTTTTTGTATTAATTGTGTAGCTGACATATTTTGAAAGTGGGTTCCAGATTTCAATATGTGTGCAACTCCGTAACATAGGGTTGCTAGTTCACTTTCAAAGAGTAGGCGGAATATGTATTCCACATTTTGTCTAAATCTGGGATCTTCAGAATACATTCGTAATGAGCGGTATTCTGATGCTGTTATCTGAGTGGGTCTATCATCGTATCTTCCTCCTTTGCCAGTAGGAAACAGTAGTGGAAAAGCATGTGCTTCTATACTTTTTTCTCATATGCCGATTGGTGACCCTTTGGGTTGTCGCATTTGGTAAGTTTCTAGTGCATCATCTATGCTCTCATTAGAGTGCAATGGATGAATTGTATAATGGTCTAAAAGAGTGGATACTGCAGCAGGATCCAGAAGTTCAAATTGACCAGTTTCCGTTGCACTCCTAGAGTGTGCACATTTTCTGTCAGATCTAATGGTAAATAAACTACTTTGCCAGGAATGCCTTTCACCAATTCAGAGGGAGGTAATTTTGCTGTTTTTGGTTGAAGGCGTATTATTGCTTGAAATGAGTGTACTGTTTGAATTATGATGCTCTCATACAAATTGAGTTGTTGCAGGGGTTTTGGTAGTGGGAATAATTCCAAATTATTTGTGATAGCCCGTGAAGGAGTTTGGTTGTTATCAAGGTTTGTAGTGCAGTAACTGCAACATATTAGGGGTTGACTTATTTGGTATTTGTTTTCTGCTAAAAGGTGCAGGGCTAATTCAAACCATTTTGAATGTTCATTGGCTTCTATTTTGTATGTTACGTCTATAGTTTTTGTGTTACTTTTGTAAAAAGTTCTGCGGCAACACACACACACATGGTTTGGTACTTCAGCGGATGTACGTTTAATTTTTAGTATTTCGTTTTTGTATGTGTGTAATAGAAGGTTGCCATGTGCAGAATTGTTGGTAGTCTGTTCTAAAACTATTGCATTTTGTACGTGGCTTTCACTTCCAAAATATTTTCCTGGATACAGTCGATTTCTTATTGTAGGTATTTGGGTGTACCATGCAGAAGAGTGTTATTTAAATTGGCTAGTTCTAAAGCTGGACTTCTAGCATAGTACAGTTTATACACTAGATCTCTTACATTTGAATGATGTGTTGATATCATTTTGATATCATGGAAGGTGCTTTCGCAAATAGGTCCTGAAATGCAGGCTAATGAATGCCCTTGTAGTCCTGTGTATTTGCGCACTGGACAGGAATCCATATTTTGCAGCACTTTCATTTTGATTTTGTCTTTACCTTTCACATACTGATTGAGGAACTGGCGTAAAGTTTTGAATGACTTGTTAGGAATATTACAGATTGACGTGCATGGCCATTTGAATACTGGACGGTCTGGTTCAGTCGACTGGAGAGGTAATTCTGAGTTTTCTGGGGCAACTTTGGTAAGCAGTGTTTCTTGTTTCATGATGGTATTATTGTTTTTTTTCATATCCTCGTCCACTGCTATGGATAGCAATTGTGTTTCTTTGATTTTGTTTGTATGCTTCTTCATTAAAATATGGTTCTGTGGTCGTGGTGTGACTCCATTCACCTCCACAAATATTTAAGAAGTTATTTTTGTTGACATTCCATTTATTGAGAAGTTTCTTTTGTAGTTTAGTACTTAGTTTTGTAACTGGTTTCATCCTGTTTATAACTAAAATAAATAACTTCCTTTTGAGAAGGATTGCACTGTCTACGAGAGCTTCTAGGATTCATTTTCTACTAAACGCTTTAAGGGTTGTGGATGATTTCACTCCTCTTCTTATTAGATTCTGAAGGACTCTGTGGTGGAACATTTTTGCTAAAATACTTTTTTTACTATGGTTTCTTGCTACTATATCAGGATTTATAGGAGCAGTATTAGCAGTAGTGGTAGCCAAATTCTTGTTAAGCATTTTGTGTTTTGTGCCACATTTTGATAGAGGAGGCAAAGTATTTGTAGTTGAAGGTTCATTTGTTTCGCTAAATGACTGCATTAGCTATTTTGTTTTAACGTTTGTACAAACTCTGGTCGAGATGGATGCTTACTTTGGACACTTTTATTTTCATTTGCTCTATTTCTGCGTTCCTTTCTACGGACTTGCTTTTTGGTAGGCATTCTTTGGGGTCTGTTGAAAAAGAAGGTATGGGTTGGTCTGTTTTACAATGTATGTGTGCTGTGTGCATGCATGTATGAGTTTGATGGGGAAGATGTATGTGGTGGTGTGTGAATGTGCATTGGGCAGTTACAATGAGCTGGGAAGGCTATTTTTCTGTTTGTATGTTACTACACTGCGGTTCAGATGAGAGTGGAAAGTGAGCTAGTGGTGACGAGAAGCATTAATAGTAAACGTAATGGTATAAATTAAAACATTTCTTTGTTTTCTAGTACTAACATTCTTAGGGATGAGTATGATATTTGTGTTCCAAAAAAACAGAGATTTGTGTGCCATTCTGCCTGCTAATCTCTGTTTAATAAATGGGGATTTGTGGGCAGAATGGTTCAGAAATCGATGTTTTTTTTGGTGCGAAAATTACATACATAACCCACACAATCTCTTTGAGGAAGAGTAAGAATATAAAGGTAGTTTTGTACTTACTTTTTTGTGCAATGACCAGGTTTCTTCGGATATGTTGTTTGTAGTGTAGATGCTGTTGATTTTCAGGAGAGTGGTCTTCACTGCAATTGTAAAAGGAAGAAGTTAGTAATTTTGTGTGTTTATAGCACTGATGTTAATGTTCACGTTCATTTTTCAGCTTTTGTGGAAGTATTCTCGTTTGATATCTCGACACAGTGTATGGGTGCATTTCATTTGACTATGTGCAGCCTTTATAAGCAGAGAGGTTTGGAAGTGATAGGTTAAGTAGATGGGAAAAATTTGAATACTTTCATATTATAAGTAGGAATTTGCGAAAAATCGGGAGCACCCGAGAGGGAGATGTCACCACAGCAATCGGGAACATTTATTTTTCTCGTACAATCTCATTGGAAGTATCATTAATTTAGGTCGGAAGACAGTAAAAAATGGTGACATTTTTTAATGAAAAATCGAGTTTCGCGCATAAATCGGGAGGGTTGGCACGTGTGTATAGGTTATGTGGGAGATAGTAAAGCAGGAGCGTTGGCATGTATGTATTGGCTATGCAGATTTAGTGGCATTTTTTTATTTTTTTATGGATTCATAACGTTTGTACATGTACTCTGAATAAAATATGCATACCTGTACTTTGTAATTATGCATGTGGATATGCATGGAGCTGTAAGTAGAAATCCTTGAAACTTGCTCAGTACTTTTTGTTGTAGGTGCTTTGCAATGATATGAGACTTGTATTCAGAGTGATCAATAGTACATTTGAAGTGCGGAACTCTGATGACGGATTTAGATGTAGAGGTCTTGGATGTGATTGGTGGATGGTTGTGTGACTGCTTAGCTGTGTCCAATAAGGGAATGGATTCGCGAGTGATGTGGAAATGGTAGAAGGGGTGGCTAAGAGTTACGTGCCGCACGGACACCGCGCTTGTGCGCGGGTAGGACGTGCCACATACAGGGTTTCCCAGCAAATCCAGTATGGAAAGGGGACTATAGAGATCAGCCAATCAGATGTTGCCATTGTTCATTTGCGTAGAAAGAGAGTGTGTGTAGTGAAGATGGCTGAGGTGGAGACAGTCAGGGTGTTGGTTCTCGGAGATATTTTTGTCCATGGTTTACAGCACTATTCTGAATGTAGGCATGTGACAAACAATTTCGATGTATGAGGAGTGGAGATGGTGTGGAGCGCTGTGACTGATTGCAGTGTAGAGGCAATTCTCCAAGTTTGCAGAGATATGCGTAGGATGAACAGTCCCCCTGTGGTAGTTTTGCACTATGGTGCTTTCCATTTGGGCTACGTGAGTTCACCTAATTTGTTGAGAGATTTGCAACAGTTGGTTCAAGCAGTCATTCACATCTTTCCAACTGCTAAAGTAATTTTTTCTGGCTTACTCCCTCGAGCAAAATGGGACAACAGTTCTGGTTTTTGTCCTGATCAAAGTTTTGCTATGTGTGCAATCAATCCCGGCATGTGTGCTTTCATGTTAAGTGCTGGTATGTTTTTCTGCAGCCACGAGAACATTGTTTCCAGTAATGTGGCTTATTTTGAAGCAGATGGTGTTTCTTTATCATTTTTGGGAAATCAGTGTTCTTTTGGAATGTAAGGCTTGCTCTGGAGAAGGTTATGTAATGATTGTAGGAGTAAACTAAGAAGAAACCCCCCCCCCCAAAATACAAAATAACAGGTGTCTGTCAGGCATCTGCAAAAAAAAAAGGCTCTTTTCAGAGCCCACCTTAAAGGGGAAAAGGGGAACACTATTTAAATGTACAGTCGTCACGCTCAGATATTCTACATGTCTGCGGACATGGCAGTAGTCTGCAGGCAGCGCATACCACATACTGGGATTTTGGGGTGATGAGGCATGCAAATGAGAATGAGTGGAGCCAAGGATTGGTCAGTAAAGTTCAGTGAGTGTGTTGTGAACTGAGAGATTTAGTGAGAACGTCTTTTCCCTGAGAGGAGAACAGACCGCTATGGCTGTGTGTGCTTGAAAACTGATTATCTGGATTTAGGGAGACACATGGATACATTGGTTGAAGGTGCATGCAGAACATTGCGGTATATCTGCAGATCTTGGATTCCCTCATCTGGAAGTGCACTGGCATGGAGTGCGTAGAATGAAGTGCTGGACTTAGTACCTCTCTGTGCTACTTCACAGACAGAGCGTCATCCTGATATAATTATCAATCATTGTGGAGGAAACAGTTTAGGGCATGTGTCTGGAATTTCTTTGCAATTTGCAATGAAGGAAGGACTTGAGAAGGTCATGGACATGTTTCCAAATGGCCACATAATTTTTTCACTTATTGCACAAAGACAAATGTGGCTGCGTACTTCTTTATATGGCCCACAAATGGCGAAAGCGAGGCGCAATGTCAATAAGGCTGTTTGTGCCTTTCTAAGAGATGTTGCCATGTCCTCCTTCCACAATGAAAATATTATGTTTCGTAGCACATTCATTTTTCGCAGAGATGGAGTCCATCTTACATATGCTGGCAATCAGATTTTTCTTTGCAATGTGCAAAATGCATTGCGACCTTTTTTGCCGTTATAGTCACCTATTTTGCATTACATGTTGAGGAATCCACGTTTTTCAAACACACACAACACCACCAAAAGGCTCTTTTCAGAGCCACCACTTACTCCCAGAGAAAAGTGCATTGGTTTTGCTATGGTTGCACCCTAAAATTTGGTCTGTCCTAGGACTGTCCGCTGACTTTTTTAAAAATGCGCGGAGGCCTACACCGTTTACTTGATAGTTACTTTTTTACACTGAGAAAGGCGGCTCTGAAAAGAGCCTTTTTTTAAAATGTTTGTTTTATATTTTTTTGAATTTTTTACACACGACACACTAGGAGAGGAGGGAAAAGGAGGGTAAGGAAGGGACACCATCCACGGGGATAAGAAAGGGCAGGTGGAGAGAGAAAGATGTAGGGTGGGCCTTATTTAGATAGGTAGCAGTTCTTCTGGCGCTCCTTGACCGTAGTCTCGAAAGCACTTCGAAGACTCTCCCTCCTGCAGAGTACTGCGTCGCAGTATATACACAATATTGTGACCTTCGAAAGGTAAGGGTCAACAGCATCACGAATGCCCTTTGAGGCAGCTGGAGGGATGCGCTGTCCCACAGGAGTGTCTCTTGTGGAGAGAGGATCGGACACAGAGGATGCTACGGAGGAACTCAACATACTACGTTCTTTACATGGTATCACTTTGCGAATGTCCGCACCGTGGAATGAAATTAGGTGTCGCTTCATTATTGTCGTACCAAATCTGTACGCACCAGGTCTCCCACGACGCAGCACCAAATTGCACATTTTATAGGTGACCAGGTTCGCACATGCTTTTGGTACATTACCATAAACGGTAAACAACTGCCACACCCATGACTCCCGGCGAGTGGTGGTAGTAGGGAATTCCCCCACCTCATTCTCTTCATCTTCTTCTTCCTCGCTCTCTACATCCTCACGCGTATTTCCCTCTGCAGGCCCTTGGGCAGGTGGTGGCGGTGGAAGGTTTGGGGGTGGTGCTGAGGCTGATGTAGCAACAGCAGCCATGGATGCCATTAGGGTTGGTGAGATAATCTCCACTAGAGCACTAAAGGCAGCAAAACTCAATCTACAATCGCCAGAAGTACAATGAAGATGAGCTTGGGGGTGTAGCCTTTTATAGGGGTGGAGGGGTGTGCCTTGTGACCATATCGATCACTCAAAAGCGTTGAAAAAATTCCAAACATTATGTGGAAAGCTAGGGCTATTGTATGGGACAAGTGAAATGTTGATTTTGTATTGTCAAATAATTTGGCTTGTCTGCATACGTTCTTTTGAAATGTTGTGGAAGCAGACAAAGTGCTCAAATTAGGGCACACGCTCAGCGTGGGTGCGGTCGCATGATGAAGTCGTGAACACATCCGCGAAGGAAATGGGTGCCCGCAGGACAGCAAATGCCAGGAACAGTCGTGCGTAGAACACGCGGGTGTTCTACGGACAGTGTTCGGGTCCTGAAACTAATTAAAAGTGCGACGCAAGTGAGAAGGACAGTTACGGACAGGCGCAATGTTCGCAGGACTTACGGGTGTGGTGCCAGGTATAGTGTCCTTACGACACCTCCATTTTGTTTGACTACGGACATGCCGGACACCGCGCCTGTTCTACGGACAGTTCCATCTTCGCTGCGGACGGTACGGACAGGTATAGTGTCCTTAGGACACTCCTCTTTTGTTCATTTACGGACATCCCAGCCACCTGGTGTGTTCTAAAAACAGTTCCATCTTGGTTACAAATGGTACGAGTAGGTGTATTGCCCTTTGGACATTCATATTTTATTAATTACGGACAGGCAGAACAGGCGCTCTGTCTGCAGACATTTTGACTCTTTTAAAAAAAAAAGAATTTGAGGCACACAATTCCATTAAAACTAACATAACTTTTTTTTTATTAAACACATATACAACAATTAAGAGAGAAAGGGGGAAGCAGACACTGAAACAAATATAGGGGAATTAGGGGTTTCCATAGGCTCGTTGTGAGGGGATGAAGGGATGGAGGTTTTGTAGAAACGTTTGTTGTTCTTCAGGTTTTGGGGATAGTTCACTGGGAAATGGAGAAGGATGAGAGGTACAGGTAGGACAGTTGTATCTTATTTTTCCTTTGACGTGGTCCTCCACCAATTGCCTTAACCCATTAAAATTCTCTTTTAGCATGTCCACTTTGCCTTCTATGTGTTTCAAGGTGTCTTGTAATGTGTCTTTTGGTGGACTTTGTTCATTTTTTACCTGGTCTGTTAAAAATAAATATATATGTTAAGTATCCATAAAGTACTGACTATTAATTTGCTTATGCAGAGAAGTGTGTACCATTATTATCGCTATCTTCCAACATTTTGCCATGCGGAAAATTCTCCTCCAGCCAGTCCAAAGTACTGCACATTTCTGTGTGAAACAACAGAAATACATTAATTGTTCTGCACCTCATACAAAAAGTGTACCAACATACACGAAAAATGAAGTTCACTTACTACTTTCTTGTAATTTGTATTCGTTCGGTTGTGTTCGTCTACTGTCGCTCGTAGCTGTACAGTTTCTGTGAGGTAATTAGGTTGGAGGCATATCTTTTTTGTTATGGTATAGTTCATTTCATTACACATGGTATTTATATGGATGGGTTATGTGTGAGACGTGTAGGTTCCAATGGTTATATATTACTACTTATAATGTGTTTATGTGCTGCTTTTTAACCTTCAGCAGTTTTTATACGGCATGATAGAACAATTTCAAATACCCCCTGACTGTTTGGGTAGTGTTGCTCTCGCCACGTCCGTCCGCGGACAGACGCTCAGTCTGTGGCCTTCAAATACCATCATCGAAGGACGTTCAGTATGTTCTATGTTACATTTGCACAAAGTAAGGGAATCCTAGTAATTATCTCCCAATTTGACATGATAAATGTGTATATTCAGTAAAATAACTTTGTTAACGGGACGTTATGGTAAAGTTGCCCTACTAAAAACCTGTGAAATTCAGTAAAAAAACTTTGTTAACGGGACTTTATGGTTCCAAGTAAAACCAAAAAACCCTTGGAATTTGCCAGTTATGGTAAGCTAAGCAACCAGAACTCGAGAGGAGAGAGTGTTTTCTTTCCATATTGTGTTAAGCGTTGCAATTTGTTGCTGCATAGCTACATGGTGGTGTACAGGTTGGGTAGGACTGCTGGTGGCAGTGTTTTGTATGTCGATGGTTGTAGTTGGTGAAATGGTGAAATGCATGGTGGCATTACATTGCATAGGTGTGTTCAAGGCCTATGCTGTGTGCAGAATTGTTGAAGTAGGCCGAATGTTGTGAAAATGTTGTGGTTAGTGACGCAATACTTTGTGAATGGCTGTGGGAGGTGGTGGTGGAGGATGGGGTATGTTTGTGCATTCTGGTAAGTGCAGCCTGTGTTCGTGATTGGGTGTTTTATGGTGTGGGGGAGTTGGGTGAAGATGGGTAGTGTGGCCATAGGGTGCAGTGCGTACGTAATGTGAGTATGGAAGTGGGTATGGTAGAAGGCCAGCTTATATGTGGTTGGTTACTCTGTTGTCTGCAGATTTATTGAAGTAGGCCCAATGTTGTGAAGGTGGTGTGCATAGGTTGGCAGTGCCACAATAGCATGTGAATGGTAGTGCGTAGGGATGGTGCAGGCTGCGCTATGTTTGTGGCTTCTGCTAAGTGTGACACGTTTTCGTGAATGGGTGTTTTATGGTTTGGGGGAGATGGGTAGAACTGCTGCTACTTATGTAACATTTGTGCATAATGTTAGGTGCTCACATGGTCGCTTGCTTGGATGTGTAGTGTTGTGGTGGGTGTGGAAAGGGTTGCAATGTTGTGTGCATAGCTAAAGATGTGCTGGGGACATGTTAGGATGTTTGTGGATGCTGCAATAATGCCTCCTTTAGCAGAAATGTCTGGTGGAGGGGTTTTGCAATCAAATTGAACGTGTACTGAGAGTGTTTAACAGTAAACAAGGAGTGGTGTATAGAAATGACAGTGTGCAATGAAGAGGTTTTGTATGTGACTGGCTCATGCGTATTTTGAAATGTGAGAGCACCCAATTTGGGGAGTGATGCATAAAGGGACAGTGCAAAGGGAAGAAGTATTGTCAGAGCTTTACAGGGCCGTGGCCCTCATTGTAGATGGGAAAGCGCATTATGAGCAGGGTGGAAATGGAAACGGAATTGTGGGGAATCGGCCATTATGAGTTTAGGGCGTGGTTCATGGGAAGGGGGGAACCATTTTGTCACAATACTGTCGTGAGGGTGGTCGACATGGAGAGACGCACAGTGCTTATAGTCAGTGACACCTTTGTGCACCATCTGCAGAGATGTTGCGTGCAAAGAGGCGTATCTGGTAATTTCGGGTTGGAAGGAGTGGATGCTTTCTGGGCCTGACAGGATGACTGCAGTTTCAGTGGATGGTTCGCCTTTGCAGATATGTGGCTTCTGTCATGAACGTGGACTGTGTTATGGTGCACTATGGAAGTGCACATTTGGGTTACATGTCGTATGGCCAATTAATCCATCTACTGATGAGGTTGCTGAACGCAGTGATGCATATTTTTCCTACTGCCAAGATGGTTTTCTCATGCAAAACACCAAGAGCAGTGTGGGTCCATGACAGTGCAATTTGTCCCCAGCCAGCGGTCGGAAAGTGTGTTATAAACAGAATTATGTGTCAGTTTATGATGACTGCTGGCATGATCATCACCCACTATGAGATCATGAGGTCGCAAAATATGCAGTGGTTCCGTAGAAATTGCATTTATTTGAGCACCATTGGCAATGCCATTTTCTTTCACACTGCATTGACCAGAATGTTGTAAAAATGTGAGGACAGGCAAACAGAAATGCCAGAAATGCAAATCAATAGAAAATGCACAAAAAAAATTGCTCGCAAGACATAAAGAAAATTAAAAAATAAAAACACTTTATACAGGTACGCTGGAAGACAGAATCCCCTGCCCAGTTTCATATAGTTTGCCACCGACCCCCCCCCACCTTTACTATCACAAAAAGGTAGTGGATTAAACAGTACTTTCAGGATGGCACGTGCCACATCCTGGGTGGCTATTTGGATGTATGCAGGTGGAGAAATTGTGCATACTTTCATTGAACTTTGTAGTGGACGTGCTTTGAAATGGCATGACATTTGTACTGTAAATGTGTAATGGTACATTTCAAGTGTTGCACAGCAGTGACAGTGTTCGATGATCGCGGCTTTAATGCGATTGGTGGATGTGTGTGCCTATTTACCAGTAACTTTATGAAGTAGAGCTGCAGAGAAGATAGTGCAAAGGGAAGAAAGACTGTTCCAGTTTTACAGGGGTGCGGCCCACATGCTACTTTGGGAGGCGCACATGGCAAAATCTTGCCCAATTGCCATGGCAGTGTGGGGATTAGCCAATCAGGTAGTGTGGGTGTAGTTAACAGGAAGGGGACGTGAAACGGTTCCACATTATACTCTGCGTACTGAAGGTGGCTGACATGGCGAAACGTATTGTTTTGCCTGTAGGTGATCCCTTCGTATAGATCTGCACAACTATGCTCTGCAAAGAAACTTTGACAGCAATTTTGGTTTGGAAGGAGTGGACGCATTGTGGAACGCTGTGCATGAATGCCATTTCTTCAATATGCATGAACTTTGCAAAGACCTCGCCATGTTTCCAGTAGTAGATGTTATCATAATTCATTACGGAAGCATGCATAATCAGTTACCTGCCTTGCGCACATTTGTTCTGTAGACAGAGGAGGTTGCTGGATGTCGTGAGGATGCTTTTTCCCACCGCCAAGGTGCTTTTCTGATTTATAATACTGCGAAGAGTATGGCCTACTGCTCATAAGTGTTGTTCCGAGCCAGACGAAGGAAGGTGTTTCATCAACAGAAGCATGTACTTTTTTTTTGTCTGCTCGTGGAATGTTTTTCTGCAACAACAACCTAATTACTTGTGGAAATGCGGCGTGTTTCCAAGAAAATGGCATTTTGTTGTCATCCATTGGCAAAGCAGTTTAGTTTGCTCGTCTACAGGATGCAGTGAAGAGTTTACTGAACTAATGAGCTTAGAAGAAAACACAAAAGCTACTAAAAACAAACAAAAAGGGTGTTTTTGTAGAAGGATCTACACACAAAAAAAGGAGTCTTTTAAGAGTAGCCCCTTATTACGAACTCCCCCTGCCATGGTTGCACGTTTTTCTCCACGCTTGCACGCAGCACGAAAGTCGCATGCAGGGATTTTGCAGGTGGCGGCCATGAAAATGGAACTGTGGGGATTTTCCAATGAGTTGCTTAGGATGTGCGGCAATAGGAACAGGGGCTCCTGCTGCACTGGGGACCGGCTTTTGATGTACTTGGGAACCTCCATGTGCCACATTCGACACTCCTCACAATGCTGACCTATGGAAATGGGACTGTTGCGATTGTTCTATTATGTGCTACTCAGGATGTGTGTCAGAAGAAAGCGGACCAATAGGAAGAAGGACTCCTCCGGCTTTATTGGGGTGCGGCCCTGGTGGTACTTGGAGAAACGCATGTGCCACATTCTGCATTTGTGAGCATGCTGGCCAATAGACATGGGACTATGCCCTTTGGCCAATCAGGTGGTGAGGGTGTACATTACAGAAAAGAGCACCAATAGGGAGAAGGAGTCCTCCTGCTTCACCCGGGCACCTCCGTCGCGGTGATTGGGGAAAGGCACATGCCACATTTTGGCCTTCTCACCATGTTGGCCAATGGAAATGGGACTATTTCCAATCAGATGCTCTGGGTGTTCATCACAGGAAAGGGAGGCATTCACTTGTCCATAACCTTGAGTACTGTGGCTGGAAAATTTGGCAAGATGCACAGTTTTCATTGTGGGTGATTTCTTTGTGGAAGATCTGTGCGTGTATGCCCTCCAAGAAGACTTGTCTAGCAACTTAGGTTTGGAGGGAGTGGACGTTTTGTGGAGTGGTATGGAATGGTGCTGTTTCGGCAGACTGCTTCTAGAATTTCGATGCGTGGCATCTTCGGCATCTGCACATGTTGAGATTGTGCATGTTGGAGGCTTCTTTTTGTGTTACATGCCTTGTTCCCATGTGTTCACTCTACTGAAGATTTTGATGAAAGCAGTGCAGTGCATTTTTCCTACTGCCAAGGTGCTTTTCTCATGTATACTGCTGAGAATTGTGTGGCATTATTCCAATGCTTCCTGTCGCCAGCCAGAGGTCGGAAGGTGTCTCATCAACAGAAGCATGTGTGATGTCTTGAGTGCTGCTGGGATGTTCTCCTGTGAGAATGAGAACATTGGTTCCTGATACATACACCTTTTCAAGGCAAATGGCATGTCTTTGTGAGCCAGTCGCAATGAAATGTTCATTCACAATCTACAGACTGCACTGAAGACCCTACTGTAAGAATGTGAGCTGCAGTTGAAAACACACATTCACGTATGAAAACCCCCAAAAAAGTGTTTCTAGGGAAGCACCTTAAAAAAACAAAAAAAAGGTTCTTTTAAGAGCCACCACAACCAACAACGTGTGCTCCCCTGGTAGAAAGTTATTCCCCCACTCCATGCGCGTGCACCACGAAAAGTCTGCGAATATTGCGATAGTTGCATGGCGGCATGTGGTACATATGCCCCTTTTGCAGATGACACCCATAGAAATGGGTCTCCAGAGGCTACGGGATTGGGCAATAAAGTTTGTGGGCGTGGTGTGTACGGACCGATGGTGCTACATTGTGTATTTGTTCACAGAAATGCAGAGGGTGCCGTTATGGCTATGTGTTTTACAAGGTTCAGCGTGCAGATTTTAGGGTAATGCTGACATACATTCAGTGAAAGTGAATGCAAAACACTGTGCACTCGCTACTCATTTACTAATCTATGATGTGCATGTGTATTGCTATGGACTATGTACAATGAAGTGCCCGATTTGGTTTGTGTGTGATACGCAATCATGATGATATTATTGTTGTTCATTGTGCAGGGTACATTGCAAAGCATGTTACATGAGTTTCAGTGCTGTTTGCGATGAAGGATGCACTTGCCCAGTTCATGCGTTTCTATCCAATCTCTTGCATAACTTTCTATCACAGTATGCAGCTACTGATGTGGCAGCCTCATTTTCTATTTAGTCTGTCAATGGAGACAGCGCAGTACATTGCAAAGAAGTATATTTGTGCATTTCATTATCATGTGCCAATGACATACTTCGCCCATGACATTATGACGTTTCGCAGCACAAATACTTTTCCCTAGCTACAACGTTCATCTTACTGTGCCAGCTATCTCGATTTCTGCACACTCCATCTAAATTGCCTTGGTGCCTTTCTTGCAAGTAGTGATATTTTCTTGTACTAAGTGTTGTGCTGTGACTCTCTTGAAAACGCTCTGCAACATGTAAAGAAATCTCTTTGTACAGTGCACTCCTTTCAAACCGACTGAACTACACTGTTCTCCACAATGCCATGCCTCCCGCCCTGCATGCATGCATTGGCAATAACCTTGTTCATCTGTAAAAGGTGCTTTCTTTTTTTACCTTTTTTCGTTTCCCGGTGGATCTTTATTTATTATCATGTTCTCACACACCACAGAAGTCACCACACTAGGCCTATATTTACAGGCATCTTTGGGAGCAGAAGCTCATACAGCCTACCTTAAAAGGAAATGCCAATATCATCAGAAATTATTGAAAAAAATCAGACCCCTGCAAGCCTACAAAACAGCACAATCATAGCTAGAGCCACAATTCTCTCCCGATTAGATTGTGGAAACTCTCTATTATTGGGCGCCAGCAGCAAATGTCTAAAACAATGCCAAGTGATCAAGAACAACGCTATAAGAACAATCACCGGCAAACCTAAGAGAGAGCATGTCACAATGGACAGAGGATCTACACTGGCTTGCGATCGAGGAACGTATCACATTTAAAACTATCACTCTGGTACATCGATGATTATTCGGTAAAGCGCCTACTTACCTAAAAAACAATTCAAGTGGCATGAATCATATTGTAATTTGAGATCAAACACTACTGGCCTTCTCCAAGTTGTTCCAGCTAAAAAAGCAATGGGACTAGGTAGGGCTTTCACGACCAAGCCGTCATAAAATGGAACAAACTTCCTCCCGCACTGATATTGGAAACTAATCATTTACGTTTCAGAAAACAATTAAAGGCACTTCTGTTTAAATAAGATCCCAACTCCTAGATACATTAGCTAGCGTAATACTTCTTATTTATATGTAATGTCCAATGTGGCCCATGCCATGTCCTGTTTTCTTGTTACTTAAGTTTGTCTCTTTGTAATGCGTTCTGATGCCCGCGGGCTGCGCGCTATATAAACATATAAATAAATAAATAAATAATTAAATAAAGGAAAAGCAAGGAAAGGTCCAGTACAGAAGTTGCAGTACCTGCCTAGATACTATAGGAGACGTGCTGGGAGACGTAAAACCTATATAGGCAGCACTCATTGTAATGCTCCTGTAATGACTATTGCAATGCACTTCCAAGTACCTTCCCTCTGTACAGTAGCGCATTGCACTACATGTACAATACAATGCCCTTTGCCGGCTAATGGTCTGTAGCACAGCATATTCGTTGGAAAGGTTGTTTTACAACTCTGCTGCCCTACATGAGTGTCCCTCTTGTTCCGCGCAGCAGATGTGGCAAATGCTGTACATGAAAGAACCCAACGTCATTCTTTGAAAGGCGGTAGTCGGCCCACTGCTCCTTTAGCCTTTAATTTGAGTTGTCGTCACTTGCAGTGCAAACACTTTATGCTATGTCATTACTGTTATCAGTACCATTCACAGATATGCATAAAATGTGGAATACAAGAATGTTAACAACAATGTTACACTCACCTTGTCTCTGCGGGAGCGCCTGGAGCCTCTGCCCGGATGTCTGCTGGACATGCGTTGGGTGCCAGGTCTATCCTGGGATCAGCTCCTACAACGAGGGAATAGGGGTCAACAACATCTGCCAGTATTCTTCATTTCCCACCTTTCCCCGTGTCTCTTGTCCCTTGTCTTCCCCTCTCCCGGGGTCTGCTCACCTTGTAATAATTGACGACAAGCTCTCCGTCCTGCTTCCTTTCAGCAGGGGCACAATGTCCGTACTTATGCATTTAGGTGGAACCAAGTTGCGTCACTGGTTCGCAAGTCTTTAAATCCAACCCCAGTCCAGCTACGGCGTTGGCTTTTGTAATGTCTCTGCTCTTGCCTGGTTTGTCCTTTGTTAAATCCTTGCTTGGAGTATACAGTTCTTTTCCTTGCTTTCTACTGGCTAGATTTAGTCTTTCTGCGATGTGGGTGCCTCCCCACCACGGGTGCAGAAGATGTTTTCAAGTGCGCTGCGTTCTGTGCAAGTCTTTCATACTTGTGCTGATGCTGTGAGTACACGTGTGCTATGCAAGCGATTAGGATTAAATTTGCGAATGCGCTCCGTTCCCTGCGCTGTTTTCGCATGTTCACTTGTTGTCTTGTCTTGCAGGTGCCAATGAACTCGGAGATAGCGATCCGTAGTAGTGAGGCTGCCGCAATGATGAAGAACTGAGCTGGAGTTCTGGGTGACAGGGAAGATGCCGTTGACACGAGCCAGGATAACCGCAGAGGAGTTTCAAGTGAAGATTTGCAGAGTAGAAGTCACTGATGCTGGTTATGGATTCTAACTGTTTCTTCTTTCTTTGCAGGTTGCCGGAATGCAGTGAGCGTCATGCTGCTATCAGCAGAATAACGCGAAGGAAGGTTCAATGCAAGGGTGTGGCTTATATAGCCAGCCACACCCAAACGCTGGACTGCGTGTAGGAAGGGACCATGGCCCATTACACCACCATGTTGGGTAAACAGGAAGTTACTAGTTCCTTCAGTTATTCTCCACCCACAGTATGAGCCTGGTGCCAGAGGCACCAGGACAGGGTCCAAGTTGCCTTTCCCTGCATTCCATGGGAGTTGGCTGTGGTGGTGCCACAAGCATGCTTTTTGAGTGACAGTCCAACAGCATCATGGTGGCAAACCCATTAGTGAGTGTGTGTATGTGAAACTGGACTGATGGCTGTGACAGTACTCCCCCCTAAGGCCTCTCAAGGACAGTCCCTCTCTGGTCCTGGTTTGGTGGATGATTGTGATGGAATCTCTTTACTAGTCGAGCAGTATGGATATGATCACTGGGTTCCCATGTTCTGTCTTGTGGTCTGTATCCCTTCCATTCAACATGATAGTATAACTTGGATCTGACTGTTTTGGAATCCAGAATGTCCTTGACCTCATATTCAGGTTCACTGTCCACTATTATGGGAGCCGAGGGTGTGTTGATTCGAGTGCCGGGTTGAATTGGTTTCAAGAGGGAAACATGGAACACCGGATGAATCATTATGTTTGAAGGCAAGGTTAGTTTCATAGCAACAGGATTGATTACTGCCTTGATGGTGTATGTGCCTAAGTATCGGGGGTAAAATGTTCGGGACCCTTTTATAGGAACGTGTTTAGAGGCTAACCACACTGCATCACCAACCTGGTAAGTAGGAGCCTTTTCCAATGTTTGTCTGCAGACCTCTTATGTCTTTCTTTGGCTCTTGCTAGTTGTTCGGTTGCCTTTCTAAGAACCTGAGTAATTGTGGTATGCAAGGTTTTCACTGCAGGCATTTCCAGCGTTTCTGGTGGGTCAAAGGTGGAAGTTCGTGGGTGCCGTCCGTATAAGACATAGAATGGGATTTGTCCGGTAGTGGTATGGTTCGAGTTGTTACATGCATATTCTGCTATCCATAACATATCTTTCCAAGTACCCTCTGTCTGGTGAAGCATGCATCTCAAGTACTGTTCTAGTGTCTGCTTGGTTCGTTCGGTTTGGCCAGCAGTTTGGGGATGGTGGCTAGTGGATAGACGTACATCAATTTGTGCAAGCTCACAACTTTTTCTCCAGAACATCGAGGTAAACTGACTGCCCGGGTCAGAAATCAAGATCGACAGGAAATGATGCAACCAGACGATTTGCTCTAGGAAGACCTTTGATTAGTTGGAAGCTGTTGGTAGTCCTTTCAGAGGTATGAAATGAGCCATCTTAGAGAACATATCTATCACGACTAAGATGGTGTTGTAGCCATTACAAGGAGGGAGGTCTGTGATAAAATCGAGTGACAGAGTGTGCCAAGGTGTGGGTGGAACTGCCAAAGGGTGCAAAAGACCCACTGGTTTCTGTTTCTGGGATTTGTTTTGTGCACAGATCCCACATGATAGAACAAATTGGGTCACATCTTTCCACCATGTTGGCCACCAGTAATTCCTCTTGATCTTAGCCAGTGTCTTGGCTACACCCGGATGTCCCTCTAATAATGCGTTATGGGAACTTGTAACAACCTGTTCCTGTAAGATCTTAATTGGAAGGTAAAGGCATCCATGGTAATATGGTAACCCATCGGCAACTGTGTGCTGAATGCTCCTCGTGGCCCATGTCTGCAAATCTTCTATCTCTATATGACATCGAACTTCAGTCTTTAGGTCATGCAAGGGAGACGCTATTGTTAGTAAACCCAAGAGTTTATCTTCTGGGATGATGGCTACTGGATGTGGTGTTGCATAGGCATCTTCTCCTTTACCTAAGCGGGATAAGGCATCAGCATTGCCATTGCGTACTCCTGGGCAGTACGTGATGACATAGTCATATTCTGCGATTAATAAGGCCCATCTGAGTTGGCGTGATGATTGTGCCCTGGCTGACTTCAAGTATTGCAGATTAAGGTGGTCAGTGATTACCGTGACCGTATGCCTGGCTCACAAGAGGTAGTGCCTCCATACCTTGAACGCTGCTTTGATCACAAGGAGTTCTTTATCCGTGACAGCGTAGTTCAATTCAGCTGCTGAAAATCTTTTGGACCAGAATGCCACAGGATGTAATTGACCAGTTTCTGGGTTTCTCTGTGAGAGGACAGCTCCCATGGCAATGCTGGAGGCGTCGGTTTTGACTACATAAGGGAGGTCTGTTATAGGGTGCTGTATAACTGGGGCTGAAGTAAACTTCTGTTTCAGGATTTGAAAGGCTCTTTCTGCCTTCGCGGACCAATTAAAACGTTTGTTTTTCCATACTAGAGATGTGATTGGGTGGACTATCTGGGAAAAACCAGGAACGAACGGCGATAAAAGTTCGCAAAAGCTAGGAAACTCTGGACTCCTTTCACCGAGGATGGTTATGGCCAGTTGAAGATTGCATCTACTTTCCGGTTGTCCGTTCGGATACCTTGAAGGGTGAGGATGAATCCCAGAAACTCGACCTCTGAGACGTGGAAGGAACACTTCTCCAGTTTGGTGTAGAGCCGATGCTGTCTGAGTTTTTCAAGGACAGCCTGCACATGGGTGACATGGTCTTGTTTTGTGGTGGAATAATGAGGATGTCATCGATATATACCATTGCAAAGACGTCAAGAAAAATCTTGCAGTACGTCGCTCATAAAAAACTGGAACACAGCAGGAGCGTTACTAAGCCCAAAGGGCATGACCTGGTACTCGTAGAGACCATACTTAGTACGTAAGGCTGTTTTCCATTCATCTCCTTTCTTTATTCGTACCAGGTGGTACGCCCCCTAAGGTCCAGTTTGATATAGATACTTGTGTCCTTTACTTGATCCACAAGTTCTGGAATGAGTGGTAGAGGGTACCGATTTTTTACTGTTATCTGATTCAGTGATCAATAGTCAATACAGGTTCTTAAATCCCTCTCCTTCTTGGACATGAAGAAGAGGGGCAAGGCTGCGGGGAACATAGATGGGCGAATAAAACTGTTTGCCAGATATTGGTCAAGGTAAGTCTTCAGATGAAGGATCTCCTGTTCAATCAGTGCATAGATCCGACTGCATGGAATTTGGGCTCACGGTATGAGATCTATCTGGCAGTTGTATGGCCTGTGTGGAGGGAATGTATTTGCCTATTCTTTCTGAAAAACATCTGAAAATCAACATACTCTGAGGGCAATGTACCTGTTAGACCCAGCACCGCTCCTTCCTTCAATACGGTTTGCACCTGTCCTCCCAGGAGGGATCCCATCCTATAGCAGGAACGTGCACACTCACTGGAGAAGGTTAGAACTCTGCACAACAGTCGATATGAGGATTATGGGTCTCCAACCAAGGTATCCCCAAAATCATCTAGCATTGAGGAGCACTGATGAGGTCAAAGACGATGTCTTCCCTGTGGCCATCCTGACAAAGAATTGTCACATTTTCTGTACAGTGGATCACGGGCCCAGAAGATAATTGGGTACTGTCAACTGCCATGACGTTTTCTGTTCTTACCTTTAGACGGATGAGAAGACCTATCCTACTTGCCAGGTCCTGGTCTATATAATTGCTGATCGCACCACTGTCTACGTATGCCTCCAAAGCATGCATCCAAGATGGTTGTTGGTGGCAAATCAAGATCACTGGAATGACTAGATGCAAGGTCTGTGACTCCTTCTCTCTGCTCAGCAAGTGGATCCCTATGCTTGTCGGGGGTTAGAGTTTTCCGAGTCTTGTCTAACATCCTCCTTGTCTGTAGCGCCTACTGTTTTCCTTGGCGACTTTACAGGACACTCACGAAGGAAGTGTCCAGCTTTGCTACAGTAAAAGCATAGCTACTTTTGACTTCTTTTTTCTCTCTCGGCTTTAGAAAGAGGACTCCGTAAACCCCCGATCTGCATGGGTTCTGGGTGATCTTCAGGCTGACGGGACTGATTCTCCCTGGTGCATACATAAACCGTTTTTCCTTCTGACCGAGTTCGATCGGTCTTTCGATCCTGTAATCTATTATCTAACAGCACCACCAAATCCATATACTCCACACATCCTTCAGGAGGATTCACCACTTGGGCTAAGACGTCCTTCAGCTCCCCTTGCAGGCCCCGGTAGAATAGAGTGGTTCTTTTCTTCTCTGGCCAATTGGTTTCAGCAACCATCCTGTTGAAGGTGTCTATGTATGTCAGCAGATCTTGGTTGCCCTGTCGAAGTGATAACTCGTTATCCAGGTCCTGGCCCCGAGTTTGACGGGCAAATAGCTTTTCAAGTTCTCGCTGGAATCCCATGAAATCCCATAGCAGGGGGTCATCCCGATTTACCAACGGAAATGACCAATCCGCAGCACTTCCCCCTAGATAAAATAATACAAAAGTGACCTTCGACTAGTCTGTGGGTAACACCCGTGGTCTGCAGAGGAAGTGCAGATGGCACTGGTTCATAAAGATGGCATATTTACTTGGTTCTCCTGAGAATCGCTAAATCGGGGCCAACGAACTGTTCCGGGAATGACTACTTGTACAGGGCGTGCCTGTGGTACCAGAGCCAGGGAATTACTCCCAGGCAGCAGGGCTTGGCCAGCTCATTTCTGGAGCAGCTGCCTAGCGAGTTCGTCAGTGCGATCCCTGTTCACAACTAACCCCCTCCGCAAGGCGTTGGTCTCTTGCCGAGCGGCATTTACCTTGGCTCGTAACTCTCCCAATAGCTGGGCTAACTGATCGGTGTCGGAGGTCTCCATGACGCCCAGGCAGAGGTTCAAATGCTGGCTTTGCATTCTGTTATGCTCACTTTGTCACTGCAGGAGCACCTGGAGCCTCGGCCCGGATGTCGGCTGGATGTCCGTTGGGTGCCTGATCCTTCCTGGGATCAGCTCCTACAACCAGGGAATAGGGGTCAACAACATCTGTCAGTATTCTTCATTTCCCACCTTTCCCCGTGTCTCTTGTCCCTTGTCTTCCCCTCCCCCGGGGAATGCTCACCTTGTAATAATTGTAGACAAGCTCTCCGTCCTGCTTCTTTTCAGCAGGGGCGCAATGTCCATGCTTCTGCGTTTAGGTGAAAACAAGTTGCGCCACTGGGTTGCAAGTCTTTAAGTCCAAGCCCAATCCAGCTGCGGCATTAGCTTTTGTAATGTCTCTGCTCTTGCCTGGTTTGTCCTTTGTTAAATCCTTGCTTGGAATATACAGTTCTTTTCCTTACTTTCTCCTGGCTAGATTTGGGGCCTCATTACGACTGAGGCGGAATGGGCTAACAGGCTCCGCTAAAGGAGGCAGACCCGTTAAACCCGTTCCGCCTCATTACAAGCTCCCCTCGTGGGACCCAGTAAGTAACGCCTGGTCAAACCAGGCGGCCTTACCGGGTCCCGCGAGGGGAAGAGGGAGCAAACAACGGGCCACTCGTAATTGGCCTGTTGTTTGCACCCTCTCCCATTCCCATTGAGCCCTGTGGGGGCTCAGATGGGAATGGGGAAGGTCTGGGCCCGGGTTCCTGGAGGGAGGAGTTACTGAGCACTCCGAACTCGGAATGGCCGGTAATTCCCCATTCTGGGAACCCGGACCCGATGTCGGCAGCAGCCATGCCGCCAATAGCGGCATGGCTGCCGCCGAAGTCGTAATGAGGCCCTTAGTCTTTCTGCAATGTGGGTGCCTCCCCACTACGGGTCCAGCAGATGTTTGCAAGTGCGCTGTGTTCTGTGCAGGTCTTTCACACTTGTGCTGATGCTGTGAGTACACATGTGCTATGCAATCGATTAGTATTAGATTCGCGAATGCGCTGCGTTCCCTGCGCTGTTTTTGCGTGTTCACTTGTCTTGCAGTTGCCGATCAACTCAGAGGCAGCGGTCCGTAGCTGCGAGGCTGCCGCAGTGATGAAGAACTGACCTGGAGCTCCGGGTGACAGGGAAGATGCCGTTGATGCGAGCCAGGATAACCGCAGAGGAGTTTCAGGTAAGTGAAGATTTGCTGAGAAGAAGTCGCTTGTGCTGGTTACGGATTCTAACTGTTTCTTCTTTCTTTACAGGTTGCCGGAACGTGGTGAGCGTCATGCTGCTATTAGCAGAATAACGCGAAGAAAGGATCAATGCAACACTGTGGCTTATATAGCCAGCCACACCCAAATGCTGGACCGCGTGTAGGAAGGGACCATGGCCCATTACACCGCCATGTTGGGGAAACAGGAAGTTACTAGTTCCTTCGGTTATTCTCCACCCACACTATGAGCCTGGTTCCAGCGGTGCCAGGACAGGGTCCAAGTGGCCTTTCCCTGCATTCCACGGAAGTTGGCAGCGGTGGTGCCACGATTATGCTTTTTGAGTGGCGGTCCAACAGCATCATGGGGATGGCAAACCCAGGAGTGAGTGTGTGTACGTGAAACTGGACTGATGGCTGTGACAAACAAGCCAACCACAGCTTCTTTACGTATACCACAAAGCCATTTATTCTGTGAAAACCATGCACATACAGTGCTTTTCTAACCACCAGTAAGATTGTTTGCGCTCTGCATATTCTGCTGTTTCCTTACTTGCCTTTACATGCAATAGTATGTGCGTGAGTTTGGTGCACCAGCTTTGCAATTTTGCAGCCTTACTACAAACTGTCCTACTTGCAGTTACATGTTTTTTTTCAACTGTTCATACTTTCCGTCACACTGTTGAATTCACACACAATGAATCAGTTTCACCGGTCATGAAAAGGGAAGCAGCAGATAAATCAAAGTAATGCTACATTTAACACACCCACGTCACAGTTCAGGTTGTTGTTCTTTGTTTACCAGTGGCCGTTATACAGTTAGGAGTACTTTAGCCACACATTGCTAAGTTTGCAGAGCTACCCACGAAGTGGACAGCAATACTTTAAATGCGGTAGCCTACTGCATGAATACATAGGGCTGGCGACAGGGGCGGTGTTATCAGAATACAGTGCATAACCTATGCATGGGTCTAGGTGTAGAACATAAACACGTGCGCTTCCACAACTACTTAAGTGCATTTGAAGATGCAGACATGCAGCCACTAATGGAGTCCTACCGATACTTGCCGTGTAATTGCACATATGCCAACCAGGTGAAGTGTACATATGTTAGTAAAAACCTTTGCCTTTACTGAGAAAAATTCCCTAAAGAATCAGTCTGCTTAAAGTGCCCTACTAAAAACCTATGAAATTCACTAACAAAAAATGTTGTTAAGGGGACGTTATGGTTAAGTTGCACTACTAAAAAACCTGTGAAATTCAATGGAAAAATGTTACAGGAACGTTATGGGTAGAGGTAAAACCAAAACCCCCCTGAAATTCGACAGTTATGGTAAGCTAAGCAACCATAACTCGTTCCACCAGTGTGCACTGCAAGGACTAAAACACATGACATCAAAGATGCCATCACAAATCTCATTCATTAAATCACTGATGACATCACATGTGCATTTAGTTTTAATAGGAAGCCTCCGCAATGGATTGCTATTGTAATGGTGGGAGAAAACTATCAAAGAATAATGGAAGAACTATCAGGAGAGAAGTAGGTCATGGAGGAATATATTGCTATACACACCATTGTTTTACACACTTCTTCACTGTACATGAAGGAACTAATGTGCAAACGCAGCCATTGTCTGCACCATGCCTCATGGAAGTGTAACCTTCAAAATCTTTCCATATTACACAGTGAAATCATGAATGCATTAGTTTTAGAGTGTCTTGTACTGTGAAACATGTAAGAAGTAGCTACCATTGCCTTTATAACTACATAATTGCACTTCTGCACATAAACCATAAAGACACCACAATGCATACAAACATGACCATATACAAGGGAATTAAACTAAGCTAAAAAGGAGCGGTGTTACCAGAAAATGTTCATAACATAACTGATTATCTTCATGCACAGAAACCAGTGCAGTGTTTTATGCTTTCCTCTACCCCATATGTATATCTATCATATGATGTGAGTGAACCGTAAGGAAAGTAGTGTAAGAGCATATGAGAAGGGTGCCGTACACAAATATAGAACCTTTTAAATTGTTTGTTCCTGACTGTTAGTGAAGAAAAGCACCTGCCCTACTTATGGAAGTGAAGAAAACAGAGGGAGCCACACATGTGATGTCATCAGTGATGTCATGAATGAGATTTGTGATGGCATCTTTGATGTCATGGGTGTTAGTCCTTGTAGTGTACACTGGTGGCACGAGTTATGGTTGCTTAGCTTACCATAACTGCCAAATTTCGGGGGGGGGTTCGGTGTTTGCCTGTAACCATAACGTTCCTGTAACCTTTTTCCATTGAATTTCACAGGTTTTTTAGTAGTGCAACTTAACTATAATGTCCCTTTAACAACGTTTTTTGTTAGTGATTACACAGCCACGGTAGTAGCTGTGTAGTTATGGTTAAGTTGCTATTTCCATAGGAAGAGCACTTTTTGGGCGGCCTATAACTTCGCTCTTCCTGGATGAATCGTCACCAAACTTTGCAAAAAAAGTATATGGCCCACTCTGAATTATTTGGTGAGGTTTGGTCTAGGGGGGCAAAGTTATAGGGGGGGGGTCCCAAAATGTCTTTTTTTTCCCCATAGATTGAATGGGGAAAAAACTTTGCTCACGCCTACAGCCTAAACCGCTGTACGGATTTTCACCAAATTTGCGGCAGGAGCAGCGGCTTGGGTCTGAAAGCGTGCTTTTGTAAATTTGGTGAAAATCTGCCCAGTAGTTTTTTAAAAAATGACCAAAAAGTAGGTTAAAAAAATGTGATATCTATGTTCGGTCCGCGGACACACTTCCCTGTTTGCTCCGCAGTGTCCTGATTGACCAATCGACCTGCGTCATGTCCGCGGACATGCAGCGTGTTCGCTGATTGGATGGTGGAGAGCGTGGCGTGCGTCAGATTTTTGGAAACGCCCGCCATCTTGTATCCGCAGACATTCGCGGACAGCGCGGTGACAAATGATGGGGAAATACAATTTTGGCAAATGTGTTGGTCTGTAAGACTGTTTGGGGATGGTGGGTGGGTAAGAGATGGTTCAAATATTGTATCTATTTAGGTGGTAGGCACCGCTGTTGTGTTCGTTGTGTCCGTGGACAGACGGCTGTCCTTTATGTCCACAATCGACCCATATGGGGATGTCCCAAGGACACTACACCTGTCCGTACTGTTCGCAGGCAAATTGAACTATTCTAAGAACACACACGCTGTTCGGGATATCCGCAATGAAACGAAAATGGGGGTGTCCTAAGGACAGTATACCTGTCCGTATTGTTCGCAGGCAAGTTGAAACTGGTCTAAGAACACACGCGGTGTCCAGGATGTCCGCAAATAAATGAAAATGGAAGTGTCCTGAGGACACTATACTTGTCCGTATTGTTCGCAGGCAAGTAGAAACTGTTCTAAGAATACACGCCGTGTCCGGGATGTCTGCAAATAAATGAAAATGGAGGTGTCCTGAGGACACTATAACTGCCCGTATTGTTCGCAGGCAAGTAGAAACTGTTCTAAGAACACCCAAGGTGTCTGCGGACATAAAAATAATGCCATGAAGCGTAGTTAAAAATGTTTGATTTTATGGATGCGATCATAGTTAAATATGTTTGATTCTATGGGTGTGATCTATGGGTGTGATATGCTGCGGTGGTTGCAGCCAGGGCCTAGAGTCTTGGGTGCATGGCTGAAGGATGAAGGCCGTAGGCCATGCACCCAAGACTCTAGGCCCTGGCCACAACCACCGCAGCATATCACACCCATAGATCACACCCATAGAATCAAACATGGGTATGATGTATGGGTGTGATATGTTTCAGAGTTGTGGCCAGAGTCTACCCAAGACCGAAGTTATAAGTACTGAAGTTATAAGCTACTATGGGTGTGATATGTTGTAGTGGTTGTGGCAGGGCCTACCCAAGACCAACGTTACAAGCACTGAAGTTATAAGCCACCATGGGTTTCATATAGTGTGCTGGTTGTGGGCAGGACGTAGAGTGTTGAGTGCATGGGTGAAGGCTATAGGCTGTAGGCTATACACCCAAGACTTTAGGCCCTGACCACAAGCACTGCATCATATCACAGCCATAGATCACACCTATAGATTCGAATATCTATCAAATGGTTGCAATTATACTTACTGTTTGATTTGTTGAGATTCAATATATTTTTACAGAGTTTGGTACCTTGAGGAAATATTCTTATTCAATTTCTGTGATAAAAGCAAAGAGCATGTTAGTGTATGCATTCTATAAAGACTTATTACATTGCATAATAGATATTTCAGCTTTTTATTTACCCTCATATTTGGTTTACAAACCAGTGTACTGTGCATTTTGCTCAGTTTCTGTGTTTGTTTTTCAAATCATTGGGTCTGTGGGGAAAAAAAATCCTTGTCGGATTAAAAAAAACTTTTTTTGTTAGGCTACAGTCTATTTGTTTGTTTCCTTTCAGTGTTCACTTGTTGTTTCTGGTTATTGTTCTATATGCTGGATTGTTGCAGATTTCTGAAGCAGTTAGATACCTGTTGGCGTATTCTAACTGTCTATTTTTTGTTACAATTTAGTGGTATTCATTTATCTGTTTGGTTGTTATAGAATCTTGGGCTAGTTAGATACCTGTTGGCGTATTCTAACTATTTATAGTTTTTTCATTGAAGTTTTTTAATGCTGAAGTACAGATTAGTTATTAAATTTTGCTTTTAAGAAGATAAAAGAAGCATTTGTAAGATTTGCTGGTAATCTTGTTGCATATTTTTGAAGCAGTTAGATACCTGTTGGCGTATTCTAACTGTCTATTATTTGTTACAATTTAGTAGTATTCATTTATTTGTTTGGTTGTTATAGAATGATGGACAGTAAGATACCTGTTGGCGTATTCTAACTGTTTATAGTTTTTTGTTTGAATTTTTGTTAATGTTGAAGTACAGATTAGTTATTAAAATTTTGGTTTTAAGAAGATTAAATAAGCGTTTGTAAGATTTGCTGGTAATCTCTGCTTTAGAGTAATGGTACTATCATTACATCCGAACCATCCACATTTCTTTTTAATATATGCAGTGTAGTGACCTGCATTGGTTGTGACTCCTGCGTGGTAGATTATACCTATTGCTGTGAAGGCTTTCTTACCAAGTGATACTTGACCGTGTGTGAATCCAGTCAGCTTGCAGTTGTTTTTGGTACCATCTACATTGTAAAGTAGAAGCATTAGTATTACGTATTTACTATGTGTCTGTATTAGTAAGGTGGAGCGATTGTTTGAATTGCAGGTAGTAGATAATCTGCCATGGTTTGCATGTTGTATAAGTTGCTGAAATGGAATGGATTCAGAATTTGGTATGGATACATACACAAAGTGCTCGTTAGGGATTTCTTCTTGTGTAACATTGTTGCAGAGAGTGCAGGTATGTTTCCACATGTTTGAAATCTGGAAGATTTCATTTATAGGTATGTTTTTGTTTTCCAATACTTGTAGTAAGTACATTAGAAATTCTTGTGTATCTTCTTGTGAGTTTATGGTGAATATCACCATTCCAGCACAGTAGTCCAATTCTTGTCTTATTCCGTGAACACTATACGTGTTGTCAGGATTGTTTGTTGCGTTTCTATGAAGGACTAACATTTGCAAACACAATTGGTCTGTACTGTGTAAGTAAATGTTGTCAACAATTGGTGGCAATTGAAATAGAATATTCATTGCTACATTTGCGTAACAACTTACACCAGTTACATTTGAAAATTTGAATGGACCAGATAGTTCTGTGTCCAAGTCATTTTTTTGGAGTGTATGTTGCTTCTCTGAAGAAGTACCTGAGTTACTTTGACTAATAGGTTCTTCTTTACTTATGGTAAATGATGAAGTATTAGCTTCTTTTACTCTCTTTGGAGGATTTGCAGTCAGATTCTGTTGCATTTCAGTTTGAATTAGTTTTCTTTTACAACGTTTTCCTTTTTGTGGAACAGGATATGCTTTTAGATGGGGGGGGTGTATAGTGTATGTAGTCTATTGTATTCTAGAATGCAAGGAATATCAGTGTTGGCTTTACTTGCATCAAAGTTGATTAGAAATAGACCGTCAAGTGTACGTAAGCGTGATAGTGCTATATAGCTCTTGCCTTCTTTAAAGACTGTTACCATCTATCAATGCTTTGTCTAGGGTAAGACATTGGGATTTATGAATGGTGACTGCATATGCAAGAGTTAGAGAAAATTGTTCTCTGCGTACATACATGTCTTTGAAGATAAGGAATGGAGCTGTTGAGCACGCTATCCTTTTTACTTCTAAAAGTTTGTCAAAGAGAATATTGACAAACTGAATGTTGTTGTCACGTGGATATGTTTGAAAGCCATCAACTGTACCCAGTGCTCCATTAACTAGTCCTTGCTCCACGTCAAGGTTACGTTTAAGCATTACTCTACAGTTTAAGGATAATTTTAATATTTTCTCCAAGCCAGCTGTGTTGGAGAATTTTCTAAGGTATTTATTCTTGTTGTGGCTTGTTGACACATTGGTAGTGTAATACCATGTACGTCCAGTTTGTCTGTGGAGCAAATTTCAATTAATGGTTGCATTTCTTTTTTTTAACATTGTTTCATTGAATTTGGAACAGCTTGCCAGAGTTGGCATTAAGGCCATACAATTGACATTTTTCTGCGCTAATTGTTCCATAACATCAGTAGCACATGAGTTATCGCCATAAAGTGCATGGATGTGCCCGGGTTTTTAATATTGTTTGTGCTTCTTGAGATAGTACACCAACTCTAATACTTTTTAAAATGTTGGCGTAGGTGAGGTCTGCAGATTGGCGCATGTTTTCTGTTAATACTTTGTATTGGAAATGTTGCCAAAGGTTGACATTTCCTATGCTGCCAATAGTTTTACGGCAGAGTTTGTGTCCTAAGGTTTTAAAAATAGGTTCACCTTTCACTGGTGTCAATCGAGGAAGATCTCCGAAAACAATAATGTGTTTTCCTCCAACAAGTTCTTCGTAGTTTGTTTTAAGTACTTCTTGCAATCTGAGATGAATCAAAGCCAACATTAGGTTGAAGACCATGCTCACTTCATCTATTAGTAGTATTTTCATTTGTTTCAAAACTCTCCTTAGTTCCATTGCAGCTTCTGTAGAAAGTTTGTAATAATCTAATTTGTTTTGGTGTTCTACTGGAAGGAGTCGTAATCGGTGTAAAGGGACACCACCTATGTTGTAGGCAGCTAAACCTGTGGGGGCAGTTACAACAGCTGACAGTTTGTTGTTTGTCAATTGTTGAAGGAACTTGCTGATGATTTTGATTAAGAATGTTTTGCCTGAACCAGCTTCACCACTGACGTATAGTAGTATAGGTTTGTAATTTTGGCAGGTACATTCTTTATTTTCCTGTTGTACACCATGTGCAATTTCTTTTGTTACTTCTTTAAAATGGCGCGCTGCTCTTTCTTTAGTTTTGATTGTAGTGCAGTTAAGTCTTCTGTATCTTCTTCATAGTGACACATGGTGTTTTCTACTTCTGTCATAGCTAATTCTGCCTCATTTGCTATTAGTGGCTGTCCCAGTGGTTCTTGGCTTCCTGTTACAGAAGGTTGACTACTGTCGGGAGTGTCCTTATCTAGTTTGGCCTGGAGTTCTTCTTCATGTTGTTGTTCATTTGGCAATATTGTTTTGTACTGCATAAAGTTCACATCGGTGATAGTGCTTTCATTTGCATTGAAAGTGTCTTAATAGCAGTCTTAGTTATCCAGTATCTCTTCTTCTTTTCTCCATGGTTTAAAAAGTTGTAGCAGGGACATGTAATATAGTTCTTTCTGTTGAGGAGTTTTTAATGACAATTTGATATGATTAATTAAGCTTCGTTTGGTAAGTTTCACTAAGCTGCCCTCACAATCTGTCACTCTATATCTACCTTTGTTTTCATCGGGTTTTATATTATTTTTGTATGCAAAGCTTTGGGCTATGTGGTATAGACACATGTTTTCCAAAGTGGTACTCCTGTTCGGGTAGTATGTGTCCAGTAAATTGTTTTTCAAAATGTCTTGGCTGTTAGGATCATTTTTGGCTATAGATTTTCCATACAAAGTAGTACCGGTTAAACAATCTGCAGCTTTGTAGGCACCACATTTTCTATGAGAGCATTTTTATGCCTTAGCTGTACAATTTCTGAGATAGTGTTTTGTCTGATAATAGGTCATTCCAGAGGTCTTGAAGCTCTGTTTTTTCTGCTTTTGTTAAGTAGTCTGTAACATATCGTGCAATTGCACTGGAATGGTCTGCAATGTACTGCACATCTATGTTTGCATTCCATAAGTGGGCAATGATTTCATTGTAATCATTGATATATTTTGATTCTTCTGTTCTTTTTATGTAATACATGTTCTTAGGTGATTTACCTTTAACACTATGTCTAACTAAATACATGAAGTTGTTTACTTCACCAGTTTCTGTAACTGGTCTAGGAAAACCAAAGCGGCATTTGGTGTAGTATTTCCCTTTCTTTTTGAATTTGCGACGATATTATTGGCCACATTTGTGTCTTTGAAATTGTACAATTTGTGCATGAAGGTCACTATGTGTCGTTTGTGAAGGGATTTCACAAGTGACATATTTTTGGATGAACTGCAAAACAGTGGCATCATTGTCCTGACCAAATTTAGGAGCATCTTTAGTCCATAAAAGCATGTGGATATGTGGTGCTCCTCTGGCTTGGTATTCTTTTCTCCGAGTGGAGGAAGAGTTTTATTACAAATAAAGTGTAGCATAGCAATGAAACAATGGTGGAAATATCTTGAAACATTAACAGGATTTAGAGAGCAAAGTTCTCCAGGTGTTAGTATATCTATGTTTGTTTTGTTTTTGTTTGATATGCGTAGGAAATCATGTAAATCTTCCCATGCATATTCTGCACAACTTAATGTAACAAACCAAGTTGTTGGGTGGTCCAAGCTTTCTGATCATACAACGTACATCTCCGTGACGTCGGAACCAGTATTCTTTCGTACCCCGCATGTTTGCAAACAGATTTGTTATGCTTGATTGTAAAACCTCATCTTTTTCTTGCACTTTTTGTATTAATTGTGTAGCTGACATATTTTGAAAGTGGGTTCCAGATTTCAATATGTGTGCAACTCTGTAACATAGAGTTGGTAGTTCACTTTCAAAGAGTAGGTGGAATTTGTATTCCACATTTTGTCTAAATATGGGATCTTCAGAATACATTTGTAATGAGCGGTATTCTGAGGCTGTTATCTGAGTTTGTCTATCATCGCATCTTCCTCCTTTGCCAGTAGGAAATAGCAGAGGAAAAGCACGTGCTTCTATACTTTTTTCCCATATGCTCATTGGTGATCCTTTGGTTTGTCGCATTTGGTACGTTTCTAGTGCATCATCTATGCTGTCTTTAGAGTGCAATGGATGAATTGTACAATGGTCTAATATATTGGATACTGCAGCTGGATCCAGAAGTTCAAATTGACCAGTTTCTCGTGACTCTTGAATTATTTCAGTTGTTCCCCTTAAGTTTTCTTCAATATTTATTTCTTTATAGTACTCATTATTGTCTTTTAGATATTGCAAGGCTTGTCTAACTTTATGTAAGTCGACGAGTTGTTGCCAAATTCTTGTGTCTTTTGTTGGTACACCATTTACTAAGATAATTAAAGATTGTTCTATTGGACGTTGCACTCCTATAGTGTGCACATTTTCTGTCAGATCTAATGGTAAATAAACTACTTTGCCACGAATGCCTTTCACCAATTCAGAGGGAGGTAATTTTGCTGTTTTTGGTTGAAGCATATTATTGCTTGAAATGGGTGCACTGTTTGAATTATGATGCACTCATATAAATTGAGTTGTTGTAGGGGTTTTGGTAGTGGGAATAATTCCAAGTTATTTGTGATAGCGCGTGAAGGAGTTTGGTTGCTGTCAAGTTTTGTAGTGCAGTAACTGCAAAGTATTAAGGGGTTAGTTATTTCGTATTTGTTTTCTGCTATAAGGTAGAGAGCTAATTCAAACCAGTTAGAATCTTCACTGTCCTCTATTTTGTATATTATGTCTATAGTTTTTGTTTTAGTTTTATAAAAAGTTCTACGGCAACACACACACATGGTTTGGTACTTCAGCAGATGTACTTTTAAATTTTAGTATTTCTTTTTTGTATGTGTGAAGTAGAAGTTTGCCATGTGTACAATTTTTGTCAAGTCTGTTGTAAAGGTATTGCATGTTGTAAGTGGCTTTCACTTCCAAAATATTTTTTCTGGATATGGTCAATTTCTTCAAGTAGTTCTTTGGCTGTACCATGTAGAGGATTGTTATTTAAATTGGCTAGTGCTAAAGCAGGACTTTTAGCATAGTACAGTTTATAGACTAGATTTCTTATAGTTGGATGATGTGTTGATATCATTTTGATATAATGGAAGGTGCTTTTGCAAATAGGTCCTGAAATGCAGGCTAATGAATGTCCTTGTAGTCCTGTGTATTTATGCACTGGACAGGTATCCATATTTTGCATTAGTTTCATTTTGATTTTGTCTTTGCCTTTCACATACTGATTGAGGAATTGGCATAAAGATTTGAAAGAATTTTTGGGAATGTTACACATTGACGTGCATGGCCATTTGTATACTGGATGTTTTGGTCCAGTCGAATGGAGAGGTAATTCTGAGTTTTCTGGGGATATTTTTGTAAGCAGTATTTCTTGTTCCATTATGGTATTATTACGTTTTTCATAACCTCGTCCACTGCTATTTATAGCAATTGTATTTGTTTGCTTTTGTTTGTATGCTTCTTCATTAAAATATGGTTCTGTGTTTGTGGTGTGACTCCATTCACCTCCACAGATATTTAAGAAGTTATTTTTGTTGATATTTCATTTATTGAGAAGTCTTTTTTGTAATTTAGTGATTAGTTTTGTTAGTGGTTTCATTCTGTTTAACACTAAAATAAATAACTTTCTTTTGAGAAGGATTGCACTGTCTATCAAAGCTTCTAAGATTAATTTTCTATGGTAGGTTTTAAGGGTTGGGTATGAGTTCTCTCCTGTTTTTATAAGATTCTGAAGGACTCTGTGGCGGAACATTTTTGCTAAAATACTTTTTTTGGTATGCTTACTTGCCATCATATCAAGATTTATAGGAGCAGTTTTAGCAGTAGTGGTAGCTGAACTCTTGATGATCGTTTTCTGTTTTGTTTTACATTTTGATAGAGGAGGCAAAGTTACTTGAAGCATGGTTTGTTTTGCTAAATGACTGTATTAGCTTTTTTGTTTGAACTTTTTGTACAAATTCTGCTAGAGATGGATGCTTATTTTGGACACTTCTTTTTTCATTTGCTCTACTTCTACGTTGTTTTCTACGGACTTGCTTTTTGGTAGGCATTCTTTGGGGTTGGTTGAAAAAAATAAAGAAGGTATGGGTTGGGCTGTTCTGCGATGCATGTGTGCTGTGTGCATGAGTGTCTGAGTATGATGGTAGAGATGTATGTGATGGTGTGTGATTGTGCATTGGGCAGCTACAACTAGTTGGGAAGGCTATTCTTGCATTTGTGTGCTACTATACTGGGGTTCAGATGACAGTAGAAAGTAAGCTAGTGGTGAGGAGAAGCAGAAATACTAAATCTAATGGTATAGAATTAAAACAGTTCTTTGTGCTGCAATACTAACATTCTAGAGGCTGAGTTATGTCATTTGTGCGCCGAAAAACATGGATTTGTGCGGCATTCTGCCTGCAAATCCCTGTTTAACTAATGGGGATTTGTGGGCAGAATGGTGCACTAATCTTTTTTTTGGTGCACAAATACCATGAATCAACCGCACGCACAATGTGTTTGTGTAACAGTGAGAATATTATGGTAGTATTGTACTTACTTTTTTGTGTGAAATGATTAGATTTCTTCTGAGTTGTTTGTACTTTGGATTCTGCTGCTTTTCAGGAGAGTGGTCTTCACTGTAATTGTAAAGGAAAGAAGTAATTGTGTGTGTATATAGCATGCAGTTTCCTTTGACTATGTGCAGTCTTTATATTTTATTTTAAATATGTTAGTTCAACATGATTTGCAAATGAGTAGAATAGGAAGTGTATGAAACTCGCTTGGTTTTTGAAGGCTGTGTTATTGAATGTTAGGAGAAAGAAGAAATAATGATATACTTATTTTGCAATTCCTATAAGGTAAATGGCAGATACTGTATAGAAAAGCATGGAATGTATGCATTTGTGAAGGTGTGGGTAATAAATCAGAAGGATGTGATTTACAGGCAGTGGTGTTATTGCAGTTGGGAGTTTTTCAATGATGGTGTCTATCTGTGTGAGTGTATGAAGGTGCATGACCTTATCCTGGCTGTTTGTAATTTTATAATACACAACTTAGTGTTTTTCTACTATTATACTGTTGTGTGTAAAAAAAATGTTTAGATAGTAGATAAGTTTGGAAGTGACAGTTGATTATAGTAGATGAAAAAATGACAATACGTTCATTTTATAGGCTATACAGGTTAAGTGGCACTTACTCTGTTTATATTCTTTTACAAGAGTTGTACATGTACTGTGCAGAAAATATGCATACCTGTAGTTTTTATTCATGCATGTGTATATGCATGCAGCTGCAAGTAGAAATCTTGGAGACTTGTACAGTTGTTTTTGTAGTAGGTGCTTTCCAATGATATGAGAACTGTACTCAGAGTAATCTACAGTACATTTGAAGTGCTGAACTCTGATGATGCAGCTAGATGTAGCGGTCTTAGATGTAATGGGTGGATGGTTCTGTGACTGTTTAGCTGTATCCAATGAGGGAATGGCACAGAGAGTGAAGTGGAAATGGTAGAAGGGCTGTCCAGGTTACGATATGTCCGCGGACATGGCGGTAGTCCGCGGACAACGCGTATTACATACAGGGATTTTGGGGTGGAGAGGCATGCAAATGAGAATGAGCAGAGCAATTGATTGGTCAGTAAACTTTAGTGGGTGTATTGTGTAAAGAGAGAGTTTGTCAGAAGGTATTTTTCCTGAGAGAGGAACAGTTAGCTATGGCTGTGTGTTTCTGAAAACAGATTGTGTGGATTTTGGGAGACTCATGGATACATTGGTTGGAGGTGCATGCACAACGCTGTGGATCAGCTGCAGATCTTGGATTCCCTCATGTGGAAGTGCACTGGCATGGAGTGTGTGGAATGAAGTGGCGAGACTTGGTACCTCTCTGTGCTAGTTTGGAGACAGAACTTCATCCAGACATAATTAAATTCATTGTGGAGGGAACAGTTTAGGACATGTGTCAGGAATTTCTTTGCAATTTGCGATGAAAGAAGGACTTGGGAAGGTCATGGAAATGTTTCCACATTCTCAAGTAATATTTTCTTGTATTGCGCAGAGACAAATGTGGCTGCATTCTTCTTCATTTGGTCCACAAATGGAGAAAGCAAGGCGGAATGTTAATAAGGCTGTTTGTGCCTTTCTAGGAGATGTTGGCATGTCCTCTTTTCACAATGAAAATATTATGTTTCGTAGCACATACATTTTTCGTAGAGATGGAGTCCATCTTACTTATGCTGGTAATCAAATTTTTTTGATAAAAGTACAAAATGCATTGCATCCTTTTGTGGAATTAAAGCTATCCATTTTTCAGTAGATGTTCACTATTTCAAGTTTTTCAAATACAAAAAAACATCACCAAAAGGCTCTTTTCAGAGCCACCTCTTCCTCCCAGATAAAAGTGCAATGATTTTGATAGGGCAGCACCCCAAAATTTTAGATGTTCACGAACTGAATGCACAGGGCCATGCACCATTTATTTGTCACTTCTATTTTTTAGACTGTGAAAGGCGGATCTGAAAAGAGCCTTTTTTTTTGGATTTTTGTTTTATATTTTTTTTGTTTTTTTCACACAACACACTAGGAGAGGAGGGGAATGGAGGGTAAGGGGGGGCACCAACCACGGGGATAAGAAAGGGTGGATGGAGAGAGGAAGATGTAGGGTGGGCCTTACTTAGGTAGTGGGCAGGTCTTCTCATGCTCTGAGACGAGAGTCTCAAAAGCACTTTGAAGTCTCCCCCCCTGCAGAGTACTGTGTTGCAGTACATACACAAAACTGTGACCCTCGCAAAGGTAAGGGTCATCAGCATTGTGAATGGCCTGTGAGGCAGCTGGAGGGATGTGCTCTCCCACAGGAGTGTCTCTTGTGGTGAGAGGAGTGGAAACAGAGGATGAAGTAGAGGAACTCAACCTACTACGCTCCTCGCAAGGTACAACCTTGCGAACGGCCCCACCGTGGAACGATCTTAAATGTCGCTTCATAGTAGTCGTACCAAAGCTGTACGAACCAAGCTTCCCATGACTCAGCACCATTTTACACTCATTACAGGTAACTTTGTTCGTACGCGCCTTTGATACGTTACCATGAATGGTAAATAACCGCCACACCCAAGACTCACGGCGAGTGCTGGTAGTAGGGACTTCCACTACCTCATCCTCGTCATCCTCTTCATCCTCCTCTACATTCTCACGCCTGTTCCCCTCTTCAGGCCCTTGGAGAGGTTGTGGAGGGGGTGGGGGTGGTGCTGAGGCAGATTTAGCACCAGGTGGCAGTAGAGGAGGCATGGATGCCATCGGGTTTCAGAAAAAAATCTGGAAAATTGGCAGCAAAATACACCGTGTTCTGTAAGGTAGCCAGAAACACAATGAGGATGAGCTCTGGGGTGTGGCCTTTTATAGGGGGGCTGGTGCGCCGTTCGCGGATACCCACGCTGTCCATGGACAGAACGAACACCCCAAAAGACTTCAAAAAGTTCTAAAAAGTATGTAGAAAGTCAGGGTTATTGTCTAGGACATGTGCTATGGTGCATTTTTAGTATAAAATACTGTGGATTGCCCAAAAAGGTACTTTTGGAATGTTCGGGGACCCGGACAGTGTCCGCAGTTCAGGACACACGCTCAGCGTGGGTACGGTCACATGATGGCGTTCGAACATCAAATGCACGGGAACGTGCGCGGGTCTTCTACGGACAGTGTTTGGGACCTGAAATTAATTAAAAGTGCGACACAAGCGACGCGAACAGTAACGGACAGACGGGATGTTCGGAGAATTTACGGGTGTGGTGCGCATGTGTGTAGATGTTTTTAGGAAGTACGGACAGGTATAGTGTCCCTAGAACACCCACATTTTGGTTAATTGGACATCCCTGACGCCGAGTGTGTTCTTAGAAAAGTTTCAACTTGCCATGCGAACAATAGGTACAGGTATGGTGTCCTTAGGACACCTCCATTTTGGTAAATTGCGGACATCCCGGACACCAATTGTGTTCTTAGAACAGTTTCAACTTGCCTGCGAACATTATGGACAGGTATAGTGTCATTAGGACGCCCCCATTTTTGTTTCATTACGGACATCCCGCTGTCTGCGGACACCTCAACTGCTTTTTTAAAAAAAAAAAAAACACAAAAAAGAACTGAATTAGGACACATAATATTTTTGCTTTTTTATATATAGATGTCAAATTTATGAAAGAGAAGGGGAAGCAGAAACTGGGATAAACACAGGAGTATTGTGGGTTTCAAGAGGATTGATACAAGGAGATGAAGGGATGGAAGTCTCATCAAAGCGTTTTTTTCTTCGTGGAGAGGGTTTGGGGATAATTGACTGGGATATGGAGAGGTGGGGCAGGTACGTGTGGGACAATGGTCTCTCATTTTTTCTTTTATGTGGTCCTCCACAAAGTTTTTCAAATTGTTGAAAATTGTTGAAATTTGCCATGAGCATGTCCATTTTTTCTTCCATGCGCTGGAGAGTCTTATCCAATATATCTTTTGGTGTACTATTTTCAATGTTTGTATGGTCTGAAAAAAAAATAGATATATATGTTAAGTGTACATAAAGTACATAAAGTAATTATTATTAATTGGCTTATGTAGAGAAGTGTCTACCATTAGGCTCACTATCTTCAGACATTTCCTCACGTGGGAAATTCTCCTCAAGCCACTCCAAAGTACTGGACATTTCTGTGAGAAAAGAAAAAATATATCACTTTTATTGTATTTAATACAGAAATTTTAGAAATATATAAGAAAATTGAAGTACACTTATTAGCTTCTGGTAAGTTGTGTTCTTACTGGTTGTAGCTGTTGCTCCTAGTTGTGCATTTACTGTGAGGTAATTATGTTGGAAGCCTAGCTTTCTTCTTTTGGTATATTCCATTTTAGTACATATGGTATTTAAATGGATGGTTGATGTGTTACATATATAGGTTACAGTTATTTTTTATTACTATATATAATGTTTTTGTGTGCTGGTTTTTAAACTTGTGCAGTGTACATGTCTGCGACTGTCCGTTAAAAACGTTAATGGGACGTTATGGTTCAATTGCGCTAATAAAAACCTATGAAATTCAGTAAAAAAAGTTTGTGAAAGGGACGTTATGGTTCCAAGTCAAACCGAAAAACCCCTGAAATTCGCCAGTTATGGTAAACTACGCAGCCATAACTCGCGCCACCACCGTGCACTGCTAAGACTAACACCCAGGACATCAAAGATGACATCACAAATGTCATTGATGACATCACTGATGACATCACTTGACACAAAAGGACCAAGAGGAGGGGGGTCTCATACCTGAGTATACCCTTATATGTTCACACATTACAAAACTCAGGTTTATCAATTCTGTAGGATTATTTGAATAAAGTATTTTTCTTTTTTAGATTCGATTCTCCCTCCTATGAGGTACTTAGAATTCCTTTAAAAACTGCTTCAAAGGTGACAAAAACATTTTTTTATTAAGTTTCTCTATCCACACGGTGTTAAAAAGAAATACATATGATCGTATTCCTATTGGATACTTGTATTTATTTGTCTCAGAAAGTAGTATCCAGTTATTTAAGTTTTTTTCAAGAGTTCAATTCTCCCGTGTTTTTCTTCTGTTCTGGTCTTTTTCATAATTTCTCAGAGTCCAGTTCAGAAATCTTAGTGATTCCCATCTTTTTTCAGGGGAGTCATAGATCAGGAAGTCTGGCGATTTTTGATTGTTTACTCGTCTAGGACTAGTCCTGATATTGAAGCCACAAAAAGCCTACCAGTTTCAGTGGCAAGGAGACCACATTCATCAGGGCTGGGCGGACACTTCAAGATTGATGTGTCAACGTATAAGTAACTCGTTAGATGGTACCAGGGGATCCCACCTGTAGATGGGAGGGGGATAGGGAGAGAGGGTGGACAAGAAAACACCATTATAATCTTTTGTCAACGTCACAATGGTATATTTTACATTTTACAGGTGCTATCATGTAGCAAAATGTGTCTAGGTCTTACCTAGTTGAAGAGGTCCCAATGTGTATCCGTGTGGTTGGAAAGATTAAGTGCTGTACTTCCCAGGGAGGCATGAAACAATGGTCATGCTTTGGAATCTGGAACAAAAGGTAATATTTTAACTTTGGCCAGAGGGGGCGAACACAACTGTTTACAAGCAGTTAAAAATATATATAGCGAGTGCTCAACTAGAAGGGTCATAATGAAATGACCCCCGGCAAATTTCATACAAAGGGCTCCAAAATCTAGGTGCTATATCTACTGAAGGACTTAGCTGTCTATGCTATAAGGATGCTGTTGACTCTAATGCATAAATCCTATCAAATGCACCCTTAAGATGGAGTCTATTTATTCATCCTGCGGGGTAAAAAAATATAGATGAGGAGAGAGTTCTACTCGTAAATCTACTGTAGCCCAAAGATGTAGCAATTGGGCTCAAGTACCAGACTAGGAGCCGCTGCATTGGCGCCCAAATATTTTCCGTTGTGCGTGCAATTTGGGCTTACCTTCTCTGTTTTATTCGAAGTTCCCAGACGGGGAATCGGCTCACAAGCGATGCCGGTCCATATGCAGTTGTATATGGCTGTACGCGAAATCGCGTGCAGCTGTAATTTATGACATGTTTCCTATGCGTCCGTATTGCAAAGTTAGATGGGGCCTAGACACAAAGAAGGGGCTGAATCCTGGTCCGCCCCATCATGCATGAGTGTGTGCGCACGCTCAATGGTGAAATCCACTCATTACTATGCGTACAGACCATTTTCTAATTGTTATGTCTACATGTATTCCCCACAGGATTAGAGTTGTTACTACCATTGTCAAAGGGCACAGGTGGGTCCCCAGAGGAAAAAAGCTGGTAGGTTTAAAAGCAGTTTTAACAGCAGTTTTTTAAATCCCGCCCTAAAATGGTAGATTTTATTTGTTGAGACCTAGTATATATATAAGGCTGAAGATAGTGCCAGAAGGCTCATATCTGTGGGTATCCTGACTCATAGGAGGCATCAGGGCTCGGTTAATATCTTAGAAAAACTGGGCAACACTGAGTGCAAGCAGCACACATTTGTTGCAGATGGTGTAAACCCAAACATATTCGGTGAAAACATGTGACTAATGAGACATAATGAGACATACATTTCAAACAATCATCAACATAACAGGATCAGCCCAGGTGGCTTTTTTCATAACATGTGGTTTTTTCATAATGTAGCAATGGTCTGCCAGCTGGTTGGTTCATTCAAGCCTGTTTTATCTGTTTTCAAACGGAAAATCCATAATTGTTCTCTTTTGAAAAGTAGCGATTGTGGATTCATATGGCCTATGCCATTTATGTTCATAAATCATATTGTGAACCATTAATGGGCAGTGATACTTGCCGTCCCAGACATGAGACTTAGTGATATGATTATATCCAGAACACGGTTCTAAATTATACCCTTACATTGGTTTTGCTTGCTTGATGCATCCCTTTTTTTGATCATCCGCCCCTTTAGGGGCTTCTTATTCAATGTTCCTTATGACTTCTTTTAGACATACAGTGCACATCACTGTATACTTATTACATGTTGTTCCAGCGAAGGATTCTAGACATCAGTCCCCTACTCTAAGTCTTCCACCATACATACAGAATACTCGTTCCGCCATGCGCGCCATATACCTCCAGTTACATTATTCCAGTATTTTTCAGATGATCTCCTACTCTTTTGGGATCTTCCTTCCTTAGGCCTTACTCATTACAGATTTTTTAACAGCGATCAGTGTTTATTCACCATCGCCAGTCTACTGAGCTGGAGGAAGCTTTTTCCTCCATGACACCAACACTTTATATTCTCTGCATTATGCCCCTCTGATTAGGCCATAATTGAATGATATGGCGGCCAACACCTGGCAACTATCCACACAAGACAACAGCGATTTTGTTGCCTACTTGTATTCTTTCCTTATTCAGTTTCCACTTCATCTACTAGGTCTCTTCCCCTTTAGGGACCATTAAGTGTCGGCTTGTGTCTGTTTACACGTTACATCATGCACGCGTTCTGCGTGATGACGTCATGTGTTTATCATACCGGGCCCTATACCTTACGGCCTTGCGCCTTTCTTTAATCTATAATATCCCAGTGCTCAATACCTAGGTTGCACTACTGTGATGCCCTGCTACTTGCTTTTTCAATACAACACATTGCCTTATTAGATTTGATTCCACACACGTGACGCCACACGCCCCCGCGTGATGACGTCACGTGCTAGAACGTAATATATACTTACACGGCATTGCCAATGGAGTCGGCGTTCAGTTCGAGCACCGGTCTCCAGTTGGCAGTGCCTTGGCTACAGAGGTAAGCGCACCCCCTCCTTTCATCATCACTAGATATGCATCAGAATGCTACCGGTATAGATTGCTTTCCTGACTTGGTCCTTGACTTTTTTCGGCTAGATTCTTAATATCTTCTATTCTTTCTTCCTTGCTCTGTAGCATCATTTGAAACCGGTTGAAAATCTTTCCCAACCACTGACTGCTATCCAAGCTTTTTCAAAACTACCTTTGTTTGGATTCCTGATTAACGTCAGCTGCAGAGAATGGTTTACAATGATTCTCCACTGCCTTGACAGACCGCTATCAGCGGTAAGTGAATTTTGTACATATAGTCTTCCGGAACCTCTTACTCCCCACATCTTCTCACCTGTCTCTACCACCCTCTCATCTCTTACAGATATGAGGTGGTCGTCCTCACCCTACTATTACTGGCCCATCGACCACTTAGGATCCGCTTATGAGACCCACCTTTTCTTCGTATGAATGTACCCTTAAACACTCACAAGATTAGAATTTGCCTTTATTTCAATTCATTCAATCTGTTTATCCATTTTGACAATTCCAATTGATTTTAAGTAGAATACTGTCGACTAATAAGCTGATGTTATTGACCTACTTCCCCTTTATTGTAAACAGAAACATTGATGGATATGTTCAGTTTGAATATCTTTACCCTATCTTTTTGGCGTAAATGAACTAAGTATTCCTGATTTCTAGCAGCTTTAATGCTCATTCAATTAGCCTATGTGTACATGTTAAAGTTGGTTGTAACAGTGTGCTTTGTAAAATTGATACCTATGGAAAACATTACTTTAATGAAAACATTTTGTATCTATCTTTCCTTAGAATCTTTTGATTTGCCCCTGATGAAGAGTGGACTTCCACTCGAAACGCTTTGGGCCTTCCACAATCTAAACATCAAGAATAAAACATGAATTTTGGTTCTTGTGACCTACTTTGATTGAATGCTGATTTCTTTAACAATTCACCTCCTTAAATGCTAAAAGGTTTCGTTTCTTTTTTAAGATATTAACAGAAATATTGTATATAATACAAACTAATTGTTTGTCTGGTTTTCCAGATACGGGATCTCTCCAGGTTCAATCCAGCTTTACTGATAATACAAATATGAGAGATTAGCATGCTTATAATGCAAGTTTGAATGCAAAGAAGATGTGCGAAAGTCGCTAAGTTTCATGAAAGTCAACTCCACATGGATTCCCTTAGTCCACGCCAACTCCCTGCAGCGCCAAACGCCTGCAACGCTCAACACAGCCCAGCCCTTGTCTGCACAGGGCTTCGCAAATCTGGGCGCTGCTGGCACCTTTTGAATGAAAGCAAAATAAAGGCAGGGAAGAACAAAGGGATCCCAGTAGGGAAAACATACCTGCAGTGCTCAACACCACCCAGCCCTTGTCATTTTTGTTATATATTTGTCGCATGCTTCCCTGGTCTCTAAACACCATTTCTCCTCACTGTCTTCAGCATAGGCAGCTGGGTCTTCATCCAGTCCCATTTTTCTCGTCATTATTGCATTCATATCTGATGTGTCAGAGAACTGTATCCTAAGTGCCGTCCATAAGTTTGCTTGACAATTGGTAAAAGGGGCACCGTCATGTTCAGCATTTTGTGCGGTCGCCCCGGGATAACCTGCTGGTTTCTAAATGTCATCTGATTGTTCACCCAATAAAGCAGCAAACAAGCTTCATGTCCCCCACAGCTGATGTCATGCCAGCTGTCTCTCTCTCCAGCTCATAAATCCACTTCCCTGCACTCGCTGTAAGCAACAGCAATTTCTAAATTAAGATATTTTTGGCTGTCTGTGGCCATGGTATGTACTGGGCTAGTCGTCTTCCTTTCAGTAATAAAGGGAGTTGTGTCAGTCCAATTTTGCATAAGGTTCATTTCAGTATTTCCGTCAGGCTGACTTTCTTCTGACCCAGTAAATCTTGCAATCTATTTAACTACGGAGTCTTCCTTTCTGCCCCCCTCTAGCTCATCTCTGGGAGCTACAGCTATTTAATAGGTTCCGGCCTTATCGATCGTTTCTCCAAATCTGACACTGCACCGGCACCCGAATCAGGGGCTCGCGTGGCTTCCTCTTACCTGCTCTCCTCGTCATCTTCATCTTCCGACAATGTGTCTTCATTCTTTTGTCCTCTCTATTCTCAAAGTCTAGTCTTCTTAGGGGATCTATCTTATATGTGTTGCTTCCAATACATCCCTGCCTTCCTCTTATTATGTGTTCTCCAACTTCCTCTTATGCTGGTATCATCTCGTCTATTCCTAGTTGCGCTGTTCCTTTTTCTTCTTATGACATTTTCTTCCACCTTGTTCACTAATGAGTGTCTACTCATAATGTCATGAACTTCCTTGCGACTTCTCTCTAAACTTCTCTCCTTTTCCTTATCTTCAATCCCCCTTCTGTCTCCTTCCTTTTCTTCCTCGCTTTTCCACCTCTTTTCCCTTTCCCGGTCATCCTTTCATCTACTCTCTTTCTTTCTCCTCTCTTCATCTTTCCTTTTCTCTCACTTCTTCCACCCTCTTCTCTTTCTCTGCCTCCTGTTTCTCTGCCTTCTCTCACCGTCTCATTACCTTGATCACTACCCTTTCCATCAAGTTTCAATAATATCTGCCATCCTATCCATTGATTTGTGCGAGAAAGCAGGCTCAACACAGGACCATTACTTTAAGTGAATTTATTCTCTCCGAATCAACGGCTTCTGCTGGAACTCCCTCAAGCAATAACAATCTATTTAGAACAATACCTACATCACACAACTCTTTCCTCATATCATTCTAATATATACAGAAACACATTATAACCAATCTGAGATATATACAAGAACAACATTATAACACATTTCCCTTCTTTTATCCAGCACATCCCCTCTTCACAATTGCAACCCTGTTTTTGTTCCAAACCTGACCACCACTAACTTTCACTGCACCTTTCATTGCAGCAATAACCCTTACGAGGTCAGAATACAACACTTCCCTCTTCTGCTTAATCAAACCCTTTTCAATTCTCACCCAATAACCACATTCCACCCATAGCCCCTTACAATCTCTCTTAGCATTCTTTCTCATTACCCACTTCCCCTTTCTTCTCCTTTATCTTCATTCTCAACTCATCGACAATACAGTCTGACTCTCTCCCCCTCCTCAACCAGAGTGGGCACAGGAGACCGCCGCCAGGGGATGCCAAATGCAGTCCTAGCTCTGTGTCGCTCCGCCGGAGCAGCCCAAATCCTTAACAATTCTGCCGTCTTTAAGTGCAGAAAGTGGCTGAAAAAGAGGAATGCTGTTGGGGGAGAGCATTTGCAACCCCCCCCGAAATCCTGAGAAAAATCAGTGCGGTTTGAGGCCCCCACCGCCGCCGCAACGTTTGACCGCAGTCCCGATCGAAGAAACCGCATGACAGGCCCTGCGGGAGCAGAGGGGCTGGATGCTGGCAACCAGGACAGCCCTGTAGGGGCACACTACACGGCTGGGCCGGCACATACTTGAGCCGCTGGGACACCAGCTCAGCCATCCACCTGACCGGGAGCTCAAGGAGGGGAGCGCAGACCAAGCTGTCCATCCCCCACCGAGGTCAGCAGATCCACCCGGCCATTGGAGCCCGCAGCAGGATCACCGGCTGGAAGAGGTAGACGCCCACCAGGACCTGCTGCCAGCTGCACTCCGAGGCATCTCCATGCAGTTTCGGCCACCCCGGGGCACGCCATGTGCACTGTGAGCGAGTGGCAGGGCGGCCCGGGTCAAGGGGCACCCGCAGTGCCTCAACCCAACTTAGCCCTCATCAACAGGAGCTGCCACAGGAGGGGACCGGGCCATTTCTGATGGCGAGATACTGGGCCAACCTGCCAGCCACTGTGGACTGTGCTGGAGGGGCAGGGCACGCCGAACAGGGAAGAGAGACATTGCATAGCGGCAAAAGGTGTGGAAGGGCAGGCACTGGATCAACGGATCCCTCCAGACCATAAGGGCACGGACACTGCCATATAGGCACAAGAGGCAAGGACACCCCTGCAACCTATGCGGCACCACTCATAAACACCACAAGTGCACGAGCGATTTGCCCCACCTGGTGGTGGGCTACCAAGACGGGGCAGACGGGTGGTGGAGCAGGCAAGGCTTGGACACGGGCAAGCCCCCAGAGGCACCCTCCACACACCATCCTGCCCAGGGCCGACCAGGGGCAGGTACATACAACAGCCCCTTAAGAATGGGGAGTCGAAGAGTGGACGCCGCTGACACGCTTTGAGCCCAGAGGCAGATTGGGCAAGCTGTGATCCAGAGGGAGGCAGTAAGAAACAGCGCAAGGGGGCTGGACCTCACATGACACCAACGGGAAAAAGGCGCATATCTGGAGAAGGAGACCCCCCTAACCACTGGGATTAGAAGGAGACCATAACCCAGGGGAGACCCACCACAAACTCTGGTTAACAAGGACGGCGACCCAGGAAAATAAGTTGGGGGCAAGTAAAGGGGGACATTGGTGGGGCGTGTGCGGCTAGTGGCACCGTGGGCGGAGATGGTCAAACTGCAAGGAGAGGCCCACTTACAGCAATCAACCCACGCTGAGAAGACAGGTGCCAACAAGGACTGCCCCAGGGCAAAGGGCAGCAGACCACCCCACGAGATACGCTCTGGTCCGACGGAACAAGCCTGCATTTTGGACTGTCTTAAACAGATCACAATGGGGAAGGACCTGCCCCGCAGAGGGGTAATCCAACATAAAATTGACAAATATACAATGAGCACCCCAGCTAGGCTCCCGGGACCAACAAATGAGGAGGTAGAGGAGGCCACGAAGGGGGACATGGACCAAACGCTGTCGCTTACAGACGACATGGCCGCAATCAGCGACTCCAGGACCTCGGTGGAGACAAAGATCGATGTCCTTGCCTCCCAAGTGTCCTTCTTGAGACAAGACTTAAGGAATCTGACATCCAGGGTAGGCAAAATAGAACATCAGATATATGATACTGAGGACACCATGAAAAACTTGGGGGAGCGCCTGGAGCAAATGGAATGCAAAATAACCATGTTGGAAAACAGCGGAAGACAGCGAAGGGAGGTCCCGCTGCAACAATCTCTGCATACTCGGCCTCCCCTAAAAAGAGGAGGGCCCCTCCATGGAACTCTTCCTAGAGGACTGGCGAACAGACCTGATGGCCCCCAAAAAACATTCAAAATGTTCTCTATCGAAAGAGCGCATAGGGTCCCGGCGGGTAGACAAGTCCCGGGGCCCCCCTCCCCCGCACGGTGATTGCAAGACTATTGAATTATAGGGATCGGGACACACTCCTGCATATGGCAAGGGCGACAAAGCCCGATCACTTACAATGGCAACCGGATAGGATTCTTTCCAGACTACACGAGGGGGGTTCAGAAGTCGTGCCAATCCTATGACTCCATAAAAAAGAAACTGACGCCCTTGTGCATCAAATACACACTCTTCTTCCCGGCAACCTTCAAAGTGTACTACAACAGCAAGGTGCGCGTGTTCTACACCCCCCGGGAGGCCTGGGAGTGGCTTGAGACATATGTCCTCTCTGCCCCGCGCCCCGACAGATCAAGAGGAAGCACACCCCACAGGGACAATGAACGCAGCGCCCAACCCCCGGAGCAAACCGCACTAGTATGCGGGGAGACAGGGACAACTGGATCTCCGACTGCACTGGGACCTGCATGAAGTCTGATCGCGCACAGAGAGACCCATAAGAGGAACACGGAAGGACCTCTGCACCCGGCCGCCCCGGTGGGGAAGTCGAGAGGAGAAAGGAACACAAGCTCCACGGTACTCTAAGTTACACGAGGCTTGGCAGGGGGTCCCCTTGCCCCCCCCCCCGAGAAGGTCCTCATGGTTCAATTGGTTCTGGGAACAGGTACTTCTGGGGTTGGGGGGAAGTGCAGGGTGGGGGGAGTTCAGGGGTTTTAGTTAAGGGGGAAGGCTTGGAGGCACAAGCAGTAATCCCAAAGGTCAGTGAAACAAAAGGTCGGAGGAATCTCCACACTGGACATATAGGAGGCCGAACCATAGCCCCCACCTACCTACATACCTACACTCATAAAGACATGGCCTATGTTTCACAGTTTAAGGTTTTAGGGTTTGCACACATAGCACACGGGGGACTCTACAGTGGGCACGACAAGCGAGCACTGGGGCCCGAGGCGCCCCATATCGACGGACACGATAGAGACACAACAGACACACCACATCCTTCCAAACAATCCCAAAACAGCAGACACAAGGACATAGCCCAGGCGAGACCAATATCCCTGCTGACCTGGATGTGAATGGCTTAGGGTCAGGCTTTATGCGAAAACTGGTACTTCAGTACCTCAACCAAAACTCTCCAGATATTGCATTTATCACAGAAACCCACCTGATTGGCACCAATAGCGGCCTCTTTAGAAAATCGAACTACCCACATACATACGTGGCGGGTTCTCCAGAGGCTCCAGGGAGTCATGATGCTTCTGCACAAGCGGGTCCCATTTAAGACCAGAAAGGTGAGAGCAGATCCGCGAGGCAGGTTTGTGATGGTACTGGGGGAAATATGGGGTGAGACCCGGAACCTGATAGCAGTGTACACGCCTCCAGCACTGACAGCGGAACTCCTTATTGAGCTCCAGGAGGCAATGCTGGAGGAACAAGCAGATTCATGGGCCATTGGGGGAGACTTCAACAAAGTCATGGATATAGCTCTGGACAGAACACACGTGGGCAATAAGAAGACGGACACCCCGACCAGGCTCTACACCTTTGCCAAGGCAATGGGGCTGTCGGACACATGGAGGGTGTTCCACACATTAGACAGGGGCTATTTGTTCTACTCCAACGCACACAGGTCCCTCTCTAGGCTCGACCACATCTTCACCCCAAAGAACATGGCCCATAGACTATTGTCGGCGGATTTCCTGGCAAGAGAGATCTCTGACCACTCCCCCCTATTGGTTAAACTTAAAGGGAAATCACTCAAACAAGAACCCAACTGGCGCCTGAACGCTTACTACCTGGGGATACCCGAAATAATGGAAGGGCTTAAGAGCAAAACGGAGGAATACTTCGACTTAAATGAAGAAGCGGTGGACTGCCCAATATTACGGTGGGAGGCATATAAGGCAGTCATAAGGGGGAAGCAATATCCTTGGTGGCCGTTCACCGTAAGCGGCACAATGAGGCAATCACTGAAGCAGAGACCCAAGTAACCGGGCGGGAGGAACAACTGCTAGAGGAATGAACTCTTGAGGCACACGATGCCCTAAAGACAGCTCAAGCAATTGTGAAAGACAGGGCACTGGACAACGCTCGAACCGCCCTGTGGCTGGTCCGGAGCCAGATATGAGCAAGGGGACAAAGCAACCAAGACCCTAGCCTGTTTAGAATGACGGGAGCAGAGTAAAGGGCAGGTCAGGGCTATCCGTACCCAGAATGGGGAGGTGTTGATTGACTCTGGGATTGCGGAGGCGTTTCCAAAATACTATGAGGAACTATACTCCCCATCAGTACAGGAAGCAAAACCTTATGTTTCTTTGACTAAGTTAGGATCCCCCACCTCGCAGGACCACAATCAACACAGCTAGGCGCTAGACATTACTGAGGACGAGGTGGGGGAAGCCCTCTTACAATTACAAACGGGGAAGACCCCTCGCCCCAACTGATTCCCGGTAGAGATGTGGAAAAGACTGGGAGAAATAACAACGAGGCACATGCATGGCATGTTCCTCCACAGTCGGGAACAGGGTGCCCTCCCCCGGACCTCCGGAAACCGACCATTGTAGTGATCCCCAAGGCGGGGAGACCCCCAGAGAGCTGTGCCTCATATAGGCCCATATCTTTAATAAACGGAGAGGCCAAGGTACTGGCCATAGTCCTTGCAAATAGACTGCTACAGGTGATTGGGTCCCTAATTTACCCAGACCAGTACGGGTTTATGCCAGGCAAATCCACACAAATGAATCTTCGCAGGGTCCAAGTCACGCTTGACCGGGCAGCTGAGATTTCGTCTCTGCTGGCCCTTCTCGCGGTCGACTTCGGAAAGTCCTTCGATTCGGTGGGATGGGACGCCCTGTGGGCCATAATGGAACGCATGGGTTTCAGGCAACACTTCATGGCATGGGTCAAGCTCCTCTATACCCTCCTGGTGGCATCCGTATGAGTCAATGGGTAGACATCCAGGACATTCCCGCTGACCTGAGGGACCAGGCAGGGCTGCCCTATCTCGCCCCTACTATTCCTCCTGGCCATTGAACCTCTAGCGATTAGGCTACGCACAGACACACAATGGGAGAGGTTTACTTGGCCAAAGGGTGGCGAGGAATGCGTCTCGCTATACGCGGATGACCTCCTGTTATACTTCAGTAAACCCAAAGTCGCCTGCCCGATAGTGACCAGAACCCTGGGGGAATACCAATGCTTTGGTGTACTCCGGGTAACCACACAAAATACAATCTACTTCCCGGTGTGGCGGGGGAGGGGCAATCCCAGAACCATGCCCATACTCCATTTCGGTGCTGCGCTTCACCTATCTGGGTATAAGGATAAGTGCACCACGGGAAGACTTTCTCAAACGGAATCTGCACCCGATAATGCAAAGGTTAAAAAACGACATCACCCATTGGCATTCGTTGCCACTTTCACTACTTGGGAGGGCGGCAATGTTTAAGATGACGGCACTCCCGAGGTTCCTGTACGTCCCTCAGAACGCCCCCCTCCCTATCCCAGCTGCAACAATTGCAGATATCAATAAGACACTACGCACCCTACTTTGGGGCGGGAGCAGCCGTGCATTGCGCTAAAAACACTCCACCGCTCGGTGTGGGAGGGAGGCATCGGATTACCCAATATCCGAAAGTATTACTGGGCTGCACAGGCAGGGGTGGCAAATTAGTGGCTACATGGGGACCCGCAGCTCCCACACACCCGAATCGAAACAGGTTACGCCGACTCCCCTCCGCCCTACAAATACTATATGACGACAAAAGGAACCTAGAAGGAGTACCAAGCGGGTCCCTTCACATCCAACGAGTCTGGAAAGAAATATGCAGATAAATCGGCTGGAGTGGCAGACCAACCCTGAGCCGGCCCATATGGCACAATATACACCTTCCAGAAATCCAAAGAATGGGCCACTTCCAAACCTGGGAAAGGAAAGGGATATCCACACTGGCAGACATCATACATGAGGGGCGACTGACAGACTTCGAAACCCTACAAACAAAACACGGACTAGGGCCCATGGACCACTTCAGATACCTCCAATTTACACATGCTATTAACACCCAATTTACAAACCTCGCCGACAAACGCGCCTGCTCTCCCGTAGAAACAAATGTCCTCCCACAACGCATTCCCCACACTCTATCAGGCAATTAACTCCTTTGCTTTCGGGGAACTCGCCCAACTCAGTGGGAAATGGGAACAAGACTTGGAGTTACTGGAGGCGGAGGAGTGGACTGAGGCACTGATGTCCCCAAGAGAAATGAGCATTGACGTTAAACTCAGATTGATACAGCTGCGAATCCACACAGGTCTTATTACTCGAGGACGCAAATGGCTACTTGGGGAGGGGATGAGGATGCAGGGTGCCTCTGGTGCAAGAGAGCGGAAGGCACCTTCTACCATATGATTTGGGAGTGTGGGGTGTTACAGGAGTTCTGGACATCATGTCTACAGCACCTCTCAACAACAATGGGCGTTACAATCCCGATGGACCCAAAACTCATCCTCTTGGGAATAGGAGGCGAAACTGACCTCACGAAACATGAGAAGGCATTCTTGGTCATAGCATTAAGGGCAGGTAAAAGACTAACGGCTGCCACCTGGGGTTCGGCAGAGAAGATTAGCATAAACCGATGGTCCAATGAAATGGACAGATGTGCCTCACTCAAAAGACGAATTTACAATGCTAGGGGATGCCCCCGGAAGTTCCAGAAAATTTGGGGGAAGTGGGGAAGAACAGACATAGAAACCAGGCTGGGATGGTGAGACGCACCAAAGCACGCTGGATGCCCAACCGGTGGATGTTACAAGTCTTTGGTTTCTAACACCCTAACGGGTCCAGTACTGTCAAAATGTTGTGTTACGTGCTGTGGCCCCCACATTCCCCCCCCCATGCCTCCCCTCCCCCTGATGAGGGGATCCCTACTGCCACTGTGCACCTTGATTGTTGTTTTCTTGTTTTGGAAAATGTAATAAAAAGATTTATTTAAAAAAATAGAGAGGGCACAGCTCAGAATTTGCCTTACGCCCCCTCATGAGCTCAAAGGGAGCCACTTCCGTCGTGGCATGCAGAGACATCCTCAAGGCATATATTCTTCCTGTCAACCCCACACACACCAGCCATGCAAATCGCCTCCATGATACATCTATTCATTCTCTCAACCATGCCATTTCCCTCGGGATGATACAACCCTGATCGCTTGTCGTTCATTCCACACTTTCTCACATATTCTTTAAACCATCCACACGTAAACTGCATACCATTGTCTGTCAATATACAGCTGGGAATTCATTCCCTTGCAAAGACCTCCTGTAAGAAATCAACTACATCCGCACCACTAATATCCTTGACAAATTTAAACTCACACCGCCTTGACAACAAATCCACCAACACCAGAATATATATTCCTCACCCAAACCCCAATTCAACGGGACACAAAATATCCATTGCAACCTCATCCCAAACCTTCCGAAGAACATCCGACTCAATCATGGGCTGCCCTCTAGCCACAATTCATTTACAACCCTTAGCACACTGAACACAATCAGCTAACCTCCTCTTGACTTCCCTATCAAAACCTTGCCACCAGTACTCACTCCTTAGCGCCGCTTTTGTTTTGCTCACACCAATATGTCCCTTGTGAGCTAGGTTAATTACTCTTACTCTCTGTGACTCAGAAACAACAGCACGTTCCCACCAAAAAATGATTCCATCCACAATACTTAGATCATCTCGCACTTCCCAGTATGCTCTTTCACTTTGCGCAACCTCACCCTTCCTGGGCCACCCCGACTCCACATATAACTTCACTCTTGACAATACTTCATCCTTTCTCATGGCATTCAACCATTCTTCCTTGCTTATGATGCCCTCATAATTCACAAAAACTAGCTCCAACTGCTCAACTTCCTTACACTCCTCCTGAGTCCTACACAATCTCGACAAACAATCAGCCATGGTTTTGTCTCTCCCCGCAATTACCCGGATCTCAAATCTATGGCACTGCAACTATGTCACCCAACCTGCCACGTGTCTCGATACTTTGTTAAGACCTTACACGCAAAGATGGCCTTTAATGGCTTATGGTCTATTGTAATCACAAAATCAGTGCCCCACACAAAATTCTTGAACTTCTCAACAGCCCAATAACATCCCAAAGTCTCCTTCTCCAGTACTGAATACCTTCTTTCTGCACCTCTCAATCCTCTAGACGCATGAGCAATTATCACCTCCCTTCCTTCTTCATTCTCTTGGGATAACATTGCCCCTATACCCACATCGCTTGCATTGAAGGTGAGCACACGTCTCCTTCTGGAGTCAAAACTACCAAACGGGCCATCAAGATTAATCTCCTCTTTTATCATATTAAATTCCCTATCTCATTCCACACAAACTCCTCTCCTTTCTTTAATAATCTCCTCATCTCACAGACCTTATCACCGTAGTTTTTAACAAACTTTTGGTAAATTCTAGCATCCATAACAATGAATGTAATTCACCCTTGGACTTTTGGGTTTTATTCCCTGTGCAGTTATCTCATGCCCCAAATATTTGACTTTGTTAACACAGAATAAACACTTTTCTTCTCTGTTTCACATTGTTTGACCTCAGGATCTTGAGAACCACATCCAGCACTCCATCATGCTCGATCTCACTCTCTCCACACACCAATATATCGTCCTGGAAACAGAACGCCACTCTCATTCCGTGGAACAGCTTGTCCATTATCAAGCCCAACCGGCATCCTGCGAAATTGGAACACCCCTTTGTGTGTAATAAACACAGTTAATTTCCTGCAACTCTCCTCCAACTCTACCTGGTGGTACGCAGAGGCCATGTCCAATTTTGAAAACACCCGTCCATGACCAACTAACGCCAGCATCTCACCCATGTTGGGTAATGGATGGCAATCAATAAGTATGCATCTATTCAACTCGCACAAATCCACACATAGCCGTAAATCACCAGATTGCTTCATCACCACAACTAATGGTGACCTTCACTCTACACCTCCCGTTCTTTCAATAATCCCCATTCGTAACAAACCATCCAGTTCTTTCTTTACACCCTCCCTCAGGGCCAGGGGTACCGCGAGCACAGTTTTCTAGCCACAGGAATGCTCCCCCTTCTTAATATGATTTGGTGCTGGATACCCTTCACCTTCCTGACACCATTTCTAAATACATTCCTATATCTATCCCCAATCGTTGAACATACTTGCAATACCTGGTCCTCCTGATTGGGATCCAAACTGACACTTAGCTTCTTCTGGTCCCGCTGCCGAAGCAGCGTCATTCTTTTCTTACTGATATAAATCCTCCCTTTGGCACTCCTCCCCTTAAATTCCAATTTTGCCTCAAAATATCCCAGCAAATCAATTTTGTCCTGGTTATAACCACCAGAATTATTGTCTGGCTATACAAAATTTCAGATATCCCCATCCATAGCTCGCTCAAAAACAGCTCTAGACATCAATGATATATTTGACCCTGAATCAGCCATCATTGACACTAGGGCTGTACGGAATAGCATATTTAGTATTCGGTCGAATACCGCATAGTTTGTCAACTATTCGGCCGAAGCCGAACATGAAGCCGAATAGTTGCTTTATTTAATGAATCATGTTCCAAACTTCAAAAAACACACTTATTAAAAAAACAAATAAAGCACTATTTGAAATGCATTCTATACTTTTATATCTCTTAATTGTAATTAATGTAGCATATTTATTTAAAGCATAAAAGCCAGAAATAAAGCAGATTTCACCAAAATGAAGGGACCAAATGTACAGATGATTGTTACATGTTCAGTGCCAGTTAAAGTAGGAGGCTTCACAAATGCAAAAGGACTGTTTTTATGAATCAGATGCATTGCATTATCTATCCAGTTGCAAAGTCGAGTTTCAAAACTTCTTTGAAGCTCACATAGAAATGTATAGAATGGTTCATGTCGGCTCATGCAGGACACAAGTCAAGAGAAAATCTGAAATGCGTAAACTCCATCTCACTACTATTCACCCCACCCAAATGCTGCTCACTTTTCCCTTATCCTAGCCACTCCTTCTCACCAATACACAAACATATACAACTTATCATTCCTGATAAAATATCAAATAATGTTAAACTCAGGACTCAAGTCGTTAAAAAAAGAATAGGGGGGGGCTCTGATGTACGCAATGGGAAGTGAAATGACAGGAATTTTAAGTGTTTATGCACCTTTCTTTCAGTTTGTCTTTTCCAACTAAAAAAAGTGCACATTGCATATAAACATTTGCCAAAAGAAAAGATTTTCCTGTATTGTTGCAGGCTAGGTATAAAAGATGAGCACCTTTTATGTCTAAGAATCTGTAACAAAACATGCCCTAAAGAGCAGATTACAATATAAGATATTTTTCAGCTGTGTGATAGCAATTTGTCTTGTCTAATTCTATTCAGTTTTGCACTGAAAAACATTTCACGCTTGATGCTTCTTGATGTGTCCAAAGAGGAAACACAGAAACATTTGCGAACATCTTTTATAAGAGGCATGGCTTGAGAAAAAGGTGTACTGCTTAAATATATGCTTGCACTGGGCTGAGGGGATTGAATTTGGGGCCCTCTCCATTGCCACCGCCAATCTCGGCGACAGGACAGGCTCAGGCTTTCTCTCTGGTAGAGCTCCCATCACTGGCTCAGTGGGATTCACATGCCGTCTTGACCAGGGTAGTGACCTGTCACAGGGAGCATAGTCAGTAAGCAAAGACCAAGCAAGGGACATTCAGGGGGCAGTCAGAATCATAAACATTATATTTATTCTATTAAGTCTATATTTGCCTTTCTGAGTTCATGTCGCATTGTATTCAAATGAGAATGCCAAAGTATTCGGCAAGAGGCGAATAGCAAGAAACTATTCGACCGGAGCCGAATACATTTTTTTCAGCTGAAATTCGGCCGAATACTTACTCAATGCCGAAGTTTCGTAAACCCCTAATTGACACACACTTCCCATTCACTCGCACATCTGCATAAGGATGTTCACAAACATCCTCCTCCTCATCCTGAATGACGTTGCCTGTGATGTTCTCTACATTACAGCCATATTCTTCTTCAGACGATCTATGACCATCTTCATCATTAACGTACAACACCTTTCTTTGGTTAAACTGGAAGTTCTTGCAGCAATTCGCAAAATGGCTGCATCTCTTGCACTTGGCACACACAACTTTTCTGCCTGGACAGGATAGCGATCCAGCAAAATGTGTACTACTTGCACATCTAAAATATAAAAGTTCACGATCATCCCTCTTCTCTCCTTTCCACTTATTGTTCTTGACTTTGTTTTTCTCCCTCACTGCTGGTTTTTCCTACGTCTTTCTTCTTTGTTTAAACTCCCCAACGTTCAAAACCTCAGCTTTAAATTCAGTATGATCGTTCTCTGTAATTTTTGCTACATAAGCCAATGAGTTCTCAACTCTTTTTGCTATGTCCAACACCTCCTCCACCTTAACCACTGTTCTTCCCGAATTTTGTTGCTATTACAGTGGATCATGAACTGATCATCAATATGTTCGTTGAAAGACTCTCTAAACTTACAAGACAGGGCCAAATGTCTCAAAGCAGTTACATATTCCTCTATGCTCTCTCCTTGTTCTGGGACACGAACTCCGAAGTTGTACCTTTCTAAAATTGTGCCAGTCTTCGGATTGAAGTGCAAATCCAATTTCCTTAAAGCGTTGCCCAAATCACTTATGTTGTTGCTGTCGCCTTTATCGGGCAGGGGATGGAGTGTGTCATAAATGAATTGTCCCTCGAAGCCAAGAAAATGCATCAGCAATGATCCTTTCCTATACATGGAATGCTGCTCTAATGTAATGCACAAAACCTTTTTTCCACTGAGCCCACGTTACTTTGGGAGGGCCTGGAAATGCCATAAAAACCAGTGGCCCAGGTACCCCTGTCATAGCCATGATGCTTTCCTTGGAGTTTTGTTGTCTTGCTATGGAGATTTGCCCGCTATTATGGATCTTGACAAATAACTCCTTTACTGCAATGCCTCTGCAAACAGTTGCTTGAATCATATGTCTCTTTTCTTTAATTCTAATTCAGCTTGTGGTAACCAGACAAGTGACAGTCCTTTTCAACTTCTTGACACCTGACAGGCCCTGCCCCCACACTTGACACCTGGGGCCTTTACAAATTCCCTTCTTTTTTCATTTTTATCAGTGCGCGCGCATGCTCACAGAGGCTTTGTTCGGGCCCTTTTTTGATCAGGCAGAGTTATGCGCACGCGTCCTTCAGAGGCACCTTCTGATGGGGATCACACATGGGCAGTGTGCCCTTGCAGTGATCAACTTGATCGGGCAGCCTTATATGTGCGCGTGTCTCTCCGATCCAGCCCCTGGTAGAGCCGAGTGAAGCGCATGCATCACAGTTACTGTTCCTGCTGGAGACTTGGCCCCAATTTCGGTTGCCGTTCCGGCTTGGGACACAGTCCCAATTTCACATGCAGGCGGTGCCCGGCATCCCGCTGAGGGGCTTCAGAAAGTAGCGATCGTGCCATCTGCACGTAAGACTCTAGGCAGTAATCTTCTCTGCGGCGAACCCATGGGGTTAAAGACACTTTACCTTCTTTGTGGTTGGCTGCTACAGAGCCTTGGGGACAGGCGGAGCGGCTTACTGGCAGCCTGATTTTCTTCCTTGGCTGCTACACCACCTCTTCCCAGGCGGAGCGGCTGAATCTGCCGGGGGTCTGTGTACTTCGCAATTCTCGTCGACAAATGTGAGAAAGCAGGCTTAACACAGGATCATTTCTTTAGGTGAGTTTATTTGTAAGTGACACAAATACAGAACCCCAGTACAGCCTGCTTCTTCTCTCTGAGATCAATGGCTTCTGCTGTTACTCCATCAAGCAATAACAATCCATTTAGAACAGTACCTACATCAATACCTACATCACACATCTGTCTTCATACCATTCTAATTCTAATATATACAGAAACACATTATAGCCAATCTAATATATATACAAGAACAACATTATAACAATTTGATACAATCTGTCTTACCCTATTCGCCCTGCATGCCTTGTTATGTTATGTTATGTTATGTTATGTTAACTGAACTTAGATAAGCGCACGTACACCCTAAGGCATCTTGGCGCTGGTAGCGTGAGAGGACATCTAGAAAATGGACTACTTTTTTTAAAATAGAGATGTTTGATGCCTTCTGCTCTACGACACTCCTGATCTGCTTCTGTTAACTTTGCGCGCACCCTGCGCCACGTGTCAGTCTCTTCCTGTAATAGCACTGCTTTTCTACCTGTTTGCTATTTCAACTCTCATAATGTCCTTGTCACTATACGCTAGGGGCGCATATATGGGACCGGAATACTCTGCAATGGCCTTTAATGGATATAGTCCTGTTACAGTCGGAGTCAGGTTACCGGTCAGAGGAGGAGCTGTGGGCTCTGTGCCACATTCTTAACGCACTGGATGTGGTACTTGAGAATTTTGCATCTGGGAAGTATCTTACATAAATTAACAATAGGGGTGTCCACCATGGTGATAATATGAAACACAACTTACCAATGAATACTGCTTCAACCCTTTCTCACCTTCTTTTCACTCCTTTTCAAGCCCCCTCCCTCAATAGTTTCCTCAATGTTACCACACCCATGTCTCTCTCTGATACCAAGTCCTCAATAAGCACAATCCTTTTTTGACCAGCACCACAAACGCCACTCATGCTCCGGACCCCTTTACTTGGTACACAACAGAAATTCACTTTTCCTACCAACACAACGAAAAACACCTCTACAATTCTATATTACCCCACAAGACAAGGCTGGCGCCAGCAAACATGAACAGGAATCAAAATACAGCCATCTTCCCTTATAAATGGGTACTCTCTTTATCTCTGCCCTGTAAAGAGGTTTATTACATTGTCTTCCTTGACACTTGAAGGTTTTCACTATTTTTATCCTTTTTATTTCTCATAAAACATTAATACAAAGCGGGGCAGCCTGCGCAGACAGGGCAGGGCTCTTTTATCAATGGGGGTACCTGCCAATCTTTCTTCTCAAGTACAATTTATATCTGCTCTCCATAGACCACGCTTGCTGTCCAAGGGGCAAGGCGAGGAGTCCTGGATTGTCCAGAAACATCTAGAGAACCGTCCTCTGCTACCACGTGTTAAGGATCTGTCAAGGATCACACAATCAGTCAGGAAAAATACTCAATGATGGAGGACTCGGGTGCACGTCAAAGCCCAGCTTCATGTCCTAATTCCCCTCGTTGGTCTCTAGGCACACTCTGACAAAGAGTTTGAACCTCCCCACTCAATGCACCACTCTCCTCACCTGTAGAATCAGAGTCCGTTACTTCGATGCCGTGGCGATGGGCCAGATAATCTTTCCCCTTTTTTGCAGTCTGCGACCTGACACGGTTAGAAGCCGTGTTGTACCATTTAAGGACCACACCACGGCCTCAGCCAGTGTAGGAGGAAAAAGCCCGTAGGCAGAAAAAACCTCCTGGATGTTCTAGCGGTGCAGGCCGTAGGACGGGGCGCTGGTTGTAAACATGAACTGATGTGGAAAATCCAGGAGTGAGCTGCAGCCCCAAAAGTAGAGAAGAAGGCGAGGCTGTAATATACTGCAGGAATGCAGGAGAAAAAGCCGGAGTGGTACGAAAGCCCAGGAGAAGTAAGAGAGAGGTAAACGGATGATTGAGGACTATTCCAGGTAAGTAAATAATGGCGAGAAGCCGGGGAAAGGGAGAACAGGAAGAAGGGGGGAGAGGAGGCTGAGGGAGACAGAGCGGGAGAAAGCCAGGGCAAAGAGGAAAGGCAAGAGAAAGCTTCGGTACAAAGCGAAAGCAAGAAAACTAGTGTCTCACCGGAAAGCACGAACGGCAAGCAGAACGGTTGCAACGCACCGGCTGCTAGGGAGACAGGAAGTAAATACTCCCAGCGGTCGCGCGTAGCGGTCTGAGGAGAAAAAAAACTAGAACGCTGCAAGCGGACGCCGCCGAACGTGATGGAGTGAGCAATGGCAGCCTCGTTGCAACTGCGGCAGCCACCTCCATCTGGAATAAATCATGACACTTTATTCAGACAATGAATCCAAGATGGGACCGCATACAAGCATTCATCTCGTAACTCTCGCCTTTCTAGCAATTACAAGCTGGTTTTGTTATGAAATTGCATCATCAATGTCGCACATTACATTATCAGTTTTGCAAAACCTATGGGGAATTGAGATTGGTCAGTAGGTCGAGCTACATATAGAATGTTTAGCGGTTAGTCACTGAATTGGTGGATACCTATCTGATGGTAGGATGGGCCCAGCTGGAGCCAACAGATATTATTTGTAATACATCACTACAGGGCTAATTGATTGGTTGGCGCTATCCATCATGGGCAGTGTGTCAAGGGGATTTTTTATTGCTTCCCATTTGGCTTAAGAACCTTGGACAATTTGACAGGACATCAAGATACGAGTGAGACACAAGTCCGAGAAGAGACTTCCATGGTCTGCCATGTGTCCAAATAAAGAATACACTTAATCAGTCTGAGGCAATGAGGCCTTCCCTTATTCTTTGAACTTGGCCTTGTGTACCATCTGGAGTCTATGTGCATATTGAGGGAGTTCTGTATGTGTTCTACCTATGTTTGGCACATAATGAATAGATAGTGTTTTTTATATCTGGATCATGTGTTGGGATACCATGTTTGAGAGTGGATTTCTTTCAATTTATTAGTGTTTTAGCTAATTCTATCGTGCATGTTGTGTTCTTTGTGACCACTCATGGCGCTGGTCAGTTACTTTCTGTAAAGGCTGTTGGTGTGCTTATCTCACGCACCTGGTACATCAAGGGTTGTTTTTGCGTTCTTATTAAACTTGATTAACGGAGAAGTCTACCACATCTTGTCCTCGGAACTGTTCTCATTCCTGCATTTCATTCATCCTGGACTCCCTTCATAGCTTCTGACCTTGGCCTCAGCTTATGAGCTACTGCTTGCGCTCTGCACAAGCTTCTATAATACATTTAAAAATCTTGGGTTCTGAGGCCTTCTGAAACCTGCAATGACCTCTGCGTTTAGGAAAATGTCTGCGCTTTGCTTCATTCTTCATCATGTTGTGCCCTGCATCTTTTACATGTTCATGATTCCAAGGGCTGTATCTATATGTGTGTATGTTCTTCGAGTGCAAATATCCTTCATGTCTGCATACATATGTACTTCATGTCTATGTGTGAATATTCTTCGTGTCTTTTTGCTCTTCGTGTCTATCGGTACTTGTGTCTGCTATGTGTAATTTCTGTGTATGTGTGTAGCCATCTAGTTATTCTCTATATTTATATACGTGAATACTAGCAACTTGCTGTCATTCTTCTGGTCACCCCATCTATTCTATTTCTAACAACTTCATGGTCCTAGTTAGTTTTGTCTTTTAGACCAGACTCTTGAGGTGGTAGGGCTGTCTCAGCTGGTATCGATTCTCACCTGGATGATGCTGGCAAAGTGTAGGAATAGGAAGTGTTACTTGTATACTCATCTGAGTAGGGGCTGTGGGTATTACTTGTGGGTATCTGCCCCAACACCATCCCCCCTCTGGTCCAGTTTTGGACCAACCCCATATTTCTGTCTGTTCCAGGATAGTCATCATTGGATATCCATATTTTGCTCATACCCTCAAGCTGCCTCCTTGTGCCACATATTCTTCAGGACCACCATTCATGAAGCAGCAATCCCCAACAGCTTCACAATCCACCCAATGTTCGGTGTAATTGTGGGGGTCAACGGGGCATTTAGACACTCTCCCAGGAGGTCCAGTAAGACAGTCTATGGGGTACATTCTGGGTAGTTCAACTGTTTGTGTATACTCATGTACTTGAGTATCCACATTTATTATTATGGTTATTTTTCCAGTGACATTTTGTCTGCCTTTTTACATTGGTTCAGTGCGATTTTCAGGACACAAATAGTTGTCAGTATCAGTGCAGTATGGCAATAATATTTTGAATGTATTTGCCAAAAAGGTGGGTACCCATGAGAACAGGTAATCGAGCCAATCATCATCTTCAACGTCTTCCACCTCCAACACCATTTTGATGTGAAGTTCCTATAAGGCTGTAAAAGCATCTGCGAGGATCCCATTTTCTTCATCGTTAGCTGGTACATATGTACAGCAGGACGGTCCTATTTTTGCACAAACGCCTCCTTCTACGGCTCTTATCAGATCAAGGACATATCTGTTTTGAAGGGTCATTAGCCTTACTGCTCTCAACTCTTCTCTGATCGCATTAAATCCTTTTATAGTTGTGCTTATTGTTTTCAACAGCTCTTTCCTTGTTACCTGCAACCACTGGACATTTGCAGCCATTTGCACACCAGGGTTAAGGAAGGATATAGAAATCATTGCTGCTTTGCCAAACAGTGTATGTTCATCTGGTATGTCATCATATGCTTCTATTGATTTACCGACAAGTCATTTGACCTTATTGTGCATTTTAAAGTGATTGACCTTTTTTTTCAGACATTTATGTTCATCAAGGGAAAGCTATCAATCTGCACCTCACTCTGTGGCACCACCAGTGTTGGTGCACTTATGATCACCAGGGAGCAGAGACCTCCCCAATTTGGGGGAAGCTGGATATAGGCTTTTGAAACACAAGTGTGATAGTGGTCCATTAGTACAGCTGTACCTACTTTCATGCCTGGCACGTCAAAAACACGTCTGCATCCTGTGTTCATTCCTACTTTCACTTTGCCATTATTTCTGAAGTACACTGGTATTATGGGGACTGGTCCTCTTTCCTCTTCTACCCAGGTGAACAGTTTTCTGTATTTGGGCCATTCTCCAAGGCACTCTTTATTTGCAAACAAAAAGGCAAAACACAAATATGTATAATGATTCTTACAAGGCAGTAAGTCTTCCCTATACCAAAAGGATCTCAAAGGTAGTGGCCTGGGAGTTACAAGGTTATTATCGAAGACAGAAGGATAGACCGAGTTACTCACTATCCCTGCCTAATCCCTAAGGGAAATTCCCTAGAAAGCACTGATGGGTTGCTTATCTAAAAGGGACAGGAACAGAGGATAAAGAGAAATCATTTTTGAAAAAACTAACAATCTTATGATTGTTACAACCTTGTCTGTCCCAGGTCACTGGTATCCTAATGGGTAAGTATGAGCGAAGAACTGTTAAAAAAGCTTAACACCTAAGGCAAAAGCTCAGCCTTCTACTTTGGGTACATAGTGATTTAACATCCCGAAGACAGGCTGAGTAATCCTAGGGTAACTCAGGTTAAGAACTAGTAGCTCAACCCACAGAGGGTATGCCAGAAAAAGAAGAGTAACTGGCACTATCTATCTGGATGAGCTTCTAAAACGAAGACAAACATATAACGACCCACATCATCCATCTATTAGATGCTTAATACTAGACAGAGTGTGGGAAAGCTAAAAAAGGGTTGTTGAGAGTGTAGGTAGGTTTATTTTTGCCTCCACCATGTCACAACTACAGTCTGTGGTTTGAGCTACTAGTTCTTAACTTGAGTTACCCTAGGATTACTCAGTATGTCTACGTGATATAAATCACTATTGTGACTACTCTTTATTTGCATTCTGCACACCATCCTCAGGTTACTCTAGCACCGCTAATGATTGGCATCCTATTAGTTCATCGACCCACCCTTCGGTGTTAAATACACATCTTTTTATTTGTAACTTGCCCGTATACCAGCAACCAGGATTTCCTTTGTGCATCATTGCACTGCAGCAGTTTGTGGTCTTCTATTCTAACCTCTCCCCTTTTTGGACCTAACAATACATATTTCATTACTTTGTGCAGTGTTTTACCATTGATAATTAGGGGCATTTGTTTTATAAAATGATATTCACATGGAGAGTTTGCCTTTGTTACCCACTTTATGGAGGCTGTTTGGCCCTGGAATCGCCGTCATGTCATGCATAGTGCAAGATGTGTCAGGCAATGTGCTGTGTTCATAGGTACTTCTATTGCTCTGAATACTCTAGGGGCACTCATGGCATACATGATGGGAGAACAGACAAAACAGCTCTCATCAGACTTCTCTATCCCCACTTCGCTCATGTGCTTGTACCACCTGTTGTTGGTAACGTGGAGGGAATTATTAAAATACTTGCTCAATTGGTAGCAGTCATTTGGCACACTTCTTAATCTTTTAATCAGTGTGCTCCCTCCAGGGAATGATTCAGGCAATGCTTCGGGTGTCATTTTGTTTGCCATCCTTTGTCATCGTACTTATGTTAGCTTCACTAACTACTGGCTCGCGATAATGTTAGTAACCAGTTGTTTTACTGCAATGCAAATTCTAAACTACAAACAACAAAATGAGAAAAAAGTGGCTATAACCAGGATAGCTAGTGTGTCTGCCTTTTGTAGATATCTATGTGTGTACACTCTAATAGGTGGTAAGAGAAAATATCTAATATAATTTAAGAACCTCCTTTTTCTGCCAGAGGGAATGTCTCCCATATTTGTTAAAAGAATAAATATTCACAAGAAAAACATTGTTAAGAATGAGAGAAAATGACTTTCTAGGGCAATTTAAGTTTTCAAGTTAAAAAGCAGAACTTTGAGGGAAATCTTTCAGGCTCCTAAAAAGGGATTTGTTCATAAAGAATAAAAGGCCCAGAAAAAACAGGATTTCTCCTGCGATGGGAAAGGCCACACTCTGGGTCTAAGAAAATGAGTTTAAAAACTGTTAAAAAAATGCCTTGGTATAAGAATCCAGACCATCGGCTCTATTCCTGCTCCTGCTGCTGATTGGCTCTGATCAATCGCTGATGACCCATCAATGAAAATAGTGACGTCCCCTCCAAGGGTGTTTTCTTTGATAGGAGGTACGTCATCATTAAAATCAGTGTAGGTACTACAATCATGCACATAATCCCCCTCTTCCACTGGTTCTGTTATGAACCTTGCTGGGTTCACTGTGCGACACCCAACAATTGTGATCAATGGATTTGAGATTATGACCTCATGACTTGATGCTCTCTCGGTTGTCAATATGCTTTTAGGCTCCTCAAGTATGGCAAAAAGAGCATGTTCCACATATAATGTAACTGAACAAACCATTGTAATAGTCGCTGACTTCTCAGTTGTAAAGGCTTCTCCACCCAATGCTTGTTCACTTGGGCAGTGGCCTATCATTACTGGATCTAAGATCCCGCTGTAACATGCCAGTGGTTTGTGTCCCAGTAACATTCTCTGTGTGAGGACAGCCGTCATCACAACTCCGTTTTAATGGAAGAACAAGAAAAACTCTTCATTATAATCTGGGATCCCCGATCTGGAAGCTGTACTGATTGTTCTTTTTAATTCATCAAATGCATTTATCATATCACTTGTCCATGCCAAATCTCTTCTCTTTCCGATCTTCTTTTGGTTCATCTAAAAGTTGCCTAACATATGCACTGTAGTTAAAGACCCAGGGCCTACAATAATTACAGAATCCCAAACAGTGCTGCATCTCCTTTACAGTATTAGGTCTGGCCATTTTGCTGATTGCCTCTGCTCTTTCAGGTGTCACTTTCCTTCCTTCCTTTGATATTATCTGGCCTATGTACAACACCCCCTCCTGGCAATTGTATTTTCTCTTTGTCTATTTTGTATCCTTTCTCAGCCAAAACAATCAATACTATCACTGAGTCTTTCCTGCATTCTTCCTGTGTTGCACTGCAATCTAATAAATCAACCACATACTGTATAACTGTGCTGTCGGTGTGGACATTTCCCAAATCCATTTGCAGCACTAGATTGAAGACACTGGTGGACTCATAGTGCCCCTGTGGGAGGCAACTATGTTGCAATCTGAATGTGTGCTAACTAAACGCGTTCAAATATTGTAAATCTACATGCAGAGGAATGTGAAATAGTGGCTGTGGACAGTATTTTACATAGCATGGTTGCTGGATTTGGCACTAATGGGAATTCAGCCTCACCAATGTTATTCAGACGGCGCAAATCTTGTATAAATCTCCAAGACCCTCCTTGTGCCTTTTTTGCTGTGTATACACCCATATTGCATGGGGATTCTGAAGACACCAATATACCATTGCTGCATCAGCACAGCAACAGTCCCGTAGATCCCTTTGTCAGTGTCCTTGTATGTACATGGTACATTGTTTTACTCATGGTAAAATTGCATTTTCTTCAGTTTTTATTTACTGCTCCTACTCCTTTGAATATGCCAATGTCATATGGACCGTTGGTCCATAATTAACTTGCCACATTTGCCGAATCTTCCTGCATAAATGGTGGTACTTTCCTTACCAATGATATTAATTGGGGAACCTTTCTGTACTCGACTTGTAAATATCTCGGGCAATTATCGAGAATCACCTCGTCATCTGAGTTATCATCTTCAAATAATCTTTCATCAGTCAAGTCAAGTCAAGTCAGTTAGTCTGTGTGTTGAGTCAAGTGCTACTACAGTGCGCCAGGTCACTCCTGCGCCATCAAATCCATGTAACATTATTCTGTCCTACCTCACTTTTGCTGGTTCTAATTCAATTGTGATTATCTACCCTTGCTCCATGTCCATGGGTATCTTTGGTCTAAACAACATTTCTGAGGGTAAACTTTATAGTTTATCTTGTATTCGTGGAAGCCATGCCAATAAGATCTGTGCCCCATAAATGAATACTGTGAGGAAAAAGGGGCTTAAGTGTTCCTGTGTGAAAACGGGCAAAAAACTACAATTCCCATGAGCTGAGCCTTTGACTTCAGTTGGGCCGGAAGAGAGCAGGTGTGTTGGCTCATTCACTCTATTTAAGACACTCCCCGGCCCGTATTGCCTGTTGCTGATTGTTGGAGTGGCAGGCATGGGCCGGAGGAGAGCAGGTGTGCAGATGTTCTTGGAAGACTTATGCAGGACTTGGGCCAGGCAGTGAGATGATGTGCTCCTGAAAGGCTCTGTCCCTCATAAGGGTAAAGAGCAGATCACGGCGGTGTGTCCGTCCAATGCGGGATAACACATTGCCTAGGGGGTGCCGACGAGCCCTCCCCAGGCTTTTGTTAAGTGTTTCAAGGAGTATGCGTGTGAGGCTTGAGTGCATACAGTCATTTCTTGGGTGCAACTCGCATCGTGTGTAGTTTGCTGAACATTTACCTTCCGCACGCTGATAGGGTTTGAAACACGTGTCACGAAGTACTGCACGTGTGTTTCCCTCTGCAGAGAGAAGTCTCATGAACTCATGCTGGGCATACCATGGCAAGCAGAACCCAAGCTGTTTGTGTGCCTCTGGATGCTCTGAAGCCAGACTGGTGGTTGTGGAGACAGCCAAGAGATTCAGTATGGTGGATTAGTGGGAGACAACCAACTTCTGCAGGAGTTTGCACAAGAAGGGGCTAGTGGAGATAGGGCAGTAGTTAGCCAGGCAGGAACGGTCAGCACACAGCTTTTTTAGGATTTCGTGCACAAGGGAGTGCTTGAGAGGTGATGGGAGGGAGCCAATGGCAAAGGAGTGACTGCAGAACTCAGCCAAAGATGGGGCAAGGGTGGCAATATTGTCCTTAAAAGTTCTAGAGGAGCAGGTTAGCACTTATTTAGAGGAGACTTTCATAGAGCAAACAGTCTTGGTGACCTCATCCGGTGCTATGGGTGAGGAGGAGGAGAGTGGAGGGATGGAGAGAGAGGGGCCAAGGGAGGCCTAAGAGCAGGTGGAGGAGGGAGGGGAGTGGAGGATAGTGAGGACAGGATGTCCTGACTTTTGGTTGAGAAATGGGAGGCCAAGGCCGTGCAGTGGGCCTTGGAAGGAAGAGAAGGAGAGACTGCAGTAGGATTGGCAAGTTCCTTACAGATTTTGAAACGTGTGGCCGTATTGTTACTGTCACCAGAGATGTAGGCTTGAATATGGACCCACTTCTTGTACCGGATGGAGAGTCTGTAATGCCTTTGGAGCAGGGGACAGGCCAGTTTGTCAGAGAAGGTGTGAGAAGCCAACCACTTCCGTTCTGCAACTCTGGACTTGTTCTTCAGCGAGGCTAGGTCAGAATCATACCAACTGTTGCACTTGGAGGCAGGCTTCATGCAGATCCTCATGGCAGGGCCAAGTATGTCAAGGGTGTTGGAGAGGTGACGGTTAGCAAGGACTGAGTCAGAGTGACAATGAATAGCAGGGGTCGAGGGGGAGTGAAAGAGGCAGTAAAGACGGCTACTTTGAAGTCTCAGAGGAGCCGAAGCTTAGAGGTAGAGGTCAGGAGAGAGGAAGTGAGGTTGGCCCACTCCGACAGGAAGAGGGAGACCGGCCCAGGGATCCTGTAGATAGTAGCGAAGGTGATTGACAGGGTAGGAGAGATGCAACATTTATAGACAAGACTTTCAAAGGAGGATTAGGATTGAATGTAGGGTTGAATGGGTTTGATAGAGGCGGGGATCAATTCAGGGAAGACAAGGTTCGGTTAAGCCAGACTTGGAGAGGATCTTGTAGCCTTGAGGATGAAGAGTGTCAAAATCAGTGGCATTGAGCCACATCACGGTAAGAGTGAGGACGTCAAGGTCAAAGTCTTCAAGGAATTCACAGATGTCTGAGGTATGTTTAACAACAGAGCGAGAATTCAAGGTTGCTAAGTGAAGCTGGTTGCCCTCTTTAAAGGTCTTACAAGAGGGAGTACAGGGACGTGGTACACCCATTGGTAAGGGCGAAGAGGCCAGAGTGGTGGCAGGCAGAAGAGTGGCAATAGAAGGGTGGAATGTAAAGAGAGATGAGAGATGCCTGTCAAGAAGGAGGAATGTGGGCTGAGAGCCCTAAACCATGATAGTGCCATTCTGATAGACATTAATGATGCACCTAGAGGATGAGAAGTGAGCCAAGAGCACATCCCATCTGGTTCCACCATTAATGGGCAAAGAAGAGAAAGGAGAGAGGACAAAGACCATATGGTGAGTCCATAGGTCTAAAAAAGGAACGACAAAGAGAATGCTGGTGATAGTCTGCCTGGAGGAAGCATTGACATATGTATCAGCAATGGGCAGGCCTGGATTAGATACCAAAAGACTTTTCTTAAACTTTTTCCTTCCAGGCTTCGAAAGAGAGGGAGGGTAGGTAATAGAGAAGCAGTTGGAATAGATAGGGGAGATGGAGAGCAGGAGAGCACCATAGAGGTAGGGGGGAATGGACAGATGCCCAGCGGGAGGGAGAAAAAGGAGAGCTGCACAGAGCACGAAGGAACTCACTAGGTAGCCTAGCAGCCAAGAGGCATAGATGAGGCAGGGTTTAAACAATATCACAGAGGGCAGTAGATTTCACTTAAATACTAGATTTGAGGATCCACAATTCAGAAGTGGCATCTCTACCGATCCAACAATTATTGTCAGTAGTTTTCTCGCCAATTGAATTTTTTAACATGCACCTTCTAGGTAGTATATGTTTAGAATCTTGATTTTCCAGACCAACTTCCTATTGATTTGATCATTTAAAGCTTGGAATGGTTTGAACGCCTTTTGGCGTCATCGAAACAATGCCTCGCTTATGAAGCTTTTTCCATTGTTGAGACAAACTCTGGCGAGCACAGGACCTTTCACTGAATTTATCAGAATGTGGAAAAATGTGTGTTCACCCTTTCTCTGAATGTCGGCCAAATTATTAATATATTTTTCTGGACTCTTTTCAGGAGAATTTGGGATTTTTTTGGGGTCCTCCTGAGCCTAGAACTTCAAAGTATCTTCTTCCAACATATAACACCATTTGTTGTTGGGAGAGAGATTCGTTTTCATGAGTTGATATGCGTTCTTCTCACTACTCCGTATTCCTACTGAGATAATGGCGATCTCGTGAACCTGATTATTCTGAAAATGAAAATCAATTTGGTTTGGGTATCTTTCAATCAAGTGACAAGTGCCATTTAGGTTGTCATTATTGGCCCTCCTCTTCAGCATGATTAGATGGTTAGGTTGGGTCCAAACCTGGTTCACACAATAAATCAGGGGGAACAACCTCTGAAGGAAATCATTCCCCAGTAAAGAGTAAAGAGAGGGTGTGCCCCCTAAAACCATGATGATCACCGGATGTTTCAGACATTGGCCTCATTACGAGTTGGCCGGTCCAGAAATAAGGTACCAGCAACAACGTGTACTGGCACCTTTCCGGACCGTCCAACTCCAAGTCTGCCGGTATAAGCTCTGATCTACCAGCAGGCCTGACCTGCCGGTAAATTAGGCCCCTACTGGCAGATAAGTGCCTGAATCACTGGCACTGTTAATAACAGTACCAGTGATTCAGGCAACCCCATCCCATCCCATGGAGTCCTAGAGGACTTCATGGAATGGGGAGTTCCCAGTGTCTTCAGCATTCGTAATATCCCAGTAATACCGGGATATCAGGCGGCGGAGATGGTACTGTAGTTTCGCGTTATCCTGCCGGAATTATCGGCCGGATACCGTGGAACTCATAATGTGCCCCATTGTTGCCCAATTTTGATTTCCAGATTCGTAATTCCATTGGCAGATATATCCTTTTTGTTGGAATTTTGAAGTTCTCCTAGTAGAGGTTTGAGATGGAGTTCATGACCCTGCCCCCTTCCTAGGTTAAGTTAGTCAAAGGTTTGTTTTGAATTCGAGGTCACCTGTGATCCTGTGTTTACAAGAGTTGATGAATCACAATGACCATGTATCTGAACAGGAGCATAGAACCTACCTTCTTTAGACCCACGTGGTTACCAGTCAAATGGTCGAAAACATTTGGTCGACAGACAATTTGGTCGACACCATTTGGTCGAATGCCAAATGGTCGAATTTTTTTTGTTTTTTTTTTTTACCCATTTTTTGGTTTTTTTTGGGGGGGTCCCCCCCCCCAACCCCCTTTTTTTCTTTATTTTTTTTCCCCACACGAAAACCCACAAAACACATATATATATATATATATAAAAAAAAAAAAAATTCGACCATTTGGCATTCGACCAAATGGTGTCGACCAAATTGCAGTCGACCAGTTTGTCGTCGACCAGTTGACTGGACACCGACCCACGTTTACAAAGAAAGTGTGAGTTATTTCAGAGCATGGCATGAATTTTTGTGATTTCATTTATCTCTTGGAGTTGAACGTGGGTCGCCACGATGTATGCACTTTCTTTTTTACGTCAAGTTCATGAGAGTAGGCTTGGGAATCTTTCGTAATAAACACTTTCAGAGATAAGATATGGGGCCTCATTACCAGGTTGGCGGTAACCTGCCGGTGCCACCGTTGGGTTCCCGCCAACCCCGTAATACTGTTTCCAGCGCCTGACTTCCCAGTGCCACCGGAACATTACAAGTCCTGGCGGATCGGGAAGTCAGGTGCTGGAAAATGTTAGTCCCCATTCCCTTGGAGTCCCATAGGACTCCACAGGAATGGGGACTCGGAGGCACCGGCACCATTGCTAACGGTGCCGGTGCTTCTGTTACAGCTGTTATCTTGTTTTGTATCATTCATTCAGTTTCTTTATTTTGACCCACTTTTCTTCAGGAGTTGTCACAGGATCTCCAAAAGAGAAGACTTTCTTTTCTGTGTTTTCTGTGTTCTCCTTTCTCTCATTGGTGACTATTTTATTTTTAGTTTCTTGGAATTTCACTATTTTTCTCCTTTCCTTTGGCTCTAGTAGTCGCTACTAGTTTCTTGCATTTCTTTATTTAATTGAAGGGTTCTTTTATGGGTTAGTAAGGAAGCGTCCTCCAGGGATTGGCCTATCTTTTCCTCCATATCCCCTTTTTCTTCGTCTACTAGGGCACTGATATTTGGATTGTTAACCTCTTGTCATTGTCCCCCGGAGCTCCGGACCCAGATGTTGGGGCATTTTGGGGAATGCTGGCAGTCAGACGTTTTTATGGGAGGGCAAAATGGGCACTTGCCCAGGGCCCGCACCTCGTAAGGGGGCCCCACAAGGCTAGCTGATCTGAAGAAGTAAGATTCCATTGTTCACCAGTCTTAAATAGCACACGTCAGGATATTTTATAGGGTGCTGCTGAGGCTCTAAACTCATTGCCTTTCTGTTTTGACAAGTATATTCTGCCTTGATCAATTCATCGTGTATTGCTCTCTGTGTTCACTGTGTTAGATATAGTTTTGTGTTCCTTACTGCACAACGCTGTAGCATTCTTTGCTTCCTGTGGGAATTATGTTGATCATGTGCAATAGGCAATGTTGAAGTGCATATTGATAAACTGAATGCCACAGTGTTTCAGAAGTTAGCTCAGTGTCTGAAGCACCCGTTACAGAGATATGTGTTCAAATTCAAAATTAGAATATAACATTCCAGCAATGCTGGCTGAGCCTTTCCTATGTCTGAAGTTTATAAACCTGCCTGCATACGTACTTGGTTTTGCAGAACAACATCTGCTATTATCAGCAATGTACATGCATCAGCTAAGGGCTGCTATAAAACGAACATATCATCCGTATGGTGAAGATCTAGAAATTGGTTTGTTCAGATGGGGTGTTTTCAAACGTAGCCAATGGCCTCCAACGATGGCATAAACTGTTAGTCCAAGAGGTGAATAAGTATCCAAATTCAAGACTATGGAACAAAAGCGTTCATGATTGTATCCTAGATTTGCCAGCAGACGATAGTGATCCTGGTCAAATCATCTAATATATCTTACATTACTGTGTTGTCTTCTGTGAGGTTTACCTTCGTGCATGCTGCTGGTATAGTTTAGCCCATTACTTGATCTTTCTTCTTATGTAGATTAACAAGGGGGGTTCTGGGAGTCCCTCTGCCAGACATTAGTTCTGGTTACGAGAGACTTACCCAGATTCTTTAGCTCACTATCTTTCACAGATAAGAAATATCCCAAACATATCAGTCTTTGTCCTGCCCTGGGGCAGTCCAGCACCAAAATGCTAGGCAATTCTCCTCTGAACAAGAGTACCAACAGCATCCCCAGACACGTGTTTCGGTCTGGTTGGACCTCATCAGTAGGGAGGAGCTGTGCCTCTCTAAGAGTAGTGAGCAAGGAGTCCACGTCTGGATTCCCCTAGTAATTTAGGGTGAGACCCAAAGTTACTTGAATATGCAAATTAACAAGGGGGGTCCTGGGAGTCCCTCTGCCAGACATTAGTCCTGGTTACGAGAGACTTACCCAGAGTCTTTAGCTCACTATCTTTCACAGAGAAGAAATATCCCAAACATATCAGTCTTTGTCCTGCCCTGGGGCAGTCCAGCACCGAAATGCTAGGCAATTCTCCTCTGAACAAGAGTACCAACAGCATCCCCAGACACGTGTTTCGGTCTGGTTGGACCTCATCAGTAGGGAGGAGCTGTGCCTCTCTAAGAGTAGTGAGCAAGGGGTCCACGTCTGGATTCCCCTAGTAACTTAGGGTGAGACCATTTGGGTGGAAAGCATGGCAGACAGAAGAGAGCCGACCATATGTTGCAGGCCTCAGGCAAGCATATTTGAAGGTCTGCTTGTTTGACACAAAAACTGTTTGCTTTTTGGTATAAGACAAAGGTTTTTATGCATGTTTATGAATTAAAATGTCAGAAGCCATAGTTTTGGAAGTATTTAAAGCTTTAAAATACAAAAGATAACCCCATATTAAATGTGTTAAATCACATAGATTGGTATGCTGGTTCTTATATACTTCCCTTGATGATGGAGAGAATGAAGCTAGAATCATTCCCATTTTGCATAACATCCTTCTATAATATTTTGTTTAAAAATAGTCATGTTTGGTAATGTGATTTGTGTACTTTCCATTTTTTATAAAAATGAGATTGTTTTAGTTCATGTTAAGAACTGGAAAAGAAAGTGTTCAATGCAGCAATTGCAGAGCTGGCACAAATCCCAACTTCACCCCTCCACCCCTTAACCAATGTGTGACCCTGGGAATTGGGGTTGCCGCCAACCTCGTAATGAGGCCCCATATCCGTGCTTCAGTGAAAACTTTGTGGGCTGGGGCCGTTACGCCCAGGTCAGACCTGCCGGGTGCAATGGCCCCCACCCACAGCGGTGTAATGGGTGCCGGTACGGTGCAACCGGCACCCATAATTCTGGACCGCCACACTTGTAATGAGGGCCTATCTGCTGGCTGGCTGCAAGGCTATTTTATAGTCCTTTATTTATTGCCATAATTCTTCATTTTTTTCCATTTCAGTATTCTGGAAAACTGGGGGACCCTACAGTTCACTAAATTGAATGAGAAAGCACTAACCTGACTGGGGCTACTGCCGAGTCATTTAGGTTTGACATCCAGATTGTTTCAGAAATTACGATTCTACCTGGTGAGAGGCAATTGATCCCTACAGGGTTGATTTTGTTCCCCCTCCCCCGAAGGAACATACTTCAGTTGACTTCAAAATCAGGTCTAGCGTGGAGACACAGCCTTGATGTAATGGCTAACGTGATAGACCCCGACTATGGAAGGGATATAAAGGGCTTGTTGCATAATTCTGCGAAACACCCCTATACTGTACGAGAGGGAGAGAAAATTCAGGGGATTTTGGAAAAAGACTTGTTGCCTGGCCCTCCCGAAGTATCTGTACAAACAGAAACTGATATGGGACCACAAGGGTTTAGAGAAGCAGATAAAGTTAAGACCAACAAACCTCTCCCAGACCTTACTGAAACCGTGCTCCTCCCTGATATCACTACCACCCAACGGAACAACGCGATACTCACCGAGGCATTCTCTAAGGTTATCTCGGAAGAGTAGGGTTGAGCCCAAAAGGCATCTTATATCGGGGAGATATTACCGAGAAGGTACTTGTAGATCACAACTGGTGGTCGTCAGTAGTCATAGGTGTGAGGTTCTGGAACTGGCACATTCCCATCTAACTGCTGGCCATCAGGGTGTTGGTATATATAACCACAAAAGTGATGGGTGGAAGGTTTTGAATGAATCTGCACCACTGGCATTGCTCTGGGCAACCTTCCACACCACTGTTTTTTAGCCCATTTGCACCATTGCAAAAGGGGTCCATCCATATGCAAATCAGTCAGGTACTGCCACCAATGGTAGCAGCCCAGTCCGAACTGCTAGGCCAGGTCCCCTCTGCACGGAAGCGCAAGCAACTCCAGACATGTGTCAGCCTTGTTGGGCCTCCTCAGTGAAGTGAAGCTTGGTTACCCATGGCGCAGCGAGCAAGGAATCCACATCTGGGCATACCCTCTCTCGACAAACTATAACCACAAAAGTGATGGGTGGAAGGTTTTGAATGAATCTGCATCAGGGTGTTGGGAAACACAAAACCAGTTTATGCCTAAGTTCTATTGGCCAGGCATCTATGCGGAAGTGAAGAACTTTGTGATAACCTCTGCCCTTTGTCAAAGTCCCTTTTTCATGTATCGCCATTGATATCTTGGGTCCTCTTGAACCATCGAAACTAGGAAATATGCACATCCTTGTTACTGTGGATTAGGCAACCAGATAGCCAGAGGCCTCTACCTTACGCTACAACACAAGTCAGCAAATGCTACATCTCCTCCCCTTCCCATTTCTCATAGGTTTCCTAAAAGAGATGTAAACGGATCAAGGGATGACATTTATGTCACTCATGTCAGAGGTTTTACAATCATTCAGATGGCATCACTTCTGCCCAGATGGGAGCCCCTTTCCATGAGGCTAGGGAGATGAGGATGCTGACCGATAGTCTAGCATGTGGGAGGATCTCATTTGGAGGTACTTCCCTCCTGGGGATAAGGATATGCATCTTGGGCATGGCCTCTCTATCTCCCAACCCGACAGGGTAAAGACAAAACTAACTCCCCTGGGCACTACTTTATTTGTGGAGATAACACAAGGACTTCTGTATAGGGTCGGCCAAACTGAAACTTTCCACCGGCAGAAGTTACGGGACATCCGTTTAGGCCTGAATGAGACCCCACTAGAACTAGGGGCACATATTCAAGACACCCTGTACCAATGGTTAGGGAAGTAGTCCTTGCCAGAGGTAATGGAGGCATTAGCGCTAGAAAAGCTAGTTAATGGCCTTCCTACCTTCCTTTATGTTACCGGTGAGACAGCTCAAGCATACACCGAGGCCTCTAAACAAATGAGAGCCTTACACAAGGGCAACAAGACCAAAAGGGAGATAAAATCTACTCCTAGGATTCAAGATGGCCGCTGGCAGCTGATAGATGTGTACCCTCCAAACCTAAATTGGCTCCCCCACCACCTCAGAGCATCAGATTACCCCCATAAACATCCTGCCGTGAGTGGGAAGGCTCTAGCGCTGTGAAAGTCAGCCATTCAGGCTTAGTGAAGAACCGCCTGAGCAAACTACATGGGTGGAATGAGGTGGCCTGGCTCAGAATGCAGATTTGTATTGGGATTGAGTGCAGGGGCTCACAGCAAAGCCACTGGCGAGTGAGCCTACACTCTGGCCGCATACCTGCCGCCCAAACGAGTTCATCCGAGAACCTGAGGATCCTGATGAGAGAAGCAGGAGAGGCTTGCAGAGAGCACACCATACAGGTCATTGGGACACGCAGCTGCGGCACAGGGATTGCAGTCACCCGCCATGCGAAAGCCTTCCCTGTGAGGCGGGGGGTTGAGCCGCTGTATATTACCAGGACACCTGCAAAGAAACGTCACAGACTCTGCGGAAGGCCCCCACTTCTGAAGACTACAATGCTGGTAGTCTTCGAAGCGACTACAGCAGCGAGTCAGACCAGCGCTGTGGGCGGAGGAAGCTTTCACACTCCCCATGAGGATTATTTGCAATCATAGGCCAGCCGACCAGAGGGTGTAGGAGCTGAGGAGAGAGAGCACTGACCCACCAATGGGTGGCTCTGACTTGAGGTTGGGCCATTGCAACACCCTACAGATCCTATACTTCACAAGACTAGGACACTATAATACCCCAAGCATTCTTGCCGCCTTCCCTTTTGGTTATGCTGGTGGGGGGCCCTGCCAAGGATAAGAGTGCCACACAGGTACTCCCTAACTCGGGAGACTTGGGAGGACATTGACACCCACCGAATGGAGTCCCGGCTGTACGGAGGCCATTCCAGATCACCAAGGGGAACAAATTAATGTCCCAATAGTGCATGGATGGGAGGCAACAGTGCTGACCCTGTGAAGAAGGTGGAAGAGCCTCACTGGAATCACGAGTGCCAAGATCAGACTCTGACACCCGACAGGGACATATGGATGTCAAAGTGATGCCCTAAATCCCAGACGCACACCTCCTATACAGGGGACCCACCAGGCACCCTACCTACCATATGGGGACCACAGGACTCTAGACCAACCAATAAAGCAAGGATGATAATGATGGTAGGGTCGGGGAAACCTGTGGCAGCAATGTCTGCAGATGCCCTCTTATGGCAAGACCTGCATAATAACTAGCGAGAACTGCAGTCCTCCCTCATAAAGGAATTTCAGGACAAGCTCCAGCTGATGCGTTCAGATCTTATCGGAGCATTGGTCGAGATGAAGCAAGAAATGGGCCAACTGGGTGAAAGAACAGACCTTCTCAAAAGGGGCCCTCAAGAGGTAGAGACGTACTCTAGGGAATATAGTGAAGCAATTGAGAGCCTAAACGCCGCCACGCAGTACCTGGAATTGCAAATGGAGGACTTGGAGAACAGGTCAAGAAAGATGAACATTCATATTAAAAACCTTCCGGAGGAGGTCTCTGATCAGGATCTTAAATCGCAAATCATGTTATTTGCTCACATCTTGTGGGACAAAACACCGGAAGAGGTGGGTCTGGACCACGTCCACAGAACTGGCTGACTGGTAAGGAATCCTAACAGCAGACCAAGAGATGTCCTTGCAGCATTTACGCAATACTCACAGAAGGAAGCAGTACTTTGTGCACTGAGGGCTAAGGAGCCATTAACATACCAGGGGCCCAGATCCAACTGTGTCAAAATGTGGCATGGAGCACACTGCTGAAAAGGAGGCTAAAGGGCCCTGTGGTCTGAGAATTGTCAAAATGGAGAATCTGATACAAATGGACATTTCCCTTTGAGCTGGCGTTTGACAGGGAGGGGTCGCAAAGATGTATCACATCCACCAGGAAGGCAGTGCTCTACTACAGATTAATCTAGACCTTTGACAAACAGGAAGGTCCACCTCCGCAACCTGATGCCCATGCCAGACCCAGGCCTTGGGAATAGGCGATGGTGGGGAATCGCAGAAGGAAGAGGTCCCCACCACAAGGACCCTCTTTAAGAGACAGGGCGGTGGTCCCGGGGCCAAAGTTGGGGTTGAAGGGGAGTGGGGAAATGGTGAGACAACTGTGTGGTGGAACGGGGGCACCACAGGTTATGGAGGAGACAAAGGATCTCCACAAAAGCAATAGGGGTCCAGAGGTGAGAGTTACAGGGCCATTCAAGTTCAAGTGGGTGACGTTGACGCAGAATGCTAGGGGCTTAAACTCCCCTATAAGAGGAAAAGATGTATGGAGTTTACTAAGTCAGCCAAACGGGCCCTTCAAGAAACCCATCTCCTACGAAGGGATGAGGGGAGGCTTTGACATGGTGTTCTCCAAGGTCTTCCATGCTTCAGGCCCTAATAAGACTGGTGGGGTGGCACTCGCTTTCAGAGAAGGCTGTGACCTGAGGATTACGGACTCAAAGGCGAATCAGGGGCCCAGGTATATCATGGTGAGAGGGGAGGTTGGTGGAAAGGACTACAAAGTGGCATCAATTTACGCCCCAAATGTTGGCCTATAGGAACTTATGAAGGACTTACCAATGAGCAAGGAAGGGTTCGCGAAAGCCGACATCATAATGATGGGGGACTTTAATCGGGCCTGGTCACGGACTAGGAGCTCCTCAGGGGCTTGTCACAAGGGAGGGGTGGCCTCCAAGACTTTGCAGGACACATTTTATAATCTGAGCTTACGAGATGGCTGGAGAGCGGTGCGAGGAGGGGTTCACCTTTTTGTCTAGCATCCACGGCTCCCACTCGTGCATTGATTATGTGTGGGTCTTGGCGCCCCTACTAGGTAAGATTAAGGGTTTTGAGGTGGGCCTGATTGGGATAGCTGATCATGCCGTAGTCACCATGGAGCTTAACGTCCCCAAACATAATTGCGGTATGTTGGAGTGGAGGACCCCAGGAGACTTAATAAGGGACCCTGTTATAAGGGAGGAACTGGAAGATAAGATTGCCCAATTCTACGACACAAATAGATCGGAGGACACAGGTGAGAGCACCAAATTGGATGCCTTTGAAGCGACTATGAGGGGGAGCTCATTGCAATTGAAGCAGTGAAGAAAAACAATTGAAAGCTCTGGAAACCCAACTTGAGGCCGAGGTGGAGGGCTGTAGGAAAAGGAATGTATTGACCCTGTAGAGGAGGAGTCAAGTACCCCCACTCCAACTGCCCCGTCTTCATTATCTGAAACGTATGAACCAAAATATGTGACGTATACTGAGCAGTTAAACCAACAAAGAGAAGATAGAGGACTCTGTGCAGTACCCATACAAATACCTATACCCAAGAGAATACGGGAAGTAAAGTACCCATTGAGGAAACCATGCTTGCATCCAAGACAATATGATGGCCATTTGAACGAGATTCCTGATGAAACAAAGAAACTGAATGACCAGGATGAATGGTGACATCATACAAAGTTGAATCGACACCCAGATAGAAAGATAATCAGACCAGAGAGGCAGACGATTATAAAGAGCAAAGAAATACCAAGGATAAGTGACATCTTGGGATCATGGTGAAGAAACCTATGCCACAAACATGATGAAGATATTTAGTTAGTATAAACGTGTACAAATGCAACAAAACGCAAGCAGCAAAGCAATCATGGAGCTAGCCACATGCTTAAATAGATTAGACTGCGACAAGTGCCAACGTATACCTATATAACTCATAGATACATATGGATTAAGTGAAGAATTAATGGTTCCACTACGTATAAAGCAGTACTGAACAACACGAGAAGGCCTCATGTTGCAGTTACAAAAGGTCTTATCAAACTAGCATTTGGCTGACATGTGATACAATTAACGTGAAAGTACAGAAGCTCATGTTCAAGAAGGTCAAGTAAAAACAAGAGGTCAGAGGACTATTGGAGAATAAAATCAAATACTCAAAAAGGCTCAATTCATGGTGTCCATTCATGTGATGGAAGAAAGTTGGACGGACGAGATGGTCACACCTACACACGGAAGCCGGATAGCACCCATACTCCTTAAAAATTCTCAGAGCACCTGGTTGTTCAGTCTGCGTGCTGCTCACGTAGGTAGAATTACTGACAGGGTTTAGAAGCCAACCAATTGTAGGAGACCACGCGGTTAGGGGTCCTATAGTTTGTTTAGCCAATTGTACATTGTACATTTAGTGACGTTCAGAGTGGCCATTTTGGAGGGAGGGCTTAGTTGCCCCACCTGATGTAAGCTATCCTATTACCTTTCTCCATTACTCCATACAGATATAGTACCTATGCTTAGTTATTCAGTTAGACCCAATCCTGCTTCCCAATACGTTTCTGAAGTTTGACATGTAGGATGACGTTGGTAATGACGCAGGTCAACACGTCAGCTTTGACCAATTATGGGTATAAGAACCCAACATTTTTATGAAGTAGTTGAGAGTTAGAGTATCGTGCGATTGCTGATATTCGTTGTACTCCCTGTTTTAAGACTTGCATAAAAACAGACAAACTTTACCAAAATATTTGTGTCGTCTTGATTATTGATGTATGAGTAGAATCTGCATCCCCACCCATCTCCAGGGTATTGCTTCTCATCTTAAAGGGCTGGAAGCTTCCAGTTCATTTGGTAGCAGAGATTGATGGTTAGATAAGATGCCATCGCCGTCGACATAAGTAATTTTAGAGTCTTTGCAATATCGCACAACCTTTGCCATTCGGCTGACAGGACATGAGGCTCCACGTAGATAGTGGTTAGAATAGGTAAAACCCCTGCAGGGAAAGGTTTGACAAGACCCCTATTTTGATATAGGAACTCCTCCCACATCTACGAGAAGCGGATCAGAAAGCGTCTCGAAGAGGCGGTAACGAAGGCGGTGATCCTGAGGGTCCAAAGATGAAAAACATGTGAACTGTGAGTGAATAGACCAAAGAGTGTGGCAAAGGGATGCATGTGTAGTAAATAACGGAGAGTAACGGAGGGAAGCCGGATAAAATATAATGCAAGAGTAAAAGTGTAATATATATGTATATGGGAAACGAGATATTTATTGACTTGAGTATGATCAAGTAATATATGAGGAAAAATAGTCGTAAGTGTAGCCACGCTATGAGGATACGCCCTGTTCCTAGACTTTAAAGAGTGCTAGCAGAAGCTTTAATTCAGAACCCCTTTACGTGGAACAATATAGGAGATGAGATTAGTTTAAAGACTTTCTTAAAGGAATTCGCTAAAGTTCCAATCGGAGCAGAATCTAGAGGGTAAGACGAGTCTTAGAAGAAGATCGTAGGCAGTATGTATATGTGACCGGTCAAGTCTGTCTGTTTTGTCAGAGTTGAAAAAAGAAATGTTTTAAGTGATTAAAAAATGTGAAGTAGAGACACGAAAAGTGATTGTTTTAAGATTAAACTTTGATGGTTGTTTTTTAGCAAGATTAAAGTAAAAAAAAATTGCATTGTGACGGGATTGGAGCTTGTGACGGTTGGTGCTTGCTCATAAGTGTATGTTGATTGAGACGTAAAATTGTAAAACTGTAACTAAAGCATAAGCAAGTGGTAGCAAAGAGAAAAGTAAAGGTTAAGAAATGGAAGAAGTTATGCCATCAGTGCATCTTTGCAAACAGCTACCAAAGTACGCGCTTAAACTTAAACAGTAAGTACATTGCAGAATGGGTTAAAGGAACTGGAGATAAAATTTTTATGCCATGGCCACAAGGTGGGTCATTATCGAGAGCAGTTCTGCAGCATATGACGGCATATTTGCATGCTGTGTACACAGGAAAAAAGTTAGAAAAACGCCTAGCGAGTCTAGAGCTTTGGAAAATATATGAACACAAGAAGGAGGAGGAGCCTCCTTTATATGCAAAGAGAGGGGTGAAGAGCCTTCTGCTCCGGCCGCCCCATCTGAAATGAAAGACGAGATTAAGAAAGACGAAGAATTATACCCATTAAGAGAACTTAAAGCAGGGATGGGATATAGTAATCCGTCATTTGAGTCACCTACACAAAGTAGTGATGAGGGCCAAGAGAAATATACTGAGAAAGATATAAACTCCAAAGTCCCGAGAGACAAGGAGAGACGCGACAAGGAGAGAAGTGATCGAGCAAGTACATCTTTAGACATAAGGAGAGAAATAAAAAGATGGAAAGGAGATAAGGATAAAACTGAGATAGCGCTCGTACAGAAAAAATGGTTGGGAGGTCAGATTTTACTTAAGCTCGATGGTAAAAGCATTGAAGAGGTAAGACAAAGGGGAGATCAAGACGAACAAGACAGAAAAGACAAAGAGAGGGAGGAACAATTGAAAGATGAAGGAGCGAAAAGAAAAGATAGATAAAGACAAGAACATTTATATCATGATGAGCAAGCTAAAAAGCAAGAAAGAGCAGAAGAGCAAAGAAAACGTGATAATAAAAGGAGAGCAGCAGATGAACAGGAAAGACTGAGAGAAAAGAATAGAAGATGATGAACAGGAAAGGATACAAGAGAAAATGATACATAGACGAAGAGATGAGGAAATACGAAGGGCATATGAACGAAGGGATATGAAAAAGAAAGAGGAAGATAGAGTAAGAGGAAGCGAGAAAGCACAAAGAAGTCGATGACGACATGGAACGTAAAAGAAGACAGAAAGCACGAGATCTCGAATATTTGGAAAGGGAAATAATAAATCCCAATCGACGAGTAGCATGGAAAGACATAGAGGAATTCTTCCCCGAGTTTGAGTCATTACCGGGCACGTCTAGAGTAAATCTAGAAGACGAGTTTGACTCACAAAGCATTCGGGAGACGATTGATAAGGTGTATCACGAAATGCAAACCCAGAAAGAATCACAAAGGAAGGGAAAAAATGATCGTCTCGAGAGCACTCAGTTGTATGACACGGAGGAAGCCTCCTGTAGTACGAGACATAAGGAGCTGTCTTTAGACAGACTAACGTTAAATAGAGATGATGAGGTGAGAAGTTGCATGAGTTGGGCACAAGAAGTACCAGATGAAGAAAGGGAAATCTTCCTGAGGGAAAAGGGAAAAGATATATGTGATCCAGAGGGATATGTGCCTACGGATAAGGGAGTAAGGTGGTCAGATTCAGAAATACCTATGTCTTAGGCACCACAGCCACTGACACAGTCAGATCAACATAAAAGGCAACCCCATGGTCAGAGGGGGGGGGAGTCCCCGCCTTATGTAAGCAGGCTAAGAGAACTGCCAGGTAGACGGCGATGTGGGAATATTACCCTGGTGATATATAGATAGATAAATGAAGAGGGATGAGAATGAGGTTGGAGCGTCACAGTCCCCCTTATTGGAAAAGGGAGGGGCCAGGCCGCAATACATACCATGGCCCCAGATGGAAAGAGAACATTTAAAATGAAAACTCCCAAATTTAACTTCCGGTGCTAGGAAATGGATACATGAGTTAGAAAAATGACGGGAGGGAACACATTAGCTATAGGGGACATTAAAGGTCTTCTAATCACCATACTTGGTGAGAGAGCTGATGACGTGTGGGAACGAGCAGGTTACCCTGGTGTGACTACAGTCACCACGGCACACAATGGAGCGCCGTTAAATTCCTGTAGAGCAGCGATTTGGAAAGCGCTTCGAGTGCTATATCCGGACACGTCCAATATGGGAGCTATAATGACGAGAAAAATAAAGGAAGGAGAGAATACGTTGCTTTACATTCAAAGTTTTCAAGACACATGGGCGCTTGAAACAAGGGAAGCTTGGGGGAAGTCCATACCTGTATTTTATCATATATTATGCCAAGGGCTGCCAGAGCAGGTACAGAAACAGCTCAAGAAATTAGTGGGGATTGAAGCTAAACCATGGTCGGAAATCCAGTTAACCATTGCACATTATTGCAGACTCCTGCAGGAAAAGAATCGCAAAAAGGACGATGCACGAAAAGGTGAAGAAGCAAAATTAGTTCACAAAAAGCTATTTAAGTTTGCCATTGAAGGGGCAATGTTAACTAACGTAGGTGGATCAAATTTGCAGCAGGCAGTGCATATGCCACAAGTAAATCACCAAAGACAGTTTGATCAGACAAATAATGGATATGCTCCAAGAGGAAGGGCATATCGAGAGTAGGTTGGCAAGGATATCATGGGTATTGGCAGAATAATCAGGGAGGGTTCCATAATATGCAAAATGGTAATCAGAACATGCAATATGGGCAGATGGGGAGACAGTCGCTTGTATGTTGGACATGTGGAATGACAGGACACATAGCTTGTATGTGTAGAAGCCAAGGGATGATAAACAATTATCAATTTTCAAGACAGAGAATGCAAAATCCACCTGCATATTCGCAGCAGGGCGGAAATGGATTTGCGCAAGATCAAACAGTGCAGCAGCAAGCGCTGAGAGTGCAGGAAGGCTTGCAATCACAGCAAGTAACAGGTAATCAACCACAAGGACAATCGCAGCAATCTCCTATGCAACTTCAGCAGAATACAAACACAGAACCGTCCATGACATGTAGAATAGGAGGTGTTACTGTTGATGGAGGAAATCCATTCATGAGTGATGGAGTGAGACTGTACCCGAAATAGGACAGCACACTGGGAGACCTGATGTGTTCAGTCCTATCTATTACGCCGAATCCTCATGAGGAGCCAAGGGTGGACGTAATTATAGGCGGCAAAGCTTTTTCCTTCTTAGTGGACACAGGTGCAACACGCTTGCGCATATGCGAGGGTAAATTTTCAATGTCTGGCGATGAATACTCAGGCTTTTACAGGAGCAACGAGTCGTGTTCCTTTTACAAAAGAATTACCAGTCTCCATAGGAGAATTCGATATAAAGGGGCCACTGCTTTATTCGAGGCAAACACCTGTCAACATATTAGGACGAGATTTGATGACAAAAATTAATATGACCATTTCGTTTACAGATGATGGCATAGTATGCTTAACACCGGGAATGCATTATTTAAACATATGCAAAATAATCAGGGCATACGCAGGGCAAGTAGCACCTAGAGCAATACCGTTGGAACCCGAAGTGTTCCATTATGGGATACATGTTTTGTTAACATGGCTGTAAGGTCTAGTAGGCAGAACCAAGAGAATACCAGATGAGTTTCTATTTAGACCTCAGATACCCATGGACGAAGTGGAGGGGCACATTTTCCATAGAAGCAGCTATAGTTCGAGGAAATATGGCTTTGCTTGATGCAACAGATGATAAATGTAGACGATGGAGCACAATAATTGCCATTGAGGAAGGTTGCAGAATGACTGACGTCACTGATGAAGACTTGTTTGGAGATGACAGATCTGACGATTTTGTGATATTTCAAATGTGCATTACTTATTGGGTAAAGACGATTAAGAGAGAAGTTCCACATAGAATGATGCTAGCACAGAAGCGTCCTGAATATTTTGATGAAGATATGGCGAAAGTGCCAATTTCATTATGGACCACCAGTCCCTATGACGTAGGGTTTCTGAAAGGAGTTGGGGAAGTAAAGATTAAATTGAAACCAGGAGCAATTTTACCTCGAGCACAATATCCCATGTCTCGAAAGGAAGATGAAGGAATTTTTAAAACGATTTCAGCCATGATGGATGAAGGTATCTGAGTGACGTCAGAGTCACCGTGTAATACATCAGTGTACCCTGTGGAAAAAGAGGCTGAGTTCCTCTAGTCCCTAACACGTCTACGATTCTATGTAATATATCTGTTGATGCACGATATTACACAGTGATTGACTTGAAAAATGTGTTTTTCTCAATCCCATTGCACAAAGACTCACAAGATTTTACATTGTTTACTTTTAGACAAGTGCGATTAAAAAGCACAAGGCTGCCTCAGGGGTACTGTGAGTCCCCATCGATTTTTAACATAGTCCTCCAGATGGACTTGACCAATATTGTTTTAGAGAGCATTGTGCTGCAATACGTAGATGACATTCTAGTTTGCAGCACCACAGAGGAAGAGTGCAGACGCAATTCTGTTCAGCTGATGATTATACTTGCTGACAAAGGTATAAGGTATACAAGGAAAGTTACAATATTGTCAACAAGAAGTGTTGTACACAGGCCAATTGATTTCACACGAGGGAAAGAAGTGACCCCTGAAAGAGCTGAGGTCATTTTAAAAAAAGCCAAGCCACACACGATAAAACAAATGCATAGTTGTCTAGGACTATGTAATTATGTCAGATCATGGGTCTTTGACTACAGCTCATATACAAGGCCCTTTTTACAGGCCTTGAAAAAAGCACAGGCAACAAAAGAAAAAATCGTGTGGACTGAAGCAATGTAAGAATTGATGAATTTAAAAAAGCAATCTGCACAGCTCCAGTTCTAGAGATCCCCAATTATGCAGAGGAATTATTTTTATTCTCGCATACATGGTACTTTTATGACAGCAGTACTCGCACAGAGAACCACATTGGGGTACAAGCCCCTCGCATATTACAGTGGAATTTTGGACCCACTAATGAGAGGTCACTTTCCATGCAAACAAAGTTTGGCAGCTGCCGAGTTCGCCATAGAAAAGGCTACAAGCATAGTGATGGGATGCTCCATGACATTATTTGTTGAACACACATTAATTGCCATTTTACAAAAACCAAAAGGCATGTTGACTAGTCAAAGGGCTTGTGCCTATGAGGTTATCATATCAACTCCAGTGATTAAAATAGTTCAATGTAAAATAGTGAATCCAGCCATGTTTATAGCTGAGCCAATTACCGAAGGAGAGCCTATACACGATTGTGCAAACTATGAAGAATTCTGTGATGAACTCCCTAGAGTTGAAAGATTAAAGAAATATCGAGGCTAAATACCACTCAATAGAAATATGCCAGTCACGAGTACAATGGTACAAGTACACATTTGTTCTGCAGAACAGCTGTCTGGTCTCTCAACACCTCCCAATGTGTGGTAGCGGACACTGTGAGATGAGAGAGTGCTGGACATTACAAAGCGTGCATATTTATACAGTTCTCTCACAAAGCCAGACACATTGTCCAGCCTATATTCAAGTTACATATTCATTAGGGTTAACAGCCTGTTCACATACTAATTCAGATTCAAATAACTATACATTTTTTAATGTTTTCCTCAAAAACTAGACATGTTTTTCTGCAAGTATGATAAAATGGTAACATTTGTTTCCAAGCTTAAAGTTAATCCAGTTTCAAGGAACATACACAAAGAGTTCTGCAAAGGCACACGGTTTCAGCTATTCAACATTCTTTTCCGCTGTTTGAACGAGAATGACGCTATTGGTACAGACAACATCTAAATTACTGTTCAGTTCAACTCTAGTTTAGCTCCAAGGTTTCTTAGTGCAGGACAGACAATCCACTCTCAGCAGCCACAGCATGTTTATCTGCGTTGACACAGTGCAAAGTTCATTTTTCTCTGCTAGAGCTGAAAACACAAAGTTTAACTTGAGACAAAAACAGGAGTTAATCAAAATGGCGGATGATTCTAAAATGGCAGTGTAGTCAGCCTTATTCACGTTCATTCAAATGCGATTTTCTGTGCGATGCGAATGCGCTTAGGCCCCTATTATCAAGCGGTATTATGTGAAATATACTTTAAAAAACCCTCCTTTTGGCCTAAGCCAAGAGCATTAAACAGTAGCATCATCCGAAGTCCATGTATCGTCGTCTGAACATCCAGAGTCACTGTTTTTTTCGAAAACATTTAATCGCCATTAACTCCTTGATGGTAGTATCCTGCATTAGTAAGGCATTCTAAATTTCACCTGGGCATATGGGTTTTAGGGTCTAGTGTACCTATTGCCTGTGCAGAACTTCCTCCTATTATATAACACATGACAGGCAGACATTATATGTAACAGCAAAGCAGTATAATGCCAAGAATTACCATTAAGATTGCAAAGATTTTCCAACCTCAAGATCGCAACAAGTCCCAGAACCATGTACTAATATCCCAGTTTCCCTCTGGAACGTATACTTCAGTACATAAGACATGTAAATTCTTGATCACCTTAAATATAGTGGGGAAGGAATCAGGTACAAAGACACAACACGCAGATACCACCATTTTACATACCCCACCATGCTCAGCTAGAATGATATCTAGCACCATCCTATTTTGGAGAGCCACTAATCTAATAGCCTTTTGCTCTAGCGTCATATTATACAGGCTGTCAGTGGTCTCACTAATGGTTTTCTCTAACACTCTTGCCAATTTTCTAATATCTTGGGAATGTATTATTTGTCCCCAGAATGGCATGAAGGATTTGGCAACATCACCCAGAATTTGCGAAGGAGTGTCACCATTCTCATCCCGCCGGGGACGAGTTTTAGAGACTTCAGCAGTGGTGGCGACATATACTCCTGGTAACAATATGCTCAAATAACAAGTACCCTCTCAATCTCTGGGTAACCATGGATATGCCTCATCAGCACAAATGAAGTAAACAGGATCTCCTACATACAAAGGTCTATCCTCACTGGTTTGTACTGCAGTTTTTGTACATCCCTCAAATGTACCCATTCTTTGGGTTCCCTCTTTTGGTATACAGAATGGAACAGAGTTTGGACTATGGTTGATGGTATAGGAAGGTGCCATGGCATCCTTATTACCTACGCGAGCCATTTTAAAGGTAATCAATGACTGAAAAGGTCTAGAGAGTCTGTCAGAAGGCCTAATAGAAGCAACATTCAGCTTGCTCCTATTCGCAAACAAAGAACATCCTAAAGGTGTTAAAACTCGCTTTTCAAATTCGTTAAGATTAGTCCCATCAAAATTCCCCATAACACTATCGTTCCATCGGCCATAGAATAATGCCCTAAGTGAAGCATATCAAGCAGTAGTTAAAGGGAGAGGGTATATTTATCAGCCCAGCCCTTTTCCCCAAGTTGTGGCAAATTCGAACACACCCAGCAATTCGTTCTATTCAGAATGGCATAGGTGGTATTCATAATCATTAAAAGAGTGTTATTATGACAACCCCCTCTGTGTTGGAGGTCTCGGGGACGAAGAATGTGCAAATGCACATAAGGTGGAGACACAGAGGTAATACTTGCAGTCGGTAACAAGACATCATTGTAATTATAAAACATGCTGTTATTGTGACCAGTGTCCATTTGCTACTAGGGGACCATGACCCTTGACGAGCACATTTATCATCAGTAAAGTGACCAACTTCCTTTTTTGTACGAGTAGCCTGCAAAATAGTCATAGTTTCTCAGCGTCCGTTAAGAAGCCTCACTGTTAGGCTTTTTTAGTTAATCTGTGAGTGGCACCAGACCACTTGGCCTATGTTGATTGAAGCTAACTTTGACGGTCCCTGCCTCTTAGTTATGCAGCAGAGGAATGACGAGGGACTGGCTCAACTGTGGTTTCTTGTGGGTTTTTTGTGGGCACAGCCTAGCTGCACTTTCCTATCCTATTTACATTAATGTAATGTCAGCAACTCTAAATCTAAATACGATTCTGTGGTCGCAGATCATACCTTGAGACTCCAGGTACGGAATGGTTGGTAAACAAAGTGTCGATTCCTGAAGAAGATGAAGAAGCAATATCGATCGACGGTGAAGAAGGATGTGAAGAAGAAGCAACAATCTCCCCAGCCCCACAGGCTCAGGAAGGATTTCCGTGACACCCTCGGTGTCGATCAGAGCAGGCTCATTGTGAGCATTAAGAGCACCAATTCCCTTCTCCTCCCCTTTGTCGTAGGGCAGAGGAAAAGGAATCCTCTTAACGTGTGTCGCGTGGATCCAGTGCTTCTTCCTAGCAACTCGTAAGGTGGTCTGTGTGGCCAAAAGGATTTGATGTGGTCCTTTCCAACGAGGTGCAAGACAGGAACCCCTCTCAAAGTTCTTCAGAAGGACACACTGGTCAAGTCGGAGTCGATGACCTGGACCCTCGTATTTTACAGGAAGAGCTGCTTGCACCTGTTGATGAATCAAATACAAGTTTTGAGTCAACTGGTCACAATAATCGGACAGAAGCGGATACTCGATTTCTTTTAACTGCTTGGGTTTTGGAACATTCCATATATTTGCTGGTCTTCCCATTATAATTTCATAGGGGGAGAGCCCTGTTTTAGACTGTGTGGCCGTCCACATTGATAATAAGGCTATTGGCAAAGCATCAGGTCATTTCAAATTGCTATGTGCACACACCTTTGCGATTGTTTTCTTTAGAATTCCGTTGTGACGTTCCACAAAACTGGCACTCTGAGCGGGTCTGGGCGAGTGAAACCGTTTATCAATCTGTAATCCTGCACACACTTGCAGGATGACAGCAACGATGAAATGTGGACCATTATCAGACCAAATTACCCTCGGCAAGCCAAACCTAGGAAAATATTCCTTCAGCATGGTCTTTGCCGTTGATTGCTCTGCCATCTTTTAGAGGAAAAGCCTCAACCCATTTACTGAAAGCACAAATGATGACTAAAACATATTTGTAGTTTTGACAACATTCCATCTCAATATAATCCAAATGAATCACCTCAAAAGGCATGGAGGGGAGACCAAAACTGCCCTTTGGTGTCGGTGGTCCCTTCCCAATGTTATGTTGCAAGTATATCATGCAACTTTGGACAAAACGTTCAGCAGTTTTCTGAATATTGGTATTATACCAGACAGGATCAAACTGTTTGCAAATCTTTTTTGGCATATATGTGTTGGACCATGAGCCATTGTAACCATAGCAGTGACATATGCTTTGGTATCATCCATCTTTGTTTTTCACTATCCACCCAACAACCCTCATCTAGACCCTCTGGAACCTCAGCCCACTGTTTGATTTATTCTGGAGTAGCTTCAGTCTGAATTTCTTTTATACAGCTAACCCCTTCATCTATCATACAAGTGTCAGTGACCCCCTTTGTTGGATCTAACACATACATCTTTCAATGCAAATCAGTGGCAGTCTGTTTGGCTATTCTGTCAGCAAAAGCGTTTCCTTTTCCTACTTCATCCGTCACTTTCTGATGTGCAGCACACTTCATTATTGCTAATTGTGTAGGAAGCGCAAGTTCTGAAAGTAACCGGACTATTAAAGCACCATGCTGAATCTTTGTTGCATGCGAGGTCAAGAAACCTTTCTCAGCCAATAATCGACCAAAGTTGTGAACCACCCTGAACGCATATTGGCTAGCTGTGTATATATTCACACAAAGCCCTTCAGAATGTTCACAGGGTCTGGTTAACGCAATAATCCCTGCGGGCTGTGCAGAATTATGCAGAATTCGTTTGGTTTCCACAATAGTGCTTAATGTGGTGATTGCGTAAGCAGTAGTGGATGTACCATCCGGAAGTTTAAAGCAGGAGCCATAGCAAAACAGCTCCCCTTGTGGATTCTTTAAGGGTGTATCACTTAAATCAATCCTGCCCTTAGTTTCTTGTTCTGTCGTATAAAGGCGATCATGTGACATTTTGTCACTACAGACTGTTTGTTGCGGAAAATGCAATAGTTCAGCCGGATTTAATGAGCAAAAGCTCTTAATTTGGATATGTGCAGCAAATAGAATCAGTTTGTACCTTGTTAGCCGAGCTGATATGAGATGTTGGGTCTGCGTTCTATTTAGTAGAACGTTTACGGAGTGGGGTACCATCACGGTTAAAGATTGAACTAAATCATACCCTCACTTTGGTTCACGGATGCAGCAGCAGCAGCTACAGCTACAGCTCTCAAACATCTTGGCAAAATGCATGCAACAGGGTCTAATGTGGAGGAAAAATAACTGCACGGTCTATTCTTGCCCCCATGTTCCTGTGTCAAAACAGCCAAAGCACATCCATCACATTCATGCACATACAACACAAAGATCTTTTCATAATTTGGTGTGCCCAAAACTGGTGCTGAACACAACGCAGCCTTGAGCAAATCAAAAGCATTCTGACAATCCATGCTCCACGGTAAAGGCAAAGAAATACCCTTCTTTGTCAGTGCCAACATAGGTTTTATCATTAATGAACAATTCGGGATCCACTGTCTACAATATGAAGCCATGCCTATCAAAGCTCTGATCTCTTTCTGTGTATTTGGGACAGACATGCTAGAGATGCTTTGTATCCGTTCAGGTGTCGGTCTTCTTCCCTCCTTTGACAGGACATAGCCTAAATAGGCAACCTCCTGTTGACAATACTGAAACTTTTTCAATGAAGCCTTATGCCCATGTTCTGCTAAATGAATAAGCAGCAACACAGTGCCTTCTTTGCAAGCAACTTCAGAATCATCAGCTAGAAGTAGATCATCAACATACTGCAACAACGTGCAGGTGGAAGGCAATTCAAGCGTATCAAGCTGTTCCTTCAACGCTCTACTATAAATGCTTGGACTCTCACTGTACCCTTGTGGCACACGAGTGAATGTAAACGAGCGTACCCCTACGGTGAACGTGTACAAATATCTGCTTTCAACATGCACAGGAATACTGAAAAAAAAAAATTTCAAATCCACAACACTAAAATGTGTAGCCGTAGCTGGAATCGTAGTCAATATTTTAGTAACATTAGGTACAATCGGAAACTGTAAATCGCATTATCCCCTTTCTTATAAACTGGTAGAATCTGACTATTACACACACTCCCTGCAATTTTCTCAATCACACCTATGTGTACAAAATCAGAAATAATACTCTTCAAAGCCTGTTCACCTTCAACCGAAATCTTATACTGTGGAATACGTGGCAATTTAACACCTGGTTTGAACACAATTTTAACTGGTTCAATTTTTAAAATGCTGACGTCATTATCATTAATTGCCCATAGACATGTCAGAACCTTATTCAATTCAGTTGGTAAAAGCCTAGACAAAAACTGTGGAGCGGAAGGTTATTGAGGTGAAATCGTTAAATGCACTCCATCCGGAGAACAGTAGATCGCAGCATTCAATTTCTTCAATAAATTTAATCCCAACAAATTTTTGCCACAATTTGTCGTCAACAGAAATGGACAAGAATCAGTGAATGGTCCCAGAGAAATCGGTAGCAGCCGAAAGACCGGACAAACCACTGGCGTACCAGAGAACCCTACAGAAATGGTGTTCTGCCCTGACAGTGGAATATCTGGAACCCGTGAGTGATCAATAGAACACTTCTGTGCTCCTGTATCTATCAAGAATAGATGCTCCCTATTCCCCACCTTCATTTCAACGTAGGGCCCTTTCTGATCAATGGGAATAGGTACTGGTTCCAGACTCTGCTTCAGGCTGTCCTAACGGAACAGTATATCGTCAAATTCAAGATCCTCTGAAAAATAGACAGTCAAAGGGTTATCGAAAATGTTCCCACTAGTAACACTCTGTTGCTGACTACTATCTTGTGACGGTGCCTGTTGATTCTGCGTAAACTGACTTCTACCAGGACCCCCTATCCCAGGATGCCTCTGGATCGTCTACCCATGGCACCATACATACTATTTGATCTCTGTTGAAGGATCGGGCATTGTGCTCGCCAATGACCCTCCTGTCTACAATATGCACATTGGTTCATATGTACAGGACCCAGTTGTGCATTAGTCTGTGGTGAAAAATGGCCTCTAAACTATGTATTCCCACCTCTAGCTCCTCTAGCTATTTGCTGCAATAATACTCTAGTCTTCAAGTTTCCCTTCTTCTTTTCCGCCTTCTCCTTCTCTGTATTAACCCTATTCTCATAGTACTGAGCCATATGTAATACTTCAGATTGTGATTTTGCTTGCCAAGCACTCTCAGAAGTCATAATCTGTGATTGGATTTCAGGCAACAATCCACGCACAAATGTATCTACAAACAGCCTTTTTCCTGACTCTGTACTTAAGTCTTAACCACTAAAATCTGAGAATACTTGTTGGAACCTATTCAAATACTCAGTTGCACCCTCTGACTTCAATTGTATGCAAGCCGTTAGTTTATCTAATATAATTCTTTTCTCAGGAACCAAAGTTTTTAATTTAGCTACTATTCTGTCTGGTAACAGTATCACTTGTGGCGGTTTCTCACCAGCATTCCTTTCCCCATCTATTCGTACTAAAGCATCACATATGTCACCCATCCATGCCTGATCGTCTATAGTTCTAATCTGCTTCCACAAATCAGCAGGAAGGATCAAGGGAAAAAACAAATCTATATCACCCAGCGTAAAAACTGACTAATGCAAAACAGACACAATTTCTTTATAAAATCCTGTTGGATTCTTCTTTATATCTGGAATTGTTTGTCTAATAGTATTCACTTCCTGTGTAGAAAACGGAACATGAACCAACTGTGAGACATAATGTGCTTCAATAGTAGTAGCTGCAATTTCTACTTTCGGAAAAAATGTCGGAGGAACCTCCCTCATCGGCAGTTATAAAATATGCAAATCTGAACGCCTATTAAGCAATAAGGCTAAATCAAGTGACAAAGTAGTCAAAGTAGTATCGGGCAAAAATGTTCTCTTATAAATTACCATCAAATCTGCGGGACAACAAACCTTTCGCAAGAAACAATGCAAATGAGTGAATTGATGGTTATAATAGCTTTTGTACTGGGGGCGTGGCCTGGTGCTCATGGCGTAAGGAGGCTGAAACGCTGAGCTCCGGCCGAGCTGCCATAGTCTGATCCTGAAACGGTGTTAGAAGTGCACCACCACCCCAAAGAAAGACACTGGAGGGTGACGAAAGCGGTACCCGACAGAGAGCCAACGAACTCACAAAAAATCGGGACCGGGGAAGGCAAGAAAATCCGCCCGTACCGGCCTCCCCCTTCTCCGAAACTCCGTACAAAATGGCGGAAGCCCCAACGAGCAGCTGAATGCAGGCCGCCGCTGCAAAGCCAAGCCACAGAAGCGAGGAGGGGCCGGACGCTGAGACCTGTGGCGGGCGTAAGAGAGTGGGGAGGAGGCAGCTCCGGAAAAAAGGTACTGAGCCCCTCCCCCTGCTACATCCCACCATCGGACGAGGACTGCACCGGAGACCCAGGCAAGCAAGGACCGCCAGCCGCAGAGACAAATCCGTGCCCCTGCCAACAGAAAAGCATCCCGTGGAGTCTCTCAGAACCCCCGCTGGATGCTGTGAGGAATACGGGAGAGGGGGCACGGAACGGGTTGAGACCCCCTCCATCCTCCCTCAACCGAGCCCTCCAGAGGTCTGCCAGGACAACGGGAGGCACGCGCTAAGGACCGAGCACAGGGTCCACGCAACAAGCCAGGCACAACAAAGGGAGACCGAACGCCTGGATGCAAAACACTGCGCCACAGCCACCATTGGAGCCGCGCCCTATGAAGTGTAGGGACCGAGGCTGACCCCACGCCGCCTCCAGTAAGTGCCCAGTCCACGGCTGCCCCGGACCCACCGGAGCCCTACAGATCCATGTTGAGCCACGTTCACGAGGGGCGAAGGCGGGACACCAGAGAGAACATTACGAGAAATGAACTGGGTCCAACCCGCAAGCTAAGACACCTCAACATAGACACTCCATCATACCCAACAAGAGAGTCGAATCCCTCCAACCCGACAGCCCCGCAGGCCCCAGCCCATGGCAGACCCAACCCATTACTCAGGCCCCCACGGCCGTAACCCACATTGGGAACATAATTAATAGGGAGCAAGAGACATTGGAATTACACCCGCCCCAAGCAATGCAACATAGCACCCCATGGGGGCCCTCTGAACCTCCGCCGGACACCGTGAGGAGACAGGAGCGGGGGCACGGACTGGGTGGCAACCCCTCCTCCCCAGCCGAGACCCGCATAGGGGTGTTGGGACAGCGTGTGGCATGTGCCAAGAAGCAAGCATGGGGCCTAACCAATAAGTTAAGCATACAAAAGGAGACCAGGCACCAGAATACAAACATTGCACCACAGTCAACATCGGCGCCGTACCCTACAAACCATCAAGAATGAGGCTGAACGCACGTAGCCTCCACTAAGCGCCCTGCCCACACAGTAGCAAAGGCCGAAACCAGGCGAACCGGAGCCAGAAGAACCCACTCTGCAGCTGCCCCGACAGTCTCGCAAAACGAGGGTGAGCCACGCAAGCGGGGGGCTGAGTAGGTCGCCAGAGACAACACTACGAGACACAAACTGGGCCCAACTTGAAAGCCAAGACGCCAAAAAAAGGGGACCAGACACCTTAACGCAGACACTCTGTCACCCCCAACAAGAGCGCCATACTCCCGCACCTCAGCGTCCCCGCAGACCCCGGCCCAGTGCTAACCCAACCCATAAAAAGGAACCCCACAGCTGTAACCCAAGAGGGCACAACCCAAGAGGGAACAAGCACCAAAACAAACAAACAGCCAGCAGGAAAGGCAACGGACCTGCAATCGCTCCAAATAACGCGACACACCTCAACCAACAGAAACAGTCTGAACCTCGATCTACAAGCCTGGCCCGAACCAGTGGCTCAGATCCCCAGCATCACAATGTCCTCCTCCAGAAACAAGTAGAAGACAGCCACAATGAACACCTTCGTCACAACCAAATCCCATGCCCCAACTCACACACCGGGCCCAGAGGTCGACCACCAGAAAACCACAAATGGGGAAGACCGAGACGCTCAAGTATTAGAAGCCATAGCCGCGCTGAGAACATTTATAGACACCAAAATAGATGAAGTGAAGTCTGACATGCAACTCATGCGACAAGACGCCTGTAATCTCGCTGAGAGAGTAAGCAATACAGAAATAACCCTCCAGGAAATGACAAAGGACACCACAGACCTGAAGCCCCGAGTGGCTGAACTGGAGAGAAAAGTGGTCACGCTGGAGGCAAGATCGGAGGAGGCAGAAGGCCGTGCCAGGCTCGGTAACATATGGATACTCGGAGTACCGAAAGGCACGGAGTGGATGAACCTTAATCCTAGAATCCTTAATACAACAAGAAATTGGTGCAGGAAAACTAACACAAGGATTCGCCATAGAGCGGGCACACCAATCCCTCCAAAAGAAACCACCCCCGGGATCGTACCCCCGCCCGATAATCGCAAAGGTCCTTAATTTCCAGGACAGGGAATCCATCCTAAAGTATTCCAGAGAGGGAGGTGTCATAGAACGCAACAATTCCAAGATCACCATATACCCCGACTATACACCCGCAGTGCAAAGAGCAAGAAATTAATTTGTCCCGATTAAAGCCAGGCTCCGACAACTGAACCTGAAGTACATGTTACTTTATCCATCCAGACTGAAGGTGATCCATAAAGGCCGCGCAATATTCTTAGAAACGCCAGCTGCCGCTACCATGCGGATGAAATATAACAACCTTGCAGAAGGGGAAGTAGCATCATCCCAAGAAACCCGAGGCTGAGACCCTGGAGGACAGCAGTCCCACAACCTCCTGCACCTTCTAGACCCTGAAAACGTGAAAACTAAATAGAAACTCAAGTAACACCGAAAAAGACAAGAGATAGCGAAACGATTATGGCACTCTCTCGGCCTCCCCAAGCGAGCACACAGCACTAACCCACAAACTGATTTGTGCAGGCCTGTTGCCAGCACAACCCCACTTGCGCTCCAAACCTAAGATGGGTCTAGACAGCGCGAGAGCACCTGAGCACTGTGAAGGAGATGCAGTCGCTGGGTGCACCAGTTCCAGTTATGTTTTCTGTTATGTTCAACACTCTGGCTTCGAGCTTCAAATAACCAGAGGGATCCAGGGCAGGAGAGCTACAAGAATCAGAACTAAAAACGAGGGGGGACCGGAGGATGGTCCTAAACACTGGAAGCAGCGGCCACCTCAAGGCCCTGATTGGTGCCGAGACATGAGAACCCACAAAAATCAGAAATGGCAACCCAACTCAAAATCATGACATGGAACGTGAGGGAGATGGGGTCATCCCTTAGGAGAAACCGCATACAATCCTTCCTGCGGAGGAAGAAAGTATCCATCGACATGCTCCAAGAGACCCACTTCACGGCAGAGACCACAGATAAACTGACTCGATATTGGGGGAGCCAAGGTTGCGGCGCGCCCTACTCCAAGTATGCGAGGGGAGTATACACATGGGTGAGTCCAGGAACACCATTTCAGCTACTGGGCACGGAAGCAGACGAGGGCAGATACTTAATAATGTGGGGAATAATTGAAAACACCAGATTATGTCTAGTGAACTCCTACCCCCCACCACAGCATACCCACACACCTCAAGCAACTATGCGCCAAAATGTCACACCACAGGGATGGAACATTCATATGGGGCCGGGGACTTCAATTGCATCAAAGACGGAGCCCTCGACAGGTCTGACCCCCCACTTCAGCTAAAAAACTCATCATCACAGGCACTGAACACTACAACCAACCAGCTAGGCCTGGTCGATGTCTGGAGAGAACTGAACCCCACAGAGCGATCCTACTCCTACTACTCATCCCCCCATAATCTACACACCAGGATAGACTATCTGCTCATCGATAGCGAACAACTGGCACAAGCAGAATCTGTCTCCTACCTGGGAAGGTCGATCTCTGACCACTCTCCCTTACTCATGCAATGGAAGATCCAAGGCTCCAGACCCCCGATCCCGATGTGGATAATGCCCACCGAAGCACTAACTGACTAAGCCTTCAGAGAAACCCTAGGAGAGAAACTAGAAGAATATGTAAACATAAACAAAGGCACAGTGGACACTTGGAGTACACTATGGGAAGCCGTGAAAGTGGTGACACGAGGGGAAACAATAGCGTGCGCAGAGGGAGTCCGAAAGCAATTGAAGAGAGAACTAGAGGACATAGAAGAGGAGATAAAACAACTGGAAAACAATCCCCAAACACCAAGACGGACGAGAAAAAACTAAAAAAAGACTATAAACAACTGTCAAACGGCATGGGAGAGATTATCTAAATTCGACTTCAAGACCTGCACCGGCAGGGCGCACAAAGAAGCTGACAAACCAGGCAGATTACTGGCCTGGCTGTGCAAGCGAGAGCACCCGAAATATCTACCGACCGAGATCAAGGACAAATATGGGGCAACACACAGAACACAAGCCGCCATTAACGCCATCTTTACTGAGTTATACACCGAAACTATACACCCACGACAAACAAGTACCCAAAGAGGACATCAAGACTACCCTAGAAGAAATCGGACTCCCCAAGTTATCCGATGAGCAGAGGGAGGCCCTGGAAGCAGAGAGCACTAACTACTGAGGACGTAACAGAAGCGATCAGGTCACTTGCCACAAGCAAGAACCCGGGTAGCGATGGTCTCCCGCCAGAGTTCTATAAAGCTTACGAAACTACCTTAACCCTGATACTCCATGAAGTGTACATGGAAGCGTACGAAAAAGGAACCCTGCCGGGAAGCATGAAAGAAACGCTCATAATTCCAATGCTCAAACCAGACAAGCCAGCAAACAACTGTGACTCCTACCGCCCACTGGCAATGTTAAATTACGACAGCAAGATCCTAACAACTATACTAGCCAAAAGACTGCCAGGGCGGTGGGGTCCTTGATCCATGAAGACCACAGCGGGTTCGTTCCAGGCAGCAACACCACAGCCAAGAACATCATGGCGCAAACCCTAAAAAAGTGGGGAGGACCTGGCAGTTCTCTCACTAGATGCCATTAAGGCGTTTGACTCCATATTTTGGGAATGGCTACTTGAAGTCCTCCGTGAGTTTGGCTTGGAGAAAGTTTTGTGAGATGGGTCAAAGTAATATATCACACCCCCATGGTGAGGGTAAAAACTGGGAACACGGTGTCAAAAGCCTGGGCAATACAGAGAGGCACCAGGCAAGGCTGCCCGCTATCACCGATTTTATACATCCTGGGTCTTGAGCCGATAGCCATCTGCTTCAGGAAGCAGCTCTTTCATGCAGGGATATGGGTGGACAGGAAATACAACATAATCTCATTATACGCCCATGATGCCCTACTACACCTGAAAGACCCACAGATAAATGCCCCGATTGCACTGGACATATTGGACAACTACGCACAATACTCTGGGATACAATTCAGCAAACAGAAGTCCCGTGCATACCCACTAGCCAGACTGAGAGGGGTGGAGGAGACAGACCTACCTGAGGTGGGAATCAAGTGGCAGCCAGAAATGTTTCGGCACCGGGGGTCACCATAAAGCACACACCTGAGCTGACACATGAATGCAACACGGAGGCCGTGATGAAGGGCCTAAACTAAACTACTAAACTACTTCTTTCAATGATGGGAAGAGCAGCCATCACTAAAATGATAATACTCCCAAGATTCTTGTACTACTTCATAAACGTATGTTACTACATAAGGCCACCATTCTTCAGGAGACTAGAAGCCTTGCACAAAGAATTCCTATGGGGAACATCCCGACACAAACTACCCCTACACATCCTGACTCTACCACACAAAGAAGGCGGGATACAACTACCTGACCTCCAAAAGTACTACCTCGCGGCACAACTCAGCCACATGACGAAATGGCTGTCCGACGAACCATCAACTGAAACGGAACTACTTCAACAACCGAGGGCCCCAACATACCCCAAGGAAGTACTGTGGGACCCACTGACTGAACCCGCAAACATCCCCATGGTAGTGATATTAGGCAGACAGGCATGGAGTAAGACCGCCTCGATCCTTCAACTACGCCAGCCGTACTCACCTGACCTCCCCTTAATGGCAGACTTATGCAAAACCCCAAACGACCTACCAGCAATGAGGAGCTGGGAGAGGGTGGGGCTGTACACCTGGGGGGACATGTTCAACGATGGAACTTTTAGGAATTTCAAATCACTACATGCTCAAGAGGGGCTACCTAAAGGTCAATTCCTGTGGTACCAGCGGGTTAAACACATCGCAAAGAAGAAATGGAGCGTATGGCCCGTTGAACCACCACCAAACCCCCTACTACAAGAAATGTATAACCTAAGCGACGGATGGAAACAAGTATCCAGGCTATACAGCCAAATAACACAGACCCAACCCCCGCAGCGCAACGCTCAAAGAAAAATGGGAGAAGGACTTGGGAACCGCCATGACTGAGAAAGAATGGGAAAGGGCACTACTTTACCCCAAGGAGGTGTCCATAAAGGCCAGGCTCAAACTAATACAGATGAATGTCCTATATAGGACCTACATGACCCCACACAGAGTAGCCAGCTTCAACCAACAAGCTCGAGCACAATGCCCCTGGTGTAGCAATGAACAAGCAGATATGATGCACATGTTTTGGTCCTGTCACAAGGTGCTAGGCTTCTGGTCCAGAATCGAAAAAGCCTGCAGAGAGGCGGGAGTACAAAGATATGAGTGGACTCCAAAGGAGTGCCAATGGGCACCTTCCCCAGATTGAGCAAACATAAACAAACTGCACAACTGATGGACATGGCATGAATCCTCGCTAAAAGAGTGATAGCAATGGCATGAGATACGAAATCTGGATCAGGGAGATGGAGAGAAGGACGGAAGCCGAAACCAGGGCCTGGAACGAAGGGACCACCGGAGAAGAGGGGGACACGAACGCTACATTCGAATCATGGAAAGCCCTAATAAGAGACATGATCTTTACGGCAGACCACAAATCCCCTGAATCCACAGGCACCAGCCAACACAACTAAGAATCATCATGGACGAAACCTAGACCACTCCCCCCACGAGTCCTCCCCAAACTATCGACTCCAAACACTGCAACATCCCATCGCCTACAGTGGAAAAAAGGAAGTAACTCTTACAAGACGCAATCAGAAGACAGACACTGTTAATTGTTGTTTATTGTTTATACGTAGCTAGTGAATAGCATTGGACACTCTAAAGAATTTTTTTTCACACTGTGTATTCAACACTGCACGTATGTCTAAAAAAGGCCAATAAAATATGTTTAAAAAAATAAATTGCTTTTGTACTCTGGCAACTAAGGTGAACGAGGGTAAACCTCTGGGAGGTCTTTCTATTGCCATGAACAATAATCTATTATGTGAATCGGTGTTAATCTATGCCTCTGAATATGTACTTGCAGTAGCTGTAACATTAAAAAGGCGCAAAGATAAACCAATGTTGTTTGTTAACCTTTATTGGAATCCCCTAAAAATTTAAATAGAGACGATGTTGGATGAAATTGATACGTGTCTTGAAATTGCAGGAGCACACGATAAATACGCTGATATAATTTTGGGGGGTGATTCCGTATTGTAGGCGATCAGAGAATGAGGTAGAAAATTCGATGGGAGTATCCCCTCAAGCATGGCAAAGAGGAAAGAAATGGGTGCAGTTTGTGGAGGATTGGGGTTGAGTTTTGTCACTTTTTCTGAAACCTCAAGCAGAATTTCTTGGGCTCGGGGCTCGTTGAGCTCATTGATTGACTTTTTTTGTATCTCTCAAACATTGGTAAGCATTGATAAACCTGTAATCGTTCATGAGATTGTGAATAGTGATCATGCGCCCATTGAACTGAGAATAGGTAGACATTGTTCATTTTATCAAGTTGATAAGTGCTTATAATTCTCTGAAATCGACCGTCAAAATATATCTTTGAGATGGAACTCTGTAGTATGCCAGAAAGTAGTGAATCAGGTATACTTAAAGTTAGAAGAGTTAGAAGAGGCGTTTTCAAGGCAGGAGTATAACTTATATAAGATGGAGGAAGTAATTTCTAAAATTGTGAAGGAAACTCTTGATGAACTTCTAAAAACTCAGAAGCCTTGCTCGCAACCAAAGAAATATGATTTTGATTTAGAGGTCACACTGACTAAACGACATAAAAATAGAGAGATAAGGAAAATATCTTATTTGAAGTGGAACAAATACGAATATGAAAAGAAAAAAAGTATTCTACAGGTCTATAAAAACAAAATGAAAGGGTTTAAGATAACATTACATATTAAAGAAATCAAGTGATCATTAGTGCCTTATGTAAAAAGGACACTAGACATATCTGGGCAAGTATTCGACAACCGCATATCTCTAGGTGTGAACAGCCAGCTAACACAATTCCAGCGGAAGTCTTGGAAAAATACATCAGTGTTAAACATACATTGCCTGAACGATTTATGAAAATTATCAAATTGCCTTTAACAAATCAGGGCCCGCCATGGATGTATAAAGCAGATCCATTGCTCTGGGCGGGTATCTTAAAGATAAAGTACGACCTAATCTTTTAAATTCACTCGATGCCAGCATTATGGGTTACCTCAATTATAATACCAGTATTAAAAAAGGGGACCCATGTAACCTGGCAAATTATAGACCTATATCAGTAATGGATACATCTGCAAACGTTTTTGCGATACTTCTTTCGCATGACTTGGAGAAATATATCGAACATCATGTTCTATATTCTAAATGTCAAACTGGTTTCAGGAGAGGGATGGGAACTGCGCTTAATGCATCTATACTATCTCATTTATTGGCTGAAACAAAAAATAAAGGTGCATGCCCAATTTACATGTCCTATATAGATCTGTCTAATGCCTTTGACTCAGTTGTGCGTAATCTATTATGGGAGAAGCTGGCATACTTTGGAATATCTGGGCTATTGATTTACTGGCTTATCCAGCTCCACACGAACACTGCCTATAGGATTAGAATGACAGCAGAGGGGGCAACGACAAAAGCTATATTTACAGAATTGGGATTGAAACAAGGATGTAATATGCTTGACACCTTGTTCAATCTTTACTTATCGGACTTGGAAAAAATGTGGTATGATGCGAAGGTTTTTCCAGCTCGCTTGGGTACCGTGAGGCTTCATTTTTTGGCATTTGCTGATGACATAATCCTATTTGACCTCACTCCAGCAGGGCTGCAAACTAAAATGCAGATATTCGAAAACTTTGCCCATGCACATAATTTACAACCTAATGAAAATACAACAACAATGATGGTATTCAATGCGGTCAAGAAATTGAAACAATATAGATGGAAACTGAACAATGTCTATTTAACACCTCTGGTGGAGACAATATATTTAGGATACTTTCTCACAAATGCAGCCTCAATTAGTCTATGGTATGAAAGACTTAAACTCGAAGTCCAACCTCTTTTCAGCCAAATGAAGCTAATATTTGTTAAGTATTGTAGATTCTCTCTCCGCCCCTTGCTAGAGTTTCTGAATTTGAAAGTTGAGCCTGTTATCCTATATACCCTTGACATGTTTGTCCACGATATGAGTACACAACTTGATATCCTCCAGGGAAGATTAATGAAAACAGCATTACGTATTCCCTTGGCAATTCCGAATTGCATTGTGCGACATGAATTCGGATTGGTGTCTCTATCATGTAGAAGTAAATGGCGCTCACTTTCCAACTATGCAAAAATGTTAGAACCGCCCAAGAACTCCTTATATCAGGATTATAAAAATATAATTTTAACTGATGGTAATACATCTATAATAAAGTACCATATGAAAATGCAACTTCTATTGAAGGAACTTGCAGTTCAACCTGAAGACCTATACCTTAGACCGGCATGCACAAAAAAAAATTCTTTGAGAGGAATTGGACAAGTATGGTGGAGGCAATCTCTGGCTTTTTGACTTATAAGGAATATGCAAAATCTACCAAAAAAAGGGAGAATTTGAGTATGTACATTGCAATGTTTCCATGTCAAATAGTGCAGAGTCAGTATATACGGTTTAAACTGAATCAATTTCCAACAAGGGAAAGGATAAAGTACTGGGGAAATGATCGGTGTAAAACCGTGTCGTTTTCCTTTATGCAATGAACCTGTCGAAACTTTAAAGCATTTAATTATTGAATGGGTACATTTTAAAGATGATAGAACCAAAACACTGATGCAGTTTGTAAATGTTGACTTTGAGAATGCAACTGAATTTATCTGGAACAGGATGATGAATGGTAGATTCAAGCCCCTAATCTTCGCATTGGCTAGACTACTGAAAACTGTCGACCTGGAATTAGCTTTATTTAACTGAATGTGGTAAATGAAATATTAGCAGCATTACATGGTAAGAGATGAAACATGTAAAAATCATGAAATTTATATTGCATGAATGGTGAAGTTCAAATATTTATTTTTGTCTGTTTATATATATGGTAAACTGATGATTGTATAATTGTATAGAATGTTTTTAAATTTGATCTGTATATGAAACATTTTATGTATTTGTTTTAAATTTTGTAAAGGCTTTTTGTTTAGCCACATACAATAAAAAAAAACTAACTTTCTCTTCATAAATTTGTCTTGTAGATCCTCTACCATCTCTTGTAACACTTTCCTTTGCATTGCCGGGGCATACTGACTAAACATGTCATGCACTTCAAATGGGAGAAATTGAAGCATCCAAAATCCATCTAAGAGGGTAGCGTTTCTTGCGCATAGCTCCCTTTTAAACTCAAATACCTTCTCTACATGCTCATATACTTTCTCCGCAAGGCCCCCTAGACATTCAAATCGCTCAACCCCTGTGGGACATTCATGTCCGTCAAATCACCCCATATATCGACTAAATATGTTCCCATCCGTTCTATCAAAATATTCTGTTCAGGAATACCCCCTTGATCAGAAATTGCAACTAGAACAGCTGATTCATCCCCCTTTTCGATATACTTTTTAGCACATGCATATAATTCTCTTTTTCTGTCCTTAGATACTCTACCACAAGTCACTATTCTAGGATCAGCTCCCGCCCCTACAAACACTTCAGGCAAAGCAGAACCACTTGGTAAAGAGTCAATAGGTATCAGAGGCAATACCGCTAGCGGTGCAGATGGAATTATGGGGGCGGCAACTGTCGGTAAGGGTGTAGGTGCAGGAGGAGGAACAACAACAGGAAGAGGAACAACAACAGGAAGAGTTACAACAACGGGAAGAGGAGGAACTACAATGGGAGGAGTCACAACAACAGAAAGAGGTACATAAAGAGGCGGTGAAGTGGAAACAGTTCTACGTTCATTCAACAATTTATTAATTCATTCATCTGACGTATGAAAATCCTGAGACGGATATATCTTTTGCACATCAAGTTGGAAATCCCTTTCCATACCTCTAATAGATTCTGACTGTTTTTGCTGATTATGCAATAATGCTTTCTCAGCATTCATCATATGTCTATGTGCATGCTTTTCTTTACTGCATAGCTTCCTTTCTCCAATCTCTAACTGCATCAAATGCTGCCGGACTAGCCTTTTTCCTCAACAATACGGATTCTAAATGCTCTAGGCAGGCAATTTCAAAACTGACATAAACTGGCCACCGAAGTTCGGAAACATGTCTAGTCTGTCCTTGCCAAATATCATTAACTATGATAGTTCCTAGGCCATACTTACAGTACATTAAAAAAGCCGGCGACCCATCGATTGGTGCCGGTTGGCCTTTTTACAAAGATTGTCTATCTCTGCGAAATAATACCCTGAAACAGGATGACAATTTCCCAGGCATATCAGATCACTGGTGTTACCTGGCGTTGTTTGTTTTTGCAAAAACAGATCTGCAAACAATATCAGGATTCTTAGGAATCGGGGTACGACAAACTTGATTTCAAAATACAAAGGGTCCGATCGAATTACAAATCGCCATGGCTGGCGTTTTCGCAAAACAGGACTGGATACGGGGACACTCATTGTGATGTCTCAGTAAACGCTGCTCACCGTCCAGGGATCGGGCGTGCAGTACTGCGGAGGAATTGTGTCTCACTTTGCAGGGGCCCCCTTCACTCTCTGATCCCGGTCCAGCAGCTTCATCTTCGTCGTAGCGGTGTGACATCGATCTTGAGGGTCCCTATTCGGGCACCATCTGAAAGATTAAAGAAATATCAAGGCTAAATACCACTCAATAGAAATGCGCCAGTCATGAGTACAATTGTACAAGTACATTTTTATTCTGCAGAACAGCTGTCTGGTCTCTCAATACCTCCCAATGTGTGATAGCGGACACCGTGAGAAGAGAGAGTGCTGGACATTACAAAGCGTGCATATTTATGCAGTTCTCTCACAATCCCAGACACATCGTCCAGCCCATCTTCAAGTTACATATTCATTAGGGTTCACAGCCCGTTCACATACTAATGCAGATTCAAATAACTATATATTATTCAATGTTTTCCTCAAACAGTAGACATGTTTTTCTGCAAGTATGATACAATGGTAACATTTGTTTCACTCTTAAAGTTAATCCAGTTTCAAGGAACGTACACACAGAGTTCTGCAAAGGCACACGATTTCAGCTATTTAACATTCTTTTCCACTGTTTGCACGAGGTTGACGCTATTGGTACAGACAACATCTAAATTACTCTTCAATTCAACTCTAGTTTAGCTCCAAGGTTTCTTAGTGCAGAACAAATAATCCACTCTCAGCAGCCACAACATGTTTATCTGCTTTGACACAGTACAAAGTTCATTTTTGCTGGAGCTGAAAACACAAAGTTTAACATGAGGCAAAAACAGGAGTTAATCAAAATGGCAGATGATTCTAAAATGGTGGTGTAGTCAGCCTTATTCACGTTCATTAAAATGCAATTTTCAGTGAGATGCGAATGCGCTTAGGCCAATGTTCGTTATCAAGCGGTATTATGGGAAATATAGTTTAACAAACCCTCCTTTTGGCCTAAGCCAAGAGCATTAAACATTAGCATAATCCGAAGACCATGTATCATTGTCTGAACATTCAGAGTCACTGTTTTCGAAAACATTAATTGCCATTAACTCCTTGATGGTAATATCCTGCATTACTAAGGCATTTGAAATTTCACTCGGGCGTATGTGTCTTAGGTTCTATATATTGCATGTGCACAACTTCTTCCTATTATAGAACACATGACAGGCAGACATTGTATGCAACAACAGCAAAACAGTATAATGCCAAAAATTACCATTAAGACTGCAAAGATTTTCCAACCCCAAGATCACAACAAGTCCTAGAACCATGTACTAATATCCCAGTTTGTGAAATATACTTTAACAGAGTAAAAGAGAATGCACTCGCAGGGGGAGAGATTGTCTTCATTGACGGGTCTTCGAGGATCGATCAAAATGATGGGCAAAGATATACAGGCGCCGCAGGAGTGAAACACTTGGCAAATGGAGATTTTCGAGTGCTTGTGAGTACTCGATGGCCATCTCATTATTCAGTGCAAGCTGCAGAATTATTGCCATTGATACTCGCAATTGAGAATCATGCAGACCAGGAAGTAACAGTGTACAGTGACTCTGCCTATGTGACATTGATTGTACACTCAGGATTAGAGTGCTGGAAAGCGAGGGGGATACCTACGAGTGGACGGCACGCCAGTGCAGCATGCAGCCTTATTGGACAGGCTCATTGAGGCACTACAACTCCCGGTGGGCATAGCAGTCGTTAAATGCGCAGCTCACACAAAAGGGACAGATTTTATCTTACGCAGAAATCAAGCAGCAGACGCTGAAGCCAAGCGCATAGCAAATACAGATACAGGGATAATGAATACCGAAACCATTAACGTGAATGAAAGGATGACTGTGATGATGAGTGTGGAGAAGGGATATAATCATATGTCTAAAACACAGATAGTGGAACTTGAAGGAGGGGCACTGCAAGAGGAAAATAACGTATGGCAGTGAAGAGGGTGTTCTTTAAAACCCTCTGAAGCATTGTGGCGACACGACAGCACTGGTAAACCAATGATGCCTATAGCCTTATTAAGGGTAGCGCTAGAACAGCTACACTACCCACCGTATACAACTAGGGAGAATCTTGCTGGAACCATTGCTGAGGATTGGTTTGTACCTAACCTAATGGAGCATGTTGCATTTTTATGGTAAATTGTATTGTTTGCCAACAATTTACGGCTGGGCATACACTGCGCATAGTGAGAGGAGTCATCCCACAACCTAATGGCCCTTTTCAGCACTTGCATATCGACTATGTCGACATGATACAAGTTTGTAATGGATATAGATACCTATTATGTTGTAATAGGTCCTTTCTCTAGATGGATAGAGGCAGGTCCATGCACGCACTCAGAAGTTCTTAGTGTGTGAAGTATTTCCCAGATGGGGAGTGTGCGAAGTAATGAGATCAGATAATGGACCTCACTTTGTTAATATAGTTTTCGAGCAGATCACCTCGTTGCTTGGTATAAAACACAAGTTTTCTTCGCATTATCATCCGCAAGGAAATGGTATCTGTGAAAAGCTCAATGGCCTGTTAAAAGAAAGAATAGCTAAATTGAAGCTTACTTTGAAAAAAAAGGTGGTTGCACTGCCTATCACTGGCATTGTATGCATTGAGGAACCCACCAGGTTCTGACCACCATCTTACGCCGCACAAAATAGTGAGGGGAAGGCGAATGAGAACGCCTTTAATGCCTCCATCGCGAGAAAGAAGTGATGCTCAGCCAACGTCAGAAATTTTAGGACTTTAAATGCAAAACTATCTGAATTGTTTAACATCTAATTTTTCTGTGATTTCAGGACAGCTGCAGAGATGAGGGTGCAAGGCAGTACAGAACACAGAAGGAGATGCTTCAACAACCCAAACTCCCGAATTTCTACATCCAAGAATCTACCCAGGAGATAAAGTCCTAATTCATAACCACACAAGGAAAAGGTGGGACGGGCCCCATTTCAATGGTCCTTTTGTCATTGAGGACGTGACACCATCTGTTGTCATATTGCACAGTAGGTGAGCTTGGATTTTCCTGGGAGACACAAAGATCTACTCTGGAGTTACCCCTCTTCTTGCACCCCACCGCAAAGAAGCTACAAACATCTGGGAAGAACCACAGCACGTGCAGACGAGATCCATGATGAGGAAGAAGGACGCATAACCCGACAAATGGAAAGAAAGAAACCTACTAGTGGACTGTGGCTTAATTTGGACACTCCCTTTTCAGCTACAAATAAAAGGGTAAAAGGACACAGTCGAACACTCTGTGCATCTTAGTTGCAGAGTAAGGGAAGATCTGCATTCTTGAAAGCCACAGTAGCTTATTGACTTTGGACTGAGGCATGCTTAAGCCTTGATAACAAGAAAAGTGAGAAAAGTTTATTGACTTTGGACTAAGGCAGACTTAAGCCTTGATAAGAAAAAGGATATGCCAAATTGTGATCGTGGACACATCATTTGGAAAGGGTACAATACCCTGACTCATTTTTTCTTGTTTGATGTTACTCACGGTGTTACCCAGTGATGACCTTCCTAAGTTCGTGCTTTCGTATCTTGAGTGGATGTTATGTTCTTATCCGTCACCGGTGGGGAGAACTTGCTGCATACCAGATTAAGTTACCTGAGTTCAGTGAGGAAACCACAAATGCCCCTCTCAACCGACGCAGCACATAGACTGGTCAGTGTGGTATTCTTTTATCTAATTGAAGAATACCTGCATCTCATGGGAAGACACACAGACGTAGTGACCTTTTTAAGAGACCCAAGAAGCACTGCAAACTTGAATGTGATCCTGGAAGGAATTATCATCCAGGCGGCAGTCTATACTGAAAGAAATCACAGGGCTGTGTAGAAACTTTCCTCTGAGGGACAGATCGAGGAATTGAATGAAGGACAAAACTTTGTTCATGCTGACAGGGAAGCAACATGTCATCTGGACTGAAGCAGATTCCAGGCATTGATTGGGAACTAATAAATGAAGCAGATTTCATAGAGGTTCACCGAGGACATTTTTCTTCACGATAAAGGAACATTTACATCCCGACTGGTGAACAAACTGGTTCCAGAGACAAGGATAAAGTTATTTCCTAAAAACATTCAGAAAGCAGACAATTGATGAGGGAAGAATGCTGAATGAAGACAACAGCTTCCCGAAACAATCTAAAAATGCTAAGCCATTAAAACATTATGTTTCCTTCCTTAGCATCAAATGATCGAGATGGGGAACCAAAGCAGCCATTTTGTGTTGCCCCAGACATACATTTTGTCCCAGAAGCAGATGCTGTCGCATTACATATCATTGTATAATTTACACATGCATTATATTCATACACATATTGCTTTCACTGACTGTGAGAACTGCTTTCTATATAGAAGCACATGATGCAAAGGTGCCAGTATGTTTCTGAGCAGAAGGAAACAGTGAGTATGGCAACTACAAAGCAGCCTAGACCCTACATAGTTATTCCTGTCCCAAGAAAAAATGGGAAGATGTCTGAGCTTGAGATGGATGTTGTCAGTAATAAATCACACAAGGCACTTGTTTCAAATACTGCATTTAAACACCGGAAACAGGGTTGTCGAATCAGACAAAGTAAGGGGTTGACAAAAGTTGGGCCTACACAAATGATGCATACAGACACACCTGGTCCAGCAATGACAGGCCCAAGCAAGAGTCCCACAGAAAGATCATGAGCAGAGATTATAGGAGAATCTATATGGCCTTTTTTAGCTATTGCCAGAAAAAGACAGATGGATAAAGAAAGACTTGCTGAACTTTCTTCTACGCAGGGAACCCGGATGGATGATCCTGCAAATCGACCAGTCAGAAGAAGCTATACTGATACATTCAAAGATGTAGTTATAAGTAACTACATGAAGACATTGAGGACCAAATGAAGTAATCAAGAAGATAATTATGAACTGAAAGATTATCTAGACAGAACAGGACACTTGGGAAATAACATATGGTACCATACCAACACATGAAACAAGTTGGAAGAAGGACGTCAGATGAAGAATGCTTCGTATGTGCAATCCTGCCATACAGCATGGGGAAGTCAAAGATCTTCATAGCTATTGAAATAGATGTCATAACTGCACACTGCATAGTGCACCTAGCTTTCTGTAGTACAAGAGGCCAATTCATGGGTCGAACAGCCTCTCTCAAATGGGCAACTGAAGTGTCAGATTCAAATGAAGATGACTATGTTCAAGACATAAAGACAATAAACAATGCCAAAACAAAGAATATTGTGATCAGATATGAGAAACCTGGAGTAAAAGGAACTGGAGTAAAAAGAGAACTACATAAAAAACGGAAGACATCTGCAGATGGAAGAACGGAGGCCAAATGCAGATTTGGGGAACTGTCTTATCACCAGATGGATGGGATGACGGAGTTGTAATCTACAGAGACTGGGTAATAATGGGTCAGTACCAACCAACAATCGAGAATGCACAAATGTTATGCAAGCCATTATGGACAAAACTTCCGAAACTCCTGACATGGGTCGAAGACAGAGGAGGACCCTTGCAGATAGTACCATTGGACAGTTCTAAATTGTGCTTCAGGAACAATGGTACAAGAAAACTGGGAGAAAATCAGAACTGTGGTCGAATCTTCGATGCACCAGTAATTAATATTGGGACAGCAGTAATCATTATTGGGCGTGTGGATCCAAGGCCTATCCGACTGCCAAAAGACTGAGGAGGAGTCTGCACATTGGTGAATGTCCATGTTCCTGCATTAGTGATTCCTAAAGGTGACCTGAACATTGATAGATCCCGAAAGCAGATGCTCACCTGAAGAAGAAGAGATCTGTGGAGCTGATAAATTGAATTAAGAGGGAGAACTACTTTTTAGCTAAATCAATAGAAGCCTTTGATGCTATTCCATATGAAAATAGACTGCTCAGCCAGACTTCTTCATTGTTCACGCTGATCTTTATGCCAAGGATCCAACTTGGAGCAAATACCAAGTGGCTTCAGATCACAAGATGGGAACTGCTACAGACGATTAATACTACCACAAAGGTATTCAATGCAATCAGAGAAGAGCTGAGAGCAGTAAGATTGATGACCCTCAAGAACAGATATGTCCTAGATATGATCACAGCTATGGGTGGAGGTGTTTGTTCCAAAATTGGAGACTCATGTTGCACATTTATACCTCTCATGATGACGAGAATGGAACATTGACAGAGGCCATAGACATGCTGACGAAGCTACATGGCCAGATGATAAAAGTGGTTGAAGACATTGCTGATGAAGCTGGTTTGGATCCCTCTTCTCATGGGTTCCACAATGGATGGCAGATATGTTCAAGTTTTTAGGAGATTTATTATTATTAGTAATTCTTGGATTATGTGTGATCAACATAATAATCTCACAATGCAAGAAGACAACAAAGAAAGCCATAGGGATGAAGACTATGATTGGTTTTGAACCAGGATGGAAGCCTAAAGATCTGACTGATGAAGAAATCAGAGACTTTGTGAAAGCCAGTACCCATGCACCTGAAGGAATAAAGTTTCTGTATCCAAAGGACCATAAGAAGTATGTGGGGAGGTGGATCTAATGCAGTCCAAGTGGACAGTGCATGCTCACGACATGGAACAAGGATGAGAATGTGATATCAGCTGAATGCTTGAAGGGAGCCCTAAAGATATGGATCCCTAAGAAGCATTGGTGTCCAGTCAAAGGGTCGAATGCATTGTTTCGAATTACAATAAATTTGAAACAAAAGGACCGAAAAAAAAGGTTGAACGCCTTTTTTAAAATGTATTTTAATTTTTTGGTTTCTGTATAGGAAAACAAAGTGGTTTTTACACCAAAAACAGGGTTTTGGGGGGACCCCCCCCCCCAAAAACAAAAAAACATTTGACCTTTTTTTCGGTCCTTTTTACTCGAAAGTATTGTATTTGAATCAATTGCAGTCGACCCTTTCACCTACAACCGAAGCATTTCTTCAGACAAGGATGTCTGGATGTGGAGTAGGATGTGAGAGTGGCCGATAAATCGCCCAGAGGGGAGTGTGTAGAGAAGGAGTCAAGTACCCCACTCCAACTACCCCACCTTCTGTTACGCTCACCTGGCTCCCACAGGGGTGTCGATCGGAACTGGACAGCTGAGGTCTCCACCCACGTGACGCGCAGTGCAGAGATGACAGACTGGACCAGCCCACCTAATTTCGTCTGCTTGACCCGTAGAAGTATTCTCCTGAAAGTGGAGAAAGGGAATTAGCCACCCGTGGATTTGAGTGATAACCCCCCACTGTTCTGCCCACTAATCACCTCCAATGTCTCCTTTTATAGTCTCACCTTATGTTTTTAAAAGATGAGCTCTCCATCCTGCGTGGAATGCAGGGTCGCGTGGATAACCAGTTACTTCACTGGTCCGAAAGAATTGGGGAGTTCAAAATCTCTGACTTTCACTCTTGTCCGATTCCTTGCAGCTTGCAGCTTGACCCAAGAGAAGATTGCCTCGTGGCAGCTGGTAATGTTCAGGTAAGAGTCTGTATTACCCAACACTGTCAGGTAAATGATACCTGTATATAATCTGTTGCTTTCTCCCTTATTACAGGTGTAGAGTGAGAAATTATGATGTCTTGAGGATTAATGCCTCAGGTGGTAAAATCAGGTAAGTCTATTATGGTGAAAGAGATTCCCTTTGTTTGTCCTTTCGGCTCACCTTGCCGTCCTTTTGTTCACTTTAGGTGCCAGAGTTCAGTGAAGATGAGATGGAGGCTGCGCCGGCCCATGGAGATGAAGAATGCCTCCGGCGGTAAAATTAGGTAAGTCTATGGTGGTAACTAATATTGCCTTGTTTATTCTCTCGGCTCACCTTGCTGTTCTTTGTGAAGGTGGATCGTGGAGGTGCTGCGAAGGCTGGTGAGTATAACGCGGCGCTGCAGCAGACGATGTGACACGCATCAAATAACGTCTTTCTTCCTGTTCGAAGGCGCGATGGATCCAGAATCAGGTGAGGAATAAAAGTATTGTTCTTGTTCTAACCTTTTCTCCTTCTTTCCCCTTTTTTCTAGGAGCTCCAGACTCGAGGGTGGCGTGGCAGAAGACTGGATGCTGACTTTCAGGCACGGTGAGCGTTACGCTGCAGGATGCAGAATAACGCGAAACGTGAGCTGCTCTTCGGGCGTGGTTTAAATAGCCTTCAAAGTAGTCCCAGGTAAGAAGTTCCCAAGACCACACTGAGTAAGAAAATAGTCCCTGAAGTAAAGTAGTCCCCCTTCAGACTTCACATTGGCTTGAATGCTGAGCAGCATGGCCTGCATGAGGTAAGTGAAAGCAAATGAGCCTGGCGCCTATGGTGCCAGGACTGACCCCTTCTATGAGCCTAGCCGGGGCTGCTGGGCTTTTTCCAAGTAGCTGGATGCCTGCTCCTGGGACTGATGGACCTGGTCCAGATGCCCGGGGGTAGGCATCATGACAGCACTCCCCTCCAAGGCCCCTCTCAAGGTTGTTCTTCCTCTTGACCCTGGTTTGTCTGGGAAGTTCCGATGGAATTTTTTCACCAATCCGGGTGCATGAACGTGGTCACCAGGATCTTTCTTGTGGTCCGTAACCTTTCCAGTCAATTAAATAAAAAAGTCTTGAGTTAACTATCTTAGAGTCCAGGATATTTTTAACTTCAAATTCGGGTTCCCCATCAATTAGGATAGGGTCAGGTGGTTTGGTTAATCTTGTCCCGGGTTGAACTGGTTAGCATGTTAGAAGGTTATTCCAATTTAGCGGCCACCGGGTTGATAATGGCCTTAATGGTGTAAGGTCCCAAATATCTAGGGTTAAAGGTCCGAGTTCCTTTCAGGGGTATGTGTTTAGTAGCCAGCCAAACTTGATCCCTAATCTGGTATTGTGGAGCATCACTCCTATGTTGGTCAGCATCTTTTTTGTATTTCACTTTTGCCTTTTTTAAATGCTCTGTTGCTTCCTTGAAGGCTTGTGTAATAGTAGAGTGCAAATGATTCACCGCAGGTATTTCTAGGTGTTGGGGCGAATCGAGTTCTGAGGTTTGAGGATGATGCCCATATATGGTAAAAAAGGGGCTTTGTCCAGTTCCTGAGTGTACAGAATTGTATGCGTATTCAGAAATCCACAAAATATCCTTCCAATTGCCTACGGTTTGGTGCAGCATGCAACGTAGGTATTGTTCAAGAGTCTGGTTAGTCCTCTCTGTCTGACCATTGGTCTGGGGATGGTGACTGGTAGATAACCTCACGTCGATTTGGGCCAATTGGCAGCATTTTTTGCAAAATTGTGAAATGAATTGACTACCTCGGTCTGAGACCAATATGGAAGGGAGTCCATGTAGTCGAACAATATTTTCAAGAAATTCCTTGGCTAAAATTGAAGCGGACGGTAATCCCTTTAAAGGAATAAAGTGGGCCATCTTGGAAAAAAGATCTGCTACAACTAGAATGGTGTTAAATCCACTACATGGAGGCAGATCAGTAATGAAGTCAAGGGACAAAGTGTGCCATGGCGTAGGTGGAATATCCAAAGGTTGTAAAAGACCAGCTGGTTTCTTCTTCTGGCTTTTGTTTTGGGCACAGATTCCACAAGATAGCACAAATGACTTAACGTCTTTTCGCCAGGTGGGCCACCAAAATTGCCTCTTAATTTTAGCTTCAGTTTTTGCGAATCCTGGATGTCCTTCAATCATTGCATCATGATAGTTGGAGATTACTAATTCCTGTAGCTCCTTGTGTGGTATGAATAGACGACCTTGATAATAAGGTAGATCATTGATGACTGAATAATCTTGGCCTTTCTTTACCCAGTCCTGTAGGGCTGCTGGATCTAAACATTGCTTGATTTTTGAATGAATATCTTCTAGAGTTTGTAGAGTAGTTATGCCAAGAATTCTTTCTTCCGAAATCATAGGCACTGGTTCCGGGTTCGAGTATGCTTCTCCCATTCCTATTCGGGATAGGGCATCGGCCTTGCCATTTTTACAACCTGGTCGGTAAGTGATCACGAAATAGAATTCTGCAAAGAATAATGCCCACCTAAGTTGACGTGATGATTGGGCCTTGGCTGTCTTCAAATATTGCAAATTCCTGTGATCTGTAATTACAGTGATGGTATGCCTGGCGCCGAGAAGATAATGCCGCCAAGCCTTGAAAGCAGATTTGATGGCCAATAACTCTTTATCGGTAAATGCATAGTTTAATTCGGGTGCCGAGAATTTTCTTCACCAGAATGCTACTGGATGAAGTCGGCCGGTTTCAGGATCCTTCTGAGACAGGACAGCTCCCATGGCTAAACTAGATGCATCCGTTTCAACTACGTATGGAAGCTCGGGGCGTGGATGCTTTAAAACAGGTGCAGATGTGAATTTCAATTTTATATCTTGGAAGGCATTTTCAGCTTCTTCAGTCCACAAGAAGCGCTTGTTCTTTTTCAAAAGTGTTGTGATGGGATGTACAATGAGAGAATTCAGGGATAAATCTTAGGTAGAAATTAGCGAAGCCAAGCATGCTTTGAACTCCTTTAACTGAACTGGGTGATGGCCATTTGAGAATGGCATCCACTTTTCGAGAGTCCATTCAAACTCCTTTCGGGGTCAGGATAAATCCAAGAAATTCGACTTCTGTGGAATGAAAGACACATTTTTCCAATTTTGCATATAACTTGTGCTAGCGAAATTTCTCAAGGATTGCTTGAACGTGCTTAACATGGTCTGATCTTGAGGAAGAATACACTAGAATGTTGTCTATGTATACAACAACACAGACGTCAATGAGTTCGCGAAAGACATCGTTCATAAAATACTGGAAGGCTGACGGTGCATTGCACAACCCGAAAGGCATCACCTGATATTGGAATAATCCGTACTTGGTGCGAAAGGCAGTCTTCCATTCATCGCCTTGCTTCACGCGTACCAGATGATATGCCCCTCGGAGATCTAACTTAGTATAGATACAAGCATCCTTAACTTGGTCCAGTAATTCGGGGATCAGAGGCAAAGGGTATCGGTTCTTTACCGTAATTTGGTTTAATGCGCGGTAATCCATATATGTTCTAAGGTCACCTTCCTTTTTAGGTACGAAGAACAGAGCTGAGGATGCAGGAGACTTGGATGGGCGAATGAAGCCATTAGCAAGGTATTGATCCAAGTATTGTCGTAGGTGAAGGCTTTCAGGCTCCGTAAGGGCATAGATCCTGCTGCATGGGGGTTGTGCACCGGGTAAAAGATCGATCTGACAATCGTATGATCTGTGAGGTGGTAAGGTGTTTGCATGTTCTTTCTGAAAAACATCCTGAAATTCTTGATATTCCTGAGGTAACTGTACAGGTGGATTAGTGACTGTGGCCAGGCCCTTGTTCAAGGTTTTTTCCTGGTAACAGGTGTGTGCACAATCTGGGAAGGTCATTCTCTTCTCTCGCCATTCTATACAAGGAATATGTGTTTCCAACCATGGCATTCCCAGAATTATTTGGAATTCTGGAGCCTTGATTAAGTCAAACACAATGCTTTCTCGATGCCCATCTTGACCCAACAGTGTCATCTCTGTAGTGGAATGAGTTACTGGCCTAGAGGCAATTTCAGTTCCATCAACGGTAGTGATGACATCTGTAGTGGTTCTTTTGCAAAGAGATAGGTTCATCCTTGAAGCCAGTTCATGATCCATGTAGTTTCCTATGGCCCCGCTATCTATGTACGCTCTTACTGCGTGCATACGTGATGGGTGCCTTGGATCAATGAGGACCATTGGTACGATTAGGTGCAAGGTCTAAGTGTCCTTCTTTAAGCTCGGCAAGCGGGCCTCTAGGCTTGTCAGGCGTGGTCGTTTCCCGGATCAGACTCTGTATGACTCTTGTGCGCAGCTCCTACCACCTTTTTGGGGTGGTTTTACCGGGCAATCCCGTAAAAAATGTCCCGAGGTTCCACAGTACAGACACAAGTGCGACTGCTGTCTCTTTCTCTTTCCTTCTGAGTTAAAGGTCCTCTAACCCCCCCGATCTGCATGGGTTCCGGTGCATCTGTTCCTTTGGGGGTAACATTGGGTTTAACCAACACTCGATTCTCAAACTTAGCTTGATCAGCCTTTCTATTCTGAAGTCGGTGATCTATCTGGACCACTAAGTCTATATATTCAGCGCAATCCTGAGGTGGGTTCACAACTTGAGCCAAAACATCTTCGAGTTCTCCTCGCAGTCCACGATGGAATAATGTAATTCGTTTTACCTCGGGCCATCCTGTTTCCACCACCAACCTATTGAAGGTAGCGATATAGGTTAGCAGATCCTTTCCATGCTCAATTGAAAACCCTGAAAGTCACGAAGAAGAGGGTCATCCTGGTTGACTAGAGGAATCGACCAATCGGCTGCGCTACCACTGAGATATGATAGTACGAAGGCTACTTTGGCTTTATCATTTGGAAAGGCTCCAGGAATGCATAAAAAGTGCAGGCGGCATTGGTTCATAAACACGGCAAACCTTTTGGGGTCCCCAGCAAAGCGTTTGGGCGGAACTAATGGAATAGTTCCTGGTAGAATTACTTGCACAGGGTTGCTTGATGAAACAGGAGTTGGGTTTCCCCCCCGAGTCCAGGGAGGGGTGTTTGTCCAGCCTGGCTTTGCAGCAATTGCCTAGCAAGGTCATCAGTTTGCTCCTTTGACACAATCAGTTCTCTCCTGAGAGCATTAGTTTCTTGGCGGGCGGAATGTACTTTGGCCCTCAGTTCCCCTAGTAATTGGGCCAGTTGGTCAGTTTCTGAGGTCTCCATAACGCCTGGGTGGAAATTTGTGGGTAAGCTTCGCGTTCTGTTACGCTCACCTGGCTCCCACAGGGGCGTTGATCGGAACTGGACAGCTGCGGTCTCCACCCACGTGGCGCGTAGTGCAGAGATGACAGACTGGACCGGACCACCTAATTTCGTCTGCTTGACCCGTAGAAGTATTCTCCTGAAAGTGGAGAAAGGGAATTAGCCACCCGTGGATTTGAGTGATAACCCCCCACTGTTCTCCCCACTAATCACCTCCGATGTCTCCTTTTATAGTCTCACCTTATGTTTTTAAAAGATGAGCTCTCCATCCTGCGTGGAATGCAGGGGCGCGTGGATAACCAGTTACTTCACTGGTCCGAAGGAATTGGAGAGTTCCAGAACAATATTGACTCTGAGGTTCCTTGTGAGGAGCCATAAGTATATGGTTCGTAAGAGTTCAAAATGTCTGACTTTCACTCTTGTCCGATTCCTTGCAGCTTGACCCAAGAGAAGATTGCCTCGTGGCAGCTGGTAACTTTCAGGTAAGAGTCTGTATTACCCAACACTGTCCGGTAAATGATACCTGTATGTAATCTGTTGCTTTCTCCCTTATTATAGATGCACAGTGAGAAATTATGACGTCTTGAGGAATAATGCCTCAGGCGGTAAAATCAGGTAAGTCTATTATGGAGAAAGAGATTCCCTTTGTTTGTCCTTTCGGCTCACCTTGCCGTCCTTTTGTTCCCTTTAGGTGCCGGAGTTCAGCGAAGATGAGATGGAGGCTGCGCCGGCCTGTGGAGATGAAGAATGCCTCCGGCGGTAAAATCAGGTAAGTCTATGGTGGTAACTAATATTGCCTTGTTTATTCTCTCGGCTCACCTTGCTGTTCTTTTTGTCCCCCTTAGGTGCCGGAGTTTGGCGAAGGAGTGAAGAAGACAGGTGGATCGTGGAGGTGCTGCGAAGGCTGGCGAGTATAGCGCGGCGCTGCAGCAGGCGATGCGCATCAAATAACGTCTTTCTTCCTCTTCGAAGGCGCGATGGATCCAGAATCAGGTGTGGAATAAAAGTATTGTTCTTGTTCTAACCTTTTCTGCTTCTTTCCCCTTTTTTCTAGGAGCTCCAGACTCGAGGCAGCGTGGCAGAAGACTGGATGCTGACTTGCAGGCACGGTGAGCGTTACACTGCAGGATGCAGAATAACGCAAAGCGTGAGCTGCTCTTTGGGCGTGGTTTAAATAGCCTTCAAAGCAGTCCCAAGTAAGAAGTTCCCAAGACCACACCCGAGTAAGAAAATAGTCCCTGAAGTAAAGTAGTCCCCCTTCAGACTTCACATTGGCTTGAATGCTGAGCAGCATGGTCTGCATGAGGTAAGTGAAAGCAAATGAGCCTGGCGCCTATGGCGCCAGAACTGACCCCTTCTATGAGCCTGGCGCCTACGGCGCCAGGACTGTACCCAGTTAGCCCCTAGCCGGGGCTGCTGGGCTTTTTCCAAGTATCTGCATGCCTGCTCCCGGGACTGATGTACCTGGTCCGGATGCCCGGAGGTAGGCATCATGACAGCTACATTACCTGAAACGTATGAACCAAAATATGTGACGTATACTGAGCAGTTAAACCAACAAAGAGAAGAGAGAGGGCTCTGTGCAGTACCCATAAGAATACCTATACCTAAGAGACTATGGGAAGTAAAGTACCCATTGAGGAAACCATAATTGCATCCAAGACAATATGATGGCCATTTGAACGAGATTCCTGATGAAACAAAGAAACTGAATGACCAGGATAAAGGGTGACATCAATTGAATCGACACCCAGATAGAAAGATAACCAGACCATAGAGGCAGACGACTATGAAGAACAAAGAGTACCAAGGATAAGTGACATCTTGGGATCAAGGTGAAGAAACTTATGCCACAAACGTGATGAAGATATTTAGTTAGTTTAAACACGTACAGATGCAATGAAACAGAAGCAGCAAAGCAATCATGAATCTAGCCACATGCTTAAATAGATTAGACTGCGGCAAGCGCCAACATATACCTATATACCACATAGATACATATGGATTAAGTGAAGAATGAATGTTTCACTACGCATAAAGCAGTACTGAACAACGCGATAAGGCCTTATGTCGTAGTTACAAAAAGCAATTGAATTAACCAGAATCCATTTCAGCTTAGGAGTTCACTGAGCTAAGAAAGCCAAGTCTTATCAAACTAGGAGTTGGCTGACATTGGATACAATTGACGTGAAAGTACAGAAGCTCCTGTTCAAGAAGGTCAAGTAAAAACAAAAGACGTCAGAGGACTATTGAAGAATAAAATCAAATACACGAAAAGGCTCAATTCATGGTGTCCAGTCACGTGATGGAAGAAAGTTGGAGGGACGAGATGGTCACACCTATGCACGGAAGCCGGATAGTACCCATAACCCTTAAAAATTCTCAGAGAACAGTACAAACTCAAGGCCAACTTCAAAGTGCTAATGTCACGACTCTCTCCCTTTGCTCCCGTTCCCACCACTTGGGGGCATGATTTGGGGTTTATTCCCTACTGGATTTTTCCTCCAAACCTTATGCTACAGTGCTGTGATGAATTGGGAGCGCTAAAACCTTATTTTCCAAGTTACTTCCCTTCCGGATCCATTCCAGATTTTTGGCAGCCAGCATGCTACTTTGATCAAATGACTATGCTTCCCAGAATGCCTGGCTCACGGCTTCACCTCCTCCCTTGCAGGACAAGGTTGGGTGGAGGATAGGCAACACCTGTGGCTGCAGGTGCAGCAGGCGGCACACCTGATGGGTGTGCTCGTTAAGCGGCTTTAAAAGCCTCAGTTTACTTCAGTCCAGCGCTGGTCATCGTTGCAGTGTTCCTGTTGTGACTAGTCCCTTGTTCCTTGTTCCTAGCTTTTGTGCCTAGTTCCTGTTTCTTGTTCCTCCGCCCTGGATTTCGGATTCATGTGCTAAATTGATTTCTGCTCACTAGATTCCCTTTCTGTCTTCCTCTGTTTGCAGGCAGCATTTCTCAGTGCTTTCCCCTTTTAGATGCAGCCCAGTTTGTCTGTGTTCTATATTTCTTTGACTTTGTCCTTTGCTGCTGTAAACCTTTATGCCTTAGTCTTCCTCTTAGATTAGCTTTCTGTCTTTTCCTTGGAGGAGTGGGGGAAGTTTGCCTTGGTAATTTCGTTTTTCCCTGCTCCTGATCCTTACTTTCTATTGGGATCCATTCCATGTTTTCCATTGCACTTCTGCATTTATTTCCCATTTGATTATTAGGTGTGGTGTGCTGTTGTAGCTAGCTCCTGTATGAATGCCTATGTTTTCCTCACTATTCTGTAATCACTATTCCAACTTAGGTATTTCGTTATCCTCCCATTGCTGTTATAGCCTTTCTGGGTCCCAGTTTGATCAACAGGGTTCGTGGGCTTGCTGACATTCAAGAGGTTTTTCTCGTCCTCGTGAGTACTGTTTTTTAGTTCCCTTATTTAATACCATCAAGAGTGTTAGTTCACTTATCCTGTCATTGCTTGCCCTCTACGTGGGTTTAGCGCTGTCAGTACCTGTAACAGCAATTGGGGGTAAGGCACTTGCCGACTTTCCTCGCGGTCAGGTGCTTACCCCATATCCCTTTTCATATATTGGTTTTGTTGTCACACTCTATTTGCACTCCTGGGTTTTAGCATACATGAGTCTTGGTTCCTGGGTGCACGCAGTTAATTCAAGGCTATTCACTGTGTGATTTAGTGCACATTTCCCTTGCCATATTCGCTGCCTTTGTACTCGCCTGACTAATCCTGACAGAATGACCAGCCCAAAATTCCCATTGAATATGGCAAGTTTAAGAAAGAAAGGCAGCAAGGCCTCTAACAAGTTTGTACAGAAAGCTTCCCCTACATTTACCTGTGACAATCAAATCACTAGTCCTGACTTAAATGAACTCCTTGTCACGAATGGGCATTTACGTGCAAAGTATTTTTCCCACAGGATGGCACATCCTACATTGCCTGATCCTAGTTCTGTCTTTTATTTTGATCCAGATTCTATGTCAGCGCAAGCCTTAGCCGCAGAAAACAACACACTGTTAGACTTATTATACAAGAGTACCTCTGTTGTTGAACCCCATGATTGCAGTTGTGCTTCACCTCAGATTGAACAGTTTCATGGTACAAACATAAAGAATGGAGGGGTTCCTTGCATAACTTCTGTTTTCTACCCTCAGTCTAAAGCATACTCCTTTGCACAAGTACATACTGTAGTCCCTAATGCCAAGAGGTCTAATGTCAATAGTTTGCTTAAGGGAAACACAGACCAAGTTGGTAAGAGAAAGTATAAATCACAGAACCTGCAAGCAGTAGAGGACAATGTACAATCGGTGCACATCCAGATTGCTAGTGCAGGATCCAGCCCTGATGCCACTATGCCTCCCCCTGTGCCTACTGATAGTGATGTACAGTTAATGCAGGGCATGCTAAGAGCTAAGCTTGAGGAGTTAAGACAAGAATTCATTTCTTTACAAGAGGAGAATAAAACCTTGCACTCTTTACTGAATACACCTCAGACTTTATCCGTTGATGTTGATGAAGTGAACACTGTTCAGCCCCTGAGTGCAGAGACTTTGGTAAACCATGATATTTGTCAATATGTTAGATCTATTGGGAGTGAAAGTCTTTCTTCTAGCACAGCACTTAATCTGGGTACAGTTTCTAACAATTGTTCTGCTTTTTGTCAGGGATTGCAGTTAGCTGAAGATTTACAAACCACTCCTTTACCTAAAATGTCCTGTGTAGCAGTTTGTCATAATTCTGAGCTAGCACACATGCAAGCTTCTGATTTCCAAACACAATCCACAATGGTGGCATACACAGATTCAGTCACTACAGTAGGCTTAGGCCCTGCTCTTGATACAGCTGCTGAGACTGAAGTAGATGTTCAAGCTGATGTGGAAAACGATGTTATCTCTGGGTTCACTCTTCCTTCTGCCAATTCTGATCAATACGAACAGTCAGAGACAGTACAGCGTTCATGTTCTGATGAACTCATTCCACAGTATACAGAACCAAAAAACCGACAGGCGATTCCTGAACTGTTGATTGTTAATCTGCCTCTTTCAGAAGCTAAGACAGAGGAATGGACAATTGACGAAATCCTGATTAACAGAGACTTTACTATGGTGATTCCAATGGTTGATTTTGACTTCTACAAAGAAAGAGACTCTGTGTCACCCACTAAAGAAAGGGACTGCAAGGGTACAGCTCAGTCTTTGGTTACTGGTGCCAAGGAGTCTACTGCCCTAAAGGTGCCCTCCATTCCTGAGCCACCAATGTGTCTGTCAACTTCTGAGACTTCTGTCTGTCCTCCTACAACCATTGACTCTTCTATGATCCAATCCACAGCCCTGCAGTCATCTTTGGCACACGTGTCTTCAATCAATGAACCGCTGCCATGTCTGCCATTTACTCAAGAGCCAGTCCCAAAGACCTGGACATGTTTGTATTCAGCAACCGAGATTGCTCCAGCTTGCATGCCTTCAGCCTCAAGGTTTCCTCTGGCCTGCCTGTCTTCAGCTACAGTGACTCATCCTGCAGATCATCCTTCAGCCATAGAGCCTCCGGTAGTCCATCATAAGTGCATGTCTTCAGTCCCGGAGTATACTGATTATTTGCCTTCAGTTCATGAGACGCCTGTATCCTGCTTAGCCTCGCTGCCAATATCAGAGGTATACCTGTCTACACCATCAGATCCTGCTGTATTTTCTTCTGCTCCAGCGATTCCTCCTGAACCCCAACCATTTACTGCCGATGAACGTCTAGCCTGCCTTTCTTATGCTTCAGGGGGATCATCAGAATGCCTGCCTTTTACACAAGACGATTCTCCCAACTGCTTCACTTTAGCATCAGAGCCTCCTAAATATGCAGCATCAGAGTTTGAGACTTTTGCCAGCTCCCGCTTCAGAGTCATCAAGCTGGACCAAGTGATGGGTCAGAACCACTCACCTGGGTGTGCACAGGGGGTGGTGCAGACCGGCGTATTACCTACAGGACTTGTGCAACAGAATTCCGCCAAGAAGAACCAGTTGGGTGCTAGTAGCCAAAGGAAGGGAATGACTGCTGCAGTTCAAAATGTGTCTGTTATTGCTCCTTCTGCGAGTGTGCCTGAAGTACCAAGTACTGTGTCTATCACTCCTATCAGTATGCCAAACGTCCCTGCTGTTGTATCCCACGTGCAACAAAGTGGCTACACGACTGTCACCAGGAGTACCAGCCTCGTACAACCCATTGGACTTCCAGGCCTCCAAGGCGTAGAACATGTGCAGTCAAACCTTAGTCTCTTTCAACCACAAGCCTTTTCCCAGATGGATGACAGAAGAAAATCCGAACCTCTACCTCAGCCGCCACCTTCTCTAATGGCTGAACATAAACATTTCCTGAAGCCAGCAATTTCCTCACCTCACGCATGTCCGCTCTCGGCAGAAAGGCTAACAGAACTTCTACCATTGTCCAATGCATGTTGCACTAGCCTGCCTCCCTCCTCAAAGACGTATAAGTGTCCACTCCCAGTGACTGAGTTTCCTGGGCCTTCCAACTCAGCTTCAGATCCTGCAAATCCTTCATGCCTTTCTTCGACCCATGAGTATCTTCCTCACCAGACACCTGCCTACGACTCTTCTAGACTGCAACCTGATTCTATGCATTCCAGTCCATCTGCCTTTGCCCACAGGCCACCATTTCCATCAGTGCCACCTCCAAAGAAAAAGCACTCCCATCATGGAAAGAAGATGTCTCGTGCGGGTGGCGGGCACCAGAAGACGGCCGTGGGAGGGGGTATACTGTCACGACTCGCTCCCTTCGCTCCCGTTCCCACCACTTGGGGGCATGATTTGGGGTTTATTCCCTACTGGATTTTTCCTCCGAACCTTATGCTACAGTGCTGTGATGAATTGGGAGCGCTAAAACCTTATTTTCCAAGTTACTTCCCTTCCGGATCCATTCCAGGTTTTTGGCAGCCAGCATGCTACTTTGATCAAATGACTATGCTTCCCAGAATGCCTGGCTCACGGCTTCACCTCCTCCCTTGCAGGACAAGGTTGGGTGGAGGATAGGCAACACCTGTGGCTGCAGGTGCAGCAGGCGGCACACCTGATGGGTGTACTCGTTAAGCAGCTTTAAAAGCCTCAGTTTACTTCAGTCCAGCGCTGGTCATCGTTGCAGTGTTCCTGTTGTGACTAGTCCCTTGTTCCTTGTTCCTAGCTTTTGTGCCTAGTTCCTAGTTCCTGTTTCTTGTTCCTCCGCCCTGGATTTCGGATTCATGTGCTAAATTGATTTCTGCTCCCTAGATTCCCTTTCTGTCTTCCTCTGTTTGCAGGCAGCATTTCTCAGTGCTTTCCCCTTTTAGATGCAGCCCAGTTTGTCTGTGTTCTATATTTCTTTGACTTTGTCCTTTGCTGCTGTAAACCTTTATGCCTTAGCCTTCCTCTTAGATTAGCTTTCTGTCTTTTCCTTGGAAGAGTGGGGGAAGTTTGCCTTGGTAATTTCGTTTTTCCCTGCTCCTGATCCTTACTTTCTATTGGGATCCATTCCATGTTTTCCATTGCACTTCTGCATTTATTTCCCATTTGATTATTAGGTGTGGTGTGCTGTTGTAGCTAGCTCCTGTGTGAATGCCTATGTTTTCCTCACTATTCTGTAATCAATATTCCAACTTAGGTATTTCGTTATCCTCCCATTGCTGTTCTAGCCTTTCTGGGTCCCAGTTTGATCAACAGGGTTCGTGGGCTTGCTGACATTCAAGAGGTTTTTCTCGTCCTCGTGAGTACTGTTTTTTAGTTCCCTTATTTAATACCATCAAGAGTGTTAGTTCACAGATCCTGTCATTGCTTGCCCTCTACGTGGGTTTAGCGCTGTCAGTACCTGTAACAGCAATTGGGGGTAAGGCACTTGCCGACTTTCCTCGCGGTCAGGTGCTTACCCCACATCCCTTTTCATATATTGGTTTTGTTGTCACACTCTATTTGCACTCCTGGGTTTTAGCATACATGAGTCTTGGTTCCTGGGTGCACGTAGTTAATTCAAGGCTATTCACTGTGTGATTTAGTGCACATTTCCCTTGCCATATTCGCTGCCTTTGTACTCGCCTGACTAATCCTGATAGCTAATTGACACTGGACCCGTGAGGTGATGATGGATCCTATTTTAATTGGAGGGAAGCTGGTGCAAAGACGAGCTTATCCGCACCTGGTTGTTCAGTCTGTGTGCTGCTCACATAGGTGGAAATTACTGACGGGGGTTAGAAGCCAACCAATTTTAGGTTACCATGCAGTTAGGGGTCCTATAGTTTATGTAGTCAATGGGACGTCGTACATTTAGCAAAGTTCATAGTGGCCATTTTGGAGGGAGGGCTTAGTTGCCCCATCTGATGTTAGCTATCCTATTACCTTTCTCCATTACTCCATACAGATATAGTACCTATGCTTAGTTATTCACTTAGACCCAATCCTGCTTCCCAATAAGTTTCTGAAGTTTGCCACGTAGGATGACGTTGGTAATGACGCAGGTCAACACGTCAGCTATGACCAATTATGGGTTTAAGAACCCAGCGTTTTTATGAAGTAGTTGAGTTAGCGTATCAAGTGATTGCTGATGTTTGTTGTACTCCCTGTTTTAAGACGTGCATTAAAACAGACGAACTTTGCCAAACTATTTGTGTTGTCTTGATTTTTGATGTATGAGTAGAATCTGCATCCCCACCCATCTCCAGGGTATTGCTACTCGTCTTAAAGGGCTGGAAGCCTCCAGTTCAACTCCCTCCAGGAACTCTTACAGGTGGTAAAAGCATGCCATCAGCCAATTTAACTTGCTTAGAACCAAGAGGGTGGAAAAGGCTTTGCTCTTTGTGAGGCAATGCTCATATGTTAAACCCAATAAGGCAGATAAGATCCTGGCCAGGCTCCTTCCGGGGGTAGCCCAATCTACAATCATCACTTTAGTGGATGATGATCAGGGCACGAGGAAATCTCGAATGGGGGACATACAATTTAAACAGATATTTATTCCACCCAGAACTTCCTGGACCACACACAAATGCAATTCTTGAATAAGATCCAATTGCCAAAATTGGGGGCAGAAGAGGGACTCGGGGGGGGGGGGGGGGGGGGGGGGGGAGGGCGGGGGGGGGGGGGGAGGGCGGTTGGGGATCGCAGAAGAGGAGGTTTGTGCAGTCATCAAATCGCTGCCCATTAATAAGTCACCAAGTCCGGACGGGTTCATGACCGGCTTCTACAGGGCCTTTGGCAGGGTCCTCATTCCACACCTCACTGGGTTATATATTAACTTCCGTAGATAACAACAGATTCCATGGAGGATGCAAAGAGAATACTTATCCCCAAACCCAATAAAGACCCCCCTCATACGGGACAATAGCCTTAATTAACGTAGACGTTAAAATATATACTAAAATTCTGGCCAATAGACCAGAAGGCTTCCTTCCCAACTTGAACCGCCCAGACCAATCAGGGTTTGTCTTAGGCCACCAAACCTTTCATAATATACGCAGAGTTGCCCACTTAATAGAAAAAGCATGCAAAACATCAACCCATGCATCCTTCTCTCCCTGGACGCTGAAAAGGCTTTTGACTGGGTGGAATGTTCCTTTATATTTAAGATTATAGAAAGGATGGGTCTGGGGGCAGGATTCATTAGGATGGTTCAGGCCAACTACAAATCCTCTTCATGAATGGCTCCCAGACAAGAGAATTTAATTTGAATAGAGGCACCAAACAGGGGTACCCACTCGGACCTCTTTTATACACGATCTACCTGGAACCTCTACTACAGACTCTGTGTGAATCCGGTGAGGTTCATGGGATTACCTTCGGGGGAACCCAACACAAGGTGGCAGCCTTCGCCGATGATATGCTACTTGCACTTAAGTCTCCGTAGACTTCGCTAAGGTAGGTCATGGGAGTTTTGAAGGACTTCAGAACAGTCTCCGGACTCAAGACTAATTTAGGAAAATCTGACGTGCTTAACCTCACGGTACAGGGTAGGGACGCAGCTGCCTTAAACGGGTCCTCACCTTTTGTCTGGAACCCTAAGGGGATTAGGAATCTAGTGGTAAACATTCTCACCCTGCCTTGGCTCCTCTACCTATTCTAGGCCGGCCCGGTAGCCATCCCTAAATGTTTTTTGTAAACTTGCACAAATGTACCTTTAACTTTATCTGAAAAGGCAAGCTTCCCAGTATCAGTCACTACCTTTTAACAGCACCCAAGAGGGAGGGTGGAGATGGTCCTCCCTACCGGCACTGTTGTTTCCGGACGGGCACACTCATAATGAGGCCCGTGGTCTCTTCTTTGCAGCCCTTCCACAATTCGTACGGCATTATTCTGGATGACTTGAAGCCTGGAGAGTTCATCCTTAGCAATGCCGAGCAGGAGACTAGCACAATAACCCAAATTGGCCCCTATAACAGCGCAGGCAATAGTAGCACAGTTGGTGTCATTAAGAAAGGGACAAAGCTGGGCCAGCAATTTCAGATGGTAAGATGTACTGGAGACCAGGCTGTTAACCTGTGGTTCCATGGAGAGCTCCTGGTCCAGAGTTACTCCTAGAGTTTTAACTTTGGACTGGGTCTTGATGCTGCATCCTGCAATATTAAATTGCAGATATTTCGGACTTAGCTTGTGCAGTTGTGGTGTTTTCCCCACAACCATGAGTTCAATTTTGGAATCATTGAGCGCAAACTTATTTACCTGCATCCACTATGGGTGGGTATGGACCGGGCTATCACCAAACACGAGTTAAAGGACGTCCTTTGGCTCCCTAAAACGAATAGACCCAAGGACATGTATCTGAGCTCCATCACGAAATCGGTTACAGATACCTAGGACAAACTAGCTAAGAAACATGGTATCATGTCTTTACCCTCCCCCTTCACGCTGATATTCCTAAATCCGGGGTTCTCTCCAGGTATGGAGCAGGGAGCCTTTCATATGTGGCAGAAGGGGGATGCCAAAGACTGAGAGACATGTACCAGGGGCAATCAATCCTTCGTAGAATGCAAACAGAACTTTGGAATAGACGAAAGGGAGAGGCTGCAATACTTCAAGATTCGACATTGGCTAACAAGCCCGGAGATTAAAGCCTTAGCCCACCGTCCTCTCACACCATTTGAAAAGTCCATCACTACCCAGGACGAGTCCATTGGTTTGATCTCTGGCCTGTATTCGATACTACATGAGGCTAACCCTCAGAAGTAGTGGCCATCCAAGGGGCAATGGGAAAAAGCCCTGGGTAGAGAAATACCCTGGGACAATTGGGAGAAGCTGTGGGGAAACTCCCCACGCAGCTACAAGAAACGTGGTACAAGATTATTTATAGAAGGCACTGTACCCCGGCCAAGTTTAAAAAGATATTTCCGGAATCCTCACAGGTTTGCTGGAGGGAGTGCGGGGGGACGGGATCTTGGTCCCATGTTTGGTGTAGATGCCCCAGAATTGAGCCCTTCTGGAGGTCAGGCGCCGAATTCAGTGTAACGGGGTTGGCAGCAACCAGCTGGTCGCACTGGCGGGTTACTGCCAACCTCATAACGAGGCCCATTGTCTCTGATTTCAATATAAGTAAGCAAGGGTTTGGTGTTGTCTTTACCCTGTGGGGTTGGTAGTTAAAGGGCCTTGACACAGATGCACGTCCTTATCCCCAGAAGGGAAGTGCCTCCCCATGAGATCCTCCTGCATGTTATTTCCCATAGCGGGACTATCGGTTAGCAGCCTCACCTCCTTAGCCTCATGGAAAGGGGCTCCCCTGTGGGGAGAAGTGCCGCTATATTAAGCTTTTAGCTTCTCCCTCTAAATATATCTTGGGAGGTATACGCCTTCCATTGTTATGGGATCTTTTTGATGGAATTACCACCTCGCCCCAGACTGAGGTATCAGCTATGAAGCCTTCTTCTCCCAAAATTTCTATAGGATTATACTTGTTGGGGTTCGGATTCAAACTGGGCATTACATTTTTAAAGTTTGGAAAGTTGGTGCTAATAATGGTTTCTTCCGCTAAACCCAGAACTGCCACTCAGTTCATGATGACCCTTTTGCCGTGTACCTTTAAAGGTAAAGATGATCTTTTTTAAAAAAAACTTTATTTATAAACAAAAAGACAGACAGGCATTTTACGAGTTATATTGCTCAAACACTGTCAGCGATCTCTTGGAACATATTTATATTTTCCCTGAGGGCTATTGGCAGAGCGGTAAACTGTGGCATAGGTTTCACTGTCAAACAATGGTACACTTTAACATTACTCCTCCTCCTGCTTCATATGGGATAAAAAACTGCAGAGCACCCTCCAAATGTCTTTCAGTCTACATGCCACCACAACCATGGCCCCATATCCCTCTTCCCTTTTGTTGATTTATGCGTGTTCTTTAAGCCATTCCAAACCGGCAGGGGTCATTTTTGACTTCCAGTTTTTCAATATGCATTTTTTAGCAACAAGAGAGGCAACATTAAAGAACCTGCGAACAGTAATCAGAACCTTCCCAACATCCTGCAGCAGGTACTTAGGGTCAGCCAGTACCGGAGGTATAGCCACAATCTCACATAGTTTATGTGCTATGTCTTGCCAGAACTGTTGAATCGGTGGGCAAGCCCAGAACATGTGGAATGATTCTGCCCCCTCCCTCCTGCATTTTGCACATTCATCAGTCACATTCGGGGAGAGCTTTGAGAGCCTAGCCGCGGTGTAGTTTAACTGATTCAACACTTTAAGGGGGTAATTCATAGAAATCAGCGCACAAGTGGCGCACGCGGCTGGCGCAGTGTGCTCGTGCGACAGTCTGCGCCAGCCGCGTGCACCAAAACCCATTTCAGCACCCAGCGTATTCATGGATTTCAACATCCAGAACCAGCCATGGCGAAGAGTGGTGCAGCAATCCTGCAGCAGCGCCAGTTACACCCCCAACCCCGCCCCGTGTGCCATAAACATCGCACAAATCCAGTACATGGCGCAAAGGCCAGTGGACCAGCATACAGCCCCCCAACCACGAAAATGCATGTAAAACTCCCCATGCACCACTCAGAATACACGTACCCCTCTCGCGCTAGCGAAAACGTGTGTAAAACTCCCCGCGCACCCCTCAGAATACACGTACCCCTCTTGCGCTAGTGAAAATGCATGTAAAACTCCCCGTGCACCCCTCAGAATACACGTACCCCTCTCACACTAGCGAAAACGCGTGTAAAACTCCCTGCACCTCCCTCAGAATACACGTACCCCTCTCGCGCTAGCGAAAATGCGTGTAAAACTGCCCGCGCACCCCTCAGAATACACGTACCTCTCGTGCCAGCAAAATCGCGTGTGAAACTCCCTGTGCACCCCTCAGAATACATGTACCCCTCTCGGGCTAGCAAAACCATTGATGGCCACCTGCCAGCAGGCCCCAACTCATGTCCCCCTGCACCTCCACCCACCCAGCAGTGATGGGTACCTGCCAGCAGGCCCTGATCCATGTCCCCCTGCACCCCCACCCACCCAGCAGTAACGGGCACCTGCCAGCAGGCCCCGACTCATGTCCCCCTGCACTCCCACCCACCCAGCAGTGATGGGCACCTGCCAGCAGGCCCCGACTCATGTCCCCCGGCACCTGCCAGCAGGCCCCGACTCATGTTCCCCTGCACCCCCATCCACCCAGCAGTGACGGGCACCAGCCAGCAGGCCCCAACACATGTCCCCCTGCACCTCCACCCACCCGGCAGTGACGGGCACCTGCCAGCAGGCCCCTACTCATGTCCCCCTGCACCCCCACCCACTCAGCAGTGACGGGCACCTGCCAGCAGGCACCGACTTATGTCCCCCTGCACCCCCACCCACCCAGCAGTGATGGGCACCTGCTAGCAGGCCCCGACTCATGTCCCCCTGCACCCCCACCCACTCAGCAGTGACGGGCACCTGCCAGCAGGCCCCGACTCATGTCCCCCTGCACGCCCACCCAACCAGCAGTGACGGGCACCTGCCAGCAGGCCCCGACTCATGTCCCCCTGCACTCCCCCCCACCCAGAAGTGACGGGCACCTGCCAGCAGGCCCCGACTCATGTCCCCCTGCACCCCCACCTGCCCACCATTGACGGGCACCTGCCAGCAGGCCCCGACACATGTCTCAACAAACAACATGTCCTAACAAAACAGACCCATGTACCTAAAGCCAACCCTAATCCCTCTTGCCCCCAGTCCAAGCATGCAGCCATCCACAGAACCCACTCCCAAATTACCCATGCCATGATAGTCTAAATGAACCACCATGCCCATGCAGGAATGCACAACGGAGCCACACAATGGCAACACATAACTGAGGAAATGTTCAATGAGACATGCACAAAACCAATGACAGAACACACCACCAATTTAGAAGTTAGAAAAAATGTATTAAAAACATAATGAACTGACTTGGAGGAATTGTAAAATGAAAATCATTGTACAATGACAGATTTGTAAATCCAATGAAGTAAAAAAAAAAAAAATGATGTACAATAAAAAAGTGGTCCATTGCCAATGTCCATAATAAAAACATAATCCAAATAAAAAAATACATTGATCCATGGGGACATAGAAAAAGAAAGTATGTACAAGTCTGCAACTATATACAATGGAAGTCCAAATGGTCCATGATCCACAAACAAAAGGAAACCTACAAAAAAGTCCTATGAAGAAAAAACTATATACACAAAGTGGAGCAATGTCCATTAACTCCAAAATAAAATAAAAACAAAGGAAACCTAAAACTAATTAACTATATACAATGGCGGCGGGCAAGTCCTACAGCTCACTCTGTGATGTTCCGGGCCAGAGCACCATCGAACTCCACGTCGATGTCCCGGAGGCGGGCCTCTTCCCTGTCCTTGAGGTCTCGCAGGGATGCAGTCATGGCCTGTTCCAACTCCCTGCGAGTTGCCTCGAGGCACTCTCAGCCCGCCTCAATGCCCTGCGCATGGAGTTCTCCGCCCTGACCATAGTGAGCCATGCCTCCTCTGCCCGCCGCCGCTCCACATCTATCCGCTGGCCCAACCGCTGCCACACGGAAGACAGTCCCATTCCAGGGTCTTCCTGCCCTGCGGCTGATGGCTGCCCCTCTGATGTTGATGGCCCCGAGCCATGATGCCTTCCATGCTGAGCCTGCCGCTGCCTCTGACGCAACTGCCTCTGCCAGCATGACGGCATCCGGGCTGATGGAATCCACCTGCGCCATCGTGCACATGCCTTGCCCGATGATGCCAGCACATCCTGCATCTGCAGTTGCTGGGGTGTCCAACCCTGCTGGACCTCCGACTCCCGACTGTGGCAGGGATGGTATCTCCACCGAGCTGGCTGCGTTGGTCGGGGCAGGTCCACAGGGGGCCCTGGTGGCATCTGTGCTGGAAGACGGCATGGAGAACGACTGGTGCATAGTCTGCACAGAGGAGGAGAGGCCCCCCAGAGTGCCCGACACATGTAGGAAACCCCCGACCATGGCCCCTCCCAACTGGGTCACGTTGGCACACAGCTCTTTGTGATGACATGCATGGTCCTCCAAGGAAGCATGCACGTCATCACAAATGTCACGCGTGCGCAACGTGACACAAATCAGGACGGACTCCATATGGTCACGGGTCCCCTTGTCCGCAGGTAGAGGAGTGCCAGATGACGTGGACCTCCCCCCTACCTACGGATGGGCCTGGAATGGGGCATCCCTGCTGGTGCATGGAGGTGCAGTCACAGTGTCAGGGACAGACAGTGACATGCACAGGTCCCTCCATGGTGACCTGTGCTGCCTCCTGCCCCTGCCCCTGGACTGCACCACTTGAACCAGTGGTACCACCCCCACCAGGCCCCATGGGCGGCTCAGTAGCGGCCTCCTCCTCCTCTGTTCACACCACCAACATGGATGGCTCCACACCGTCTTCCGCCGTCGCAAGCCCCTGTGGGGGCTCACCCGCCCCTTCCACTGCAGCCGTAGTGGCAGACGCAGCACCAGTCCCCTCGCTCACGTATGATGGTAATTCCTGGGAGGGTGACTGGGCCTTGCGTCGCCGGCCGGTGGAGGCATCCCCGCTGCTTTGCTCCACAGCGCCCTCTCCGCCCTCTTCTTCACTCGCCGCTGTGTGGAGGGAGACATAGAACACAAGCATCAGGGTACTGTACAATAGTCCCCTAGACAGGAAGCAATAGCACATGAGTGGCACTGTCAGACCTCACTTCCATCATGTCCCTCCACAACACATGGGTCAGTGCAGGCAACACACATGCAGAAACAGGCATGGCACATGCAATGAACATTTGCATCCATGTCCAAGGAACTGTTGAAACATACAGTGGTGGGTTGAAACTCACATGCATCATGGGTCATACTGATCACATGCACACACATCACCGTAGTTTCATGAATCGGGCCTCGTACACCCCATACATAGTGGTTACAAGGATGACTAGGCTGCATCAGTGAATCAACACATCGTCACGGACATGTGTCATGCATCCATGGCGTTCACAAGTCACACACACGCTACTCAGACACACAGACATGTACACCATACATGTCCATGACAGAAGCACCCATCTCTCACACCCCAACCATGTCCAAGAACAGACACAGGCATGCATTCATGTGTGCATTCCGCATGCTGCTCCGCATGTTGCATTGTAACACATACACCATCCATGTGGTTCACGCATGACTGGACTCACATGCTGCACAATCATGTCCCTGCACACACACATCCATACATGGCCCATGTCACACATACAGGCAAGTAGCTAAATACCAACACACTGCAACATGCTCTGTTTCACACAGCAATGCATGGCCACTTACCGCTCGACTCCAGACGGGCCTGCATACTGAGGATCTGGTGGTGAAGCACTGGGCAAATGCGCTCCAGGGCCCTCATCTGTTGGTTGGTAAGCTGGCCCCGGCGCCCCACTGCATCTGCTGCGTTTAAGAGGCGCCAGGCCTTCTTGAGGGTCCTGGACTTGTAGTCCTCCCAGCGTTTCTGGACGTGTTTAATGTCGCGGGGTGCCACCCCCTGCGCATTGATGGCACCCACTATGTCCATCCAGATCCTCCTCCGTCCTTCCTTGTCGGCGCGCAATGGTGTGAAGAGGGCATCATAATGCCCCAGGACTTGCTCCACCAGGAGGCCAACTTCATTGGAAGTGAAGCTGGCAGCCCTCTGCCTCTCAGCTGGGGTGTTGCCACTGGTGCCAATGGTGGTGTCGGACATGGCAACCCCGAGGCAGGTGTAGATGGGCAACTGGGTCCTGGGGCTGGGCTGTGGAGCGATGGAATACCAGTCGGGAGTCCTCTGTTCCAGCAGGGGTGGTCACAGCAACTGTACCCCTGGAGATGGCAGATGTGCAGACACAAATGGCAAGGCACGGTGGCAGCAGGCAGGCAGCAGCAGATGGCTCATGGGAGGCTGCTCAGGGCTCTGGGGGGCTGCAATTCAGCCTTCTGGGCAGGAGCGTGGTCTTTCGTGTGTTGTCTTGTGGCCAGCTTGATACGGAGTGAATAGGCATGTGAAAAAACTGCACGTCAGCATGTAATTCGAGGAAAGGCCCTTAGTGCGTAAGCGTGTATGTGACGTAACACGCGCAGGCATTCGCCTCATCACAGGTGCATAGTGATTCAGCACGTGAGAAAACAGCACGTCCGCGTGTGAATGCGTGTAATCCGAGGAAAGGGCCTAAGCGCGTAAGTGAAATGACGCGCATGGGCGTTTCCCTCAGCACGGGTTAAAGGTGAGTGGGGCCAGCAGTTCACTGTACGTGCCTTTCGTGGAGACCAACGTGTGTTTTGCTACTTCATGTTGTTTTGCGTGCCATCAGAACTTCACAGTGGATCAAGGAAGTATCTCTTCTTTTGGCAGGGTTATTGGCTAAGCATGTTTTTCATTATCACGCTAGTCTGACTGTGAGTCGCGCACGCTATTTTTCCCACTGCGGGTGCTTCTGTGTATCGCGTACCCGTTTTCGAGGTCATAGTAGCCTGCGTGTCCCACGCGTATGTGTTTTTCGTGTCCCTGGGTGCCACTGCGTACTGCGGGAGGTTAATTCCACACACGTGGGCTACCGGGGTTGCATGCACGGTTTTACTGCAGTTTTGGGGTGCCTGAGCGTTGCGTGACCCGTCACTTTATCACCGGGGTCACATACAGCCTTGCAGGTGCAGGGGTGCTGTTAACATCTTGTATCCCACCCCCTTCACCCCAGTTGCCCAGGACAATTGTAGTGTACACCTCCCATTGGCACTACTACATCTGTGCCGGCACTACTACATCTGTGCCATGGCTGGGAGGCCACGAAAGGTGAGGGGCACCTCAGCTGGATGTACTCCATGTGGCGGGCATGGTCAGGGATGTGGCTGGGGTGACCAGGGAGTAGGGGGACTCCAGGGTGTTCCGGGTGGCTGCAGAGGGGGAAGAGGCAGGGGTGCGCCACTTCGGCACGATGTTGTGCCACGTGTTGGTGCACTCATGTCACCACCCCCTGCGGCTCCGGGCGATGCAGTTCTTGCATCTGGCACTGGCGCCCAAGTGACCCGGCATTCCGTTTCATTGACTGCACAGGCCCAAAGGGAGTGGTAGCTGCAGGTGCAGCTGTGGAGACCACCACCCAGGCTCAGGGTCTACCAGCGCAGGCTGCGTTGGCACCAGAAGAGTCCCTGGAAAATTTCCAGGAGGTCAGGAGGCACACCGTAGGTGCACGCAGGGCTGCCCTGACCGATGCACGTGTCCCTGGGGCAGTAATGTCATCTGCTGTCCCGACCAGCTGGGTGTTGGCAAGTGCATGGGCAGATGCAGCCAGCACCACCACGGTTGTGAGTCTACCATCCAGGATAGTCCCGGTCAATGACCCTGACACAGCGGATGTTGCTGCGCAGGTTCCATTCCAGGGCAACCCACCAGCGCCACAGCCCATACTGATCAGGGCGGAATTTGCCTGCCAGGGTCCGGACCACTGTCCAAGAGGAGGAAGGTTGCACCTGCAGTAGAGGCTGGGACCCCAGACACAGCTCCAGCCTCTGGCACGTTGAGGAAGAAGCCTTTCTGCATGCAGGAACTGGACTTCCTTGTGGACTACATGCGGGACCACGACCGTGATATGCTAGTGGGGCCGAATTGTCAAACTACGGCTGCCCATCGTATGTTCCACTGGAAGCAAGTTGCGGATCGTGTGAGTGCATTTAGCCATGAGGTGCGCACAGCTCAAGAGTGCAAAAAGCGTTGGGATGACCTCAAACGCAGTACTAAGGCGAAGCGTGCCTCTAATTACAACATGACTCTGGTGACTGGCAGTGGGCCACCACCTGAGGAGGAAGACCTCGCTTCGCACTAGTCAGTCACTGCAGAATTCATACCGGCAGGAATGGTCGAAGGAGTGGGAGAGATGCTGGACTTTGATGCCCCATCCAGTGAGTGTTGTTGCGTGTTTGTCGAGGCCATTGTGTGGTTTGGTTGTGTGATGTGTTGTGCTTGACTTCCACTACATGTCATGTGTACATGGTTCTCATGTGCAAGTCATGCAATGCTTCACTGATGCGTGCCTGCTGTGCAAGATGCTGGACATGTAGAGCAGACGGGGACTGTCCCCATCGCGACACTTGCACCCTACTCACATGCTACTCACCCAGCTGCCCCTAATGTCCATGTTCCAGCTCACTGGGCCTTCTGCATGTAGCCTGGGTTGTCTTTCCTCTCAGCACTGGGACTATGTCATTGCATGACTGATGTGCATGTGTCTTCTGCTTGCATGCGGGTACTCCACGTAGGCATGCTCCCTTGCCCCTCCACTCCCCCTGCACCTCAATTTCACCATGGCACTGGTGTGCATTATGTTGGCGTACTGCAATGGCCTGTTCAAGGCTCATGTGTACATGCAAACTTCCACCAGCCAACCTGCCAGACATATACAGTGGGGTACATCCTATGTCCTTGATGCAGGGTGTCTGGACTGTGCAGATGGCAGATGCTCCGCAGGGACATGAGTGCCCATTCATGCTCCATGTGCATTCCATGCATGCCCCTATGTGTCCACAGGGAACCAGGCTGCACCTCACCTGGTTCCCTGTGGACACCCTGGAGGTCCAACAAGGCCGAAACATGTCTGGGGTTGCTTGGTTTTCTGTGCAGAGGGGACCTGGCCTAGCAGTTCGGGCTGGGCTGCTACCTTCGGTGGCAGCAGCTGCTGACTGATTTGCACACTGCTGGTCCCCTTTTGCAATGGCGCAGACTGGCTAAAAAACGGTGGTGTGGAAGGTTGCCCAGAGAAATTGCCAGTGGTTTAGATTCATTCGAAACCTTCCACCCATCACTTTTGTGGTCTGTTTGTTTCTCCTTGTGAGAGAGGGTATGCCCAGACGTGGGTCCCTTGCTCGCTGCGCCACAGGGAACCAGGCTGCACCTCACTGAGGTCCAACAAGGCCGAAACATGTCTGGGGATGCTTGGTTTTCTCTGCAGAGGGGACCTGGCCTAGCAGTTCGGGCTGGGCTGCTACCTTCGGTGGCAGCAGCTGCTGACTGATTTGCACACGGCTGGTCCCCTTTTGCAATGGCGCAGACGGGCTAAAAAACGGTGGTGTGGAAGGTTGCCCAGAGCAATTGCCAGTGGTTTAGATTCATTCGAAACCTTCCACCCATCACTTTTGTGGTCTGCCCCTACGTGTCCTTGGCAGGATGATAATTGTAGTATGTGTCCAGGATGACCTACATTTCATGGCATTTGATCATCCATTCCATGCCCACTCTGGCCCAGTCCAGCATCACACACAGGTTTAGGGTGTCACAGTCTGTGTGGGGCACAGGCCACCCCCTGTTTCAGGCCCACTGACTCTGTTCAACTGGTGTAGTGGCTTCTGCACACATGGGTGTACTACTGAGGGTTCATTATGTGTCCTGCTTACTGTCCCATCATCATCTGCTGTGTTGTCAGTTGACTCAGATGATGCAATTGACGCTAGTCAACACTGTCTGCCAATACACAGGTCTCTAGTCACCCTTTCACTGCTATGCAATGCCTCCCTGCATTTTCACTTAGGGGGTTGGGAGGTTTGCTTGTAGCCATGCAACCCATTGCATGCACATTGCATGTGATGACTGAAGTTGCCCTTGCACTGCCTTCACTTTTATTGATAGACTGATAGACATCATAATGTACTTGTTCATGTAGATAGTGGGTAATGTACACATGTTCTGTACTGCATCAACCCACTTCTGAGCCGTGCTACACCGTGCTACATGCCTACTCACTGATGCAATGTCAAACTCACCTGGCATGTAGGGCCAGTTTTTCATCCCTTCTCTGTCATGTATGAGACAGGCACACGTGCATCATGTGACACATGTACTCAGTATTGGAACTCCCTAGTGGTTGTTTAGATGAGTTGATTGGTCAATCTGCGGCCTATGCCAACTAGCATAGGGCACTGATTGGATGTAGCCTGCCAATGGGGTTGTAATGACTGTGGAGCTTCCTTCACATGTGTATGTGTGCACTTCCACATACATCAAAGCAACCAGGGTTATAGCTGCTTGCTTTGGTGTATTGGATGCTGGCTATGTTCACAATACAGGTGTATGGGGAAATGGTTGTTTTTGAATGCTTTCACATGTACATATGCAAGCAGCTTCAACTTTGTGTGGTGCAACATTGCGAGTACTCAATGTGTTTGTGAAAGTGTCCATTTACACATGTGCCTTCCGCAGCTTTACTGTGGACTGACTAACATGTAGTTGATAGACGTTTATGCTGGTGAGATTTCTGCATTGTGCACATTATGTGAAACTGGCATGATCCCAAAGGTTCACTGTTGTGCAGTATGTGTATGCCCAGGCCCACTTAGCTACTATGGTGGGTCCTGGCTGTGGAGATTTCCACAAGGAATGATGTAAACATTCTTAGCCCAATGTGCTCAATCAGGCACTGAGGGGTGTTGTGGAGGCTCATGCCCTGCAGCTCGGACAGTACTGGGCGGTATGGTCCCTCATGCCTGGTTGCAGGCCCTTGCTTTTCTTGGGACATTCACTGTATCTACATGGCCCATGCCACCCGGTACGGGCCGAGCTGCAGATGGATGTTGCTATCTTGATGATGATGCTTTAGTGATGCATGTCTACATGCATGGTACCTGTGTCATTGTGTGTTTGGAATCACTTGCAGCAGTGGTCGATTTGAAGTTCAGAAATGCTTATGGTGTGCTGCATCTCTTAGTTGCCATCTGTCTTTTCTGCCTGTGACATGTGCCTGACAGAGGTGGTGTCTGATGGAGTTCATATACTACATTTTGTACTTGTGTAGGCTTTGCTATTTAGACACGTCCATTTCTGCTTTTGGGATGTGTTTGCATATCAAGGCGTACTGGATGCATGCCAGGTTCTCATTTGTGTGTGACATGTCTGCTTCATGTGTTGGCTGTCAATGTGATGTCTATGTTTATGTGTGTGTGTTATGTGCTTCTGACATGTGTACTAATATTTATCTTTTCTCCACTTTTCAGATGATGATGCAATGGAGCCAGAGGATGGTGTTGTCATGCCAGACACAGGGTTGCTATCACACCAGCAACCCAACACAAGTGGTGGTCGTGGGGTGGTAGGCCACGAGAAGCCACTTGTGTTACAGACCATCTTGTCTAGGGCTGGTAATGAGTCTAGCTTGGATGATCACTCTGACGACAATGTCGAGTTGGTGTTAAGCTGATCGGCCCGAGAGGACCGCGTACCTGTAATCTTGGTGGTTGGTCTTGCTGAAGTCGCCAGTCTGGAGTCCAGGAACTGATGAATTAGCGGCACGAGGAATCAGCCCCTCCACCACCCAAAAGAGGAACTGGGTGAAGGTTGGACCGACCCCCAATGTCACGATAAGTATTCGCCAGATGAGCGTGACTCGAGGATTGATGGCTCAGGTTGGTGATACTGTAGTTCAGGTAGAGCCGATTGTAGATATCATGAATCTTCCGGAACCAATGTAACAGTGAGGTATTACAGTTGATAGAAAAGTCCGGTTGGTGCTGATAGTTCCAGAGGTTTGCAGGATAAGGTTCGGAGGTAGGCAGAACAGGAAGAGAGAGAACAGCTGGAGCCTAGCTGGTACTGGGCAAGTCCCGGGTAAGTCTGAAGATGGGCAGACCCAGTGCCGACAACAAGTCAGGGCTGGAGGCAGGCAGGCTCAGGACAGGCCCCAGGTAAGGCTGGAGGTAGGTTGGCTCAAGACTGGCCACAGGTAAGGCTGGAGGCAGGCTGGCTCAAGACAAGCCACAGGTATGGGCTGGAGACTGGCTGACCCAGGACAGGCCACAGGTAAGGGCTGGAGATGGGCTGACCCAGGACAGGCCACAAGTAAAGGCAGTTGGTAGGCTGACCCAGGACAGGTCACAGGTAAGGACTGAAGGTAAGCTGACCCAGGACAGACCACGGGTAAGGAATGGAGGTAAGCTGACCCAGGACAGGCCACGGGTAAGGAATGGAGGTAAGCTGACCCAGGACAGGCCACAGGTAAGGCTGGAAGAGAGCTGGTCCAGGACAGACCACAGGTAAGGACTGAAGGTAAGCTGACCCAGGACAGGCCACAGGTAAGGCTGGAAGAGAGCTGGTCCAGGACAGGCCACAGGTAAGGACTGAAGGTAAGCTGACCCAGGACAGGCCACGGGTAAGTGCAGGAGGCAAGCTGGCCCAGGACAGGCCGCAGGTAAGTAAGAGGCAGGAACAACGAGGCGAGCGAAGCGAACCGCGTTGAGACGCGACTCGCTGTGAATTGCGGCCTCTTTTATGGGCCGCCGGCGCCCGAAAGGCCTGGGACGCAAGCCGTTCCGTTTCCGGACGCCGGCGGACCCACAACGAGGCTTGAGAAGCAAGCCCCGCTAGGGAGATGAGTTCGGCCCACGGCGCATGCGCGGAGCCGAGAGAGAGGCCTTCCGCGCATGCGCCGAAGGCCGCCAGCCCTGTAGCCCGCCACTCCCCTCCCGGCGAGCCCCCGGAAGCAGATGCGCGGATAGACTCGCCAGGAGGGGAAGAGAGCGGCAGACCCCCGTCTCCCGCGTGACATAACACTATGCCCCCTCCCAGGAAGGCCCGGAGCACCGGGTTTCCAGGGAAACCGTACATAGAACTCACGTATCAACCGGGGAGCATGTACATGTTGGCGTGGCTCCCATGTACGGTCACAGGCTGGGTACCCCTTCCAGTCAACCAAATAGTGGAGCACCCCTCTACGGAAACGGGCATCACAGATCTCGTGTACCTCAAACTCTGGGACACCCTGCACTAGGACAGAGGCCGGACGGGGAGGAGTGCGGCCATAAGCATCGACCACATAGGGCTTTAACAAGGACACGTGAAAAACGGGATGTACATGCCAAGAAGAGGGTAGGCGTAGGCGAAAGGATACGGAGGACAACCGTTTGGTAATAACAAAGGGACCCAAGTATCGAGGAGCCAGTTTGACGGGCAAATTGCGGAGTGGCAAATTCTTTGAGGACAACCACACCTTGTCACCCTACTGAAAGTCGGGTTCTACACTCCTCTTCCTGTCTGCCTGTCTCTTCATCCGATCTTTGGCCTCACTTAGGATCTTGCTTGCCAGTTCTTGTTGATTCCGAATGTGTTTGACCAGATCATCAGCAGAAGGAACAGTACTAGATGGAATGGGTTGAAAGGGCATCAATCGAGGATGTAAACCAGTGGAACAGAAGAATGGACTGACTCCGGTGGAAGCATGGACGGTGTTATTATATGAAACCTCGGCCAGATCTAGTCCATCTTTCCAGTTTGATTGTGTGGCATTAGCAAAACAACGGAGGTACCCCTCCAAAGTCTGATTGGTCCTTTCGGTCAGCCCGTTGGTCTGTGGGTGGTAGCCTGAGCTTAGAGCTCTATGTATTCCTAAATGACCGCATACCTGTTTCCAGAATGAAGAAAGGAATTGGGTTCCTCTATCCGATATGATTTTCTCTGGTAGGCCGTGCAGCCGGTAGATGTCATGCAGAAATGCCGAAGCCATTTGGGTAGCTGTAGGGATCTTCCGAAATGGGATGAAATGAGCCAGTTTAGTGAAGCAGTCTACGACCACCATTATACAGGTGTAACCTTAAGATGGGGGCAAATCCACAATGAAATCAGTAGCGATTGTATGCCATGGATAGAGAGCTGTTTCAGTGGGCATTAATAAACCCAATGGCCGTTTTCTGGGAACCTTGCACTGTGCACATATTGGACAGCTGTCGATGTACTTCTGGACCTCAGTCGCCCAACCTGGCCACCAGAACTGTCGAGAAATCAACTCTCGAGTGGCTCTGACCCCACGGTGTCCTCCTATGGGTGAATCATGGAATCCATGTAAAATGCCCCTCCTAATGGCTCCTTTAGGTATGTAAAGTCTCTTCTGAAAAAACAAGAGTCCCTCTCGTTCAGAAACTGAGTGACGACTAAGAAGGGTTGTTCTTTCGGGGTCCAACCGAGTGGCTTCTGCGATGGACTTAAGGTGAGAGGACAAAGCCAGCAGGAAATGGCGAGGAGAAATCAATGGCTGTTCAGGACCTTGCGTCCCATCAACATTTTCCAAGGACCTGGAGAGAGCATCTGCTTTTATATTGGAAGTTCCCGGGATATAAGTGACATGGAACTCGAATGGAGAGAAGAAGAAGGCCCACCGGGCTTGACGAGGAGTCCGACATTGCAGAGAGCGAAGATATTGCAGATTGCGATGGTCGGTTCGCACTTCTACAGAAAAACGGGCTCCGAGGAGAAAATGTCTCCATTCCTCGAATGCGGTCTTGATGGCCAACAATTCCCTTTCTATCACCGCGTAGTTTCGTTCGCTCGGACTCAACTTGCGAGAAAAATAGGCAACTGGATGTTCCACTAACGTGGCTGGATCTTTCTGGAGAAGGACGGCTCCGACCGCGAAGCTGGAAGCATCGGCCTCTACAATGTAGGGCAAGTCCTCCTGGGGATGGCGCAGGATGGGAGCAGCCATAAAAGCCGATTTTAATACTCCAAAAGCCTGGGAAGCCACAGGACTCCATTCGAAAGCGATCTTGCTGCTGGTAAGACTGGTGAGGGGAGCTGAGATCCGCGAGTAATGTGGAATAAAGCGCCTGTAGAAGTTCGCGAACCCCAAAAATCGTTGGAGAGCCTTGATATCGTGTGGGTGTTTCCATTCTTGTATGGCTAGAACCTTCTTGGGATCCATTCCAACTCCTTCTTGATTGATAATGAATCCCAAAAATTCGATACTGGTCTGGTGAAAGCTACATTTCTCTGCCTTGGCGAACAAATTGTTGATGGATAGTCGATGAAGGACCTCACGAACGTGTTCCACATGCTCGTCCAAGGACTTGGAGAATATCAGTATGTCATCCAGATAAACCCAAACGGACAATCCTAACAGGTCACCAAAGATGTGGTCCATAAATCGTTGAAAAACAGCGGGGGCATTACATAAGCCGAAGGGCATAACCCGGTATTCAAAGTGCCCAAAGGAAGTTTTGAAAGCTGTCTTCCACTCGTCCCCATTCCTGATGCGTATCAAATGATAAGCTCCACGGAGGTCCAATTTGGAGAAGATTCGTGCAGTATGCAGGGTTTCAAGGATACTACGAATCAAAGGTAACGGGTACCGGTCCTTGGCTGTAATGTCATTCAACTGTCGGTAGTCGACACAGGGTCTCAACGTGCCTTCTTTCTTCTTTACGAAGAACAGGGGAAACCCTGCAGGTGACTTTGACGGTACAATGTACCCCTTTTCTAGACTTTCAGATAAATAAGCCTGAAGAACTTGCTTCTCGTCACGGGTCAACGCGTACAACTTCCCATGAGGTATGACATGGTTCGGCAACAGGTCAATGGAGCAATCAAAGGACCGGTGTGGAGGAAGGGGTATGTTGCCGGGTTCAGAAAATACCTGTTTGTAATCGGCATATACCTGTGGAACCAGAGACGTGGAACATAGATGAACCCCAATGTTGTCCGTCTTTAGGGAAGTCGAAACGGTCATGGTGGGAACAGATAGCTTGCATCCTTGAGCACACCTTTCGGAGGAAAAGGTTAAAGTCTGAGTTCTCCAGTCAATCAACGGATTGTGATGTTGTAACCATGGTAGTCCTAGGACCATCTTGTAGTTAGGTGACTTAATAACATCAAAGGAGAGTTCCTCGTAATGATCAGTAATCTGAAGAGCCAATCCGACCGTGAACTGGCTAATAGGCCCCGAAGACAAGGGGGTACCATCAATAAGCTCCACCGACAAGGGAGTAGGCCTGGAAACGAGTGGTATTTTATGTCGGGCGACGAATGTTTCGTCGATGTAGTTGCCGGAAGCCCCACAATCTAGCAGACCAGATATCTCCAGGTCTCTGTCTGGTAATTTAATCCTGACCTTTAGGGTCTGTAGCACCACTGGTTGCATGGGCCGACGAACGGAACAAATAACCGAAGGGTCTGAGGAGGAGATGGGACCTGTCGTTGCCCTTCCTATAAACGACAGGTCTCCTAGTTTCCCGACTTCTTCTTTTGCGGACGTAAAGGACATATACTCAGATAATGCCCAGCTGCTCCACAGTAAAGACACAGACGCAAAGACCTCCTTCGTTTCTTCTCTTCTTCCGACAAAGGCCCTCTCATGGCTCCTACTTGCATGGGCTCAGATCCGGACTCGGTTGATCCAAATGAACCAGCAGGCGAGTTGGTCGTCCGGGAACCGCTTCTGTCAAACCGACGTCTCTCAGCCTTTCGTTCGGTTAGCCTTTGGTCAATACGAAGTACTTGATCAATCAAGAGTTGAAGACTCTCCGGCTCGGGGATGTGGAGTAATTCGTCTTTGTACTCCTCTCTCAGGCCTCGACGAAACAGCGTTTTCTGTGTAATTTCGGGCCACAGAGTCGGTAGCCAAAAGTCGGAAGCGACTGATGTAGGTGATGACGTCATTGCTTCCCTGTTTGTAGTCCATCAACTGATTCTGTGCGACGGAGGCCAGGTTCGGCGTCTGGAATACTTCCAGAAAGGCTTTTTCGAAGGCAGCAAAGTCATTCAAAATAGGACTGTTCGTGACCACAAACGGGGTTGCCCAAGCTAATGCGTTCCCAGTTAGATTCCCCAGGATATAGCCAATCTTGGCCCTATCGTTGTTAAAGTGGGTGGACCTGAAGAGGAAATGGATCCTACAGTGGTTACAAAACTCTGCCACCCGTCTAGGATCGCCGTCGAATTTGATGGGTGTTGTGTGAGCCAATGGTCCCTCTATCTGAGAAGAACTGGGTGCTCCTTGTGTTATCATTTGGCGTAATGTTTGATTCTCTTGATGCAGGGCGGTCATCTCAGCTCTGTGTGCCAGCAATTCGTTCCTCATTTCTTGCGATTCATCCATCTCCGAATCTGAAGGCAGGCGTCTCAATCTGTTAAGCTGATCGGCCCGAGAGGACCGCGTACCTGTAATCTTGGTGGTTGGTCTTGCTGAAGTCGCCAGTCTGGAGTCCAGGAACTGATGAATTAGCGGCACGAGGAATCAGCCCCTCCACCACCCAAAAGAGGAACTGGGTGAAGGTTGGACCGACCCCCAATGTCACGATAAGTATTCGCCAGATGAGCGTGACTCGAGGATTGATGGCTCAGGTTGGTGATACTGTAGTTCAGGTAGAGCCGATTGTAGATATCATGAATCTTCCGGAACCAATGTAACAGTGAGGTATTACAGTTGATAGAAAAGTCCGGTTGGTGCTGATAGTTCCAGAGGTTTGCAGGATAAGGTTCGGAGGTAGGCAGAACAGGAAGAGAGAGAACAGCTGGAGGCTAGCTGGTACTGGGCAAGTCCCGGGTAAGTCTGAAGATGGGCAGACCCAGTGCCGACAACAAGTCAGGGCTGGAGGCAGACAGGCTCAGGACAGGCCCCAGGTAAGGCTGGAGGTAGGTTGGCTCAAGACTGGCCACAGGTAAGGCTGGAGGCAGGCTGGCTCAAGACAAGCCACAGGTATGGGCTGGAGACTGGCTGACCCAGGACAGGCCACAGGTAAGGGCTGGAGATGGGCTGACCCAGGACAGGCCACAAGTAAAGGCAGTTGGTAGGCTGACCCAGGACAGGTCACAGGTAAGGACTGAAGGTAAGCTGACCCAGGACAGGCCACGGGTAAGGAATGGAGGTAAGCTGACCCAGGACAGGCCACGGGTAAGGAATGGAGGTAAGCTGACCCAGGACAGGCCACAGGTAAGGCTGGAAGAGAGCTGGTCCAGGACAGACCACAGGTAAGGACTGAAGGTAAGCTGACCCAGGACAGGCCACAGGTAAGGACTGAAGGTAAGCTGACCCAGGACAGGCCACGGGTAAGTGCAGGAGGCAAGCTGGCCCAGGACAGGCCGCAGGTAAGTAAGAGGCAGGAACAACGAGGCGAGCGAAGCGAACCGCGTTGAGACGCGACTCGCTGTGAATTGCGGCCTCTTTTATGGGCCGCCGGTGCCCGAAAGGCCTGGGACGCAAGCCGTTCCGTTTCCGGACGCCGGCGGACCCACAACGAGGCTTGAGAAGCAAGCCCCGCTAGGGAGATGAGTTCGGCCCACGGCGCATGCGCGGAGCCGAGAGAGAGGCCTTCCGCGCATGCGCCGAAGGCCGCCAGCCCTGTAGCCCGCCACTCCCCTCCCGGCGAGCCCCCGGAAGCAGATGCGCGGATAGACTCGCCAGGAGGGGAAGAGAGCGGCAGACCCCCGTCTCCCGCGTGACATAACAGTTGGATGTGCATCGGATCCAGTCGTCAGGGGTGAGTGATTCTGATGTGGACACTCCTTTGTCCGTGACTGAGGGGCCAGAAGGTGGTGGGACCTCTGCCTGTGGTGGATCGGGACGCAGGGTCACCCTCCACTCCAGTTGCTGATGTACCTGGGGCATCACGTCAATGGAGGATTGTAGTGCTGCAGCCGCGGGCGGTGCCAACCCAACAAGGACGTCGGCTCCTTGGGCCCTGCAGGTGTCAAGCCCAGCAAGGCAGTGGCCGCACGCCACTGGGGTATACTGAGTGGGAGCAAGCCATGGTTGCCAATTCAGAACACTTGGGGGCAGCAATTGATAACATTGCTGAGAGCATGGAACGTGTGGCCCAATCCGTGCTACACCCTACTAGGCAGGTGGAACTCCAGCAGCGGGTGGCACAGTCCACGGCCCGCTCGCTCAGGCTGGGCATGGCGGCCTCAGACAGGACACGCCGGGCTGAAATGGTGTCTTTGCGTCAAGCAATTGCTGCTCATGCAGAGGCACACATGGAGGCCAGGAGGATTGACTATGAATCCCTCAAATCTACTCTGGCTGTGCTTTTGATGTCCCAGAGGAGGCGGTCAGAGGAGAGGTTGGAGCAGCTAGAGAATACCATCTCGGCTGAGCTACGTACTTGCCGGGAGGTGTACCAGTTGTCCAGCCAGGACATGCAGGAAGAACTCTGTTACACGTGTTACCTTGCAAGAGGAAGCACGCGTATCACGCGAGGTTCTACATGCTGACCTAAGTGTCATCGCCCACAGAACTAGGCTCACCCGTCCCGCAGACTTGCTGCCGATGAGGGGCAAGCTGCGCCTAGGCGTGGTCAGCGTACTGTGCCACGTCAACCTTTTCAGCCAGAGGGTGATGAGGATGACGAGTTATCTCCTACACAGGTCAGGCTGTGCAGGCGTTGAGCCCATGGAGGTTTTTTTTTTTTTGTCTCAACATCATCGCATGCGGGTATTGAGGTGCACCCTGTACCTCCCCGCACCGGGTTGCCCCCCCCCCCCCAGGTCGTATGTGGCCATTTTTGATTTTTATTGTTAGTTTAGTTAGTTAATATGGTTTCTATAGTTAGTTTAATTAGTTAATATAGTTTAAAATTGCTTGTCTATTGTACATTCATGTGACGGTGTGGTGCTTTGTGGCTTTTGAAAGCATCCACTGTCTGTTCCAGCTGGGCCCTTCAAGCTTGCCTCGTGTATGTGTTTGCAGCTTGGGGTCCTGACTCACATAGGCCACTCCTGCTTCCCTTATCCATGGGCTTGCAAGGATGGTTCGGTTTAACAACCATTTACACGAGGGCTTTGGACTTTTGGCATATCTGTGGCCTGTCTGCTGCTGTACTACTTGTGTTAACACCCCTAGTGGGGATTGAGTGGCGTTTATCAACGGCATGTCTGTAATCAATTTGGGTGAGTACATGATTGATGTGTCCATTAATTGATGTGGATTGTGATGTATGTTATTTTCTTGCCTGTATATGTGTTTGATGCACTTCATGCTGTAGACAGTAGCCTGCACCTTTTGCCTGTCAGTCACACTGATGGTGGGAGGAGTACGGATGTAGGTCTCTAACATGGCCCAGTGAGAACCAGCATGAAGACACACACACAGGGAACTTTCCAGCATTATTAATATATTTTATGCCCTTTCTGCAGGAAAATGAGCCTCCAGACTACCTTTGCCAGCAGACACAGGGCCAAGTTCTACTGAAACCTGGCCACGCTGGGTGGTGCAGACGTGCGCATGTGTGCGCAAGCAGAAGCACAGGGCTTGTGCTCAGACGTCTGACAGAAACAGACGGGTTTCCAGGAGCTCCAAGCAAGGTGAGCAGCACAAGGGGCCACACCACAGCCAACCTTCCACCAGTCCACTTGCACATGCATGCTAAGTAGCGCCAGTGCTGGGGAGCTTGGCCAGGCATTAGAGGTAGAAGTGCACAGTACAGCTAAGATGCGTTGAGGGACAATTTCCAAGTAGCTTTACAAGTTGTTAGGGGCACACGCAGGGGCCATCGCACATATCCTCCAGTCCCCCCTGCTCCATAGAAGCTCAGTTATTAGTGCAGTAGCGTTCCTAGCCAGAAACTAATACAGCACACAGGGACACACAGCGAGGCACAGACTTGTGTGCAGTTCATATCATTTGCATTTGGGGCATTCATCATAGCTGTATATACGTGTTTGTCGTTGCGCGCACTTTTATACTGCCTGCAAGGATGCTTCCGCCTGCCTTCGTGTGGCGGACGAGTTGACGCCTGTGCACGTCTTTTAGCGTGTGTGGGTTTCCCGTATTCGATTTCATGAATACGTGTTGTTCGCGTGCGTGTGGGTGTTCTGTGTATTTCCCTGCAGTACTTCCCCAGTTATGCCTTCTTTTTCATGCGTTGTTCCCCATTCCGCGTGTTACGCCCCGTGTCACGCCCCCTTTTTGGTGTGTGCGCCGACATTGTGTGCTTTCGCTGTGCACGTTGCGCACAGCGTTCAGGATGTTGCTGTGACGTGTGTGCCCATGCGCGCCATGCTCGGATTTGGCGCACATCCCGCAGTAGGTCCTTCCATGAGTCGCACGCGTGCGCTTGCTTTTTCACGCTTGCGCCAAGATTTTAGGCGCACATTTGTTCCATGAATCAGCCCCTAAATTGCATGAATCAGAATGTCGCATTCATCGAAACCTCTCTAGTCAGGAGATAATATGTTCGCCACTGAATACCCTGTATTTCAGTGTCCAGTTCCCGTTCCCACCTAGCCCGTGCCGCTTGTTGGGGGTCTGGCCAGCCTGAACCAATTTATAGAGTCTAGAAACCAATCTCCTAGCATCACCAACCGAAACTACTGCCTCCACACAGGCATGAGTACTCCGGCTCCTGTGGAAACGACGCCCACCTGCGCCAAACTGTTGCTCTCATTCAGTAGTATTGAAGTGTATTGATGGGCCAGCTTCCCAATTTGGCAACAAAGTCCTCCAATGTGACACAGCTCCCTTCCGGGTACACGTCCCTTAGGGTCAACTGCATAGTAGTGTCCCAAAACACGTGCACATCCACATCGTATGTAGGAGGAATTCCGGGGAACTTTCACTCAGGGACAGCTCCAATATACGTGTCTGTCACCCCCAGCCTTTGAAATATTCTTGATCACGCATTTACAGTCATGCGGACCGGGTCAAATGTGCAGGAGCCCTGTATCTTTCCACTGACATGTGCACTGCCCTGAGTCCGGAAAGTACCAATGGCCAGCAAACTGTGCCTGTCCCACCATATAATATAACTCAAAGTCCGGCACCTCCAGTCCCCCCTGCTTAAATGGTTCCACTAGCCTCTCCCAGTTCTTCCTAACCACCCCAGCCCCCCACACGAAATCCACTGTTATGGACCTAAACTTCGTAAAAAAAAACACATGCCCAATCCATATTGGAATATTGCTAAAGTAATATAGTAGTTACAGACCCACAATCATTTTCAGTATTGACATTCGCCCATACATTTCTGTTGGTACTCTTGTTCAGACATGGGGATCCCAGCCCATAACTGCAATTTGGTGACAAGGTAGTTCAAATAAACCATGTGATTATCCGTATAGAGTGAGTGATGCTCTCTTGAGACCATTATGCCTAGATATTTGAATTGGGTTGGGACCCAGCAGAACCCCATAAGGTCATTAGGTGCCACCGTCCAGTCCATAAGCGGAAAATTTTGGCTTGCCACTATTTACCTTACAGCCTGAATAGTACATAAACTTACCCACCTCCTCCATTACAGGACTAAGATTCTGCTCTGGATCTCGTATTTATAGTAGGGTGTCATTCGCATATAGCACCACTATGTGGGGTGGCCCAGCAACATGCATACCTTGCTGTCCGTGTCTCATTCGCACCAGCAGCGCAAGGGGTTCAATCGTGAGGGCAAACAGGATGGGGTACAAAGTACCCCAATGCCGCGTTCCACAGCCCAATGGGAAGGCATGGGATGTCATGCCGTTGGTGCAAACTCTTGCCACCGGACCTGTATATAGTAATCGTACACAGCCTATAAAGTACACCCCGAACCAAAACTGTCCCAGCACCCTGAAAAGGAACTTCCAGGAGACGCAGTCAAAAGCTTTTTTCGCATCCAGTGATGCAGCTTCTGCCTTGGCCTGCGGATTAATTTGCGATATTATACAGAACAGCTGTCTCAAATTCAATGCTGTTGACCTATTGGGGATAAATCCCGATTGGTCTTGATGCACCAACAACGGCATATCTGGAAGAAGCTGGGTCGTAATTATTTTCGCAAAGACCTTGGCGTCAGCGTTAATCACTGACAATGGCCTGTATGATGCCAGCTCTTGCGGCGGCCTGTCTGGTTTCAACAGCACAGTAATAATCGCTTTAGAGCGGTACGGTGCGAGCCTACTGTGTTCCAACGTATGCTCCCACAGATTGAGCATCCGCAGTGCCAAAGTCTGCCTGTACACTTTGTAGAGTTCGATTCCCAGACCATCCGAAACGGGGCCTTTCCAGATTCAAGCGACATGATCACAGCAACCACTTCCTCCACCGTTACGGACTGATCCAAAAATTAGCATGCCTCCTCAGCAATATCCCCCAAATATTGGTCTAGCTCCTCATCTGAACACTTATCAGCATTGGCATACAAGGTCTTGTAATAATACATGTATGCATTTATCTCATTATCCAATGTCAACACCTCCCCTGTTCGGCCTCCTAACCCTGTAATCGGTTGCGCTCCACTCTCACCCTGCAGCACCCCCGACAGGAACCTCCCAGGCCTGTCCGCCTGCCCATGTGTATGAGCAATTGCAGACCTTGTCATGTGCAGGACCTCCTTGTCCACCAGTTCATAGAACTTCAGCATATTTCCCTTAATCACTCCCAAGAGTGCCCTGTCATTTGTCATTCCATATTCATTTTCTAACTGCCTCAGCTGAGTTTCCAGTTCCTGCATGTCATTTTTAATCCCCTTGAGCGACCCAGTAGACACCAACAATAATTCCCCCCAGATCCTGACTTTGAAGGCCTCCCAAACTGTCGAGTACCGGGACACGACCCCTCATTATCTGCAAAAAAACATGAATGTTGTCCTGTAGGGATGACGCCCACCCAACATCTAGCAACATAGAGGGAGCCGCTCTCCATGTGGGCCTAGGTCTAGAGGGAACCCCCAATGCAAGGTGAATGATCAGGCAGGGTGCATGGATGGATTTTACATTGGCATACCCTCGGTGTCCAGTCAGCAGAGAGCAGTCAGAAGTCTTTCCTTGACATCATATCATGGACCGATGAATAATAGGTATACTCCTTAACATCTGGGTGGGTGTTTCTCCACACATCTACCAGCCCTAAATGTGTCATAATTTTTTCATCATTTGTGAGCCCTCGCGGGGCAAACAACTATCGGTCCAGTACCACATCAAGGATTATGTTGAAATAGCCCCCCCCCCATATCATCAGGGTAGTAGGTGCCTCGCCTGGGTCATCCACGTTCGGTCCATAGGTATTTACTAATTCCACCATTATCCCATAAATCCAATTACATACCGTCCTGCCGAATCACTACAGCTCTTATCAACCTGAAAACCCAATGAGCGGTGCACAGGGGTAAGCACCCCTCTAGCTTGGAAACAGTAATCTGTGTAAAATCGTTGCTGACCCCATCTGGGCGTGAATCATTTATTCAGGGACCCCATTTTATGCATCTTCCGCAACATAGCCATCATTGGATGATGCCGTCCAGATATGCATAGATTTTCCTGGCTTTAATGGAATTATTAAGACCATGGACATTGCATGGGTTTATATGGTTTCTAGATTTTTAAACATTTGTATTTCTGTTTATTCAGTTTCAAGGAGCATATATTACACATACATAACCGTTGAACATATATGCTAGACTCCAATCAGCAAAAGGCAGACCCGTGCTCCCTGACATTACAAGTCCTGGCGGCGTGGGATGTCAGGCGCCGGATATTGTAACTCCCCAGTGGGGAGACGGAAGCACAGGCACCATTGCTAACGGTTCCCGTGCTTTCGTGAAGAACCTGCCTATCGGGGCCACTGCACCCGGCAAGATCAGACCTGTAAGGCACAGTGGCCCCCGGCAGGTAGACTTGCAGTGTGGTGGAACGAAAACAAGGGTGCTTGTAAGCTTACCGGCACCCTTGTTTCCGGACTGCCACACTTGTAATGAGGCCCAATGTGTTACTGTAATGTGTCAGACAGTCTCACTATGATAGGTACTGGGACGAAGAAGAACCAAAGAACACCATCATCAAGCATGAAGAATGTTCAACCAGCTGTTGTCAAACTGATGTTACACTGAGGCAGTCCCAGCTACTTAAGCTAAACAGCAAAGAAGGACTAGGAGAGCAACTTTCGGAGGGAGAGCAACATCCGGAAGGATAATTTGGCGAGCTAGGAGGCTGCCAAAAAGCCTGTGAGTTGGAAACAGGGTGTTCGAAAGCTGTATGGAAGCAACAGTGTGAAGTGGCAAGAAGAAATCGAGGGACGCTAGGAAAGGGTCTTGTCCGTCGGCTGGGAGTCGACAACCTTGAAGTTGAAAGTCTGTATGGTGGTGGCATGACCTAGGGTGGGTGGACTGTGCGGTAAAAGTGTACGCTGAGGCCGGCAATACTTGCCTAGTGCTGAGACACATAGCTAGTTGCATGGGAAATACAAGGAACTATGGTGGTTGCATGACCTGTAACGGGTGGACCCTCTGGTCCGAAGCTTGCGCCCAGGCGCTAACAAGAACTGTCTGCAAAGTCAAGAGGGCCGAAGAAGAGCAGAAGAAGGAAGAGAAATAAGGAACACATGATCCTTGGTTACCTGTTAGCTTTTCTCTGGGAACCGGTGAAGAGTTCCCAGAGAAAAGCTAACAGGAACAGTGATAAGTCCGGGAGAGGCCTGCAATAATTGAGAAAGTGAAACAAGAAGATAAGAGAGAAGTAGATCATTTTGTGTGACAAGTCCCTGGTCAGTTTCATAAGACTGTGGTATTAAAGAGTCAAGAAGTACTCAGGGAGTCTCTTCCTCGTTCAGTGGGGGCAGCTTGAAAAAGATTAGTAACACTTTGAAGAGTCAAGGAAAGCTTGGGGAGTCTCTTCCCTCGTCCCAGTGGGGACATGTTGAAGGACAGTGTTACAGTAGAAAAAATACTAAATCCGTGGAGAGAACTTAAAGAACTGATGAAGAATCTAAAATTGAAGTAACTCAAGAAAAACATTGAAAGGTCAAGGAGAGCTAGGGTAGTCTCTACCTCGTCCCGGTGGGAGCAAGTTGAGAGACATTGTTCCAGTCAAGAAAAGCCTGCAAAAAACTGGTTGTAAACTAGGAGAAGGGAGTCGTTCTCCTAGTCCCATGTTATTTGTGGAACTTGGTTAAATACAAACTGTGAGAAACTATTATCCAGGAGAAGGGGGTCTTTTTCCTGGGTTGAGAAGAGGAGTTCTCTGTTAGCTTAGTAATTTGGGGAAAAGGATCTGAAGAAGCTCGGTAAGCTGTGAGAAACCTGAAGGTGCCTCACCCACTGGTCCCCGCAGATCTGTCATCCAGGTGGCCAGGACACGGCCATCGCTGTTGGATCTAGTTCCTGGGGTTGAACAAGTGGGGGAGGATGATCTGGATGGGGGATATTCGGGGAGTGAAAGTGCATCGACGGGCGAGACGCGGTACCCTCTTCCTTGTAACACCTTTTCCCCATTGTACCCTGTAGGATATTTAGAAGTTTAACCCCTGACCTGCGCTTTCCTGACACAAACACTTTATTACACCGTAACAGACAACGGACTAAGATGCAAGAGAGCACACTACGAGCAAGGTCGAATGCATGAGGACACAGCTATACCAGACCGGCAGTTCAAATGGATGAGAAAGGTGACGAGACCTGGAGGGACGACGAAGGGGGAACTGGCCTTGCCCTTTTCAACTCAGACCAGCAAAGCCTTGTAAAGGGAAATCATAAGACCAGGAGTTACAGCTGGCGTGTGGAGAAACAGAAGTCAACGGTGTATGTTGGCCTTCCGCATTGATAGCACAGGCGGGGAGGCATGCTGTCTACCGTGGTACCTTCCTTGGCCGTCCTTGACTCCAGAAGCAAGACAAGACAACGGGTTCAGCACAGCCGGTGGGTCGGAGGAAGCAGAAAGCAAAACAAACTTGTGTGTGTGTTTGAACTTTTGGGCAAGCCCTGACAAGGGCCAGCTGCACAGTGGTCAGGTGCTGCAGAAGTGCTAATTCGAAGGACTCTCGTTGGCCCTCTTTGTTTTGTGTTGAAACTGCAAGTACCACAAAACCCTAGGAAAGGGCGGCATGATATGTCAGAGAGGTCCTACAAGGGTCACTTCAAATCCCTCGTACAATTGAAAGTCTCTAACGCACTGCCGAGAGAAAGCTAGGGGAAGGGAACCCCTGCTTTCTGATAAGATTGTGAATTGTGGAATAAGGCAAGTGTGAACCTGACAGAGGGATGCCAAAAGAAAGCTAGGAGAAGGAAACCCACGCTTTCTGATGGAACTGAGCAAAACATGAACTGTGTTAGAAATTAATGAACTGTGTTATAAAAGACCGTAGTGAACCCGACGGAGGGAGACCCACTTTGTAAGGACGATCCGAGCCTGGAGAAGGGAGATGCTAGGGGCGAAGAGCAATCGCCCAAGGTGCAAGATCACTGAAGGAACTTTTGTTTGTTTGTTTGTTGTTTTGATCCATTAGGCCTTCTATGGCAAGAGACTTTGTAGAAAAGAGTCTTGGCTCTTAAAGGTTCTGGTATCATGGAATGGACTTGTGAGCCTCGTGCTGGAAAGGCCCAGGAGTGTGCTGTGCTCAGGGGTCCCACCTTGTCCTGTGCTAAAAACGTGGGGAAGGCAGACCCTGCCATACCATCCTGACTTGTCATTTTGTGAACACTTCTTTCCTTTCTGGTGAGCATTATCCCACACTCTTTTTGTAATTTAATGGTAAGGACTGGCAATATTTTTTTTTAGTATAGGCCCTTTTTATTTGACAAGATGCTACTAGGACTGCCTCATTATTATTTGAGGGTTGTAGCTCGCCCCCATCTTAGCTTTAGGTTTAGATTAGGCGTTTTTTTCATCCATGCATACAGTTTGATAAACACCCTTGAACAATGATCACTTGTGTCTGTCTTTACTGTTGCTACCATGAATTCCATACAAAGCAGAAACGAGCATCCTTTGGAAGTTGTCTCTGAGAAGATCGAGATAACAAGACCCCCTTGCCCTTTCAAAGCAGAAAAGGATTTATTATGCCGATGAGCCCAGAACTGGGAGACTACTACCCAAGAGTAGAAAGTCATTCTCCTGGGTTGGAATAAGAACTCTTTTCCTCATTTATTTTGTAATTTGTGGAAATTGGAGCCGAAGAAGCTACCTCAGCAGAGACGAGCATCTTTTAGAATTGGCCTTCAAGAGCATTGAGGCAACCATACCAACGCCCCCTTTGAAGCAAAGAAGATCTACATACGACCAACAAATGTTTTGTGTCAACACCGGATCACCCCATGAGTCAGCTTTCCCCTACCCCCTAGTGTTTTCAAAAACAGAAGGGACAAACGCCTTTAACCCCTCCACAAGGAAATATAAGGGAAGCAAACAAGATGAAGCAAGTCTAAATAAGAAGAAGAGACTTTCAAGTCCAGATTGAATGCAAGTTAGGAGAAGGGAGGCATTCTCCTAGCGACTCGGGAGAAGGTAGGAATTCTTGTGGAATGTGCTTTTGTTGTTTTTGTACTTTTGTGTTTAAGTGGTAGGGATAGAATACAAGTTTGGACCTGGACAGTACTTTTTCTTTGAACATCGCAGACTTCCTTACAACCGTGAGTTTTAGTTTGGTTGAGGTAGGGAAAACCACTTCTAGAGATAGGGAAAGATAGGTTTTTGAATTGTATAATAAAATTCTATAGCCCAAACTTCAAGAGCCTGGCCAGACTCTTCATTCCATGTCACCACAGATGTTAAGGAAGTTCTCCAGATTTAGACCTTGAAGACATCTGTTTATCATCCACAGACAGAGGGGCAAGTTGAATGTTTCAACCAGACCTTAAAGAAAATCCTCAAAATCTGATAGAGGCCAGCGGCTGAAACTGTAATACAATGATCACATGGGCTCTCTTTGTGGTGCAAAAATCTATGCAAGCCTATCTAGGATATTCTCACTTTGAACTTCTTTATGGTCGAGAAGCTAGAGATGTGTTGGATATGCTCCAAAAGACCTGGGAAGAAAGTGTGGAGGCTATACTACCGATATCTCAGACAACCCAAAATCTCAAACACCGCATGGCTACTATAAGAGAAATCGTAAAGAAGTGCTTAGGAGAAGCCCAGGAAAATCAAAAGGTTTAATATGATAAAAAAAGACCACTAACCGCTCTTTTTCTGTCGGTCACTTGGTGTTAGTGTTGTTGCACAACTCTAATAATAAAATGATCTCTAAATAGTTTGGTCCATATAAAATCTAAGAGAAGATGGGTGCATACAAATATCTGTGTTGGGGAGAATTCTCATCTTATGGCTAATTTGCTAATTTCCCTTACCTATAGAGTCCCCCAGCAGCTTTTCTGGATTTGAAGGTTTTTTTTTTCCTGCTAAGAGTGAGACTCTTTTTCCCACTCTTAAGCATTGTTGCTGTGTGTGTTATAGGCTATTTTTGTGTTTAATGCCTATGGAGTTTCTCTCCCCTCCATAGGAACCATCTTTATTCACATGTGTTACACAGCAGCCTCCGTGCAGTGACACAGGGGTGTCGTAGCGACCCCCAAACATAGACTCCATACCCTGGGACTGACTACTGTCTCCCAGGGCATGTAAAGTCTGCATTGACTTTACTAGTCAATTTTTGTGAACTAAACCAGTACAACCCATTTTACTATGGAAGTACTGGGAAGGGTTAATAGTTTTTCCCTTATGTTCATTTTCAAGAGGGTATCGTACAGTTCCTCTCTCAAATGTTTCTGGCTGGTGGCAGTGGTTACTACCGAAAATTTTCAACCGCTAATATTTTCCTATGGGATTTTCCCATTGTTCGAGGCTACCACTTTTTCTGACAGCCTCTAACATACCACCGGTGTATTTTAATATTAACTTTACTCTGGTAGCTTTTATTTGCCAGAACTTTAATATAACTTCTTTCTCGTGTCTTTCTCTAGACTCCTAACCCAGGTCGGGGATCCTTTGTTTGTCCGTTGGGCGGGCTTCTGCCAAGAAGCCCTCCTTTCGGTGCCCCTGAGTCTGGGGTGGGTCCATTGTGTGGGAGGGGGAGTAGGACCCCTGGACAGGGTTGCCTCAGCAACCCATGTCGCACTCTATCCTGATAGGCTGGAGGGTCTCCCGCCAAGATGACCACTCCACTGTGTGAACTCTATCCTGATAGGCTGGAGGGTCTCCCGCCAAGATGACCACTCCACTGTGTGAGTGACAGCTACGCTGTATGAATGGGGATCTTTTTGCATAAAAGCAGGGTCCTGAGGACTGGAAGAGCAAGACGTCGCCACTGGAACTAAGAAGCCTAAGAGGAGAGAAGCCAACGACTGAACCACCGGTGAAGCCCTGCTGCAGCGTCTCACCACTTTTCTCCACACGACGAGAAGATCTTCACCTGCAAGAGCCTTCTTCCCTTGAGCTGGTGGGGCCAACCAGTTTGCCAATCGCCTTCCCGGACCTGCCTTGGTCGAATCTACCATACCCTGTACTCGGAGGGCAGATAGCCAGGCATCAGTTCACCTGGACCGTGATTTAAAGGAGCGTACCTTTTATTCGTCGGGCAGCACCGCGGCTGGTTTCATCCCTGGATAGTGCAGTAACTCGAACCTTCCTCCACGACGAGAGCCTCTCTTCCTCTGCTGGATCCCCCAAACTGCAGGAACTACCAGGAACAACCGCCACCGCAGGAGCCACTTCTTAATTTTAAAGGTACATTGTTCCGCCAGGCCGCCCTTTCTTCGCGGTAGCACTAAAGGTGTTTTAAATCCTTTACCTACCTGTTGGGTTGGCCGCCCCTCTCTCTTAACATTGTCTTTCAACTTCTGCATCCACCTTTTCAAAATCGTTAACCAAAGACTTGACTGCAGCTACAAGAACATTTCGCTCTTGGGCCCTTGCCCTGTACCACTGATTCTGGCACAGGCCTACTGACTCTGGCTACATTTGTTAGAACTGCCTTCTTTAGATTGATTCTCAACTAGAACTGTGTTGATGCACCTACTTCTTATAACTACCCTTTTCTTCCCCTTTCTAAACCTTGTGAAATGCCATTTTGCTCAGTTTTCATTTAAGTATTGCCTATACTGATGCACTGTCTTGCTTAATCTGGTTCAGAAACTTATGGGAAGTGTTGCTAGGGTGTGTAAGAAGCTATTTCTATATAACTTGTGCTTTCCCTCCCTTGTGAGAAATTGATAGAGTATCCCTTGTGTGTGGTTTTCACTGCCATTTTGCTCAGTTTTCGCTCTGGTTCACTTGGTCTACAATTTAACTAGGGAGTATGTGTATTTTTCCTCTGACTTATTTAACTTGCTTTAAGAACTGTGATAGACGTGTTTAACTAGAAGTGTATAAAATAAATATATATATACTTTTTACTACAAAGCTTTGGTCAGTGTTTCCTTGTGCCATAGTACTATAGGCCTATTGTGTAAACCCTGAATACTGCTCATCTCTGTCTTGAGATAAGTCTGACTGCTCTGCCACAGCTACCAATTAAATCTTTGTGGTACGGACTGATACCAAAGGGGATTTATTGCTCTCACCTGTAGTCCTAATCTTGTGTAGTGCTCCCTAAGGGAACTGCACAGGATTCTGCCTAACAATCTGGTCTTCCAATCTGATCGCAAACAGAAAACCCTGATTTTATCATATCAACCTTTTAAAAGAGTGGAAGGTTGAAACCTTTGAGAACTCTAGAGTGACCATGGCCACCCTACTCACGAAAACAGACTCTGAGAATAATCTGGTACCGTCTGAGCTAAGCCACACTGGACAGCAAGATTTCAAAGATCTATAAGCTCAATACCCTGATATTTTTAGTGACCAACTCGGAAGAGTATGAAATCCTGTACACACAATCCGAACACCCCAAGGGAAAGTAGAAAACCTTAAACCCTATAGAATTCCTGATACCAGGAAAGAAATAATCGCCCAGGAAGTGGAAAAAATGCTCAAAGCTAACATCATTGGGTCTTCTGAGAGTCCCTGGTCATCGCCAATAATCTTGGTAGCAAAATCTGCATCGATTTTCGGAAACTGAACTCTATCTTTCAATTTGACAACTACCCAATGTCTCCCAAATTGCTGAATTGATAGTCAAGCTCGGCAGTATGCAGTTCATCCCCACAATTGATCTTGCCAAAGGCCATTAGCATGTACCTTTCAACCCTTCTGATAAGGGATAAAACACATTCCCCACTCCCCAGGGGTTATTTTAATTTACTGTATTGCCTTTTGGATTACACGGAACCCCGGCAACCTTTCAACGCCTGATGAAACAAGTGTTGCAGCCCTTTATCTGTGGCGCATACCTCAACGATATCGTGTTTCATAGTGGAAGTTGGCAACACTTATTTCACTTATGTGAAATGTCAAGCGCTGAGGAAAGCCGGGTTTATGGCAAACCCCAAAAAATTCCATCTAGCACAATCCGCTGTACGTTTTATTTTTGGTGGGCATTTGGTTGGTGTATCCTCAGTTAGAAAAAGTAAAGGCTGTACAACTCACAGCACCTCCCAAGGCTATGAAGGTGTTTCTAGGGCTTACTGGATACTACAGATGCTTTAACCCTAATTATTCAACAATCACTGCCTGATTGACGGATAAGCTCAAGAGCACAGAGCCTCAAAAATTAGTCTGGGATAGAAAAGATCAGGAGAGCTTTAATAACTTAAAGAACATCTTATGCTCCGAGTCAGTATTAAAGGTTCCCAACTTTAATCAAGAATTTATTTTACAGACTGACGCATCAAAAGTTGGTATCGGAGCCATCCCATCCCAAGAGTATGATGGCATTGAGCATCCTGTCATGTGCATTAGCTGAAACCTTTTCCCTGAGATCAGAACTATGCAATTAGAGAGTTGGAAGCCTTGGCCATTAAGTGGGCAGTTACCCATCTTAACTACTTCCTTACCGTTCAGAAATTTAGTTTGGTTACCGACCATTCACCCCTTACATGGCTAAGTCTAAGGAATAACTGTAACAGAAGAATAGTGTGCTGTTTCTTATGTAACCCCCCTGATGGGAGTGGAGTTCCCTTTAACCATCGGCTAGGTTGTGGGTACGCCCCTTCCTGGTGTACATCAAAAGCCCATGTGTCACAGATCACTAGAGTTTAAGGTATGAAATGAATTTAAAGTACACTGAAAAGTGGAATACACTGGGCCTCATTACAAGGTTGGCGGTAACCTCGTAGCACTGAATCTGCTGCCTGACTTCCTGGTGCCATTACGGCAGAGCGGGAAGTCAGGCAGCAGATTTTCTAAGGCCCCATTCCCGTGGAGTCCCATAGGACTCTGTGGAAATAGGGACTCAGAAGCACTGGCACCGTTAATGGGGGTGCCAGTGCTTTCCTGACAAGTCTGCTTGCAGGGGCTGTTGTGCCCAGCAGGGTCAGACCGGCACCTGCAGGCAGACTCGTAGTGTGGCGGCCTGGAAACAAGGGAGCCGGTAATCTTACTGGCACCCTTGTTTCCAAACCGCCACACTCGTAATGAGGCCCAGTCTTTATGTTATATTTAGTATTAGTTATGTGAATTGTATGTGCAATTTGAAATGTGAAATGTAAGTGTTATGGATTTAGGTTTGATGCAGTATGTATTAAATTTAGACCTATGTATTGTTATTAGCAATGGGGGCATCCATTTTAGTTCTCGTGGTGAGGTCTTGGCCACTACAATGACCTTTACTACAAAATGCCCTCCATTTGACCTTTGTGAGAACCTATCAGGGCTCACGGAATGTTGAGGAAGTGGCAGTTGAATGCAGTGCAGAGGGGTTGGAGAGAGAGTAGCTGTGATTGCCTGACCTGTAGATAAGCTTTCACATGCTATGTAAATATCTTAATGTATATATACTCTATTAGAGAAAACAAACCCCATGACTTTTAATATAGGTTGCTTTAAACCTGTTTTCTGCCATCAGCTTAGCCCTGATCCTTATATCACACTCACCAGTTTCTGAGAAGCTTTTTACATGGGGTAAAGTGTGTGGCTCCCCTGCCTCATATCTTCATTTCAATCTGACTTCAGTTGTGAAGAGGTAAGGGTTACTTGTTTAGATTTGTAGATGTGCAGAGTGTTCCAATCTCTGACAGCCTGACTAGACTTCCTGGTGAGGAAAGCACCATTTGATTTGCCTTCACATCGTGAGAAGAGAGGGAAATGCTGGTCTCAGAGGACACTCTCTCTCTCTACCGCTGGCTCAGGAGAGATAAGAAATGTAAACATAGAAGCTGCAGCGAAGTTATTTATGAAAGGAATACAGACGTCAGTACAAATCCTGTGTAGAGGAGCAGCTGCTTGCCTCTGCAGGAAACCTCATCCCCTATCCCCTACAACCCCCTACCCCCCAAATGCTGGAAGCCTGAGATCGTGCCGTATTTTACACCAGCAGTTGTGCAAATACTGCAACGTATGTTCGAAAGAAGACAACCATTGAGACAACCCTATCGATTGTATCCCCGAAGGGACAACAATTTGATGGAGGAACTCCCTGAAGGAATATGAGAAGGAGCAATGAAAAGAAGCCTCTGATGTCATAAAAAAGTAAGAATGATTCTCAGGATACTGGCTGAAAAGGATGTATAGATCCTGAAGAGACTAATGACGAAGTAAAGAATCAAGTGAACTTTTAAATACGAAAAAGAAGATTACACGTGCACAAAGTGCTGCAGAGAATAAACCGTACAATAATTGTACAGACGCTGAAACGCAAGTAAACTAAGTCATCATAGAAGCTGTCTATATGTAGTGAACAGAACACAGGCAAAGCCACCATTGTATAGAAGCTGGACATCGGAATCATTAATGTTAGAAAGCCAGAACCCATGAAGGAAAAAAAGAAAACTATGTTGCAGCAAGAATAAGCTGAATCATGGAGCTGCATGGCGAGGCTGTCTGGCCTGGAGTCAAGACTGAAGCAACCAGGGTCAGCTATCTATTCTGAAAACGACCAAATGTACAAATGATGAATCATCCCTTGTTAAGGTGCAAAAAAGGAACACCAAGAGTGCCAAGTTTAATTCATTTAAAACATTTAAAAGCTGAAAAATGGACCAAATCGTGGTCTCATGTCACGTGAGCCAAGGATGAAAATAGAGTTTGAACTTGAAGTCCTAGAACATGATAGAGTGCCTTCACTCCCGTATATTCTCAAGAGACAAGGATTCTTTGCAAGGCCAAGTTCAAAGACAACCTTCATTGGAGAAGGCATGGGCGATGAGAGATGTTGGGCTAATTGGGTGGGGAGTTAGTCAGGCCGGATCTCCTTGCACCTGGGTCTGAACTTATGTGCTGCTATGTGAACCAGACATGGCACAAGTGTGTCAACCAATTGTAGTGGTCCATATAACAAAGGACCTTATGGTTTGAAAACCAATGAGAATCTGTGTGTATCTAATGTTTTTGAGGTAGTCATATGTTGTCCACCTGACATTGGGTGGCAAATTACAATCCTAGTTTCTATAGATAATATACTTAGATGTTCCCTTTAAGCCTATCCCGATCCCCAGTAGGTTTTTCATTATTTGCCACATAGTATGACATCATGTATGTCGTATTTTGGATATATAACTTTTGTTTTGTGAAAAGATCGCTGAGAGAAATCGAGCGTACGTCCGTTGATGTTCGTTGTAACTCCCTGTTTTAGATAATTGTTAATAAAACAGTACGTTGCCATCTTCCTGGGTTGGTTCAGTTATTTGGTCTCAGAGTTTGTCGGTGTGGTCCCATCCATTGCATGCACTTTCCTAAAGGGCCCTAAACTCACGTGGTAGCGGTGCTAATGGTTAAAAATATTCAAACCAGTTAAGCTCAAGATTTTCTGACCATTGGACATCCTCTGCCATTAGTTGGAAGATCGCAGAGTTTCGTGTGGAGAGCAGCCTAATAGAAATAAACTTGCCAGAAGAACCGAGATGGTGGGCAGGTCCCCATTTGAAGAAATCCCTGCCCGGTATACACGGGCGCTCTGCGGACGGAAGGCAAAGTGGTCGGATTGAAAGAGTAGTCGAAGGCCTCGAGTTAATTCATGAATAGTGAGCAGACTAAGGAGAATGGCAAATAAGGGGACGGGATTGTAATAATTTTGAGTAACTAGAAATAATTGTATAGATAAGAGGTACCACCTAGAATTCCTAATTCAAGGGAGTTAGAAGGATACATTTCAAACTCCAGTGGGAGCAGGGTGAAATATAAAACGCGTTCGTCAGGACTACATAAGGTAATGTCTCAAACCCTGTACAGGGTAAAAAAAAGTAAAGGCGAGGGAAGAAGTGATCACAGTGTTTTTTTAAAGTGTAAAATATCGAAGCGCGATAGAGATTGTGAAGAATTGAGAAGGTAACAGTCATTAAAAGGTAGTGTAGCAAGAACGATTGGGGCCAATCGAAAGAATAGATACGCCATTGAAACAAGAGGATTGAGCAGCGATTGATGGTGCTTGCTCCTATCTGTCGTTTTAAACATTTTGAAAAGTGTTGATTTAAGCCAAGATAAAAGGTTTATTTAACAATATGGTAAGTATTGACAGTCAAGTGAGACTTGTCATTATGGGGGATACTCCTCTCATGCACCTATGCAGGACGCTGCCAAAACATGTGCCCAAGCTCAAACAGTGCAGTGCAGAATGGGTAAAGAGCACTGCAGATAAAATATTCATGCCCTGGCCACAAGGGGGATCATTCTCAAGAGCAGCATTGCAACGCGTGACCACATACTTGCACGCTGCGTACATTAGAGAAAAGGTTAGCGATGTTAGAGCTCTGGAAGATGTATCAAGAGGAAAGAGAAGACCTGCCACCGGATGAGTTGATGCTGAATTAGCATATGGAGGATGGTGTTGACCCCTCGGCTCCCCTTACCTTAGCAGAAGTAAAGAGTGTTGCTACGGAAGAGATAGGAGTGTATCCTTTACAAGAACTAAGAGCAGCGACTGGGTACAGCAATCCGAAATATGAACCCCCCCCCCCTGCTTACAGTAGCAATGATAGTCTGCAAGAGAATAAAAGAAAGGAAGATATTTTAAAGTCATGCAAGACAAGGAAGGAAGAAGTGTGCGGTCAAATTTGTCAACAGAAATAGACAGGCAAATCAAGAGATGAATGGATGGGAGGACAGATATTACTCAAGATAGATGGTAAAAGTATTGACGAAGTTAGGCAGAGAGAAGACAAGGACGAACAAGAAAGTAAGAATAAGGAACGAGAGAAGAGATTAAAATTGGATGAGCAGAAAAGGAAAAACAGGGAGCGACAAGAGCAGATATATCAGGAAGAGCAAGAGAGAATTGAAGAACAGGCAGAAGAACAAAGAAAGTATGACAATAGGCAAAGAGCAATAGAAGAAAGGGACAGAAAGTAAAGAAAGAGAGGAAGAAGAAGCACAAAGATTGAGGGACAAAAGGTTACAGAGACGAACGAAGAGAAGAAGAGGAAAGGAGAGAAGAACAAAGGCAAGAGTAAGAAAGGATTAGAAGGGATGCTAGAACAAAAAAGGAAACAGCGAGGTTTTCGATGCCAGTCTCATCCAAAAAGAACAAATGAGGACGAGCCCAGAAATACGATGGGACGGAGTGGAAGAGATTCTTCCAATAAAGGAAGCAATTCCAGTAGTATCTGAAGTAGTGCTAGAAGAAGAAAGATTCAATGCGGAAAGCATTTGAGAAAGGATCGATAAGGCCTATCAACAGTTAAGATGAGGTAGCGAGTATGGAACTCGAGGGAATGGTAATCGATCCCCAGTGCCGCAATTATGAAGTGAGGAAGGAAGCTTGTTTAGTGAGGGATACAGGCATTGTCTTTGAGCAGACTGAATTTAGACAAGGGTGAGGGGGCTGATAGCCACAATAGTTGGAGCCTAGACATGTCAGATGAGGAAAGAGAATCTGGTCTTGGAGCAGAAGGAGGGAATGCGTGTGCCCCTGATGGAAGCCTGCAAATGGATAAGGCAGTGAGATGGTCAGATTTGGAACAACCTAAAGATAGAACACCAGATCCCATAGCATATCCTTAGCGTCCCTAGAGGATGATCACATAGTGAGAAGGGAGAGTCTTCACCATATGTAAGCAGGTTAAGGTCATTACCAACAAGGAGACGGACAGGGACGATTATTCCTGCAATGGATAGACTAATAGTGGGATCCGATTATGGGACGGGGTTTACAAGGGGTCGGGTTCCCTGAGCCAGTACAGAGGCAGAGTTTCCTTTGTTAGAAAAAGCGGGAGTAACACCGCAATACATTCCATGGCCACAAATGGACAATGATAACTTAAAATGTGAGCTCCCTAGTTTGACTTCGGGGGCTGGGAAATGGATATATGCGAATTAGAGAAAATGACAGGAGGAAATACGCTGGCCATAGGAGACATAAAAGGTCTCCTAGCAGCCATTCTTGGAGAGAGGGCTGATGACATACGGAGAAGAGCGGGATATTTAAGAGTGACTGCACAAAATACAGCGAATGATGGAGCGTTGTTTAATAATTGTAGAGCAGACGTTTGGAGGGCTCTCAGGGTACAGTATCCTGACACATCCGATATGGGTGCAATTATGACATGTAAAATGAAGGAAGATGAAGATCCTATTGCTTACATTCAGGATATTCAGGAGAAATGGCAGCTTGAAACTCACAAACTGTGGGGAAAAGACAGTGGCATTATTTAAACATATTTTATGTCAGGGGTTGCCTGAGCCAGTACAGAGGCAGAGGAAAAATCAAGTAGAGATGGAAGCGAAGCCATGGGCTGAGATACAGCTGACGATAGTGCACCATTGTCGGTTATTGCAAGAGAAAATCAAGAAGAAAGATGAGAATAGGAAGATCGATGTAAGCCACATTTGTTCATAAAAAGTTGTCGAAATTTGCCACAGAGGGGGAGGTACTGACAAGCAGAGAAGGATTTGGAATGCAGGGAACAATGGGTACATTACAGGAAAATAATTTGCACCTGATGACCAAGGTGGGTATTGGCTTACGCCATGAAGCAGAGATATGGGTTATAGAGGAAGAGGAGGCAGATTTCAGAATAACCATGGTGGGTTTCAAAATACACAGAATGAGAATATAACCAAGGAGGGATTAATAGGAGTGTTCCTCCAGTATGTTGGAAGTGTGTAATAATAGGGCATATTCCACTAGTATGTGAGAGTCAAGGGAATTTACAAAATGGACAATTTTTCAGAGGGGAGACCGCTTATCCTCCACTATACAGCACATGGACCAGAGAGCGCTTTCATTAAGATCACACATCTCATCAAACACAAGCGCTGCAAATACAACAGGTGCAACAGCATGGACAAGTACAAATGAATATGCCACAAGGGCAGTCGCAACAAGCCACTATGCAGACACAGCAGTATGCGAATACAGGACAAGTATGGATACCTGGAATAGGAGGTGCCACTGTGGTAGGAAGAATTCCTTTCACAGGGATGGGGATGAGTTTTTATCCACAATAGGACAGCCCATAGGGTGACTTGGTGTGCTCAGTACTATCAGTGACACCAGACCCCCAAAAGGAACCAAGGGTCGATGTTGCGATAGGAGGCACATCCTTTTCTTTTCTTGTAGACCCTGGAGCAACTCATTTGTGTATACGAGAGGGAAAATATCCAATGTCAGGTATTGCCATGGATGCCCAAGGGTTCTCTGGAGCTATGAGTCGAGTTCAATTTACTGATAAAATACCAGTTTCCATAGGAGAATGTGACATGTCTGTTCCTCTATTATATTCACGACAGACACCGGTTATCATTTTAGGAAGAGATTAATGACAAAACTTAATATGATACTACAGATCAAGGAATGGTGTGCTCCACTCCAGGAATACACTATGTTAACGTGGGAGAGTTTATACTGGCGTTCACAGGGCAAGGGGCTCTGCGAGGCGTTCCAGTGGATCCAGAGATTTTTCTATATGGGGTGAGCATTTTATTGACATGGCTATCTGGATTAGTGGGAAAGATTGTGAGGATACCTGATTAATTTTTGTTCAGATAATGGATACCTATGGATGAGGAGGGTGACAGACTATTTCTACAGAGTTGGAAGCAGCTACAGTTTAAAAAGAAATGACAATGCTCGAAGGAGTAGACCATGAGGGTAGACCATGGAGAACAGTGATAGCTGTTAAGGAAGGGTACAGATTGACTGACATAACTGATGACGATATGTTCAGAGAGGACCGAAGCAATGACAAAGTGGTGTTCTTCATGAGCATTAAATAAATACTGGATAAGGATAGAGAAAAGGGAAGTCCCACAGCGAATGGCGATAATGCAGCAGTGACCAGCATTCTTTCAGGAGGATCTTGAAAAAGTGCCAAGTGCCCTATGGACCAAAGGCCCTTATGATGTAGGTTTACTGAAGTGGTTAGGGGAGGTTAAAATATAGCTTAAGCCAGGAGCAATTCTACCCCGAGCAAAACCGTACCCCATGTCTTGAGAAGCTGATGAAGGTATAAATCAGACTATTTCAGCACTGAGAATCAGGGGATTCTGGTGCCATCAGAGTCATCGTGTTATACCGCAGTGTATTCGATTAAGACATCTAAAGAAGGGTCATGGAGATTTATCCAGGATTCGTGACCTCTTAATCAGATTGTAGATGCTGAGTTTCCTTTAGTTCCTAATCCGCCGACAATATTATGTAGTATCCCAATAGAAGATTGATACTTCACGGTGATCGATTTAAAAAATGCGTTTTTCTTGATGCCGTTACATAAGGACTCCCAAGACTTGACTTCATTTACGTTTCGCCAAAAAAGACTAAAACATACTAGGCTGCCTCAAGGGTCCCTTTCGATCTTTAACAGAGTCCTACAGATGATCTAGGCAATATTGATCTCGAAAGTGCAGGACTCTATCTGACTAATTACTGTTTTAGCAGACAAAGGATATAAGGTGGATAAGGAGAAGTTACAGTATTGTCAAGAAGAAGTGTTATACATAGGTCAGTTGATTTCACACGAAGGAAAGAAAGTGACACCTGAGAGAGCTGAAGCTCAATCATGAAAACATCAAAATCAAACACAGTGAGACAGATGCAACAGTTTCTGGGTTTGTGCAATTATGTTAGAGCCTGGATGTTTGATTATAGCATGTACACGAGGCCACTTAGAAAGCACAAGTTGGTAAAACAAAACTAGAATGGACTGAAGAAATGGAGGAAGGATTTGAAGAATTGAAATAAGCAATTTGTATAGCCCCATTTTAGGGATTCCCAATTATGCTGAAGAATTTTATTTATTTTCATCCACAAATGGGTCAGTAATAACAGCAGTGCTTACACAAAGAACCACATTGGGGAACAAACCTTTGGCGTATTACAGTGGGATTTTAGACCCAGTCATGAGAGGACACTTCCCTTGCAAACAATCTTCGGCAGCCACTGCGTTAGCAATTCAGAAGTCCACAAGTATTGTCATGGGCTGCTCTATGACACTTTACGTGGCGCGTGCTCTATTTGCTGTTCTAGAGAAACCCAAGGGTACATTGACATCCCAATAAGCTTCAGTTTATGGGGTAATGATTTCTAACCCAGCTATTAAAATTGTAAGTTGTAAAACAGTGAACCCAGCCACATTTTTAGCTGAACCCATAGAAGAAGGTGATCATGTGCATGAGTGTACCAATTATGTTGACTTTTATGATGATATACCCTGTGTGAAGGAGAATGCTTTAGCGGGAGAGGAGATTATTTTCATTGATGGTTCTTCAAAACTGTATCAAACTACTGGGGAAAGGCATTCAGGTGCCGCAGTAGTGAGACACAGATTAAATGGAGAATTTGTAGTAGCAAGTGCAAGCCTACCGTCTCACTTTTCAGCGCAAGTAGCTTAATGAATAGCGCTTATTGTTGCAATCGAGAAACATAAAGGACAGGAACTGATCGTGTACAGTGACTCCGCCTACGTGATGTCAACTGTACATGCAGGGTTGGCATGTTGGAAAAGGAGGGGCTACCTCTGTGCAGACGGCACTCCGGTGCAGCATGCGTCCTTATTGGAGCGACTCATTAAGGCACTATAATTCCCAGTAGCCATAACAGTCGTTAAATGCGTAGCGCATACTAAGCAAACAGATTTTATCTCTTGTGGAAACAAAGCCACAGATGTAGAAGCCAAAAGGGTTGCATATTTTCCAGAAATGTTGAGTTTTGATAGTGAAGATATTAAAGAAAATTCAGTTAGAACGATGTTGGTAAAGGAAGGGTTTAACAAGTTATCAATGACCAAATTAATAGTGATTCAGAGAAGTGCACCACAGGAAGAGCAAGAACTGTGGAAACGGAGGGGGTGTTCTTTATCCCCCATGGAAGCTTTATTGTGACAGGAAAGCACTGGAAAGCCAGTGATGCCTGTAACTTTATTGAAAGTTGCGCTTGAACAGCTACATGTAACTGGAGTAAGTCTTGCTGCTAGTATTGCAGAAGACTGGTTCATTCCTAATTTACTGGAACACGTTGGACTGTTTATGGTGAATTGCATCGTGTGTCAAAGGTTTACTGCTGGGCATGCACTGAGAATGATTAGAGGAGTAATACCGTGACCGAATGGTCCATTTCAGCATCTACATATCGACAATGTCGAAATGCTGCAGACATGTAATGGATATATTCTAGGGTTGTGAGGAACCTGTTTTGAGGTACCTATTATTAGAACTCTGCGCCCTCTGAGTTTGTTTTACACAATGTAATTTAATCAGGTTGCATCAACTTAGGTATCAATGGAGTCCTTGGTTCCTCTACTCCATTCGGAAAAACAGTCAGTTTTGGCAATTACACTAAATTATGCTAATGCGCCCATTTCTGCAATGAAAAAAGATTCTAAAAGCCTCTTTTTGGTTCACAGTGTTTTTATGTATTTTTGGGTGCCCTTTTGTGATGACACGTGTTTCGACGGATTGGCCGTCTTTTTCAAATCAAGGCCGGTCTTTTGTGATACTCAATATTTTTAACAGCTTTTTCATCGACACGTGTTTCGACGGATTGACCGTCTATTTCAAATCAGGGCTAAGTATCAAAATTCAAAATAAATTGCAATTGTTTGACAAAATAAATCCAATATTTGCAAAACATAATTTTTCGCAATTAACATATTCATTGCCAAAATAGAAAAGAAGAAATTCAATATTTTATGCATCCATATCTATTCAAAAAGTAAAGGAGAAATTGAAAACTTGTATATAGAAAATAAGAAATAGTAAATAAAAGATGGCCATTTTGAGGAGGGGGAATGGGTAGGAAGTGTGTAGGTATTTAAAAATAAAAGACAAACAGAAAATTATTTTAGTATGATATGAAGCATACTATTGGATTAGCCTTTGTGACTTTCTCTGATTTAATTCACCATAATTACGTTGAACTTAAAACCTTACCCGGTCTTTTGTGATACACTCAATATTCTTAACAGCTTTTTCATCCAGTCATGGGGTAATCCCAGTTATCCCTATGAAAAAACACCACATTTCATGAGCGAAATTGTCCATATTTCTTCTTTCAACACAAAGTGCGTTTCTGGCTGTTTCATAATTTCTGCTCTATTCTATGGTTATTAAGAAATAATATGTGTGCTCATTTAGACAGAAAAGTCAACTAAAGCGTATATTTTTAGCCATGTGTTTTATGTTGTAATGACATTTCTACCCGTTTGAATAACTCTAGGGGTTAGGTTTTCCTGTACGGTCTTGTTATGCGTCTTCCGTATGTGAAGCGAAAGCCGTAGGGTGTGCTGGTACCGTGTGTTGCGTTCAATGCGCGCGATCGGAGATGATCCACATTTACTATTTTATGGTCAATGTCGAGCATTTGCACGTGAGGCCGCGTGCGTCTATTTCAATATAAAAATGCTCGTAAATCATAGCCGTGCGGTCCGGGAGTATCTTACCTTTCATATCATGAGCTCTGTGCGAAACGGCCCTCGTTCGGGTCTGTCCTCAGTGCAGACTCCATATTGTTGTTGGGTCGGGTTGCTTAGCAACCTGGTCCTACCTTTGTAGGCCGTCATATTTTGGGCTAATATTCTTCTTAATATATGTAGTGTATGTACTTTAGAAAGCATACAGACAACGCTCATCTTGCAGAAAAGATTTGTTGAATTAAATTGCAATTTTTACACAAGCCTTTTTCTGAACGTTCTATATAAATGTGTGTATTTTTACCCCAATATTTAAAAAATAAATGGGGAGATGGTTGATTCTACATTACAAACATGGAAGTCTTACTCAATTACTTTTTAGCTTTTGATTTCCATGCTTCCCATCCGGAGATGGGTATGATTGTCCTATTTGTTTTAACACGTTGTTTATGTGTATATACATTGTTTTTGAAAACCAGATTACTGATTTCGCTTGTTATACGGCAACCCTGTAAGCTGAATACTTGCATTAATTTCCTGTGGTTGGCTAAGCCATTACTGAGATTGATCTTATATTGGAGTTAGTACATAAGTGATTGCTGAGTTGTACTGGTCATAAAAAATGGTGTCCCTAATTATTGCTGTAGTTGTGTGTGTGTGTCCTATTAAGCCTTTTTGACGTCATTGTGTTAATGAAAACTCTTATGGGTAGAATGTGAATCTGGATAGGCCAAGGGGCCAGCCAATATGTGTATATTACAGAAAAGAATACATCTCATTGTCTGAGTTCAAGCCTCTTTCCACTGAACGAAATTTGCAGATCATTCTTGCTTCTTCCTGTCTTAATTTCAGTTCATGGTTTCCTCCTCTTGGTCCAAGGGTCACTTTTTTCAAACCCACAAATCTCAAAGTTCTTTTGTCACTCCATTGGTGTGTCTTTTGCTAGTGTTGGGCCAATGGTAAATTCATGTTCTGATTTCCTATGGATGAAATAGGTTCTCGTACTCTAGTTCTCAGTTCCCTTATAGTACTATCTATGTAGATTTGATTGCATTGACATATGATGGCATATATAACACATTTTGTTTTGCAATTGATGTGATGTGAGATACTGTGATTGGAGCCATATTTGTCTTCAAAGGTTGATGTGATTTCAACGGCGTATTTACACATTGAACAAGTGCCGCACTTCCTGAAGCCTTTAGTCAGTTGTGGTGGCCATGTTGTTACTTTGGGCTTTTTCAATTCTGGGAGTAAAGATGGTCTTAGGGATGGATCTAACTCTGAAAATTAAGACAAGTGACAAAATGGACGAAATTAGCTTCATTACTACATATTGTACTGACAATGGGGCCTTGAGAAACATCTTAGCCAATATGAAATCACTGTGCAGCCAAGAACTGGAAAGCCCTGCATACAACTTGATTTTTACAAAGCTGCTGATTGGAGCAGATATTGTCAGGGAACTTCTCATTGGGTCGTATGGCTGGTGGAGATTGAGAAAATAGATTATAATGGTTTGGCAGTTGCATGCTGTGGCATTGCTGTTGCTATGCCAACTAGATATTCTCAGTTCAGAACCTCCATTCCCCCTCTCTTGCTTATGTAACAATGGTTTCAGCAATTTTGTGATGCAAGCCCACAAAAAAATATCTAAACCAAAGATTAGGTTTAGTGTAGCAGAGGTATCATTAGTGTGTGGACAGCAGAAGTGAAAGCTTTGTTCATACTTGATAGGTATAGAAATTGCAAGCTACACCTAAACCTACACCTTTCTCTTTTCGCCCTCCCTATACTCCATAGACCTCACTGAACTCACTGACCTCTATTGTAATTTTAATATTTGGCAACATTTTCCATCCTTACAGCTAGCCCACCTACACCCGAGACTTAGGGACAGATTTATACAAGTGTTTTTTAAAGGGAAACCCACTTTGAAAAACGCTTTGTAAAACGGGCTCTCAGCCTCAAAAACATTTGTGCTTGAATGATGCCTTCCAAGGCGGTCCTCAGATTTTGAGGCAGGTTGTAGTTTCCATGGGTATTTGGGTCCCTTAGCCCAGTATGCCTTGTGATTTGGTCAAGCTCAAAGTTTAAAAGATGACCCTTTCCTTGGGAGCCTGGACAGAGATTGCAGTGCAGGAGTAGTGTGGGCAGATTTTTTCAAACAAAGGATCTCTGGCTGCATGATATTTATGACTACTTAAGCAGTCACCTGTGACTTCTGTGTGCAACTTGATGTCACACATTTGAATTCTGGCAGAGTCATCTTGCCTTTCATCCTTCAGAAGTTGATAAAATGAGTACATTGAAGATCCTTCTCTTCCTTATCAAACAAGCCGTGGAACTCAATGCCCATGTGACTCTGGGCAAAGGACTACTACTGAGTATTTGGGAAATCTCACAACATCTGATAGTTCAGTAGTTCAGTATACCTCAATAGACGTAACTACCATAACACCATATAAAGACTGAATCAGGCAGCACATCAATGCTCAAGCCACCCTGTAAGACTCACTGGATTCACACATGACCATGCAACTTACACAGCATTTTAACATAACAGCCATCGCAAATCAGACACAAAGATGATCAGACCACCACCCTCTCAAATCAGGATGAAATGGAGACTGACGCAGTCAATATGTGTGCACACAGCACTTAAATAACTAACACATTGGACATCTGAACCTGATCGGGCAAGTGTCCCCCTCACACATAAGATTCTTACACCACCCCCACAATAATCCTACAATAGAATGACATGCATTTCTCTTCTGAACAAGAACATCAACAGCAACCACAAGCAAGTGTTTCAGCCTGGTTGGTCCTCATCAAGGAGGTGGAACTGTGCCTTTCTAAGAGCAGTGAGCAAGGGTTCTTCCTCTGGATTACACTGGTAACTTAGGGTGAAAACCCAAAGCAACTTCAAATGCACAAACAAGGGGGATCCTGGGAGCATCTCTCTACCGGCCTATATCCCGGGTTAGACTCTCAACCAGAGTCTTTAGCTCACCATCATTTCACAGAAGAGAAATGTCCATTACATATCAGTCTTTGGCAGTCCAGCACTGAAATGCAAGGTATTTCTCTTCTGTGAAAGGATGGTGAGCTAAAGACTGTGGTTGAGACTCTAACCCGGCATATAGGCCAGTAGAGAGACACTCCCAGGACCCCCCTTGTTTGTGCATATTAAGTAGTTTTGGGTTTTCACCCTAGGTTACTAGGGTAATCCAGACGTGGAACCCTTGCTAACTGTTCTTAGAGAAGCACATATTTATCTCACTGGTGAAGCTCTACCAGGCTGAAACACATTTCTGGGGTTGTTGTTGGTACTCTTGTACATAAGAGAATTGCTTGGCATTTCGGTGCTGGACTGCTTTTGGGCAGGACAATAACTGATATGTGGTGGATATTTTTCTCCTGTGAAAGGATGGTGAGCTAAACACTCTTATTAAGACTCTAACCTGGAATATAGGCCTGTAGAAAGATACTCCCAGGACCCCCCTTGTTTGTCCAGGGTTAGTTAGAACATTGTTATTGGTTTTCTGTAAAAACACTGAGTGGGCCTTTTAAGGAAGACAGTTAAACTGTCATTCTGGGAGTTTTAATATGTACACTTGGCTTGGGTACCATTCATGGTCTTGTCCGTTGGACACTCAAGGAACCTGATAATGGGAAGCGTGTGTGGGGCAGGTGGAGATTGTAGACTGTTAATGTCTCTTGTTATGCAAATCTTGAAAGAAGATATAGAATCTAACAACAAGCGTATCAGCTCATTGCAGGCCCCAGGCCCGATGGTCTAACAAACCAAATGCTAAATGCATTACGAGTGAGGCGGAACGGGTTAACGGGCTCCGCTAAAGGAGGCGGACCCGTTAAGCCTGTTCTGCCTCTTTACAAGCTCCCCGCGCGCGACCCGGTAAGTAACGCCTGGTCTAACCAGGCGTCCTTACTGGGTCCAGCGAGGGGAAGAGGGAGCAAACAATGGGCCGCTTGTAATCGGCCGGTTGTTTGCACCCTCTCCCATTCCCATTGAGCCCTATTGGGGCTCAAATGGGAATGGGGAAGGTCCGGGCCAGGGTTTCTAAAGGGAGGAATTACCGGGCCCTCCAAACTCAGAATGGCCTGGTAATTCCCCATTCTGGGAACCCGGACCTGGACCCGATTTCGGCGGCAGCCATGCCGCCGAAGTCGTAATGAGGCCCAAGGTGTCTGGGGAGAGAGATTGGAGCGTATCCAACAATGAGTGGAGAAGATTGGTGGAAGAAAATGTTGGAAGGAGATGAAAAGGAGTTGGTTTTTGCGTTGACATTCTTCCTTGAGAAAATTAACCTGCTATTGACTAAACAGGAATAACCAACTTACAAGTTTGAAATCTCAGCGAAAGAACATGTCTAAGGAAACCTGAAAGGGTATAGCCGGATTCACAATAGATGTAAGCGTCTCTTTGTCGGTGGACTCTATCGAGCCTGGCACTCGTTGGCTATATATCTATTGTAATTGTCTTTATATGAGCTCCGTATCCCTCAGAGTGAGAAATTAGAACATTATATTTGTAACCAGAAAGTTTTGATATTTGTAACCGGAAAGTTCTGGTTTGTAGTTTTTATTTACAATTGTGGACGTTTGATTTGTGACTATCTATATGGATCTCTCTTGTGTTCCTTTTTATTTAAATTTTTTTTGTAATAAACTGAATTTTAATTAAAAAAAAAAATGACTTCATGATTTGGTTATGTGCACATTCCACATCAACAGCTTAACTAATGGATGCATTATTTTGCTTGTGGTGAGCAGGCAAAAATGACGAAGTGAATAAAAACAAAATGGTGACCTGATAGTATAGTAAAGATATCTTTTAGTTCATGTCTCAATTTCTTTAATTTAGGAATAAGGCCAGGATCGCCTGAGTGTTTGTGTGCTTGTTTGTCACGTCTCAGAAAGGCAGTGAAGCAACTCATGGCACACATCAACAGAAGATAAAGAAATATCGGGCGTTCCGCCCTCATCGTTATGTGGCCTCGCCGTTCTTTCGGCCTTGGTTGTCTCCATGGAGACGTGCATAGCAAAATATTACCCACACGTTGCATTCCAAGTAACACTGTGTGCGTTCCTCTCACGTGATTCATCACATGAATGCATCCCTATTGGCTGCAAGTGTTCTTTCTATTAAGCCTGCCTTCTCCTGTGACTCTCTGCTTCTAAGTGAACTCAAGTATTACGTTTCGCTTGTGCATTTCACCCAGATTCTGACAGCGGTTTTCCTGTTTCTGACTCCTCTTTGCCTGCCGATTCTGCATTGATTTTGACAGTCCGTTACCTGAACTCTCTCTGCTTTCAGACTGCCTGGATTATGGACGCCCGTTACCTTGCCTCGGAATCATCTGCAACGCTACCCGGTTGCTCTCCAGACTCCCGGGTTCCTTCTTCTCCGAGTCCTAGCTGAGTACGGAGATGTCCAGAAGGAGACATGGAGGACTCTGCTACTGATTCCACCTACGCACCTCCCGTGATTACCACCAATAACCCGCTCATCCGAAAAAGTCCTCTTATTTCCTTTTTCTCACCATGCACGCAACCAGGAGGCTTTGCTGCTAGAAGTATGTGCACTATCCTGATTCTAGTGCAGTCCTCGTTCCATTTGGGGTAGCACCTTTACTAACGTTCCCTCCTTTTTGTTTTGTCTTTTGGACTTCCTTGAACTGACAAACTTGAAACTTCCTTGAACACAAACTTGGTAAGCTTTAGTATTTTGGGGGTATCTTTGAGGGTAGTTAGTTTGGCACCATAGTAAAAGATATTCTTCTTCTGTTTTCTTCAGTTCTAATAAGGTACCTAATCCCAAAAGTGTGCATGAACATAAACCTTTGGAGAAATACAGAACCCTGAAACATAGCCATATTAGGATCATCCAGTGTAGGTGTTCTGTCCCCTAAACTGATCAGTTAGGTGTTTTATTTGTCATTTGGTTCTAATTCCCTCCCTCCTTCCTTCTCAGCCTGGGTTCCAGCGGTTTGGTTCTCCTGCTCTTTCATTTGATTTATCCCTTTGCACTGTTATTCATTAAAACAGCAAAGGGGTGTATCTAAAGGAAGATCTCCCTCACTTCTTAGTGAGGAAGAGACCCGGCGCAGGACGGGCCTTGGTCTGTCTTCCAGTACCCAGACTGAAGGTTCCATTGAGCACAGTCAGAGGGGCAACTGGGTGAGTACTTACCATTGTTCAGCAATTTTCAGTTTGTCCAAAAGGGTTTGCTTTGCTTATCGCCAGTACTATATGTATGGATAGGCATCGTCCCCGCAAATAGGTCTTAGAAGCATCCCAGCAGCAGAATGTATTAAAGTCATCTATTAGATTCTCTGCCCACAATGTCTCAATTAAATTGCTTAGATTTTCTAAAACGTCAGGGTACTGCAATGTCGCCAGGTTCAGTCTCCAACTTGGTGTTCTTCTTTCCACCGGTTGGGGGATGTAGTTTTATGAGTACATGTGCATGATTCGCTATGGTAATTGGGAGTACTTTGCATTAATCTACCAGGAATATAGTGTTAGAGGGGAGCAGACACTAAAACAATTGGGCGTAGGATTGGTGGGAGGAGAAAATACAGTATTATTGGGTTGGGTGTGACGCGCCAAACATCTATAATCCATAGATCTGCCATGTGTGTGGTCATAGCTGAGACTTTCCTAGGAGGTGAATGGGGCTGGTGTGCAAGGATTTTCTGCCCGTACTCAACAATAATGCCATATTGAGATCGCCCCCTAGTAGCGTAATTTGTCCTATAAAGGGCACACAAGGACTAAGCAGGTAAATTGAGAAACTGGGGTTGTATTCTGTCGGGCAGCAGACATTTATCGTGGTGACCCTTTGTCAAAAATTAATGCCGTGAACAATCACATAACTGCCATCTGGGTCACTTTTTCTAATAACTTCCTTAAAGGGGAATGTCTTACTAATCAATATCGATACCACTTTCTTTTTATGTAAGGGATCATGGTACATTTTTCCTAGCCACCCCTATTTAAATTGTCAGATTATGCCTTGTCCAGGTGTGTTTCTTGAACAAACGCTATGTCTACATGATTATCATGCATATAATTAAGCGTTCTTCATCTTTTATCGTATTCACTAGGCCTTGTATGTACAAAGTCATGCAAGTTAACATAGCCATTAGTCTAGAGTTCTGCTATGTTTATGTGTTGTATGTATAGACCGGCTAAATTGTTCAGGACTCCTATTTTATCACTGTAGTGTCAAGTGTCTTTTGCTGGTGGGACGTCGTGCCCTCCAAAGGCTATTTAGTGACCATAGATTAGTGTATCGCTCATGTGGATGAAGCATTTTTAGAGCTTTCATGGATCACCCAAGCACTGTATGTGCATTATTCTGCTGTCCCGTCCAGGGATGTGAATACCAGAAAGATTGAAAAACCGTAATAGAAGTCTAGCACTTGAACATTGGATCACCAACAGGTGATCGCAATAAGAATAAAACATAACCAATGTACATGTTACAGCAGATCCTGGTGACAAACCCTACCCCCCACTAGACATAGTTCAGAATTCAAAATACATAGAAATTATTTCCAAAACCAGAGTCGGATGTGGGTATACCTGTGACAGGGCTACTGTGCCTTGAAACCTTGCTCTGATCGTGTCTCTGTCTATAGAATTACACATATAGCTATAACTATTATATGGGGGCATGGCTTAGTGTTACTAATGGGAACATCCATGTTTACAGAAATTCTGCCTTCGAAGATGCTTATGTTGCTGGAATTCGGGGTTCAACAAGAAATCTGCTGTCCGAAGGCATACAAACCTCTTGCAGGGTAAAAACTGAGCCATTTATGTTGGAAATGTAAACACATGATAATTATGATCCTCTGCCATTTGCCCTTTGCTGCATTCAGTATGGCTGCCCTGTGCACTCTTTCAGTCGTCACAAGGTTTTTGGGGTTGGTATTAGGTATCTGTAGGTCATCTTGAAATAGTTCATATAGATAGCTTTCTTTAGCTGTGCCTTCTCTGGCACGCTTATCAGGCAAATGTGGTTTCTCCTAGACTGATTTTCTTGGTCTTCGATTTTGAAGTTCAGCCTCTGTATTTCCTTAATCGCTTGATCTAGTTCTGTGATCAGAGATTGTGATGAATCTGATAATGTCATCACTCTTTTCCTGGGGGTAGTTTCCACCCATGTGGCCAGGGGACAGCAGCCACTACCTGATTCTTACCCTGGGGGAGGCTATATGAGGGAGGACCACATGGGGGGAGGCGAGCATCAAGGGGATGACACAACATCATTGGAGGAAGCCACATATTGCACAATCCCTTTTAGGGATGTTCCCTCCATTCCGCATGCCCTGATGGCATATTGTAACACTCTCCCTCAACCACTTGCCAAGTCTACTTCAAGTATTTCACAATATCACCCGGGAAATAGTGTGTTAACGATTGAGACGAGGAAGAGGCAGGGAGCAGTGATAATTACTCACCAATAGGGTCCAACATCAGCTTCCTCAATATCGTACAAGGAACAACGTGACAACAACTGAGACGAGAAAGAGGGATGCAGTAATGAAGATGACTAAGACCGGTAAACCAACACAGCTGCCTAGTCTTTGGAAGTTAGTCAATCATGTCGGGTGGTTTGAATCTGCAATAGCTGACATCAAAGAGAGAGAGCTGCAGAGGCTGCATTAAACCGCGGCCTGGGCTGACACTGGTCAGAACGCTGAGGGAGAGCATGCCGTGGGAAGCGGCGTGAAGAGGAATGCAGATGGTGCGGAGAAAAACCAGAGAGCAGGAAGCCCGCCGCCGGAGAGTACAAGGCAGCAGGAACCGTGCGCATTAAAGGAAGACATGGCGAAGACTGACTGGCTAACGGGATGCACGCTGAGCCAGCAGGTTGCAGCGAGCAGCAGCGGAGAACTCGAGAGTCACTGGAAGCACCCAGTAAGCCCAGGGAAGACATATGGGTATGCCTGAAAGTGTGTGCCATTTCATGAAAGGAACACGACAGAGGAAGGAAAAAGGAAGCCTGTGAAGTGTTGAACATATTTGTGAACCATGCCACGAACGGACCGCTGAGTCCATATTCCAAAGTAAACTACAAAGTAAATGTGAATGGTCTTGAGGAAGGGGCAGAGACCGAGTGTATGGAAGAAGGAACAAATATTAAAACAAGGTTTGTTAAACAAATGTCAATAAGCCAACATTGGGCAAATATTTTGCGGATAAAAGAGAGAGTAACTGCTGCAAGTCCTGGTGGGAGAGTATTCCAGGCAAAGCCAAGTGGTTACAAAGAAATAGCAAAACAATTCTTTGAAAAACTGCATAAAAGCCCTGTTATGAGAGTACACCAGGTAAAGACAAGTATGTGTAAGAAAGTGAGAGATACAGCATCTAAAACCTGTCTCTCAAGCGCCCCCCACCCATGGCTTCTATGTTTTAAACAAAACAGCATTATACATTTTCTTGGCAGTCAAACTCCTTTCAATACATATTTTTGATATCTATATGTTTCTATATATTATGCTGATTTCCAGTGCTTTTCATCTTAGATTGGATAATTCTCCATATAATAAAGGTTTGCTGGATTCTTTGATGTAACACACCAATTCCTTGTTGTGCCTTCTCAAATATTGTTGGACATATACTTTTACTGTAGATGGGTTGCGGAAATCGCACATTTTCCTCACAAGTGTGATTGTAGATGCCATGCACGGGCTATAGCTCGCATATTTGTTTTTACACTAGTGCTTTTCTTTCTTTGAATCGTTTTGTTTTGCATAGATGTTCCTTCGAATCCCCTCCCCATTCTCTTACTCTTTGTGGCAGCAAGAAGGGGAGATCAAGGGAATTTAAAATAAATGATATTTATTCTGGCCTTTTCCGGATTATTATGGATGAGCCTTTTTTCCATCGTGTTTTCATTTCCGTCTCAGGATTTTCAATGGTTGGATCCTTCCCCATCCCTCAGGCCCTGGAAAGAATTCTCCAGTTAGTGCACTAAAGATAGGGGTAGAAAGGCAGGTTTAGTAACACATAGAGACACAGTTTTTAAGAATAACTTACATACTGCCCATATGTTTTTATTATTATATGACATTTACCCTTCCACTGTTATCTACAAACATGTTCACTCAGTCATTCTCTTACACTCTAATTTTATGACTTGCATGGTAATTATAAAGCTGATTTAAGTGGAGGTAAGGTGGGTGGTCGGGTCGAGAGAGTGGGGCTCGGGTGGTTGGGAGCTTCGGGAGTGTGGATTGGGTGGGTTGATGTAGAGATAGTGGGGGAAGGGTGGGTGGGTAGAGAGAGTGGGGGTAGGTTGGTGTGGGTAGAGAGAATGTTGGTAGGGTGGCTGTAGAGAGAGACCAGGGAGGTTGGGTGGCGGTAGATGGAGTGGGGGTAGTGTCAGTAGGTGGAAGTTAAGAGAGTGGGGGTTAGTGTGGATGGAGGTAGGATGGGTGAATGGTGGTGGTAGACAGGATGGCAGGGTAGGTGTAGGTGAGGTAGGGAAGGTGGGGATTGGGTGGGTGGGTGTAGAGAGAGTGGTAGTAAGGAGGATTTAAGTAGAGAGTGGAGGTATGGTGGTGATTGGGTGGTTTGGGATAGAGAGGGTGGGGTAGGGTGGGTTGGGTAGAGGTAGTTGGGGAAGGTGGGTGGATCAGGGTAGAGAGAGAGGGGTAAGGGTGGGTGGTTTAGCGGAGAGTGTGGGGGTTGGGTGTGTGGGGGAAGAGAGAAAAGGGGTCAGTGGGGGAGGGTAGAGAGTGTGGGGATTGTTGGGTGACAGTATAGAGGGTTTGGGATTGGGAAGGTGGGAGGGTGGAGGAGAGAGGGTGTGGGTAAGGAGGGTAGGAGTAAAGAGAGTGGAGGTACAGTGGGGATTAGGTTGTTGGAGGTAGGGTCTGTGGGGGTAGAGAGAGAGGCTAGGGTGGGTATGTTGAGGGAGAGAGCGGGGGTAGAGTGGGTGGGTGGGAGTAGAGAGAGTAGGAGTAGGGTGGGTGAGGGTAGAGTGAGCAGGGGTCAGGTGGGCAGGTTTGGATAGAGTGAGCATTGGTGTAGAGAGCGTGGGGGTTGGGTGGGGGTACAGTAGGTGGGTGGTGGTAGAGTGTGTGGGTTAGTAGACAGGGTAGGGTTTGGGTGGGTGGGTGTAGAGAGAGTGGGGTTTGGGTGGTGGGCATAAAGAAGGAAGGGGTATGGTGAGAGGGTTGGGGTAGGGTGGGTGGAGGGAGTCAGTGGGTGTGGTTAGAGGGAGTGGTAGTTGGTTGGGGCAAAAAAAATGAAAAAAAGCAGGTTGGGAAGACTTGTCAAAATTAGCCCAAAATAGCCCAAAAAAACCCAAAACAGCACACGTAATTGGGATGGGGTTAGAGACAGTGCGAGTAGGGTGGGTGGGGGCAGAGAGAGTGGGTTTGAGGGGCAGAGAGAGTGGGCATGTTGTAGAAAGGCAGACTCAGGCAGACAAAAACCAATATGCCATCAAAAGTACCCCAATAATTGCCCAGGAGTCGTGAAGAATAACCCAAAGTAGCCCAATATGAAATCACTATGCATCCAAGAACTGGAAAGCCCTGCATACAACTTGATTTTTACAAAGCTGCTGATTGGAGAAAATATTGTCAGGGAACTTCTAATCGGGTAGTATGGCGGAGGAGTTTGAGAAAATAGATTTTAGTGGTTTGGCAGTTGCATGCTGTGGCATTGCTGTTGCTATGCCAACTAGATATTCTCAGTTCAAAACCCCCATTCCCTCTCTCATGCTTATGTAACAATGGTTTCAGCAATTTTGTGACGTAAGCCCTCAAAACATTTTCTAAACCAAAAATGTTGTTTGGTGCAGCAGAGGTATCATTAGTGTGTGGACAGTAGAAGTGAAAGCTTTGTTCATACTGGATAGGTATAGAAATTGCAAGCTACACCTAAACCTACACCTTTCTCTTCTCACCCACCCTATACTTCATAGACCTCACTGAACTCACTAACCTCTATTGTAATTTTAATATTTGGCAACATTTTCCTTCCATACAGCGAACCTACCTACACACGAGACTTAGGGACAGATTTATACAATTATTTTTAAAGGGAAACACCCTTTGAAAAACACTTTGTAAATCGAGCTCTGAGCCTCATAAACATTTATGCTTGAATGATGCCTTCCAACGCGGTCCTCAGATATTGAGGCAGGTTGTAGTTTCCATGGGTATTTGGGTTCCTTAGCCCAGTATGCCTTGTGATTTGGTCAAGCCCAAAGTTTGAAAGACAACCCTTTCCTTGGGAGCCTGGATAGAGATTGCAGTACAGGAGTACTGTGGGCATGATTTTTTCAAACTAAGGATGTCTGGCTGCATGATATTTATGACTAATTAAGCAGTCACCTGTGAGTTCTGTGTGCAACCTGACGTCACACATTTGAATTCTGGCAGTCATTTTGCCCCTTCATCCTTCAGATGTTGATAAAATGAGTACATTGAAGATCCTTCTCTTTCTTATCAACCAAGCTGTGGAACTCAATGCCCATGTGACCCTGGACAAAGGACTACCACTGAGTATTTGGGAAATCTCGCAACATCTGATTGTTCACTAGACCTCAACAGACTCAACAACCATAAAACCATATAAAGACTGAACCAACCAGGAAGCACATCAATGCTCAAGTCACCCTGTAAAACTCACTGGATTCACACTGATGAACCAGCATGACCATGCAACTCACAGCATTTTAACATAACAGACATCACAAATCAGACACAAAGATTGATCAGACCACTCCCCTCTCAAAACAGGATGAAATGGAGACTGACGCAGTCAATATGCATGCACACAGCACTTAAATCATGAACACATTGGAGATCTGAACCTGATTGGGTCAGTGCCCCCCTCAAACATAAGATACTCACACCACCCCACAACAATCCTAAAATAGAATGACATGCAATTCTCTTCTGGACAGGAATATCAACGGCAACCCCCAAACAAATGTTTCAGCCTGGTTGAGCCTCATTAGAGAGGTGGAGCTGTTCCTCTGTAAGAGGCAGTAAGCAAGGGTTCTTCGTCTGGATTACCCTAGTAACTTAGGGTGAAAACCCAAAGCTACTTAATATGCACAAACAAGGGGGTTCCTGGGAGCATCTCTCTAGTGGCCTACATCCCGGGATAGACTCTCAACCAAAGTCTTTAGCTCACCATCCTTTCACAGAAGAGAAATGTCCACTACATATCAGTCTTTGGCAGTCCAGCACTGAAATGCAAGGCATTTCTATTCTGTGAAAGGATGGTGAGCTGAAGACTGTGGTTGAGACTCTAACCCGGCATATAGGCCAGTAGAGAGACACTCCCAGGACACCCCTTGTTTGTGCATATTAAGTAGCTTTGGGTTTTCACCCTAGGTTACTAGGGTAATCCAGATGTGGAACCCTTGCTCATGGTTCTTAGAGAAGCAAAGCTTTATTTCACTGATGAAACTCAACCAGGCTGAAACACATGTCTTGGGTTGTTGGTGGTACTGCTGTACAGAAGTGAATTGCTTGGCGTTTTGGTGCTGGACTGCCCTTGGACAGGACAAAGACTGATATGTAGTGGATATTTCTCTCCTGTGAAAGGATGGTGAACTAAAGACTCTGGTTAAGACTCTAACCTGGAATATAGACCTGTAGAAAGACACTCCCAAGACCCTTCTTGTTTGTCCAGGGTTAGTTAGAACATTGCTATCAGTTATGTGTAAAAACACTGAGTGGGTGCTTTCAGGAAGACAGTTAAACTGGCATTCTGGGAGTTTTAATATGTATACTTGGCTTGGGTACCATTCATGGTGCTGTCGGTTGGACACTCAAGGAACCTGATAATGGGAAGCGTGGGTGTGGGGCAGGTGGAGATTGTAGACTGTTAATGTCTCTTGTTATGCAAATCTTGAAAGAAGATCTAGAATCTAACATGAAGCGTATCAGCTCATCGTGGGCCCCAGGCCCGGATGGTCTAACAAACCAAATGCTAGAAGAACACCCAAACAAATGTGCAGAATTCTGAAAAATTTGCTTCAAGATAATACTGAAAGTAAGAAGGATACCGTCATCTTGGAGGACAGTGATAATCGTGCCTATCTTCAAAAAAGGGCAGAGATCAGAACCCAAAAACTATAGACCCATAGCACTGCTGGATGTGGTGGGAAAGATTTTTGCAACACAAATCCTCCAACACCTAAGAGCATGGATCAAAAAAACGAGCTAATTTGATCCCCGCCAGACGGGCTTTGTCAGGGGAGTTGACTGTGGGCTGAATCTGTCCTTACTGAACTTGCTGAAGATGGAAGCAATAAGGAAGGGAACATCTGTCTACTTGGCATTTGTCGATCTAGCACATGCTTTCGATTGTGTAGATCGAGAACGACTGTGGACTAAGTTGATGTCTATGAACTGCCCTCCAAGTTTGATTATGACCATCAAAGAACTGCACGCTAACACACAGATCCAAATTCGCTTGGACCAAAATGGCATACTCTCATGCCCGATTAAAACATCTAGCGGGGTAAAAGAGGGGTACCCGCTGGGCTCAACACTTTTTAACATGTTCATAGCAGATGTAGGAAGTGCACTAGAGGAAGTCGTATCCTTTCCCCCAAAAATGTTCCCCCAAAAATTAATGGAAACCAAATCAACTAGTTGATATACGCTGACAACATCGTCCTTTTGGACAGGACCCCGATAGGTCTGCAGCGGAAATTGACAGCATTAAAAACATACATTGATAAAAATGGTCTGGAGATAAATACAAAAAAAAACGGAGATCCTGCAACTAAAAAACTTTAAAGGATCTAAAGGAAAGAACAAGAAAACGTTCCAGTGGAAGCTTGGTAACGAAACACTGAACACTGTAACGCAGGCCGCATATTTGGGTACTCTTATAAATTCTAATATTACGGACGAGCCAATGACACTGAAAATGTTATGAAATGCAAAGCACTGGCCGTGCAAGGAGCAGTGCTACATAAAAAGTTTGGGAAATTCTCGATAAAACCATTAGTGAATTTCTACAAATCAAAAGTGATCCCTGCTTTGATTCATGGGACAGCAGCCCTATTGGGGTGCGCGCACGTGTTGTGCCCACAATGCGAAAACTTCTTTTGGAAGCAAATCTTACAGCTCCCACAAAGCACTCCGACAGCTTGCATCCGATATGAAATAGGAATGACCTCAATTAACGCCCGAGTCATTTGGAACAATTTAACACTGTAGAGAAAAGTTATTGGAGCTGACAATCTGAATCACTTTGAAATCTTAAACAGGCTGGCACCAAACAATCCCAAAGGTATCCTTGAAAAATGGCTGCAGAGTTGCAAAATTATTCTTTCGGAACTGAGTACTGACAAATCCATGCTGGTAACAAATCCGGAAGCTGTAAAGAAAAAACTTTGGGAGCACGATTGGATAAAAACAGGTGAACAATGAGCGCAACACGTATGTATGCAGACATATGTAACAGAGACCAAAGCACGAAATGAGAACCCAAGATATCTGTTGATATTTCCATGTAAATTGCAGAAAAGTTTTCTTAAAGTTCAGGTTGAATTTGTTTGTAAGAAGGAGGTACGTAACATGATGAAAAAGAAAGGTGACCCTGAGGACATAACTTGTCAATTCTGTACAAAGGACGAAGAGACGCTAAAAAACTTGGTGATCTTTTGCTTGAAATTAAGATCTTTAAGAACAAGTTGTCTGGGAGAGAGATTGGAGCGTATCCAACAATGATGATTGGTGGAGATGATTGGTGGAAGAAAATGTTGGATGGAGATGAAAAGAAGTTGGTTTTTGCTTTGACATTCTTCCTTGAGGAAATTAACCTGCTATTCACTAAACAAGAATAACTAACTTAAAAGTTTGAAATCTCAGTGAAAGAACATGGGTAAGGAAACCTGAAAGGATATAGCCGAATGCACATTAGATGTAAGCGTCTCTTTGTTGGTGGACTCTATCGAGCCTGGCATTCATTGGCTATATATCTAGTTGTAATTGTCTTTATATGAGCTCTGTATCCCGCAGTGTGAGAAATTAGAACATTATATTTGTAACCGGTAAGTTTTGATATTTGTAACCGGAAAGTTCTGGTTTGTAGTTTTTATTTACAATTGTGGACGTTTGATTTGTGACTGTCTATATGGATCTCGCTTGCTCTTTTTTAATTAAAAAAAAGTTTGTAATGAACTGAATTTTAATTTTAAAAAAACTACTTCATGATTTGGTTATATGCACATTCCACATCAACAGCTTAACTAATGGATGCATTATTTCGCTTGTGGTGAGCGGGCAAAAATTACTAAGTGAATAAAAATAAAATGGCGACCTGATAGTATAGTAAAGATATCTTTTAGTTCACGTCTCAATTTCTTTAATTCAGGAATAAGGCCATGATCGCCTGAGTGTGTGCTTGTTTGTCACGTCTCAGAAAGGCAGTGAAGCAACTCATGGCACACATCAACGGAAGATAAAAAATATCGGGCGTTCCGCCCTCATCGTTATGTGGCCTCGCCGTTCTTTCGGCGTTGGTTGTCTCCATGGAGACGTGCATAGCAAAACATTACCCACACGTTGCATTCCAAGTAACACTGTGTGCGTTCCTCTCACGTGATTCATCACATGAATGCATCCCTATTGGCTGCAAGCATCTTTCTATAAAGCCAGCCTTCTCCTGTGACTCTCTGCTTCTGATTGAACTGAAGTATTATGTTTCGCTTATGCATTTCACCCAGATTCTGACAGCAGTTTTCCTGTTTTGACTCCTCTTTGCCTGCCGATTCTGCATTGATTTTGACCGCACGTTACCTGAACTCTGCCTTCTTTCAGACTGCCTGGATTACGGACGCCTGTTACCTTGCCTCGGAATCATCTGCAACGCTACCCACTTGCTCTCCAGACTCCCGGGTTCCTTCTTCTTCGAGTCCTAGCTGAGTACGGAGATGTCCAGAAGGAGACATGGAGGACTCTGCTACTGATTCCGCCTAGCACCTCCCGTGATTACCACCAATAACCCGCTCATCCGAAAAAGTCCTCTTATTTCCTTATTCTCTCCATGCACGCAACCAGGAGGCTTTGCTGCTAGAAGTACGTGTACCATCCCGATTCTAGTGCAGTCCTCGTTCTGTTCGGGGTAGCACCTTTACTAACATTCCATCCTTTTTTTGTTGTGTCTTTTGGACTTCCTTGAACTAACTATTACAAAAACTTGGTAAGCTTTAGTATTTTGGGGTATCTTTGAGGGTAGTTAACTTGGCACCATAGTAAAAGATATTCTTCTTGTTTTCTTCAGTTCTAATAGGGTACCTAATCCCAAAAGTGTGCATGAACATAAACCTTTGAAGAAATACAGAGCCCCGAAACATAGCCATATAAGCATCATCCAGTGTAGGTGTTCTGTCCCCTAAACTGATCAGCTGGTGTTCTATTTGTAATTTGGTTCTAATGCCCTCCCTCTTTCCTTTTCAGCCAGGGTTCCAGCGGTTTGGTTCTCCTGCTCTTTCGTTTGATTTATCCCTTTGTACTGTTATTCATTAAAACAGCAAAGGGGTGTATCTAAAGGAAGATCTCCCTCACTTCTGAGTGAGGAAGAGACCCCGGCCAGGATGGGCCTTGGTCTGTCTTCCAGTACCCAGTCTGAAGGTTCCATTGAGCACAGTCAATGGTGCAACTGGGTGAGTACTTGACATTGTTCAGCAATTTTCATTTTGTCCTTAAGGGTTTGCTTTGCTTATCGCCAGTACTGTATATATATATAGGCATTATCCCCGCAAATAGGTCTTACAAGCATCCCAGCAGCAGAATGTATTAAAGTCATCTATTAGATTCTCTGCCCATAAGGTCTCAACTAAATTGCTTAGATTTTCTAAAAAGTCAGGGTACTGCAATGTCACCAGGTTCAGTCTCCAACTTGGTGTTCTTTTTCCCCCGGTTGGGAGATGTAGCTTTATGAGTGCATGATTTGCTATGGTAATTAGGAGTATTTTGCATTAATCTACCATGAATATAGTGTTGGAGGGGAGTAGGCACTAAGACAATTTGGCGTAGGATTGGCGTCAGTGGGAGGAGAAAATACAGTATTTTTGGGTTGGGTGTGACGCGCCAAACATCTATAATCCATAGATCTGCCATGTGTGTGGTCATAGCCGAGACTTTCCTAGGAGGTGAATGGGGCTGTTGTGTCAAGGATTGTCTGCCCATACTCAACAATAATGCCATATTGAGATCGCCCCCTAGTAGCATAATTTGTCCTATAAAGGGCGCACAAGGACTAAGCAGGTAAATTGAGAAACTGGGGTTGTATTCTGTCGGGCCGCAGAAATTTATCGGGGTTACCCTTTGTCAAAAAATAGTGCAGTGAACAATCACATAACTGCCATCTGGGTCACTTTTTGTAATAATTTCCTTAAAGGGGAATGTCTTACTAATCAATATCGATACCCCTTTCTTTTTATGTAAGGGAGCGTGATACATTTGTCCTAGCCAACCCCTATTTAATTTGTCAGCTTATGCCTTGTCCAGGTGCGTTTCTTGAACAAACGCTATGTCTACATGATTATCATGCATATTACTAAGCGTTCATCTTTTTATCGTATTCCCTAGGCCTTGTATGTACAAAGTCATGCAAGTTAACATAGCCATTAGTCTAGAGTTATGCTATGTTTATGTGTTATATGTATACACCGGCTAAATTGTTCAGGACTCCTTTTTTATCACTGTAGTGTCAAGTGTCTTTTGCTGGTGAGACGGTGTTCCCCCACCAAAGGCTATTTAGTGACCGTAGATTTGTGTATCGCTCATGTAGGTGAAGCATTTTTAGAGCTTTCATGGATCACTCAAGCACTATAGGTGCATTATTCTGCTGTCCCGTCCAGGGATGTGAATACCACAAAGATTGAAAAACCGTAGTAGAAGTCTAGCACTTGAACATTGGATCACCAACAGGTGATCACAATAAGAATAAAACATTACCAATGTACATGTTACAGCATATCCTCGTGACAAACCCTACCCCCCACTAGACATAGTTCTGAATTCAAAATACATAGCAATTATTTCCAAAACCAGAGTCGAATGTGGGTATATCTGTGACAGGGCTACTGTGCCTTGAAACCTTGCTCTGATCGTGTCCCGGTCTATAGAATTACACGCATAGATATAACTATTATATGGGGGCATGGCTTAGTGTTACTAATGGGAACATCCATGTTTACGGAAATTCTGCCTTCGAAGATGCTTATGTTGCTGGAATTCGGGGTTCAACAAGAAATCTTCTGTCCGAAGGCATACGACCCTCTTGCAGGGTAAAAACTGAGTCATTTTTGTTGGAAATGTAAACACACGATAGTTATGATCCTCTGCCATTTGCCCTTAGCTGCATTCAGTATGGGTGCCCTGTGCACTCTTTCAGTCACAAGGACTTTGGTTTTCGGATTAGGTATCTGTAGGTCATCTTGAAATAGTTTGTATAGATAGCTTTCTTTAGCTGTGCCCTCTCTGGCATGCTTACCAGGCAAATGTGGTTTCTCCTAGACTGATTTTCCCGGTCTTCGATTTTGAAGTTCAGCCTCTGTATTTCCTTAATCGCTTGATCTAGTTCTGTGATTAGATATTGTGATGAATCTGATAATGTCATCACTCTTTTCCTGGGGGTAGTTCCCACCCATGTGGCCGGAGGACGGCATCCACTACCCGATCCTTACCCTGGGGGAGGCTATATGAGGGAGGACCACATGGGGAGAGGCGAGCCTCAAGGGGATGACACAACATCATTGGAGGAAGCCACATATCCCCCAATCCCTTTTAGGGAGGTTGCCTATATTCTGCATGCCCTGATGGCATATTGTAACACTCTCCCTCAACCACTTGCCAAGTCTACTACATGTATTTCACAATATCACCCGAGAAATAGTGTGTTAACGACTGAGACGAGGAAGAGACAGGGAGCAGTGATAATTACTCACCAATAGGGTCCAACATCACCTTCCTCAATATCGCACAAGGAACAACATGGCCATAACTGAGACGAGAAAGAAGGATGGAGTAATGAACATGACTAAGACAGGTAAACCAACACAGCGGCCTAGTCTTTGGAAGTTAGTTAATTATGCCGGGTGGTTTGAATCTGCAATAGCTGACACCAAAGAGAGAGAGCTGCAGAGGCTGCGTTAAACTGTGGCCTGGGCTGACACTGGTCAGAACGCTGAGGGAGAGCATCCTGTGGGAAGCGGCGTGAAGGTGAATGCAGAGGGTGCGGGGAAAAACCAGAGAGCCGGTAGCCCGCCGCCGGAAAGTACAAGGCATCAGGAACCATGCGCATTAAAGAAGGACATGTTGAAGACCCAGTGGCTAACGGGATGCACGCTGAGCCAGCAGGTTGCAGGGAGCTGCAGCAGAGAAATGCAAGAGACACTGGAAGCAACCGGTAAACCCAGGGAAGACATATGGGTATGCTTGAAAGTGTGTCATTTCATGAAAGGAACACGACAGAGGAAGGAAAAAGGAAGCCTCTGAAGAGATTGACATATTTGTGAATCATGCCACGAACGGACCACCGTGTCCATATTCCAAAGTAAACTACAAAGTAAATGTGAATGGTCTTGAGGAAAGGGCAGAGACCGAGTGTATGGAAGAAGGAACAAATATTAAAACAAGGTTTGTTAAACAAATGTCAATAAGCCAACATTGGGCAAATATTTTGTGGATAAAAGAGAGAGTAACTGCTGCAAGTCCTGGTGGGAGAGTATTCCAGGCAAAGCCAAGTGGTTTCAAAGAAATTGCAAAACAAGTCTTTGAAAAACTGCATAAAAGCCCTGTTATGAGAGTATACCAGGTAAAGACAAGTATGTGTAAGAAAGTGAGAGATACAGCATCTATAACCTTTCTCTCAAGCGCCCCACCCCCCCATGGCTTCTACGTTTTAAACAAAACAGCATTATAACATTTTCTTGGCAGTCAAACTCCTTTCACAACATATTTTTGATATCTATATGTTTCTATATATTATGCTGATTTCCAGTGCTTTTCATCTTAGATTGGATAGTTCTCCATATAATAAAGGTTTGCTGGATTCTTTCATGTAACACACCAATTCCTTGTTGTGCCTTCTCAAATATTGTTGAACATATACTTTCATTGTAGATGGGCTGCGGAAATTGCACATTTTCCTCACAAGTGTAATTTTTGTAGCTGCATTGCATAGGCTGTAGCTCTCATATTTGTTTTACACTGGTGCTTTTCTTTTTTGAATCCTTTTGTTTCGCATAGATTTTCCTTCAAATCCCCTCCCCATGCTCTTACTCCGTGCAGCAGCAAGAAGGGGAGGTCAAGGTAATTTAAAATAAATGATATTTATTCTAGACTTTTCCGGATTATTATGGATGATCCTTTTTTCCATCGTGTTTTCATTTCCGTCTCAGGATTTTCAATGGTTGGATCCTTCCCAATCCCTCAGGCCCTGCAAAGAATTCTCTAATTAGTGCACTAAAGAGAGGGGTAGAAAGGCTGGTTTAGTAACACATAGAGACACAGTTTTTTTAAGAAAAACATACATACTGCCCATATGTTTTTATTATCTGACATTTACCCTTCTACTGTTATCTACAAACATGTTCACTCGGTCATTATCTTACACTCTAATTTTATTACTTACATAATAGTTATAAAGCTGATTTAAGTGGAGGTAAGGTTGGTGGGTCGGGTCGAGAGAGTGGGGCTCGGGTGATTGGGAGTTGAGAGAGTGTAGATTGGGTGGGTTGGTGTAGAGATAGTGAGGGAAGGGTGGGTGGGTAGAGAGAGTGGGTCTGGGGTAGGTTGGTGGTGGTAGAGAGAATGGTGGTGGGATGGCTGTAGAGAGAGACCAGAGGAGGTTGGGTGGGGGTAGATAGAGTGGGGCTAGTGTCAGTGGGTTGAGGTTAAGAGCGTGGGGGTTAGTGTGGGTGGAGTTACACAGAGGGGGTATGGTGGGCTACAGTGGGTGGGGGGCAGAGAGGAAGGGGATGGGTAGGGGAGGGTGGGGGAGGGTAGACAGTGTGGGGATTGTTGGGTGACAGTATAGAGGGTTGGGATTGGGTAGGTGGATGGGTGGAGGAGAGATGGTGTGGGTAAGGAGGGTAGGAGTAAAGAGAGTGGAGGTACAGTGGGGATTAGGTGGTTGGGGTAGGGTCTGTGGTGGTAGAGAGAGTGAGCCTAGGGTGGGTACGTGGGAGAGAGAGCAGGGGTAGAGTGGGTGGGTGGGGTAGAGAGAGAGTGGGAGTAGGGTGGGTGAGCGTAGAGTGAGCAGGGGTCCGGTGGGCAGGTTTGGATAGAGTGAGCATTGGTGTAGAGAGCGTGGGGGTTGGGTGGGTGTACAGTAGGTGGGTGGTGGTAGAGTGTCTGGGTTGGTAGACAGGGAAGGGTTGGGGTGGGTGATGTAGAGAGTGGGGTTTGGGTGGGAGAAGGTAGAGAGGGTGGGAATTGGGTGGTGGGCATAAAGAAGGAAGGGGTATGGTGACAGGGTGGAGGTAGAGTGGGTAGAGGGGGTGAGTAGGTGTGGTTAGGGGGAGTGGGGTTTGTGTTTGGGTGATGGTAGTTGGTTGGGCCAAAAAAAATTAAAAAAGCAGCCTTGGGAAGACGTGTCAAAATGAGCCCAAAATAGCCCAAACAAACCCCAACCAGCACACGTAATTGGGATGGGGTTAGAGACAGTGCAAGTAGGGTGGGTAGGGGTAGATAGAGTGGGCTTGAGGGGCAGAGAGAGTGGGCATGTTGTAGAAAGGCAGACTCAGGGAGACAAAAACCAATCTGCCATCAAAAGTAGCCCAATAATAGCCCAGGAGTCCGTGGAGAATAACCCAAAGTAGCCCAATATGAAATCACTGTGCATCCAGGAACTGGAAAGCCCTGCATACAACTTGATTTTTACAAAGCTGCTGATTGGAGCAAATATTGTCAGGGAACTTCTCATTGGGTAGTATGGCGGAGGAGTTTGAGAAAATAGATTTTAGTGATTTGGCAGTTGCATGCTGTGGCATTGCTGTTGCTATGACAACTAGATATTCTCAGTTCAGAACCCCCATTCCCTCCCTCTTGCTTATGTAACAATGGTTTCAACAATTTTGTGACGCAAGCACACAAATACATTTCAAAATCAAAAATTAGGTTTGGTGCAGCAGAGGTATCATTAGTGTGTGGACAGTTGAAGTAAAAACTTTGTTCATACTGGATAGGTATAGAAATTGCAAGCTACACCTAAACCTACACTTTCTCTTCTCGCCCTCCCTATTATCCATAGAACTCACTGAACTCACTGACCTCTATTATAATTTTAATATTTGGCAACATTTTCCTTCCATACAGCTAACCCACCTACACTAGAGACTTAGGGACAGATTTATACAAGTGTTTTTAATGGGAAACCCCCTTTGAAAAACGCTTTGTAAATCGGGCTCTCAGCCTCATAAACATTTATGCTTGAATGATGCCTTCCAAGGTGGTCCTCAGATATTGAGGCAGGTTGTATTTTCCCTGGGTATTTGGGTCCCTTAGCCCAGTATGCCTTGTGATTTGGTCAAGCTCAAAGTATGAAAGGTGACCATTTCCTTGGGAGCCTGGATAGAGATTGCAGTGCAGGAGTAGTGTGGGCAGATTTTTTCAAACTAAGGATGTCTGGCTGCATGATATTTATGACTAAGCAGTCACTTGTGACTTCTATGTGCAACCTGAAGTCACACATTTGAATTCTGGCAGAGTCATCTTGCCCCTTCATCCTTCAGAATTTGATAAAATGAGTACATTGAAGATCCTTCTCTTCCTTATCAACCAAGCCGTGGAACTCAATGCCCATGTGACTCTGGACAAAGGACTACTACTGAGTATTTGGGAAATCTCACAACATCTGATTGTTCAATAGACTCAACTACCACAACACCATATAAAGACTGAACCGGGAAGCACATCAATGCTCAAGCCACCCTTTACGACTCACTGGATTCACACTAATGAACCAGCATGACCATGCAACTCACACAGCATTTTAACATAACAGCCATCACAAATCAGACACAAAGATTGATCAGAGCACCACCCTCTGAAAACAGGTTGAAACGGAGACTGACACAGCCAATATGCATGCACACAGCAGCACTCAAACAGCAAACACATTGGAGATCTAAACCTTATCAGTCCGTGTCCCCCTCACACATAAGATTCTTACACCACCCCCACAATAATCCTAAAATAGAATGACATGCATTTCTCTTCTGAACAAGAATATCAACAGCAACCCCAAACAAGTGTTTCAGCCTAGTTGGGCCTCATCAGGAAGGTGGAGCTATGCCTCTCTGAGAGCAGTGAGCAATGGTTCTTCGCCTGGATTACCCTAGTAACTTAGGGTGAAAACCAAAAGCTACTTAATATGCACAAACAAGGGGGATCCTGGGAGCATCTCTCTACCGCATATATCCCGGGTTAGACTCTCAACCAGAGTCTTTAGCTCACCATCCTTTCACAGAAGAGAAATGTCCACAATGTATTAGTCTTTGGCAGTCCAGCACTGAAATGCAAGGCATTTCTCTTCTGTGAAAGGATGGTGAGCTAAAGACTGTGGTTGAGACTCTAACCCGGCATATAGGCCAGTAGAGAAACCCCCAGGTTCCCCCTTGTTTGTGCATATTAAGTAGCTTTGGGTTTTCACCCTAGGTTACTAGGGTAATCCAGATGTGGAACCCTTGTTCACTGTTCTTAGAGAAGCACAGTGTTAACTCACTGGTGAGGCCCAACAAGGCTGAAACACATGTTTGGGGTTGTTGTTGGTGGTGGTACTCTGGTTCAGAAGAGAATGCTTGGCATGTCGGTGCTGGATTTCCCTTGGGCAGGACAAAGACTGATATGCAGTGGATTTTTCTCTTCTGTGAAAGGATGTTGAGCTAAAGACTTTGGTTGAGACTCTATTTGGAATATAGGCCTGTAGAAAAACACTCCCAGGACCCCTCTTGTTTGTCCAGGGTTAGTTAGAACATTGTTATAGGTTATCTGTAAAAACACTGAGTGGGTCCTTCAAGGAAAACAGTCGAACTCTCATTCTGGGAGTTGTAATATGTGCACTTGGCTTGGGTACCATTCATGGTGCTGTCCATTGGACACTCAAGGTACCTGATAATGGGAAGCGTGCATGGGGGGCAGGTGATTGTAGACTGTTAATATCTCTTGTTATGCAATTTTTCATTGTTGCAAAGCTATAACAACAAATGATGACAAAATGCAGTCAATGAAAAATACCCAGTAAAATATTTGTAAGACTAAATCTTTCACGTTTTTTGGATGGCCTTGTTGAACTGTTGAACTCGAGTTAACGTTTTAGGGAATATATTAACTTGATGCAAAACTTTTATTATCTTATTCCTACTATGCACATGCATAGTCACCTCTTTTAACCAGGTGTTAAAATATATGTTTACAGCCGTGTACCCGGTTTACCGAACCACACCAGCCGCGTTTTGTATTTTGACCCCCTGGTTTGACTCCTTCCTAACTGTGATTTCTAGAGACGCCACTGTGCCCAGAAAGCTCCGTTTTAGCTCCGTTTTATTGTGCCGACGATGACAGCAATGGCTTCCTGGCTACTTATGTGTGGGTGAATTGATGCCAACATGCCCACATGCCATTTGGGAGATGCTCCTTATTTGCATTCTGGGATTTCTAGTACTGGTATAGTGAAAATCAAAACTATAAGGGGAAGAAGGCAGAGAAAAAAAGACAGTGAGGGGAAGCATCCCACCGAACACACCAGGCGGGTTAGATTTTTTCATAGTATCCTTCTTAAAGCGTTTTACGTTGAGAACAAAATGATCCCTTGGTACAAGTGAACACCCAAATTCATGATCATTATTGACAAGAAAATAAATAAGGAAGTAGCATGTATACAATGAAAGCTGATGACGAAGTATGTCCAAGATAAAATATATATATATATATATATATATATATATATATATATATATATATGTTAGTGAAACCTCAACACGTCGCTGTTAGCGTTCTGAAATAAGGTCAAAGGGTGACACGTTTTTGATATGTTTACGTTTTTTCGTGTCTCTGCAGCTTTAAGCTCATGGTTGCAGTCTCTTTCCACCATACTCCAAGGAGCTGACAGTCCCAGGCGGAGTGATCCACAGTAACACGACTCATACAAGCCTGGCAGCAGGCGGAAAACCCGCCTCCTCGTCTGTGTTTTCTGCTACGATTGGTCAAGCTCTTCGCCTGTCAGCCAGCAGAAGGGCAGACTCAAGAGAAACCACAGCCCATCTGCTATTCCCTTTCCAGATTGGCCTGCTTGCCTGCCTGTCAGACTGGATGCTAGGGTGCGCTGGCTGGTTACGTTGTAGCTTTTCCAGTGGCTGTAATAGTTACCTCTGAAACCAGAAGGAGGAAGGGATGTCAACGATGGGGGAGCCTATCTGTGATTAGGGGGGACGAAGTGGCAACGGGGAGGAGCAGCAAAAAAGATACGACGTCCTGGAAGGGCCTGGAGCGGGGGCCCGGGGTAGCAGAAGCAGCTGGTAAGTGTTACTGGGCCCTGGGGGAGTGACTTTGGCGGGGGAGGTGGAAGGAGGAGGCATTGTTTATTTTGTATTTTTTTCGGGCACTGTGTTCCATTTTCAGGTCGTTTATTAATAATGCGGCCTTTAACCCTGTCTGGGAGGCTATTCGTATGGCAGCAGAATATACGGAATGACAACATTGCTGCCCCTCCCTCCCCCCACTACCCACGTAAATAAAAGTCATATTTTCATAGACAGGCGAGCAATCTGAAAATCAAACTTGGGGTTCCTTGACAATATGCCACCTCGCAACAGTGATTGCAATTATGTTCTGGTGAGTTACTGACGTTGTGTGAGCCGACATCCAATACAAACATACGGTGTACTAAGCATAACAAAATAATATTGTGAAGGGCCGCATTCTCTGCCGAGCTCGAGTTATTTTAGTGAGTGCTACGTCAGATCTATGCGAACATAAGACTGTTGTAGCAGAGACAATTAAACTGTAAGTGGAAGACCACTGATCCCACCCACCCACTTTGCCACCATCTGTATTGTTTGAAATTGTGTTGCGGTATTGTCTCTTCAGCACTTGAAATGAGTTATTGGCTACATGGTGATATTGCATCACAAGACAGAAAATCACGACAATTAATCTTACTTTGATGGTTTGCGTTTGCTACAGCACGATCATGAAATTCTTATTTGAAGAATGTGTGCTTCTTCAACGTGGCCAGAAATGTCAACAACGCCCTTACTATTAAATATTATTGTGGAGGGGAAGCACGGTGGTGTACTAGTTCACTTTTTATTGTCTGTGAACTTTTTAAAAGAAGTATAATGGAAACTCGTGTTTGAGATTTTGAAACAGTCCTACTCTCTTTTCTGTGTTAATAGTTTGAGAGTTAAACTTAGTGCATGATGGATATTGGTACATCTTGTCTTTACATGATGGATGGCTTAAAGGCAGTTGCTGCTTTGCAAGGACAGACGTGATGGGACACTACATTATCCATTCCAGTGGAAAATAATCGTGTGCCCTTTCTTTTTTGTATGGGGAAAGGTGGGAGTGGAGTGCGCAGGTGAGTTGAAAGGGGTTCTATGAGAAGTTTCACCACTGGCTTTGAAAAATATAAGTTTGCCTTAATATTATATTATTGTTTGACAGTAGCTAAATAGGCCCTTGTTCTAACTTTTTTTTTTTATGGGGTCTGAGGGCGATAGGTGGTGTTGACCGTTTGATGGAAAGCTGAATAATTTCCACAAGATCAGTTTCTTTTAAAATCAGATGAAGGTTTGGGGGTGGAGAACCTGGTTCTTTACATCAAGGAAACGAGAGGGGTCAGCAAATACATATTGCGCTCTACCTACCCCAAACTGCATGCATTCTTTTGATTGTCAGGTTTAAATCGGCTCATGATCCGATAGGCCGTCCCCGTTTGCCACTGGCAATTAAGATTGGTGGACGTGAGCGGCCTTGTTTTTTGTGAAGGGGCTGGGGCTAGCATGTGTTGGTTGTGGTGTTATGTGGAGACTGGGTGGATAATAGTGCGCTGGTGGCCTTCCTGACAAGGTACATTGCTGACTTCTCTGCACCTTACCAGCTACTCCGGCACATGCTGCTGCCTAGCCGGGTCATAGTCATGTGGTTACATCATGAATGTTTACCTAGATAGTAACGCTCAGGAAACACATTTTTTTCTCTCCTTCAGAATGCTCAGTTATGTCACTTTTTACAGTGGTTCCTGCTTAAGGGACTCCGTGGTGGTTATTGCTCAATTTTATCTTCTTGACAAGTTTGGATTGATGAAGATGCGGTGACTGGATGGGTTTTCTTGGCAAAAAAAGTAATTAAAACAATTTGTACTTTTAATCAGGGTGTCTATCTCTTGTTTTATTTTTAGTTTTTCTTAGTTATTTTGTATTTTTTTCACTACATGTGTTTTCTAAATATGGGTAGATTTGTTTTCTTTTTCGAACAAGAGGAAATGTTTGGAAAACCTGTAAGACTAAATCTGAAATTGAAGACCCCATTGGCAACACCATACATGCATACATCTGCCCAGTAAATTGAAGTACAATTTATAATAAAAAATGCAATGTCTTAAATGCTGAGATCTATGGAATTCTATGCAAATAGGGCGAGCATACTCGTCCTTGGCACTAGGGGTTAAAACGTGCTCTTGTTATTGTTAGGAAGAAATTGCTTTGTACGTGTGTTTTCTAGATCGCCTCAGTAGAGATGTATACATTGCATATGTGTCACTGGAATCTTATGTAATTTGCATGGATGTGTACCTGTGTTTATAAAATATACAGGTTAAAACTAAGATTAATATAAAAAGCCTACACGTGCTGGTAATGCCAACGAGAGGTTTTAACCTATTAAACAATACACTAAAATACATCTAATACTACTCATGACTGAATAAAGTGGTGAGTGTTGGGAGCTGCAGATGCGTGTGTGTGTGTGTGTATATATATTTTTTTGTTTTTCTTAACGTTATATTTATCTCGAGCTTGTCGATATTGATCTTTCGAAATTTGTTCAACATGCACAACTTGTTCAGGTCTAGGTGTGTGTCAAATCAAAGCAGACAATGTCAATATATGATGGGCTAAACAATGTGTTTTTTATGTTACCCTCTCTGGAACTCTGTTAGATTTATTTTTCAACAATCACTTCATGCTTGACACCATTGGGACACTTAGCCAAATTTGTCAGGTGTGTCTGGCTGTTGTTGGGTCAGTTTAATTGCAAATTGATGAACTTTCATGCTTGGAAAAAATGATCCCTGTGTAAAGTGGGGTGCAACTATGTTGCACTTGTACATCATCTATTCGAGATAAATAGATGTACAGATTGGCATTGTGAGTGATGCCCGGTACACTTAAAAAATGTCCTAGCGACCAACACTCTCTACTAATACTGCAGTTTATCAAAACACTGGCCGTTGTGTCAATATACTTTTATACTGCGCAAACGTTTGTCCTAGTAGTGACGTACTGTGCCACTTAAGAAAATGAGTGAGGGGAAGATAAGAGCATGTGGAAATGGAAATAGAATCTACACATGCAGGGAGGGAGGAATGTATAGGAGGAAGAATGTTTTGTGATAGTACATGTAATGACAGTACTGTTAGGTGGGCTATAGTACTGCACAGGCTAGGAGTATGTGATAGCTGGGTTGTGCTTCCAAGATAGATTTGGAGAATTGCAACTTAGTATGTAATGTTTGACTTGCTCAAGAGGGTTCACGCAACCCTGGAAGTTTGGTGGCTTATCTGCCCAGGCGTCACTATACGTTATGCCCCAGGACAAACTCCGGAATGTTAATTTGGTGACGCTGACACTCGTTTACATTAGATTGGGTCCATTTAACAATACTGCAGCCATATTCCTTCAATCAGACTAACTCAACCTATGCTCCGCACTTCCGACGGTTACCTGCTTGTGCTATGTGTTTGAGAATAACCTTAGGTCTATACGATTTGTGAGAGTGTTGTGGTGTATGCTTCCAAACTCGTGTTTGTACACATTTGGTGGCCATCTTAATTGGCACGTTGAGCATATGCGCGTTTGGTGCATGTGATACAAGCTGGATTCTCGAAGGTGTACAAAATAATGTTTGCGTATGCCCCCTATGCTACAGTTTCTCTTCTGACTATTCTTTCGTCACTAATTGGGACTGTATCTGATGCTGAAATTCCCATTGCACAACATTTCTTTATTGTGGTCTGTAGAGCACTTTAAACTCTCTGGTCACAGGCTCTGAGCATTAAGGAAGGGGATCCATCAGAGGGTGCCTGGTTGCAGCCAGGGCAATGCATTTTAAAAAACGAGCCCTGGCTGCAGACTTCTATTCAGGGCCATCCCTGAAGAAAATACACAGAAGATGAAGCGCTTGGAGAGAGAAAATAGCTCATATTGCACTGATCTTGGGCTTATTATCATCAACAAAGGGAAATCGAGAAATTGACAGAACAAGAGAGAACCTGCACCTAGGTGTTTGGGAGAGAAGACCTGGTACTGCCCAACCCAAACATTCAGAAATGAGTCATGAGGCCTCTGCTTAATTTGACGTTGGTTATTATTGAATGTGGGACAGGAAGTTCTATGTGATTACTGAGGCAACCGAAAATGTATTTTTTTAACATTTCATTTTTACATCCTTTTCACCGCATGTATATATGCGGGGCAGACCTCTGCAGCCCCCCTACATTCATTATAGACTGTACCCATCCCTATCATATATATATATATATATATATCAAAATGTTCAGTTAATTAATTGTATGATACCAGGACAGGAGGCATTTCCAAAGTAAAGAGCCCTCAAATTGAAGAGGACCCATCAAATTACCTCCTCCTGGTCACATAAATGTAAAGGATATGATATGGCATTTATAAGGCGCTTATACACAAGTGTTTCAAGGCACGACGAGACAAGGGAGGGGGAACAGAGGGAAGACGCAGACAACGTTCTTACTAGGGGTGACCTTGAGATCGCGCAAGTGCACCAGAAGGGGGAAGGGGAAAAGTGCGGGGGGGATAAGGGAAGTACATGGGATCAACAGTATAAAATAGATAGAATAATTAAAAACAGTAAGTAAAAAAGTGTGGCCAGCTGGTGGCAAGTGCAAGGGTAAGTGCTGACATCGGGTGTTAAGTGCTAGTAGGGGACTGTAGGGATACAGAAAAAACAGTCCCAAGTGTGGGGGTTTCCAGGCAGGCAGTGCAAGTGTGCCTGGCTAGGTGACCAGTGCAGTTTCAGATTCAGCCAGGAGTTCAGCAGGGGAGAGAAGGAGAGAAAGCAGAAGCAAAGAGGAAGGTTTTAAGGTGCTTCCGGAACCAGAGATGGTTCTCTTGAAGTTTCAGGGAGGGCAGGGAGGCTGTTCTAGAGGGAGGCCCTGGCCAAAGAAAGAGATATACCACCAACTTGTTGCTTGGAGAAGCGACTGACCCTGAGGGAGTTGGAGGCGCATGAGCGAAGGGCTCGAGAAGGAAGATATTTAGGAAGAGAGAGTTGAAGGTATTGAGGCCCCAGCAGGCCTTGTGGACAATGCAGAAGGTTTTGAACTTAATCCTTGCAGCCACTGGGAGCCATTGCAGAGATTTCAGTCCCTGGTCTGATGCGATCCCTAGTCTTGAGGCCAAGGACAAGTCTTGCAATCCCGTTCTGGATCAGGGCAGAGAGTAGAATCAGGCTTATTAGGATAGAGGCTGTTGTAATAATCCAGCCCAGAGAGAACCAGAGCTCTGGAGGCAGTATTGTTCTGTCTGGTTAATCTATGGCATCCTTTAGGCTGATCTTAGAGAGATCTCCTGTAGAGTGATTGTTGAGTAACTTGCCGGTCAGCGATGGCGTCCTAATTTGAGATGATTCCTTAATCAGCAGCCAATAAAGGGCTTTTAGCATGTATTATCTTTTTTCTGTCAAGCCAAAGATAAGTCGAGCTGTGTGGTTTTGAATGCTTTGCCGTTTTGTTAGGGCCTTTACCATAAGACCAATGCTTAGGTGATTCCTGGGCGCAGGATATCTGAGCATTTATTTCCATCAGGGCAAATGTAGTTTACGTGCAGAATTTCCCACAGGTAATGGGCCAGGTGGGGGTCTTCCTCGCAGCAATCTTCCACCAACTTAAAGTGGATCTAAGTGTCATTAGCACAGAAATGAAAGCCAGTTCTGAGTGATTTCGAGATCTACTCCACAGGACCATTATAAAGGCTCAAGTGGATCAGTGAATGGGCCAAACCTTGAGGTAACCCAGGTCTTAAAATGTGCTGGGAGCTTGAAGCCACTTGGCACTAGCTTAACTGTAACTGGTGGTTTTGTCAACTCCTGTTTTGTGTGGTATGTTTGGTAGTTCAATTATAAAAACAAAATGTGTATCTGGGTGTGGGGGGTCAGGGCAGGGTCTAAGAAGGGGCAATGCTCCACCCCATTAATGGGGGGGGGGTCACTACCCAATATGTCGACCAAATTTAACACGTACACACGGATTGACAAAGCCATATAAAACCAACATGAACTCTTTGAGTTTGGAATTGTCTACAAGGGCCATTTAGATAAATCTAGAAAGCAGCAAAGGCATAATGGGCAATTTATAATGGACAAAAGGTGTAGCTTCCATCTAATGTGGATGTTAGATTAGCAGCTGCTATTTACTAGCCCCTCATTTTGCAAAGGTAGCTCCAGATTACTTCATGATGCTCGATACTTGGAAGCTACTTTCAGTGCCTGTTCATCCAGCATTTATTTATATCTTTGTTCTCCACAAGAGAGAGGGGACCCTATTTTTTTTATCGCCAATCATGCAACCATGTTTGACAAGGCTTTGCAGTCCCTGTTCAATCATGAGAACTAACTTTAAAGTGTTTGTGTGTTGTAAATGTGGATGGATCTGCCACCAATTGCCTAGCGTATCTCTACATATGTCATTATTAGGCCTTAAATTTAGGTTACCTTTCCAGCTGTACACATTGCCATCCTCTTTCTTATCTCGGGTGTTTTAAATGTGAGATACACAATCAAAGCAATAGGCTCTGGCATCCACGTGTATCTGTGTTTGCTGTGTATTGCTGGGATCATCATTGTAGACCTGTTCCTTGATAAACTGCAGTTGCTGGTTTGCCCAGGTTTGCTCAGGTAAACATTTTGTCGAATTTGATGCCTCTGTCTTTGACAAAACTTAAAAATGATAAATGCATTTTATTATATAGATTTTATATAAGACATGCTGCCCTGCCCAGTTAAGTTATTCTTTGCAAAGAACCTTTTCCGCCAGGATGTACGCTTTGCAGCTTTCCAGCTGTATGGAGTTATCACCGGTTTCACTACTGTGGGTAATCCGAATACAGTTGGTGGGGCAAATATTTTGCAACGTTTACATTTAAAATATTCCGGGGAGTTAAAGGGGTGGGATATTTTCTTATACTGGGGAAGCAATTAACTGGCAGCAAAAAAAAAAAAATCTGATATCCATAAAGAGTTTACATTTCAGAGCTAGAGACGGGGCCAATTATTTATTGCCAATAATGTTACCATGGGCCTTTCATATCACCCTTTCCGTAATGAGACACAACTCTAGCAGTTCCATTGTCAAAACACAATTCTTAAATTAATATAATGATGCACACACTAACAGTGGAAGTCTACCCCACCATACTCGGTTGGTGTGCTGACGCCCTTCCATTTTTAGGGGCCCCAAGGGCCTCCATGAATTTGTGAGACGGAAAGTAATCTTGTGATGCCCTTACTTACCCCAAAATGAGGTGCCAGGCAGCATGGTGCGGTACACACTGCCTAATAACTCCCTTGTTTAAGAGAAGCAGTATTCCCGTTATGGAGGTTGAGCTTGTAGAGGAGCAGTTGCATGATATATGGCATTTATAACCCACCTATACACAAGTGTTTCATACCTCTGCAGGAAGTCCCACCCCCTAACTCCTGTATGTTGGAAGCCTGAGATTGTGCCATGCTTGACACCAGCAGTTGTGACCATACCCCAGAGAATATTCAAAAGAAGGTACCCTCTGAGAAAGCCCTACCAAATGTATTCCCGAAGATACGACAATCTGAGGGAGGAACTCCCCGAAGGAATATGAAAAAGAGCGAAAGAGGAGCTAGTGACGTCACAAAAGACGAGCGTGACGCACTGAGAATACTGACTGAAGAGAATGCATGGACCTTATAGAAACGGATGACAAAGTAAAGAATCGAGTGAACTTTCATATGTGAAAAGAAGAGTGCAAGTGTATGACGCACTGCGGAAAATGCAAGCCGTGCAATAACTGTACAGATGCTGTTACGCAAGTAGAGTAAGTTATCATAGAAGTTGGCTATATGTAGTGAATATACTGCAGGCAAAGCCGCCATTGTTTAGAAGGTGGACATCAGTGTCATGAATTTAGTAAGCCCGGACCCATTGAGAGGAAAGGCCGAGAACTGTGTTGCAGCAAAGAATTAGCTGGGATCATGGATACGAATGGCGAGGCTATCTGGTCTGGTACCAAAGCTGAAGCAAACCAAGGCCGGTTATCTATTCTCAAAGGCAGTGAACGTGTGAAGCTGAATCCTCCCTTGTTAAGGTGGAAAGCAAGAACACCAAGCGTGTCAAGTTTTATTCATTTAAGACATTTAGGGACTGATTCATGGAATTTGTGTGCCAAAAAAACAGGGATTTGCAGGCAGAATGGCGCACAAATTCCTGTTTTTCGGCGCACAAATTCCATGAATCAGCCCCTTTAATGGTGCAAAATGATGACAGATGTTGGGCTAATTTGGTGGGGAGGTAATGTCAAGTCCACCTCCTAGCACCTGGGAATGAGTTTACGTGCTGCTAAGTGAATCGAATGTTCCAGACATGGCACGAGCATGCCAACCAATTATAGAGGGCCGTATATAAGAAAGTATACTTAGATGTTCCCCCTAGCCTATTTCAACCCCTCATAGGTTTTTCTCATTTGCCATGTAGTATGACATTTTTAGTATATAAATGTGTTTTTATGTGAAATTAATCGATAGCGCGAACGAACGTCCGTAGATCCATTGTAACTCCATGTTTTAGATAATTGTTCATAAAACAGCAACCTTTGCTATCTTCCTGAGTTGGTTAGATTATTTGGTGTCAGTTATTCTGCATCCCCATCCGTTGCATGCACGTTATCCAAAGGGCCTTACGCTCAAGCTTATGACTTCACTTAATTTAATGGGTTGCAAGATGAGTTAAGGGGCCCTTCTGGACTCCTCTTAAGTGTTTCCCCTGAGCAGGATCGTCTCGAGGATTTCATCTAATGGGCAACACATAAGCAACTCCTTGCATCGCAACTTGAAGTTAGACAACTGTCTCTTCCTAATTGGCACCAGATCTGCGGTTTTGATCACTGGGACTCAATCCCAAATGATCTACCCATACCTTAGACAAACCTAGAATACTGCAAGACAACAACAAAAAAGTTGGTATAATCTTTGACGCTAAGCAACTCTTTGTCCCACAGCGATGTCAATTTGCAACAGGCATTCAATAAAGAACGTCCTCCTCCCATCTTGAACTAATGTGATGTTAATAGAGATCGCCTCCATAAGGCATTTCAATTCTTTTTTTAAAAAAAACGAATAGTCTTTTCAATGATTGAAAGATTGTGCGACATGAATGGTGTCTTGAATTCAAAGCATAAGGTTGCATGGATCCCAAATACTTAGATTTCCAATCTATTAAGAGACCTAAGCACTGCAACAACATTCATAGAAAGCAAGAAAACGTTTCCACATCAGGAAAAAAAAAATCTGTTCAATCATGAAGCATAATAAAAATACAGTTATCTAACAACTTGGAATTTACACCAGGAATTCGCCCACAAAGTTTCACAACATGGACGGTGGGAGGCTTGCAGAAGATATCAGATTTCCTAGAAGAGGGCTCCCCTATAATGTTCGAAAAATGTAATGTAGCAGAGACAGAATGGCTCCACTACTCTCAACTATGACATTGGATCTCACAGAAAATAGTCGGTGAAAAGGGAGCGAGGTACCTGACGGCATTGGAATTGACCCTAATATCGGCAACTCCAAGGGGGAAAATTTCTACGCTATACCGCCTAATGGACAAAACACACTTACCAAAAGAGAAAGTACTTGCTCAATTGGGAGAGGGACTTGGGCTGTACAATAGACATAGAAGATTGGGGTAAGATCTGGGCCAGATTACATAAAAGCACCCAATGCATCACAAACGGAGAAGGGGGGGATATAAAGTCTGCTATAGATAACTACCTTACCCCAGAACAACTAAACAAAACCATCCCAGACATTCCTTCGGGCTGCTGGAGAGGATGTGCAACTGGGGGTACCCTGTTCCATTTACTGTGGACCTGTCCAAAAGCGGAGGTATACTGCAGGGGGGATGCTGGATCAAATCAAAGCAATCAATGGATTGACCATCCCATGGGATCCTGGAATAATACTTTTGGGAGAAACTGGGGGAGGTGAATTCCCACTCTCGGGGCAGATAGGAGGTTGCACTCACCTCCTAACAGCTGCCAAAATCGCAATGGCCAGGCTATGGAAGAATACAGAGGGCCCCTCAATACCTTTATGGTGGTCAAAATGTTGGGAAACTGTAGTAGCGGAGAAAATAAATGTGATCCGCTCAGGGAACTTGAACACTTTCCTGAAGACATTGGCACATTTTATGCACTACTCAAAGATATCTGGGAATTACCAGAAGGCCCCCACTAACACCCTGGCTCCAAGGCAGTGTAGACTAAAAGGAATGAGCAGTCCACACTCGAGGCCCTCTGAGTGGAGGGATGGAGCAATGCCCCACTAACGATCCCTGCAGAAGGAAATGCCTTTTGTTGAACTTGTGCTATGATTTATGGTGCTTAAAATGCTCATATATCACTGTAAACTCAATTTGAAATGCCTAATAAAATGTTTGCTTGAAAAAACAAATTATCTCTCCCTTAGCTGGCTTGGACTACTTAATGCAGTTGTTTGTTATTGCTGTTACAGTGGACCCTTTTGTCCATTAATGCACTGCCGGACCAAAATAGGGGCCGAGTGAGGGTGCAGGCTCTTGGCAAGAATAGTGCATTGGTGATGCCAGCCAGGATAGCCCGGCCTGCTGAGTATTATTGCTATGAGAAAAATGCAGTTGCTCATGTAAACAAGAAAACCTATGTTTTCTTTGCGGCTCTTGTTCCATTTCAGTCTTAATTGCATAAATGCAATCAAGACTGAGAAAGGACCTGCCTAGCCTGGAAGCAACAAAGAAGGAAAATTCAGTCCTAGTTTTCAATATTTCGAGTAACCTTGGTAGCTGATGCACCAACCGGGGGTGCTAATTGTGATGTTGTGTAACTGTTAAAATGACAAATGCTTGCTACGGCGCGGCTATGAATGGGCATTCCTGCCTCAACTTTGTCCTATCTCCACTCCTATTACCCTTGGTATCCTGAGAGGGGTGCAGCGGGGTGGGGTGGGGGTAGGGTGGGGAGGAGAAAGTGAGAGAGAGGGTGACCTTGCAAGTGGCAAAGTAACGAACGGAAATTGGAGCGGTCTGTTGATGCCATTTGTAGAGCCTTGTTATGCCTGCTTATGCTTTTTGTATTTCTTGCACTGCCATTTTATGCCTTGCTATTTGTGGCTTGTTTATTGTTTGTGCCCCTCACTAGCTTGCTCACCGTTCTACTTTCTTTCATCTACTAGACTGCAGCCCAGGTGTCCAATTGTGTTTCTGCTCTGCTCCTGAGCTTCCCACCGATTTTTACCCCATGTCTCCCACTGCAATTCTGCATGTAGGTGTCCAACTGTGATTGCGTTCACACAAATTTACCCCTCTCCCCTCCTTAACCCCTGTGTGTCGGTGTTATTTTGCCGAGTGATTTTGTTGGCTGGTGTACCACTGTTGGTATATTTAACAGGAGCAATTTCACTGTTGGCTTGGTACCCGCTGCAGCCTGCTTCCATATGTTGTTTCCTCTTTCTCTAACTTGATTTAGAACAAGGCACTACATGCAATCTAAGAACACCGGTCTATTCCACTGGACCTGATCGTCTTCTCACAATTACATTACTATTCTCACAATTTTATATTACTAGATTTCCAGGATGTCTGTACGGCCATAGTGGATGGATGCTACAATAGCCCATCGACCACTATCTGCGCTAACATGCTCCAGTCCACCTATGAACTAAACCACACCCACACATGGCAGTGGATAACCCCCGAAACAGAAATCAAACCCCTGAAAAATACATCTCTCCAAGCAACATCTATATCAACCTTTAGACCAGTGCTATTTCAAATCAGTAGCAAGAAAAACTCCCCCTGGATAGAGGTGCCACAAGTAGTCCCCACACCAATCACCTTGAAACATATTCACAGGGAGTACGATAGAACTGCACACATCAACACAACAGCAAAGCTATCTTTTAGTTTTTTACCTCTTTCAACTACTAGCCAAACCCAGCAGCCCTATTTTTAAAGATCTGCTGTAGTACCAATAGATGATACAAATAGCAGCTAAGTGTGGTATGACGTATTAGGGGCATGACAAATTGAGAATTCTTAGTGTGGCAAAGGAAGACTTCACCATTTTAGTCTTAAAGGCCTAAAATGGGCAGATATATAAATAGCACCACTGCATGTCAAGGGCCTACCTGAATCTCAGCCTGATAGATTGAAATCCTACCAAGCATGCACAAGTCAAGAATTGGCTGACTGACCTGAAGCTCGGCGGATTCGTATCTCCACTCCCATCCAGTGCAAAAAGTCTCTGCTTTACCATTAACCATGATAACGCATTCAATACACAGATCACTCCGAAAACCTAAACAGAATGGTACAAGCTTGTGTTCCTCTATAAATTCAAGCCCTTACTCCTGCACCAAGTTTCAGAACATTTTCCAAAGCCCTGGTAATTTCCTAACTGGATGGTTCCAATTCCCTCTTCGAAGTAGTCTAAAATGAGCGCTCTGAAAGCAATCCAGTGTGGGGTGCATTTGAAGGCCCCAACCAGAAGTCCCTTTTACATGAATGACAAGATTTTAAATACTAAAACGAAATGGCTTGGCCTTTGTTTTGGTTTTCAAGTAAAATTAAAGAGCCGCGTGGAAAGGGGCCTACCTGCCATTAACAATGGATAAGCAGCATTTTAATTTACAAAAGAAGGCTGAATCAAAGATCCCTGTCGCATGTCGAACAGGATTTTTACACATTGAAAACAAAAACGGCCTGCACTGATGTGTGCAAATAAAATGGTTTTTGAAAAGTGAAAAAAAAAAATGTATCCCTGTTCACAGAAATATTTCAGGAAAACAAAACCTGATGTGCGGGTTGACCGAAAGCAATGTATGTTATGCTTCACCTACAAAACTCCAGTGACATTTGAAGAGCCATGATAAACAAGTCTGCCGGGAAATGTTCTGTGCCCGGGGCTCGGTTACAGCATTGGCTACCTATGGCTATCTTGATCTCGTCCACCGAGAAAGCAATACTAGTCTTGTTGCCACTAGTTGCTAGACTCCCTGGACGGCCCACAATCGCCCCTGCCCTCTGGCAAGAACTAATGCAGAGAAATGCTCCAATGTCGGGCGCATTGCTGACATGGATATCTACATTATTTTTGTATAGGGGACTATGCTGTTTAATTTCCCAGAAGAGTTTGGTGGTGTTATCCCTAGAGGCACCAACCCAGGCATTCCATGCTTCCGCATTGGTGGTCCTTTTCCTGGTAGCTAGAACCCTCAACATGTATCACTATACTTGAAAGACCTATTTTTTTTCTCTTACTCTTTCTCATCCACTCTGAATTAAAATCTGAAAAAATAAATGAGATGGGGCAGTGAGAGAACGGTGATTGCACAGGTGCAGTTGAGTTGGCTGTTTGGGGAGGAAGAGCTACTGCAGTTAAAGGGTGACTTGGAGATGACGACTTAACCATGGACAGTAGATTAGCAAAAGCATCATGAACGGCGACAGAGGCAACTAACCCAGCTCTATAAGTAATAACATGTATTTTTTGCGTGTGTCCTAAAACGGGTAAATACTCTGCCTATAGGAAACAAGGGACATGTAGGAGCATGCCCCTGGCTTCCATCCACATACCTCTGTTTGGATCAGTAGTCCCAGCAGAGTAATGCCAATGAAAGATCGCTCCTATTCTGCATGACCTTTTATAGGCCCTTGTACTTCCTCTCCTTTTTTATTGATTTCAGTATTTTCCAGGCTCCTTGGTTTTTTCACATTGGCTGGATTGCTCATGCCCTCTTTGTGCCACTCCCTTGATGGGTCTGTGGCTTCCTGAGCTAATAAAGGGCCCCAATGCCATTTTGATATGTATTTATTGGTTTTTTTTATAACTCGCCTAATACCATACATGAGTTTGTTTTCTAAGTGCGGATGGGGATTCAAACCTCTTTTGATCTGCGTGGTGTTGCTTCCAAGACCAGTGCGCTGCCCCTCTATCTTCCGCTCACGTTATCAGGCGGGAGTGCAGCCTCCTTCTTCTCAGGGCTTACACATTCTTAAAATCCTGCTAGACTTGCAGGGTGAGTACCTTAGTTTACATATTCTACCTAAGGGGAAATCCACTTGCCCCGTGGTGACGGGTGACACAAAAATGTACAAAGGCCTTCTGTATGTATAATGGTACATGTCGCCATAAGTGCACGTCATATTTGGTGCAGTGCTATCGCCCAGGGCCAGCCATGCACGGTGACATGTTTATTTGCCATTTACTGCAAACAAAGCTTGTTTGCAGTGAAGGTCTAAAAGTTTCAAGCATTCCTATACTCGTGAGCAAGGTTGCGTACAATGCAATCTCCTCGAGAGGGTGAGTAGATTTAGTGAGCCTTGTTTCTGCTCTTATTTTGCTGCCTCAGCTCTCCATCAACCAGACCTTTCATGCTTTCTCCTTGCTGCCACCCTTTCCGGCCTCGACTTGTGGTTGAAATTTATCAAGCACTCTTGAGGATCCTAGTTTGCGAGCTCAGCCTTACTATAGGAAGTAGCTTTCCTCTAGATGCTAGGTTTCTTTTGCCACATGTACCCCTGCTAGCATATGGGTACTGTGAGATTTGCCTCTCCAATCCTGGTTCTCTATAAAAGGCTGAATCCCCATAAGCAACCATGTTTGTGTCAGTATCCACAGGATTTAATAGTAGATGAACACTTGGGTCTCGCATGGCACAAGTATTGTCCTAAGCGCATAACTTTTTTATGGTTGGTATAATCTTCTCCAACCTGCATCTAAGAGCTAGGAATAGGGTATACCATAGCACAAAGTTGTAACTCTGCACTATTGAGTCTCCTAGCTCTGTGACCAGATCACTTAGATAGGGAGACGTCTGTGGGGTTTTGCAGAAATCACTTTACTGCCTCCAGGCAGGTAGACCGAAGCTCTGGCGATGTTGATCTGGTAGTTCTGCCTTCTGAGGCTATGAGACGGTCAGCGATATGACTTCGTCACACTACTAAATCTTTCAAAAACGCACCTGCATTGTGCAGAGCTTAACTTTTTAGAGTGCATAGAGAACCTGTGCTAAATCTCGAATTGGAGAGTAATCTTGTCTCGGGTGCTGGATGCTCAACGGCTAACACAAGGAAGCCATTGATTGTGCCAATTCAACAGTTAGGCTCAATATTTCTATTTGTCACAAGCCATTCGCTAGCGAAGATTGACTCTTGAAAAGTAATACATGTTATGTGTGCTGGTGGCGAACTGAGGGGGCGTTTGACATTTTAGGCCTGCCTAGTAGTTTGCAGCTTTACATGTTTGCCCCTGCCTTCATTATTTACTAATCCTCTCCAATAAGGTCAGATGGCCCTGAAAAGCCTTTTAGATCTAAGCCTTGAAACCATGATGAAAATAGATCTTTGTTGGGAAACTAAAATCCACTCAAAAGAGAAAAGCTGACCACAAGCACACATAACACAGAACCGTTGTGTTGCAAATAAAAAGCTTCACCCTAGAGTCACTTAACAGCATCCTCTTTAATCTCAGAGATAACATGAATCTGAATTGAGACTACATCCAATTAAGTAACCTAGTATTAAACATTGGTAGTGATCGGATTGCACCACCAAGCCAGTATGCCATCTGCAAGCAAGGGAGCCAAATTATCTGACGCACTTCTAAGCTACAGTGAACATGATTCCACTGAACCTCATCCAAGCAAGGATGAAGCGGCATATACCATGGACAGTCATATTGTCTCCCTCCCAGGTTTACAGAGCATCCTTAAAAATAGGCATGATGTTACATATATTTGCTTCCGTCTAAAGAAGGCTTAATCAACTGACTGTTTAATCAAGAAACCTTGAGTGCAAGTGTTTATTTGGATACTTGTCACTGTGAATCTCTTTGTAAAAACCCTACAGCTCACATTGACCTCTCTTGAGATAAGCCTGGCTGCTCAGTCACTCTACCGACTTGTGCAGTACATGCTCATACCAAAGGTTGGGTTAACTATTGCTAAGAGGACAAGGCGGGTGCAGTCTCCCACGGGGTACTGCATACAATATTGCCTAACAATGATCAACTGTAGATCTGCCATTAAAAATGCTAAGAATATTTACCAATGCATTTAAAAATGTAACATAAGTGTGTGTCACATAAACCTGCTTCAAAGACAACTTCACAAGTGCCATTTATTCCATCCCTCTTATGGGCTATAACTTCTCACCATGAATGGGGATAACAAGAGGTGGCTAAGTTGTTTTCACCTACATAGAAATAATAAGTGCTACTCTGGGACACTACCCACCCATAGACATTTGAAAATATTATCTGTAAATTTTAAATCCACAATAACGTCCCATATAGGGTTATTGCAGTCAACTGTCCTAGTCCCAATTCAGCCTTTCTCCAAAAATAGTCTGCAATGTTGCTGAGTATTCAAACCACACCCAGTAAAACCATGAACATAAACCTATGGCCCAAAACGATCATGAAGTCCAAACTCCCAACATTTTCCTACAGACCATTACCAACCTGGAGTTCAACATCCACCCATAACAATGAACACTTTTGGATATCCTTATTCACTTATAAGTTCCCCATGAAACAGTAAGTGAGTATCAGTCCATGAGAGCTTCAAACAGGTGGTCTACTAAATAAATGAGAGCTACTCTCCTCGGCAAATCGCTCAAAACCATAAAGTTCAACCGTAAAACATTAAATTCTTAAAAGGCAAAGGTATTCCTCCCCCCAATAATGTCCACCTCCTAAATTACTGACCCAACCTCCTTATTTACTAGTTTCTTTAATTAGATTAACACCCTGGATGACAGTTGGCATAAATAAAAGTAAAATATGTGAGCCAAGGAGCAACAGTCTAACACTACCCTGTTTCAGGAGAGTTACACATGGAGGAAAAACACTGACAGTGCTTAGTCCTAAACAATGAAAATAAATCTCCCACCTAACCTAAAAACAGAAAACCACCCCAAGCGATTTAAAATAAACCTGAAACTGTGGCTATCCTAATAGAATACTTGCAAGTAAAAGTCTGCATGTGGTTTACTGTTTCTTTTTAACGTGTGCTATGAACCTTTTCTCCTTCCCTTGCTCTAGCACCTAAGCCAACATTATCAGCACATTGAGGTTAACAGGTGATGTCTATCTTTAAGGTATGTGTGTAACTTTTTCTCTGGAGGGCCTTGAACCACACCCCTCATTCCTCTCATTTTATGTTTTGTTTTTCCGACTTGTATCCCCACCTTGCTTTGTGTTACCTATTGTATCATGTTTCTTTCCCCAGGAACATTGAAGTGGCACTCTCGCAAGATTGGTTTATACAAAATTCCAAATAAGTATCTCTCTAGCACTTCAGTAACGGCTATCCCACAGGCGGCTTGTCCTGATATTCTTCAAACATCCCAATTGTCTTGAATAGAAAAGATGGTAAGTTTGGAAGAAACACTATTCCTGAAACAAAATGAACCGCTGGCAATATACAGTATGCTGGAACATTATCAATTTAAAATGTCAAAGTAACATTGACTTGTGCATGTCCCTTGGCTGTTGGGAAGAAACTGTTGTCCTTGACAAGAGTTTTCCAAGAATACCATTGTACAACATAATGGCTGCACTTGAAAATGGAATAAGAAGCCAGCCTTCAGCTTCACTGTGGCATAAGATTAGCATATAGGAATTGGACACTGCTTACATTATTTTCTCTTGGCATCTTATTGGATATATATTGTTCTCAGCTACCTGCTGAGAATTGAATTTCAAAATTATTTATACATCCCACTTAACCCCTTCACATCTGTACTGTCGGTATACTTGAATCAGCACAGTTCTGGTGGAGATGTTGAGGCAAGGCACTTGTATGCATAATTTCTTTTTGTGTCCTTGAATCTGACTTTTTTGGAAATCGTTGAGATAAATTGAAAGGGGTGCTAAATACCATCAAATTCACCATCTTTGAGATTGGTGAATCATTGCTCGACATACCTAGTGTAGAAAACGGACTGGTACACACTCTGCTTTTGAGCTATGAATGAGTAAATGTTTCTTTCTGTGGCAAATGTATTTTTTTTCAACAACAAGTGCATAAAGATCGGCCTTGAGGTCTCCCTGCCACCATGAACAAACCATGCTACCTGTATGATCGATGCATATTATTTGGGTGCACTGATGGACATGGGTTTGAGGTCCAATGACAGGAAAATAAAATGGTGACTTTACAGGGGTTGCTCAGTTAGGCTGCCCCTGCCAGGTCGCTCTTTATTTAGTTCTCACCCTCCACAATTTTCTCTGGGTTCGGGATCCTGCTGAAACATCATTTGCACTGCACACACTTCAAAACCACTCCCCCACTCAAACCATTTGTCAGTGCCCCCCACTGACAGTGATCCGCTACTCCACCACTTGACTATCTTGTGACATATTCCATTTTCACTTGCTGTCTCCGCCTCACCGGGTCCAAGCATGACTGTGTATCTGCCTTAGAGGTACACTATTTTGTTGCATTGCGCTTGGGCTAAGCGATCTGGATAATTATGTATAGAATAGCATATTTTTATTTTCATACTTTATGGATTTAAGTGATGTGTAAAGGGTTATCTGCTGCTCCTGGAGTGTGTATCTGAGTCCCGTATTATGAATTTTAAGCTAACTGCATGAATGCAAATGTGTTATGGTCCAGGTTAAACCCAGTTTTTTATTTTTATTTGTTTGGGTGTGCGTTTTTGTCCACCCCTTGTTAAAGCTCACTACTACATGTGAGGAATTGGACCTTCCGCACAGGGAGTGTGCGGTCGCCTGGACTTTTTTTTGAACATTTTGTAATTAAAATGAATGATGGGAGATCAATCTCAGAACGTGTGGGGCTAATCTGCACACACATTCCTATGCTCGCTGCATATCAGTCTTTGTTCCGCCCAATGTGTCAGCTTTAACCTGGCTCCCACCCTTCTGTATGAAGGTGCAGTGAATGTCATGTCTTGGACAACTGTTTACAGTAGCCTGCAGGGACTCCCCCTTTCAGAGGAAAGAAGTCTATGATTTGATGGAGGCAGAAAGTTTGTTCTCGCCACAAACTTCAAGGGAGATCTGCGCTTTTGATCAGGAGTCACAGAGCGCTCAATTAACCAGCAAGATACTTTGATCCACAACAGATAGGATGATGGGTGGGATTTATTAGTACATGTTGTCACCCCTTACCTTTCCTTTTGCAAAGCGCTCTGGTTATGACCTCACACATAACACAAGATTGTTGGTGGGGACCCAGGATTGGTTCATTAAGGTAGCCTTTGCCTACACCAATCACTGGGGCCCATTTGGTTTTAAAGGACGGCTGGGCCCCTCACTGAGCAGATCATCCAACGAGTTCAAAAGGAGTAAGAAGGACTCATTTGGACCCTGTCTGAAGGTACAGTCTGCCTTACAGCTGCCGCCAGTAAAGGAAGGGCAGGATTTCCAAGAGGGAAGCAAGATCCCTCTCTTAAACATCTCCCAGGGAACAGAGGGAGATGCTGGACTCAGAGGACCCGTCGAGCAGCTCCAGAACCAGTACCAAGCCAGCACACCCTGTACCCTGCTAGGCTCTGCCAGCAAGCTTCCTAGGTGGGAATTGCCTGAGAGTCTCTGAACAAAGGACAAGGACGTTGCCTGTAAACACTCTCCTCAGCTTTGGGCCTTTGGCCTTAAAGGACGACACAAGCCTGGGTAGAAGCTAGGAGGAGTGCCACAAGGAGCATCAACCAGTATGCATTTTTGAGACAGTCGAGCCCTTGAACACGACCGGCTGCACCACTGACTGTTGTCACGCTGCAGTCACTAAAGCCATCCGAAACTCCTCGATCAGCATTCCCAACCCGCTAACCAGCACAGAGACACTGATTCTTGACCCTGAGCCACTGTGTAGGCTAGCCTGCAGCCGTCCGTCCAGCCTCGCTTGTCAAACTGTCTGCCGCCTGATACCAACAGCTGTCTCCCGTCTTGAACTCTGTCGCAGGAGCTGCAAAACATCCTGAAACCGACCCAATGCTGTTGAGCATCAAGATCATCTCAAGCACCCGGTACATTGTGTCCCCCTGTTCCTTCTCCGAAGGCCCCTATTAACATTTATGACCCCTTGCTCCCTTGGTGCTGAAACCAAATAACCTTGAACAGTTCAGACTGATTGCTTTACCGACTAACCTCCGGTCAGTATTCAGAGTACATCCCCTTCCATCGTGAAACGTTGTCCTCCGTCTTACTTTTACAGGTGGGTTGTATTTTGTAGTGTGCTAGAACTGTCTGTAGTAGATATTTGTATACAACCTTGTCTGGACAGACACTTTTATCATTGGGTAATAATATTTTTTTCGCTATGTTGCAATTAATCGATGATCCAAGACCTTGCGAAGATAAGCCTGCCGTTCCATCCACGTTACCAAAATTGGACAAGGAGGTTTATAATTTACTTTTTATCCAATCTGTTCAGATCCCTTCTGGTGTAATAGAGGTGTGGGGCTGATTGATGGTTTAGAAACCGATATTCATCCCTAGACCACTGTTGCCCCGGAAGTTCATTCGTCGCACTACATCACAACACAGATAAAAAAAAATAGACAACTATGAAGCATTAACTGAATTAATATCAGTCAAACAATACTGCAGGAGATGGTCATACACATTTGCGTAGGCTACAGAAGATCTTGCGTGTAGGCAAAATTAACTTCGCATCAAAAGTGCACAAGTTGAATGACTTGAATCTGTTTTAGGAACATACTTTGATGCCTGCATTGACCCTCTCATTAAAATATCCCTGTCATGAAGAGAAAAGCAAAGTTGATCAGTTACTCGGTGGTGGCTTGTCCATAATGGCAGTTGCAATGGGGTGCTGACCTGTTGGCCATTTTGGCAAAGCTAGCCCAGTGAAAATGCAGAACGCTCACTCTGCTGCAGCCATGGTAGCGCTCCTGGGCTGGCTTTAACTGCGAAAGAGAAAACTTGATTTTCTTTGACATTTTCCTGTACTCCCTGTTAGGAAAGATTTCCTAATTGTAGGGAATTTTCCTTCCATGTGGCAACCCCTAAACTTTTTGCTGTTGTTTTTCACCTTGTTCTTGACTTTGCCAGAGAAGTGCAGCCTTCTGCCGCACTCCTCTGGGCTTTCGCTCCTTTTCTTACGGGGAAACTGACATGCCCTTAAGACAGTCAGTACCAGGGAACGCTGTTTCCCGTAGTTTCTTTTATCGTGTTGCGGCTTTAGTGCAACATGACACAAGGGGGCACTGTAAGCTAAGTTACAGCTCTCTTGGGTCTCTAGCCTTCTACAGGCCCTAGATACTCTTTTAGGATGGTATTTGATCGGTGCAAGTCATTCAGGGACTCGAATGGTGGCAGCGATCGTTTTGTTTATTTTGAGCTCCTTTTGGCGTTCTGAGCACGTTTTTCGCACTGAACCCAAAATGGTGGCCTGGCTCTCAAAATGGCCAGACCACGCGGCTCCTTTGTCCTGTCCACTGACCGTCTTGCTCCCTTCACCTTCCCCAGGTCGAGCGACCCGGGGCCTTCCTTATTTGGGCATGTACTTTCCCGCGAAACGTGGTTGCTTTCGCGGGCTTCTACATGTCTTTTGTGTGCCTCCAGGATGTGGGCTGGGATGTCTGGTCCCAATACACATCCTGGGTGCCAGAGAGTCTAGGGTAGTGTGAATGCCTGGGACCACCGTGGTCCGTGATTGGTCCACGTATGGTATGTGTGTTGATGAGCGGATCTCCCATTGGCTCCCCTCCGTTTTGGCGCGAAGGGAACCGTGGATAAGAGGGGGCTGGAAACACCAGTACCATGTCGATCTCCTGAGTTCTCACGAACGAAGGAATACAGGAGCCAAGTATCCTGCAACCACGAGGCTGGACCGAGGAATCGCTGGTGACCCGCTGAAGGAATCCTCCTTTGCACTGCTGTCGTCCTGTGAAACCCTTTCCTCCTTGGATCGAACCAGAAGGCCTGTACTGGTGCTTCGACCTTTGGAATAGCAGGAACAGCTATTCCCGGCGACTTCATCATCTCCTGCCAAGTAAGCCTTCGGAAGTGTCTCTGGGCCATCCAGTTGACTGACCAGCTTACAAGGGAGTCCTGCTCTGTAACTGCCGCCAGGTTGTGTTGTATTTCGAGTCCTTGTCACTCTCCCACGCTTCGTACACTTGGCGTTCCCAAGTCTGAAGGGAGGAGTGTACATTTGGCTCAGATACACACGGCCGCTCCGTTGTCCTGCTGCGGCAACAAACTGTGCTGGTTTCGTCGATTGGGACGTCTTTTTGCTCTACACGACTACGAGGCGTTCCCTGCTCTTCTGAACCTGCCAGCTGCTGAAACTAACGTGGAGAAGCCTGGGTCTGCTTGCTTCGGGGACCGGTGAGTAGTTTAGCTAGGATCTGGTCGCCCTCCTGCAGTATCCCATTGCTTTTCCCTGCTGTGTAAAATCAGCACCCTTTTGGCCGTACTCGCGCTCTGCTTCTGCCCGCTGTGGAGGCTGCGCTTGAGTTGCGGAACTTGTTCTCCTTCTGCTGTGCACTAACCCGAACTGCCTGACTTCCTCCGAAGAGCTTCCCCTTTTGCCCGTTGGCACCGGCGTGGCAGGTACTTTGAGCACAAGGCTCCACTCTTCGCAGGGCTCGGACTTCCATCTAGTTAGGTGCCTCTGAAGGCGAACTGAGTCTAAAGCGTTATCGCACTGCCTGTTTTCCTTTCCTTTCAGGTGGACTACATATTTCGTGCTTTAAACGCTTGCGACTGTGTATTTGTATATATATTGTGTTGATATGGTATGTGTTGGTTTAATATTGTGATATTGTGATTTTCTCGCTACGGTCATTGTTTTAAAGGCCTTAAAATAAATGTGTATCTATTTTTGATATAACAACTGTTTGGAGTAGTTTGTAAGCGCTCTTGCTTTGTGTGCTCATTGCGGGCTTTCAGTCACCCTCACCCCTCTTGAGACCTAGTCTTGACCGCCGCGATCGCTACCTTGATTGGTCTGGCTCGTCCAGAGGTTACCCTGTTCCAAGTAATTAGGTTGGCCTTCCGAACTTCTGCGCCACCAGGACAGAGTTCAGAAATCCGTCTTAACAAATTGGTGTACAGCGGTGGGATACGACTGAAGGTATCCAGTGTTGCGCTCGAACTAAGGCATTTCAGGTTATTCCAACCAGTACACGTAGTGAATTGTTGTAGTACAACTTTAAAAAGGCCATAGTCCTATCAAACAGTATGGAAACAAATACCTTGTTAACTTTAAATGCTTCCAAATCAGAAACGCTGAAAAAGATGTGTGCGGAGAGAGGTGTTTCCTCTCAAGGCACAAAATTGGAAATGATCCAGAGAATCGTGGCGTGGCAAGAAGCGCAGCTTGACGCTATAACTTCTGAGGACAGTGCAGAAGGTGGTGGGGCTGCTCTCACTGGTAGAACCGACGGTTCTGCCGCTGCACTGATCCATCGCGACCACGAGGACAGGGAGGACGAGATGTCTAATGTTTCCTCTGCCAGTGTTGATGGGGATGCTATGCTTGAATTCAAGAAGCAAGAGCTGCGGTTTAGGCAGCAGGAGCTTGAATTCAGCATAGCCAAACTAAAAATCGAACAGGCAGAAAAACAGAAGGACAGGGATCACCAGTTGGAACTGGCCAAGCTTCAGGTTGCAAATGGGTCCAAGGGTCCTAGACATGGGTCTGGGGCTTCCTCTCATCCACGGTTTCCGAAAGATCTGCTCAGTGTGTATGAAGAAAGGAATGACATTATGGACTGGCTGAATGCGTTTGAGTATGCATGCGAGGTTCAAGAAGTTGACAATGCTGATAAGATTGCGTGGTTGCTCAGTAGACTGCCCCATTCTGGCTGTAGTGCCATTATGGAAATGTCGAAGGCTGAGCGGGCTGATTTCGCAATGTTAAAGCAAACTCTCATTTTAAAGTTTGGGAAGACTCCGGCCCAATATTTAAAGCGTTTTCGAGAGTATAAGAAAAAGGAAGGTGGTACTTGGGTATCTTATGTCGCTGAATCTTTGAAAAACTTAACTGGCTGGGTTGAAGGTTATAAGGTTTCTACCTTCGAAGGCATGATAAATCTTGTCATGCTGGAACACATTTTTGCTTCTTCTTCCCCGGAGCTTAAGCAGCATTTGGCCGATTCGAAGGAGATAGATCCTAAGAAGCTGGCCATTGCAGCAGACTTATGGGTGTCACATCGAGTGTCCCATAAGGACAAAACTCATCCTGGTAAGCAGGAGGAAGGGAAAAAGTCCAAAGATATGGAGGGTGGGGAATCTGCTAAATCTTCTTCCCATAAGGGCCACAAAAAGAAAAACAAGGGTAAGAAACAAGAGAACTCACAGGGTAGTGGAGGTTCGCCTCCGAAACAGAACTCTGGTTACAATAAGCCTCCCTACGTAAACAGACCCACTGGGGCTTGTTTTTCTTGTGGAGCAACTGACCATGTGAAGGGGGATCCCCGTTGTAAGGTTAGACCTTTGGGGGTCCACTCCGCTAATCTGGCCTTCTCCTCCTACGAGGAAGAAGAGATTACAGGAGCATCCTTCTCCTCACTCATTTCCCAGCGGGATAGAGGCTGAGGTAGTTTTAGTGTCCCTGGGTTCCTGGGAGCCTAAAGTCGCAGAGGCTTATGCTAGGATTCCGGATAATACCAAGCACTACTTTAAAGACAGTGTGCTGATCAATGGAGTGGATACTCCAGCTCTTAGGGATAGTGGGTGCAGTCGCACTGTAGTGGATTCTACCTTGGTAGACTCAGAGGAAGTTGCCAGAGCTACTCTGATGCCCACTAAGTTGGCTGACGGCCCCCTCCGTATGTTTCCAGTAATACCTGTAAATCTTACTTTAAATGGTACAGCAGTCAGGATTCCAGTGAGCATTCAGAGAAACGTCCCGGGAAAGGTCTTGTTGGGTAATGATCTCAGAGCTTTAGGGCTCGTAGGAGACACTGCCGAAAGACCCTACACACGGTCTCAAGCACGGGCAGCATTGGCCAAGTCCAATACGCCGCCCCAGCCGAAGGGGAAACCCAAGGCGAAAGGAGTCTACAAGTCAAAACGAGGGAAAGAGAATATTCCCCCGAGCTCGCATACCACTGCGGTGGAGGAAGTTGGTCAATCGCCCGGGCCTGACGAGGAGGTGGCGATGCCTGAAGTATTCGACCCCAACGATCATCCTGAACTAAAAGACTTGTTAGTTGAAGGAGGTCCTGATAGGGACGAATTCAGTAAAGGCCAACGTGAGTGCCCATCTCTGGAAGGCCTAAGGAGACAGGCCTGCTCCCAGCTTGAGGGTATACCTCCTGGGAAGCATAGGATTTATTGGGAAGGTGGACTCCTGTATAGTGAGCCCACAGAGTCTACAGAAGGAGACCATAGGAGGTTGGTGGTTCCCCTTGCTGTTAGGCCCTTCCTCCTGCAGTTGGCGCATGTCGTTCCCCTTGCTGGTCACCTTGGTATGAGGAGGACCAAGCAAAGGTTATCCATGCACTTCTACTGGCCCAAGATGGGGGAGCAAGTAGAAAGTCACTGCAGGAGTTGTGCCGCCTGCCAGTTGTCTGGTAAGGTTGGCGCGACAATCCAAGCTCCGTTGGTACCGCTCCCAGTTGTGGGGGTACCATTTGAAAGGGTAGGGATCGACATGGTTGGTCCCCTTGACCCGCAAACATCCTCAGGCAATAGGTTAATCCTGGTGCTGGTCGACCATGCAACCAGGTATCCTGAGGCCGTCCCATTTACAAATGTAACTGCCAAGCCAGTTGCAGAATCTTTACTCGGCATGTTTACTAGGGTTGGCTTCCCTAAAGAAGTTGTGCCGGATGATGGCAGCAACTTTATGTCGAAGTATAGGCAGGCTATGTGGATAGAATGTAGGGTCACCTACAGGTTCTCTTCTGCATACCACCCCCAGACCAATGGTCTGGGGGGGCGTTTTAACAGGACGTTAAAGAGCATGATTGGGGCTCTGGAGGAGCCTCAGAGAAGAAAATGGGATCTTCTTGTTTCATGCTTACTGTTTGCCTACCGAGAGGTACCACAGGAGGGTGTTGGCTTCAGCCCCTTCGAACTTCTGTTCGGTCATCCCGTACGGGGACCCTTAGCCATCGTCAAAGAGGGATGGGAGATGCCCACTCCCCCTGTTACTACCAATGTAGTTGATTATGTGCTAGGGCTCAGAAAACGGATGGTACTTCTGATGGGCTTGGCTAGTGATAAATTGAAGGCAGGGCAAGCGCTGGTGAAACATTGGTACGACCAGAAAGCTTCCCTCATCAACTTTACACTTGGTCAGCAAGTCCTGATCATGAATCCCATAAGGCCTCGAGCTTTACAGGACAAATGGTCAGGCCCTTACCCAGTGGTGGAGCCCCTGGGTGAGGTTAACTATTCAGTGGACCTTGGAAGGCCTGGACAGGCTCCAAGTGTTTCACGTGAATAGGCTGAAGGCTTTCGTCCCAAGCGGCGAAATCGCAGCACTGCTATTTGCTTCAGACGTTGAGGAAGAGGAGTCTGAACCTCTCCCCGACCTGTTCAAAAGCAGTCCTTCAGAAAGCTCTTTTGAGGGTGTCCGAGTGGCCCCTCACCAAAATGGACAAGGCTCAGTGGTTTACCTTGGACATGAAGTAGGTGGAGGGAGGAGACAGCCTCTATCCAGTAAGGTACCAGCAGTACAAGACTGGCCTACCCCCACTACGCAAACCCAAGTGAGAGCCTTTTTAGGACTCACGGGGTATTACCGCAATTTTGTGGCAGACTATGGCACCATAGCTGCTCCTCTGACTGCCCTCACAACTCCGAAGAAACCCAAGAAGGTAACTTGGACCGACGAGTGTGAGAAGGCCTTCAATGGCTTAAAAGACTCCTTGTGCCAGGCCCCTGTCCTTAGGGCCCCGGATTATCAAAGACCTTTTATCGTGCAGACGGATGCCTCTGACACTGGGATAGGAGCTGTACTATCACAAGTAGATGAGAAGGGTAAGGAACACCCTATCGGTTTTATTAGTCGCCAGCTTAAGGACAGAGAGCTCAGATGGTCCACGGTAGAGAAAGAATGTTTCTCTGTTGTGTGGGCCCTAAGGAAGCTGAGGCCCTACCTCTATGGGACCCACTTCACTGTGCAGACTGACCCTAAGCCGTTAAAGTGGCTAATGAACATGAAGGGGGAGAATCCAAAGTTGCTTAGGTGGTCCATAAGTCTACAAGGCTTCGACTTCACTATTGAGCATAGGCCAGGTGTCCAACATAGCAATGCTGATGGGTTGTCCAGAATGTTTAACCGACCTGAACAAGAGACTCATCCAGGGGTGGATTAGTTCCCCCTGTCCATAGTCTGGGAGGGGCGAGTGTTAGGAAAGATTTCATAATTGTAGGGAATTTTCCTTCCATGTGGCAACCCCTAAACTTTTTGCTGTTGTTTTTCACCTTGTTCTTGACTTTGCCAGAGAAGTGCAGCCTTCTGCCGCACTCCTCTGGGCTTTCGCTCCTTTTCTTACGGGGAAACTGACATGCCCTTAAGACAGTCAGTACCGGGGAACGCTGTTTCCCGTAGTTTCTTTTATCGTGTTGCGGCTTTAGTGCAACATGACACAAGAGGGCACTGTAAGCTAAGTTACAGCTCTCTTGGGTCTCTAGCCTTCTACAGGCCCTAGATACTCTTTTTAGGATGGTATTTGATCGGTGCAAGTCATTCAGGGACTCGAATGGTGGCAGCGATCGTTTTGTTTATTTTGAGCTCCTTTTGGCGTTCTGAGCACGTTTTTCGCACTGAACCCAAAATGGTGGCCTGGCTCTCAAAATGGCCAGACCACGCGGCTCCTTTGTCCTGTCCACTGACCGTCTTGCTCCCTTCACCTTCCCCAGGTCGAGCGACCCGGGGCCTTCCTTATTTGGGCATGTACTTTCCCGCGAAACGTGGTTGCTTTCGCTGGCTTCTACATGTCTTTTGTGTGCCTCCAGGATGTGGGCTGGGATGTCTGGTCCCAATACACATCCTGGGTGCCAGAGAGTCTAGGGTAGTGTGAATGCCTGGGACCACCGTGGTCCGTGATTGGTCCACGTATGGTATGTGTGTTGATGAGCGGATCTCCCATTGGCTCCCCTCCGTTTTGGCGCGAAGGGAACCGTGGATAAGAGGGGGCTGGAAACACCACTACCATGTCGATCTCCTGAGTTCTCACAAACTAAGGAATACAGGAGCCAAGTATCCTGCAACCACGAGGCTGGACCGAGGAATCACTGGTGACCCGCTGAAGGAATCCTCCTTTGCACTGCTGTCGTCCTGTGAAACCCTTTCCTCCTTGGATCGAACCAGAAGGCCTGTACTGGTGCTTCGACCTTTGGAATAGCAGGAACAGCTATTCCCGGCGACTTCATCATCTCCTGCCAAGTAAGCCTTCGGAAGTGTCTCTGGGCCATCCAGTTGACTGACCAGCTTACAAGGGAGTCCTGCTCTGTAACTGCCGCCAGGTTGTGTTGTATTTCGAGTCCTTGTCACTCTCCCACGCTTCGTACACTTGGCGTTCCCAAGTCTGAAGGGAAGAGTGTACATTTGGCTCAGATACACACGGCCGCTCCGTTGTCCTGCTGCGGCAACAAACTGTGCTGGTTTCGTCGATTGGGACGTCTTTTTGCTCTACACGACTACGAGGCGTTCCCTGCTCTTCTGAACCTGCCAGCTGCTGAAACTAACGTGGAGAAGCCTGGGTCTGCTTGCTTCGGGGACCGGTGAGTAGTTTAGCTAGGATCTGGTCGCCCTCGTGCAGTATCCCATTGCTTTTCCCTGCTGTGTAAAAACAGCACCCTTTTGGCCGTACTCGCGCTCTGCTTCTGCCCGCTGTGGAGGCTGCGCTTGAGTTGCGGAACTTGTTCTCCTTCTGCTGTGCACTAACCCGAACTGCCTGACTTCCTCCGAAGAGCTTCCCCTTTTGCCCGTTGGCACCGGCGTGGCAGGTACTTTGAGCACAAGGCTCCACTCTTCGCAGGGCTCGGACTTCCATCTAGTTAGGTGCCTCTGAAGGCGAACTGAGTCTAAAGCGTTATCGCACTGCCTGTTTTCCTTTCCTTTCAGGTGGACTACATATTTCGTGCTTTAAACGCTTGCGACTGTGTATTTGTATATATATTGTGTTGATATGGTATGTGTTGGTTTAATATTGTGATTTTCTCGCTACGGTCATTGTTTTAAAGGCCTTAAAATAAATGTGTATCTATTTTTGATATAACAACTGTTTGGAGTAGTTTGTAAGCGCTCTTGCTTTGTGTGCTCATTGCGGGCTTTCAGTCACCCTCACCCCTCTTGAGACCTAGTCTTGACCGCCGCGATCGCTAGCTTGATTGGTCTGGCTCGTCCAGAGGTTACCCTGTTCCAAGTAATTAGGTTGGCCTTCTGAACTTCTGCGCCACCAGGACAGAGTTCAGAAATCCGTTTTAACACTCCCCAATGAGTCATACAAGGTAGGAGGCATTATGCCCCCCATACCTCCAGCCTAGTGTGGCCCACTGGGGATCGCAGTGCCAAATGTGCTCTTGCACCTCCCTTCAATTTCAGAGATGGGCAGATGGAGGAGCTCTGGCTCAATCATGCATGTGCCAGGTCGGGAAGCTCTCCCTGTTGTTGCATGCTGCATCAGAGCTAGAGGGCCTTTGTTTCAGACGTCATGAGTCAGTGGCTTCTTGATTCCAGGCTGGGGCTACAGGTAAGAAAATAAATGTGTGCGTGCATGCAAAGGTTTGGGTGTGTCTGTGAGTGTGTGAATGGGAGAGTACGTGAATGTTGTACAAGTCTGGCCAGGGAGCGGGCTTCTGATTTTGGGCATTGTGGGATATGTGGCATCACATTTTCTTTCTTTACTGGGCATTGTGTAAAGGCAACATTAATGTTTCTACTGGCTGTGCTGCCATATATTGATGCAGCCAGTCTTGTTTTTCTTACTGTACTTACCATATTCTTACTAGGGCATGGAATTTGTTGTACTGCCATCAAGTATAAAGCGAGCATGATGAGCGTTCCTACATTGCTTTGCTGGCATACATTGGTGAACCCAGTTTGGACATAATTGTTTACCATGGGATGGACTTTATTTACTGATTAAAGCCAACAAGTATGTTTGTAGACGAGTAGAATGGCTTACATCGGCAGATCCAGCATGGACTTGTTTAATTGTAGTGTCATTATATGCATTTCAGGGCAAAGCAAATGACTAGCTTCTTATATGTGAACACTGGCATATATTGGTGAAGCCAGCATTGACATCTATGGGCAGTCGGTATGAAAACCCTATTTTTTTTTTTTTTTTTTTATATATTGTGAGCAAAAGCATCTTGAAAATGCTTTTCTTGGTGCTTGGCTTCTTTTGTTTCTTTTCGCGTGTTACCCTACAAAACCGTTTACAACAGCAGCCCGACAGGTAAGGGGTGTATTGGTCCTTTTTACTCCCAAAAAATGAGAGAATTCTCTCCCACCCCCAAAAAAAACTAGAGAGTAAAAGTACTCCAAAGAAAAATAGGTAACGCATAAGAGCATATCATTCTACTTTGACCTTCTCAGCTCCATGGATAAGGCTGAATCGGTAGTGTATGTAGTGCCACAAGATGAAACACTACTAGTATTACTACCTGATCTGAAAGAGTAAAATATCTTATAATGTGCTTACATAACTTGCCGAAAAGAAATATTTTGTCAATAAAAAATCTGTTTTACAGTAAAACACTTTTACTCTTTTATCGAATACTCCCATTGGAAATGGGACTTACTTTTTTACTCCCTTTTTAAAAATAATTTTACTCTCAAATTTTAAAAATGACTAACATACTAGCACTGCACAATCTTATCTGGAACACTGGCAAACGGTTTGGCTTTTTATCCAATTTCTCCACAGAGGTGTGCTGTATCCTAGACCATTTGTAACCATTTATTTTTAAAGGATTTTTCTTTTGTTCCTTTTTTTATTGTAGAATTGTCCCCCACCACTTATATCCTCCCCCCCCCCCCAACACCCTGCTTTCTCCTTCAAGGTGCCCCCCTTCGGGCTACCTTGCTACGATTGGTCACTCGCACATACTCATGGGAAACATTCAGCCCTCCAATTTATAACATAACACCTTCCACTGCCAATGCGAGAGCTTCTGTAATCTTTGCATTTCTAAGGTTTTGAATGCTTTTCTTCAGTTTGCACAGTGCAGTTGTACTGCATTACCTTCGGCATAATTTACTATAGACAATTTAGTCTCGATTGGAGAAGCCACTTGGACTGAACAGATAACATAAAATAAAAGTTTCACTAATGAATACACTATTACTCTATTGAGAATATGCGCTCTATTTTTTTTTTTTTTTATTATTGATAACCAACGGGGTACCCTTAGGATGCTTCCAGACCCTGTTCTGTTAATATTTGCAGGCTAATTTGAACATTAGGCTGCTTTGATGGACCTGAGTGCTATTTAAATTAACTGTTTTTTAAAATTCTTTTATCTGGGTGTTCATTCAAAGTGTTTGCCCACCTTTCTCAACATTGTCAAAGGTGGAAGTTCAGATCCCATGTTAATAATTTGTCCCGATTGTGTCGTAGGATGATAGTAATTTTGTCTGGGGTAGTATGGAAGGGACAGTGGCTGCTCACTACTTTTTGGGGTTTTGCTGCTTAGCCAAGGGAAGAAAACGGTATGTGTTGTGTCCATTTCTGTTGAGTTAGTTTGGCTCCAGTGACTTCAAAAATAGATGTTGAACGTTAAGCTCTTTGAGGCTATCATGGTGCTGAATTTGCATAGTCTTTAAAATACCAATAACAATAACCTGGCCTTGCTTAAATTTAGGTACACCAAGACTTATTTAGTTACCTGTCTGACAGGGAGGGGTTAAGCAGTCATAGAGGATTTGGCCTGCAGCCAGCTCTCACCTTCGTAACTTTTCTTTGCTGCTGCTTCTCAAGGTCCAGAGCCTCAAAGGACTTTGCGTCAAATAATCCTCAAAGCTGCGCATGCGGTACCAGATGGCTTGTTGACGGAGGCCACACCTACGTAGTCCTTTTATTACATCCAGTATAGGTGCACAGAACGACTGGACCGCTGCTAAAGAGCCAATGTTAGCCACAGTATGTGGCAAAAAAGCTTGTTCACGCCTCACGCCTGTCTCACCATGCAACCCTGCGATAAATGGCCAGTATCACCTCTGTGACTGACATGTATCAATTGTCCGATCGCACCACAGATTAAAGATGTCGGCAGAGCAGGCAGTTTCCTGCTGCTCCTTGTTGCTTGCTCTGTCTGCCTGCATTCTGTACTGACGTTGGTATTTTGGTGACCTATTTTGTTCACCTTCTCGAACTTACGATGGCATCCAAGCGACATTGAGTGGCTTTGGTTCTCCCTAGCTCCCTTATAACCGTAGTACAGACCGCAAGGGTAGTAACGTTTGGGGCATTTTTGAACTCAAAGGCACAGGGCACTGTTACTCATTTTAATTTTTATTTATATTTATATAGCGCATGAGACGGGCCCGTGGGCATAACAGCGCAAACAGTATAAACATGTACACAAAACGCAGCAATGGTTAGAAGAACAACACTCTATCCTGGCTTAGACGATCAGTCAACAGAACATCATTCTTTTTAGTCCCTGTTTCAATTTCATAAGAGACTGGCACAGTTTCCGGTCTGGGTGTGAATCATTCCATCACATGGGTGGGAGCAGCTTAAGTAAAGGATCCTTGGGCTTTAACATCCAGCTTGGACCGCAGGGGATGGGTGGGGGGTGGTTAAGCAACAGGGCCAGAGTGTTGGATCTCAAGGTCCATTGGCCCATCAGCCAAGCTAGATGATTGGACAAATAGGCTGAGCTATTTCCATACAGAAATGTGTGCGTGATACACCAAGTGCGAAAAAAGATATTCTGCTGGCACTGGGAAGCCAGTGCCTGGCTGCTGAAATGTGTTCTCGTCAATCCTTCAACAACCCAGCAGCGTTATTCTGAATGATCTGGAGATGCATGATTTCCCCTTTGTTTAAGACTTGTAGCAGGCTAGAGCCGTAGTCTAGTTTGGCTCCAATAATCATAAGTGTAAACGATGCACAGTTTTGCCAGGACAGAAATGGCCTCAGCTGTGCAAGCAGTTTTAAATAGTAGGACGGGGATGAGAGTAGGTAGCTTATGTGAGCCTTCATGTTAAGCTCCTGGTTGATCACCATGCCCAGTGTTTTAACTTTGGGGGAGATTAGTGATGGTGCAGCCAGCAATAAGAAACTCCTTGTAGCCCGGCAATCGTAGAGTATACTGTGTTGACAGCCTCAGTGCACCTTAGGTAATCTCCTGAGAGATCAAGCACGGTGGATTCCGTGTTAAAAAAAACCTGACTGCCTCTGCCCCAGTATCTGATGTTTTTTCTTGTGATCTTGCACTTGTAGATAGGCAGTCCAGTGCAGAATCTTAAGTAGGAATGGTACATTATAAATAGGCCTATAGTTGGAGGGCACACTATGGTCAAGGGATGGTTTCTTCAGCAGAGCTGAAATCCAAGTCTACGTGATTCTAGCCAGCACAAGTCCTTCCCTAAATGAGGAATTTATCAATTTTGTGATTATGGGTGGCAACTGTTCAGCACATGCTTTCACGACCTTAGATAGAAATACATCCCCTTTACAAAAAGTGGGCTTAAGTTGGCACATCAGAGTGAGTGTCTCGCTTTCCGTATCTGGGGCAAATTAAGTGGAATATTCATAATACCATCACAATAGCTGGCATAAATTAGTTTTCAAAAATTGATTAGCAGAGTTTACTAATTAAAATGTTTTTGATTAACAGACGCATTTGATTAATAAAATATTAGTACAACATTGCTAATGTCACAGAGGTTATTTGTACCCAAGACATGAAATGAGCAACAATACAGCAGTTTTGCTTACTGCTGAAATAAGACATTTGTGAGGGGAGTCGGGCCTTGCAAGTTCTTTCAACTTCAGCTAGACCTGCAGTTTGGGTAACTTAGTTTACCTATTCAACTTAAGAGAAATGCCCTCGACCCATAGCAACGGAAGATGACACATTTATAATGCGATTTCTGTAAAATGGTGCATGTCACTACAAACCCACTTTGTTTGGCACACTGCTGCCACCCAGAGCCCAGCCATGCACAGTGAACCTTTTTTATTTGACATTTACTACAAACAAAGTAGATGTTAAATAAAAGTTTAAAACATCTCTTGTAAATGCTACTCGCCCTTCATAAAATCTACTCGACTGAGTGGGCAAAACGACTTAGTCATAGATGAGTGTTTGTAAAATGTAAAAGGTTAGCTGCATGAATGGACACAAATAAATAGATATGATAAAAAAAGCTTGGAAAAAGTTTGGCCAGTGTCTCCTGCAGGTGGTATATAATACAACCATTAAACAAAATGAGCTCTAGATGATAACTACAGTGTATGGTGTTGCAGTAGATCTACAGACTGGATGGAACTATCGATCCCTACTTTGCGTAACCATTTAGTTTGCTTTGTATATTTATTATGTAAGGTGAAAGAAAGAGACTAAGCATAGTGGATTGCGTAGCAGGCAGAGAACTGGCCAAACTAGGTGGAATATTGTAGTTTGTCGTCATCTCACTTTCAGGGTACCTGGTATAAAGCAACTCGGTGATAATCGAGAATGTCGGAGTATGGGTTCGATCATGGGTTGAGCACAAGTTGCAAGATGTATGCAACCTGCAGGTTACAGAACTAGGTTTGCCATGAAAAGCATTTGATAATGTACATTTTCAAAAGTTCACTAGTCGACATGATGCGTCTTCCCCCAACAAAATGAAATATAGTTGACACTATGAAATTCAGTTAACCTGACCTAAACTTTACTGTAAAGCATGGATTGCTGCAAGGTTTTACAGTCTCAATATTGTAATTATGTATTATTTAACAACTTAAATTTTAGGAATGGAATTCCATGACTGGCTTTTTAAAGGATATGAAGTTGACATACTTGTCTTTGCCACACAGGATATATATTTAGGAAGCTTAATCAAATTATCATCCCAATTACATCTGGTTTGCAATTATTTGTAGAAAAAAAAATCTTGCACTCCTACACATGCATTTGGCACTTACGAGTGGAGGAGAGAATTACTGCTGCACTTTCCCTCCATTAGTACTTGACGTGAACAGAATAAAGAGGGTGAAGACAGCACTGATGGCAGGAGAGGAATACAGGGCGAGCTGTACTTTCATTGAAGAGGGCAACATAAATAGCTAACTTTGCTACACAAGTGTTCATAATTGCTATGCGACACTGCTTATTTTATGCCTCGTACCATGACCACCTTGTTTAGCATGAACATCTTCCTGGATCTTACTAATTTTGCTCTTCATGGTGCTCTGAATGGATTTACAGCAAATGATATCTTTGTTGACCAATGGTATGGAGGGACAACGGTCCTCCAGTTATCTTATTATCTTAATGAGTTCTTTGGTGTTTGAATCTGCACTCTTAATCCTTTGGTCATGCATAGTTTTTTATTAGCATTGAAGATAGCACTTTTGGATAGGAGCAGGCAAAAATGGAGGAGACTCTGAGGACTGCTGAGTTTGGCAAACTAGCCTAGCACCGGTAGCGGTTTGGCGATCTACTGATCGCGGAGGCCTATAAAGGATTGTCACCTGCAGTTTGGTATGTTTAAAGCTTGTTTTTTCTTTAAAAAAAATTAAAAAAAATATTTTTAACTTTTTGTACAACAGATGCCATAACGAGTAAATAATAATAATTTACTCAACAACACAATCATTCAAATATCAAAACCAGTATAATAAAAAAGCATATAGCAGTATAGTGAACCAACCATGACTAAAAAAGTATTATAACAATAATAATTCACGCTAATCAATTGTCTAATTATAGTAAAACGTGATTTTATTCCAAGTTAGTTTAGTCTTGATTGAAGAAGTAAACCATTACATGACAAACACTGAACATACAAAAAAAATGTTTTACTGTTACATCGCAATTAAAAACATGACATCCCATGACCATAGAACAATATGAGGTTAATCATACAGTTCATTACATTTTGACCAAATATCTAAGTGAGAATTTCCTTTCTTTTTATGCATGACGTTTTCATAGGTATAAAGATAAGCATATAATTCAGCCATGATTCTAATAAACTTAAGATTTGCTTATGCGCCAGAACAAGAGTCTTGAGAACCCAAAGCTCTGTACCAAAGGTGATGCCACCCTCCTAACCCTAAGCCATGTCCTTCTAAGCATACTAGTAAGCGTCTAGCATGTCTTGGAATATGAACATTACCCAATAGGTCTATTCTATGAAGTACATCTATCCAGAAGTTATCAACCCTTGAACAATCCCATAACATAAATGTCATCATCCCTTTCACTTTCCCAAATCCCCAACAACGATCATTGTCTACGAGACCCAAAGAGAACCTCTTTACAAGTGTCCAATACATCCTACCTAGAATGTATTGTTGTACAAGGCTTAAGTTAAGATTCAATTTTGGCAAAATTGCTCATTTGTCTACTTTATCCCATTCACCTACTAGGGACAATGTGTAACCTAATTTAATGGACCGCTACTGTTGCAAACTATCCCAACCATCAGTTATTTCAGATTCAACAGGTAGAAGCCTAAATAATGTGGACACCTTTTCGGCGCAGAGCATCAAAAATCGCACACAACCCCAGTCTGTCTGCCAGAGGATCATCCGTGAAAGCCATTCTCTCAGATATTTCTTTTCTTTTTCATTATTAATGTTTTATTGGTTTAAAAGTTAAAAAAATATATTTTTACTTACATTAAACCTTTAACATTTGACCTATATCAGATGCGGCTTCTCCATCAATCAATCCATCACTCAAAAAAAAAATCATAATCCAATAGATTTAAAAGAATCGAGCCCTCTCGCAAGTCGGGATTCGTTACTCCTTAAAACACATTTAAATTGAACCTGGACGACAGAAAGATACGGGAAAGTACCAGAGGAAGCTCGTTTTCTTAAATTTAATTTCCTCAATAACCATTTCCCCTCCTTTTTTTTAAATTTTTTTTTTTTTTTTTGTTTTTTAATTTTTTTTTTTTTTAAAACACAAACTCCACCATCTTCATTACTGCAATGACTAGGCTAGTTTGTCCTCCAAAGAGGATCCACTCCCACCATTGGGCCAGCCCCAATAGCTCAAAAATATTTTGCTGCCCTTCTAGGAATTTACACCTCAATTCCTTTAGGGCCTTACAAGCAGTCTTAGATAATAACTTACTGAAATCTGAGAAACATTTCTTCTTCCTTGCATGTAAATTGTATTTATTACGCAAGACATCAAAACTAATCAGACAACCAACTTCCAACAGATCATTTATCTCTAGAATTCCCTTAGAAATCCATAATCTCCAACATAACCTTGTTTTTTAATTGGAGAGCTGATTACTCTATAAAGATGCATTCTTATGTAACTGCACACATTGATATGATATACAATGATTGTTTATTTATATAGCGCCTATACACCATGTGTTTCAAAGCGCTTCACGACAAGGGAGGGAACCAGGGAAAATACAAACATTCTTACAGGTCCTGAATAACAAGAATGTGAAATTAACTATCGTACTCGGCCTGGTGACATTTCAGATGGTGCAAGTGCTAAAACACAGATGGGAAGGAAATGGGAACAGGCGGGCGACTACCGTACTAGGCCTGACACATTTTTAATAGAGCCAGAGAATTCTGAGAGGTGAGGGGAGGAGAAAGGAGGGAGAGGAACAAAACAAGCGACTATGGTACTAGGCCTGATGACAATCAGATAGTGGGGGAGTGGGAGGGGGAAATGACAAGTAAGGGCAGGGGGAGCAGACTAACATTTGTTACGATAATACTAGGTCCAGGGACAATTCTGATAGAGTAAGTGCATAGAAGAAATGCAAGGGAGGGGGAGGAGACAGGGAGAGGGGGGGAGAGAGAGAAGGGAACAGAGAATAAAACAGAGAAAAAGAGCAGAGAAGCAGAAGGGAGAGCAAATACAGTTGCAGAGGTCAGTAAACACATAATGTTTCAAGGGAACAGAAAATGTAGGCAAGGATTCAGTGACAATGGGCACAGCATGATTCAGGGCCAATAGGAGTATGAGATCCAGGGGAGGTCCAGCATGAGAGTTGAGGGGGTGAAGCACCAAGAGTCAAGTGTCCAAAAGTCAAATCCAAGCGTTGGCAAAAGTTATTGATGGTGAACCCTTAGTGAACAAAGACAACTCATGCAATGAATGTAGGGGGTGGGATAGGGGGAGGGGGAGGTGGGAGAAGAGATTGGAGAAAGCAGAGGGAGGGAAGGACATAGAGGGGGGGCAAGAAGGGGGGCAAAGAGAAATCACGGGGTACCAGAGGTGTTTGGGGGGCACACAGACATGGGGGACCAGATGGGAGTGAGGAGCACAGACTGACATCACGGGGGACCATAGGGGGGTGGGAAGCATACCTGAACTGGACAGGGAGCAGACAGGTGCCTTACAATGCAGGTCTTAGAGGCGGGCAGGCATTCGCCTTCCAGCTCGCCTGATTGGTTGAGCTCATTCAATTATGGGCCGATCACAGGCGGGCAGACAACTACAAAGGGCAAGCTCAGAGCATTGGGGAAGGATCCGGCCATGTTGGAAGGCCAGATATAGTGGCAAAAACCTGGTGTCAAGCACAATAGTGCACAAAGAGCAGTCGCAAGGGAAGCTGATGCTGGAACACTGCTTACTCAGTAGAATGCAATAATGAAAGCACACAATGGAAACTTCTGCTTCTCCCATGTCCGATTACTGAGTCCCACTGCCAAACATCTAGCACATTTCAAAGCCTCATTATGAATCTCCTAACTAATGTAGGATAGTCCAAACAGGCTTGTAGCTTTTGACAAGCCATTTATGTCAGGTAAGCCTCACATGGAACTGCCAGTGCCCCAACCCTATGTGCCTTTCAGTGCCAACAGCCTGTTGGGAAAGGCAACTCAGTCGGTCAGTAACCCTGCTGCCGAGATTTTTGTGTAACTTGTTAGTTCAAAACCTGTTAATGGGCAGTAGGCGAGTTAATGAGTCTGTATCAGAGAGAGGCATTTAAGATGCAGGTAACCTTCAATTGCAACACAGTTGACTTCACATTTGACTATCAAAAGAACTACTAAATGTTCAGTGATTCAGAACACCCACATTTCATCCGGGATGCTCTACTTGTTACGGCTCGTACAACTCATCAGGGCTTCTATACCTGTGATTGCTCGGAACACAGCTCTTCAGGGCTGCTATACTTATAATGGCTCAAAGGAAGCACACCCCATGAGGACTGCTATACTTGTAATGGCTCTGAACTGACACCTCTCATCTGGGCTGTTATAATTGTAACGGCTCAGAATACACACCTCATCGAGGCTGCTACACCTGTAATGGCTCCGGAACACACATCTCATATGGGCTCTTGTACCTGTAATGGCATACATTGTTGGTAAAGCATCTGCATTGAAGCAAGTGCTGCATCTGGTCAGACAAACTTCTAACTCTATAATTCCCAGCCTAATGGTCAAAAGAAGGTTTGCACACATCTGGAGCACCCACTGTTAAAGCTGCACTAGATCTTTAAATATTAAAGGCATTTTCAGCTTTTTGGATATTTGTTGGTGCTATGTTAAAAGACAAACAGAAAAAGAGGAGAGGAAGAGCAACTCTGAACCTAAGCAATACAGAAGAACAAAGGTGTGGCGTGGGGGAGGGCGGGGTGCAGGGACGGTGAACATACTAGACCATCACAAACAGAAATTGAAACCGGAAGAGGGCAATGAGCTACATTATAGGGCAAGAAATTGAGAAGGGAAATGGAGTTAATAATAGGACAAACACACAATAGGAGTGAGGGATAGAAGCGGAGCAAATGAGACATTTGGAGACAGTAGAATAAAACGCATATCAACAGCAGGTGGGGAGAGATGGAAATAGAAAAGCAAGACTAGAGAAGGCAGGCCAATAACATAAGAGACAGTGCAAGAAAGATAATCAAAAGGAGTAGCAACCACAACCGAGAAAATGAAAAAAATAGATATTGGCAGAGTAATGACATATAGGAGGGAAAAAGCAACAATAGAATGTAGAGATGGATGGGAGAGGCAGAGTGACAGAGAAACAGACCGCAAAATGTGGCATCGCAACACTTAAGGGTGAGAGGCAGAGCGTCAGAAAGTGAGAGACAAGGGAAATAAAGTAGCAAAGGGAAGGAGAGATGGAGCAAAAACATGGAGTGGCTGTCAAGTAAGTAGTGCCAGGCAGCAACCGTTAGACCCAAGTGGCAGAGAAGTGATCTGGTAGAGTGAGGGACTTGATTTATGAATCATCCAATGTAACTAGTTGGCATCTGTAGTAACTCTTAACAGAGTTTATGCCCCCAAGTATCATGAAGATGAAGCTGGGTAGTATGCATCTATAAGGTTCTTGTGTGGAGAAAATGTTTTCCATAGGCGCGCAATACATTTTATTTAGAACCACTTTGTAATACAACTGTTGTCACTCATGTTTTTGAACAAAGATTGAATTTTACGCACAAATTGGATAGTTGTCGGACACTTTTTACTCACTCCAAACTGGAGCACCGGAGGTTCCTTTTTAAGAAAGGCAACCTCACCCTTTGAAATCCACTATCTGGATCATATAGGCCCACTACCAGCAATAAATAAGTGCAAGTACATTCTAGTAATAGTAAATTATTGCACTAGGTTCACCTGGATGATTCCTCAAAAGAAAGCAGACTGCAGATGGGTCATACAGGCACTTGGGGGTGTAGTAGCTATGACAGCAACTCAAACGTTCCATGCTGATAATGGTCCATCTTTTTCGGGGTGGGCCCTGAAAAAAGCATTAGAGGCATGGGGAACAGAATTGCAATTTTCCCATCCTTTTTGGGCAGAAACGAACAGAATTCTGGAAAGAGCATACCAGTCCATAAAAGTGAGCCTGACTAAATGCATTTGGTCAATTGGAGGTAACTGGGTAGACCATGTGCCCTTGGTGATCAGGAGTTTAAATAATTTACCACACCAGTCACTATGCAACAGTAAGACTCCATTTGAACTCTTGTTAGGGAGAAAGATTTGTATGCCTGATCTGCACACTCTTCCCAGCCCCCTCTCCCGGAATGAGCAACTGCTGGCGACAGCACTGCTGAGGTAATCCCTCCAGGTGGAAGTTGCTGAGGCCAGTCTTGAGAACACTCTCAAAGCATGAGATTGGCCTTCACGGCATATATTGATTGGAGATGTACCGACAGACTGTAATCAGTATCTAACGAGCCAGAATCAACCCAGCCACGGCCCAGATCTGTGCAACTTGGCCAACCGTTTGGAGTACTAAGGATTTATTCCACAGTTTGCATTACCCCCATAAGCTCCTTTTGGAGTGAGTTTGTGTGAAGAAATCTTCCACTGGATTGGTCTGTGAGGGTGAGGCCATATTTATGCCCCACCCACATCCTGAAGGTCTGGTGAATACAAGGCTACAGTAGAAGCCGCTCCTGCCGACTGCAACACGTGTAGACAGACAATGTTAACAAGCTGCTGCTCGCTGTTAAACATAAATGCACACTTGTAGTTTATTTGGGTGTGAGAAGTTGAAGAATTTTGAATTTTTGCCTTAGAATAGGATTTGGCGTTACACAGATCCAATATACGAATCAAAAACACAGTGGAATCAGTAGAAGATAAGGACCTCAAGGACTCTGTCCAACAAGTATTTATGGACATTTTGGCAAATGGGGACGACGAAGAAATCAAGATAGACGGGATCCATTGTGTGGGGCCATGAAGGCAAGGCGAACTAGGAGCACGCCCATGCGATGTACTGGTCGCTCAATCCTCATACCCCCAGAAAAGAACAAATACTGCTGAAAGCAAGAGTAATGGATCACATCAGAATGAACGGGGTGGAAATTCAGTTGTACCATGACCTAGCCCAAGTGACGTTGCAAAATCAGAGGGAGATGACCCCGGTGGTAAAAGAGCTGGTCGTGAAACAAATTGGATACAAATGGACTTTCTGTCATGATGCCCGCTCCCGGGGAGCCGGTTCAAGCCCTGCGTCCCCGAAAGCGGACATCCAGTCCCCAAGGAAGGACCCAGCAACCCCATATAGGGGCCCTTTGGACAGTGTCCTGGCGCCTATGGCGCCAGGCTCATAAAAGGCATCAGTCCTGGCGCCATAGGCGCCAGGCTCATTATGGAAGTGCTTGGGTGCACTTACCTGATGCAGACCATGCTGCAGGATCCCGGCCTCCTTGAGGCCTGAAAGGAACTACTTTACCTGTGGGACTAATTTACCATCCGGGCGTGGTCGGGGAAGGATACATACCTGGAACTTCTTCCAAGGCTACTTAAACCCCACCCGAACAGCCACACGTGCTTCGCGTTGTTCTGCATCTAGCAGCTGGACGCTCACCGTGTCTGCTCCTGCATCCTGACTTCTGCCACGCCTGCCAGCATCCTGGATCACCTGCAAAGGAAGAGAAGAAGAGAACAGAAGAAGGAAAAGTCCTTACCTGCTAAATCCGCATCCCGGAGACATCTCGCCGACAATCCTGAAAAGGAAGACTTTTAGTTAAAAGCTCATCGCGTCGATCGCTGCAGCGCCGCATTCCACTCACCTTTACAGGGCGCCGCCATGTTCAGCAGCGATCATCCGGATTCGCAGTCACGCCCCAGCGCCTAGGGAGAAAAAGACCAGAACAAAAGGTGAGAGAGAGAAGGGAATAAGGAAAGCTAAATCTCCATGTTAAGACTTACCTGTTGATTCATTCCCTCTTCATTTCGGGTCCGTGCCGCATCCTGGCATTTCCGGACCCCGGCCCCTAAGGGGAAAAAAAGACATCAGCGTTAATGAGCGAATGAAAAGACATTACCAAAAAACGCTCATTAAAGACTTACCTGATTTCTACAAGGATTTCACCTCTCATCTCGGGTCGGTGCCTGTTCCCCGGCATTCCGTACCCCGGCCCCTATGGGGAAAAAGACACTAGCATTAGTACATTAATGCATGGACACAAGGGGAACCTCTTATCAAAAAACTTACCTGGAAGCCAAGCAAGTTTGGTTCTCACCAATCCGAAAATCCAGTGAAGTAACTGGATACCAACGCGCCCCTGCATCAGAAGCAGGATGGAGAGCTCGTCCTTCCAGACCCTAAGGTGAGACGCTACGGGGAATCACAGAAGGGTTTCGAGGAGGGTGAGAGGGGAAAGTGGGAGGCTGATTGCATTACCCCGCAGACAGTTAATCCCCTATTTTCGCCTACAGAAGGATACTTCTGCGAGCCAGACAAGCCAGATTTGGGGGCTCAGACAAGCCAGATTTGGGGGCCTAGTCCAGTCCGTCTTCCGAACCCTGCGCATCACCTTAGGAGAGGTCACAGCAGCGCGAACCAGGCCAGCGTTTCCGTGGGAGTCAGGTGAGCGTTACAGAACGCGAAGCCTTCCTACAAATTCCCACCCAGGCGCTATGGAAAGTTCTGAGACTGATCAGTTGGCCCAATTACTGGGGGAATTACGGGCCGAAGTACATGCCGCTCGTCAAGAGACTAATGCCCTCAGGAGGGAATTAATAATATCAAAGGAAAGAAGTGATGACCTGGCCAGACAGCTTTTGCAAGGTCAAGCTGGGCAAACTCCTCTACCCGGTTCCAGAGGGAACCCCGCTCCTGTGGTTTCCAGTAACCCTGTGCAGATTAATCTACCTGGAAACATGCCGCTGGCCCCACCCGAACGCTTTGCTGGGGACCCCAAACGATTCGCCGTATTCATGAATCAGTGTCGTTTGCACTTCCTATGCAGACCTGGGGCCTTCCCTAATGATCAGACCAAGGTAGCCTTTGTATTGTCATATCTCAGCGGCTGCACTGCCGATTGGTCAGTTCCACTGGTTACTCAAGATGACCCGATTCTCCGTGATTTTCAAAGGTTTCAAGCAAGCATGGAAAGGTTATTTGCTCAACACTCTCAGGGGCAGGCTCTGGATGACGAACTTCTATCCCTGCGACAGTGCAATCAGGACCTCCTATCCTATATTGCAACATTTAATAGACTAATTGTGGAAACGGGATGGCCAGAGGATAAAAGAGTCACGTTGTTTTATCGGAGCCTACGCGGAGAACTTAAAGATGTCTTGGCCCAAGTTGTAAATCCGCCCCAAGAATGCACAGAGTATATAGACTTAGTGGTCCAATTTGGATCACAGACTTCAAAACAGAAAAGCAGATCGGTCCAGGTTTGAGACCCGGGTGTTGGTCAAGACCCATGCTAATCCCAAGGGATTTGATGTCTCTGAGCCTATGCAAATTGGAGGGGTTAAAGTACCCTTAACTCAAAAGGAACGTGAAAGGAGGCGGCAGTTAAAATTATGTCTTTATTGTGGGAATTCTGGACACTTTCTACGAGATTGCCCGGCAAAACCGCCCCGAAAGGCGGTAGGAGCCGCTGATAAAAACCATGAAGACTCTGTTTCGAGAAACAACTCCGCCCGACAAGTGTAGGGTTCCGCTTGCCGAGCTTGAAAACTAACTTTCAGACCTTGCATTTCATTGTGCCAATGGTTCTCGTAGATCCAGAACAGCCTAAGCGGTTGCATGCAATAAAGGCATACATCGATAGTGGGGCTATTGGAAACTATGTGGATCGTGAATTGGTCTCTAGGATTAACCTCCCTCTCCGTCCTAAAACCAGCAAAGATGTCATCACCACAGTCGATGGAACTGAAATTGCCTCTGGACCGGTAACACATTCCACTACTGAGGTGACTCTTATTGGTCCCGACGGCCATCGGGAGGGTGTTGTGTTTGATGTAATCAAGGCTCCACAGTTTCAGGTTATTCTTGGAATCCCTTGGTTAGAGACACATAATCCTCGAATTGATTGGCGAGCTAAGAGAATAACCTTCCCGGATTGTACACAAACCTGCTACCCAGAAAACCTGACGATTAATCTAGCATCTGTAACCTCTGCCTCCATGCAACTACCTCCGGAATACCAAGACTTTCAGGACGTCTTCCAAAAGGAACAGGCCAACACGTTACCTCCTCACAGATCGTACGATTGCCAAATCGATCTGGTGCCCGGTGCACAACCCCCTTGTAGCAGGATTTATGCCCTTACCGAACCTGAGAATCTGCATTTGAGACAATATTTGGATCAATACCTAGCTAATGGTTTTATTCGCCCGTCAAAGTCCCCGGCATCATCGGCTTTGTTCTTCGTGCCCAAAAAAGAAGGCGACCTTAGAACTTGTATCGGTTACCGCGCATTGAACCAGATAACGGTTAAAAACCGCTATCCTCTGCCTCCGATCCCTGAACTCCTTGACCAGGTGAAGGACGCTTGCATATACACCAAGTTAGATCTCCGGGGGGCTTATCATCTGGTATGAGTTAAAGAAGGCGACGAATGGAAAACTGCCTTCAGTACTAAATACGGATTATTCGAGTACCAGGTGATGCCTTTCGGATTGTGTAACGCGCCGGCTGCCTTCCAATATTTCATGAATGATATCCTTCGGGAACTCATCGATGTTTGTGTTGTCGTATATATCGATGACATTCTGGTGTACTCCTCTTTGGAATCTGATCACAGGAAACACGTCAGGGCAGTACTTGAAAAACTGCGCCAACACAAACTATTTGCTAAATTGGAGAAATGTGTTTTCCATACCACAGAAGTCGAGTTTCTAGGTTTCATCCTGACACCCAAAGGAGTCCGAATGGACTCAAAAGTGGATGCCATCCTCAAATGGCCATCACCTAGCTCTGTAAAAGGGGTTCAAAGCATGCTCGGCTTTGCCAATTTCTATCGCAGGTTTATCCCGGAATTTTCACGCGTGGTACAACCCATTACTGCACTCTTGAGGAAAAATAAACGTTTTGAATGGTCTAAAGAAGCCGAGCAGGCCTTTCAGGATTTAAAAGCTAAGTTTACCTCTGCACCTATATTGAAACACCCGCGTCCAGATCTCCCTTATGTCGTCGAGACTGACGCATCCAGCCTAGCCATGGGAGCTGTCCTGTCCCAAAGAGATCCCGAAACCAACCAACTGCATCCCGTAGCATTTTGGTCCAGAAAATTCTCGGCACCCGAGGTTAATTATGCAATCACGGACAAAGAACTGTTAGCCATTAAGTCCGCTTTTAAAGCCTGGTGGCATTATCTGCTTGGCGCTCGACATACCATCACAGTGATCACTGATCACCGGAATTTACAGTATTTGAAAACCGCCAAGGCTCAGTCATCACGGCAGCTCCGATGGGCTTTGTTTTTCGCTGAATTTGATTTCGTGATTACCTATCGACCTGGCTGCAAGAATGGCAAAGCAGACGCCTTATCTTGAATTGGAATGGGAGAATCTGATACAAACTCAGAACCAGTACCAATAATTCCCGAACAGAGGATTCTAGGCATGACTTCGTTACAGACGCTTGAAGACATTCAAGCCAAATTGAAACAACTCCTGAACCCTACAACCTTACAGGATTGGATACAAAAGGGATCAGACTTTACCATAGGTAATGGTTTACCTTATTTCCAAGGACGCTTATTCCTGCCACATAAGGAATTACACAAACTAGTTATTTCCGGTTATCATGATGCATTAATAGAGGGACACCCCGGTATTGCCAAGACAGAGGAAAAGGTGAAACGACAATTTTGGTGGCCCTCTTGGCGAAAAGATGTTAAATCTTTTGTGATGTCCTGTGGTGTTTGCGCCCAAAATAAAAGTCAAAAGAAAAGACCACCCGGTCTCCTTCAACCTCTAGACATACCGCCAGCACCCTGGCACACCCTATCAATGGATTTTATTACGAACCTGCCTCCTTGTTCGGGGTACAATACTATTCTGGTAATTGTGGATTTGTTTTCCAATATGGCCCACTTTATTCCTTTGAAAGGTTTACCTTCAGCTACTGTCCTAGCCAAAGAATTCCTCAAATATTGTTCGGCTACATGGATTCCCATCTATACTAATCTCTGACCGGGGAAGCCAATTCATTTCCCACTTCTGGCACAAATGTTGTCAAATGGCGCAGATCGACATAAGATTATCGACCAGTCACCACCCTCAGACCGATGGTCAGACCGAGAGGACAAATCAGACCCTTGAGCAATACTTACGGTGTATGTTACAGCAATCTGAAAGCAACTGGAAAGACATTCTTTGGATAGCCGAATACGCATATAATAATTCGGTACACTCTGGAACTGGCCACAGTCCTTTTTATACTTTGTTTGGGCATCACCCTCGAACCTCAAACCTTGACTCGCCTCAGAACCTCGCAATGCCTGCAGTAGAACATCTGCATTCTACAATTACCCAAGCCTTCAAAGAGGCAACTTCGCATTTACAACAAGCCAAGAGAAAATACAAGGAGAATGCTGATCTACATCGGAATGAAGCACCTCCGTATCAGATTGGGGATCAAGTGTGGTTAGCTACCAGACATTTACCACTCAAAGGGCCTCGAACTTTTAACCCAAAATATCTGGGACCTTATTCTATTACAGCAATAATTAACCCAGTGGCTGTTTAAACTTGATTTACCAGCTAGTATGCGAATTCACCCTGTTTTTCTTGTGTCACTTCTGAAACCAGTGGTACCCGGAAACCGACTACTCAAACCTCCAGTACCTATTCTAATAGATAGGGAGCCCGAATTCGAAGTGAAGAACATTTTAGACTCAAAAATGTTTAGGTCAAAACTGTTCTACCTAATTGATTGGAAGGGGTACGGACCTCAGGAGAGGTCGTGGGAACCCAGCGACCATGTGCATGCACCTCGATTAGTCAGGAAATTCCACCGACTCTTCCCAGACAAACCAAAATCCCCGGAGGGAACAACCTTGGGAGGGGCCTTGGTGGGGGGGGGGGGGGGAGAGTGCTGTCATGATGCCCGCTCCCGGGGAGCCGGTTCAAGCCCTGCATCCCCGAAAGCGGACATCCAGTCCCCAAGGAAGGACCCAGCAACCCCATATAGGGGCCCTTTGGACAGTGTCCTGGCGCCTATGGCGCCAGGCTCATAAAAGACATCAGTCTTGGCGCCATAGGCGCCAGGCTCATTATGGAAGTGCTTGGGTGCACTTACCTGATGCAGACCATGCTGCAGGATCCCGGCCTCCTTGAGGCCTGAAAGGAACTACTTTACCTGTGGGACTAATTTACCATCCGGGCGTGGTCGGGGAAGGATACATACCTGATTGGAGGAAGGATACATACCTGGAACTTCTTCCAAGGCTACTTAAACCCCACCCGAACAGCCACACGTGCTTCGCGTTGTTCTGCATCTAGCAGCTGGACGCTCACCGTGTCTGCTCCTGCATCCTGACTTCTGCCACGCCTGCCAGCATCCTGGATCACCTGCAAAGGAAGAGAAGAAGAGAACAGAAGAAGGATAAGTCCTTACCTGCTAAATCCGCATCCCTGAGACATCTCGCCGACAATCCTGAAAAGGAAGACTTTTAGTTAAAAGCTCATCGCGTCGATCGCTGCAGCGCCGCATTCCACTCACCTTTACAGGGCGCCTCCATGTTCAGCAGCGATCATCCGGATTCGCAGTCACGCCCCAGCGCCTAGGGAGAAAAAGACCAGAACAAAAGGTGAGAGAGAGAAGGGAATAAGGAAAGCTAAATCTCCATGTTAAGACTTACTTGTTGATTCATTCCCTCTTCATTTCGGGCCCGCGCCGCATCCTGGCATTTCCGGACCCCGGCCCCTAAGGGGAAAAAGAGACATCAGCGTTAATGAGCGAATGAAAAGACATTACCAAAAAACGCTCATTAAAGACTTACCTGATTTCTACAAGGATTTCACCTCTCATCTCGGGTCGGTGCCTGTTCCCCGGCATTCCGTACCCCGGCCCCTATGGGGAAAAAGACACTAGCATTAGTACATTAATGCATGGACACAAGGGGAACCTCTTATCAAAAAACTTACCTGGAAGCCAAGCAAGTTTGGTTCTCACCAATCCGAAAATCCAGTGAAGTAACTGGATACCAACGCGCCCCTGCATCAGAAGCAGGATGGAGAGCTCGTCCTTCCAGACCCTAAGGTGAGACGCTACGGGGAATCACAGAAGGGTTTCGAGGAGGGTGAGAGGGGAAAGTGGGAGGCTGATTGCATTACCCCGCAGACAGTTAATCCCCTATTTTCGCCTACAGAAGGATACTTCTGCGAGCCAGACAAGCCAGATTTGGGGGCCCGGTCCAGTCCGTCTTCCGAACCCTGCGCATCACCTTAGAAGAGGTCACAGCAGCGCGAACCAGGCCAGCGCCTCCGTGGGAGTCAGGTGAGCGTTACACTTTCCCATTCAGACTCATGGGAGTGCAAGCAACATACTGACCACATGTGAGGAGGGGGATATGTATCATGAACATCCGAGAAGAAGAGGGAGAGACAGAGAAGCATTCCACTAGTGTAGGTCTACGAATGAGACCATGGGAATGGAAGACGATTCACCAAAAGAAGAAACCTAATGGATACAAGAAATGAGGATGGCGAGACGATCGGCAGCCCCCCCCCCCCCCCCCCAGCAGCCAGAGACACCAGATACCCATAGGGGGAAAAGAAGCAGTAACATGAAGGTATAAATGGCCAGCAAGCAGTTGCAGCCCGGCTGAGGCCCATCACTGGAATTCTGGTGAGACTCCAGAGGTGAATGTGGGGTTTAGGAATCCCTGCGCAGTTAATCCCGAGTGTACAGAGGGTCAGGAGTGACTAAAGCAACTTTAGGTACCTGGGCCCTCCTCGGGACAGTTTTAGGGGTGTTGAGGGGTTCACAAGCTGGGGTGTGGGGGGGGGGGTGTTGAGCTGGGAGATGGGGGCGGGGCAGCCGGGGGAGAGCAAGGGGAGCGGAGATAGGATAACGGTGAGGAACACCAGTAGGACTAAACAGAGAAGGGGGGGCTGAAAATTCTAAAGATTAATGTGAGGGGCCTAAATATCCCAGTAAAAAGGAAAAAGGTGGAAAGTCTCATTCGAAGGGAAGGGTATGATATCCTAATGCAGATGACACCCAGCTCATCTTCAGGCTACCCTCTACCTCCCTCATCTCTGACTGTTTGTCTGCTATCCAAGAGTCGTGTGCCGCCAATGACCTCTGCCTTCATGCCAGTAAGACTGAGATTCTCCTCATCGGCACACCCTCTCCCTCCTTTCCTGTAGCTCTCTGGCCGGCCTCTCTTGGCCCTCTTCATGCCCCCACCTGCATGGCAAAAACCTTGGGGTCATCTTCGACTCTACACTCTCCTTCTCTCCTCACATCTCTGACATCTCTAAGAAGTCACACTACTAGCTGCACCTCCTCAGAGGTATTCTTCCTTTCCTCTCCTTCCCCCAGATGCTCGTGGTCCCCAGAGCTCTGGGTCTTTCTGGGCTGGATTATTGCAACAGCCTTTTTCTAAATCTGCCTGCTTCTACTCTCTGCCCTCTGCAACTTATCCTGAACAGGACTGCGAGACTTGTCCTTGGCCTCAAGCCCGGGGATCGTATCTCTCCAGGACTGAAATCTCTGCACTGGCTCCCAGTGGCTGGGAGGATTAAGTTAAAAACCCTCTGCATCGTCCAGAAGGCCTTCTGCGGTTTGGGGCCTCAATACCTTCAACTGTCTCTCCCTAAATACCTTCGTTCTCGAGCTCTTCGCTCATCTACCTCAAACTCCTTCATGGTCAGTCGCTTCTCCAAGCAACGTGTTGGTGGTTGATCTCTTTATTTGGCTGGGACCTCCATCTGGAACAGCCTCTCTGCCTCCCTGAAACTTGAGGAGAATCATCTTCGATTCCAGAAGCACCTCAAAACCTTTCTCTTTGCTTCTGCTTTTTCTCCTCCTCTCCCTTGCTGACTTCCTGGCTGACACTGAAATTGCACTGGTTCCTGGTCACCCTCTGATCTCGGGCCCAGGTCCCCTACCCCGCAATTTGCACCCCTGCACTGCCTTCCCGGGAACCCCCGCACTTGGAGACTGTTTCTGTATCCCGACAGTCCCTTTACCAGCACTTGACACCTGATGTCGTCACTTACCCTTGCACTTGCCACCTGCTGGCCGTACTTTTACTTATTGTTTATTTTGTTTTTCTTCTTATCCCATGTACTGCACTGTCCTCGCCCCCTCCCCCCCTGCACCCCAGCACTTCTCCTCCCTCCCCTTCCCATGCACTTGCACGATCCTGAATGACACCTGGCCTAGTAGGATCGTTGTCTGTCCTCCCTTTGTTCCCCTCCCTTGCCTCGTCGCGCCTTGAAACACTTGTGTATAGACGCGTTATAAATGCCATATCATATATATCATAATGCTGCAAGAAATGCATGTCAGGCCAAAAGGTAAGCGAAACTTCATATTGGGGTATATAGACACCTAATGCAATCAAATGCGATGGGTAAAAAAAAAGTGGGATTCCTCATGGCGTTCCATAATATTTGAAGATACGGGTACAGGACACAGTACTGGACAAAATGGGGAGATATATATTCGCAAACACTCGAAGGACACCCATTCACATTAGCCTCAATATATGCACCAAGCACAGGTCAGGATGGATTCATGAGGGAGGCACAGGGGAAACTGGAAGTGTTAGTAAAAGAAGAGTTCATACCGGGAGGAGATCGGCTTGGCAACCCAACATTGATCAGAGCGGCAAGGGATTCCAGGGACTGGGGGCACCGACAAAAAATCTCACGTTAAAGATGGAAAATCTGGCACATTCTGATGTATGGAGGGAGCAAAGAGTCCAACAAAATGGGTTCAACCACTTCTCCCATGTCTAGAATACAATGTCCAGGATAGACTACTTTTGGGTGTGGGTGGGGCTAATGGGGAGAGTCCAAGGGATAGACCTAGGGCCCATATCAATTTCAGACCACGGCCCCCTTGGTGTGGAGATTTCATTACCAGGCAGAAACAAGGGGATCTGGAGGTGGAGACTTCTGCAAGAGGTGTTCCAAGATCCCAGAATGGAGAACAGTGCTTGAGAAAAGATTACAGAGTACTTCGTCCACAATGACACTGAAGAAGTTTCTCTTGAAACTATATGGGAAGGCTTCAAGGCAGTAATGAGGGGACATATGATAGCCCTGAAGGCATCCAAGGGTAAGCAGAGGTTCCAATGGGAAAGGGAATTGAAGGGGAAACTATACAACATTCAAAGGGAAATTATTTGAAACCCAGTAATAAGTTGAAGAAGGCCCTGAGACACTTGCAGGGCCAATTAGAGGCGCTTTGTGTGAAACGCGCAGAAAAGTGTCTTCTATATATTAAACATTGGTACTACACAAAGGCCAACAAGGCCGACCAGTACCTTGCACGACAATTGAGAGCAAAGCAAAATACTCGAACGATTACAGATTTCCAAAATATATTGAGGGCGATACAGACATGCACAGGAAATATCGGGGAGGTCTTCAAAGACTTCCATCAATCCCTCTATGTCGGATAATCCTGATAGCGAAGAGCAAGAAACCTATTTAAACACAATGAACTTACTGGAAATAACAGAAGTAGATAGATAAACAATACCTGGACAGGGAACCTGGACAGGGAAATCAGCGAAGAAGAGGTTAAAAATGCCATTGCAGGACTACCATCAAACAAAGCCCTGGGCACCAACGGGTTCACCGTCACTTTTCTTAAGACATATGCAGATATTCTGATCCCTTTTTTGACAAGGCTCTTTAGCTCATTCAAAGAGCTGGGAACATCACAGCATCCATGAACAAAGTCAAGGTGCTGGTATTCCACAAACAGGGGAAAGATCCATCGCAACCATGTTCCCATCGGCCGATCGCCCTAATCGTCATCGATTCAAAATTGTACACGAAAATCCTTGCAGGCATATTATTCAATCTCCTGCCAGACCTAATTGTACAAGATCAATCAGGCTTTATTCCGGGAAGGCAAACCCAAGATAATACAAGACAAATCATTCATCTGGTGGTGAAGATAGGCCTTACTCAGACCCCAGCAATTTGTCGTCATTGGACGCCGGACAAGCGTTTGACCGAGTAGAATGGTCACTCCTCTTCCGTAATATTAAAACATATGGGGATGGGGGAACTGTTAATAAAAACGGTCCAAGCAAACTAGAACTCTCCCTCCATCAGAATAGCCATAAACGGTGAAGTCACAGGTAGCGTGGAGATCGCCAAGGGAACAAAACAGGGATGCCGGCTATCCCCACTCCTATACGCAATCTACATGGAGTCCCTCCAAATTAGATTCTGAGAATCGACCACTATGGAAAGGGATAGAAATGGTAGGGAGGTCCCAAAAAGTACCTCCCTACCATATGATAGACGATATGCTAGTAGCTCTTACGGATCCAGTACGCTCTCTGCCAAAAGTGATGCAAGAACTAGAAAGATTCAGTGCAATTTCGGGGCTAAAAATAAATAGACTGAAATCGGAACTATTGATATTAGCAGGGGACCAAGGAGACGGGGGATCTCACTACAACTCAGAATAGCAGACAAAGGGATCACATACCTGGGCATAACACTTAGAGCTTGGGTGGAGCACATATATGTGGAAAACTATCCGCAGCTACTGGAGAGAATCAAACGAGACGTAGTAAGATGGAACCCCTTAATGATATCGTGGTGGGGTAGAATGACTTCAATAAAAATGAATACCTTACCCAAGCTGCTTTACTACTTACAGGCATCCCGATTTAAGATACCCAAATCCTTTTTTAAAGCACTGACTAAGGCAATCATGTCCTATATCTGGAGGAAAAAAAAACTGCAAATAGTAAGAACGGTACAGACCGCTCCAATTCAAGAGGGAGGGCTAGTCCTTCTGCACTTCCATAAATACCATCAAGCAGCGCAACTGTGGGTATTAAAGGAATGGGTCTCGGGAGACACACTAAAAATCGAGGCTGTACAAGACTGGGTGGAGGCAGGTGGCCCAATGGCAGAGACCTTATGGAAAAGGAAACCATATAGCCACCCTAACACGTATTAGCGAAGTGATGAAAGCAACAATAGACACCTCGGACGAGCTCCAGCAGGATCATCCTAACGGATGATCAAGCCCCATTTAAGTCCATGTTTGGGAATCCGGTGTTTCCACCCGGAATGGAGAAGGGGGTCTACAGAAAGTGGGAATCTGCAGGATGCACGAAATTGGGGGATATGTTCCACATGCAGAGCATCTGAACATTTGAGGACTGTAAATCGCTACTAGGCTTGGGAGCTACAGACCGATATGAATATGAGCAGCTCAGACACTGCCTAGCATCTTCGAACATCACACAAGCCGTCACGAGAGACTTCACCCCCTTCGAAACATATACAGTGACCAACACCGCTCAGAGAAACTGGTCTCAACACTATATAAATGTATAAACACACAGAGTAACGCCAATGGAGCTACATGAAGAAGTGGGAAAATACTCTAGGGGAATGTATTCCCAGGGCTCATTGGGAATGGCTTTGGAAGAATATAGCGAAACTGACGAGGGCTATCCAGATGAGAGAAATGTGGGTAAAAAGGGTGGTACATTGGCACTATACACTGGAGAGGCTTAATGTAATGTACCCACAGACGTCAAAATTGTGCTGGAGAGGCTGCTCAAGGGTGGGGAAACTGGCGGCATATCTGGTGGGATTGCCAGGGAATACAGGGCTTCTGGGATGGGGTAAAAAACCAGTTGCAGGGGATGTTTTCAGATGCATGCCAAATAGAAGAAAAGGTTTGGCTATGCAGGAGGTGGGAACCAAAGTCAGTCTTTTACGAAACTATAGAAGATGTGCGTCATGGGTCTATTCATAGCAGCATGGCTTGTGATAGCCCAGAAATGGAAACAACGGGCCCCGCCAACAATATATGACTGGCTGCAGAAGGTGTGGGCACTGCTGACAAATGGCATGGATAACTGTAACGCTTACCTGGACTCCTCGGAAGTGTAATGCCTTCTCAACCTGTGGACCTGGTACTTGACACCCTTTTTGGACTCTTTCTATTTTAAAGCAACAATAGAACACTGTAACATCTATTAACTAAAATACTACTGCATGACATCTGTGCTTCATGGTGGTCAGTCATTTTTCCGAAAAAAAATGTCGAAAGACCATTTTTTCGAAAAAATGTTGGGGAAAAAAAGTCTAATTCCTTTTTTGTTAAAATTATATATTTATTTTGGGGTCCGGGAATAAAAAAAAATGGGTAAAACAAAAATAATTTTGTTTAAAACGGGAGGTTGGTGGGGGAACCCCCCCATTTCGAGTAAAAAGGTATTAAAAAAAAATTAGACATTATTTTTTCGAAAAAAATGACTCGACATTTTTTAATTCGAAAAAATGACTATGAACCGCGCTCCTTTAATCCCTCCCTTCTCACCTGTGTTTATTTTTTGTGGAGCTCTCCATCCTGCTTTTCTACAGGGGCGCGTTGAGGTGAAGAAACAATGGTAACTTGGGTAGCTGTTGTACTCTATAGCTTCTTGTCAAATAAATGACTTTACGAATGAGTCTTTGGGTAAGTAGCTGGTGAAAATGCTGTAATCATTGAGGGCTTAAATTAGATTCCTATGTTGGCAAGATCTCTCTTTCTAATGACTTGCTCTTTTCTCGTTCCCTCTCCTGCTACAAGTCATCAACACACTCAGACGGTGTTGGTCCAAGATGATTCTCATCGCCCCGCTGTGGCTGAGGCAGATTTGATATCTGGACCTTCTCAGTCCCTCAGCTTTGACCCCAGTCAAGCTGCCAGTAGTTATAGATCTTCTCACCAGAGAAGGAGGAGCAGCATCACAACCCAGGATCGCTGAACCTGAGGGCTTGGCTCTTGCAGCCCTAGAGTTTGGTGGATACAAGTTTTCTACAGACTGCAGAGAGGTCCTCGCCAAGTGCAGGGTGGCATCGACTTCAAGACATGAATTACTTTAGCTAAATTTATTAGTCAACATTGGTACTTAAAAGATTTTTGATTAGCAAGCCAACCTAAAAGATTAGCTTTTTTAGAGCAGTTTTCAATGGGGCGTAATTTCAACAATACATTAATAAAGCCTCCATTGTGTGGCATCACGCAGTAATAGGAGGAGGTACCACTAATTGTGGCGTTTGTGTGCGAGCTTCCAAATCAGAAGCAAACTGTTTTGTGCCTTAAATAACCTTTATGTTTTGAATGTCTTCGATTTTCTGTGATGCTCCTTTATGCATATTCCCAAACATCAATGTCACGCGTGATCATGTTAGCCAACCGTTGGCATAGGCACCCAAAAGTAGATTCCGGGTAGCTTGTGATGTCAAGTTAACCAGGCCGGTCTAGGCTAGAAGGGGAGCTGAAAAGCATCTTTAATTTTGATCCCTGATGTTCAATCAATTCTTCCAATAGAATATAAATCGGTGGTAAAATCAACTTCATCTTGTGTATGTTTGGGGCTTTGGTTGGTGTTGCAGACATTGGGGCATGGGCTGGCGTACTGGCTTCTTTAAAGTCTGCAACTCTAGCGTACCCATCCGGTCTGCTACTGCACACAAACTCGCACACCACCAGAGAACTCGTCTCTTGATAAGCCACACAAGATGATCAAGTCGTAAAAAATGGGAGAAGAGTGTGCTCCTTCACTACGCCAAAAGCGCCACACTACCCTGCAGCATTCATTTCCTCAATGATGTACCACACTACCATCATGTCAGTCATTATCAATCCCGCCCCTGAGAACATCTCGGATTTTGGAAATTTCTTAACAATGTTAAGGTAACTCTCCAATGTGTTCCCCACCCAATGGGAGCTGCCTTAAAGGGAGCACTGCAACGTTTTTGGAAAGGTGGGAGTTTGGAAACCCTTCAAAATTATTTGATCACCGTCCCGGACCGCGTCCATGATGAGTAGAGATTCTGAGGGACTGGTGAGTGATCATAGCTCCCTTAGGGTCTATAGTGAATCGAGACCACGCTGCGTTTGCTCTGATGCAGTGCAGGTAGGAAGGCAGACATGAATGTCTACCCTTGTTGATTGGGTGCCAAATTCAAGATGATAGGATGTTTGGAGTCGAGAATATCCTCTTGCGAGTCATTCGGTGGGGGTACACCAAGGAGGGCTGGATACAAATGGCTATAGTGTTGTTTGTGCTTAGGCACCTTCAGCTTGGTGCATTCTGCCTTTAGGGTTTTAACCTGCTTCACTTGCATGTCTTTATCCTCACTGTTTTAGACTCTTGGTTGTTTCAGAGTAGTAGTCGAGCTAGCTATCCTACTGCTGCTGGTGCACCTTGGCATCTTTTGCTTCAAGGGCTCCCTGCAGGTATATGATTTGGTTGAAGTCAAATGTGCCTCCCTGGGGAATCTTTTGTAGGTCATCTTGAGTATAATTGTGCCATTTTGTCTAGAAAATATGTTTTGAGACAGTAGTGTATTTGCATGAAGTGGGCATGTAGGCGGAGGATGGTTGTACACCTATCCTCCGTTTTCCTACTTTCAATGTACCCGTTGTAAATGTTTTTTGCCTCCAATAATGAGGCTCCTGTGTTCTTTACTCTTCTTGTTGCTTATTCTGTTCAAATTGCAGTGCCATTTATTTTATTTATTGTTTTTTTATAATGCACCGATAGAGCACAGGAGAGTAATGTTCTTTATTGGTTCATGTAATGCATTGCTTTATGTCATGAGGTCATTGTGTTGCGCTGAGCAATGTTTGACTTGATTGCCTGTGGTCAAGCTTGAGTCCTGCCCCTTACCTCGACCTCAATTGAGGCTGTGGGAATTGGACATGGAGTCAGAATCATGTTTTATAATAATATGCACCCCCGGAGGTGACCTAGCGCTTGGGACAGCCTTCCTGAGTGTTTGCGCCCATTATCATAATTCAACAATGCAGCCAGGAAATGAGTGAAGTTCGTCGCACTCACAGAGACACCATTCTGATGCACTACTCAGAAATATGCAATTGACAATGAGGGTAGTAGGTTGATATATTTTTAATATCGCATCTATCTTCTACAAGCTCTAATTTGCATTGCACATGCCATAACAAAAGCAACTACGAAATAGCACATTACCATACATATGAAAAGAACTGCTATGTTAGAGAAAAGAGCATTGTTTTACATTAGTAGAGAAAAGAACAAGGGATCATTTTAATTTAGCAGCTTGAGTGACCTGGGATATATACTATGTTGAGCTATGCTAGGTTGAGCTTAGCTATGTAGTGGTGTAACATACCAAACACCTTTTAGTGTCAAAAAGGACGCAGCAAGACTTCCACATGGTGGGTATGATAGGTTATTTGTAACGCGCTTAATACCCAGAGGTTTCTAAGCACGGACCCAGGATCAAGCCTGTGGTGCTCTGTCGTCTTGCTTCCAAGGTGAGCACGTTGCCCCTGAGCTATCCTCCCGAGACATTTAACTCATGCTTTAGGGCAAGATGTGCTGCACATGAATCGACCACGGCTTCCTGTCCAGTAGGCCTTTTTATCTCTCTCTCGCCCCTGCTCTGGGATTTGTGACTGATCTTTCCCAGCCTCCAGGACTTGAGTCTGCTGATTGCTGCCCAAAAAACCTTTGTTTTTTCCCCCAGTCCACTTGCGCTTTATATCTAAGATGGGACTTAGTCAGTCTAACATGTCTACGTCATTCCCGCTACCTGGAAGGTTAAGGCCTAACGCTTAAGAGTGGTTTTTTTTTTGCTTTTCTTGAACCTACGACTTTCCTTCGTGCAAACTTAAGAGACTGGTGTTGTCTGTGTCCACAGGTTTATCTCCGCTATAGTAACTGGTCTTCCGTTCAGTGCACGGGTAAGCCGTGTCACTTGCTTCCACACAACTTCAAACTCTATTATATTAACTGGGCTTCTGAAGGGGTAACACATGTCGCTTGCTACCACATACTCTTAACTGTGCATGTGTATTTTGGGGCTTCCTGTCCTTTGACTGCTTATCAGATCTAAATGGTGTTAAAAGCACTTCTGACCTTGCTACGTGCCATTTAAGACAGGAAGCTGCCACTTGCGGTTAGGTTTCTCTGCTAGAGGGGGGAAGCTATGATTTCCTGATCATTGCCTTTTGCTAAAGCCAAGCACCAAGTGTATGCGTGTGTTCTTTGTTTAAAAACATGTGTGCCATTTATTCAATTAACTATATTATCTGAAGCAAGTGTATGCCTTTGTCCCTTGTTAACAGCCCTTGCATTATGTGGAAGCGTGTGCCTTGTATTCAATGAATATTTGTAGCCTCTTGCTGTTGCTATTTCATCTGTAAGGTCACCTGATCTGTGACCAACTGTCTTACCAGGATTGTTCCCCATTGTTGGGGGGACTTCTAGGCGGGCAGAGGCGTGGACACCCAGCTCACGGAAGGCCTCAACTCCCTTGTCCCAAAGAAGTTGATGTCCACACAAGTAGCAAAAGGTTACTGTGGTTTTATTACAGCCAACAAAACACACAGGGTTCATACGCACGGAAGAAGGTCCAGGCACACCTCGCCATATTCTGGCTCGCATGTCGGTTTTCATGACCTGTGTCGTCACTTTCGAGGGGATTGGGTCCTCCGACGTATTCCATAGCTATGACAGTAATCACCACAGCTGTGCTGCTTCGGAAAATCTTTCTGCGTCAATGACGTCGATACGCTGTCCTCGAGGACCTCCATCAAGCCGATGTCACCAGATGTTATAAGTAGGACGCACAACGCCCGTAGCCTCAGTTCCCTTTTTACCGCGAACGTGTTCGCTTCAGAGATCTTGGTGCACCTCGACTCTTCTGAGTTCTGTTCTTTCGGTTCCTTGAACCTATTCGTTTGTGAATAATCTATGATGTCCTTGTCTTCTTCTACCCCGCGGCCGGGTTTTATGAAGTGTCGGGAATGCGGGTCCAAGATGTCATTGACCGATTTGCACGTCGCTTGCCTCTGGTGCCTCGGTGGGGACCACAACACAGATGACTTTGTGGACTGCCATTCGCTTACTTTGAAGGCCTCACGGGAGCGTAAGAAGAAGCTTTCTGTAGGTAAGGTGGCTAAGCCCCAGAAGTCGAGGTCCACCGGCCTTTCGACTGATGATTCGAGGGGCGACTCTCTGCATCGTCATCGGTCTGGGGGGGGGGGTCTCGGTCCTGGAGTAGGTCCCGCCATTCCTCTGCCTCTTCGAGGCACTCACGGAAGCGCCGTCACCGGTCGCCTTCCTCGTCCGAGGACTCCACCCGTCGGCGGCTCCGGTCCGAATGCGCTGTCGAAAGATGCCGGCCGTGACCGTGCTAGAGACACCACTCGTATGCCTTCGGGCTCGAGTGGTCGTCACGATCACCGGGCGACTTCGAGGTCCCGGTCAGACAGGGTTGGTCGCTCTAGACATGACCATTCCAGGTCCCGGTCCTCGACGCCCTCGAGACTGTTGGAGCCTTTGAAGTCTTCGAAGAAGACATCGACACCTGCAGCGCTGAGGTCGTCGAGGGACTCTCTCGAGGCTCCGCCTCCGAGGAAGCCATCGGCGCCCAGGCTGTCGAAGGACATGCTCGGGGTTATGCCCTCGAGGACTGTGTTGAAGCTGTCATTGCCACGCTCGACATCGACGCCGATTCCATCGATGCCTTTCGAGGCTGTTTTGTCGGAGGTACCATGTGGCACGGTGGAACCCCCTAGAAAGGCTCTGGCCAAGGCTAAAAATCTTTGTCCCTTTTTCTGTGCCTGAGGAAGGTATGGTTCCTGAGGAGGTACCTGATGAGATTTTGTCTGGGCATAGCCAGATTGAAGACCTCCTGCGGCAGTCATTGCACGACGCCAGTGGTCTGGACACCTCTCCGGAGGTGGATTTCTGTAGGCCTGAGCCTGGCACCCATGCCGAGTCCTCGTACCGGTGCCTTATGTCGAGGGTAACAGAATACTTGGGGTGGTGTGCTCCACCAGTGGATTTTCTGCAGGATGACCTGACGGACATCCTCGACCAAGGTCCACCAACCGACCCGGTACTGCCATTCCATATGGCCTTGCAAAGAAGGGTGGCGGCGGCTTGGACTGCCCCAGAGAGTCTCCCGGCAGTGAGCAAGTCTTTGCCGTGAAAATACCGTCCAGCCAGTAGTGACCCCTGCTACTTGACAACGCACCCCACTCCGGAGAGTTTGGTGGTGCAGGCGGCTACGGCCCCAGCAAAGCAGGCGTCATACCCTACCATCCCTCCTGATAGGGACGGCAAGCGTTTTGATGGCTGGGCGAAGAAAGTGTTTTCTTCAGGGGGTATGGCTTTGCAGGCAGCCAACTTCGTGTCTGCCTTGTCACGTTTCACGCACACTCTGTGGAACTGTATTTCGTTAGCGGCTGATCATATTCCCGAAGGGGAGGATCGGGATGGTTTTCTTGCCATGGTGCAGGATGGCAAGGATGTCATGTGTGAGTCCGTTCAGTCGGGTCTGGACATGGCATATTGTGTCAGCCGGTCCATGGCGGTGAGCACCGTAATACGCAGGCTTGTGTGGTTGCGGAAGTCTGGGTTTGCTCCTGATGTGCAAGCCCGGCTCCTCAACATGCTCTTTGATGGTGAATATCTTTTTGGCAGCAAGGCTGACAAGAGCCTTCAGAGGTTGCAGACCTCCAAAGCTGCAGCAAAGTCGTTGAGCGCTGCAGTTCGCCAACCTCTGCCTTTTTCGTCCTAGGGGACAGCAATGGAGGGGAGGTTCTTTTCGATATTACTCATCCTTTAGTAAATCGAGAGGAGCTGCAAGTCAAAGGGGCCACCGTAGGAGTGCCAGAGGTGGAAAACGGGGTACTTGAGGTGCCAAAGCTGCACAGGCAGTTGCCTCTTTACCCTCAGGCAATGCCGCAGCTGCTTCAGCTCAGTCATGAGGCCATGTCCCATTGTTTGCCGGTTGGGGGAAGGCTGGCGCAGCATCTTGTAGAATGGCGTGCCATTACTTCGGATGTGTGGGTTCTGGAGATCATAGCCCACGGCTACTGTCTTCCTTTCCGGCAGAGGCCTTGCGACAATCCACCAGGGAATCTCTTTGAAGAGTCCGTATCCGCTCCTTGCGCAGGAAATTCAGTCCCTGCTGGAGAAAGGCGCCATAGAACTGGTGCCTGTAGCGGAGAAAAACAAGGGATGGTATTCCCCTTATTTTTTGATTTCGAAGAAAGTTGGGGGGATTGAGACCCATCGTGGACTTGCACGGTTTGAACAAGCTCCTCAGGAAGGACAAGTTCAAGATGGTTACTCTCAAGTCCTCCAGGCCCTCCAACATCAGGACTGGTTAGTGTCTCTCGACCTCAAGGACGCTTATTTTCATGTGCCGATCCATCTCAAGCACAAGAAGTACCTGAGGTTCGCGGTTGGCCACTCGCCCTTTCAGTTTCGGGTCCTGCCGTTCGGCTTGACCTCCGCCCCGGGGGTTTTCACCAAGATCATGGTGGTGGTGTCAGCGTATCTCGGGAAAGGGGGGATTCATGTCTACCCCTACCTGGACGATTGGTTGATCAGGGCTCGCTCTCCCGAGCAAGTCCTGGATCACCTGTCCGTCACCTGCCACTCCCCTCACAAGCTGGGCTTCTCCCTCGACTTGAAGTCCCACTTGACGCCAACTCAGCGGTTCCAGTACATTGGAGCAGTGCTCGACACGTCCCTGGGGCAGTGTTTTCCTCCCCAGGTGAGGGCTCTTCACATTCAGATGGTACACAAGTTTCAACGTGCCCAGAGTCTCCCGGCGTTCGAGTTCTTGAGGTTGCTTGGCCTCGTGGCATCCTGCATTCTTCTGGTGCCAGAGGCCCGGTTGCGGATGAGATCGCTGCAATGGGCTCTCAAGATGCAGTAGTGTCAGTCCTCCGGCAGGATGTCAGGCCCCGTTCAGGTGCCGCCCTCGGTCACTCAGGACCTTCTGTGGTGGGCCGACTAAGGCACTCTGAGTGGGGCTCCATTTTGGCTACCCTGGCCGGAGGTGACTATCGTGACGGACGCATCTCTCACGGGTTGGGGAGCTCATGCCAACGATTTGACAGTCGGCAGCCGTTGGTCTCTGTCAGAGTCCAGACTCCATATCAATCTGTTGGAGCTGAGGGCCGTCAGGCTTGCCCTGAAGGCTTTTCTGCCGACTGTGTGAGGATGGAATTTCCCGATTCTGATGGACAACACGGTGGCCATGCACTACCTCAACAAAAAGGGGGTGCAGGGTCACTTCATCTGTGCACAGAGGCGATGCAGCTCTGGTTCTGTGCCATCCAGCAGGGAATTTCGATCTCAGCAGTTCATCTGGCCGGAGACGAAAACAAGACGGCAGACGCTCTGAGCAGGCAGACCGCGATCTCTCACGAGTGGGAGTTGGCTCAGGAGATTCTCCTGGAGATCTTCGCCCTTTGGGGGACGCCTCAAGTGGATCTCTTCACCTCCAGTGTCAACCGGAAGTGCGAAAGGATCTGCTTGCAGGAATTTCCTCCAAGAGGAGCCTTAGGAGACGCGTTCGTGATGGAGTGGTCCTTCCCACTGCTGTACGCGTTTCCTCCAGTCCCCGTCATCCCGCAAGTGCTGCAGAGGTTAAAGAGGTTTGGTTCCCAAATGATCCTCATTGCTTCGGCATGGGCCCGGAGGACGTGGTACCCGGACCTTCTCGACTTGTCCATCTGCCCGCCACGTCGTCTTCCCTACCGAGACGATCTGCTCTCATGGGAGGGGGGGGGGTCAGGTTCTCCATCCAGAGGTCAGATCCCTCAACCTTCATGCTTGGCTTCTGAAAGGTTAAGGTATAAGGATTGGGACCTCCCTGAAGACGTGATGGAGGTGTTGCTTTCGACCAGACGACCGGCAACAAAGTCCCTGTACCGTTGCTGTTGGAGAAAGTTCTGCGACTGGTGCAGGGTTAAGAATGTGGATCCTTTTTCATGTGACGTTCCTGTAGTTCTGTCTTTTTTGCTTCGTTTAGCCCACAGGGGCTTGCAACTGGGTACCATTAAAGGTTACCTGGCGGCGCTGTCCATATTTAAACGCTTGTCTGAGGAGTGTTCTTATTTTAAAATTCCTTTAATTTCTCAGTTTTTGAAAGGGCTCACTAATGTGTTCCCACTGTCCCCTTTCCAGGTTCCCGGTTGGGATTTGAACCTTGTTCTAAAGTTCCTAATGGGTGCTCCATTTGAGCCTTTACATTCTTGTCCTTTGAGACTGTTAACCCTTAAAACTGTATTTTTAGTTGCGGTCACTTACGCTCACAGAGTGAGTTACAGGCCCTTTCAGATAAGCCACCCTTCACTGTGTTTCATAAGGACAGGGTTGTCCTTAGAGTTCGTCCTTCCTTTCTTCCGAAAGTGGTGTCGGAATTTCATTTAAGCCAGAAGGTCATTCTTCCGGCATTTTATCCTCCTCCGCATCCTGGTAAGGAAGAGGAGAGGCTCCATAGGTTGGATCCTAGAAGAGCTTTAAGTTTCTACATTTCACACATGTCCCGGGTCAGAGTGGTTGATCAGCTTTTTATAGCTTATGCTGGAAGGCGTTTGGGACAAGCTGTTACTAAGCAGACCTTGTCTAGATGGATTATCTTGGAAATTTCTGAATGTTACCGCTTGACGGTAAGGACCCTCCGGTAGGCTTACGGGCCCATTCTACTAGGGGTATGGCTGACTCTACTGCCCTGCAGAGGGGTGTTCCTATTCATAACATCTGTGAAGCAGCCACTTGGGCTTCTGTCCCTACTTTTGTACGTCACTACTCCCTAGATTCTATCCATGGGCAGGATATGGCCTTTGGCAAGGCGGTCCTTTACTCTGCAATTTGATTGGCCATTCGAAATTTCTATATTCTTTTCCCTCCTCCATACGTTGGTACTGCTTTGGGAGTCTGTCATAGATATGGAATACGTTGGAGGACCCAATCCCCTCGAACAACAAGTTACTCTCTTACCTGGTAATGTTCTTTCGATGGGATGGTCCGACGACGTATTCCATATCGCTCCCACCCTGCCTACCCCACTACAGAATTTCTAATGCGATTGCAGTTTACGTTTCCGCAAGGCTTTCTGTGGTCATGCGGGCAGAAGATTGGTGTCACACGTTCTGGGGAAAAAAACTACAACTGAAGCTACGGGCGTCGTTCGTCCTACTTATAACATCCGGTGACGTCGGATCGATGGAGGCCCTCGAGGACAGCGTATCAATATCGACGCAGGACGCAGACGCCGAAAGATTTTCCGAAGCAGCACAGCTGTGGTGATTACTGTCATAGTAATATAGGTCGTCGGACCATCCCATCGAAAGAACGTTACCAGGTAAGAGATTAACTTGTTCTTCGGTGTCATTTGCTAGGCTCCCTCCTCCAAAAACTATCACCACTCGGGATTGGCCACTGAGTGGCAGTTCCTGTATAGAACCTATAGCAGGGTGAAATTGGTGGATGCAGCTGTGTCAGGTGGTGTACTTAGATCGTCCCCAAAATGTTTACTCCAGAAATGTTATATTGGGTAAGCCTTGTGATTGGTTAGTGGCCCCTTGCCATCTGCCCCTAGACCCAAGGGTCCTGATTGGTCAGGCCGCGGGCCTCCAAGCCTGGGACAAACTCTGTTACCAGCCCGTAAGACACCTGTTGGTAATACGTGTGTATTATGTAACAGCGAGGTGCAACTATGTGTCAGCGTTATACAATAGTGTAAAATACTAATGCCATTAGTGCGTTCCATTCCCATCATACGAGGTAGCCGGAGAGTTTAGAGTTTGTTGCGAAGCACTGTCTAGTCGTGGGACGGCTGCTCTTTCCCAGCCTCTGAGTCTTGGCCCAGTATCAGCTTCGGCCAAATCACGTGGTTGGAGACCATTCTTGAGTGCTGAATTGCTCTGAATTAGTCTGTGTTTTTCAGGGAATATTTTCTGCTACGGCGGCTGTTACCTTGCTCTGTGCGTGGTATGTGGTTTGCAACATTGTGGCCTTGGCTGCCGTTGCGCCTGCTGTAGCTGTTCTGCTTGCACAGCATCTTGTGGCTTGAGACTTCTCTGTGACGATCATGGCCTACTGTATTTTCCTGAGGTCTGCACTGGCTTCTTTTATGTATTCTCCATAGTGTCCTTAGGTTAGTGTGCGTCATGGCCAGTCAAGTCCCTGGAGTGCTCCTGTCCTTCCATAGGGTTAGTTGCATGTAAGCATTTGCAAGCATGTACACACGCTCTTCTGGCTGCTTGTGTTTCTGCGTTGCTGTAGCAAACCTAATAGCAAAATAATAAACGTGCCGACAGCATGTACATGTCACTGTCCTCTAACTCATAGGGCTGTACGTGTGTTTTTCATGTAGATGGGTGTGTGTGTGTCCCGAATGTGCGGATTGCACGTGTGCTTCCTGTCTAATGTAGCTATGTTGTTGTGATGTCTCTAATGACTTCAGGCATGGCTCCTTGGTGCTATTAGTTGATTCTGTCCATGTAATCATCTCCAGATCTTGTCTCTCCTCGTCCACTCTAGGTAGGGTTTGTATTACTGCAGGTTTGTATGGTCTTCTGGCAGACTACCTTTCGTGGTAGTTCTCCATGGTGGGGGCAGTGGGTACCAGAGTAAGATTGGCGGCCATGTTGTCGTTAGTGCTTCTTCCGGTTGGGGGGTCTTTCAAGATGGAAGGCAGTTTTGGATTTTTCCTCTTCAGTCCCCCCTCTTGTAGACCATACCGTTATATCTTCCATCGTCCACCACTAGACCCACTTTTGTAATTCAGACCAAGTGTCCACAGTAGTTGACATGATCTTCGAATTACCAATATATGTAAACGCAGCCACCTCCGGGTCTGCAGTAAACCCACTTCCCTACGTATTTCTTTGGATTGCGTGGATTCTCTAGTTTCATTGTAGGTGGATACATGTCTGATTCTGTTATCGGCTGTCTTAGTCTCTCTTGTTCTCTTAATATTTCGTCCATCTGCTGATCGCTGTCCATGGCCATGAGTAGCTTCATTCCAACCACCACTTCTGCTGCTTTCTTGCATTTTGACATGCATATTTTATCCCGCACAATGATGCTGCTCTGATTATCAGCCCACCAGTAATCGCCTTTAGACCGTCAGCTAGCCAGGAAGCCATCCATGACCAAATGTAGGAAAACCAACTCCCATCTTTCATTGTAACCTTCAACTCTTCTTCCATTGTAGCGTGCATTTGGGCCAATTGTGCTACTGATTCTCATAGTGTTCCGTTGTCCTCGTTGTTGGCTGGTATGAACGTGCAGCAGGAACTCACTGTTTTTGCACACACTCTTCCTTCCATAGCCGTGAGGAGCTCTAGAACATATCTGTTCTGCAATGCCACCAGTCGTATTGCTCCAAGTTCTTCTTTTATTGCGTTGAACCCATTCACTGTTGAGTTTATAGTCATCGGTTCCCAGCGCATTATCTGGTGCCACTTGTCATTCCCATATATAAAGGAACAGGGTCTACAAAACACTAACCAACAACAATCCTTAAATCTCAAAAATACTTAAAAATATACATTTTATTCAATATTCATAAAATATGATAAAATCACATACGGTTAAAAAAGCAAAATGCTACTGACAGAAGCATAATGGATCACCAATAATCACAATTTTCTGAGTGCCGATCAATGGATCAGTCCAGGTTACCCCTATGCTTATTCAATGCAGCGAATGGAGGTAAACTCTTTTCTTTTACAGATATTATTTCTCGAGAAAACTAAGTCTTCAATCATGGTCTTTTGCCTCGACATGTTTCAGTTCCTTCACTTTAGTTTAGAACTTTCTTCAGGAGGATTTCGAGATACATCACTTGAAATTGCAACACAACATCTTGCCTCATGGCATCTAAATCTGTGTGGATTGTACAGGATAACTGTTGGTAGATAAAGACATAAAACCAAAATAAGAAACTTCAATGCTTATTTGGAGACAGTATTAGTCTGTGCAAACACAGGTAAATGCTTATATCATTTCCTCTGTTTGTAGTAGTGGGCGTCTGAAAAATGGGGGTGGAGGATAGTATCACTATATTCAACCAGTCTCGGTTCCACTTCGAAAATGGTCTCGTCTATAAAAGATACATATTGAGAAATCGCCAGGGCTCTGGAGGTCCAATTCAAATAACAATTAGTGTTTAGTATGCCAACAACTGTGGCAACTTGGTGGGCGGATACATTCACTGCCACCACTTTATAATTGAATTACTTTGGAATTAAATAATTTTATAAAAAACCAGAATAGTTTCTTTATTTTTAAAAAGACAAAACGTCTTAAAGGCTATACAATTCATAAACATAGTCTGAAGGGCGAATCCATATGAGAAGTGACAAAGAATACACCTATGAACAAATGCCCTCATAGTGCAAATGATTTTAGTACTGGGTTCACATAAGTTCTGAGGCAGATGCCTCATCTTGGCCAGTCATCTCTCTGTCGCATTCAAACGGTAAAAAGCAATACTTCATGAAAAAAACATTTCAGGGTAAATACCTTCTCTAGTTTGCAAATCTTTAACAGAGTTCCCCCATATGGCTCAAAATACTTTCAAATGCGCTTTTCCGAGTGCCCTAGATAATTCTCCAGCATATTTTATGGACCGCCACTACATAGAAAAGAGAGCGAGCGTTGAAGTAAAAGGGGGCTCATAGTAAATAATGCCCTCTACAACTGCACGAGAATAAAGCCGTGCTGTATTCACGATAGCGTCCTAGTTGTTAATGGCAGTAATTACCTGTTCCAGTCCGCTCTAGCAAGTATGCAAGTCCAAAGTAGTGCGGGGGACCCTTTGAGTGAAAAGGTAACTTCCCAAGTCTAGTTTAGCTGTAAAACGCCGAGTTGAATGCACATGCGCCCTCTTGCTTGTACAACAAGTCCTTCAGTGTAGAAGTGCTTCATGTGGGTTATGTAGTCCCTTTTTGATGTTTAGTAAGAAAAAAACTACTCGGGCCCTCTAGTTGTAGGAAAAATAAGCAGAACAGATACCTATGGAGAAACCTGAACTAGTCCCTTTTTAATGTTTAGTGGGGGCCATCTATGCCAAGAGTCCTCTAGTGGTCAGAATTGGGATAATAGGCTGTATAGATATCCATAGGAAGCCCTCACCTGGGGCTCCAATTAAAGTGAATTAATTGGCATTACCACACTTTATGCCATTCGATTGAGTCATTAAGACCTCTCAGATCACTGCGTGTTTTAAAAATAAGTTCTTGTTCGTTCTTCAGGAGTTTTTTATTCAGCATTACTGAATTATCACCTTTCACTACTAAGAGGACTGTCCATGTCAAGCTATCACAACCGTGATTCTGTTCTACAAAATGTTTGACCAACGGAGCCTGCATGATTTTATTTTTAATACAGCTTTTGTATTCGCCTATACATACTTTGATTTTATGATTAGTTTTGCCTATATAATGTATGCTACATGGGCAAGTAATCATGTAGACAACATTCTCAGTGTTGCAATTTGAGAAAGTCTTCTGAGACCATGGTCTAGTTAAACCTATCTCTACTTCTTTGCTCCTCATCGTTAGTTTACATACCACGCACTGACCGCAAGGTGAGTGACCCACCACTGGAGGTAAACCCCATTGACTAGTAAGGCTGGTGGCAGGGGGGTGGGTACAACGATATCTACTGTGGCTTACAGTATTTCCTACGGAGCGTGATTTAGTATATGCAAACAATGGCATGGTCGGGTTAGCAGCTGTGGTTCTCAATAATTTCCAATGTTTGGAAATTATATTTCTAATAGGTAGGCTATGATTAATGAAAGTATTAACACAAAACTATTTTATTATCGCAGGGTTTTTTTGTTTTTTCTTCAAGGAGAGCCTCTCTGTTATTATAAAAGGCGCGTTTTGCTGCTTTTTTAAATAAGTTTTCTCGGGTACCCTCTTTTCTTTTTTAGTTTGCCTTTCAAATGCTGCGCCTCTTCTTCAAAAGCTTGTTATGATATGATATGGCATTTGTAATGCGCCTATACACAAGTGTTTCAAGGCGCGAAGTAGAGCTGTTAACGTTTGAGTTTCAAAAACTGTCCATAGGGCAGATTATCTTTTAGATGTTTTACATGGTGGGACTCAAAATGCAACAGAGTTTTTTTCAGTGGCCTTGTGGAATGGTTTTACTAGGAGCCTCCCATTAGCATGATATAATGTCAGATCTAGAAACTTGATCGCCTCTTCTTCCACTGTCATGGTGAACTGCAGGGGTCTATTAAGGCTATTAAGCCATTTTAGGAAAATGTCAGCTGTTTCTCTAGACCTCTGCCAGATTACCAACACGTCATCAATGTAACGTAGCCATGTGGTGATGTCCTTTTCAAAAGGATTAGGAGCATACAAGAACTGCTTTAAAAAAAATTCGACATATAAATTGGCCAAACTTGGGGCCCTGGTGGCCCCCATGGCGCTCCTTTCAACCTGTTAGAATGTACCTGCAAAGTCGAATTTTTTTTGTTAATGCCATAGAAATACACCACATTAGGAAGGAAGTTGGTACTGGATGTTGGTCTGTCCGTGTCAGAAGTATTTCTTCAATTTTTTCCAGTGTCTTGCTGTGGGATATTGGTATATAGCGACACCACATCTAAACCCAACAACAGCTGGTGTCCTTTATGAAATTGGGAGTTTTCTACTTTCCTAATGACATCTGTAGTGTCTTTAAGATAAGGTCTCATAGTCTTTACATGCTCTTTGAGATAAAAATCGGCAAAAATCGAGAGGGTTTCTAAAATAGAATTAATCCTTGCTACGATCGGCCGACCAGGTGGGTTACTGAAAGTTTTATGAATCTTGGGGGGACAATAAAAACTAGGAATGGAAGGAGTTTTATTGATAAGAAAATCACTTTCTTGTGGGTTGATCCACCCCCGATCCTTAGCTTTCAAAACTTTCACTTCAATCTGGCGTGCTAGATCTTCGGTGGTATCCCTGTCGAGTCTTTTATAATATGTCTCATTCAGTAGCTGTCTTTTGCATTCATTGACATAATCTAACCGGTTCAAAATGACGATTCCTCCACCTTTATCAGCTTTCTTTACGATAATGGATTCATTTTCTGAGAGGTCCATAAGGGCTTTTTTTCTATTTTAGTCATCTTCTGAAAAGTAGAGGAGGGCTGTTGTTCAAGTGTTTCTACTTCGGCTAGGACTCGTTTCTCAAAAACAAGAGGTTCAGGTGAGAATGAGTGCGGTGGAGGATAAAATTTAGAGGGGGATCGAAGACCCGTATAGTTTAGGGGAGTATTGGGTGGAGTATCATTTACTTGTTTAGAAAAAACTCTTTAAAATGGATTTTACGCATTAGTTTGTGAAATTCTGCTCGAAACTCAAAAGGATCGTGGGTTTTAGTAATCACGAAACCTAAACCTTTATTTAACACTGTTTGGTCAGCTTCAGTCAGAGTATTATTTGACAAATTGACTAAAAGCGACTCCCGCTGCGGGTTTGTTTCTGCTGATGGCTCCACTGCCCCCTGGAGGGGCCCTGTTGTAAAAAAGCCCTTTTGGTGTTATTTCGGGATGTATCAATGCAGAGAAGAACATCTGTGTCCTGCTGAATAGTCTGTGAGACAGTGGTACTCCGTCAAGGGCCACTTCAGACCGGTCCCATAAGTAATCTCCTCTTTTCACTCTTTTGAGGCCCTCCTTCTGGTCAGTGTTGTTTTTCCAGGGACGTTGCATCACTTGCAGTGATCTCTTCTTTCTGCTGTTGCCTTCGTCCATTTTGGGGAAGCCATCAATCGTCACATCTTTCCTAGGGACTACTAATGAGGGTATGTGGACTTGCGGCAGGGAGCATATTCCTCCCCAATTTGTTGGGAGTTTGTCGTATGCTTTGGAACCAGAGGCCCAATAGTGATCCATCAACATAGCCGTTCCTGTGTTCTTTTTCAGCCTTCATTTTCTCCTACTTCATCATCACCGTCATGCTGATAAAACAAGGCAGGTGTCGTCAAGGGAAATATTGTGAGCGGTCCATTTTCTTTATCCACCCAAGTCAGCAGACTTGCACTTTTGGGCCATTCCTTGAGGCACATGTCATTTTCTTCTTGAACCTTGTTCACTGCTGCTTTTGTTACAGCGAGTGCCTTACTTCCTACTACTCCATCTTCCCATCCGTCCTTTGTGTACATCTTCCCATATATCAGTATTTGCAGTTGTTCACAACAGCCGGGCTCTCCACCTATATCCTTTGCCCTCCATTTTAAGTTTTAGTTTCACCCTTTTCTGGACCTTCAGTTATGTATCGTAGTGCTTCTGTGTGCTGCCAGTAATTGTCCATCATGGGTAATGTCTTAATGAAATTATCCAGTAATATTTCAAAAAATGCTTGGTATCGGGGTTGGAATCACAAAATTCACACTTGTATTCAGTAAAAAACACCATCAAATTATTTGACAAAGTACCACAAAATCTAAAACACCATATAGATTACTACATTGATAAATCACAATCTTGACATCTAATAATTACCACCTTTTAATACCCATACGCTCTCATACACAACCAGTGCCCAAATTCACACGACGACACAAGGGTCCACCTATAACTGGTGCCCTTCTTGTATTCCTACATAAAATGTGTTATTTATATTACACCCATGTCTCCTGTAGGTATGTATATATGTACAATAGTATAACTTATTGATGCAGTCTACATATGTTTCGGTCAGCTAAACAAAGGTTTGAAATTGCAGCCAAGCGTGATTCTGACCTTCCTCAGGACAAAACAATAATGTGCAACTCTGTACTCACAGTCGCAATATATTCTGGTGGAAGATGTCTTCCAAAATTCTCTGTACATGGAACAAAAAACAAAACGCAAACGCAAACACAAAAACAAATAAAAATACAACCCCTTAGTTTCCTAATAGGCACATATAAATGATGCTTGCAAATCATACATGGTTGCAAATGCTTGCACTCGCCCCAATACTTGTTAGAGGGGGTGGCGCCAACTTGGATTTAATCCTCCGTGCTCCAGGGGGAAAACTTCCACGAAGCCGGTAGATAACATGGGCACAGAGTGAACCTACTACTCTCTTGCCAATGCTACCCTCAATCCATTGACCAAATAGCCAAACTTACTTAAAGTATTATATACTGAAGATCAATGCAGGTGCTGGAGACCACCTTCTAAATCAACAATTGGTCCCGGTGCTCTCTCCAAAAGTTCTTATCAGCACCCGAATGGTGACATCACACATCTCTGCAAAGTAACCACATAGTGCCATGTGTTACTCATATGGGTTGTGTGTGTACACCTTCATGGTGCAAAATTGGCAGAATTAACATTATATGTAGTAGAGGATTCAAACCACTCTCTGTTAGCGTAGTTCGGCACACACTACTGCATCAAATGAGGGATGCGTGTATAGGCAGATCTAGGAAGTACCCCCAGTCTGCTCAAAAACGGCAAATTAGTTGTCAATTCCAATCTGTATAGAAATATATACAAAAAGCCTGCAGCTATTTCTTGCCAAATGCAATTTATTGTATCAAATTATGCCTTGGACCTCCGCCTTAAAGTTGCCGTTTTCCCTTGGAATCTTCTTCGTGTTTGGAACATTGCGAGATAACAGATGTTGCTACGAATGTTCTGGAGGCACTCGTGGCATATCGGATCAATGAGCAGACATAGCACCTCTCCCTCGTTGTATCCTTACCAATTTTTGACATGTGCTTATACCACATGTTGTTTTTTTATATGTGCATTACCAGTGAGGTATGTGTTTACTCCCTTAATGTCTGTGACAACACTGCGCTTACCTCTCCTTACCTTATCAGCAGTGTCCTCTGTACCAACTGACACAGTAGTCCTTGCAGCTTGGGTTGGGGAAATGTTTGTGTTGGATACAGCGGAAACATGCCAAGCGAGGCATAACTGCCAGATGCTAAGAGGGCAGTAGATAGCAGTAACCACACAGCTGTTGTGAATAATTTTATGAATAAAACAATTTGAAAAAAAAATTGTTCTGCTTCCATGCAGCTGATGAGATGATAAAGTTGCCCACCTGAAAATCGCAATAAAAGGGCGTTATTGTTAGTATTTGTAAGTACATTTTAAGCTCTGCGTACTAAATCACTAAATGCCCATGCAAATATCTCTTCCCAAATTTTCCGTATGGCACTATGTCAGAGTGTGGGCAGGACAGGGTAGACACCCTGCTCAAGTTGTGGGTATGTTTACACTAGATACTCAAGAAATGCGTAGTCATACATTCGTGGTGATGGGGGTCTAAAATGTGTGGGCCTTCTTATAGCATGGATGAATTCACGGTGTCCAATAGAAGGCAACAGCTTTATTATTCCCCCCCGATACCTGCGCCTATCAACACTTTTACACTGACAACCAACAGTCGCTGAACCCTGCATGTGCAAATAAGAAGAATGTTGAGACCGGGTTAACACAGTGTAGTGGAATGATCAAGTCAACTTAGAGTGTGACAATATTTTACATCAATATAAGAGATGTTGTATATGTTATGTATATATTGCTTTCGTGTGCGTGCTGATTGTCCCATACATGGGAAAAACTTTCTTTTTACTGGTAAATTTGCACCAAAGTTGCAGTGGAGATATCAGGGACTTGGGAACGTCTGACCATCGGGTGTCCAGTACACTCTTATTCGCTTATATTTGGGGAATTATCAAGTTCAGGAGTGTTTGGGATTTGAGCACTAATACTTTCTTGTACATTGCTTGTTGCTGTAGTGTTGGCCCTGTCGATTTCTGCTGCGGCACGTTGGGGTGAGGCCGATGCTTTGTAGGGCTTGATGTCCTGCGTATGGTACCAGACTTCCCTTCTAGTTTTACAGCTCTCTTGGTGACTGCCTCGACAGTGTGGGGATTTTTTAGGATTCTTTGAGTACCTGGTCCCCTATTTTAATGGGTGCTTCCTTTTGTGTCTCTAGGATATTGTCTTCTTGTGTGTTGTCATCCAACCTCCCTTTTATTTGTTTTATCTGGCAAGAGCTAAAATAAGTACTAGAAACAAGTGAATTCACATACTCGTACATTTAATTTCCAAAAATATAGGATGCTGGTTCATAATCTTTGATTGCCCTCGTTTCTGGAGCCAATGGGAGATGCATATGGCATCCTGTTACCACCTTGTGGGGCGTTAAATGGTGGTCGGACCCAGGTTTGTTTCATAACTCCAGGAGGACCAAGGGCAGGCAGTGCAACCTATTATTTTTGGTGCTCTGCTTGGATTTAACTATGCTCTTTCAGGAGGCCATTGAGCTGTTTGCAAATTCCGTTAGCTTGTGGATGATATGCACAGGCAAATTTGTGTTTTATTCCTAACCGGACCGTTATGTGTTGGAACATTTGATTGGTGAAGTGAGGACCGTTGTCGGATCGCAGGACCTCACAAACTCCCCATCTTGGGAATACATCGCGTACCTGGAATTGTGCTGCTCTGAGGGCGTCGGCATGGGAGCATGGCCCAGCCTCTATCCACCTTCAGAAGGGGCAGACCACCACAATTGTGTATCAGTAGCCTTCACAAACGCTGATCATATCCACGTAGTCAATATGGAGGTGTAAGAACGGGCCTTCAGGACAAGGAATTACTCCCCTTATCATTCTTAATGTGTGTCCAGCAGTGAATTGTTAGCACGTTAGGCAATTGCTGAGGAAGTTGGCAACATGCACATTTAAGTCTGGACCGAACCATGATTTGCCAATGTGTGCTGCAGTGACACTTTTCCTTGTGTGTGTGGGATGATGCAGTTGTGTTAGTGCTATTTTCAATAGTGCGGGGGCATCACTACCTTTACTGTATTGTGCTGCCACCATAAGGTGTCAGTAGGAGACATTGAACACCCTCTTTTTACCCAGAGTTCTTTTTCGTCTATTGGTGCAGCTGCCTTCAGTTCCATTATTTGAGTTTCTGGTAGGTGATTGTACCCTTCTTTCATTAACATTTGTCTCACTCCTCTCCTCCTTTTTGTTTTTCTTTTAAATCCCACATTTCTCCAAAATATGGTGCAATCTTCGCGTGATAGTCTACTGCCTCATTCCCTTTTGAGATGGGGTCATCCCCATTAGTGTGTGCTTGGCATTTGACTAATGCTAGTTCCGCTGGACAGGTTACAACCTCTATTAGCTCTCCTAACAGTAAAGCATGCTGTACAGGTGTCCCATCTGCTCTTCTTAACCCACTTTTCAGCCATCTTGCTAGCCCTGAATGTACTGTTGACGTGACATAGGCACTGTCTGAGTAAATTGTTACTCTTTACGTCACACTCCTTTAGTGCTAGTATCAGTGCCCCTAATTCTGCTGCCTGTGCTGTGTACTGTGGTTGTAATTGGACACTCTTCACTACTTCGCTTGTCCAGTCCTCCCTCAATCTGACCACCGCTGCCCCTGTTCTCCTAATGCCATCACCTTGGTCAATCGTTGACGACCCATCAATATACAGCACCTCTCCCCCCTCAAGCGCATCTTCCTCTATCTTCTGTGTTTCTGTGTAAAACTCTATGCTTTCAGTGCAGTCATGAACCCACTCCCCAGGCTGATGGATATTTCCCAAAAACTATGCTAGATTTAAATTTTTGCACCTTACTATCTTTAATTCTGGCCTTGACCGGATGTCCAGTTGTTCTTTGTATTAGTGTACTCTTAGGCTTGTGCAGGATCGCAAAGAGGGCATGCTCAACGTAAAGGGTGGTTGTAGACCCCATTGTTATTGATGAAGCCTTCTATACTGTGAAAGTTGCAGCAGCCAGATGTTGTTCGCACAGGAAGTGCCCTTTCATTACTGGATTTAATTGTCCACTGTAATAGGCAATTGGCTTGTGGCCCATGCTTGTATTTTGTGTCAGTACTGCTTTCATGACCATGCTGTCTGAGTGTGAAAACGGGAAGAATTCCTTTTTATGGCAGGGGGTTCCCTAGAACTGGAGCAGCGGAGATTGCTTGCTTCAATTTGTCGAATGCTTCTGTCATTTCCCTAGTCCAACCTAGTGGCTTTCTTACCCCCTGGGCTTCCTTCAGTGCTGTAAGAAGAGGACACGTGTAGGTGCTGTAGTGAAAGACCCATGCTCTGCAATGGTTGCATAACCCCAAGAACCGCTGTAATTCCCTTAATTGTTTTCAGTTGGGTTGTGTCAAGTATTGTTTGTGCTCTTTTTGGTGCTATGTGTCTGCCATTTTGAGAGATCACCTGTCCAATATACAGTACTTCCTTCTGGCAGCACTGTATTTTGGCCTCGTCTACTTTGCACTCTTTTTCTGCCAGTACAGCAAGCGAGCATGTATGCAGAGTCTTTTCTGCATTCTTCCTCAGTAGTGCTGCAGATGAGGATATCATCTACATACTGTAAGACTGCGCTGTTTGTTTGCATATTACCCACGTCCATCTGTATTACTCTGTTAAAAATGGAGGGTGATTCACAGTATCCTTGTGGTAGTCTAGTGTGTTTCCATTTCTAATTGCGGTACATGAAACTTGTCAAGTCTTGTGAATCTGGGTGAAAGGGTATTGAGAAAAAGCGTTTTTAAAATCAATAATGGTGAAACATGTTGCTTCAGCTGGGATAACACAAAGGATCGTTGCAGGGTTTGCTGCTCCAGAGTACTCTGCTGCTACAATGTGGTTAAGAGGGTGTAAATCCTGAATGAAATGCCACAACCCCTTCTTCGCCTTGTGACGGGTACACTGCAGTGCTGCATGGAGATTCTGATGGTACTAAAATGCTCCGTCAATGAGGGCACTTATTGTTTCATAAATACCTTCATCTGCTTCTTTGGTCAGGGGAATTGTTTAACCCTTGACAGAATTGCTCCCAGTTTCAGTTTTATCTGTACTCCCCCTTTATGCACCCCACGTCATAGGGACTAGTTGTCCATAATGTGTCGGGTATCTTGGCTAGATCTTCTTCGCAGAAAGGAGGTGGTGCTTCTAATGCCATGGCCATCTTCTGTGCTACTTCTCTGTATTGTATATGCAACCAGACGTACACACTCATTGCCAACATCTGTTTGCCATTTCTCTGCAGTAACCAGTTCCTCATCTGATGCATCTTTTAACCTACATCCCTCTGCCACGGCAATGATGGCTCTCCATGCCTTACCATTCTCGTCGATTGAGTGGACAGCAACCCACACTCCTCTTGTCACAATTGTCACTATATCTACTGACACATGTTCCCCCTCCTCATCTGCTGGTGTCTCTGGTCATAATAAGTACTCACTTGACCTCACCACACCTTCCCTGTGATGCCGGGTAGCCATGCGAGGGCCATGTCTGTTCCGTATTGGAACATTTCTGGGTCAACTGGTTCCCCCCTCTGTACAGTTTTGCCGCAATATGCCTGAATTATTTGTCTAGCAGTGAGAATGTATATCCCTGGTGTGGAGAATACTATGCCTTTTGTCGGTGAATGAGATGGTCCTGTTTAGTCTGCTCATTATGTCACATCCCAATATGTTTGCAGGTGCTTACTTGGAGTAAAGTAGAGGTAAGGATACGTTGTGATCTCCTATAGATACAGGGTTGTTATCAGTGAAGGGAACCACTTCTCGAGGCCCAGAGAATCTTTGAGTGTTCATGGCATCACCTGACAATGTGTGTTTCCCCTCTCGTATATATGACGTAGTCGCCCCAGTGGCAACAAGAAAGGATTTTTTTTTGTTTTTGTCATCGCCACCCTTATGCAAGGTTCCTCGGCAGGATTGGTTGTGACTGACAGGATGGGACACAGCAAGTTTGTCTGTGGGCTGTCCTATTGTGGGTACAGTGATTGTCCATTCCCGGTGTATGGGTTATGCCCCACTATGGTTACCCCTTGCATCCTTATTACTGGTAATGTTGCCATCGTGTCCATGGTTTGTGGCAAGTTATCCTGTAACTGTGTCAACTGTTGTGCTGTTTGTGAATATTGGACTAATGGTACTGCCATTTGTTGTGGCGTTTGTTGGGGTGCTGGTATTTGTTGCATCATTGGCATAGTCTGTTTTTGTGCCTGTGCTGGATGTATGTTTTGCTGTGGCATATTCTGTGGTTGCTCTGTCTGAAGGTTGTCCTGCGTGTAGTAATCTGTCTGCCCACCCTGGTAACTCTGTTGCCCTTGTTCTCCCCACACTTGTTGCATCCCTCTGTTCCTACATGTGCGAGAAATATGGCCTAGCTGCCCGCAGGTCCAGCATTGGGGTGCTTCACGTGTCTGCCATGGTAATCCTCCTCCCCCCCTCGCCCTGCCCTTGTTGCAATTGCTGTGTGTATCCCCTGAACCTCCACATTGGTTGGTGTGTGTGTGGCCCAAAGCCCTGCCCTCTCTGGAAGCCGCCTCTTCCTCTATAGTTATTCTGGTAGCCACCCATTCCCATGTACCCTCTTCCCATTTTTGGTGCGAATTTCTGCGTAGTGTTGTATTGTTGCTGCTGTGCTGGTTGGGACAGAGGCTGGGGTTGGGAAACTGGCGTCTGCTTGTGGGGCTGGACTTATTGTGAGCGCCCCTTCTAGTGCATATTTAGACAATTTCTTCTGGACTAATTTAGCTTAATCTGCCTTCCTTTCTTCTTCCTTTGGTTTAATCTTTTATTGCCAAATGTTTCTGTACTGGCTCTGGTAATCCTTGTATCAAGATGTGAAAAAAGATTAGCTATATTTTTATCCCACGGCTCTTTAGTTTCGAGGCGCCAAAGCTCTTGTATCTCTTGGATGTAATTAACACGATCTTCATCACGCATCTTGCATGACGTAATTGCTCCTATATCTGACGTGTCGGGATATGTGTCCGCAATGCCTGCCATACTGCGTGTCTGCATTTGCAAATGGTGATCCTCATGTGATGTGTTTTGGGTGGTCACTCCTGGGAACCCCGCCCTCTTCCAAATGTCACCTGCTGCGTCACCCAATATGGAGACCAGTAGGCCCTTGACGTCACCTACTGCCAATCAATGTCCTGCTATTAATTTCTCCATCTCGTAAATCCACTTCCCTGCTTAATTACGGTAACCTGCATTTAATGTTCTCTTTATCTGTGTGCTTCCATGACACATACTGTGGCCTTGTCCCTCCCCTTTCTAACAAGGGCATCTGCGAGTACGCTGCCCTTTCTTCAGGTGTACGCCTGTACTGCCTATCTGGATGGGGGCCCCCTTCTGTCCTCAAATTATGCAGATATGTCTGTTAGGCCTATTGCGTGTGATGGATGTGGTGTGGCTTGTGCCATGGTCAACCCTCCCCGCGCATGAGTGTCCTCTATTTTGTATGATGGAAGCTCCATCCCTCCTGCGACCTGGGAGATGATCCCAGAGCCTGTGATTGTAAGGTGTCTGTGGACCTACTCCTTCTGTTACGTCTTGAGTTATGTTGTCAGTGTCCTGTCCCTGCCCCTCTCTTCTCGTGCTCTGCACTCCCATGATGTCCCACCCGCGTCCGTGTTAGTTTACCGGGCCCCTCCCTTCCTTCATCACTGATGTTACCATCCCCATCCGACTCCTCGTCCACATCGTTACAGAATCCATTAGAAAAACTCAATTTACATGTAATTGGATAGCCTACCATTACTGCGTCAAGATCAATGTTTGTGTAGTTACATGTATTGGCCTCCTCCAGTGTGCGCAATGTCGCTCTTTGCTGTGTGTACCTTAGACGTATTTGCGCTACCTACGGGGCATCCTTTAGAGGTGTTTCTATTGTCTTGTCCTCCCCGCTGCTCTTCATCACACCTTTTCCTGTCTAGCTCTTCCTTTATTGCTTCGCTCACCCTTTGGAGTGTCCGCTCATCCTTGTCCCTTTCACGTTCCCTTACCATGCTTTCCAACCTTAATTCCTTCAACCTCTTCTCTTCATACTTGCGTGTCTGTTGTAACAATATTTTCTTTTTTCCATAATGCCATTTCCCTCTCCATTTCTTCTTCGTTCTTTTTCTCTATTTCCTCCCTCCTTTCCTCCATCTCCACCTGTTTCGCTCCCTTCGTGTTCCTCTCTATTAAGTCTCTCCGCTCCTTTTCTAACAGTGCCAAACGCTCCTTCCGTCCCTGCAGTTCCAATTCTCTTGCTAACTCCCTCTTGCGCTCCCTGACCTCTTCTAATTTTGCTTCCTCATCTCCCCGCAGTTGCTCTCCCCCTAGCACATGTGTTTCCCTTTCTCTGCACCCATCCAGCTCAAATTCTTCTATTGCCCTCGTTGCACCTTCTGCCTCTCCTGTGGTGACCCCTTTTTAGCTTCAAGCGTATCTGCGCCGCTACCCATTCTTCCGGACCTATTCCTGCGAATTCAGTCTTTGTGCGCTGTAGCCCTTCCTCATCGAGGCCAGGACTGTTGGCCTCCTCACTCGTCTCTTGTTGTCGGACGCTTGGGGCATAAACCTTCGGGGCATATGCACCGTTTTACATGTGGGATTAGAGTATCCTTCTGCTGCCTTTTAATTCCTGCGATTTCACCCATTTCCTTTAGTTATCATAATGGGTACAACCCCTGCTCCTCCTCCTCCTCCTCTACGTCATCAGAGGTTATGCTAGGCGGTGCGGGGGAGTCTTCTCCTCCCTCCTCCTCCTTCAACGCCTGCAAGCTCATCATCCATGGCCTGTCCTCCTGAAACATGTGCCATAGTTCGACTATCTCCATACGGTTAGCTAACTTCTTTCCCTTATGTACTCTGTAAGTGGGTCAGTAGTGATTGCAGTACGTCCTTTGAGAAACTGCTGTTAGGCGGCCATGGTCTGGCTATCTTTCCTTCCGTACTGATGCTATATTATACGATCTTGTCCTTGTAAGGAGACATGGTCTTGCACGTGTGTTGGATTGGAGTGACTGATCCGCTATACATTATCCATCCACCCCCGTGTGGATACATGTCTGTGTTCCATTACCTGACCTCTATTTGAGGATTTTGTTGCTCTGCTATCACAGGGGGAGAAACATAGTTGTTTCATACAATGCGATTTGTGCTTTTATTATCTACAGGCCTCCGGGGCCCTTTATGCTGTGTACTCAGTGTACTGCCCTGCGTTCACCAAAGCTGCCGTTGCTCGGCACACCACCTCAATCGTGCGCATGCGTTGTCCACGTGCCACCACTTGTTCACCTGTCTAGCATTCCCTATACCATACTGCTAGTCCTTCACCGTTTACAACACAATGTCCTAGGCAACGACCTATGGGCAACGTTACCAAGCTAAAGTTCACATAAGAAAAACACAGAACAACCCGTTAATTCAACCCCGCATCAACAACCCACAAAACCCCACCGCTGTCTTCCCACCTCCCAGGAGTGGAGTATGCTAGTCAACTCTGTGATTAAACTGCACCCGTCGCATCGCCTGATGTGTGATACGCCTCTCACCAGGGACAGGTAACCAGTTAATGCACCTTCCGCAATCTAAGATGGCTCCATCTAACTCTTACAGGAATACATCCTCTATGCTCAGAACTAAAAGGTCCAATTCGTAGGAATACTACATATATATGTATATTATACATTCACGGTCCAAGCCTACCGAGTGAACAATCCCTGCTTAACACAAGAACGTATTGCCTTACAACCTGAACGCTCGCTAAACACAGAAAAGGGACTTCTACCTCCGCTTCTGTCCCTATCCCATGCTCGTGTAATTAAATTCACCTCTCGCACCTGCCGATACCACCTCTACAATATTCGCAAAATCCGTCCCTCACATTCCACGCTACCAAACACCTAATTTCCTCTCTCATCTTTTCCCGCCTCTTCTGCTCTTCTCTACTCTTTGGTCTTCCCGCATCTCATCTTGCCCCTCTTAAATCCATCTACCACTCTCCTGTTCGTACCCTTTTGTCTCCTTACCTCCTGTGACTCCATCTCTTCCTCGCTCTCTTACCTTGGCTGGCTACCATTTCACTTAGTTAAAATTTTACTTTCTCTGCCTTGTCTTCAAATCCCTCCATGGTCTTGCTCTGCCTTATCTCTCCTCCCTTCTCTCCTTCTACTCCCCTCCCCCCCGTTCCCTTCGTTCCGCTGACCATTTCCATCTCACTGTACCTCCATCCCCCTGCGCTTCCTCCCGTTTCCGCTCCTTCCAACTCCTTGCACCTCTGCACTGGAACTCACTCCCTCTCACAATCCGCTCTACCACGCCCTTCACCTCATTTCGCACTTCCCTTAAATCCCTCCTCCTCCTCCATTCTCCTCCTTGAAAACTCCCCCTCTGCCCTCTCTACTCCCCCCTCCCTCTGATTTTCCTCTCTCCCCTCCCCTGCTCCTCCTCTCTCCCTTCCATTTCCCTCGTCCAACTCATCTCCGTCCCCCCACCCCCACACACTAATTTCACTCCCCTCCCCCCACCTTCAGTTAATTGCTCTTTGCACTGTTTTGTCGAATGATTCATGATGTAATTTTGCTCCCACTGTTATTTTGTTATCTTGTATTATGTTGTTCCACTGTACAGCGCTTTGGTGTAAAGCGCTCTATAAATAAATCAGTCAATATTTCAACACAAGTTACCACACTTTATATCTTCCTCGTTCTATTTACACATCCCCCCCACCCACACACCAAATGCTTTGCTAATTGCGTGGACCACACTTTTTGTTTAGTGTCTGCCAGTGCCGCTCGGCCGCTGGCTCCACTTATCTGCTGATCTTGCCCCCTCTGGCTGTGTAGACTCCTGGCCGACCATGGGCGGGCTAATTTTTTTGAAGTCTGCACCCGACGACCAATGTCCAGTTCTCTCCCAATTCCCGCAAGGAACCTGCAGCACTCCAAGGTGCGACGGCTGAGGAGGCAGCACCTGGCCAAGCTGATGTCACAAATGATCTCAGCAGTGCCTCCAACTTTTTAGGGGGACTTCTAGGCAGGCAGAGCCGTGCTAGGAGTCCGTGGCCATCCAGCTCACAGAAGGCCCCAACTCCTTCCCTTGTCCCAAAGAAGTCGAGGTCCACACAAGTAGCAAAAGGTTACTGTGATTTTATTACAGCCAACAAAATACAGAGAGGTCATATGCACGGAAGAAGGTCCAGGCACATCTCGCCGCGTTCTGGCTCGCAGGCCAGTTTTCATTACATGTCACGTCACTTTCTGCATCACTCGCTAGGCTCCCTCCCCAAAGCCTAACGCCACTTGGGATTGGCCACTGAGTTGTAGTTCCTGTATAGGAACCTATAGAGAGGTGATATTAGTGGATGCAGCTGTGTCAGGTGGTGTACTTGGATCGTCCCCAAAAATTGTTACTCCAGAAATGTTACATTGGGTAAGCCTTGTGATTGGTTAGTGGCCCCCGCCATCTGCCCCTAAACCCAAGGGTCCTGATTTGTCAGGCCGCGGGCCTCCAAGCCTGGGACAAACTCTGTTCCTAGTCCGTGAGACACCTGCTGGTAATACGTGTGTATTATGTGTCAGCGAGGTGCAACTATGTGTCAGCGTTATACAATAGTGTGTAAAAGACTAATGCCATGAAAGCGTTCCATTCCCATCATACGAGGTAGCCTGAGAGTTGCGAGTTTGTTGCGAACTGCTGTCTAGTCGTGGGATGGCTGCTCTTTCCCAGCCTCCAAATCTTGGCCCAGTATCAGCTTCGCCCAAATCACGTGGTTAGAGACCACTCTTGAGGGCTCAATTTCTCTGAATTAGTCTGTGTATTCTCTGCTACGGCCGCTGTCACCTTGGCTCTGTGGGTGGAATGTCATTTGCAACATTGTGGCTTTGGCTGCCATTGCTCCTGCCGTGGCTGTTCTGCTTGCACAGCATCTTGTGACTTGAGACTTCTCCGAGATGATCATGGTCTACTGTATTTTCCTGAGGTCTACTGTGGCTTCTATTATGTATTCTCCATTGTCTCTATAGGTTACTGTGTGTCACGGCCGGCCTGGTCCCTGCAGTGCTCCTGTCCTTGCATAGGGTTAGTTGCCTGGAAGCATTTGCAAGCATGTACACAAGCTCTTCGGGCTTCTTGCGTTTCGGCCTTGCTGTAGCAAACCTAATGGCAAAATAATGAATGTGCCGACAGTATGTATATGTCGCTGTCTTATAAATCATAGGGCTGTACGCTGGTGTTATTCGTGTAGATTGTGTGTGTGACTAGCCTGAATGTGTGGAGTACACGTGTTGTTCTTGTGTAATGTAGCTATGTCGTTGTGACGTCTCCAACAACTTGAGGCATGGCTACTTCGTGCTTTTAGTCGATTCTGTCCATGTAATAGTCTCCAGCTCTGTCTTGTCTCTCCTCATCCACTATAGGTAGGGTTCGTATTACTGCAGTCTTGTATGGTCTTCTGGCAGTTTACCTTTCGTGGTAGTTATCCATGGTGGGGGTAGTGGGAACCGGTGTAAGCTCGTAAGATCAGCAGCCATGTTGTCATTGGTGCTTCTTTCGGTTGGGAGGTCTTTCAGGACGGAAGGCAGTTTCCGATTTTACCTCTTCACCATTCTCCATAATCCAGAATGGTGGCTACTGGGAGCCACATTTATGTAAAAAGGTTGACTATATTGGTGGCAAAACACAATTTAAGCATTCATATCTTAGCAAATGATTACTGCATGCAAAAAACTAACATGAGTTGCTTGATGAATTGACAAGCGCCTCGAAGCATGTTGTGTGTGCTATACACAATAGAAATAATCGGCTGCATCACATTTCAAATAGCACTAATTGCCAACTTCAGCATGATTGAATACATGTGTCTAACATTGAGGTATTCGGAATGAGTGCACTATATTGTAAATGGACCTAGCTAAGGATGCATGAATGAATGCATGTATTCAATGTGAGGTATTTAGGTTAACTGAAAATCATTACTGGATTTTTTGAGAATCCATTAGCAATTAACCAGCATAGCTTGGCTCCTGGCTTCTTGACCCAATGCGTTTTCGACTGATCTTGAGCAAATGCTCACATGCGTAAACTGTCAATAGTTTGAATCTGTGTCCTTGAAAATAAACCAATATGTGAGTGCCTTTGTTACCCACAGAGATTTGCACACAGAGGTCATCCAATTTGTACGTTTGTTTTGCACTCAAACCTGCATCTTGAGGTATAATGCAATGTATTTTCAGTTCTTTGACCCCTGACTGAGATGCCAGCCTGGGAGAATTTTGTAGAATTTCAGGCACTCTGAACTCTGGATTAGCAGCAAGCCTTCTTCTGAGGTGTGTCGAGAAGCACAGCGGGGGGAAAAAAAACAGGATGCGCATGTCGTGATTTTGTACTGTCCTGGGCATCATTTCCTTGTGCAATGTACTCCGAGAACCAGAGAAATCCCTCACTTGTTTCGCCTGTGTAAGGTCCCTGGGGTTCAGGGTTTGCGAGTAGGCATTGTTCATCTTGTGGCTGGCCCGAGTCAGGTTTTGCGACGGAGGGTCCATCTGTTTCTTTGGCTGTGCAATCGGTCACATTTGGTAATAGTCTGAGTCGCTTTCGTCATTTCCTGAGCATTTTATCTTGCCCTTTGGATTCTGTAAATGTGTCTATGCACAGACAGTATTTGAGCAAGTCTGCTGGGTCACAGCGTAAGCCTGGATGGTGAGACTTTCACTCCCACGTTCTTGGCAAGAAGTGATTCTTCGGCACACACTCTGCATCTGGCAGTGGCTTATACCGTAGACTTCTTCCTGATCAATGACAAAATGAAATGTTTCTGAAATTGAGCACACTGCTCGTATCCAAGATGTCTGCAAAGTTCTTCTCTGAACCGGAAGCGAGTTGCTTCAAGGCCCTTCATATTGAGACAAAGTCAGTGTTCTAATGACCTTTATGTAGAGTACTTGTGGCCGCGGCTGCCACCACAGAAAGACCAGTATTGAACCCACTGAACTGTCAATCAACAAGTGCATTGCTTCTTCCATTGTATCCTCGGAGGCCAGTAAAGATGCAAGCTGTTTGCCCACAGCAGAGTGTGCTTGGAGATATGTATCTTTAGTGCTTCATACCTTCAAACGCATTTTTAACAGCCGTGCTATGTGTGCGCCCAATTTCTGGTATTCTAATTGCCTTAATGTGAAGCTAGGCCAGTGCAATGATTTCAGTTGAAATAATCTAGGCGGATTCAAAATGAGCCCACAACATGTAACTTGTGCATTATAGTGATCAGGTTTGGCATTACCACTGTGACACGACAACAAGATATGAACCATTAGGTAGGCTATGCCCTTGACTGTGAAAAGACGCAATTGGTGCAACATCCGGTGTGCATTTAGGGTTCCTGTCACAGAAATTCACTGGCTCAGCATGTGTATTTTTTTATTGACCGCTTTGTCCGCGCTTCCTCCATAAACTTTGAGTAGCGGACTAGTTGCGCATGTTGCGTGTGATGTCACACATCAACCACATCATATGACCCAGCGAAATTGGGTATATTGGAGACGAAGTTGCGATTCGAGTATACGGCAAGACCGATCCTGAAGATGCATGTACACTACGGACCCCAATTAATAAAAGCCTGAATAGAAGCCCACAATAAAATAAGCGATATGAATTAAACAGCGAGGCTTAGTACTAAAGGCTAAAAGGAAGGCTCTCTGGAATACATTCGAATAGCTTATGTCTCGTACTCTATTCGTAGGGACTCGTACCGATCACCAGTATATTGCAGGACTTTTTCTTTGGAAATGGACACCGGAGAAGAGGGTTGGGAGCCGTAAACCTGATGTAGTCTGCACGGATTGGCGAATCATTTATAGTTGCAGTTGATATTAATGCAAGACTACTGCCTTCTTTTGCATAAGGTAATTACCATAAGCCTAAAGCTTGTCACACTAGATGGGGTGAAGAGCGTTGATATCTAGACAATACACAACAATTGAGAGGTGCAGGAATCCGCCGCCTTCTTTAGACGGATAGTTGACAGACGGAGAATTCTGAATATAAGTGCTTTGTTGTTTATTGAACAGAAGGGTATGATGGACTAACTCCCCAGAACAGTAAACGCCAAATGTTGTGGATACACGCAGCAATAGTTGACCGGTGACTTTCATTCATTCTTTCTTTTTTCTCAGAACTTGTGGTCTACTAAGGAGACCTCCAAACCAAATACGTGTTAAAGGGAATTGGATATCACCTTTCCAACAAAGTAAGCCTTCATGAGGGTACAATATTTTACTCCGTAGGAGGGAGGCAACGAAATTGCAAAATGTATATGCTAATTGCCACCCCTTTCTTCTTTTTCTCATCCACCTCTTCCCTTTTAGGTTTTGGACTTTTTGCTTTTTACTCCACATAGATATGGAGTTGGCAGTCCGTGCTGTTGGTACAAGACACAGACAAAGGAAGGCCTTATAGACACTGAGTCTAGCTCAAATAAATTGAAGTTGGTCCCCCTGAGGAAGTCTACAGAAATGAATTCTAATTTTTATATGATGGACGAAACATGTTGGGAAGTTTTTGTTCCCCTGCAGACAGAGAAAGGGTGACATTATCTTGTTGATTTTGAGAATTCCAGCAAGACATCCTTAAAAAGAGGAGCAGTCTGGCTCTGCTGACCAGCACTCCACTTCATTTGCACTTTAGGAGCAATTTTGCAAACTATCATTGTACTGTGAAGGTTTTTGGGAAACACATCACTTGCTTTTATATTTGTATAGGAAGGGTGTTTTTACTAATTACTCTATGTATTAAGGTCGTTTTAGGATGAATTTTAAAATCTATATTGCTTAAACTGTTGTTAAAGTGTGTTTTTTTTTTTTTTTTAGTTTTTTTTATGTCAATAGTTGTCTAAAGTCTCTTAATTTCTGTATGTTTTTTGACATTTTTTGTGAAGAATTATTAAAGTGAATGTCCAAAAACAGAATTTCAGACTCAGGACCTATTTGGTACACGGACTGAGTCATTTAAGTTGTGGAAGAAGTTGTTGATTGCCCTTTGGCAGTATCGGGGCCAAATCTCTTGTCTTTAAATTGCACCCCCTCCTGTCTCTTCTGCTTAAATATCTCAGCATGTGTACACACCATTAGAGTAGAGCCTCTGCATTCACATAATGAGTATAGTGTTATTTCAGGACTAGATGGTGAAACGCATGCATGTGAATGCGGTACAACATAATCTTCTCTGACGCACGTGTCATTTACCCAATGCACATTACCCCATGAATGTAGTTCCTAACATATCATGGAAGGTGTTGTTTGATTGGGAATGTTTAGCACCCTGTGAACGATTCAATTAGTTGAGCCTGGCAAACAGGCAGATTCTGCTGCCACACTCTTTGCAAGTACACTCAACAATAAGAAAGTGGTGCCAGAAATCCCCTGACGTTTTGCAACCTGGGACAAGGTAAGTGCATGTATTTGTTCTGGCCATGAAATTATATTCCAACCTGCGACCACTCTGCTGAGTGTGTCCAGAAAATCTGTTTCCACAGAAAGACTTACTGCGGCTTGTTGGTCAATCATGGAGAAGTCATTTTGAATCAAACCCACTACATCTGTAATTACATCTCGTAGCGCATAGAAACCATGCTGTAGTGCTTCATCATTAGAATATGCAGCATGAAAACCCAGCTGCACTGCTGCACTTTCAGTCCTCAGGATTTGCATTATTGCTTGTGGCCAAGTGTAAGTTCTACCTGTTATGGACGCTTGTCCAAACTCACAAGGTAAAGTAGGGTCAGAGGTGGTGTAGGTAGCTGCTCTCCTGAAGCTCTTGGTGTGCCTCAGACCAGAAGCTGTCTGCACAATAACGGTCCAATTCTTTCCTTTTATAAAAATTACCTAAGTATTGTATCGCCTCTTTCAGGTGAGATTGTGAAAGCATTCCTTGGCACAGATTATCGATTGATATAGCTTGTGTCAGGGAAGTGTTATGGGAATTCCAATCTCAATATGGGCCCACGCTAGTTCCTGCTTTTTTCTTTTGATTTATTAATTTGCTTGAACAGACCGTAACACAGGACGCCCTAATGCATAGGTACCAAGCTTGGTGCCATTGCGTTCCTTTTCGTCTCTTTGACGCACACCAGAACTCTCCTTCGTCCATCTACCATTCCGGATAGAAGCTCAAGTTATTACTGCAAGTGGTCTGGAACTGCCTAGAATTTAAAAAATGCATCAAATGTTGAAATCTGCATGCCATGTTTAATGTGTGAACACCTTTAATTTGTCAAATTTGCTGACCCCAAGTGGACCAAAGGGATGACAGTGTCCCGCCATGTTTGTTCAGTCATGATTGAAAAGTATTATCTGTCAAACTACTGAATCTGTAACATACATGTGTTGTGCAATATCTAGCTCTGCAGGGAACTTTTACTGATTTTCAAACTTGTAATATCCCTCTTCGTATGGCTTCAGTCTAATATATGGGAACTGTGCTTGGAATTCAGGACTATCAGTTTGGAAAGGCACAGCTGTCACACTCACGTGTGTCTGCAGGAGCGATGGACGAGCCTCCCCTGACCCGAGTCTTCACTTTCCCTGTTTCACCCGGAGGAATACCTGTCAAATACAAGGTGTACACTCAGACCTGAATTCAGACACCGATTCCCCTGGGCCCTTCCGTTCCCTTCTCTTTACTGTGTGCTGTCATGTCCCCTATGGGCTTACCTTGATCTTTAGTAGGGTGTGCACTCCATCCTGCATTTGAAGGGGCGCGATTCACTAATGTGATTGGAGCCAATGTCTGTAGGCTGAGTTTGGATGCCAACCGCTGTTTTATGCCTTCACAGCGAGGCCGAGAGTTCAAGGTGCCAGTTTCTTCACTGGCAAGAAAGTCCTTCCCACAAGTGAACGTTGCGCTGAGAATGTTGAGTGTCCACAATTGTCCGTATTGTCTTTGTTTGCCGGTATTTTTGTGGGTGACTAGCCCTGCGTGTAGAAGCTAGCTGCTGGTAGGTTTGCCTAGCGCCTTCAATTCGAGCGCGCCTGGTAATGAGTCTCCCTTTCCCTTGCAGGAGAAATTATGTGGTATTAGCGCCTCGTAGTCCGGGGTCAGCGCTACTGGAGACTTGGTGGTTAGGTAAATTTGCACGGAGTATTTTGGTAAGTATGCACCGCGTAGAGTGAGAGTGCGCAGTGAAATAAGTGTCCGTGTTATTGGAGCGAGCGCAATGAATAATGTCTCTTCTTTTTTACAGGGGTTTGTGCGCTCGTGCAACTAACCTGGATTCCAGCGTCGCGGGAATATGCGGTGAGTATGCGCAGCGTTACTGATGTGCGCATGTTAACGCTGTTCTTCTTTGTTCTTACAGGTGCCGGTGTAGAAGTTTCCTCTTGACTGGAGATAGCTGTGGCGTGGAGTAAGAACCAGGTAAGCTGAAGCTGAATGATCCGGAGCGGGTAAGCAGAAGCAGGATGATCCGGAGCGAGTAAGCAGAAGCAGGATGATCCGGAGCGAGTAAGCAGAAGCAGGATGATCCGGAGCGGGTAAGCAGAAGCAGGATGGTCCGGAGCGGGTAAGCAGAAGCAGGATGATCCGGAGCAGGTAAGCAGAAGCAAGATGATCCAGAGCAGGTAAGCAGATGCTGGCTGATCCAGAGCACGGGAAGTGTGTTGCTGATACAGCACAGTGCTTTGGCGTAAGGCGCTTTATAAATAAAATAAAATACAAATACAGTAAGCACCACGAAGCACTGGAAGAATCTTGGGTATGGTTTATATAGCCAGCAACACCCAAACACTAGAGTGCTCATGAGTTATCATGCACTTTCTGCTTGGCAACAGGAAGTGGTAACCAGGAAGTTACTACAAACACTAGGAAGGAATGAAAGGAGGGATTTTTTTATGGGTTCTTTGTGTGCCTATGCCAGGCCTGCCAAGCCTCCACCCAGCTTGCCCCAATTTACCTGCCTGATACCCATGACAACCGCACTGTGACATCAGAAAGTGTATTTGAGCCACAGAATGGGCCCACGTTTCACAAACAAAAAGGAATCGTGATATCGCATATAACACACATGGGTCCCCCTCTCATGGAGAGCCTCAATATCATCAAAAGCATCAAACAAAGCATTTTGCGCAATGTCTGTAGTCTAGCACTTATCAGTTCTCTATATGTTCTGTCGGAGGATTACTGGGAGCAAACAGTCTGGATTCGTCAATCACAGAGAAAGTGTGAACTTGCAGCTGATTGGCTGGGCCATTGAACACCTTCAACAATGGCCTCCACACATGACCCATGGTTAGAGGAAACATTTGTGTTGATGCTGGAGTTTTCTGGCTCCTGAAGCTCTTTTCTCCAATGTGTGTGAAGAGCTCAAAGTTTTTAGAACAACTTCCTTGCTTGCAGGTGGAGTGGAAACCTTGCTAAAAAAAAAAGGCCCTGAAGTCAGAGATATGAGAAACACAATGAGGCTCAGCCACAGAAGAAGGAAACATACTGCCGCTGTTTCAAAAGTTCTGTCCAACATAATTCTTTCATCACTTTAGCAACCAAATGGGCTTTCTGTTTCCATATTGGCAGACCGGCATTACTTGCCTGAATTGTAGTCAAGTGTGACATATTCTGCATCTTCTTGAAGACTGATCATCTTCTGTCGGATCTCTATCTCTTCTTCAGGTTCCTCAATTGGAAGATTGGGATTTGGGTTGGAAGACCGTGGCTGAAATGTTTGAGGGAGAAAAGACCGAAAATAATTTTTGGGAAAAATAACTTTGGGACTTCACACCACTGAACATTTCAGACTTTGTCCTTCCCCTCCACCCCTCTACTTACCTTGCGGCGGCACACTTCGCTGTGCGCCGCCGACTCACTGTGTCACTGAAACGCCTGTTCCTTTCACTTCCGTGATCGGGAACTGTGGCTGCAGGGACCTTTCCTTTTTACTTGAACGGCTGCGGGGGACACCCTGCAATCCCCACTCATAGTTTAGTGAACAATGGTCCTGGTGGACACCCCCCCCCCCCCCTACCCTTGCCACTGAATGGGGGATTTAATCCAACTTTTCAGCCGTTCGGAATTTTTGAACTGTCGAAATTCAGCCAAATCTCACATTCAGGATTTCAAATGGTCTTTTTGGACGTTTCCAAAGATTGCATGGAAACATTGCAGTAACCATCTGGAGCAGGTTTCAGGTGATGCACAGAAACTTGTATGTTGCCTCTCTTGAGCGGTATTGTGGGCAGGGCAGCCATTCTCGTACCTTTCAGTCTAATTACTTGCACTGCCGGTCTATAGGAAGGGCCAAATGGAGTATTTTTATTGATCTTTTCCAACTGTACACGTGCCCCCAAAGTTTCTTTTGGACCCAGTAGGTAGCCCTCATCCTTTGGCCGTGCCCACTGAATATTGTAACACTCCCGGGCCACTAGCTATGGCATCCCACCTTACTGTAGATGTAAAATTCCATTAAAAAAAATGCGGTTATAGTGGCAATGTACTAAAAATACTGCAGCTATCTGTAGGCGCCTGCAAATAGCTGCTGTTATCCATAAAAAGGTGTGCAAAATCCAAAACTCTTCCCTGACCTCACCAAGTGCCCCCACGTCCCTCGGGTCCTCTTTCTGTCCCTAACCATCTCCCATTTCCCCCCTTGTCCTTTTGTCTGACACACTTAAGTTCCCAATCTAGTTTTTGATTGTGACAACGGTTATCAAGCCAGATAACCCTGGTATGTGGAACTTGGTCCCCATCCTGCCTACCCCACCCCCCAAATTCACATGCGGTCTTCTTTTCCCCCTCCTCACCTATAGCCTGATGACATTTCATAATTTCTCTGCCTCCAAATGGCATGTTTCCACTTTTCTTTTTTGGCAAATCCTGGTTGTACCTGTTATAACCGAGGGTTATCCGTCCCATCGAGCGCCTCAAATAAATGGCGGCTTTTTCATTTGTGAAAAGCCTTGCTGATGCATTGTGGGACACATCTATAGCTATACTTTTCAGAGAAGGGGGCGCCCCCTTCTCGGTCAAATATTTTAACAACTACTGGATGGAATAATCTCAGACTTCTCGCGGAAATGTTATTAGCGCCTCTCTGCTGCACCAAGACTGATATAAAGATTTGAAGGCGCAGGGGATGCTCTGTTGTCTGTCGAATATTTTAAGCACTACTCAATGGATTTGCCCCAAACCAGTCAAGAAATGTAAGTCCATGCTTTGTGCCCAAGTTGTTTATTTGGCACAAATCTCACTCTATGGGTGTTCAAAAACTGCACTTGTCTCTATGGGAAAATGAATGTGCTGAAAACTGAAACTGGTGTGTTTGTTTTTTTTATAACTTTTATTTTTATAACGTATTGTTCCCAAAATATGCAGCTTTGGAGGGGTTTAAGAATTTCATCCAAATCCATCCAGCAAGTCAAAGGCTATTAACAATAGAATTTTGGAGGAAAAAAAGGCTTCTTTTTCATTTCTTAAAATCCTGTCTGCCTCTCTTCTACAAAGCACCATTGGAGATATAGGTATAATTTTGAGAGAAGGACAACTACTACTGGACAGAATAACCCCAGCCCCCCCGCCCCGTTCCCTTTCCTGGAAATCGAGTCAATGCCTCATGCCCAAGCGTTGCAACAATATTGTTTGGCATCATTTCTGCCAAATCCATCACTTGAATCTTAGGGCAGAATTGGTACTTTATCCAGATGAAGGTCTCTGGGCCAGCATAGAGGCTCCGCCCATCTCCACAGTCCAGCAGTTTGCATATATCCACTCACTGCATACACTCATTACCTATATATATTTGCGATGGGGGGGCATAGAGTGCACACAGTCTATTGTATTCTAGAAGGCAAGGAATATCAGCGTTACATTACTTGCATCGAAGTTGACTAGAAATAGTCCATCAAGAGTACGGAAGCGTGATAGTGCTACATAGCTCATGCCTTCTTTAAACACTGTGCTACCAATATCTATCAATGCTATTATCTAGGGTAAAACCTTGTGATTTATGAATGGTGACTGCGTATGCTAGAGATGGAGAAAATTGTTCTCTGCGTACATACCTGTCTTTGAAAAGAAGGAATTGGGCTGTTGAGCGTCCTATCTTTTTAACTTCCGATAGTTTGTCAAAGTGAATATTGACAAACAATGTTGTTGTCACGTGTGTTTGTTTGAAGCCAACAACTGTACCAAGTTCTCTATTAACTAGTCCTTGCTCCATGTCAAGGTTACGTTTAAGCATTACTCTACAGTTTAAAGGTAATTTTAATATTTTCTCCAAACCAGCTGTGTTAGAGATGGAGTTTTCTAAGGTATTTAGACATGCTGTGGCTTGTTCACACATGGGTACTGTCGTACCGTGCACATACAGTTTGTCTGTGGAGCAAATTTCAACTATTGTTTGCATTTCCTTTTTCAACATTGTTTCATTGAATTGTGCACAGCTTGCATAGGTTGGCATCAAGGACTTAGTTTACATTTTTGTGTGCTAATTGTTCCATGACACCAATAGCACATGAGTTATGGCAATAGAGTGCATGGATGTACCTGGTACTTAATGTAGATTGTGCTTCTTGAAATAGTCTCAACAAAATTGGTGGACACAGAATTATGGAGAAGTCTGTCTCCTGCAGTTCAGATTTATTACATGTGTAGTAAGTGTCATGATACACTTGAGTTTAGAAAGCCTAGTATATTGAATGTTAAACATACCAGGTCTTGTACCTAAGTTACATTGATCAAATGACAGATATTTGACATATTAGATTTTTTGACTTGTACATTCTCTATGGATTCCTTCGGAAGGAAACTAGAGCATTTAGTGAAGTAATAGTCTGGTGATCAGCACAATGGCGTGAGAACAATCTAGAGTTGAAACAACATAAACAAACAAGTCAACACGACAGTATTTCGGCCATGTTCAAGATTAGCTTGGTGAGCTCTGGTGGTGTAGGCCTTCATCAGGACGGGAGATTCGTATGGAAGAAGTATCCTATGCGGTCGGATCCAGGGAGCACAGTAGCTCAGAACATCTTAGTGTCTGTGTACACTGAGGAAGATAGTAGAATTCATTTTCAGAGGAGCCATCATTCCTAAAATAACCCTGTTGATAGTGAAGAGTTCTTACAGGAGCTGTGCAGGAGCAGGCACAGAGACCGCTGGCTGCCCCATCAGAGCTGTGCACCGTAGAACTCCCGCCGTAGAGACGATCCAATTTGGCCTCTCATGGAACAACGGCCGTATTAAATACGCTGCCTCCTGTATCAACAGGGTTATTATAGGAATGATGGCTCCTCTGAAAATGAATTCCACTATTTTCCTCAGTGTACACAGACACAAAGATGTTTTGACTAATAGCGGACAGATTGTGTCCAACGGACACCTCCATTTTGATTGCGGATAGTGCGAACAGGCATAGTGTCCTTACGACAAACCCATTTTGGTTAATTGCGAATATCCCAGACAGCCGCGCCGTCCGCAGACACCCTAACATGCTTTTTTTTTAAAAAAGCATAGAGAAATATAGGAACATTATACATAATAATGTATTATTGTACAAAAATATAGAAATTATGCAAGAGAGGGGAAAGCAGAAATTGAAACATATACACGGGAATTAGGGTTTTCTACATGTTGGATGATAGGGGAGGAAGGGGTTGAGATCTTAACGTTTTTGGTGATGGGGAATTTTGCGGGGATGGGTGACTAGGACATGGAGAAGGGGTACGGGTGCACGTGGGACAGTGATATTTTATTTTTTCCATGATATGGTTTACTACAAAGTTCATTAAAATAATGAAATGTGTCATTAATTGATCCATTTCTTGTTCTAAACGTTCTAGATGATTTTCCTCAGTGTCTGTTTGTTCTTCCATTAGTACATGATGTGTTGTTTCAGTATTATTCTCCTTTTTTGTATGTTCTGTTAGAGAAAAATAAATGTGTTAGGTACACACAAAATAATCTCTATTAATTGGCTTACTTAGGAAAGTGTAGTGTCTACCCTTAGTATCACTGTATTCACTCATTTTGTCCTGGGGAAAATGTTACTAGACATTTCTCTCTAAAAAAAGATAAACTTTTTTAGTGTATCCTTCTACAGAAAGTTTATGAATATAGGAATTAATGTAGTGTAATTACCAGTTTATTTTTTTAGTTTTCCTGTTACTTCTATGTAGGTGTGCTGTTGATATTTGTTGTGCAGTTTCTGTATAAAGCATCAGTGAGGTCATTCTGTTAGAGGCATATGTTATTATTTATTTTGTATGTTCCATTATGTTTCATATGCTGTGTAATTGGACTGTTGGTGTCTTACATATACAGTTTGCACTTATTTATTTTTTAATGTCATTTATTTATATGCTGTTCTTTGAACATGTTCAGTGTGTTTATTGCATGATACAACAATGTAAGATACCCCCTGAGTTTTTGGAATCTGTCGTTTATGTTGACGGAGTCCATCCACGGGCATGTGCATGGTTCGCGGACATCCCAAGCACTAGCGTGGGACAGGGGGTTCAGTATGTTGTAGGGTATTTCATAAACTAAGGCAATCCTAGTAATCAGATTCATAATATCTATATTCAGTAAAAAAGCTTTGTTAAAGGGATGTTATGGTTAAGTTGCACTAGTAAAAAGCTATGAAATTCAGTAAAAAACTTTGTTAAAAGGACGTTGTGATTAAAAGTAAAATCGAAAACCCCCTGAAATTCGCCAGTTAAGGTAAGCTAAGCAGCCATAACTCGCGCCACCACTGTGCACTGCTAATACTAACACCCAGGACATCAAAGATGACATCACAAGTGCATTTACTTTTCATAGGAAGTACCTACAGGGGGTTGTGAATATAATGTTGGCAAAAAAGTGTCAGGGGTGATCAGAAGATGTGATGAACTACATACTTCATTACGCAAGACATTGGTTGCAGCATACACCATAGTGATGCAATATTTGTTTTTTTCCGAACTTATATAATAAAACGGTGAATGCTTCTGTATCAGACTTTTCCGTACTGTGAAACATGTACTAAGTTGCTAATAATGCATCACTTACTACATATTTCCACTAATACACACAAAACATAAGTAGACTACAATGCATACAAATATGGGGCTTATATATGGAGAGTAAAGTAAGCAAACAAGAGCCAGTATCATTAGCAACTGTGTATAACCTACATGATTATTTTCACGCACAAGAATGATTGCTGTGTTTCAGGCCTGCTTTTTCCCCTATATATGTAAAGATGCTATTACATTTTAACAAGGCATAAAATAAGCGGTATCTTATCGCAATTTGCGATATGATACCGCTGGTTTGCGTTTTAATTTTGGATTCATGTCGTAGAAACTGCGATATGATTTATGGCACTGAGCGCAGAGCTTAAAAGACACAGATTACTGTGCCTTTTTATTTAAACTCTGTGCTTGGTGTACTGACAGTGTGCAGGCAGCAGGCAGAAGCTCCCGGGCTGGGCTAAATACATTGTATCAATGTATGAGCCCAGCCCGGGGGCGGCGTCGAAGTCACGCGGAGAAGACTTCAGCAGGAGCACCCCAGCTCCACCCACAGACCCGGCTTCAATCCGAGGTAAGGAGTCATGCTGGGGTGCTTGGGGGAGGGTGGAGGAGGGCGAGCCCCTTGTCTGCAGGGCTGGGTGTTAGCAAGTGGCCACGGCTAGGAAGAAATATTTCACCTGCCCATTCAGGTGGGAGAAATATTAATTCCAGTCACTTGCTAGTACCCAGCCCCATAGTAAAATGGCATGCTGGCAGATCGCCTTTCAAATATTCTTTCCTTCTCGTGATTTGGAATTCGGAAGGAAGGAATATTTTAAATGCCCTCTGCAAGCAGGCTATGTTATTACTGCAGGCCTGGGTGCTTAGAAAGTGGCAGTAAGTAATATTTCTTCCGCCCGTATGGGTGGAAGATTTATTATTTACTGCTACTTTCCAAGCACCCAGGCCTGCGGTAATAACGTAGCCTGCTTGCAGAGGGCATTTAACATTTTATTTCAGTATCATGATTAAAGGTGCGACAAGCGCTTTAATCACGAGACTGAAAAAAAATGAAAAATGCCCTCTCCAAGCAGGCTGTTACTACAGGCTTGGGTGCTTAGAAAGTGGAAGTATACAATATCTCACCCCCCCAAATTAAAAATGCCCTCTGCAAACAGGCTATGTTATTACTGCAGGCTGGGTGCTTAGAAAGTGGCTGGAAATAATATTTCGAGGGGATTGGGTCCTCCGACGTATTCCATATCTATGACATGTAATCATCACAGCTGTGCTGATTACATGTCATAGATATGGAATACGTCGTCGGACCATCCCATCGAAAGAACGTTACCAGGTAAGAAAGTAACTTGTTCTTCTCCCACCCGAACGGACGTGAGAATTTTTATTTCTGCCACTTTCCAAGCACCCAGGCCTGCAGAAATAATGTAGCCTGCTTGCAGAGGGCATTTAACATTTTCTTTCCGTCTCCGTGATTAAAGGTGACACAAGCGCTTTAATTACGAGACAGAAAAAAAAATAAAAATGCCCTCTGCAAGCAGGCTATGTTGTTGGCCTACGGTGGCATACTTGACAACATTCTGTGACCAAAAAGATGTAGGATTTTTGAAGTTTCAAAAATTAATAATTCCCATAACAATGACATCACGGGAAAATACATAGCATACATTGTTCTCACCATTGAAGTATTCTAAAATACACAACCCATCAAACAGCACAATATGGAAAGATGTTCAAATGTTAAAAATGTATAAATCTGAATGGTAACTTAACACCAAATTCAATTACCTAAAGTTCACTGAAGGTAATTACACAGAGCTGGTGGGCAACGTTTGCCACTGCTCTGTAGCAGCAGCCCAGGCAGTACATATTTATTGCAAGTTGAACACTGAACGATATGATGACTGATAACCTCCTTAGTCTGATAGGCAGATGTTGTGTGAAGGTGTTACACTCTGCCACTTGCCTTTGCTGGTGGTTCACTAAGGGTTGTCCCGGCCAGAGTGCAGGACAGTGTCACGTAGCTGTCAGGTCAGTGGATTGGTCTGAGCCCAATCAAAGTAATCACCTACCAGTCCACTGTACATAGACAGACTAATGTATTGCATGCTTTGTCCTGGAGCTTGCCCTATAGTCACATTATTTGCCACTATAAAAAGCAGTAGGATCTGTCACTGAATAAATCTGTAGGTGGTAGGACTGCTTAAAAAGCAGTAGTCTACTGCCTAAATCTGTAGGGTTAGCAAGTATGCAGTGACCAGACGTCCCGGTTTTTCCGGGACTGTCTCGGTATTTGGTGCTCTGTCCCCCTTTCTCAAGATTATGTTCCCATTGGAAACTGTAGTGTTTTTTGTAGTGGGTCTTTATAGCTTGCAGGCAGGAATGCAGAATCTTGCACAGAAGAAATGCTTTATTTTACAAATTAAGATTGTGCTAGTTTGTAATAAATTTATTATAATGTGTTTCTTTGAACAGCAACACTTAAACCCCCTTCTCCTCCAAACGCTACTGAAGTGTAGTGCCTTGACAGCCACTTTCAAGAGTTAGTCCTACTTTTATGGTAGTTGCCATGTCCCAGTTTTTACTTTTTAAATTTGGTCACCCTATGGTGGCCTGATGGGCATTACAAAGATTTTCCATTACGGATCAGGGTGCACTGGAACCCTGGCTTTCAGACTTGTGATTAAAGTGCTTGTGGCACCTTAATCACGAGACTGAAGGATTATCTAAAGGCCCTCTGCAAGCAGGCTATGTTATTACTGCTGGCCTGGGTGCTTAGAAAGTGGGAGGAAATAATTGCCACTTTCTAAGCACCCAGGCCTGCACTAATAACAGCATGGTGATGCAGAGGGCCTTTAGATATTCCTTCAGGCTCGTGATTTAGGTCCCACGAGCATTTAATCACAAGACTGAAAGCCAGGGTTCCAGTGACACCTGATCAATTTTGAAACGTCTTTGTATGTCAGATAACTGCAGTTTTAAAGCACACTGCAATCCATCTAGATAATCTGATAGAAGACTGTGACGTGCCAACATTCTAGGACCAGTTTCAAAAATAGTAAGTAGCATATGATAACATCACAGTAGATGTCACATCAATTTTACCCAATGAAATGACAAAGAAATAATCTGGGTAGTTTACAGCCGCCGATTATCACTAAACGGCCAGGCAGCAGGAAGTTGAAACAATAATACCCACTGAAATGCTATAAATCATATATAAAGCCTGTGTCAGCAAGTGCCTGCTGTGGAGGAACCCGTGTGAAAAAGCAACGAGGTGATAACACTTCTGTATATCCCAAGGGAAGTGACGGCCGGAAGGGCTCCTGCAAATGCAGCCAAGGCATTTAGCCCCAGAACAAAAGTATATATAAATTGCTGTGTTATTGTATAACACTGCAAACTGTCAACATGGGGTAGTTGCTGTGGACATCCTTGAGACTCCTGGCCCTTATCAAATTAAAAGGCTGAAAGGCCTGTATGCTGTCCCTGATTGCAGGGCTTGTTGTTAGCAAGTGGCTGGCAGTAATATTTCTCCTACCCATTCCGGTGGGACAAATATTTCCAGCCACTCAAGCACATTGATGTGGGTAATCAGTTGCTCTGTCTGTTTTGTAGACAATGGAATGTTTCTGTAGAGGATAACAGGAAAGAGTGAACCTTCACACTGACTTTGACAACAAACGAAGAGTCACCAGAGAGGTAAGAAAAGCGTAGCCCATCTTTTTATACTAAAAGAAACATCTTTTGTGTTGGTGCCATAAGCAGCGCCTTACAAGAATGGAACAATATTTAAAAGGCCTTTTGCAAGCAGGTTGTGTTATGGGGCTGTCACTTGTAGTCTTATATTCAGGGTGGTGCACATACTCCCCCCCCCCCCCCCAAAGGTGGTTGCTTCGAGTGATTTGTGCTCTTTGCAAATAAACAACCATTTTGTGGTTCTTGAAACACAAAACAAATGTGTACTAATTAGAGCTCGGAAGGGGTGTGGTAAGTTGCTGACAAATTCTGGCTTCACTGCTTAACCAAACTGTGTGATCATAGGCAAATCATTTGATCCAACCCAGCCACACCAGTGTGCTGGCAAGAACATAAATGTGCATTATTTATCCTTGGGCAGTGTTGGTGGCCTGATGGGCATTACATTGCACAATTTGCTGCTAACTTGCCACTCAGTACTTCAAACAATGCCATGGAGTCACAAAATGCGCTGCCTGTGTGCCATAGGTTTAGAGAAGAGAATTCTGACCTCTTGGGCACCCTGATGATTTTTCTGTTGGCTTTTAGGTGTCTCCCTCTTTAGATCATTTATTTTGATCTTTTAAATCATCTCAGTTTTTGCTGTCTTGCAATAAGCCAGACCACAAATGGATGATTACATGTTAACTTGCTGGGCCTGTTTGTCTCGCAGAAGAAACTTTATGGCCCTATTAACTGGTAGGTGCTGCATCAGGGCCTCAATTACTCGGGCAGACCAAGAGACTGACATCTACCCATTTGGTTCTGCAGAATAAGATAACTATTGTCCCCAATGTGTCAAACTCATTGTAGCTGCTGTCTTCATCTTGGGCAGTTGCTTGTGACTGTTTTATGCCAAACACTAGTTAAATGAAACTTGATTATAAAATAAAAAGGACACACGCACAATTGCATCTTTATTGATGTCTTGTTGAGATGGACACTGCACTATGCACCACTGACTGCTGCATGACCCAGCTGCACAGAGCCTTGAACTGAAACTTGTTTTCAGAGCTTTTTTTTATCAGATCTAGTTATGTAGTCCATTCATGCAGTGAACCTTTACATTTTACACTAATTGCACGAATGTATTACTTCAGAGGTAAATAGAAATGCTGTATTCTTGCTAATTGTATGTCTTGGGGTAAAACTAACTTCTGGTGACATTTAAAATAGGAGTAAAAAAATTGTTAACCAAATAGGTTTATTTGCTAATCAAAAATATTCTAATTAGCAAATTCTGCTAATCAATTTTTGAAAACTAATTTATGCCTTGTCTAAGGAAAGTAGTGTAAGAACATGTGAGAATAGCAACATCTATAAATGTAATATCTTTTGAATTTTAAGTTTCTGACTGTCAGTAAATAGACCCACCTGGCCTAGATATGTCTGTGAACAAAAACGAAAAGGCTAGACATTTGATGTCATCATTGATGTCATCAATGATATTTGTGATGTCATCTTTGGTGTCCTGGGTGTTAGTCTTAGCAGTATACGGTGGTGGCACGAGTTATGGTTGCTTAGCTTACCATAACTGGCGAATTTCAGGGGTTTTTCGATTATACTTGTAACCATAACGTCCTTTTTTTTTAAAATTTCTTTTTTATTCGTTTTCAGAAAGAAGAACAAAAGGGAAATGAGGAGGCATATATGAACATAAAACGTAACATTGACACAACACTTATAGAACTAAACCCTCCCTCCCTAAACCCCCCCCAAGTGGTACAGCACCTAAAACGCCTCATCCCATTCCCCTCTCTCCCCTGAACCCTACTTAACAGCACAAGTCCAATAGTTTAAGTCTCTGCGGACACCATTGTGCTCTAAAGTCTCCTCTTAGGAATTCCAGAGTCTCCCCCCAGTCCGCATAGAAAGACCCCAGTTTGTTTTCCGCCGCATAGGAGGCCCACTCCAGCAAGACTATATCCCAGAGCTTTCTGAGCCATTCATGTTCAGTCGGGACCACGGGCCCCTTCCACTTTTGTGCGATGAGGGACAAGGGCGCCAAGATGAATATCGCCGATGCTTTGCTGCAGCCGCGTCCTGCCTCATCCGCCCCCACCCCGTCCCTTAGTCCGCTCCTCCCCAGCAATATCTCTCGCGGGTTCCGGAGGACTCCTCCTCCCAAAGCCTGAGCGGATGCCTTCATAAGATCGTCCCAGAATGGCTGAATAACGGGGCAATCCCACCAAATATGTGAGGCCGTGCCAACCTCCCCACACCCTCTCCAGCATTCCCCCGAGACCGCACGGTTCATAGCATGAAGACGGGCCGGAGTATGCCATCCCACCAAGCATTTGTACCACACCTCCCGAACCTGAATTGCCTTCGTAAGCCTAGGAATCCGCGCCCATAATTTCTCCCAATCAGCTTGCCCCATGCGTACCCCTGCAACCTTTTCCCAATTTGCCATGTACGCCCAGTTGGTACCTGGTTTACCTCTCTCGAGTTGTTTGTAAAGATCGGAGATCAGCCCCTTAGTACCCTCATGTGTTAGGAATCTTTCAAAGTGGGTTAGATCGCTAATCGCCGCTTGCCTCATAGTCAGAGACATAACCCAATGCCTAATTTGAAAATACCGATGTCGCTCACTTTCCCCCAAACCAACCTCTTCTTTACATTCCACAAATGTTTTCACCCTCTTCCCAATAAACATATCCCTCAGGGTCCTACACCCCCCTTCCTCCCAAGCCAAGAAAGCTCCCCTCTCCATCCCAGGAGTAAAGTCCCCGTTTTGGAAGATAGGGGTAAATGGCAAGGGAAACGTTGTAATCCCTTAACACCGACCGATCCCAGGATTCAGCTACACTTTTCGTGATGTCGCTTAGATAAATATGGGCGGGTCGTAACCGTCGCGGGAGCCAGAGGACCTCCCCCAAGTGGTGCCCAGCCATCGCCCTGTCCATCCTCACCCAATGTTTCCTGTACTCATCCGAGAACCACTCTCTAAGTATTCTGAGCTGAGCCGCATCGTGATAGCGACGGAAGTCGGGGAAGTCCAAGCCTCCTCTATCTCTAGGGGCAGTGAGTAGCTTTCTAGACACACGAGATCTCTCCCCCCCCCCCCCCCCAGACAAAGTCTCTGACCATTCTATCCAATCTCCTGAAGAAGTTCTCAGGGACTCTCAAGGGAATGGCCTGAAAAAGGTAGAGCACCCGAGGTAGTATCACCATCCTGAGTACCGCCCCCCTGCCCAGCCAGGAGACCGGAAGGGCCCCCCACCTCCATAAATCTTTCTGGATGGCTGGGAGAATCGGTTCATAGTTTGCTCCAAACCAACCCGCTAATGAGGGGGTGATCCTTACCCCCAAATACCGCAGCCCAGAGGGGCTCCACTTGAAAGGGGACAGGTCCCTGACCACCCCCGCCTCTGCTTCCCCCAAGGAGAGATTCATCAATTCATATTTCTGGAAGTTAACCCGCAGGCCCGATATCCTGCCAAAAGAAGTTAACAAAGCTATGCAGGCCGGAAGGGACTCCCTCGGATTTATAAGTGTGAGCAGCATATCATCGGCAAAGGCCGCAACACTGTGTTGCACTCCACCAAATGGGATTCCTTTGATCTCCGTTGACTGACGGATAGCCAACAGGAGGGGTTCCAGATATATGGCAAATAGCAAGGGGGAGAGGGGACATCCCTGTTTCGTCCCCCTCTGGAGCCCAAACGGTCTGGACACCTCTCCGTTGATCAAAATGCGTGATGTGGGATTTTTATAATTAGCGGCAACCAAACCGATAAAGCCCTCCCCGAGCCCCATCTTCTCCATAACCCGGAATAAGTAGGACCACTCAACCCGGTCAAACGCCTTCTCGGCGTCCAGCGCCAAGAGAATCGCCGGGGTTTTCGTCTTACGGGATTTTTCAACCAGGTGAGCCACCCGCCTGATATTATCCGCTGTTTGTCGACCCAAAACAAAACCCGATTGATCCTGGTGGATCAGAGGTGGAAGATGTTTTTCCAGACGCCAAGCCAGAATCTTAGTAAAGACCTTGGCTTCGGTGTTGATGAGGGCTATAGGGCGATAAGAAGTACAATCCTCTGGGTCTTTCCCCGCCTTATGGATAAGGGTGATCTTAGCCTCCTCCATCGACCGGGAAATTCCGCCCTCTGAGCTAAATGAATTAAAAAGCTGGGTCAACTGTGGGACCAAAAGGTGGGAGAACGCCTTATAGAAGGAGGCCGGGTAGCCATCGGGGCCCGGCGCCTTATTACGGGGCAGAGCAGCAATAATTGCTCTCACCTCGTCCTCCAGAATGGGGCGGCCCAATTCCTCTGCCACTTCCCTAGAGACCTGTGGGATTCGTAAATTCTTCAAGAAATCTTCCTGCAATTGAAGGGAGGGGCTCTCGGAGGAGTACAGGGCCTCATAGAATTCCACAAATCTCTCCCTAATTTCGCCGGCCCGGGTCAGACGCCTACCACCCTGGTCTATAATTGCGGTAATTACCCTGCTCTCCCTTTGCCCCCGCAGAAGACGAGCTAGCATGGAGCCTGCTTTGTTGGCTTGGCATAAAAGGTTTGCCTCATTTTGAGCACAGCTTCTTCGGCCCTCTTGTTTCTCAAAATCCCCAGTTGGCCCTCCGCCAACCTATACGCCCTGAAGGCCCTCCTCGTGGGGGTATTACGGAGTTGGACTCTGGCGGCCTCCACCTCTCCCTCGAGCTGGGCCTCCAGACCTCTCAACCGCCTATTTCTCTCCGCCTTAAGGGCGATGAGGCCCCCCCCTAAGGGTCGCCTTAAAGGTGTCCCATCTAGTGCCCAGACTCGTGTCGGAGGACGCATTATTCCCGAAAAATCCCTGGATCCTGTCTTCCAGCTCCCTACATATCACGGGGTCCCTCAAAAGCTCTCCCAGGAATCTCCAACCCCACATTCCTGGTCTACGTCTCCCCAGCCTCAGGACCATTTCCACAACTCTGTGATCAGCCACACCTAGGGGGCCCGCCTCTACCGCTCCCACCAGACTGGCAGATACCCAGATGTAGTCAATCCGTGATTGTGTCCGGTGGACATCGGAGAGGAAAGTGAAGCCCTCTTCGCTCCCCCGCAGAGACCGCCAGACATCGCGAAGGCCAGCCCCTGCCCATCTCTCCCTCAGCTGCGGAGAAGCCACTGAACCTCCCCCCCCCTCACCTCCTCTGGAGCGGTCTCCCAGCCTATCCCAGGCAAGATTAAAGTCCCCCATCAGAACCACTTGGCCCCTAGCAAAATTCTCGATGATGTTTAGGACTTCCCGCAATAACTGGTCTTGGCCCACATTCGGCGCATATATTGACCCAATAGTGTAGCTCCAGCCCATTATGGTCCCCCTTACCACCACGTATCTCCCATTAGTATCCCGCAGGACCTCCTGAAGCTGAAAATCCGTACCCCTTCCAAAGGCAAGGGCCACACCCCCCCCTCTTCGTGGGGCCCGACACGAAATAGATCAGGGGATAGCCCTTGAGCCGCAACCAAGCTTGATCTCGCTTTCTCAAATGGGTCTCCTGCAGGGCCAGCACATCCGGCTTATGGGATCTAACAAAGTGGTCCAACTTTGTACGTTTGAGGGGGGAATTGAGTCCCCTCACATAATGTGTTTGCCACTTGAAAGTGTCAACTGAGCATCTCGGGCCATCAGCAGCCCACCTACCGGGGTATCTATAGACCGCCCCATTAGAGTTCCCCACCTACTACCCGCCCCGGGACCTCCCCTCCCGCCCCACACCTCCCCGCAGGATGGCTCTCTAACTACCGGGCTCTTAGGGTAATGCATCCTCAACATGTGCTGTATCCACCCACCCCCCCCGCTCTCCCCTGTCCCCTCCCCCATCCCACACCAGACCCCCCCTCACCTGCCCGCTCCCCTGCCCTCCGAACCCCAACTTGGAAGGCATCCCACATTTCCCCCCCCCCCATTCTCCGGACTCTTCCGTCCTTGTGTGATCGAAGAAGTGCAACCCCGCCCCCTCCCCGAATCCATTGATAGCCCATTGTCCCACCACCCCCTTTTTAAGATACAAAGCAAACCATCTCAGCAGGGACCCCCCCGGTCCGAGGACCGATCCCCATCTCCTCCCTGGGTGGGCCTCTCTCTCCCCTCCTGAGGACGCTTCCGCGGCGTCTTCTTCTTTGCGTCAGAGCCCACCGTAGACCATACCCACGGTCTGGCTCCGTCTCCTGGAGCAGACCGGACACTTCCAGTTTCCCCCTCCAAGTCCCCAAGGTCCAGGTGGATAATGTTCGCCGCCTCCTGTACACTGGTGGCCCTTCTTTGGGCGCCCTCCCATTCAAACACCAACCCAAACGGGAAGGTCCACTTATACTTGACACTCTTCCTCGAAAGAGCTCTAAGAACCGGGCGCATTGCCCTCCTTTTCGCCAATGTACTGTTAGCCAAATCTTGAAACAGCGAGATCTCCTGGCCCTTGTATTGTAATGGTTCGCAAAGCCTTGCCGCCCGCAGAACTGCCTCTTTTTGGCCGTACCGTGTGAACGCAGCCAAAACGTCCCGTGGCTTGGAATCAGGGCCACGGAGAAGCCGGCCCACCCTATGCACCCTGTCAAGCTCTATAGCCTCGGGGTCTTCTCCTCCCAGCAGGTCCATAAAGATTCTCTGCACTACTCCCTTCAAGTCCCTGTCCGTTACAGACTCAGGAAGGAGTTTCACTCTAATATTGACCCGTCTTGACCTGTTTTCCAAATCCTCCAGTTGGGTCACCAAGTTGCGGGGCGCTAGGTCCAGACGATCGATCGCTTCTCCATTGGCCGTGCCATCTCTTTCCAATTCCTGCAGGCCCCTTTCCAGTATGTCGGTTCTCTCGCCTAATTGGGCAACCTCCTGTTTCAGCTCCCCGAGGGCCATATTTAAGTCCGACCTCAGCAACTGAAACTGGTCCTGGAAGGCCTTCGCCAGAGTTTCTCCCAGGGCATGCATCTCACCCTTGAGGTCCCCCCTTGTCAGGGGCTCCCGATCTTCAGCCTCTCCGGGTGCCCTAGATGCCACGTGGCGCTCAGTATCTTCACTGCTGCTGCCTTTGACTTCCATTGCTGCAGACCACAATGCGGGAAGGGTGCCCAGAGGGTCTCCCTCTCCCTGTCCAGTGCGCGGGGCCCTACCCCTGGATCTCGAGGGCATTAGGTCACACTTGGGGGCCCGAGGGACCCAGGAATCCGGGAGAGCAGGACAGCGCCCCCAGCACGCCCACCACTCGCCGACCGGGCGTAGCCACCAACCCCACGGAGAGGGACGACCACAAACCGCGGAGCCAGGGAGGTCCCTTCTCCCCTGATGTTGCTTTCACCCCCTTGGGATGGGGGGGGAGGAAAGGCCCGGTCAACAAACAGCCCCCCCCTGGGCCTTTCACCGCCAACACCGGGACCGAGCCTCCGCCCCGCGGGTCCAGTCACGCCTGGGGGGGGTCCGCCCCCCCCCCCGTCCTCGGCCCCCTGCCCGGTGACCTGCCCGCTCCTCACCTCCTTGTCGTGTGCTGGGGGGGCCCCCCCTCCCGCTCCTCAGGGAGCCGCCGCACGACCAGTCCACCAGCGGCTCCCGCTGCAAACGAGCCGGGGACGCGGCTCCAGCAAGTCAGGCCATAGCCTCCGCGTCCTCCGCTCGGAGCCTCGGCTCTCCTCCTCAGGGCGTCAGGCCGCCCCCCCGCAAGCGGCCGCCGCCGGGCCCGTCTCCTCTCACGGGGCCAAAGTCCTCCTCTCGCTCTCAGCTCCGCGGGCCGGTAGCCCGCCCGCCTGAGCAGGCCTCCTCCTCCGCCGCAAGCGACACCCCGGGTCCGCGGTACCCGAGGATCAGCCTCGCCTGGCTGCCCGGGCTCCCAGCGCCGCACACCTCCTCCACTGGTGCTAACTGTCCTCAGGGGGTGGTGGATCCCCGGTGGAAGTCTCGAGGTGCGGGAGCCGCCGTCGGCACGTCTAATCGCTGCCGGCGGCCATCTTGAATCCCCATAACGTCCTTTTAACGTTTCTTTTACTGAATTTCATAACCCTTTAACAAAGTTTTTTCATTTAATATATATCTGAGGCTTGTGGAATCTGCTTAGATCACATGCTGTGCATAGGCCGACATCTAGTGGAAGCTGCGGAGTATTACAGTTTGTTTTTAAAAATGGGCGTCGACACAGGGCGTGCCAGTAATACTATCCGTAGCGTGACGTCCACTGTACCCATGATCCCTCACGCGTCTAGGACCCTCAGATTGTTTTTTTCCGCCATGCTGGTCGGAAGCATTGAGCGGAGTTCCCTGACTTAGTCAGATTTTGCAAATATTGTTATATATTTCCCCGTTTATTCCACCCATACGTCGAGTCTCCGAACATCGACACTCGACGCCGGATCGGAGAAAAGTCAACCGTCGAACTACAGCAACGGATTTGGGCCTCGGAAGGCCTCTGGCCTCGGCCCGGGCCTCGGAAGTCCTCTGGACTCGGCCCTGCAAGTAGGGAGAGTGGGGGGTGGCACATATCCTACACTCTGATTAATAGGAGTACATTACTTATATTCCTACACTCCCAGCCCACTGCCACAGGGTGCGTATGGAGGGTACCCCTTTTCAATTTTGCCTCAAGTGCAACCACAAGTATCCTTGGGTTGACAGACCCGCCACGTGTAACCTCTGCTTGCCGAGGGATCACCCCGAGGCGAATTGCAGAGCGTGTAGTCGGTTCAAACCGAAGACCCTTAAGAACCGTTGGAAAAAGTGTTGGGCCCACCACGCCAGACGACAAGAGGCCATGGCCGCGGAGGGTGCCTTCAGCGATGGCAGCGACGCCGTACTTTCGGACGGCGAGGTCAATGTGGCATCGATGGACAGCCAAGCGCAAGTCCCCGACCTCGGAAGGTTGTCCGGCAGGGCAGCTATGGGGAAGACAACCGGCGACACGAGCGCTACCCACACCACTTCCAGCAAACAAAGGTCCAACCGAGACTCGATGCGCATGTCGAGTTCTCGGAAGGAGGCATGTAGAGAACGGTCCACTGAGTCAATGTTCTCTGGGCGTTCGCGATCGCCTCATGACACCAGGCAACCCTCCACTGTTGCTAAGAGTGCCTCGCTCCCCTTAGTGACTGAGGTTCGGTCGTCGGAGGACGATGCCGACCTCTACCCCCAGGCCGCACTCCAGGAGTCGCGTCTGCAGGCAGCGCGAAGGCTGCTTCCGAATCCCTTACACTCTCCAGAGACAGGGACTCTACCGCTGAATCTCGGCGCCAGGCGTCGAAAAGCTCTGATAGGGCCCAAACTTCGGGGAAACACTCTTCCACCCGCGGGGAGGGGGGAAAACAACGAAGTAAGCAGTCCCAGCCTATTTCCACTCCTAAACTACATTCTACTCCACCTAAACAGACGGACAAGTCTGTCTCTTGTCCCTAAGGCCCCTGTTCAGGCCAGTAGGTCTAGTCAGGATAAAACCGGGAAAGCACTCCAGAATAGAGTTATTCCCAGTTCAAGGGAATGGTCCAGTGATGACATAGACAGAGTAATGTCAAGGATGTCATCATTGGCAGATTTTTACGCCAAAAACCCAGAACACTTTCTATCTTATACCCCAGAAGGGGCAACTCCCTCAGGCTCTAAGGATCCAATAAGAAGTCCCGGGGTGAAGCACCTACTCAGTCGTCAGACCTCTTTTATATACAGCCCTATTCTCAATATCAGGAAGATCCATCCTTTGGTGAGGATTCAGACGTGGGCATGTTCGAAGAACAAACTGGGACGGGCTATTATGGGGATGATGAGAGCCAAGAGGAGGAGGAGGAAGAGGACCCAGATACATACAGGGTAGATTCCCCGGTAGAGAAAGAGCCCGCGGTTACCCACTCCCCTGTCGACAACCAGCCTCTCCTAAATGAGGTCCTGTCCAGAGCGGCACAGCACTTCCACATTGACACCCAAGGTGCCCAGGAAGAGAGGGACTTTGCAGAGGAATTGGTGGGAGAAAGGAGACCTGTTGCTCAGGCCATCCCTATTCTTAAGTCGATACAAAGGAGGATAGACCCTTCCCTTGTTAACCCCAATCTCACTAGGGCAGTAAACCCCAGAATTGAAAAGCTTTTCAGGGCAGCCCAATCTGACCCACTGTACATAAGGGGACATCTCAAACCGGACTCCCTGGTTGTTACAAACACCCGTAAGAGAGCGGGAACACCCTTGTCATCGTCCGAAGCTCCCCCCAACAAGGAGAGCAAGAAGATTTATGGCTTGGGCAGGAAAGTAGCCTCCACTTCCGCCTACCAGGCAAGGATTGTCAACTCCACCACCCTGCTGGCTAGTTACAACTGCCACCAGTGGGAAGAAGTCGCGGCTCTCATAGACTCCGCCCCAGAACCCTTAAAAAGCCAATTGGCACGAGTTTCAGCAGAGGGGAGAGCCGTGTCAGGTTGCATTTTAAAATCAACCTTTGATGCCGCGGATAACGCCGGCAGATTAATTGCTGAAAGCACGGTCATCAAGAGGCATGCTTGGCTACGGCAGTCTGGGTTCAAGGCCGAGACCCAAGCATCATTGATAGATAAGCCGGTGGAGCCGGATCTATTGTTTGGAAACGCGGTCGAGGACGCGCTGAAGAATGCCAAGGACGAGTACAAGACACTCAAGTCCCTAGGGCAACTAACCAACAAACCCCCTAACCAGAGAGGGAATGGCAATTTTCATCGGCCTCGCGGACAAAACTCCCAAAGAGGCTCAAACTATTCCCAAGGCCAGGGTATTCCATGGAACACTAACCAGCAGTCTACCCAGAGTTATGGCAGGGGTAACAAAAGGGGTCGTGGTAGGGGTAGAGGCAGTCCCAATAAAGGAGGGGGCACGCCTCCACCAAAACAGTGACGCTCAGTTCAGGGTCCCTTCTCACGCATCCCCAGTAGGGGGACGCATTTCCATCTTCACCCAAGCTTGGGAAGGGATCACATCAGACAGATGGGTGCTGTCCACAGTGTCCGCAGGATACTGCATAGAACTCCTAGAGCGTCCCCGAAACCACCCTCCACGACAAAGAATACACTCCTTAGACCACCAGAAGATCCTACTCAAAGAGATCGAAAATCTTCTCGCAAAGGACGCGATAGAACTCGTCCCGGGACACCAGGTAAACAAGGGTATTTATTCAACTTACTTCCTTGTACGAAAAAAAGATTTGACAATGTGCCCAGTATTGGACTTACGGCCTGCAAACAAGTATGTCAAGCCCCAAAAATTTCGCATGACTACTCTCCAAGAGGTAATTCCCCTCCTAAAAAAGGGGGATTACATGGCAACATTGGGTATGAAAGATGCCTATTTTCATATTTCCATGTTCCCAGCGCACAGAAAATATCTGCGCTTCAAGATGGACAGTCAGCACTACCAGTTCAAGGTACTGCCCTTCGGGATAGCCTTGGCTCCAAGGGTATTCACCAAGGTGGTGGCGGCGGCACACCTACGCAGGGAGGCAATCCCAGTGTACCCTTATCTGGACGACTGGCTCATCACGGGGGAGACCCCAGTAATTTGCAGGACAAGCATTCAAAGAACTATCAACCTCCTCTTCGAATTGGGCTTCTCCATAAACGAGAAAAAATCAAGTCTGGTGCCCAGCACCTCCAAGCAGTTCCTAGGAGCTGTTCTAAATACTCAAGAGGGGTTGGCTTTTCCTTCAGTGGAAAGAATTTAGAATATACTACTGCAAATTCCGCAATATCAAACTGGTCGCCAGATAACAGTACGCAAAGCAATGCGTTTGCTGGGCATGATGGCGTCATGTATTTACCTGGTCCCCCACTCGCGCCTGCGCATGCGTCCCATGCAAGAATGGTTGGCGAAACTGTGGTCTCAGGCAAGTGGTCAGTGGGGCGATCTAGTGGTTGTTTCGCTGACACTTGTACAAGTCCTCCACTGGTGGACAAGAGACCATCTATCCAAGGGGAAACCCTTTTACGATCCCGAGATACAGGCGGTAGTCACGATGGACGCATGCCTGACAGGATGGGGAGCTCACCATCTCCACCACACAGCTCAGGGTCTCTGGTCTCACACAGTGGCCAAGAATCGCATCAACCTGCTAGAGCTTCTGGCAGTTTTCAGAGCACTTCAATCGTTCGAGCCCCACCTACTGAACCTGTCGGTGCAGATCCGGACGGACAGCACGACAGCCATGTTCTACCTGAACAAGCAAGGAGGGACTCGTTCGCCAAATCTCTCCAGACTTGCCCAGAAAATTTGGATATGGGCACTCAGATGGAACATCTTTCTGTCATCTCAACATGTTCCAGGGGATCTCAATTCTCTAGCGGACGCTTTGAGCAGAGATCCCCTTCCGTAGGGACACAAATGGTGTCTACACAGAGAAATCGTAGAAGATCTCTTCTCTCAGTGGGGCTTCCCCACTATAGACCTATTCGCCACAAGCGAAAACGGACAGTGCCCAGGATTCGCATCCAGATTTCCCCAACCAGACTCCCTGGGGAACGCCCTATGGATGAACTGGTCAGGAATGTTTGCGTACGCTTTTCCACCAACTCCTCATCAGGAAGGTGGTGAACAAGATGAACAGAGAGTCGATGACGCTCGTCCTAGTTGCTCCCATGTGGGCGAGACAACCGTGGTTTCCACACCTACGCAGACTCTCGGTGTGCGATCCCATCAAACTCCCGGGCTGGTACAATCTTTTGTCCCAGCACCAAGGTCAGAAGATGCATCCTCTAACCAACTCCATGAACCTAGCAGCATGCTTCCTGAGGTCATAGAGTTTGGGCATCTCAATTTACCACAGAGGTGTATAGACCTCCTAAAAGAGTCCAGGAAACCGATCACAAGGCATTGCTACTTCGACTAATGGAAGAGATTCGTTATCTGGTGCCAGAATAAACAAATCAACCCAGTTGATTGCACTCCTTCCACAATCGTGACATACATGATCTACCTGCTGGACGCAGGGTTGGTTTTCAACTCACTAAAGGTACACCTGGCAGCACTGTCAGCGTACACCACCTCACATAGCAAGATGTCGTGGTGGAATGTACCCGTGGGTAAAGCCTTCATGGAGGGAGTAAAGAGACTTCATCCTCCTATACCTAACCCACCAGCAGGATGGGACCTGAATGTGGTGTTATCTAAACTCATGGGCCCCCCATTCGAGCCCGTGCATAAGACAAGTCTCAAACACCTGACCTATAAAACTGCCTTCTTAGTAGCCATTACATCCATAAGAAGGGTCAGTGAAATTCAGGCTCTGTCAGTGCAGGATCCTTTCTTTACTATTCATAAGGATAAGCTGGTTTTACGGACACACCCTAGGTTTTCACCTAAGTTTGTTTCTAAATTCCAACTAAACCAGTCCATCGAGCTTCCGGCTTTCTTCCAAAACCCACAAAGCTTGATCGGCTGAGGTTAAACTACACACCCTAGATGTGCGTAGGGCGGTCCTTTACTACGTAAACAAGACCAGACCGCTTAGGAAAACAGATCAACTGTTTGTCTCCGTAGTCACAGGCAAAGAGGGAGATCGCATCTCTAAGGGTGCCATCTCCAAGTGGATTGTCAACTGTATCCAGTTGTGTTACTCTCTTTCTGACAAAACTTTGCCTTTTTACGCCCAGAGCCCACTAGACAAGAGGCATTGGGGCCACTCTGGATTTCATTGCAAATGTTCCCCTTGACACCATTTGCAAAGCAGCTACTTGGAGCTCTATTCACACTTTTACTCAGCACTACTGCATTGACACCCATTCCAAGACAGATACTCAAGTGGGACAAGCGGTTCTAAGACATTTATTTGCTCATGACCCTTCTCAAATCCCACCTCCTTCTAACACTGCTCGCTAATCTATGCACAGCATGTGATCTACGCAGATTCCACAAGCCTCAGAAGGGATACATTAGTCACCGTAATCGTATTTCTGATGCTTGTATCTGCTTAGATTCACATGCGACCCACCCTTCCTCCCCTCTGACAGAAGGCGCATGGATGCTTGTAGTCTTATCTTATCTATCTTCTATCTGCTTGGATCATCTGTACTCGCGCTACTCCTCATGCTTCCTCATGTCAGAAAAAAATACAATCTGAGGGTACTAGACGCGTGAGGGATCATGGGTACAGTGGACGTCACACTAGGGATAGTATTACTGGCACGCCCTGTGTCGATGCCCATTTTCGAGTTTCGAAAAACAAACTGTTATACTCTGCAGCTTCCACTAGATGTCGGCCTATGCACAGCACTTCCACAAAACACATGAAGTCCAACCGAGACTCGGCGCGCAGGTGTCATGCATCAGCCCTGGAGATTTGCTTGTTGTTGGAGATACTATTAAGATGGCTGCCTGTTCCATTCTATCGGTCTAGTTTATTCCAACATGGCCAATGTAATCTATAACCAGCAGGCCATAGCAACGTTCGGCGCGTTGTATCGTTTTCGTTACGTGCCCAGCCAGTCGCTTTCAGCGTCTAGCTTTCCAGCATTGCCTTTTCGTTCAGGTCCTTTTCTTACCTACCTACTATCCCTTCACTAGTGGTGTTTTCAGGTAAGGTGATTAGGGTCTTAGCTTCTGTTCTTTCTTACGCGACACGTACTACCAAGCGTTTTCCGTGTAAGTATTTTTCCTGCATTTTTCACTCAGCCGGTGCTTCAGCGTTAGCTTTTCGCTGTGAGCGTTTTCGGCTGTTCATACTTTTCTGTCCGTTTCCTTACCTCTTTCCCTTCCGCCCAGCTGTCTTCTGTTGTTCCGTTCGTAACGCCTCTCCGGTGTTCCGACGGACCGAGACCTCCCCTCGATTGCAACTCAGCCCAGAAGACATCGAGACCGCACAACACTGGAGGCAGTATCCTTGTCTCGCCGACTTTCTCAGGGAACGAGTTGAGCAAGGTGTGGGTGTCCCTCCTACATGTCCGGAGCTCCGCGGCTGCAGGAATCGACATCTCCATATAACTGCAGGACATCTAGTATTCCACGGATACCTGAATACTGATGGGTTTTTTTTTGCCTGGAGGCTTTTTCCCCATTCTTTAGGATGTGCTCCTCGGGTATTCCCTAGATCTGTTATTAGCCAGATCACAGAGGCTACCGAGGGAGCGCGTCCTTACCTTCGACAAAAAAAATGAGAAGAAGCCAGCCGAAGGAGAAAAAGTCAAGAAAAAGAAGGCTGTAATCAGGACGGAAGAAGTACAGGAGAAGACTGGTGAGAAGGAGTTGGGGAAGGCGGAGACAGACCGTGACAGCACGTTGCATTCTCGGAAAGAGGCACATAGAGAACGGTCCGAATCAGTGTCCTCTGGGCGTTCTCGATCTAGATCGCCGCATGACTCCAGGCAATCATCCACTGTTGCCAAGAGTGCCTCTCTCCCCAAGGTAATGGAAGTTCGATCGTCGGAAGATGAAGACGACTTCCAGACCGCAATCCAGGAGTCGGCACCCGCAGACCGCGTAACGGCGGCTCCTGAGTCCCTACCTCAGAGTTCTAAAGATTGGGACACTACCCCCGAACCTCGACGCCAGGCGTCGGAAGGCTCCGAAGGGGCGAAAGGGCATGGTAAACACTCATCCGCCCATGGGGAAGGGGGTAAACAACAAAGGAAGCAGTCTCAGCCTCCTTACACACCTCTAAAACTTTCCACTCCACATAAACAGAAAGACAGGTCCAAGTATTCTGTTATCACAAAGACCCCTGCTCAGACCAGCAAGTCTACTCAGGATAAGTCAGAGAAACTTCCAGAAAGAGTAATTCCCAGTTCTAGAGAATGGTCTAGTGATGACATAGACAGTCATGTCAAGGATGTCATCATTGGCAGATTTTTACGCAAAAAACCCTGAACACTTTCTCTTTTATACTCCCGACGGGTCAGTACCCTCAGGCTCTAAGGATCCAATACCTCCAAGTAAAAAGTCCCAGTTTGAAATACCAACACGGTCTTCAGACCCCTTCTATGTACAGCCCTACTCTCAGTATCAAGGAGAGACATCCTTTTGTGAGGATCCAGATTTGGGTATGTTGGAAGAGCAAACTGGTATGGGCTACTATGGGGATGATGAGGACCAGGAAGAGGAAGACCCTGAGACCTACAGAGTAGATTCCCCGGTAGAGAAGGAACCCCTGGTTACCGACTTCCCTGTCGACAACCAACCTCTCCTGAATGAAGTTCTGTCTCGAGCAGCAGAACATTTCCACATTGACACCCAGGGTGTTCAAGAGGAGAGGGACTTTGCCGAGGAGGTAGTGGGAGAAAGGAGGCCTGTTGCTCAGGCCATCCCTATCCTTAAGTCTATTCAGAGGAGAATAGACCCTTCACTTGTAAATCCGAACCTCACCAGGGCAGTGAACCCCAGGATTGAGAAACTTTTCAGGGCAGCCCAATCAGACCCACTGTATATAAGGGGACATCTGAAGCCGGACTCCCTGGTTGTTACAAACACCCGTAAGAGGGCTAGAACACCCTTGTCATCGTCCGAAGCTCCTCCCGACAAGGAGAGCAAGAAACTGTATGGTTTAGGCAGGAAAGTAGCCTCCACTTCCGCCTGCCAGGCAAGGATTGCCAACTCCACCACCCTGTTGGCCAGCTACAACTGCCATCAGTGGGAAGAAGTCGCGGCACTCATAGACTCCGCCCCAGAACCCTTAAAGAGCCAGTTGGCACGAGTTTCGGCGGAGGGAAGAGCCGTGTCTGGTTGCATTTTAAAAGCAACCTTTGATGCCGCGGATAACGCCGGCAGATTGATAGCAGAAGGAACTGTTATCAAGAGACACGCTTGGTTACGCCAGTCTGGATTCAAGGCTGAAACCCAAGCATCATCGTTAGATAAACTGGTGGAGCCGGATCTGTTTTGGTAAGGCGGTCGAGGATGTGCTAAAAAATGCCAAGGACGAGTATGAGACACTCCAATCCCTAGCCCAACTAACCAATAAACCCCCTAATCAGAGAGGGAATGGCAATTTTTGTCGCCCACGCTGCCAAACTTCCCAGAGAGGATTTAACTATTCCCAGAGGCAGGGTACACCCTGGAACAATAATAACCAACAGTCTATCCAGGGTTACGGCAGGGGTAATAAAAGAGGATGTGGTAAAGGTAGAGGCACGCCTCCACCAAACCAGTGACGCTCCGTTCAGGGTCCCTTCTCGGGCAGCCCCAGTAGGGGGGGCGCATTTCCAACTTCACCCAAGCTTGGGAAGGGATCACATCAGACAGATGGGTGCTGTCCACAGTATCCGCAGGGTACTTCATAGAACTGTTAGAGCGTCCCCGAAACCATCCTCCACAACAAAAAATACATTCTTTGGACCACCAGAAGATCCTCCTCGAGGAGATCGTCAATCTGCTAGCAAGGACGCGATAGAACTCGTCCCGGGACACCAGGTAAACAAGGGTATTTATTCAACTTACTTCCTTGTGCCATTGTGCCAAAAAAAATTTAACAATGCACCCAATATTGGACTTGCGGCCTGCAAACAAGTATGTCAAGCCCCAAAAGTTTCCCATGACTACTCTCCAGGAGGTAATCCTCCTCCTAAAAAAGGGGGATTACTTGGCAACATTGGACATGAAAGATGCCTATTTTCATATTTCCATGTTCCCAGCGCACAGAAAGTACTTGCGCTTCAAGGTGGACAGTCGGCACTACCAGTTCAAGGTACTGCCCTTCGGGATAGCTTCAGCTCCAAGGGTATTCACCAAGGTACTGGCGGTGGTGGCAGCACACCTACGCAGGGAGGCAATCCCGGTGTACCCTTACCTGGACGACTGGCTCATCACGGGGGATACCCCAGCAATTTGCAGAACAAACATTCAAAGGACAATCAACACCTCCTCTTCGAATTGGGCTTCTCAATAAACGAGAAAAAGTTAAGTCTGGTGCCAAGCACCTCCAAACAGTTCCTAGGAGCCATCCTAGACACTCAAGAGGGGTTGACCTTTCCTTCCGAGGAAAGAATTCAGAATATACTACTGCAAATTCCGCAATATCAGTCCGGTTGTCAGATAACGGTACTCAAAGCAATGCGTTTGCTGGGCATGATGGCGTCATGTATTTACCTGGTCCGCCACGCGCGCCTATGCATGCGTCCCATGCAGGAATGGTTGGCGAAACATTGGTCTCAGGTAAGTGATCAGTGGGACGATCTAGTGGTCGTTTCACCAACACTTGTACAAAGCCTTCACTGGTGGACAAGAGAAAATCTGTCCAAGGGGAAACCCTTTTATGATCCCAAGATACAGGCGGTAGTCACAACCGATGCATGCCTGACAGGGTGGGGAGCTCACCATCTCCACCAAACAGCTCAGGGTCTCTGGTCTCACTCCGTGGCCAAGAATCACATCAACCTGCTAGAGCTTCTGGCAGTATTCAGAGTGCTTCAAGCGTTCGAGCCCTACCTGCTAAATCTGGCAGTGCAAATCCGGATGGACAGCACTACAGCCATGTTTTACCTGAACAAGCAAGGAGGGACTCGTTCCAAATCTGTCCAAGCTTGCCCAGAAAATTTGGATATGGCCACTCAGACGGAACATCTTCCTGTCATCATAACATGTTCCAGGAGATCTCAATTCTCTAGCGGATGCTCTGAGCAGAGATCCCCTCCCAGAGGAACACGAATGGCGTCTACACAGAGAAGTCGTAGAAGGTATCTTCTCTCAGTGGGGTTTCCCCACTGTAGACCTATTTGCCACAAGCGAAAACGGACAATGCCCAGGATTTGCATCCAGGTTCCCCCAACCAGACTCCCAGGGGGAACGCCCTGTGGATGAACTGGTCAGGAATGTTTGCGTACGCTTTTCCACCAACTCCTCATCAGGAAGGTGGTCGACAAGATGAACAGAGAATCGATGACGCTCGTCCTGGTTGCTCCCATGTGGGCGAGACAACCGTGGTTCCCACACTTACGCAGATTAGCGATGTGCGAACCCATCAAACTTCCGGGCTGGTACAACCTACTGTCCCAGCACCAAGGTCAAACAGTGCATCCTCAACCCAACTCAACGAACCTAGCAGCATGGCTCCTGAGGTCAAAGAGTTCGGACATCTCAATTTACCACAGAGGTGTATGGACATCCTAAAAGAATCTGGGAAGCCAAACATGAGGCACTGCTACTTTGACAAATGGAAGAGATTTGTTATCTGGTGCCAGAATAAACCAATCAACCCAGTTGATTGCACTCTTTCCACAATCGTGACATACATGATCCACCTGCTGGACGCAGGTTTGGTTTTCAACTCACTAAAGGTACACCTGGCAGCACTGTCAGTGTACACCATCTCACATAGCAAGATGTCGTGGTGGAATGTACTCCCTCCATGAAGGCTTTACCCATGGGTAAAGAGACTTCATCCTCCTATACCTAACCCACCAGCAGGATGGGACCTGAACGTGGTGCTATCTAAACTCATGGCCCCCCCCATTCGAGCCTGTGCATAAGACAAGTCTCAAACACCTGACCTATAAGACTGCCTTCTTAGTAGCAATTACATCTATAAGGGCCAGTGAAATTCAGGCTCTGTCAGTGCAAGATCCCTTCTTTACTCTCCATAAATATAAACTGGTTTTATGCACACACCCTAGGTTCTCACCTAAGTTTATTTCTAAATTCCACATGAACCAGTCTATCAAGCTTCCGGCTTTCTTCCAAAATCCACAAAGCTCGGCTGAGGTGAAACTACACACCCTAGATGTGCATAGGGCGGTCCTCTACTATGTAAACAAGACCAGACAGCTAAGGAAAACAGACCAGCTGTTTGTCTCCGTAGCTACATGCAGAGAGGGGGATCGCGTCTCTAAAGGTGCCATCTCTAAGTGGATTATTAACTGTATCCAGCTGTTACTCCCTTTCTGAAAAAAACTCTGCCTTTCACGCCGAGAGCGCACTCTACACGAGGCGTTGGGGCCACTCTGGCTTTCATTGCAAATGTACCCCTTGACACCATTTGTAAAGCAGCTACTTGGAGCTCGATTCACACTTTTACTCCGCACTACTGCATTGACACCCATTCCAAGACAGATACACAAGTGGGACAAGCGGTTCTAAGACATTTATTTGCTCATGACCCTTCTCACATCCCACCTCCTCCTTCAGGTACTGCTCGCTAATCTATGCACAGAATGTGATCTAAGCAGATTCCACAAGCCTCAGAAGGGATACATTACTCACCGTAATCGTATTTCTGATGCTTGTATCTGCTTAGATTCACATGCGACCCACCCTTCCTCCCCTCTGAGAGAAGGCGCATGGATGCTTGTAGTCTCACCTTTCTATCTATCTGCTTGGATTACCTGTACTCTAGCTACTCCTCATGCTACCTCATGTCTGAAAAAATACAATCTGAGGGTCCTACACGCGTGAGGGATCATGGGTACAGTGGACGTCACACTAGGGATAGTATTACTGCCACGCCCTGTGTCAACGCCCATTTTTGAGTTTCGAAAAACAAACTGTAATACTCTGCAGCTTCCACTAGATGTCGGCCTATGCTCAGCATGTGAATCTAAGCAGATACAAGCATCAGAAATACGATTACGGTGAGTAATGTATCCCATATATGTAGCAGCCGTGTAGTTATGGTTAAGTTGCTAACTCCATAGGAAGACCTCTTTTTGGGCGGCTTATATCTTTGCTCCCCCTGCACGAATCCTCACCAAACTTTGCAAAAAAGTGCATGGCCCACTCTGAATATTTTTGGCAAATATGGCGAGGTTTCTTTAGGAGGGGCAAAGTTATACGGGGGTCCCAAAATTTGTATTTTTTCCATAGATTGAATGGAAAAAAACTTTGCTCAAACCAACAGATTTTCATCAAATTTGCACAGGAGCAGCGGCGTGGTTCCAAAAGCGTGCTTTTGTAAATCGGGTGAAAATCTATCCAGTACTTTTTTTTTTTTCAATTCAATATTTTTATTTTGCAACATATATAGATAAGATGGTACAATAACCAGTCAAATATCCAACAGTGAAACATAAATGGAGTATTCCTATACAACTGGACAATAACAATAAAAAATTAGCTAATCAAATCTAACCAATGAAGTCAAGGGAAAGAAGAGAAAAAGGAGAAAGAAAAAGGAGTCAGTAAAAAGTTAGACAAGAAACATAAGCAATATCAGCATCCAGAAGCATGAATCAACAAAAATATCACATATTACTATGTTTATGAGATCCATTGTCTAAACAGGAAAGAATGTAGTTAGCAGAAAACATTGGCAATGTAGTCACCAGAAAATCGATTATACAGACTTTAACGCATACATCAGCTGTATACATCAAGGAAGCTTCCCCATATGTCCCAATACTCATCAATGTTTCCTGCTTGCGTGTAGATAATTTTATCATAGGTGGAAATGGCGAGCAGCTCCTCCACCCAGTCGTCGATACAAAAGGAGCTCGTCGATTTCTAGGATCTTAATATCATTTTCTTCACAATCATGCAAGCACGGAGAAGCCAGATCTTCTTGCTGAAGGAGACATCCTGTACTAGAGACACATCCCCCAGAAGTAGTAGAGAGGCAGTCATAGGGATTGTAAACAGAGGATCAAACCCAGCCTCACACAGGCCCCCCTCCCAAAATCTTAGTCTTTAAACAGAAACGGATCAAATGACACAGGGTGCCCCTTGCGTTTTTACACTTCCAACATAGTTAGTTCTCCAGAAGGTGTCTTTCGAGGGGATTGGGTCCTCCGACGTATTCCATATCTATGACATGTAATCACCACAGCTGTGCTGCTTCGGAAACCTTTTTCGGCGTCTGCGTCATCGATCATGTTAAATGAGCGGCTCAATTGTGCAAACAATATCCATTTGTCACCTTCACTTAGTTCTTTAAAGTATTTTATTCCCGTTAGAAACCACCCTGGCCAAAAAGGGACTTTTCCTTGCCATTTCAAAGCCGGGTTGAGCCAGATGGAAGCATCAGGGAACAAGTAAGGCTCAGTACCCATGCGTTTAAAGATATCTCGCCAACAGTCCTGTAAGAATTCAGTGGATTTATCCCTTTTTAGATGATTTTTTCCTGGTCGTCAGTAGGGCCTTCAGATCTAACTGCGATAATGCGCTGGTCTCCCAAGCTATACCTGTTGCTTGGTCTTCATCTGTTTCAATGACCTTGCATAGAGTTGTGAATTCCAGATAATAGTCAATGAAGTTCGGTAAGTTCATACCCCCTTGCTTTAAGGTGAGCTGCTTTTTCCACATTGTGAGTCTTGGTGGCTTTCCGTCCCAGATGAACTTTTGCATGATCCTGTCGATTTCCTTGAAAAGATGTCTTGGAAGTTTGATGGGAAGGATAGATAAAATATAATTTGCCCATGGTGCTAAGTTCATTTTTATACAATTGATCTTTGGCCACATGGATAGATTTAAAAGTCCCCACCTATCTAGGTCCGATTTAAGTTTCGGTAAGATCATTGTAAGATTAATTTTTGTCAACTTTATCACTTGTTTGTTTATTTGATAATGCGCTCCAAGCCCTTGGGCAGCTGGGCGCAACAATACAAGTAGACTCGAAACTTAGTTACAGTGCCTGACACAGGCTATTACAAAACAGAGGTAACTTACAACAAATGATACAAGTGATACAGTACATATAGGATCAAGATGGGTAAGCGTAGACGAATACCGTCTTAACATATGTATAGCATGATCAGCTAGATAAGGGTGAATATCGTTACATATCATTGTTGTGCAGCCATTTGAGAGCGTTACACCTAAATCTAGTGTAGGGTAATGGGCGTCTGAGGTCAGGTGGGAGTATGTTCCATGATTGTGCAGCTCTAACAGGGAAGCTAGATCCACCCGCTGTGGTAAGTTTGAATCTTGGGACTTCAAGTAAGAATGTGTTGGCAGATCTCGTCAGTCGGTTTGAGGGTCTCCAGTTGATTCTTTCAGCTAGGTAGGGGGGTGCTTGATTGTTGAGGCATTTGGATGTGAGAGAAATAGTTTTAAGGAGGATTCTGTCCTTTATCTTTAGCCAGTGGGCCTCAGTCCGGTGTTTGGAGATATGCTCTCTACGTGGGATATTCAAAGCTGCTCTTAGGGCATTATTTTTTAATCTCTGGAGTTTGTCAATGACCGACTTATTTGCACCTGAGTATAGGGCGTTGCAATAGTCCAGTCTGGATATGACAAGGGCATTGGCTAAGGTGAGGCAGCTGGCACTGGACAGGAATGGTCTGGCAGCACGGATGAGTTTACACGTGTAAGTGGTTGTAGAGGCAAGGGAGTTCACTTGCTTTTTAAGGGTGAGGGCTGAGTCGAGGTAAAAACCTAGAGTTTTAACCTCTCGCATAACCTTAATAGTATTATTGTCGATGTTAAATGAGGCATAGTCTGGGGTGAGTTTAGTTAGGTTAAGGTCTGATCCGAGGAGCAGGGTTTCAGTTTTATCTTCGTTCAGGCAGAGGCCATGGGTGGCCATCCATGCCTGAATGAGGATGTATGTTTTATTCACCATAGCCAGGTCCACTTCATAGTTGCCCGAAAGGGATATGAGGATCTGGGTGTCATCTGCATAATTTGTGTACGTGACACCCAGTCTGTCCAACTTGTTGAACAATGGCTTGATGAAAATGTTGTACATAGTGGGTGAGACACAGGAGCCCTGTGGGACTCCACATGTAATTTGGATGGGATCGGCACAGGTAGAGGTGGAAAAGACTCTCATGGTCCGGTTGGCTAGAAAGGATTGGACCCAGGCTATAGCTTCCCCAGTGAAATTGGCAGCGAGCTTGAGGTGGTTGCATAAAACTGCATGATCCACCAAATCAAAAGCTGCTGACAAGTCCAGTAGGAGTAGCAGCGCTGTTTTCCCACTATCCTTGAATTCCTCAATTTTGGTTTTAAGATCTATCAAGGCTGTTTCAGTGCCATGGAGAGGGCGGAAGCCCAATTGGCGTGAGCATAGTAGATGGTTAGCTTCTAAGTAATCTTGAATTTGGAGATATGCTACTCTATCGATGATTTTTAGTAGGAAAGGTACAGTGGTGATAGGCCTATTTGGGGCAGGATTCTTTTAGGTTAGCTGGCACTGTGTTGGATTTGAAAGAGGAGTTAATGAGCTTCGAGATAAACGGGCTAAATCGCTGGCTGCGTCCTTTATTATTTGAGCTGGGCAACTGTCGCTCTTACAGTTGGAAGGCTTCAGTGAGAGGATAACCTTTTCAGTGTCTATGCTGGAGATAGGTTTGAAGCTAAAAGGGGGGATAGTATTAGGTTCAGTCACTAGAGGTGCTTGTTGATCAGTAGGAGAGAGGGCGTCCTTTTTATTAGTTATTTTAAGCTGGAGGGCTTTATTAAAGGTGTCTACTAGGGTGTCTGGGTCAGTATTGTTCTCCAGGCCATTGATAGTAGGCAGGAGGAGGGGGATGAGTTTTTCTGTAGTAATGTCTTTTTTACTTCTGATGGGGAGTGGTGGTATCATTTTGATAATTTTAGGGCTGAGGAGGTCAAGTGTGGCAGTGAAATGTATTAGATAGTGGTCGGTCCATGGTTGAGGGATGATGTCATTAATGACTATGTTGCAGTTAAATTCAGATACCCAGTCAAGGGTTCTACCTTTTAACATGTGTGGGGGTGAGGACTTTTTGGGTAAGGCCGTGGTCGATTAGGATAGCTGTTATAGAGAGGGCATTTTTATTATCTGGCTCATTGAAGCCAATGTTAGTCGCCCAGCAACAGCGCTTGCGAGTGATTTTGGGTATTGTTAGCTATGAGGGTGGTAAGGTCATCTTCGAAGGTTCCCAAGGGACCTGGGGGCCTATTGATCAAGTGAATAGTTAGCGTGCGGTTATTAGAGAGTTGCAATTTTGCTGAGAGTACTTTGCAGGAAGCACAGGGAGGTGAGGTGGTGAGTCTGATAGGCAAAGTAGTTTTAGCGATGATGGCTAGGCCACCGCCTTTGGCATTGAGTCTATCTACTCTGTGGATCTGGTAATTGTCAGGTACGGCTAGCATCAGGGAGGGTCCTGCTGCCTCGTGGAGCCAAGTTTCTGTTACGGCAAGGAGGTTGATGCTGCTGTTGTTTAGTATGTCAGCAATTTCAGTTGCATGGGCTACCATGGATCTGGCATTGATGAGGGTTCCAGTAAGTGATGCAGTATTCTTAGGAATAGGATAGCTTGCAGATTTATCTGTTTGCTTGTTTCGACTCAGGTGTTTCTTTTTATGAAAGTGAGTGGAATTCGGGGTCGGAGTTGAGGGTTTCGTGGCATGAGTTTGCTTATCCAAGTGCGTCTGTATAGTTGGGGATCTAACCGTATTGTTTGCGCTATTTCTTTTGGGTTCTTAAATGCAAGGCAGTCTTACCCTAAGTCTCAGGTTTCTGTCTGTGGGGTGGCTAGTGCTGTAGGTAGCAAGGGCCATGATTGTAGTTAGAGTTAGAAGGGTCAGGGAGGTCTGGTTTCTACACATGGTAGTTAAATGGTTCAAGTTACTTCCCTTACTTCGCTAGGATGTCTGGCTAGGGTGTCTCAATATAGATTGCGGGTGGCTAGTTATAGCCAGGGGTTCATCTAGTGATATGGATCATGATATTCAAGAATCACAATATGAACTAAAATGCATAACTTTGAGTAGTTAGCAACGTGCAAGGCAGGCGACCCAAGGGTCTTAAATAGGTAACGGGATGCAGTGGCAAGCTACCAAGGGGTCTCGGATAGGTCACAGGGTGCAATGGTAGGTGACCAAAAGGGTCTCAAAAAGGTCACAGGGTACAGTTGTAGCAATGCGGCAGTCTAGGCAGTACTGAGTGGGCACATTCATAGCAGAGGTACAAAAGGCAAAGCAGATACCAGGCTTTCAGCAAATGTGGGCATATCAGGCAAAGAGCAATGCAACATACATGGGGCACCAATCAGTAGTGAGGCACAGCAGGTTAGGTTATGCAAGTACACTACACTTACATCAAGTAAGGATCAGTGCAGAGTACACAAGGCACCATTCAAAAGTGTGGCACGTCAAACAGGCATTGCACCTCGAGCATTATCGGGCAGAAGAGCGACCAAATACCCAGCTATTTCATCCTTTCTGGAATTGAGCCCAGGTGTGTCGCAGGCAATTATTGTTCATTGGGAGGATTTCAGACTTGCCCCAATTCACCTTATAACCACAAACTAAGGAAAATTGCTGGATATCTTGCATCAGGTGAGGTATGCAATTTGCTGGATCCTCCAGAGCCACTAGTAGATCATCTGCGTAGAGCCACAGTACATTTTCATGATCATTCCCAATTATCGGTTGAAGACTCATCAGCTCGTAGTAGCACTGCCAATGGCTCCATCGAGAAGATGAATAATAATGTCGACAGCGAGCAGCCCTGTTTGGTACCCCTGGCCAAATTTCATTTTGTCTAAGCTTGAGAACAGGAAGGCCCAATCCACACGATCAAACACCTTCTCTGCACCCAGCTAGACTACTGCAGCGGCATTTGGCTGTCTATGTCCATGTTCAATTGTTAACAGGCGTCTCTTATTGTCAGCCCCAGCTCCTCCAGCGACAAAGCCGACTTGGTTCCCATGGATTAGCGAGGGTATCACTGTTTCCAATTTCATAGCTAAGGACTTTGCCAAAATCTTGCAGTCAGTATTAATTAGACTGATCGGCCTATAGTTTTCACATCCAGTACTTTTTTAAAAAAGGGCAAAATGTAAATAAAAAAGAATTAGTGATATCTGGGTCCGCTCCGTGGACTCGCTTCCCTGTTCGCTTCGTGGACAGGACTCCTGGCTAGAAAGGCACCGTCGTGTCCACAGACTTATAACGTGCTCGCTGATTGGTTGGAGTGAAGCATGAGGTGCGTCATATTTTTCCAATGCGCCCGCCATGTTGGAATCGTGGGATATCCGCGGACAGAGCGGCATCAAACTGAGCCGAAATATAATTTTGGGGAGTGTGTTGGTGTGGAAGAGTGGCTGGAAAGGGTGGGGGAGTGAAAGATGGGTCAAATGCTGTATTTGTTTAGGTGGAAGAAGGCTGTGCTGTGATCGTGTTGTCCGCGGACACCGCAGCAGTCTGTGGGCAGAATCACCACTGTATAGATTGTTGGGTATTTTTACTATGTTATGATGTATTGCTTTTGGGTATTCAGTAGAGTATTGGGTGAAGAGGTCATGCATTGAAGAGTTTGTGCATTGGCTGCAATTACTGTTTTAATATGTCAAGTCATGTCGATAGGGCTTGAGGTGGTTGTGTTATGTTTTTGGGTTGTGGTCAGTGGGCAGGTGTTTGCTTGAATGGGTGAGTTATGCTGCGGTGGTTCTGGCCAGGGCCTAGAGTCATGGGTGCATGGCCGGAGGCATCCATGCACCCAAGACTCTAGGCCCTGGCCGCAACCACTGCAGCATAACACACCCAAGCAAGAAAACATTTTGACAGTGGCATGTGAGTTGCATAGGGGGTATGTTCTGAAGAGTTTGTCCACTGGCTGTATTAGTATTTGTTGTAGGAAAGTGGACATGGTGTGTGGTAGTTGGTTTGTCGGACTGTGTTCAGAATGTTGGGTTATGATATTGTATGGCTGGCTATAACTATCGTAGTATAATACAGGTATGCACTGAATGTTGTGATTCCAATCATTGTATACTTACTGTTTGCATTGTTGAGGCTGTATGCAGTTCTGTGCATGGTATGGGAAAATGTAGCAGAAATAGTTTTTTCATTCTCTGTGATAAAAGAAAAAGATCATATGTTAGGGTAGGTAGTTTGTAATGTGTTATTGCATTACATAGCAGACATTTGTGTACTTTGTGGGCCCTCATAGTTAGTACTTTACAAGTGCTATCCTTCAGACCAGTGTACTGTGCAATGTGCTCAGTTTCAGTGTTTGATCGTATAATCATTGGGTCTGCGGAGGAAAGAATCCATGCAGGATTAAAAAAAACGTTCTACGTTTATTTGTTGTAATCTGGTAGTCTTTTTCAGTGGTTGATTGTAGTAGGAGGAATTAAATAGGTGTATGGTTTTTGGTTTGGAAGTGGTGGTACTATTGTTACAGTTAGATACCAGTTGGCGTATTCTAATTCATTTCTTATTGCATTTTAGCAGTATTGATTTATCCGTTAGGTTGTTGTTTTGTAAGTACTGTGGTATTGCTTGGTAATGTTACAGAATTTTGGGGCAGTTCGATACCTGTTGGCGTATTCTAACTGTTGATAGTATAGATTATGCCTACTGTTGTGAAGGTTTTCTTGCCAAGTTATACTTGTCCATGTGTGAATCCAGTCAGCTTGCAGTTGTTTTTGGTACCATCTGCAATGTAATGCAAAAGCAATACTATTACGTATTCGCTATGTAACTGTATATGTATGGTGGAACCAATATCGGAATTGCAAGGGCATTTTTTGCCATTTGTTTTGCATTCTGAAATGGAATGGATTCACAGTTGGGTATGGATACATACACAAAGCGTTCATTAGGGACTTGTCCGTGCATTACATCGTTGCAGAGAGTGCATGCATGTTTCCACGTGTATGTCATCTCGAAGATTTCATTTATGGGTATGTTTTTATTTTCCAGTACTTGTAGTAAGTACATTAGAAATTCTTGTGGAATTTCTTGTGTTTATAGTGAATCCCACCATTCCTGCACAGTAGTCCAATTCCTGCCTTATTCCAGAAACACTGTGTGTTGTCAGGATTGTTTGTCGCATTTCTGTGAAGGACTAACATTTGCAAACATAATTGGCCTGTGCCGTTTAAGGAAATGTTTTCAACAATTGGTGGCAATTGGAATAGAATATTGATTGCTACATTTGCATAGCAATTTACACCTGTTGTATTGGAAACTTTGAATGGACCAGACAGTTCTGTGTCTGACTCATTTGATGGAAGAGCACATTGTTTCTTTGAAGAGGTAGTCGGTTTTGTTTGTACAGTTTGGTATGCATTTTTTTTTCATTAGATCCTTCTTTGGTTGCGGTAATTGATGAAGTACCAGCTGCTTTTAATAGGTATTGTGAGATCATGTATAAATTGAGTCTGCACTAGTTTTCTTTACAAAGTTTTTTTCCTTTTTGTGGAACAGGGTACATTTTGAGATGGGGTGCACATAGTCTCTTGTACTTTACAATGCAAGGAATATCAGCGTTTAATTTACTTGAATCAAAATTGACTAGAAATAGTCCTTCAAGTGTACGTAGGCGTGACAGTGCTGCATAGCTCATGCCTTCTTTAAACACTGTGCTGCCAATATCCATCAATGCTTGATCTAGGGTAAGGCCTTGTGATTTATGAATGGTGACTGCGTATGATAGAGACTGAGAAAATTGTTCTCTGCGTACATGCATGTCTTTGAAAAGAGGGAATCGGGCTGTTGCGCATCCTATCCTTTTAACTTCTGAAAGTTTGTCAAAGTGAACATTGCTAAACTGAATGTTGTCACGTGGGTATGTTTGGAAGCCAACAACTGTACCAAGTGCTCCATTAACTAATCCTTGTTCCACATCAAGGTTACGCCTTAGCATCACTCTACAATTTAAAGACAATGTTAATATTTTCTCTAAACCAGCTGTGTTAATGATGGTTTTCTAAGGTATTTAGTCTTGCTGTGGCTTGCTAACACATGGAGTGTGTCATACCGTGCACGTCCAGTTTGTCTGTGGAGTAAATTTGAACTATTGGTTGCATTTCTTTTTTCAGCATTGTTTCATTGAATTGTGTACAGGTTGCAAGAGTTGGCATCAAGGACATGCAGTTTACCTTTTTTGTGCTAATTGTTCCATGACCTCAGTAGCACATGAGTTATGCCCTTAGAGCGCATGGATGTGTCTGGTATTTGATATAGATTGTGCTTCTTTAGAAAGTAGACCAACCCTAATACTTTTCAAAATGTTGGTGAAGGTGAGGTCTGCAGACTGACACATATTTTCATTTATTTCTTTGTATTGGAAATATTGTCAAAGATTTACATTTTCTATGCTGCCAAGAGTTTTACGACAGAGTTTGTGTCCTAAGGTTTTAAAAATAGGTTCACCTATCACTGGTGTTAATTGAAGATCTCCAAAAACAATAGTGTGTTTTCCTCTGAGTTCTTCGTAGTCCGTTTTGAGGAACTCTTGTAATCTGAGGTGAATCAAAGCCAACATTAGGTTGGAGACCATACTCACTTCATCTATTGGGAGCATTTTCATTAGTTTGAAAACTCTGCATAGTTCCACAGCAGCTTCTGCTGAAAGTCTGTAGTAGTCTAATTTGTTTTGGTGTTCTACTGGAAGGAGTAGCAATCGGTGTAAAGTGACACCGCCTATGTTGTAGGCAGCTAAACCTGTGGGGGCAATTACAACAGCTGACAGTTTGATTGACCACTTACATACAGCAGTATATGTTTGTAGTCTTGACAGGTACAAGTTTTAGTTTCGTGCTGCACAATATGTTCAATTCGTTTGGTTCTCCAGCATGGGGTCTGGCATGGATTCACATGCTCATGAATATTCCCCGTCGTCAGGCTGGGAATCCTCGGTAAAGAAAAAATCAGTATGTTTCGTTTCTGATCTGTCTTTCGTAGTAGTAACCAATCACTGATCTCTGCGTCATACTGACCACAGCCAATGACCGTCATCTCCCTAAGCCCCGCCTCTGGCAGCCATCTTCAGATTTTTACAGCACGTTCAAGTGTTGGGAGTCCTCGTGCTTAGCTCTCGAGCTTTTACTGCGTGTTTCGCGCTTTCGCAGGTGAATTTTCAGTTAATCGAGCCGCAAGCTCCACCGTTTCTACTCCCGTTAACGGCTACCCGTTGCGGGATTGTCCTACGCCCCTCAAGGGTGAAGATTTCGTCGAATCAACCTCTTGGAGGATTCCAGAAGATTTGCGGCCTACTTCGAGATGGCCCAGGACGCGAGTTCGTCACCCGGACCCAAGCTGTTTAGCAGCTGCCCTGGATGCGGGCTGCAGAATTTGTTTAAGGAGGACGAACATTCGCGATGCCTCTACTGTCTTCATGGGGACAAGACTCCTGTAGAGAAGGACTGCTAGTTCTGCAAGAACTTGTCGGAGCGGACCATGAGGGACCATCGATCTCGTCTCGCCAGCTGGTTGGAGAAGGGCTCAACGGGTGAGAAGAAGATTAAAGGGTCCGAGCGGGCTTCTAAGTCCTGTGCGGGCGCCCCGGCGACGGGGGCCCAACACCAGGCCAAGTGCCGCGAGTCCGCTGGCTCCGGGAGCGCCGAAAGGTCGGGCTCTTCGGTCGCCAGGCAGGGAGCAGTCAACCACGAGCCAGCGCTCCGGTTCGGGAAGAGGAAGTCCGAGACCCCGGGTAAGCTTCGGGAGAAGCCCCGTCCGATCTCGGGAGAGGGGGAGTGAGGCGTCGCCCCTCCCCCTAAGGAGAAGGCCCAGGACGCACCTAAGGTGGTGAAGGCCCCTACCGAGCAGGCAAAGGCCTCTATCGAGGCGATTGCGGCGACTCTGGCCAAGCCGGCAGAGACCCCGCCAGCGGAGACGCCTCCGGGACTAGAGTTTCCCTGCCGCCAAGGAGGGAATCCTCTTTTCAGCCCATCGTCATGGCCCCCATGATGGAACAGGGGGGGGGCACGGTAGCCTCCTCGAGCTTGGAGTCGGCCTCGGAGGGGGAACTGACCAAGGTCGCGAGGAATCTCGTAGTACAATTCGAGAAGGTTCGGTCCCGCAAGGAAGATCCTCGGGAGATAACCGAGGAAGACGACGATGGCGAGGAAGAGCAGCCTTCCCTTCCGGCACAGCCGGAACCTAGGCCTCAGGATAGCTCGGCGGCCATTTTGTTTGCGATCCAGTCCTTATGCTCTGAGATAAGGACGAGATTACCACGGCCCAGGCCGGAGGACCCGCAACCTGGCCCGTCGGGAAGTCCTCAGAACAAACGACGGAGGAACCAACCCTCTCCTCCGCTCGCCCCCGTAAGGCCTGCAGTTCCCTCCTCATCCTCCCACGAGTCGGGAGATGACGGTGCGGTGGGCTCAACGACGGGTTCTGAGGGCGACGCCGACGGAACGGGTCTCCCGTCGCACGGGCATCTCCGCCCGACGAGATTGGCTCATTGCACGCCATGATCGCCAGGGCGTCCGAATTGTTCCAGCTCTGCCCGGAGGAGCAGAAAAAGGAAGGTTTCCTCTATCAGCGCCGGGAGGCCAAGAAGAAGACTGTCATCGCGGTGCCTCTAATCGATGACATCTGGGAGGAGGGCCTGTCGGTACTCAAGAACCCCTCCACGGCACCAGCCAAACGGGACCGGTACGAGAAGAAGTACCGGGTCCACGAGACCGCTCCCCTGTGCCTCAGGGCCCAGCTAACGCCAGACTCGGTCGTCTCGGCGGTGGCGAAGAAGAAAGCGGCGGGGTCAGGAGCCTCAATGTCGAATTCCCCTCCGGACGGCGAGGGATGGAAGTTGGACGCCATGGGGCGACGGGTCATTTCGTCGGCGGCGACGACGATCAAAGCGGCCAACGCCCTGGCGATCGTGGCCCGTTACGACAGGGAGCTCTGTTTTAAGCTGGCCCCCATATTGGACTTACTACCGGACGACAAGAGGTCCGAGGCCCTGGAAATACTTCAAGAAGGCGAGGTGGCGTCGGACCACACCATAACGGTGGCAACCGATATTGCCGATACCGGGTTCCGCCAGCTGGGCAACGGAGTTTGCCTACGACGACGGGGTTGGCTCCGGGCCGCGCCCTAGGAGCCCTTCAGCAACGACGGCCCTTTCGAAGCTCCGGAGGCAGACCACCTCCAAGCAGGACTGAACCGGCCGTGGCCTCGGGGCCCCCACCGAAGCACCCCGGTGGGAGGCCGGCTGACGAAGTTCGTCAGCGTGTGGAAGTCCATCACCACCGATCGTTGGGTGCTGGATACCCTAGCAAGAGGACACTCTATCGAATTCCTGAAGAAGTGCCCTCACATTCCACCTGTGGCCAGGAAGGAAAATCACGTCCTGCAACTGCTGTTGGAAGTACGGGCGATGCTCAGGAAAGGCGCCATCGAGCCCATCCCGAGGAGGCTCCGGGGCACTGGGGTGTACTCAAGGTACTTCCTCGTCAGGAAGAAGACGGGCGGCTGGCGCCCCATCTTGGACGTTCGTCGTTTGAACAAATACATCAGGTCACAAAAGTTCAGGATGGTCACCCTCCAGCACGTGCTGGGACAGCTGGAGGAAGGTGACTTTCTATCGTCGCTGGACCTGGAGGATGCATACTGATCTTCACGGACAACACCACGACAATGTTTTACATATGGAAGCAGGGAGGTACCAGATCCCCAGCCCTATCCAAGGAGGCGCAGGATCTGTGGCACTGGGCGGTCGCCCAGGGGGATGTTCCTGGTTCCCTTCCACCTGGCAGGAGTAAAACTCCATCGCCGACTCGCTCAGCAGGGAGCTGCGCGCATGTCACAAGTGGGAGCTGCGCCAGGATCAGGTGGATCAACTCTTCCGACGATGGGGCAAACCCCAAATTGACCTGTTCGCAATAGCGACGAACTCGAAGTGCAAGAGGTTAGCCAGCAGGTTTCCCCAGCCGAGAAGCATGGGCGATGCGTTCTCGTTCCCCTGGGACGGCCTATACCTGTATGCGTTCCCGCCGTTGCTGCTTCGACTCATCAACCAGCTCAAGAGGTCCCGGTGCAGGATGATCCTTGTCGCACCGGCGTGGCCGAGGCAGATCTGGTTCCCGGACCTTCTGGACTTGTCAACATCCCCATCCATCAAGCTGTCAGCGGACGCGGATCTTCTCTCCAGAGATGGAGGCGCCATCTTCCACCACGACCCGGCGTCGCTGAACCTGCAGGCTTGGCTCCTGCAGCGCTAGAGTTTGGAGGGTACGATATACCGGCCGACTGCAGAGAGGTTCTTGCAAAGGCCAGGGCGTCCTCGACTCTCAAATGCTATGGTCACAAGTGGAAGAGGTTCTCTATCTGGTGCCGAGCACAGAAGATCAACCCCCTATGGATTACGGCCCCTCAAGTGCTGCCGTACCTGCTATCGCTGGCAAAGGCTGGGCTAGCCCATGCCTCCATTAAGATTCATCTGGCGGCGATCTCCAGATATACCAGAACCACAGACGGACGTCCCTGTGGTCCCATCGACTGGTGAAAGAGTTTATGAAAGGACTGTTCCGGTCGTTCCCGCCGGTGAAGGCCCCGGCCCCGGCGTGGGAACTTAACGTGGTGCTGACTAGGCTCATGGGGCTCCCATTCGAGCCGATGCACTCCGCACCGATGAAGTTTGTGTCGTGGAAGACTGCATTCCTGGTGTCCATTACCTCCGCACGACGAGTGGGAGAGATCCAGGCCCTATCCTGCAAAGCACCGTACTTGACTTTCCATGCCTCGAGGGTGGTGCTTAGGACGCACCCCTCCTTTATGCCCATCTTAATGAGCCCCTGGTGCTACCTGTTTTATTCCCGTCTCCTTCGTCGCCGGCCGAGAAGACTTTGCACTTGCTGGATGTGGCTAAAGCGCTGAAGTTCTACGTGGACCGCACGAATAGTTTTCGGAGGACATCACAGCTGTTTGAGAACTTTGGACCTGTGAATCAAGGGAAGGCTCTCTCCAAATCTTCTATTTCCAGATGGCTCTTCGGCTGCATCATGCACTCTCACCGGTTGGCTAACCGACCGCTGCCAGGCCGTCCAAGAGCCCATTCGACCAGAGCGATCGCTGCTACTACGGCGTTCCTATCTGATGTGCCCCTGCTGGACATCTGCAGGGCTGCTACGTGGAGGTCGACGCACACCTTCACGAGATTCTACTGCGTCAATCGGGATTCCAGGGAGGAGTCCTGGGTCGGCCAATCAGTGCTGCGCAACCTGTTCGCTTAAGGTGAGCCTGGTGAGGAGGTAAGAGACGCTTAATGTTGAGTTGTTGTATTGCTTAATGTTGAGCCTTTGCCACCTCCCGTGGTTGTGCATGTGTGTACTGCTATGTATTCTTATATTCATGAGCATTTGAATCCATGCCAGACCCCATGCTGGAGAAGGAACAAGTTACTTACCTGTAACTGTTGTTCTCCGGCATGGGTCTGTCATGGATTCACATGCGAACCCTCCTGCCTACACCTCTGCGGCTCTTCACTTGGTCATACTGCCACTTCACATGCTACCAAACCTGAAGATGGCTGCCAGAGGCAGGCTTAGGGAGATGGCAGTCATTGGCTGTGGTCAGTATGACGCAGAGATCAGTGATTGGTTACTACTACGAAAGACAGATCAGAAACGAAACTGATACTGATTTTTTTCTTTACCGAGGTTTCCCAGCCTGACGACGGGGAATATTCATGAGCATGTGAATCCATGCCAGACCCATGCTGGAGAACAACAGTTACAGGTAAGTAATGCTATGCCGTTCATTGTTTAATTGTGATTTGAATATAGCAAAGTCTTCAGTAGATGTTTCATACTGGCACAGGGTGTTTTCTACTTCAGTCATGGCTAATTCTGCTTCATTTGCTATGAGTGGCTGTCCAAGTGGTTCTTGGCTTCCTGTTGGAGAAGGTTGACTGCTGTCAGGAGTGTCTACATTTAATTGTGCCTGGAGTTCTTCGTGTTGGCGTTCATTGTCTAGCATGGTTTTGTACTGCATAACATTTATATCTGTTATAGTGCTTTCATTTGCTTTCAAACCTCTTCATAGGAGGCATGGGTATCTAATAAATCTTCTTTACTCCATGGTTTAAAAAGTTGCAGTAGGGCCATGTAATATAGTTCTTTATGTTGAGGAGTTTTTAATGATAGTTTTTTTATATGGTCAATGAGGCTGTGTTTGTTTCCAAAGCAGTACTCCGGTTTGGGTAGTACGTGTCTGGTAAATTGTTTTTCAAAATGTCCTTACTGTTGGGATAATTTTTGGCTATTGTTTCTATGTCTTCATATGATTTCAGAACTCTTTTTCTGGATTTAGCAGGACCAAGGCTTAGCCATACTATGTTTTCAGATTTCCCATACAAGGCGGTGCCGGTTAAATGGTCTGTGGCTTCATAGCAGCCACATTCTACATGGGATAGCATTTTTATGCCAAAGATGTACAATTTCTGTGACAGTGTTTTGTCAGATGATCTGTCATCCCAGAGGTCTTTGAGCTCTGTTTTCTCTGCTTTGGTCAAGTAGGCTGTGACATATTGTGCAACCACAGTGGCATTGGCTGCAATGTACTGCACATCTGTATTTGCATTCCAAAGAAGGGCATTGTTTGTATTGTAATCAATGATGTACTTTGATGCTTCTGTTCTTTTTATACAGTATGTGTTCTTAGGTTATTTACCTTTTGACACTGTGTCTAACTGAAGACATGAAGTTCTTTTCTTGTCCTGTTGCTGAAACTGGTCTAGGGAAACGAAAGCAGCATTTGTTGTAGTATTTCCCTTTGTTTTTGTATTTGCGCCAACAATACTTGCCACACTTGTCTTTGAAATTGTAAAATGTGTGCATGTAGGTTGCTATGTGTGGTTTGTGAAGGGATTTCACAAGTGACATATTTGTGAATGAACTTAAAAAAAGTGGCATCAATGTCCTGACCAAATTTAGGAACATTTTTAATCCACAAAAGCATGTGGATGTGTGGTGCTCCTCTGACTTGGTATTCTTTTCTCCAAAAGAAGTGTTGCACTTCTCTGAGGGGAGGAACTGTTTAATTACAAATGAAGTGCAGCGTGGCAATAAAGTGATGGTGGAAGTACTTTGATACATTTACAGGATCAAGAGAGCAGAGTTCGCCTGGTGTTTTTATGTTTATTTGTTTTGTTTTTATATGCTATGCGTAGAATTTCGTGCAAGTCTTCCCATGCGTACTCTGCACAACTTAATGTCACAAACCATGTGGGTGGGCCAAGGTTTATCAAACAGCGTACATCTGCATGTCGTCGGAACCAGTATTCTTTCGTACCATGCATGTTTGCTAAAAGATTTGTAATACTTTTCATTGTAAAACTTCATCTTTTTCTTCCACCTTTTGAAGTAACTGCGTAGCAGACATATTTTGAAAATTGGTACCTGTTTTCAGTTTGTGTGCGCAACTCCGTAGCATAGCAACTGCTAGTTCACTTTCAAAGAGAAGGTGGAATATGTATTCAATGTTTTGTCTGAATCTAGGGTCTTCAGAATACATTCATAAAGAGTGGTATTCTGATGTTATTATTTGTGTGGGTCTTTCATCGTACCTTCTTCCTTTTCCAGTAGGAAAGTAGAGGAAAGGCTTGTGCTGCTACACTTTTTTTCCCATATGCTGATCCTTTGGCTTGCCGCATTTGGTATGTTTCCAGTGCATCATCAATGGTGTCTTTGAAGTGCAATGGGTGAATTGTATAATGGTCTAAAATATTGGATGCTTTAGGAGGATCTAGAAGTTGAAATTGGCCAGTTCCTGACGAGTCTTGAATGATTTTGGTGGTTTCCCTCAGGTTTTCTTCAATGTGTATTGTAGTATTCATTGTCTTTTAGATGTTGCAGAGCTTCTCTAACTTTATGTAAGTCCACTAGTTGCTGCTAAATTGTTTTGTTCTGTAGGTACGCCATTCACTAGGATGATCAAAGATTGATCTATTGGCCGTTGCACTCCCAGAGTGTCTACATTTTCTTTGAGATCTAATGGCAAATAAACTACTTTGCCACAAATGCCTGTCAGTAATTCAGAGGGAGGTAGTTTTGCTGTTTTTGTTTGAAGGTGTATTATTGCAATGAAATGGGTGCTCTGTTTCAATTATAATGCTCTCATACAAGTTGTTGTTGGAGTGGGATTGGCAGTGGGAACATTTCCAAGGTATTAGTTATAGCCTATAAAGGTATTTGGTTGTTGTCAAGTTTTGCAGTGCAGTATCTGCACAGTATTGAGGGGTTAGTAATTTGGTATTTTGCTTCTGCTATAAAATAGATAGCTAATTGGAGCCACTTGGATTCCTCATTGTCTTATATTTTGTTCATTATGTCTACAGTTTGTGTGTTCTTTTTAAAAAAACGTTTTGCGGCAACACACACACACACACACACACATATGGTTTGGTACTTCAGCAGATGTGCTTTTAAACTTGTATGTGTGTAATATAAGGTTAACTTCTGCAAGGTTGTTGCTACTCTGTTCTAAAGATATTGAATTTTCTAAGTGGGTTTCACTTCCAAAATATTTGCATTGGATATGCTCTATTTCTTCGAGTAGTTCTTTGGCTGTAACATCTAGAAGAATGTTATTTAAATGGTCCAGTGCTAAAGCAGGATTTTTTGCATAGTAAAGTTTATGAACGAGATTTCTTACAGTGTGTTTCTAACATTTTGATATGGTGGAAGGTGCTTTTGCAAGTAGGTTCAGAAATGCAGGCTAATGAATGTCTTCATAGTCCTGTGTATTTGCGGACTGGACAGGAGTCTATAGTTTGTAATATATAAATATTTTATTATTTGTCTTTGCCTTTCACATACTGATTGAGGAACTGGCATAAAGATGTGAAAGATTTTTTGCGCACGTTACACATTGATGGGCACGGCCATTTGTAGACTGGATGTATTGTTTCGGTGGAATGGAGAGTTGATGCGAAGTTTGTTGGGGATATTTTTGTGAGCAGCGTTTCTTGTTCCATGATGGTATTAACCTTTTTTATACCCTCGTCCACTGCTATGTATGGCAATTGGGTTTGTTTGCATTTGCTGGTATGCTTCTTCATTGAAATATGGCTCTGTGCTAGTGGTGTGACGCCACTCACCTGCACAGATGTTTGCAAAGCTATCTTTGTTGATATTCCGTTTGTTGCGAAGTCCTTGTAGTTTAGTAATTTGTTCTGTTAGTGGTTTCATTCTGTTTAAAACTGATATAAATAATTTCCTTTTGAGAAGGATTGCACTGTCTATGAGAGCTTCCAGGATTTGTTTTCTGCTGTAGATTTTAAGGGTTGAGCATGATTTTTCCCCTGTTTTTACAAGGTTCTGAAGGAGTCTGTGGTGGAAATTGTTTGTGAAAAATATTTTTGTTGGTATGCTTAGCTGTGGCTAAATCAAGATTTATAGGTGCAGTGTTAGCACTAGTGGTACTTGGAGTCTTCTTAATACCTTTCTTTTTAGTTTTACATTTTGAAAGAGGAGTCAGTTTCTTTCCTGCAAGCTGGTTTAGTTTGACTTGGGGACTGTCTTAGCTGTTTTGTTTGAACTTATTGTATGAATACTGCTAGAGGCGGATACCTATTTTGTATGCTTTCAGTTTGATGTGCTCTATTTCGGTGTTGCTTTCTCCAGAGTTGTTTTTTGGTAGGCATTCTTTGGTGTCTGTTGGAGAAAAAAAGAAAGGGTGGGAGGTTGTGCAATGCATGCGTGCACTGTGCATGAGTGTGTGAGTATGAGGATAGGAATACATGTAGAGGTGTGTGATTGTGGAATGGGCTGTTACTTCAGGTTTGGAAGACTGTACTCGTATCTGTGTGTTACTATGCTGGTGTTTGGATGACAACACAAACTGTGCATCTGCTGAGGTACAATCATTAATACTGAATCAAATGCTGTAGGGTTGAAACAATTGTTTGTTTTACAATACAAGAACACTAGAGTAACAGCCGTAACACTGACAGTATTGCACTTACTTTGTTGGATGCAAAGAGTAGGTTTCTTCTGGGTTCTGTTTTGTACTTGAAACGCCACTGGCTTTGAGGAGTGTGTCTTCACTGCAAGTGCGAAAGAAGGAAGTTAGTACATAAGTGTTTTAATGGCACAGTAATTTCATTTGAAGAATAGATTACTTACATTTGCAGAAGGATTTCTTTCCAGGAAGTGGTACTGTATGTGTTAAATTGCACAGCTTTGTATATATATGACTGGGGATTTTGGAGCATCAGCATCATTGCTAAAGGGGTTAGTGCACTTTTTATAAGTGTGTCCTATGAGGTGCACTTTTGAAAGTGTATGTGTTGCTGTTGCACTATTTAGTGTGGAAATGCATTAGTGGAAGTTGTAGTAGGGCGAGAAAGAAGCTTGCAACGATGTACAGATTAAAAAGGAGAATGTTTTTGTGTGTGGAATTCCATACATTTTTCTGTGCATAGAAGCTTGCTACATGAGTGTGGGAAACCTTTCAGTTCTTTGATTTATTTATCCACATTTCAAATGGCACTGTTGTCAATGTACACATGTATTTTTGTTTTTTCAACAATGGTATGGTCTGTTAATTGTGAAATGTATGTACTTGCCATGGTTTGCCAACATACCTGCAGTTTCCCTTCTCTTTGTGCATTCTCTGCATTTTACATAGGACTTGCCACTTCAACTTCCTTTTAAAAATGATTCCAATATGGTTTTCTTTTTTTCATGTCGAAATACATCAGAGAGAGTGGTGATGAAATGGAAATATTAAGTTGTAAACAATTATGCAAGTGAGCATTATAAGAAGTTTATAAGCACACATCTTTGTAAGTAAGTGCTACTTGATGTTGGGAGATGGGAGAAATGACAGTATGCTTTTTTTGCAGGTTATGCAGGGTGCAGGTATCATGTTCATATGCATTCATAAGAGTTGCAAATGTACTGTACACACAATATTCATACCTGTAGTTTCTGTTGATGCATGTAGATGTGGGTGAATCTGGAAGCAGAAATCTTGGAGAGTTTAACAGTAGTTTCTGCTGTAGGTGCTTTGCAATCACAGGAGACTTGTACTCAGAGTGATCACCAGTACATCTAAAGTGCTGAACTGTGATGACAGAGTTAGATGTAGAGTTCTTGGATGTGATTGGTGGCTGGTCGTGTGACTGCTTAACAGTAGCCAATGAGGGAGTGGTGCAGAGAATGAAGTGGAAAGAGAAGAAGGGCTACCCCTGTGTTATGGGGTCTGCCGACACCGCAGTAGTACGGACATGGTGTGCCACATCTGGGGCTTCTATGCATGTCCGGCATGGAAATGGGATTTTGGGGATTAGCCAATCAGGTGTTCAGGTTGTGGTTTGCAGGAAGAGAGGGTACTATATTTTGTTTTTTTCATTGATGTGTGTAGTGAAGATGGCTGTGATTGGAGAGCTGGAGAGAGTGAGTGTGTGGATGGTGGGAGATTGTTTTATGAGAAATCTACAAATGTATGCAGAGATATGTGGCATTTCTGCCAATCTTGGATTGGAGGGAGTGAAGGCTATATGGTGTGATGTGCCAGGGAGAAATTTGCAAGGGGTGCTTACACTTCGTAAAAATATGGCTGCCTTCAACAGTGCAGATGTCTTGGTGGTTAATTGTGGAGGAATGGTTTTGGGGTATGTAAGTGCAATAAGTTTGCAGGGTGGTCTGAAGCAGTCCCTGGAGCCATTAATGCACCTCTTTCCATGTGCAAAGATCACCTTTTCCCCAAATGCCACCTAGGGCTGCATGGATGTGTTGCAGTATCTTCAATCCTTAACAAGACATAGGAAGGCGTTGTCTTAAGGGATATCTTCTTTTATGTGTGCTGTTGGGATGTCATTCCAAAAAGAGAACCTTTTGGAGGATGGTGCAAGTTTTTTTTTTGTTTTTATAATGGCATTACTTTGACGGATTGTGGTAATAAAAATCTTTCTTAGTATTCAAAAATCAATCCAAAGGTGGTTGTGAAGTTATGTAGATTGCATTTAGTAGTTGTAGCAGAATAAATCTGAAAAGGTCACCAAAAAAAACCAAATAAAAAGGTTCTTTTCAGAGCCATCACTACTCTGGTTGCAATTTCTGTCCTCACCCTTTCACATTGCACGATATGTCCGCGGACACCATGTTAGTCCGCTGAGCGCATGTGCCACATCCGGGGATTTTGAGGCTGGCAGGCATGGAAATGGGACTGTGCAGGCCAGGGGATTGTTCAATAAGGTTTACTGGTTGTGATGTGTAAGGAAAGACTTTGGCAGAAGGTGTGTTTGCGGAGAGCAGATGGCTATGGCTGTGTCTTTCAGGAGGCAGAGTGTTTGGATTTTGGGAGACCCATGGATAAATTAGTTGGAAGTGCATGCAGAGCACTGTGGAGGGGCTGGATTTGGTTCCTCTTACTGTCATCCACCCATTATTATTAATTGTGGAGGGAACAGTTTAGGACATGTTACTGAAATCTCTTTGCAGTTTGCAAACAAAACGGGACTTGGGGAAAGTCATAGACATGTTTCCAAACTCTAGAGTAATTGATTTGTCGTATTGCGCAGAGACAAATGTGGCTGCGTTATTCTTAATTTGGTCTGCAAATGGAGAAGGTGAAGCGCAATGTCAACCAGGCTGTTTGCGCTTTTTTGAGAGATGTTGGCATGTCCTCTTTCCACAATGAAAATGTTTCGTAGCGCAAACATTTGGTTCTTCCAATGTTTTCTAATATTTTTCTGCAAAATATTCAAAATGCATTGCGGCCCTTTTTGCAAGTATAGCAACCATTTTTCCAATAGGTGTTGGCCACTTGTACTTTTTTGAAATACAAAAAAACACTACAAAAAGGCTCTTTTCAGAGCCATCACTTCCTCCCGGAGAAAAGTACAATGGTTTTGATAGCGGACCACCCCAAACATTTTACTTCTCAGAATGCCCAGGGCCCTGCACCGTTTCATTGGCACTTGTATATTTTTTGGGTTTTGTTTTATATTTTTGGGGTTTTTCAGACATGACTCATAAGGGAAGGGAAGGTAGGGGAAGGTAGGGGAGGGGCACCAACCACAGGCATAAGAAAGGGCAAGTGGAGAGAGGAAGATGTTTGGTGGGCCTCACTTGGGTAGGTGGCACTCTTTCTCATGCTCCCGGACCGAAGCATTGAAAGCGCGCCAAAATTGTTCCCCGCTGCAGAGTAGCGCGTTGCAGTACATACACAATATAGTAACCCTCAAAAGGTAAGGGTCTACTGTGTCGTGTAAGGCCTGAGAGGCTGGTTCAGGGATGCACTGCCCCACAGGAGTGTCTCTTGTGGTGGCAGGAGCAGAACCGGAGGATGTTGTATAGGAGCTCAACCTACTACTTCGTTCAACGGGGACGACCCTTGGAACTGCCGCCTTGTGGTTGACCTCAGGTGTCGCTGCATGGAAGTGGTCCCGTAGCTGTACAGACCCGGTTTGCCACGACTGAGCACCATGTCGCACTCAGTGCACCTTGTCTGCGCGTGCCTTGGGTACCCTTCCAACGGCCAAGACTCATGCTGGCCAGCAGTAGTGGGGACTTCCACTACCTCATCCTCTTCTTCCTCTTCATCCCTCTTTACATCTCCTTGCCTGTTCCCCTCTCCAGGCACTTGGGAAGGTGGTGGTACTGGAGGGGTTGGAGGTGGAGCTGAGGCAGAAGTAGCACCTGCAGCAGGATCAGCCATGGATGCCATCTCTAAAGGTGTTAGATTCCACCAAGATGTCAGTAAACTGCAGACAGGAAAGAGCAATCCAGCAATGTGGAGCAGTGTCTGTCCTGGAAGTTCAAAAACAGAATGAAGAGCAGCTCTGGGGTGTGGCCTTTCATAAGGGTGGTGGGAGCGCTGACATCACTGATGACCTCACATTTCTGGCTCCCTCTTCTTTCTTTGTTCACCGACATATGTAGGCCAGGTGGTTACCTTCACTGACAGTCAGGAAGTAAAAATGTAAAAGGTACTATGTTTGTAGACCTTACCCTTCTCATCTGTAGTTACACTACTTTCCTTAGGGTTCAGGCGCATTATATGATACATAAACATAGGGGAAGAGGCAAGCCTGAAACCCAGTAATCGTGTCTGTGCATGAAGTTGAGTAGTTAGATTATGAACACTTTCTGATAATGCTGCTAGTTTTTTGCGTACGTTACTTTCCCTGTATGTGCTCGTATTTGTATGTGTTGTGGTCTCTTTATGGTTTATGTGTAGTAGTACAATTATGCAGTAAGGGAGTCATTATTAGGTATTTAAATTACATGTTTCCGAGTACGCAAAACTCAAACGAAATGATTCATCATTTTACTATCCAACATAGGAAGGTTTTGAATATTGCACCTCTATGGTGCATGCTGCAGAGAATGGCTACGTTTGTACAGGAGTTTGTTCATGTACTGGAAAGAAGTTAGTAATACAATGGTGTTTATACCAATGCAGCGCCTATGAACTATTTGGTGCATGATGGTTCTTCCAATGTTTTCTAATATTTTTCTGCCAACATTATAATGACAATCCCTTGTAGAGGCTGTGCATGAAAACTAAAAGCACTTGTGATGTCATCAGTGATGTCATAAATGACATTTGTGATGTCAACATTGATGTCATGGGTATTAGTCTTGCAGTGCACGGTGGTGGAGCGAGATATGGTTGCTTAGCTTACTATAACTGGCGAATTTCAAGGGCTTTTCGGTTTTACTTGTAACCATAACGTCCCTTTGACAACATTTTTTTCACTGAATTTGATAGGTATTTAGTAGAGCAGCTTAACCATGACGTCCCTTTTTAATGTATGTATAAATATAAAATATATATATACGTTTTTTCAGTGGGTCCATTAAACTAATTTCAGCAATTATTGATTAGTGAATATAACAATTATCAATCAGATAACATATTCAATATTTAGTTTTTCATGTAATTAATGACTTTCAGGAATTATCTCTAGGCCTTAGAATTCATAGATATAGAAAATGCTGATCAAAAAGACTAGTCTAAAATTGAATATCCGAACATAACACAATACACTGACCATTTAATAAAATTGCATCATTGACAAAGTTGGGTGTGAGACGATAACGGGCTGCATAATCTTTTTCAAAATCAATGCTCCAAAAAGTTTACCTTTTGTGTAGTTGATCATGTAGTTGATCATGTATTTCTTAGTTTTAGAGTCTAACATCGTAGAGAGCAAAAGGCAATTAAATCCATTGTAACTAATTTATGACGCCTGTCTTAATGTCCGGAGAGCATGATTCCCCCATCCTGGCCCACATACAACTACTCTGTGCATATAGTTAGTCACCCAAAACAAGATTTCAGCTAGAGCTTTAGATAAAGCAAATGGTAGATAAACTCAAAATTGTTTGTTTACTCCATTGCTCTTCTGCATTCTGTACCGACATTATTGCGAGACTTAGCATTTTGTGAAATAATCGGGTAATCCTTATACCAATGTTGCAATCCTAATTTTGAAAGTTTTTTAATCTTTTGCCAGCTGTTCGTGGTGATCCCCACATGTTCTTGAAAAGTAATCTAATGATCAAAGCCTGGTTGGTGGACCATAATTTGATCTGTTATGTTTTGTGATTTCCACAATAATGTGGGCACTAGAAAAGGCCCATTCAACTCCAAAGTGCACAATAAAAGATGCCTAACAAGGGAACAACAAGAATGTTTCTAAAGAAGTCATTCTGTAATATTTACAGGGCATTGTTTACATTGAGGGTCAATAAATGCTTCTCTAAGGGATGTTATAATTAAGACTATGGTGTAATATGCTGTCAACACTTGTGTAATAGAGCAGTTGTTTAAATGTGCAGCAGAATGTGATTTCCCCCTGCACTCACCCCTGTACTGAATTAAGACCATTAGTCAAGTGTTGTATGCCCTAACTGGTTTTTTTTGTTTTATTTCTTCTTCCACATTTTTAAACTGTGCTCAGTGCCTGAAGGGGTAGTGTTGATTGGGGTGTTCATGTATGTCTTTAGTTTATCATTTTTGTGCATTTTTTCTGGAACTTAATAGGAAATGTTATAAATATAATATACATAAACGACATGAACACAATTATTAGAAAATCATTCTTTAAAATATTCAGGCATTTGATTTGAGACCAGAAAGGCGAGAGAACATAGGTATTTTTCTACTACAGACCAAGTGAAAGTGGTTGGCAAATCTGTAATAACAGCAAAAGATAGTTCCACTAGTAACAAGGGGCCAGCAAGAAAAATTAAGTATTTTTAGCTTGGATATGAGAATCAAATATAATTCAGAGGTGCACAATGGTTGTACATCATCCTGTCCTTTTATCGTCTTTCAGCTTGAAAATGAGAGTTCCAAGATGGAGAAAAAAGTTTCTATTTGGAAGAGGGATGTAAATTCTGATTCACAAAGGCGAGAACAAACACATCCTGACAAATTCTCAACGTTTCACTTGTACGTGGCAGATTTTTAAATCTTTTCTTGGATGTGATTTCTTCACGTTCTTCTCGTTTGGTATGGTGCTAATCATCATAACTTGCACCCCGGCGAAGCATCCAAGTGCAGTTGCTCTTTATGAACTAAATTGAACCATTATTCATTCCATATTTAATTATTTGTCGATCGCTTGACAAGAACAGTGCATGTTTGACCAGCATGTAATGGTGTATGGCGGAACAATATATTTATTTGTAATGTAAGATTGTTTACATTTTTTATCATTTCAGCCATACAGATATTCGTAAATTGAATAGACCCATTTGGTCGGCATGGGACTCCACGATGTCTCTGCTGTGGCAAGTACCTTAGAATGAGCACATTTTTTAGTATTGAAATTTCACAATGTGTATTTGTACTTTATTACTGGTGCAATACTGTATGTGGGTACGAGAAGCAAATCATTACTGAATGAAAATTAAAGTGTTCAAGGCTTTTTGCGAGCTAAGGTGATTCTATGTAAAGATAGGAGGCGAGCATTATACTCAACTTCTTATAATACTGCAACTCCCAGCATTTCACATATTTAAATTTTGAACTGAACATTTTTGTTTTGCGTTGTTCTTTCAATCAAATCAAATGAAAAGTAAAAAGATTCAAGAGTTTCGATAAACTCCCATAAATATCTGGTCTAGTGTAGTCCTGAAGCCCTCTCTGCCCACCTATCGGAGCCTAGGACCCTGTATATACTTTTTACTGACTGTGTCCCTACCTCCCTCTTTCTTTTTGCTGTAGGCCTACAGATAAGTTCTGGAGTTTCGCTCTGTGTATATTTACATTATCATACTGTTGTTTTTTTTTAACGTTGCTTCATATTAGGTTCTATTATGTATTTAGATTGGTATATGCAAGTCTCCCAGCCGGCTTGAATCGTCGAGTTTTATCCACAAGTCGGTGGCTCCCAGAACCACTGCACGCGCACGATTATAAGAAAGGCGTGCAGCGTACAGTTAGTTTAGAGGGTCGGGCCAGAGCTGTCGGCGAACGCGCTCACATTTGGCACCAGTCCCGCCCTCCCATACCTCACAGTATTAAAGGGAGTTAGGACTCTGCTGCATTGCAAAGCAACCCGTCACGTCACACCCAGCATCCCCCGGGAGCCATCCCTCAACGCTCCGATCGAGCATGCTCATATCCAATTAAAGGGAAATATGGCAGCTCCTACCAGCCAGCGATCCTGCCGCAGAACACGTAGGGGTTGGAGCAGCAATGAGCACACGCGGATAGCCTCACAAAAGAAGAAAAAAAGTCAGACATTTAAAGTACACTCGTTGATGGTCCTGCATCAGCTTGCTTTAGTTCAAGCAATACAGGCACCCTATTTCTAGAACCAAGTGCACTATGGCTTCAAGAAGCACCTCCCCAGAATGGAGTGAGGAGGAGTGGGTGTAGGCGACGAGGATCTCTCCCTTAGTTTTAAGAGTGTCCTGGGAGACTCCCTCACGGTGGCAGTGTCGCAAGGACTCCAGCCGCTCTGAGCGCCTTGAGGTCCTGGAGGCCACACAAAGGACAGACCAAGTGGCTCCCAGGAAAAGACTGGCTAATAGCCCGGGTGAAGGACCATCAGCCAGACACCTCTCTACTGGGGTTGACCAAGAGGGGAGAAAAAAAAGCTCGGAAGAGGCTGCCCTCTTCAACCCCCCCCAACCCTTGAGCCAGAAGGAAAGGGATAACACAGTACCCCAAGAGGTGGTTGACCTGGTCATCAGGCTAAAATGAGCCTTTTTGCTGAAGTCTGCTACACTCCCTACTCCCTACATCAAGGGTGATTAATTTGGGGGAAGATGACGGCGGGTATTCACCTGATGACGAAGGGGAGGAAGAGGAAGAAGAGATCCTTGCAGTGCCCCACGGCAACAACCCAAAGTTAGAAAACTCGGCACTAGAGGATGTTAGTAAGGGTGACATGTTTGACCCAGAAGCCATTGGCACCCCCAACTCCACAGAATGGTTGGCGTCGCCTAGAGGGGCACGCTACATGGCACAACACATTACAAAACTGTTAGTGAAGATTGCTTGCAAATGAGAGCAGAGTGCCCAAGGCCCGAACTCCCTGGGAAAGTGACGGACACGCCAGATCTAGACCCCAAAATGGTGACTTTTGTCACGAAAACATCAAGAGACATTAGCAAGGGAGTTGCTCACGCTTGAAAGGATGCCAAGACAAGCTGTTAGACCTAGAAGGCCCTTTAGTGAAGATAATGGATCTAGCCGAAAGGGCAGAAGACACTGGAACTCCAGTAGGTGCATAAGTGCTCAGTAGCTGGGCACAATGCACTGTTTGTCTCCTAGGCGACGCCAACTGCGCTCTTTCATCCGAAAGGAGGCGAGGAGTGCTTCTCAAAATAGATGGAAAACTCAGCGACCTGGCTTCTTACGAAGCAGAAGGAATGCCTTTCAGAGACGCCTTTGCCAAAGAGATGTCTCAGTTTGTGGGCACATACACAGTGCTAGAGAAAGCCCAAAGTGGCATACGGAACATCTTTCCAGGGCGCGTTTTTGCAGGGACCGGTCGACAGCGGGATCAGTCGCCCGGTTGCTTTAACATGCGGCTAAGGCCCCAAGGTCTGCTGGCCCAATACTGGGAGAGTAGATGGCAAGATGCATTCTTCCCGATCAGATAACGGTTCCCCAGAGGTCGCAGAGGTAGAGGCGCCTACAGACAGCAGAGTGCAGCAGGCGGTGAGTGTACTGAGCGCATGCATCCCATGAGAGGGTGGGAGGACCCTGTTATTTTTGTGCGAATGGCAAAAGCTGTCCAGTGCTGCCTGTGTGCGACAAGCAGTAGCAGGTCTTTATTTAGAATTCACGGGCATACCCTCTCGGATGTCAGAACCCCAATCAGCACATATGTTGCAGGAAGAATTTGAACTGCTGCAGGAGGAATTGCACAAGCTAGCAGACAAGGGTGCAATAGAACGCGAGGGAGCTCAGGTTTTCTGAGCAATATATTGTTAGTGGGCAGGGAGGAGACGATAAGACCAGTGCTACAACTGGAGAGTCGGAACGAGTGGCTAACATACAGACATTTCAAAATGGAAGGAATTCCTCTCCTAGGAGCTTGATACTGGTTAGCGTGCCTAGACCTCAGGCGCCTATCGCACAATTCCAATAGCAATGGATCGCCGGAGATTCCTCAGATTTCGGTGGGACGGTGGGCCTTCACCAAGATCATGAGGACCGTAACAGTGGCCATAAGGCAGAGAGGAATCCGGATCATCATCTACCTAGATGATATTCCCATTCTAGCTCAGAACAAAACCACTCTTCAAGAGCAAGTGAACTGGATGTGCATCCTAGTGTCCTCCCTTGGTTTCCTCATCAACTCACCCAAATCGGAGTTACGGCCCACACAAGAGTAGAATTCTTGGGATTCATTATAGACACCAAGAAAGCCTCTCTCGAACTGCCGGCTCACAAAATCAAAGCCATCAAGAAGGAACACAGGTCAGTAATAGCGTGGAGGAATATTTCGCTTTGCAGTCTAGCCAGGATAGTGGGTCTCCTAGCAGCGTCAATCCAAGTGATATTTCTGGGTCCGCTGCACTACAGAGCCCTTCAAAGACTCAAAATCATCCACCTTCAGGGGGATGTAGGATAGTTGCCCTGGATCTGGAAGCTTTAGCAGATCTCCATTGGTGGCTCTAAAGCATGCAAGCTTGGAATGGCCATACTATTTTCGGCGCCACCCCAGAGCTAGTGATGGAATCGGACGCAAGCAGAGCCGGCTGGGGTACCGGGTGCGGAGAAATAGAGACAGGAGGGAAGTGGTCCGTAGAACTACAGTTGCACATAAATTGTCTGGAGCTTTTAGCAGGTTCCTTTGCAGTGCATGCTTTTACCAAAGGCAAAGCCAATTGCTGCATCCTGCTCAAGATTGACAAAATTTCGGCTGTGCAGTACATAAACAAGCTAAGAGGAACCAAGTTGAAAAATGTTAGCAGAGCTAGTGAAAGACTTCTGGCACCACTGCCGCCAGCATTGTATAAGTTATAGCAGAGTAATTACCGGGGAACAGAACGTACTAGCGGACTGGAATTCTCTATCTCGTAGATTCCAGCTATTTGAAGCTACACCCGAGAATATTTGCTCAGATACGGGAGACTTGGGGTTCTTTGGACAGTGATCGCTTCACGTCCAGATGGAACATGCAGACTCCCAGATACTTCAGTTGGAGGTTAGACCCGGGTGCAGTGGGGACAGACACAGTCCTGCAACATTGGGCCGGAGCAGTTCATTATGCCTTCCCACCCTTCATCATGCTCACAAGACTTTTGGCAAAATTCCATTGGGATTTAGCAAACTTAGTAATAATAGTGCTGCTTTGGAAGTCCCAAGCCTGGTTTCCAATAGCAATGGAACTTTCTTCAGATTTTCCAAGGATGATCCTTCTCAGTCAGCACCTTCTGCTCAGCCCGAGAGGCCAAACACACCCTCTGATCGAGGAGGGAGTCTCCACCTAGTATCATGCAGGGTTTCAGGAAAAGATGGGAATTGGCAGGCATTTCGCAGATCACTGCAGATTTCATTAGAGATTCCTGGGCGCCTTCCAGCCTTCAGAGGTATGGCGCGGTGCATGTGGCTGATGGGCCTCTTGGTGCAGAGAACAAGGTGTGAATCCTGTTTCGGCACCTGTAATAGAGATGCTCAATTTCCTTGCCGATCAATTTCACGACGGGTGTACCTGCAGTATACTCAGAGTTTACAGATCATTGATAGCAGCAGGACATTTTAGAGTAGAGGGCACATGTATTTGAGAACACCCAGCAGTAGTGCGCATGCTTAAGGGAGTGAGGTTCTGCAAGCCCCCCGAACTGAAGTACTCCGTCCTTTGGGACGTGAAAGATGTTTTCCAGCGGTTTCTCAACTGGCCCGACAATGGAGGCCTCTCGCTATCCTTAACAGCCTGTAGGAGAGTATCAGATGTCAAAGCTCTGGAAGTGGATATGAAGGTTTTCTACCCGGAAGGCATAGCTTTCAGTATTGCTAAGAGAATGAAGTGTGATTCAAATATTATCTCGTACCCCTATTTTCCGAAGAACAGAAAGTTATGTGTAACGTAATGTATCGAAGAGTACGAGACTGCTACAGCCATTTGTAGAGCACAGGGAGTGTCCCAGCTTCTCATAACGCGTAGAAAGCCATACCATGCAGTGGCCACAGCCTCAATAGCCAGATGGGTCAGAGAAATTATGCACTGGGCAGTATAGACCTAGCTAGATTTGGCGTGCATTCTGCGAGAGGAGCAATGGCATCTAGAGCGTTCAGAGTAGTGGCTCACTACAGGACATTATTAAGTCAACCGATTGGTCTACAAAATCTACCTTCAAAACATTTTATTTTAAACCTGTCAGATGGCTAAAGTTGTGCTCGATAGCTTTAAACTCGCATAATGCTCGCCTCCTGTCTTGACATAGAATGAAGATTGCCCATGCTTTCAGCGCAGGGTAGTCTTGATTCTATTAAAGAGACAGAGTCGAGCATTATATCCCGTCCAGAATAAGCGGGTGTGATTTAAAATTGAGAATCATGTTACACTGTATGAAGCACACAGACGTATTCCCACCCTTACCATTTCATTCTCATTTTTTCATAGGAGACAAACAGAAGGCGACATGAGTTAAAAGGAGAGGGAAGCCGAGCCAGCTAAGTTACTTCAGGATCAACCTTCAGAGCTGGAGGATCTTTTTCAGGGCAGTTGCCCTACCCAGAAAGAGACAAGCAGTTAGTTACTCAGAAGTAGTACGAGTTTAAGGGTTGTCACGTTACGGATTTTGGACACAGGTTCGCTGACAAAAGAAAGAGTAAGGGACCCACTACATAAGGATGTCAACAGGCACAAACTCCTTCTGCCTCTTATGATTTCCCAGATGAAAAAGCAACCATGTACAATTGATGCAGCATTTAGCTGGCGTTTATGAAGAGGAAAAAACAAGCAATGGCACATACCTGGCAGCCTTGCTCCCTGAAAGACAGCTGATCTACACTGGGTGTCATCAGATAAAAATATGTTTACCCAAGAGTTGGAGTCCTAGGCTCTGATAGGTGGACAGAGAGGGCTTCAGGACTACACTGGATCAGAGACTGAAGGGGATTTGTAGTTTATCAAAACTCTTGAACCTTTTTCCTTTTCGTTTGATTTGATTGAAAAGAAAAAAGAAAAACAAAAATGTTCTGTTCTAAGTTTAAATAGGTGAAATGCTGTGAGTTGCAGTATTCACGGAAGTAAAAATGCTTGCCTCTGTATTTTTAATAGAATCAAGACTACCCCACTGCTGTAAGCATGAACAATCCTCATTGTCAATTCTCCAGAGCGATATTTGCGATAGTTGTGAAGTTCCTATTTCTTCTTTGTTCTATTTGCGGTCCTATTCCCGGGGCCTGCTCTCGGCTATTGGGTCTGCTGATTTAAGTCTTTGCCTAACATCTGTAGTCATAATTACCTGCATGAACTGGTTCATGTCATCCCAGGTACAGTTTTGAGTTTGTCAACAAACCAGGGTCTCCTCCCTAATGTTCAGGAATTGCTCAACCAGATAAGTCACCAGGCAGCATATACTTTGACTAGATTGCTCTCATCTGTGCCAGCAGCTTGACACCATGGTGCTTGTTTTAGTGGTGCTTTGGAAGTGACCGGCTCCTTTCGATAGGCTGTACCCCCTTGAGTAAGGGAGGCAATAAATAGGGAAGCAATTGATATCTCTGAGAATCTGTGGTTGGCAAACTCCACAGAGTTCAGTGTTCAAAGGTGCTTGGTCGAGGCTGCCAAATTACAGGCCCTTGACTGCTGTTTGTCTGTCTACTGTGGTGGCACTGGCAACAACTCCAGGGACGTGGCAGACTAATATCCACCTGCGTCCCCTGTGAAACTGGCGTGTGTACATTGGTGAAAAAATCTATTGCGTATTCTCCGGTTTCCTTATGTTGATCATCTCTGAATTGTGAGCAGAGTAGTGTGGCCTGCTCTCTCCTTCACAGAGGCTTTTATTGCTTACATCTTTTTTTGGTCCATTGATTTCTCATTCTGACACCTTTGTTTCATGTGGCATACTCCCCTTCTTTTGTCTAGGGCCTATTGTTCCCTCTGATTCTAATGTGCGCTCCAGATTTGTTGGCTTCTCTTGGTGGAGCGAATGTTTTAACAAACACAGTATGCCAATTTTCCTGTGAGTAGTACCAGACTTCGATACTTTTGCATGTGGCACTGTTATATTTGAAGTACTTAAAATTATCAGGTGTCCCTTTGGATGTTATGGGGACCTGCTTGGGTTTCCCCATGCCCATAGGTGAGCCTGGTTTTGGCTCCCCTGAAGCTCTTCTGCACTTGCACCTGTTAGACATATGTTGACTCAACATTCTTCTCAGCCTTAAAAGGAAGCTGAATATACCAACAGAGACTCAGCCGAGTGGTGCTTAGAGGGGAGGGCACTTATTCCTCATGTGCCCCATCCGCCTCTATTTCGGGCTTGCTTCCTAATATTTTCCATGTGATGTTACATAAAGTAAAGCGTATTTATTTAGATTGTTTTAAAAAATGTATAAAACGCTACCCTAGATCATTCTATTTGAAGGGTGAGAGCCAAGTTTATTTCGCAACATTTCTTCCAGCGTCAAGGTTTAACCAGGAGGAGCTGACCTATGCTAACCCCGTACCTTGACCTGTAAGTATTTAAATCCTCTGTGGGCACAAAGGCCCAGAGCCAAGGGCAGTCATGGGGGTTCAGAGCGTACCTTTTACAAGTTTCTAAGGAAGTGAGCTTGCAGCTGTCAAGATAAGGTCCAATGTACAGATGGTGAAGTGATAATAACGTTGCCTGTCATCTAGCGGTCCATTACCATATTTACAGGATCAACGTGATGTGACTTGATCAGACTTTGCATAGGGTGGAATGAATCATGATGCCAAAGGAGGAGGATGATGAATATAAATGCAGGGGTAAACATTTCAGGTTGCAAGTACTAGCCACCTATTTAAACAATCATGCGCCACCTCAATTGCACACATGCACACAGTACAGCATATCTTACTTTCTAAGAGGAATTATCACTAGCCAATGAGGAAAGCACATTTTGAGCCCTGCTAAACTTATTTGGGCATTCACACTGCTAACATTGTCTCCCAGGCAAAGGTCACCCAGAAATGTGAACCGTTCTGACAAGGTGCCTATCACTTGGATGAAATTCCTCTTGTAAGAGGGTAAGACGTCCCAGATGATTTCACAAAATCCCAAGGGTAGCTATGACATGAAATTCTATTACCTTTGCAGGTGGGTGCAACACACACTTTGGTTGGAAATTGGACAAAGCTGCAGATTCTTGGCTAGTTTTCTTAAAACGATGGACCACCATGGAATGTCTTGAGGACAATCTACAGCACTCCTTGAATTCAGTCCTCACCATGGGGAATTTTAACATAGGCAACACTTCCACTGCCCTTTTTAAGAAAATTTGCAACTCCATGGTCCTAGCCATCTGCCCAGTTGCATTCAGTGGGGGGCAACAACCTGGATGCTTTCCTGACCTGTTTGGTCAGACCACTTGTCACTACTAGGCTCACATGTTGGGAGAGTCTGTGATATCCCCAAGGTTTATACAGATATTTTACAAATTGGACCCATGATGATTTCTACCTGCTTCAATGACCCCTTTGCGGTCTCCTGCTGCCATCTCCTCAAACCACCCGGAAGAAGTTCTGGCCCTTTCTACATAATGATATCAACAGGCACCTACCCCTTCTGCCTCTTATGATTTCCCAGATGAAAAAGCAACCAAAAATGTACAATTGATGCAGCATTTAGCTTTCATTTATGAAGAGGAAAAAGCAAGCAATGGCACATACCTGGCAGCTTTGCTCCCTGAAAGACAACTGATCTACACTGGGTGTTATCGGATAAAAATATGTTTACACAATCGCATAATGCAGTCTTCTAATGTGTGGTCAAACTGTTGAACTGGCGCTCCCTCCTGAATGTTCTTCTCCTCATCTTGCCTCTCAAGATCTGGCTGACAACTTATCTGCCGTTGTTCAGGGAAAGTATTGTCAATCCAAGGAAGCAATCCCGTCCAATCTTGCTCTACTGCTCCTCAACCCTCTTTGAATATCCAACCTCCACTTTCACCACATTTGGCTGTGTCCGCTGTGCTGAGAGCATCAACACCACGGTGACGATGGCTTTGTCCAAACAGCTTTTCTTCTGCCCATGTACTACCATTAAAGATAAAATGTAATCGACACCTGACTTTGCTTTGCCAGTCAACTGCTCCTTCAGCATTTATACATTTGTGTATACACAGATGAACACATTGCGTTCCAACCGACTCCTGCAGAGTCCCCCAAGGCTCCATCCTCCAACCAATCCCTTTTAACTTTTACAAGGAGCCTCTGGGCACTCTCCTCATAGATCCCAATATAGCCATCCACTAATACGTGGACGATACTCTGTTGTACATGAGTAAATAGCGCGGAGGACCTAATTTGTCTCTGTGATTACCTAGCCATTATCCAGACATGGATGTTGACCGCCTACCTGAAAATAAACCCACCCAGGGCTGAATTTGTTCTCTCCGGTCTGCCCATTAAAGAAAAGATTGTCCAGCAATGGCTCAGTGATATGTGCCTAGAAGGATTTGATCCACAACTCTGACTCAGCAAAATCCTTAGGCTTCACAATTGACGGCAGTCTGTCCTTCCATAGCCAAGAAGGGCCAAATAGCCTTGCTCAGAATTTCTACCCTTCAAACAAATCAAGCCCTTCATCTCATTGAATACCACTCCAAGCCACAATATTATTCAAGACTGCATGCATCATCTACAAAGCACCCAAATACCTGGTGGCTAAGCTCCACACATCACAGCAAACCGACCAACCGGCTTGAATCAGAGGACATGCAAACAATCCTATTGTCATGCACACCCACCCTCTAGAGCTCGATACTGGGGTCTGCTTGGACTGTCCCACAATTCTGCAATTTCACAAATTTCTCAGAACATGGATCTTTTAACTCTTGACCAAGGACTAATTCCAGTGGACTCGCATACCAATGCAAAGACTTTACAGTACTGCGCTAGTTTTAAAAGATGGCATTCTAAATGCTGGCCCTTCCCACACTCCGTATAGCGCTCCGCTGCTCTCGAGCTATGTCTGCGCTTTAAACAATAAAATAAAACCCATGCTCTTTTGATTGTAAAAGAACATACAATGGGTAAGAGATTATATTTGACGAGAATCAGCAAGCTTCTTAGAATTGCTTGAGTCCGAGTGACATTCTGACCCAGTTGTGGAGTGGAGTAAATGGAACAGTCACCGGGGACAAGAACTTCTCTTGTTCTCAAGAAAAAATTAATTTTCCCCCTTTCTTAAGCAATTGGATGACCCTAATACATTGGCCAATTAACTGTCAACTGCCAATATCCCTTATCTGGTGAAAGTCTGAGAGAATGTGGCCACTCATCAATTGTTTTATTACTTGTAGACTACAAATGTACTCCATGGACATCAATTTGGCTTCTGGCTGGCAAAAGGTACTAAATAGCCTTGATGAGGCACTCTCTAAACAATTGCACTCCTGTGTTCCTTGTCCTCGTTTACTTGTGCCTCTTTTGACACTGAATCGCACCACCTCTTCAGGAACCTCAATTTCTTTTGGAACAGTAGGACAAACGTTTGACTGGATTGTTGCTTTCATCTCCAAACCCTCTGTACTAACTTGGGGCATGCTCTAAAGCTCTGTCCCTTCACCGTGGCTTTTTAAAAATTCTTTTGATTGATTTTCAACTGTGGAGAACAAAAAAACAGCAATCATTCCTCCATGTTTAGTCCCCCCTCACTGTGGCTTTTGAATGGTTATATCAAGCCACTCGCAAACATTGGTGATCACTACTCTGCATCCATCCATATGCTGATGATACCCATATTGCCTTCAATCTTCACAACCCCACTGAAAACTCACCTTATACATCTGCATCTCTGGCAACGATCAATGATTGGATAATTGACAATTTGTTTAGGCGCCATCACCTCAAACTGACCGTATTTACTTTGGTTCCAACATCCCTACTGATCTGCTTTTGCCTAGTCAACCACCAAAGGTGCTGTTCTCACTCTTGTGACATCTGCTAAAAACATTGCCATGAACTTTGATGGCTCACTTTCATTTGGCCCACAAATGCAGGGCAACGCAAGGAAATAATACTTCCACCTGCACTTGTTGAAATGTATCCTGTCGCTTTTAAATATGTCCCACAAAGTAGGTGTGAAAGGGCAATTGCTCTCCTCATCTCCATAGTATTATAATATCTTGTGTGCAGGTATCCCGAAAGGCTTAATGCCTCAACTACACACCATCCTAAACAAGACTAGGTTAGGACTAAAATCAGAGATTCCATCACTCCAGTACTACGGTCCTTACACTGGCTTCCTGTGAAAAGGCAGATTGCTTTTAAAACTTTATACACCATTCATTGTGGCTTGCCACAGAAAATCAAGAATTGCCCAGATAGATTCTTCGTCCTCACCGTTCACTCCAGAAAAGAATTAGAAGGAAGGGAGCTGAACACTGCAGAGGCCTCTTTGGCATATGCTCCTGACATCTTTGAAATCTCTGACCAGCCATCTTTAGTTCTGAAAACTACACACCAAAGAATAATTGTGCCCTGCTCACTCTCCTCTACTAACCTAACTCCTATACACAATCCCCAAACGACACCTCTGTGTACCAACTATCCCACACTCTTGCCTATTTCTTGCAACTACCTTCACCACCACTTCACCCTCATACTCTTACGTCCCGTCCCCTTCCCTCCATACTGCATGGGCATCCCTTCCTAGGGACGGGAGACAGAACCTTTTTCGTTAGAAAAAACCTTCTTCCTAAATTGAGGCGCGCAGGGGTGCGGCCCGGGGAGCATGCGCTGCCCAAACTCCGCCCTTCGGCGCCACACCTCAGTCTACTTTTCCACATTGACGGGAACGGGCTGAATTCACCAGCGCTCCTGGGTTTGGCTTCGGCCATGTAATTCCACGTGCGGGTACTTCTTCTTTTGTCTGTCTTTTTCCATTCAGGTACTCGGTCCTCAGGCGTCCCGCTCCTCCTCGGCGCATGTCGACTTCAGCAGGTGTCCAGCCTGCGAAGGGCCCTTTCCTACGTCAGACCCCCATGCCCTCTGCCTCTGCTGTCTTGGCCACGACCATGGCTCGCAAGCTTTTACCGCATGCAACGCGCTTTCTTCGAGGGCTCTGAACAGACTGCGAGGTGAAGGGGGCTCTTCCAGAGGTCGCCTCCAGAGGACCTGAAGGATTTCGTCCAGTATCGTTCAAGGCCCAAGGTAGGCCCACTCTTTTCCAGTGCACCCCACAAGTGAGACTCCTCTCAAAGGACTCGCCCATGTGGGAGGAACCGCTCAGGTTCTCACACAAGCATGAGCACCGAGGCTAGGCCAGCTACCAGCCGACAGGCAGAGGGGTCAGCAGATCCTCCCGGTGACAGTGCTGAGGGACCAGAAGGTCCTTTTACCAGGTGTTCACCCGAGGGGCCATGCCGTTGTACTGGCAACATGTCCGAGGCAGCGCCTATACGCAACACTACTGGCAACTCCACTGAGGGCAAAACGCCTACCCGGTCTCGACCTGAAGTACAGGGTAGGCCTCATGATCCACACTCAAGATTCCTGATGAGGCTGGGCCCTTTGAGCCAAGCAACACGACGTTGGAATGTGGAAGGCACCTTGAAAAGATGGCCGCCGCGCCACACAACATGGGCACCCGTCCGATACCGCACCAAAGAAAGGAGCATATGGAGGAACGAGTGTCAAGGTGGGACTGGTGTCAACCAGGTACGTGGCCTACAGCCTATCTATCCTTCATTTGCGCAGGGCAAGTTCCCGCTGCAACCATATAGTCGGAGCATGCAGCGGCCTCAGCAACCGCCTGCTACCCCGACAATATCACCTACCACCCCTCTGTCCTGCGAAGACAGGTTCTTTGAAAGGTTCCTTGGGCTCATGAGATCTCCTTGCATGGGGGCCATCCTCAGGGATGCCATCAGCAAGGTGCTCCCTCCGGCTCCTCCGCCCAAGGCTCCAGTGCCTCAGGCCCATGTGCAGCTCCCACTGCCCACTCCCAGCCCCCCAGCCGGTAGCGCAGGCGATTCTGTACAAACCTCTGCTGCAGCCTCTGGTCTCCACACCTCAGCTTTCGGCTCCCAGCGCTCCTCCATCAGCGCCAGACCAACTGGACACCCGGGTGGACACAGACGAGGAAGAGGATTCTGATACACCATTGTCAGCCACAGCCTTCCACAAACGTCTTGCAGGGCTGGCAGAGTACTTGGGCCTTCCTCAACCCGAGGTCATGCAACCAGAGGGTGCATTTTCTGAGGTCCCCATGCTGTGCCCTGCGGCTAGAACGGGGATCCCGATGCAGAAGGACATTGTTGCCTTTGCCAAAAAGGGGTGGCTCAAGTTCCAGCCTGTCACTCGATGCCTGGATGCCAAGTACAGGAAAATGGAGGGGGATGCACTCTTTTCGGCCCATCGTCAGCCACACTCTTCAGTGATTGCTGCGGCATCACTCTAATCCAAGCCTGTCGTCCTCGGCCTCCTCGTCGACAGCACTGCTAGGCAAGGAGGAAAAGATCTTGGAGGCGTACAAGAAGAAGCTGTATTCCAATGCTTTGCTGCATCTTCATCAGGCCAACGCTGCTGCCATGCTGGCAGCCGTTAAACAGAGGCTTTGGCGATAAATAGCAGACTTCCTCCCAGAGCTTTTTGCGCAGAGCCAGTCTCGTTTCAAGGCGGGACTGGAAGAGGCCAAAATGGTGGCACAAGACATCATGGAGTCGACCATGGCCCACATTGATTCCTCTGGCCGGGCCATTTGCATAGCCACAGACATGAGAAGGACGGCCTGGCTCAGTGCGACTAAATTTAACCCGGATGTCCAGGAATGCATTTTGGACATGACATTCAAGGGGCATGACCTCTTTCACTCCACCACGGACGAGGAGCTGGATAAAAAGGAAAACAGCTCACAAATGGCAAAGTCTTTATCCTCACAGTCACAGCTGCGCTCGGACGAGGGGCAGACATACGGAGGGTTTCACGGCTTCCAAGAGGGGAGGTCCTGGCAGCCGGACCGTTCGCCGACACAAAATTGGTGCAAACAACAAAAAGGGGGGTGGGGGAGCAAGGGCTTTTTCCAGTCCCGCTCCTCCGCAACAGGCTCCGAGGGAAAGAAGGCATTATGCGCCCCTTCGGATCCACATGTCTCCCGGTGGGGGTCAGGCTTGCTCTCCATGCGCAGTTCTGGCATCAGAATTTCACTGACCCCTGGATCCTCTCAGTAGTATCCACGGGGTACTGCCGCCCTAACCCTTCCTCTCCTCCCTCCTCTCCCACAAATTGGGACAGCAACTCTTTTGGCAGAGATCTGGTCGCTTGTCGAGAGCCAGGCAGTGGAGCATGTCCCAGCGTGGCTTGGGCTTTTACTCCAGGATTTTCGCCATTCAGGAAAAGAACCAGGCAGGCCTGAGCGTTGTCAACCTCTCCCTACCTCTACAAAATTTCAAGATGGTTGCGCCAGCACTCATAGCGGAGACATTGTGCAAGGGAGACTGGATGTGCTCCCTGGGTCTGAAGGACGCGTACCTACACGTCCCGATCTGGCAGCCTCATCATTCCTTTCTACTATTCAGAATCATGGGCTACCATTTCCAATATAAGATGCTTCCCTTCGGCCTCAACTCGGGCCCCCAGGGTCTTTACCAGGCTTATGAAAACAGTGGCGGCCCTCCTCAGAGCCCAGGGCCACCACATCTACCCATACCTCGACGACTGGTTCGTCAGGGCGACATCTCCAAAAGTGGTGTAACACACTTGCCATGCTCTTATGAGCACAATCCACGATCTGGGCTTTTTGCTCAATCTCAAGAAATCCCAGCTGCAGCCTACGGAGAGGCTGACTTTCCTGGGCGTCATCTGGGACATGTACTCCGAGAGAGTGTTCCCCACGGAGGACAAGAACACTGCCATCAGGAGGGCCCCGGCTCACTTCCTCGGCCGAGAAGTCACATCGACCTGGTGATCCCAACACCTAATGGGTCTCATGGCAGCAGTCCTATTGCCGTCCCCAACACAAGTCTCCGGATGAGGAGGATACAGCTGCACTTCGCAGCATCATGGAATCAGGAGCGGAGCCTGATTCCATGATCTTCACCCGGACCTCACATGGTGGTCCATGGACTGCAACCTGCGGACGGGCAAGCCCTTGCAACAGCCTTCTCCGCAGATCACCATCACGACTGACTCCTCGCTCGAGGTCTGGGGGGCCACTCTGGACAACCACAGCATCCATGGAACCTGGACCCGGCCGGAGTAGGAGTACCATATCAATTGGCTGGAACTGAAGGCCATCTGGCTAGCGCTCAGAGCCTTCCTCCTGGTAATAGGAGGCAAGGTCATCCTCATCCAGACAGACAACTCGACCAGCATGTTCTATGTCAACAAGCGGGGGGTACCAGATCCCCTCGACTGTGCAGACTAGCAGGGACTGGGCCATGGAAAACAACCTCTACCTCATGGCAGACCACCTTTCGGGGGAATCCAACCTGGATGCGAACAGGCTCAGCAGACTGGGGGCAGACAATTACGAGTGGAAATTGAATCACCAGGTGTTGCGGGAGATATTCAGCAGGTGGGGGCACCCCTAGGTGTACCTCTTTGCCACCTGGGACAACAGTTCGCGTCCTGGCAGGGTGAGGGCCTCGGCTCCCTTGGTGACGCATTTCAGATTCAGTGTTGCGGCATGACCGCATATGCTTTGCCTCCCACACCGCTGATCCACACAGTGATTTGCAAGATAAAGGACTCTTGCCACCTCAGGGTCATTATGATAGCTCCAGGGTGGCCAGCTAGGCCATGGTTCTCAGAGCTGCTCAGCCTCTCGGAGAGGCCACCCGTTCACCTTTGGACAGGCCCGGCACATCATCTGGTGCAGGAGGAGGGCAGGGTCATCCACCCTGAACCACAGAAATTAGCCCTCACAGTGTGGTTCCTGAGCAGGTCACGTTAAGGCACCTTGAGCTTTCACAGGCTAACCTAGAGATCATACAGGGTGCAAGGAGCAAGTCTACTAGGACCCAGCATAAGAGCAAATGGTCCAGGTTCTGTCACTGGGCTGACTCTAAGAATATCGACCCCTTGCATGTACGTTGGACAACATGCTCTCCTTCCCTGCACACCTCGCTCACTCAGGCGTGCAGGTGGACACTTGCCACACTTATTGGGTGGCCATAGGAGCCTACAGAAACTCAGGAGGACGTCTTTTCCTCTTCCAACCCGATAGTCAAGAAGCATTTGACGGGCCTCCCCAGACTCTACCCGCCCATCAGGATGCCACACCCAGTGTGGGACCTCAACGTTGTATTGGATGCCTTGATGCACAAACCATTTGAGCCAATGGCGTCCGCGGACATCAGGCTGGTCACCATTAAGATGGCGTTGCTAGTTGGCCTCACTTGGGCTCGCAGAGTCGGTGAGATCCAGGCGCTAGTCACCTCAGAGCCGTATACTACTTTTCACAAGGATAAGGTAGTCTTGCGGACACACCCAGCATTGCAACCTAAGGTGCCTTCTGCGTTCCATCTAAACGAGGGAATAGTGCTGCCTATGTTCTTTGCCGACCCTAAGGACGAAGCTCAGAGGGTTCTGCACTGCTTCGATGTCAGACATGCTTTAAAATTCAACTTGGACAGGACCAAGGGCTTCTGCAAGTCAGACGCACTGTTTGTCACCTTCGGCGGGACAAGGCCTCTATAGCACGATGGATGGTCTCGGCCATCAAGGAGGCATACGAGAGGCAGCATAAGGGGCAGCATAAGCCGCTTCGGGCTAACATGCACGCCCATGCAGTCAAAGCCAAGGCCATGGCCATCGCATTCCAAAGGAAGGTCCACCCCTTCGGCTTTCTGCAAGCATTACTGTCTGGACGCCGGCTCTAGATCTGACGAGGCTTTCGGACAAGCGGTTCTCAGAAACCCGTTTGCTTAAGTAGGGTCTCCTCTCCCCCCTTGGGCTACACTCAGTTGGAATCATCCATGCAGTATGGAGGAAAGGGGACGGGACGTAAGAGTAATTGGTCACCTTTCCTCCATACGTCCCACCATCCCTCCCAACTGGTGTCATTAGGCAATGTTAAACTACTGTCGACGTGTCTATGGGGACTGAGGTGTGGCGCCAGAGGGCGGAGTCAGGGCAGTGAATGCTCCCAGGGCCGCGCCTCTAAATTTAAAGGGGTAATGGTTTTTTCAGGTGAAAAAGGTTCCATTTCCCATCCCTAGGAAGGGACACCCATGCAATATGGAGGAAAGGGGACTAAGAGTACATTAGTCACTACCGTGAGTAACTTATAATTTAGTACCCCAGTACTACCTTGCTTCCTCGTAACTCTCACTTCTCCTGTCTCCCCTCTCGACTCTCCCTTCTCCCCTCTCCCCCTCCCCTACTATTCAATTCCTCTCTCCCCTTTTACATCTCCTCTTTCTCACACAAACATCTGCTGAATATGCAGAGCCCTCACCTCAGGGGCGGCCAAGCGTTCCCGGGGAAGAATCCAGGACTGCCCCAATAAGTTGATGAGAACATTGTGAAACGGAGCTGACAAATCGTGTATCCACACGCTGCTAATTCCTGGCATTTTACACCTAAGCAGCATAGCACTGCGAGCGTGGTACGCTCTTGCTGTGCTGGGACTTGGTTCCAGGAGGGGGCTGGTCCTGTTAGGAGCACGTGACTGCTCACGTGATTTGGCTCGAGCTTTTTTGCGGACTACAGCCACCCTCGCGGCGTAAAGCCCTTTGGAGTTAAGTCCTATGGCTGTTTGGTGGCGTGTGTGGCTGGGAGACTGCGGAGGTTATCCTCTTTGATCCCTGCCCTGTTGTGCACGCTGCCATACAAATGTTTATCTACAACTACGGTCCAGGAGTGAAGGCTAGCAGGTTGCCACTGTGATGGTGGCTTTGTTTCTCCCATTTTGTATTTTTATCATCTCTTCGTGATCAACCTTTTTAAAATATAACTTTAATTGCATGCAAGTCGTTAAGGCATATGCTGATATATGATTGACGTCTGTTATTCTAAGATTATTCTTGAATGAACTTCTACTCGTATTCAAGACCTAATAGCACTAAAACCAGCGCACTGCTATTGATTTACCTCCTTTTTCTTTTACTCAAAGATTAGACAAAATAGTGTTGCAATCACACAAACTGTAATTTGTTTTTTTTTTTTTTTTTTTTTTGGTCATGGCTGCAGGCTTACGGAGTAAACGTAATGAAGGCATGGGACTTGCCGCCCTTGGTATTGACTCTCTTGTTTGCCATGGTAGTACAGCTTACACTGACCTACCTATTTCAGAACATATGACTAATGTACATAGCATTGAACAGAGGACATGTCCCAATCTATCTTCTTATGAGGTTATGATCCATGCTAGTGAGCGGTGCTCCTTAACATCATTATGCTCTAATCCTTCTCAGACGGCAAACTACTCTAACCATGATTTAGAGATAAATGGGATTGTATATGACGAATGTGACCCAGGTCTTCACTAGCTGATTCTGATACCAAGAATTTGCATGCTCAGATGATAAAAAATATGGTAGATCTCGATCATCAGGTGACTCGTGCTATTGATACACTGACTCCGTTTGTAAACGGCTCAAAGAAAAAATCATTGAAGGAGCGCCCTCAGTTATTGAGTGATCGAAGTTTAGTGGAGGAGACTGATAGGAATAGCATATCACAACCCTCATATGTTTCGCCATCCCCTTATGTAGCTGACCTATCTGACTCAGCAGAGGTTTCCATTAGGCCCTTTCAAATTGACCCTATAGATGATCCTATCGAGGTAGGTGATGATGAGTTGAGATCACCACGTCCTCTTCCTGTAATTACCAAAATATTGGATTTATTAGACAAGGGCCACGAATTGACACATTTAGAATTAAAAGAAATAAAAGCTCCCCTCCAATATCTCGGAGCCAAAATGGAAAAAATTGAAGGCTTTATTATTGCTGTAGACCTCGTTAGAACTATGAACAACAAAACGATTCCACTCTCCCAAAATGAAAGCGTAAAAGCTACGCAAACTGAAGATGTTACTTGTAATTCTACAGCAGCGTCCGTGGCTAATAGTCCAGCTTTAGTCTCCTATAATTGCTCAGTGGAAATAAAAGAACTAAAAGTGCTAATTGAAACTCTGACTTCTACCATCATCCCTCGAATAAATAATCCACTGCCCTTTGATGAGTGCCCAGATAGTCCCTCAACTCTGGTGAGGGTTCTCGATGAGCAACAGCAGACAGGATTAGAATCTCAGAACTCTGAAAAAGAGTTCTTTTTCATGTCACGTCGTGCCAAAAGGATGCACAATAGAGCAATCAAAAGACGCGCAAAGAGGAAAAGCGAATCAAAAGCTACTAAATTACATGAGGAGGGTGGGAAAACTAGTAACACAGATTTAAAATGCGTAACTGGACAAGATCCAGTTATTAAAAATCCTGACGAAGACTATATTGATCTTCACCAACTTTCCAAAGAAAGTCAAGAGGCACTGATACTCTCACCGAGTTCGATTACTAAACCAATAACTAAAAAAACACTAAATGAATGCGGTACAAGTAAAACAGGGACTCCATCTGAGAATATAACAAATAATTTCCCCCCTGAGAAAGTACTCTCGGAAAATCTACATGTATCCCGTGAAAGTCGGGAAGCAGATTTAGATTCTAGGAGCGCCGTTGCATCAAACCTATTGAATTCAAAATCAACTCTGCCTAGCTTTTTTCCGTCCTTAGGAAGAACTTGTACCACTAGGAAAGATCCCATTATTAACCAATCTCTGGAAAGAGGTGAACTACAAGTTCAAACTATTTGTTACTTGGAAGGAAAGAAATCTTACAGTGATGTGTGCGCCGAGCAGCCTGTTCTCTTACCGCTAGGAAAAAAGGAAAGCGGCGGTTTTAAGACCTTAAACATGATAAACGGGTTGGGAAAAGTTTTAATAATGGGCCCGAATTCTGGGATACCTCAAACACAATCTATGATGACACTCTACGATGACAATAAGATCTCACGTTTCCAATATGATGGGAGATGAAACCCTAAATCCTATGCAAAGGAATGACAACATTTTACGTTTAGCCCTACTCGCATATCTGCTCACGGCCCGGCATTGAGTAGAGCCTTCTCTATTAAAAATCAATATGATGGCCTACCTCTGTCGGATATTGCTGAACGGATATCTGAAGAGGGCTTGACTGGTAGGAAGCTCTTTTTAAATACGACATCGGACGCACTAATTCAAGCTCCGCAACGTAGAGAAATAAATATTCCTGCTAAATCCCAAGATGCGATTTTTGAAATATTTCATAAGGTCCCTCGTACTAATGATCAAAATGTTTCAAATCAAAACAAGGCATTATCAACTGAAGCAGAATTTAAAGTAAGAGGCGTCTCTTTCCTATTCTAGCATAGTAGAGGGCGATAATAAAAATAGTGTGGAGGTTAACGATAAGCAATATTTAATTGGATTAGAAGGAAGTTTGATGGTTACTGCGGGGAAGCGGATCAATCGATCATTTATACTATCCTTATTTTCCCGCATCCCACAACTCAGAATGGTAAAATCAGAAGACATGCTTAGAGTGTCCATAGCCCAGACAGATAATTGCAGAGCAGTATGCTATCTGAACTCAGAAATAATATTAAAATTTCTTCTCTCACTTTGAAGAGATAAATAACCAAGGATTCAAAATATTTGCTTTCGAATCAGAACCTCTAGCTAATGATTTTTTAGCATATGTCCCTCCCCATGCTAATGTCGAAATAAGGTCTAATAATGACTTTCAACAAAACAATTTGAAAACTGAAGATGATTTGCATGCGCTGCTATCCCATGTCGCTATAACAAAAAATATGCCATGGCTGGAATCCATGATTACTGCTTATCTGGGATCTAAACCCTCAGCTCTCCACTTATAGCAAGAGGAACTGGGCATATTTAAGGTACTTTTCTTGGAACACCTGTGGCTACACGAACCTTATGAACTGGATCTGATCGCGATCATTTTCAGAGCTACCCACAATCTTGATTTTACAGGAGACAATGAAATTAAGAAAATGTATTATTCCAGGTTTTACTACCTACTGCAGGTCCGCCAAGAGGCCTCTCCTGGGAAGGCCCAGTGGAGGTCTTGCAATAGCCATAAATAATTCGATCAATTTTCGATCCGAAAGTATATGGGAATCAGCAAATCTTTTAGGAGTAGTAGTCCAAAATAGGTTGACTAAAAAGTTGCCTTCTATATTGATTATCAGTCTATATTGGAATCCAGCGAGCTCTACGCTCAAAGAAATGTTAGATGAATTGGACGTATGTCTAGAAAATCTAAAAATGAAATTAGAATTCTCAGAAATCATGATTGGAGGGGACTTCAACTGCGATTGCAGAGAACTGACTGAATATGGCCCTCTTAAACCATCACATCTATCACGAGATAGAGGTGCGCAATTTAGAGAATTGTTGGAGAACTGGGACTTGGATATAGTAACACACAAAAACCCTAATTCTCCAGCAACATGGTCTCGAGGCCCAAAATCATCATCAATTGATTTCATTTTTGTTTCTCGATTGTCCAGGCTTCTTTCATCCTCTTAATGCAGTTTTGTACAGATTAGCGATCATGCACAAATTGTCTGTCATTTGAATTGGGAATTCAGATACCTAGCCAGTAGTCCAGCACTGGACCTATTTGAGATTTACCGTCCACAAATCTCCATTAGATGGAGTAAAGGACTATGCCAGCAATTTGTTAATCATGTATCATCACAGATAAAAATGTCTCTACTCTCTAAAAATGAACTGGTGACACTAAATCCCAATTACTATGCCAAGTTAATTGAAAATACACTCTTGACTTTTAGTAAAAAGTATACTAAAACCTCTCACTTGCATCCTTGTGATGCGAAATGTAAGAAACTTAAGAGAGTAAAACATAAGGCAATTCGTCAACTTAAAACAGCTGGCTATGAAGGAGAACAGTATCGCTATATGAGGTCTCTAATTTTGAATGAATTTAAAAGGAATATAAAACATACACGTATACTAAAGTTTAATAAGGATAATTGTGACCTCATACAAGCGATAATTCATCATGACACAAGAACTATATGGCAGATGATAAGAAAGGACGATAAGAAAACTGTCCTAACTTCAGTCTGCTGTATATCGGACAATATATGGTGTGAATACATAAATTTAAAATATCGCATCCCAACTAAATTCGAACCAATCCCAAACACACAGCTGTGTTATAGTAGGATCGCCCGATTTAAATGGACACAAGATGATCTTATATGGGCTATATCAAAGATATCATATTCTAGATCAGCAGGTCCAGACGGCATTCCTCCATGCCTTTATAAGGCTGACCCACAGTTTTGGGTGGAAATTCTAAAAATCAAATTTGATAATATCATTGACACGGGTAGGATCCCTTCATCTTGGACTACCGCGAACATCATTCCTATATTTAAAAAGGGCGATCAGAATTACAGACCTAATTGACACTGATGCAAAACTGTTCGCCATTCTTCTCTTATATGAACTTGAAGCATTTATTGAAGAAAATGCCCTTCTTTCAAAGTATCAGGCTTCAGAAAGGGCATGAGCACCTCATTAAACGCAATGGTTATGTCACATCTGATTGCAGCTACCAAAGTAAAAAAAAAATATACAACCCATATATGTGGCCATGGTAGATATGACATCAGCCTTCGACAATGTGGTGCGAAACTTGCTTTGGAACAAACTGAAGCTGATGGGAATACCACTGCACTTACTCTATTGGTTTATTCAGCTCCATTCTAATACCTCATATAAGATAAAAATCGCGGAAGATGGCCGAACTACCGAGCACATTAAAACAGCAATAGGCCTTAAGCAAGGATGTAACTTGGCGGCCACCTTTTTTAATTTGTATATTGCTGACCTGGATAAACTATGGGAGGCAAACAACCTGTTTTCTGTAAAAATTGGAACATTGCGGCTAAAGTGGATGGCCTTTGCTGATGATATCATATTATTTGATCCCACACCAGCTGGGCTACAAGCCAAACTATTGCTTTTTCAAGAATTTGCAATCCCACATAATCTCATCCCCAATCCTGCGAAAACAGTTATCCTTAGATTTGGTGGCAAGCAAAATATCAAAAGATATCAATGGGAGCTTATGCAAATTAAAATACAATGCTCATTGAGCGCAACTTATCTGGGTTATAACCTATCCACACAAAATTCAATAAAATATTGGACTGACCTAATTAAAAAAAGGTCACGTCCTTTATTATCTCAATTAAAATTGATCTACAGAAAACATAGTAAATTCTCATTGATACCTATGATTGAATTTTTAACTTTAAAAATAGAAGCTGTTATTTTGTATGCCACCGATATGTGCCTTATCGATATTTCTGATATCTTGGACACACGCCAAGGCACATTGTTGAAATCTGCCATGCATTTGCCAATGTCGACACCCAACTCGGTATTATGACATGAATTAGGGCTGATTGCACTATCCTCACGATGGAAATGGTGCCAATTATCAGGATATGCAAAGATGTGCTTCCCGCAGAAAAATTCTTTGTACATGGATTTTAACGCACTGTTGAATACCTCTTCTTCCCTGTCCTTTAAAACTTATCAATGAAATATGCAAAGAATACTGAACGATTTGAGCATCACAGTTGACGATATATACTTTCGTCCTGCCTTTGCAAAAAAAAAGTTGTTTGAAAAGGACTGGAGATGCACGATCGAAACTATACAATCATATAAAATATACAAAGAATATTGCGCATTCCTTAAACCACGGTTACCTAGATATGACCATGTTGTTGCTTTTCCATGCAATCATACGAGACAAGTCTATATACGGTTCAGATTGAATCTATTTCACACAAGAGAAAGGACAGCTAATTGGTCCAGTTATGAAGGCTCAAAGATAACGAAATGCCGATTTCCTTCTTGTAATGAATCGATTGAATCAATGAAGCATCTTATTCTGGAATGTCCACTCTTCAAAATTGTGAGGACTAAGCGACTCTACAAATTTGTAAATGTGGACTTTGAAGACTGTTTGCAATTATTGTGGGCACGCATGATGCAGGCCATGCACAAACCTCTGATATATGAATTGGTAAGCTTTTGTAAACACATTGAAAAGGAGTTGTTACAGTTTAAGTAGAAATGACATGAACGCCTCAATAATTTGCAATCTCGTGTTTAAAATGATATGCCTTTGAGGTTTAAAAAAAAAATAATGATTTTATGTAGATATTTTAAAGATTGTTGATGTCTCCCTCTTTTTACGATGTTTTGTAAAGGTTCCGCAAAGGTATTTTATTTTTGTAAATGAACCAAATACAAATAAATACATTTTAAAAAAATTGAAGCTTTTGGGAAGGTGTCGTGTGGGATTTCTTGAAATTAAAGAAGAAGCCCAGTTTGTGGAGGGAGTGGCCGGTGATGCAGAGATGTTACAGAACTTGTTCGGGAGAAGGAGCCCTGATCAGCCAATCGTCCAGGTAGGGGTAGATGTGAATCCCTCCCCTCCTTAGACTTGCAGCTACTACCATATTCAGTTTGGTGAAGATCCTCAGGCACAGGTGAACCCAAATGGAGCTGAAGGAACTGGAAGATTTGCGAAAGCATGACCATTTTGAACATTTCCTTCTTGACAAACTTGTTTAAGAGTCTCCAGTCCAAGATGGGTCAAAGTCTTCTGCCCTTTTTGGGAATTAAGAAGTAAGGCGAGTACCATCCTTAGTTCCTCTCCGCTACAGGTACCAATTCTATTGCACCTTTTTCTAACATGGTGATAATCTCCTGCAAAAGGGGCGGATCTGAATCCTTCAATGAGTGGCTGCGTGGAGGAGAAAGCTCAAGAATGGAAGACAGTAACCATGGCCTACTGTTTGCAGTGTCAAGCATCTGAAGTAATACTTTGACATTCTTTCAAATGCTGCTGTGGATGGCAGAGACTGGGGTTGTTTGGGCAGCTCTATCCCCATGTCCTCGTGAACCACGAGGTAGTCTCCTCTGTCCCCTTTGATAGAATTGTCCCCTCGCTCTTCCAACCGAAGAATAGAATCAAAAGGACCGACACCCTCCAACTCTGAGGGGCCAAATGGGTTTGCTGTGGCTGGCAAATCGCTGTTCCCAATGATTTCTCAGCTGCTTTGGAAGTTTGCCTCTTTTCCAAAGTCTTGTCAGCCTTTGATCCATGAGCCATCAAAGGGCATATCCAACAGCCTTGCCTGAACATCCGGGCAATACCTGACCTGCATAGCCACAGAAAACTTCTGGTTACAGCGCTTGCCGCCATCGCACGACTAACACAATCTGAGCTATCTAAACCAGATGGCAGAGACTGGCACATGCCATCCTGCACAATATTGAGTAAAACTTTCCTTTCCTCAACCTTTTTCCCATGGCATCAAACCTGTCATCCCTAGCTTTAGGGATTGTGGGATAGGCAGCCGCCTTTGAGTTTGTGTCCGCCTGAACAACCAGACTCTCTGGAGTTGGATGTCTCAACAGGAATTCTGGATCTATCGCAGATGGCCTGTACTTCCTAGCCAAGTCCTTATTTACTGATGGAGTAGTATCAGGCTTTTTCCAGTTCTCCAGGACTCTGTTCCTCAATGCCGGATGGAAAGGCAGAATTGGATCCTTTGGAGGACCCTTACCAAGGATGTTTGTAAAATCATCCTTTGAGTATTTTGGATGGGCGCTGGCCTGTGACTGAATATGTAGTCACCTTGGCCAAGACTGACCTAAATCAGGCTGTGCCATGCCCAGCCTCTTCTGGCGTGTCACACTCCCTCTGGAGATTTAGCTAGGCCACTGGCATCCTTCAATATCGATGGCAACATAATTACAGTAACCAAAGAAGTGAAGACACTTGGCTTCTATCTGGACTCCACACTAAGTCTAAAAAAAACAGGTAAACTCCTTGGCCTCATCCACTGCTTACACTGGCAAACTCATTGGAGCATGTAGACCCGTCCTTTCATTAGCAAGCTGCATTATCTTGGCCAATGCCCTCATTTTATCAAAACTGGACTACCGCAATGCACCGTAGCGAGGCGCCAACAAATACATTATCAACAAATTACAGACATTGCAAAATGCGCTCAGAACGGCCCTGAACCTCCCTACTAGAGGGCACATATCCAGTGCTAGGAGAAACCATCACTGTTGGAAAATAACCGACAGGATCCTCTTTAAAACTGTGTCATTAACCTTCAAATGTCTCAATGACGCATCCCCGCCATAACTGAAGGAAAGAATAATTAGAAAAACCTCTGTACAACCTTCTAGGACATCCAATTCCTACTGCCTCCAAATAGGTAGATTTAGACTTAAAAAAAACAGGAGGCAACAGTTTCCCAGTAAAAGCAGCCCAGCAATGGAATGCTCTTCCAGTCGAGCTCAGAAGGGACCAATCTTACTACAGTTAGAGACGCAACACCCGCACTTGGTTATACCTTAACGACCACTAGACTAATGATTGCAGTTGGATGTTTACGTGTCTGCTTCCTACCTGTACCTTCGACATTTGTAACTGATTCTCTGTACCTGTCTGTATTGTCTATACCTGTAACTAAGCTTTAAGTATTCTTGTGATGATGTGCGCCCAGTTACCTAAGGGTTTGGTGCGCCCTACAAATCAATAAAAAAACAAACAAGGTGTCCACCAGGTCCCTGAACCTTGACTCCTAAGAGATTAGCTCTCAGGGGCATCTAGAGTGCCATATTCCAAGCCAAACAGAGGACTCCCCCATCTCCTCCTTCATAAACGTAGCTCCTCGACTTGAAAAAGTCCTTCTTTGCTAATGGCTTAAAAACCTTTGAATCCGTTGAGGGTGTTGTGGCTTCGACATCGATGGCTTCGGCGTTGAAGAACCCAATGTCAATTCCTTAGACAGAGCAGAAGAGGAAAATGATGGCTTTGACTTAAAGAGCCGCATCACTCGACACCTTTTGCGGACTTACTGCCCAGGTTCTTAGCCACGCATGCACAATATTTTTGAGACGCCCTGTCAGCCTCACGAGGCGCGATGGAGTCAAACCTTTTTCGGTTCACTTGAAGGGGTGGATGATGCCGCTTTCGTCAACACCTTCAACATTTTGAGGTGAAATTCCTCCAAATTCGGCCTTAGAATCAGAAATACTCAGGAAACATAGCCATTTCTGATCGGGCGAGGGGTCGGAAGATGATGATCTGGACAAATGGCCTTGCTTGTTAGACTTCTTATGCAATGATAAGTGTCGGAACTCGGCCGAGCACTCAGAATGTTTGATGCGCTTTCTAGCTCCATGAGGTGGAACTCCATCGTTTCTGTTAGCAGACTGACTCATCTTTGACAGAGTAGTGGAAGGGGATTTGGTTGAGGGCCTAGCTAGGGTGAGTTTCCCCTTCCTCTCCTTCAAGGCTTTAGATGTCATTGACTTGGATCTTTTCCTCTTCTCTTTTTAAAAACATTTGTTTTAAGCATTTACTAAGTTTTACTTCGAGGACTCATTGCCAGCTGTAGAATCGGAATTTGCCAGTAGGCAAGGCAATCTCAATTGTATGTAAAAATCACCACATTAAAGAACATCGACATTACAATGTTTTTGAGATTTAAATGAAATGGGTATGTTTGTTAATGCTTTGGGTTCACTTAACATTAATATAAAAATAAAGTGGTTTGCCTTTCCTTAATTTTGCATTTCTAAGGAGAACAAAACCCTGATCGAATATGCTTTTTTGCCTAAACCTTTTTCCAATATACATTGGGGGTAAATCATAGAAATCGGCGCACAAGTGGCACACGTGGCTGGCGCACAGTGTGCGCGTGCGGCAGTCTGCGCCAGCCGCGCGTGCCAAAACCCATTTTACCGACGGCATATTCATGGATTTTAACATCCATAACCAGCCGAAGTGCAGAGTGGAACAGCGACCCTGCAGCAGCGCCAGTTACGCCCCCAACCCCGCCTTGTGCGCCAAAAACATCGCACAAATCAAGTAAATGGCGCAAAGGCCAATGGACCAGCATACAGCCCCCCAACCAACCCTCAGAATACACATACCCCTCTCGCGCTAGTGAAAACGCGTGTAAAACTTCCTGTGCACCCCTCAATACACGTATCCCTCTCGCGCTAGCGAAAACGCATGTAAAACTCCCTGTGCACCCCTCAGAATACATGTACCCCTCTTGCGCTAGCAAAAACGCATGTAAAACTCCCTGCGCACCCCTCTGAATACACGCATGCAGCCCATCCACCCTCCTCATGCCCCACAGGCAGCCCATCACCCCAGTGTATGCCCCACAGGCAGCCCCCACACCACAGGTGGGACTTCTCACGTGCATTTTACCTGACAGAGCAGGGTACGTGTCTTCTGAGGGGTGCGTGGGGAGTTTTACACGTGTTTTCGCTAGAAAGAAAAATGGAAAGGTAACGAAACTTACACCTACATAACTATTTACAAAGGCGGCGGGCCAGTCCCAGAGCCCATTTAGTGATGTTCCGGGCCAGGGCATCATCGAATTCCACGTCTATGTTCCGGAGGAGGGCCTGTTCCCTGGCCTAAAGGTCTCGCAGGGATGCAGCCATGGAATCTCGACTCACTGCGAGTTTCCTCGAGGCCCTCCGCCCGCCTCAAAGGCCGGAGCATGGAGTTCTCCGCCCTGACCATCCTGAGCCGTGCCCTCTCCAACTGCTGCCACACAGAAGACACTCCCAGTCAGGGGTCCTCCTGCCCCTCGGCCGATGCCTGCCCCCGGGGTGTCGATCGCCCCGAGCCATGATGCCTCCCCTGCTGAGCCTGCTGCTGCCTCAGACGCAACTGCCACCACGACTGCCTTTGGGCTTATGGAATCCCCTGGCACCGTCGTCCACGTGCCCTGCCCAATGATGCCGGCACATCCTCCATCTGCTGGGGTGGCCACCCCTGCTGGACCTCCGACTCCCGACTGTGGCAGGGATGGGATCTCCACCAGGCTGGCTGCGTCGGTTGGGGCAGGTCCACAGGGGGCCCTGCTGGCATCTGGGCTGGAAGACAGCATGCAGAACGACTGGCATATAGTCTGCACAGAGGAGGAGAGGGCCGCAAGAGTGCCCAACACCTGGATGAAACCCCCGACCCTGGCCCCTCCCAACTGGGCCACGTTGGCACGCAGCTCTTCATGATGACGTGTGTGGTCCCCCCCAGGAAGCAGGCACATCATCACAAATGTCATGCGTGCGCAACACAACACCAATCAGGACGGACTTCATCCGGTCATGGGTCCCCTCGTCCACAGGTAGAGGAGCGCCAGATGACATGGACCTCCCCCCTATCTGCGGACGGGCCTGGGACGGGGCATCCCTGCTGATGCATGGTGATGCAGTCAGTGTCAGGGACAGTGACATGCACAGGCCCCTCCGCGGCGACCTGTGCTGTCTCCTGCCCCTGGACTGCACCACTTGCACCAGTGTTACCACCCCTACCAGGCCCCATGTGCGGCTCAGTAGCGGCCGCCTCCTCCTCTGTGCACACCACCATCCTGGATGGCTCTGCACCGTCTTCCGCCGTCGCAAGCCCCTGTGGGGGCTCACCCGCCCCTTCCACTGTAGCCGTAGTGGCAGACGCGGCACCAGTCCCCTCGCTCCCGGATGATGGAAATTCCTGGAAGGGTGACTGGGCCTTGTGTTGCCGGCCGGTGGAGGCATCCCCGCCGCTTTGCTCCACAGCGCCGTCTCCGCTCTCTTCTTCACTCGCCGCTGTGTAAAGGGAGACATTGAACACAAGCATCGGGGTACTGAACTATAGTCCCCTAGACACAAAGCAATAGCACATGAGTAGCACTGTCAAACGTCACTTCCATCATGTCCCTCCACAACACATGGGTCAGTGCAGGCTACACACATGCAGAAACAGGCAGGGCGCATGCAACAAACATTTGCATCCATTCCAAGGCACTGTAGAAACATACAATGGTGGGTTGAAACTCACATGCATCATCGGTCATACTGATCACATGCACACACATCACCGGAGGTTCATGCATCTGGCCTTGTATACCCCAGACACAGTGGATACAAGGATGACTAGGCTGCATCAGTGAATGAACACATCGTCCCGGACATGTCACGCAGCCATGGCATTTACAAGTCACACACACACACACGCTACTGAGGCCACACAGACCTGTACACCATACATGTCCATGACAGCAGCACCCATCTCTCACACCCCAAAAATGTCCAAGAACAGAGACAGGCATGCATTCATGTGTGCATTCAGCATGCTGCTCCGCTTGTTGCATTGTTGCACATACACCATCCATGTGGTTCATGCCTGACTGGACTCACATGCAGCACCATCATGTCCCTGCACACACACATCCATATATGACCCATGTCACACATGCAGCCAAGTAGCTAACTACCAGCACGCTGCAACATGCCCTTTGTTAACCGTGAATGCATGGCCACTTACCGCTCGACTCCAGACGGGCCTGCATCCTGAGGATCTGGTGGTGAAGCAGTGGGCCAATGCACTCCAGGACCCTCATCTGCTGGGTGGTAAGTTGGACCCGGCGCCCCACAGCATCCTCTGCTTCCAAGAGGCGCCGGGCCTCATTGTAGTCCTCCCAGCGCTTCTGGGCGTGTTTGATGTCACGGGGTGCCACCCCCTCCGCGTTGATGGCACCCACTATGTCCGTCCAGATCCTCCTCCGTCCTTCCTTGTCGGCACGCGATGGTGAGAAGAGGGCATCATAATGCCCCAGGACTTGCTCCACCAGGATGCCAACTTCATTGGAAGTGAAGCTGGCAGCCCTCTGCCTCTCTGCTGGGGGGTTGCCACTGGTGCCAGATGGTGTTGTGTTGGACATGGCAACCCCCGAGGCAGGTGTGGGTGGGAAACTGGCTCCTGGGGCTGGGCTGTGGAGCAATGGTATACCAGTCGCGAGTCTTCTCTTCCAGCAGGGGTGGTCACAGCAACTGGATCCCTGCAGATGGCAGATGTGCAGGCACCAAATGGCAGGGCACGGTGGCAGCAGACAGGCAGGCAGCAGCAGATGGCTCCTGGGAGGCTGCTCGGAGGTCTGGGGGGCAGTAATTTGGCTTTCTGGGCAGGAGTGTGGTCTTCCGTGTGTTGTTGCTTGGCCAGCTTGATACGGAGTGATTTGGCACGTGAAAAAACAGCACATCCGCGTGTAATTCGAGGAAAGGCCCTTGGTGCGTAAGTGCATAGGTGACGTAATGTGGACGCGGGCGTTTCTCTGGCACAGGTTGAAGGTCTCTTGTGGGTTTCCATCGCTCTGTACGTGCTTTTCATGGAAAGCGCTGTGTGTGTTTTCCAGACGTTGGGGTTCACACGCGATTACTTCAGAGCGGCTACAGTGCGTACTTCTTCTTTTGGCGTTTGTGTTGGCTACGCATTCTTCTACACGCAAGGCAGATGGAGAGTCGCACACGCTATTTTTCCTACTGTGGGTGTCCCCGTTAGTCGTGTACCTCCTTTTTTTTCGGGCATACTAGCCTGTGTGTTGATCATGTACGCATTTATTGTGTTCCTGGCTGCCACAGCGTACTAAGTGTTTTTTTTACATGCATGTGGACTACAGGGGTCGCATATCTTATTCTTGCTTTTTGGGATGCCTGAGCGTTGCGTGACACGTCATTTCTCCTAGGGGGCCACAGAATGGGACGTTCATCATAGCTGTATATACGTGGTGTTTGCGTGCACTCTTGTAATGCACAGGGACGCTACTGCCTGCCTTCATGTGGCGGACGTGTTTAGGCCTGTGCTTGTCTTAGGCCGTGCGCTGTGTGGCGGACGTGTTTAGGCCTGTGCTTGTCTTTGGCCGTGCGCTGGTTTACCCTATTCGATTCCATGAATACGTGTAGTTCGTGTGCGTGTGGGCGTTCCGTGTATTTCACTGCAGTACTTCCCCCAGTTACGCCTTCTTTTTCACACGTTGTTCCCCATTCTGCGTGTTATGCCCCGTGTTCCGCCCCCTTTTTGGGGTGTGCGCTGACTTTTTGCGCTTTCGATGTGCGCGTCGTGCACAGCGTTCTGGATGTTGCAATGACGTGTGCGACCATGTGCGCCACGCAAGGATTTGGAGCACATCCCAGGGGAAACACGCGCAGGGCCTTCCATGATTCGCACGCATGCACTTGGTTTTTCACGCTTGCGCCAGCTTCTGCCAAGATTTTCGGCGCACATGTGTTCCATGAATCTTTATGCTTGCCTTGCCCCCCCTAACATGTTTCTTTGAAGATTTCTTGTACACTAGCAGGTTGATTTTTCTCATACAATTTTGTGTACTTTGTAAATGTGTCTAAATGGAGAACACTAACCACTTGAAAGGAAAATATGCTTACATTATGGTATTTTCAAAGTTTTGATGGCTCTTATTGGACTAACAAAATATTATACTAAGATGCTAGTTCCATAAGCTTTCAACGTCCCATAGACCTCTTAATCATAGGGTGGTCTCAAAACAAATGGGCAACAAAAGAAAACACACACAGAGCTGGACATGACTTTTGCGTAATGTGTCCCACAGTTAAACAGTGTCTAATGAGTGGAACCGTACATACAAAAAAACTGTAATGCTATTGTAGTGAAATCCCAAAATGTTAGATACAAATATACACCGGTTGTTAAGGAAAGATTGTTAAGGAAAGGATCAGCTTGTTCACACACTTCCTGCGCAATAATGTTTTTTCACATCCACAGTGATATGCATTTTCCAATGTTTTATAAGTAGACTCAAGTTTTTCCAATTACAATGTGTATGAGCAACTTCCTGGCAGTCAGACAAATTATTGCCTGCAGTGGTTGTGACGTCCCCCGACTAAGAAAAACATTGTGCACCCGTGTGTGGGGACTAAAACATTTTCAGAGTTTGCTGTAACTTTCATGCTGTGCTAGGGTGGTACAGTAGGTGGCCTACTTTACAAATTAAAAAATAAAATAATGCATTTGACAGTGTCTAAATGACTCGCATACAAAGTGGCAAATACAAACATTCTTTATTGCTGTTCCAATGGTCACGTTTCCACTGTTTGCTGGGCATGCCAGCAAACAGTGGAAGCTCAAGTACTTAGAGTCTGAAACTGAAATATGATGGCCCGGACATAGACACAGGAATTATGACACACAATAGCCTACATTTGAGCCTGAGACCTTCAAGGCAACCATATCAACAGTACCTGACTATGACCTGCCGCTACTACCTCACATACAACTTTTAGACACAATGTTTAGATCCCCAAATGGGAAAGGACACAGGCATAATGTATGGCCATTTTGGATGACTGAGCAGAAATGATTGGTACCCACTATTAAAGAAGAGGCATTAACTCACTGTTTTCTTGACATGCCTTTAGAATCTGCCTTGATTGCGTTCTTCTTGCAAACCACCTCAATTGAAGCTCAGATGATGGCCTATCAACAGAAGAATTATGAGCCAAACCACTTGCATGACGTGTGCGAGAAACCTAGTGCAAACGCCCAATTTCTGAACACATTTCCCTCTACTACGTGACTGTCGGAGATGGTGGACAATTGTGGAAACCTAACAACGGGGTGTTCAGGAAAGCTGCTGCTCTCAGAAAACATGTAAAACCTTAGAATGTAAAATCTGTGAAAAGAATAAAGGTCCAGGAACGATCTGAAGGGATGATTTTGGTCAGTAATCAGCAAAGGTGACTTATCCTGATCAAGCAAACCCTCCCATTGCTGCTTGCAATTAGTTTTTGTTTGTACTATGGGTGTATCGGAACAGTGGTGAGTTGGCACGTTGCACAGTGTGGCCAAAGTCTAATAGTCATGGCTTCAAAATCTTCCAATACATACTTCCTTGCTATAGTAATACTAGGCAGGATAAAATGACCAGCAGTATCGTCAAAAGGACCATTTTCTAAATTAAAGGTGTCACAATTCAACTTGTCACTCATTTCAATTTACTCTAAGGGCAATAGCATTCAAATGATGTTGCCATGCTTAAGTCAAGAGACAAGTAACTTGCTGGTGTGCATTTTGGTTAAGGTGTGACTCGTTACTTGAACCCGTGTGTAACTTAGGCACTTAACCAAATGCCCACTGAGCTCTATGTGGTACAGATATTTTAGTTTCGTCTTTCAAGAGCTACACCACACACCTGTGTTTATAGCGATTACTTGCGAATTGTACAACTCGCATAATTAACCTGACCATATCAAACACGTGAAGACAAAAGCGTCTGATTGTATTCTTTTCCCACTTCTGTTTTTTTTTTCCCAACTTTATTTAATAATTTTTCCAAAAGTTACAATTGAAAAACATACCAGTGAGAACAAGGTATAAGCAATTCCATACATATCACTTCCGATGTCCACATTTCCTCATAATCATTCTCACGAAAACGCCTAGAAGACTGAGTCTTCTCATACCATGAAAGTGTACACATGTCCGATAACCAGTTCTCATAATGCATTTTTTTTCTAGATTTCCACACCTTCATTATATGTTTTACCGCCATTAGTAAAGCCCTATAAATCCAGTCCGATGAATCCCATATTTCCCCACTTCTACTATCAATTAAGAGGAAGATGACAGACACAAAAGTTTGAGGAAATGATATACCTGCCACCAAATCAAACCGATCCAAAACGTCCTTGCAAAAATCTAACATTCGAAGGGATTGTGTCCTCCGACGTATTCCTCATCTTAGATAATCTCCTTTCAGCTCTGCTGGCCTCGGAAAAAATTTTCTCTCTAGAGGGCGCTGCGCGTCGACGTCCTCCGAGTCGATGTCCCTCGACAGCCGCCGTATCGACGTCATCCTGCCTATAAAGGCCGCGCGCAGCGTCCGTTGCTCAGTTCCGTTTTGCCGCGCTTACTCGGTGCCTCGGAATACCGTTGCTCAGTTCTTGTCAGATTAATCCTATTTACTTCGAGTTATTCGATCCGTACTCGATGGCTTCCTCGGCGGAACCGACAACTCCTCGATCTGGCTTCAAAAAATGCCGAGATTGTGGGAAAAAGATGTCGCTGACTGACCCTCACAGAGTTTGTCTGTGGTGTTTGGGAGCTGAACACCATTGTTCGGAATGCGAGGACTGTATGTCCATGACAGCTAAGGCCCTGAAGGAGCGTAGGGGGAAGCTGCAGAAAGGTAAGACTTTTAAAGCTTCTTCTTCGTCGACGAAGTCGAGACACTCGTCTCCTCGTCACCATTCGCGCTCCAGGTCTCGGAGTGGGTCTCATCACTCCTCGAGATCGAAGCACTCGAAGAGGAGACGTCAAAGATCCCCTTCTCCGTCTTCCTCTTCCTCTGTTTCGCCAAAAAGAATCCCTTGCCCCACGAAACATAGTTCCCGGGCTGAATGGGAGGAATTCCGCAAAAATATGATGAGCGTCTTCGAGAAAGCGGCCTCGACCCCCTCGAAGACTGCCGAGAGCGATGCTCTGGTCGAAAGACCCGAAGGTCAAAAACGCTGCGAGTCGCAGTACCCGGCGAAGGAAACCTCTCGAGCGTGTCTCGAACCCTCGAGTAGGACTATGACCTCCAAACCTTCCTCGAAGGTTCCGTCGACGCCATCGACGAGGGTTCCGTCGAGGTCGATGTCTTCGACGCCGTTGTCGAAGGGACCTTCGACACACGGGTCTGTCGACTCGACGCCAGCTTCGACACCGGCATCGACGCCAAGGAAAGTCACGGTTACGACACACCCAGTGACTATCCCCAGGTCCTCGACGTCGATGGCTTCGAGATTGTCGAGTAGAATTCCAATTCTGTCGAGGTCTTCGAGGCCTCCGCCTTTGTTTTCAACGCCACGCTCGAAGCCTTCGACGTCGGCGTCGACGACATCTACGTTTTCGAGGCCGATAATGACAAGTTCGGCTCCCTCTGCCTTGGAAATGGGATTTACTCCCTTTATGAGTTCAGAACAATTGAGAACTATGTCCTCAATTTTGGAAGAGGGTGAATTGTCTGAACAGGAAGACACATTTGAGTTGCAGGGACCTGTAACCCCAATTAGAGAGGAAATTTCCTCTGAAGAACGCAAGTTAAAGGATCTTCATGATTCCTTACATGAGGCAAGTGGGTTAGACACTTCCCCCTGAGGTGGAGTTTGCTAGGCCAGACCCGGGGGAGCATGCTGAAACCCCCTATAGAGCCTTAATGGCCAGGATCACAGAGTTCATGGGGTGGTCTGCACCTTCAGAATCTTTCCAACAAGATGACCTCACGGATATTCTTGACAAAGGCCCACAGGAGGATCCTGTGGTGCCTTTTCATAAAGCTCTTCAGAGGAAGATCATGACAAACTGGGAAACCCCAGATGTAGTACCAGCAGTAAATAAAAAACTGTCTACAAAGTACAGGGTATCTTCTACAGACCCGGAGTTTTTGTCTAAACACCCATCCCCAGAAAGTCTGGTGGTACAGGCAGTATCCTCTACCGATGTCAAAACGGCTTATCCTACCGTCCCACAGGACAGGGACGATAAAAAATATGATGCTATGGCAAAGAAAGTCTTTTCAGCATGTAGCATGGCGTTAAAATCTGTTAATGCTACTTGCACCCTTGCTAGGTTCAGCCAATCAATTTGGGAGTGTGCTTCTACAGCGGCTGACTGCATCCCGGAGGGAGAAGAAAGGGATGCGTTCCTGAATATTATACAGGACGGTAAAGACGCTATGTGCGAATCCCTCCAGACGGGCATTGATTCGGCTGACAGTATCAGGAGAGCAATGGCGGCAAGTACATCAACCAGGAGATTCGCTTGGTTGAGAAAGTCTGGTTTTGCCCCAGATGTGCAAGCCAGGCTCTTGAACATGCCATTCGATGGCTCTTCTTTGTTCGGGAAAAAGGCGGATGACAGTTTAGAGAAACTGCAAACTTCAAAAGCAGCAGCAAAATCCCTAGGAGCTGCAATCCGTCAGACTCCCTTTTGTCCCACAGGAACCTCTGCGAGGGGCAAGTCCTTTCGCTTCTACTCCGCATTCGGAAGAGGTAGAGGACGATCCGCTCCTCTTGCAGGAAATTTTGGACCTGCTAGAGAAAGGTGCCATAGAACCGGTACCTGTAGCGGAGAGGAACAAGGGCTGGTACTCCCCTTACTTTCTCATTCCAAAGAAAGACGGAGGACTGAGACCCATCTTGGACTTACGAGAATTGAACAAATTCCTCAGAAAAGACAAATTCAAGATGGTCACTCTTTCTCAGATCCTCCAGGCCCTTCAGTTCCAGGACTGGTTGGTATCTCTGGACCTTCAGGACGCTTATTTCCATGTGCCTATCCATCTCAAACACAGGAAATACCTGAGGTTCGCAATTGGCAACTCTCACTATCAATTTCGAGTGCTGCCATTTGGGCTGACCTCCGCCCCGAGGGTCTTCACCAAGTTAATGTCGGTAGTGGCTGCAAGTCTAAGGAGGGAAGGGATTCACGTCTACCCCTACCTGGACGATTGGTTGATCAGGGCTGTTTCTTCGGAACAAGCTCAGATCCAGCTAAATCACGTGTGCCACTTCCTTCACAGACTGGGCTTCTCCCTCAATTTAAAGAACTACATATCAACCTGTTAGAGCTGAGAGCCATCAGACTTGCGCTGAAGGCGTTCCTGCCAGCTGTACAAGGGAAGAACGTCCTGATAATGACGGACAACACGGTGGCCATGCATTACCTCAACAAAAGAGGAGGCGTAGGATCACTACCCCTGTGCAGAGAGGCGATGCAGCTCTGGTTTTGGGCAATCCGAGAAGGAATCTCTCTATCGGCAGTTCACCTAGCCGGAGAGAAGAACTTGACAGCGGACGCTCTGAGCAGGCAGAACACAGTCTCCCACGAGTGGGAGCTAGCTCAGGAAGTCCTTCAAGAGATCTTTGCCCTTTGGGGAACCCCTCAGGTAGATCTGTTCGCCACCAGCCTAAACAGGAAATGCGACCTGTTCTGCTCAAGGGAATTTCCCCCGAGAGGAGCTCTGGGAGACGCGTTCATAGTGGACTGGGAGTTTCCGCTTCTGTACGCGTTCCCACCGGTCCCTGTCATTCCTCAAATGATCAGGAGGTTGAGAAGATTCCGGCGAACCATGATCCTAATTGCCCCGGATTGGGCCAGGAGAATGTGGTACCCGGACCTTCTAGACTTGTCCATCTGCCCTCCAATTCGACTTCCACTCAGAGAGAACCTACTCTCACAGAAGGGAGGTCAGGTTCTCCATCCAGACATCAAAACCCTCAACCTTCACGCTTGGCTTCTGAAAGGCTGAGGTACAAGGATTGGGACCTCCCTGATGATGTTATGGAGGTGTTGCTTTCGGCAAGGAGGCCAGCAACAAAGTCTTTATACCGCTGCCGTTGGAACAGATTTTGCAGCTGGTGTAGAGAACAGAATATCGACCCTTTTTCATGTGGTACACCAATGGTTTTGTCCTTCCTACTATATTTGGCAAATTCAGGCCTTCAAGTTGGCACCATTAAGGGCTATCTCGCAGCGCTATCCATCTTTAAGCGTACTGCGGAAGAACCATCCTATTTCAAATTACCCTTGGTAATACAGTTTCTAAAGGGGTTAACCAATGTTTATCCCCAAGACCATTCCAAGTTCCCCTATGGGATTTAAACTTAGTACTAACTTTCCTGATGGGCACACCTTTCGAACCTCTCCATTCTTGTTCGTTAAGATTCCGTACCCTTAAAACTGTTTTATTAATAGCACTTACATCTGCTAGAAGGATGAGCGAATTACAAGCTCTTTCTTGTAAACCCCCTCACACAATATTTCACAAAGACAAAGTTGTCCTGCAAGTGAAGCCTAATTTCCTCCCAAAGGTGGTTTCTGAATTCCATATCACTCAGAAGATTACCCTACCATCTTTCTATCCTCCTCCTCACCCGGGGAAAGAGGAAGAGAGGTTACACAGGCTAGACCCTAGGAGGGCTTTAAGTTTTTACATCAGTAGACTAGCCAGGATAAGACAGGCAGACCAGCTGTTTGTAGGTTACGCAGGTCACAAGCTGGGGTTACCAATAACTAAGCACACCATTTCCAGATGGATCATTCTAGCCATTCTGGAATGTTATAAACTGGCAGGGAAAGAGCCCCCTCAAAACCTTAGGGCTCATTCGACCAGAGGTATTGCAGCTTCATCGGCCCTCAAAAGAGGCGTGCCGGTTAAAGACATCTGTGCGGCCGCTACATGGTCGTCTGTCCATACCTTTGCACGTTTTTACAATTTGGATTCCTCCTCCAGTCAAGAGACTAGGTTTGGAAGGGCTGTACTGCATTCTATTCATCAATAGAAGACAGTGTGAAGTCAGTACTCCCTCCTCCGATAATAGAATACTGCTATGGGAGCCTATCTAAGATGAGGAATACGTCGGAGGACACAATCCCTTCGAAGAACAAGTTACTTCTTACCTTGTAACGTTCTTTCGACGGGATGTTCCTCCGACGTATTCCTCATCGACCCTCCCATCCATCCCCGCAGTTCTACTTCCCTTGTTGTTGCAGCTTACGCTCCTTCAGGGTGATTAGTTTAGTCCAGAAAGTATTATTGTGGGCTACAAAACGGAACTGAGCAACGGACGCTGCGCGCGGCCTTTATAGGCAGGATGACGTCGACGTCGATACTGCGGCTGTCGAGGGACATCGACTCGGAGGACGTCGACGCGCAGCGCCCTCTAGAGAGAAAAAAATGTCCGAGGCCAGCAGAGCTGGAAGGAGATATCTAAGATGAGGAATACGTCAGAGGAACATCCCGTCGGAAGAACGTTACAAGGTAAGAAGTAACTTGTTCCTCTACCACACTCCCAAAGCAAATGCAGATAAGTCCCTCTTGAACGATTACATCCCCAGCACAAGTCTGTATCCATGAATCCCCTCCCATTCATCCTCACAGGCGTCCAATAAATACGTCCTAAAATTTGTTGATGAATATATCTCAGGTTCAGATCTACCTTGGCTCTCACCGTCACCTTCCAAAGGTTATTCCATAATTCCTCAGACAGCTCAGTTCCCAATTCTGACACCCAATCCATTCGTAATCTATCCCAAGAACTCTGCATGCATTCCTGTAGAGGCATCAATTTTATATTCTGTTTGTAATGCAATGTGAAGTAATGTAACCCAGAAAAATACCCATTTGGTTTTCCACTGTACTTTTAGAACATAAAGGCACACAACAAAAACGCTGTGATAGTCACCCACCCATATACCTTGTTTGGCACAGCCCTGTAGCTTGTTATTTATGATGTTAAGAAAATGTGAATTTCTACACAAACTATTATGGTTAGACTTAACAGACTACCTGGCTTTGAAATAGACCACTTAAACCGTTTTATTTTGTGATATTGTGTAATTGTCTTAGAAGAAAGCGTCGGGATGGTCTTTAACTGGAGTTGCATGGTGCCTTTCAAATGTACCACGTTTACCATTGCATAAAATGACTTACACAACAAAATGCACAAATCATGTTTTAAAGTATTTGCCAGCCCATTGTTGAGGTGCCAGGCAGTGGTGTCCCAGACAATTTTGTTAAATAAAATGCATCATTATTAGGACAGCTTGTGGATGGGTTGAGAGGATGTCGAAAATGTCATCATTTGCTTTAGCCTTCAAATTGATGGGTTAGAAGAATTCATGTACGTTCTTTGCACTGTATGTCTTCTAAACAAACCAACAGTTTGCTGTCGGACATTGACTGCTCCAAAGGCTCAATATTCTTTAGGCAGGAATAGAGAACATGTAAGAGAACATGCAAGTGTTCTTGCCTCCCGGGGTAATAAACTGTGGTACTCCTAAGGATGGGGTCATTTTGGGAGGTAGAATAAGTATGAACATATGGGTAGGTATAGCAGAGTGCAACCGTTTTTTTTTTGGGTGTTTGATATAGCGCAAACATGCTGCCTTCCAGGTGATTTTGCGTCTTTCAGAAACCACCGCATACTGCAATACCAAAACCAGTCACAGTAAACTGATCAATCATCGGTGTACCATAGTATGTTAGTTTTACTCCCTTTTTGTCCTAGGCCTTTGAATGCCTTGCTACACCATAGTTGACAGGATAACTGGGCGGCCCGGAGGACTATGCAAAGTGAAAGCATGCTTCAATTGTCGAGTGCATTGTCGTAATCCTTCTCTCCTAGCAAATGGCCTTATCCTGCCAGCTTTACTTTGATATTCAGACTATTGCCTGAATAAAGGCCCTCTCTTAAGATACTGCTGGGTTCTCCTGGGAATCCTCTGCCTACGCCAATCCTTCCCAAGTAGCTACCTTGTACTGCAGTTACCATCATGTGTTAAAGGGTGGTAGTAGGATGAACCCTATATTTGCTTCCAATGCCCTTAATCCGTTTTTGGTGAGCCCTGCTTTACACAAAAAAGCATGGTTTACGTGGTGCCCGGTCTGTTTGGGGGGGGGGGAGTTAAGATTCAACCAGGAAAGAGTCTAGACAGTAACTAAAAATGTGCAAAATGTAGTTAACATTAGTTTGCAGTAGCAGTCCTCCAAAATGCTGTCCTGGATAAAAAGAGGAATCTTCCTTAGTTACTCTTTCATGTCCAAATGGTGTCTATAGTAGTGGCTCTTGGAATATTGTATTAAACCCAAACTGACTAGAAATTTGAAATGATGGGGACTAAGCCATCAGACTTGTGTAGGGACATCAACTTAGGTTTATTTCCCTTGTTTTAGTGACCTCAATAAGATTACCTCAGCGTTCGTATGTGACTGTAATAAGTCATCTTGGGACTTCCTGACCTAAGAGCACTCAACTTGCTGACTCGTGTCTACTTCTCTCTTATGACCCACCAGGCTGCATTTTATCTGTAGTAATTCTGTTTTAACAAATGTATAATTACCTCTTTGCCTTTGACTTTTGCAAATTGGCAACCAAACTTTAAAAATACCAAATGGACCATGTTCCTTAAACCTTTGAAGCGTAAAAGGTTCTCTACCTACCTTTTGTTTGATCTTAACATGTAGCACAGAAATTATCAGTAAGGCTGTATTCGAGGGGATTGGGTCCTCCCGACGTATTCCATATCTATGACAGTAATCACCATAGCTGTGCTGCTTCGGAAAATCTTTCTGCATCCTGCGTCGATGACGTCGATACGCTGTCCTCGAGGACCACCTCTGACGGCCGACATCACCAGATGTTATAAGTAGGACGCACGACGCGTGTAGTAGTGTAGTGTAGTATTGTACGGGATGTCTTCCTCTTCCACCCCGCGTCAGGGCTTCAAGAAGTGTGGGGACTGCGTGTCCAAGATGTCGGTGACGGACTCGCACAACGCCTGCCTCTGGTGCCTCGGGGAGGCTCACGACACTGATGATTGTGTCGACTGCCAGTCGCTTACGTCCAAGGCCTTGCGGGAACGTAAGAAGAAGCTGTTGGTCGGTAAGGTGTCCAAGCCCCAGAAGGCGAGGTCCACTGGGCTTTCGACGGACGATTCGAGGGGTGACTCTCCGCATCGTAGTCGTAAGTCTAGGGGGTCTCGGTCCCGGAGTGGGTTCCGCCACTCCTCTGCCTCTTCGAGGCACTCCCGGAAGCGCCGTCATCTGTCGCATTCCCCACCTCATCTGGGGGTTTCTTATCCCACCAAGCGTTCCTCTCCGGAGGAATGGGCTTCCTTCGGCAAGAAAATGTTGGCGATTCTTAAATCGCAGGGCACCTGTCCGTCCACGCCTCCGAGTGGGGTCGGCCGTGACCGTACTAGAGACACCGCTCGTACGCCTTCGGGCTCGGTTGGTCGGCACGATTCGCGGGAGAGGTCCCACTCGGACAAGGGGAATCGTTCTAGTCATGCCCATTCCAGGTCCTGGTCCTTGATGCGCTCGAGCCCGTGTGCACCTCTGAAGTCTTCGAAGAAGACGTCCACGCCGGTGGCGCCGAGGTCGTCGACAGACTCTCGAGACTCTGCCTCTGAGAAAGTCGTCGACGCCATCGGCACCCAGGTTGTCGAAGGACACGCTCGTGGCTCCACCCTCGAGGCCTGTGTCGAAGCTGTCTATGTTGTCGGCGCCGCGCTCGACATCGACGCAGTTTCACTAGACGCCCTCAACGCCTTTCGAGGCTGTGGTGTTGGAGGTACCCTGTGGCACGGGGGAACCCCCTAGAAAGGCTCTGGCCAAGGCAAAGCATGTCTTTCTCCCGTATTCTTTGCCCCCTTTCCAGCCTATGGAGTATATTTCCGAGGTGGAAGAGGGTTCTGAAGATGGGTTGGTTCCGGACACAGTGCCAGATGAGATTCTTTCTGGTCATAGCCAGATTGAGGACTTGCGTTAGTCACTGCATGACGCCAGTGGTCTGGACACCTCTCCGGAGGTGGAGTTCTGTAGGCCTGAGCCTGGCACCCATGCCGAGTCATCGTACCGGCGCCTTATGTCGAGGGTCACAGACTACTTGGGGTGGTCGGCGCCCCCAGTTGATTTTGTGTAGGATGACCTGACGGATATCCTCGACCAAGGTCCACCCACTGACCCGGCACTGCCATTCCATATGGCACTGCAAAGAAGGGTGGCAGCGGCTTGGACTGCTCCGGAGAGTCTCCCGGCAGTGGGCAAGTCTTTGCCGCGAAAATACCGCCCAACCAGTAGTGACCCCTGCTACTTGACCACGCACCCCACTCCGGACACTTTGGTGGTGCAGGCAGCTACGGCCCCAGCAAAGCAGGCGTCGTATCCTACCATTCCTCCTGATAGGGATGACAAGCGTTTTGATGGCTGGGCGAAGAAAGTGTTTTCTTCAGGGTCTCTGGTCTCTGATTGTATCTGTTTGCTCACCATCTCGTTCCCTCCAATACTGCTCTGCACTCACCTCACTGTCCCCATACCCTCCCTGTGCCTCCTCTCGCTTTCGCTCTTTATCCCTAAACACCCCACTCGAACCCTACTGCCTATACCAATCAAAGCCAGCCCAACTGTGGATCTCTTAAAAGCCAGACAGAATGTTCACTTACTTGCTAGACAGAGCTCCCCCTGCCCTTTCTCTACCTGACCCCACCACTGCCTCCAGTGATGCTTAATGTAATTTTGTATATTTTATATCAAGGTTGTCCAACTCCAAGCGTTGAGGGCTGGATACACGCCATATTGTCAAGATTTCCCTCATTAATATTCATGAGATAATTTGCATACCTTTTCCAAATAAAGGCAAATTTATCTCATATCAATGAGGGATATCCTGAAAAACTGTCTGGTTTGCCGTCCTTGAGAACTGGAGCTGGACACCCCTGATTTATATAGTACTCCTCTTTAGATTGAAGCACGTGTTCCCTTAGGAGGGTAACGTTAACCTGTTTTTTTATATATATTTTTTTCTTTTTGTTTTTTCTCTGGTATGTTTCACACTTTTTTTGAACCCTCATAAACTAGCTTGCCACTTGTTCTCATGTTTGTCCTGTTGTATCTGCACCAATCGACAACAATGCGACAACACATATCGGAAATGTGCACTTTGTAAGTAAACTAATGGAACAGATGGTTGTGGTTCAGCTTCAACAATCTTTCGAGAATAACAACATTCTGGATATGAAACAAACTTGTTTTAGGCCTGCTCATTGGACCGAATCTGCCCTGCTGTCAATATTGGATTATGCACAGTGTCAAGTAGATGAAGGCCTTACCATATTGTTTGTGATGGTCGACTTGTCTGCGTTTGCGTCAGACATAGTGGATTTCTTTCTCATTAGATAGATGGCTTTAAGGAATGGTTTCATCTCTGGCATTTCTCTGCAGTGGTTTGCTTCTTTTTTGGAGAACAATATTGCAGTCATTTCTCAACCTTCTTCTTCCTCATATTGTGTTGAAAAAAAAATGCATTCAGGTCTCCTCTGACTGTTCCCACTTTTTTTAATTTTTATATCCGCCCGCCCGTGTCATTAAGAAATTTGGGGTCTAAAATTACAATTATGCAGATGATTAAACTACTCTAAAACCTTTGGACTATCCAATTCTCTATTACACCATTTAAGCATCCTTTGCTGGCTGTTGTTCAATGTATTGAAAGGAAATACTTCAAAATATTTTGATATAGCGAGATTTAAATATTTTAAACTTATGTTTGATTAGTCTGTCATTAAATGTGCAAGTGGCATTACACATTTTAGCTTTTTCTATCTCTAATCATACAACCATATTTTCCCATTCCTGGATTTTCCAAATAGGCAATAAGCAGCTGTTGCATTACTCTGTATCTTGGACTCCCTGTCTGTGCGCTGAAATAACTGCAGTGTCTGCAGAATACTGCAGCCAGACAAATTCAGAATCTAAGACACAGCGAGCATATCACTCCAGCACTGCAGGTCCTGTATTAGTTTCATGTGTCATCAAGAGTGGAATTTGAGGCACTATGTGCTGTTCATAAATCTTTAAATGTTCAGGAGCCTCTGTGCATTCAAAACAAAATAACAACATATGAATAGATTATTTCAGTCCCTTTTAATTCAAGGCTATTTCACGCCTCTGGAATACCTTCCTTTCTGACGGTAATAAATGGAACAGTTTAGGGCTTTAAAACAGCATCTAAAGCCAAATATATTTTCCTAACTATTTTATATCAATTTGCTCTAAGTTGTTGTCCACCCATTAGCAGTTCAGTTGCAGCCTTGTCAGCTTGTTTGGCACTGCACTTGTTAGCATGATTGCACCCTACAAAACCAATACATGAATATGAACCGATCATGATCAATCTCCATTCTCCATAGTCAACCCCTGCTCTTCTTGATCAATTCCTGATACTCAAATGTGTATTCTTCATCACTTTAGTCCAACAGTAAGTCCTAGCATGGATACTTTCCAAACCGTAAACTGATTTTGCAGTCAATTAGCCTTAACGCAATTGCAAATGGTTATAATTTGGTGATGTCTAAGGCGCAAAGAACAATATTTTCCCTTTGGAAATACATTGTTCTGAGACCTGAATGCAGAACCATGAGGCTTATGTGAAGGCATGGAAAACGGGGAGGTGCAGATTGCATTCATAAGGTCTGCTTTGAGAAGGGAAACATGGCTTCCTGTTCAGATTTACAGCACCGAGACAAAGGCTTGGGACACTGGGGGGGTGGGGAGGGGGTTCGCCATATAATAATTCAAGCCTCCCGTTAAAATGCATTGCTCGAAATTAAGATTTGATGTACAAGGGCTCCTGGGTATCGCCTCTTGGTTACAAAGCTCTTATACACAGATGAGATGTAAAGTATAATTTGTGTACTTCATATGACTCAGTATCCTTTAAATGTCTTCTACTGGGTGTCCTGAAGTCCCTTTTACATAGGCATTCCCAAACCGTTAATGTCGTATAGATAGATAGGTTTGTATAACACCATTTGGCCAGGCAAGTGATAATAGTTCCTGCTATCTATCCAACCAGCCTCAGACCTTAATCACCCTATGCAGCTGTAATGCCTCTGATTAATGCTGTTTGTAATGCAGAGCATACAGGCATAATGTTAACATGCAATCTCTTCTGTTCCATTAAGTGCTCCATCCTTAGAGGCCGACGAGCTTTCAAAGCTCAAAAGATGAGACCTCGTTCCATAGGAATGGAACGGAACGGCTGTATTAAGAATTCAAGGCCACATGCCAGGCTAAAAAAATCCACTACTCTGCGATCAGTAATCCACCTTGCACAAAGAAACTTGATTGACAGTTGTCCGGAAAAGCAAGGATTTCTTCTTTCGTTCAAGAAATGGGCATCCCCAAAGGTGTAAAAATCCACATTTTACAAATGTTTTTGGCTGAGTGACTGCACACCTTCATATTTGAAGAATCCTTGTGCACGTTTTTAAGAATGGCTCAGTCTGGAGGCGGACCCAGGATATTTTCAGCTGTCAAATATACTAAACTCATTTGTATCAACAATCCGACATCTCGCATGATTCCCTCCCCCAACCCCCTACTGAAGCGAAACATGTCATTAATTGAAACCATGCTTGATTGCCACTTTAGGACTAGTCTTCCACTCCAGAGAGAATCTTGGACTTAAACCATCATTACCATTTTTCTAATAAAAATACGTACATCCATATTTTTCCTCCAGGTTGAAAACAAGTCATCAGTGATATTTGGCACTTTACTGAAATCAAACATTGTAAATTAAAATATTCGAAGTATATTGCATTTTCTACTAGGCTCTATGTTCCTTTCATTAATTGAATTAGGAGTCCAAACTCTTGGAGGTTTCCCTACTAGATCTCACTTCCTCACTAACACAGATTTTAGGCTTTTTCCTGAGTTTTTCCCTAACTGAAAAGAAAAAATGATTAAAGGTTAGACTTCCTAGCAGACAATGCAAAGCTAATGTTCTTTCTGAACAATCAAGAGGACAATTGATCTCTGTGGTCTTGTTGCCTTGGGTTTTGCTAAACCCAGGTTTGGGGACTGGCCTTTTTTTCAATGGATCCCTTGTTTTCCCTATGGAGGTAAAAGCTAATGCATACACCTTTTAAACTGCGCCCATAATGAATTGCAGATTAACTATGAGCTAATTCATCCAACAAAAAATAAAAAAAATATTTCATTTTCCCCATATGGAATTTTTAGCCACAACTGAACATGTTCTGTGGCCAAAGTTCTTCCCTTCTGTGAACAGTGGCTTTGCAGCTTTAGGGGACATTTGGGAAACAAAGAATTAACATTTCCAAATAAAAGAAATTTATGATTTCTTTGCAGGAGGGGCCAAGTTAAAAAAGGCAATTTCCACTATATGATGAGGTTTAATGTGTCCAAACATATGATTATTTGGACATAGGATTCTGAGACAATGAAAGACGGGAGGGCCCAAGAACAAAAAGCCAGAATACTACTGCAACAAACCATTGGCAGAATGTTCTCCTTTTACAAAAGCTTACGCCCAAAGTTGCGGCCACAGTATATAATGCAAAAGCTAGATCACAAGCAACCTGCGGGTGTGGGGTGTGGGGACTTCATGGTATATTGGAATTAATTTAGCTACAAAACCTTGTACTCCTACGTCCCGTCCCCTTTCATCCATACCTTTGGGACATTCCGTCCCTGAACAGGAACAGAGCACTTTGAAGCATCAAAAACTACTTTTTGTCCTCCTTTAATTTTGACGTGATGCCACTGCACGTGGCTGTGACCCTGCCTTCCTGAGCTCCGCCCCATACACCGCCCTTCAGTCCTTTTCTGTGCGTGGTTGGGGTTGGATGCACTTGCATTGTGGGGATCTTTTCGTCTTTTACCCACTTGCCCTTCATTTTCCTGCTCCGGTTCCACAGTCGTCTTCACCTCGGTCTATGCCGGAGCATCAGGGATTTGTGTCCTGTTCTTCTTGCGAATGTCGCTTCGCTAGGGTGGATTCCCATTCTCTCTGTTTGGAGTATTTGGGCCCAGAACACCAGTGGGACTCTTGTCTCTACTGCGATTCACTCTGTTTGGGCACTCCAGCGTATGCTTGTCAGGTTGGAGGTGTTGTTCCAACGGCTGCCTCCTCCTCATTTTCAACAGTTCATCGACGAGAAAAGGAATAGTCTGCTAAGTTCCTTTCTTTTTAGGGCCCCCCGTCCGGGGGAATGCTTCTCGGGTCTTCTGTGTCTAGGAGGGGTGCAAGTGACTCTTGTACCAGGGTTCTGCCTGAAGTATCCCGGAAGGGATCTAACCTGTATACCGGAGTCTCCTCCGAGGTTCCCCCTCAGGGGGCAACAATTAAGCCTAGGATTTCTGAGGCGGCTTCGACCGGGGGTATTCCCCAAGGCTTCCCAGTCTGGAACTAAACATACTGAGGCTAGTCTGGAGGGTTTGTTCCTGTAAAGTGACTAAAAATACTGGGATCACTCCTGAGGATCCCCAAATGGGGGCTATAAACAAGACCCGCAGGATTGAGGGTTCCCATTCTGGGAGTCTGGCTAATGGGTGTTAACCTGAACTTCCGCTCAAGGGGTCTTCTGTTTGTACCAGTGCTGCTGAGGGGGCAAAAAAGGCTTGAAAAGGCCCCAAGTCTTTAAGAACTGCCCTACCAAGGCTCCCTCACAGAGGGAGAAGACTGAATCTAAAGAAGCTGGAAAATGCTCCAAGTTTTCAAGTACTGGCTCTGCTGAGGTTACCTGTCTGAGGGCTAAAATTGACTCCAAAGCTCTTATAATTCCTGTGGTGACTGGCTTCACAAAAACCTGATGCAGAAAGCTTCAGGCAGTAACAAAATGGCAGCCCAACCCACGCACTCAGACGGCCATTTTGACAGCCTCCTCCAAATCAACTTTTTCAACAGCTGGCGCAGGAGGGCTTATGTTTGGGGGCGAGCAGCCTTTTCTACCAAATCTGGATAATAGAAACCCCTTTCGATCGCCAGTTGACTGGCGTGCAAGGTTTCCGCTACCACACATGATCTCACTTCCTCCTACGTCCGCTCTGCTGGTTTATGTGGACCCACCGGGTAGGGGCCCATCTTGGCAACCTTCCGCAATGCAATCTTGGGGATATGCCCCTTCAGAGCGGCCTCGGAGGACGCGTTCTTTGGCAAATTCCAAGCCCTCATGCACTCACTCGATGAAGGCTTACTTTAAGGATCTGTTCAAGGATATGGATCCTAAGAGACTCAAGCCGCAGCCTGCTCCTCCTTCTCCTCAGGCTCCGGTATTACCTCCTCTTCCTCCTGTACAGCCTCCTCCTACACTGTCTCCATTGCCCCTGCTTTCACCGGTTCTTCCGATGCCAGTGGTGCAAATAGCTATGTCCAAAGGTACCGCATGTCACGGATCCGCCGGTCAGGCCTCCTCGAACAAATTGGGATCTAAACATGGTCTTTAATGCTTTGTCACAAGCCATTCGAACCACTGGCCGCTACGGAGCTCAAGTTTCTCTCCGGAAAGTGCCCTTCTTAATTGCAGTTACATCTGCTCGAAGAATAAGTAGCTTCAAGCTCTCTGTTGAACACCTGTTCTTGACCTTTCACAAGGATACGGTTGTGCTTTGCACTCCACCTTCTTTTCTTCCAAAAATTGTCTGAGTTCCACATAAACCAGTCTAGCTCCCTCCAGGTTTTCTTTCCGAACCCGGTCTCTGATGCTGAGGGTTCTCCATAGCATTAATGTCAGAAGAGCTCTGAAATTTTATCTTCAAAGAACAACCTGTTTCAGAAGCTGCCCACAACTCTACACAACTCTTTGTTACATTCAGGGACACAAGAGGGAAACTGACTCGAAATCTGAGACAAATCGGCTGCTCTTGCCTTTCAGAAATATGTCCCCTGGGTGTCCTTAGTGAAGGCGGCTATGTGGGCTTCTCCCTCAGCCCTAGTAGACACTATTGTCTTGACTTCCCAGGCTGATGCCCAGTTTGGCCAGGCAGTTCTTAAAAACCTGTTCTAGTAAGGGAAATGTCCATCCTTTCGTTTCTTTGGTTGGTGCTTGTGAATCTCCCAAAAGTATGGAGGAAAGGGGATTGGGCGTAGGAGTATATCAAAGTTCCTCACAGTAGTAACTAACTAACTTCTAGTACATAGTCCATTTCCTCCATGCACCCACCCGCCTTGCCCTCTAACAAGTTTCCTTTATTTGCTAATGGTCCTTTGACTTTAGAAAAGTTCTGAAGGGCAATGCGTGGAGCGGAGCTCAGAAAGGTGGGTTTACAGCCATGTGCGGTGGCAATGCGCAAAAATAAATGGAGGACAAAAGGTAGTTTTTGATGCTTCAAAGTGCTCTGGTCCTGTCCAGATGGACGAAAAGTCCCAAAAGTATTGAGGGAAGGGGACTATGGACAAGGAATAAGGTACTCACTACGGTGAGTAACTTTGTTATCATCAAACAGCAATTGGGAATAGCTAAATCGACCAACAATGTAATAGTACGTAAGGAACTTAAAATCCCCCACATTGAAGAACGGTTTCTGACATGCGCCATTAACCAGAATTTATTACCCAGAACCCCAGAGAAAGTGAAAAAAAAAAAATTTCCCCACCAAATATCAAACTTTTCTGGGTCTATTTGCGCAAGTCAGACCTCTGTGGATTCCCACTGGTGTCCTCTCTTCAGAAATGCATGGGGTTCCCAGTTTTCCTTGGTGGTTGGACACCCTAGGCCGAAATCTGTATGGTGAGCGCTTGAACAAAATTCCTGAAATTCTGCTGTGCGAAAAGACTTGGGTTTACCCGTGTTTTCGGCTTTCCCCTTTGCACCCAGGTAGGTGCACCAACACATGTGAGGTACTGTTTTCGTTGGAACACCTGTGGGAACGCGGGAAGGTATGACATTTGTTGTGTTTGCGTTATCATAACGTTTTGACCCATTTGCTGCTGCTCTTTGTCACACAACCCTTTCATTTCCCAAATGTGACCTACATTTAGTCGCTGCTTTAGGCCCTATCCAATTTTGTAACATGCATAAGTCACCTACCCTTCAAAAGGTCTGCCTGTGCTCTTTCGAAAAATGTATGCTTGCCCTTCCTCACCGCATTTGTTTTCCTGATTTACACATGCTAAGTACGTCTGTTCAGGCCGTAAGCATAAAACTCCTATGTACCATGGCTCCGTTTTTGGCTTCTGGGTTTGCTTGTTTTGTGAAACATTACAACAAAAAATGTGTGATTTCCTAACTGCAAGAGTAGGGGCAGGCGGGAATGTAGCGGAGCATTGTTTTTCTCAAACATTCATACAAGCTATTGCCATACCAGGCCAACCATGACCACCACATACCTCTTTTTTGTTGTTTTTTTTTCCAGTCATTTTCCCGCTATTTCCCCAAACTATGAAATTTTTCCCTACATAGTTGTTGCCTGACCTGCGCAAATCACCCCTTCCTAAGCTTGCAATTTTGTCTACTTTTTAGAAATGTATGCCTTTCTGTCCTCCCACTCAGCTATCCTACCCTTTTCTTACATTCCAACAACGCATGTCGTATTGGGGAAACAAAGGCCAAAATCGCCTACCTCTCACAAAACGGTTGATAACCGTATAATAAAAATGTTTACCAGGAAAAAACCACAGGCTTCTTTGTACATCATTTTATTGCCATTTTTAGAAGAAAAAAAAAACATTCTCCTTTTTTGGTCATTTTCTCTCGTTACCGTACAGCAAACTAGGATTCCTGGGTGGCGGTACGATCGCCTACATGTGGGAAAAAAGGGGCTAAATTTGGCCGAGATATCTCATGTAACAAAAAAGTTACAAGCCATTGAATGGCGACATACCGAAATAACCAAAAAAGGCCTTGGCGGGGGGGGGTGGGCCTATGGCAATTAAGGGGTTAAACAATGGGTAAAAATGTGGCTGATAGATTTGATTCCCTCATGTGCAAATTGGTAAGAGCTTTTGAATTAGCTTATCCCATGAATACACATGGCTAAAACAAATGAAATTCTGCGTAGCCAAGGGTTGGCAAAGCAAGATGGCTCCAAGCTCCAACGGAAACGGGACCCCAATCAACTAAAAGCATCAGAGAAAGTAAAACATCAGAGAACACTGGCTTCTTGGTTTAGCCTTTCGCCTAATTAGTGGATTACCTTATCTGCCGAGCCTTCCAACAGCTGTGTAGCTTTCTGTTGATCTTTTGCTAACTAGCTCAGTCACCCTCTTTTCTTCAGAACACCTTAAACTATTAAGTTACTTTGTATCACTCTTAGAACCGCTTTGTTATGCCTAAAGAATGGCACCATTGTCTTGCTCTTCGTCCTTTTGTGAAAAACCGGTTCCATTGGTCAGTTAGCAAACAATAAAAAAAGTGAGTTCTGGCATTAAAAGGCTGGATGGACTGGACACCCATGGGGAATCGCCATTCCAAACCCTATTTATGCTCGAGCGACAAATCATTCCTACCAGAAATCTTGGCAATATTACAGAAAATGTATATTTTTGTATGTCAATACTGGACCGCCTTTGCAGAAAAATTGTTGTTTTCCCTGCCTCTACCCGTGTTGAGCACTGCAAATGCTGTTCATATTCCCAAAATAAAGAATTGTTTGCCACGGCTCACAGTAGTTTTAATGGCACAAGGCCCAGCTCGCGCATGCATTGTGTAAAATGCTTCCATTCTTTATCATGACCTTAAAAGAGGGGTGGAGATCTTCGTGAAAAAACTGTTATCACTTTCCAGGTCCTGACCCGTTGCGCGAATTGTCCGACTTAAAAAAAAAAAATTATAATAATTCGAATGGATCTTTTCTGAGTAGGGTGCAAAATAGGCAGCAGTTCCATAAATCCACTTTCTTTATTTTGAGAACCCGTGGAGGGCTATTCAGTGGGACCTGTTCGTTTTGGTACTTCCGAATATGTGTGGCCTTGAAAGTTTTTTGTTTTTGTTTGAACGATTTACTGGTAGTGAAACGAAACACTCCCCACAACCCAGTGCACCTTCCTCGCCTTACCAGTGCCACCACAGACGAAATGTGTACCCGGCGCAATCGCGTGCGTAATCTAGATAAGCCCTTGAAAGTGATAACATGAGAATGACTTCAACCCGAATGGCAAAAATGTGGATTTGTCCAGCAGCCTAATCACGCCATGTTCTGTAATGTTTTTGGAAAAAACAAGCATTGGCAAAGCCAATGGTTTGGCTTTTGACGTTGTGTTGCATTTTAAATTTAAGAATGCAGTAAGTACTTGGGCTCTAAATATCCCGTAATTCAAAACATGTCTGCGAGTTACTGTTTGCAGGCACATACAATTAGTTATTTATTTAGCAGAAAAACCTCTGTTCACTGTGTTGTATCAAAGCCAGTTGACAATTTGTATTCCTAATGTGTCAGCAAACACTCATTTGCAGACGTGTGGAAGTTTTAAAGTATGGTTGGTTATTTCGGGGATTAGCTGGAGTGGTGGACCAGGGTGAGCTACAGTGCGCGGAGCAGGGTGACATTGGACAGGAGGCAGCGATGGGAATGTTGGGCATTTGTAAGCTAGGGTTCGTGGAAGTTAGGCAGGGTTGGTGGTAGAGAGGTAGGTTGTGGGCAGAGAAGGGTGAGGTAGTGTGTGGACAAAGGGGGGGTGAGGGCTGGTTGCAGAGGTGGCAAGAGGTGGGTGATTAGAGAGAAGGGTAGTAGGTGGAGGCAGAAAGGGTGGGGGTAGGGTAGGGTAAGGGGAGGCAGAGGGGTTGTTAATGCTGAGGCCAGAGAGGAGGTTGGGGGTGTGTGGGAGTCGCAGAGATGGGGTTGGTGGAGCACAAAAGGGTCGTCATGTTGGGAGGGTCATACACGCGGTTCCTGGTTCTGGGAGGGGCAGATCAGAGGGTTGGGGTAAGCATAAGAGGGCCAAGGTGGTGGAGTGAGTTTCATACCCGATGCCCAAACATACACCAACCTATGCAATGCAAAAGATAGTGATTGTAGCTTTATTTTCTCCATCCTAAATGGAATTCTTCTGGTATCGGAATATTAATGAATGTAAACCTAAAAAAAATTAGATCTGTTTTTTTTCTACTGTACTTTAAGATTTAAATATACCCAGCAAAAGAAAATGTCTGATAAACCCATCAGCTCCAAGTCGCTATTTGAGTCTTGCTGATTGTTATTCCTGATGTGAAGAACTTTCTTTAAACTGTATTATTGTGCAATAATGACCTGTACACTGTGCCAGCACGAGGATTCGTATGAAACCCTAAAATATCTTGTATTCTGTCCAGCGATGAAGAACACCAGATTGAGTTTATTAACTGAATGTACCATGAAACACGGTTGCCGATCGATAAAGGAGTGGTGGACAGAACATTTTGGGGGGAACCATATTCCTTTAACCTTGGCGTTAGTAAAACTACTTTTAAAAAATGTTTTCGAATATCAAAGATATGAAATGTGAACAGAGAATAGATCTGATAATATGGAAGTATAAAAACATGTATTTTTCTTTTTTGTATGCTTGATGAGAAATGGCAAAAGTTTGACTGTATTGTTTAACCATATAAAGCTTTTAATAAAAAATAAGTGTTTTTGTGTTAAATAAGCAGACCTGAAAATAAGCTTGACAGATATCTGACATTGGGGCAGCTTTCGCCCGTCTATGAACCCTTCCATCCAATGTAATGGCCCACATGAAATAAAAGAGCATGGCATAGGCTAAACAATGCCACCAGAATGTAAGAAGGCAACACAGTGCATACAGTGAGATAAGATGATCTGTCACGGCTCTGAGTAGCATCCAGTGTCCAACCAGTGACGCCTGATAATGTGGTCACGTCTTCTGCCTGATGCATTATGCTCATCATTGAGCTTGGCTACTCGGTTTTTACAACCCTCGTTTGCGGGGCCAAGTTCTAGACCTACACCATTAGTTGCCAACGTGATCCATTCCAATCTGTAGGTGCTTATATGGTCCAGGTTTTTTCTTTGTATTCTGGGACTTGTAGTTCTGCCTTTCCCATTATAAAACTCAAACTACAAGTCCCACAATGCAAAGAAAAAAAAACCCGGACTGGAAAAACACCTACAGATAGGAATGGATCATGTTGGCAACTATGACTACACCGTACTCTAGTCTTTAGACCACTGCCATACTGACTCTTTGTTCGTTTTTATAACTAGTATTTTCAGGTGCAGCTAAACCATTTTGTAGCACAGTATGTGATACTATCACCAAAGTATACATACTCCAGTTTGTCAACCTCAGTGAGGAAAGGCTAAGTCTGCCTTGATTTGGAGCCGTCATCATAGATCTCAGTAGCACGTGCTTATTGTACTGAGCTATCTTCTGGCCTATCATGACACTCAAGCCACTGGGCCTAGTAAGAGCGTTATTTTTGTTTTCTCCCCTGTTCCCCCTCCCTTTGCCTGGTCGCCCTCTGAAACACCTCTGTAGGAGCGCGATATAAATAAAATATCATATCATAAGCACTATATATTTCGAATGTGATTATTGAATGGGAACCAAAGAAAGTTGAACCTGCTAGACAAATGGTGTAACAGTGAGTAATACCGGATTCATTGATCAAATCTGAATTTCAATGTCAATAATTGTCAGACCGTAGCTTGGACCCTTCAGCAGCGCACTATGTAATATTGTAACGCAACTTATGTTTGGAAACGAATGTGCACTGATTTCTTTGAATCAGGACACCAGATGGGGACGGATCCACGGGCACACGCCTCTCTTGTTTCCTACCATTCTGCTGCCCAGAACATGGATAACATTGACATAGTGACGTAACATATAACATGCTATATATGACGGAAAGAAGAAAGCATGAGTAATTATTTGTAACTTCAAGTCAATTACGTTCTGTGCGTTTGAACGTTGAACCGCACTAAGTTCTGTGTTTTTTTTAATTTTTTTTTTTTTTAGAGAAAACAAAACATTCACGTATCTGCTCTCTGTTAAGAGGTTCCTGTACTTGGCCCTTTTTGGTCATTCGCAAATTGATTGCAACAGAGGGGGTTCTCGTGGAACTCGTACCCTGTGCTGAGCGCTGTGTTTTCCTCTGGTTTCGCGTCTCCGCTCCCAGTACTGATTTCGGTTTCCCTTCTTTCTGTGTTGCTGCTGCCTCTCTGGAACAGGCGCGGTTCGAGATAGCCCCACACCATCATCCCTGGCCCTGGGAAAAGAAATGGTCAGATGCCAGCTTGTATAAAACGCCAGCTGACACCTTAGCGGGGGCATCCCATTGCCGCGCCCCCCCCCCCTCCTTCCCCTCCTTTCCGGCATGCCACACTCATACGCCACCCAACCGCCCCCCCCCCCATCCCCAAATGGCTGTATACACTGGAATAAAGACCCAAACACAATTTTAAGTTGGAAATCATAATGCCACAGCAAGCTTTATTTGCATAAAGTCAAGGAGTTATTTTACAGGCGATCCGTGTATCCACCACACCACAGATTTTTCTACGCTGAGTGAGGCTTCTTAGGTACACCCCCTCCCCTCCCCACTGTCCATGACCGGTGGACCCTTCTGGTTGAGCACGGCCCTCCCTACCAATTTTGCTCTACCCATGGCCATTCAATGCTTGTATTAGACTTTTCCGGACACTTTCCCCGTTGTCCTTATTCTTGGTCCACATTCCGCAGACACTTTTTTCGGTGTTCTTATTGACAGTACACGTTTCTAACTCAGACACTTTCCGGTGTCCAATATCACAGTACATGTTTCTACTCTGCTCTGTGCTCCCGTCCCCAGCGGTACTAACTCTAAATCTGAGGCGTTCAGGTTCCCTTACCCTACGCCTTCTACCATCTGGTTCTAGTGCTAAGTGCTCCTGATCCACCCTTCTGTCCCAGAGTGCTCTGCTACACCTACATCCCATTCCTCCGGCCGCTTCCCACACCCTTTAGTCCATCCTCAGTGATCTTACCCATGGTGTCCCCCCGTTCCGTTTATGCCTAGTCCTTACCCTCCATCCCCGCGGCTCGCTCCTCCTCTCTCTTCTCTTACACCCGACACCCCCCCACTTTTGCCTCCATCTCCAGTTCCCTGTGATCCATACTCCCGCCCCTGCTGACCTCCATGTGACGTTCTCTCTATTTCCCAAGTACCCCCATCACTCCCCACTTCCCCCCCCCAGCCTTTCGCTTACCCCCCATTTACCCCTTGGACCTTCCGCCCCCCACCCCGGTTCCCTCTTGTCACCCCTCGAGCCCTTTCCCGTCCCCCCACTGACACTTATGTATTATCCTTCCATTATCCCTTCCCCAACCTGCTTCTTAGGCAACCATACTGTGCCACCATATCATCATCTTGCTCCCCCAACTTCCCTTGTTGACATTTGCGTTTTCTTCATTTCCATTTCCATTTTCCATCTTTCCACCCACCCCACCTGCATTTGGGGTTGGAATGGCTTCCAAGCCCCCTAACCCCTTCCCTTCTTCCCCAGAGCCTGCCATGAGTCTATTACTCCTGGGCGCCGTGGTTCTAAGCTGTTGGCTGAGCAGTCCCCTATGGGTCTGCCAGTGCTTTGCTAAAGGGATCGCAATGTAACTCCGCTGGGTGACCTGAAACACAAAACAGACATGTTAATGTTAAACATTGGAATTGGGCGGGCATGCGAGAATTCCAGATTGATTCCAAGAAGAACGCGGGGACCAAGTGAGAAAGCCGCCTGCTTGCTGGCCTTTATAGGCCCTTACTCTCTCCGTCCCTCGCCTCTCCCCCACCTTCTGGTGTCAGCGACGCCCATTTGCGGGACAGGCCACCCCTCTAGGCCCGCCCTGTGTCCCGGGCCGGGGGGGCGGCTGGCAGGGCACCCCCACTAAAGGGCGGCGCCCGCCATGCCTCCGCCACTGCATTCGCCCGCCAGAACTGCGACTTTTCCTTCAGTTGCATTACAAATCTTGTACTACGAGTCTCTGCTGAGAAGACAAGGATGGGTAAGTAAAAAATCACATATGGCCATCCATCCACCCCGAATTTAAATGTCACCAACAACAAGCAAAGTGCTTGACAACCCGGGCAGTGAACGCAAAGGAAAAACACAGCGCCACAAAATGGCTTATTTAAAGAAACAGACACTGAACAGCCAATCACATCCTAATGACATCACCAACTAATCAGCCAATCGGGTGCTGGTTACATCAAAAACACATGACCAACACCACGCAAATCCCTATAAACATTTTCAAAGCCATTTTAAACCAAAACGAAAATATTAAATTAACTGGTTTCTTTAATAAACATCAAAATGTGCAACATAACTTCAAAGGTGTAGTCAATATATTTAAAAGCATCAATGAAGATATATATATTTTTATTTTATTGTTTTTAATCAAACAAATTGATTTTTACAACTTTGCCAAATTTTCTAATCGTAATCACGTTTAAGTGGTCAACGTCAACATCAGATATAGTTGGGGAGTGGACAGGAAAAAAACTGCAATGCAAGGTCTATTCTCATAAGTCAACTTGCGTTTTCCAGTGTTGAAGAGTTAGAGATCTCTTGTAGAGTTGATGATATGTGTTGTAGAATTTGAAAAGTGGCTATTTGCCACGTTGCCTTGTGATCATTCTCGACCACAGTGTTTAATCATCTGCTAATTGAGGATTTGAAAAAAAGGATTTGATTTATTGAGACCTCGCCCATTCCGTACCCAGGCAGATTAGTAGGAGGTGGCGGATAGTCTCTTTCTCATTTTGTATTTTTACAGATTCTACAGGTGTTCGTCATTGAAAGTCCTCTCATTTTTTTAATCTCGTTCATGTCTAGGAGGTTAAGCCTAGTTCTTAGGATGAAGTTACGAGCAGGCCTGCTTGGGAATTTCTTTATGTATCCTTGCAGGTCATAAAGCTTTTTCCAAATAGGGGCAGATGTGTAGTGAGTTTGCATCCATCTGCCTCTCTTAGTGTCTCAATCCAGTCCAATTCTTTCAATTTCTTTAAAACTTTATTTGGGTTATTGATTCAATTGTCTTCTCCACACAATGTTGAATTCAGGAGAAACTGGTTGTCGATTTTCCACCGTTTCAGCATTTCACAGTTGGAGTCACTTGTAGCTTTGTTTATCAAAGTGTACAGGTAAGTGCTGTCTAGCATCACGCATTTTTTATAGCGCATCAGGGAGTTGATATTTACCGTACCCTTCATGGACAATAAGCTAAGTTCCTGTCTTATTAGCGCATCTGGTGTATATTTGGGTAAGCCCAAAACTGTTCTCCAATAAAGTGCTTCTAGCTTTACCCATATTGCTTTTGGTAACTCAGGCATTGCCTCCGCGCCATAAATGATGGTGGGGACGGCTTTTAGTTTGTAGAAGTTTAAGGCAGAGATGGAGGAAAATTTGCCAAATTTCCTATCAATAGCCTTGGCTTGTGCAGCCAGTTTACGAGGCTTCATAAGGAGGTTCAACTGCAGTGCTTTATCTTTTTTGGTAGAATCCAAGATTACTCTGAGGTATTTGAAGTTGCTTACTTTCTCTATTTTCCTTTTGTCGAGTGCCCAGGAAAATGTTTCCATCTTAGGTGCTTTTTTGAAGATCATTATTTTTGTCTTCTCGATATTGATGTCAAGGTTGTTTGCCGTTGTGTAGACTCGCAGGTTGTCGAGTTGGTGTTGGAGACCAATTTGAGTCTGATCAAACAGAATTAGGTTGTCTGCATAAAGTAGTCTGCTAATTTTTGTTTGCACTAGATTCGGAGGAAAAGATGGAACGGAATCTTCAGATTGTCTGTAGTCTCCTATGTACGCGAGGAACAAAGCAGGGGCCAGAGGGCACCCCTGTTTAACTCCTCGGTATGACAGGATCGAGGCTGAAAGAAATCTTTGTTGGCTCAGACGAACCTTTACGTTGGTGTTTGTATATAGTGCTCTGATGGGATCCAGATATTTTTTAGGGCAGTCCCAGCGTGACCGTTTCTCCCAGATGCGATCTCTGTCTACCCGATCAAATGCCTGGGATAAGTCTATAAACGCAGTGAAAAGTCTGTGGCCCCCCTCCGTATCTATGCTCTTCAGGATGGTTATTCGCAAGCTGTTTATCGTTGTGCCAGTCTTCGTTTTAAATCCTGATTGGAATTCATTGTTACACACTACTTTTGAGGCCCAGGTTTGAAATTGCTTTAGTAGCAGGGAACCAAAGATTTTTCCTATCAGATCTAGTAGTGCGATTGGGCGATGGTTAGCTGGGTCATTGTAGGTTCCTTTTTTGAAGATTGGTACTAAGATGGCAGAAGTCCAAGAGCTCGGAATTGATTTTTAATCTGCACATCTTATGAATACTTCTGTCATAAATTCTGCCCATTCTTCTCGGTATGCCTTCAGGTCGATGTTCGTGATACCATCAGGGCCCGATCCTCTAGAGTTTTTCCATTTTTTTTTAGGAGGTCCACGATTTCAGTTGGATTATCGAATTTGATCCATTTAGTTGCGTCTGATTAGGGGCTGTGTTGGTCTCTGCTCAAGGAGTCTGTCAGCTCAGCTGCTATAGGATTTATGCTCCAACTTGATCCCGGACAAGTCCATTCGGATTCTTCCGGGGCTTGGTAGAAGTTAGTAAAATGGCTGACCCAGGTTGCTTCACCAATTCCATTTGAAACCACATCATTAGTTGCTGGAGCCATTGATCCCAACAGAGACCAAAATTTAGAGTTGTTATTGCATATCATCTTGAGCATGGCTTCAGCGTCTTGTTGATACAGTTGCCAACGATGTGCTTTAGCCCATGAACGATAGGTTTTCACTGCTTCTGCGGTTGCTAATTTTGCTTGGCCCGGATTCACTTTGGCCACTGTTCTCTTTAATCTCCTGAGCTCTCTGCGCTTGAGTACAACAGCCTTGTCATATGTATGTTTTTTTTGGGAGGTCATTGAAAGTTTTCCCTTGGCAGGATTGTGGTAAGCCGTCAATAATTGGCTGTAGTGCACAGATTTAGCACCGTCAAGAGTTTTTCCCTTCATGTATCTCTGCGTCAGCTCTTGAATGCTCTTTTCAGATAGGTTAAAACTATTTCGTTGGTTATTCACTTCTAAAATGTGATTGAATCTTTGTTCCACCCTGATGGGGTTCTTCCACATTGTCAGCAGAAGATTATGGTTGCTGGGTGGGAATGGCTATACGGGGGATTAGTATGGCCATGGACAGTGAATCGATGGGCAAATAACCAAACGCCAACAAACTGTGTCCCTCCTCATATGCAATTTCTCCCAGTACAATAGTTTCAGCTTTATAGGTGGTGCAAGCAATACCTAATAGCCCATACTAAACATTGCATTTGCCTGCTATCCATGTATGCCGTGCTGTTTGATTTTTCAGGGTTCAGTAACTCCATTTTGTACCATTAAGTTGGCAATTCAAAACCTTGACAAATACTGTAGAAGTGCAACACAACTACAACAAACCTGATCATATTTTGTGCACTGCTTTTAGGTGGCTTCCTGCACAATTTGACCTCCCCAAAAGTAGTCTCCCAGAAGGCAGAGCTTAGAGCCAGAGATCATATTCCAGGATCACTGGGTTATGCTTTTTAAGGCTTCATCGAAGCGTTCAAACAAACTATTATGCCATTAGCCTAGTTAATTTTCCCTCTGGATAACCAGTGCCATCTTCGTGCAAAAACAGAGTAAAGAATATTCTGTCCAACTCCTTGTTGAACTAGCTGAAGGCAGTGTTGAAAACTGCCATACATTTTGAATCATTTCATCTCATAAAGACTTCTTATTTTGAGAAAAAGTAGGTTATTTTTGGTTTTCATTGTTCTAGTACCAACTATGGATAATCTATTGCAGATATAAACCATTGTCTGTACCAAGCATCAGTAGTTAAGTTGCGAATAATGGCCTTCCTGCCGAACAGATAGTGGTTTAATTGTATCGAGCTGTAGGCCTATGAAACTAGAACGGAATGTGAAAGACTGAGCAAGTGTAGGTCTGCGATCATCCTGATGGACAATCCCATGGGAACCAGTTTAGAGTTATCGAGCTGCCAGGATGCTCGGCTTAGATTTCAGACACTAGGTCCATCCCCACCCCCAAATAATGGTCATCCCATTTGAACTGCCAAACTGCTGAAAAATAGAGCCCCTCTACAGATGCCTCCCTCTGGAAGGACTCTGTCTGGAGGAAGCACTGATGTAAGTATCAGCGACAGGGGGTCCTGGGTTGTAGACTAGGATATCCCTCTTGAACTTTTTCCTTCCAGACTTGGTGAGAGGGATAGGATAGTTGATAGAGTAGCAGTTGGACAAGATGGGGGGAGATGGACAGCACCATAGGGGGTGCGAGGTGGAATGTTGGAGGATGTGAATGAGGGAAAGAGAGGAGAGAGCACAGTATAGTACTGCGCACTGTAGGATGAACAGGATGAACAGGAGGAGGGGGGTCACATGCAGAGAATAACAGCAGGGACACACAATAAGCAAGGCAGGGAACACAACAAAGCGGAGCATCAGTAACCACAGTGGAAAGGGGACCTAGAGAGGGGAAGAGGGCGTAGTCGAACAGAAGAGACACAGTAGTAACAGGAACAGAGGAGTGGGAACCAAGAAGTGTGAGGGGGCCTAGAGTATACAGTAGCAACAATGACAGGAGTAGGAACCTAGGGTGGGGGAACAGACCTAGAACACAACAGTTGGCAACAGCAGACTAGGGACTTCGCAAGGAGTCAAACACAAAGTAGCACTAACCGCAAGGGAGGGGAAACCTAAGCTTGCACAGAGTACAGTAAATCAGTCATATAGGTTAAAGTACGCAAAAAGGCAGGGAAGGTCAGTAGAGGGCGCTAGTGGCTGCTCTCACTGCCTGCACCTAACTTACACTAAGGTTGCCGCTGGTCAATGGCTGTGCAGCGTACTCGCACTCTGGGCCGCTACCCCTTCATCACCAAACACGCTACCCCTTCATCACCAAACACCTGTGAGGCGCAACTCTGTGGCCTTGTCCTGCAACGGCTTTGCTGCAGAGATCCTCCGTTTTTAAAGGATACAATGCGTGGACATAGCGCTACGTATGGCATTTCAAACGGCCAGGATCTCCTGCGTAGAGCCCATCAGAATGGAGCCGTTGACCACATTGGAGTATGTGTACAGCCCTCCCTCTGTATCGGGAGAGAATTATGAAGTATCATCGGGGGTGGGTGGATGAGAGGGATGAATAAGCTATGGCCAGAACTGGGAACAAAAAAATAGGAGATTTTGGGTCACGTGCATAGCAGCTATATATAAGGGGTAGAAACTGAAGAACAGAAACAGGGATTTAGAACTATGGGGAATGGTGAAGGACTTGAAGGATGCTCCCCTGTGCCCTGAAAACCATTAGAGGGTAATCCCTCTGAACCCCGCCCCTGAAAACTGTAAGTGGGCCACCGGTTACGTGTGTCCCGGCGTCACCTGCACCCATTGTCCTGAATACCCTGGGATGACCTGTTCTGCTGAATGTAGTACCACAGTGCAGCCTGCCCTAGTAAGGTGTTATCCTACTCGTGCAGCGACAAGGTACACATCCTACATATGTCCTGCTACCTGCTACTGCCCCTCCACCATCAGCGCCTGCCCAGTATGAGAAAATACTGAACGCCATAGCATCTACAGCTGCTCGAGCGCGTAGGGAACCAAAGCGGAGACCACAGAAGGATTTGGACGAGGCCCTAAGGAAAACTGAAGAGGAGTTGGCTAGGTTGACGTTGGACAGAGGGGATAGGTAGAGAGCCCCTATTGGAACGGATGAATGGTGAGCAGGGGACATCTTGTTCAGAATTGATAACTCAGTTATTAGGGATGTGCATGTGGAAACCAAAGGTAGCGGACAGCATTCCGAAGGGCAGCATAGATGAAGGCCACAGGCTGGGAGCTTGGATTATGGATTGGTCCGATGCTGATATTGTTGCAGTTGCAGAGGAGGAAGAGGGGGACATGGAGGAGCAGCAGGGGGAAGGTGAGACCTCGCGCATGTTATCGCTGCGGTTGAACGTTTGTCGGGGCCCAGGTTGAGAGTGCACCACAGGCACATGGCGGTGATGAAGGGGAAATGGTGGTGGGTGGCTTGATGGCAGGAAGGCAGTGGCGTGGACACAGTTCCTGTGGCATAAGGGACCTGGGAGGGCACAATATGTACTGTGAAAACACATGGACAGGTACAACTTGATTTAAAGTGTTACCATCACTCACTGCATGCACGGACAAGTGGATATATCCTTTTGAGAAGCAGACGGCGGGTATCGCCCTAGCTGTGGGTGACCTGTAGAGCTTGTTCGTTGCAGTATTGGGGGAACCACGCTGATGAGGTTTGGTTAATGCAAGATATCCTGCGGTGAGGATATGGGAGGAAAGTCATTGCAAGGTCCATTTCAATGAATGTAGGGCCTGAGTGTGGGCAGCGCTACAATGGAGGAAGTGCAGGAGGCGCTAGACAAGGTGGTGGGCATTGAAGCAACGGGGTGGGGGGAGATATGGTCCATAGTTGCACATCATTGTAAGAGGTTGAGAGAGAAAGCAAAGGAAATGGCAGAAAGGGCACAGACAATTTAAGCGAAACTATTGCAGAATGAGTTAGCAAAGCTGACTGTGGAGGGGGGCGGTAGTAACTTTGCCACAGGGAGGACAGATGGAGCAGAGGACAGCACTGGGAGAGCTATGAGCAGCCCCCACGTGGGGAGGAGGGTGTGACTGGAATGGCGTATATCATGGGCAATATCTGGGAGGACCACAGGGAGGGTACCCCAGAGGAAGGGGGGATTTGCCCTATTTAGGAGAGGAGGGCTTGGCGGAATGGGCCAAAGGGGTGGAAATATGAGGCAATGTTGGACCTGCGAAAGGATGTGCCGTTTCTCAAGAGAGTGTAGGAGTAGACCAGTGGCTGCATATGGCCCATGCATGCCCCCATATATGGAAGGAGGACCAGCTCCTAATCTGCATCCATACGCCATGACACCTCTGAACATTTACTATGGTGAATAACCCAAAGAGAGCTTTAGCATGTTCATTCCTGTCAGTCACTGCTAACCCTGAAGAGGAACCATTGGTGGGCGTGGAGATTGGAAATAGATAATTTGTTTTCATGGTAGAAACCGGAGCAACGAAGTCATGTATTAGGGAGGGGCATTTCCCCTTATCTGGTGAGGTAATGGACACAAGGGTTCCCTGGGAAGTCAAATCGGTTCCATTCACTGACAAATTACCCATTAAGACAGGAAACCGAGAATTACAAGCCCCATGGTTGTTTTCAGCTGCGTCCCCTGTAAACTTGTTGTGGAGGGATGTGCTAAGCAAATCAAACGTGACCATATAATTTACAGAAGGTGGTGTAGTGTGTTCGACACCAGGTGTGTTGTATAAGCGCAGTGGTCATTGTGCACATGTTGGGAAATGAGGGGCCAACCCGAGGAGTACCTTTGCACCCAGACTGGTTTAGGTATGCAGTTAGTTTTTCTCAATGCAGTGCCATTGATAATATTTTATTTCTATCTCACTCGTACACAAGTGTTTCAGAGCGTGACAAGGCAAGGGAGGGGAACAGGGGAGAACAGAACAGCGATCTTACTAAGCCCAGTGACATTGAGAATGTGCAAGTGCATGGGAGAGGGGAAAAGTGCATGGAAGGGGGGAGAAGTGGAAAGTGCGAAGCAATGGAGAAACAGATAAATAACAATAAATAAATAATAAAGGCAACAAACAGTGGTAGTGTAGCCAGCAATTTGCAAGTGCTTGGTTTAAGGCAGCAGACAGGGTAGGTCTGGTAAGTGCAGGAAGAAAAAGGGGGGGCTGTATGGGTACAGATACAGACCCGAGTGCAAGGGGTGGCCCGGAGGAAGTGCGGGAGGGTGGCGGGGTGAGCAAGTACCTGGGCCCGGAGGACAGAGGGTGGCCAGGGGCATGGTGCCAACAGAGAATAGATCAGCAGGGGAGAGGAGGAGCGAAGGCAGAAGAAAACAGGACGGTCATGATTGGCCAAAAGGCTGTCGAGGGTACCGTCTGAATTCTTGTTCACACCAGCCCTGTCCCAAGACCATGAAGGAGGGACAGTTCTGCACTAGACCTGGAATGTGTTCTAGTTTCAAGATACAAAATAGTGCTGATAGGGACCGATGCAGAAGGAGGAGAGTGACCCATCCCAAACAGTTGCGGGGGGTATCAGATGGTCAATTCTTTGAGGAAGCTGAAAATGAATTGAAAATGAATTGGAAATGATTTTGGATGTGTGTCCGGTGTAAAATAAGGCATGTATCCCAACACTTGCCCAGGATGACTTGGCACAGACGCAGAGTGTTTCTGAATGAACAACCCCCATGATGTAGGACTGATATGGTGTGGTGGCAGTTCACATTACCCTCAAGCCAGGAGTATTTCTACCCAGAGTAAAGTAGTACCCATTGTCTAAGGAGACAGAGACAGATGAGGGCATATTTGACACCATTACAAAACTATTACACCAGGGCATTATAATGCCCTCACAGTCACCATGTAACACGGCTATATACCCCATTAAAAAAATCTATCAAAGGGGTCCATTTGGAGGACAAATAAGGATTTACGCACGTAAACTGCATAGTACAAGATGAATTTCCCGTTGTCCGACCCAGTAACAATACTTAGCAACATAACTACCACAGCAACCCACTTCACTGTCACTGATTTAATGCCTTTGCCAAAACCATGTTCACCTATCGCAGGATGATAATTTAGCAAACTCTGCTCCCACAGGGGTACTGTGAGTCCCCCCAGTATCTTTAATGGGGCACTCCACGCCGACCTATGTAACATACAAGTGTTGAGCATTCTAATTCAATATGTTGATGATTTGTTGTGCATTGCGGACGAGCAGCAGTGTAGAAAGGACTCATCACACTGAACTTTTTGGCTCTCTAACGGCCTACACTTGTCAAGTGCGCCGCCCACACAAACTGACCCAATTTCCCTCGGTAACGAGGCAGCGGATGAAATGGCCAAACCAGCAGCATATCTTCCAGTGCCAGATATTGTGGTTTAATCAGAAGTAGTAAGATACAAGTGTAATTAGCGGTCCCATACACTGCAGTGCCCATCACTCAGAATATCGAACTACAGGGACAGGCGCCCCAGGAATAGAAAGTTATGTCCAGAAAGGGGGTGTATGCAATCGTCAAACAATCTCATCTGGAGACAGGCCATCACAGGTAAAGTGGTTATGCCCATCATCCTTCGCACATGTCTAAACCGCATATTGCCGCAGGCATGCAAGAGGACTGGTTCGTACCGAACCTTCAGAAATTGTTGAATTGTTTTTGTTGCCAACTGTACTACATTTCACAAGTATAATACGGGCTAAACATTGAGGACACTGCATGGCCTGTTACTCCGACCCAGTTGACCATTCCGTGAGCTCTATATTGTCTTTGCTGGCATTGGAGAGCGATGCAATACTTATCGATACATTATTGTTGTTGTATGCCCATTGGCTGGGCCAGGTGCACATCCAGACGATAAATTAGCAGCCTCATTTCTAGTTCGGTAAGTGTCTCCTCCACCTAGGGGAAGTGAGCGAAGTTCTTAAATCTGACAACGGCACTCACTTCTTCAATGAGCTGTTTAAAGAAATGGCTGCATTGTTAGGCATTCAGCATAAGATGTGCTCAATTTACAATCCTCAAGCCAATGGCATTGTTGACAGAATAAATGCACTTTTGAAGGGGAAATGGTCACAGTTGTGTGACCCTCAAAAAGAACTGGGTCCACTGTTTCCCCCTATTCAGCTTGAGAACGGAACCCTCCAAGGTCCAACACCTCTCGGCTCACAAAACTGTGACAGGAGAAGGCACATGCCTCTTTCACCTATACGTAATGCATCTAATGCTCACAGGGCTGTAAGTATTTTGGGGGAGGAGTTCACAGGGTATTTTTTTTGTTAGTTAACATGATGCATAAAAGTTCGCTTGACAGATTGCACCAAGGAGAGAAGAAGTTGAAGATGGTACTGCACCCAATGATGTTTATATACGTAACTTCATACACCGTTGGTGTCCACTGAGGTTTAATCGCCCGTTCACAGTAGTTTACGTGACCCCCGTTCGTGGTTAAGGTAAAGGAGTTGCGGTATTGGGTGCACCTTTCCGATTTCTGGAAGGCACCTCATGCAGCTCCCCCTTTGCCAGACTTGTAGCAGCTTTCAGAATAAGAGAGTACTTTTAGGAATAAACAAATTCCTTGTTGAGTGCGCTTCTGAGCATTTTAACAGTTTCCTTCCAGCGTGTTTAAAACAAGATGTGTTTTCCTTTCAGGACGGTCTTCAGTGGTATAATACGTTTTAATGTTACAAAGTATGAAAGACTGATTATTTCATGGTTGTCTTATTCTTCTCGCCCCCTACAGGTGTCGCACCACAAGCAACGTGTAATAATGTCTATATTGTATGTATCTATGTATGTTTTGGTTTCGTGATAGGATTTTGCATATACTCCTTGGGTCACGTTATATGGTTGGGGCATATAAAAGGGGGGGGGTGTAGATGGTGTGTAGAAACAGACACTTTTCAAAGTGTTCAAGACAATACCCAGAATGCAGAGGTTAACATGTAAAGAACGCAACAGATAGTAATATCTGTTTAAAAGAAAACCTATTAGAAGGTGGATTTGGGAAGAGAGGGAATATGACCAATACAAAGGGGTGGAGTTTGATACAATAACCAATATGCACCATCCAGAGTTCAGCAACCTATGGTACAGTCACATGCACTCTGGGGAAAGAGAGGTCAAATGGGAAATGTTACGTATGCTCTCTCATCCTTCATGCGTCAGGGGCACCAAAGATGTAAGTACCCCCAAGAAATACCACCTCTAGAAGCCCAGTGTTTAGTTCATTTGGCACAGTGTCTGGTACAACGCATGTTTCAAGGATGAAGATTGCGCAAGCAAAGAAAAATACCTATGCTGCAAGACACGCCTGCTGCTAAAGATGGAAGGAGTGTTGTTTCTGGCGAACAGATAGGAGGCGGCAGTAGTGAGCTGTACAGCAGGGGGATTTTGGGGGAGTTTGGAGATGTGATATGGTGAACAAGAACTGTCTTGCCGTATGGGACACCTATGTGTCAAGGCTAACGTGGATTGAATCAAGAGACCAGTGGAAGGTACAAGTAGCAGCAGAATGAGTCTTGCTTTCAAGGGAATGGTACTGTTCCTGTAGGGACTAACGGCAAATGCAAGAAGACCTTGTTCATGCCTGACCTCAACAAAGGAACAGCTGCTCTCATGGGCATTTTCTGGATGTGCAGCCAGCGAGCATGCATGCATCTCCCTTCATCATGGAGAGGCACCTGCTTACTAACTACGCTGCATTCAGCCGTCTTCGTGGTTCCTGATGCATACTTGTCTCTGGCAAACACGCCAAGAGCAGAGACACCCCAACCCCCATAAGAAAAAAGAAGGAAGCGCTCAATCAAAAGAAGACGCCAGAAACCATCGAACTATCTGGTCGAAGAATCCTCTAAATTGTTGAAAGCAATTCCAGACAAATATCACCTCTATACGAAGACAGAATTGTTCTTCCCCCTCCCATCTAGTTCCATGTATCCAGGCTGCAGCCAACGCGCAGTGGCTGCAGATAGTGTGTTAGGATATTACCCAGTTGGCGAACGACACAGAGCAGGGTCTGAATTCAATAAAAAGTGAGCTGTGAGCTATACGGCTGACCCTACAGAATGGGTACGTTCTGCACTTATTTACGTCCATGGAAGGAGTTGTGTGCAAGAAGATCGGGTTGTCATGTTGCACGCACGCATCACACGCAACGATGCAGTAAATGGGTCCCTGTCACACACAATAGGGCCCCTGTACAAGTTGAAGATCGGGATGGAGACAGAAGCAGGAGTGGAAGCTGAGGAATGGTTCAATGTCATGTTCCCCTGGGGGGGCCTAGTTTGGTTAGGAATAGCGGTGAAGATATTGGTCCCTAACGCGGTGCTCCTGCTGCTAATATTCTGCACGTGCCAGCTGGTTCTACGATGTTGCACCAAGACTCTCCCAAACAATGCCAGGGTGATGGTTTTGATAAGGGCAGGCGGAGCTCCTCTCCTCGCAAAACACCTGTGTACGCAAACGGACATAGGCCATGTATGGTGAGTATAGATTGCCCTATAGATCCCTTGGGCACATTAACCTCCCCCCACCTGATCCAGAAAACTATGTGGAGCTCTGGGTCAATTAAGCTGGGGTAGGGATTCCCTTTACCTCGCCTATATCCCAGAAAAAATATGCCCAGGATGGGGTGAAGCTTACATTATGTGTGTAGGCTATGGGTATCCAAAGATGATGATTATAGGAGAAGCAGAGCGGCTGGGTTAGTTAATGGAGGATTATGTTGGAATGCTTGTACAGCTCCCATACATTCCTAAACGATCCAGACTTGGAAAAATCCATTGGTGCGCGATAAAGTGAAGGTGCACAACTGATGGAGATGGGAAATGCAGATCGGAGTAACAAATGTATCCGTTTTATAGTAGTTCTTGAAATGTGAATAGGGCATGGGTGACATTGTGTAGCAGTAGTGAAATATAATGTGTAAACAATGCTGAAGTAGACACAAGGCCTGGGTGCCAGAAACATTGATGCATTGCCATATTGCAAGCAAAGCCTAACATTTTGTATTCCCCGATGGAGGTGTAGCAGCAAAGCACAATGAAGAGCTTGAATCATTGTCTTTCACAAGCCCCCGTATTGAAGTTGAGCATAATGACCTTCGTGCCGAACAGATAGTGTTTTAATTGTATCAAGCTGTTGGCCTGCAAAACTAGAATGGAATGTGAACAGAGCAAGGGTAGGGCTGCGCCCATCCCGATGGACAAACCCATGGGAGCCAGGTTAGAGGTCTCGAGCTGCCAGGATGCTTCATCTAGATTTTGGACACCAGCACCTCCCAGAATAATGGCCCTCCCATTTGAACTGCCAGACAGCTGGTAAATAGAGCACCTGAATGCATCAGAGTATTAGGCCAATGTATGTAGACCTCGAGAGGACAAGTAGATGTACCGCAGGTGGGCAGCTGATGAGGGGAAGCAAGGAGTAGAACAGTCTGTGATTTCTGGTAAAAGGAGTGAGAGGTGATGCCAGCAAATATAGCCCTGTGCCCCCCGGCATGGCTGGGGCGCCTGCGTGTCTGGTATCGAGAGGCGCATTATTATTTCAAAGGGCCAATTTGACCTTGAAGTTGTCCACTGACCTCATGCTAACGACCAGGTGCACACCACATGTTTAGGCCAATGGCTAATGGTAACTCGCCAATCCCGTACCTGGGAACCAAGATGATGGGCTAGGGGAGCCACGTGGTGGGGGGGGGCTAGGGTAGATTAGGATGTGGACAATCCGTCAAGGGATTACAGGGACTGGTAGCATGTATACAGATGGTAGCCAATAAGGGTGGAGGATTAACACTGTATACTGTTTACGTCACGAGTAACTATTTCTTGTTTTAAAACCTTCCAGAACCTTTAAGAACCTGCCAGATATCTCCTATGAATACTAAGAGATACTGATTGCACTAACTAGATTGCACACTCGCATACATGGAGTGAGCGCTTTTTTTATAAGAGCCATTTTAGCTTTTTGCTTGTAATGGACAGTCCGACTGTACCCTTTGCATTCCACTGACAAAGACCCACGGGCTTAATTAAAAAATGGGTTGCACTTAGTATACATTGAGTAAACCTGGCCTTCAGGTTGCCACCACGTAGAGCTGGCTATGGCAGAATTTAACACCCAGTTCTGTTTATTGCTGCAATAGCCAGTCTGAATTGTTCTGAATTTATTTTAGTGTTTGAAAAGTTATATGCCACCATTGTAGAAGGTTACGTACAGCTCTCTCCTCTATCACTTTTAGATAGGCTTTGCACCACACTCCACCTAGGGCGAGGTACCCCCCCATAGGGACAGGTTGTCCTTCCCCAGGGCTAGCTTTTAGCTTGGGTGTCTCCCCTTTTCCACACTGTGATTATGTAAGATCATTGATGCACTGTATTTTTGAATAACCTCCCTCCTTCAGATGTGAATAGTATACATAGGGTCTAATTCAGAGTGTTTTCCAATGGGGTTTTGTTTGTTTTATTTATTTGTATAGCGCTCCAAACCCAGAGGTACAAGGGCGCTTTAAGAAGACGGTTACATAATTGTGAAATATCTTTGTGTTACATACTTAATACATATATACATACTTATACTATATACATATATTGTATAAAGGAATACAATTTACAGTTATGTTTAAACAGTATACCGTTAGCAATATACAATTTCAATATACAGTCATTTACAATACATGCAGCAGTTTACAGAGCAGGCGATATGAGGTCAGGAGTCAGTAGTGCTACTCTTTGTTCAGGAGCCAGCTTATAACCTGCTTCCTAAAGATCTGGAAGGACTCGATAGTTTGATGTTGAGAGGTACGGTGTTCCAGAGTTGGGAGGCAAGTACTGTGAAGCTGGTTCCTCCAGCTCTTTTTAATTGGAATCTGGGCACTGTCAAGCATAGAGTGTTGGAGGATCTAGTGGTTCTGGTGGCAGGTTTTATGGTGAATTTGTTAGCTAGATATGGTGGTGCTAGGTGATTAAGGACTTGTACGTGAGACAGATGGTTTTTAAGTCAATTTTCTGGCGTATGGAGAGCCATTTGCAGGATTTCCTAGCAGTGGAGATATGCTTTCGCCTGGGAATGTTGAGGGCTGCGCACAGAGCGTTATTTTGTAGTACCTGTAGTTTGTTAATTACAGATTGGTTAGCACCTAGGTACAGGCTGTTGCAGTAGTCCAGTTTGGATTGTGTGAGGGCTCTGGCGAGAGTGAGGCAGCTATTGGATGATAAGAAAGGTCTGCTGGCCCTGATGAGCTTGCTGGTATAGGCCGAGGCTGAGGCGATCATATTGGTTTGTTTGGAGAGGTTAGTGTTGCCATTCAGGTAGAAGCCGAGGGTTTTCACGCTTTTGGCAATAGGGATGGTGTGACAATCGATCGTGATGTTATTGTAACTGGGACTAAGTTTAGTTAGGTTGTTGGGGGAGCTGACGATAAGGAGCTCCGTCTTCTCATCATTTAGGCAGAGGCCATGAGAGGCCATCCATGCGTGAATGATGGAGAATATTTTGTTGATCCAGGTGACGTCTGCTTGGTAATTGCTTGTGATGGTGAGGAGTATCTGGGTACCATCTGCATAATTCGTGTAGGTGACACCCAGATGGTCCAGTTGGTCAAATAGAGGCTTTGTAAATATGTTGTTCAAAGTGGGGGATACACAGGAGCCCTGTGGGTGTGGGGTCTGCTGCAGCTGTTGCTGAGAAGACACGCATGGTTCTATTTGCCAGGAAAGATTGTATCGAGGTGATGGCAGAAGAGGAGAAGTGAGCTGCGGTGGCTAGGTGACTACAAAGGATTTTGTGGCTGACCAAAAGCCACTGAGAGGTCTAGGAGGAGTAAAATCGCGGCATTGCCTTTAATTTCATCAATCTGGCTTTTGAGATCAACAAGGGCAGTTTCTGTTCCGTGTTGAGGTCTGAAGCTAGATTGACGTATTCCTAGCAGTTGGTTGGATTCCAGGTATTGCTGAATTTGGATGTAGGCAACTCTGTCCCGGATTTTTAATAGGAATGGGACTGTGGTGATAGGCCTGTAGTTGGTGGGTATGGCTGCGTCTAGGGATTGTTTTTTCAAGAGTGGGAGAACCCATGATTGTTTTAGGTTGCTTGGGACTGAGTTATTGATGAAGGATAGGGTAATAAATTTGGTGATGAAGGGGAAAAGCTCTCTAGCTGCCTCTTTTATGATCTGGGCGGGACAGCTGTCCCTTTTACAGTTCGATGGTTTTAAGGAGGTGATGATTTTTTGAACTTCAGCCGTGGTAACTTTCTTAAATGTGAAGCCCGACTGGTATTGTTGGGCGTAGGTAGGCTAGGGTTGATGACCTTGTTACTGGAGAGTTGTTGGCGTTTGTCCTCTATTTTGGTTTGGAGTCCTGTAATTTTGTTGTTGAGGGCGTTTTGGATGCTGGTGCACCAGGATTTGTCTTTCAAACAGGTTTCTGGAGGTGAAATAGGGTTTTCTAGTTCTTTCAGAACTTCAAATAATTCTTTAGTGGAGGACCCTGCCTGAGCAATCCTGGTGTTGTAAACATTTTTTTGGGTGCAAATTATCTCTTTTGTATAGAGAGGATATGTTCGTGAGGTTAGATTTGTTTTCCACAGAGGGGTTGGTCTTCCATGTGAGTTGTGCCTTAGCTTTCTTTTTTCTGAGTAATTTGAGTTGAGGGGTGTATCACAAGTTCAGATGAGCTTTTGGTTTATCTTTACGTAGTTTCGGGGGGGAAATTGGGTCCATCGCCTTAGCCATGGAGTCATTGAAGGTGTCAATTGTGAGGAGGTCAAAGAGGCAATGGAGATAAAAGACAGCCCCATTCTAACTTTCAGACCCAGCACCCAAAATATTACATCAGCAGGACAGAACAAAACTACATGTCCCATAAACCACCACGGAAAATGGAGACCAGGTGGGGGAAAAGATAAAATGAACAAAGGGAAGCGGTATAGATACAGCCCTGTCATGCGATACAGTGACAGATACCCCCATAGCAAAACAGGTTGGGATGGACAAACAGTGCATGTAGCAGGGTGGAAGTATGAAGGCAAACTGGCTGCAGGTGTGGGACAAACAGTGCATGGAGCAGGGTGGAGGAGTGAAGGCAAACTGGGTGTGGGAAGTGGGCAGGAAAGGCGGGTGGAAGCTGAGTGGAAGGGAGGAGCAAAGTATGAGTTGAAAGAAGCCCCGGGAAACTCATCAGGGGTCTCTCATTACAGCAGCAGCCCTGGCCGGAGACCACAGAGAAGTGGGAGTAATCCCCAGGTGATGTACACTGGGCGTACTAGGAGGCTGAAGGCTCGGCATTGCGGAGATCCTTATCAAGAGGCAGGCCTTCCGCCAGGAGAGGCTCGAAGAGCGGCAGCACCGGGAACACTACCGAAGCGGATTCACTGACAAGGAAAATCTCGCCGTAAACCATTTTCAAAAGACAGTGTTTCTGTGGGTTTACCCTCTCTATTTGTTTTTGGTTTTTTAAACCCAATTTGGACAGCTGGCGAAGGAATGGAAAGCTAGTGTCCGGGGAAAGGAATTTGTGACCTGATTAATTTTCTTTCAAAGAGGAGGCAAGCTTAAGAGGACATTTATGCAAACTTTGAATTGATTCACCCTTTTTCCGAGCAAGCCTGCTGAACCACATTTAAGCATGTTTTGTTGTTTATAATGAGAGGCTGTTTGAAAGTTTAACTCAGCAATAAATCATACCTTGTGAACCCTGCATTTCGACTACAGTCTACTACTTTACACAATCAATAGGTTTAAATCAGTGTTGGCTGGGAGAGCGTTGAGGGTGGGTAGGACCAGAGGTAGTAGGGCTTCAGCAGTGATGTTGCGTTTGTTCCTGGTGGGACAGGCTGGTGCCAGGGGGTATTTATTGAGTAGTACATGGTTAATGTTGACCTCAAGAGGGATCAGGTGATGATCTGTCCATGCCAGAGGTTGGGGGTCCTTACAGGTTGTGTTGCTACCCAGTCAAGGATTCTGCCCTTTTGGTGGTGGGGAGTACATTGAGTTGTATGAAGTCATGTTCTGTTAGGACATTGGCTAGGGATGCAGCATGTGCATCGTTCGGGTCCTGGTAACCAAGGTTGAAGTCCCTGAGGATCATAATTTGTGCTGAGGGTTTGGAGTTTTCAACAATGGGATGTGAGGTCTTCTTCAAAGACCCCAGGCGGGTCTGGGGGTCTGTATATGAGGTGGAGGGTGATTGTACTTGTGGGGGAAGTTTGCAATTTGGCAGTGAGTATCTCTCAGGATGTGAGTGACACTGAAGAGGCTGATCTGAAGTCTAGGGAGGATTTGGAGATGATCGCTACGCCTCCTCCTCTAGCGTTGCGTCTATCAGCTCTGAGGATAGAGTATTTGTCCGGGATGGCTAGCGATAAGTGTGGTCCGGACGCCTCATGAAGCCAGGTTTCTGTTAGAGCTAGGAAAACAAGATCATTCGTAAGAATGATGTCCGCGATTTCTGTAGGGTGGGCAGCCAAGGATCTGACATTGAGTAGGGCTCCTTTTAGTGGGGGTGGTATGGGCTTATTAGGCGCATTGTGCTTCGTATTGATTTTGGTATTAGGTTTTGCTTTGGGCCTAGTAGTTGTAGTGGGGAGCCTGGTGCCTAGTCTGTCGTTGCGGGCTGTGAGGCTAGGAGTGAAGGAGGAGGGGGTTGGGCCAGGAGGCTTGGATACGGCAGGATGTTTGGTATTCAGTTTGGTGTGGTGAGGCTTAGCATTCTGTCTAGGGTGGCTGTGTGTTGTGTTGGCTGAGAGGCCCATGTTAACGGGGGAAGTATGAGGCTGGTGGTGAGGGGTGGGAAGGGGGACACAGATGTTTGGAAGGGTGTGGGGCAGGGGATGGGTGGTGTCTTGGGCATCCGAGTTTGGCCAGGCCGTCCTGGTAGGTTGTGTAGCTGTTATCGCTGCAGGATACGTTGTCCATCATGATGCAGAAAGGGAACATAAGAGCGAGCCAGGAGATCATGGTCTGGCAACAAAGGTGCATAGTGTTGGAGGCTAGAGTAGTAGCGCTAGTTGGAAGAGCAGCCCAAGCAATGATTAAAGGGTAGCTAGGTTCAAAGTTCACAGTGATACTAGAATGCAATGTGCAGGTGGGTAGGTGCAAATGCAAGAGGAGGGTTCTCCTAGATTCAATATACATTGTGGAGGCTGCAGATGGCTTGTGCAACAGATAGTTGAGCAATAGGGGGTTCACCTATTCACAATGCACAGTAAAGCTAAAAATGCAGTGTGCAAGCAGTGGGTGCAAATGCAGCAAGCGGGTTCACCTGGATTCAAAAGGCTAAAAAAAATGGCAAGTGCAGACAGACGCAGTTGAGCAATAGGGGGTTCACCTAAATTCCAGAGTTACAGTGAAGACTAAAAATGCAGTGTGCAGGGAGTAGTTACAAATGCAGCAAAAAGGGGGTCACCTAGATTGGAAATTCGCCGTAGAAGCTAAAAGGCATGTGCAACCAGATGCAATTGAGCAGTAGGGGATTCACCTGAATTCAAGGTTTATCTGGATTCAAAATTCACAGTAGAAGCAAAAATGGCATGTGCAAGCAAACGCAATGGAGCAATAGGGGATTCACCTAGGTTCGAATATCAATAGGACAGCTAGTAGTGGTCAAGTATCAAGCTCACAATAGGGTACATAAAACAGGTGGAGCTGGAGTGCTAGTCATAGGTGGTCATTTACAGAAAAGGTACAGAGGTGCCGTAACTAGCCACAATCGGTTCTCAAGGAGGTAGTAGAGAGCAGAAATTAGGTAGAGCAGGTGGTTTGGCAGTAGGTAGTTGGGTCTCGCTGTAAGGTGCCAAGTACCGCAGGCCGTGGCATATTAGTGACTGCTAACAATCATGTATTAGGATCGTAGTGAGGTACATGGAGCAGATAATGACGAGCTCGTAAAAGGCAATAGGCAAGCTTTCAATATGAACATGAAATCACATGAATACATCATATACAAGGTGCCAGGTACATCAAGCCGTAGTATTTTTTTATTTATTTTGAAATTTGTTTATTGGCATTTAGTTCGGGTTACAAAACAACACCATCAGCGGATGCATCTGTCAATATCAAATGAGCAAATTTCCACATAGTACAGCCGCATCTTAAACAGTAACTACAAACAACAAATTAACTTTAACCGTCTCCTTAGTCGTCTTGAACAATGTTCTGCTGGTCTCCGACAGGGTGGATGTTTGGGTTATGGGGGGGGGGCAAAACCAGTTCAGGAGCCTTCTTGGGCCGTGGTGGTTTAGTTCCAAGTAACTTAGTTGGCCGCATGGATCTGCTATTCGCCCTGGCGAGTTATTCAAGGAGGTTTGTCGTCTGGAGAGTGGAACAGTTTTACCATGGTGTCTTTCCATGCAGTTAGTGCCATGCTCGAGTCTTCGGAAGATCTGGCTATGCTATCCTCCCAGGCCCTTGTTTCGGCGTTCGCCCATTTCTCAAGTTCTTTATGCCATACCGTGAAGATCGGACCTGTGGGCTTTTTCCATGACATGGCCATAGTTCTTTTTGCCAATATGCACACTAAGTCCATCAGTTTAACTGAGTGCTTGAATTTAGCTAGTCTGGGGTAGGTTCCCAAAAGGCATTCTTGCGGAGTCCATGTGTACCTGGTCAGACCCGCCTTTTCACACGTGTGCTTTATTTTTGACCAGAGGGTCTGAGTTTTGGTGCAGTTCCAGAGCATATGGATCAGGTTTGCATTATCCGACCCGCACCAGGTGCAGTTCGGTTGTGTAGAATTGTTGAATATAGCCAATTTGCTTGGGGTTAGGTAGGTGCGGTATAATACATTTATCTGGATCAGTCGAAATCTGTGGTTTCTAGAGACCTCCCTAGGGAACGCCAGTGCCCTATCCCATTCCTTATCTGACATCTCCAGTCCCATGTCCGTTTCCCACTTAGACCTAAGTACTGCACTCCGGGGGTTAGGAGTGTCGATTAGGTGACCGTATATTTGGGACACCACCCTCCCGCCTTCTCCGAGATTGTATAGTAGTGTTATGAAGGGGTCCATTTCCGGTTCCTCTGGCCAGGTTACCCATTTTATTCGTGCTATTTTTCGAATCTTCTGGTACCAAAGGTATTGGCCAGAGGGGATACCATCTTCCGCTTGCAACATGGGGAATTCCCGGAAGGTTCCCTCAGCGTATAGATCTCCCCAAGTGTATACCCCTTTCCTTTCCCAAAGTCTGATATTATGCAGATCGGTATCGGCCTTGTCCTGCCCCGAGATTAATGGCATTTCCGGGGAGTATGGCTGCTTTAGTTGCATGACCGACTCGGTTCTATGCCAAATTTTCCTACCCAGGGTCACCAAAAAGGGTGCATTGCGTAGCAGGTTTTGGGGGGCCCAAATCAGTTCTTTCAGTCTTACCGGAGATATCATGTCCTGTAGCAGGGGAGTTTCAGACGTGATCTCGTCTGCTAGCCATTTAGTTACAAAGCCCAGCTGGGCAGCAAGGTAATATTTCTCTAGATTCGGTAGTTGAATTCCCCCTTGCTTGTATGGTAGAACCAATGTGGATAGGGCAACCCGGTGTCTACCACTTCCCCATAAAAAGTCCCGGATTATTGCATCAAGTAATAGAAAGAAGGGTTTAGTGATGTAGAAGTGCACATTTTGGAACCCGTATAAGAATCTAGGAAGAACAATCATTTTAACTATAGAGGCCCTACCCATCATTGATAGAGGTAGCTTAGCCCAGAAACCCATGGATTTACGTAGTCCCGGGAGTGCAGCCCTCGTGTTACATTCATGCATTAGCTCTGGGGTGTGCATTATCTGGATCCCGAGGTAACGGAATGAAGTGGTTTGCCAATTTATGCCTACCGAAGGAAGTTCTTCAGCAGACCGACCCTTTAGTCCCGCTAGCGGAAACAGGCAGGACTTGGTTTTGCTGAATTGTATGCCCGAGACCTTCGCATAATTATCTAGGACTTCCAGCATTGTTGGCACATTAAGAAGAGGGTTGTTGACATATATAAGCACATCATCAGCATATAAAGAAACAATGTGGTCTACCCCGCCTATCCTTATGCCTGCGTCAAAAAACTGCCTTCTAAAGTAAATAGCTATGGGCTCCAGACCTAAGATATAAAGCATGGGTGAGAGAGGGCAGCCCTGCCTAGTTCCCCTACAGATGTCCCAGGCCTCTGACACATATCTCCCAGATTTTAGTCGTGCTCTCGGTTTATTATACAGGATCTTAATCCACCTAATGAACCCCTGGCCAAAGCCGAATCCTTCCAGTACTGCCACCAGCCACTCCCAATAAATAGAATCGAATGCCTTAATGGCGTCTAAGGACAGTAGTGCATAACATTCCTGGCTTGTGTCGGTTTGAGCTATTATGTGCTGGAGCCTGCGCAGATTCATGGTCGTGTTACGACCAGGCACAAAGCCGTTCTGGTCCGTATGTATTATGTCTCCAATTACTCTGGATAGCCTCTTAGCTAGAATTGATGTAAGTATTTTAACGTCATAATTAAGCATAGCAAGGGGGCGGTAAGAGTCGCACCTATCTGCGGGTTTATTAGGCTTGAGCATTGGGACGACCAGAGTTTCCCTCATGCTGTCCGGTAGGGTCCCCCTTTCATAAGATTCCAAGAAGACTTCATGTAATAGCGGTGTTAAGGAGGGTTCATATGCCTTGTAAAATTCCGGAGGCAGCCCATCGCTGCCCGGGGCTTTACATGTAGCCAGGGATCTAATTGCCTCAGTTATGTCCTCGGGTGTGATGTCCATGTCTAAGGTCTCAGATTGTGTGGGAGTTAGTTTAGGCAGGCCGATCTCATCAAGAGTATCTAGTATTTGGTCTTGGGGGACTCGATCAGTGTGAGAGTATAATTGCATGTAGAAACTCGTAAAAGTATCATTAACACCCTGTTGAGTGTTGTGAGTTTCATCAAATTCATCCCGCAGTGTGGTGGTTATGTGTCTGGGGTGTTCTTTCTTGCAGAGCCAAGCTAGTAACCGGCCAGGTTTGTCTGCTTCTGCGTGTGCTTTGTTTGTTCTAGCGACAAAGTCAAATTTAGCTAATCTGCTCCATGCTTCAGCGCAATTCTCTCTAAGCGTACTAAGTTCTTCTTCCCTCTTCGGGGTGTCTGTGGGGGCAGCTTCCAGATTCACTATTTCTTGTTCCTTCCTGCTTAATTCGCTGCGCAATAGTTTCCTGATGCCACCCGCCTTGGCAATGACTTCTCCTCGCGTTACTACTTTTAGGGCATCCCATAGAGTACTGACGTGGTCTACGCTCCCAGTATTTTCTGATATGAAATTGTCTATGGACTCATGTAGCTCCTCTTTAAATGCCAGATCTTTCAGGGCTTCCACCGGCATTCTCCACATGGGGATGGGAGGTTTTGGGCCAATGTGATTCCATTCCATTAGGAGTGGAGAATGGTCTGAGATGGTCCTTCCCAGATATTGCGCATCCCCTATCTGAGGTAAGTGCTCTCTACCCACAAAGAAATAATCTAATCTAGTATGAAGGGCATGTGGAGACGAGAAGTACGAATAACCTCTTTCCTCTGGGTGTATTTCCCGCCAAACATCTGCCAGATCTAGTTCATCAGTCATAGCTTTCAGGGACGTGGTGGCAGTGGAGGGCCCCCTTGTTGGAGGCCAGGACCTATCCAGCGTTGGGTTGTGGACACAATTGAAATCACCCCCCCATATAAAGAAGCCATTCCTATATTGTAGCATTTTGGTACTCAGCTCCCTCAAGTGCGTAGGGATATTGTGATTGGGGAAGTACGAATTCACAATACATATTTCCATCTGCTCAAAGGTCCCCCATATTACCACATATCTGCCTTCTGGGTCTTTTTCCATCTTGGTGAGTCGGAACGGTACCTGGGGGTTGATCCAGGTGTAAACCCCTCTTGCAAATCTGGAGTAGGAGGCCCCAAAGCCCTGTCCCACCCAATGTTCCCTGATCTTCGCCTCTGACTCGGCAGTGCAGTGCGTCTCTTGTAGCAGAGCTATATCCACTTTTTTCCTATGCAGGTAGGATTTAATCCTATTTCTGCGGAGATAGGTGCCCAGGCCCCGCACATTCCATGTCATTATCCTGAATTGACCAGCCATAATGGTTTCAGAAGGGGTCCGGGGTCAATCCACCACTCATAGGGGCCATCTGTTAACTTGGCTGAGTCCCCACGAAGTTCCCCTAGCTGTAGGTTCAAACCCATCAAGTCCTCTATTTCCACCCTCTCATCCCTTATCCTCATATTGACGTTCGGAGACTTACCAACTTTCTCAACTTTCATCTCAAAGGATGTGTTAACCAAAGGGAACAACAAATAACTGCCCCCAGCAGTTGTTTCAAACTCACAACGCTCGGGGGCTCCCGAGCCTCCGGGGCCTCTCCAGGCCTTTCGGTACGGGTGGTGTGTAGGCATTCGGCCAACACTGTATTGGGTGGGGCGGGTCGCTGGTGTTCCTGCACTTGGGCCCTCGTGCTCCTGCCCAATTAAGACTTCTGTTCGTTGCAGCGTTAATTCAGGCTCCACAGACAATGTCGTGATTGCTTAGTGTCGTGATCCTTTTCTCAGGCAGTTCCAATCGTTCCTTTATCGCTTGTTTCCTTTTTCAAGTTTTTCCGTGTCATCGGCGAGGTTGTTGTGTTCAAGCCACATATTTGCAGCCGCCGGAGTTTCAAGGAAGATTGCCTTCCCTTTGTACAGTATTTTGAGTCTGGCTGGGTACAGCAGCATATACTTCAGATTGAGTTCCCGTAATTTAGCTTTTATCGGTACGAAGGAGTTCCGCGCTCGTTGCACCGTGGGGGTGTAATCAGGGTATATGACTATTAGAGAATCGTTCCTTCTGATCTCTCCGCCTTCTCTTGAGAACCGCAATATTACCTCTCTATCTCGGAAGTTTAAGATTTTAGCTATTATTGGGCGTGGGTGTGAACCAGGTGGCGGCCTTTTCTGGAGAGACCTGTGGGCCCGTTCCACAGAGAATCCCTGGGTGAGATTGCCTGCTCCAATTTCCTGAAGTAGCAGCGATTCGATGAACTCAGTGGGGTTCAGGCCCTCCATGTCTTCCGGAATCCCGAGAATTCGAACATTATTGCGGCGGGCACGTCCCTCCGCGTCCTCGGAGCGAGATTCCAGTCTAGCCACTATTGATTCCAGTTCTTGGACTTTCGCCTTCAGTTCACACGTGTCCTCACTGGTTTCTTGTAGGGAGGCTTCAGTTTTGGTCACCCTTTCCGTCAGGTTGCGGGCATCTTGCCTCATTAGCTGTATGTCTGACCTGATTTCTCCTATCTTATCTTCCATGGAAGTTCGTAGGGCCGCAATAGCCTGCAGGATTTGAGTGTCTCGGGGGTCTGCCTCCAGAGTGGGTGTCTCTGTTGGGGGAGTGATCTCCTGCGTTGGTTGCTGCCTTTGCAAAGTCGTTGTGAAGGCGTCCATCGTCACAGTTTTTGATCTGTTCTTCGGAGGCGACATGGCCCGGTTTGGGGGAGCCAGACTTGTATTCCACGCTATGAGCTTTATCCTGTGACCAGAGGTTTGTTTCGGGTGGCCCTTGTTCGGGCGGAATATGGTTTCAGGTCCAGTGCGGATCCAATATCTAACCCGCCGGGCTTTATGAGCTGTGTTTGGCCTCTAGTTTTCGTATTTTGTGCCTCCGGCAGGCGGGGTGGGAGCCCTACCTCTTGGGCACACGTGTGATTATTCAATTCTCCCCAACCGTTAGATGCCTCCGGCGGTCCCGTCTGTTCTTTTGCCCTGGTGAGATCTGTGGCACTGTGGGGCGGTATTTGGGTTAGTAGGGAGCAGTGCAACAGACTGTTGTGGGTTCCCGGATGATGATGATGCGTCCGGCCCCAGCCGCCTAGTCCAGAGGCTCGCCTGGCGTATTACTCAGCCCGCCAAATTTCAGGCATAGAATTACCTTCTGTGAATCCTCCGTATTGTGGGTGCTTTGTGGTACCTTCTACCGGTTACGACAACCAGATGCGGTTCACCTTCAGCCTCCAACCGATGGGACCGTGTTGCGAGGAGTTATCCGTTGATAGCACTCGCGGTCTCCCGACCAGACGACTCGGCGATCCTCTTAACGGGTGCCGGCAGGGGTGGGCACCGAGCGGTCCGCTCCGTCCCTGCTTCAGTGCACCGCTGGGATTCCCCGCTACCTCCTGTGCTTATCCGCCAACTGGGATCTCCTCTCGCGTTCAGTACGTCGTGTATGCACCGAGGTCACAACGCTCGTGCCGGTGTTAGTCGTGCTTCGTTTCGGCTGCTCGCAGAGGGGCCCGAGACGACAGCCACATCCAGCCAGCTCGCCGGCACTCTAGTCCGTCTCACTGTCGCGGCACTCCGTCAGCCTCCGTGCTGGGAGCCGCCATCTTGGGTGCCACCGGGGTGCCTTTTCGATGCTCCGTTTACTGCGTTGCTGGTGCCGATTTTTTCCAGCGACACGGTCAAGTGTGGCAAAAGGGTTCTCCTGCGAGCACGTTGATTTGTGTCTCGGATCTTTTAGTTCAGACGCCGTTATATCGGCCGTTGTAGGATCATGGGCAGGAGCACGGCGGGTTGCTGACTTCACTCCATGCGTGCAGGCCACGCCCCCATCAAGCCGTAGTATTAGTAGCTACCAGCCACCATGTATCCGGCTCGAGTAGGTGCCGGAAGAAATGGTTCTAACAGGCTTAGTAGTCAGTTAGCAAGTTTCCAGTATAGGCAAAGGCACGTTTACAGTTCATGTGGGACGATCGGCGTAACACAGTAACTGGCTAGTGTGGAGCCGGGCGTGTGCATATAGCTCTGCCGGGAACTGAGACAGAATAGTACATTGGGCTGTTTTCTGCCCGCAAGGTCAGAAGGTTGTAATGGAGCACCAGCAATGATGATGAGTCGTAGCACTGACAGTGTGCTACGTGAAGAGCAGGCGAGGAGCGCGTTGTGGGCGCATAACTTGCGATTGTGCGGGGGTGGGGGGAGTAGATGTCCCAAGTGTTCGTGGATGGAACAATAGTAGGGGGTGGGCTATGAGAGGAGCGAAAGCTGTGAGGGAGGGTGCGCTGCCAAGGTGGTATTGGGTGTTGACAAGGTAGGGTACAGCAAAATGGGGTTACCTTGTCATATCCGGCGGCCGTTGGGCATAGATTCCGGCGAGGGGCGATGGCTGGTGACAGGCTGAGGACAGGAAGCAGCCTTGTTTCGTGGGCCTTGGTGATGTGGGCCGGCTTAAGCCTGCCGGCGCCCGATAGGTCGGGATGAAGCCTCCAGTAGCCAATCCGAGTCCAGGCAGCTGGGCATAGGCTTGGATGGGTGGAGTGCGGGCGGCGGAATGTGATTTCGGCAGCATTTTGCAAATAAAAAAGATTCAGGTGTGCAGAGTGCACGCACCTCAGAAATTGGGGCTGCTCGTATGATTTTTAGAGCGGCAATATTAAATGGGTGCAGAGTGGCAGTCTGTTTACCAGAATTATTCTGGAGGGAGGCTCTTTGTTCCTGGCCTGAACACTGCTCCTGCAGTGCCCAGATGGAACTCCTGCTCTGCAGTAGGTGAGAGAACTGTGGGGGCTCAGGCTGAGGACTGGAAGCAGCCTTGTTTCGTGGGCTTTGGTGAGGTGGGCCGGCGCCCGATTGGCTGAGATGAAGCCTCCAGTAGCCAATCCGAGTCCAGGCAGCTGGGCATAGGCTTGGATGGGTGGAGTGCTAGTCAAGCAGGCTATGGTCCGCCATCTTGAAGAGAGCACTCCTCGTGGTGCTTGATGGTGGATTCGGCGTGCGGGCGGCGGAATGTGATTTCGGCAGCATTTTGCAAATAAAGATTCAGGTGTGCAGGGTGCACGCACCTCAGAAATTGGGGCTGCTCGTATGATTTTTAGTGCGGCAATATTAAATGGGTGCAGAGTGGCAGGCTCTTTCTTCCTGGCCTGAACACTGCTCCTGCAGTGCCCAGATGGAGCACCTGCTCTGCAGTAGGTGAGAGAACTGTGGGGGCTCCGGCTGAGGACAGGAAGCAGCCTTGTTTCGTGGGCCTTGGTGAGGTCCGCCGTCTTACGCCTGCCGGCGCCCGATAGGCCGAGATAAAACCCTTCTGTGAATTAGGCCTATAATCTTGCAGTTCGTTCAAGCTGTATAATGCAAAGTTTTATTGTAGACGCGTTTTTAAACAATCAGTTGAGAGACTGGAGGGTTATAATGGGGTGGACATTAGTGAGCGGTTTAAGAGTGATACAGTCCTTTATAAAGGGTCCCCCACTCGCGACTCTGCAGAGAATTTTGTATAACCCCTGAGGTGTGCAGCACTCATCTTGCCATGCCCAGTTAAGTTTCTGCCTATATTTGCTTATGAATACCAAGTGCCTTACTCTGTTCGTGAGGAGTCTTCACTGTTTTTGTGCAACTTCTATTGTCGGTCTTGCTTCGTCAATCAGGTTTTTTTTTCCGCTGCTTTACTTTTGCAGCTTCCAGACTTTTTTTGTTTGCGTGTGTTAATATTTAGAAAAATATCACACACCCTTGTCAGAACCTTTTTGATAATGGCTGCACAACTGTGGATCTTCTTACTCATATTCTTACATTATGACAGTGAAAGTCATGGGATCTTTGGCAGGCTTCTGAAGACTCTTTACTATACCTTGGTGAACCTCCCCAACACCTTCGCCACCACACCTGTTTAACCCAAGCAAATCCCTGTGGCCTCAATCACAGGATTCAGGGAAATTCTCAGGAACCTGACAAATAATTGTGATGTGAGAATTTCTCTTGTGAGCTCGTATGAGACAGGGAAAGCCCGTCTACTGATTCTGGCATTGCACTTGGATTTAATTGTGTATTTTATAATCTCGTTAGATTCCGGTATTCTCATATGGATTTGGGGCCAGTTCTTAGGCAAAGGTTAGTCCAGGTGCACATATAAAGAACCAGCAACTTTCCATTTCCTTTTGTGGGTTGAGTTTGGCTGAAGAAAGGCAAGCAGATGCTGATCCACATCAGGAGTTAGATAGATATATTGGAGGGGTTAGGCAGTATTATTTTTTTTCTTTGAGGGCTCTTGGTTATTTCTGATTATAAAACTTTTATGTTTAGCTGGGGTAACCATTATTTTTGTTTTTCTACATTTTTTTAGCCAGGCACCTTGCTTGGGGAGCCACTTTTGTTCGCTAGGGAATCCTTTTCTTTTCAGTTTTAAAAAAAAAAAGTGTTTTTATCATGTATAGGAGAACTCTTTATTTATTTTTCGGGAAACGGCAGGGATTCAGGAGTAGGCATCTGATGTGGTGTTATTTGTGCAGGACAAATACAGTGATCTGGATCCATTGGACCTGGATCTCTTATAGCCATACTTGGAATCTAAGCTGAGGAGGCACAATTGATCAACAGTCTCTGAATAAAGCACACAATGTGCTTACTCCAGCAGATGATGATGATCCTGCAGATTTTGTTAGTATTGGTGGTGAGGATGCTATGGAGTTTAATGTTGAACGGTGTTAGCAGGGGAGGAGCCTGAGCCAGTGGCACAGCCAGTACCACAGGGTTCAGGAGCAGAGCCAGGGGTTAAGAGGCGGCAAGAAGCCCAGTGAAGGATCAAGAATAGCCCAGGACTTCATTCAACAGTACAGGCCGAGCAAGACACACTAATAAGTTATGATACAAGAGTCTTGAATTTGGTGTTATTGCAGTATGCCTGGCTGATATTTGGTACTATTTTACAATGTGGCCCACCATGTGAAGGTACTCTACTCAGATTTGAGTGGAAAATTAACCAACTCCACTCTATTGCTAATTTCTCCCGAGAGATACTTAATAGTTAATGCTGTGCCCTCATCCCCTGAGCGACAGGAGATATGTAAATATTGTGTCCTCCTTACCCCTGCGAGACAGACGTGTAAATATTCAGGATGTACCCTCACCCAATGCGAGACAAGAGGAACCTAGACATTTAGTGTATAAATGACTCTCTTCAATTATTGCAGCCGCTTCAGTAAATTGATCGAGCACACCTGTGTTATGATGCGATAGTAGACTTACAAATTACAGCACTTGGTACTTCACATTTTGTATGGCTGCGTCATCAAAGTTGGATCACCAAAATACAATGTAATCTTGAGAGCCTGAGCTAGTGTAGTACCAATGGGAATCACTGTAGCCTCTATTCCGATTCTACTGCCCTCTCCATGGGACTACAGGTCGTCATGTGACTCAACTATGTCGCTGTACTTGCAAAACCAACGGTATCTTAGCATAGTCAACTTAGATATGCTGCTTGTTCATTTTAATTGACGCTAGTTCTACACAAGGCACAGCAAGGCTTCTCTAGTGGTCAGAGAAAATATTGCCAGCAGCACTAAAATCCTGCTGGGGGCAGCTTTGGATGTCAATGGCTGCACAGGCAAGTGCTGCTGTCCACAGACTGATTAGAGTACTAATACTGGAGTTGGGACATTGTCCTTGGTAAACTGGTTAGTGTTGCTCAGGTACGCATCAGTAATCTTTGTAGCTGAAGACGCACACTGTTTTCCGAGGCCCAGACCTTGATGAATTCAGAATCTGGAACTTAGTCCCACAGTCATGTATCTGAGTTTCACATCATACATGACAGTCTCAGTGGCATGTTGCTACTAGAAGAAGAAAGATTTCTTACTGGCTGTACCCGATTCTCAGTTCTTGTTTTCCTTCAAACCTCTGCTCTGCATGCAAGTGATCTTGCAAATGCCTCTTGAGTGAAGTCTTGCACATTTCAACTTTGTCTTGTCTTGTCATACTGCCCGCTCCTAGCAATGCAGCCACTTTAATCTTAAAATGGGGGTCAACGAATGACCCCAAAAGATTATGCAATTTTCAATATGTGGGTGATTTGAAAGATTACTAGGAGTTATCTCACCAGCTGTAGAGTGTCTGACCTGCCCATGTTATGTTCTGTTGCTTTTGTGGACATGTTAATTTCAAGCGAGTAGATTTATGGAAGTTCCTCGCTTGGTGACACAGAGCTTTTGCTCCCACACTGTGACTCCCTCAAAGGGCTGTAGCTAACAGCAGATATTGTGCATGAGCTGCTGCTTGTTAGGGTGAAGAAGTTTGCATTCAATGCTCAATGGGACTACAGCGGTAGTCCCTTAGAGCATTGCGTTCCACTCGCAGCTTGACATGCATATACAATGTTGAATTCCACAGGGTTTGGGACAGGCATTTCTACTTGGTGGTTTGCGAGTTTGTGCTGCAATATGAGCAAAGCATTTCTAGTGCTGTAGAACTGTCTGAAATGTGCAGATTGTGTGCGCCACATCAAATATATCTCAAACGGGGGAGCAATCTCTGACAAAACATGTCCTGACAAGTTGGAGAACATGCACAAAGCCTTCCCCAGCCTTAGTGCCGCAATGACATTGAAGCCATTGTTTGCTGCATTAAAGCCCAATTTGGTTCCCGGTGTGCTAGATACTCTGCTACCACCTGCTCCACTTTATCATAGATGTGTGCTACTGTATGTCTCATACCATCGAAAGTGGCTTGTTGGTGGACACCATGTAGCTGCTTTCACTACCTGTGCTTGCCAGTAGTATATGGAGCCCCCTTTTATGCAATGTTACATTTCTGATGGTTGGGAACCTCCCCTGCTTCCGGCCTTAGTCCTGCCTTCCTTTTAAAAATTTTTGATATACATTTAATATAAAATTGATATTGAAGGTATCTATTTTATATCAAATGTATATATTTTGATATACATTGTTTTTGTAGATTGATATGTAAGGATATTATTTATAGCAATTTGATTTAAAGTGAATATAAAATTTATATAAAAATGTGTCTTGGAGCACACGTGTGTGTGCTGCTGCCTGTTGGAGGGCGAAGTGAGTTGTGAAGGGAGGGACTGCGAATGTTTGGGTTGGTGACACGTTGACGCAGGAGTACGTTTTTTAAATATAGTGCTGACGCCATGATTTTATAATACGCTTTATATAGATTTAATATTGTAGGCACAGTAGTTGACGTCATCATTTTATAACAGATTTTATATAAAGTTGGTTTACATTTGATAAGACTCTGAATAATGTATATTTAAAGATATATTATTTTTATATAAAGTGGGGTGTATTTGGATATAGTTTAAGAATTTCAAGAATGTTTGATATACATTTTGATTTAAAGGGCCGGTTTAAGGCTCTGATGGCGTCGCGGGTGGGCTTTACAACCTGGATATGCAGGTTAGAAAACACAGTGCTTTTTGAGCTTTACAGGGGCTATTCAGGAACTGGCAATTCTGAACAGCTACAGTTACGAGGGGCTAATACCTATAGGAGGCCCCGTAGATTTTATGGTGTATGATGGGATGAAGTTGCTCGGGATTTGATGGCCGACTGTGAACCCGAAGAGTTTAGGGACAATGTTGTTGTGGAGTAGTCATTTGCGGCCGATGAAAGCTCCTGAAGACGAGGACTGTGAAGATCTGGCTCTGCAGGCAGATGCGGCGGTGACGCCAGAGACTTATTCTGCCCCTCTGGAGCCTTGTTGGAAAACGGGGTCATGTGTGCGGGGCTAAGGAGAACCAGACTGCGGCAGTGGCTATTATTATTTATTGTGCTTGCTGTTCAAAACAACTTGAAAACCCTGGGTATTTTGAAAGTAGCCTGTGTAAGGCCTGCCTTTCGCTGAAGGAGACCGATAGCCGTAAAGACAATGCTATTGTTCATTGTGCTTGTTGTACAAAACGAATTGAAAGCCTGGGGAGGTAACTGGCTGTGCAAGGAATGTATTATGCTAATGGAGGGTGGCTCCTCTTTGCGTTGATATTTGTGCCACCCAGGGGATTACGGCCATATTGACTGCGGCATGTTTAAAACAACACTTTTACAGATGGTGCTACGGACATAAAATTAATGATCCCAGCAAGATGTTCACAAATTTTTGGAAATCTGTTACGCGGATAATTCGCTACGTAAAATGTTTTGTGTTGAGCCCTAAATGTTTATTAGATTTGTTGCACTTGACGCAACCGCCGACACAGTTAAGGATTGGTGCAGGAACTGAGCGATGCATATCTAAAAAATTATGGGCAATAGAATCAGCGAATAACCGTCTTTTGAAAATGAAGCCGTTTAGACGCATTTGTTTGATTGGTGTTAGAAACATAATTGAAAAAACAGTTCCAAAATCGGTGGGTGTAAAGTATGTATAAATGAGCACCTAATGGAGTGTAACATGCTTGCTTAACGAAGTGGTGGTATGCAACATGTTTTTGCGGTATTCGCGTGTATTATAAAATCTATAATGAGGCCGCTTGCTTTAGTGTTTTAATGTGACTAGATTTTGAATCGAAATTATTTTAAATGTGAATAAAAATCTGTTTATGAAAACTGATTGTGTCTTTATGTTGAGCTGTTATGGACAAACATGTCTGCCCTGAAGCTTTCGAAGGAGGTGTCGGTAGTTATGAAGGACTTGACAGCCTGTGCCGTAAACTGCAAAGCGATGGTGAGAAGTTGTCATAGGGAGCCATGAAGACGTGGCTTGCAGGGGAGGAGGCTTATACGCTACAGAAGCCGTCCTGCAAACATTTTAAACGGCGAATGACCGTAGTATGTGACATCAATCAACAATGGCAGGCAGCTATTATGGATTTGAGTCACTTTCGGGAAGACAATGATGGGTTTTTGCTATATTCTAGCCATCATCGACGTTCTATCAAAATACGCCTATGCTGAGGCTTTAAAGAACAAGGCAGGCCACAGTGTGGTGACAGCGTTTAAGCCCATATTTAACAAAGGCAGAGTTCCTGCTAAACTACAGATGGACGCTGGTAAGGAGTTTGTAAGTAAGCCGCTGCAGAATTTTCTAAGGCAACACAGTGTGCATCACTTTGTTATACAATCTGAAGTTAAAGCCTCTATTGTAGAACGTTTTATGCGCACCTTTAAAACATGGCTCTGGCAATTTCTTTATGGCTAAAAACACCCGTAGATGTTATCAACAAATCTTTATCAAATATACCAGAGTATGGCGATACGACTCTACACCTAGACCCGCAACAGATTAACTTTTTTTTTTTTTTACAGGGTCCATACCCATCCGTAAGGTTTTCAACAGGGGGGTACTGCACAATATATTGAGGACTGCAACACATTGGTAGTAAAGAACCATGGGATAATGCATGCAGCAACATTAACCAGGGTTTTATTTTTTATTGCTTTACAACAATATTGTGCAATATCAACGGGTGGAGGACAGCTACGCCCTGCTACTTAGAACCTTGGAGATTAAAGGGAACAACAATGATATTGTATATTCAATACAACAAACACGATCATGTCCCTCTATGCAGAAACCATGTTGACACCATCAACTTACAGATAAGAGACGACCAAGGATTGGTTATATCCTTTTAAACAGAAAAATCTGGCTGGGGTTGCACTGTAGGACGCTCCAGCTGAAAGACTAATAAAACATTGTTAATAATGGCTGTTGTATAGAACTATGGACACCATGGGGCTAATGGAATATTATATGAACCGGACCAGTTATGGCGATCGGCCCTATTTCAGCGGAACACCCATAATGTATGTGGCAGGACTCAGCATCTTTAAAAGACTTTTTATACGCGCGATGCCCTATCTACATCACGGCTTTGAACTAGCAAAACCGCACGTGAAAACGGCAGCCAGCAATATTGCAAAAGACATGGAAAGCGTGACAACAGCGATTGCTGCGTGGCTCGTCAAACAGAAAAAAGAGGGGAAGGACGGAACGGGCCTCCATTTATAAACGACGTAAGAACGTTGAGAGGAAGAGGTCAGCGCCTCTGCTGCGCGGTCCCCCAAAACCCACCACGAAAAACAGTTCAAAAGCCTGACTCGCACAGTCGAATAGCAAGAAGCATGTTATTTCTAAAAGCCACAAGGGCAGTGATCTCTTTTAAAGAACAATGGCCTTGTTACAAAGATCCGACCCAAACCGGCATCAGTACGTTTCTTTATTGAGGTCTCGCCTCTGGGGGCGCTCTCACTGCTAGCCTCCATAGAATTGTTTTGTATCGGGCTCGACCGACATGTCCCGATTCAAACGATACTTTGTTACATCTAACCTGTAAAATAACAAAGGCGGATGGAACCGACATTGCGGGTACTGATTGCTTACCCGATAGCCACCATGTTCAACCAGGTGGACGTGATGTTGGGTGATTGAATGATAATGCAGAGGGATAATATGTACGCCTACCGGGCCTATATAGAGACTACTAAATTATTGCCGCAATGTCCTGGATAATGTGAGCATCCTGAAGGTGTCTCACCGCTGGTCCCCGGGGATCTGTTATCCAGGTGGCCAGGATACAGCCATCACTTATGGATCCAGTTCCTGGGGGTGGACCAATGGAGGAGTATCACCTGGGTGAGGGGCCTTCGGGGAGTGGAAGTGTGACACCGGATGGCAAGATGTGGTATCCCCTTCACCCCATCCTACCAGCTAAGATACTTAGGAACTCAACTCCCTACCCCCTTTTCCAACACAAATACTTTCTCACGGACAGCTCAATGTGAGAGAAAACAGACTGACACCCAAGCCATATATATGACATGTCCCAAAACCAAGGTCTGGCAATTTCTGATCATTATGCACACCTGACTTTATTACACTTCACCACACGGATCAAAGACGGTGCAAAAATGCACACTCTGAGCAAGGCAAAGTACACAAGGAAGCAGCAGTTCCAAGATGGCAGTTTAATAAAAGGCAAAAGACGGCAAGATCGAAGAGGATTGTAAGGAGGGAAGTGCCCTTGACCTTTTCAACGAAAGACTGTTACTTTCATGAACTTTTGAAAATAGAAAACGTAAGACAAGGAATCAAGACTGAAGAATCCTGCATTATGTGTCAAAGGTCCCCGGAGCTCTCCTGCATCGATGGTCAAGGCGGGGAGAATAGTTTGCCGCTGTGGTACTGTTCTTTGATCCTACAACAAAGCAGCGCCAGTGAAGTCGGCTCAGTCGGTGAGTTGGGGTAACTGATACCAGACCAGTCTGTGTTGAAGCCAAGGTGGCAAGCGGCAAGATTGTATAGTGAAAACAGAAGAGAACAGTGTAAAACGTTTGTGGCAAGCGACGCAAACCTAATTAAACAGCAGATGAGTGATTGAACTTTGAAGCCAAGATACAATATCGTAGGCAGTGGTACGGCACCACGTGGGTGCTCGTTTGAAAGTCAAATGTTAAAAGAAAAGGAATTGTGAAATCGAAGGGGTCTTGCAACGGGTCAAGCCAAACCCTGTGCACATTCAAAAGTCTTTGATAGTTGATGCTAGATGAAGTTGGTCCGACCCCGGCGGAGGGAGACTAATTGTGTTAAAAGGGATCTGAGACCGGCTGAGGGGGATCCTGGGTGAATAGTGAATTACCTAAGAAATTGAGTACTTGTGAAAATCTGAAAGAGGAAAAGAACTTAGCGTTTATTTGTTGCATCAGGCCCTCTGAATGAAGAGACTTTGAAAGGCAAAGACTTGGGCACAGAAGTTCCTGATGCTAATGATTGAACTGTATCCTCATGCTAGAGAAGCCAGAGACGGTGCTAAGCTTGAGTGAACAGTCTTGTCCTGTGCTGAAAACGTGGGGAAGGCGGCCAACGGCCTGAACATCCTGACATATCATTTTGTGAACACTTTTCTTTTTCATAACATTGTTTCCCACATTATTTGTATTTGGAGATGAGGATTGGCAATGGGCGTATTAGTATAGGCCCTTTTTAATTTGACAAAACACCACTAAGACTGCGTTATTATTTGATGGTCATAGCTTGCTCCCATCTGTAGATTTAAGTTTAATAAACACCCTTGAACTGTGGTCACTTGTCAGTCTTACTGTTTGATACCATGTCTTCCTTACAATAAGGAGGTCTCGGCAGGCCTCTTTTATCTCGACAAGGCATTGCATATCGACAGCACTTCTCTGGAGGGCGATAATAAGGGGTTCGCGAAGACAGCCCTTCACGCCAAAACCAGTAGAGTATTTGATTTACTAGGCCGTCTACACTCTGACCTTTTCTTCCAGGATATGATATGGCATTTATAACGCGTCCTATGCACAAGATAAACTATTGGTCAGCAGAATTTATCTTAAAGTGAAACTATCCACAAACACAGACGCTGTTTGCCTCATGAGCGAGGACGCCGAGCAATCTAAACTAGTCATCATATCTGCCAGTTTATCCGTTAAGTGTGTAAGCGTCTCTCCGACTATTAGACTGGCGCATGCAGAGGTGTTGCAGATGTCTAGTGTAAAGTATCCTGTGGAGAGAGTCGCTCTTAAAGTATTCAGCATTCCTACTAGAAGCCGGGGTACCAGTCAAGACCACCTTTTTTGGGGGGCAGTTCCCAAAAATAATCATCATGGGAATTAGTTGAAACAACGGGCATCATCGGGTCATACGATAAAACCCATTAGAGTTCAAACGCTGTAACACGAACTATGCAGCGCTGCACAAGGACAGTGTTCTGATTCCTTCTAAAGCATGTACTCCCAATTTTGAACTTCCGAACATATTCAGGGAATGCATGGGGCTGCTGGCTGTTACTGGAAAGCACACGCGTGATGTACCGGTTTCATTTACACACAACAAGTATGCTCTCAGCTATAACCTACTGACCTTTGATCTAAGACCCGATAACTCATCAGAGGGGCATTTCAACCTCCAGGAGTGGAAACCTACATGCTGAAATAAAGTTTGAAAGAAACCTAACCGCCACACACTCTCTACTTACTAGTGTGGTGCATTTTTGATAGTGTTCTCAAAATCAGCGCACAAAGAAACATACTTTTTGATATTTAATTAATACTCTTCAGATAATAGAATTTATGCGTGAACATAGACACGCTCTGAAAACATTTTACGGTGTGTATCCCAGCGATGCTCAGAAATCTCCTGGTTTGCCTTGTGGTGAACACTGATGCGCAAGCCCTGGGTGGAACACATTGAATAGCTGTGTGGCTGGAGGGAGATGTGCTAACAGTGTTCGACAGTTTGGCACACTTCCCGCAACATCTCATATACGCCAGAGTTTTAACGGACTATGTAAGAAGCATAGCAAAGCATTTGTTATATTACTGTACTGGTTCAATGCTCTAAAGCTGTGACCTGTGGTCAACACGGCATATATTCTTTATCAGTCAAATGTCAGAATGGAAATCGCTATCGGCTGTTTTGAAAATGTATTTGAGCAATCGCACGAAAAATTATTAAATAGTAACCAGATTTGCTTACATGACGTTACATAATGTGTATAGATCTCGCAAAATGTTTAGCGTGTCAAAAATGTAAATGTGGATAGTCTATACAGTGACACATGCATCAATAAAATAGCTCTATTTTTTAAAGCAAGCATTGTGCATTATACATACTACAACCTAATAAAGAACCAGTTGGTTTTATGAATTGAAAACATTTATTAATAAAAAGACATATTTAATACAGAACAAAAAATGTGTATACCACAATAAAGCAAAGAAACTTATACATTCAGCAATGGGGGCCCTCACATTATTCGGGTAACCATATAGGCCTGTCACTTCTTCGGCGTGGTCTAAACATTTCAGAGTCAAGCATGATGGGTGTGTGTATTCGATTCCTTTTCCGGACTGGGGCAGCAGGGACTGCTTATAGGGGTGACTAAAGGGCTGTGTTCTTGGAGAAGAGTTGCCTGAACCAGAGTTTTTAACCGATCCAGAAGGTGTCGTTGGACGACATTACCCACGACTGAAGTCGGAATATTTAAATCAGCGAACGCGTGCATGAACTCGTTCCAGTTATTGTATCAGTGGGGTGTTGATTCGTAACACCCGTACTAAATCATGCAGGTTCGAGACCCTGATAACCCTGTCTTTGTAAATATACTTTCCCCTGTCGGTCCTAGCACCCACATCCTTTGCAAGTTTCATCTTATGTAGCAATCGTTTCGCGCTAGGTTTATAGCATTGGCTAAGAGCATTTACCACATCAGCCACAACTGGATCAGCCTTTGGTAGAGTCTTCACACCGCTAGATTCTCATGTATATAGTTAGTTTGTTTTTCTCTGCAGCACCGTGTTGGGCGTGGTTTAAGAATGTATGCAGAATATTCAAATTTAGGCTGCTTTATCATGTGCCGCTAAATAGGATCTGTTTAAAACATCCTTCATTTCTGAGTCGAGACGCATGATAACTTTTAGTTTTTATATCACAATCCGGCGTGGGTGTGGGGGGAGTTAAGCTGTCTGACGTTTGTCCACCAAAATACATTTTATGGGTCTGTTCTTTTATTGCCCCCGAGCAACCTGGTGATTAGCGTTAGGGCTATACCTATGACGATCCTATGAACCCTCCGGCCTGCGAGACCACTTTTCTTTTAGCCCTTAGCGATATTTGCTTATTGCTCAGTTTCTTGATGATTTTCTTTTTCAAAACATTTATTTGATGGTGTGTTAGGGGCACATGTCCCTTTAAAGTGTTCTGAGCAATCTCCGAAATAGCGGCCACCAAATAGTCATAGACCGCAGCTCGAATGGCCTTGCATTGTTGAGGGGTAGCATATACAAGCATTTTCGCAGCACAATGTTTCTGCGTATTTGTGTCGACATGGTGAAAGCGTGACCGGCTACTGACGTGCTATTGTGCTTAATGTTTTTTTATATTTCTTTTTCGGGGTATAAATAGTGGGTAATTCCGGCGGAAATATATTGGTGCGCAATTGTTTAATCCTCTAGAGTGGTTGTTTTTAAATCAACCAGGAGGTATCCATAGGGATTACTGGTTGTGTCTTCAAAAGCCTCTATGAAAAAATGTGTTTTGCTCAGATACTTCTGGCGGGCTATCGCGGCTAATTGTTTCACACAGGTTTTTAAATAACAATATATGACTAGCGTTTAGTGTTAGAGATCTGTTGCTCTTGCCCTTGTTTAATAGGTTTTGCACAATATAAGAAATGATCAGATTGCAGTGATGGAAATATTGAGTAAAGGCTTTTTCTAGTTCGGCGCTCTGACCACCGTATGATATACGATGTGGCATTTAAATCGCGCCTATACACAAGAGTTTCAAAGCGCGACAAGGCAAGGGAGGGGGAACAGAGGGAAGACAGACAACGATCTTACTAGGCCAAGTGTCATTCAGATCGCGCAAGCGCAAAGGGAGGGGGAGGGGGAAAGTGCAGTACATGGGATAATAGAATAACAAGATAAATGAACGGCCAGCAGGTGGCAAGTGCAGGGTGAGTGCAGAACATAAGAGGTAGTGGGGGGACTGTCGGGATACAGAAAACAGTCCACAGGTGCAGGGGTGCCAGGGAGGCAGTGCAGGCGTGCATCTGGCAGGGCTAGGACCCGAGATAAGATGGTTGGCCAGGTAACCAGTGCAGTTTCAGTAACAGCCAGGACTTTAGCAGGGGAGAGGGGGAGAGAAAGCAGAAGCAAAGAGGAGGGTTTTCAGGTGCTTCCAGAACCCCAGGTGGTTCTCCTCAAGTTTCAAGGAGGCTGTTCCAGAGGGAGGCCCCAGCCGAAGAGAGAGATCTGCCACCAACTTGTTGCTTGGAGAAGCGACTGACCCTGAGGGAGTTGGAGGCGGATGTGCGAAGAGCTCGGGAGGGAAGGTATCTAGGAAGAGCGAGTTGAAGGTATTGGGACCCCAGACCCCAGAAGGCCTTGTGGACGATGCAGAGGGTTTTGAACTTATCCTCGCAGCCACTGGGAGACAGTGCAGAGATTTCAGTCCTGGAGAGATACGATCCCTGGGCTTGTGGCCAAGGACAAGTCTCGCAGTCCTGTTCTGGATGTGTTGCAGAGGGCGTAGAGTGGAAGCAGGCAGATTTAGAAAGAGGCTGTTGCAATAGTCCAGATTATAGAGAACCAGAGCTCTAGAGACAGTGACCTTCTGGGGGAAGGAGAGGAAAGGAAGAATACCTCCGAGGAGGTGCAGCTGGGAGTGTGACTTCTTAGAGACGTCAGAGATGTGAGGCGAGAAAGAGAGTTTGGAGTCGAAGATGACCCCAAGGTTTTCAGCCCTGCAGGTGGGAGCGGGGAGTGGGCCAAGAGAGGTCGGCCAGAGAGCTACAGGGAAGGAGGGAGTGGGTGTGCCGATGAGGAGAATCTCAGTTAAGGCAGAGGTCATTGGCGGTGCACCACTCCTGGATAGAAGACAGTCAGAGATGAGGGATGGAAAAGAGGTGGCCGAAGGTAGCCTGAACATGAGCTGAGTGTCATCCGCATAGCACTGAAAGTTGGGGCAGAGAGTGGCATTGCGGTGGGCAAGGAGTGCCAGGTATTGGTTGAACAGCCAGGGAGAGAGGTTAGACCCCTGGGGGATACCACAGGTAGAGAAGAAGATGGCGAAGAAGAAGGATCCAAGTTGGACCTGGGAGGGTCGGTCAGAGAGGAAGGAAGTCAGCCACTCCAGGGCCTGACCGGTGATCCCTAGGTTAACACGGAGACAATTAAGCAGGATGGCATGGCTGACGGTGTCAAAGGCAGAAGAGAGATCAAGCAAGATGAGGACACAGGGGCTGTTAGAGTCAAGGTTGGAAAGCAGGTCTTCACGGATGTTCAGGAGAGCAGTTTCCGCGCTTCTGGCAGCTCTGAAGCCAGACTGATGGTCATGAAGACAACCAACAGATTCAGTGTGGAGATTTAGCTGGAAGATGGCCAGTTTCTCCAGGAGCATGCCCAGGAAGGGAGTGATGGAGATTGGGCGATAGTTAGCCGGCCAAGAGGGATTGGCAGAGGGTTTCGTAAGAAGAGGGTGCACAAGGGAGTGCTTCAGGGGGGAAGGGAAGACTCCAGTGGCAAAGGAGTGGTTGCAGAGTTCAGCCAGGGCAGGGGCAAGGGTGTCAATGTGGTCCTTGATGGTTTTGGAGGAACAGCGGTGAACCTGTTTTGGCGAGACTTTCATAGATCGGACTTGTCTAGAAACCTAGTCAGCGGAGAACAGGGGAAAGGCGGAGAAGGAGGGAGGAGAGGTGGCTGCAGAAGGGCCAGAGGAAGAACGGGGAGTATAGGGACGGAGGGGAGAGGAGGCGAGTGAGGACAGGATGTCCTGAGTTTTAGAGATAAAGTGAGATGCCAGTGCCGTGCAGAGTGCCTGGGAAGGGACAGGAGAGGTAGAGACTGCGGCAGGATTGGCCAGTTCCTTGCAGATTTTTAAAGAGTTCAGCCGAGTTGTTAGATGCTGCGGTGATGCGGGCTTGGATATGAGTTCTCTTCTTGGTGAGGACAGAGAGCCGATATTGCCTTTGGAGCAGGCAACAGGCCTGTTTGTCAGAGGATGAACAAAAAGCACGCCATGTCCTCTCAGCCACCCTGCACTTGCGTTTAAGGGCGATGAGGTCTGAGTCAAACCAGGAGTTGCACTTGGCCTTGGGCTTCAGACGGAGCCTCATGACAGGGGCAAGGATATCAAGAGTATCAGATAGCAGAGTGGAGCGTGGAGGGGGCTGTGTCAGGGTGAGTCAGCCAAAGGGGATGGGGGGGGGGGTGAGAAAGTGGCAGCGAAACCCTCAACTGATACGCGCTTCATGGGTCGGATGACCGAGAAAGTGGGTGGCAGTGATGGAAGTGGCTTGGCCTGAGAGGTAGAGAGGGTGAGATGGGAGGAAAGGAGAAAGTGATCCCTCCAGGAGAGGAAGTGGTGAGGGGGACATAAAGGGGAAGGTCTGAGGAGATCAGAACATCCAGAGTGTGGCCTGCAGAGTGAGTCGGGCCAGAGGGGAGAATAGTTAGTGAGAGAGAGTCGCAGAGGTCACGAAAGAGTCCAGAGGAAGGACATGAAACATCCAGGTGGATGTAGAAGTCTCCAAGAAGGAGTTGAGTGGTCGAGGCCAGGAGTGAGGAGGAGAGGTCGGCCCACTCAGAGAGGAAGGAGGAGATTTGACCAGGTGGCCGATAGATAGTGGCCACTGTAAGGGAATGGCTAGGGGAGAGAGAGAGCCTGCAGACAAGGCATTCAAAAGAGGAGTAGGCCTGCGTAGGAATGACGGAGGCAGGTATCCACTCGGGGAAGATCAGGGCTACACCCCCTCCGGAGCAGATGGACCTGGGCGTGGAGAGGATCTTGTAGCCGTCAGGGAGGAGTGTGTCAAAGCTGGTGACAGCTGGCTGTGAACCATGTCTCAGTGAGACCGAGGACATCGAGGTCAAGTTCTTCCAGAAGGCGGCAGATGTCGAAGGAGTGTTTGACAGCTGAGCGAGAGTTAAGAGTGGCAATGTGGAGTAGGTTGCCACCCTTGAAGGACTTCCGGGGAGGGGCACAGATTAGAGGTACGCCCTACGGAGGTGTGGAAGGAGCCCGAGGCGGGCAGAGAGGGAATGAGAGGGCAAGGTAGCCGAGGGGGGGCAGCAGGGGGAGGCAAGGAGGCCGTCGAGGGGGAGAGGAGACAGCAGGAGAGGAGAGGAAATTGATGAGGCGTGGAAAGCGTCTATCAAAGAGGTGAAGGTTAGCCTGAGGGCCTTGGACCAGGATGGTCCCATTTGAATAAACATTAATGATGACCTTAGAGGAGTGGAAGGAGGCCAAGAGGGCATCCCACTGGGTGCCACCATTAATGGGCGAAGAAGAGAAAGAGAGCACAGAGATCATATGTAGGGTCGATAGGTCTGGCGAGGGAACGACAAAGAGGATGTCAGTGAGAGTTTCCTTGGAGGAGCCACTGGTATAGGTGTCAGCGATAGGGAGGCCTGGGTTGGAGACCAGGATATCCTTTTCAAACTTCGTCCTACCAGATTTCGTGAGGAGGGCAGGATAGTCAATAGAGAAGCAGTTAGAAAAGATCGGAGAGACAGAGAGCACCATAGAGTAGGAGGGGAGAGGAAAGAGGTGGAAGGGAGAGGGGGACACTAGGCAAAGGACAATGGGTAGGGTGCAGGCAGACGAGACAGCGAGAGGCAGGAGGGTGGCACTAGGCCAAGACGAACACTCAGGATTAAGGAACTATCAAAAAGCACATTTTTGACGGTGGGAGAAAGCCACCTAAGTTTGAGAATCCTGAATAGAGGGAGAAAGGCCTCGGTTTCACAATGCTGGTTTCTCAGTACGACACACACAGGTTAGGACAACAATCACAATGCAATTTTAAGAGGACAGGAGAGAACACCTATGGTTTGGGAGAAGAACAGGGGTTCTGCTAACCCAGCTCTGCTAGCAGCATGAGGGTGAACCCTGGTGGATGGCTGGCCGCTGGCGTCTCCTGCGGACACCTGCTGACACAGGCAGAAGCCGCATCTGAGGAAGCCGCCCTTGGCCAGGTGCCCTTATGTCATCAAATTGTCCACAATAATCATATGCACCATGCTCGGTGGCAATAAACTATCGTTCTTGAGACTGTCGGGCATACCTATGACTGAAGAGAATAAAGAAAGTCGAAGCCTCTTCAAACTGCACAAAGTGTGATTAAGAAACGTCTTCATGGAAGATTTGCATCATAAATGCTTGTTTCGAAGGGATTGTGTCCTCCGACGTATTCCTCATCTTAGATATCTCCTTCCAGCTCTGCTGGCCTCGGAAAATTTTTTCTCTAGAGGGCGCTGCGCGTCGACGTCCTCCGAGTCGGTGTCCCTCGACAGCCGCCGTATCGACGTTCGACGTCATCCTGCCTATAAAGGCCGCGCGCAGCGTCCGTTGCTCAGTTCCGTTTTTCTGCGCTTACTCAGTGCCTCGGAATACCGTTGCTCAGTTCTTAGTCAGATTAATCCTATTTACCTCGAGTTATTCGATCCGTACTCGATGGCTTCCTCGTCGGAACCGACAACTCCTCGATCCGGCTTCAAAAAATGTCGAGATTGTGGGAAAAAGATGTCGTTGACCGATCCTCACAGAATTTGTCTGTGGTGCTTGGGAGCTGAACACCATTGTTCGGAATGCGAGGACTGTATGTCCATGACAGCTAAGGCCCTGAAGGAGCGTAGGGGGAAGCTGGAGAAAGGTAAGACTTTTAAAACTTCTTCTTCGTCGACGAAGTCGAGACATTCGTCTCCTCGTCACCATTCGCGCTCCAGGTCTCGGAGTGGGTCTCATCACTCCTCGAGATCGAAGCACTCGAAGAGGAGACGTCGAAGATCCCCTTCTCCGTCTTCCTCTTCCTCTGTTTCGCCAAAAAGAATCCCTTGCCCCACGAAACATAGTTCAAGGGCTGAATGGGAGGAATTCCGAAAGAATATGATGAGCGTCTTCGAGAAAGCGGCCTCGACCCCCTCGAAGACTGCCGAGAGCGATGTTCTGGTCGAAAGACCCGAAGGTCAAAAACGCCGCGAGTCGCAGTACCCGGCGAAAGAAACCTCTCGAGCGCGTTTCGAACCCTCGAGCAGGACTATGACCTCCAAACCTTCCCCGAAGGTTCCGTCGACGCCGTCGACGAAGGTCCCGTCGAGGTCGATGTCTTCGACGCCGTTGTCGAGGGGAACTTCGACACACGGGTCTGTCGACTCGACGCCGGCCTCGACACTGGCGTCGACGCCAAGAAAAGTCACGGTTACCACACATCCAGTGACTATCCCCAGGCCCTCGACGTCGATGGCTTCGCTATTGTCGAGTAGAATTCCAATTCTGTCGAGGTCCTCGAGGCCTCCACCTCTGTTTTCGACGCCACGCTCGAAGCCTTTGACGTCGGCGTCGACGACATCAACGCTTTCGAGGCCAATAATGACAAGTTCGGCACCCTCTGCCTTGGAAATGGGATTTACTCCCTTTATGAGTTCAGAACAATTGAGAACTATATCCTCAATTTTAGAAGAGGGTGATTTGTCTGAACAAGACACATTTGAGTTACAGGGACCTGTAACCCCAGTTAGAGAGGAATTTTCCTCTGAAGAGCGCAGATTAAAGGATCTTCATGATTCTTTACATGAGGCAAGTGGGTTAGACACTTCCCCTGAGGTGGAGTTTGCTAAGCCAGACCCGGGGGAGCATGCTGAAACCCCCTACAGAGCCTTAATGGCCAGGATTACAGAGTTCATGGGGTGGTCTGCACCTTCACAATCTTTCCAACAAGATGACCTCACGGATATTCTTGACAAAGGCCCACAAGAGGATCCTGTGGTGCCCTTTCATAAAGCTCTTCAGAGAAAGATCATGACAAACTGGGAAACCCCAGATGTAATACCAGCAGTAAATAAAAAACTGTCTACAAAGTACAGGGTATCTTCCACAGACCCAGAGTTTTTGTCTAAACACCCATCCCCAGAAAGTCTGGTGGTACAAGCAGCATCCTCTACCGATGTCAAGACGGCTTATCCTACAGTCCCACAGGACAGGGACGATAAAAAATATGATGCTATGGCAAAGAAAGTCTTTTCAGCATGTAGCATGGCGTTAAAGTCTGTTAATGCTACTTGCACCCTTGCTAGGTTCAGCCATACACTTTGGGAGTGTGCTTCTACAGCGGCTGACTGCATCCCGGAGGGAGAAGAAAGGGATGCGTTCCTGAATATTATACAGGACGGTAAAGACGCTATGTGCGAATCCCTCCAGACGGGCATTGATTCGGCTGACAGTATCAGCAGAGCAATGGCGGCAAGTACATCAACCAGGAGATTCGCTTGGTTGAGAAAGTCGGGTTTTGCCCCAGATGTGCAAGCCAGGCTCTTGAACATGCCATTCGATGGCTCTTCTTTGTTCGGGAAAAAGGCGGATGACAGTTTAGAGAAACTGCAAACTTCAAAAGCTGGAGCAAAATCCCTAGGAGCTGCAATCCGTCAGACTCCTTTTCGTCCCACAGGAACCTCTGCGAGGGGCAAGTCCTTTCGCTTCTACTCCGCATTCGGAAGAGGTAGAGGACGACCAGCTCAAAGGGGTCAAAGAAGAACTACCCGAGGTGGACGGGGTAGATATTCTAAAGCCGCAGCAACAGCAGGTGCCTCTTTACCATCGGCATCTGCATCAGCCGCCCCAAAACCACTCTGAGGACTCCCCTCACAGGACACCTGTAGGAGGCAGGTTGACTCAACATCTGACGGTATGGCAGGCTATCACGTCAGATGCTTGGGCATTGGAAACAGTCGCCCAAGGTTACTGCCTGCCTTTCCTACGTATACCTCGGAGTCATCCACCGGGGATCAGCTCTCAGAAAGCTCCAGATCCGCTCCTCTTGCAGGAAATTTTGGACCTGCTACAGAAAGGTGCCATAGAACCGGTACCTGTAGCGGAGAGGAACAAGGGCTGGTACTCCCCTTACTTTCTCATTCCGAAGAAAGACGGAGGACTGAGACCCATCTTGGACTTGCGAGAATTGAACAAATTCCTCAGAAAAGACAAATTCAAGATGGTCACACTTTCTCAGATCCTCCAGGCCCTTCAGTTCCAGGACTGGTTGGTATCTCTGGACCTTCAGGACGCTTATTTCCATGTGCCTATCCATCTCAAACACAGGAAATACCTGAGGTTCGCAATTGGCAACTCTCACTATCGAGTGCTGCCATTTGGGCTGACCTCCGCCCCGAGGGTCTTCACCAAGTTAATGTCGGTAGTGGCTGCAAGTCTAAGGAGGGAAGGGATTCACGTCTACCCCTACCTGGACGATTGGCTGATCAGGGCTGTTTCTCCGGAACAAGCTCAGATCCAGCTAAATCACGTGTGCCACTTCCTTCACAGACTGGGCTTCTCCCTCAATTTAAAGAAGTCACAAATGATACCATCGCAGAGACTCCAGTTCATAGGAGCGATCCTGGATACTTCCCTGGGAAAAGCCTCGCCACCAGAGGTGAGGGCTCAAGATATTCTACAGATGGTTACCAAGTTCCAGCATGCCCAACGTCTCCCAGCCTTCGACTTTTTGAGGTTGCTAGGCCTCATGGCATCCTGCATTTTCCTTGTGCCAGAGGCTCGCCTGAGAATGAGATCCCTCCAGTGGGCACTGAGGACTCAGTGGTCACAATTCTCAGGGAGAATGACAGATCTTCTTCAGGTTCCCGGCAGGGTGGCTCGAGACCTTCAGTGGTGGGCCTGTCGGGAGAACATTCTGAAAGGAGAACAGTTTTGGCAACCCTGGCCGGAGATAACAATAGTCACGGATGCCTCACTCACGGGGTGGGGAGCCCACGCCAACGACTTGACCATCAGCGGTCGTTGGTCTCCATCGGAGTCCAGACTACACATCAACCTGTTAGAGCTGAGAGCCATCAGACTTGCGCTGAAGGCTTTCCTGCCAGCTGTACAAGGGAAGAACGTCCTGATAATGACGGACAACACGGTGGCCATGCATTACCTCAACAAAAGAGGAGGCGTAGGATCACTACCCCTGTGCAGAGAGGCGATGCAGCTCTGGTTTTGGGCAATCCAAGAAGGAATCTCTCTATCGGCAGTTCACCTAGCCGGAGAGAAGAACTTGACAGCGGACGCTCTGAGCAGGCAGAACACAGTCTCCCACGAGTGGGAGCTAGCTCAGGAAGTCCTTCAAGAGATCTTCGCCCTTTGGGGAACCCCTCAGGTAGATCTGTTCGCCACCAGCCTAAACAGGAAATGCGACCTGTTCTGCTCAAGGGAATTTCCTCCGAGAGGAGCTCTGGGAGACGCGTTCATAGTGGACTGGGAGTTTCCGCTTCTGTACGCGTTCCCACCGGTCCCTGTCATTCCTCAAATGATCAGGAGGTTGAGAAGATTCCGGCGAACCATGATCCTAATTGCCCCGGATTGGGCCAGGAGAACGTGGTACCCGGACCTTCTAGACTTGTCCATCTGCCCTCCAATTCGACTTCCACTCAGAGAGAACCTACTCTCACAGAAGGGAGGTCAGGTTCTCCATCCAGACATCAAAACCCTCAACCTTCACGCTTGGCTTCTGAACGGCTGAGGTACAAGGATTGGGACCTCCCTGATGATGTTATGGAGGTGTTGCTTTCGGCAAGGAGGCCAGCAACAAAGTCTTTATACCGCTGCCGTTGGAACAGATTTTGCAGCTGGTGTAGAGAACAGAATATCGACCCATTTTCATGTGGTACACCAATGGTTTTGTCCTTCCTACTATATTTGGCAAATTCAGGCCTTCAAATTGGCACCATTAAGGGCTATCTCGCAGCGCTATCCATCTTTAAGCGTACTGCGGAAGAACCATCCTATTTCAAATTACCCTTGGTAATACAGTTTCTAAAGGGGTTAACCAATGTTTATCCCCCAAGACCATTCCAAGTTCCCCTATGGGATTTAAACTTAGTACTAACTTTCCTGATGGGTACACCTTTCGAACCTCTCCATTCTTGTTCGTTAAAATTCCTTACCCTTAAAACTGTTTTATTAATAGCACTTACATCTGCTAGAAGGGTGAGCGAATTACAAGCTCTTTCTTGTAAACCCCCTCATACAATCTTTCACAAAGACAAAGTTGTCCTGCAAGTGAAGCCTAATTTACTCCCAAAGGTGGTTTCTGAATTCCATATCACTCAGAAGATTACCCTACCATCTTTCTATCCTCCTCCTCACCCGGGGAAAGAGGAAGAGAGGTTACACAGACTTGACCCTAGGAGGGTTTTAAGTTTTTACATTAGTAGACTAGCCAGGATAAGACAGGCAGACCAGCTGTTTGTAGGTTACACAGGTCACAAGCTGGGGTTACCAATAACTAAGCAGACCATTTCCAGATGGATCATTCTAGCCATTCTGGAATGTTATAAACTGGCAGGGAAAGAGCCCCCTCAAAACCTTAGGGCTCATTCGACCAGAGGTATTGCAGCTTCATCGGCCCTCAAAAGAGGCGTGCCGGTTAAAGACATATGTGCGGCCGCTACATGGTCGTCTGTCCATACCTTTACACGTTTTTACAATCTGGATTCCTCCTCCAGTCAAGAGACTAGGTTTGGAAGGGCTGTACTGCATTCTATTCATCAATAGAAGACAGCGTGAAGTCAGTACTCCCTCCTCCGAATATAGAATACTGCTATGGGAGCCTATCTAAGATGAGGAATACGTCGGAGGACACAATCCCTTCGAAGAACAAGTTACTTCTTACCTTGTAACGTTCTTTCGACGGGATGTTCCTCCGACGTATTCCTCATCGACCCTCCCATCCATCCCCGCAGTTCTACTTCCCTTGTTGTTGCAGCTTACGCTCCTTCAGGGTGATTAGTCTAGTCCAGACAGTAATACTGTGGGCTACAAAACGGAACTGAGCAACGGACGCTGCGCGCGGCCTTTATAGGCAGGATGACGTCGAACGTCGATACGGTGGCTGTCGAGGGACATCGACTCGGAGGACGTCGACGCGCAGCGCCCTCTAGAGAAAACATTTTCCGAGGCCAGCAGAGCTGGAAGGAGATATCTAAGATGAGGAATACGTCGGAGGAACATCCCGTCGAAAGAACGTTACAAGGTAAGAAGTAACTTGTTCATTGCCTGCATCTAGACCACAATGATGGATGTGAGGTGTGCTGTGGTTTCTCGGAAGAAAACCAAAAAAGACTGCTACAGCTCACTGTCAGCATGGCTCAAGTTGAGCAAGACTGCTGCCTCTGCCTCTGGGCAGGGTCAAGACTCATCTAGGACCGGCTGGTCCGAGGAGTGAACTCTCTCCGGGAGGAGGCCCTGCTTGCGGGGGTCCAAGAGAAGGCCAAGCTCTGCGACGCTAGCTCTGCTGGGTTTGCCGCTAGTGCATCTTCAAAGAGAAAATCCCTAACCCCATCCAAACTGGGTCCGAGATAAACCGACTAGGAACAAGTCCGGAGAGGACTTGTTGGAGGTGGCTAAGACCCCCGTAGCATGCCATGTCAACTGAGTCAATGACAGCGCTGTCGATGAAAGCAGCGGCAAGCACATAGTCGATGAAGGCAACGACATCCACTATGGCAGCACTGAAGGAGAGTGTGTCCACGAAGGCCAACCACTCCACGGTTGTCCTTACCCCCAAGGCAGGATATGGCTGTGGAGGCAGTGATGAAGGCGGCAGCCACTACGGGGTCAGGAAAAAACCTGGCTACCATGCCAACCCAGCAACCTCCTGAGAAGGACAGAGAGAGATGGTCCCTCTGGTGGAACTTCCCTGGTACGTAGACCAGAAGGCTGCTCCAGATAGGCCGGAAAATATATACTCTAGTACCGACGAGGGAGAGAATGATCCGCACGACGTTTACTACATGCATCACGAAGGAGGAGTATCTGGGGAGTGGTGGACCCGAGTACCCTGCTTGCTTGCAAGAGAAGACTTGTCAGCCCGCACCCCACTCCGCTGGCTCCTTTCACCTCTAGACCTAGGGACATGTCGCTGGACATTCTAACCACCCTTTGGTCACTGGAATCCAGTAGAGGATACCACCACCGGGACATATGCCGCCACGGGAAGCGCCAGAGCCCCTGAGGTTTAGCTTGCCCCTGCCGAAGAGAAAGTTCCAAGGGAGCACTGGTCCTCGGTGTCATCCGACTTCTCCACCACCTCATTGCGAGAAGACCCTGCTCCACAAACGGCTACCATGGCTACGGGCCCCCACGAGGATGACTATTTCATCACAGCTGACGGAGAAACGCAACACGCGGACGAGCCCCATATCGCCTGCCCACTGGATGAAGTTGGATCCTTTTCTTTCATGTCAAGGGCTTCTGAACAATTTCAGTTGGTTCCTGATGAGATGAAGAGAGAAAGTTTCCTGTACCAACGATGCGCGTCGAGGAGAAAGACTGTCCATTCCCTTCCTGGAAGAAATCTGGGAGGAAGGCCTAGCTCTAATGAGAAACCCAAGTAATTAGGTTCTCAGCCCTCGCCTGATTCAGTGGTCTCGTCCAGAGCCAGGAAATGCTCAGCAAACCCGTCATCGGCAGTCATGGTACTTCCAGACCAGGAGGGGAAGAAGCTGGATGCAATGGGCAAAAGGATAATTTACACAGCATCCTCTACCATCAAGGCAGCTAACGCTTTAGCCATTTTGTCCCAATATGACCCGGAACTGTGGTTCAAGCTGGGTCCTATTCTGGACTTCCTGCCTGAAGACAAGAAGGTCGAGGCACTAGAACTTTCAGGGAGGGGAGGGGGAAGGTTGGGGGGGGGTGGAAGTGTCCTCAAATCACTGCATCTCGGTGGCAGTGGACATCGCAGACACAGGTTTCTGACAAATGGGGTACGCCATCAAGGTTGGCTGAAGTCAACAAACTTATGCCAGGACGTTCAGACTAAGGTGCCGGATATGCCATTCGACGGGGAGAACCTCTTTGGATAATCAGTCGACAAGTCTTTGCAGACATTAAAGACTGACCGAGATGGCACGCTCCCTGGGAACTTTGCAATAGCGACTGCTGTCATCTTTTCTCTCTTCCATAGGAATGAGGGAAGTTCTTCCAGGGGTTCGAATACCCCATACTGGCAGCCTTCACGCTCCTCCGCTCAAGCGCACAGGGGTCGCTCTCAAGGCAGTGGAGGGCAGTGGCGGAGCCGCCGGCCGCAGGTCAGAGCTCCGACCCCCAAGCAGGCCTGAATCAGCCATGGTCTCAGGGCCCCCATTTATGCACCCAAGTGGGAGGGCGGCTGGCAAAGTTCATCAGCACTTGGAAAAAGATCACCACAAAGAGAGGGGTGATGGATGCTCTCGAACAGGGGACAACTTTGGAGCTCCAACGCAGGTGTCCACGTATCCTGCCAATTCAGTGACAAGAACAACACGGATGACAGCTTCTGCAAGAGGTGCGGGCCATGTTACAGAAGGGGGCATAGAACCCGTTCCCCAGTGTCTCCGGGGCTCCGGAGTATATTTCAGATACTTTCTAGCTAGAAAGAAAACAGGGGGTTAGAGGCCGATCCTTTATCTACGTCGTCTCAACAAGTACGAGTCCCAAAAGTTCTGGATGGTCACGTTGGAACACGTGCTTTGCCAACTGGAGCAAGGAGATATTCTGACTTAATTGGATCTGGAGGATGCCTACTTCCACATCCCCATTCACAAGAAACACTGCATTTTCCTCTGATTCGTAGTTCAAGGTCCGCACTACCAGTTCAGGGCTCTGCCTTTCGGCCTGATGTCAGCCTGAGGGTTTTTACTAAGTGCCTGGCCTTGGTGGCGGCACATCTTCGGTGGAGGCACATCTTTGTCTACTAGGCATCCATGTATAACCGTACCAGGACGATTGGCTGGTGCGTTCCCGCTCACACTTTCTGTCAAGCAAGCACACAGAGAACCATACGTCTGCTGATGTAGTTGGGGTTCTCCATAAACTATCCAAAGTCTTGCTTGACACCATCTCAGGACAAGCTGTTCCTAGGTACTCAACTCAGTGACTTGTTTGGTGTCGCCCTCGGAGGAGAGGGTGGTACCATACAAGGCAAAGTGCAGCACTTGTGAGCTCAGACGGCGACAGTTCGGTCCATCAAGTCACTGCTGGGCATGATGTCCTCCTGCATCAGCCTCGTTCGCCTCTGCAGACTTCACATGAAACCTCTCCAGGAGTTCCTGGATGCGAGGTGTATGCAAATGTCGAGGAACTTTGAAGACAAGATCTCCCTCAGTGAGGAGTTATGTCGGGCGATACAATGGTGGGGTGTATGGCCGCATCTCGTCCAGGGAACTGTTTCAAGTTCCTCCTTACCAGGGGACTGTCACACAGACGCTTCTCTAGAGGGATGGGGAGCCCACACATTTGTGTTCTCGTTCCCGGGAGAGGGGCGGTTCCTGTCCACTTTTCCTCTGTTTCAACTCCTCATACGTGTGATACACTCTGACAGTGTCACTGCAGGATAATACTTGTTGCCCCAGTGTGGCCGAGACAAATCTGGTATCCAGATCTGCTGCGTCTGTAGTGGCCCCGTCCATCAGGCTGTTCACTGTCCCTGGGCCTTTGCGCCAGAGAAGGGGGGGCAATTCTACATCACGAACCAAAGTCACTGAACCTGAGGGCATGGCTCCTACAGCCCTAGTGTTTGGAGGTTCTGCTTTACCCACAGACTGTAAGGGCATCCTGGCCAGGGCCAGAGCCTCATCAACGTTGAAGGGATACAGACATAAATGGAAACTCTTCTCCGTGTGGTGCAGGTTTCGGAAGATTACCCTGCTGCATGTCACGGCCCGCAACTTCTACTATACTTGCTTTCCTTGACTAAAGCGGGACTTGCTCATGCCTCTATCAAGGTGCATGTCACCGCCATATCCAGAAACCCCAGGTCTAAGGGCAGACATTTGCTGTGGTTTCTCGCTCGTCAAGGGGTTCCTCAGCTACACTCCAGGCTAAGCCTTCTTCAACCTCCTCCACGGCTGCCTCGGAGATCTGATCCAAGGAGGACTAAATTCTGGATGGCATCAGACGCAACGTTTTTTCCAATGCAGATCTTCAGCAGCGTCAGGTGAATACTGAAGTCATTCTGGTGGCTGCCAACCTCACGCTGTGGAGAGAGCTTTCGGAGTAGTCAAGATTGTATGCAACGGGACAGGCTGGAAGATTTTAATGAGGGCATATCTGTTGCCAGAGCACTGGCTCGGGACCTGCTGTAGGTGGCTGCCCATCATGTGGACACGTCCGCTCATATCCTTATGGTTGGGATCGATATTTCACGCTAGGCGTGGCTTCATGATATGATAGATTATTTATAATGAGCTTAATTTCCAGCAGTTTCTAAGCGCGTACCCGGGGATCGTACCTGGGTTGCTCCGTATCGTCTTTCTTCCAAAGCGAGCACGTTGACACTGAGCTATCCTCCCGAGATGATTCATGCTATGAAGTTCTCAAAGGAGGTTTCCCTTTGAAGGGAAAGATCTTTTTCCACTCCTCCACCGACGAGGAACTCAACAAGACCAAAGCAAGCACATTGACGGCTAAATCTTTGTCTGTCCTAGCAAAGCAGCCTTCAGCTAAAGCGGCCTATACACAAAGGTCGGGGACCCAAACAAGATCCTTTTCAGGTTTTAGAGGTTTCCAGGAGCATCGATCGCACTGAGCAGAAGGCTCCTTTAGTGAGCCTCGACGCAAGCAGCCGAGACAGAGGCTGGTTTATCTCTTGGTCCTCTGCGACCGGAGTTCTCACCCCCGATAAATCATCAAAATGATGTTTTCCATCAGTCACACGAGACTGCAGTGGGAGGACTATATCATCTCATCTGGAGGCGTGGAAGACAATAACAGAAGTAGGTGGGTTTTGTCCATCGCCAGAGCGGGCTTCCGGCTCCCCTTTCTCATGCCCTACCGAATTTTCCATCCTTCCGTTTCTTTGATCATATTTTGGAAATCTTCCAAAAGTATGGAGGAAAGGGGATGGGATGTCGGAGTATAACAAAGTTACTGACCATAGTTTCTGCCTTACTCCTAGTCCATGGTCCCCTTTCCTCCATACGCCTGCCCGCATTCCCCTCTAAAACATTTCCTCTATTTGCTAATGGCCATTCGTTTTAGCGATTAGAAAAGGACTGAAGGGCAATGTGGAACTCAGAAGGTGGGTGTTACAGCCCCGTGCGGTGGCCCCGCATAAAAATAAAAGGACAAAAAGTAGTTTTTTGATTTTTGAAAGTGCTCAGGTCCCGTCCCAAAGGACGGAATTTATGGAAGAAAGGGGACTATGGACTAGGACTAAGGTAGTCCATACAGTGAGTAGCTTTGTTATTATGTAGGATCCATTATGTTTAAATGTTTTCTAGATGAGGCCTGATTCCTTTTTTTAATTAACATTCTGAAGCACTCCAAGTAAGGTCACATGAATGTTTATAAGGCAGCAGTTAGACTGGGGAGCCAAAAGTAGATACCTTTACCTGCTGCTTGCAAGCTAACCATCCTCACCTAGAGGGAAACTGGGATCTAAATAGCTCTCTGCTTCCAACTATTTTCAATCCTGCCGCTGCAAGGCTCTGCCGCCTCTGAGTTTTGCCACCATATATCTTGTTGCCCTGGATTATTGCCACCTTTGAATTTTGCTACCACGAGGTGTCGCCGCTTTAAATACTGCCACCTTGGGTTTTACCACTTTGAATTTTGCCACCTTGAATTTCGCCACTGTGAGATTTTGCCACTTTAAATTTTGCAGACTTGAATTTTGCCACTGTGAGATTTTCTTAGAATTTTGGCACTTTTAATGGTTTTTTTTTTTGTAACTTGGATTCTTGCGACCTCCAGTTTTAACAGCTAGAATGAGCACCTTATGCAGGCACACTTCTCCATCAATTCAGCCATTTTTCTTACATTGGCATGGCATTCTTTGCTGGCATTCTGGGCGGCGGCAACAGGAGTAGGTTCTTAGTTGGGGATACAGTTAACAATGTCTGTTGTCGCCAACATAGCCCCTATAGCACTCCTTACGGACCAGAGTCCTCAGAGGTTTTTATTGGGTGTGGAGCCACAAGCCCCACCGTAACATTTGTATATCCAGAAAATAGTCTATAAACAAACATTCATTAAAGTGTTCAATAATGCGCAATATTTTGTAGTCGGGTTGAAACGGAACCCCTTGATTTCACTTCCAATTTTCAGCAATGTAAATAAAACAAGGTAAATAGGTAAACCATATTCAAATCAAGATGTGTTCATAAAAATAAAAGAAACTGATGACAAATAGCAATTTAACATAGTGAGGGTTTCTCAGTTCAAGTCACTGAGAGCCTTAGATGGGGATACAGACATACATTGATAGAGCTAGCGTGGACATGTTTCCTGATATTATCATTATTCACACTATTGGCAAAGCAGGCATGAGAGTGGAGCTCCCCTGAACCTTCCTTGGTTGATTTGTCTCCCTTGCTACGCTCAGTCGCTCCTGCATATTCATAGGCTATGCTTACATCCCTCAGATTAAAAGGTTCACCAGTTGCCACTGCTTATTTGCCAAAATTGTAAGTCCCTACAACTGAATTTGCTTACCTTGTCCACTACTAAAAAAATAAATAAAAATAAAATAAACCTCATGACATGGCTAAAAGGTAAAGTCTGTGACCATTCATATACTAGATATCGCAGAGTGTCTCTTGCCTTATTTCTGGCAACTCCTTTTAATATAGGTTGCCATGATCACAACATCTGCCTCCCTGTGCCCCACACATCCTTTCACACCTCCACGCCCCACTTGATGGGGATCCAATTAGTATACGTGAGCATATGTTCCGATGAAGTGCAACAAGATATTGAAAAAATTACACCCTCCCTCATGAGTCAAGCGATGAGCCACATGACACTGTATTCAAACGGCACATTTCAAGATGACCACAGCAGAAGGTAGCAGTTGCTCATTTGAAAAATGTACATTTTGCGATGTCCAGGTGCTGGATCGGTAGTTTCAGACTTAATGTGTGTTGGATCACCTTAGTTAAAACTCAAGCAGATTAGCTTTCATCTACAGCCACAAGTGTACTAGGCTCACACACATCCTACATACCAGGAGTTCACCTCAGAGAGAAGCTAAAGGATAGGAGATTTCTCCAAATGTTCCAATAGAGACCAGGTATTATGGTGTCATTCGGTCTATCGCGATTTAGATGAAATATTTTTGTTTGAGAATTCTTTATTACTGAGTAGATCATGTACTAAAATGAATGCATCATATTGCTCTTGTAGAGATCGCCCTGATGAAGGACTGAGGTCCGAAATGCATCAGCGGCATTGGCCTCTGTACAACAAACTAAGCAAATACAGATTTAAAGTATGATTTCCACACATAATGTTTCTTTGAATATCATTGTTCTACACTGAATATGTACTAAGCTAGATAGGATAAGTTACCTATAGTAGCGTTTTCTACCACCACTGGTGTCAACAGGTCTGGTGAGATTTTCACCAGACAACTCTTTTGTTCTAGTTTCAGACTTACTACAACTAAAAGCTGTTTAAAACTTGTGTTTTCGAGTATAACTAATGAGCCCATTTTCTTTCACCCAACACCGCTAAAGGCAACACTCTGGGAGGGACAGCTCTTGAATACCTCTTTCAGGGGTAAAAAAGTTGCAAGCTGCTAGCTAGGCAAAAAGTCACTAGACACCATAATTCATAATTCTATATCTGCACACCATTTCTTACTCTCCAGATGTCTATTATCACTAGCTATTAGCGAGTGCACATTTTGCACGATATGTGAAGCACCAAGTCTTGCCAGCAGGAAATGCCTGAAGTGCTCAATGGGGCCTTATTTGTAGATTTGGTGGGTGGGTCCAGGTTGCATCAGTTGAATGTTTCGGGGGTCATGGGGACAGACTGCACAGGTAGTACTTTGGGGATGTTGGGCAGAGGTACAATAAAATAGGGCTCACTTGATGGAGGAGTGCATGGAGTTATTGTACAACACTTCAGCAGTATCCCATGCACTGATTGCAGTTGTCTTGTAGGGCATTGGCACAACATAGGTGCACTGCGTGAGGCTTTGATTCGTCCTTTGTTTGCCCATTGGTTTTTCGGGTGGTAACCTGATCTAAGACCCCGATGCACTCCAATATGTTTGCGTAACTAAGACAGAACAACAATATGAATTTGAACCTCGATTAAAGATGATCGTATCAGGAAACCCATGTAATCGGTAGTTGTCATGAAAGAAACCTGTGTCATTCACGCAGTTGTGGGGAACACTGGCAAACGTACAAAGTGTGCCAATTTCAAGAAGCAGTCCACCACCACTGCCATGATGGTCTTTTCATCGGATCAAGGTAGAACCATGATAAAAATCGGTAATAGTAGTATGCATGAGTGTGGGGGATCACTCTAGAAGACCAGTTTCCCTCAGTCTGGAGTTCTTGTTAGTGCATATGGGACCTGATGCAACATAGATGTTACTTGTTCGGTCAAGCCGGGTCACCAAAAATGTTGCTAGATTAATTTTGTAACACTGGAGTTAAGATTTGCAGAGAGCATAAGATGATGTTCCATCGTTGGCATGTACAGTCTCAGAGAATAATAGACCTTTACAATAGTATGTCTTTTAACTCAGGCAAGTGGGAGGTAAGAACAGGTCTGTGGCAGTTGATCTGTTCCAAGTAGGACTGAACTGTTCCCAAGAAATATTAGCCGGCAGCATGAATGATGAATGATGGATACAGGTATGGCCTGGTGTGAGAAGCTAGTGATCTGGGGCATCTACCCTTACATTGGAGGTGCCCGGGGCAAAGGTAAAGACAAAGTCCTACTGGGTGAAAGGTTCCCTTCGAACAGGACTAAGATTACAGAAATGTAGGTAATGCAGATGTTCTAAATTGTAGTAGTCTGTGCACACCCTTACTGGTTGTGGCCCTCCTTGTATGTGATGTCATTGCTCAAAAGAGCCTTTGATTGGCAGTCGCTCCTTTTCAATAACTGCATAATTTAATTCACTAAGAGTCTCAGCTTATGCGATTAGTAAGCAATTGGACATTCAACCAATGTGTTGGGATTCACTTGTTGTAGGACAAGCACACATGGCACTGTCTGAAGTATCGGTCTCAATGAGGACAGGCAGGGTGTCATCCCCCTGATTTCATTAGCGTCTGATATGCCTCCTCTACTTGTTCGTCCCACTGAAAAGCTTGATTAGCCTGTGTGACGATTCACTAGGTTTCATCACTTCTCCCCAGGGGGGAGCCTCTTCCCATTAGGCTAGGGAGGTGAGGCTTCTCCAAATAGCCCACCTAGGGGTGGTTTATTGTGAGAGGACCTCATGAGGAGGTGGGGACAAGTACAACCACTTAGGTTATAGGCTGTCAGGGGGGCCATAGACACTGAAGGTGTGACATCGACTGCCAAAACAAACCCCTTTCTTGTAGATAAACGTATGTACTATTGCAATACCTTCAGTATAACCCAGGTAGAAAAGACTAGGACAACAAAGAACTGAAAAGTACTGGTCAGGCAAGTACTGGTACGAGGTGGCCCCAAGGAGACATAAAGATGCCAATGTCAAAAGGAACAAAGGCATTTCTGTCAGGGAGGAACTGGCGACAAAGTATAATGGACAAAGGACTATATAAACCTCTGAAGCACAGCTGGGTCAAGCCAGCCCTGGAGAAGCGAGAGGCGAGGAAGCTTCCAAACGCATGAGTCCAGAAGCTGCTAAGATCAGAGACTGGAGGACGCAGGCAGAAAGCGAAGAGTGTCTCCAGTGGGCCCAAGGGCAGCTTTTCCAAGGACCGATGGAAGAAGGCGAGACAGTGGCGTGACCTTCTGTGGGGATGGACCGTGTGGTCCCACAACAACCACAAGACTGAACGGAGCCGAGAGATGCAGAAATGCAACAAAACCGCTGAAGGCTGTGGGAAGCCAGGAAGAGGCATACGTCAGTCCCTGGAAGAACCAGCGATGTGCAAGCAGCTCACAAAAAGTAACAGGAAGCACTGGCGGACCAGTGGAGCCTAGGGAAGAGTTGAGGGGTCTCGGCTTCCAGCCATCAATTTAGCGAAGGCTAAAAGTGGGAAAAGAAGGGTCAGGCACCCTATAGCTGAGTGCATCTGAGGAATACTTCCTCATCTCAGCGGAGAGAGAGAAACCACTGGCCAGCAAAGAAGAGGCTGGGACCCTAAAATAGTTGAAAGAAGCAACACAGGAGAGCTTCCTCAACCTAATGGCTATAAGACCCCCACTGGATAACGGTTGGGGACCCTAATGAAATCCCAATACAGTATAGAGAGAACTTTCCTCAATTCATTTACCAGAGGAAAGTCACAGAAACACTGGGACATTGTAAAAACATGGGTTACGTGCATGGTAGAGTTGCCAGGGACTAAGAGGATTGCATGTTTTGTGCTGAGAACCAGGAGAAGGGAGTCATTCCACATGGTCTAAAGTCTCTGGACACTGCGATCAAGCAATGGACACCAGGAGAAGGGAGGCATTCTCCTGGTAAAAACGTTTTAAACTGATGCTATACAGGAGTCCACAGAATATCAGGAGAAGGGTGCCATTCCCCGTGGCTTGGGCCTTTTTTGGGACTTTTATGAGTACCAAGAGAAGGGAGGCATTCTCCTTGTTGAAGATCTTTTGTGTTTCAACTGTCAGGAGAAGGGAGACCTTCTCTTTGACCTTTTTAACTATGCCGTATACCAGGAGAAGGGAGTCATTCTCCTGGTGAAAGACTTTGTTTTATTTAGAACTAGCGGTAGCACTCAGCGTTGCTCCAGTCTGTAGTGGACATGCACGTGGGGGGTCTGCAGTAGCCTTGCGTACGTTTTATTTTCATAACTTCTTAAGGGCATATTGATGGGGTTGGTTAAAGTTCACTATGGCCAGTACACCCCAGACACACTTTCACAAATATATATGAGGTTATTGGGTTTAAGTTTTAAGGATAGACGTAGGGTTTTGGACAAGGATGGTAAATATTATTTGACAAACATTCTGACTTTTACTTCGTTTTAGGTTGAGGCAGGGATAGATGGCTTTTTGCAAAGCTCAATAAAGGTTTATAACCACAACTATGCCACCTCTTGGTCCGTCTTACTTCTTCACCCTTACACCTGTAAAAGAGTTATGATCACGGTCAGGTGAGCAAAGTCAGCTATGGAGTCCCGGTAATAGTTTTCCAAACCCAGGATCTTATGGGTGCCTTTATTTCCAATCCTGAATGACTTGTACCTTTGATGGGTCCATTTGAATTGCAGCGTCACTGACTATTGCAGAAATTCTGATTCTGTGGAAAACTCACTTGTCAGCCTATGTTCTAGACACATTAATACCTCCTTCACGTTTTCAGTAGAGAAGGAGTAGTCGAGGATACTGTCAAGATGGACTCAGACTGGTTTACCTATAATGTCTGAGAAGATGTGATCCATAAATTACGAAGACTCCTAGGGCATTGCTCAGACTGAAGAGCATCACTCTGTATTCAAAGTGTTTTTAAATGCTGTGTTCCATTCGTCCCCTTGTGTGATCAGAGTAGGTGATACGCACTCTGAAAATATAGCTTGGTGATCACTGGCATCCTTTAGGGACTCTATGATGCGTCTTATCAATGTTAAAGGGTACGAATATTTCTGGATGATATGGTTTAAACCCAGTTAGTTGATGCATGGGCAAAGTGTGCCCTCCTTCTTGGGGACAAAGAACAGAGGTGCCCATGCTGGTGATCGAGACGGTGCGATGTATCCCTTAGCCAGACTGTCATCCAGATATCGTTGGAACTCTAAGCATTCTTGTTTTGACAAGGAGTAGATCAGACAATGGGGCTATATGCTTGTCGTATTGATGTCAGTCAAAGGGTCAATGTGGTGGAAGAGGTATTTGTTCAGGTTCAGCAAAGACTTTCCAGTGGGTAGCATACTTCTTCTTGGGTACTTCTTGTAATGAGCACATCTGCAATTTGCTGCTGTCGTTCTTGTTGCATGGCTCAACTGCAAGGTATAGAAAGACTGCATTGGGTAGTGAATCAATCACATAAGACAGCCAAGGTCTGGGTAGTCCAGTTAATGAACGGATTATGATGCATCAACCATTGAAGGCCCAATACTATGGGATGGGACTGGGTGTGAATTATGTCAAAAACAAAGTGCTTGACATGTTGATTTATGGTCCTTCCATTGGGACCGACTGTAGACGGATCGGACCGGAAGCTGATGGTATTCTGTCAATGAGCTCTACTTATGTTTCCATGGCTCTGGCAAGTGGTATCCCATGTGGTTCTGCAAATGACTGACTGATAAAATTGCTTTAAGTCCCTGAATCCAAGAGGACTTCCTTGGAATGTGTTTGGGCTGCTAGGCAGTGAAGTTGGACAGGCGAGTAAGAGGCATGGCTGCTGATTTAGTGTTGGGAAGAACTCCTGTTGGTGGGCTGCTTGTTGTCCTCACTTCTGAGAACGATCCCATCACCCCCCCCCACCACACTGGCTTTGTGGGGGCAGAGTGGGCTTGTACCCAGGAAATGTCCTGAACCACCACAATAAAGACAGACTGTGCATATGCAGTATTTTCTTTTGCTCTTCGGACAATGGGCTTTGGATCGCCCCCAATTTTAGGGGTTCTGAAGGTGCTACTTCAGTCGGAGCTATGGGGTTAAAAAGCTGCATCCTGGGGAATGGTGTGTTCAGAACCTGTTGCTTCTTCTCACCCCGTCTAGGTCGATCCTGATTATGTGGTTGGTGAGTGATTTTAAGCTTATCGTTGTATTCCTTGCTCAATCTGCAACAAAACTGAATTCTTTGGGCAACTTCAGCCACTGAGCATCAGTGGCTAACTGGTCAAAGGGCTAATATAGGATTAGGTCTTGAGAGCCTTACTTGATGTCCACAAGCTGGTTTTGGTCCTTTGAAACCATATTCCGTGGCTGGAAGACTTCCATGAAGGCCTTCTCAAACTCTGCAAAGCTGTTCAACATTGAACTATTAGTTGAAATGTGTGGTGCTGCCCAGGCGATTGCACTTCCAGTGAAGTTATTCGGGGTGTACCCGATTTTTGCCCTGTCATGTGCGAAATGTGTTGGACGAAAAAGGAACTATATTTTATAATGGATACAATAATCAGACCACTTCCCGTGATCCCTGTCTTATTTCACAGCAGAGGAATAAGCAACAGCATGTTCGGTTACTGAGGCAGCAACTGCATGGGCTACTGCAGCTCCTAACGCTGTGTTTTCTTATTTGAGAGTGGTAACCTTGAGCCTCATTGCCTATCTGCCTATCGTTGGAATGCTGGCGTCTGTCTGTCAAGCACCACGTTTTGTGGGGGCAAAATGCCTGAAGTCCTTGATAGTGCTTGTTCTTAGATTTTCAGGATCGGTCTGGGTTTCGTTGCCTGAACAGGGGATTGTGAAAACCTCACCCTTCCTCCCCATAGATATTGAACAATCTGGGTGAGTCGGGGCCCAACTCTCCACACCACGGCCTCGCCGCCCAGAATTGAACGTGGCATGGAGACCGTTCTAACAATGATCCGAGAGGCCTTTAGAATGGTAAGACGTGCAGCTTGCACTGCAGGTGAATATAAGAGTGGCGGACTGCAGTCGGTGCAGTGGTCAGACTGGACAGGTCAAGGCTCGCTAGGCAGGTGTATGAGGGAGCAAGCAGGACTTACCAGCTGGTGAAGGACATACTGCACTCACTAGCAGGAAAAAAGGGTGAGAAGGTAGGCAAGACAGAATGGCAGGCGAATGGCAGGTAGGACTGTCTATCTGCCTACGTTACCTTTTACTTACTAATCAAAGGGCAGGATAGCAAAGATTGGTCTCCAAATCAGTAGACTGTCGTCTCCTGCTCACCTTTTTATCTTGTATGAACAGGCAATATTCTAAATAGACATTTCTTAAAACATGCACTTCTGAATATTTTTGACAATGCAAAATGGAATGATTTATGAAATACTTATAGTCCTCAATTCCATCAGTCATCTTTTAATTTTTTACACAATGAAAAGGGTGTTTCGGGAGAACACTGCCTTCTTTGGGGGTAATCTGCAACAATGTTCAAAAGGACTAAATGAGTATTTTTGCGTAAAGTCGGGAAAGTCAACAAATATGTTTGCACAAAAACGTAAAGATAAATTGACTTCTCATGGAAGCAAGACGACATGGAGCAACACAGGTTTGATCCCCGGGTCCGCGCTTAGGAACCCCTGGGTTATACATAACCGATCATATCATGCATATCCTTTACAGTAGTAAATGGGTGGATGTACCACATACAACACCCCATAAGACACTGGTACCAATATGACACCTGTTTAACAAAGCGATATTAGAAACATTGAAGAGAAACTCAATTCTAAATATTTTCACCACCAAGTGCTTAACCAACACCCTAAAACCCACTTCATACCTTATAGGGAGGTTAAAGAGATTAGATACCTGTAGTAATCACGTGCTTTACCCTTTTCGTTAGACTTTGGAAAAGTGATTTAACTTGGGAGGGCATTTTGTTCACTTTTTCACTAGGCAGGACAGTCGAATGGCAGCAAAACCCTTGAAAGGCAGACCACACACTCGCCGGGACAAGGACATTAGCAGAGCGTGTTGAGTCCTACTCCCTTGAGGGTCATCACAGTTTATATAGAAAGCCGCGGTCAAAACAATGCTGTTGTCAGCCGGGCCATCTTCCTGACGTCTCTCAGCCCACGGCCTATCGGGATGCCGTGTGACCCTTACTCCTGGAGTGCTGCCACCATGGGTAAAGGCGCCAGCCACAGGTAGTAGTGTGCGCCGAGGACTCGTAATACTCTTCCTCTTTTTAGTTTTGGCTATTACGACACCCATAAACCGAATGATTGCATTAGTGTACAGCTAGGGAGAAATGGCATATGAGGAGGGAAGGCAAAGCTTGGCGGCGGTGTTAGGTTACTTATCCACCAATTGCCTCCTCATGGCTAAGGCAATCAAACTTTGTGCTTGGAAGTGCCTGCAAAGCAGTTTTATGAGATTTAATGACTTAATTAATTAGAGTTTTAAACATCTACTGGTGTAATAACAATTTCTTAAATAGGTCTGCCTTCAGCCACTCGATGTATAAGCACTGTGTCTTTCACTGAAGTCCTGTTAAAAACGAGCATTGGCAAAGCCAACAGTTTTGGTTTGTGTATAAGTACTAGGCATTTGTCAGGCACTGCTATTCTAGGTCATGGTAATCCCGCTCATTTGTATCTGCTACCATCGATGGCCAATTAATACCACTACTACAGTGCATGACAAAAGACTTACCCATGCCTAGACAAGAGCCAAAACATTTGGCATTGACAATGCTTGTTTTAAAATGTTGTATATATAAATACAGTAAAATCTGTTATTACAGCTCTTTGGTACCTCTGTCTAAAACATAGCTGGCAAGTGACGTAACATTGTTGATGCCATCTAGACACTTTATTGGTATACGAAGTTTCAGATACCTGTCTAAAATGAGGATTCAAGGTGTGGCTGAGAAGAAAAAATGGTGCACATGACATCGACTGTTACATTTATGGATTGCTATATAACATCTATTTTATTGGTGGTGGTGGTTTTTTGATGATGCTCTCCAGCAAAATCCTAATCTGCGTTTATGTTCAGCAATTGCTTTTTAAACCAGCATTGGCAAAGCCAATACTTCAGGTATTTGTAGTTTGTTGCATTTTACATTTAGCATGTAGTGAAGGAATGAGTAATGACAGCACACACAAAAAAAGATGAAATCTAGGCCAGCAACAGTACACAGCAGCATTGTACAACATTTGAAGGAAGCAGTGACTGTGCAAATGGGGGGAAAGGAGTGACTCTGCAAATGGGGCAAAGTAGTGACTCTGCAAATGGGGCAAAGTAGTGACTCTGCAAATGGGGGGGAGTGACTGTGCAAATGGGGGTGAGAAGAGACTGCAGATGGGGAGAAGTGACTGTGCAACTGGGGGGAGAAGTGACTGTGCAAATGGGCGGGGAAGGAGTGTCTGTGCAATTGGGGGTGGTGGGTGACTGCCCGGGGTGGAGGGGGGACAGTACAAGAGGGAGAAAGGAGCAATAGTGCAAAGGGAGGAGGGACAGTGCAATGGGGGACGGGGGGCAGAGGGGGACATTGGCCGTAGTTGTCCTGTAATGTAGTTTTGATCTCGATGAGATTTCTCACGAGGGCACCTGCATGTTGCCAGTGGTACTGTACCTACCCAATGAACTACAAGCTGAAGATGTCATCACAACTTAATTTATTGGAGCGGGGCAGTACCATTGACTGCATACAGATGTCCTCCTAAGAAATTGCATTGAGATTTATTATGAGGACATCTGTGTTGTCATTGGTACTGCAACTCCACACAAATCAAATAAACAAGAACCAGGGAATTGGGGAAATAGAAACAGGTTATGAGCAGGGGAACACATTTGTCATTGGTAATGCACCGCTCCAATCAACTGCAACTTACAGATGACCTCACAACTTATTTTATTGCGAGATGTACCACTAACAACATACAGATGTCCTCATGTCAGTGGTACTGAACCCATCCAAAAAATAATCGCTTGTATAGTAACAGTATTCTGAAAAAGAAGTCTACATGTAGCCCACAGGGTCAAGGAAACTAGCCCAAATATAGCCTGACTACCTTTGGCTGCAAAAAGAAAGATCACTACGTGGCCTTAGCTTTGAAAGTAACGAACACGTGACAGTACTCATGATTAGGAGAAAATTAGTTAAGCCACTATCGAATTCCATCGGCGTAATGAAGCAAGAAATGACGTTTAGTGTGCGTGCCAGCTATGCCACAGCAGTCCCAGTCGTCATGCCAATCACAAACGCAGCTTTCTGGCACCTCTTCCCCCTCCCATCCCCCTCTCTTATCTGTTGCAATGGTGTTGGTGATATGTTGGTGTCTGCACCACCAAAAGGCGCCAAATCTGAAAAGGGTGGCTACTGGTAGTCCTAGAAGGACCTTTTTAATTTGCTTCACTAGCGTGAGAAAGATTGTATGTTGCATGAGAGGTGACCCTGCTGCCATTTACCTATGAGGGGATTGTGTTCAGTGCTCTCTGATGAATGCACCATGCGTGATTTTTTTTTTCATAAAAAATCAAAAGAAAGGTCTATATTAAGGCCCTGGGGGATACCATAAACAACGAAAAATAAGCGTGTTTTTTAAAGTTTTAATCTCGTGCTCGCCTGCACCCGCTCAATTAGCCTTTGATATTTACAACCAGTGTTTTTCTGTGTTGTTTTGCGGTCAAGCATTAGTTATTTTTGTGACGTGCTCACTGCACCCCTTTCTAATTCCCTCTGCCATTGTTTCGTCACTGAAAAATATATTTTACCACCTTCAAATTGTTTTGATGTTTCCTACAACATCTTAGTTTTGCTACCTTTCAAAACGGACAGTCCTCACAATTAGTTACTGTACCGTAATGCATTCGGACATATATAAAACATTGCCCTATCGTGTACAACTGTTTAAAAATCGACTTTTAAATGCTCATTATAACCTACACATTGTCAGCCCTAATGATTCTCGAGTAAACTGGTATAGGCTCCCCTTCCTGAACATTGGCAATTCTATTTGATTGTGTTTACTTCTGATGTATTCCACATCAAAGGGGCTAGACTCCTGGTTTACTTAATGTGGAGCTCGTTTCTTCTTTAAGACGTAGAAACATGTTTGGCATTCGCGCGCGCCCATATTGTTGATTAAAATGCAGGTCACCTGCCTTAAAAGCCGGCCATTTAACCACTATACCATTTTGTTCTTCTCTTGTCAGGTGTTTGTCGTCAAAATCCTGCGTGCAACGAGCGCTGTCATACTGAAATCTGAATGAGGAGGCTTATCGTGGCCCCAGGTATGATCCTTCCACATGAATGTGTAAAACCAGAACCTCTTCACTGATCCTTTGGGTTGAGGTGAAGATCTCTATAGAGTTACACAAAAGGGTGCGTGGATAGCTGTACCCGGGAAGAAATAGAATGAACATTTTTTTTTTTTTTTTAAATCGTGGTTATCCACGCCCGTCATTCTTTATGGTTACAAAATGAACTACTCTATAGAAGTGTAGATTCCTGTGGGATAAATACCTATTGCATAACCAAGTTTGGCAAAAAATACATCAAATTAGAATTGCTTCTGAAAGGATCCAGTTTTATTGTTTCAACTAGAGCGGATTAGCCCTATCTTTAAATAATCAACTAATAGAATGTGTGAATATTGACCCCATTGGACTGCTGACACTAAATGTTTTCTGCAAATCATTTCTTGCTTTGGGTAATCCCACGCAACTAAGGCCTAAGCAGCCATACTACCCAACCTACTTTTTATCCACCATTAAAGTGCGTGGAACAATTTAAGCTGCACAGGTGCCATTAGATCATGCAAAATTGGACACTACCCAAACCTTTTTTCCTTGAGCCATAATCTTAGTCATCTTTGACACACCTGAGCTGTTGTAGTGACTTTCAACATGATTTAGGTATTTGTGCCAAAGAAGGTTCTGGCATGCTCAGTTCCTCTATTGTTTGGAAGGCAGTTGATGAATACAGTGTGGATCAGTGGAGGATACTTAATGGTAGAGACTCAGTAACAAAAGGAGTGTACAGTAGAATGAACTAAAACTGGCAAAGACTTTTTTCTGTTTTTTAAATTCATTTGAATTGGAGGAGAAATGCATTATAACAGTTATGCTACTGTGGATTATGTCTAGAGCACATCTGTCCCCCTTGACTTAGCAACTTTTTTTGGCAGAAGATCCACCTGCGCTACATGCTGCTTTATTAAATAGCCCTGCTTGCAAGGCCTTACACAATTATAGATTGTGTAGAGAATAGGTAGCACGAGGGAGAGCGTTTTAAAGGGGTGAGGACCAAATACAAATAGTGTTGATTGCGTTCCTTTCTATCCAAAAGAAGGGTCAAAGAAAGAATGTTGTTGGTGCTCAGTTGAAGATAACCAGAAAACCAAATATAAAATGTTATCCTGAATGACCCGACACACATTTATTATTGAATGCTCCGAGTGATGCAGAGACCTTTTGACTTAAATGTTCTGCCCTTATATGATATGGCATTTATAGCGTGCCTGTACACAAGTGGTTCTAGGTGCCACAAGACAAGTGAAGGGAGACATAGGGTGGACAAAACAAACAATCCTACAAGGCATTGTGTCATTCGAATTGTGCGAATGTGACAAGGAGAAGTGCAAGTGAAAGGAGAGGGGGAAGTCCAAGGGGGACAAAAGGGGGTAGTGCGAACAGAGCAGCATGGCTCTGAGGAAGTGCAGCCATGGCAGCATGGCAACTAGGTAAGTGCAGGAGGCTGTAGGGGGTGCAGTTACAGGCTCCAAGTGTGTGGTAGGCCAGGAGGCAGTGCAAGGAAGACTGGATGTGGAGGAGCCTAGTACCCAGTGAAACTCTGAGGGAACTAAGCAACAGTCGGCGCAGCAGACAGGTAAGTTAACAAAGGAGCAAAAGAGAGAAGACAGAGGAGAAAAGGATGGTCTTGAGCTGCTTCCCCAACTTAAGGTGGTCCGGCACAAGTCTGAGAGGGGCAAGGAGGCCGTTCGAGAGGGAGGCACCTCCAGAGGAGAGAAATCTACAACCCACTCTATGCCAGGAGAAGCGTCTGACCCTCAGAGTTAGAGGTAGCTGAGCGATGGGCTCTAGAAGGAAGGTATTTCGGAAGAGAGTTGAATGTAGTGCGGACCCCGGTCATAAAAAGACTTGTGGACGATGCAGAGGTTCTTGAACTTGATCCTTGCAGCCAGTGGCGTATTTAGGCTTTCTGCTGTCCTAGCCCCAAATTAAGTCACCCCCGCAGCTTTGCCCGACCTCTGCCAGACTCTGCTACTTCACCAGATTCTGCCCCTTCAACAAACTCTGTCCACATTGTCCAAATTCTACTGCCACTTCCTCTCCGTCCGGGCACTCCAGCGTCTGTCAGGTGGGAGTAGGTGTTGTAGCGCGTTCCTCCACCACATTTACAGCAGTTCATCGAAGAATAAGGAAACTGCTGAAAAGTTTGTTCCTTTTTAGGGCACTCCTGCTGGGGGACTCCTTCCAGGGGTCTTCTGGGTCCGGGAGCGGCTCAATCGGCTCTGTTACCAGGGATCTCCTGAGGTGTCCCAAAAGATATCTAACCGGCGCGCAAGAGTTTCCTCCGAGGATCCCTGTGAAGGGGCTAGCAAAACAGATCTTTATCCGAGGTTCCCCTTTTGGCGGCTACAGTTAGGCCCAGTACTTCTGGGACTTGTTGTCACCCGGGGTCAGTTTTGAGGTTTCCACATCTAGAACGAAGTGTACGGAGTCACGGCTCGAGGTCCCAGTCAAGGTGACTAAATGTACTGGGGCTCCCCCAGAGGTTCCCCTTCCTGGGGCTATATCGAAGACCAGCAAGATTGAGGGGCATCCTTTGAGGGCTCTGGCTTCTGGGGGTGACTCTACACTATCCCACATTCAGACCTGTAGTGGAGCCAATCCACTGAGGGGCAAAGAAGCTGGTTAAACACCTTAGGTCTTAGAGTACAGGCTCCGTTGAGGTTCTCTCACTTAGGGCTAATTCATCAGTAGTCTCTAAGGTGTCTCAGAAACACTCTAGATCTGCTAGCACCGGCTCTGCAGAGGTTCCTTGTCACAAGGCTAAAGTGGAACATAAGTCCCCCGACTCCCCTGTGTTCACCACGGCCTCACTGACACCTGTGACGCAGTTCACCTACGGCGTTAACAAAATGGCAGTCCAACCTCTGTGGTCCACGGTGGCCATTTTGACTACATCTCTTACACCATCGTTCAGCACGGCTAGTGCTGAGGGGCCTGTTTTTGGGGCAGAACAGCCTATTCCATGTTTTGTGGATAACAAGAACCCTTTCTGCCCTCCAATGGATTGCCCTCTACCCACTACAGCGACTAGACCTTCATCCGGATGCGTTTTTTGGCAAGTATCAGACGCTTATGCATTCTGATCCCATGAAGGTGTAATTTAAAGATTTATTTTAGGAAATGTATCCTAAGCCGCATGACCCGGCCCCGGCATCCCTGTGCAGGTCCCGGTAGTACCACCTCCTCCACCACTCCCTGTGGGGCCTCCGCCTCCTCTGCTTCCACTTTCCCCTGTGGAAAAGACTTCTGTTGCTCATTGAAGCGTGCCCTCTGGGCCTGAGGCGCCACGTGTGGCGGATCAGACTTCTGCTCCCGCCTCATTGGATGAGGATCAGGCGGACCAGGACAGCGATGCCCGCTCTATTACAGCCTTTCACGACCGGGTTGTAGATATGATGGCATTGCTACACATCGCAATACCCAAGCCCCCGGCTCCACATGAAGGTGTACTTTTCTGGCGCCCTTACTCTGTCGACACAGGAACGCACTGGCCTGTTCCTTCAGAAGGACGTCCTGGCCGAAGCCTGTAGGGTCTGGGAAAAACCTAATTCCGGGCAGCACCTAAACAAGAAAATTGACACTCGCTACAAGCTACATGCATCTGAAGACATATCATTGTCGGAATGTCCACTCCCCTCATCGACGGTGGTGGCAGCAGCTAGGCTCCAGTCGAAGCCGGCCTCTACATCCTCCGTTGCGTCTCAGTTCCTTTCCAAGGAGGACAAGCTTCTTGATACCATTGGGGGAAAAGTGTATTTTTCAATTTGTCTCTTCAGCTGTGTCAGGCTCATACCGAGCTTATCCTGGCGGCTGCTAATGTCAAGCTGTGAAAGGAGCTCGCAAGTTTTAGAATTGTATTCCACCTGATAGGCTCAAACACTTTAAGGGAAGCTTATCTAATGCCAGAGTTTTGGTGCAGGATCGACTGCAGGGCGCTGCCCATCATGTAGACACCTCCGAACGGGGCCTTATGGTCGGAGTAAACCTCTCCCGCCAAGCGTGGCTGCATGCGACAAAGATTTCGAAGGAAGTTCAGGACAAGGTGCTAGATCACCCCTTCGAGGGTAATGAACTATTCCACTCCTCCACAGACTAGGAACTTGCCAATACCAATGCAAGCACCCAAACTCCCAAGTCATTGTCGGTTCTTGCCAAAACCCCAGCAAAAGCCCCTTGTACTCCGAGATCAGGGTCTCAACCGAGGTCCTTCTATGGTTTCAGAGGCTTTCAGGACGGCCGGGCACGCCGGGCAGAGGCTCCCACTGGTGGCTCCCGCTGTAAACGGCAAAGGTAAGGTGGCCCGTTTTTCTCACGCTCAACACCCTGCTCTTCAGCAACGGTGGTCTCCCCACCGATAAACCATCTAAATTATGTTTTTCATCGGTCACATGAGACTCCGGTGGGAGGACGAATTTGGTCTCATCTGGGGGAGTGGCACACCATCACAGAAAACGGATGGGTTTCGTCCATCTCCCCAGGCGGGCTTCCACTTGCCCCTACCCCACTCTCTCACCCTCCTCTTCAGCCGACTGGGTTGCCCTCCCTCAAAGCTGAGGTACAGAAACATCTAGACCTCAGAGCAGTGAAACCTGTTCCTTTGCTCGAGCAAGTGGAGGGCTACTACAAGTGGAGGGTCTGTTTATAGTGCCCCAACCCAACCAGGCTGCCCTGCGCACTATTCACTATCCTCAACTTCTTTCTACCCCAAGAGAAATTAAAGTTGATTACGCCCTACCAGATGAAATCCTCTCCCGGGAAGGTCGATTTGCTTAGCGTGGTAGACCTTCAGGATGCCTACATGCACATTCTGATCTGGAGCCCGCATCGAACATATGTGCCGTTCTCCATGGGAATGGAACACTTCCAGTATTGTGTGCTTCAGTTTGGTCTTAGCTCGACACTGCGTGTCTTTATGAAGATGTCGGTCATTGCAGCATTCCTCAGACTGCGGGGAGTTCATGGATATCTAGACTTCGAGGATTGGCCCCGGCACAGTACTTACCCACAGGCTGCTACTGCCAATCTTCAGTCTCTCCTTCAGCTCCTGTTTCATCTTGGGCTGTCAGTGAATTGGAGGAAACCATTGATGTCTGTTGCTCAAGACCTGATATTTCTGGGTTTCTGCTGGGATACCGTCAGAACCGGAGTGTTCCTGACAGAGTACATAATTTCGCACCTTTCAACCAAGTCTCTGCTCTTCCTGCAGTCCTCCCACATGTCGGCCTGCTGGTTCCAGAGACTTCTGGGGCTCATGGCCTCGTGTGTTAGCTCTACCTCTTGCATGCCTGAAATTGCGGCGCACTGAGCTGGCTCTTCGGACCTGCTGTTCCCAGGCTACGGATCCAGACTCCAAGATGATTGCAGTCCCACCCTGCATGACACTGGATCTTCAGTGGTTGTCGTCCGCTAGCAACCTTTCAGATGAGACCTCCTTCCAGGAGCCCTACCCACAAGTAACGATTACTACAGACTCCTCCCTTCTGGGGTGGGGAGTGACGCTGCGTCACCGCAAGTTGTACCATTTATGTAGGCCCCAAGACAGGCACTTCCATATCAATTACCTAGAGCTCCTGGCAATTTTTCTGGGTCTCAAGGCTTTTCAACCCACTATCATCAACAATGTGGTTCGAGTTGCACGGACAATTCCGTAGCGATGTTCTACATCAGCAAACAGGGGGGCACCTCCTGGTGGACCTTGCTTTTAAATTTTGCAATTGGGCTATCCAACACAATGTCTGGCTCCAGGCTGTGCCCCTTCCAGGTCATATCAATGTGGCTGCAGACTACCTCAGCCGCCAATCAGTGGTGAGTTACGAGTGGGAGATAACACTGATGTTCTCACCAAGATCTTCCAGCAATGGGGTTCTCTAGCGGTGGACCTCTTTGCTCCTCTGTATGCTTCCAGGGATGGGCTCGGAGTGTCATCCTTGGGGGATGCTCTCGAGATCCTGTGGGACAACATGAAAGCTTACGCTTTTCCTCCTTTGCCACTGATTAATCGGTCACTCTGGAAACTCAAGAGTGCCACCAAATGCACTTGCCTCTTCATAGTTCCTTGGTGGCCAGCCAGGTTCTGGTTTTCGGATCTGCAGCACCTGTTGGTGTGCTCCCTGATCAGGTTGCCACAGATTCCTGACCTTCACCAGAGCAGTCACCAGTTGTGGCACCCCTCCCTACAATCCTTCAGCTTGATGGCCTGGTGCCCGAGTTCCGATCATTAGCGCAGTTCAACCTCTCTGAGGATAAAATTCTTATAATTCAAGCGCCACGGAAGCCCTCTGAGAGCTCAATACAGCAGCGAGTGACTCCGATTCTGTCATTGGTGTCTAGCCAAAGAGCTTGACCCCACCGAGGCTTCCTGTGTCTTGTATTTTGTATCTGACCTTGCAGCCTCTGGCATCCATGTCTTATCATGCAGGACGTACTTATCGGCCTTTGCGGCTTACCTGTCCACAGACAGTTTCTCTTTTTCAATGGCTAATCCAGTCATCAAAAGACACTTTGCGGGTCTTCATCTTTTTCCACCAGTTTGGGCCCCTAATCACAAATGGGATCTGAATGTGGTCCTCACTGTTTTGTCATAAATCTTTTGAACCTATGGCCACTATCGAACTCGTACCTTTCTTGGAAGGTGGCTTTTTTGATTGCGGTAACATCTGCAAGACCTTTAAGTGAGCTTCAAGCTCTGTCGAACATCCGTTCCGAACTTTCCACAAGGATAAAGCTGTGCTTCACACTCGCCCTTCTTTCCTTCCCAAAGTGGTTTCTGAATTCCATTTAAAGCAGTCAATATCTTGACCGGTCTTCTTCCCAAACCCAGTCTCCGATGCTGAGAGGGTTTTACACAACCTAGACTTCAGATGCGCTCTGTAGTTCTACCTCGACAGAGCAAACAAACTCAGAAGTTCTTAACAACTTTGTTATGTTTGGTGACCCAAAGGGAAACCAGCCCCGAAAGCGTCCATCTCGCATTGGATAGCTTCATGTATTTCCGAGGCCTACAAAAATCAAGGCATTCAGCCCCCAAAGGGCATTCATTCACATCTGGTCCATGGCAAAGCAGCTGCTGTTGCCTTCCAAAAATACGTCCCTCTGGAGTCCATCAGCAAGGCGGCTACGTGGGCCTCCCCATCGGCTTTTTGCAGACATTTGTGACCTTAGCTCCCGGGCTGATGCCCAATTCGGCCAGGCAGTTCTTAATAATTTGTTCCAATAAGGGAAATTTCCATCCACCCGTAATACCTATGGTCAGTGCTTGAGAATCTTCCCTAAGTATGGAGGAAAGGGGACGGGGCGTAGGAGTACGAAAGTTACTCACTGTAGGGAGTACCTTACTACTAGTCCATAGCCCTGTTTCCTCCATATGCCCGCCTGCCGTCCCCTCTAATAAGTATCCTCTATTGTTGCTAAATGGTCCTGGACCTGGCGATAGAAAAGGTCTGAAAGGCAATGCGTGGGGCGGAGCTTGTAAAGGTGGGGCTAGGGTCACGTTTGGTGGTCCTGCGTAAAAATAAAAGGACAAAAAAGTTGATGCTTTAAAAGTGCTTGGGTCCTGTCCTGATGGACGGAATGTCCCACAGGTATGGAGGAAAGGGACTGTGCACTAGGAGTAAGGTAGTCACTACGGTGAGTAACTTTGTCATTCAGCAGTGGATCCTTCCCCTCTCCCCTCAAGCACTCCCTTGTGCACCTCCTCCTCAAAATGCCTTCTGCTGATCTTAATTGGTCAGCAATCTATCGCCCGATTTCGATCACTCCTTTTCTGGGCAAACTCCTAGAAAAGTTGGCCATCTCCCAGCTTGCCCTCCAAACTGAATCTGTTGGCTGCTTCCCTTACCATCAGTCTGGCTTCAAAGCAGCCAGAGACCCAGAAACTGCTCTCCTGAGCACCTGTGAACATCTGCTCTCTAACCTCGACTTCAGCTCTCCCTCTGTTCTTGTCCTTCTTGACCTTTCCTCTGCTTTTCACATGGCCAATCATGCCACCCTGATCAACATACTCTGTGTTAACCTGGACATCACGGATCAGGCCCTGGCATGGCTGACCTTCCTTCTGGATTTCCTCTCCGAGGTCCAATTTTTGTCCTTTCTCTCCACCACCTCTCTCCACATGTGGTGTTCCCCAGGGCGCTCTCTCACCCTTGCTCTTCATTGTCTATATGGACCCTTTGTCCCACCAGATCTCCACCTTCTCTTCTAACTTTCAGTGTTATGCGGATGACACTTCCCTCCACCTCTTCTCCTCCCTCATTTCTGACGGTCTGTCCACGATTCAGGATTGGTGCACCTCCAGCAATCTTTGCTTTAATGCCAGTAAGACAGAGCTCCTTCTCATTGGGAGCCCTGCGGCCACTTTCCCTCTTTCCCTCTGGCTGCTCTACTTGGGCCCTCTACCCTTGCCATCGTGTGAGGCAAAGCACCTTGATGTCACCTTCGACTTCACCCTCTCCTTCTCTGCTCACATCGCGGACCTTGCCAAAAACACCCACTTCAGCTGCACCTCTTCAGAGGTATTCAACCTTTCCTCACTTCTCCCAGAAACTCACGGTCTCCAGAGTCCTGGTTCTCTCCACTGAGAGTGTGCGAAATTCAGGCCCTGATGGCCACAGAACCGCATACCATGTTCCATCGATCCAAGGCGTTGCTTGGCACCAATCCGGCATTACTTTCAAAGGTGATCTCCTCAGTCCACTTGAATGAAGAAGTCGTGTTGCCAACATTTTTTCCTAACCCAAAGGACAAAGCAGAGTGTGTTGCACTGTCTGGACATTAGAACAGCCCTGAAATTCTATCCAGACAGGACCAAAGGGTTCCACAAGACAGGCTTTATTCGTCAACTTTGGCGGCTTTAAGCCAGGGGACCAAGCCTCGAAGGCCTCCATAGCCAGGTGGATGGTCGTGACCATTAAGGGGGCCTATAAGTCTCCGCAGAAGGAAGTTCCACAAAGCATTCATGCTCATGCAGTTGGGGCCAAAGCGACATCAGTCGCCTTCCAGAGGCATGTGCCATGGCAAACCATTAGCAGAGCAGCTACGTCGGCCACTCCATCGCCTTCTGCAAGCATTACTGCCTGGATGGCAGTGCAAGATCTGACGCAGCATTCGGGCGAGCAGTCCTGAGGAACCGGTTTTCTTAGGATACAAAGCATCGCACTTCCCTTGGGCATCATTCAGTGGTAATCGCCTATGCAGTATGGAGGAAAGGGGACGGGACTTAGGAGTAATTATAAGTTGCTCACCGTAGTGACTGACGTGCTCCTAGTTCATAGTCCCCTTTCCTCCATACGTCCGGATGCGTCAAAGGGGACTTAGGTGTGGCCCTGGAGGGCGGAGTCAAGGGAACGTGTGCTCTTGGGGACAAGCCCGTCCTTTGCATACATTTAAAGGGGTATAGACCTTTTTCTGGTGAAAACGGTTCTGTTTCCAGTCGCTAGCAAGCGACGCCCATGCAGTATGGAGGAAAGGTGACTATGGACTGGGGAGTAAGTTAGTCATTACGGTGAGTAACTTATAATGACCTCCTTTACGGACCTCAATCAGGCTGAACGTTCTCCCAATTCGATTTTATCAGGAGTTTGCAGAGCTGCCGTATCCTCCACTTCAGAGCCCAATAGGAGTGGTAATGTGGGACTCGAGGACAATGAAGTTGTGGGCAAAAATTGAGAGGTATGGACATCTTTGCCCCACAACGAGGTTAATTGAGGGGAGCTAATCTCTAAAGTTACACCTCTGATCCGAAGCAGCTGTTAGATCTCCCATTTCCAATAAATCTGCATCTCCCAAACTGCAACAATTACATTGGGGGGGGGGAGGAGGGAATATTTAATACTTTTTCTCATGGTGGTGGCAGTCGGGGTGAATTCCAGAACCTTCTCCTTGGCATCCCTTGAACTCTGTATATTGGGAAAGAGATCAATGTAGCTTGCCCATTCAGATTAAAAAGAGAGGGTAGCTCTGGGTCGTTCTTTGCACACGGTTGAGATAACTGAGCCGTTTTTGGGGCTTTCTCAAGAGGTTTAAAATGACTCCTTAGTGGTTTGCCAATCGGGAACGAATCATCCAATTCCGGAGCCCTCAAATCATCATCCAGCAGACCACTTCTCAGATAGTACATTCGTGCCATTATTGTAGAAGTAAAATAAGTGGAGAGAACTGGCCCCCCTACATTTTGAAAGTCTTGTTCTGTCGAATAATGCATAATCGACTCAAAGGCATGGTGCCCACAGCCACCGACTGTAGAAAAGACAGACAACAATGGAGGTATCTTCTAAGAAACGTACAGCCCAGAGTTATTAATAGTCATTGAAAGCCGGTATCGGGAAACAGATTAAAAAATAAATAAATCCAGGTGTCAAACCGCAACTTGCCATTCCAATAGGCTGCTTCGGACACGCAGATAGTTTGTCGTTAAAACCAATAAAGTAAAATAGTTTTTTCCAATTCACTGAACACTAAGCAATAACTGAGCATTACATGTACCACTGGTGCTGTATTGAAAATGCTGGCTCGGGGAAGCTCTTGCTCCGAGCTCTGCAGTTAGCCCAACAGTTAACCCAGCAGCAGCAGGTCATTCATTCGTTTGTTCGATCGAAATTGCACGAAACAGCTAGAGAACTCGACCCACAAGAACACATGCGTGTACGCATCAGGCCACACTGAGAAATAACTAACACTAGAACTCTTTTCACTTCCAACACATTATATAATTTGGCAACTCTACTGTAATAATACAGCAGTGGTAAGGCGGGGCATCGCAGGTGAGAGTAGGGGTGAGTTTAGGGTGGACGGAGCCGTGCAGCAAGGATGTGTGCTTACCCCGCTCCTGTTCTCCCTTTATATTAATGAGGTCATCCTGGAATTGATGAGCGAGTGCCAAGGTGGCAAGCTTGATTCCCCATGGCTTGGCGCTGACATCATTCCGGCACTTTTCTTTGCCGATGATGCCGTATTCTGGCAACATCACCTATGGGGATCAGACGCTGCCTGGGGTGCTTTACCACCAAATGCTCCCAATTGTGTTTGACCTTAAAGAAGAACAAGACCAAACTATATCAGAGTTCCAAGATAGATTTCTTCTTCTTCATGTAGTAAGGGTGAACCTTCAAAAATTGACAGCAAGTCCTCGTATGACCAGAGCGTCTCGGGTGCAGCTCTCTCTCTCGATGTCCTGCAAGAGAGTGGAAAAGACACACACAGTCCGTCATTTGTTTCACCCTTCTATAGGGGCTGGAGTTGGGTGGACCAATCAGTGAGGTCTTGTACTTGTTCTCTATAAATACCCCCATAAGCCCCGCGTCCTTCCTCTTTGATTAAAGGTTGTCATCTTGCCTCGGCCGTCGCGGCTGGGCAACTACGGGGAATCCCAGCTCCCAAGCGAGCCGACACCACCGAGGTACTTGGAACGCTGTTACTCAATACGGAAGGTGAGCGATGGGCGAGTACCCGGGAAAGGTTTTCTGCTTCGTGTTTGTCGGCTATGTATTCCTGCTGTACTGGGAACCGAACCGCATGGTAGGTATCTGACGGTTGCCTGGGAGCGGGTCCGACCCAGTTATCCTGGGTCTTGTCGTTCCGCTTGTCGGGAAAAGTATTCCCAGGTTCTCCTGTGACTCCGCCTGCAGGGGTCATGCAGCTGTCCGCCACATGGTTGAAGAACCCAGGATGCCACACACATCGTTGTTTCACTCTCTCTCGTTGGGTTGCACCGAGTGGGCTCTCACATTGTCTTCCTTTTTATATCGCAGCGTTCCGATTCTGATATCCCCTCCGTTGGGCCTTTTCCCCTGCATTCCTCCATGTTCAGTTCACACCAATGTAAGTAGATGGACCAATCTTGATCAAGTAACCTATTATGATTATTTGGGCATATCATTTACTGACACTGGGGGTATGGTCTGCACAGTTGGGAAAATGAGTGGTCCTATTGGAAAGGAATAGTGGTGGTTTTAGAAAGTTCTTTGTAGATCATGGAGAAAGAGCTGTATCCCCATCAATGAACATGTATAAGATCCAGTCTGCCTCAGCTGCCCTCTATGGAGCAGAACTATGTGGACACAGTAATTGTTACAAACTGGGGAAAGTGGAGAACACATTCCTTAAAATATTACTGTGACTCGCAAGAGGGTTTCCCAATACCCGTTTGTTCATGAAGCGCAACCTTGAGCCGATTGTCTCACAGATAGTATGGAAACTGGTATTCTACTGTATTAGGCTTTGGATGTCTCAGGAGTTTGGAAGCTAAAAGGAGGCGCTAACCAGTGTACTCGGAGGGCGTACATTGCCATGGGTGAAACATGTAAAACACCAGCTGAGTGTACTGGGATTAAGTGACATCTGGTGGAATACTGATAATCTATCTAGTTGCACTAAAGAAGAGGTGAAATTGGCCGTTAGACAGGCCAATTAGGAATGTCTTAGGTTTGGATTATTTGCATTTGAAAATTGAAGAGGGAGCAGAACAATGTTTAGATTTAATAACACCAGCTTACGCACGCACATTATTTATGGAGCTTAGAACTGGCCACATCCTCAAGACAATTCACTAGTGGCTGGAAAGGACATATTTCAGATCTTTGTCCCTTGTGTGACTCAGGTTCTGAGTCAATTATGTATGTTTTGTTATTCTGTGAGAGCTATAGAAATTTGAGAAGCTTGTATTTATTTCTTTTGTTTAGGAAAGTCCATGTTACTAGTGCTATGGAAGCTGTAACCCTTTGCCAGTCCATTGTAATTGCAAATGATATATATATTTTGTAGCAACATTTATGTATCTAGCTTGGTCACGCAGGAAATATTTGACCAGGCATATGTATTCAGTTCACCTGTACTGATCTTTTTAAACTCTAATAGATGTAAGTTGCATGAATTTCTAGTACTTGAATATTGTCTTGTTTTAATGTGACATTTTATCCTGCATGTCATATAATATAGTTAGAATGCTGATGGAATTAATTGTATTGCTGAAGGCACATTTGTTGAATAAAGCACAAGGAAAGAAAGAAGAATTCTCTGGCAGAATGACGGACCTTATTCAAGTCCCATGAAAGGTCACCCAGGATCTCCCTTGGTGGGCCTGAAGAGAGAATATATTGAGAGGAGAACCTTTTTGACATCCATCGCCGGAGATGACAGTTGTGACAGACTCCTCGGTTACAAGATGGCGAGCCCACATGAAAGACCTCTCAATCAGCGGTCACTGGTCTCTGTCGGAGTCCAGATTTCACATCAACTTTTTAGAGCTGAGGGCAATCAGACTAGCGCTGATGGCCTTCCTACCCTCGGTATGGGGGAATAATGCCCTGATAATGATGGCAACACGGTGGCCATGCATTATCTCAATAACAGAGGTGGTGTAGGGTTACTACCTCTGTGCAGAGAAGCAATGCAGCTCTGGTTCTGGGCACTAAGAGAAGGAATCTCTCTACTGGCAGTTCATCTAGCTGGAGAAGAAACACAGCGGCGGATGCTCTGAGCAGGCAAAGCACAATCTCCCATGAGTGGGAGTTGGATCAGGAAGTCCTTCTGGAGGTCCTAGTCCTTTGGGGGAACCCATCAAATGGATCTGTTCACAACTAGCATCAACAAAAAGTGCAATTGTTCTACTCCAGGTAATTTTCTCAAAGAGGAGCTCTAGGGGACGCGTTCGTGGTGTACTGGGAATTTTCACTTATGTATGAGTTTCTGCCACTCCGTCCTTCCTCATGTCATCAGGAGGTTGAGGAAGTTCGGGAAATCTATGATCCTCATTGCTCCGAACTGGGCTCGGAGAACATGGTTCTAGAGATGGCCATCTGCCCTTCGATTAGTCTTCCCCAAACTGAGGACTTGCTCACGCCTGGTTTCTAAAAGGGTATGCTAAAATGCTTGGGAATATCTGAAAGACATGCTGGAGGTGTTGCTTTTGGTGGGAAGGCCAGCAACAAAATCCCTGTACCATTTCCGTTAGAACACATTTTGCCACTTGTGTAGGAAAAAGGATTGTGATTCTTTCACTTGTAACACTCCTACTGTCTTGTCTTACTCCTACGTCCCCGTCCCCTTTCCTCCATACTTGTGGGACATTGCATTCTTCGGGACGGGACCGGAGCCCTTTTGTAAAAAATCGCAAATTGCAAATGTTGTCCTCCTTTCATTCTTACATGGGGTACTGCTCGTGGCTGTAACCCCGCCCTCCTAAGCTCTGACCTGTGCATCGCCCTTCAGTCCTTTTCTCCACGTGATCGGGGCTGAACGCATTAGCATCACTGTGATTTTTAAAAAAAATGTATTCCCTTTGTCCTTCCTGCTGCGGTTCCTCGGTCATCTAGTCCTGCGTCTACGCCGGAACGTCGGGATTCGTGTCCTGTTCTTCATGCGAACGCCGCTTTGCTAGGGCGGATCTCCACTCTCTTTGCTCGAGTGTCTATGCCTAGAACATTGTTGGGATTCGTGCTTCTACTGCGACTCCCTCTCCGTCCGGGTACTCCAATGTCGTTTTGTTCGGTGGGAGGAGGTGTTTCAGCACGTTCCTCCACCTCATTTCCAGCTTTTCATTGACTAAAAGAAGAACCGCCCAGTAAGTTCTTGACTTTTTAGAGCATCCCGGCCAGGCGACTCTTTCCCAGGGTCTTCCAGGTCTGGGAGGGGCTTGCGTACCTCTTTCACCAGGGGTGTTCCTGAGGTGCCCCAGGGGCCCAATAGGCATACTGGAGTGTTCTCTGAGGGTTCCCGTAACAGACCTGCCAGTACCAGACACTGTTCTGAGGTTCACCATTTCGGTGCTAAGGTTAAGCCCAGCTTGTCTGTGGCTCTGAATACCGGGGTACGCCCTGAGATCTCGGTTCCTGGAGCTTTCCATTCTAAATCACGACTTGAGGCCCCTCTTGAGGGAGCTTTACGTACCGGGTTAAAACCTGAGGTTCCTCTTTTTGAGGCTAAAGTCAGCACCGACAGATCCTCTTTGAAGGTCTTGTTGGTGAGGTATATCCCTCAACCGTCCCACGCTCTGGGTCGCGCTGGTATCGGTTCTGTTGAGGGGGCAAAGAGGGCGGTCACGGAGCATTACCGCTCCACTACCAGCTCTTCTGAGGTTCCTCCACTGGAAGCTAATTTTGGGGCAGGTTCCAAGATCTCCAGTAAACATCCGAGACCACCCAGTACCGGCTCTGCCGAGGATCCTTGTATCAAGGTTAAGGTGTTACTTAAGTCCCCTGACTCCCCTGAGGAGATAATTGCCTCATCTCCACATTTGACGCAGTTCTCCTCAGGTGTCGACTAAATGGCGGCACTACGGCAGCCATTTTGGATACCTCTCTTACACTGACATTCACGCCGTCTGGTGCTGGCAACGTTCCTTTTGGGGCTAAGCAGCCTTTTCCATGCTATGTGGACAACGAAAATCCGTTCAGCCCTTCATTTGACTGGCGTGCCTGGACATAGCAGCCTCATACAGTCTCACTACCTCCTGATTCCGCTCCACTGCTTTACGTGGATCCGGCCGGTGGTGGGCCCTCCTGGCAACCATCTTCCTTGCATTCATGGGGGTATGCCCCTCACAAGCAGCCTATTCCTGTTCAGCGCCAAAAACTTTGGCAGAGGATGAGTTTTTTTGGGAAGTTTCAGATGCTCATGCACTCTGACCCTATGAAGGCGTATTTCAGGCGTCTTTTCAAGGAAATGTATCCTGAGCCTCCTGTCCCACCTTCGGCCCCGGCTGTTCGATTACAGGTTCCGGTCGGGCCACTCCCTCCACCGCTTGTATCTGGACCTCCTCCATCTCTTCCTCCTCTGCCTCGTTGTCTTCTATAGAGAAGACACTGGCGGACCAGCACAACACTTTAAAACCTGAGGCGATATGCGTGGTGGACCAGTCTTTTGTTCCCACCTTGTTGGATGAGCATCAAGCGGATCAGGACAGCTATGAGCAGCCCCGCTCAGTGAGAGCCTTCTATGACCGGGTCTTGGATATGATTGCCTTCCTTGACATTCCAGTACCTGAGGCCCCCACTCCTCAGGAGGGGGTGCTTTCGGGAGCCATTACCCTGTCTCCTAAAGAGCGCACCGGCCTGTTCCTTCAGAAGGACGTCATGGCTGAGGCCCGCAAGGTCTGGGATAAATCCCACACTGGGCTACACATCAGCAAGAGAATTGATGCTCGATACGAGCTTCACACCTTATCAACTTGTCTGCTCCCGTCCTCAACGGTGGTGGCAGCGACCACCCTCCAGTGCAAGCCGGCCTCTGCATCTTCAACGGCAGTGGCCCAAATTCTATCCAAGGAGGATAAACTTCTGTACTTCTTGGGCAAGAAGGTCTTTGCCAATTCGGCGCTCCAACTTCGTCAAGCGAACATCTAACTCAGCAGCAGCCAATCTGAGGCTGTGGAAAGAGTTGGCTGACTTCCAGGAGTGCATTCCTGTGGATAGGCTAGATTACTTTAAAGCCAGTTCCTCGGATGCCAGAGTGCTGGCGCAGGATCTACTGGAAGCTGCGGCACACCACGTAGATACCTCAGCTTGAGGCCTTATGGTAGGGGTTGACACCTCCCGCCAGGCGTGGCTCCACGCAATGAAGTTTTCAAAGGAACTGCAAGACAAAGTGCTGGCAATGAATTGTTTCATTCTTCTACTGACGAGGAGCTCACAAAGACCCAAAGCAAGTACCCAAACAGCGAAATCCTTATCGGTCTTTGTGAAAGCTCCAGCTAAGGCACCTTATACACAGAGGTCAGGGTCCCAGACTGGATCCTTCTCTGGGTACAGGGGGTTGCAGGATCATCGTGTGCGCCGCACTAATTCTCCGGTTGGCGGGACCCGCCGGAAGAAACAACGGCAAGGTGGTCTGTTTTTCTCTCGGCCATCAGCCTCTTCTCCAGGGACAGGTAGGCTCCCTGCCGACAAATCAGCAACATTTAATTTTTTGTCGGTCGCACATGACTCCGGTGGGAGGTCTCATCTCATCTCACCTGGAGGCGTGGCAGACCATCACCGAAGACCAGTGGGTTTTGTCCATTGCTCGGGCAGGCTTTCACTTGCCCCTGCCACTCCCCCCCACCCCTCCCCTTCAACCCTCACTTCTAACAGATCGGTACGCCCTCCCTCAGAGCCGAGGTACAGAAACTTTTAGACCTCAAGGTGGTGGAACCTGTTCTCCTTGGGGAGCAAGGAGAGGGCTTCTACTCTTGTCTGCTCACATAGCCCAAACCCAACCAGGCTGGCCTGCGAACTATCCTCTGTTTCCCAGTTTAATCTTTCTCTTCCCCAAGAGAAATTCAAGATGATCACGCCTTGCCAAATAAAGTCCTCTCTTCGGAAGGGCGACTGGCTCGGTGTAGTGGACCTTCAGGACGATTAAATGCACATCCTGATATGGAGGCCACATCGGAAATATCTGCTGTTCTCTCTGGGAGGGGAACATTTTCAGTTCTGTGTGCTCTCTTTTGGTCTCGGCTAGGCGCTGCATGTCTTTACGAAGATTGTCAGTCATCGCAGCTTTCCTCCAGCTACAGGGCGTTCATGTATATCCGTATTTGGACGAATGGCTCCTTCACAGTCCTTGCCCACAGAGGGCAATGAACAATCTCCAGTCTCTCCTCCAGCTCCTGTTCCACCTTGGGCTGTCGGTGAACTGGCGGAAATCTTCCATGACGGTCTCCCAAGACCTGATTTTCTTGGGTTTCCGTTGGAATACGGTCAATATCAGGGTGTTCCTAACGGCAGAATTGCGTATCTATCCACCACGTGTCAGCTCTTCGTCCAGTCTTCGCACATAACAGCTTGATGGTTTCAGAGACTCCTGGGCCTCATGGCTTCTTGCGTGCTAGCCCTTCCTCTTGCATGTCTGAAGATGAGGCGTACTCGGCTTGCTCTTCGGAGCTCTTGGTTTCAGGCTTCGGATTCCAAGATGATTCCAGTTCCATCCTGCATGACGTTGCATCTACTATGGTGGTCCTCGACTAATAAACATTCTGAGGGGGCCTCCTTTCAGGAGCCCGGCCCACAAGTGACAGTTACCACAGACTCATCCCTTTTGGGGTTGGGCACAATGCTGGATCATCTCCAGGTATTGATCTGTGGACACTTCAGGACAGGCAGTTGCATATCAATTATCTGGAACTCCTGGCTGTTTTTCTGGAGCTCAAAGCTTTTCAGTCGTCCATCGCGAACAAGGTGGTCAGTGTTCGCACGGGCAATTCTGTGGCAATGTTTTACATCAACAAGCAGGGTGGCATCACGTCACCTGCCTTGTGGACCTAGCCATATGGATTTGGGAATGGGCCATCCAGCACAACCTTTTGCTGCTGGCTGGACACATTCTGGGTTACATCAATGTAACTGCAGACTCATTCAGCTGCCAATCAGCAGCCAGTTACAAGTGGGAGCTGAACACAGATGTTCTCTCCACCATTTTTCGCCAGTGGGGCACTCCATAAGTGGACCTTTTTTGCGACTTTTACAAACAGGAAACTTCCTCTATATGCATCCAAGAACGGTCTCAGGAGTCTCCTTCCTAGGGGAGACTCTTGAGATTCCTTGGCACAATATGAAGGCCTATGCTTTCCCGCCACTACCTCTGGTTCATTGGTCACTCTGCAAGCTCAGGAATACATCGAACTGCACTCTCCTGTTCATCACTCCTTGCTGGCCAGCCAGATTCTGGTTCTCAGAACTTCAGCATCTGTTGATTCTTCCTCCGATCTGATTGCCGTTGATTCCCGACCTACTTCACCAGTGCGATCACCAGATGTGGCAGCCCTCCCCACTGGTGTTTAGCTAAACAGTTCGACCCCAGGCACGCTACGATTGACACTGTTCTTTCGTTCATATCTCACCTCGTAGCTTCGGGCATTCATGTCTTGTCTTGCAGGATTTACTGGTCTGCTATTGCAGCCTATCTGTCCACTGACAGCTGTTCCTTTTGTTTGACTAATCCAGTCAAAAGGCATTTTGTGGGTCTATTACATCTTTTTCCACCGGTACGCAATCCTCATCCGAAATGGGATTTGAATGTGGTCCTCACCGCCTTATGCCATAAACCATTTGAACCCATGGCCACTGCTGATCTCAAATGCCTTTCTTGGAAGGTTGCCTTTTTGATCGTAGTGACCTCGGTGAGGCGAGTAAGCGAGCTGTAAGCTCTGTGGAACATCCGTTCGTCACCTTCCATAAGGCTAAGGTTGTGCTCCGCACTCATCCTTCTTTCCTGTCTAAAGTGGTTACCGATTTTCATTTGAATCAGTCGATCTCATTACCTGTCTTTTTTCCAAATCGGGCCACAGATGCCGAGAGAGTCTTACACAACTTGGATGTCAGGCGAGCCCTGAAGTTTTACCTCGACAGAACGAGTGAACTCTGTAGCTCCTCACAACTCCTTCACATTTGTAGGCCGAAAGGGAAACCTGCTTCAAAGGCAACTATCTCCTGAGGGATTGCTTCCTGCATTTCTGACGCCTATACCATTCAGGGCCTTCAACCTCCGAAGGGTTCCATGCCCATCTTGTACTTGGCAAAGCTGCTGCTGTTGCATTCCAAAAGTATGTTCCCTGGGAAACCATCGCCAAGGCGGCTACGTGGGCTTCCCCATCAGCTTTTTGTAAGCATTACTGCTTGCACCTGAGCTCCAGGGCTGATGCCCAGTTTGATCAGGCAGTTCTTAAGAATGTATTCCAGTAAGGTTTGTTTTCCATCCACCCGAACTAACTGTGGTGCGTGCTTGGGAATCTCCTTGAGTATGGAGGAAAGGGGATGGGACATAGGAGTATAATAAAGTTACTCATCGTAGTGACTACCTTACTCCTAGTCCATACTCCCCTTTCCTCCATATGCCCGCTGTCCCCTCTAAAAAGTATCCTCTATTATTGCTTAAAGGGTCTCATACATGGCTATAGAAAAGGACTGAAGGGCAATGCGCTGGGCAGAGCTCATGAGGGTGGGGTTACAGCCACGTGCAGTACCCCGCGTAAAAATAAAAGGACATTTGCAATTTTTGATGCTTTTTACAAAAGTGCTCCCGTCCCGAAGGACGGAATGTCCCACAAGTATGGAGGAAAGGGAACTATGCACTAGGAGTAAGGTAGTCACTACGGTCAGCAACTTTATTATACTCCTATGTCCCATCCCCTTACCTCCATACTTATGGGACATCACCGGAGCACTTTTTGTAAAAAGCATCCAAATTATTTTCAAAAATGTGTCCCTCCTCTCTTTCCTGCGCGGGGCCCGGCACGCGGCTGTAACCCCGCCCACCTTGGCTCTGCCCCGCGCATCGCCCATCAGTCCTTTTCTCCGCACGATCGGGGCCGGACGCGCTTGCATCCTGGGAAGATTTTCTTCCCTTTTTTCCCTCTCTGGCTCTCGCTAGTGTTCGTTTACTAGTCTGTCTGTCTTTTAAACTAGATTTTCCAGACTGTTCATCGTGTCACCGTCGCTTCGCGAGGGCAGATCCCCATCCTCTTTGTTTAGAGTGTTTGGGTCCGGAACACCGTTGGGACTCCTGTTTTTACTGTGACTCCCTTTCGGTCCGGGCACTTTAACGTCAGTTGGAGCGGTGGGAGGAGGTATTCGAACGGACTCCTCCTTTGCATTTTCAGGCATTCATTGACGAGAAGAAAAAACGCCCGGTAAGTTCTTTAATTTACAGAGCAACCCGGCCGGGGGATACCTTCCCCGGGTTCCTCTCGAGCCGGGAGGGGCGTTGATCGCTCTTTTACCGGGGTTCGCCCTGAGGTGCCTGTCGGGCCTAATAATTCTACCAGAGTTTTCTCCGAGGGTCTCCATAAGGGGCCTGTGAACACCGGAGTACGCTCCGAGGCCCCTCCTGTGGGGGCTGTTTGTAGACCCAGTTCTACTGAGTCGTGGGGTACTGGAGCTTGCTCTGAGGCCGCTCTTTCGGCTTCCCTCAAAAACAAAACCGGGGTACGCCCCAAGGTCTTGGCTGGGCTTGAGGTTACCGAACAGATGTTCGAGGCCGTGCTGATAAGGCTTCTACCGGGCCTAGGTCCGAGGTCCCTCGTACAGAGGCTAAGGAAACCAACAGTTCTGAGGGGCCGGGCAAGGCCCTGTCGGTGACAGCGCACCGTTCCCGCTCTTGTGGTGACACCAGATCTGTTGAGGGGGCAAAGAAGAAAGTTTCTTCTTTTACCGGAAGTGCCGAGGCTCTTCCTTCGAAGGCTCAGTTGGCGGTTGGTATGTCGCATAAACATTCCAGGCCCCATAGTACCGGCTCTGCCGAGGTTCCTTACGTTAAGGCTAAAATTAAGACCCCTGATCCCATCGACAGGGACCCCTGCCTCACTTCCTCACGTGCCGCAGTTCCCCTCAGATGAGGACAAAATGGCGGCCATTCCCGCCACAACCACGGCGGCCATTTTAGGTACTACCCCTACAACTACGCCATCGGCCCCTGGTGTAGGGTTCGGTCCTTCGGGTGAACCCAAGGTCCCTTGTGTGCATCCTTACTGGCCGGTTTATGATTGGAACGTCCGGATGCCTCTTCCGCACAATGTTTCGTTGCCCGCGGGGGCGGCTCCCTTGATTTATGTGGATACGTCGGCAGAGGGGCCGGTGTGGCACCCTTCCCCGTTACGTCCCTGGATTTGTCCACCTCATGAGAGGCCTCCTCAGGTTCCGAAACAATCTCCAGAGGACGCTTTTTTCAGTAAATTTCAAGCGCTTATGCGCACCGACCCCATGAGGGAATATTTCAAAGGGCTTTTCAAGGAGATATGTCCACCCGCGCCTCCGGCTCCGCCCGTTCCAACGGTGGTTCTGCCGGCGACTCCCTTGCCCGTGGTGCCTCCCCCTGCGCTTCTGCCTGTGCCACCATTGTCCCCAGTGGACAAGGCAGTGCCTGACCAGGTTTAGCAGGATCCTGACCTGTCAGATGACCCTCAAGGCGATCAGGACAACGAGGACCTGCCCCGCTCTACCAGAGCTTTCCATGACCGGTTACTGGACATGATGAGCTTCTTAGATGTTCCGGTGCCCGAGGCACCTGCTCCGCAGGAGCGCGTGCTTTCTGGGGCGTTCACCTTGTCTCCTTTGGAGCGTACCGGCCTGTTCTTGCAGAAGGACGTTCTGGCCGAGGTCCGAAGAGTTTGGGGAAAAGCCACACTCAGGACTTTTTGTCAATAAAAAGATTGGCGCGAGGTACAGGCTACATTCCTCGGAAGAAGTGGCCTTGTCGTCTTGTCCGCCTCCCTCCTCCACAGTGGTGGCTGCGGCCACGTTGCAATCCAGACCTGCAGCATCCTCCTCTGCGACGGCTACTCAGGTCTTGGGAAAGGAGGGCAAGCTCCTGGACTCCCTAGGGAGGAAAATCTTTGCCAATTCGGCCTTGCAGTTCAGGCAGGCCAATGCAGAATTGATTTTGGCGGGAGCTAACATGCTGATGTGGAGCAGTCTGTTGGAGTTTGAGGAGCACATTCCAGTTGAGAAGCTGGAGGATTTCAGAGGAGGCCTTTCCGATGCCAGGGTTTTAGCCCAGGATCTCCTGGAGGCTGCGGCTCATCACATAGACACCTCGGCTCGGGGTCGGATGCTTGGGGTTGATACCTCGCGGTAAGCATGCCTACATGCCAATAAGTTCTCAAAGGAGGTGCAAGACAAGGTTCTGGACCTTCCATTTGATGGTAAGGAGCTTTTTCACTCTTTTACTGATGTAGAACTCACCAAAACCAAAGACAGCACTCAGACGGCCAAATCATTGTCTGTTCTGGTCAAAGCTCCCTTCAAGGCTCAAAGGCCGTTGTCGCAAGGTCGACCTTCCTCTGGTTTTAGGGGCTTCCTTGACCGCAAAAATCGCAGAGTGGATACCCCTGCAGGGAATAACCGCCGTAGACAACAGCTTTCGCGGTATTTCTGATGCTCCTCAGCCTCCTCATCAGGTTCAGATGGCACCGCCACCGATAAATCTGCCAAATGAGGGTTTTCCGCGCTCGCACGAGACCCTGGTGGGAGGACGCATTGAGTCTCATTGGGAGGCGTGGCAAGCCATCACAGAAGACAGATGGGTCTTGTCAGTTGCTCGAGCGGGCTTCCGCTTACCTTTACCCCATACCCCACCCCTCAACCCTCCTTTTCAGCTGTCGGGCTCACCCTCCCTCAAGGCCGAGGTTCAGAAACTTCTGCTCCTCAGAGCTGTGGAACCCGTTCCCCTTGGGGAGCGAGGGGAGGGCTTCTACTCCCGGCTGTTTACGGTGCCCAAACCAAACCAGGCTGGCCTGCGCACCATCCTAGACCTTTCCCAGTTCAATCTTTCCCTACCCCAAGAGAAATTCAAGATGATCACGCCCGGCCAGATTCGCTCCTCGTTGCAGGCGGGCGACTGGCTCAGCGTGGTGGATCTTCAGGATGCGTACATGCATATCCTGATTTGGAACCCACACAGGAGATACCTCTGTTTCTCTTTGGGAGAGGAGCACTTCCAGTTTCGGGTGCTTCCTTTTGGCCTCAGTTCGGCGCCGAGTGTCTTCACGAAGATGATGTCGGTGATCGCGGCATATCTTCATCTCCAGGGTATCCATGTGTATCCCTATTTGGACGACTGGCTCCTACGCAGCCCTTGTCCGTTGACAGCAGCGTGCAACCTCCAGTCTCTCCTTCAGCTCCTGTTCCATCTTGGGCTGTCGGTGAACTGGCGGAAATCCTCCACGACGGTCTCAAAGGACCTGATTTTCCTGGGTTTTTGTTGGAACACGATTGACTGCAGAGTGTATCTGACCGGGGACAGAATGGCGGATCTGTTGGCCACGTGTCAGATGTTTACGCAGTTGGAGAGCATGTCGGCCTCCAGCCCTGTTTTTGCCCGTATTATGTACACGGCAAGAGAGGACGATCCAGCTTAGAGTGGATGAAGAATGTACCATACCTCACCTATTAGGAATTCAAGCGTCCAGATACATGAGACACAGGTTCACCCTACCCATGGTGACCCCTTGAGCATTCTGCTCCAGACCTGTTGGCTACCGAAGGAATATTGCCAGCAGATGAGCAGGATCCAACTTTCAAGTGTATTACTAATGAATACAGGACACCACCACTTTGCAGCTTTGCCAAGTGGCGACTTCCCTACAGAGATTCCCAATCCGGAGGCCCAGACGAAGGCGTTCTAACAACAAGCCGAAATGCCACAGGACTAAGCACTTATTGTGCATTTTGGTACCTTTTCCAACCAGATAGGGAGCTTCTCCCCCTAGCGTAGAACGATGGTTTTGGTCCTCTGTTTCTAAAATTCAACAGCTACCCTGGTTTGATCTTCATAGTTCTCAGAGTATAGCTAGGTAGAGTGGGCCTTGCTACATCTGAGATCAGACGTACCAGCTTGTCTTTTCTTTTCTTTACTTCTTAATTTTTACCCCACTCAAGTTCATAATAACAAGTTGCACCCAGGGATCAACTAATTTGATCCTGCCTAGACCAAACACAGTTCAGTTTGCTAAAACAAATCCACAGGCCTTTAGAGGTAAATCGGGTCATTAAACAACCTGAGTCTATATTTAGGGACCTAACATTCGGTGCCCTTACCTCTTGAATCATGATGTGCAAATGCTAAATAATCTTTGCCATACAGTGCTAACTTTTGAACTACAATGTGCAAATGCTAAATAATCTTTGCCATACAGTGCCAACTTTTTGCTACCCTTTTCTCTTCTACATGTTTCACTTTGTAGCTGTACAATGAAAACTGTATCACACAAATGAGACTAACCCACCAAAACGTGTTTTTTAGATAACCATTATATAGGTTATGCTTTTGCCTTTTCTTTCTTTGTGATTTTGTTTTAATGTTTGATTTGAGATTTCTTCTTCTTTTTTCGGACAAATAATCTGATTGTGTACGAGTTAACAATACAGACAAAAAATAATTTGAACTAAATAAATATCTATATACGAATAGGGGATTTGTGCCTTATTTTGCCATAGTAGGGGATACAATTGTGTATTCATGAAGATACTAGGTTTACTATTTGAAGCCTCAATTTGAAAATAACTTGAATAGAATTATTTAGACACCACAAAGCTAGTGTTTAGAAATTTACCTGTGGTTGGAGCACCCCTTTTGTTCTCTACTCGTGTGTACTGGCTCTTCCTCTTGCTCGTCTCAAAATGAGACGGACCCAGATGGCTCTTCGGAGTTCCTGGCGTCAGGCTGTGGACCCGGATTCCAAAAGGATAATGATTCGGGATTCCATGAGAGTGGACCTGGACTGGTGGTCATCTCTCAGCAACCTGTCAGTGGGCGTGAGGTTCCAGGACCCAGCCCCCATGGTGATGATCACAACAGACTCCTCCCTTTTTGGGTGGGGCGCGACGTTCGATCTTCTTCAGGTCTCGGACCTCTGGTCACCTCAGGACAAGCTCCTGCACATAAATCAATTGAAGCTTCTGGCGATTTTTCTGGCGCTCAAGGCGTTCAGACCTCTCATTGTCAACAAGGTGGTCCGCATAAGAATGGACAATGCAGTGTCAATGTACTACATAAACAAGCAAGGGGGAACGAAGTCTCCCCCTCTCGTGGATCTGTCCATCCAGATTTGGGAGTAGGCCGTGCTCCATGGGGTCTGGCTGCTTGCATTGCACATCCCGGGCCGGCTGAATGTCACCGCGGATGCCCTCAGCCGGCGGACAGTGGTCAGCTACGAGTGGGAGTTGAAGGCAGAGATCCTCTCATAGATTTTTTCGTGTTGGGGCACCCCGGAGGTGGACCCCTTTGCCACAGCGGTAAACAAGAAGCTTCCTCAGTATGCCTCCAGAGGGGGGCTGGGAGCCTCCTCTCTGGGGGACGCACTCGAGATCCCATAGCACAACATGAGAGCTTACGCCTTCCCGCCTCTACCTCTGGTTCATCGAGCAATTTGAAAGTTGAAGAGCTCTGTCAACTGTTCTCTTCTACTGATAGCTTTGTGGTGGCCGGCCAGGTTTTGGTTCTCAGAACTTCAACACATGTCGGTGTGTCCGCCGATCAGGTTACCAGTAACTTCCGATCTTCTTCACCAAGGGGAACAGCAGATGTGGCACCCCTCTCGCCACAATCGCTCAACTTGGCGGCATGGTGCCTGAGTTCACGGCTCTAGAGCATTTGGGTTTGTCTGCGGATAACATGCGCATTATCAAAGCAGCCAGGAAACCCTCGACCAGATCTCAATACAAGAGTAAATGGCTCAGGTTCTGTCATTGGTGTTTGGAGAAAGAATTGGACCCGAGGGTGGTGACAATTGACACGGTGCTGTCTTTTGTCTCCTCCCTAGCAGAGTCAGGGGTTCATGTCTTGTCCTGCAGGACTTATCTTTCTGCGATTTCCGCCTACCTCTCTACAGACCGGTGTTCTTATTCGTTAACTAACCCGGTGGTGAAGAGACATTTTGCTGGTTTGACACGCATCTACCCTCCGGTTCGTAGTCTGCACCCACCCTGGGACCTAAACGTAGTCCTGACGGAGCTGTGCCATAAACCTTTCGAGCCAATGGCTACGGCTGACCTCAAGTACGTGTCCTGAAAAGTGTCCTTTCTGGTCGCCATTATGTCAGCGAGGAGAGTGAGTGAGCTCCAGGCATTGTCGGTGGAGCATCCTTTCTTGGTCTTTCACAAGGACAAGGTAGTCCTTCGGACGAACCCAGCTTTCCTACCAAAGGTAGTGACCGAATTCCATCTGAATCAGTCGATTTCCCTTCCGGTCTTTTTTACGAACCCTGCCTCGGAGGCGGAAAGGGTTCTACACTGCCTGGATGTCCGAAGAGCTCTTAAGTTCTACCTGGACGGGACTGCCGAGCTTCGGAGCTCTTCCCAACTGTTTGTGACCTTCGGTAAACCCCAGGGCAGGCCGGCGTCTAAGGCATCCATTTCCAGATGGATTGCTACCTGTATCATGGAATCTTTCACCGTCCAAAAGCTGAAACCTCCTAAGGGTATCCATGCACATCAGGTGCGAAGCAAGGCAGCTGCAGTTGCTTTTCAGAAGTATGTTACCTGGGAGTCCATTGCTAGAGCGGCTACTTGGGCATCCCCATCTGCTTTCAGTAAGCATTACTGCCTCGATATGAGCTCTAGGGCTGACGCTCAGTTCGGCCAGGCTGTGCTGAAGAACCTGTTTCAGTAAGGGGTATTTCCATCCACCCATAGTTCCTGTAAGGAGTGCTTGGGAATCTCCCATAAGTATGGAGGAAAGGGGATGGGACGTAGGAGTATTACCAGGTTACTCACCGTAGTGACCACCTTACTCCTTGTCCATAGTCCCCTTTCCTCCATACGCCCGCCCCCCGTCCCCTCTAATAAGGTTCCTCTGTTATTGCTAATGGGTCTTGGACCCTGCGATAGAAAAGGACTGATGGGCGGAGCCAAGCTGGGCGGGGTTACAGCCGCGTGCCGGGCCCCACGCAGGAAAGAGAGGAGGGACAAATTTTTGAAAAAAATGTGGATGCTTTTTACAAAAGTGCTCCGGTCCCGTCCCACAGGACGGAGAGATGTCCCATAAGTATGGAGGAAAGGGGACTATGGACTAGGAGTAATGTGGTCAGTACGGTGAGTAACCTGGTAATTCTAGTCCATTTAGCCCAGCTTGTGCTCAGAGTAACCACAGTAAAAAGATATTTGACAGCGCTTTCTATTTTCAAACATTCGCCAAATGAAGGCTCCCATTTGAAGATCCCGATTGTTTAATTTTTGAAGGGATTGAAAAATCTCTCCGCCCACCCCTGGTCCCTTTTATTGTACTGGTGTGGGACATAAGTCTGGTGTTAAGATATCGAATGGGGACGTCTTTTGAAACCCTGCATTCTTGCCCTCTCAGAATGCTAACTCTTAAAACAGTCTTCTTGACTGTGATAACATCTGCCCGCCGGGTGAGAGCACTGCAAGCGCTTTTGGCCAAACCACCTTTCACAACCTACTTCAGAGACACTGTGCTGTTATGAGTGCGCCCATCATTTTGACCAAAGGTAGTTTTGAATTCCATCTAGCACAGGAAATTGTATTACCTACCTTCTTCCCACCACCACATCCTTCCAAGTAGGAGGAAAGGTTACATGTCTAGACCCCAAAAGAGCTTAGCGTTTTTACATTTCAAACATGGCAAAAAAATCAAGCCGGATGGCGAGTGGTTTATAGGCAATGCAGGCCAGAGACTAGGGCTGACTGCCACAAAACAGACTATTTCAAGATGGATTATATTATGCATTTCAGAATGCTACTCTTTAGCCAGCAAGGACCGGAATTGGAAGCAAATGTCCAAATCTAAAGGGCGACCTATCAAATGTCCGAGAATGCATACCCCCAAAGGTTTAAACACCAAATGTTCGAACCTTGGTGGTATGCATTTAAGGTAGGTAAGCACACTCGACAACAAAAAAAACACGAGAAGAAAGAGGACTGCAGGGATGTCCCCGCAACACCCCACTCACTATACCTCCGCAGCACACCCGAGGAAAAAAAAGAAATACATTTAAAAAATGTTTTTTTTAAAACGGGGGCTGCGTTGGTTTCCCCCGCACCATCTCGCTCACTATATTGTGTAGTATAGTGAGCGGGGGTTGTGGGGGAAATCCCTGCAACTGCCCAAAATAAAAGAAAGAAAAGGACCCTGCGACGTCGGTTCCCGATCACAGAAGTGAAAGGGAACTGGCGTTACAGGGACACAAGGCATCTTAGAAGGTAAGTAGGGTTTGGTTATGTAAAGGATGTGGGGGGTGTGTGTTGTGGGTGGGGGTGTGTTGTGGGTGTGGGTTGGGGTGTAGGTATGTTGGGTTTTGAAATGTATGTTCGCATGGGAACTGTACAAACCTTTTGTGGTGCGTATATTTCCCATGCAAACCTTTCCGTCGCTGACTTTTCCGTGATGGAAAAATCACTTGGATCCGCAAGGACTTGCCAGAAGGATTGAGAGCACATTTCTACTCAAGGAGTTGCAACTGCTTCAACTCTTGAAAGAGGCGTACCGGTGCAGGATATCTGCAAAGCAGCTACTTGGCCATCTCTGCACGCCTTCAGTAAACATTATTGGCTAGAATCTTTGTTGGGTTAGGAGGCCAAAAATGGAAAAGCTGTACTTCACAGTATCAATAATTAAAGACATTCTCTGCACCCACCTCCTTATTCTGACTGCTTTGGGAGTATATCAAAGATGAGGAATACGTGGGAGGACACAATCTGTTCAAAGAACAAATTACTTACCCCTGATAATGTTCTTTCTACTGGATGTTCCTCCCATGTATTGGTATATTGCACCTTCCTCTTTTGCAATACTGGAAACCTCAGTGACGCAGGCAAAACATGCAGAGGAAAATCTAGAACTGGGGCAGCGGTTGCTGCACGTACCAATACCATCGCCAACGTCTAGGACAGGATGGAGGCAGTCGAGGGCCAGAACTTGGCAACCGATACTTGAAAAAAAAAAATCTGAAGCAAGCTGCAAGCGGACTTGTATTTAAGATAAGCATTACGTCGGAGAAACATCCAGTCAAAAGAACGTTACCAGGGTTAAGTAATTTGTTCTTCTGTACTAATTTGCAGATCACATGTTATACTCCCCTGCCAGGAATCTTCATACAACTTTGGCTGCTTGATTTACTTGCCTGCAAGGACTTGTAATGTGTTTCACAGTTCTTGGGTTATACCACAATAATATATACCGTGGGGTGCTTGGTATACCTGTCTACGGTAACATTTGCTCAGCTCCAACTTCCTCCCCATTTTGGCATCTCGTGCATCTCTACTTGATTATGTTTGCTTTTATACTTTGCCTTGTCTGCATTCAAATATTCTTATTGGATAACGTTGTCCCCCACTGGCATTTCATGCATCTGTATTTAATTGGGGTTTGCCTTTGTACTTTGCCAAGTCTGCATTCAAACAAACTGTGTATTTCCTGCATCAGCAATCTCGTACCATTCAAATACTTGTTGGCACACTTGTCGGAATGCCCAGGGGTCCCCAGTTGCTTTAGGCAGACTCACTGGTTTCTTCCAGCGTCTCTGACTCTGCTCAGGCCTATGTGGTGTGATTCCTTCACCTGCTTTCCACTTTGGAGTGTGTGTAAGTTTTTCCAGCTTCTAGCGCGACTCACATGCCAGCTTTCATTATCAGCCCGATTGGGAGAACGCTGTTTCTTTGAGCGGCCGTACATCCAGGGGCTCCTGCGTGGCTCCCAGCATCTGCAAGGCCCTTCTTGCTCGTATGCTGCATTCCTCTGCCTGTCACGTCTTTCCAGTGTCTCGTGTTTTATGAGCCTGAACATGGGGTTTAATGTCCTCTCCTGCACTGCTCGCTCCCATAGTGCGTTTGTCACAGTTAAATGTCCCGCGTACTAAAGGTTTGAAAAAATGATTAGTCTGCATGTGGTACTTCATGCACCTGTCACTTTGCACAAACTCCCTCATCCCCCTCCTGGTCTCATTACTTGAGTGGTTATGGGACTTGGTGTCCATGGATGTCATTGGACTTTTAACACTTAAATGGTTTTTCCAAGAGGATAAGCGTAGACACGTTAGAAACGGGTGTTCTGTGTGAGTTGTGGGTGTTTGAATCAAAAGTCCCCGTACTCCTACGTCCCGTCCCCCTTCCTCCATACTTGTGGGGCATTCCGTCCATCGGGATGGGACCGGAGATCTTTTAATAGCATAAAAAATTATGTTTTTTGTCCTTTTTATTTTTTATGCTGGGCCACCGCACATGACCGTAGCCCCGCCCTCCTGAGCTCCTCAGCCCTTTTCTCTGCCGGGTCGGGTGCACTTGCATCACTGGGAATATTTTTCTTTTTGTTCTTCATTCCTGCTCTGGTTCTGCAGTTGCCTTGTCCACCGTCTATGCCGTAGCATCTGGGATTCATGTCCTGTCCTGTTCATCGTGCGAACATCGTTTCGCGAGGGTGTATCCCCACTTTTTACCTGGAGTGCTTAGGCCCGGAACACCGTTGGGACTCCTGCTTCTGCTGCGACTCCCTCTCCGTCCAAGCACTCCAGCGTCGGCTTGTCAGGTGGGAGGTGGTGTTTCAACACGTGCCTCAACCACATTTACAGCAGTTCATTTAGTAGAAAAGGAAATGGCCGGTAAGTTCATTCCTTTTCAGGGCACTGTGGCTCGGGCACTACTTCCGTCTGTCTTCTGGTTTCGGGAGGGGCTCAAGTGGTCTTGTTACCAGGGATCTCCCTGAGGTGTCCTGAAAGGGATCTAAAAAGCGCACCGGAGCGTCCTCTGAGGTCTCCTGCAAAGGTGCTGCTAAAACCGAATCATCGTTCGAGGTTCCCCTTTTAGGGGCTAAAGGTGGGCCCAGTCCTTCTGGGGCTCTTGTCACCGTTATCAGTCCCGAGGTCGCCACATCTGGAGCTAAGGGCACTGAGTGTTGAGGTCCCTTTCGAGGTGACTAAGGGTACCACGGTTACTTCCGGGGTTCCGCTCCTTGGGGCTATTTCTAACACCAGCACGATTGAGGGGCCCCCTTTGAATGCGCTGGCATTGGGGGTGGGAGGGTGACTCTAGGCCTTCCCACACTTAGACCTGTGGTAGAACCAATCCTGCTGAGGGGGCAAAGAAGCCGGTCAAGTCTTCCAGTATCGGCTCCGCCGAGGTTCCCTCATTTGGGGTTAATCTGTCAGCATTCCCTAATGTGGCCCTGAAACACTCTAGATCTGCTAGCACCGGCTCTGCCGAGGTTCCTTGTCACAAGGATAAAATGGAACATAAGACCCCTGACTCCTCTGAGGTGACCATGGCCTCACTTACACCTTTGACGCAGTTCGCCTCAGGTTTTGAAAACATGGCGGTCCAACCCCTGCGGTCCACGGGGCAATTTTGACTACCTCTCTTACACCAACTTTCACCACGGCTGGTGCTGAGGGGCCTGTTTTTGGGGCAGAGCAGCCTTTTCTGTGTTTCATGTACAATAAAAATCTGTTCCGCCCTCCAACAATGGCTTGGCGTGCTCAGACTCTGCTGCCGCATATAGTCTCAATCTCTCGTGCCTTCGCGCCTTTGATCTACATGAATACAGTTGGTGGGGGGCCATCCTGGCAACCATCCTCTTTGCGATCCTGGGGGTATGCCCCTTCCGAGCAGCCTCTGCCCACTGCAGCGCCTAGACCTTCGTCGAAGATACGTTTTTTGGCAAGTTTTAGAGGCTTATGCATTCTTATGCATTCTGATCCCATGAAGGTGTACTTTAAGGATTTGTTTATGGAAATGTATCCTAAGCTGCCTGACCCGGCTCCTGCACTCCCTACACAGATCCCGGTAGTGCCACCTCCATCACCCCTTCCGGTGGGACCTCCTCCACCTTCACTTTCCCCTGTGGAAAAGACTCTGGTTGCCCTGCCAGCCACGCCCTGTGGGCCTGAGGCACCACGTGAGGTGGATCAAACTTCTGCTCCTGCCTCACTGGATGAGGACAAGGCGGACCAGGACAACGACGACCCGCCCCACTCTATTAGAGCCTTTTACAACTGGGTGCTGGACATGATGGCACTGCAAGACATCCCAATACTGGAGCCCCCTGCTCCACAAGAGGGGGTACTATCGGGAGCCTTTACTCTGGTGACACAGGAGTGTACCGGCCTGTTCCCTCAAAAGGACATCCTGGCCAAGGCCTGCAAGGTCTCATGGCAGGCTGCACCTGAACAAGAAAATTGAAGCTCACTAAAAGCTTCATGTGTCAGAGGATATATCCTTTTCGGCATGTCAGCTCCCCTCTTCGACGGTGGTTGCAGCTGCTACGCTCCAGTCGTAGCCTGCCTCTACACCCTCCACTGCCACGTCTCAGACCTTTCCAGAGAGGACAAGCTGCTTGATGCTTTTGGGAGAAAAGGCTCTTTCCAAGTAGGCTCTTCAGCTTCGTCAGGCTAATACTGAGCTTATCCTGGCAGCTCCCAATGTCAAACTGTGGAGAGTGCTAGCTGAGTTTCAGGATTGTATTCCTCCTGATAGGCTCAAAGACTTCAAGAGCGGCTTACCTGATGCCAAGGTTCTGTCTCAGCATCTACTTGAGGCTGTGGCCCATCACGTAGACACTTCTGCTCGATGTCTGATGGGTGGAGTTGATATCTCCCGCCAAATGTGGCTGCATTCTACAAAGCTTACGAAGACCAGGTGCTTGATCTCCCCTTCGACGGCAAGGAACGTTCCACTCTACTACGATGAGAAACTCACGAGGACCAAGGCAAGCACTGAAACTGATAAGACTGCATCGGTCCCTGCGAAAACTCCAGCAAGGACCCCTAACACTCAAAGGCCGGGGGTCTCAAACAATGTCCTTCTCTGGGTTCAGAGGATTTCAGGACCACTGTGCGCACCGAGCAGAGGCTCGCTCTGGCTGGTGCCCCCTGATGTAAACGGCAAGGTGGCCAGTCTTTCTCTCAACCAACAGTCTCCTCTTCAGCAACAGTGGTCTCTCCGCCGATAAAACATTTAAATTATATTTTCCATTGGTCGCACGAGACCCCTGTTAGAGGACAAATTTCTTCTCATCTAGAAGCGTGGCAGATCATCACAGAAGACCGATTGGGTTTTTTCTGTCGTCCCAACGGGCTTCCGCTTGCACCTCCCCCCTACTCCACCCTCTTACCCTCCCCAGCAGACTGGGTCACCCTCCCTCAGAGCCGAGGTACAGGGTACAGAAACTTCTAGACCTCAGAGCAGTGGATCCTGTTCCCTTGAGTGAGCAAGGGGAGGGCTATTACTCCCATCTATTTACAGTGCCGAAACCCAACCAGGCTGGCCTGCGCACTATCCTCGACCTTTCCCAGTTCAATCTTTCTTCCCCAAGAAAAATTCAAGATGATTACACCCTGCCAGATAAAGTGCTTTCTGCGGAAGGGCGATTGGCTCAGTGTGGTGGACCTTCAGGATGCTTACATGCACATTCTGATATAGAGCCCACATCGACAATATCTGCAGCTCTCCGTAGGAACGGAACACTTTTAGTATTGTGTTCTTCCGTTTGGTCTCAGCTCTGCACCGCGCGTCTTTACGAAGACTAGGTCAGTCATTGCAGAATTCCTCAGACTGCAGGAGGTTCATGTATACCCATTCGTGGACGATTGGCTTCTGCACAGTCCTTGCCCACAGGCCACTACATCCCTCCTTCAGCTCCTGTTGCATCTTGGGCTGTCAGTGAATTGGTGGAAATCGTTGAAAACCATCTCTCAGGACCTGATCTTGCTGGGTTTCCGTTGGGATACTGTTAGTACCAGAGTGTTCCTGACAGAGGACCGATTTGCGGACCTCTCAGCCAAGTGCCAGCTCTTGCTGCAGCCCTCTCACATGTCTACTTGGTGGTTCCAGAGACTCCTGGCTCTAACTCTTGCATGCCAGAAAATGAGGCGCACTTAGCTTGCTCTTCAGAGCTGCTTGTCCCAGGCCATGGACCCGGTTTCCAAGATGCTTCCAGTCCCATCCGGCATGACGGCAGATCTTCAGTGGTGGTGATCCACCAGCAACCTTTCAGTGGAGACCTCCTTCCAGGAGCCCTGCCTACAAGCAATGGTTATGACAGACTCCTCCCCTCTGCGGTGGGGAGAGACACTGCGTCACCTTTGTGTGTACGATTTGTGGATCCCTCAGGAAAGACAGTTCCATATCAATTACCCGGAGCTCCTGACAGTTTTTCTGGCGCTCAGTTCTTTTCAACCCTCTATCACCAACACTGTTTATATATTTATTCAGATTTGTAGAGCCACGTCAGCCCGGGGGCATCGTGTTGTTCGAATTTGCATGGAAAATTCTGTTGCAATGTTCTATATCAATAAACAAGGGGGCACCAAGTCCGCCCTTTTGGTGGCGCTTGTTATTCAAATTTGGAATTGGGCTATCCAGCACAATGTCTGGCTCCAAGCGGTGCATGTTCCAGGTCGCACCAATGTGGCTGCAGACTCCCTCAGCCGCTTGCCTGCGGCAAGTTACGAATGGGAGATGAACAACGATGTTCTCAACAAGATTTTTCAGCAATGGGGCACTCCAGAGGTGGATCTCTTTGCGACATCATCGAACAAGAAAATTCCTCTTTATGCCTCCAGGGAAGGACTCGAAGTCTCTTCCTTGGAGGGTGCCCTTGAGATCCCGTGGGACAATATGAAAGCTTATGCCTTCCCTCCTTTACCAATGATTCATCGGTCACTTTGCAAACTCAAGAGTGCATCGAGCTGCACTCTCCTCTTCATAGCTCCTTGGTGGCCAGTGAGGTTCTGGTTTTCGGAACTGCAGCACCTGTCGGTTTCCTCTCAGAATAGGTTGCCGCTGATTACTGACCACCTTCACCAGAGCAATCACCAGTTGTGGCACCCCTCCCCTCAGTTGTTCAGCTTGGCTGCCTGGTGCGTGAGTTACGATCATTAGCGCAGTTCAACCTCTACGGGGAGAGCATGCGTATTATTCAAGCGGCACAAAAGCTCTCTACAAGAGCACAATAAAAGAGAAAGTGGCTCAGTTTTTGCCCTTGGTGTCTGGCCAAAGAGCTTGATCCCAGGCTTCCAGTGACAATGCCTTGTCTTTTGTTTCTGACCTTGCAGCCTCTGGCATACATGTCTTATCATGTAGGACATGTTTGTCAGCTTACCTGTCAACAGACAGTTGCTCCTTTTCGCTGGCTAATACAGTTGTTAAGACACTTTGCAGGTCTTCATCTTTTTCCGCTGGTTCGGACTTCTCTTCCCAAATCTGATTTGAATGTAGTCCTCAACGCCTTATGTCATAAGCCTTTTGAACCCATGGCCACTACCAACCTCAAGTACCTGTCTTGGAAGTTGGCCTTTTTGTTTGCGGTAACATCTGCAAGACGTATAAGGGAACTTCAGGCTCTTTCTGTGGAACATCCGTTCCTCATTTTTCATAAGGATAAGGCTGTGCTTCACACTCACCCTTCCTTCCTAAGATGTTTTCTGAATTCCATATAAACCAGTCCATAGCTTTACCAGTCTTCTTCCCGAACCGCTTAAGTTCTTCCTCGATAGAAAGAGCGTACTCAGAACTCATCACAACTCTTTGTTACGTTCGGGGACCCGAAAGGGAAACCAGCCTCAAAAGCTTCCATCTCTCGCTGGATAGCTTAATGTATTTGAGGCTCAAGGCATTCATGCACATCTGATCTGGGGCAAAGCAGCTGCTTTTGCCTTCCAAAAGTACATCCCTTGGGATTCCATTGCCAAGGTGGCCACGTGGGCCTCCCCATCGGCTTTTTCCAAATATTACTGTTCCGACCTGAGCTCATGGGCTGATGCCCAATTTGGCCAAAGAGTTCTTTAGAATTTATTCCAATAAGGGAAATTTCCATCCACCTGTAATACCTATGGTCAGTGCTTGGGAATCTCCCCCAAGAATGGAGGAAAGGGGATGGGACGTAGGAGTATGACAGTTACTCACTGTAGTGACTATCTTACTCCTAGTCTATAGTCCCCTTTCCTCCATTCACCCGCATGCCTTCCCCTCCGAAAAGTATCCTCTATTGTTGCTAAATGGTCCTAAACCTGGCAATAGAAAAGGACTGAGGAGCGATGCGCGGGGCGGAGCTCAAGGAGGACAGGGCTATTAATTTCTTTATGCTATTAAAAGTGCTTCGGTCCCGTCCCGAAGAACAGAATGTCCCACAAGTATGGAGGAAAGGGGACTATGGACTAGGAGTAAGGTAGTCATTACAGTGAGTAACTTTGTCAGTAGTCATCTCCTCCCATGCGATCCTCCCTCATATAGCCTCCCCTAGGGTCAATATCAGGTAGCCTGATTGTGGCAGCAAGTGTTTGCGTTTCATGAGTTAATGATGCATGGGAAGTGGATTTAGAATATGAATGTGATTGCTAATGGGATGCAACACTACTGTTTCCTAAAAAAGTTTCTAGGAATGCATGCTTTCGTCTGCTGCAGTTGAACATTTTGTATAGGACGTACATGACTTCACATAAGGTTGCACGCTTTAATAAACAAGCGTCCCCAGGATGCACATGGTGTGGCAGTATGCCTGCGGACTTCCTATGTTTTGGCTGTGGCCAAGAGTGTGCTCCTTTTTGGCTCCTAATCCAAGATGCACTAGAGGCGAAGGGTGTGGGTAGATACAAGTGGATAGCTATGGAATGCCGACTTGGCATGTCTTACCCCTGAGATAAAGCTAGGCATATAGTTAGACATATGGACCTGGACTGTATACTAGCCAAACAGAGAATTGCCATGTCTTGGAGAGTATGTGCAAGCCTTAGCCCTAGCATATGGTGGAGGGATTTGTTGAAGTGTTCCACGGGGGAAACAGTGGAATGTGCACGGCCTTGAACAGTGGCATGAATGAACCCACTGCGAACCTTAAAGGCACACTTGCAGGTGATGTTCTCTCATTCTGACGATAAACCCACTTGAGAGGCTAGAGCCACCTATGCACGGTCTATGAAATCTTGTAAATTGATTTGCCTGTATGTCTTGTGATGTGTTGTGCGAAAACCCCTGAAATGTGTAAGTGCGATATCCCTGCTCATTATTTGTTTTTTGTCCAATACTAGGACAATGTCTTTTGATGCCTATGTTGCCCTGCTGTTGGTTTCCTGTTTGTTTTATGTTTAAATTGTTACTCCTTGTGTTTACTTATGAAACTTCAGTAAAAGGATTTTAAAATAAATCGGAATCTGACCTGTATGTTCTGGGCTTTACCCTGAGAAACTTAAAGATTGTTCTGATGCGTTTTTTTGTGTGTATTTGTACGTTTTATCACTATTGCATATGGACTGACCTTTCACATTGCATGAATTTTTCGTTGCATTTCAATTCATGTGGCTGCTGCTGTTGATTGATACATACATTTGCACACTCATTTGATTTGGGTTGCACTTGAAAAAAGTCCAGTTATCTTTAAGCATGTATACAAAAACATTTTTTTTTAAAAGTGGTCTGATGCTTATGAGCAGGCTAGTGGGGGTACTGCTCCACAACTAAGTCCAAACTTGCATGGTGGGAAGCACTGGAAGGACAGTCTTGGGAATGTAAAACCATAGCACCCACAGTAGTGCTGAAGCCTGCATGTGAGATGCACATAGGGGAGAAGATTGGGGGTGTATTAGAACACGTGAGGAATATGTACTTGTCCGTTAAAGTTATTCCTGTGCCACCTGTCGTCCTACAAATAAATGTCCCCCACATGCAAATTACCATTTTGGTTTTGCAAACCTCTTTATTTTTTAGAATATATCTTTATTGTCATTTTTTAATAAGTCAACAATTGGGGAGCCTCTCGGTCAGTATGCTTTGCACACATTGCGGCGTTCCAAAGAAAGAGATAATACAGTAAGAATACTATATATCAAACTGGCGAGAAATGTCCAATTAAAGATCTTTCCAATTATTGCCCTAAGTCTCACAAAATATGAGCTAGCAACCTCCATTCTAATTCCCACAATATTCTTATTCACCAATAATTATAGTGCCCACCTGTTGAAAGACTAAACCTTGATCCCCGCCCCACCAAGATAAGAACAAAAATAACTTGGCAAAATAAAGTACTCCCTCTTCTATTGTGTTTTTTTTAACATGTTAGTTTTCAGAAGGATAGACCTCTAACTGTAATTGCAGCCTTACCTCTCAAGCCTGCTCCCACAGATTATGGCGCTAGCAGCTGAGCTTTAAAGCATGACTGCAGTCATCCCGGGCAGATAACTTAAGTAGGATCTTCTCTCACCTGTCCTGTGCCACTCATTTCTCATTTGGCTTGGCTTTGCCTGCATATATTATTACATTTGTTGTAAAAGGCAAGCAGAACCCATAGTGCTTTGTAGTTAAATGGTTTTTGAAAGGATGGTGCTGTCTCAGGCCTTAGATAGTCCAGTTTGGGCTGGGCATGGTGGTAGTGAATTCTATTTATGGTTGTCATTGCTAACATCTCAGCAGATGAGAATCGTTCTTCAGTTTCTGCTCCAGGGACTCCTCTCTTACTTTTGATCCCTCCCATGGACTTCTCCACTGTAGTTGATTATCAAAACCAAATCTCTGAAGGCAAGAGTTAGGACAGCTTGTTAAGGCCTACATCCTCTGACCTAATTAGCTACTGTGTAAGGTTTCTGCCTCTCAGCGGTGCTCCCTCTGCAAACTTTCTCAGGCTCTGGTAACTGTTCTCTGTCACTATGCAGGACATCGGACTGCAAGCATGGAACAGTACCCACCTCCAACTTTTATTTCTTTTCCAGCTAAAATATTTTTTTCTTTAGTTTACTGGCTATTGATATAGGTGGATGAATCGAATATAAAAATCAAAAACATCTCGGCCAGCAATAAAGGTACTTACCTGCTTACCACAATTTACCACAGCTATTGAATTACACAAATTCCTTACCTTTACAACAAAGTTGATTTCCCTTTTCGTGCCACTGTAGAGTACACCGCCTCATTAGACTTAATTTTGGCCACTCAAATAGCCACTCTACCATCCTTGGAAGCTCCATCCCTATTAGAGTGGTGGTGCTGTGATCTGTAATAAATGAAGCTGATATATACCTAGCATAGGATAATTTAAAATTCTTTTAGGATACTACAGTTGCGACTGCATTGATGTGAGCAAGTCAGAATGATGTGAGCAAGTCAAAAAGAGAACATTTTCCAAAGTGAGCTTCTGCTTAATCCTTGGTAAAAACATACAAGTACTGAATAAGACAGGGCTCTGGCTAGCTGCAGCATGTTATTGCAGAATGTGCCACATGCAGTGCTCTAGAAAGGTTGCAAGCAACCTCAGACTGTCACAAAAACACTTGAATAAAAGCCCTTGAACTGCCCTTCATAATCGATTTATTTATGGGATCTAGGGCCACACTTTCCACTCTAGTCTTCCCTGGTATTCTCACCCTAGCCCAGACGTCTGTAACCCGGGTTGGTGCTATTGAACAGTAACCCGTACTGTCAAAGTTCTTTTTGTTGTACTAGCAATGGCTTCCTTAAATGTAGGCTTGCTGACTTCCCCATGGACTTCTTAGCTTTCCCAAATCTCAACACAAGTTAGTTTGCTGATGGGAATAGTACCAGTACCTGCAGTTTCTCTGAGAATCTTCTTTTCCACACACACCCAATATCTTCTTTCCATTCTGCTCTACCTACTCCTCTTAGCTGGACTGCTTTCCCTCCAATGTTTCACCCCTCCGGCCTCCACCCTTTGATATTACTTCTCCCATTACTACTTCTCCTTCCTACTTCCACACTCATGATTATGATTGGTTATTTATAAGGCGCTTAATACCCTGAGGTTTCTAAGTGCAGACCCTGGGATCACACCTGTGTTGCTCCGCATCGTCTTGCTTCCAAGGCGAACCTGTTGCCCCTGAGCTATCCTCCAGATACTCCACCCATGCTACAACTATTAGTTCTCCTGGCACTACCTGTCATGCCACTGCCCTCTGCCCGCTGCTGCCCACCTCCCCACCCCCCACTATTACTTTCCCACCTCCTGCTATTACTCCCCTCTCACCACTTACTCAAAACACCCTCCTTTCTTACCCAGTACCAGCTTTCCCCCAGTCACTCCTACCTACCTTCACAATAACTTCACAATAACTCACATGTCCCAACAAATTCTTCCACTATCCACTGTTCCTTCCTTTCTCCTGCTGGTCTGTTGGTCATCCGCCCCTTCTGACTTCACCCTGTACACCCACACTTCCTGTTTTTTTTGGATTGTTGTCTTTCCCTAGCCAATCTGATAAACTTTCCCCACCCCGGGGCATGTATTAAGGAATAGCCAATGTGATAAACATTCCCCGCACGGGACATGTACTAAGGAATCTTCATAAGTGGGCCCTGCCCACTGGTTCTGTGTATGTTATGGCCCCAATAGCAGGGCCATGTATCATAGATCATTAATGCTGAACTCTGTAAGGGGTGTGGGTGGAGGACCCAATAAGGACACATAGCCGAACTGGGGTATCAACCTTCTTTATTCCTTTTCTAGAATTTCTATGCCCTCAAGCTTCCTTAGCCCTCCTCTTCCTCTCTACTTTCCTTGTGCATCCAGTCTCCGTTTCCCACTTAAGGTAGTTTCCTTAAGATATCCTTGCTTGTTTATGGATACATCTCCCCTCTGCTTTTCATCCTTGTAGGGGATCAGTGTTTCCTCTGCTTTCTGGTGGGTTGTCGTGGTGTTAGTCTCGGTCTTGCTCTTGCTAGCAGTTCTCCACCTTCCATTTCACCCAAAAATGTGTGCCAACTCCAGAACACTTACTGAGACAAAATCTTCATTTAGATGCACTTCTGCCAGCGTTCCACATAGTGACCATGCACCATGCACCATCCTCCTCCTTCATCTTGGCAGTGTTGATTAATCCCTCTTCCAGCAGTTTCCCCGAAGACATTCTCATTTTTTTTTTGTTGCTTTCCTCTTACTCTTTGGTACTTTCTTAATTCTTACCCTCTGCGGTTTTCCCTGATTCTTCACGCCTTCTACATCACACTGGACCTGATGTCTTCCCTTTTGTATCAGACATTCTCATTTCCTTGAAGTCTTCAACTCATCTTTGTTTTGTCTGCTTGTGTGAGTCCCACTTATCGCACCTCTTGCGCCGTATACACTTTCCAATTTACTTCTTGTATCCTCATCTTTCTCCATTTGATTACCTCTTTTGTGGCCCTTGTATTCTGCTATGATCTTTCCAGGATCAGTAGGTGTACCTTGTGTTTTCTTCCTGTGCTCTTATTTTGTCAACTTTGTCTTGGATGCTTCCTTGCTTTTGCTCTCTTGCCTTTATGCCAGAAGTCTGGTCCATCAACACTTGACCCTTTGTTTTAATGTATCTTCTTCGCTCAGCTTTCCTTAAGTGCACCACTGTCGACTTTAGGTGTTGCTTGGACCTTGTATCGGTGCACTTTCTATGCACAGTTTGGACTGCATGCTCCTTCACCATCAGCGTGGTCTGCATGTTTTTGTTTCCTTGGCAGGCCAGCGGACTGCCGTCTTTGCTTGATGGCAGATGTGCCCTTTTTATTGCCTTAGAGCCCCACAAGGGTGGGTATGGTCGATATTTATGTTCTGGGGCTGTTGTTTTAAATTTGCCATTTTGTTTTTGTTGCATGGCCCATGCACTGGTGTATTTTTGTGCGCACATTCCGGTTTCTTGTCACTGTGTGCTCTGCGGTGTCGTCCCTCTTGTATTTGTGCACTTGCTGTGGCTTCTGTTGGATGTGTGTGCTATTATTTGTGTCTCCTTGATGTGTGTGCTCTTCTTGCTGTCGTCTCGCTGTGCACGCCAGTTGGCGTCTGTTGGATGTGTGCGCTCTGCTTGGTGTCTGTTGGATGTGTGCGCTCTGCTTGGTGTCTGTTGGATGTGTGCGCTCTGCTTGGTGTCTGTTGGATGTGTGCGCTCTTTGACTTCTGTTGGATGTGTGCAGGCGCTCTCTCTGGCCTCTGTTGGATGTGTGCGGGCGCGCTCTCTGGAGTCTGTTGGATTTGTGCTCGCCTTCTGGCATCTGTTGGATACATGTAACCTCTTCCTCTGTCTTGCAGGTTTTCTTGTGATGTCTCATGCCACTTTAACATACTTTCTGCTTCCTCTTGTTTCTGGTTTCTCCTTTGTCGAGCCAGTCTGTGTCTACTTTAATGCTACTTTAGTTTTGGAAACCCTCTCATTTTTCTAGTGGACTGGTTGACATCCTCTGCATGTTGACTGCAGCCTGTGTCCAGCAAGGAATTGCTGTTTGACTCAGTGTTATACTTGCAGCTTTTATTTGTGGCCTCTGTGTGGGCGGATGACCTTGTTGGCGGTCACTAGTGGTGGACGATGGCCTGCATTTATTGCAGCAAATTTCTGGCAGTAAATTCCTTTCTGTGCTTGGGCGTTGAAACCACCCCTCCTCATTTTGCTTGTGAGGGCAAGCAGGCAGGCGACGGGTCTCCTGTAGGATGGAGAAAGATAATGGAACAGTGGCTTGCTTTTGCACAGCTGATGGCAGTTGATGTGGCTGGATGTGCCCTCCCCCCTTTTTCCCAGAGCCGCGGGCTCCTGTTTAGGCGGGTGGTTGGACATGCTGCTGCACCTCTGCGCACCTATTCTTACTGGTGCCGCAGGTGGCTATCCTTGCGTGAGGACGTTGTGGACAGCAGATAGTTCTCTTTGGTGTAGGGTGGAGTGCGAGTCGGATTGCCTTTTGTGTTTGATCTTACTTGTTGTTGATGAGCCGGGATTGGCGGACGACAGGATTGGCGTATTTATGTTGTGTACACTGAGCATTCGTCTCCCTTCGTCGCCAGTTATGGCCCTGGTAGCAGGCCCATGTATCATGGATCATTAGAGCTGCACTCTGGCAGTTGTGTGTGAGGATGGTCCAATAAAGACACAGAGGCGAACTGGAGTATCAACCTTCTTTATTCCTTCTCTATAGCTCTCTGCCCCTGGGCCTCTTTAGCCCCTCTTCCACTCTACTTCCCTCATGCTCCCAGTCTCTGTTTCCAACTTAAGGTTGTTTCAGTTAAGGACGTCCTTTCCTGTTTATGGATACAACATCGTGCACTTGCACCTTAATGCCTGTGTCTTGAGACTCTGGTGCATATATATATATGCCCCTGTAGGTGTCTCTTTGACTGTGCTCTCTCTCTGACTTATGCGTATGCTTGAGGCTTCCCGTTGCAGCGTTCTTCCTTTTTCAGTGGCCGGCTCTGTGGTGATCTGGGCTGCCATGAGTTGCTCAGTAGGACTTCTGATGTGTGATTGTGCTGCATTTTATGGGACTCTCTCTGTCTGATAGTCTGCATCATGCTGGTTGTAAAACAAGAAGAGAAACGCTGACGATCATCTTTAGCAAGAGTCATGTTAGGAGACATGGTTCTGCACAGATACATATGGGTACAGGGAAAATTATGGATTATGGATTGGGGCTTGCGTTACTGAGTTGTCCCCCTTTACTAATGTTTGTTCAGGATCCTTCCCAGTCACTTCCCTCCTACGAGCGGCAGGGGTTTACCCCTCTTCCTGACAGTGCCAAGTCTTTGTCACAAAACCTAAATTACATTTCTGCCCCCTATTTTGTAGGGCACCTACTGAAGCACTATGCCACTTGACTATATGGAGAAAGGGGGAGTACACATCTAAAGGAGTAAGGGAATATTTTGACTGTGTACAATGAGCAAAAATTGGCATGTTGATGGTGACCAATGTACCAGACAAATGAACCATCCTTGCGCCTGAAATATGGTGGACTTCTTTTCTGCGAAATGTTGGTGGCTTTTTAATGCTGATGTTTTTGGAAATTGTATGTTTGTAGATTATACACAAACCTGATTGGTAACCATAATCATTATTTCCAATAAACAAACGTATTGGTTTTATTGGTTTGATATATTCGAGTTTAGAAACTTAACAATTTAGTCATCCCTACCGGATTTTAAACCTATGACCAAAAATTGATCATTGATCTCTTCTGTGGGAAAGCAAGTCTCAACCCACTTAAAATATATAACTAGCAATACGTCTTCAAGCCTTAACTGTAACCTGTAAAATTAACATAAGTTAGCTGAGAGAGGAAGCAATGGAAGGTGATTTTCCTACTTAACTTTCCCAGTATTGATTTCAGTGGGAGAAAGCAGACAAAATGTTTGACTTGCACAGTTAACTTTTATAGGAGGACATAAGTGCTGGCAATTGTCCACTATTTCTTTTAAAAATTAGATTTTTGAAAATTATTTGTAAGGGGTCAGAACAATTAAAGTACATCTTAACTCCGAAATTGGTGATACAACTTTGCCTTTCGATGACACAACAAACAGCATATAAACATTTCAAGGTCCAAGCCTCTGATCAAGTTTGCATAGAAGGCACTTCAACATTTTAAGATATTCACCCAGTGATTACTCTGGTCAGTTCTTAGTCCGGTTTTCTCGCCCTCCTTCCTTCTACCACACTCCACTCACTTCAACTACACGTTATTGTGCAGTCAGGGTTCATTGTGCACTTTTTGTGGTCTCAGCGGGTCATCAATCTTATTCAGTTATGCTGAATTTTTTTACGTGCTATTGTATATGTATATGTGTGTGTATATATATTTCTGAGGCTTGAGGAATCTGCTTAGATCACATGCTGTGCATAGGCCGACATCTAGTGGAAGCTGCAGAGTATTACAGTTTGTTTTTCGAAACTCGAAAATGGGCGTCGACACAGGGCGTGCGAGTAATACTATCCCTAGTGTGACGTCCACTGTACCCAAGATCCCTCACGCGTCTAGGATCCTCAGATTGTTTTTTTCCGCCATACTGGTCGGAAGCATTTTGCGGAGTCCCCTGGCCTTAGCCATACTTTTGCTAAAAATTTAAGAATAATTATCTATTGACATCCTTCCCCACCCCAACGTCGAACTTCGACAACTCGACGCCGGCTGGAGAAGAAATCGACCGTCGGCTGCTGCACAACGGATTTGGGCCTCGGAAGGCCGCTGGCCTCGGCCCGGGCCTGGTAGGCCGCTGGCCTCGGCCCTGCAAGTAGGGAGAGTGGGGGGTGGTACATACTCTACACTCTTTGTATATAGGTACACCTTATACATTTCCTACACTTAACAGCCCGCTGCCTCAAGGTGCGTATGGAGGGTACCCCTTTTCAATTCTGCCCCAAGTGCAATCGCAAATACCCTTGGGTCGACAGGCACGCCACGTGCAATCTCTGCTTGCCAAGGGACCACCCCAAAGCAAACTGCAGAGCGTGTAGTAGGTTTAAACCTAAGACACTTAAGGACCGTTCGACGAAGCGTTGGGCCCACCACGCCAGGCAGGCGGCCATGGCAGCGGAGGGCGCCTTCAACGATGGCAGCGACGCCGTACTTTCGGACGGCGAGGGCATTACGGCGTCGAAAGACAGCCGAGCGCAGGTCCCCGACCTCGGAAGGTCGTCCGGCAGGGCGGCTATGGGGAAGACCCCCGGCGACACAAGCGCTTCACATACTACACACACTAAGCACACTAAGTCCAACCGAGACTCGACGACGTCGAGTTCTCGGAAAGAGGCACAGACAGAACGGTCCGATTCGGTGTCCTCTGGGCGCTCTCGATCAAGATCGCCGCATGACTCCAGGCAATCATCCACTCTTGCCAAGAGTGCCTCGCTCCCTAGGCTAACAGAAGTTCAATCGTCGGAAGACGAAGACGACTTCCACCCCCAGGCCGCGCTCCAGGAGCCGGAGCCCGCAATTAAAGCCAGCGAGGCCCCACGCTCGAAGGACAGGGACACCTCTCCCGATCCTCGACGCCAGGCGTCGAAAAACTCCGGAGCCACTAAGGGACAGGGAAAACATTTTTCTACGCACGGGGAGGGGGGAAAACAGCAGAAGAAACTACCTGTACATTCTTCCACACCTATAAAACACTCCACCCCCCCTAAACAGACAGACAAACCCAGGTCTGCTGATAGGTACACAACCAGCAAAGCTACTCAAGATAAATCCCATAGACTTGCTCAGAGAGTCATTCCCAGTTTCAAAAAATGGTCCAGTGAAGACATAGATAGGGTCATGTCAACAATGTCTTCTTTGGCTGATTTTTATGATAAAAATCCAGAACATTTCCTCTCGTATGATCCACAAGGGGCCACACCCTCAGGCTCTACTGATCCAATCCCCCCGAGTAAGAAGGCCCGGTTTGAAAGCCCTATGAGGTCTGAACCCTTCGAGGTACAACCTTACGCAACTCCATACTCACGATATCAAGGAGAGGCTTCCTTTTGTGAAGACCAAGAATTTGGTATAATAGAAGAGCAAACCGGGACGGGCCACTATGGGGATGATGAGGACCACGAAGAAGAGGATGACCCGGAAACATACAGAGTAGATTCCCCGGTAGAGAACGAAGCCCCGGTTACCGACTCCCCGGTCGATAACCAACCCCCCCTGAATGAGGTTCTCGCTCGCGCAGCAGAACATTTCCACATTGACACCCACGGTGTACAGGAGGAAAGGGACTTCGCAGAAGAGTTAGTGGGAGAAAGGAGGCCTGTTGCCCAGACCATCCCTATCCTTAAATCCATTCAGCGGAGAATAGATCCGTCCCAGGTGAACCCAAACTTCACCAGAGCAGTCAATCCCAGGGTTGAAAAACTTTTCAGGGCGGCACAGTCTGACATCTGAAGCCAGACTCCCTAGTTGTCACCAACACTCTTAAGAGGGCTGGGACAACCTTGTCTTTGTCAGAAGCTCCTCCCGACAAGGAGAGCAAAAAACTATACGGTTTCGGCAGGAAGGTAGCCTCAACGTCCGCCTATCAAGCAAGGATTGCTAACTCCACCACTCTGTTGGCCAGTTACAACTGCCATCAGTGGGAAGAAGTCGCGGCTCTCATAGCCTCTGCTCCTGAACCGTTAAAGGGCCAATTAGCTCGGATTTCCGCAGAGGGTAGAGCCGTGTCTGGTTGCATTTTGAAAGCAACCTTCGACGCCGCGGACAACGCAGGCAGATTAATAGCAGAAGGTACTGTTATCAAGAGACATGCATGGTTACGGCAGTCTGGTTTTAAGGCAGAAACACAGGCATCATTGTTAGACAAACCGGTGGAAGCCGATCTGTTGTTTGGTAAGGCGGTCGAAGACGCACTGAAAAATGCCAAGGACGAATATGAGACACTCAAATCCCTTGGTCAGTTAACCAATAAACCCCCTAACCAGAGAGGGAATAGTAATTTTCGTCGCCCTCGCGGCCAAAATTCCCAGAGAGGATCTAACTATTCCCAGGGGCAGGGTACACAGTGGAACAACAACCAACAGTCTACCCAGGGTTACGGCAGAGGTAATAGGAGAGGTCGTGGGAAAGGCAGAGGCAGCCCCAGCAGGGTCCCTTCTCACGCAACCCCAGTAGGGGGACGCATTTCAAACTTCACCCAGGCTTGGGAAGGGATCACATCAGACAGATGGGTGCTGTCAACAGTATCCACGGGATATTGTATAGAGCTACTGCAGCGTCCCCGGAACCATCCTCCACGACAAAGAGTACACTCCTTAGAACATCAGAAGATTCTCCTCGAGGAGATCGCCATTCTTCTACAAAAGGACGTGATAGAACTCGTCCCGGGACACCAGGTAAACAAGGGTATTTATTCAACATACTTCCTTGTGCCAAAGAAAGACTTGACAATGCGCCCAGTATTGGACTTACGGCCTGCCAGCAAGTATGTCAAGCCCCAAAAATTTCGTATGACCACGCTACAAGAGGTAATCCCCCTCCTAAAAAAGGGGTATTACATGGCAACCTTGGATATGAAAGATGCTTATTTTCATATTTCCATGTTCCCAGCGCACAGAAAGTACTTGCGCTTCAAGGTGGACAGTCGGCACTACCAATTCAAGGTACTGCCCTTCGGGATAGCTTCTGCACCAAGGGTATTCACCAAGGTACTGGCGGTGGCGGCTGCACACCTACGCAGGGAGGCAATCCCAGTGTACCCTTATCTGGACGACTGGCTCATAACGGGGGAAACCCCAGGAATTTGCAGGACAAACATTCAAAGGACTATCGACCTCCTCCACGAGTTAGGCTTCTCAATCAATGAGAAGAAGTCAAGCCTGGTGCCAAGCACCTCAAAACAATTCCTAGGAGCAATCCTGGATACCCAGGAGAGGTTGACCTTTCCCTCAGAAGAAAGAATTCGGAATATACTACTGCAAATTCCGCATTATCAGTCCGGTCAACAAATAACGGTACGCAAAGCAATGCGTTTACTGGGCATGATGGCGTCATGCATTTACCTGGTCCCCCACGCGCGCCTGCGCATGCGTCCCATGCAAAAATGGTTGGCGAAACAGTGGTCTCAGGCAAGTGGTCAGTGGGACGATCTAGTGGTTGTTTCGCCAACACTGGTACAAAGCCTTCACTGGTGGACAAGAGAAAATATCGCACAGGGGAAACCCTTTTACGATCCCGAAGTACAGGCAGTAGTCACTACAGATGCATGTCTGACGGGGTGGGGAGCTCAGCATCTCCACCACACAGCTCAGGGTCTCTGGTCTCACTCAGTGGCCAAGAACCACATCAACCTGCTAGAGCTTCTGGCAGTATTCAGAGCGCTTCAGGCGTTCGAGCCCCACCTACTAAACCTGTCAGTGCAAATCCGGACGGACAGCACTACAGCCATGTTCTACCTGAACAAGCAAGGAGGGACTCGCTCGCCAAATCTGTCCAAGCTTGCCCAGAAAATTTGGATATGGGCACTCGGACGGAACATCTTCCTGTCATCACAACATGTTCCAGGGGAGCTCAATTCCCTAGCGGATGCTCTGAGCAGAGACTCCCTCCGAGAGGAACACGAATGGGTTCTTCACAGAGAGGTCGTAGAAGATCTCTTCTCTCAGTGGGGTTTCCCCACTATAGACTTATTCGCCACAAGCGAAAACAGACAATGTCCAGGATTTGCATCCAGGTTCCCCCAACCAGACTCCCAGGGGAACGCCCTGTGGATGAACTGGTCAGGGATGTTTGCGTACGCTTTTCCACCAACTCCTCTCATCAGGAAAGTGGTGAACAAGATGAACAGGGAGTCGATGACGCTCGTCCTAGTTGCTCCCATGTGGGCAAGACAACCGTGGTTCCCACACCTACGCAGGATGGCGGTGTGCGAGCCCATCAAACTTCCAGCCTGGTACAACCTACTGTCCCAACACCAAGGTCAAACAGTGCACCAGCAACCCAACTCAATGAACCTGGCAGCATGGCTCCTGAGGTCATAGAGTTTGGACACCTCAATTTACCACAGAGGTGTATGGACATCCTAAAGGAATCTAGGAAACCAAACACAAGGCACTGTTACTTTGACAAGTGGAAGAGGTTCGTTATCTGGTGCCAAAGTAGACAAATCAACCCAGTTGATTGCACTCCTTCCACTATTGTTACATACATGCTCCACCTGCTAGATGCAGGATTGGTTTTTAACTCACTGAAAGTACACCTGGCAGCCCTCTCGGCTTACACCACTTCCCATAGCAAGGTTTCGTGGTGGAAAGTACCAGTAGTTAAAGCCTTCATGGAAGGAGTAAAGAGACTTCACCCTCCTATTCCAAACCCACCACCAGGGTGGGACCTTAATGTGGTGCTAGCCAAGCTCATGGGCCCCGAACCCATGCATAAAAGCAGTCTCAAACACCTGATTTATAAAACTGCCTTCTTAGTAGCTATTACTTCTATAAGAAGGGTCAGTGAAATTCAGGCCCTGTCAGTGCAGGATCCCTTCTTTACTGTCCATAAAGACAAATTGGTTTTACGCACACACCCTAGGTTCTCGCCTAAATTTATATCAAAATTCCATGTAAACCAGTCCATCGAGCTTCCGGCTTTCTTCCAGAACCCGCAAAGCTCGGCTGAGGTGAAACTACACACCCTAGATGTGCGTAGGGCGGTCCTCTACTATGTAAATAAAACCAGACCCCTAAGGAAAACAGATCAACTGTTTGTCTCCGTAGCTACAGGCAGAGAGGGGGATCGCGTCTCTAAAGGTGCCATCTCGAAGTGGATTATTAACTGTATCCAGCTGTGTTACTCACTCTCTGAAAAGACTCTGCCTTTTACGCCAAGGGCCCACTCTACTAGAGGCATTGGGGCCACTCTGGCTTTCATTGCAAATGTACCCCTTGACACCATTTGCAAAGCAGCTACTTGGAGCTCTATTCACACTTTTACTCAGCATTACTGCATTGACACCCATTCCAAGGCAGATACACAAGTGGGACAAGCGGTTCTAAGACACTTATTTGCTCATGACCCTTCTCACATCCCACCTCCTTCTGGTACTGCTCGCTAATCTATGCACAGCATGTGATCTAAGCAGATTCCACAAGCCTCAGAAGGGATACATTACTCACCGTAATCGTATTTCTGATGCTTGTATCTGCTTAGATTCACATGCGACCCACCCTTCCTCCCCTCCGAGAGAAGGCGCATGATTGCTTGTAGTCTTACCTTTTCTGTCTATCTGCTTGGACTATCTGTACTCACGCTACTCCTCATGTCAGTAAAAAATACAATCTGAGGATCCTAGACGCGTGAGGGATCTTGGGTACAGTGGACGTCACACTAGGGATAGTATTACTGGCACGCCCTGTGTCGACACCCATTTTCGAGTTTCGAAAAACAAACTGTAATACTCCGCAGCTTCCACTAGATGTCGGCCTATGCACAGCATGTGAATCTAAGCAGATACAAGCATCAGTAATACGATTACGGTGAGTAATGTATCATATATATATATATATATATATATATATATATATATAATTACACAGCCACTGTAGTGGCTGTGTAGTTATGGTTAAGTTGCTGTTTCCAAAGGAAGAGTGCTTTTTGGGTGGCTTATAACTTTGCTTTCCCTGGACGAATCCTCACCAAACTTTGCAAAAAAAAGTATATGGGTCACTGAATTTTTTTGCAAAGTTTGGTGAGGTTTGGTCCAGGGGGGGGGCAAAGTTATAGGGGCAGGGAGGTCCCAAAACTTCTTTTTTTTCCCATAGACTGAATGGGGGGAAAAAACTTTGCTCACGCCTACAGGCCAAACCCCTGGATGGATTTTCACCAAATTTGGACCAGGAGCAGCGGCTTGGTCCCAAAAGCGTGCTTTTGCAAATTTGGTGAAAATCCGTCCAGTCGTTTCTTTTAAAATGACCAAAAAGTAGGTCACAAAAAATTAGTGATATCTATGTTCGGTCCGCGGACACACTTCCCTGTTCGCTCAGCGGACAGTGTCCTGATTGGCTGACCGACTTGCGTCATGTCCGCGGACATGCAAGGTTTTCGCTGATTGGACGGCGAAGAGTGTGAAGCGCGTCAGATTTTTGGGAACGCCCGCCATCTTGAGTTTGCGGACGTCTGCGGACAGCGCGGTGTAACGTGGTGGAAAAATGCTATTTAGTAGAGTGTGTTGGTGTGGAAGACTGTTTGGGGAGGGTGGGGGAGTTAGAGATTGGTTAAATGTTGTATTAATTTAGGTGGTAGATCTTCTTGTTGTGTTCGATTTGTCTGCGGACAACATGGATGTCCTGAAATGTTCTAAATAAATTAAATGGGGGTGTTCTGAGGACAGTACGTCCGTACATATGGTTCGTAGGAAATTTGAAACTGTTCTAAGAACACACGCGGTGTACTGATATGTTCGAAAATAAACAAAATGGGGGTGTCCTGAGGACGATATGACTGTCTGTACTGTTCGCAAGCAAGTTGAAACTGTTCTAAGAACACATGAAGTGTCCTGGGATGTTCGTCAAACAAAATGGGAGGGTTCTGAGGACGGTATGTGTGTTCGGTGGCAAGTTGAAATTGTTCTAATAACAGATGAGGATGTTCGTAAATAAATAAAATGGGGGTGTTCTTAGGACGGTATGTCTGTTCGTTTTGTTAGCAGGCAAGTTGAAAATGTTCTAAGAACACATGAATTGTCCTGGGATGTTCTTCAATAAACAAAATGGGGGTGTCCTGAGGACGGTGGATGTTCGTCAATAACGTACTGTTCGCAATCAAGCTGAAACTGTCCTAAGAACACTCGCGGTGTCCTGAAATGTTCGTAAATAAACGAAATGGGAGTGTCCTGAGGACGCTGTCCGTATTGTTCGCTGGCAAGTTGAATCTGTTCTAAGAACACTCCTCATGTCCACAGACATTAAAAGTGCCCATATGGCATAGTCAAAATGTTTGACTCTATGGGTGTGATATTCTGCGGTGGTTGTGGCCAGGGCATAGAGTCTTGGGTGCATGGACAAGACGGAATTTATAAGCACCGAAGTTATAAGTCACTATGGGTGTGATTTGCTACGATGGTTGTACTTAAGATCATGTTAGTATTAGTATTTTGTAATGACTTATAACATTGAATAATCAAAAAAAATGTTTGACCCTCCTATTTAGTAGATCACAAACCAGTGTACTGTGCAATTTGCTCAGTTTCTTTGTTTGTTGCTAAAATCATTGGGTCTGTGGGAGAAAAAAAATCCATGTTGGATTTAAAAAAAACTTTTTTTGTTATGCTACAGCCTGTTTGTTTGTTTTCTGTATTCACTTGTTGTTTCTGGCTAATGCTCTATGTATTGGCTTGTTGCAGATTTTTGGAGCAGCTAGATACCTGTTGACATATTGTAACTTTCTATTTTTTGTTATAATGAAGTGGTATTGATTTATCCGTTTGGTTATTGTAAAATCATGGGGCAGTTAGATACCAGTTGGTGTATTCTAACTATATATTTTTTGATATAATTTAGTAGTATTCATTTATCTGTTTAGTTGTTGTAGAATCTTGGGGCAGTTAGATACCAGTTGGCGTATTCTAACTATATATTTTTTGATATAATTTAGTAGTATTCATTTATCTGTTTAGTTGTAGAATCTTGGGGCAGTTAGATACCTGTTGGCATATTCTAACAGTTTATATTTTTTTAATAGAAGTTTAGTTAAGGTTTAAGTATAGTTTAGTTAATACGTTTTGGTTTTAAGAAGATTAAGCGTTTGTAAGATTTGCTGGTAATCTCTACTTTAGAGTAATGGTACTATCATTACATTCGAACTTTTTTATATATGCAGTGTAGTGACCTGAATTGGTTGTGGCTCGGTAGACTATACCTATTGTTGTGAATGTTTTCTTACCACGTGATACTTGACCATGTGTGAATCCAGTCAGCTTGCAGTTGTTTTTGGTACCATCTGCATGGTAACGTAAAAGCATTAGTATTACGTATTTACCATGTGTTTGTATTAGTAAGGTGGAGCGATTATCCGAATTGCAGGTAGAACATAATCTACCATGGTTTGCATTTTGTACAAGTTGCTGAAATGGAATGGATTCACAATTAGGTATTGATATATATACGAAGAATATATGCAGAGAGTGCATGTATGTTTCCACATGTATGAAATCTGGAAGATTTCATTTATAGGTATGTTTTTGTTTTCCAGTACTTGTAGTAAGTACTTTAGAAATTCTTGTGGATCTTCCTGTGAGTTTATAGTGAATTTCACCATTCCAGCACAGTAGTCCAATTTTTGTCTTATTCCATAAACACTATACGTGTTACCAGGATTGTTTGTTGCATTTCTATGAAGTACTAACATTTGCACACACAATTGGTCTGTACTGTGTAAGTAAATGTTTTCAACAATTGGTGGTAATTGAAATTGAATATTCATTGCTACATTTGCGTAGCAAATTACACCAATTATATTTGAGAGTTTAAATGGACCAGGTAATTCTGTATCCGAGTGATTTGTTTTTTTTTTTTTTATTTATTTGTCTTCCTTCTTTGACGAAGTACCTGGTTTACTTTCCCGAATTGGTTCTTTTTTGCTTGTGGTACTTGGTGAAGTATTAGTTTCTTTTAGTCTCTTTGGAGGATTTGCAGTGACATCCTGTTGCATTTCTGTTTGATTTAGTTTTCTTTTACAATGTTTTACTTTTTGTGGAACAGGATATGTTTTTAGATGGGGGTGTATAGTGAACAAAGTCTATTGTATTCTAAAATGCAAGGAATATCAGGGTTTACTTTACTTGCATCAAAGTTGATTAGAAATAGACCATCAAGTGTACGTAAGCGTGATAGTGCTACGTAGCTCATGCCTTCTTTAAAGACTCTTACCAATGTCTATTAATGCTTTGCCTAGGGTAAGACCTTGTGATTTATGAATGGTGACTGCGTATGCAAGAGTTAGAGAAAATTGTTCTCTGCAAACATACATGTCTTTGAAGAGAAGGAATCGAGCTGTTGAGCGTCCTATCCTTTTTACTTCTGAAAGTTTGTCAAAGAGAATATTGACAAACTGAATGTTGTTGTCACGTGGGTATGTTTGAAAGCCAACAACTGTACCCAGTGCTCCATTTACTAGTCCTTGGTCCACGTCAAGGTTACGTTTAAGCATTACTCTGCAATTTAAGGATAATTTTAATATTTTTTCCAGTCCAGCTGTGTTGGAGATTTAATTTTCTAAACTATTTAGTCTTGTTGTGGCTTGTTTACACATGGGTAGTGTCATACCATGTATGTCTAGTTTGTCTGTGGCGCTAATTTCAATTATTGGTTGCATTTCTTTTTTTAACATTGTTTCATTGAATTTGAAACAGCTTGCAAGACTTAGCATTAAGGTCATACAAATGACATTTTTGTGGGCTAATTGTTCCATAACATCTGTAGCACATGTAGTATCACCATAAAGTGCATGAATGTGCCGGGTTTTCAATATTGCATGTGCTTCTTGAGCTAGTATACCAACTCTAATACTTTTTAAGATGTTGCCATAAGTGAGATCTGCAGATTGTTGCATGTTTTCTGTTAATTCTCTGTATTGGAAATGTTGCCAAAGGTTGACATTTCCTATGCTGCCAACAGTTTTACAGCAGAGTTTGTGTCCTAAGTTTTTAAAAATAGGCTCACCTTTCACTGGTGTCAATTGAAGAAGATCTCCGAAAACAATAATGTGTTTTCCTGCAAAGAGCTCTTCGTAGTTTGTTTTGAGTACTACTTGTAATCTGAGGTGAATCAAAGCCAACATTAGGTTGGAGACCATGCTCACTTCATCTATTAGTAGCATTTTCATTTGTGTTAATACTCTGCGTAGTTCCATTGCAGCTTCTGTGGAAAGTTTGTAATAGTCTAGTTTGTTTTGGTGTCCTACTGGCAGGAGTAGTAATCGGTGTAAAGTGACACCGCCTATGTTGTAGGCAGCTAAACCTTTGGGGGCAGTGATAACAGCTGACAGTTAGTTGTTTGTCAGTTGTTGAAGGAACTTACTGATGATTTTGATTAAGAATGTTGTGCCAGAACCAGCTTCACCACTGACGTACAGTAGTATAGGTTTGTAATTTTGACCGGTGCATTCTCTGTTTTCATGTTGTACACCATGTGCAATTTCTTTTGTTACTTCTTGAAAAATGCTACATTCTGTCATACCTAATTCTGCCTCATTTGTTATTAGTGGCTCTCCCAGTGGTTCTTGGCTTCCTGTTACAGAAGGTTGACTACTGTCAGGAGTGTCCTTATCTAGTTGGGCCTGGAGTTCTTCTTCGTGTTGTTGTTCATTGTGCAACATTGTTTTGTACTGTGTAAAGTTTACATATAGTGCTTTCATTTGCTTTGAAAGCGTCTTCATATGAGTCATAGTTATCTAGTATTTCTTCTTTTCTCCATGGTTTAAAGAGTTGTAGTGGGGACATGTAATATAGTTCTTTATGTTGAGGAGTCTTTAATGACAATTTGATATGATTAATTTAATTTTGTTTGGTGAGTTTTACTAAGCTGCCTTCACAATTTGTCACTCTGTAGTTACCTTTTTTTTCATCGGGTTTAATATTTTTGTATGTGAAGTTTTGGGCTATGTGGTATAGACACATGGTTTCCAAAGTGTTACTTCTGTTTGGGTAGTATGTGTCCAGTAAATTGTTTTTTAAAATGTCTTGGCTGTTGGGATCATGTTTGGCTATTGTTTCTATATCTTCGTATGATTTTAGAACTCTTTTTCTAGATTTAGCAGGACCAAGAGTTAGCCATACTATATTTTCAGCTTTTCCATACAAAGCAGTACCAGTTAAACGATCTGCTGCTTCATAGGAGCCACATTCTCTATGTGATAGCATTTTTATGCCCAAGCTGTATAATTTGAGACAGTGTTTTGTCTGATGACGGGTCATTCCAGAGGTCTTGGAGCTCTGTTTTTTCTGCTTTCGTTAAGTATGCTGTAGCATATCGTGTAACTGCAGTGGAATTGTCTGCAATGTACTGCACATCTATGTTTGCATTCCATAAGTGGGCAATGATTGCATTGTAATCATTGATATATTATTTATGTAATATGTATTTTTAGGTGATTTACCTTAAACACTATGTCTAACTGAAGACTAGGGGTGTCACAGTATTAGTTTTATGACGGTACGATAACCTTCTTGCCAAATGACAGTATATCATGGTTATCGCGGTATAGCAGGTGGAGTTAAATAATCTTAACAAATATTTTCTAAAAGGTCATAAATTGACAGATTTAGCATCACAAACAAAACCAGGCACCCAGGGCCAGAATTGGGCTTTTCAACATACTTTCCACTGAAATGCCTTGCTTCCACCAAACACAAGTGTGGAGAGGAGGAGGGGGGGGGGGGGCTGCTGCAACTGGCAAAGCAAACTGAATAGCTTTTCTTAAGTGGTCATTTAGGCTTTATGCTCCCCCACTGGCTACTGGTGAAGATGAACATGTTGCCATCTTGATAACCTGCATGCCACCGATCAATGGAGGCTGATGGTAGTATACGCTTGTGTACACACACACACGTACACACGTACACACACGTACCCACACACACACACACACACACACGTTACAGCCTTTAGTTTACTTGCGGGCCAAAAGGTGTTCAGTAATCACGGACATGTTACCCTTTGGTATGGCAGCAGGGAATACCCACAGAGATGAGTGAATTTCGCTGTATGACTTATTATATGTAAATTCAATGATAGAACCAGGGAAATCCCCCATTGCCATATGTTTAGAGAACATTATCCATTATAAATATATAAACCCCAAAGCCGCCAACCCAAAGTAAACCCTTTTCCTTCTTGGCACTGTATCTATTCTTCCTGTTGCTAACATATTGATTTTGTGTCAGGCACGTGTGGTTTATGGAATGGCATTAAAAACTGCTCCAACTGAAACTACTTGGCAGACGGCACATCAAACAGTGCAAGACCAAGACTGCGCAGCACTTGCTTACTGCAGCCTTTCCAAATCAGATTGAAAAGCACACTTTACGGTATAACGGTATAAACAATGTGACGGTTATTATTGTTCAATTAAGTGGTTCACGGTATCTTTAACGGTATACCGTTACATCCCTACTGAAGACATGAAGTTGTTCAATTGACCTGGTTTTGTAACCGGTCTAGGGAAACCAAAGTGGCATTTGGTGTAGTATTTCCCTTTGTTTTTGTATTTGCGGCAACAATATTTGCAACACATTTGTGTCTTTGAAATTGTAAAATGTGTGCATGAAGATCACTATTTGTTGCTTTGATGGAATTTCACAAGTGACATAGTTTTCAATAAACTGTAAAAAGAGTGGCATCACTGTCTTGACCAAATTTAGGAGCATCTTTAATCCATAAAAGCATGTGGATATGTGGTGCTCCTCTGGCTTGGTATTCTTTTCTCCAAAAGAAGTGTTACACTTCTCCGAGGGGAGGAGCAGTTTTATTACAAATAAAGTGTAGCATAGCAATGAAGCGATAAAATATCTTGAAACATTAACAGTTCTCCAGGTGTTAGTATATCTATGTTTGTTTTGTTTTTCTTTGATATGCATAGGAAATCATTGTAAATATTCCCATGCATATTCTGCACAACTTAATGTAACAAACCAAGTGGGTGGGCCAAGGTTTCTTATCATACAACGTACATCTCCATGACGTTGAAACCAGTACTCTTTAGTACCACGCATATTTGCTAATAGATTTGTAATATTTGATTGTAAAACCTCATCTTTTTGTTGCACTTTTTGTAATAATTGTGTAGCTGACATATTTTGAAAGTGGGATCCTGATTTTAATGTGTGTGCAACTCTGTAACATAAAGTTGCTAGTTCACTTTCAAAGAGTAGGTGGAATATGTATTCCACATTTTGTCTATATCTGGGATCTTCAGAATACGTCCGTAATGAGGAGTATTCTGATGCTGTTAGGTCTATCATCGTACCTTCCTCCTTTGCCAGTAGGAAAGAGTAGAGGAAAAGCACGTGCTTCTATACTTTTTTAGGTCGTCGAGAGACACGCTCGGAGCTCCGGCTTCGAGGCCTGTGTCGACGCCGTCGATGTTGGCGGCGCTGCAGCTGACGTCGACGCCGATTCGCTCGACGCCGATTCGCTCGACGCCGACACCGACTCATTCGGCGCCCTCGATGCCTTTCGAGGCAGTGGTGTTGGAGGGGCCCCGTGGCACGGGGTTTGCCCCTAGAAAGGCTCTGGCTAAGGTCAGGCACTGCTTTGGTCCCCAGAGGTCTTCCTCTCCCCGCCTGGAGTACATTTCTCAGGGTGATGAGGAGGTGGAGTTTTGTAGGCCGGAGCCTGGCACTCATGCCGATTCTTCATATCGGCGCCTTATGTCTCGGGTCACCGAGTACTTGGGTTGGTCAGCTCCCCCAGGGGAGTTTGTTCAGGATGATCTCACGGACATCCTTGATCTTGGTCCACCCACTGACCCGGTTTTGCCTTTTCATATGGCTTTGCAGAGAAGGGTGGCGGCGGCTTGGGCTGCTCCGGAGAGTCTCCCGGCAGTGGGCAAGTCTTTGTCGTGAAAATACCGTCCAGCCAGTAGCGACCCCTGCTACTTGTCTAGGCACCTCACTCCGGAGAGTTTGGTGGTGCAGGCGGCTACGGCCCCCGCAAAGCAGGCGTCGTATCCTACCATCCCTCCGGATAGGGACGACAAATGTTTTGACGGCTGGGCGAAGAAAGTGTTTTCTTCGGGGGTGTATGGCGCTTCAGACGGCCAACTCCATATGTGCCTTGTCTCGTTTCACACTGTGGAACTGTGTTGCATTAGCGGCTGAACATATTCCCGAAGGGGACGAACGGATGGTTTCCTTGCTATGGTTCAGGATGGCAAGGATGCCATGTATGAGGCTGTTCAGTCGGGGTTGGACTTGGCGGATTGTGTTAGCCGGTCCATGGCGGCGAGCACCGTAATGCGCAGGTTTGCGTGGTTGCGGAAGTCTGGGTTTGCTCCTGATGTGCAGTCCCGGCTCCTCAACATGCCCTTTGACGGTGAACACCTTTTTGGCAGCAAGGCTGACGAGAGCCTTGAGAGGTTGCAGACCTCCAAAGCTGCAGCGAAGTTGTTGGGCGCTGCAGTTCGCCATCTCCGCCTTTTCGTCCTAGGGGACAGCAATGGAGGGGGAGGTTCCTTTCGCTATTACTCATCCTTCAGTAGAGCGAGGGGAGCTAGCAGTCAAAGAGGCCATCGTAAGAGTGCCAGAGGTGGAAATAAAGGTACTCGAGGTGCCAAGGCCGCTCGGGCAGTTGCCTCTTTGCCCTCGGGCAACGCCGCAGCCGCTACCACTCAGTCATGAGGCCAGGTCCCATGGTTCGCCGGTTGGGGGAAGGCTGGCGCAGCATCTTGTAGAGTGGCAAGCCATTACTTTGGATGTGTGGGTTCTGGAGATCATAACCCACGGCTACTGTCTTCCTTTTCGGCTGAGGCCTCACGACAATCCACCAGGGAGCCTCTCTTTGAAGAGTCCGGATCCGCTCCTTGCGCAGGAAATTCAAGCCCTGCTGGAGAAAGGCGCCATAGAACTGGTGCCTGTAGCGGAGAGGAACAAGGGATGATATTCCCCTTCTTTTTTGATATCGAAGAAAGACGGGGGATTGAGACCCATCATGGACTTGTGCGGTTTGAACAAACTCCTCAGGAAGGACAAGTTCAAGATGGTGACTCTTTCTCAAGTCCTCCAGGCCCTTCAACTTCAGGACTGGTTGGTGTCTCTCGACCTCAAGGATGCTTACTTCCATGTGCCGATCCATCCCAAGCACAAGAAGTACCTGAGGTTCGCGGTTGGCGACTCGCACTTTCAGTTTCGGGTCCTGCCGTTCGGATTGACCTCCGCCCCGAGGGTTTTCACCAAGCTCATGGTGGTGGTGGCAGCGCATCTCAGGAAAGGGGGGAATTCACGTCTACCCCTACCTGGACGATTGGTTGATCAGGGGGAGCTCTCCCCAGCAAGTCCTGGATCATCTGTACGTCACCTGCCACTCCCTTCACAGGCTGGGCTTCTCCCTCAATTTAAAGAAGTCCCATTTGACACCAACGCAGCGGCTCCAATACATCGGAGCAGTGCTCGACACGTCCCTGGGGCAGTGTTTTGCTCCTCAGGTGAGGGCTCTTCACATTCAGCAGATGGTGCACAAGTTTCATTTTGCCCAGGATCTCCCAGCGTCCGAGTTCATGAGACTGCTCGGCCTCATGGCAACCTGCATTCTTCTGGTGCCAGAGGCCCGTCTGCGGATGAGATCTTTGCAGTGGGCACTCAAGCTCCAGTGGTCTCAGTCCTCCGGCAGGCTGTCGGACCCTGTTCAGGTGCCACCCTCGGTGGCCCGGGACCTTCTGTGATGGGCCGTCGAGGGCAATCTGATGAAGGGGGCCCCATTTTGGCTGCCCTGGCCGGAGGTGACGATCGTGACGGACGCATCCCTCACGGGATGGGGAGCTCATGCCAACGAGTTGGCGGTCGTTGGTCTCCGTCCGAGTCCAGACTCCATATCAATCTGTTGGAGCTGAGTGCCGTCAGGCTAGCCCTGAAGGCTTTTCTGCCCACTGTGCGCGGAAAGAGTGTCCTGATTCTAACGGACAACACGGTGGCCATGCACTACCTCAACAAAAAGGGGAGGGGGCAGGGTCACTTCTGTTGTGCAGGGAGGCGATGCAGCTCGAATTCTGGGCCATCCAGCAGGAAGTGTCGATCTCGGCTGTTCATCTGGCTGGAGACGACAACGAGACAGCGGACGCTCTGAGCAGGCAGAGCTCGATCTCTCACGAGTGGGAGCTGGCTCAGGAGATTCTCCTGGAGATCTTCGCCCTTTGGGGGACCCCTCAAGTGAATCTCTTCGCCTCCAGTGTCAACCGGAAGTGCGAAAGGTTTTGCTCGCGGGAATTTCCTCCAAAAGGAGCCTTAGGAGACGCGTTCGTGGTGGAGTGGTCATTCCCACTGCTGTACGGATTTCCTCCAGTCCCCGTCATCCCGCAAGTGCTGTTACGGAGGTTCGGTTCCCGGATGATCCTCATTGCTCCGCCGTGGGCCCGGAGGACGTGGTACCCAGACCTTCTCGACTTGTCCATCTGCCCTTCACGTCGTCTTCCCTACCGAGACGATCTGCTCTCACGGGAGGGGGGGGTCAGGTTCTCCAACCAGAGGTCGGATCCCTCAATCTTCACGCTTGTCTTCTGAAAGGTTGAGGTATAAGGATTGGGACCTCCCTGAAGACGTGATGGAGGTGTTGCTCTCGGCCAGGCGGCCGGCAACTAAGTCTCTGTACCGTTGCCGTTGGAGAAACTTCTGCGACTGGTGCAGAGTTCAGAATGTGGATCCTTTTGAATGTGACATTCCCATGGTTCTGTCTTTTTTGCTTTCTTTGGCCCACAGGGGCTTGCAAGTGGGGACCATTAAAGGTTACCTGGTGGCGCTGTCCATATTTAAGCGCTCGTCTGAAGAGTGTTCCTATTTTAAAATCCCTTTAATTTCGCAGTTTTTGAAAGGGCTCACTAATGTGTTCCCTCCGTCACCTTTTCTGGTGCCAGGTTGGGATTTGAACCTTGTTCTTAAGTTTCTTATGGGTGCTCCGTTTGAGCCTTTACATTCTTGCCCTTTGAGGATGTTAACTCTGAAAACTGTGTTTGTGGTTGCGGTTACTTCCGCTCGCAGAGTGAGTGAGTTACAGGCACTTTCAGTTAAGCCACCCTTCACTGTGTTTCATAAGGACAGGGTTGTCCTTAGAGTTCGTCCTTCTTTTCTTCCGAAGGTGGTTTCGGAATTTCATTTGAGCCAGAAGGTTGTTCTTCCGGCGTTCTATCCTCCTCCACATCCTGGTAAGGAAGAGGAGAGGCTCCATAGGCTTGATCCTAGGAGAGCGTTGAGCTTTTATATTTCGTGCATGTCCCGGGTCAGAGTGGACGATCAACTTTTCATTGGTTACGCTGGAAAGCGTTTGGGACAAGCTGTGACGAAACAGACTTTGTCTCGTTGGATTATTTTAGCTATCTCCGAGTGTTACTGCTTGGCGGGTAAGGATCCTCCGGCTGGCTTGCGGGCCCATTCTACCAGGGGAGTGGCTGCGTCTACTGCTCTGCAGAGGGGAGTTCCTATTCGTCACATCTGTGATGCAGCCACCTGGGCTTCAGTACATACTTTTGTACGTCACTACTCCCTCGATTCCATCAGCGGGCAAGATCTGGCCTTTGGCAAGGCAGTTCTCTATTCCGCAATTTTATTGGGTATGCAAAATTTGTATTCTAAATTCTTTCCCACCTCCTTGCTTGGTACTGCTTTGGGAGTCTGTCATAGATATGGAATACGTCGGAGGACCCAATCCCCTCGAAGAACAAGTTACTTTCTTACCTGGTAACGTTCTTTTGATGGGATGGTCCGACAACGTATTCCATATCGCTCCCTCCCTGCCTTCCCCGCTGCAGAATTTCTTTTGCGATTGCAGCTTGCGTTCCGCAAGGCCTTGTGTGTCGGACTGGCAGAAAACTGGTGGCACACGTTCTGGGAAAAAACTATAACTGACGCTATGGGCGTCGTGCGTTCTACTTATCACATCGGGTGACGTCAGCCGTCGGAGGAGGTCCTCTGGGACGGCGCATCGACGTCATCGACGCAGGATGCAGACGCCAAAGATTTTCCGAAGCAGCACAGCTGTGGACATTACCTGTCATAGATATGGAATACGTCATCGGACCATCCCATCGAAAGAACGTTATCAGGTAAGAAAGTAACTTGTTCTTCTTGTCTCTAATTATTTCAGTGGTATCCTTCAAGTTTTCTTCAATATTAATTTCTTGTAGTATTCATTGTCGTCTTTTAGATATTGCAAGGCTTGTCTAACTTCATGTAAATCTACCATTTGTTGCCAATTTTTTTGTCTTTTGTAGGTACACCATTTACTAAGATAATTAAAGGAGAGTTCCGGGACTTTTTTTTTATTGTCCCTACGGTTCGGCCATGTGTTTTTAAGCATAACTCTGTAGATCGTGGAAAACTTTCCTATGGACCTTACCCGACTTTTCGTCCATTAACGCACTCGAAATCAGCCGCCATTTTATGATAATCCTATCACTTGCCGCATCGCCCTGGCTCACCTGCTTTTGCGGCACTAAATCAAATCCCCCGCCCCTGAAACAGACTTGATCAAAACATTCATATTCCCCGCCTCTATCCGTGACGTGACTGAGCTGCGTAGGCAAACGCGCCCAGGCGTCTTCTACGCGACTCCACACAGAACCAGGAAATCAACACAGATGAGCTCAAACAACACAGCGCGCCACAATTGGGAATATGAAACTGTACTTTTAAATTAAACCGCAAGATTGTAAATTTGGTAAAGTACATTTATTTGACATCAAATGTTTTGAGAATATTCAGCGATTAGCATTTTTATTTGCACATGTTCCAAAAAGTTCGTTTCGAGGCACACGATGTTCCTTTGCTGTACACAGGGTCTTAGATCATCTCACAATACAGCGCCACAATTCGGAATATGAAACAGTTGTTTAAAAGCAAACGGCAAGATTGTACATTTGGCAAAGTACATTTATTTGACATCAAATGTTTTGAGAATATTCAGCGATTTGCATTTTTATTTGTTCACGTTCCGAAAAGTTCGTTTCGAGGCACACGATGTTCCTTTGCTGTACACAGGGTCTTAGATAAATGAATTTTTATTTGCTCTCGATCCAACATATTTCGTCTTGAGGCAAGCGATGTTTGTGTGCAGTAGACATGGTGTTGGTTTACGATAAAATAAGCTCTTCGGTCGCACTGATAATCGCATGGCTATTCCAACAACGAGGCACTAGGGCACCACAACGGTCTGTATGTTGCATCTAGCCGTTAGTACCGCGTAAGGGCATACTTGTACTTGGCGATCGTCCCACAAAATGGTCAGCGTGCTAACGTTGTTCACGCGGAGAAGCAACTGGCGATTATAGAAGCCATCCGCCGGTGTCTGGTACTCGTGACACAGACAATAATGGACGATGTATCTATTTGAAAAACATAAAAAAAGGAAATTAGTCTCACCATCAGATCTTTATTAAAATTATTAATTTTATATATTAGGTCTGGAAATTATTTCATAGCTAGGACAGTGCAACTGGGTTTTAAACATCAAGGGGGGCTGTAGGATACTGAGACAGTCCCCCAGTGCAGGGGTTGACAGGGAGTGCAGGTGGAGAGTGGAAGGGCCCAGAACCGAGATCGCAGACAGTGGACCAGTTGTAGCAGGGGAGAGGGAGAGAGAAAGCAGAAGCAAAGGTTTTGAGGTGCTTCCGTAAAAGTATGATATGATATGGTATTTGTAACGCGCCTATACACAAGTGTTTCAAGGCGCGACGAGGCAGGGAGGGAGGGGAACAAGGGGAAGACAGACAAACGATCCTACTAGGCCAGGTGTCATTCAGATCGCGCAAGTGCAGAGGTAAGGGGAAAAGGAGAAAGTGCAAGGAGAGGAGGTGGGGGGGAAGTGCAGTACAAGGTAAGTAGCGTAATAAAATAATAAATAATAAATAATAAATAAAAAGGGCCCGCTTGAGGCCAAGGACAAGTCTCGCAGTTCTGTTCTGGATAAGTTGCAGAGGGCGGAGAGTGGAGGCAGGCAGATTAAGATAGAGGCTGTTACAGTAGTCCAGCCTAGAGAGAACCAGGGCTCGGGAGACAGTGAGCTTCTGGGGGAAGGAGAGGAAGGGAAGAATACCTCTGAGGAGGTGCAGCTGGTAGTGTGACTTCTTAGAGACGTCAGATATATGAGGAGAGAAGGAGAGTGTGGAGTCGAAGATGACCCCGAGGTTTTTAGCCTTGCAGGTAGGGGCGGGAAGGGGGCCAAGTAGACGGTTCTCCCCAAGATAGTGCGCGGTACAAAACAACATGCCACATAGAACGAACAAGTACAACTTAACCCGTCTTTAAAGCAACTGTATAGTAATTCAATTGCGGTATAAACTCATCTAAAGAGTTACTTACATTATATTTGCATTTTCCATTGCGTCTGTGCGTAGGGCAGCCCCGAAATACCACTCCTTCTATGCCGACGTTATTTCTTCTAATGAACGAACATGAAATGGCTTTCGTTTCTGAAATTATATTCATTATCGTTTCTTACGTGGTCCAGGCCTGTCAAGGTCAAAATACAATAGAACCTTATTCTGAGTCGTGGGCCATTCTGGCACCCGAGAAAAAATCAAAGCAGCTGACCTTCACTTCGAACGAGCACACATTCCAAGTTAGCTACATTCAGTGTAAGGCATTCTCACAGGACTTGAAATTTACACTCCATCTTTGCATTTTGTCTGCGTGCTTTGCAGCCACACAGAACCATAAATACGGAGAGATTCTATATTTATTGAAAAATGATTTATATTACTGTTTGGTTTAATTTAATGCGCAAATGAACAAGGTTGGCTAGATACACATATTCAATGGGCCTGCGACATGAGGAGACTTGAGAGAACAGACAATCAAATTACAATCATTTAAACCGTGATGTGTATTTCTCAATTAGTTCTTCTTTAGGTGGACATGGAACAGATGCAATGTTGGGTGGCAATGCAGTTGTCCCCTGCACAGGTTCGTTCACAACTCCATTTATGTGCCTATCTAGGACGTCAACAATAAGTTTCTCAATAAACTCATATTGCATATCCTCAAACACTGGTTTGATCACCCATTGTTTACTTCTTTTAGTGAAGGCCTTATTGTAGCGAAGCGTCCCTAAAGTTCCGGTCGTCCTACTTTGTTGACGGCCAACATTATGGTTATGTGCCAAGACCGCTAAAAGAGTCCGATTTATCATGCCCTCCATGCCAAAATGCAATCGTTTTGGCCTGTACTTTAGGCACATATTGTGGAACACCTCCAAATCTCCTGTGTGGCAGAATTCCGTGAGTCCCCTCAAAGCTTTTGTTATAGTTTTATCAAATACAATCTTTTCAATGGCTTTGTGAGTGGGTGATGAAGGAATCAACCACTTCTTCTTCCGTGCCTCCTCTGTGGACAAATGGCCATGTTCACAATTGTGGAAATGTTGGTTCGTGTTCCATCGGTGAACGTTCGTACAGTGTGGCATTACTGACCGCCATTTTTCCAGTAGAATTTCCAACGACCCTCCACATGTTTTTGAGCTCCACCAAAGATGGTTGCTGATTGACTTGGACCACTGTGAAATACCTTGCAATTCTTTTTTTTTACCTGCAGCCGACAATTTTTTATTGATTGATTTTGCAAGATGCCAAACGTCAAATTGGTGATTTATATTTTTGTACTGTTCTCTCATTGTCTTGGCAATTGAAACGTGTCTGTCCGTGGCTATCAGGTCGATCACCATTCCCCGCGATTGTAGTTCTTGCAATGATGCTACAAAGCCAACTTTCTCCATGGCCACTGAGGATGTACTTTGTGACACCTGCACGACCACCGAACTCACAATTTTCTTACTTTCCATGTCCTGAAAGTGGTAGGTGCAGTACTTGGCTGAAAATACTGGGCTGTCGCACTGTCCATCACCGGCTAGCCTGAACCGTTTGCCCGCGAATGTACTATCAATAGACATTTTTTCCATTCTCCAAGCTTCGCTAATGGCTGGAAATAGATAATCGGTTTGGTATTTGTAGAACTGAGTTTTCGCAATGAAACGGATTCCCACAAACTGAAAGAAAGACTCTAATTTTTTAAAACTTGAACCACTAAAAAGTGCAGCCGCTGCACAAAGTAGATTGCCTGCTGGCAGTTGTCCCAGCATAGGTTGTGCAGACCATGTGAAAGGATGATATTTTGTACAGGTGGCATGTATTTTAAGGTTAGTGCCTCGAATTGCACGAGTCACATTAATCAATGGCTCCCCACATACTTCCCCACCTACCAAATGCCCACATTTAATCCGAATAATAATATCAATCAAACAACTATCGAATACAATGAATTTGGCCTCTTTCCTTATACTGTCACTCTGCATCCCAGCTGGTTCGGCCTGTAACGTTGAGGACATGTCACTCACATGAAAGGTAGAATCTCTGATATCGTGTTTCATTGTCGTCTACTTCATTCTCTTCCATTGCAACATCTGTTCCTTCTCCGGCGATGGGTGAATAAAACAATTTCTTCAACTTTCTCGCCGTCTTAGTTTTTGCGGGTGTGGATTCTGTGAATTGATCTCCGACTGCATCCGAACTACCAGGAGGACATTCACTATCAATGGCTGGTGGTGGTATAGCTCCGTTGTCAATCACTTCATATTCTTCCCATTGGCACGATGCTTCTCCAGTCTCAAGTCCCTGCCAAAAGGTTTGACAAGCAACATCTCTCGTTCGCTTCACTGTCTGTGTAGATCTAGTTCGTACACCCACTCGCAACTAGAGGACAGATTGGAAAAGGGTTGTTCAGTTTAAACACAACTTACAGTATTGAACTATTAACAGTGAAAAACAACATAATATAGTGACCAGGACACTAACCTTCTTTTGCTTTCTTTTCTTTGAAACTTTCTTGCCTCAAACTTCAACATCAGGACGCTGTTGCTCCGACTCGTGTGTGCATGTCTCCACTTCCTCTTGCGCTGCAACGACTATGTTTTCCTGATAAGCACATCCATCACGCACTGACGCTCCATGGACTCCCTGAAACATAGAACTTTCATTAGTATGTATAATAATATCGAAAACACAAAATGTACTTGGGGACCAATACCCACGTACTTCTCAATAGCAAAACACGAATGAACGCTTTGTGTAGAACATTCAAACGACAATTATTCACGCATTGTTGATCTAGTTAGATGGAACTGTCAAGATCCATACCTCGGGCTCCTCATAGACTTCCATTGATGATATTATTGAAGATGATGCTTCAGTGACTCCCTGAAACACAGTAATTGCATTAGTATGGTTTTCTATTTTGATAAAAAGAACAGAAAGTTTGTGCAGGCGTGAACGGCTCATCTAAATAGACCTGCACAAATGATCAGTTGTCTAAAATAAATAATGGATATCTAAATATGATTCGATTTGCTCGATCGTTGGAAGTGTCACCACCCAGAAATCTGCATCAACTACTAGGGGTGATGTTCTTGTAGAAGAAGCTCCGTCATCTCCCTGAAACATAGTACTTGCGTTAATAAAGAAGGAAGTATAGCGGATGTAATCACGTCATATGATTTCGCTTCATCGAACTGTCAGTATCCATACCTCGAAATGCATAAGAACATCAAGGGACGATGTAACTGCGGTGCACACTTCTGCAAGCTGTTGCGCCGACCCGTAACTGCACGCTCCCCCTTCTTCTTGGACTAATGCTCCATCGACTCCCTGAAACATAGGACTTTCATTAGTAATGAACACAATATTGAAAAAAGAAGACACATAGGAGGGCGACGACAGAAGGACATATCAATGGCTAAAAACGAAAGAAACATTGTGTGTAACAATCACGCTACAAGAATGAAAAATCTGATGATCTCCATCGATGGAACTGTCCTGAAACGTACCTCGAGCATCTGAGTGACATCAACGGTAGTCGTCAATACGTTGGACTCCTCAGCATCTCCCTGAAAGACAGTACTTGAATTATTTTGGATAACAATAATTATAACTGAAAACAAAGACTAGAGGACGAGTACAAGGGTGTACCATTAGGTAAAATAATTACACGATAAATTAAAACTATTGATTTACATGCCTAAAACAAGTCGGTGGCAGAATAGCCAAGTAAGATTACCCGATAGGCGCTTGAAGTGGCTGATGACTGCAATAACGACACGGATGGAGAATCTTCCGCCTTCATATTGAGTGGATACATAAATGGGGAAATTATTGTTAGCTAATGCTACACACTACCGCAAGGCCGAGAGATAAATACGTAAACTTGACTCACCAGTGGAGGGATGTGGACGAATAGAGTGGGAATAGCGGTTGAGAGCAATTTTCGCCTCGCTCGCGGTGTGTTCTTCTTTATTAGCAATGATGTGGAGTACATGTCAGAGGTAAAGTGCCTGCTGCAGATGCGGTATCGATCACCCCTCTTGTCCGCAAAGACTTCTAGGACTCTACTTTCAAGCTCAGAGGGTGGATATCCGCAATATCGGACCCATTCTCTTATCTGATCTATTGTCTTAGGGAAAACATGCATTATAGTACCTTCAGATTTATTATGGGTCTTCGAAGGACAACCGCCAATGGAACAGGCAGGCATTGTGGAAAGTTCTGAAAAGTAAAGATCAACAATTCTCTATGAATACCAATGTGTTAAAAAATTAAATACATAAAAGGTTCAATGCAAGGTATGTTTTGGTTCTTGGAACTATACACGTTATTCACATGCGGATAAGTATTTGAATAACTTTAAAAAAATACAAAAATAATTTGACTAAACTCAGAACATGTGACTAGTTCCTTGCATGTACTGTCTTGAACGAAAAGAAATTGGACGCAAAATGAGTATGGTACATGGCCTTACCTTGACGAGCAAACAGTTAGATGCAGGGATCAGAGTAGTTTCTTGTCGTAGAACAGGGAGCAGTTCACAGGTTGCAAACTGATGAGTTTGCTCAAAGTGGTCACGGAAGTTCACAGAGACGAAGAGCAGACAACCAGCACCTTCACGGGTTGACTAGCAAAGCGCAAAGAAGTTCTCATTAGAAATATGAAGTGGGTTATAAAGAATTCGAAACAGGGGTGTGTTTGTGAATGAATGACGTGTATATGTCGTGGCATTATGCGGTTTGCAGGGGGGCGTCCCGCGTGAGGGGAGATGCTTGGCAGGAGACACGGGGTCTGGCGGTAGACATGGGAACAACAACCCATGCTCTATAGACCACTTTGAAGTGTACATGGTCTTTGGCACCTCTTGGCCTTTATCGCTCCCTGACAGCTCCACTTGCCAGCACAAGTACCCCGGTGCGAACTGCCTTTGATAGGGCGGGGGGTGGATTGGGGCGGTGGTCGTGCAGACAAGACACAGGAAGACTCGTGAATGGAGACACACTTATGTGGATTTCAGGGGGCCGTCCAGCGTGAGGGGAGATGCTTGGCAGGAGACACGGGGTCTGGCGGTAGACATGGGAACAACAACCCATGCTCTATAGACCACTTTGAAGTGTACATGGTCTTTGGCACCTCTTGGCCTTTATCGCTCCCTGACAGCTCCACTTGCCAGCACAAGTACCCCGGTGCGAACTGCCTTTGATAAGGCGGGGGGTGGATTGGGGCGGTGGTCGTGCAGACAAGACACAGGAAGACTCGTGAATGGAGACACACTTATGTGGATTGCAGGGGGCCGTCCAGCGTGAGGGGAGATGCTTGGCAGGAGACACGGGGTCTGGCGGTAGACATGGGAACAACAACCCATGCTCTATAGACCACTTTGAAGTGTACATGGTCTTTGGCACCTCTTGGCCTTTATCGCTCCCTGACAGCTCCACTTGCCAGCACAAGTACCCCGGTGCGAACTGCCTTTGATAGGGCGGGGGGTGGATTGGGGCGGTGGTCGTGCAGACAAGACTCGTTTGCCGTAGGGCCTCACCAAGGAGAGGCCATCTAACTGCATGTAAGAGGCAGGCTGCAGGATCTAGTACATGGAAGGCAGGGGGGTGAGTTTATAAATACCTCAGCCTCCCAGGAGAATATATGGGTGCAGTTCACCCTGGAGACCCTGAACAAAGTGGTGTGGTAAGTATTTTTGGGGGAGGAGGCAAGGCCGGGAGGCTTGATGCCAACCCGCAAAATAACATATGTATGTCTGCTGCATATGGGTTCAACGGTTATGTGGATTGAAGGTGGGCGGCCAGCGTGAGGGAGGATGCTGGCCGGAGACATGTGGTGTGACAAGACAAGGCACAGGAAGACTATTCAATGGAGACACACTAGATTCATTTAAAAAATCAAAACAACCATTGTTAAAATATATGTTGGGTTTTATTTTAGATCTTAATTTCAATTGAACATAAATAATAAACATTACACATTGTAAAGTTGCGGTTGCAGCACATCCCGGGAAAAGCCGCGGTATTGTCCACTGTCGCTGGGGAAATGTTGTCTAATGGCAAGTACCGCACAGGCAGGTATTACTCTCCGAACGCGGTGTCCGAGCCTCCCGTGAAGCCACCAAGTGAAGCAACGATAGGCCACCAGCCTGTACCACCTGTGAAAATGAAAGATGCAAACTGTATTAAAATGACAACTTTCTTATCACTGTCGATTCAGGTACAAAAATGTCATTCTGCTTTGAAAAAAATTCTATCTAGAAAATGCACAACATGGAACCAATTTACATGCATTCGAATGATATGTAGATGTAGTTTTATATGTGGGAGACGGCCATGAAATAGTAGTGGCATCACTGACATCACAACCAGAGTATACTTACTCGTTACTCGGATTACGCGGACGAACAGTGCCGCAAAGTTCGTGCATAAGCACCATCATCATCCTCAACACTGTCCGTGAGAGGCAGGCTTCCCTGAACTCTGGCAGCTCGGTGATGCATTGCGGACTTGGCTCGCCTTCCGAAATGTAGGCCAAGCACCCGGAATTTTCACGGCAGCAGCAGTTCTCCTCCTCAGTTGGCATTAGCTCGCACCGATTGCACGTGCACCAGGTGGAGACGCCGTCCATGCGACATGGTCCAGGCTCTTCATCCGTTGACTGGTCCTCCCAACTGCCGTCCGAATCCCCATCGTTTTCACGTGCTTGCCTTTCCAGTAGTTCTTCCTCGGTGTACTCGGGCTCGTACATATACGGCATTATTGTAGCCATTGTGTGGTAAAGAAAGTAAAATAATTTATAGCGGTGGTACTGGTATCTGTTCACACGGGCTACAATCAACGAAGGTAGCTGACCAGAGCACAGAAACGAGTCACAGAATACTCAAAGTAACACAGCGAGAGTAATGGAATCGAAAATCTGCTGCTGTGTGTTGTGAAACGGTGTGTTTATACTTATTGAGGAAAGAGGCGTCCTGCCGTTTCCATGGCGACACTTCATTAGCTGAGGCGCAGCGATTGTTGACACGAAACGTGCTTTGGCGTTGGGAAATGGGCGGTACGCGTCTGCTGATGTCAGCCTCGGGGGCGGGGGATTTGATTTAGTGCCGCAAAAGCAGGTGAGCCAGGGCGATGCGGCAAGTGATAGGATTATCATAAAATGGCGGCTGATTTCGAGTGCGTTAATGGACGAAAAGTAGGGTAAGGTCCATAGGAAAGTTTTCCACGATCTACCGAGTTATGCTTAAAAACACATGGCCGAACCGTAGGGACAATGAAAAAAAAGTCCCGGAACTCTCCTTTAAAGCTTGCTCCATTGGACGTTGCACTCCCAGAGTGTGCTCATTTTCTTTTAGATCTAATGGTAAATACACTACATTTCCCCGAATACCTTTCACTAATTCAGAGGGAGGTAATTTTGCTGTTTTTGGTTGAAGGCGTATTATTGTTTGAAATGGGTGCACTATTTGAATTATGAAGCTCTCATATAAATTGAGTTGTTGCAGGGGATTTGGTAGTGGAAATAATTCCAAATTATTTGTGATAGCACGTGAAGGAGTTTGGTTGTTGTCAAGTTTTGTAGTGCAGTAACTGCAAAGTATTAAGGGGTCAGTTATTTCGTATTTGTTTTCTGCTATAAGATAGAGAGCTAATTCAAACCATTTAGAATCTTCATTGCCTTCTATTTTCTATGTTAGGTCTACAGTTTTTGTGTTACTTTTATAAAAAAAAGTTCTGCGGCAACATACACTCACATGGTTTGGTGCTTCAGCAGATGTACTTTTAAATTTCATTATTTCTTTTTTGTATGTGTGTAGCAGAAGGTTGCCATGCATAGAATTGTTGCTAATTTGCTTTAAAGCTATTTCATTCATTCTGTAAGTGGCTTTCACTTACAAAATATTTTGTCTGGATATAGTCGATTTCTTCAAGTAGGTTTTTTGCTGTACCATGTAGAAGGTTATTTAAATTGGCTATAGCTAAAGCAGGACTTTTAGCATAGTACAGTTTATAGACTAGATTTCTTATAGTTGAATGATGTGTTGATATCATTTTGATATACTGGAACGTGGTTTTGCAAGTAGGTCCTGAAATGCAGGCCAATGAATGTCCTTGTAGTCCTGTGTACTTGCGCACTGGACAGGTATCCATATTTTGCAGTAGTTTAATTTTGATTTTGTCTTTGCCTTTCACATATTGATTGAGGAATTGGCGTAGAGACTTGAAAGGTTTTTTGGGAATGTTACACATGGACGTGCATGGCCATTTGTATACTAGACGTTCTGATTCAGTTGAATGCAGAGGTAATTCTAAGTTTTCTGGGGATATTTTTGTAAGCAGTGTTACTTGTTCCATTATGGTATTATTAACTTTTTCATAACCTCGTCCACTGCTATGTATGGCAATTGTATTTGTTTGCTTTTGTTTGTATGCTTCTTCATTAAAGTAGGTTTCTGTGCTCATAGTGTGACTCAATTCACCTCCACAGATACTTAAGAAGTTATTTCTGTTGACATTTTGTTTGAGGTCTTTTTTGTAATTTAGTCATTAGTTTTGTTAGTGGTTTCATTTTGTTTAACACTAAAATAAATAACTTTCTTTTGAGAAGGATAGCACTGTCTGTCAACGCTTCTAAAATTAATTTCCTACGATAGGTTTTAAGGGTTGAGCCTGATTTCTCTCATGTTTTTATAAGATTTTGAAGATCTCTGTGACGGAACATTTTTGCTAAAATACTTTTTGGTATGCTTACTTTGCACTATATCAAGATTTATAGGAGCAGTTTTATCTGTAGTGGTAGCTGATTTTTTGTTAATTGTTTTGTGGTTCGTTTTACATTTTGATAGAGGAGGCAAAGTTTCTGTAGTTGAAGCTTGTTTTGTTTCGCTAAATGATATTAGCTGTTTTGTTTTAACTTTTATTACAAATTCTGCTAGAGATGGATGCTTGTTTTGGACACTTCTATTTTCATTTGCTCTGGTTCTCCGTTGCTTTCTACAGACTTGATTTTTGGTAGGCATTCTTTAGGGTCTGTTGAAAAAAATAAAGAAGGTATGGGTTGGGGTGTTAATGTATGTGTGCTGTGTGCATGAGTGTCTGAGTAAGATGATAAAGATGTATATAATGGTGTGTGATTGTGCATTGGGCAACTGCAACTAGTTGGGATGGGGATTCTTGAATTTATGTGCTACTAAACTGGTGTTCAGATGACAGTAGAAAGTAAGCTAGTGGTGTGGAGAAGTACAAATAGTAAATCTAATGGTATACAATTAAAACGGTTGTTCTATAATATCAACATTTTAGGGGCTAAGTTGGGTTATTTGTGTGTCGAAAAATAGGAAATTGTGTGCCACTCTGCCTGTAAATCTCTGTTTAAGAAATGGGGATTTGTAGACAGAATGGTGCACAATCTCTATTTTTAGGCACCGAAATAGCATGAATTAACCTTACAGTGTGTTTGAATAATAGTACAAATAATATGGTGGTATTCAACTTACTTTTTTTCTGAAATGAGCAGGTTTCTTCTTAGTTGTTCTTTGTACTTCAAATTCGGCTGCTTCTTTTCAGGAGAATGGTCTTCACTGCAATTGTAAAGGAAACAAATTAGTAATTTTGTTTGTATATAGCACTGTTTTTAATTTAGACATTGAATTTTTTAATTGACATTGACCCGCTGCGCCTTCCTCAAAATCATGAAAACTATCTTTCGAAGGGATTGTGTCCTCTGACGTATTCCTTATCTTTGATAATACGTTTCCAGCTTGCTGGCCTCGGAAATTTTTTCTGTAGAGGGTGCTGCGCGTCAACGTCTGCTGAGTCGATGTCCCTCGACGGCCACCGTATCAGCGCCGACGTCACCATGCCCATAAATAGTCATGCGCTGCGTCCGTTGCTCAGTTCAATTTTTCCGCGCTTTGTGGGGCCTCGGAACGTCGTTGCTCAGTTCAGTCAGGTTAACTATCTATTTCGACTTGAATATTCCTTATCGTTCTCGATGGCTTCTTCATCAGAACCGACGACGCCGCGATCCAGCTTCAAGAAATGGCGAGACTGCGGTAAATAAATGTCAATGACGGATCCACACAGGGTCTGTTTATGGTGCTTGGGATCCGAGCACCATTGTTCGGAGTGTGAGGAATGCATGTCCATGAGGGCGGAAGCCTTGAAGGAGCGAAAGGGGAAGCTCGAGAGAGGTAAGTCAGCCAAAACCTCCTCGAAAGTTTCGTCGACTGAGTCGAGGCATTCGTCTCCTCGGCGTCGAAAACATTCCCATTCTAGATCTCGAAGCAGCTCCCACCATTCGTCGAGATCTAGACACACAAAAAAGAGACGTCGAAGGTCCCATTCCTCGTCGTCTTCTGTGTGCCCAGAAAGAGTCTCCTATCCCACCAAACACAGTTCTCAAGCTGAGTGGGAGGAATTCAGAAAGAAAATGTTAAGCGTCTTCGAGAACGCGGCCTCGACCCCCTCGAAGATAGCTGAGGGTGATACCCCGGGTGAAAAACCCAAAAAATCAAAACGGCGCGAGTCGCAGCACCCGGCGAAACATTCCACCTGAGAGCGCCATGAGCCATCGGGTAAGAAGGCACCGTCTTCGACGCCGTCGTCGAGGATTCCTTCGCCGTCGTCGAAGATTCCTTCGACGCACGGATCGGCGCCATCGACGCCGTTGTCGAAGGGTTCCTCGACGCATCGGTCGATCGACTCGACGCCATCGTCGACGCTGATGAAAGAGAGGACCAAGGCCACCCCACAGCCAACGGTGATTTCAAGGGCCTCCGGCACGACGCCGAGACCGTCGTCGATGCCCTCGAGTAGGATCCCGATCCTCTCGAGTTTTTCGAGACCCCTTACAGTTTTTTCGGCGCCTTTCGAAGCCTGTTACATTGGCGTCGACGTTTTCTCGTCAAATAATGACGAGTTTGTCTCCTTCTGCCTTAGAAATGGGTTTTACTCCATTTCAGCGGTCAGAATACCCTTGACTTATTTCAATTTATGAAGAAGGGGAAGATTCTGACCAGGAAACATTCGGATTACTGAAAACCACACCGCCTACTGCAGAGTATTTCACCGCTGAGGAAAGAAGGCTGAAGGAACTACAGGAGTCACTTCATGAGGCAAATGGGCTGGACACTTCCCCAGAAGTGGAATTTGTTAAGCCAGGGGAACATGCCGAAACACCATATAGAACCCTGATGGCAAGAATAATTGAGTTTATGGGTTGGTCTGCGCCTTCACCGGTTTTCCAACAGGATGACCTAACAGATATATTGGACAAAGGCCCACAGGAGGACCCGGTGGTCCCCTTCCATGCAGCCCTACAAAGAAAAATTGCATGTAATTGGGAAACCGCCGAAGTTATCTGTGCAGTCAATAAAAAATTGTCAACCAAGTATAGGGTAGCGGCTGCTGACCCTGAATACCTGTCAAAACACCCGACCCCAGAGAGCCTTGTGGTTCAAGCGGCAACTTCATCCAGCAGTAGGACTGCTTACCCTACTGTCCCACAGGTTAGGGATGACAAGAGGTACGACTCTATGGCAAAGAAAGTCTTCTCTGCTTGTAGTATGGCGTTGCAGTCCATCAACGCCACCTGTACGCTCGCCAGGTTCAGTCACACACTATGGGAGTGTACTTCATCAGCGGCTGACTGAATACCCGAAGGAGAGGAAAAGGAAGCCTTCCTTAACATTATTAAAGATGGCAAAGATGCCATGTGCGAATCACTTCAAACTGGCATCGTATCAGCAGGGCCATGGCGGCAAGTACAACAATCCGCAGGCATGCGTGGTTGCGAAAGTCGGGTTTTGCCCCTGATGTACAGGCCAGACTTTTGAATATGCCCTTTGACGGCTCTTCATTATTTGGGAAAAAGGCTGATGACAGTCTGGAAAAGTTGCAGACTTCTAAAGCAGCAGCAAAATCCTCAAGAGCTGCTATCCGCCAAACTCCTTTTCGCCCCTCAGGAACCTCTGTGAGAGGGAAGTCCTTTCGCTATTATTCCGCATTCGGGAAAGGCAGAGGACAGCCGGCTCAAAGAGGCCAAAGGAGATCCACCCGAGGTGGACGGGTCAAAAGTACTAAGACTGCAGCAGCAGCAGGTGCCTCTTTACCCTCGGCATCTGCATCAGCCGCCCCCAAACCACTCTGAGGCCTTCCCACACAAGACACGTGTAGGGGGCAGGTTAACTCACCATCTGACGGAATGGCAGGCTATAACGTCAGATGCTTGGGCATTGGAGACAGTTGCCCAAGGTTACTGCCTACCCTTTCTACACATCCCTCAGAGTCATCCACCGGGGAACAGCTCTCTAAAAGTTCCAGATCCGCTCCTCTTGCAGGAAATTATAGACCTCCTAGAGAAAGGTGCCATAGAACCGGTACCTGTAGCGGACAGGAACAAGGGCTGGTACTCACCCCCCTCCCCCCTACTTTCTCATACCAAAGAAGGACGGATGACTGAAACCCATCCTGGACTTACGAGAATTGAACAAGTTCCTCAGGAAGGACAAGTTCAAGATGGTAACTCTCTCTCAGATCCTTCAGGCCCTCCAGCTCCAGGACTGGCTGGTATCTCTGGACCTTCAGGATGCTTATTTCCATGTGCCAATTCATCTCAAACAGAGGAAATACCTGAGGTTCGCAATTGGCGACTCTCATTATCAATTTCGAGTTCTTCCATTTGGGCTGACCTCCGCCCCGAGGGTCTTCACCAAGCTGATGTCGGTAGTGGCGGCGAGTCTAAGGAGGGAAGGGATCCACGTCTACCCCTACCTGGACGATTGGCTGATCAGGGCCGTATCTTCGGAACAGGCCCAGACCCAGCTAGATTATGTCTGCCTCTTCCTTCACAGACTGGGCTTCTCCCTCAATTTAAAGAAGTCACAGATGATACCATCACAAAGACTCTAGTTCATTGGAGCGGTCCTGGACACTTCCCCGGGAAAAGCCTCGCCACCAGAGGTGAGGGCTCAAGATATTCTACAGCCTTCCACTTTTTGAGGTTGCTAGGCCTCATGGCATCCTGCATCTTCCTTGTGCCAGAGGCTCGCCTGAGAATGAGATCTCTTCAGTGGGCACTGAGAAGTCAGTGGTCACAATTCTCAGGGAGAATGACAGATCTCCTCCGGATTCCGGACAAGGTAGCCCACGACCTTCAATGGTGGGCCTATCCAGAGAACATCTTGAAAGGAGAACTGTTTTGGCAACCATGGCCGGAGATAACAGTAGTCACAGACGCCTCGCTCACAGGGTGGGGAGCCCATGCCAACGACTTGACCATCAGCGGTCGTTGGTCTCCATCGGAGTCCAGACTACACATCAACCTATTAGAGCTGAGAGCGATCAGACTAGCGCTGAAAGCTTTGCTGCCATCAGTACAGGGGAGAAATGTGCTGATAATGACGGACAACACGGTGGCCATGCACTACCTCAACAAAAGAGGAGGCGTAGGATCACTGCCACTGTGCAGAGAGGCAATGCAGCTCTGGTTTTGGGCAATTCGGGAAGGAATCTCTCTATCGGCAGTCCACCTAGCCGGAGAGAAGAACTTGACAGCGGACGCTCTGAGCAGGCAGAGCAGTCTCCCACGAGTGGGAGCTAGCTCAGGAAGTCCTTCAAGATATCTTCGCCCTTTGGGGAACCCCTCAGGTGGATCTGTTCGCCACAAGCACCAACAGGAAGTGCGATCTGTTCTGTTCAAGGGAATTTCCCCCGAGAGGAGCTCTAGGAGATGCGTTCGTAGTGGACTGGGAGTTTCCACTCCTTTACGCGTTCCCACCAGTCCCTGTTATTCCTCAAACAATCAGGAGGTTGAGAAGATTCCGGAAAACCATGATCCTAATTGCCCCGGATTGGGCCAGGAGAACGTGGTACCCGGACCTTCTAGATATATCCATCTGCCCTCCAATCCGTCTTCCACTCAAAGAGAATCTTCTCTCGCAGAAGGGAGGTCAGGTTCTCCATCCAGACACCAGAACCCTCAACCTTCACGCTTGGCTTCTGAAAGTTTGAGGTACAAGGATTGGGATCGCCCTGATGACGTCATGGAGGTGTTGCTTTCGGCCAGAAGACCAGCAACAAAGTCTTTATACCGCTGCCGTTGGAACAAGTTTTGCAGCTGGTGTAGGGAAGATAATATCGACCCTTTTTCATGTGGTACACCAACGGTGTTATCGTTTCTACTCTACTTGGCAAACTCGGGCCTTCAAGTTGGCACTGTAAAAGGCTATCTTGCAGCGCTTTCTATCTTCAAGCACACTGCGGAGGAACCATCGTATTTCAAAATTCCTCTAGTGGTACAATTTCTCAAGGGTCTAAGTAATGTTTACCCTCCAAAACCATTCCAAGTTCCCTTATGGGACTTAAATTTAGTCTTAAACTTCTTAATGGGGACTCCATTCGAACCACTTCACTCTTGCGCGTTGAGATTTCTCACGCTTAAAACTGTCCTATTGGTAGCACTAACATCTGCTAGGAGGGTGAGTGAGCTACAAGCTTTCTCCTGTAAACCCCCACATACAATCTTCCACAAGGACAAAGTTGTCCTACAGGTGAAGCCTAATTTCCTCCCAAAAGTGGTTTCTGAATTTCATATTACTCAGAAAATTACCTTGCCTTCATTCTACCCTCCTCCCCATCCGGGGAAAGGCTACATAGGCTGGACCCTAGGCGAACTCTCAGCTTTTACATTAGCAGAATGGCTAGGATCAGGCAAGCAGACCAACTGTTTGTAGGATACTCAGGTCACAAGTTGGGACTAGCCATAACAAAACAAACCATCTCCAGGTGGATAATTTTGGCCATCCTGGAATGTTATAGACTAGCGGGGAAAGAGCCACCCCAAAATCTCAGGGCTCATTCAACCAGGGGTATCGCAGCCTCTTCGGCTCTCCAGAGAGGGGTACCGGTCCGGGACATATGTGCGGCTGCCACATGGTCGTCCGCACATACATTCACAAAATTTTACAATCTGGATTCCTCTACTGCTCAGGAGACAAGATTTGGCAAGGCCGTATTACATTTGGTCCACCCCTAAAGGGATACATAACACTATCACTCCCTCCTCCAATTACATGCCACTGCTATGGGAGTCTATCAAAGATAAGGAATACGTCGGAGGGGACAATCCCTTCGAAGAACAAGTTACTTATTACCTGGTAACGTTCTTTCGATGGGATGTTCCTCCGACATATTCCTCATCGCCCCTCCCATCCATCCCCGCAGTGATAACTTCCCTTGTGGTTGCAGCCTACGCTCCTTCAAGGTCACTAACCAATTCAGGCATGTCTTTTCTTATGCTACAAAACGGAACTGAGCAACGGACGCAACGCGTGGCTATTTATGGGCATGGTGACGTCGGCGCCGATACGGTGGCCGTCAAGGGACATCGACTCGGTGGACGTCGACGCGCAGCGCTCTCTACAGAAAAAATTTCCGAGGCCAGCAAGCTGGAAACATATTATCAAAGATCAGGAATACGTCGGAGGAACATCCCGTCGAAAGAACATTACCAGGTAAGAATTAACTTGTTCTATTCACATAAGATCCGTCGCACCAGTTGAATACATATCATATGTTCTTAATGCATAAACTGTATTGTAATGACTAACTGTACCAACCAAAATAACATTTGTATGCCTTGTGGAATTCATAATGTACCACTGAATACCACTATTTCTGTAACTAAGCTCTTGTAAGTAACAGCGCCTCAATGCCGTGGGCTGCTTGCACACTATATAAATATAAGTAAATACATGTTTATGTTTTTGTACAGGTATTGTTGTTTGATATTTGAACATACAGTGTACATGCAATTTTGTTTGAGGATGTTAAGTCTTCATATTGTACTTTAGATATGTTAGTTCAACATGCTTTGAAAATGTGTGTGTAAAAAGAAATTAAATAGCAGGTTTGGAAGTGACAGTTGATTTTAGTAGATGGAAAACATGACAGTAAATTCATTTTATAGATTATACAAGCTAAAAGTCAGTTAATCTGTTTATTTGAATCTATAAGAATTGTACATGTACTATACAGAAAATATGCATACCTGTAGTTTGCGTTCATGCTTATTGTTATGCATGCAGCTGCAAGTAGAAATCTTTGAGACTTGTACAGTATTTCTGGTAGAAGGTGCTTTCCAATGATATGACACTTGTACTCATACAGAATAACAGTTCATTTGAAGTGCTGATCTATGATGATGTAGAGGTCTTGGATGTGATTGGTGGATGTTCATGTGACTTCTTAGCTATATCCAATGAGGGAATGGCACAGAAAGTGAAATGGAAATGGTAGAAGGACTGTCCATGTTACAATATGTCCGCGGACATCGGGTGTTACATCCAGGGATTTTGGGTTGGGGAGCCATTCAAATGAGAATGAGCAGAGAAAGGGATTGGTCAGGAAAGTTTAGTGGGTGTGTTGGGCCAGTAGAGAGTTTCTCAGATACTCTTTATGCTGTGAGAAGAACAGATAGCTATGGCTGTGTGTTTCAGAAAACAGATTGTTTGGATTTTGGGAGACTCGTGGATACATTGGTTGAAGGTGCATGCAGAAAGCTGTGGAGTAGCTGTAGATCTTGGATTCCCACATGTGGAAGTGCACTGGCATGGAGTACGTGGAATGAAGTGGTTGGACTTGCTACCTCTCTGTGCTACTTTGGAGACAGAGCAACATCCAGACATAATTGTAATTCATTGTGGAGGGAACAGTTTAGGACATGTGTCTGGAATTTCTTTGCAATTTGCAATGAAAGGAGGACTTGGGAAGGTCATGGACATGTTTCCAAATTCTCAAGTAATTTTTTCTCGGATTGCGCAGAGACAAATGTGGCTTCGTTCTTCTTCATTTGGTCCACAAATGGAGAAAGCAAGGCGCAATGTTAATAAGGCTGTTTGTGCCTTTCTAAGAGATTTTGGCATGTCCTCTTTTCAGAATGAAAATATTATGTTTCGTAGTACATACATTTTTTGCAGAGATGGAGTCCATCTTACTTATGCTGGCAATCAGATTTTTCTGAGAAATGTACAAAATGCATTGCAACCTTTTTTGGAATTACAGCATCCATTTTGTAGTAGGTGTTAAGCATTTCAAATTTTTCAAACACAAACAAACACCACCAAAAGGCTCTTTTCAGAGCCACCACTTCCTCCCAGATAAAACTGCAATGGTTATGATAGGGCAGCACTCCAAAATTTTAGATGTTCGCGGACTTCTAAAAAATACACAGGGCCCTGCTTCATTTATTTTCACTTCTATTTTTTAACTGTGAAATGCGGCTCTGAAAAGAGCCTTTTTTATTGTTATATATATTTTTTTTGTTTTTTTTTATACACGACACACTAGGAGAGGAGGGTAAGAGGGGACACCAACCACAGGGATAAGAAAGGGCTAGCTGAGAGAGGATGTAGAGTGTGTTTTACTTGGGTAGTGAGCAGATCTTCTCGTGCTCTGAGACGATAGCCTCAAAAGCACTACGAAGTCTCTCCCCCTTGCACAGTACTGCGTCGCAGTACATACACACAACTGTGACCCTCGAAAGGTAAGCGTCATCAGTATTGCGTATGGCCTGTGAGGCAGCTTGAGGAATACGCTGTCCCACAGGAGTGTTCCTTGTGGTGAGAGGATCGGAAACTGAGGATGAAGTAGAGGAAGTCAACCTGCTACGCTCCTCGCAAGTTACAACCTTGTGAATGGCCCCAGTGTGGAATGACCTTAGGTGTTGCTTCATGGTAGTTGTCCCAAAGCTGTATGAACCAGGCCTCCCATGACTGAGTACCATTTTGCACTCGTTGCAGGTGACTTGGTTCGCACGTACCTTAGGACCATTACCACGAATGGTAAATAACTGCCACACCCAAGACTCACGCCGAGTGCTGGTAGTAGGGACTTCCACTACCTCATTCTCGTCATCCTCTTCATCCTCCTGTGCATCCTCACTCCTGTTCCCCTCTTCAGGCCCTTGGGGAGGTGGTGGTGGTGGAGAGGTTGGGGATGGTGCTGAGGCAGAGGCAGCACCAAGTGGCATGAGTGGAGCCATGGAAGCCATCAGCTTCGAGATGAACATCTGCAAATTGGCAGCAAAATTCGCTGTGTTCTGTAGGATAGCCAGAAACACAATGAGAATGAGCTCTTGGGCGTGGTCTTTTATAGGGGTGCTTGTGCGCGGTTCGCGGACAGATCAAACAGAAAAAAGGGTTCAAAAAGTCACAAAGTATGTAGAAACTCAGAATTACTATGTGGGACTTGTTCTATGGTGAGTTTTTATTGAAAAATATTGTAGGTTGCTTGAAAATGTAGTTTTAAATTGTTCGGGGACACAAACAGTGTTCGCAATCAGAACTTACGCTCATCGTGGGCGTGGTCACATGATGGGTTCGTGAACATGTTCGCGAAGGGAGCGGGTGTCCGCAGGAGACCAAATGCACTGAAACTGTTTTGCGCATGCGCGTTGGTGTTCTACGGACACTGTTCGGGTCCTGAAGTGATTAAAAGTGCGTCACAAGTGAAACAAACCGTTACGGACAGGCGTTTGTTCTTAGAACAGTTTCAACTTGCCTACGAACAGTACGGACAGGTATAGTGTCCTCAGGACACCCCCATTTCGTTTATTTACGAACATTTTACAACAGCCTGTGTTCTTAGAACAGTTTCAACTTGCATGTAAACATTACGGACAGATATAGTGTCCTTAGGACGCTCCCATTTTCGCTTCTTTACGGACATTCCGGACACCTGAACTGCTTTTTAAAAAAAGACAAGAAATGAATTAGGACACAATATAATAATTTTACTTTATTTTACATGGATCTTAAATTTATGACAGAGAAGGTGAGGCAGAAACTGAAACAAAAACAGGAGAATTGGGGGTTTCAATAGGATTTATATGAGGTGAAGATGGGATGGAAGTCTCATCAAAACGTTTTGGTTCATGGACAGGGTTTGGGGATAGAGTGGGATATGGTGAGGGGGGACAGGTACATGTGGGACAATGGTATGTAGTTGTTTCAAGTGATCCTCCACAAAGATTTTTAAATTATTAAAATTTGCCATGAGTAGGTCCATTTTTTCTTCTATGTGCTGAAGAGTCTTATCCAATACTGCTTTTTCCTTCGTATTTTCAATTTTTGTATGGTCTGTACAAAAAATATGGATATGTTAAATGTATATAAAATAATATATATTAATTGGTTTATATAATAAAGTGTCTACCATTAGGTTCCTTATCTTCTGACATTTCCTCACATGGGAAATGCTCCTCTAGCCACTCCAGAGTACTAGACATTTCTGTGAGAAAAAAACATATCATTTTTTTTGTATCTAAAACTTTGTTAAATGGACGTTATGGTTCCAAGTAAAACCGAAAAACCCCTGAAATTCGCCAGTTACGGTAAGCTAAGCAACCTCTCGTGCCACCACCGTGCACTAAGACTAACACCCACGACATCAAAGATGACATCACAAATGTCATTGATGACATCACTGATGACATCACATGAATTTACTTTTCATGAAATGTCTGTATAAGGCATTCTTATTATAATGTTGAGAAAAAAGTGTCAAGGATCATTGGAATAAATATGAGCTAATTAGTGCATTAAGCAATGCATTGATATAAATAGCATTCTATTATGAATTTCTATCGAGTATATGCAGAAACCTAGGCATTGTGTGCAGCATACATGATGAAGATATAATATTCATAATGTTGATATGTTGAATAATGAAATGATAAATGTTTTCTTATTAGAGTTGTGTACTGTGAAATATGTAATAAGTAGCTAATAAAACCCACGTATTACATAATTGCATTATTACAGACAAAACACAAAGACACAATAACGCATACAAATATGTGTATATACAGGGAAAGTGAAGTAAGCAAAAAAGCAGAAGTAGTAGCAGAAACAATTCATAACCTAACTGATTATCTTTATGCTAATAAACGATTGCTCTGTTGCAAAGCTGCTATTTATCCTATGTATATGTATCACATGATGTGACTGGACCCTAAGGAAAGTAGTGCGAGTACAATGTCTACAAATATGAACATATACAGGGAAAGTATAGTATAGTAATAAAAAAACAGAACTATCAGAAAGTGCTGATAATTCTACTGATTATTTTCATGCACAGAAAGGATTGCTGTCTTTCAAGCTTGTGTCTTCCCCTATGTATATGTTTCATATGATATGACTGGACCCTAAGAGAATTACTGTAAGAACATACTTGAAGGATAAGTCTACAAATATAGTACGTTTATAATTTTTAGTTCCTGAATGTTACTGAAGAAAACCATGTGGCCTAGATGTGTCAGTAACGGAAAAAAGAGGGAGACGGACATGTGATGTCATCAATGAATGTTGTGATGTCATCATTTTTTTTTTTAAACTTTTATTTTTATTGCACTTGGTCAATACAATCACCTGGTTGCAGAATCATCATAATCGTACACAATACATTTTACAATTCTAATCACTATTCGATATCGGAGTGTTCTAGTTCGCTCTTTTTGGCTAGATATTGTTTGTATCTGCCCCAAATGTTCTTTGGACGCGAGACAGGGAGCACAGTGTCAATATACAATTCCTCCATGTCGTTTGCCCAAGCCATGTCCCTTTCCCAATCCGCTTTAGTAGGGGGGGGTGCACTCTTCCACTTGAGGAGGATCGCTCTCTTGGCGAGGAGCAGACTTACATTTAATAGCTTCCGCCATATCGGGTTCATTTTCTCAATTGTCCCCAACAGGCACATTCGTGGGGTCCACTCCAGAGGGTGATCTGCCATCTCATCTATTGCCTGACATATTGCCTCCCAGTACCCCCTCAGTGCACCGCACGCCCATAGCATATGGTAAATGTCAGCGTGGCATCTCAGGCATTTCCCTGTTATGGTTGGATATATGTGTTTGAGTTTCATAGGGTTGTAGTGTGTTCTCTGAAGTATTTTATAATGGATTAACCTATATTTAGAGTTACAGGATATCTGTTTCACAAGTGCACAATGTTGAGACCACTCCTCGTCTACTATCTCCTCTCCAAGGTCTTGTTCCCATTTGGCCTTAGCTGTGCGCTGCTCTAATGGGCGTGTCTGAAGTATGGTTTTATACAATGTGGAAGCTGTTATCTTTTGAAGTCCCCCCATAAACATGTATCCCAGACCCATGTTAATTGGGGGTTCATTGGGGAAGGTCGGCCACATATTCTGTATGGCTGCCTGCAGACCAGTGTATTGTCGTCTGACCGTGGGAGTGTTACCCACCGCCTCCCTGATATCATCCCATTGAATGAATTGCCCATCCACAAATATTTGACCCCATTGTGGTATGCCCTTAGAGGACCAGTGGCGAGCTGTCTCTCCCTCTATGTTAAAAGGAGCCTGAGGTATACCCCAGAGCGGCATACTTGGGTGATATATCCTTTCGATATTGTACATATCAACTATCTTGGCCCATGCTGTGATCACCACTTTTGATGGTTTCAGGGAGTTATAAAGCTTAACACCGGCCCTCGTACTTTGGTGAAGTGCCAGTATGGCCTCTTTTTCCAGTTGGTTTGGTACCGGGCCCGCCGGATTAATGAATGCCGTCGCCCATTGGGCCGCATGCTGTGCCTGAGCGCTCAAGTAGTAAAGTTCGAAGTCTGGTGCCATCAAGCCACCAGCCACAGTCATTTGTAAGTGTCCTCCAGCTCACCCTCGGGTGGCCGCCCCACACAAATGAGGCGCACGCGCCCGACATTTTAGTGAATAGAGCCCGCCCAGGCCAAACCGGCACCGTACTAAACAAGTAGAACAGCTTTGGGAGAATTATCATTTTCACTAGTGCAATCCTACCCATCATGGATACAGGGAGGACCCCCCAGCGCTTCAGTTTCAAACACAATGAATCCGCCAATAGGCTATAATTTAATGCACGAGACAGCTGTGCGCTCCGAGCCATACGTGCTCCCAGATACAGAATATGCGTCGGGCACCACTGCAGCCCATGCAGGTCACGTGGCCTACCAGTGGCTTCAGTGATAGGGAACACTTCTGATTTATTAGGGTTAAGTCTTAGTCCTGAGAGTCCACCAAACTGCTCCACCATGGCTAGGACCCTCCCCAGTGTTCTGTCCGGATCTCTCAGGTATAGCAAAATGTCATCTGCGTATAGGTTTATGATGTGTAGTGCAGCCCCTATTTTTAGCCCGTAAGCGCTGGAGTGGGCCCTCAGTGTGTCCGCCAATGGTTCTATTATTAGGGCAAACAGTAATGGTGAGAGAGGGCAACCTTGTCTCGTGCCTCCTCGGAGCTCAAACATCTCTGTCAGAGTACCGTTAATTCTAATTCTGGCCTGTGGGCATGAGTACAGCAACTTTACCCATTTCAGGAAGTTCGGTCCAAATCCATAATTTCGCATCACCCCAAACAGGAAAGGCCAGGACACCGTATCGAAAGCTTTGCGCATATCCAGCGATACTGCTATCGCCTGCTGCTCTGGGGGGGTCGCGGACAGGACCTCGTGGCATCTCCTAATATTAGTTGCCGAGGATCTGCCAGGAATGAATCCCGCCTGATCTTCATGGACCATAAATGGCATCCAGGGTGTCAACCTTGTGGCAAGTATTTTTGCTAATAATTTTGCATCCGTATTGATTAGTGAAAGAGGTCTATAAGACCCTCAGTCCTCTGGGGGTTTACCTGTCTTAAGCAATAGCGTTATCACTGCTTCCCTTGTAGTCGCCGGGAGCTCCCCTTTATCCAGAGCCTCGGTCCACATAGCTAGTAATCTGGGCGCCAGAAGGTGCTTAAACTCTTTGTAAAATTCTGCACTAAGGCCATCTGTACCCGGGGCCTTCCCATTCGGGAGAGCTTCAATTGCTCCGATCACTTCCGCCTCAGTTATCGGGGCCTCCAACACCTCTCTCGTGCTTTCAGCCAGAAGTGTCGTCGGGATACGGGAGAGATATTGCTCAATCTCCTCTGCAGTGGCGTCCGATTGGGGCGAATACAGTTCTTCATAGAATGTATGAAACGTGGAACGTATCTTGCCCTGATCAGTGGTGACCGTGCCCTCCGCCGTTAGTATACATGAGATGTCCGTCGATCCCCTCTCCCCCTTCACTGCTCTGGCTAACAACCTCCCCGGGCGTTCGCTTTCACCATAGCGGCGAGCGGCCGCTGGTCTATCAAAATAGCGGATCTCTTGGTCCGCTGCCTCTTTGAATTCATCTAGTTTATTTTTTACCTCTAACGTGAGTTGAGGTGTCGGTTTAAGCTCATATTGAGATTGTATCGATGCTATTTGTGTTTCAAGGCGTTGCATCCTATTCCTTATGTCTTTGAGGATGCCGCTCTCATTCGATATGGATGCGCCTCTAATATACGCCTTGAATGCTTGCCACAGTGTCGCATGGGTAGACACTGAGTTGTCATTAAATGCAAAAAACTCCTGTATGTGCTGATCCAACGCGTTCTTGTAGACCAGATCACGCAGCGCCGCTAGTTTGAACCTCCACGGAGGTCTACTCACTGCTTCGCCAGGCATTCGCAGGTCTAATAAAATTGGGGAATGGTCAGAGTACGTCCTGGGCAGCATCCGTGCTTCAGAAACCCAGGCTAACACCGCATTATCCAGCATCCACATATCTATCCTGGAGTGCATGTCATGCACCGTGGAATAATACATGTATCCCCTCTCAAAGGGGTGTAATGTCCTCCATGCGTCTTTTAGTCCCAGGTCTGCCATTATTGCCTGGGCGGCTCTAGACAAAGTTCTCGCTTGTGTCGAGGTGCGGTCAATGTCCACATTTAAAATGGTATTGAAATCCCCCCCGCATATCAGGTGGGCTGCTGGATAATGTGCCAGCATCCCGAAGAGTTCGGTGTAAAACTCTGGGTCGTCCACGTTGGGCCCGTAGACATTTAGGAGAACCACCTCTTTATCTTGTAAGGTGCCATGTACCAGAACATATCTACCCCCCTGATCACACCTGACCTCCTTGCACATAAATCGGAGGGTTCTGTGTACCAGTATTGCTGCACCTCTAGCCCTATTCGAGTAAGTTGTGAAGTATTGGTGGTTTCCCCACTTCGGTGCTAGTTGTTCCCCGTGTTGTGGGCCAATGTGTGTTTCCTGTAGGAATAGAATCTGTGGGGTATGTCTGTTAATGTATGCCATAATTTTCCTCTTCTTAACCCTAGAGCCCAGGCCTCGAACATTCAAACTCATTATTCTAATGTTCTCAGAGTTCGTTCCAGCCATTCCATTCAATGTGATTGCTATGTGTATCTACAAACAAGTGTTTCATATTATTTCCAATTGTGCCAGCGTATTGTAACTGTGTGCTTTTAACTTTCTCCCCATACTGAACATAACTCGTCCCCAACTCCCTCCCGACCCCCCCACCCCCCACCCTCACAGCATCCCAAACTTCTACTGTGCTCATAGAATCCCCCTCCCTCCCACTAACTTTTAGCATATGCACCTGCAATTGGGGGGCCTGCAGAGATTCCCAGGGCCTATGCTCTTCCAAACCTTGAGTGCGGGTAATCGGATCCGGCATTACTCTCTCATTTGTGAATGGCAGCGGGGAATATTACCATGTAGCTTAACCTTTCAATCATGATTTCCCACCTTTGTGAGTGTCCCCATCCAGGGGAAGCTGTTGATATATGGGAAGCGGCCTCTCGATAGAGCCTTCCGCCGAACTGTCCTCAGAAAAGTCATTCCTGACTAGTGTCCTCGGTGTTTCTCGCCGCCGCGGGAATATGCGTCTCCACAAAATTGGCGGCTTCCTCAAGGAAGGTGAAGAAATGGACTTTGTTTTTATACAAGATCTTCAGTCTCGCCGGGTAGAGCATTGCATATTGGACTTGTCGGTCTCGTAGCAGTTTCTTGACGCCAATAAATTGTTTTCTTTCTTGCTGTACCGCCAGTGTAAAATCGGGGAAGATCCGTATCACACTGGTCTCCCACCTCAGTTCCTGCTTCTCTCTTGCCGCCCGTAGTATCATGTCACTGTCCCTGTAGTTAAGCACACGTGCAATTATTGGTCTTGGGTATGCTCCGGGTTTCGGCTTTGGAGCCATGAATCTGTGTGCACGCTCTACAAGGAACATGGGCGACCACCCTGGGTCACCCAGCACTGTGCGAAGGAGGGCCTCGACCCCCTTCTCCATGGAGCCCTTCATCGCCTCTTCAGGCACACCTAAAATGAGAATGTTGTTGCGTCTCGACGTCCTCTCGAAGTCCTCGCATTTAGATTTAACAGTTCCTAATTCAATTGCCATTGTTGACACCGTACTTTTCAGGGTTTCGAGCACGTCTTCCGTGCCTGATATTCTGGTTTCCGCCTCTGTGATACGTGTCGTTGTTTTATCCAATTTAGCCTTGATGGATGCCACATTTGCGGTAATCCCGTCCAATTTATCGTTCAGGGCAGTGAACCCCTGCTGCATTGCGAGAAATACTGCTTGAGGGTCCGTCTGAGCATGCGGTGGCGCATGTTGGTCTGGGGGGGTCGCCGGTCGCTCCATCTGTGATATTGTTTCCTTCTGTATATTTGTCGTGTACTTGTCGATAGCCCCCTTGTTCTTCTTGGATCCTAGGTTCTTGGGCATTATCTGTTGCTTTTTATGGTTTGATCGCCTCTGCTCAATTTAACCTTCTCAATATCCGTTAGGCGGGTACCTCCGCCCGGGCAAGCGTCCCTAGTGCCAACAGATGGTTGCCTTGGAGGGCCTGGCTGGCGGTCCAATACACCCCGGTTGCGTAGGGGCCTACATCCCAGTGATTACCCCTCGCTGCCCGTCACTCCCTGGTTCATGTTGTCGCGGGGTTGGGGCCCGCTTCGCAGGCAGCGTTGCTATCTCCAGGGTTGGGGGCAGCGCTGCGTACAATGCCGCTATCACCTCCCCGCAGCCCCACTTATCTGTGATGTGCCGACTGAACGATGACCGCTCCAGCGGTGTCCCACCAGGCTCCCTCCGCCGGTCGGGGGCCCGGCGTCCCTCTCTCTGCAGCGCACGTCCAGCTGGTGTGGGGGGGGCGCTCAACGTGGAGCGGAGCACCCCCAGCAGGGCACAACGATATTGGGCTCTCAGTGTTCAGGTTGTGCGTCGTTGTGTCGCAGGGGGGCCACAGGATCGGGGGACCGTGTCACCCGCAGCGCCGGGGTCGCCACCAAGAAGAGTCCATGTGCCTCAGGGTTGAGGGCCGCGTCTGTGGGGCGCTGTTATTACCCCGCCGCGGCCTATCTCAGGAGTATTGTGTGATCAGATCAGCGGGCGGCAAAGAAGTGCAGCAGTCGGTCACCTCCGCCGGATGTAGGGCAAGGTTTCCGCGCTCAGCCGCGGTCGTCGAAGGGCGGAGGGGGCAGGGTGGAGCCGCTAGGTCCAGCGGGTATGGGAGGGCAGAGCAGCCGCGGGGGGGGGGCCCGCAATGAAGATTCTTCCGCGTCCGGGCCGCGGATTGCGCTTGTTTTCTCTCGGGCTCCTCCCCTCCTCCTCCGGCCCGAGCAGAGGCCCCGCTCGCGGTCGCCCCGTGCACCGCCGTAACTCGGAACACCAGCCAGCGTTCTCCACCAAAATGCACCTCCACGTAGCGCAGCTGCTACCACACAATCCGTGCGTCGCCTTGGTGGAACCGGATCCGTTGTGCGGATATATTTGGAATCCGGCCCTGGTTCACTCCGGAGCTCACACAGAAGCAGCCATCTTCTCCTGTGGGCAACAGCGCCCCCCCCTTGTGATGTCATCTTTGATGTCGTGGGTGTTGGTTGCTTAGCTTATCATAACTGGCGAATTTCAGGGGTTTTTCAGTTTTACTTGGAACCATAACGTCCCTTTTAACAAAGTTTTTTCATCGAATTTCATAGGTTTTTAGTAGCGCAACTTAACCATAACGTCCCTTTAACATTTTTTGTTTACTGAATATATATATATATATTACACACAATTTGTGCACATGCTACATTTGGGTATTCTTTCTCTTCTTTTGTGGTCTAATGCCACTTATGTAGTTCAGGGTGACTGCCTCGTATTCCTCCCTTCCTTCCTCCCTTCCTTATCAGCTCCATAATTCTCCATGAATGGGAGCCACTCCATATCTTTGTTTTTCTAGTAATGCTGCTGTTAAGCTTTCCATGGTGTATATTTCGTAAGCTTTTTCTCGCCATTCAGATTTAGTGGGAAGGTAGCTTCTCTTCCAGTGCATTGAGGCACACACGTGCCACCAGGCACAGACTTATGGACATATGTGCTAGCCTGACCTACCTTTCCTCCATCGATTCCACCCCAAACACAAACGGAGGGATATGACTCTGTGAATACCGTCTATAGCGTGTATCCATCACAAGACATATTTCCCAAGAAAACTGGGCCAGGGGACATGCTCACCAAACGTGCCAATCGACCTGAAAAGCGCAGCCCCTCCATCAGCGCGGACTCACAGCCGGGTACATTTTAGCCAGCCTTTGGGGGGTGAGGTGCCAACGAATCAACAGTCTTCCATTGTGCATCTTATATTGGACTGCTACTGAGGAGGGCCACACCGCTCTAAAAATCACTGCCCAGACCTCCGAGCCCTCCCCAAGTCCCTTTCCCGGAGTGTCTGTGTGCAAGGGATTCGCAGGTGACCTCTTCTTAGGACTGCTGAGTACAGCTGAGAGATAAGCCCCTTAGATCCTTGGTTAGTGTCTAACGTACACTCTTAAGGGGGTAAGCAGATGTGAAGCAAGTGGGCCCATCGTGGATCTGTGAGCATTCCTTTCAGCTGCAGATATTGTAGTGGTGGTATGGAGCCTGCGTGTACTGCTTGTTCCAAGCTTTCCTTTGCGAGGAAGGATTTATCCTTCCATATTTGCCCCACCCAAACCAAGCTTGCCTCATTTTGTTTGGAAGTGATGTGGGCCAATTATGATGCCTCTGATTGGGGGAGCCCAAATGCAGCTGAGCAGTGATTACCAAGTTGTGACCAGGACCATGTCATTAGATTTCTGCCAAAAGGCCCATAGTACTGCTAGGACTATGTGCTCATGAATCCTCCTCGGCATGCGCTTTTGTGGAACCCACAACCATTCCCCCAGAGTGACCGGGGAAAGGAACCATTCTCTAGGGCTACCCATTGTTTCTCTGTATTGTTTCTTAGATAGTCTGACAGAATGTGCAGCTGCGATGCCCTGTAATATTCATAAAAATCTGGGTAGCCCATGCCACCCACTTCCCTGGGCAGGATAAAGGTTTTATATGCTACTCTAGGCCTTTGGTCGGCCCACGAAAATGCTAAGTGTCCTTCTTTCTTTGTGGAAGGCGGCCGGGACGACTTGAGGTATTGAAACAGAAATGGCATTCTAGGCAGGATGTTCATTTTGATGGTCACAAACCACCCTGCCCTAGACCTGGACAATTTATGTAACTGTTTAATTATTTTCTCCCACAGGGGTGAATAATTGGCACTGAGTTCACTGGTTGTGGTCCTGCCAAAATATTTAATGTCCCTTTCTTGGTGTTGGATACCCCACTCTCTTTGAAAAGCTGAGTGAGTATGGAGTCTTCCACCAGGGGTAGGGCTATGGTTTTACTCAGATTGATGCGGAAGACCGTGAGGGTTCCATAGTGCACTATTGTGGCTAGTAGGGCCAGAACTGAAGACATGGATGTGTAATATAAGCCAGGATGTCGTCCACAAACAGCGCTAGTTGGTATTCTTTATAAAATGTTGACAGGCCCTGTATGCCTATTAATGCTTATGGCTCTTTTACCAGTGCGAACAGCAGGGGCAACAGTAGGCACCGCTGCTGAGTTCCACGGCTAAGCAGGAAAAAGTCCCATGCCACCTCATTTACCACTACTTTCGCAGTGGTGGTTCGATACACGGCCGTTACCCCCATTATCCAGCTCAGGCCAAGGACAATGGTTCTCAAGACCTCTTTCATAAATGACCATTCCACTCTGTCAAACGTCTTTTCGGCATCTGTTTAGACCAACACAGTGTCTTCATCTAAACTATTCATGCTCGCTATCGGGTCTAGGGTTTTCCGGATGATATCCGCTCCCTGACGACCCTTAATATCTGACCTGGACATTATTTGAGTGTGGGTAGAACTTTACTTGGCCTCGCTGCCAGGGCACGTGTATACATTTTAGCGTTGACATTTATGAGAGAAATGGGATGGTAGGAGCTACATTCTGTACTTTCTCTGCCTTCTTTAGGGAAGACTATTATTCTGGCCTGTGTAAAAGTGCTTGGGTCCTTAATTTTATGAACTGCCCTGTCTGTGCATTGGCCTCAAAATCTCGCTGCCAATAATGTATGTTACTTATCACCTTTTTTGTAGTATTTCTGTTTCAGATAACGCATTTGCGCCAGGGCTTTCCCCCGTTATTTTCTACAAAGTCAGATTTCAGCGAGTAACTCCTCTCAAGAGTTTGCGTTGGTCTGGAGGGCAGCTTCTTTTTGCTTTATTGCATTTTTGAGGGTAGTTTCCTGGAGCGTTCGAAGCCTTTTAATCCTCCACTATTTTACTTAGTAGGACATTGATTTCTTTGACCGAAGGCATCAATGGATGATGGATCATTGAGTGCCTATTTGCTTAAAAAATAAAGGGGGAAACCTACTAATCAGTCTGGGCTTTAAATGCTCTGGAGCTAACCACAATAGGTAGATTATTGCACAGGAGAATTCATCCAATTCAATCTCATTGAATTTCTTTCAAGGAAAGCTGCTGTAAACATATGGAGTGAACAAAATACTGGGTGGACTCAGGCTACCTCTCCCTCTCGACACTTGCATGTGTCTTACACAACGCATTTGACAGATTCTGAAATATTGATCTGTGTTTTCATTCAGTAGATCACCACTGTTTTATAATACAATAGTTTACTTTATTTTTCAAACAAACTTTTCTTAAAACACCCTTACTTAGGGTTATTCACATGCTTTGTATATCTTGCCAAGCTAAACAATTAGCTCGGTTCCCACATCTTTTCATCATATTGTACAATCATATAATGACACTGCCGTATTTCAAAAACACAGTGTGAGGGTTAGTATTAGGTGACTTAGAGTGTAGCTCTTATAACAATACACCTATCAAGTCGAAACACTTTGTGTTTCCAGCATCAAACAAAACTGTTATGTTTTGTAGTTGTAATGTTCATATGCTTTCCTCAGGACTGGTATGTAGGAGGGGGCACTGAATGGTGTCTGGCTCATCTGAACTTTGTCTTGGTAGAATCATAACTGTAGGGGTCAAACAGATTTAAAATTAGGTGTATCTATATATGAGTGAGAACTCATTCTGATGTGTGTTGAAACATACCTGCACTTATTGCTTTTGTGTCTCAGGTTTGTGATTGTTTTTCGGGTGCTTAGCGTGCGCTGTCTACCAAGGTTTGCAAGTTTTTGCTTTCTGTGACTCAGGTTGCTGCCATCTTGGTTGATCTACACATGGTGACACAGTGTGTGAGGATATGTCATTTATCAGCCCATATTTATATTGTGGCGGCTGATGTTTATTACTTTATTACATTTTCAAAGTGTTACGAGAAAGTCTCGGGCTATGTTATAGAAAGTGCCACCTACTTGGTTGACTACTGCTAATACCTTGGTCTATGTAGGTAATAGACTCAAAGTGACGCCGTGTACGGCGCCATTCATTGTGCAAAACATTCTGTGAAAAGTTTCTTTTTTGGTGTAGGTCGTGGTCTACTGGATTAAGCTAAACGTTCCTTTGTAATTCTATTTGCTTACCTCTTTTCGCTGCCGGAGTGCGCAAAAGAGCTGTAGTCACTGGGGGCCTCTGTGTACTGCACATGCGTACGAGCGGACAGGGCCTATGTGATGGGTATAATACTGGTTTGGTATGGTACGTGTCACTGGGCAACGGGTCGACGCTCCCTGCGTAATGTGCATGCGTCTTAGTTGTTCCGGGGTATTCGCCATGTATGCTTGTGATTGGGTACACGAATAGGGTGTGTTTGTGTATAATGATGACACTATTGTTGTCTGTGTAATACAAATCTCCTATTTTCAAAAGGTGAGCAAAAGATAGACAAACCAAGGGAAAGCATACCAAGGTTGCTAAACATCCGTTTCTCCTTGGGCTAGAACGTACAAATATCTGTAAATGCATATACAGTGGATGTAGACATGTTACTAATTTTAACAACAACGTGTCCCACAGTTTTTTCTGCAAGCGGTTATAATGAGCACGCTTCTTACTGTTTTTACACGCTCTTAGGATTTTGTGCCTGTGTTAACATATCTGTTGATACTCTTTCTGCAAAAAGAACAGATTTTCGACATTTTTTTATGTTGGCCGACTTATTTACTCTCATATAGTTCTAATATGGCTTGTCTTTTTCACTCATAATGGGTCAGGAGCTAAGAACGTTAAACAAAGTTCCATAGAAAAAGCAAGTTACTATAGAAACCTATAGAAACCTTTATGAAAAACCTTTTATGAAAAAACTTTTTCTAGAAAAACAGATTCCACTTTGTTCAAGCTTTCTCAATGCCAGGTCTTGGTCTCCCCCTGTGGCTTTAAAAAGCTGTGCGGAGAAGGGCGGAGGAAAAGGCCTTCTCCACTCTCTGCTGCTCGGCTGCGCCCCAGGCATCAGCTGACTAAGAATCCAGCTGATACTACGAATCCGGGAACAACAACGAAGCTCGGTGCTGCCATTAAGACCTCCCAGCCCTCCGCGTTCCACGAGGACCCTGCGGGCCACGAAATGACCGCCCAGATTGCCATGGAAACCAGTAATGCCATTGCTGCAACAGGAAGCCCTGCGCTTCACTCATCAGGCCAGGATTGGCCCATCTGCCCTGCCAGTGCCTCCCCTCCTGCTTTAAAGGGAAAGGGAGTGCACCGGCAGGCGAAGCCGTGCGGAGAAGGCCGGAGGAAAAGGCCTTCTCCACTCTCTCCTGCTCTGCAGCACCCCAGGCATCAGCTGACTAAGAATCCAGTTGATGCTACGAAGCCGGGAACAACAACGAAGCTCGGTGCTGCCATTAAGACCTCCCAGCCCTCCACGTTCCACGAGGACCCTGCGGGCCATGAAATGGCCGCCCTGATTGCCATGGAAACCAGTAACGCCATTGCTGCAACAGGAAGCCCTGCGCTTCACTCATCAGGCCAGGATTGGCCTATCTGCCCTGCCACCGCCTCCCCTCCTGCTTTAAAGCGAGAGGGAGTGCACCGGCAGGTGAAGCCGTGCGTAGAAGGCCGGAGGAAAAGGCCTTCTCCACTCTCTGCTGCTCTCGGCTGCTTGGCCGCGTTGGACGGCGCCGCCAGCCACTCACTTCAATGTAAGGCTGCAATACCAAGCCTTGACTCTCCCTTCTGTGCCTCGCACCACCGTAAACCACCCCACCTTCCATGAGGAACCAGCGGTTGCGATCGCACACCACCCCCCCCCTACTTCCTGCCTCGTACGTCCCGCCCGTTCTCAGACGGAGCGAATGGCTGGGAGAAAGAATACCCAGTCCCGCCCGTTGTCACAAGAGGCGCATACTCGCCTGCTTCAAGCACCTCTCCTATGCCCCCTACACTGCATTTCCCATCGCCCTTGTAGTGCGTCATTGCCCCACTCGAGGAACAGGCATCAGTCAATCTGTGGCATATACCCGCAAGCCTGACGCTACCCCCCCCTGCTACATCCCTTACAACAAGTTCCACACAGGTCATAGTGCGAAGCTGCCACCCTATGCCCGCACTAACATCCACTGGCCATCCAGTAAAGAACCTTACTCAAGCGCTGTCTTCAACAGTAGGTAAATCACCAATACTAACTGCTTCCGCTCTCATTGATGCTCACACCCTAATGCCCGCAGCACATGCCACATCCTTACTACAAGCTGCCCTTCACACGGATACAATGCAAATGCCAGCTGCCCCCACCACCAAACTCATGCATGCTGCTCCCAATGCCATTACTATGCCTAATTGTAAACTGGTGCCAGATGCACCCAATGCCATTAGTATGCCTAATTGTAAATTGGTGCCAGATGCACCCAATGCTATTCCTTTGCCGAATTGTAAATTGGTGCCTGCTGCACTCACTACCACTACCACACATGCTGATACCACCCCGGCAGTCCCCACTGCCCATGACACCCCCCCACTCTCCCAAAGCCCCAACATTGTTCCCACAGTAGGCCACAGATTTGTACCGACCACCTCACTGAAATGTGGCCTGATCAATGCACGCTCTGCCCCAGCCCACGCCTTGGACATCCATGACCTCATTCTACAGAACAACTTAGACCTCCTCATGATCACTGAAACTTGGCTGAATGAAACATCGGGCCCAGCCCTCACCCTTGCCATCCCAGATGGCTACACCATTTACAGGCAAGACCGACCTCTTACCAGGGGCGGTGGAGTAGTGCTCATCACCATGGTATGCCTAGGCATTAGGAGAACGGAAGGCAACCTTGGTCAAAGCTGCGACCACTTCTCAATTAAAATTAACATCTCCTGTAACGTAACCCTGGCCCTTTACATTGTCTACCGGCCACCGGGCCCGGTCACGGATTTCCATGATGCCCTCCTCCATTCGCTATCAGACAACCTTAAAAATACCTCCAAAGTCCTACTCACAGGAGACCTTAACCTAGGCCTTCACGATCGCTCCAACACTAACGCAGCCCCCTTCGATAAAGCCCCATCTACTCTAGGATTCGCTCAGGCCATCTCCAATCCTACTCACTCGAAAGGACGATCGTTGGACTGGGTTACCCACCATAACTGCCCAGTAACTATCACTGAGAACTCTCCCATCCCATGGTCGGATCACCACTACATCCAATTCAACCTTAACACTTCCAAAGAGCCTCTGAACCCTTCCATCCCTCTCCCCCAAGGTTTCACCAGAAGTTTGCGGCAACTCACGGTGGAAAGGATCACCCCTTTCCTCAAAGTTCCCTCCCTTCATGCCCCCTTCCCACCTGACCCTGAAATTCTAGCTAAAGCTTTTAAATCCACGATCACCCAAGCTGTTGACTCAATCACCCCCCTCACCCTCAGGAAAGGCAAAAATACAAGCACTCTAATGCCTGGTTCTCACAGGAACTCCTCCAGCTGCGCGCAAAAAAAAAAGCCGCCCTTGCAGCGTGAAAAGCAAAACCCAATGAGACAACTAAACTAGCCTTCAAAGCCATTTCAAAAGAATATAAATCAGGAATAATCATAGCCAAAGCCAATTTCTTTCAACACAAGGATAGCCAATGCGAAATCAGTCACTAAAGAAATCTTCGCTATCTTTAGGGAGCTGGAAACCCTGTCCACCCTGCCACCAACCATCCTGAAGGATGAAAACTGGTGTAATAACATCCAATCGGTCATGCTCAATAAACTTAACACCCTGCAAACCAAAATCCTAGCCCACCAAAAGGCCCTCACTCACCTAATTGCTGCGCAGAACTACAACCAGGAGGAGCACACCAAAACCAACTCCTTCCCGTTATTCAACTTTAAGGACATGACAGAGTCCAAAGTCATCTCTCTTTTAAAACTATCAAACCCACCAACTGTAAGGGCGACATATGCCCTGCTCAGCTCATTAAAGACTGTGGCTCGACTCTCGCCCCATTTCTGACAGCCTTCATTAATGCCTCTTTTCAGTCTGCCCTCGTCTTTTTCTGACCTCAAAGAGGCCTGGGTACGACCACTCCTCAAAAAGCCATCCCTTGACCCATCGGCACCAGGGAACTATAGGCCCATCACCACTTTCCCCTTCCTGCTCAAAATTCTGGACAAAGCAGCTTACCTGCAGGTCCAAAAATTCCTCGAGGACCACCACCTTCTGGGCCTTTGGCAGTCTGGCTTCAGACCACGACATGGGACCTAAACTGCCCTCCTCGACTTGAAAAATCAGATGGATGACATTAGAGACACTAGCAAACCCACGCTCCTGCTGCTCCTCGATTTATCGGCCGCATTTGACCTTGTGGACCATAATACCCTCTGCCATCACCTCTCTATTGCAGCCAACTTCTCTCCCAAAGCCTGTGAATGGATCACCTCGTTTCTACAGAAAGGCCATGAAAGTTTTCTCAGACTCAGCCTGTGCCTCACCAAGTCGCATAACTTGTGGAGTGCTGCAGGGCTCATGCATCGTGCCCACCCTCTACAACCTCTTCACGAGACCCCTGTTCAACCTTCTTGACTACCTGGGCATCTCATACACCAACTATGCTGATGACACCAAGGTGCTCATTCCCCTCACGGGTGATTATGAAGTAGACAAGACCACCCTTAACTCCATCTATAGCACCATCCAAGCATGGATGGCAGAAAACTGGCTGTGTCTCAACAGTGACAAAACTGAGCTTTTGCTCATCGGCTCACCTACCATCCTGGGAAACCTTGACAAGAACTACTGTTCCTTCACCATTGACAATATACCCATAGCCGTGTCCCATACAGTCAAAACCCTTGGAGTCTACTTAGACTCCAATCTCACCATGAACAGGCAGGTCAACGCCATCGCCTCCTCATCCGCCTACTACGCTAAACTGCTTAATGCAGTAAGACCTTACCTAACGACTCAGAAATGCCTCACCATTGCCAGGGCTACTATTGGCTCGAGACTGGACTACTGCAATGCTCTCCTCGGAGGGACTTCAGGCAAAAACATTGCCAAACTCCAACTTGTCCAGAATAATGCCCTCAGGGCTGCTACAGGATTCGCCAGAAAGGACCACATATCAGAATTTAGGAGACAAGTCCACTGGCTTCCCGTAAAACAGAGAATCATCTTCAAAATCCTATCCCTCACACACAAATGCCTACATGATCTGGCACCCCCCTACTTGGCTCAGCACGTAGCCACGCCCTCATCCGCTACGCCGTCCATACTAGCCTACACCAACATGATCACCAAGCCTATAACACGCAGAGCACATGCAGGCGGCTCCAGCTTTCCAGCCATCGTTGCTGCCCATTGGAATGCCTTACCCTCGCACATCAGGGGAATTAACTCCCACATAGCGTTCCGCAAAGCCATCATAACAATGCTGTTTGCCCAACTTCCTGTGTCAACTCCCTAGCAAGCCGTTACCCTGTACACTACTGTAACCTAACGCTAACACCCTAACTGTACTGTGTAACCTTGCACATATGCTGTAACTAAGTAACCACTGCCTGTTTTTAATCTTGTTTAGGAGCACCATCTTGCAACAAGCGCCTCAGTGCCTTTGGGCTGCAGTGCGCTCTATAAATGTAAAAAATCAAATAAAAAATAAAATTTAGCACCGATTGTTTGGATGATGAACCAGCAGAGCTTGGTGTGTTTGTGTTTCACGAAATGAGCCACCATGGGTTTGTTCTCCATCGAGTTTTTTAGGCAGGATCTGTGTTCGCAGATACGTTGTCTGATCTCTCGCTTGCTTTTTCCTATGAACAGTAGATTACATGGGCACCTTATTGCATAAATGCTCCTTTTTGTTAGACAGTTTGTAAATGTTGTGTGTTTCCACATCATTCCGTTTAGGGAAATTTCTTTTTGATCCTGTGTCAGGCTGCACACTGAGCTTTTCCCGCATCGGAAATGTCCGACCACTGGCGGTAGGTTCCACAGATTGGTTTGACCTACTCTTTGGGTGGCAGGGTTGTGGTATGTATGGATTAGTCGGTCTCTTAGGTTTTGACTTCTTTTGAAGGCAAATCTTGTTTTTTTCCAGGTAGAAAGTGTACATTTGTAAAAGATTCTAGTTTGTCAGGATAACTTTTCTAATGTCATTGCTGACTGGTATAAAAGTGGTGGCAAAAGTATTTTTTTCTTTGTGCTCTTCCATTTGCTATTTCATTAGGCATGTTTCTCTATTAGTGTTCCTTGCTGTCTTTTGTGCCCTTCGAATGATTTGTGATGGATAACTCCGTGCTTTTAGCCGTTCCTCCAGCTATTTTCCATTACGGTCATATTCTGGCAACGTTGTGCAGTTTCTCCTTATCCTTAAAAACTGGCCAAATGGTAGGTTTTCTTTCAGTGCTTGTGGATGAAAGCTTTTGAAGTTTAACAGTGTGTTTTTATCTGTTGCTTTTCTGTACAGTGTTGTAGCGAAGGTCCCATTATCTGTTGCTTGAATGTCTAGGTCTAGAAAAGGAATATGGATCTTACCCTAATGTATAGTTAACTTGATGCATGGATCTATTCCGTTAAGCCAAAGGTGGCAATCTTGTAAGTGGCTCTCTGTACCTCTCCAAATTGTAAAAATGTCAATGTATCGGACCCAGCCGATCTGCGTCTTGTATCTGTTGTTGTCGTTGTAAATGTAGGTGGTTTCCAGGTTGTCCATATAAAGATTTGCCACGTGTGGTGCGAAAGTTGACCCCATGCTGGTGCCACGTATTTGCTGGTAGAAATGGTCTTGGCACATAAAGACATTTCCGTAAGTGCTAAAAGGATGCACTCAAGGATAAATGATGTGGGGGTAGACTTATATCCTCCTTTCCAGGGTATGTCTTGAGTACATCTATACATTCTCTCTGAGGAATGCTTGTGTAAAGCGCTTCGACATCGAAAGTGAGTAAGATGTCGTTATGTTCCAGTTTAATGTTGGCTAGATGGTGGATCATCGCTGTCGTGTCTTGAATGAAGGACTTCATTTTCTTGACAAAGGGTCGTAGAAATACATCTGTATAAATCGATAAGTTCTCTAGAAGTAAGCCTATCCCTGACAGTATAGGCCTTCCTGGAGGTCTGGTTACATGTTTGTGTATCTTTGGGATGCATATGGAGTCCAGGTCAGCTCGGGACGTGGGGCCTAGAAATGGCACCAGGAATGGAACTCTCAAACGAAAATTAATGCGCCAGCTGCTGCTCCATCTAGTAGGATTTGTGTAGTCGCAAATGCGTTCTTGATCATGCATGAGGGGTCACAAGCTGGTGTGCGCAGCACTGATAAGTGGGGCCCTGGAGGTCTAGCGGAGTACTGCATGGCTTGGCAACGCTGGACCTGCTACCACAAGAACGCTGTTCGGTTGATCCAACCTGCCCTTGAATGTTCTGCGGGGAACGGCAACAAAATGTTACTGGGATATGAGGGGCATCATTGTGTATGCCTAGAGCGCAGAGAAAGTTTTTGTGTATGGGGACGCTGTTGGGAAATGCCCATAGCAGTGCCTGTGTACTTCCCAGACACTGCTATTGGAGGCCCGGTTACTCACACTATTTTGCACCTGCTGTTCCTGTAAAGTGACTTTTTAATGCCCACTCAAAAGCCCAAACTGTTGGCATTGCCATTGCTTGTTTTCTGCTGCATCGGCCAAATCATTACCTTCCTTCCAAAATCCATCTGTAGACTGCTTTAAATTCACGAGGACTGTACTTCCAATTACTTAAAATTTCTCAAATATTTGCCATAATGAGCAAAATGGAACTGCTGATCCATCTGTACCCCTCAATTGCTGTGGTTGTCACCACTGCAAATAGTTTTTCAATGTCTTGAGGATGAAATCTGAATCTATAACCAATTACACAGGTACTGCGGGTGTGCAGCATGTTCATTTGCATGCAAAAGTGCTACATACTCTCTGGTTGAGGTAGTTTGCTCGATGTTCAACTTCAATTTTTTTCTACTGCAAATATTTTCAAGTTTTTTTTTTTACTGCCAAAGGGTAGATGGTGGGTTGAATCAGGCATATATAATGGGGGTTGAAGGGAGGCGGCAGGGGATCTCCCACTGCTTTTCACAGTAAAAAAAAATTCAACCATTCTTTTTCGACCAAATCACATGGATCCCATACAATGCTTGAACATGGACACGCTATCCTCCCCATTTAAATTTCAAAAAGTCTGACCGTTTTCTGGAGAATCACCTGTTTTAATATGTCACACATCAGCTCTTCCTACAGCCAAAAGTGCACTGTCATTTCAAAAATAACCTTCGAAGGGATTGTGTCCTCCGACGTATTCCTCATCTTAGATATCTCCTTCCAGCTCTGCTGGCCTCGGAAAATGTTTTCTCTAAAGGGCGCTGCGCGTCGACGTCCTCCGAGTCGATGTCCCTCGACAGCCGCCGTATCGACGTCGACGTCATCCTGCCTATAAAGGCCGCGCGCAGCGTCCGTTGTTCAGTTCCGTTTTTCCGCGCTTACTCAGTGCCTCGGAATACCGTTGCTCAGTTCTTAGTCAGATTAATCCTATTTACCTCGAGTTATTCGACCTGTACTCGATGGCTTCGTCGGAACCGACAACTCCTCGATCCGGTTTCAAAAAATGTCGAGATTGTGGGAAAAAGATGTCGTTGACCGATCCTCACAGAATTTGTCTGTGGTGTTTGGGAGCTGAACACCATTGTTCGGAATGCGAGGACTGTATGTCCATGACAGCTAAGGCCCTGAAGGAGCGTAGGGGGAAGCTGGAGAAAGGTAAGACTTTTAAAGCTTCTTCTTCGTCGACGAAGTCGAGACATTCGTCTCCTCGTCACCATTCGCGCTCCAGGTCTCGGAGTGGGTCTCATCACTCCTCGAGATCGAAGCACTCGAAGAGGAGACGTCGAAGATCCCCTTCTCCGTCTTCCTCTTCCTCTGTTTCGCCAAAAAGAATCCCTTGCCCCACGAAACATAGCTCCCGGGCTGAATGGGAGGAATTCCGAAAGAATATGATGAGCGTCTTCGAGAAAGCGGCCTCGACCCCCTCGAAGACTGCCGAGAGCGATGCTCTGGTCGAAAGACCCAAAGGTCAAAAACGCTGCGAGTCGCAGTACCCGGCGAAAGAAATCTCTCGAGCGCGTCTCGAACCCTCGAGCAGGACTATGACCTCCAAACCTTCCTCGAAGGTTCCGTCGACGCCGTCGACGAAGGTCCCGTCGAGGTCGATGTCTTCGACGCCGTTGTCGAGGGGACCTTCGACACACGGGTCTGTCGACTCGACGCCAGCCTCGACGCCGGCGTCGACGCCAAGAAAAGTCACGGTTACCACACATCCAGTGACTATCCCCAGGCCCTCGACGTCGATGGCTTCGATATTGTCGAGTAGAATTCCAATTCTGTCGAGGTCCTCGAGGCCTCCACCTCTGTTTTCGACGCCACGCTCGAAGCCTTCGACGTCGGCGTCGACGTTTTCGAGACCAATAATGACAAGTTCGGCACCCTCTGCCTTGGAAATGGGATTTACTCCCTTTATGAGTTCAGAACAATTGAGAACTATATCCTCAATTTTAGAAGAGGGTGATTTGTCTGAACAAGACACATTTGAGTTACAGGGACCTGTAACCCCAGTTAGAGAGGAATTTTCCTCTGAAGAGCGCAGATTAAAGGATCTTCATGATTCTTTACATGAGGCAAGTGGGTTAGACACTTCCCCTGAGGTGGAGTTTGCTAAGCCAGACCCGGGGGAGCATGCTGAAACCCCCTACAGAGCCTTAATGGCCAGGATTACAGAGTTCATGGGGTGGTCTGCACCTTCACAATCTTTCCAACAAGATGACCTCACGGATATTCTTGACAAAGGCCCACAAGAGGATCCTGTGGTGCCCTTTCATAAAGCTCTTCAGAGAAAGATCATGACAAACTGGGAAACCCCAGATGTAATACCAGCAGTAAATAAAAAACTGTCTACAAAGTACAGGGTATCTTCCACAGACCCAGAGTTTTTGTCTAAACACCCATCCCCAGAAAGTCTGGTGGTACAGGCAGCATCCTCTACCGATGTCAAGACGGCTTATCCTACAGTCCCACAGGACAGGGACGATAAAAAATATGATTCTATGGCAAAGAAAGTCTTTTCAGCATGTAGCATGGCGTTCAAGTCTGTTAATGCTACTTGCACCCTTGCTAGGTTCAGCCATACACTTTGGGAGTGTGCTTCTACAGCGGCTGACTGCATCCCGGAGGGAGAAGAAAGGGATGCGTTCCTGAATATTATACAGGACGGTAAAGACGCTATGTGCGAATCCCTCCAGACGGGCATTGATTCGGCTGACAGTATCAGCAGAGCAATGGCGGCAACTACATCAACCAGGAGATTCGCTTGGTTGAGAAAGTCGGGTTTTGCCCCAGATGTGCAAGCCAGGCTCTTGAACATGCCATTCGATGGCTCTTCTTTGTTCGGGAAAAAGGCGGATGACAGTTTAGAGAAACTGCAAACTTCAAAAGCAGCAGCAAAATCCCTAGGAGCTGCAATCCGTCAGACTCCTTTTCGTCCCACAGGAACCTCTGCGAGGGGCAAGTCCTTTCGCTTCTACTCCGCATTCGGAAGAGGTAGAGGAAGACCGGCTCAAAGGGGTCAAAGAAGAACTACCCGAGGTGGACGGGGTAGATATTCAAAAGCCGCAGCAACAGCAGGTGCCTCTTTACCATCGGCATCTGCATCAGCTGCCCCAAAACCACTCTGAGGACTCCCCTCACAGGACACCTGTAGGAGGCAGGTTGACTCAACATCTGGCGGTATGGCAGGCTATCACGTCAGATGCTTGGGCATTGGAAACAGTTGCCCAAGGTTACTGCCTGCCTTTCCTACGTATACCTCAGAGTCATCCACCGGGGATCAGCTCTCAGAAAGCTCCAGATCCGCTCCTCTTGCAGGAAATTTTGGACCTGCTAGAGAAAGGTGCCATAGAACCGGTACCTGTAGCGGAGAGGAACAAGGGCTGGTATTCCCCTTATTTTCTCATTCCGAAGAAAGACGCAGGACTGAGACCCATCTTGGACTTGCGAGAATTGAACAAATTCCTCAGAAAAGACAAATTCAAGATGGTCACTCTTTCTCAGATCCTCCAGGCCCTTCAGTTCCAGGACTGGTTGGTATCTCTGGACCTTCAGGACGCTTATTTCCATGTGCCTATCCATCTCAAACACAGGAAATACCTGAGGTTCGCAATTGGCAACTCTCACTATCAATTTCGAGTGCTGCCATTTGGGCTGACCTCCGCCCCGAGGGTCTTCACCAAGTTAATGTCGGTAGTGGCTGCAAGTCTAAGGAGGGAAGGGATTCACGTCTACCCCTACCTGGACGATTGGCTGATCAGGGCTGTTTCTCCGGAACAAGCTCAGATCCAGCTAAATCACGTGTGCCACTTCCTTCACAGACTGGGCTTCTCCCTCAATTTAAAGAAGTCACAAATGATACCATCGCAGAGACTCCAGTTCATAGGAGCGATCCTGGATGCTTCCCTGGGAAAAGCCTCGCCACCAGAGGTGAGGGCTCAAGATATTCTACAGATGGTTACCAAGTTCCAACATGCCCAACGTCTCCCAGCCTTCGACTTTTTGAGGTTGCTAGGCCTCATGGCATCCTGCATTTTCCTTGTGCCAGAGGCTCGCCTGAGAATGAGATCCCTCCAGTGGGCACTGAGGACTCAGTGGTCACAATTCTCAGGGAGAATGACAGATCTTCAGGTTCCCGGCAGGGTGGCTCGAGACCTTCAGTGGTGGGCCTGTCAGGAGAACATTCTGAAAGGAGAACAGTTTTGGCAACCCTGGCCGGAGATAACAGTAGTCACGGATGCCTCACTCACGGGGTGGGGAGCCCACGCCAACGACTTGACCATCAGCGGTCGTTGGTCTCCATCGGAGTCCAGACTACACATCAACATGTTAGAGCTGAGAGCCATCAGACTTGCGCTGAAGGCGTTCCTGCCAGCTGTACAAGGGAAGAATGTCCTGATAATGACGGACAACACAGTGGCCATGCATTACCTCAACAAAAGAGGAGGCGTAGGATCACTACCCCTGTGCAGAGAGGCGATGCAGCTCTGGTTTTGGGCAATCCAAGAAGGAATCTCTCTATCGGCAGTTCACCTAGCCGGAGAGAAGAACTTGACAGCGGACGCTCTGAGCAGGCAGAACACAGTCTCCCACGAGTGGGAGCTAGCTCAGGAAGTCCTTCAAGAGATCTTCGCCCTTTGGGGAACCCCTCAGGTAGATCTGTTCGCCACCAGCCTAAACAGGAAATGCGACCTGTTCTGCTCAAGGGAATTTCCCCCGAGAGGGGCTCTGGGAGACGTGTTCATAGTGGACTGGGAGTTTCCGCTTCTGTACGCGTTCCCACCGGTCCCTGTCATTCCTCAAATGATCAGGAGGTTGAGAAGATTCCGGCGAACCATGATCCTAATTGCCCCGGATTGGGCCAGGAGAACGTGGTACCCGGACCTTCTAGACTTGTCCATCTGCCCTCCAATTCGACTTCCACTCAGAGAGAACCTACTCTCACAGAAGGGAGGTCAGGTTCTCCATCCAGACATCAAAACCCTCAACCTTCACGCTTGGCTTCTGAAAGGCTGAGGTACAAGGATTGGGACCTCCCTGATGATGTTATGGAGGTGTTGCTTTCGGCAAGGAGGCCAGCAACAAAGTCTTTATACCGCTGCCGTTGGAACAGATTTTGCAGCTGGTGTAGAGAACAGAATATCGACCCATTTTCATGTGGTACACCAATGGTTTTGTCCTTCCTACTATATTTGGCAAATTCAGGCCTTCAAATTGGCACCATTAAGGGCTATCTCGCAGCGCTATCCATCTTTAAGCGTACTGCGGAAGAACCATCCTATTTCAAATTACCCTTGGTAATACAGTTTCTAAAGGGGTTAACCAATGTTTATCCCCCAAGACCATTCCAAGTTCCCCTATGGGATTTAAACTTAGTACTAACTTTCCTGATGGGTACACCTTTCGAACCTCTCCATTCTTGTTCGTTAAGATTCCTTACCCTTAAAACTGTTTTATTAATAGCACTTACATCTGCTAGAAGGGTGAGCGAATTACAAGCTCTTTCTTGTAAACCCCCTCATACAATCTTTCACAAAGACAAAGTTGTCCTGCAAGTGAAGCCTAATTTCCTCCCAAAGGTGGTTTCTGAATTCCATATCACTCAGAAGATTACCCTACCATCTTTCTATCCTCCTCCTCACCCGGGGAAAGAGGAAGAAGGGTTACACAGGCTAGACCCTAGGAGGGCTTTAAGTTTTTACATTAGTAGATTAGCCAGGATAAGACAGGCCGACCAGCTGTTTGTAGGTTACACAGGTCACAAGCTGGGGTTACCAATAACTAAGCAGACCATTTCCAGATGGATCATTTTAGCCATTCTGGAATGTTATAAACTGGCAGGGAAAGAGCCCCCTCAAAACCTTAGGGCTCATTCGACCAGAGGTATTGCAGCTTCATCGGCCCTCAAAAGAGGCGTGCCGGTTAAAGACATATGTGCGGCCGCTACATGGTCGTCTGTCCATACCTTTACACGTTTTTACAATCTGGATTCCTCCTCCAGTCAAGAGACTAGGTTTGGAAGGGCTGTACTGCATTCTATTCATCAATAGAAGACAGCGTGAAGTCAGTACTCCCTCCTCCGAATATAGAATACTGCTATGGGAGCCTATCTAAGATGAGGAATACGTCGGAGGACACAATCCCTTCGAAGAAAAAGTTGCTTCTTACCTTGTAACGTTCTTTCGACGGGATGTTCCTCCGACGTATTCCTCATCGACCCTCCCATCCATCCCCGCAGTTCTACTTCCCTTGTTGTTGCAGCTTACGCTCCTTCAGGGTGATTAGTTAGTCCAGAAAGTATTATTGTGGGCTACAAAACGGAACTGAGCAACGGACGCTGCGCGCGGCCTTTATAGGCAGGATGACGTCGACGTCGATACGGCGGCTGTCGAGGGACATCGACTCGGAGGACGTCGACGCGCAGCGCCCTCTGGAGAAAAAAATTTCCGAGGCCAGCAGAGCTGGAAGGAGATATCTAAGATGAGGAATACGTCGGAGGAACATCCCGTCGAAAGAACGTTACAAGGTAAGAAGTAACTTGTTCTTCTACTGAATCCGACACCCTGTCTTGTGGGATGGCTTTCATCACTGTGTACAATGTTTCTGATTGTGATCTCGCATTTGTGTATTTCCTCTGATACTTCTACCACCATAATGCCTGCTTCTAATGGATTGTGTCCTTCAACGTATTCCACATCTTTGACATGTAATGTCCACAGCTGTTTTTCTTCGGACCTTGATCTAAAATGTCTGTTAGATCATCTTGCACAAAAGCTTCAGGAGGACTGGACCAGCCCAGATACTCCGTGACCCTAGCCATGAGCCTCCTATAGAACTCTGCATTAACCCCAGGTTTAGGCCTGCCAAATTCCACTTCCGGAGAAGTGTGAAGAGTTTGCCCCAACTCTTCCAATTGACTATCTCCAGAAAAGACAGGAACCACATCAAAGTCTGACCTTTCCTCCTCCTCATATATGTCATCCAGAGGGAGGTAAAAGCCCTGCATTGGGACAGAAGAGGGTCTGGAGTCCACCACCGGCCTCACAGACTTAGAAGTAGCCTTGCTTGGAGGATCCACAGTATCCGGGATCTCCAACGGTAAATTTCGGCCAAAAAGCCCTGAAGGTTTCGACGTTGAGAGCGCTGATGGCTTCGGCGTCAATGTCGATAAAGGCGCTGAGGGCTGGAACGAAGGCAAAGCTTCGACGTCAGTATCAGACGGACACAGCGCTGATGGACACGACGCCGACCTTGAGCCCTTACCAGGGTTCTGCGGTCTCGCGGGAGACGAGGACCGAGACCTGGAAGCACGTCTCTTGCAACTATCCTGAGCCTCGTCCGAACGGGACCTTGAAGGTTCCCGATGAGCATTGCGTCGAGGACCCAAGCCGAAAGGCGTGTGAGCCACAGTACGAGACCGTGCCTTGCCTGCTTCATCAGAAGGCAAGGATGGAACTGTGGAAAATGAAGATGAGGCACACACTCTGGTTCCCAGTCAGATTTACCTGCTAAAGCAACAGTTATTCTCCTGCAAAAGTTTTCTTGACTCTATCAATCACCAGTGAGGCTCCACTCCGGGACCGAGGTCCGCGGGACTCCTCCCAACGCAGAGAGTCGCCGCTCAAATCGTCAGTGGACATCCCCTTCGACTTTGATTTCAGGGACCTACTGGGTTTACAACCCCACCTACCTACCCAAAGCGGCATTTGGAACAGTCGTCAGTGTTGTGACTCTCGCCCAAGCACCACAAACAAATGCGATCCGCGTCGGTTATCGACATTTTCGACATGCATTCCCGGGAAGTCTTGAATCCAGTCCGCGGAGTCGGAGGGGTTGAGGAAGAAGACCTATTCACAAGGAATACACGAGGTGCGTCGAGTCTCTGAAGCAAACATGTATGTGGAAAAAACAGAACTGAGGCTACGGGTGCCGTGCGTCCTATTTATAACATTCAGTGACGTCGTCCTCGACGGAGGCCTTCGAGGGACATCGATACGACGCCGTCGACGCAGGACGCCCTCTACCGAAAAAGTTTCCGAAGTACACAGCTGTGGAAATTACATGTCAAAGATGTGGAATACGTTGGAGGAACATCCAATCGAAAGAACGTTACCAGGTGGTAAGTAACTTGTTCTTCTGCCTCTGTGAAATACTGCACTTGCAGATCCTACAGAGACATAATTGCTAACCATTTAGCTGTTCTCGTAGTGCACACATTCCCAACATCCATTTTCAGAGAGAATAACACTTTCAGCAGTGTGCATTTTGTTTAATAATCACTTTCTGACCTCCGAAAATACATTTATTGTTCCCTAGCGCAAAGTATACTGCCAGAATTGTCCTTTCAAATGTAGTGGACCATAGCTGAAATGTCTTCAATGTCTGTGAATTTCAAGCTACCAACTTGTCCTTAGTGCTGTACAATCGTCCCAAGCCATGGTAGCCTCGTGTTAAGAAGGGCCCAAGTAAAAGAAAATGTCCAGTCAAGGTGTCACAATGTTGACTAATTTGAGATTCCTTCTACTGTGCAACTGCTTGTGAATGCTTCTCTCCCTGGAATTTTTTCTGCTTCAAGCAATCGTATAAAAGGCTGCCTTAATTCTGTAAACAGCTGAGTGAATGTTGAAAGCCCCATTGTCAACTACAATAATCTGTTCCTTCTGGAGAGCAGTAATACCTTTATTAACAGAACTCTATCTTGGTCAATGCTTTTACCTTTTGCTGATAAACATATAGCAAATCTTGCTGCCTCTGATTTTTCATTGAATTTTGGCCTTGTGTAACGATGCAACCCATTGTGCAGTGCGGGTCCATAATTTTTTCAATCACTGCAATGTATAGCCAGTGTGTGACCCTGTACTTTTTTTTAATGGTCGACACTGTGGCAACGATTACCATCTGTTCTTTTGTTTGTAAAATGACTTCCCTTGCCAGCAATACCTTATTCATCTCTGCAATTGTCTCGACACTCTCCTGAGTCTCACTGTAAATCCTTGTATTCCTAGTAATGTTTTACTCTACACAATCCTTGTCCAAAATCGAATGTGTTGTGCCCATACCAAAAGAAATTATTTTTGCCATACGCCAAAATCGCAGGCAATGGTTAACCATTAATTCTCCTTCAAACTCCCTATGGCTGGACACATATTAACCATGGTCGCAATTACCTTGTGCCTTGTCCCCTGACAGTCGCAACTCCATGTTGGCAAAATCTAAACGCTCTTTCACTCCCATGATATTGTCCCCCCTCCCACTGCAAGCACAATTATCTTCATCCAAATACAGCACATTCCAGTTTAATTTTTTCATAGAATGTAGAATAGTCTCCCAAACCACACAATTATTGAAATGCAAGATCTTTCAGTTCAGCAAATTGTACCAGTGTCAGAAACATTGCATCCCCACCATCCACCAGTGCGTTTGTTTCAAAGTTGCCGCCACTGGTACAGAAGGTACATTGTCATGTGGCCTCGCCCCATTTATCTTCATTTGTTTACATGTTCACCATATTTGTTTTGTTACATTAAGCTGCTGGGAGAGACCAATACCTGTGATTAACAAGAATGAAAGAACTTTCACTTATAATACTTTTGAACATCCCCGAGAGTCAAGGTTTGTGTTTACCCCAAGAACTGACCACATCATGGTGAATGAATATCCACATACAAATAATTTTGGGCACAATCCTGACTCTAGGGAGTAGATTTGGTTTTCCACTGTATGATACCATAATCAAAAGGTTCTAAGACAACTGCTTCGCATCTGACCTGTGTATGTCCCGCTCAACTTCATGACTGTATTTGTATTGTATTTATATTTATGAAGTTTATATAGCGCTTTACATTATAACAAGAATACATAGAACATGATAACTAGAAGCATAATTACAAACATGAGACAAGCATTAAAAACAGTATGTAGAACAATTTACCTAGGTTAAAAAAGAGTGAAGGAGGGAGGAGTAGGGGGAGAGATAAGGGGAGTTAGGGGGGAAAGAAGATGAAGTTTCAAGGGGAGTAGATGAAGTGTAAGAGGGAGGTGAGAGAGAAGAGGAAGGGAAGTGAGAGGAAAGCCAAGACGGGGAAAGGAGATGAGATTTCAAAGAGGCGCAGGAGGAGTAGTAGGAGGTAGTAGAGCGGATAGAGAGGTAGAGAGTTCCAGTTTAGGTGAGCAAGGAGTTGAAAAACGGAAACGAGAAGAGGCACAAGGGGAGGGAGGAACAGTAAGTAGGAAGAGATCAGCTGAACTGAGAGAGCGGAAGGGAGTGTAGAAGGAAAGGAGAGAGGAAAGATTAGGGGGAGCGAGATCTCGCTCTTTGGAGTCCAAAGAGGAGAGAAGAGCAATAGAAAATACGAGAGAATAAGGGAAGAGATTAAGAGTTTGGTAGCATGGAAGTTGACGGAGGAACGATTTTCAGAATATTGAAGAGGTGGTAGCGACAGGGGCGAGAGGTAAGAGAAATATGGTGGGTAAAGGAGAGGGAGGAGTCAAAGTGGAGGCCTAGATTGCAAGCGTGGGCAGAGATGGGGAGATTTGAAGGGGGAAAGTGAATGAAAGGAGGCAGAGGGGGAATGGTGTTAAGGGAAAGAATAGGACTTCTGTCTTCTCATTGTTGAGAGAGAAAGTGGGATGGCATCCAGTTTTTGATAGCAGTAAGACAAGAAGAGAGATTAAGATGGAGGTCCGGAATGAAGGAAGAGAAGGAGAGGAAAAGCTGGGTCAGCGTAGAAATGGTGAGAAATGCCAAAGGAAGAGAGGATGGTGGCAAGAAGGGAGGTGTAAAGTGAGAAAAGGAAAGGGTCTAGAACAGAGCCTTGGGGAACACCGTAGTCGAAGGGAAGAGTGGAGGAGGTACGACCGCCCCAGGAAACATCAAAAGTACTATTGGAGAGGTAGGAGAAGAGCCAATTGGGTCAAAGACCGGCTTTATTGCATATGCAAACTTATTGGGGTTAGTTTTGGATCTTGTTCCACGATTTGCTCAGGTTCCTTTCCATTTCTTCATGAAAGACCATTATCCCTTCTGATAGGATAAGAACAGGACTTAGTATATTTTGTATGTCTCCTGGGATAGGTGCTTTGGACAGTAACATTCTCAAAGGCAGTCAAGGACCCTTTGGCTGTTTTTCTAATCATTGGCACAAACCAATATCTCACTAATTCATAATGTAGTAATTCCTTTTTGGTCATAGGCAAATCCTGCTTTCATCTCTGAAAGGGCTCGTTTTCCCCATGAACAAATGCATTAGAAGCACCCCTTTGCTCATGCCTTACCTGGAATGAGGATGGATGATAAACTAGAGAAAAATCTAGATACCCTTGGTTGCAGTCTATGGGGATGGAAAAGTAAGCACCAAAGGGCTTTTTCAGATCCAAAACTTCTAACATTGAACTGGTAACTGGGTTCGGGAATTATGATAAGTCGGAGCGAGAGGGCTTAGGAAGCCAAAGAACAAGCCACAAGGTGACCCGACTAACAACCATAACTATGACTCGCCATTTGTTACACTGTACTATGAATTCTTGGCTGGGAAGCCTTGTATAATATTTGTAAAAGTCAGGAGCAGAAGGAGAGGGGCTAAAACCTGGTGTGGGCCGTCTGAATGAGTAAAGCATTTTCTGCTCGAAAGATGAGGCACCCATCCCTCTCCAACATCCCAAACCTGAGGCTGCTGCAGAAGACAAGTTCTTTATGAAGGAAACAATTAGGATGCTGGTGGCTAGTCTGGAGCTTCAGGGGGAAGCTTGTGATCTTGATTCCCCACATACACATTTACCACTGTAACCAGTGACTAAAATTTGTAAGTTGACATTGTTGATCTCAATACTAGCAAAGAAACAAAGTGGGGAATATTGTTTGGGGGAAACAATAGTAACAGGCCCCACTATGGATCTGGCATATGGTGCTTTGGCTTGTGTGCATCCCACGTTTGATACGCCCAATGACAGAGCCCCACTGAGCCTAGCCTGTGACCATCCCTTGGTGGTAGTGCCTGCATAGGATGTGCACAATCCATGCCCTGTTCGATGTTACCCCGTTTTAATGTACAGTGATCCTGCCTACAGCAACACAGCAGGTCCTGCTAGCCTGCCATGAGTGCACTGCCTTCATATCATGGCATGTGGTCAAGCTTTGTAGGCACTGCCCATGCATAAGCACGTAGCTATGACTTAAGATCAATAGCCCAATCAATGTATGTACATAGCATGAGGTTTGCCGATCCATGAGACGCTTGCTTTGATCTTGGCTGTGGTGATAGTATGCTAACGTTTTCATAGTTCCACTTATTTGGATTTGTAGACCCTGGTTTAAGCCAAACATTTTTTCTTTTCTTTTATTTAGCCACATTCTAAGAATTGGAACTTCTCTGATGTACCATGGTGACAGGGTATTTGTTTTAGTTCAGGGCTTATTGCTGCCCCAAATCATTAAGGTGGACATGGTTTGCAAAGCAGAGTGCATGTTTCTGAACCCTCTATGGAACTTTAAAAAAAAATGTCAACTACTCTATCGGGTTAGATCAGCCATTGTTTACCTCTATGGCAATATGTACATCAAGACACTTGGGTTTTAAATATTCTTAAGTGTTACTCGTTGAGACTTCCACAAGTTCCACTTGATTTTCTTCTTGTCATCCAGATGACTGCAGAACTGGAGCAGGGAAGACCATTTATGAATTTCTCAGGGGTTGTGCCATTGGAAGTCTTTTAATATTTCGGTGCAGATTGCTTTTGCCGGGGCCTGCCCCTGGCACAGAGTTCAAAATACTTGCATCTCTGGATGCAATAGAGGAAGTTCCCTGACTAATTTGGTGTTTTAGATTTTTTTTTTATATTACTACAAACCCACACAAATGAGGACTTAAGGGTGTTTCTCCTATTGGAGAATGTTCAAAAGCTGTGTGACGCTCCTCAGCATGTTTTGGTATCAATTAAAACAAATCTAAGGTGTCTGCAGTACAATATTCAATTCGTCGGAATGAATCTAGGCACTTTACAAAGTCATCACTAATTTCCTGGCGGTGACCACCTCCCATGTGGCCAGGGGATGGCAGCCGGTTCCTGATCCTGGGGGCGGCTATATGAGGGAGGATCACATTGGAGGAGATAACCTCTGCGGTGATGTCTTGGCTTCATCGGGTGAGAAATGGGATCCCCATTCTCCTTGGAATATGGCCTTCCCATATCTGATACTTATGGCCTACTGTCATACATGCACTCATTCAAATCTAGACAATTGGGAAAACCCTTTGTCCAAACCTATAGACCAATTATTCACCTTTGGTCTACTTTGTGAAACCTTTGAAATACTTATTCAAGTTGTCGCAATCAATTTGCAACAATGGCCTCCATGTCCCAGAATCCTCAAAATACTGGGACAAAGATCATTAATCAAAGAATGCAGATTCAAGGAGGATGCAAGTCCAGCGAACACTCGAGTGTTGGCTCGCATACACCTGGGCCTGGGAATTTCAAAAGGCAGAGAGTCTGCAATGCCTGCTGCTGGTGGCAGAGAGCTGAATCGAGGAGGAGAAAGACTGGAGCCGGTGTGATGGAGCCAGGAGGCTCGCCGATGAAACAAGAAGCTGCTGCACCAGGACACACTGCAGGAACGGTGAGGGACTCCTGGGCAATCGCATGTGACCAACGGCAGAGCTTCACTTACCGGAGCCGAAAAGGAAGCAGATCAGACTTCTGAAAGCCACGAAGGGCAGGCAAAAGAAGCAGAAGCGGTCACAAGAAGGAAACTAGCCGAAATGCTTTACCTGCTGGTTGCGGGAGAATTCAAGAACGCCATTCAGAACCAGTGAGTCGGCCCAAACACAGCAGGGAGTGCGGGGCGTATCGGCAACCATGCCGAATGCAGATAATTGTACGCAACTAGCGGAAGAGCGAAATGACATATTATTCATAGGGAAATGACCCACAAACAAAACCCTTATGAATATATGAATGGGTAAAAAGTAAGCAAATAGAAAACCAGAAGAAGATAATATATCAAGAGGATACATTATCCAACACAGTTAATACACAATTCCGGAGAAGGGCAAAGGCCCATGATTACAAGTATGTGAATGCAAGAAGCCCTGGCAGGAGAGTATAGTGGGCAATAACAAGTGTACAAGATCCAAAGAAGTCTTGAGAGATAACATCAGGACTAAACCAGGGATTATGCTAACCAGCAGAAGATGAACCTCCCTGGTAGAAATATATGCCAGGAATCTTGAAAGAGACACAGTTACAAAGTCAGCCAAGTTCTTTTTCAAAAGTGACTGTTGGACAAGAAACGCCCAGAGAACTGTTATATGTGAAACACTCAAGAACAAAGAATAATCCAGGGGAAGGGAACTACCCTCTGGAAAAAGGATAATTTTTCTTGAAATTATGTGTTGGGGCCATTTATTCTTTCTTTATGAACACTTTTCCAGTCATCTACGGTTAAAGACCTTTCCCCTTCACGTTTTTGTTAAGTTTATAGCATGAGTGTCAGAATAGAACTTTGGGCACAGGACAATTTGATTTGGACATTCTGACACAGACAACCTTTGTTTTGGTATAGGTAGGGAAATACCTTTTAGAACAGGGTCAGAGGCATTTTCCCAACCCCTTTTATTTTCAATAAAATTCTTTGACCAAAAACATGGCAAACGTGTGTCCGACTTTCACTCCTGACACCTCACACCCCCTTCAGAGAAACTGTTGCTATGAAAGAGACGATTGGTATTCCAGGGAAAAACCATGTTGGGGGATGTAAGTGCCAAAAACATCTTTCATACAGCACCCAAAGCATTGTCCTCGATTGTTGCTTTGGTTCGCCTTTTGGTAACGCATCTAAATGTTAAGACTAGACTCCTGTAATAGGCTCTGTACTTCTCACTGGCAGGAAATCACAGACAGATTATCTTTCACATGCATATATTTTTGCAGCTTGTGAATCTGTTTTAGAGCCTTAAAAGACAGTTACATTAAACTGTTACTAAAGAAAACCACAGGCAGCACAGATGACACTGCAAACTGCTGCCTCATCGCCAACCCATTGTTCACTGTAAAGATTCTTTAAAAATATACTTACCTGCAGCTCTGGAACCATGTGACCCCAACTATGCATGAATTGTAACAAGGAATCTCACTGAGGGGAACAGAATCAACCCTATCATCCATATTGGACGCACAAACAAAATCCAATGCTGATTCAACACATTAGTCTTGCACATACTTCTGGACATTTGGCAGGCAATCGACACCATCAGTCACACCATTCTTCTACAATGCCCAATGGTCACTGGACTCAGTGGAGCCATGCATTGCTGGATGATGCCCTTGTTTTCAGACAAGATGACGCCTACCAGCATTGCCCATTTTTTGATGATTGCCTCTCACAAAATCTGTGGGAGTACTCAAGGCTTTGGCTCATCTCCACTACTTTTTTGCAATGACCTGCCAAACGCCTCTCCCAATGCTCTTGGAAATTAGTAGCAACTCGGGCCTCACTTGCTGACACTACATGGATAATGATAAAAATCTACACACTTAACACAATAAAACCGTGGCACCTGCTTCTCACGTGACCACTCATGGATGAGCACACACAAACTAAAATGAAACGCAACGAAAATCAAACATATAAAATGTGGCGCCAAAAGAAACTACAAAACATTGATTCCTTAGCCTAAAGAAATGGGAACCCAATCCCGTGTTGGTAGCAAAAACTCCCGGAGAAGCCTTCATTCTCGAACACCAAGAGAAATTTTACTTGCAGCTCTGATTCATCCAGAGCAATATGTCATACCTGACATTCCCATGCAAAACAACGCTTGATTGCCAACAACCTCTTCTTGTTAATTCCAGATTTTCGATAAACCACCTATAAAGTGCCCAAAACACTCCAGCTGTAATGCTGGGAACACATCACCGCAGCACGTCGAACACTGGCACAGTCTCTAATTCAAAAATTTCCATTGCCCCATTGGCTCAGAATCTACCAACAAAAAGGTCATCCACCACAAGAATAACGGATCATTTTCCTCCAGCAGCGTGGCATTGCTAGTCTCGCGCTTGTACTTGGAATAACCTAGTAGCCTCAATCTCAGTCCTGTCAAGCAATCTATGAAAACCAATGCCCAGGTGACTATGCAGAGAGGTAGATCACCTGACCTTCAGGAAATTGCACTAAATCTGGCTGTTCACAAGACCACTGCAGATAACTAGCAGGGTTCCTCCAAAACACCAGATGAATAAGCGCCATAGGGCCTGATTCACAGAAGTGTTTTGCACCTGAAGCCAGAAAACTTGGAGTCATCTTTGACTCCCCTCTCTTTTCTCCCTCACATCTTGGACCTTGACAAGAAGGCCCATTTTCAAATCCACCTTCTTGGAGTTATCCTTCCTTTCCTCACTTTTCCCCAGAAGCTCAATGTCTCTAGAGCTCTGGTACTCTCTAGGCTGGACTACTGCAACAACCTCTTCCTTGCAAGACTAATCCTTGGCCTCAAGCCCAGGGACTGTCAGCTCTAAAATCACTCCACTGGCTCCCGGTTGCTGCAAGAATCAAATTCAAATCCCTCTGCATCATCCATAAGGCTTTCTGGGCCATGGTCCAATCGATCTACAACTTGCTCTCACTAAATACTTCCGTTCCAGTTGTTTACACTCCTCCGGCTCCAACTCTGTGTGTCAGGCGCTTTTCTAAGCAGCGAGCTGGTGGCAAATCGCTCTCCTCGATTAGCTCCCTCCTCTGGAACAGCCTCCCCCCTTCCTCTGCGCCTTGGGCCGGATCACCTCAAATTCCGGAAGCTCCTCAAGACTTTCCTCTCCACTCCTCCTTTCCCCTCTGACTCCTGTGATAATACCCCAAAGTCGCTGAGATTGGTGGCCCGGGATTTTGTGTCCTTCTGTATCCCCCTCACTGCCCTCAGCCCCCTGGCCCCAATCCCAGCACTTGCCTTCGAGCACCCCACTGGCTTATGTTCTCACAGGCCTGCACTTAATATTGGCAGGTGATCACTGTGTACCAGGCAATCTCTTCCAAGCACTTCCTATTGCACACAACTGACTCCTTACCACTTCCCTCTGGAACTCCCAGCACTTACCCCCTTCCCTGCCCCTTCTCTCTCTGTGTCTCTCTCTTACACGTTCCGAATGCTCATAGGCCTACTAGGACCACCGCTTTCCTGTTCATCAGTTTATTCTATGTGCCTTTGATCCCATTGTTCGGACAAACTCCCAGGTATGCCAGAGGGCAACTAGGAGTTTGCGGACTCTCGGAAGGCCCAACACCTTCCACAGGACAAACAGAGGACTCAGTCTACGGCAAGATCAAACTGCAGTTTATTTTTTATTACAGACAAAACCACTGGGGATCAGCACAGGGACAGAAGAAATCCATGGACATCTCAACTTCTTCTGGTTTGCAGGCCAGTTTTGATGTTGAATTAAGTCACTGCTCTGTCACTACCTTTGCCATTCTCCAAAAACCTATAGATACCTGGGATTGGCCGCCAGGAACCTAATAACCTATATGGTCACCTATATATGTTATCCTACTGGCTCTCCCATGTCAGGTGGCTGGCCTGGTCCATCTCTTCCCCAAGTCACTATCTAGAACAAAGTTGCAGCATGATTGTCTTACCATTGGTTCTTAACCGTTGAAACCCATCCCTAGGATACTAAACTGTGATTGTCTATAGCTGAGGTCCCCAGGCCTGGGATCTGCTAAAGGGTCTCGGCTCTTGGTGTACCTTTCCAAGGTAAGAAGAACTGTCTGTATTGTAACTTGTGTGTACCACCTTAGGCTATGAGAGGGCTTGTTTGCTCTGTGCAACACTTGTCTCACATTGTAACATCTTAGTTGCAGTCCTCTGTCTGGTAGCGTGAGATCGGCTCTTTCCCAGCATCGGTTTGTAGTCCATTGTCTGTCTGCATCGGCTGGGTCACGTGTTTGGCGACCATGGTTTGGTGCTATGCAACTCTGAATTATGAGGCATTATTCATATTTATTGCAGTTGATGCTACTGCTGTTCAGGGAATGGAATGTTGTCAGTGTCTTGTGACTTTGGCAGTGGACCCTGTCTCGCACGGCTTGCTCTCTTTTCTGCCTGAATTCAGCTCAGCTCTTGCTGAGAGGCCTGTGGTCTGCTTTAGTTTTCCTAAACCATAAAGCGGCGTCTACAGTGTTCGTTCTATTCTATATTCACCATAGGTTAGTCACACTTGGTTCTGTCAGGTCCCGTAGGTACTCCTGCAGTTCGATAAGGTTATTTACATGTAAGCATCTGCAATCTTTGCTCAGGATCTCTTGCGTCTTGCGGTTTCTGCGTAGCAGCGTTTAGCTATTGGAAAATTAATAAAAGCAACAGCAGTATGTGTCTGTCCTCTAGCTATAGAACTATAAGCTTGTGTTCTTCATGCATTCGAGTGCATGTTTGTGTCCTGAAGTGTGGATGGCACTTGTGGTTCATATCTACCACTGCTAAGTCGTGATATCTCTAACGACGTCAGCAACATGGTTTCTTGGCGCTTTAACCGATTTCTGTCCATTGAGGTGTCTTTGGTTGCAGCCTGGAGCTCCTCGTCCATTCTGGGATAGAGTTGTACTGCGTCTGGCCTCTAGGGCTGGCTGAGGGGGGTTACCTCTCATATTTGTCAACCATAGGTCCGTTGGGAATTCGTCCGAAATAGAATGGGTGGTTGCAATGTTACATGTCATGTATTTCATAGGAGGGGGTAGGCTGCCCCATCCCTCTTCAGTCCCACCCCTCTAGTCGACCTGTCAACCACATCCTTATCACAGTCCTTTTGCTCTGCACTGCCATATCTTCGTTATTCCTCCAAGGTATCCATAATAGTTTGTGTGGTCATCTAACTACCAGTGCATGTAACAGCACACTCCTTTAGGGTTGAGCCCCACTGTCCTTCGTAGAACTTTGGATCGTGCAGGTTGTCCAGTTACATGGATTTGTTTGGGAATAGGTCACACTGTGCGATCTTCGATCTGAGCTTGTCCGGTTCTGCAACAATCTTGTCCTTTGTTCCCCCTATGTTTACATCCATTAGGATCTGCATTCGGGTAGCCTCTTCTGCTATTTTCTTGCACCTTGCTATGCAAAGTTTGATCCCACGCATGGATGCTGCTCCCAGCACAAGAGCTCCTGCTAGCGCCTTCAGTCCGTCTGACAGCTATGATGGCATCCATGACGATCTATACGCTAGCCAGCTCTTGTCCTTCCCGGTTCCTCAGGCTTTATCTTCCATTTTGGCATGCATCTGTGCCAGTTGTGCCATTGCAACTGATAGAGTTCAGTTATCCTCTCTCTTCATTGGCAGGTTGAATGTGTAACAGGAACTCCCTATCTTTGCACAAACTCCTCCTTCCATAGCCATGAGGAGATCCAGAACATCTATTCTAGAGTACCACCAACCTTATTGCTCTGAGCTCTTCCTTTATGGCTTTGAACCCATTCACCGTAGAGTTAATCGTTACCATCAGCTCCCAATGAGTGATCTGTAACCACTTGGTGTTTGTTTATGTCTGTATCTCTGGTATTATTGATGCAAAGAACATCTGTGTCCTGCTGAACAGCCTGTGCTCTGCTGGAATCTCGTCCATTGCCATTTCTGATGCCCCCTCTCTTCATTCTGCTCAATCCTTCCTGTTTCTCCATCTTCTCCGCCTGGGCTGTTGGTGTCACCCCGACCAATCTCTTCCTTCTCTTATTGTTCATTTTCGGGAATTCATCGCGCTTTACATCCTTCTTAGGTACGACCAACAAAGGCATGTTGATGTGTACCAGCGAGCAAACTCCTCCCCATTCATGTGGCAGCTTCTCATACGCCTTCGTTTCACAAGGCTTGTAGTGATCCATCAGCACTGCCGTTACTGCTCTCATTGCTGCAAGTTGTTCACTTGTTTTGCACCCAACGTTCTCACCCACTTAAATCTCACCATTATTCTTATAGCACAGGGCTGGCGTCTTCAAAGGTATTATCGGCATCGGTCCAGCCTCATTTTATACCCATGTCAGCAATTTCGTGCTCGCATCCCGTTCCTTCAGGCACTTGTCATTTTCTTCCTGCACCTTGTTCACCGACGATTGGGCTAGCGTCAGTGCCTTGCTTCCTAACACTCCATCTTGCCATCCATCGTTAGTGTACACTCGCCTATACACTAACATCTGCGGCCTTTCCCAGCAGCCAGGCTTTCCTCCTATCTCAGACAGTGTTGCCTTAGTCTACTAGTACAAGTTTTCCAGTGGCTACTTCGGCTGCTTTGGTTCTTGTGACCATGGGATGTCCGTGTCTTCCTAATCGGGTGAGGTCCGCATGCAAATGTCTCATTTAGGTGCTTAAAGTTGGTCTTGTCGGTCACAGGAACCTTGTTGCCAAGTGAGGCCACTGCTTTGTAGGGCTTGATGTCCTGCAAGTAATTCCACACTGTTTTGCCTACCAGCTTAACAGCAAATTTTGCCACTTCCTCGACTACATGCGGGCCAGTGAACCGGGGTGCGTTCCAGCACCTTATGAAATTGCGCGATACAGCAATATCACCCACCTTCACAGGGCGTTTCAATTCAGTCTTGTGGTGCATTGTCGCAGTCAGTCTCTCCGCTGTTTTCTGGACCCCCCTCGATTCGCTGTATCTGGCGAGAGATGAAAGAAGTGCTAGCAACCATTGAAGTAATGTACTTCTACATTTCCTGTCCTAAAACATCTGCACTTTTCTGTCTTCAAGTGCTCTTGTGGGAGGTGCCGGGGAAGAGGCATGTGCCGTCCTGTCACCACCCCATTGGGCGTTAAATGGTTGTCGGTCCCTGGCTTCTCCAGCATGGGGTCTGGCATGGATTCACATGCTCATGAATATTCCCCGTCGTCAGGCTGGGAATCCTCGGTAAAGAAAAAATCAGTATCAGTTTCGTTTCTGATCTGTTTTTCTTAGTAGTAACCAATCACTGGTCTCTGAGTCATACTGCCCCCAGCCAATGACTGCCCTCTCCCTAAGCCCTGCCCCTGGCAGCCATCCTCAGAGTTTTACCGCACGTTCAAGTGTTGGAAGTCCTCGTGCTATAGCTCTCGAGCTTTTACTGCGTTTTGCGCTTTTTCAAAGAGATTTATCTCATTTTTCGGTTTAATCGAGCCTCAAGCTCCACCGTTTCTACTTCCGATCAACGGGGACCCGTTTCGAATTTATCTACGCCCCTCAAGGGTGAAGTTTTTTTTCGAGTTACGCTTCTTGGAAGATTCCAGAAGTTTCTGAGGCCTACCTCGCGGACGAGAAGAACATGGCCCAGGAGAAGGGAAGCTCGACTCCCGGCAAACTGTTCAGGATCTGCCCTGGATGCAACCTACAAAATGTGTTCAAGTAGGACGAGCATTCGAAATGCCTTTACTGCCTCCACGAGGACAAAACGCACATGGAGAAGGACTGTGCGTTTTGCATGAACATGTCGGATCGGTCTATGAGGGATCGTCGGACCCGTCTCTCCAACTGGCTGGAAGGCAAGAGCCCAGCAGGTGAGAAGAAGTAGTCCGAGCGGTCTTCTAAGTCCTGTGAGGGCGCCCCGGTGATGGGGGCCCAACAGAAGTCAAGCACCGCGAGTCTGCGGGCACCGGGAGTGCCGAACAGTCAGGCTCCTCAGCTGCCAGGCAGGGTGCACCTTCACCAACGCCATCAACCGCGAGCCAACGCTCTGGCTCGGGGAAGAGAAAATCCGAGAACCCGACTAAGCTTCTGGAGAGGTCCCGGTCGATCTCAAAGGATCAGGCCGAAGGGGAGCGAGGCGGTGATGGCCTCAAGCGTGCCCAAGGTGGTGAATGCCTTGATCCCGGCCAAGGCCTCAATTGAGGGAGTCGCTGCGGGACTGGCGAAGCCTGTGGAGGCTATCCCAGTGGAGGCGATCTCGGGGCCCAGAGTTTCCCTGCCTCCGCGGAGGGAATCCTCTTTTAAGCCTGTCGAGAAGACCCCTGTGAAGACCCCAGTGGAAAAAGAGGGGGGGCGGTAGCCGTGACGGACACAACCTCCGAGGAGGAACTGACCGAGAATTTGGAAGAGGCCCGGTCCCATGGGAGGGATCCCGACGAGGGGGACGACGAGAGCGAGGGTGGCGACAACGAGGTTCCCGTGGAGGAGGAACAGTCGCTCCCGGCACGCCCGTCACAACCCGAGCCACAAGACAACTCGGCAGCCATTTTGACGGCAGTCCAAGCCTTATACACGGAGATAAGGACGAGACTGCCCCTACCCCCGATGGACGACCCAGCTGAACCGGGTCCGTCGGGAAGCCCTCCGAACAAGAGGAGGAGAATTCATCCGGCTCCCCTTCAGCCCTCACGGCCTTCTCAGCCTTTTTCGCCCTCCCCGGCCCCGAGGGATGACCCAGGAACAGACACGGCCACAACGAGGACGGATGATGACAGCGGCGATGACGGGACTGACCTCCCGTCTCCGATTCCTCGGGCGTCTACTCCTGACGAAATTGGCTCTTTCCACGCCATGATTGCCAGGGCATCCAAGCTTTTTCAGCTCTGCCCCGAAGAAAAGAAGGAAGGCGAGGCCAAGAGGAAGACGGTCCTCGCGGTGCCGTTGCTGGATGACATCTGGGACTAGGGTCTTGCCCTCCTGAAGAACCCGTCCATGACGCCTGCCAAATGGGACCGTACGAGAAGAAGTACCAGGTCCCCGACGGCACCCCTTTGTGCCTTAGGGCACAACCGACCCCAGATTCGGTCGTCTCAGCAGCGGCCAAGAAGAAAGCGGGGGGGCTTCGGCTTCAACTTCCCCACCGGACGGCGAGGGAAAGAAACTAGATGCCATGGGACGACGAGTCATCTCGGCGGCGATGACGATTAAGGCGGCCAACACCGTAGCGATTGTGGCCCGCTATGACAGGGAGTTGTGGTCAAGATCGCACCCCTGTTGGACTTCCTCCTGGACGACAAGAGGGCAGAGGCCCTGGCGATGCTACAGGAGGGTGAGGTGGCATCGGACCACGCCATAACTGTGGCCACGGACATTGCCGACACCGGTTTCTGCCAGTTGGGCAACGGCGTTTGCCTTCGACGGCGGGGGTGGCTCAAGGCGATGGATTTCCGTCAGGACGTGCAAGCCAAGGTTTTGGACATGCCCTTCGACGGGAACAACAATCTGTTTGGAAAGACAGTGGATGAGTGACTGCAGGCCATCAAGACCGACACAGAGACGGCTCGGGCCTTGGGAGTTCTGCAGCAACGGCGGCCCCCTTTCAGAACTCCGGAGGCAAGCAAGGTGCCTCCAGAGGATTCGGCGGCAGCTCCTCGACCTACCATCAAGCGGCCCGCTCCTCATTGCAAGAAGCCTACAGGGGACGAGGCAAGTCAGGTGGATCTCGTCGCCAGGGAGGCCAAGGAGGCAAGGCTGCTTCCAAGCAAGACTGAACCAGCCGTTGCGTAGCGCCCCCATCAAAGCACCCCGGTGGGAGGCCGGCTGACTAAGTTTGTCAGTGTGTGGGAGTCCATCTCTACCGACCGTTGGTGGTGGATGCCCTTGCCCACGGGCACACTCTGGAATTTCTAAAGAAGTGCCCCCGAATTCCTCCCATGGCCAGGAAGGAAAACCACGTCCCTCAACTGCTGTTAGAAATAAGGGCGATGCTCAAGAAAGGAGCCATCCAGCTCGTCCCAAAGAGGCTCCGGGGCTCTGGAGTATACTCAAGATACTTCCTCGTCAGAAAGAAGACAGGCGGTTGGCGTCCCATCCTGGACTAGCGTCGGTTAAACAAATACATCAAGGCACAGAAGTTCCGGATGGTCACCCTCCAGCACGTGCTGGGCCAGCTGGAGGAAGGCGACTTCCTATCGTCGTTGGATTTGGAGGATGCGTACTTTCACACCCCCATCCTAAAAGGACACCGAAAGTTTCTCAGGTTCGTAGTCCAAGGGCGGCACTACCAGTTCAAGGCCCTCCCATTCGGATTGAAGTCGGCGCCCAGGTTGTTCACCAAGTGCCTAGCACCAGTGGCAGCGTGGCTGTGCCTGCAGGGGATCCACGTCTATACCTGGACGACTGGCTCATCTGAGTAGGGACAAGGGAACTTGCCTTCGAACAAACAGCAAAGACCGTCCGGCTGCTCATGGACCTGGGATTCTCCATCAACTTCCCCAAATCCCACCTGGTTCCGTCGCAGGTCGCGCTGTTTCTGGGAGCCAAGCTCGATACAGTAGCGCAGCTGGCCTCGCCGTTGGAGGAAAGAACGCAGGCCATCCTGGGCAAGGTACAGCGTCTGCTGGCCACAGACGTGGCCAGAGTGAGGTCCATGAAGTCCCTTCTCGGGATGATGTCCTCTTGCATCTATCTGGTGCGCCTGTGCAGGCTTCGGATGCGTCCTCTGCAGGAGTTCCTCGACGCCCGTTGGATGCAAGTGACTGGCAGCTTCGAGGACAAGATCTCGCTCAACGAAGTATTCCGCCAAGCAATCCGATGGTGGGACACCCACGCACATCTCGCAGCGAGCACAGACATTCAGACCCCAGCATACCAGGTGACGTGATGACGAATGCCTCCCTGGAGGGGTGGGGAGCACACACCGGGGATCTTCATGCAAGAGGCCTGTGGCTCCTGGAGGAGAGGCCGCTCCACATCAACATACTGGAGCTCCGAGCAGTGTTCTGGGCCCTCAAGTCATTCTTCCCTCCCCTCAAGGACAAGGTGGTGAGGATCTTCACCGACAACACCACCACAATGTTCTACATCCGGAAGCAGGGAGGAACCAGATCCCCAGCCCTGTCCAACGAGGCCCAGGATCTGTGGCACTGGGCCGTTGCCCAGGGGATGTTTCTGGTACCTTTTCATCTAGCAGGGATAAAAAACACCATCGCCGACTCACTCAGTAGGGAGCTGCACTCGTGCCACGAGTGGGAACTACGCCAGGATCAAGTGGATCAACTCTTCCGGCAATGGGGCAAACCTCAAATCGACCTGTTCGCGACGCCGACAAACTCCAAGTGCCAGAGGTTCGCCAGCAGTTTCCCCCAGCCGAGGAGCATGGGCGATGCTTTCCTGCTCCCCTGGGACGGCCTGTTCCTGTATGCGTTCCCTCCGTTGCCATTGCTGCTCAGGCTCATCAACCAACTCAAGAGGTCCCGGTGCAGGATGATCCTCGTCGCACCGATGTGGCCGAGACAGATATGGTTCCTGGACCTTTTGGACTTGTCAGCGTCCCCACCAGTCAAACTGTCGACAGACGCAGATCTTCTCTCCAAAGAAGGAGACGCCATTCTTCATCACGACCCAGAGTCGCTGAACTTGCAGGCCTGGCTCCTGCAGCACTAGAGTTTGGAGGGTACGATATCCCGGCTGACTGCAGAGAGGTTCTGGCAAAGGCCAGGGCGTCCTCAACTCTCAAGTGCTACGAACACAAGTGGAAGAGGTTCTCTGTCTGGTGCCATGCACAGAAGATTAACCCTCTACGGATTACAGCCCCTCAAGTGCTACCATACTTACTGTCGCTGGCCAAAGCTGGACTAGCCCATGCTTCCATCAAGATACATCTGGCAGCGATTTCCCGATACACCAGAGCTGCAGGACGGTTGTCCCTGTGGTCTCATCGCCTGGTTAAGGAGTTTATGAAAGGACTGTTCCGATCGTTCCCGCCGGTGAAGGCTCCAGCCCCGGCGCGGGAGCTCAACGTGGTGCTGACCAGGCTCATGGGCCCGCCATTTGAGCGATTGCATTCGGCTCTGTTGAACTTCTGCACAACGCGTGGGAGAGATTCAGGCCCTTTCCTGCAAGCCTCCATACTTGACGTTCCACGAGACGAGGGTGGTGCTGAGGACGCACCCCTGTTTCATGCCCAAGGTGCCGTCGGACTTCCATCTCAACGAGCCCTTGGTGTTACCAGTCTTTTTCCCGTCGCCTTCGTCGCCAGCTGAGAGGACTTTGCACTCGCTGGATGTAGTATGAAGTTCTACGTGGACCGAATGAAGAGTTTTCGGAAGACATCACAGCTGTTTGTGAACTTTGGACATGTGAACCAAGGGAAGGCTCTCTCGAAGGCTTCCATTTCCAGATGGCTCTCCGGCTGCATCGTGCACTGTCATCAGTTGGCAAACCGACCATTGCCCGGCTATCCGAGAGCCCATTCGACCAGAGCGATTGCTGCTACCACGGCGTTCTTGTCTGGTGTGCCCCTGCTGGACATCTGCAGGGCTGCTACGTGGATGTCGATGCACACCTTCATGAGATTCTACTGCGTCAACTGGGATTCTAGGGAGGAGTCCAGAGTCGGCCAGGCAGTGCTGCACAACCTGTTCGCTTAAGGTGAGCCTGGTGAGGAGGTAAGAGATGCTTAATGTTGAGTTTTATGTAATGCTTAATGTTGAGCCTTGCCACCTCCAGTGGTTGTGCATGTGTGTACTGCTATGTATTCTTATATTCATGAGCATGTGAATCCATGCCAGACCCCATGCTGGAGAAGGAACAAGTTACTTACCTGTAACTGTTGTTCTCCAGCATGGGTCTGGCATGGATTCACATGCGAACCCTCCCTCCTTCCCCTCTGCGGCTCTTCACTTGGTCATACTGCCACTTAACGTGCTACCAAATCTGAGGATGGCTGCCAGGGGCGGGGCTTAAGGAGAGGGCAGTCATTGGCTGGGGGCAGTATGACCCAGAGACCAGTGATTGGTTACTACTAAGAAAGACAGATCAGAAACGAAACTGATACTGATTTTTTCTTTGCCGAGGATTCCCAGCCTGATGACAGGGAATATTCATGAGCATGTGAATCCATGCCAGACCCATGCTGGAGAACAACAGTTAAAGGTAAGTAACTTGTTCCTTATTGCGCAATTCAAAAAAGGCAAGGGGTAGACCATGCAACCAATTTTTCTTGGTGCTTTGCTGCGTCTTAGATATGCACTCCTTTAGGAGTCTATTCAGGCATTCACATACCCCATTTGATTACGGGTGGTACGCACAGGCAAATTTATGCTGGATGCCAAGCCGGGTTGTGATGTGCTGAAACAGTTCATTGGCGAAGTGAGGGCCGTTTTCGGATCTCGGGACCTCACACATGCCCCATCTCGGAAAAACCTCCCTGACCAAGAACTTGTCCGCTCTAAGGGCGACAGCATGTGAACAGGGGCCGGCCTCGATCCACCTAGAGAATGGGCAAACCACCACTATCATGTAGCGGTATCCTTGGCAAACTTGGATCATATCCACATACTTCACGTGGAGATGCAGAAATGGACCTAGAGGTTTTGGTATGGCAAGTCAAGCAGTTACTCACAAACTCAGCAAAATTCAAATTTGGACAGAACCACGTTTCTCCGGTGTGTGTAGCAATGACCTCCTTCCATGTGTAGGTTGGATAGTGCAATTGTGCTAATGCTGTCTTCAATAATGCTAGTGGCATGACCACTTTCCCTGTGTTGTTCTTTTGCCACACGGCATCTGTCAGAGACATGGAGCACCCTCTCTTCACCCCTAGCTCTTTTCTCCTTGGACGCAGCTTCCTGCAGCTCCATAATCTGTGTCTCTGGTAATACATTGGAACCTTCCTTCATCACCATCTTCCTCACCCCTGCCTGAGCCTTTTGCCTCTCTCTCAGCTCCCACAATTGCCCAAAGTTTGCTGTGCATTTCTTCTTGAGATAGGGTCTCCCCTTCATTTGTGGGCCTGGCACTTTACTAGTGCTATCTTTTTTGGATAAGCAATCACCTCGATCAGTCTGTCCAATAATAGTGTTTCTGGCCTGAACAGGTACACGTTTGGGACCTGCCACAATGTCCCTGTGATGCCTGGAAGTCATGCAATGTCAGTCCCATACTGGAACATTTCTGGGTTCACTGGCACCCTCCTCTGTACCGTGCATCCACAATATGCTTGAACAATCTGTCTTACCTTGAACATGTGTATGCGTGGTGTTGAGCACACACTATGCCTTTGTCTGTGAATGAAATGGTCTTGTTTAGTCTGCTCATAATTTCTTGTCCCAGTATGTTTACAGGCATCTGTCGAGAGTAGAGTAAAGGTAGTGATAGATCGTGATCTACTATAGATAGTGAGATATTACCAGTAAAAGGAACCACTTCCCAAGCCCCAGAGAATCCTTGAGTGTTCATGGCATCACCTGACAATGTAAATGTTCCTTCCCTAATGCATGACGTAGTCGCCCCGGTGTCAACAAGAAAGGAAAAAGTTTTGTCACCTCTCTCCACTACTATGCGATGTTCCTCCACAGGGTTGGGTGTGATCGACAGGATGGGACACATCAAGTTAATTTGTGGGCTGTCCTATTGAGGGTACATGGACAACCCTTTTCCTGTAAAAGGGTTTTTTCCTACCATGGGAAGCCCCCCTCCCCCCAGTCGTCGGATGGGTACTGTCACCACTGTGTCCACTTTTGCTGGTGCGTCCTCATTCTATATCTGCACTAGTTGTTGTGTGCTCCCTCAAATCTGTAGTGCCTGTAGATACTGTGTTATTGGTGTCTGCATCTGTGGTATCTGCATCTGTGCTGGTGGTGCTTGTGCTCGCGGCATTTGTTGATATGTGCCCTGCATCTGCCCTTGTGGTTGTTGTTCCTGTGCATGAGAATCGTCTTGGCCCATTTGATATGGCTGCTGCCCCTGTACTCCCCAACTCTATTGCGTCCCTTTAAACCGACATACCCTTGAGATGTGCCCTAGCTGCCCACAGGTCCAGCACGGTGGTGGAAAAACCCATGAAAAGTCTCCTGGGTTCTGCTGCACCTGTTGTCCATAGCCCCGAAACCCTCCTGAAAACCCCACTCGATTGTGATGCATCTGTGGCCTGAAGCCACGCCCCCCTCTTTGTAGGCCTCCCCCATCCTCAAAACCACTGCTGTGGGCTGCCCCGCCCCATTTACCCTCCTCCCATGGGCGGTGTGAATTATTGTGGCTGTTGATGCTGCTGCTGTCCCGAAGGACATGGATCATCTCCACAGGGACCCTTTACTCAATAACGAAAGGTAAGCCACTACTAGTGGCAGTCATGCATTGTTGCTGCTCGAGCCCTACCTCATAATCATTATGCTAACTAAAAATTGTTAATATATTTACAGGTCTTTGTGAAACTCCAGTTGGAGTCCACTAATGACCAAGAGGACTATTCCCTGCTATATTCAGGACCACTCCTCTACAACTACTACTCGTCCAGACAAGACTGGGTAATTAATACACCTAGTATTGCCTAATAAAATTAAATTATTTTAGAAGTCGCTTAAGCATTGATGGCTTACTCTCTTCTTTCTGTTCTTTTTGTCTCATATCTACAGCCACAGATAAACCTTCAAACCGTGCTACTATACACTCACAACAGGATTCACCTACCAATGCTCTATGTATTCAGACCATATCCTGTTTGAATTTGAAAGTGTTTTCTGCTGTTTTTACTGTTCTTTTATTGGAACCATTTAGATACAGTGACGCCACTCCTGAAGAAAGTTCCTAGAACTACCAGAGAACTGAAACATGTCGAGTCTTTCCTAACTAGTGTAACAACCTCTAGTTAGCAGAATATAATCTTCCCCCTAACACGGCCACTAGATCTAAGCAAGGTAGTATAAGACTCCTGCAGAAACTATTATATCCACGTTCAATCTGCTAGATATTTGTTATCAGTACATATCATAATCTAAGTGTCACAAACTAAATTGTCTGTTTTTAGATGGTGTGTAACTGTTTCACTACGTGAACTGGATGGGGTTTTCTCCATCAACTATCCTTTTTATAAACCAATGCGTATTTTTCTAAGAATTTGAAAACTATTGACTATTAATAAATGATGAATTTTGTACGTATTACAGCATTGATTTAATGTTTATTGGCTGTAGATGTGTGACATGAGCTAACTACCTTCTACGTAATATAATTCTACCTAACCCAATAAAAGGTAGAGCTACTACTTTAGTAGTTATATTGGGGTTCCCCTTTTTTTGTATATTGGGATGCTGCTGCTGTGCCTGTGTGGTGGGGCTGTTTATAACCGCCCCTTCCATTGCATACTTTGATAGCTTCGTCTGCACTAGCTTCAACTGCACTAGCCTTCCTGTCTGCCGCTTTTTTCTTAACCTTCTCCTGCCATAGTCTACAATGATGCACTATTGTGAGCTGTATCTCTGGCCATCCTTTCGCTTCCATCCCTATCAGTTTCTTCAAACGCTTCTGAGCTGGCTCTGGTAGTCCCTGCACTAATATGTGGTAAAATATTGCTTCTGTTTTATCCCAACGCTCTCGAGTTTTGAGGCGCCAAAGCTCTTGAATCTCCTGAATGTACTGCACAGGATCTTCATCTTCTCTCATCTTACGTGACGTAATCACCCCAATGTCTGACGTGTCTTGGTATTGTGTCTGTAATGCTTGCCATACTGTCGCCCTGCAGTTTGCAAATGGCGCCCCGCCGTGCGATGTGTTCTGTGTCGGCACCCCCGAGAACCCCGCTCACTTCCATATGTCATCAGCTGCGTCTCCTAATATCGATACTAACAGTCCCTTTATGTCACCGACTGCTAATCTATGGCCAGCTGTCATCTTCTCCATCTCATAAATCCATTTTCCAGCTCCTGCGCTCAACAATGGTAACCTACACTTCAAATTCTCCTTGTCTGTGTGTTTTATTGGCACGTTCTGATGTCCCACCCCTCCTCTCTCCAGTAAAGGCATCTGTGTGTATGCTGTCTCCTCCTCAGGCTTCCTTCTGGTCAGTCTAATCTGTTGAGGCCCCCTCTCATGTTCAAACTCTACGCATACATCTACTGGCTCCAATATGGGCACTGTTCTGTTGTCGTCGTAAGCTCTTGTCAACCGTCCCCTTGAACAAGCTTTGGCTGTCTCCTCTCTCCTTCGTCCTGGGAGATCCCTTAGTTTGTTAATATAAGTGCTGTGTTAGGTGAAAAAGTCATCCACCTGTTGCCTCTGCTCATCTGAGTGTATGTGTCCTGAGCTCCCATGACACCCGTTTGGTCTCCGTTCCCATGGACTATGATCGGTACTGCTCACCCCTCCCGTCCCCATTGTATTTGTCCTAGTTTTCAGATCCTTTGTCCATGTTGCTACAGAAATCATCTGCAAAACTGTCTCCTCGATGTCAAGTCTCTGTTGGGCTTCATGATGAGATCGATGTCTCTCAAGATGCCTATGCTTCATCCTGCCCAAGCCCCTTGGCATGCTTCACCTCCCTCATTTGTGTTCCTGCCCGAGAGTTTGTGCTGTCTGGTTCTGTCCAACTGTCCTCCTCTAATCTGTTCCTTTCCCCATCCAGTGCTAACTGTGTCATCACTGCCCTTATCGCTCGCTCGTCCTCCCTGCGCGCTCGTCCCCTTGCCAGTCTAACTGCAACTTCTGCTGTTCCCTCTCATCTAACTTGCGTTTTTCTTGCTCTCTCTCTCCGTCTGTCTACCTTTTCCAGCTCCATTTCCCTTTCCTCCCTCATCTCCCTTTTCCGCTCTCTTCTTTTCTTTCAGCTCCCTCGATTCTTTCTTCCTGCTCCCTTTCCAAGTGTTCCTTCTCTTCCGCCCTTCTTCATTCCCTATCTTCCCGCTCCAGATTCTCTTCCCTCCTTCTTTCTCTGTCCTTACGCTCTAATCTCAACTCCCTGTCCTGCTCCCTACTATCCTCCTCGTCCATTAGTTCTGCCCAATCTGTCATGTAGCTGTTCCTCTTCAGGCTTTCTATCGCTTCGGTCACTCCTTCTGGCGCTCCATTTGTCTTCCCATGAAGCTTCGAAAGTACCTGCGCTGCTATCCATTTGTTCGTGCTTACGTCCTTAAGCCCCTCTGCGCGCTGCTGTGCCTCACTGCTCTCCGCTGGATCAGTCGCTGGCTGCCCTGCACCTTTCGGCTTCTCCTTTGTATATGGTGGTGGCTTCTATGTCTGATTTGAATACCCCTCTGCTGCCCTTAGTTCCCTCATTGGATACGTTCCCTGTTCATCTGTATCATTGGATGCCACACTTGGAGGGGCAGGGGGAGGTGCGGAGGGATGGGTCCCTTGGTTCTTCACCTCCTGCTGGCTTAGCATCCACTGATGCCTCGCAGCATCCCCCTCTCCCTTCTGGAACATGTGCCACAACTCCATTATGACCATGCCTTTCGTCAATTTCTTCCCCTTGTGTAGGTACCCTGTATGTGTGTCAATAGTGATTGATGCATGTCTTTGGAGAAACTTCCACAAGGTGGCCATTGTCTGGTTAATTTACCCTCAGTACCTTGGACCATTATATGCTATATTTACACATGTTTTCCTTATAAGGTGGAAGTGTCTTGTGATAGTCTGCTGGTTAGGAAAAAAGCACAATGCAGTAATACTTCTTTCCAGTTTCTACAAGCCTCTCTGGCTCTACAACTTAGCAGGCCTGCTCCGTGCACCGCCCTTCCTTCACAACTTCTGCCTCCTCAGGCAGACCCACAATCTTGCGCATGCGCCTCCGGCGCACTGCCGCTTTTTCACCTTGTCTGCCAATCCCCTGTTTCCAATACTAGATCCTCACCATCCCAAGCTCTCTGTGTCCTATGTGCAAACCTACGGGTGACGTCACCAAGCTACCAGAACAGCATAGGTAAATCAAATATCGCGTGCACACTGTAATAGCCTGTTACTCCCAAACACCACAGCTGTCGTCCAGCACTTCAGGCAGAGTATACCAATATTCTCTTGTGATCGAACTGCACCCGCTGCGTCACCTAGCATGCGAAACTCCTCACTACAGGAGACTTAACCAGTCGACTCACCTTTCGCAATCTAGGCCAGCTCCCTTGCTAACCCTCACGGGGATACCGTCATCTATGACCCGAGCTAAAACACTCAACCCACAGGAATACCGCTATTTACATAACTTTTGTCATCCAAGCCCTCTAGTGAATAGTCTAGGTTATTTACCAGAACCTTTTACCTCTAAAACCGAATGTGCCCTAAGCATAGAAAAGGGACTTCAACCTCTGCTCCTGTCCCAATTCACTTTTGACAGTACTAACCAATACTTCAACAATACTAACCAATACTCAATACCCTCCTTCACATCCACAGTTGCCGTTAGACTGTGTCAGTATTTTCTGTGGTGTGCTACCACTGCTCAGCTGCCGGCTCCCCGTCAAGGCGCTCGCCTCCCCGTCTTGGTCTGCCTGGACATGCTGACTTCGGGCAGGATAATTCACAAGGGGCTCCTGGAGACCTGTAAACAGGCGCGCGTTTGCCCCGTCTTCTCGAAATATGCCAGAGTACCGCAGTCTCTCAGATTCGGCGGCGAAGGAGACGACCTGGTGGCAGGCTGGCACAGCCAACCAAACGTCTGCTACCAACTTGTTGGGACAAATTCCCAGGTATGCCAGAGGACCACAAGGAGTTTGCAGACTCTCGGAAGGCCGAACATTTTCCACAGGACAAACTGAGAACTCAAAGGCAAGTTCAAACTGTGGTTTATTACAGACAAATCCAACAGACATCAGCACAGAGACAGAAGACATCCATGGACATCTCAACTTCTCCTGACTCACAGGTCAGTTTTGATGTAGACTTACATCACTGCTCCGTCACTACCTGGGCCTTTCTCCAAAACCTAGCGACACCTGGGATTGGCCGTCAGGAGCCTAAGAACCTATATATGTTATACTACTGGCTCTCCCCTGTCAGTTGGCTGGCTTGGTCCATCCCCAAGTCACTATATATAACAATGTTGCAGTATGAGGTTCTTACCATTGGTTCTTGCCCGTTGCTACCCACCCCTATGATACTAAACTGTGATTGTCTAGAACTGATGTCCCTAGGCCTGGGATCTGCAAAAGATTCTCAGCCCTTGGTGTACCTTTTCAAGGTAATAAGAATAACTAATTGTCTGCATCGTTACATGTGTGTACCACCTTAGGCTATGAGAGTGCTCATTCGCTCAGTGCAACACTTGTCTCACATTGTAACATCTTTGTTGCAGTCCTCTGTCTGGTTTTGTGAGATCGGCTCTTTCTCTGCGCCAGTCGCTGTCCATTGTCTGCATCAGCCGGGTCACGTGTTCGGAGACCATGACTTGGAGCTCTGCAGCTCTGAATTATGAGCAATTATTCATATTGATTGCAGCTGGTGCTACTGTTGGTCAGGGTATGGAATGCCATCCGTGTCTTGTGGCCTCGACAGTGGGTCCTGTCTCACACGGTTTGCTCTGTTCAGCCTGAATTCAGCTCTGCTCTTGCTGAGAGGCCTGTGGCCTGCTGTAGTTTTTCGAAACCATAATGCGGCATCTACAGTGTTCGTGCTATTCTATATTCTCTATATGTTAGTCACACTTGTTCTGCCAGGTCCCATAGGTGCTCCTCCAGTTTCATAAGGTTATTTGCATGTAAGCATATGCAAGCTTTGCTCCGGATCTCTTGCTACTTGCGGTTTTTGCGTTTAGCTAATGGCAAAATAATAAAAGCAATTACAGTATGTATATGTATCTGTCCTCTATCTATAGAACTGTACACTCGTGTTCTTCGTGTATTCGAGTGTATGTTTGTGTCCCGAAGTGCGGCTGGCACGTGTGCTTCATGTCTACCGCTGCTAAATCATGGTGTCTCTAACAACATCGGCAACCTGACTTCTTGGCGCTTTAATCGATACTGTCAATTGAAGTGTCTTTGGTTGCAACCTGGGGCTCCTCATCCACTCTGGGATAGATTTGTACCGTGCCTGGCCTGTAGGGATGGCTGAGGTGGTATCGCTCAATATATTTGTCAACCATAGGTCCGTTGGGAATTTTTCTGAAATAGAATGGTTGGTTACAGTGTTTCCTGGCATTCGTTTGTGTCATGTATTTCATAGGAGGGGGAGGAGGTGGTAGGTTTCCCCATCTCTCTTGACCATGTTCTCTCCCCTTGCTCTGTGGGCGCTTTGAAACACAATTTCTTGATGTAGAAGCGCTTTACAAATGCACAATAAATAATGCTGCAATCCCATTGAAAAAGTGAATCCGGACCTTAGTCTACAAAACAGTTTGTAATAGGTCACAAAGGCCCACCAGAACTATACCGAAGAAATAGCATCATTCAGTCACCTGCAACATTATGAACATGGACCCAAGTACCCACCAGAGCACCCTCCTCACAAACGCACTAGAGACTGTACCCATTGGGGTAGTCTTACCAACACATGCAAATGCAGTCTTACTAAATTCTCCTCATCAAACAAGACATCTGCCCTACAATCACCATACAATGTAACCTGGAACAGCAATAACCCATCGTCCCCATGGATAGAAACACTGCAGAACATCTGCAGTCTGTATCACTACTGGTTCAGCATAGCCTTACACTGCAATAGGATTCCTCAAGAGCCTCCAAAGCTACCTCTGTCACGCCCAATTAGTGAACTTGCAGCAGATCTATACTACATAAAGGACCCCAAACCCATCGCAACTGTATACCTATTAGCTCCATCTTCACTGCGTTAACCTCTAAAGAGCCACATCGAGTTCACTGCACATCTTTAGCATAAATCTTAACACCAAGCTTAAATTGGATTCCTTATAATGGAGAACTATCTACGACTTGCAAGGAAATATAGTCAAATCCATGTGGACCACAATATACGAAAAAAGGACTGATTTTCGGTGCGTCTAACCCATAAATCAAATTCGGATTTGATCCTGCGTTTTCTGCATCGTTAACCAACGTTTGTGAGTTTTAAAGGAAAATGTAAAACCTTTTTGATCCCCTTCAACTATAGGGCCTACTCCACCATTCTGCATGAACCTTTCCAGAAATAAGTCATGTTAGCCAAATGTTATGTTAGCCACATTGTTAGCACGCACTTTCACCCAGGGGCATCTTGGCGCAAGGACTCCATTGCTAGGGTAGAACAACTGCACCCTAAAAGAGTCTTCAGGGACCTTCTAAATTGGAGATGATTCTTGGTGCACCTGAGGGCAAGCGGCAGGTCATTCCACAATTTACCTGCAGCAAAGGTAAACGCGAGGCCTCCAACTCTTGATAACCGGATATTCAAATAGCCACTAGATGAGCATTACAGGATTGGGGAGTCCATCCAGGAACTTAAGGGCAGAATTTATTTGGGAGATAATTGTCCCCCTGGTGATAGAACGCCCGGTAAACCAGACACAAGGATTTCATTGTAATCCTCTGGGCCGCCGGGAGTTCGTGAAGTAAAGGGAGCACAGGGCTGTTATGTGCACCGTATGCAGAATTAGTGGCCACCCAGGCAGCAAGGTTTTGCAACAGCTATAAGCGGTGTATAAGTCTAATAGGCTGGGCCAGGAACGAGGCATTAGAATAGTCAATTTGACTACTAACCAGCAAAACAAAAACCAGGTGTCGCAAATAACAAGGAAGAAATGGAAGTACTTTACGGAGCACATTAAGGAGGAAGTGACCCATTTTATAGACCGCACTCACTTGAGGGGCTATCGAGAGTGACGAAGAAAGGAAAACCCCTAAATTCTTAACCACACTCACTGGAGTGAGAAGATGGCCATAAAGACGTCCATAGAGCTGGATTCGAAGGAAAGCTAACCAACAGGACCTCCGTCTTGTCCCCATTCAACTTAAGTATACAAAATATAGAGCTATACGTCCTCTTTTTTTAGGGGCTGTGTGGAAGAGGACGAAAAATACAAGTGTATAAAGAGGGTTTCCACAAAAACAGCTTCCCGCCTTCACACGAACCAGGTGTGTCTAATTGCAAAAAGCGCCAAAACTATGCCATTGAAAATATTTAGACAAAGTAATAGAGATTCACATATTTTAATCAATGTATCCAAAACGTACAAAATATTAAAAAGAACATCACATAAAAAACATAGTGAAATCAACCACTTAGGACTAACATCAGTAATCCCGTATTTAGGCTAAAAACAGTCTCCTTATCACAGAGTGATTGTGTGGTTAGTAGGGACGTGAGGTAAACATTTCAATCATTTCATGTATCCTCATATTGTTATATAATTGTCCTTGACTGATCCCTACTAACCACACGATCAGTATGGGCTTACTGATGTTAGTCCTAAATGGTCGATTTCACTGTTTTTTATGTGATGTTCTTTTTAATATTTTGTATACATTGATTAAAATACGTGAATCTCTATTAATTTGTCTAAATATATTCAATGACATTGTTTTGGTGCTTTTTGCAATTAGACACACCTAGTACGTGTGAAGGCGGGAAGCTGTTTTTGTGGAAACCCTCTGTATACACCCACTCAACTTAAGCCATTTGTAAGGAAGGCATGGTATTAATAGTAACAAAGACAACAGTTCAAGGATGTTTATTGAACTTCATCAAGGGTATGATAAATGTCCATCTAATCCTAAATCCTCCAATGGGAGCAAGCTACGACCATCAAATAATAATAATGGAGTCCAAGTGCAGCCTCGTCAAAATAAAAGTGTCTATACTAAAAAACCTATTGCCAATCCTTACCTCTAAATACTAATAGTGTGGGGTAATGTTTATGAAAAAGAAAGAAGTGTTTACAAAATGATATGTCTGGATGTTCAGGCTGTTGGCCTCCCTTCCTCACGTTTTCAGCACGGGGCAAGGCGGTTCACTCGAGCATAGCGCACTCTCGTATTTCTTCCGGACGAGGATACAGTTCAACTACTAGCATCGGGGCCTTCTGTGCTCAAGTCTCTCTACTTATCAAAGTCTCTTTATCTGAGGGCCTGATGTACCAAAACAAATGAAAAGTTCCTTTCCTCTTACAAGTATTCAATTCAGGTGACTCACTCTTCACTCTGTATCCCCCTCAGCTGGGCTCGGATCCTTCCTCTTACACAATTAGTCTCCCTCAGCCGGGCTCGGACCAATTTCCGTTCAACTCACTATCGAAGACTTTCGAATGTGCATGTTGTTTAGCTTGACCCGTTGGAGGACCACTTCAATTTCACAATTCCTTTTTAAACTTGCCACCTTTCAGTTGGATACCTAAGAGACCTTCGAATTAGCACCCACATGGTACCGGACCACTTTTTATACAGGATCTATCTAGGTTTTAAAAGTTCAGCCAGTCCTCTGCTGTTCAATTATATTTGTGCCGCTAGTCACATACGCTTCAACACACTATTCTCTTTAGATTTCTCCATACAATATTACTGCTTGCAAACTTGGTTCTAACACAACCCGGTCTGGTATCAGTCTCTCCAACTCACCGACTGTGCTGACTTTACTGGCGCTGCTTTTTGTAGAAGCCAAGGACAGTACCACGGCGGCAAATGCTCCTCCCCGCTTTGGCTATCGATGTGGGAGAGCCCTGGATACCTGTGACACACCACACAGGTTTCTTCAGCTTTAATTCCAGGTCTTATGTTTCTTGTTTTTGAAGGCCCATGAAAGTAATGTTTTTTTTCTCTGAAAAGGTCAAGCGCATGTCCCTCCTTGCAACCCTCTCTGGTCTTGCCGTCTTTCTCCTCATATTAAACTGCTATCTTGAAGCTAATGCTGCCTCACATGCTTTGCCTTGCTCAGAGTGTGCTTTCGTGCTCCGCCTTTTATCCGTTTGGGGAATTGTGATTGATGTCAGGTGTCTGTAATGATCAGTAATTGCCTGACCATTGTGTTGGGACAGATCAAGTATACGGTTCGGGTGCGAGTTCATTTTCTCTCACAGTGAGCTGTCCGTGAGAAAGTGTCTGTGTGGTAAAGGGGGTGGGGTTGTTGTGTTCCTAATTATCCTGCCTGGTAGGATGGGGAAAAGGTGTTACAGGTAAGGAGATACTGCATCTCAACATCCGGTGACCCACTCGCTGAAGACCCCCACCTCCCCCATCCAGTTGAACCTCCCACTCTTGCCCACCCCCAGGAACTGGATCCAAAAGTGATGGCTGTGTCCTGGCCACCTGGATGGCAGATCCCCGGGGACTAGCGGGTGAGACACCCTCAGGTTTCTCGCACAGTTCCCATTCATGCACTATCCCATGGCCTCCAGGGTCTCACACAGGTGCGACGACACCTCAGCTTGGTCTCGATCTACCCAAACCAAAATCTGGGTGTCGTCTGCATAGGAATAACATTGAAAGCCGCGGGAGAGGATTAGGTGAACCAACGGCTGAACATAGATGTTGCAAATCATAGGGGGATAAGGCAGAGCCGTGAGGAACACTACAAGGAAAGTGCTTGAGGTGAGGAAGAAAAAGGGGGAAGAGAAAGCGGTTTCATAAGTCATAAGAAAATCATAAGTGGACATATACATTTTGGTGTCTTTCTGGTCTGGAAAGATTATTCCAACAACTTCCCGCTTTGGTGGTACTCCAGGACAATATCTAGTAAACCTGGTCCTGACTCAGTCCGTATCATTAAAAACGAGTGTTGGCATTTAGGCAAAATTCACGCCAATGCAGAATGCAATGCTGCATTGGGATAGGTTTTCTACCAACCAGGAAGATGGTCCTCTGGTCCGCTCGTCTTTGCTTTCTCTTTCACTTGCTTTCTCCTTCCCTTGCCC